>NC_090397.1:35737678-38237678 GCF_036365525.1 Heterodontus francisci
GATCCTTCAGTCATTCAGATTGAGGGGGGAACCCTTCTGAAGATGCTCTGTCCCTCACTCTCGCCTCTTCCAAAAACTAGCCAAGAAATCAGTACTCCACATGGTATAGTTAGGGAGTTAGAGGAATCTGCACTTGTTAAGGCCAAACATGCAGACTTTAGGGGCTCCCGTTTAAAAAGAAGATACTTTCTGTGGATCAGCAATTACTCAGTGCATTAAACTACTGACTAAGCTAGTGCTGTTGGAAAGTGTGGAAATGTCCACTACCAACCTGTGTAGGGTGCTGGTGCATCACATAGATGCTCTGTAGTCAACAATGGAGCTTGTGGTTATCTTAATGGGCCCTCCTTGCAGTGTTCTGTGACGCTATTAATAACATCTCTCAGGGATGTTCATATTGGACTTATGCCATCTCTTAGCTCAGCCATCACCCCCAACTTGGACAGGTTGGTAGAGTGAATGAATAGGGGCTTCACTCGGATCACAGACGTCCTATGGTCTGTTCTTCTGCAGATCAGTAGATGTGTGGAACAACGCTCCAATTGCAGGGGCAGTTGTGCAACGGGAATGATAACATGTCTGGATCTTCACAACTTCCTGAACCAATCCCTGAATATCTTTTCCATTAGTCAATTTTGTATTACTTGTCTTGGTGCCTTGGTGCCAGTAAACCCACTGGGCCAGATTGCCTCAACAGAGGCCGAATTGCTGCAGTCTGCAGCTGGGCTCTCTCAGGCACAAGCCCCTCGATGTTGCCGAGCACAAGCGTAGCAAGAAACCTCAATGGAGCTGCAGCAGCCTTCAATCTTCCATGCTGCAGCCACTGAAGGTGCACCTCATCGGAGCACTGGCATGAATAAGAGAACACTTAAGACAGACATTAGGGACTCACACCAGGGTGCTAATTAGTTTAGATTTTTGTATAAGGCTGTAAAATAATAATCCTTTTTTAAGTCTTTACATGCAGTGAGTGCTCCTCTCAGCAGCAAGTGACCCTGCAATGCTAATTGTCATGGATATCAATGTTGGCCCTTGGGGGTATCAATTGATTTGAGGGTGGAAGCACCGAGAGCTAATGCAGAGAGCTGAAGTGCTCTTCAATAAGCTACTGTTAAAGAGCTCCAACTTCCTCCTGCTTTACTCCGTCCTACATTTCCTATGAACGGGCAAAGAATGTGGGAAGGAGGGGGAGTTGGAGGAGTGATGTAATATAAAATTGACTCATGGAAAAGATATTCGGGCAAAGTTTAAAACTAACTGCCCATTTGCTATTGCCTGTATTGCACTGCTGCCCAAAACCAATTTTATCTGCACTGTTCTTGGTCCCATTTACATTGTAGCTTAATGCAGCAGATGCAACTTCTTGTTATTTTTCTATTGCTCAAGGAGAGATAGTTAAATTTAGACTTCGCAAATCTATAGCGTGTCACTACTTCTGTTCACTCATCCATTTGCTATTTAATAAATCTGTTTGCCAGTTTATAGCCTAAGCTATGATTTTGTTTATTCTGCTGCCTTCCAAGATCAAGGAGGATTACCTAAGGGTATGGGGAGATTTGATGGAGGTACACAGAATTATGACAGGCTTAGATAAATTGGACTAAGAAATACTGTTCCCATTAACTAATGGTACAAAGACTAGGGGACACAGATTGAAGGTTTTAAGCAAGAGATGCAGGGGGAATATGAGGAAGAACTTTTTTTATACAGCAGGCGGGGGAATGGGATGACTGGATGGCTCCATGGAGAGCTGACATAGACTTGATCGAACGAATGGTCTCCTTCCGTGCCATAAATGACTCTATGACTCTATGTGATATAACAAGTGAGCTGTAATACAGTTGCAAGGGTTTTCTGTTCAGTCCCATGGCTCATTGTTAAGTACCTAGATATTAGACAGGAGAAAGCTCACTCTGGATTATGGAAAATGAGGGCTCACCTATGGGATGTGGGAAAATACATATAGTGAAAATCCAACAACATAGTAGCCCCTATACAAAAAACCCAGAATTCCATTTGATCTTTTAATCTCTTTTCCCTTTATCTGTTGAGAAGATTTGCATATTTGCATCTACAGATCTACTTGGGATGAGACATTAAACTGAGGCCCTTTCTTCCCTCTCAAGATCCCACGCCATTATTTTGAAGAAGAGCAGGGGAGTTATTTCCAGTTCTCTTTGATCCAGGCCCATATTTATCTCTCAACCAACAGCACTAAAGGTTATCTGGTCTCTACTACATAGCTGTTTGTGAAGTCCTGCTGTGTGTAAATTGGCCACTGCGTTTTCTATATTACAACAGTGACTACACTGCAAAAGTACTCTATGGATTGAAAAGCGCTTTGGGACATTCTGAGATTGGGAAATGTGTCATAAAAATGCATGTCTTTTATTTCTTTTCTCCCACTCAATAGAGAATTTAACTGTTGAGACTGCAAAGCTAATTTGAGAATGTCTGCTGCTGATGGGGACTTTTACTTACACTGTTCATTATGAGCAGAAAAACAATGGCAGCACCTGAATTTCCTATAGGTGCTGCTGGAAGGTATGATTTCTGTTGACTTTACAGGCCTGAACATTAACCCCCTACATTTCTATTCTCTGTGTTTTTTCAATATTAGCTCTTTCATATTTACCTGTATTGAACCATATTTACCACATCTCTGATCACTCTCCTATCATGTCTGTGCTGTCCTACAGCCTAACATATTTGTCCTGATAATTTGAGATATCTCCTAAACTTGCTATTATCAGCAAATTTTGATATTATCCTTTCTGCAACATGTTCAAATTATTTATGTGGTATTGAACAAGGCACTTTTTAATATAGATTCCTGGCACGCTAGACTTACTATATTTTTCCAATCTGAGAAATCTTCATTTATTCCTCTCTGCTTTCTATCCTTCAGCCATTCCGCTATCGATTCCAACAACGGTCGACAGAGTTTATTTCAGTAAGTATTTGTTTAGAATTGCTAATATTGACTTTGTTAGAACACGTTAAAGAGGTTTAAATGGTCAAAGTATTCCAGCATGCTTTGCTTTAGCATTTTGGCTATGTGAAGAAAATACTGAAGTGTTAAAACTATTCCTAGATAAGGAATGGTTGCTAGGAGGCCCAGAGCCAAACATGCAAGGCTGTATCATTAGCTGGTATTATTATAGCATGTAAAGCACAGACACTTATAGATAAGAATCATAGAATCACAAAATGGTTACAACCCAGAAGGAGACCAATTGGCCCATCATGTCCATGCTAGCTCTCTGTGAGCAGCTGAGCTAGTGCCACTCCCCTGCCTTTCCCCCATAGCCCAGCAAATCTTTTCTCTTCAGATAATTATACAATTCCCTTTTGAAAGCCATGATTGAATCTGCCTCCACATCACTCTCCGGCATTCCAGATCTGAACTACTTGCTGCGTAAAAATGTTTTACCTCATGTCACCGTTCCTTCTTTTGTCAATCACAATATCCTCTGGTTCTCAACCCTTCCTCCAATGGGAAGAGTTTCTCCCTATCTAATATGTCCAGAGCCCTCATGATTTTGACCACCTCTATCAAATTTCCTTTCCACCCTCTCTTCCCTAAAGAGAATAGTCCCAGCTTCTCCAATTTAGTCACATAACTGAAGTCTTTCATTCCCAGAACTATTCTTGTAAATCTTTTCTGCACCCTTTCCAATGTGTCCACATCATTCCTAAACATGGTGCCCAGAATTGGGCATGATATTCCTGTTGAGGCAGAAGCAGTATTTTATAATGGTTCACGATAACCTCCTTGCTTTTGTATCCTATGCTTTCAATGATTTGTGCACACATACTCTCAGGCCCCTCTACTCCTGTACCCACTTTAGAATTGTATCCTTTATTTTGTATTGCCTTTCCTCGTTCTTCCTGCTGAAATCTATCACTTTGCCCTTCTCTGCATTAAATTTCATCTTCCCATTCCACCAGCCTGTCTACATTCTCTTAAAGTCTATCACTACCCTCCTCCAGTTCACAATACGTCCAAGGGAGAACAATATCAATTCGGCATTGCGCAAACAGCCAGCCTGGAGTCAGCTTGGTAGGATACTATTATGAGTATTATGCTAAGTTAGCCGAGTAGTATACAAATAAACCCTGGTCCCTCCAAAGGTTCGAGCTATCAGGACAGTTAGAAGTCCATTCAGCTTAACAGTGACTCATTAAGGTTATCAATCTAATCAACTTGAACACCACTTTGTGGAGGAAACAGGTTGTATTAGTTGCTTTCCATTTGCAGTTGTATAAAACCAATACTATTATTAGTAAATCAATATTGAAGCTTGTTGTTTAAAACCACTCGGGACTGAATCACACAAATGTAATTGTTGCCAGACTAGCCACCCTTTGTTGCAAACGTAACCATGGGATATCTGCTAACAAATTTGCAGGGGTTACAAATGAAATTGGTTCATGAGACTTCAGACAGATCCCGGTGCATGGTGAATGTTTAAAGTAGAAAAGAAGGCGTGATTGAACCTATATGCACTGCCAGATCTGGAAGAGTGAAAAATGAAACCTTCTGTGACAGTTAAAATATCAGTCAATTCACGAGCACCGACCATCTCAATCAACTGATTTATAGTGCCAAACAAAACAGGCTTCATCTATGGAATGAATTTGCTGCATGATATTCTGTAAGAGATAGATATGAGACAATAGGTCAAAGTGCCAAGGCGTGAGCAAACAGATTTAGGAGTTAGAATTGGAGGTAGGAATGATCCGAGGATATTGGCTGAACTACTGGTGGAATCATGACATTTTTTCAAGGTCATCGTATTGCAAAGTACCAAGGCATGATCAGTAGAATAGGAAAGAAGAAGGTGATGGATAAAGTTGCTGCTTTGGGCATAATTGCCGATATCAGTGGAAATTGCACCCATTTGGAAAAATGTTCCTTCCCCCAAGTTTCTGCTCAAGTTCATTTGCATATTGCTGAAAGCAAATCTGCCGTAAACCAGCACAATCGGGCAGCGTTAACATTTATTTTTTTTAAATAGTGATTCATTCACCATGGGAGCATGGCCAATTTTGTGGATAGGTACTGTTTCCAGCACAATCTTTTAAAAACCAGTGCAAAATATACTAGAAGTTTGTGATGCACTTAATGTAAAATTGCACTTAAAATTCTGCGATCTTTTCCATCAGTTACACCAATTTTGTCCGAATTGCCAAATAAACCAATGTAATAAAATGGAAACTTCAGGCCAATAAATTTGATTTTGTTTAACAAAGTTGTCAAGGTTAGAAGAGTAAAAGAGACAAGAGATGAAATCACTGTGGTGAGGCAGTGACTTTTAACCATCGAAGGTTGAAATAAACTGATGCCAATTCAATTAGTTCTCATTAACAATTTTTCATTACAAAAGTTCACATTGGTTGTAAACACTGCATTTCATGTCCTGTTCTGTACCTCAGAGTGCTCCCTAATTAGATTTAGTGCTTGCAGGTTGCTTTATAATTTCAATGATTTGTTGCTGATTGTAATATTTTTAGCTTACACAAAACTTGCAGTCAGCCAAGTGCCACATTTGTAATCCTGCCACAATGTTTGACCCTCATCAATATCTTTTATACATGTAATGAAATGACATCATCTCCAATACACAATACTAATAAATTGTTTACTTGAAAACCTTTTGGAACTGGATTGAGGCTTCCCAAATACATTTCATGCCAGATTTCCAGTGGACAGTGGATAGTTTTATCTTGTTAGTCCAGAAAGTGCCCAAAGGGGAAAGTCTTGTGTATAAACCAGTTTACTAGCCAGGTCCAAATAAGTGAATGCTTGACAAAAGATCACTGGATAGACAATTAAATAGACCTGGTTAGCTTAATCCTATTCCCAATACATTGCATTAAGAATCCAAACAAGCACATTGAACTGATGAGTAATCTGTGTTATTATCTGTCTCCTCGTTGGGTGATTTGCTAATGCTGTCAGGGAGGATTGAAACTAACTTGGCAATGGGATGGGAACCAGGATGTAACATTAGAAAAGAGAAACAAGGTGCACAGTGGCTTGGGAGAGACAGCTAGCACTAGAGTAAGGAATAGTAGGGTGAGACTAAGATAGAATTCAATAAGATCTAAATTAAATTTACAGTGTATGTATGTAAACACAGAAAGCATGGTAAGTAAGGTTGATGAGCTGCAGGTACAAATAGTCACAGGGGAATATAATGATGTAGCAATAACAGTGACCTGCCTCAAAAAAGCACAGGATTGGGTTCTAAATATTCCTGGATACAAGGTGTTCAGGAAAGTCAGAGAAGGAAAGAAAGGAGGAGAGGTGGTGGTATTGATTAAGGAGAATATTACAATGCTGGAGAGAGAGGATGTCCTGGAAGAGTCAAGGACAGAATCTATTTGTTTAGAGTTAAGAAACAATAGAAGTACCATTACACTACTGGGTGTATCTCACAGGCCAACAACTAGTGGGAAAGATATAGAGGAGAAAATTTGTTGGGAAATTACAGAGAGGTGCAAAAACTATAGAATAGTGATATTAGGAAACTTCAATTACCCTAATATAGACTTGGATAGTAAGTGTACAGGGCAGAGAGGGGGAAGAGTTTCTGAAGTGTAATCAGGAGAATTTTCTTGATCAGGATGCTTCTTGCCCAATGAAGAAAGATAAATTGCTAGATCTGGTTCTAGAGAATGAGGTGGTCAAGTGGATCAAGTGTCGGCAGGGGAACATATAGGAAACAGTGATCATAGTTTTATAAGATTTAGATTAGCCATGGAAAAGGAGAAGGAGCAATCCAGAGTAATAATACTTAATTGGAGAAGGGACAATTTCAATGGGGTGAGAATGGATCTTTCCCAGGTAAACTGGAAGGAAAAATTTGCAGGTAGAACTGTAATGGAACAATGGTTGCCTTTAATGAGGAGATGGTTTGTGTGCATTTGAGGTAGATACCCCAAGTAGGGAAGGTAGGGCATCTAAAGCCAGAGGTCCCAAGATGATGAAAGAGATAGAAAGATGATGCACGAGGGCGGCACAGTGGCGCAGTGGTTAGCACTGCAGCCTCACAGCTCCAGGGACCTGGGTTCGATTCCGGGTACTGCCTGTGTGGAGTTTGCAAGTTCTCCCTGTGTCTGCGTGGGTTTTCTCCGGGTGCTCCGGTTTCCTCCCACAAGCCAAAAGACTTGCAGGTTGACAGGTAAAATTGGCCATTATAAAATTGTCACTAGTATAGGTAGGTGGTAGGGAAATATAGGGACAAGTGGGGATGTTTGGTAGGAATATAGGATTAGTATAAATGGGTGGTTGATGTTCGGCACAGACTCGGTGGGCCGAAGGGCCTGTTTCAGTGCTGTATCTCTAATCTAATCTACAAAAAGGGCACATATGACAGATGTCAGGTTGATTATACAAGTGAGAACCAGGCTGAATATAGAAGGTTCTGGGGGTGGGGGGTGGTTAAAAAGGAAATAAGAGAAGCAAAGAGAGAATATGAGAAGAAACTGGCAGCCAACATAAAAGGGAATTCAAAAGTCTTCTATAGGCATATAAGAGTAAAAGGATATGAAAAGGAGGGATGGGGCCAATTAAAGACAAAAAAGGGATCTTCTGCATGGAAGCAGAGGGCATGGCTGAGCTACTAAAGTCTTTACCAGGGAAGAAGATGCTGCCAAGTCATAGTGAAAGACAAGGGGCTGGATTTTAACTTAGGCAGACGGGAATTCACAACTGATGTAAAAGTCGGTATTTCAATGATTTGTCACTGATTGTAAAAGGGCCCCTGGGCTTTAATTGTCCCGAGGCGGGAATTCCACCCGCTAGAGGGAGGAAATCCCGCCTCAGTGAGCTGCCGGCCGGTCAGCGGGCCAGCAGCTCTTAGTTCCAGCAGCACCACCGGGAGCAGTGGCCACTGCTGGGACTGCAGCCCAGCCGACGACATGGAGCCAGGAGGGAAGGTAAGTTGGGCATGCCTCACCAGGGGGCTCGGTCGTGCCCTGGTGAGGTGAGGGTGGTTGTTGGGGGGGGGGAGGGGCGTATTGGGTCCAGGGATGGGTTGGGAGGTGGGAGTGGCCCTCAAATGGGCACCCTGTGCCTGACTGCCATGGCATCTCCCCCCCACACCCCCAGTGCTCG
The DNA here is from genome assembly GCF_036365525.1 of Heterodontus francisci. Classification (NCBI taxonomy): domain Eukaryota; kingdom Metazoa; phylum Chordata; class Chondrichthyes; order Heterodontiformes; family Heterodontidae; genus Heterodontus; species Heterodontus francisci. The sequence goes on from NC_090397.1 coordinate 35,745,804, forward strand.
GAAAGGCCAGCAGCTTTCACTGGGCGGCCTTTCACGTCACCAGAAGGCCTGCTTGGCACAAGTAAAATGCCCATGGAGGCAGGCAAGGACCCGTAAGTGGCTGTTAAGTGGCCACTTAAGGGCCTTGATTGGCCTCGGGCGGGTGGGCCATTGTCCCCCCCTGCTCGACCACCGTAAAGTTGACAGGAGGCGGGAGCGGGGTGTGAAGGCCTCTCAGAGCCTCCCGCTCAATTTTAGGCCACCCCCAGCCACACCACACCACCATCCAACTCGTTGAGGTGGCGTAAAATTCAACCCAAGGTAGCTGGGCTACTGGCTGGGCTAAAAATTGATGAAGAGGAGGCATTAAAAAAACTGGCTGTACTTAACGTTGAGAAGTCACCAGGAGCAGATGGGATGCATCTGAGGCTGGCCATAATCTTCCAATCCTCCTTAGATACAGGGCTGGTGCCAGAATAATGGAGCAGGGGTTGGCAATGTATCCATGCACCGACACCAGTGATCATGGTAAAAATTTTGCAGTCCGTGGTAATTTATTCAAAAAACATATGACTTATAAGTTCTGTCGAAAAAATATATAATTTATCTGTGTACATATTGCAAATGGGCCAGGTTTGGCTTCTGCTTCACCACATAAACCGACAATGGCACCAAAATTCTACATAGTTACTGTAGATTCTTAATGACACAGAACCAAAGCTTTGTTGCCCGATCAGCCAAAGCGTTACACGTTTTTCGCTTTTGTCTTACACAAGTTGCAGAGAAGTGTGAAGTGATACATTTTGCAACAAATTTGCAAGGAAATTGCAGAAAGGTGCAAAAATTATAGGGTAGTTATAATGGGGGTCTTTAATTATCCAAACATAGACTGGGATAGTAGTAGTGTAAAGGGCAGTAAGGGACAAGAGTTCCTAGAGTGTGTGCAGGAAAATTTTCCACAGCCATATGTTGCTAGTCCAATGAGAAAGGAGGCACAGCTAGACCTGGTTCTTGGGAATGAGGTGGGCCAAATGGATCAAGTATCAGGAGGACAGCATTTAGGGGATAGTGATCATTGTATCATTTGGTTTAGGCTGCCTATGGAAAAGGACAAAGAACAATCCAGTGTAAGAATAATTAACTGGGGGAAAGCCCTCTTTAATGGGGTAAGAATGGAGCTGGACCAAATCAAGTTTGAGTCAAAAGTTGCAGGAAAAACAGTGCTGAACAATGGGCTACATTCAAAGAAGAGAACCTTCGGGCACAGTCGCGGTATGTTCCCTTGAAGGGGAAATGTAGGGCAAACAAATCCAGAGCTCCTTTTTTTTATTCATTCTGGGATGTGGACATCACTGGCTAGGCCAGCATTTATTGCCCATCCCTAAATGCCCTTGAGAAGGTGGTGGTGAACTGCCTTCTTGAACCGCTGCAGTCCATTTGGGGTAGGTATACCCACAGTGCTGTTAGGAAGGGAGTTCCAGGATTTTGACCCAGCGACAGTGAAGGAACGGCGATATAGTTCCAAGTCAGGATGTTGTGTGACTTGGAGGGGAACTTTCAGGTGGTGGTGTTTCCATGCATTTGCTGCCCTTGTCCTTCTAGTTGGTAGAGGTCACGGGTTTGGAAAGTGCTGTTTAAGGAGCCTTGGTGCATTGCTGCAGTGCATCTTGTAGATGGTACACACTGCATCCACTGTGCGTCGTTGTGGAGGGAGTGAATGTTTGTTGATGGGGTGCCAATCAAGCGGGCTGCTTTGTCCTGGATGGTGTCGAGCTTCTTGAGTGTTGTTGGAGCTGCACCCATCCAGGCAAGTGGAGAGTATTCCATCACACTCCTGACTTGTGCCTTGTAGATGGTGGACAGGCTTTGGGGAGTCAGGTGGTGAGTTACTCGCCTCAGGATTCCTAGCCTCTGACCTACTCTTGTAGCCACAGTATTTATATGGCTACTCCAGTTCAGTTTCTGGTCAATGATAGCCCCTAGGATGTTGATAGTGGGGGATTCAGCGATGGTAATGCAGTTGAAAGTCAAGGGGAGATGGTTATATTCTCTCTTGTTGGAGATGGTCATTGCCTGGCACTTGTGTGGCGTGAATGTTACTTGTCACTTATCAGCCCAAGCCTGGATATTGTTCAGATCTTGCTGCATTTCTACACAGACTGCTTCAGTATCTGAGGAGTCACGATTGGTGCTGAACATTGTGCAATCATCAGCGAACATCTCCACTTCTGACCTTATGATTGAAGGAAGGTCATTGATGAAGCAGCTGAAGATGGTTGCGCCTAGGACACTACCCTGAGGAACTCCTGCAGTGATGTCCTGGAGCTCAGATGATTGACCTCCAACAACCACAACCATCTTCCTTTGCGCTAGGTATGACTCCAGCCAGCAGAGGGTTTTCCCCCTGATTCCCATTGACCTCAGTTTTGCTAGGGCTCCTTGATGCCATACTCGGTCAAATGCTGCCTTGATGTCAAGGGCAGTCACTCTCACCTCACCTCTTGAGTTCATCTCTTTTGTCCAGGTTTGAACCAAGGCTGTAATGAGGTCAGGAGCTGAGTCCTTGAATGACAAAAGAGGTAGTAATTAAGGTAAAGAAGAAAAAGTGTGCTTATGACAGATGCCAGGTAGAAAATACTACTGAGAACCAGGCTGAATATAGAAGGTCCACAGGGTAAGTGAAAAAGCAAACTAGAGAAGCAAAGAGAGAGCATGAAAAGAAGTGTCAGCTCGCATTATAGACATATAAATAGTTCAAGGGTAGTAAAAGGAGGAGTGGGGCCGATTAGGGTCCAGAAAGGGGATTTACACATGGAGGCAGAAGGCATAGCTGAGGTATTAAATGAATACTTTGCATTTGTATTTACCAAGGAAGGAGATGCAACCCATGCAATGGGGAAAGCGGAGGTAATTCAGACATTAGAAGGGTTTAAAATTGATAAAGAGGATATATTAGATAGTCTGTCTATACCTAAAATGGATAAAGAACCAGGACCGGTCATCCAAATGCATCCAGATGCATCCAAGGATACTGAAGGAAGTGAGGATGGAAATTGTAGGGGCACTAGCCAAAATTTTTCAGTCTTCCTTAGACTCAGGGTTGATGCCAGAAGACTGAAGAACAGCAAACATCATACCCTTGTTCAAAAAAAGGGTGTAAAGATAAGCCCAGCAACTACAGACCAGTCAGTTTAACTTCGGTGTTGGGGAAACGTCTAGAAAAAATAATTTGGGACAAAATTAATAGTCACATGGACAAATGCGGGTTAAATAAGGAAAGCCAGCATGGATTTCTTAAGGGAAAATCATGTTTAACCAACTTGCTGGAGTTTTTTGAGGCGTTAACAGAGAGGGTTGATGAGGGCAATGCTGTTGATGTGGTGTACATGGACTTTCAAAACACATTTGATACAGTGCCACATAACAAACTTGTGATCAAGGTTATAGCTTATGGAATAAAAGGGATTGTAGCAACATGGATACGGAATTGGCTGAGTGACAGGAAACAAAGAGTCGTGATTAATGGATGTTTTTCGAGCGGGAGGAGGTTTGTAGTGGAGTTCCCCAGGGGTCAGTGTTGGGACCCTTGTTTTTTCTAATACATATTAATGACCTAGACCTTGGTGTACGGGTACAATTTCAAAGTTTGCAGATGATACAAAACTTGGAAGCATAGTGAACTGTGAAGAGGAGAGTGGAGAATTCCAAAAGGACATAGACAAGTTGGTGGAATGGGCAGACAGGTGGCAGATGAAGTTCAATATAAAGAAATGTGAAGTGATTTATTTTGATAGGAAGAACATGGAGAAACAATATAAAATAAAGGGTACAATTCTACAAGGGGTGCAGGAGCAGAGGGACCTGGGTGTAAATGTGCATAAATCATTGAAGATGGCAGGAAAGGTAGAGAGCGTGTTAATAATGCATACAGTATCCCCTTCCTTCTTCCCCCTTCTTTGGCCTCCTTATCTCGAGAGACAATGGGTAAGCGCCTGGAGGTGGTCAGTGGTTTGTGGAGCAGCGCTATCTTGAGCTTTATTAATAGGGGTATAGAGTACAAGAGTGAGGAAGTTATGTTGAACTTGTATATAAGACACTAGTTCGGCCTCAGCTGGAGTATTGCGTCCAGGTCTGGGTGCCACACTTTTGGAAAGATGTAAGGGCATTGTAGAGACTACGGAAAAGATTTACAAGAATGGTCCCAGAGATGACGGACTTCAGTTACATGGATAGATTGAAGAAGCTGGGATTGTTGGCCTCAGAGAAGAGAAGGTTGGGAGGAGATTTGGTAGAAGTGTTCAAAATCATGAGGGGTCTGGACAGAGTAAGTAGAAACTGTTCCCATTGGTGGAAGGGCCAAGAACCAGAGGACACAGACTTAAGGTGACTGTCAAAAGAACCAATAGTGACATGAGGAAAAACTGTTTTACGCAGCTAGTGGTTAGGATCTGGAATGCACTGCCTGAGAGTGTGGTGAAGGCAGATTCAATTGTGGCTTTCTAAAGAGAATTGGATAAACGCCTGAAGACAAAAAAAATTGCAGGGCTATGTGGAAAGGGCAGGAGAGTGAGACTAGCACAGTTGTTCTTGCAGAGAGCTGGCACAGACACGATGGGGTGAATGGCCTCCTTCTGTACTGTAACCATTCTATGATTCTATGATTAGCTAAGTGCTGTTTACTTTTTGGCTCTATGTCAAGCTTTTATTTGCATCCAAAGACATCATGCAGCTCATTACTAAATCTGTGCTTTTCTATTGCTGTAATATTTCCTTAATAAGAAGATGTTTTGTGATGTTGTATTACAAAGATAATGGCTGGGAATTTTCTGCTTCTGTTCATGTCAGCCCACCCCATTCATTGTGATGGGCTGGAAAATCGTAGCTCTTGAGTGTACAGGCAGAAACTCCCAGCTAATATATCATAAAGAACAGTCAAAGTGACTGTTCTGATTAGAATTGATTTGTGTTAAGATTTAGACTCTTCATCAATTTTAATTAGATCATAAAGTGGTACTTAAAATATAACTGTTGAAAGCCTTTTTTGTAAATTCACAGATTAAAAGAATTGCTTTCAATTATACTTATGGCTTAAAAAATGTAGTTATTACTTAAATTAATATCATTTAATTTCTGGTTTGTGTAAAAGCAAACCGTTACTGAATTATTCAACCTCAACAAGTATGAAAAATATTGCACTCGTTTAATTTTCAAATGAATAGAAGGAGCTTTTGAGAATTCTAGCTGTGTGTCTTTAGGAGGTGAACACAACCATTGTTAAAACATTTCCTAAAATACCACAGCATCATAATACACATTTCTAGATCCTCCCTATTTTACCCACTCTGTTCTTACTTGTTATGTTAGAGCAGGCAGATGTCATCAAATTACAAAATCATATTTGCTGATGACAATACCCACTACAAAGTAGTCAATTTCCCATATAAATGTAAGAATAGGCAAAGATGAGAAATGGCCAAACAAACTTTCAAAGCTTATCTCCCTAGTACTCTAACTCTCTCAGTCCAGCACCCGACAGCACCTGAATGTCCCAATTTCTTTTCTCTCTACTTACCTAGATATTATTCAAAACCTTTTTCACCCATTGAGCAAACTAATCGAAGAAAAAGCCACAGTGAATAACTTTATCCTGATATGGGAAGAATGACACAGTGGTTCTGAAGGGTCCAACAGGCATGTGGCATGCATGTGCTCAATCACGCCAGAGGTGTGGTCCCATTGTGGATAAGACTGCATCTACTTCAAGTCGTCCACTTTTAAAAAAGGCTGTCTATTACATTAATCAGAAAATTAAATTAATAAAAATGCAGAAATTTGAAAAGATTTCTTTGGCAGCCCCTCAAGACCTTTGGAGCTGGATTTCCCTGGCCCATGGAGACAGGGTTGGAGCTGGTGGGGCTGGGAAAATAGAGTGGAGCGGGGGAGGAGCTGCATCAAGATGGAGGCAGGCAGCCAATTAAAGTGAATGAGATCCCAATTCGGGGCGATTTTGCAGCCTCCCAAGCATTTTCCTGCCATCGGACTGGCGCCCCCACCGCATGCGGAGGCCGCAAGCTCAATGGAGGCGTCCTCACTGTGGCAGATGGGGTGGGGGAGCCATCAGAGCTGGAAGCTCCATGTCCCATTGATGGGGCCTCAAGCATTAAAGGCTGCAACCGTGATTGATCCCGATCCAGCAGAGGGGTTTCCCTTCCATCCTGATGGCCTCGATCTTGTTAATTTCTGCACTTCTGTGTAGGCTAGCAAGAGCACCTCCATCTTGAGGCTCCCTCGCAGTCCCTGACCTGCCTCAGAAGTGCCCACCTCTTCTGGTGGTGTTGCCAAGGCTCTGGAGCTGCTGGCACTCTGATTAGGCCTGCAGCATCAAGAGTCCACCTGACATTCTTAATTGGACAGCAAGCGCAGAGTTGACCAACTAGGAGGCCATCTCCCAGAAGATTGCTCAGCTGGTATTGCTGTCGGCAAGTATGGGCTCAGGACCCCCATTTGGTCCCAACATGGGGTCCTGAAGCTCGTGGGAAAATCCAGCTTATGACTTCTTTCACCCAGAAGGATAATTATTTTAAAAACACTCAAAAAATTAAACTCCTTAAAAAGAACTAATTTCTTTCCTGCTGTCTCTGAAAATGTTGAGAAACTTCCTCTCCAAATTAGTGTAAATGGCGACTCCTTGCATTTGAGAATTGGGGGCCAAGGTAGAGATTCGTTCATATGAAGGATTTGATGGATGCATGTAAAAGATCAAGGAGACTTGAGCATATTATTGTTAGACTTGTAATTCACTTACACCCAAATTTCTGCAATCTTTTAAGCCAGGTTTGCATCCAGATTATGTGTCTCATTGGGTGCAAATGCAGAGGAAATGCCAGGGCCAGGGTGTTATGAACCCCGTGGAGACCACAAACAAACAAAAAGATTTGAATCCACCAACTGACCCCAATTTAGGAAGCAAAAACTAAATGGACAAGATTTCACTTTTATCAATTTTACTTTAACACTCAACATAAATTAAATATGAACTAACGGTTAAATCATAGTTGATATATATCTTATAGGTTACACATTAACTATCAGATTCAACAAGATAGTCCTTACAAATCTTCAGAACAGTCTTATCTGCAAGGTGGCGTTGAACAGTCCCAAAGTCCTTCAGGTCTTTGAACCTTTCAAGCAGATCTCTCGATCCCGTCTCTCCAAGATGCCAATACTGGCTTCCACTCGATGGCAGTTTCTTTGCAATCCAAACCTCAGCAAAACTGTGCACCCTTCCAGAACGCCAGTGATTTTTCTCACAACAGTTCTGGTGGTGTAGCTTCATGGATAACTCTTTCAGTCACCAAAGATAACGGTTGCACCTTTAATATTCCAAGGGTCAGCTAACAGAAAACAGGTTCCAATTCAAAGAGCTTGTCCTTTTAAAAACAACAGCTCCCAACCTTTTCCAGTTCAGCAGCCCTGGGAGACTCTTTTAAAACAAGACCCAGCTTTGCAGCTTTTCTGTCTCTTTAAACAACCAATCTCTCAACTTTTTCAGTTGGCTCTTGTGAAACTCACACTCTGGTGTTTTCTTGACAAACTGAAACTAAAACCGACAGTCACATGCCCTTGGTTAAAAAAAAACAACTGTTTTCAATCACAGAACTGTTTGTTTGTCTAACTTGTGCTTGACCTCCAACCTGGAAACTCCTAGCCCCAAATCAGGGACTGTTGCAAAAACATAAACACAAGATCTACTCCTTCACAAGATGTCTAGAAACTATTAAAAGGAAGTTATTTTTCATGGCAAAATATTGAAAAAACTTGTAAGTTAAAGAGATGCTCGATTAGAGTTTTCAAGAACACAAGCCAAATGAATATATGGATCACAACATGTTAACTTCCTAAATGTACAAAAAGGAACCAAGATTGATGACGGTAATCTACTACTAATAACATGACTCTGACAAAATAGTTTGAAATGAATGTGATGAACTGATAGGTAGATATCAGCACAATACATAAGTTTGCTGCTTATCGTTCTGTGGAATGATTAAGAATATATCTCTTGAAAGCACTAGGATATATAACATCAATTTTTAGTTTACATTTCACAAAGTGTCATGAGGAAGAGGCTGACTCTAAAGGATTTGTAGTAATGAGAAATTGAGTTGTCACTTTAGATGAGAGATTAAGGCACATTATGAACTCTGTAGGTTATAATTAATATATGGATATATGGAAGTTGCTCCCTCATCGTTCCAATACTGTTCTTGTATTAGCCTTGGAAAGTGTGGGAGAAAGGTTTAATTATTCCCAAACTTTCCCTCCCTCCGTTTTGAAGAAGTGTCTTATTTCTGCTTGATGTCTTTTCCAGATGGTCTGCTCGAGATGAGGAATTTCTTATTTATGTGGCTCTCCAATGTAAATGTGATGTAGACACATTGGAAACAATTTTCAGTTGAAGTGCTATCCTGACATGTAATGGGCACACAGCTGCCACCAGAAAGAGCTGATGTGGCCCTGTACAATTTGCATAGTGAATTAAATCAGCAAGCTGCCAGCACAGAACATGTTCCCAGCAGGGTGGGGCGGGGAGGAGTGGTGGGATGGTAAGGGGGGGTAGGGCAAGATATTGGTCAAGATGCCCACACACAGCACCTTAAGGAGGAAGTGTTTTTTATCATGGGAAAAGACACCAGCAAGCCTGCGCAGCAGCAGCAGGAAAAATGACTTCCAACAGGGGCTTGCGGTTCTCCAACATATTGGCAGAGATTTTGACAGAGCAAGTGACCCAAGAAGAAGGAGGTGCCAAGGCAAGTTAATGAATGGGCATGGAGAAAGGTGTCAGAAAATCTCAATTCCACCAGCTATTGTTTTCAGGACCTGGCTCCAGTGACAAGAACAAAAATAAGAATCTGACCAGGACTTCCAAGATAAAAAGTCACATTCCTCATCCTACTTGAGCCCACCACTATCAATTCATCCCTTCCCTTCTTATCACTTGTCTTCAAGTCAAGAGGGAAACTTTCATCATATTTCCTTTCCTCTTGCAAGCAAAACCTATTACTGATCTCAGAACTACTTTTCTGACTTAGCCTCATTCAGGTTGAAACCCCTTAAACAGACCACATATTTAACACAGCTCCACTGTTGCAGAAGGGAAACCAGATTGGAGGCCAAGAACAATTGGTTGTTTGGGCATCTCCCCTTCCTTTTCTCTTTCTACTTATCTATCCTCACACAATCAGCATGACAACCTTTTCTGCTCATGTGCTGCTACCTACTCTCACTACCACATGCTAATCATTATCCCTCTCTTTTTACAAGTCCAGTTTTAAATGACTCCAATGTTCTAGTCTGAGGAAGAGAACCCTGCTAAAGATGAACCATCATTTTATTTATTTAGAGATACAGCACTGAAACAGGCCCTTCGGCCCACTGAGTCTGTGCCAACCATCAACCACCCATTTATACTAATCCCATGTTCTTACCACCTACCTACACTAGGGGCAATTTACAATGGCCAATTTACCTATCAACCTGTAAGTCTTTGGCTGTGGGAGGAAACCGGAGCACCTGATGAAAACCCGTGCAGTCACAGGGAGAACTTGCAAACTCCACATAGGCAGTACCCAGAATCGAACCTGGGTTTCTGGAGCTGTGAGGCTGCGGTGCTAACCACTGCACCACTGTGCCACACTGTTAGTTGTTGTTACCATTCCAAGCACCAGCAGAAAAATCGGCATCTGTACGGCATAGAAAGTGAATTAGAGGGGTTTGCACTGGGTAATTTACAGAGCACAAGTGATGAGAGTCAGGTGGAGGTGGCATGGATGATCCAGGAAACTGCTCACCAGAGCATCCCAGCTCTGTCGAAGAGGGCAGATAGGCAAGAGAAGGAACAGGAGCCTGGATCCTTCTCCAACTCCTGTTCTTTCTCTGGTGAGCAGTGAGGCTCACGAGAGCCTTTAAAGGAGGAGGAGAGGCTGCCCTCGACCTGTCTGAAAACCATGTTCCATAATGCCGTAAGCATAAGCTGCTGACCTCCCCTTTCCACAGAGCAATGCTAATGTGACAACAGCCCTTCTTAACATGCCAATGTGACCACGGCCCTCATTAACATGCCAATGTGACCACAGCCCTCATTAACATGCCAATATGATGAGAGCCCTCATTAACATAAGGTCTCCCATGGTCACTAGTGCGCATTGCAGTGACTCGCAAGACAGGGACCACAAATGGGATGGAGGTGACTTATTTCAGGCATTAAGGCAAGCCTTTATTTCACTCTCTGTGAATGGACGCTAGGATGGCTGTAAACGAGTCATTGTGAGGTTGTCTCTTGCCTTCTTCGCACTTTGTTTCATCTATTAAATGAGCAAGCTGCTAGCTCAGAACATGTTCCCAGCAGGGTGGGGCATGGAGGAGCGGGGGGATGGTATGGGGGGGGGGTAGGGAAAGATATTGGTCAAGATGCCCACAGCAGCACCTTAAGGAGGAAGTGCTTTTTATCATGGGGAAAGACACCAGCAAGTCTGTGCAGCAGCAGCAGGAAAAATGACTTCCAACAAGGGCTTGAGGTTCTCCAACACATTGGCAGAGATTTTGACAGATCAAGTACCCCAAGAAGAAGGAGGTGCCAAGGCAATTTAATGAATGGGCATGGAGAAAGGTGTCAGAAAATATCAATACCGCCAGCTATCGTTTTCAGGACCTGGCTCCAGTGACATCCTGTTTTGGCACCTGAAGGTGTGTCAATTCTGTCCACGGAGTTGCTGATGAAGCTCAGAGTCCAAACTTAATGATAGCCCACCATCTATTCCAGCAGTGTCAGCAAACAGATCCATCACACAGCAGTTGGCCAACCCTATACTGACCCCGCCAACCCATAGACCCGCTTGCAGAGCCCCCAGGACCTCGGACCCCCTTGTAGAGCAAGAACAACATGCTTTAGAGTGGCGCAGTGGTTAGCACTGCAGCCTCACAGCTCCAGAAACCCAGGTTCAGTTCTGGGTACTGCCTATGCAGAGTTTGCAAGTTCTCCCTGTGACCGTGTGGGTTTCTGCTGGGTGCTCTGGTTTCCCCCCACAGCCAAAGGCTTGCAGGTTGTTAGGTAAGTTGGCCATTGTAAATTGCTCCTAGTGTAGGTAGGTGGTAGGAGAATTGTGGGGATGTGGTAGGGAGTATGGGATTAATGTAGGATTAGTATAAATGGGTGGTTGATGGTTGGCACAGACTCGGTGGGCTGAAGGGCCTGCTTCAGTGCTGTATCTCTCTATGATTCTATGACAATGTAGCTCCACAATGGTCTCCAAACCCCCTTGTTCCACTATGCATCAGTGCTCAAAGCTTCCTACCTGTTGTGGCACTGAAGCCTCACTCCTCAGTGCCACCAGGTTTTACCAGTTAGGAATCCAGAGCCAAGTGACTGCCACCCACTGTTCACAGAATCACTCACCTATTATTAAGTCGCTCATAATTATATTTTAATGCATATAAATTACCATTTCAGAAATTTAAAATAGGTTCCTGTTGCATTGTAGCCATCAATGCCAACACTGTCCCTTCCCGCCACTGCTAAAATCCGGAACCGATGTCCCAACATCAGATTTCCGGGCAGACGGTTCTGTTGTGATTGTCCATCCCCTTCCATGCCACCAAACTCTCCCTCGATGGCTGCATTTAGTCAGTGCATCAATATACCACAGGAATAATGACATTTCTAGTTAAATGCATAAGAATAAGGAATGAAGAAGCAAGGAATTTGATTTGGAATACAATCCATCATATCAACTAGTTCACCGTTTTTAATAATTTAAAGTGTGATTATGTAAATGTAAACTCAAGTTGAAAATTCTGATTAATTTATAATTTTAAAAAAATACATGTTTGAAATATACTACTTGTGATACTATAGAATATGTAGCTTGGTCATTTGGTCACAAAACTTATTCTGTTAAGCTGGAATATTTTCAAAGACCTTCTGTATACAGGGCATAATTCCCAGCACAGCATCTGAAGGAGTGCAGGGCTCTGGAAGAACCCTGAGACACAGGGGTCTTGTATTGAAAGGATGAGATTGATGATGTGAGATCTGCCCAAAGGTATAAGGTAGATTGTAAGTCTTAGTTGAGTTGGTTTAGAAAAGGGGTCTGCCATTGCTTAGGGTCACAGAATGTATTTTTAAAAAATCTGTCAACCTTGGTCGCCTTAGATTGCTGTTTAGCAAACACTGAATTATTTTTACATGTTCTTAAATGTTAAAACATTACTTTTACATTGCTGAGGCTATGATATAGATTTTGTTCTGTAAGAGAAAGAATTCCAGCAGATTTTCAAGGTGTGGTTATTTCTTTTCAAGCAATCTGCCTATTCCATTGGAATATAAATTTATCAACCAAGTAATTTTGTTCACTCAAGGTATGTGCTCAGCAACATTTTATAATGTATTCTCTATAGTATACATCAACCATAAATTGTAAAAAAAATCTTTGTTTTGTCTAATTAGTGTCACTTTAATTTTAAATTTCAGCTTGCTTACTCTGTCACGTCCAGTCTTTGTCGAACTTTGGGTAGAGTCTTCAAATGACTTTTCCTCATTTCCTCTCTCACTTTAGCCATGATTCAAGAACTTATGCTGCTATTTAAAAAAAAACTCATATTGTTGCTAGTGAGAATTCAAGCCCTATTCCAGAATTTAAGCACAGAGGCTAACCTGATACCTTAGTGCAGAATCGAGGGAGTGCTCTCCTATTGGAGATGCAATCCTTTGAATGAGGTGTTAAACTGAGGCCTGTCTGCCTGTTCAGGTGAATGTTAAAGATCCCATGATGGTATTCAAAGAAGATCAGGAAGTTTTCCTGATACTCTGGCCATCAGCAATCATTTTTGCCTCGGTTGACATGATCTAGATTGGATTATTCATCTCATTGCTGTTTGTGAGATCTTGATGTGTCTAATTTGACTGTATGTGAAGTGCTTTGGAGATTTCAGAGAGATGCAATAAAGGCGCAGTATAAATATATAGGTTGAGAAATTCGTTCGCATAGCGTTGCTTCTTGAGGTGCTATGCCTATTATGTCGACTCCCCAGAGGAAGGTAGCACCACGGGCTGCTACTAGCATGGCCCACACAGAGTTCTTCAATGATATCAATGAAGAATGCTGCATGTGCAGCGTAGGTAGTGGCTCCCTGTCTCTGGGAATCGATGAAAGTCTGTGTAGTGGCAGAACAAATTTCTCCACCATATTGTTTCTTTTCACTTATAGGGTGTGGGTTTAGTGTGAAAAAACACATTTCTTTGCCATTTTTATGAAGATATAACACATTTATTTTGAATTTTATTCAAATGTGTAAACACATTCATATCACATAGTACAATTTCATCCCATTAGCGTTCTTAATTTGGGGAATACACTGCTACTTAATGCAACATGTACAGTCAATTGAAATACTCAATTAAAAATGGTAATTCCTGATTTAACAGGGAATAGAATGATATTCATGCAAGAGGGATGCAACAGTGATCTGACCCAATCCTATACTTCAGTCCAGAAAGAAAGAACCTGAATTTATATAGTGCCTTTCACATCCTCAGGATATCCTAAAGTGCTTTACAGTCAATTAAGTACTTTTGATGTGTAGTTATTGCTGTAATGGATGGAATATAGTGTAGCCTAAGGGACTGAAAGAGTATATGAGCTGTGTGGCCTTTTCTTGCTGTTATTGTCTTATGTTTTACAGGCACCTATTTACCAATTGGCACAATTTTTCTTCACTGTGCCTCAATGTTTCTTAAGGAGCAGGAGTAGGCCATTCAACCCATCGATCCTGCCCCACCATTCAATATGATCATGGCTGATCATCCACTTCAATGCCTTTTTCCCCACACTATCCTCATATCCCTTTATATCATTGGTATTTAGAAATCTGTCAGTCTCTTCTTTAAACATACTCAATGACTGAATGTTCTTACTAAATATCACCATTGTATATCGATCGAGGCTTCTGCAGATACCTGGCAGCAAACAGATGTGAACTAATGGTATCTATTAATGACATTGTTATCGACCACATTTTTAATAAAGACATTCAACAGAAAGATTAATTTGTAACAATATAACAGATTCACAAAATAAACCTAAGGGCATATGATTTTTTTATGAGCTGAGAAGGACACGTAGACCCAATAAGCTCAGATTTGATTAATAGATAAGTCTCCATACACCCATCATTACACATACACCCCAGCCTCTCCGCTCCCTAAGAAATGGCCCTGAATAAACCTGCTGCTTCATTGATCTTCCCAGGTAAATTATTGCGCCACTACGTTACATTTGGGAGAAATGATTGAGGCCTGACTTTATTTGCACCAAGTTTCCTAAGTTTACAACTTATACACTTATTATTTGAACCATAGATACTTGTAACTTATAACAAAATCTATAGTAAATTAAGGGTCTGATTATAAAACTTGAGAATAGATTTTCCTGACCTTTAGGGAAGGAAGATCAGGAGGAAAAAGATCTGTTGAAACCAGCATTGTCTTCTTTTCCCATGCCATCAACTCCAAAGTCCTCCAAGGATCGTCTTATCTATTTGCTGCCAAATGGCAATACCGTCCGCAACATGGCATTGACTCCCATATTTACACTGATGACATCCAGCTTGACCTCACTTGATCCCTTCACTATCTGTGTGTTATCAGACTGCTTGATCAACATCCAGACTCAGCCAGGCTTGGATTTCCTCTAGTTAAACATTTCTTTGGGCCTCCTTATCTCGAGAGACAATGGATATGCGCCTGGAGGTGGTCAGTGGTTTGTGAAGCAGCGCCTGGAGTGGCTATAAAGGCCAATTCTGGAGTGACAGGCTCTGAGGGAAAGCCAAAGACATCATTTTCAGCTCACATCAAAGCTCTGTTTCTTTGCCACCAATTCCATCCCCCTTCCTAACCACTATTTTCAAGATGAACCAAACTCTTTAAAATCCTAGCATCTTATTCAACCCTGAACTGTGCATCTTACCATGACTTTTTTTCTCCATCAGAAAGACTGGTTACTTCCTCCTCCATAACATCACACTCCTCTGCCCCACATCAGCTTATTCTGCTGAAACTCTCATCCATGCCTCTGCCATGTTCAGACTTGAATATCCTAATGTTTTCCTAGCTAGCCTCCCATCCTCCATGTTTCATAAACATCAGCATTATACTCTGCTCCCAGCATCTTATGTTGCACAAGATCTCGCTCGCCGATCACCCCAGTCTTTGTTACATTGGATGCTGGCCCCCCCACTGCTCCAGATTTAAAATTTTCATCTTTGTGTTTAAATTCCACCCCTCCCTGCATTCCCAACACATGTCTCTGCAACCCCCTCGAGACCTGACATGCCCCTGAACTCATTGTTCCTCCAACTCTGGCCTCTTCTGTATCCCATTCTCACTATTGGCAACCACGCCCTCAACCATTTAAGCTGCACACTCTGGAATTCTCTACCTAAATCTCCCCACCTCTCTATTTTCTTTAAGACCCTTCTCAAAACCCATCGCTTTCACCAATTTTTGATACTGCTCCTAATATCACCTTCTTTTGCTTAGCATCACTGTTTTTTTATGATACCTCTGCAAAATGTTTTGGGATGTTCTTCTGTGTTAAAGGTACTGAAAAAACATAAGTTGCTGTAGTTGCTAGTGCCATCCCACCAGTACCCAAGAATGTCGGAGGCATCCCTGGAGGGCCAGAATTGGGCCTATGCATGTCGTAGCTCGAAGCCCATCACAAGCATTCTAATGAGGCAGGGTAAGGTTGAAGTGATTTATGACTTTAACCCCTTATAGGGACTAAACCAAATCAAGAGGACATCCCTATAAATATCTTTTAACTAAGTTTAAACCAGACAAACTCTTATAGACACTTACTTGAGTCCAAAGAATTGAACTCGTTTTCCCTCAAAAGGAAACGAACAAAGGATATTACCATCTTTTGGATAGCCTATTTTTTAAAATAATTATGGCTAAGTCATAAATATCCCAGATATTATAAGGGTCTGGGAAACTCTCTTCAATACGTATCTCTCCACTTAAAGAGACACAGAGAGGGGTTTCTTGTCGTTATATACAGAATGCTACATGAGACGATATATTAACTTTTATATATTTATTAAAAAATGTAACATGCAATACACTTTTAAGTGGATAAGTATAATACAGTATCAAAGATTACTAAGAAATGTAAAACATAATCTTATTTCTAAAATAGAATCCAAAAGTTCTACCTTGACAATATTACAGCAAAATATCTTACAATATCCATCAAAATTCAAAGTAAGCTGTTACCTTAAATTCCCCGAGTAAGCCTCTTGCTTAACAAGACAAAACACTCTTGGTGAAGAGCAGGGTTCTCTTGTTATGCAGTCAGCCGTTCTTACCATAGGTTAAGAAGCATTGACGAGGAATTTCAATACCCCTGATTTTTCGATTCAAAACTCTCACATTTATACTGTTTATAATCTATTAACTCATCTTTTGGAATGTAGGTGTTACCTCTCTGTGCGTGTTTTTTCCCAGTTTTTTTATCCATATGTGGTAATATCATTAGCTACTTATTCCCAATTAATTATCTGCTGAAAATTCCCTTCTCATGAAGTTGTGAGCTGTAATCCGGTCAAAATGTTTGTAGTGTTTTATAGTAACACTAAGACTTAATTTTATAAATGTGTTTTATATTTAAAAGATGTTTAATTAAATTTGTACAGTAACTGTTTCTTTTTCGTTTATGTGGCATCCGTTTTTTGTAGGTAACATTTCATTTTGTGATTGATCATCTGTGATGGTTCTTTGATGGTACCTTGTACCATCTCCTTAAGTCAGTCTGTCTATATCATTAACATTATCAATTAATTAGGATTATAGATATCAGTACGGACCATGCATAGCCTTTCTCATTTAACTTAAAAGGTGTAACTGGTACATGTTCTATTGTAATAGGGATGTTCATGGATTTTTAACTCTGCCCTTAAAAGGAATTTCAGTGAGTTTTGAAAACTGACCATTTGTTCAATCTTTAATTCTAAAAGGTATAATATATTAATTATATCTAAATTCTACCTAATTAAGCCTATATTTCATCACAAGATTCTCCTGTCCTTTTGTGTCTTTTCTCAGGAAGGAAGCTCACTGGATGCTTCAGTGTATGGATAGCCAGTAAAACTTGGCTTGCACCCCATTCCCCCCCCCCCCCGGAACTCCCTGGACCCCACTGACCGGAGGGTACAAAGGAATGCCAGTGGCAGACTGACTAAACCAAAGTATATTAGGATGAGCTGGTACGGGATGTTTGCAAGCATCTCCATCAGTAGCTAGCTATATGACTTGAAGCGCACTGTCCTGCTCCTTCTGTCAGTGCTGTGCTCTGTCAGGGTTGGTGGGGGTGCATGCACTGGGCGTACCCCAGACCATGTCACGGTGCAAGACAGGAAATTCAAGTGTTCCTGGACAAGGACAGGACAGGAGCAGTGCACTTTGGATATTTTGCACCTGTTCAGCACTGGAAGTGGGGGAGCAGGAACATCTGACCTTACATTTTGTCAAATTTTAATGTTGTATTAATAATTACAGAGACAACTGGATGTTTTTTTATCTGTTACTGATAACATCTCTCAGCCTCATTTGTATTGCATGGAGCTTTTTGCTTTGCATACACGACTACTTTTAACATTTATATATACATTTAATTCCCAGCTGATGTGTTCAAAACTCAATTAACAGTTGTACCAATATTCTAGATCAGTGAATTGCAGCCTCATTTTAGTTAGCTGTGTCCACCTGTAGTAGCTACCACACATTCACCTTAGGGAAGTATAGCTGAGAATAGGTTACTTCAGATTCTGAATGCAAATTACTGGTGTAGTGCAGCTGCAATGGGACTTTCAATGCTGTCTCGTGATGTGGCAGGGCCACATTTTCAATTGTTCTACTGTTTTATAATATTTTTAAGGCCATTTGTCATTCATTTTAATGGCAAACAAAAGCTCTTACCTATCTCTCAGGGCTGTAATAACTAGCACAAAAAGTTATATAGACTTAATAAAATCAACATAAAAGCCTCTCAGCAATTTTACTGAAAAATTTACATTACTAAAGCCATTGTGTCTGAGTAAGCTAATCATCATCTCTATTTATTACAATGGGAAGACGAGCAGAATTAATATTTATTTATGCAGACTCAGTTTGATCTGAGAGACATTCTAATTAGCATTGACCAAGCATATTAATTAATGTCAACTTTTCACCAGTGAATGTGGAGATATTCAGTAATGAACTATTGTGCTGAATAGCAATAGATGCAGCCATTGGGCCTACTGCTGAACATTCTCACTACCTTGACAATATTCACTCATTTATGTAGGTTCTGTGCAGAACCAATAATAAAGTTTTTACTAATACACATCAATATTATATTTTGAAAATATCATTAAATGATATATTTTTGACAGAGAGACTATAGAATGGCATTTGCTACTAAGGGTGCATTCTGGTTCACTTGTGTTACTAGAGAAGCCTTTAAATAGTCGTGGTTTATATACAATATTCTTTTAATGAATTCAAATAGTGCAAAATCATAAAGACTGTTTTCTTTCTTTGTTTCTTTCCCTTCCCTCATCAAAATCTTAAAGGATTACAGCATTTACATGAAGCCAATATTTTTAAGTTGTGAGTGAACAGGTAAGTTTTGTGATTATCTCTGTGCAAAGCTAGTCTTGATGACATTGATCACTAGGAATATAATGATTCAGTGAGACTGCAAATAAACATACACAAATTACACACATATATATCATCCAATGAACTGAATTAGGGACCAATACTGATTTATTACAGGTTATTATACAGACACTTTTTTTCTAACACTTACATACTAGTGCCCCAGATTATGGAATGAACTGCTCAGTATTAATTTAATTAAACAAAGTAAGTTGGATATGTTTCACACAAGACCCATTTAGCAATTATGCATCGGCATTTGTTTTGGTTCATAAATTTTAAACTGACAGAGTCTACTCAGTAAAATCTAAATCAATACGTTGAATTTGTTTACAGCAATATTTAAATGATGGATAAGAGTACTTATAAATCAGTGAACAGAATCTTTATTTAAAACAAAGATGTTTTTAACCCCATTTTTAGTTATTTCTCTCCCTGTTTAAGTTCCGGGAAGATCATACAGAAAAGTCCAACTAGTAGAGCAGACAGACAACGTTTAAGTTTCTGCTAGTTCCATATTGTCAGCTATCATTAAAAGGGCTTTGAGAGCAGTATGAATTAACTGCTAGTTTCTATTCCTCTGATTTTTCCTCATTTTTCCAAATGACTCAGCTGTGTCTGCGTAAAATAAATATTAATACTGCTCATCTTCCTAATGTAATAAATAGACCTTACTCAGAAAATGGGCTGAATTTTGCAATGGAAACACCAGTCCTGCCTCTGGGACTGGAAGCGGCCAAAGGGAAACATCAGGGGCAGGAGCGGCCGGCTGAACGTGATCTAACAGCAGCCGGCCAATTAAGGTTAATGAGCTGTGACTTACAGCATCAGTTGACGCCTCAGCAGGTGCTGGTGCCATTTTTAAAGGACTGCTAGCCTTGCATTCAGCTCTGAACTGTGTAGGCCTGGGAGAGGTGATTACCTAAAGTGAGGAGATGACTGAAAGGGAGACCCCGAGCAGCCCCATGCTTCCCTGATGCGCCCCTGCAGGTGCTGTTGGACTCTGTAAGGGAGAGGAAAGTGATATTGTTTCTGAGGGATGTGAGAAGGAGACCTAGGAGCCAGACCAAGCAAGCCTACCTCCAGATCACAGAGGAGGTCAGCAGCCATGGGGTCGCACCGTGAGCATGGATACAGTGTCTCAAGCGGCTCAATGACCTCATCCAGGCTGTGAACGGGAGTATCTTTTATTGCCTTCATCCTTTTGGGCTTTGCATCTGGCAAAGCAGGACAGTGTGTTGGGAGGAGAGAGTTGAACCCCCGCTCCCCACAGAGGTGGCCAAAGGGTCAGGGAATGCAAGATGATTGACAGTGGCATGGTGAGGTGGCCCTGTCATTGTGCTAAATCACGAGGTGGCTGGAAAATGGTCACATGCAGAAGGCGACTGTGTGTCCCTGTCAGTGACAGTTGGACTGCCAGCATCCTATGTGTTGGGCTGGATCTCACTTGGGAATTAACATCTGCCTTCCCTCTGTCTGCAGGAGAAGATAGTACATAATAGCGGATGGGGGCCAAGACCAGCAGTGGGCTGCTACTTCTACATGTGCTGACACGGATGGAGGAAGAGGCCATGGAACTGGTTGGTTCACAGGATGACCAGATTGTTGCAGATGGAGAGGCAGCGTCACCTTCCCAAGGCACCATGAGGCACATGGCTATATCTGCAGTGATGAAGCCATGCTGTTCATCTGGCATCAGGTACCCACAGGGGTCTGCATCATTGGGGTGTATGCTATGGCGGGAGGACAGGCCCTTGACCCCAACATGACTGTTTTCCCATGCAGGTCAAGCTGTGCCACATCAGACAACCACCAATCCTCGATGGAACCTGCCAACTCACAGGGTCCATCGGCACCTTATATGCCTGCACCTTCCACCAGCGCAGATACTTGCACCTCAATGGGTCTGCTCTCTAGTTTAAATCTGAGTACACAAGCTGGTGAGCACAGCACACACACGCCCGAGCAGCTGACAGAGGCAGTGATAGACCAGGTCTCCAACAATCAGAGGAATGTGGGAGGCGAGGCCTACGCTGAGCCCCAGGCTCATGATGTGCCTCTGGGGTTGTCAGCATCACAGAAAATGTTGCAGCTGCACCTTGAGGTCCGGCAACATCTGGCAGAGATGCCAGAGGCAATGTGCGCCCAAGCATGGACGATGGAGGAGTCCATCCCGGCCTTCAGTTCGATATTGTCTCTGACTGGTGTATGAGTGGCCTCCTCTGTTTAGAGATTGGCAGCTCTCTTGTACAGCCACAACCAGTAGAGCACTCAGTGTCTTCAGGACATTCGTGCAGACTTGCATGCCCTTGTCATGATCATGAGTGCAAGGCAGCAGTGGCAAGGCGAGAGGGGGACAGGGGACCTGGATTCACCACCTGGTCCTCTGGATGCTGAGGTCGGCAGGGAGAGGTCTGCCTTGTTAGGGAGGAGGGGCAGTTCGGGGCTCCTCTCAGGATGCCCATGGTGTAGCCAGCTGTTCCTCTTTCCTTCTGCAAGCGTTGCAGCTTCTTACAACATCCCTGCGAAGGAGGATCACACTGGATCTCTGGAGGAGACCCGCGGCATGCCGGGGCCTTCCAGGCCCAAGGCATCCAGAAGACAACCTCCAAGGTCATCCCTAGCAATGGGCAGCAAGGTCAGCAGGCAGCCTCCACCTCAGCTGCCAGCGCAGGGCTAGAACCGTGTAGGAGTTCATGAAAGAGAATTAAGAACTGCACAGAGACTCACCAGGTTTTCACAGGTCAGTGTTTGCTACAAATTTAAATGGCCATCTGTAATGTGATTGTAGATAAATCCTTGTTGTTAAGCATAGCCTCCCTCCCTTTATTTTCTGATGAGGACTTGGCTCTTTGAAAAATACCAGCCTCTATAAAAAGGCTGGACGAGATAGAACATGCTGTGAGGGGTCAACTCTGTAGCCTCAGCAGATTGTCTGTGCACAAATGTTACATAAGCCAATGCACCCTTAAGGAAGGAAGGGAACAACATGACTGCATGAAGGTAGCTCTTTATTGTTGTATTACGTGGGACAGTAAACATCAAAGGAAATGAGAATTTATAGGGCGGCACAGTGGCGCAGTGGTTAGCACCGCAGCCTCACAGCTCCAGGGACCCAGGTTCAATTCTGGGTACTGCCTGTGCGGAGTTTGCAAGTTCGCCCTGTGACCACATGGGTTTTCGCCGGGTGCTCCGGTTTCTTCCCACCGCCAAAGACTTGCAGGTGATAGGTAAATTGGCCATTGTAAATTGTCCCTAGTGTAGGGAATATGGGATTACTGTAGGGTTAGTATAAATGGGTGGTTGTTGGTCGGCACAGACTCGGTGGGCCGAAGGGCCTGTTTCAGTGCTGTATCTCTAAATAAATAAATAAATAAGGGTATCTCGAGCCTCCTTTGCACATTGCTCATGTCCAAGCTCCTGTTGTCTTGGGGGTCCTCCACCTGGCCTAGCCTACCCATCTTTCCGCTGCACATTCTCATTGTCTGAGGAGGCAGTCAACTTCTTACTTTCCTCATTGAACATCAGCTCCCCCCTCTGAAGAGCTGGTTGTGCAGTGCACAGCAGACCAGGACTATTCATGAGACCTTCTGTGGTGCATACTGCAGAGCCCCACCAGACCAGTCAAGCCAGTGAAAGTGCATTTTCAGCAAGCCAATGGTGTGTTCGTTGATGGCTCTGGTGGAGGCATCAGCTGCATTCTATCACTCTTCTGTTGTGCTGTGGGGATGCTTCACTGGTGTCATCAACCATGTCTGCAGAAGATAGCCCTAGTCACCCAGGATCCAGCCGTCAACCTGGGCTGTGGCCTAAAGAATCTTTGGGAGTTGGGAGTTGCGCTTCATATATGCATCGTGACAGTTCCCTGGGAAATGAGCATGATTCTTCACCTGTGGTCATAGACCAGTTGAACGTTCAAAGAGTGAAAGCCTTTGCAATTCACAAATGCAGCTGGCTGGTCCCAGGGAGCTCTAATGGCCACATGAGTACAGTCTAGGGAAATGAGTGTTGGCACCAAAGGCCAATGACCTTGCCACCTAGCTGTCCACATCTATGCAGAAATGGATGAAGTCATTGGCCCGATGGAAGAGGGCATTGGTCACTATTTTACGCAGCTATGAGTGGCAGCCTATGAGCCCATTGAGCCCTGGAAACCACCACTGGCCAAAAGATTGAGTGTCGCTGTCACTTTGAGGGGCATTGACACGGGGATTCCGCCAAAACCACAAGGCTGCAGGGCTTGCTGAATGATCCCACAAATTTCAATGACTATTTCCTGGGGCATCTCAGTTGTCTCTGGCATTGCCTCTCTGACATCTGAAGGTAGTTAGTCCTTGTCCTGAGGATGCGTTGACAGTGCCCGTCTTCAACGATGCCTTTCCTGGATGGTATCATTCTGAGCAGCCTCCTCCTCTGGTGCTGTCTGTTACTGGCATTGCAGCCTCAGCTTTTGAGGGGTAGGAGCCCTCTTTTGTTGTAACCTCTCCTCCTGCTCATGAAGTTGTAAGAATATTAGGTGTATGACCCATGTTATTGCAGCAATAATTGTTAAAAAAGACAGACAGTGTTATGAGAACATGTTTGTGCATGTTTTTCATCCATAGAACTGATGAGCAGTGAGTTTCTCAACTCCTTCCATTGTCCACACCCACAACTCTACCCACCCAGCACTGGCCTTCTCCCACTCAATCTGCAATCCTGGCATCTCCACGTATGTTTGCAGCGACCTTGGAGAAATGGTGTGTGTTACCTTCTGAACCCATTCCTCTACTTTCCTCCCTCCTCCTGCCACCTTCATGCTTGCCCCATCACCCTTGACCCACCCAACATAATCTTGCGCCTTCCCTCTGAAACCCTTGAACCTCCCCCCCCACCCCCCGCCCCCGCATTACCCTGCACCCTATCACAATTGAACTGAATATGCCATCTCTCCCCTCTGTGCCGACACCCGTCCCGTCAAAATATCCACTCTGACCTTAAGCCCTCCCATCATCAGCCTTACTCTTTTTGTCCAATCCTGTGGCCTGCCCTACGAGACCTTCAATTACTCGAATGTGAGACTGAACCTGCTCTCTGACCAAATTCCACTCCCCCCTGTGACAGTGACCATTCCATCCAACAGCCCGCACCCTGAGTACCGCCCACAGGACCCCAATGTGGACAGTAGTGACCCTGCCTTTTAGACCTCTCAATCACCTCACCTTCACTGACTGTAACCACCCCCCTCCACCACCACCACCACACGCAGGACACTAGGCCCTTCCCTCCTTCACACCTCCATACACCTGAACTACACCCTCTGTTCTCCTTCGCATCCATCCTCCACACCTATCCATTATCCATATCCATTCCACTGTCGCCCTCCCTTGTGCTGCAAGGTTTAAGAAACAAAACTGCTGACCTCAGACACAACTGCACAAAGCTGTCTGATGCACGCTACCTTCAAACGCACAAGAACCAGGTGCCAGGAGATTCCCATGTGCCACTGACTTAATCTGGAAGGTAGAACTTAATTTCAATTAATTACAAGATAATGAGTATTCATGGTATGCAAACGTATTACAAATAGGAACCCGCCACAGGACGGCGTGAGGCCTGACCCGCCACAAACAGGCCGCTGACTTAATCTCTAAATTTGAGCCCGCCATCAGGAAAGCAAAATTTCACCTCCTGTCTAATTAAGTCACCTTGCCCACCCACATTTCCTGCTCTCGCAGGCCCCATCATAGTTCCATCAGAATCTCCGGCCCTCCTGAACATGACATTGGTGACCATCATGATGCACTGATGGGCCACTGATTGTGAGATGCCACACTTGTCACCTGTGGATCCCTACAATGATCCAGAGGCTTGGAAGTTCAGCACCACATTGGCCCTCAGGGCCACGGGCATTAGATTCCCACCAAATCCCCTGCAGAACAGCTCATCGACATCATAGCATACAGGTCCATGACAGTCTGCCTTGAGAGGCGTAGTCTTTGTTGGCACTGCTTCTCAGACACCTGCAGACAGTTGAGCCTCGACCTGTATACCCTGTCTGGAGGTTATCTCCTCCTGCATGGGGCAGCCCCCTCTTTCTCTGTGCCCTTTTCCACAATCTGGAGGCCACTGCTGACCCTTCTGTTCCCTTGCAGGCCATTGTGGTGCTGCTCCTCATGCCTGGCCCTCCATCCCACTCTGCTGCACCTCGGCTTTGACGGGGTCTAAAGCTTGGATGAATGAGGTCCATGATAGTTGGCCTGTCCCTGAAAGACAGTCCTTTCCTGCCAGTGGCCCCCTCTCGTTGTCCCTATTTGTGAGCCTTGCCCTGGTGCTTATTGCCCATTGTCCTGTTTGTAATGCCACCCCTCGCAGCTCAACCCAACTTACACTCACTCCTGACACGATGCACACAGCCCTCCTTTTGTGGCCCTGCCAGGCCTTGATGGTTGCCCTCCTGATGGCCTCCTCTTGCAGCCAGCTAACCTCTCCCAACACCATGTCGCCTCCTTGAAGGAGATGAGCCTCTGAAGCCCCGTGAGATCCATGTACCATTTATAAAATTCAATCTGCTCCATGCAACCACATTCAATTGGCCTTTAAAATATCTTAAATACTTGCCTACCGCGCGTTGCCGTTGGACCTCCTGCTCATCGTTTTACGCAATGGAAAAAGACAATCGGGATGGGACATCGTGATGTCAGACTTCCTGACCGGCGAGTCCCATCCCGAGTTTGTACCCCCCCTCCCCACCCCCCCCATGCCTCTGTTCCCATTCCCGACGTTCCCTTAAAATTCGGCCCAATGGCTTTGCTAATGTATCTAGTAAGAATGGCATCAGATACATGCTTTGCTGTCTTTTCTTTCTGGTGTTTTACTTAAATACAGCCAGTGGCAATATTACATAAAGTGAGTCCACATGTGAAACTGCTCTGACATTTTTCTTTTGCTCCTCACAAATAACTATATTGTTTACTAGGGTTTGGGCTTTACATCTTCACCACCAAATTAAATGTTATGATATCGATATACATAGTCTGAACTAATGTGCATCGATTTTATTCATTCATATAACAGTTTACTTTGCATTATCGCCTTACAGCCTGCCTCCATTGTGCCCACATATATACATATATATCAATTCACGATTAAATTTGAATGGACTATATACCACCTTGGCCATGCCAGTTAAAAAAGAAAGATCGGTTCATTGTGAGTCAGTTTTAATTTTTCCAGTGCTACAATTCTATAGATATGGCTAGCAGAAAAGCAAGTAAACTTAATCTGCAATTCACCTTTCATACAACGCACTCTTTCTTTTCCCGTCCCTGAGAGCACCTGTCTGATAATATCAGACAAATATTTCATCGGATTCAGTGACTGCATCAGAGCAGAAATTTGAGATAATTGCGCATTCTTCAACAACAGGTGCAGATATGAAACTTTTCCTCATTGCCTCCTCCAGCTTTTTGATTTGAAAGTTTCACTGTAAATTAGTGCTAATGATGTATAAATCCCAAGTGAATTACTTTAATGTATCGTTAGAGATGTTTCAAGGAATCACACCACTTTTTATTTGAAGTTATCAAATATTATGCCAATCTTGTTTTCTTTAACTTCCTTGAAATAATAGTGTCCTATTGCTATGTAATTCCTGGTGCTTTTTCCTTGCATCTTACCAACTCAAGAACAGTTATTTTTAGGACAGTGCTGATTTATTCTTAGTGTGGCTTTGCGAGGCTTTCCATTTGAATCAGATCCATAAAAACTGGAGAACAAAAAAGGAAGCTATTTTTAAGCCAAGTAAATAACAAAAAAGTGTCATTTTGAACAAAAAAGTCTTTCAAACCACTGTTCTCTTCCATGCCTGGTTTAGCATGATCTCCCCATAGATCCTTTGCTACCTGGTGGATAATTAGCCATATGTGATGGGTAATTTCTAAATAGAGTGTAAACAATATTAAACACTGCATGCAAATATCATATCTGAATAAAAGTATGTTTTGAAAGGAAGAGACAAACATTTGTAGGTCATGTTTTTGCTAATGAAGAGAAAGCTAATTATTGTCTTTAAAGATATTTAAAGATCAGTAATATAGTCTGGAATTCAATGAAGAAAAACTTTTTAAATATATTTGTTCATGGGATGTGGGTGTCGCTGGCTAGGCCAGCATTTATTGCCCATCCCGAACTGCCCTTAACTGAATGGCTTGTTAGGCCATTTCAGAGGGCAGTTAAGAGGCAACCCACAGTGCTTTGGGTCTGGAGTCACATATCGGCCAGAACAGGTAAGGACGGCAGATTTCCTTCCCTAAAGGGCATTAGTGAACGAGATGGACTTTTACTACAATCGACAATGGTTGCATAGTAACCATTAGACTAGCTTTGAATTCTATATTTATTAATTGAATTCAAATTACACCATCCGCTGTGGTGGAATTCAAACCCATGTCCCCAGAGCATTAGCCTAGGCCTCTAGATTACTAGTCCAGTGACAATGCCACTAACTATACCACAACCTCCCTTGAATACAAGTCAAAAGTGGCTACCAAATGTGACGGCGGCAACCATCACTAATTTGATCATTCACAGCCAAGTACACTTATCCAATGTTTCAAGCAATGTAGAAGATTTGTGTGGCTGACAAACCTTCAGGGGTGCCATCCCAGTTTGCTTGTTTTGATGGTTACTTTGTTGGTCAATGCACCAGAAGCTCAACAGCTGAAAGCTTGCCTTATTTTGTTCTGTATTATGTTGCAAAGACCTGTGTATTTCTGTCAGATATTTCCATCTCTAAGATATTTAGACCTCAGTTTCAAAGTAACATACTGCAAATGTTTCACTGTAGTGCATTATGCTTATCTTTCCTAGGTCACTTTAATTGAGTCTAGTACAGTGCTACAAATCTTTGATGAAAAATTGTGAAATTACATTAATTATCATTGTTAAAAATATAAGTCATACCATAAGTATAAAAGATATGTACTATATTAAATACTGTGCATGGTGTTGCACTGTGCTATATACATCAGGAAGGTACTAGTTTGTATCTTTGATCTGGGCTACACTAACTTATCTCAGAGGGGTGTGATATGAGTGCAACAATTGGTCCCGCCTCTGAGCTGGGAAGGAGAACAATTAGTCAGGGTTCCCACACCTGATTGCTACTTAATCAACTTCATATAAGTATGTGTTATGTTATGCTGGGTTATTGGGTTTGGTTCCCGATATCTGATTTAACTCTGAGCAATGCAGATATCACACTGTGTGAAATAACCAACTTGTTTATTTAAAGCACATTAACTATAAAGGTCTTACAGATTTAAGCACATGTCTTGACAGCAGCCTGTGGCTGTGAGAGCAGATTCAAACTGTCTATCTTCTGGAAGCTGCTGGACTCTCTAGCTCCACCTGGAGGCTTAAGTAATCAAACCAATGAACGCATGTAATGAACAGACCAACACGATCAAACACTACAGTGTTCATATGTGGACACTGGGAGTCGGCATGGTTTGATTGTGATGCCCCGTATCCTGCTAACATTCACTGTCTAAATTCACAAATGCAGAATTTTCACTTGTGTAAGGTACTAAAGTGCTATTGAAGTTTGTGTCCCAGCATAAATCAACACCGTCAGAAGAAGAGGGGAAAAGGGGTAACATTGGGAAAGATAAACATAATGCACTACAGAGAAACATTTGCAGTTGCGGTATTTTGAAACCAATGTATAAATATCTTCAGGAGATGGAAACATCTGACAGAAATACACAGGTCTTTGCAACATAACTGTAAAGGTGCTTTTGTGACCTAATGAACAAGTACAAAAGAAAAAATCAACATTATCCTACTGCAGACTGACAGAAAGGAAACAGTGCTATCTATTAAAACAAGTACCATGGGATGGATGAATAGAATTAAAGTCCAGTAGATATATTTAAGTGTGATGCCCAGCCTTTGGAGAGTAATATAGCAGTGAGCCTGGTCCATCCTCAAAAAGGCATTTTACAATTAAAATGCAGCAAACAGATGACCTTGATAGAAAATAGCATGCAGTTTTAGTCTCAATAAAGTTTCTACGAAGATTCTAAAAACTGGGTTAAAGGTTCTGCTGGGTATGAGTTAGTGTTTCTTGGAAAAGATACATCCCTTTTTCTGTACCTACTTTACACATTAAATTAACCTGTACTCAAAATAATGGGCTATAATTTGCTGTGGTAATGCACCTAACACCGTCTGTCATTAGTTAGACATGCTCTTGCACATTTAGGTTTTTAAATCCTTTGCATGGCAAGTTGCTGAAAGTGCAAGCTGTTAGTGTCGCAGCGAGTGAAACAGGGTGCCATTAGCCTCACAATTATTTTGACAGCAAATTATGGCCCACTAGAATTTTATACAGTGACAATGCATTTAAATGATGCTGTTATGATACTTCTTAGTCTTATAAAAGACTATTAAGGAAAGTGTAGCTGCTGTAAAGATAAATATTTAACATTCAGGCAAAAGGTAACACATAAACGCATTTAATATATCATGTTTTGGGTTTTATTGCACATTTACACTACTGCAGTAGACTAAAATTCCGCTAGTAACAGATGTTCAAATGAAAGTGACAGGATTATGATAGTTTTGTCATTTTCAACTGCTTATACTCTTGTGGCAGGAATATCTGCAGAGTTTTCTTCGATTTCCTGGCATAACTTTGATGGAAGATCAATGGAAACTGCAAAGAATTGAAGTAAATGGCCATTGTTACCAATACTCTAGGGTTTCTGCTCAGCTATGGTGGAAGATCGGGGAACCCCACAGAAATACTAGCAGTTTGTTTAGGTTCTGGCCTATGTCAGGTCACTGATTTTTATTGTGCTTAATGAGCACTCTTATATCTTTGCCAGAGGTAAAGCGAAATTACTGGATGATACCTGGTTTCAGCCTTGGGCATTTTATGAGTGCAACACATTGATGTTAGAAGACTGGAAGTAAAGTACCTCTTCCAGTACTTTTTTATTATTCTTTAATGGGATGTGAGCATTGCTGGAAGACAAGGTGAGCTGAAGGAGTGTTTAGATTTCTCTTTTTTTACACCTTAAATTGCTTCCTTTGGTATTTATTTTGGTTGCCAGGGAGAACATTATAATACTCAACACTCTGACAATTTTTTTTTCTTTCATGGGATGTGAGCATCACTGGCAAGGTCAGCATTTATTGCCCATCCCCAATTGCCCTTGAGAAGGTGGTGGTGAGCTGCCTTCCAGAACTACTGCAGTTCATCTGGTGTAGGTACACAGTGCTGTTAGGAAGGGAGTTCCAGGTTTTTGATCCAGTGACAGTGAAGGAATGGCAATATAGTTCCAAGTCAGGATGGTGTGTGTTTTGGAGAGGAACTTGCAGGTGGTGGTGATCCCATGTGCCTGCTGCCTTTGTCCTTCTGGTTGTAGAGGTCGCAGGTTTGGAAGGTGCAGACGAAGGAGGTTTGGTGAGTTGCCGAAGTGCATCTTGTATATGGTACTGGCATTGTATGCCAGTGATACAGGGAGTGAACATTTAAGGGGTGCCGATCAAACAGGCTGCTTTGTCCTGGATGGTGTTGAGCTTCTTGAGTGTTGTTGGAGCTGCACCCATCCAGGCAAGTAGAGAGTATTCCATCACACTCCTGACTTGTGCCATGTAGATGGTGGACAGGCTTTGGGCAGTCACCAGAGAATTCCCAGCCTCTGACCTGCTCTTGTAGCCACAGTATTTATGTGGCTGCTCTAGTTAAGTTTCTGATCAATTGTAACCCCTAGGAAGTTGATGGTGGTGGATTCATCGATGGTTATGCTGTTGAATGTCAAGGAGAGATGGTTATATTCACTCTTGTTTGAGAGTGTCACTGCCTGGCATTTGTGTGGTGCAAATGTCACTTGCCACTTATCAGCCCAAGCCTGAATGTCGTCCAGGTATTGTTGCATGTGCATAGGGACTGAGGAGCTACAAATGGTACTGAACACTGTGCAATCATCAGTGAACATCCCTGCTTCTAACCTTATGGCGGGAAGGTCATTGATGAAGCAGCTGAAGATGGTTGGGCCTAGGACATTACCCTGAGGAACTCTTGCAGAGATGTCCTGGGACTTAGATGTTTGGCCTCCAACAACCACAACCATCTTCCTTTGTGCTAGGTATGACTCCAACCAGTGGAGAGTTTTTCCCAATTCTCATTGACTTCAATTTTGCTAGGGCTCCTTGATGCCATGCTCAGACAAATGCTGCCTTGATGTCAAGGGCAGTCACTCTCATCTCACCCCTTGAATTCAGCTCTTTTGTTCATGTTTGAACCAAGGTTGTAATGAAGTCTGGAGCCAAGTGGCCCTGGCAGAACCAAAGCTGAGCATCGGTGACCAGATTATTGCTGTGTAAATGCCACTTGACGACACCTTCCACCCCTTTGCTGATGATCGAGAGTAGACTGATGAGGTGGTAATTTTCCAGATTGGATTTTTTCTGCTTTTTATGGTCAAGATATACCTGGGCAATTTTCCACATTGTTGTGTAAATGCCAGTACTATAGTTGTACTGGAATAGCTTGGCTAGGGGGCATGGTTATCTCTGAAGTGCAGGTCTTCAGTTGTTTCTTAAATTCAGGTGGAGTAAATCGGATTGGATGAAAACTGGTATCTGTGATGCTGGGGACTTCAGGAGGAGGCTGAGATGGGTCATCCACTCGGCACTTCTGGCTGAAGGTAGTTGCAAATGCTTCAGCTTTGGCGTTTGCATTGACATGCTGGGGTGTGCTGTCATTGAGGATGGGAATGTTTGTGGAGCCACCTCTTCCAGTTAATTGTTTAATTGTCCCCCACCATTCACAATTGGATGTGGAAGGACTGCAGAGCTTTAATCTGATCTGTTGGTTTTGGGATCACTTAGCTCTGTCTATTGCATGTAACTTCTGCTGTTTAGCATGCATGTAGTCCTATGTTGTAGCTTCACCAGGTTGGCACCTCATTTTTTAGGTATGCCTGGTGCTGCTCCTGCTGTGGCAAAGGCCTCACATTATAGGTGAGGCAGTGTTTCAGCAAATCGTGACTGTTGAAGAACACAAGAAATAGGAGCAGGAGTAGATCATATGGCCCATCGAGCCTGCTCCACTATTCAGAATAATCATGGCTGATCTAAGCATTCAACTCCACTTTCCCGCTCACTCACTCCCCGTATCCCTTGATTCCCTGAGAGATCAAAAATCTGTCTGTCTCAACCTTACATGTATTCAACGATGAAGCATCCACAACCTTCTGGGGTAGAGAATTCCAAAGATTCACAACCCTTTGATTGAAGTAATTTCTCTTCATCTCCGTCCTAAATGAATGGCCAATATGATTTCAAGTATCTTGGAAGATGAACAGCCAAAGGCTAAGCAGGTGCGAGCTTGAAAGTACAGATGTAAGCGATTTGTGGGAGTGTTGTTCTGGGGAGAATGTAGAAGGAAGTGGTGTTCGAATGAGGTCAGGGATGTGGATTATAAGGGATACAAGGATGTGATATCGGATGTCCTTCTCTCTGATTGAGACGAGGGGAGTAGAGGCCCCTAGAGATGGCAAGGCCAACAGGGTGGCTATGAATGTGGGCAGGAGAGTTAATATGGAGGAAAAGGTACAGGCAGAGCAGGAGGATAGTGAATTCCAAGGAGAGAGAGAACAAGGGGAAGGAGATTGAAATTACCAAGGATGAGGAGTCACCAAATGCAAAGGCTGAGGGAGGATATCATGGGGAGAAGCCACTAGAGGAGCAGGAAGAGAGACCAAGGTGTAACTTGGTGACCAGGGTCATATTTTGCCACTGGGTTGGTTTGGGTGGTGCATGTGATGGAATGTTTGACCATGATGAAAGGCTTCAGTAAGGAATAACATGTCAGCACCTGTGAACCATGCTTCAATCAGAAGAGTTACTTATATATTTGTTTATTTGGTCTGTTTCTTTGTTTCTCATTCAATACTTTATTGTTGGCTTGAGGTGATGTTATATTGTCTACAAGTAACTGAACTCTATCCAACATGTACAAGGAAGGAACAGGACTAGGAAGAAATTGGTCAGCGTTTATCTTTGGTTTGATGTAAAGCTTCCATCAGATCCTGAAAATGCCAACCTAAATCAACTAAATTCAAAAACCATCTTTAACACAATACTTATTCATGCCACAATTCTATCATTAATGAACAGCCAGGTGCAGCTGGACAAAACAATTCTCATGCATCAGAACTGCACAATCAAATCACCCTGGACCACGGCCCTAGTCAGCAAAATTTCTTTGGACCAATCGTACACTTGGATTCAATCACAGGATTTAGGTAAAGAGAATGAACGAATTAACCATTGGGTGCAGATTGTCACAAAATGTATAAAGATGTATCTGCTGTAGATTTAGTGCTTCCAAACAGAAGTATGTGATAAAATGCCATAACCATCTAAAATACGAATAATTTTGTTAAATAGATATGTTCAGGAACGTTAATCACAAGAAACTAATAGACAATTAGATTGAGAGTTAATGCAGAATCCTGAATGGTGAGTTGTTTTGTAACATTGATGAATTATGTTCATGTACCTAAGCAGTTTTACAATAATTGGAAAGACTTATGCACTGTCGTCACACTATGGACTTCTGAGCACCAGTTTATACGAAGAAGAATTTGCTGCAGTCCTTTAGTTGCTGATTTATCAAAATACATTCTACTGGATTATCAGTTATGAGAATATATAAGAATACTTGCTATACTAAATACATGATAACTAACATATATGTTAGAGTAAACTAAAGTTGATATTCTGTTATTGCTAATGAACATATTTATTTGCATTTCCCTTCTCTTTAGATGGTTAATCTCAGTCAGAATTACTTATTGGGTAAATCAACAATGACCCCCTCATTATTCAGCTGAGAGATCTGAAAGAAAAACATAAATGTTCACCAGATTATATAATAATTGATTTACACCTTTAAGAATTGTGAAGATGAAAACAATTATAATTTCCAAAGATGAAACAGAAATGAACAAATCACAATTTGAGTGTCCGGCTGTGAACAAAAAACATGATGTTGTGCTTCATTTCCAGGACTATTTCAGTACTGTAACAGGATAACCAGCATAAAATAGCACTCCCTTTGGGGAACCAAGGCATTAGCCTATGTTCTATTGGGAGTGTCTATAATAATAGGTAGAAAAACAGGTCATTTTGGTTCCGTTAGGCAGGAGCATGCAAACTTCATGCTGTTTCTTTATTGCAATGATTTCAATGTGCAGCCCAGAGCCACCCGTGCAGCTGCATGCTCGATAGGGGACCTAATAGCATGCTAGGCTAGCACATTACAGCTAGCCACCAGCTCTTAAAGGCAGTCTGTCTCTCTTAAAGGGAAGTTGCAATAATTTCCAGGAGACTGCTGCTGAATGCTACGTCTGCAATTCTAGCCAAGGGAAATGGAACACCAGGGCAGAGAGAGAACTCTCAGGTTTACCGACTCGATGCTGGATGCTGGATGCATTAGTCATCGACGTGGACAGAAGGAGAGAGCCTATGGGATGAATTTTTCGGTGTTGCCAGGGGCAGGAATGGAGGTGGGTGTGGAATGAAAATACCGGTGCCGGCTGGCTTTCTGGCCTCCTGACACCGTTCCCAGTGCTGGTGAGTTTCACTAGGGCGAGGGGTGGACAGCCCCAAGATTCCGCCCAATCCATTAAGAAGGCCAATTAAGATTGTTAAAGATGTCACTGAGAGCTCGTGAAGACATGTGTTCTGATTTTCACAGGAGCACCACAGGCTGTCTGTGCTATCATAGGCAGACCAGGTGAATGGAGATGGACACACGGTGGGAAGCCAGTCATACCTACATCAGGTAATTAGATGGTCCCCATGAAAGGGCAAACGGCGCAGAGGGGTACACGGCCAATGGCACACTGCTCCATTCTCTGCCCATGACTGCACACTGCATCAAGGAACCCCAACATGTGGAAGCCCTCATGCCAAACCCTTCAAAGGGAATAGGAGCAGAATCAAGGGAGCTCAATGCCTGGAGTTTGACCCTGAGGACCTGGCATCCATGTCAAAAGAAGTTTAATGACCTCACATGGGTGATCAAGGTCTGTGACTGTCTGTTCATATGACATTTCATACCCACCAGACGTCTAGCCTCTCACGCTGTTCAATGCACTACACCCCTATAAGTCACCCAGCAGCAGTCCCTTGCACTTACAACTCATGCTTAACATTCAGAGACTCCACTTCACTCTCACACACCTTCCAATGACGCCAGACTCAAAACCACCTCTCGCAGCAACTACATACCTCCAGCTATTCAGCTATGGCAGGCACATCACTCAAACACAGTACTACACAATTTCACATTCTGTTTTCTTGTCCTGCAGGTCAAGGTAACACATAACAGGATGGAGAAGCAGAGAACCCGCAGGGGACAGGCATGCCTTCATCCATTGAGCCTGCTGGAGGAGATGGTGCTCTGCATCATGAGTGTGTAAGAGAGCCCATAGCATCCAGCGTCCCCGAGACCATCTACGATGATGGTATGTTGCTACCTTGTGCCCCTTCCCAACTCCTTCCTTACCCTCATCCTGCTATCTGGCATGATGTGCAAGCTGCAGATGGTGTGACCATGGGCCTCTTGCTTTCCTCCCCAATCCCCCACCCCCCCTTTCTGATTTTCTATTTTCAGCTACCCAAGAACTACTGCCTGCCCACCCACTGCACAACGCCCACTGGAGGAAGCGAGAGAGCAAAGCCATCCCAGTGATGAGGAAGCACTGTCACTTGATCTGACACTTGCAGACACCAGCATGGAGACTGGCACTGCACGTACCTTAGCGGCTCGTATAGAGTCGGGATCTGCACACGGTGAATCATTGGGCATGAGTGTCACAGATGAGTCCTCCTGCAGGGACCTCAGATAAGGATTTTGATGGGGTAGCGTACAGGAGAATGCTAATAACAATGCACAGCGAGATGCTTGGGACATTGGCAGGCCTGCCAAGCAGCCATCTGTCTCAGTCAAGGAACGTGGAGGAGTCTGGCTCCAACATGGCACAGGGCACTGTGCAGATTTTGAAACCCTTAGAGTGTGGAAGTGGTGGCCAATTCCATGACAGCGTTACTGGACCCAACCATGCTGGAGTGTCTGGAGCCCACTGTCTCAGCTTCCATTGCAGCACAGGCAAAAGCCATCCAATGGCTGGATTTTAGGCACGCATGCGTGTGCCGCACGCCAAAAAGCTGCCACAATCTCAAGTGTGGCGGCTCATTTAAATAGCCGGGGCTGGCCGCCCCACTCCCCCATCATGTGGAGGGGGGGCAGTCCCGGGCAATGGCATCAGCTGCCTGTGCGCAGGCACTGACACCATTTTTAAAGAGCAGTCAGCCCTACTGGCCTATTTAAATAATTAACGACATATTGAATAAAATTAAATAAATGCATTTCTTTTGCCTCTCCCCCACCTCCCATAACAATTATATTATCTATTTGCCCTTTCCCCCAAAAAAACACTTACTTTTACCATCTGACCTTCCACCCCCCCCAAACTGCACAAAGTTTAAAGTGCAATTCGTCCCACCATCCCATACACCCATGAGGTTATTTTAACCCTGTTCTCCCCTCCGCTCCCCACCCCCGCACTGATAAACTTACCTCCTCCCCACCCGGGCGGCACCTCATTACCCCGGACAGGGATCCGAAGGTGCGAGAGTGGGCTGTAGATCACGACGGGCCATCAAGATTAGATGTAAGTATATGTAAATTTATTAATTTGCATATGCTGATTGTGGTCCCATCGCTGAGTGGCGGGGGGTGGGTTGCTGCCACAGTGCCACGCCATGCCGCGAGGATCGGGCCAGGCCCTGCCAGTGTCGAGGTCCATAGCGGACCTCATCCGGAATCATCTTCAGGTTCCCCCCCCACTCCCTGCCATAGATCCTGACATCAAGGGCTCCTTAAAATCCAGGCCAATGTATCAGTTCTACAGTGGAAGCTCAGACAGAGGCCATGAGATCCATGTTTGCTACAATCCAGTCTCAAACTGCTGCCATAATGTCTGCAGATCTCAGTGCTCAAAGGAGCAGTCCAGCAATCTGTCCTCCAATAGATTACTAGGTTTGCTGAGGTACCACCCCGTGGGAATGGCAGTGAACCTGCTGTCCTCTCTCTGAATGACAGTATTCGTGCTTCTACCACTGCTACTCCGCAATGCCCTTGCTGTTGCCTCTGTGCCAGCTTTACTTGCAGAGATACACATTACATACGTTGCACCTCCAACAGCCCTGCCCTCTTTTAGCCTGCTCCCACAAATATCTCATATATATATATATATATATATATATATAAATAGGCACCGGTGCATCCCCACTTAATAACCCTCTACCAGAATACAATTTACATCCAATTGATATACAATTAACACTAAAGGGGGAATGCTGGCATTTGAGACTAATGATGTCATCCTGCCTTTGATTTATTATTCACATGGCTTCACTTTTGCTCTGGCAGCTACATCATGCACATTACGTACCTACACTTCCGAAGGAATTTAGGGCAGTAAAATCAGCAGATCCTCTGTGTCCTAAATTCTGCTCCCCTCCAATAGCTTCTCTGGGTTCATACTCTACCAATGTAATAGGGCCAGAGCTTATTATTATAAAGTTCATCAATAACAATTAAAATTACTCTTTCTTCCAGATTTTGTTTTGCTGGAATCGGTAGTACTCACCAAAATATATCATTCATGCCAAAATTGTGAGTTAATCAATGTAACCAGTAAAATGGAGGCTTTCTAAAGGGAATTTCGTATCGATCACTATTTCTTTGCTGATCGCAGCCTAGCTTATCAGTGATAACACTGAGCAGGAATCAGAGACAGCATCCATTTATTTATTTTAAACTGAGTATTGATCACATACACACAGATTTCTACTCTGATCTCTGTTGATAAAGACAAAATTACTATGACGTGGAATTCTGAGGAATTAAATAGTGAGAAATTAAATGCTGGCGAAATTGGTGTTATAAGATTTACTTTGACCCAGAGATATGTTGGTGGCAGTGTATATTACGGTGCTAACTCATTACGTGGGAGCATGAAGCTGCATACCTGTAATTGTCCATTAAGTGATGCTTTTATCCAACAAGTTATCAACTGATAGAGAGTAGAGCAAAGGTCAAAGTTCAAATCACCTTGGGATATTTTGGGCACCTTTATGTACTCACTTTCAAAGCAGGATTGGCAAAAACAAGCTTTCCTGTTTTTTTCTCTTAGTGGGGAATGGTGGGCTGCATTTTACATGGCTGCCGCTGAGATCAGCGGCGGATGTAAACTATGGCGGTCTGCCCATGCGGACCGCACATCGCGGAGTTGCCACTATATTAAATGCAGCGGCACATTAAAAGGTCAGGGCAGACCGCACCAATGATAACATAGAGGCGATCCATCCCCGGCAATGATGTCAGTAGCCTGTAGGCAGGTTTTGACACCATTTTTAAAGGGCTTTAAGCCCTTCCATTTAATTTAAATATTTAAAGAGGTGAGGAAAAATTTTACAAACATTTAATTAGCTCCTCTCCCATTCCCCCCCCCCCAATAGCACAGCATTACTTGCCCTCTCACCTGCCAAAACACTTCCCTGCCCACCTGACCTTCCCCCACCCTAAAGTTCATAAATTTTTAACTTCGCCCCTTCCCACCATCCCCTAAACCAATCAGATTAGTTTGACCCCCTCCCCCCCACACTGAAAACTTACCTGCTCCCATCTCCCCACCAGTGATCGGCCTCAGATCCGCAGATGGGGAACCAAAGGCATAGGAGTGCCGGGCACCGGCACGGATGGCGGGAGCGGGTAAGCAATCAATGAATTAATTTTAATAAATTAACATATGCAAATTTTGCTCCCATCACCGTGCTGCAGGGGGCCACCATGAGGCCTCGCCACCGCTGGCAATATCGGACCAGACCTTCCCGGCGTTGAGGCCTGTGGTGGGCCTCTGCCGGAGGTATTTTCCAGCCCCCCACCACAATCCCCAACATCGGTGGGTGGGGAGGGGGGGCTGTAAAATTCAGCCTGGTGTGTGTGGTGTGGAAGACATAAAATAAAGGAAGAAAATCCTTTTGGGACAGAATTTGGAACCTTGGAATGCTATTCTAGTTCTTAGTGGAATTTTACAATTGTGACTGTAGGCTTTATTGAAAAAAAATTGTGGCCAACACTTTAACGCGGGGCTGTCCAATCTTTTCGAGTGGGGGGGGTGCACATTACTATTTTTGTCTTACATAGGGGGCCGGTGAGACAATTTCAGAAAGATAAAGGCATTAAAAATTTATCTTACTGTTTATCAAAACAGCAACAAATGTGCATTTTTGTGAAGAAGCTTTAAATGAGAAGATTAATTTATTAACTTACTTTCTTGTCACTATGTTGGACACTGATTTAGTGAGATGCCTGGAATTTTTTTGCTTGCACTAGTAGTCAATGTTTGCTGCACACTTGTTGTAGTGATGTGGAGTATTCCGGATAGAAGTCCATCTGTCAGGAATGATCTTGATCACTCTCCCTCCCTTTCTCTCTCTCTCTCTCTCCCTGTGTCCCCCTCTCTGTGCTCCCCCCTCTCTGTGTTGTTCTCCCCCTCTGTGTTGTTTGCTTCCTTCTGTATCATCCTTGCTCTGTGTCCCCCCTCTATCTCTCTCTCTCTGTCCCCTCTCTCTCTGCCCCCTCTCTTTCTCTGTCTCCCCTCTCTTTTTCTCTGCCCTCTCTGCCCACTCTCTCTCTCACTGCCCCCTCACTCTTTCTGCCCGCTCTCTCTTTCTGCCCCCCCTTCTCTTTGACATTTGCAGAGAGTGGGGGCGCTCAACACAGCAGCTTTGTGGTGGGTCAGTTTTTAAAAAAATCACGCTGCCAGTTTCACAACTGATGGGTGCTGACTTTAATTTATTTTTTTATTTATTTAATACTTACTTTGGGAACAGCAGTTTCCCAACGTCAGACAGATTTGGGGTTTTCTGATGGGCTTTTCCAAAAATATCGGAGCCTGCTGGAAAGCCCCGAATCTGTCTGAAGTTGTGAAACTGCTGCTCCTCACGTCAGCACCTGTCGGTTGTAAAACTGTAAGCGTGATTTTTTAAAAAAGCCAATCTGAAAGAAGAAGACAATGGAAAATTTGTCATCTCTGAAATACATTCGCGGGCCGGATTGAAACCCATGGCGGGCCAGATCCTGGCCTGTGGGCCGTATGTTGGACAACCCTGCTTTAATGGATTTAGTGATGAGATTTCAGTGCTCACAACAGCATAGGATACATGAAGTTCCCGCCAACAATTAATAGAGAAAAACAACTAATCATCTCCCATAGAGCCTATGGAAATTAAAAGGGTATGTTGCATTATTCAGAGGCTCCTGAAGCTCAGTTAATTGTAAAGAATAGTCTGTTGTGAAAACTTATCTTCAGAGCTGCTATATTAGTCATCTAGGAAAGTTCAATATGCCGCAGATATATAACAGAAAATTTTTCAGTGTGATTTGCACTTTGTTTTATTTTGAAATAACCTTTATGTAAGATAGATGTGACCCATGTTAGGCTGGCATTAGATAACCAATTGCATAATTACAATATTCTCAGTTTATAAATCTGGCAAAATGACAAACAAGAATTCTGGTGATGTTCTCAAACTTGCCAACATGTTAAAATCTGGAGCCATTCATCTAATTGAGTCATTTTTCCAACCTTTTAAAATGTGTTTTGGTTTACAAAATCAGGCTGTTTCGAAGATGCAGAAGCTTTTCAACAGAAATGCTTTTGTCTTGTCTTTGTCTCTCTGACAGCACAGGACAGGCTGACATCCCATCCCACCTCACCTGACCCAACTTGTTTGACTTGAAGCTCTCTCAGTTAACACTAGGCTAAGCATATTGCACCTTTTCCCCTGATTCAAAGGATCGCTCTCAGGCTGTTGTGATCTGATTCACATTATTTGAGACCAAAGAGCAAATCATGTTGCGAGAGCCCAGAGATTGACTGTCGGGACACAGCCTTTCTTTCCATGAACATTTATCCCAGAACTTTCAGTATTGAGGGAGTAAAATATCCAATATTCTATGCTCTGACCCACAAGCTTGCAGATGGAGCATGGTGAAAACCCAGTGCCAGTTACTTCTCCAGGGACCGTTGGAGACTTGCAGGGAAAAGAATCTTACTTAAAGACTTTCTGTGGTACCAATATCAGGAGCTTCATCTGCAAACTGGAGTTTAAAAGCATATTATGGTCATCACATTGAACCCAAGTGATACTTTCTTCACCATCTCATCATCACTTTGTAATGCAAATAGATCAATGGCCTTCTCAGTTTTCCTCTGTCATCTCTTCTAATTATACTTAAAACAGGCCAGCACTAATAACTGTATTACTCTTCCTCACAATCTAAGCAGTTTGTTTGATTTATTTACTGATATCACAGTCAAACTGTTCTTTGTTTCTCAAGATTGCTCAGTGATGTTCCCTACATTTGTTTTGTGACATGCTGCAGTGTTATTACGAAGAAGCAAAAGGCTGCCCATGTAACATTATACTGCTATGTTTAAGTTCATCTTTATTGTTATGACTTTTGTCGGCTGTTAGTTATTAATGCTGATGTTGTTCGAGTGTTGGGTGGTTACTTACCCATGTCCTCTGTGCTAAGTGAGGTAGCATATAGGGGTTTCAGGGGTAGAAATTTGATTGTGTTTCACCCAGTTTTCAGGCACTATATTGGCGCTTCATATCTCAATGCCACGGTGAGACATTCTGCACCAGACATGTGCACATAATCTGGCAGTATTTAAAGCCCCACCTCCATTTAGATAAGCCTTTGGATAGTTGTTTTTGGTTGCTGGGGATTCTTTGAGTGCTTGGCTGAGTTCGGAACAGGGTTCATACTAAATAGCTGATGAGAGCTGATTTTTGGCTGAGACTGTACTTTGTCAATACTGGGAAAGATCAGAATATTTCTGGGATTGCCAGTGAGGTGGTCACACCTGGAGGAACAGGAGCACCAACAGCAAGCATGGCAGTACAGACCTATCGAGGGTGAAAGAGGAAGGCAAAAGAGGCGAGGATAAAGAACTCAGAGTTCTGATGAAAGGTCACAGACCTAAAACGTAAACTCTGCTTCTCTTTCGACAGATGCAGCCTGACCTGCTGAGTATTTCCAGCACTTGTGTTTTTAAGTCAGTGATCTATATCATCTGCTGCAGCAAGAATTGGAACCAAACACCAGGGCACATGCTGCACTGCCTGTGAATGTAAAGGTTATGATACCTCTTAGATGCTATGGCACAGGCTTATTCCAGGCTGCAATAGGTGCTATTGGCAACACCATAGGGCGTTCATGCAGGTGATGGGTGCGGCTTTTGCAATGAGACAGCAGTGAAGATTGCAGATCTGGAGGATCAAGCCAATGGATTTATCTGCATTGCTGAGTTTCCCTGGTGCAGGAGCATCCTTTTTTTACACACACACTGCCCTACATCATGGAGCTGCGCCTTTGCAACCCCACGGTTTTGCAGGACAACAGAATGAAGGA
Source organism: Heterodontus francisci (assembly GCF_036365525.1). Classification (NCBI taxonomy): domain Eukaryota; kingdom Metazoa; phylum Chordata; class Chondrichthyes; order Heterodontiformes; family Heterodontidae; genus Heterodontus; species Heterodontus francisci. The sequence goes on from NC_090397.1 coordinate 35,788,100, forward strand.
AAGTGGTGATAATCTAGGAGCTCCTATCCATGCTCTGCACCCTTGTATCCATGCTGTCCTTCATGGGTTGAAAGGCTGAGGGGATACTATACTTCAGAGCCAATGGCAGCAGTCTGAGCTCCCATCATTGTGGTGATCACTGCGGACTTTATAGAGATGACTGCTCACTCCATGGTGGACTGCACGGTCACTGCTGTTCTGGATGAATTCACATAAGCTGGATCTGGACTCCTTTGTGTTCTGTGCCATTGTGTGAAACCTTGCTGGCAAGCTGCTCAGTGCACTTGCTAGGTTTCGTAGATAGAAATAATTTTTTTTTAATGTAGGCTGTGGCCTTTTGAGCTTCAACTGTGCTTTTTGTCACAGAGCTAAGATGCGAGCTCCTTCTCCAAAAAGCCATTTCCTAAGCCTTATTCTCATTTACCAGGCCGTGCTCCTTACACTGGTGCTCATGAGTCTTCCAGTGCAGATCCCTCTACTAATTCCTGTAAGGTCTGTGTAGTGGAGGTCTCTGAGCTGGTGCTTCCTAAGGTAAGGTTGACTGATGCTGTGCCATCACAAGTGCTGCCCTTTTCCAGCTCCTCAGCATCTAGGCCCTCTACATGTTCAACATTTGACAGGGGAGAGAGGGACAAGGATGAGCATTTAGTATTAAGGATAAGCAGATATAGATGAATGACTGCTGTAAACAGATACACTGTGTCAGGCATAGCATGTGAGGATGAGATTTCAGTGAGAAGAGAAAGATTGTAAGATAGCCAAGAATTCTGCAGGATGTATCCTCCAACCTCGCCATGCCCCTGACGTGACTCATCCCCATGGTCTGTATCATCTCCTCCACAACTTGGGAGAAAATGTGAATACACGCTTTCCCTCCATCTGCCCTTTCCTGCTTCCTGTCATTGCTTGCATACAAGCCTTGCAAGAAAGAAGGAGGTGTGTTAGTGGTAACCTAATGAAACATTTTGAGGATGTGTATTCATGTAGATTCAGAACAGATCTAGCAGCTCAAAACTGGGCGTCCACAAGGCGTTGTGGGCCATCAGCAGCAGCAGAATTGTATTCCTCCACAATCAGTCACCTCATGGCCTTGAACATCCTTCATTCTACCATTACCGTCAAGCTGGGGACCAATCCTGGTTCAATGAGAGTATTCCAGGAGCAGCACCAGACATACCTATAAATGAGGTGCCAACCTGGTGAAGTTACAACACAGGACTAGGTGCATGTTCAGCCCCAGAAATAACATGCCTTAGGCAGAGCTAAGCGATCCCACAACCACCAAATCCAATCAAAGCTCCACAGTTCTGCCTCATACTGTCTTGAATGCAGGTGGACAATTAAACAACTAACGTGAAGACGAGGCTCCACAAAATATTTAAAGAATCTGCTTTCACTGCCTTTTGAGGAAGAGAGTTCCCAAGACTCACAACCCTCAGAGAAAACATTTCTCTTCATCTCTGTCTTAAATGGGCGAACCCGTACTTTTAAACAGTGACCCCTTGTTCTAGATTCTCCCACAAAGAGAAACATCCTTTCCGCACCTACCCTGTCAAGATCCCTCAGGATCTTATATGTTTCAATCAAATTGCCTCTTACTCTCCTGAACTCCAGTAGATACAAGCCTAGCTTGTGGAAAATTGCCCAGGTATGTCCTGTCTACAAAAAGCAGGACAAATCCAACCTGGTCAATTACCGCCTAATTAGTCTACTATCAATCATCAGCAAAGTGATAAGAGGTGTTGTCGACCGTGCTATCAAGCAGCACTTAGTCACCAATAACATCTCAATGATGCTCAGTTTGGGTTCTGCCATGACCATTCTGCTCCAGACCTCATTTCAGTCTTTATCCAAACATGGACACCATTGCTGAATTCCAGAGGTGAGATGAGAGTGACTGCCCTTGACATCAAGGCCACCTTTGATTGAGTATGGTATCAAGGAGCCCTAGCAAAACTGGAGTCAATGGGAATCGGGGAAAACTCTCCGCTGGTTGGAGTTATACCTAGTGCAAAGGAATATGGTTGTGGTTGTTGGAGGTCAATCATCACAGCCCCAGGACATCACTGCAGGAGCTGCTCAGGGCAGTGTCCTGGGGCCAACCATCTTCAACTGCTCCATCAAAGGCCTTCCCTCCATCATAAATTCAGAAGTAGGGGTGGTTTGCTGATGATTGCACAATGTTCAGTTGGTTGTGGCAAGAATCCGCAGATTTGCAGATTCTTTTGTGGCTATTCTGTCAGCAAGCATAAGCGCAAAGAAACACAAGCTCCTTGGCACCCAAAAAAGAAGACTCAGGAGAGCATAGTACAAACAGTATGCAGAGAGGACTGACAGAGTTAACCACATTCTGCTCAAGTGATTTGGAAGTCCCGCTTTGCTATTGTAATGGCAGCAGAGTGGGATCATGGGTTCTTGGGACAATGATGTTTTCTTTCAAATATGAAAAGTAACCTTTGGAACACAATTAACTTGTTGATCATGTAACATTTTGAAAGATTACAGTTTCTAGTTCCTATATGTTTAAGTCGTTTGTTTTGTATTTCCTTATTTGTAAAGTAATTCTGTGTACAAATTGAAGAGAAGCTTTAAAAGTTTTTCTTTACAATTAGATACCAGCCAAAATAAATACAATTTCAAATGGAATTATTCAGTTATAAAGCACAATAGGATATATGACTAGTTAAGTCACAGAACTTTAGTCTTATTCACAAATATTTCAAGATGTTGGATATCTTAAGTATATTAATATTTCATGTTCTAGGCATTTGTATAAATTGTATCCCTCCATTACACAGTCCTAATTTATAAGTGTTTAAACTACAGATCCTTAATAGAATCAGCAAGTAGATTAACATAGCCTTGTAAATTGAAATCTGAATATTTACTTTTCTGTTCTGTTTGCAGGTTCTGTATTTGATCTACTGCATCTTTCTGCTGTAATGATGTTTCATGCTAATTGTCGAAATGTAATTGTTCCTTGAAAATAATAAGAGATAAAGCTCATCGGGGAAAAGGACTTGGATATGATATCCCCCAATGAGAAGGAAGCTCTTAAACTTATTTGAAAGAACGTAGCGGATCTTTTCCTCGACAAGTAAGATTCTTTTGTCATAACCATGAATGTGTTTGTACTGCATTATTAGTATCAATGTTATTGGGGCCAGTCCTGTTATATCCAAGGTGCTAAGGCTTGGATTTGTCTCTGCTCTAATGTCCAAGTTAAATGGTATGGTAGAGGAAAAAGTGGGAATATCAGGCAGAGTAGGCTACCATTGGTTCCCCCCTTTGCCTAATATTTTCTCCCTCCTCCCACCTTCGGCCCTGTGGGAAATGCTACTGAGAAAATTGAGCTTTATACATAAGTGTAAATGTATATTTACAGAATGTTGCCCTGGCAGGTGGAATGGGATCTGTAGTCCAAAGCAACCTGCGGTACAGCAGGTCCTGTATTCTACAGTGACTGCTCACTTAGCATAACTGCAGCTTTAGAGTAGGAGGAAGTGTAGTAGCTCATGATTTCTACATATTGAGGATGTAGGTGTAAGAACATTTCAACTATAATAAACTGTAGCACCATCTCAGTTATTAAGGCATATTGTATTATCAGTACAGGGTACTGCTTCAACTTCATTGTTCTGTTTATATAAACAGGGAAATAAAGGAAAGAAAATGATATTTTGCTGTTAGGAAAGATTGGTTTTAAAGATTGTGTCAGACTTTATCACGAGCTACAAATCAATATTGCAGAATATACTATGACCTGTCCCTGAGGTAGATCCCGAACATTAGTCAGAGCATTCACTTCATACTTCCGCAGCCCCAGCAGTGATATGTAACTGAATGCATCTGCTATAAATTCAATGGATTAAATTAGCTCTCGGTTCAGCATTGCCTCTTGCCTTAAGGAAAGAAACAAATAGACACAAACAGTTTTGCTGCATGGCAAGAATGGCTGCTGTAGGCTGAGTACAGAATCTGCAACCCACATTTCCATTTGAAGGATAGACATTTTTTTTAAAAAAGCTTTAAAATATATTACTTTAATAAATAGTGACTTGTCAATAGCTTAGTTTAATAATAGCCAATGAAGTGATTAACACTAATCTAAAGCACATATTTCATTAACAAGGAACAAAGAACAAAGAACAAAGAAAATTACAGCACAGGAACAGGCCCTTCGGCCCTCCAAGCCTACGCCGATCCAAATCCTCTATCTAAACCTGTCGCCTATTTTCTAAGGGTCTGTATCTCTTTACTTCCTGCCCATTCATGTATCTGTCTAGATACATCTTAAAAGACGCTATCGTGCCCGCGTCTACCACCTCCGCTGGCAATGCGTTCCATGCACCCACCAACCTCTGCGTAAAGAACTTTCCACGCATGTCCCCCGTAAACTTTTCCCCTTTCACTTTGAACGCGTGTCCCCTTGTAATTGAATCCCCCACTCTGGGAAAAAGCTTCTTGCTATCCACCCTGTCTATACCTCTCATGATTTTGTACACCTCAATCAGGTCCCCCTGATTAGTGAATTAAAATTATGTCGCAGGCTATTCAATGCAGGCCTATGTTCGATGAGGTATAAATTATGTACAGCTATTACTCCAATCCAGGATGTACTCCACAAGAAGAAATAAAGTTACTTTATTGGCAAAGATTTGCACAAGCTAGCTTAAATTCCTCTCGGTACAGTTACACATGGTTTGAAAAATATAACATTATTTCTAAGTAATCTATTGAAATTGACATTTTAAAAAATTATCTTGAACTGTTGTCAATGAAATAGGTCCGGTTAAAGTAATTCAAGGTGAATTCTAAAAGCATACAAATAGGTAGATGTCTGCAAAAAAGGTCATTAGAATATATCTTACATTGCCTGCTGGCTCTGTGAGTAAATGCATCTGGGTGCATGTTACTGAGTTGCACACATCAGGCACAGTTTTTGACTACGTAGATATAATAGCATTTTTGATAACTTTTGGGTGTGACTAACAACAGCTAATTTTCCAGGGGAAGCCTCACAGCCTTTTTCTTTTCTAGGGTGACCGCTTTGCGGTCTGCAAGTGTAACTCCAAGCTTCCTGTCGCTTGTCATTTTAATACTCTGCCTTGTGCCCACTTTGACCTTTCTGTCCTTGGCCTGCTACAGTGTTCCAATGAAGCTCAACTCAAGTTTGAGGAACAACACCTCATCTTGTGACTGGGCACTTTACAGCCTTCTGGACTCAACACTGAGTTCAACAATATTCGATGTAACCTCTGCTCCCATTTTGTTTTGTTTTTCTTTGTTGGTTTGATTTTTTCCCCCTTATTTCTCTCTTGTTTCCTTTTCTTTGCATTTGGATGGCAGCTATTCAGGGTCCTTCCATTCGCACCGTGTCTAGACCATATCTTTTGTTTCCTTACTTGTCTCATTAAAACTCCCTTTGGCCTTGCAGCATGAAACCTTTTGTCACTTAATCTCTTCTGCCCTCCACCCTATCTCAGATTTTCTCCTTTGTTCTTTTTCTCACCCTCTCCGCTTTCACTTGCTCAAAACCTATTACATTTCTAACTTTTTCCAGTTCCAATGAAAGGGCACAGACCTGAAACATTGGGCTGAATTTTACACCTCCCTGTGTCGGATGGTGGTGTGTGGGCGGCATAAAATTGAGTGTGAGGCTCCAGGAGGCCTACCTGCCCCGCTCCCGCCTCCGGTCAACTTTGCGGCAGTCGGGCGGGGAGGGTTGGGGGTGGAAACAGCCCACCCACCCAAGGCCGATCAAGGCCCTTAGTGGCCACAATGGCCACTTAAGGGCCCTCGCCCACTTCCATGGGCTGCTGGCCTTTCCACATGCCAGGGTGGGGGGGCCATGGCAGTCAGGCACAGGGTACCCGATTGAGAGCTGCCGCTGCCGCTGCCGCTGCCCCTGCCCCTGCCCCTGCCCCTGCCCCTGCCCCTGCCCCTGCCCCTGCCCCTGCCCCCCTCCCCCCAAATGACCACTCCAGCCACACCAGGGAAGGACCGATCTGCCTGGTGAGGCATATCCAATTTACCTCATCTCCTGGCTCCATTTGGTTGGCTGGGCTGTAATCCCAACAGTGGCCACCACTCCCAGTGGCACTGCTGGGACTAAGAGCTGCCGGCTAGCTGATTGGCCGGTAGCTCAATGAGGCGGGACTTCCTCCCTCAAGCGGATGGAAGTCCTGCCTCAGGATAATTAAAGCCCGGGGACCCGTAAAATGTGGGACGGATCCCCAGGCTAGGAGGAAACGGGTTCACCGCCAACTTTTACGTCGGTGGCGAATTCCCGTCCGCATAAGATAAAATCCAGCCCATTAACTCTGTTTCTCTCTGCATAGATGCTGCCACACCTACTATTTCCAGAATTTTCTGTCTTTTTTCAGATTTCCAGCATCTGAAGTATATTGCTTTTGTGTTTATCCTTTTCTGATGTTCGCATACATGTCGTCCCAGGAGGATCACTACCTAGTGATCAGGAAGAGGAATCCTGCCTGACTTTCCCCTTCCTAACTCAAGGACACTGAAGCTAATCATACTGTGGCCTTGCCTGAGATCAGATAACTCAGCACAGATCAGTGTTGAAAGTGGAACCTTCCATGTTTTTTAATATTGTGCAGTTACAGGAAGACTTTATACCAAACCAATCTATTCAAACAGTTACCAAAGCAGATCTGTCCCAGTGTCTCCCTGAGTCACCCAGATTTGGAACTTAACTTCTCAGCTATTTCTTATTATGTTTTTCCTGACATTTCGTAGAACATGTTCCAATATCCTGGCTTTATTTTCCAAGTCATGCTCTAAATTCATGATTTGACAACTTGTTAGCAAGTTGCTGGGATTTCTGCCAGTGATACATTTATGTATCAAATTCTGATAATGCAGTGGCCCTATCCCTTTCCAGCAGCATATCGTTTACAAACAGTCTTACTGATTTAAAGTTGTTTCACATGACATGTGGGATTGTTGCACTGTTGTGTTTACACAGTTTGCACTGCACAACAGGATTAAAAGGCACTTTTGTGCAGTAAGTGCCTTGCAATAAAGAAACACAATTCTCTAAACGCATCAGTATAGAAACACTTTACAGTGTCAGCTTTGTTCAGCTGATAGCAGCTCATCTTGGGGTCGAATTTCTTGTGTATTTGTATCTGGAACCATGTGGAAGTAGGACAGAAAGCAAATATCCAGCAAGTGTGTTTCATATCTAAGGACTCTACGCATGAATTTCCTCGCTCTTTTACGCCTGTCTATCTATCCCTGCTGCCGAAGTTATCTTGGCTCATTATATTGGCTCTGCCCCAGGCTAAAGAGCTGCACATGCAAGCTTCCTGCGATTATGTGTAGCATAATCAAAGGATTAATCTTGAGAGAATGTAAAGTTTACCGCCCACCATGATGAGGTAAGAGATCATGTGGGAGAGACTCGAGAACAGTTACAACATGGCTTTTGAAACAGACACACAAGCTGGTGTGGAGTGTATAAAGTCACTATACGATAAAGAATAATGTTTAAACAATACAGTCTAAGAACCTCTCTGGCTAGACTCTATACCGTGGCAGCATAAAGAACCAAATATATAACATTATGTTGGCTCAAAATGGGTCTAAAATTCAGCCTAGAGTATTAGGCGCAGCAGGAAACAAAGCCATTTTCGGCCATTTTATTGTTGTTATTGAGTTTTTTTTATCCTCACTGAAACAAATACTGGATTTTCTGTTTCTTTGGCATCCGTACAAGTGACATTAAAAATTGAAAAGCTTCTATGTTCTTAAACAAGAGTTTCCATTTGTTTACGTTAATAATATCAGTGCAATCTGAGTGAATTCAGCCAAATCAGCACAAAAAGATCATTGAATATTAAAAAAAAGTGAACTACACCCCAAACCATTTACATTAATGTTTTTTGCGAACTTTTATGCTGATTTACAATTTAATTTGTTTGATCAGGCCACCCTCCCCTCCATCAAAACTGGCCATGCACTTCAGTTCAAAGCTGAATGATTCTGCCAAAGTGCTGGTTCTTCAAATTGCACTTGTTCTCAGGTGCACGGGCATATTTTAATATATGTTTCTGCATCAAAAAATATTGAATTTACTAAGAATCTGACAGCTGTACACTAATTGAGCTATTAAATGGTTCAGTATAGGTTTTTTTAAAGTAATTTTCATTAATTTTAAAACAGATTACTTACAGTTGGAGGACTGCACACTCATTAAAAATGTTCATTTTGGTAATAAACCCATTTTCAGCTGTATTAATAAAACTGTACATCAAGAAATACTTTTTTAGGGAAAGAAACAAAAAGAAACAATTATGTTCTGTTACGCTGCTGGTTCATGGAATATTTTATGTTTGTGATTATGCAACTGAATTTTAGTGGAAACTTGAACTTAACCCTAATCAATGCAATATTAAGTGCATTTTGGGCACAATTTCCCGATAGCAACCAAAACGTAAACTCTACCCCAGTGTACATAATGTGCATGACTGATAGTTAGATGGCTTGAAACTTTAATTTCTATGCCTAATAAAGGAATATATAGTGTGAGTTTGGCACTTTCCTGTAATGAGAATGAAGCCCAGTGCTCTGTTGTCCTGTTTCGTATTGTCTTATACAGGAGGGCCGGTGACTATGTGCACTTTGGGACAGACCCTGAGAGTCAGGACGAGAGGGCCCTCAGATTTGGGGCCATCACTGGATTCCCATAGGTACAAAGGGTCATCGACTGCACGCATGTGGCCAGAAAGGCCATCTGGTCAACCAGCCGCATACCTGAATAGAAAGGGCTTCTACTCACTCAATGTGAAGCTAGTATGTGACCACAGGAAGCGCTTCATGTAAGTGTCTGCCCGCTTTCCAGGCAGCTGCCATGACTCATTCATCCTGCACCAGTCTCAGCTGCCAATGTCCTTCACTGTACCGGCTCAGATCCAGGGGTGGATTCTTGGGAACAAGGGCCACCTCTTGCGTACATGGTTCCTAACGCCAGTGAGAAACCCCACCAGCGATGCAGAGGAGAGATACAACGCCTGCCGTGGCTCGACACGAGCTACCATCGAGCAGGCGATCGGCATGCTGAAGATGTGCTTCCGCTGCCTGGATCGATCCTGGGCCCTGCAGTACGAATCAGAAAGGGTTACGTGCATTGTTGCTTTATGCTGTGCTCTGCACAACTTTGCAATACAGAGGTGGGGAGGCCTTGCAGGATGAAGAGAGACAGGAGCAGGAGACATCCTCGGACGATGAGGACACAGAGCAGTTGCAGCAGCATACACATATGGGAGGACACAGAACTTCAATGCAGCGCAGACATGGCAAGCAGAGAGCAAGGGATGCACGGCAACACCTTATTCCTGAGCACTTCCCCAATCCCTGAAATGCACAATATGCTTCCCATGTCACACATCACCGTGCTTCATCTGGTAGGCAGTCTTCTGCATGTGTGACATCGATGTCTCCACCATTACTGGCAGCAGATGACTGAGCCATTGCCCATGTGACTGCATCCGTGCACTGCCACATCACACGTACTGGCATGGCGATGATGTTGTTCCATACATTGGCATTTCTCACAGGTCAAGGATGTAATGGGAGGAGACATAGTTGGCACATGCTGGAATACATCACTCACACAGTAAAGAAGGTGACACCTGTTCGAAAAGCGCATTTAGTTAGAAGGAATTAATGCACAGGCGTGTTACCTGTGATTACCCATATGTGTCATGGTATCTTTTTGAAACTTTTGTGGGTTCTCCTTCATGGTGCTACTTCTGCGCTAGCAGCTTGACTGGAGGCAGGCTCCTGATCAGGATGCCCTTGGCTTTGGATGACTTAGGCGGTTGTCCTCTAGGTGCACAAGGCCTGGAGGGCCCTGGCTACCTGCGGGCCTCCTGCACCAGTTCAGCGCTCTCTTCGGACATCATGACTCAGGAGCTGGACTCACCGGCAGAGGGGCTGAGGAGCCTGTGTCCACATTGCAATCACACTGACGGGAGGCCCCAGATATGGACCGCTAGCCTCCCTCCTCTCAAGACTTGTCGGAACCTTACTGTTCTCCCGAGAAAGACCAGGAGCAGAGACACTCCCCAGGTCACTGATCCCTCTCTCGCCTAGCCACTGCTGTATCTAGCTCATGGCTGAGGCGAGAGTTTGCAGGTCAGCTCGCATCAGTGGAATGTGGCTCTCCATGAGGGTTGCCATCTTCTCCATGGAAGAAGCCATGTGCTCATATGCCTGGGACATGGCAGCTGTCATGACCTGAATGGATTCCCCCATTATCTGCTCAAGGCTGCACATGGCCTGTGGCATCTCCACCAGTTGTTGCGTTACCTCTCCCTGCAACTCCAGCATGCCCTGTGCTGTCGACACCAGTGGATTATCATCAGCCTGGGGCTCAGCATGGCCCTGGACACCCACAGTCCTCTGACTGTCAGAGGCACCTTAGCCAACTGTTTGGGCGCGTGTGTGGTGCTCTCACAAGCTTGTGATCCTGTCTCTAAAGCCGAATGGATTTCCACTGAGGTGAGTGCATCTGCACTGGTGGAAGGAAAAGAACCTCCTACCTTGCCTGTGCAGCCTGGAGGAGAGTGAACAGGGCGGCATCGCTGAACTGTGGGGCCACCCTTCTTCGTACCTCTTCCATCTCAGCCTTGCAGGGGGACTGATTTGGCAGGTGCAGATGAACAGCTTCTGTGCTGGCTGGTCAGCTCCAGCACCAATGTTTTTAAATCAATTCTGTTTGACTGCAGGGCTGGCTGCCGTTTAAGTGTGGAGCTAGCATTTTGTTCACCCACCACTAAAATCCAAACCAATGTCTCTCATCATACTTCCTACCAAAATGAAGCAATTCACTCTTCTGTACATTAAATTTCATCTGCCACATGTCTGTCTATGTTCTCCTGATGTTTGTCAGTATTCTCCTCACTGTTCAGTTTTGTGCCATCTGCATACTTTGTAATTATGCCCTTGACCCCTAGGGGGACACCATTGCAGACTTTCCTCCAGTCTGAAAAAATCTCTGCTTTCTGGCACTTGGCCAATTTCATATCAACACTGTCACTACCCTTTTCATCTCATGAGTTTCAACTTTGCTAACTAGTGCTTTGTTTTGAATATATTTGTCTGATCTAGGAAATGTTCCATCAACAACCAGCCTTGATACCTGAAACAAAATAGTTTGTTGATTCTATCTCCTCTGTTATTTTTCCTCAGCATCGTGCTGTCTCAGACATGGAAGAAGATCTAGAACCAGGATTTTTGACTTCATCTCAGCTTTTTTCTAAGCTCTTTATCTTTTGCCCAGATGGAGGTTTCAATATTTTCATTTTGATTAGGATGCTGAGTTTTTAATGAATTCTCTTTTTGGTTTGGTCCAAAATCTTTAAGAGATGCCAATGAGGATGTAGCAGTGATATTGTAGGAAATAATCTGGAACTGGCACTCAGTGGGGTTTCTGCTTATCCTCTCAAGTTTGAAAGCAGGCACTAGCATAAAACTTTTCCATAAACAGCCCTCAAAATTTAGCACCGCAGCCTCACAGCTCCAGCGACCCGGGTTCAGTTCTGGGTACTGCCTGTGTGGAGTTTGCAAGTTCTCCCTGTGTCTGCGTGGGTTTTCGCCGGGCGCTCTGGTTTCCTCCCACCACCAAAAGACTTGCAGGTTGATAGGTAAATTGGCCATTATAAATTGCCCCTAGTATAGGTAGGTGGTAGGGAAATATAGGGACAGGTGGGGATGTGATAGGAATATGGGATTAGTGTAGGATTATTATAAATGGGTGGTTGATGGTCGGCACAGACTCGGTGGGCCCAAGGGCCTGTTTCAGTACTGTATCTCTAAATAAAATAAAATAAAATAAAATAAAATGTTTAGAAATGTTCTGATTTAAAATTGTAAAAAAAACTTAATCACAACGAAGTAACTACACAACTTGGCTGGAATTTTATGTTGGACAGGTGCCACGCCCATTGGCCAAAAGGTTGGGGCGAGCCCGCCTCCGCCAGACCTGGGGAGCCAGGTCTGGATTTTTCGCTCCCTAGGCCTTTAATTAGTCTTGGGCTGGACTTTGCTGGCCGGCCGCTGAAGGTACAATACCAGCGGAGGTGGGAGAAGGCCCTTAAGAGACAGTTAATTGGCCATTTAAGGGCCTTGATTGGCATGTGGTGGGCAGGCTGGTTCTCGCCGCTGCTGACCCGTGGAACATTGCAGCAGGGTGGGAGGAGTTTGGGAACGCCCCCACCCCCCAGCCCACTCATTGGGGAGCCATAAAATTCTGGCCCTTATTTCTTATATATGAAGGATCAGTTCGCATAGTGACTGCTGCTAAAGAAAGAAAATTGAATATCACTCAGAAAGGGGCCTTTATAAGAACAGCAGGGAATGTTTGTGAATCCAGCCTGAAAAGCTCTTAAGGTGTCAAGGATGTCTCTGATTTTCCTGGTGACACATCTTATCTTTCACAAAGTGCATAAAATATAAATGAGTAAAGAGCATGCTGGTTTTATTCAATGTAGCTGTGCAAATAGCAATATGCCATCAGGGTCGTAGTTTCCAAATAAAGGGTGTCAAGTTCTGACTTTGCACTCCTCTTGGCAAGAGTTGCCCATTGAGGGCACATATCAGAAATTTTGGTATGGGTTGCATACAATTTTCCAGCTTAAAAAAAAAGCAGAAAACTATGTGTAACTTAAGCTAGAATGTCCAGTTTTCTGTGCACTTTTGGTGGGTGGAGTAGAAAAGTATTTCCATAGAGTTGGGCTTGCAGTGTACCTTTGAGAATCTTTGAGTATGCCTATATTAACATGTGACACGAGACCAGAGGAGATCATTTTCTGAGGAACATCATTAGAAAATATCAGGTGTGCTGCCTGTGATTTTCTGATCTTTGCTGGCTGTGGTGATGACTTCCTATGGTCACCTTATAATAGAACATTTCCCCAGGATGTAGAAAGCAGTGAGGATTTAGGAAGAAGAAAAAGAGTTCAGTATCTTACTAAGTCTCACAGAAAGGTCTCAAAATACTTCACATACAATGAGTTACTTTGAAATACAGTTACAGTTGTGATGTCGGCAAACAGAGTGGCCTGCTTTTGCACAGCAAAATCCCATAAACACCGATAAGGTAAATAACCAGCAAATGTGTTTTGAGGTGGTCTTGGTTGTAGGAGGTGTAATAGGTATACTGGAGTCATGACATTGCACTGCGGGATAGTAGCATTAAATTCATCTAAAATTCCTTCCTGTCCACCATGATGGCATGAATTTGTTTAAAATAAATGGGTCAGTGTTTCTGCCAAAATAACAGAGAGAGGACATTCAGATGAATGTGTTAAGTGTCTGAACTTTAGAATCTCAGGATGTAATTTCAGGATCTGTGTGAAATCTATGCTCTGCTTCAAATAGTGCAATTGAAGCATTAGTATTGACCTGAATGAGCAAACAAGGCGCTGGTTTAAATTTTCATCTAAAAATGGGGCTCAACTTTCAACAAATGTTCATTTATGTGTAATGTATTAGTGGGATGTGATTGATTGTACATAACGGTCTGGATTTTGTGGGAGGGCGAGTGGAGGTTGATGGTGAAGTGTCTGTGTTCACCTTCATTAACCTTCTGAAACTGACCGCAACATCAGGATGTTGAGCATGCACAGATTAGCATGGAAACCTTGAAGTTGTAGTCTATCACTCAGTGCTCTGACACAGGCTGTGCTGTGGCAGCCCCCTCCGCCCTCCCCCTCCCCGTCCCCCGCCATCCCCCCCACCCCCACCACTCCCCCGAGCCAACAATCATGAAATTAGCGAAAACTTCAACTTTCAGAGTCCCACATTGCTGTTCGAAACCCCATTGAAAGTTACACCTTGTTCAATCAGGTGTAAATGCGGTTTTAATAGTGATGTGTTTAATAAAATTTGATGAGCAACAGAATTGTTCCTGAAAAAATAATTTTATATTCATGTCACACTGTTAAATGATTAATTTGTCGATTTTTTTTCAGCTAATTTTTTACAATAATTACGAAAAGGTTTTTTCAGAATATTTCAACTCCTACCTATATTAGTATGTCCCAATCTTTAATTTGCTCTATGTAAAAATTTCTGAAAGTAATTTTATTTTACTGCATTTTGTTTTCTGTTTGCGTGTCTGTGAAATTCCTTTAATGTGATTGGCTGCTTGGACAACCTGATGACATGACTCCATCTCCATGTTGGGAATCCCCAGTAAAGAACTCTGTAATCAGTTGTAGTACCACTTGTTATGATCCCCATGGAGACCACCAACAAATCAAAGGAATCAAATCCACCAAATGACACCAATTTAGGAAACCAAAAAAGAAATCAAACCAACAAGATTCACTTTTATAAATTTTACTTTAACACTCAAACCAAAACCAACAAAAATTAAACACGAGCTAACAATTAAATCACGGTCGACATATATATCTTGAAGGTTACAGGTTAATTATCAGATGCAGCAAAGATAGCCCTTGCGAATCCTCTGAGCTGTCCTATCAGCAAGATGGCGCCGAACAGTCCCAAGTCCCAAAGTGCATCAAAATCAGGAACTTCCTTGGGTAGTTTTCCAAGTTCTGTCTTCCAGGATGCAGATGTGGAAGTAATGATGTCCCATCAATAGCAAGTGATGCAATCTTCCCTTTAACGGTTCAGTCTTGTTGCCTCTCAAACAACCTCAGCCTCATCCATAACCATCCTGATAGCGTGGTTCCACTGATAACTCTTTAAGTCACCGAAGACAACTGCCATAAGACATAGTCACAGATGGTCTGGCTGCAGCTGTTTTTTTTTTTAAACCAAGCATCTTCTCTGGAAGCACAACAACCTGCAGCTCCCAGCTTGTCTCTTTAAAACAACAGCTGGATGTTTTTTCTTACATCTACTGCAGAGAGTTCTTTCAATTGGAAACCTGAGCTCCAGTCACATGTCTCTAATCATATCACTGTATGTTTCAAGCTGGTTAGGGCCAGCCTTGTCTTTTCAAGAACTCTCTGGAGCTTTCAGTTTCATTTCCAGTGAATGACTGTCTCAGAAAAAAAAACACAAGCTTTGAATCCAAATTCATAGTACCTAACAGTCCATTCAACAGGTCAACTGTATAGAACGCAGTGTGCACACAAAGACTCCATCACACACTGCACAGCGATAGAGGTGAAATTCTCACCAGAGCTAGATCTCTCAGTGAGACTTACTTTGCCTTTGCTTCGCTGCTAACCACAAACTCCAGGCCAAAAATTTTTTGCTACAAAAGATTTACTACGTGTTGCAAGTTATGACAGCAAACTTGGAACTGACATAGTATGGCGATACACTGCAAAACCTGAAAAATTTACATTTGCATCAATAAAACACTAACTTTGCTCCATAAGATTAATGAGAGGAAAAAAACACAACCACTTTATACTTCATTGCTGATGTTCAGTACAATGGATATTTCTGACAGATCCATCATTAAATGCCCTATTGACTGCCTTTATCCATTCATCAGCTGATGAAAAAAAAGGTATAAAGGTGGTAAGATGAAGTTGTGTTACACATGCCTCACAGTCTGGTTGGTACTTCAGGCCAGAAAGAAGGCACAGCAGGGTGCCAAGACTAAATAACAACAGCTGCAAAAATATAAGCATGCAGAAAGGATCATCCATCTCCAAGGACACCTCATTTTTACAGCCTTGTTCCCAGAACAGATGTCAAACAAGCCTAACTAAGCAAACTGATGAGTGATTGCATATATTTTACATTTCCAAGCAAATGTTAGAAGCATAAAAATATTTTCAAGTAAAGTTTGAACATGTGCTATTCAGAGAGAGATTTTGAAGTACAGAAGATTTATTTTGGGTGTCATCTTTTTGAGGATTAAGACCAATGTTCTGTGAAGTGTGCTAGCATGGCTAGAACTGTGCAATTTGAACTTTACATTGACCCAAATATCACATGTTATGGTACACTGGATGTGTGAGGTTACCGTGTATAGCACTGGATTAGCTGTCTAAAAATGTTGAGTTTAAAACCCACCATAACAAGTTGAATTCAATAATCTGAAAACTACTGGATTGTCATTCATAAACTAGTTGATTAACATCTTCGGAGAAGGAAAAATATCACCTCCCATATGAATTAGCCTACATATGTTTGATTGTTAATGATCTCAGGGCAACTGGGAATGGGCAGTAAATACTGCCTTACTAAGATTGCTCACATCCCACAAGCAAAGCAGCAAAGAAGCAAAAGCTGTTGGAGTTGATTCTAGTTAGATATTCCGGGTAGGCTCCTGGTGTGCTACATCAACCTGTCACTGGAGTTTGATATGCAAGTGCAGGTTATCCAGCAATGCTGGAGCAGCCTTTTATAGGTAAATGGTTAATTGTAGCCAAAAGAATGGAATAAAATGTGTTAGAATTGCATCTCTGTGGCTAGAACGAAGCAGCACCAAGAAAGAACACACAGGTTTAAGAAAGCATCAGTTGAACTGCTGTTGCAAAAACCACTGGAGACAGGGTTGCTCTATTTGGCCCTCCAGGGTAGTTTCTGCACAAGAGAGCAGTCGAAAGTGCTTGACAGAAGGTGATACAATAGCTGGGATTTTGTCAGTGTTCTGGAGACGGACTGGGAAGTGGAAGGGGCTGGTAAATGGCAGGGAATGGCATCGGGAGAGCTCCCCCAATACAGTCCCGCAGTCAGGCCATTTTCCTAGACCGGAGGTGGGTGACCAATTTGAATGATTAATGATTACCACCTGCTGAGAGAATCCTGGCTAATGCATCAGTGCAGCCTCTGTATCAATACAGAGATAACAGGGCACCAAATTAGGAAAACGTTTTGGACAAATTATGCATCTTGCTTATGTCATGTTTTCGAGCACTGTATTACACACAACTCTTGATCCATGCAGAGTCCACAAACGATCACACTTAATACTTATCATCCATCCCAATTGGGAACATAGGAAAAGTAGTGGGTTATTCAGCCTCTCAAGCCTGTTCCATAATTTAATCAGCTCATGGATAATCTGTACCTCAACTCCATTTATCTGCCTTTGTTTCATATCCCTTGATACCCCTACCTAATAAAAATCTATCAATCTCAGTTTTGAAAATTTCAATTGACCCAGCAATCAGAACCTTTTGGGTGGCAGGGGGGAGAGTTCCAGATTTTCACTCCTAAATGTCCTATCTCTAATTTTAAGATTGTAGCCTCTTGTTCTGCATTCTCCCAACAGAGGAAATAGTTTATCAACTCTATTAAAAGCCTTCAATATTTTAAACAACTCAATTAGATTACCCCTCAACCTTCTAAACTCAAGGGAATACAAGGCAAGTTTGTGCAATCTCTCCTCATAACTTAACCTTTTAAGCCCTGGGATCATGTTGAGGAATATGTACTGTACACCTTGCAAGGCCAATATATCCTTCCTGAGGTATGGTGCCTAAAGCTGAATGTAATACTCTACATGGGGTCCAACAAAGGCTCAGCACAACTGAAATATAACTTCTCCTTTATATTCCAGCCTCCTTGAGCTATTCCACTAGCCTTTTTGGTTGTTTTTTGTACCAGTAAACCAGCATTTAATGATTTTTACATATGATACTCAGATCTCTTTGCTCCTTCACAACTCATATTTTCTCATCATTAAAAATGTTTTCTGTTGTCTTTCTTGGATCCAAAGTGGCTGGCCTCACACTGACATATATTGAACTCCGTCTGCCAAAATTTTTCCCATTTATTTAAGCTGTCTCTGTCCTTTTGCATCATTCTATCAGCCTTTTTGATTATTCTTTGTAGTTGTGCACTAGCTTTTAGTTAGTTGTGTACACAGGCCCTCAAATTTCTTTGGTCCTCAGCAGTTCCTAATCTCTCACCATTAAGAAAATAATCTAATTTGTCTTTCTTAGATTCGAAGTGAATGACCTCATACTTCCCCACATTGACCTGCATCAGCCACACTTTTGTCAGTTTGCCCACTCATTTATTCTGTCCTTGTTCCTTTGTAACTTTCTACTCCCATCTACACAATATTGTGCCTTCTTTGTGTCATCTGGAAAATTGTGCAAACATCTCTTTATTCTTTCATCCAGGCCATTGATATGTCTGAGGAAAAGTTCAGGCTCCAGTATAGATCCCTGGGGCACACCCCTTGTTGCACTCCGCCAACATAGCACATTTCTTCTTTCCATCTCCTACCACCTAATCTATTACCAAACCATGTCACAGGGTTATCTCCAGTTCTGTGTGGTTCTATTTTTGCTAATAATCTCTTGTGCAAATCCTCATAAAATGCCTTCTGGAAGTCCCAGTAGACAACATCTATTGGCACTCCTCTATCTAACTCCTCAAAAAATTTAACTAGATTAGTCAAATATGAGCTACCCTTCACAAATCCATACTAACTCTCTGATGAGTTTATACTTCTCCAAGTGCTTAGTCACTCTGTCCCTGATGATGGATTCCAGTTACTTCTCCAGACCTGAATTTTATGATCCCATCATGCACAAAATGGCGGAGGTCCCGCTTGTCACGCGAGAGGCCTTGCCACCGCAATTACATGGTGGGTGGCCATTTTGCATAATGGAGGCAGCCGTCCCCCCAATCATGTGGCAGGGTCGGCAATGGAGACAACGTTCAGGGTGTCATCTGATGTCGGAGCAGGTGCTGGCATCATCTTTAAAAGCTTGCCAGCCCTGCATTCACTTTCTCTGTGGATTCTACAGAACCAAAACTTCAGTACACACACGTGTTCTAACTTAGCAAGCAGCAACCCTGGGCATATTTATAATCATGTCAAATGTCTGAACAAGGGTGGCCCCCATGGTTCAGTGATGCCTCGATTCTCCTCCAGGCTGCAAGGGAAAGGCAGGAGGTTCTCTTCCCCAGCGATGGCAAGAAGAGGTCCTCCAGCCTGACCAAACAAGCCTGGGCGGCGATCGTAGAGGACGTCAGCAACTGTGGGATCACCCAACAACACTGAGTCCAGTGCAAGAAGAGGGTCAGTGACCTCCTGCTTCAGAAAAAGTAGGTGGCATGTTACAAAATTGCTTGGTGTGATCTGGGTGTCACTACATGGGTATGCCACATGGGTGTCACTGCTATTTCCAAGACAGGGAGGTCATAGCAGATACATGCAGATGACTGGTTGCGTATGTGAATCAAGTCTCCCTCATTTATAGCTCAGCCCATGAAAGATTAAGTTAGTATGAGAGACAAAACATCCCCCAGGTATTATGAGAGGCACATGTTAGTAGAACTGTGATGTTGAGATGTTTGACAATGTTCAATAGCTGCATCCTTGCTCCTTCAGGAGAAGAGGGCCTATAACAGGAGGGAGGCGGTCAGGACTGGTGGCAGAGTGCCCGACCTGCGTCCTTTGAGTCAGGCCGAAGAGGAGGCACTGGAACTAGCCGGGAACCAAAGAGGATGCACTATCTCAGAGATGGAGCTTGGGGACCCAGCACGAGAGTGATTATTGCTGATCAGATAAAAATGCAATAATCATGGTGAATTAGCTCTGCATGCTGTCCTTAATTGGATATGTGTAGTGGGTCGCCATTTGCAGGTGACATAGATCCTGAGAGACTGCTGACAACCTCCGAGGACAAGGAGCACTTAGAGGATGTACCGTCCCATGACTCTCCTGCACCTTCCACCAGCGCAGATACTTTCATATTGGTGGGAATCCTCTCGGCTTTAGAGTCACAAGCTGGTGCAAGCGCCACACATGCGCCCTCGCAACTGACTGAGGCTGAATCATCTGAGGCCACTGACATTTGGAGGACTGTGGGAGAACAGGCCCGTGCTGAGCCCCATGCTGAAGACAAACCTCTGGTGTTGCCAGGCATGCTAGAGTTGCAGGAAGAAGTAAGGCAACATCTGGCGGAGATGCTAGAGGCCATGCGTAGCCATGAGCGTACGGTGGAGGAGTCCATCCATGCCATGACTGCTGCCATGTTCCAGGCATACGAATGCATGATTTCATCTATCAAGAGGCTGGCAACCCTCTTGGAGAGCCACATTCCACAGATGCACCATGACCTACAAACCCTCACCGTGGACATGTGTTCAGATCAGCATTGGCCGGGCAAGAGAAGGACTAGGAGCCTGAAGATATTTTCTCGCTCCTAGTCCTTCTCTAATGAACAGGGAGGTTCAAACGAGTCTTCAGAGGGAGGAGGACAGGATGCGCTTCATATCTGGAGCTACCCTCAGGATGCTTTGAGTGTGGACACAGCTCTTCATCCCCTCCACCAGTGAGTCCATCTCCAGCAGCCACGATGTCTGAGGACAGTCCTATACCAGTGCAGGAAGCCTTCAGGCAGCTGGGCCCTCCAGGCCTTAGGCACTCAGAGGACAACCACCAAAGTCATCTCAGGCCAAGGTGCATCCTGATCAGCAGCTGCTTCCAGCACAGCTGCTAGCCCAGGGGTTACATGGTGCAGGAGCACCCGGAGGCATATAAAAAAATGATCTACACACACATGAGTATTCATGGGTGACACAAGTATGTCATGTTGACTTTAATTAAATGTTCTTTTGTGCCAATCATTAGCCTTCATTGTGTGTAAACCATCTTCCAACATGCCTTAATTGTGACTCACTGAATCCCAACATAACCCTTAAAGCATTGCCAATGTGACCACGGATGTCATAATCGTGGCAATGTGAGTGAAGAAGTATTCAACAAATGCTCTCTCATGAGCACTAGTTCACATTATTGGTGGCCTCCATTCAGGTGAGTCAGATGGTGCAGAGGCGGAAGAGGACATGCATTATAATCAGTATAAATTGCATTCCTACTGAGTAGACATCAGGGTTGTTGAAATTGGGTCATTATAAGGTTGTCCCTTGCCCCTCTGTGCATTGCTCACCATGTCTGTCCTTCACTTCATAGCCATGTTGTGCTGTTCCAAAGCTGCTTGGCCATGTCTCTCCTCTACATCCCCTTCGTAAGAGGATGTTTGTTACTCATGCATATCTTTCTCATGTAAGGCCTCGCAGAGTGCAGCAGACCACATGATACGCACAACCATCTCTGGGGCATTCTGCAGGGCTCCACCAGATTGATCAAGGCAGCAGAACCTCATCTTTAGCAGCCCAATGGCCTGCTCATTGGCTGCTCAGGTGCAGCCGTGGCAAGCGTTGTACCTCTCCTCCGCATCATTGTGAGGATTCCTCACTGACCTCAGAAACCATGTCTTCAAGAAATAGCCCTTGTCCCCAAGAATCCATCCTTGCAGGCTAACAGGGGGTTTGAAAAGCTGTGGCATCTGGGACTGTCGAAGTATGTAGGAGTCGCGGTAGCTTCCCAGGAAGTAAATACACACCTGTAGGAAACGCTTTTGGTGGTCACAGACCAGTTGACCGTTGATTGAATGGAACTCCTTCCTGTTGATGAAGACGCTGGCTGGCCCATGGGAGCCTTGATAGCCACATGCATGCAATCTATCACACCTTGCACTGATGGGAATCTGGCTACGGTACCAAAACCGATGGCCCTCTTGGCCTGACTGTCAGGGTCTATGCGGTAGTGCACATAGTCACCGACCCTCTTGAACAGGGCATTGGTCACCTCCTTAATGCAGCAGCGAGCTGTGGCCTGGGAGACCCCACACATATCCCCGGTGGATCCCTCAAATGATCCTGACGCATAGAATGTTGAGTGCCATGGTTATCTTTAGGGTGGTAGGCATAGGATGACCATCAAATCCCATTGGTCACAAATGGTCGTGAATAGGTCTATGACTGCCTCACTGGACAACCGTAGCCTTCATTGAGTGTTGCTCGGGCATCTGCAGGTAGGTTATGCGAGTCCTGTAGACTCTGGCATACTTGGGTTTTTCTTGGCCTTGCCAGCTGCTGCTATTTATGTCTTGGAGCTTCTGGCTGAACCACAGTGGCCTCTTGGGATCGCAAACGTTGGAGGCACCGCAACACCCAAAGGGATCCAGAAACACAGTGACACCCATGGCAATTTCCCTGGGCCCTTCGGCTCTCTTCCAATGCAGAAATGAGCATGTCCAGCCAAATATGTTTGTCAATTTTTGCTCGTCTGGATTCCTGGTGTGGCTCTGGAGTAAAGGTTACTGTTGGTCCAACATCTTTTCTGGAAGTGTGAGGCTTCACACCCAGAATAACATAATTTAGGATATCCTGTAATGTCCCCCTGACACACACAACCTGTTTGCTTGCACAGCTCCCCCACTATTCACACACAAGCCCCTTGCGGAGATCCCCCACATTCGCACAAAAGCCCCTTGCAAAGATCCCCCAGCACGTGTAACCCCCTTGAACACTCAGCATAGCGACAGTGGCCGCTCTAACCCCCACTTTCCCTATGCTACTATGGTGAGGCTACCTTTCCTTTTGCGGCACCGAGGACTCTTGCCTCAGCTTTTCAAAGTTGCGAAACAGAAGGTACGTGATTGCCGCACGTCATCCACAAAACTGCAGGATATTCATTGGATCTCAGTGAATTAGATTCAAATTTATTTAAAACAGCATTTCAGGTATTTAAATTATGATGCCGTTGCATCAGGCCATCAGTAACTTCACGTTACTTCCCTGCCTCTGACAGAAGTGGCACATTCCGTTACGGCGCCGGGTTTCATGGTGGACGGCTCTGCGGAGACAAGGGAACCCACCTCAGGCAAGGGAACAAAATTCAGCACTTGAATTTATTTTGGCAGGTCTGTATTTTCTGGTTTCTCCTGCCCTCCTGACTTAATAATGGGGTGACATTTGCAATTTTCAATTCCAAAGGCACAAGCCCTGAATTTAAAGATCTTTGGAAAATTATGACTAACACATCTGCTATTTCCTCACCTTTGTTTTAATACCCTGGGTGAAGGGTGGAAACCATCAGGACCTGAAGATTTGTTTAAGCCCTAATATTTTCTCGATTTTCATTTATTCTTACGTTAAATCCACTAATTTCCTCCCCTTGACTGATTTTTAGGTTTCTTTTTACTTCTGATATTTTATCCTCTACCTTTAGTGTGAAAAGTGTTCATTTAATAAGCCTTCCATTTCCTTATTGTCCATTATACTTTCACTTACATCTGTATTTAATGGGTCCACATTCCCCCTGACACCCCTCCTCTTAATATATTTATGAAAAAAACCTTTGCTGCTAACTTTGACATGCCTTGCATGTTTTGTTCATATTCCTTATTGCACATCTCATTATTTTCTTTGTATTCTTTTGCTACTTTTTATTGTTCCTCTAGTCTGCTGGGTTTCCACTTTTGCATTTGTGTAAGCCTTTTCTTTCAGCTTGATGCACGTTCTTACCTCATTTACAGCAGGGCACCAATTCCAACTACAACCTATCATGGAAACTTTTGGACCTTGCTGCAGTGCATGCTGTAAATAGTACACACTTTTTTTAGTTGTTTTTGGGATGTGGGCATTGCTGGCTAGGCTAGCATTTATTGCCCATCCCTAATTGCTCTTGATAAGGTAGTGGTGAGGTGCCTTCTTGAACCGCTACGGTCCTTGGGGTGTAGGTACACCAACAGTGCTTTTAGGAAGGAAGTTCCAGGATTTTGACTCAGCAACAGTGAAGGAATGGCAGTATAGTTCCAAGTCAGGATGGTGTGTGGCTTGGAGGGGATATTGCAGGTGATGGTGTTCCCATGCATCTGCTGCCTTTGTCCTTCTAGGTGGTGCAACTTGCATGTTTGGAAGGTGCTGTCGAAGGAGCTGCAGTTGCTGCAGTGCATCTTGTAGATGGTACACACTGCTGCCACTGTGCGTCAGTGGTGGAGGGAGTGAATGTTTATGGTGGTGGATGAGGTGCCAATCAAGTGGGCAGCTTTGTCCTGGATGGTGTTGAGCTTCTTGAGTGTTGTTGGAACTGCACCCATCCAGGCAAGTGGAAAATATTCCATCACACTCCTGATTTGTGACTTGTAGATGGTGGAGAGGCACTGGGGAGTCAGGAGGTGAGTTACTTTCTGCAGAATTCCCAACCTCTGACCTGCTCTTATAGCCACAGTATTTATGTGGCTGGTCCAGTTTAGTTTCTGGTCAATGGTAACCCCCAGGATGTTGATAGTGGGGGATTCAGCAATGGTAATGCCATTGAACATCAAGGGGCGATGGTGAGATTCTCTCTTGTTTAAGATGTCATTGCCTGGCACTTGTGTGACACGAATGTTACTTGCCACTTATCAGTTCAAGCCTGAATGTTGTCCAGATCTTGCTGCATATGGACATAGGCTGCTTCAGTATCTGAGGAGTTACGAATGGTGCTGAACATAATGCCATCATCAGCAAATATCTCCACTTCTGACTTTATGATGGAGGGAAGGTCATTGACGATGCAGCTGATGATGGTTGGGCATAGGACACTACCCCAAGGGACGCCTGCAGTGATGGCCTGGAGCTCAGATGATTGAACTCCAATAACCACAACCATCTTCCTTTATGCTAGGTATGACTCCAACCAGCGGAGAGTTTTCTCCCTGAGTCCCATTGACCTCAGATTTGCTCGGGCTCCTTGATGCCATGCTAGGTCAAATGCACCTTGATGTCAAGGGCAGTCAGTCTCATCTCACCTTTGTGGACAAAGGCTGCAGCGAGGTCAGGAGCTGAGTGGCCCTGGTGGAACCCAAACTGAGTATTAGTGAGCAGGTTATTGCTGAACAAATGCCGCTTGATAGCACTGTCGATGACACCCTCCATCACTTCGCTGATAGTCAAGAGTAGACTGATGGGCGGTAATTGGCTGGGTTGGATTTGTCTTTCTTTTTGCGTACAGCACATGGTTGGGCAATTTTCCACATAGCCGGGCAAATGCCAGTATTGTAACTGTACTGGAACAGCTTGGCTAGGGGCGTGGCTAGTTCGGGCACACATCTTCAGTACTATTGCCGAAATGTTGCCAGGGTCCATAACTTTTACAGTATCCAGTGCCTTCAGCCATTTCTTGATATCACGTGGAGTGAATCACATTGGCTGAAGACTGGCATCTGTGATGCTGTGGACCTCAGGAGGAGGCCGAATTGGGTCATCCACTCGGCACATCTGGTTGAAGATGGATGCAAATGCTTCAGCCTTATCCTTTGACTGATGTGCTGGGCTCTCCTATCATTGAGGATGGGGATGTTTGTGGAGCCTCCTCCATCTATCAGTTGTTTAATTGTCCACCACCATTCATGATTGGATGTGGCAGGACTACAAAGCTTAGGTCTGATCCGTTGGTTGTGGGATCGCTTAGCCCTGTCTATTGCATGCTGCTTCCACTGTTTGACATGCAATTAGTGCTGTGTTGTAGCTTTACCAGGCTGACACCTCATTTTGAGGTATGGCTGGTGCTGCTCCTGGCATGCCCTCCTGCACTCTTCATTGAACCAGGGTTGGTCCCTCGGCTTGATGGTAATGGTAGAGTGGGGAATATGCAGGGCCATGAGGTTACAGATTGTGGTTGAGTACAATTCCGTTGCTGCTGATGGCCCTCAGCGTCTCATGAATGCCCAATTTTGAGTTGGCAGTTCTGTTCGAAATCTATCCCATTTAGCACAGTGGTAGTGCCACTCAACATGATGGTGGGTATCCTCAATGCGAAGACGGGACTTCGTCTCCACAAGGACTGTACCGTGGTCACTCCTACAAATACTGTCATGGACAGATGCATCAACATAGAGAATCACTGATACATAAGCTGAGGGGGCTGGCGGGGGGTTGGGGGGGGGGGGTGGCGGGGGTGATGGTTGGTGGTGGCATAGGTGATAATCAGCAGGATGTTCCCTTACCTTGCCCATATTTGACCTGATGCCATGAGACTTCATGGGGTCCGGAGTCAATGTTGAGGACTCCCAGGGCAACTCCCTCCTGATGTATGCCACTGAGCCTCCAACTCCAGTGGGTGTGTGCTGCTCGTGGGACTGGTCATACCCAAGAATGGTGATGGTGGTGTCAGGGACATTGTCTGTAAGATATGTCAGGCTGTTGCTTGACTGGTTTGTGGGACAGCTCTCCCAATTTTGACACAAGCCCCCAGATGTTAGTAGGTCGACAGGGCTGCGTTTGCCATTGTTGTTTCCAGTGCTTTGGTCGATGCTGGGAGATCCGTTCTGTTTTATTCCTTTTCTTACACATTGTAGCATTTTGATACAACTGAGTGGCTTGCTAGGCTATTTCACAGGGCATTTAAGAGTCAACCACATTGCTGTGGTCTGGAGTCACATGTAGGCAAACCAGGTAAGGACGGCAGATTTCCTTCCCTAAAGGGCATTAGTGAACCAGATGGGTTTTTACAACATCATTGGAGCCATGGTATATCAATGGTGGATGACTTGGATATTTAAGCCATCTGGTACTGATCTTGGATAATGATAAGCTTCTTGAGTGTTTGTGTTGCACTCATCCAGGCAAGTGGAGAGTATTCCGTCAGACTCCAGATTTGTGCCCTTGCAGGTGGTAAAGTGTCTTTGGAGAGTCAGAAAGCGATCTGCTCACCACAGAATACCTCGTCTCTCACCTCCTCTAGCAGCCATGGCATTTAAATAGCTGGTCCAGTTCAGTGTTTCGTCAATGGTAACCCTATTCCCAGGATGTTGATGATGGTGACTCAGTGATAGTAATCCCACTGCATGTCATGAAAACGTGGTTTGACTATGACACATGCCTGATGCAAATATTACTTGCTACTTATCAAGCCAAGCCTGGTTATTGTCAAGGTCATGCTGCTTGGATAGAGGAAAGCTAAATTTTCTATCCATTTTCAAAATTTTGTTTACAGCAGTCAAAATTCCAAAAGGTTAGGCAGCATGTAACTTGCTTTTAATGGTGGTTTTATATGACCAGGCTAGGCATGATCCACACATAAAACTTGGAAAATTGAACTTCAGCTCATTATCATTGAATTCTCCATGTTAATGTTGCTGGAACATAGTTGATGTATGAATGCAGTGGGGACCTGACAAAATGAAATATTATTCCATTGCCCAATCTTGCATGTCAGAATTGTACTGGTGCGAATAATCTTGCCAATCAGAAAATATGTAGATTGTATAATTGGAAATGAGAAACAATAAGAAAGAAAATACAAATAATAATTGACTTATTTAATTAACATATTCCACCTTCATCAACAAAGAAAAATGCTATTGTTTCTATTTTTACTACAGTAGAATAAGGACAGCATTGAATAGCAGTTGTTTTATAAGGTTGTCATTTGTGTCTAACAGTTAAGGTTGTTTTTTAATATTGCAAAGAGCAAAAGCAGTAACCATATTTCAACTGAAAGTAATAGCAACATAAACATTTCTCAACGGACTTTGCAATGAATTCTCTTTATCACGAAGAGCTAATTTAAAGTTGAGCTGATGCAGGAATGTGGGTTACATTATGTAGGTTGCCGTTTGCTGGGTCCATAATCTTCCCCAAGTTCTTCTGCATATTTACCAGTTAAACCCTTTTAAACCAGGTGTCTTTCCATACCACTTTCTAGAAAAAAATAAGCTTCTTTTATTAAATAACGGTGTTCGTTGGCTGATTACATTCTGAGCTTAAAATTTTCAAGGCATTTGTATAAACCATAAAGTTGACCTTGTATTACTGGCAGTGTTGTAAATCTTGGCTTAACTCATTTCAATGTCTTCTTATAGCACTGTCAAAGTGTGTAATGGCAAGGCACTGATGTAAGTGTATAGCACTGATATAATTACAGATGATGACACTGTCCACACCATTACATGTGAGGACATGTCACCTTCATTGAGAATGAAATTTCAGTAAGATTCAATAGCAGTCACTTTCTTCAAGCCGCAGTGTTGCTTTTCTTGGTCATATGCGATTAAGTAACAGATACATGGTTTATCCCTTTTACCAACAAAATACTTCTTAACATCACCAACTGTGTACAGTAGGGAGTATTCAGAAGGAAACTAAAAGAATTATAATAGCTATAGAAAAATTCATTCTTGCAATTCTAATCTTGCTGCTACACTATTTCTGCTGAAAATGGTGTGGCATAGAAACAAACATCAGGGCCAATGATGTCAACATGACCAAACCCATCATTTACATGGCCGCACCTTGACTAGGGTAGTTTCATCGTACACCTTGTTTCCCATGGAATTTAGGATGGAATTTCAATTAAAAAAGAAAGACTTACATTTATATAGTACCTTTCCTGACCATAGGATGTCCCAAAGTAATTTACAGCCAATTATGTACTTTTTGAAGTATAGTCACTGATGTAACGTAGGAAGCACAGCAGCCAATTTGCACACAGTAAGCTCCAACAGACAGCAATGTGATAATGACCAGGTAATCTGTTTTTGTGATGTTGTTTGGTGGATAAATGGTGGCCAGGACACCAGGATGACTCCCATGTTCTCCTTTGAAATAGTGTCCTGGGATCGTTTACAACCACCTGAGAGGGTAGATGAAGCCTTGGTTAATGTCTCATCTGAAAGATGGACCTCCAACAGTGCAGCATTACCTTACCTCAATACTGCACTGGGGTGCCAGCCTAGATTTTTATGCTTATGTCCCAGAGAGGGACTTGACCCACAACCTTTTGGTTCAGAGGTGAGAGAGCAACCAACTGAGCCACAGCTGACAAATGGGACTATTTTTATTCATTTCATGGGGCGTGGGCATCACTGGCAAGGCCAGCATTTGTTACCCATCCCTAATTGCCTTTGAGAAAGTTGTGGTGAGCTGACTTCTTGAACCACTACAGTCCATCTGGCGTGAGTAGACTGAAATTGCTGTTAGGAAGGGAGTTCCAGGATTTTGATCCAGCGACAGTGAAGGAACTGCGACCTACTTTCAAGTCAGGATGGTGCGTGACTTGGAGGCGAACTTACAGGTGGCGGTGTTCCCACGTGTCTGCTGCCCTTGGCCTTCTAGGAGGAAGAGGTCACGGGTTTGGAAGGAGCTGTTGAAGGGGGCATGGTGTGTTACTGCCATGCATCTTGTACATGGTACACACTGCTGCCACTATGAGTTGGTGGTGGAGGGAGTGAATGTATATGGCGGCTGATCCTGTACTGCAGCTTTCCAACCTCATCGAATTTAAATAGCCCCCCACATGATGGTTCACCCTAATTCTCTCATTCACTGGCAGTTAATAATTATAGAGAGGTTTGATAAAGGATCAATACCCCACAAAAAGTGGTAATCGACCACTGTCTTGACATTGGATGGTATAGGTACACTAGTGAATATTCTAAGGTCAAGACATAATCTTGCACTCAACTACATTCATGTTCATTAAGTTCAGTGTTTTCCCTGATCAGAGACTTGAGACTATTGGCTTCATTTTGAGTTGCTTTACCTGATTTATTCATTTTCACCTAACTGAAAATTTATATGACATTGACTTTTTAGCAGAAGTCTAGGCTATTGATAATTCACCCTGGCAGTGAGGAGATCTGCCTGTGAAGCACTATCCTTATTTGCATACTTTGAGGCAGGGAGAATCTCTAAACTTCATGCAACTGATTTTACTGAGCCATTCTGCATGCTTATTCTTTTGATTACCACAAGGACTGCAGCGGTTCAAGAAGGCAGCTCACCAGCTCCTTCTCAAGGGCAGTTCGGGATGGACAATAAATGCTGGCATTGCCAGCGACACTGATATCCCATGAACGAATAAAAAACACATTCTACTACCAGGCCATGCAAAAACAGTGATTTTCTACCACACCATTCAAAACTGGCGAGAAATATTTACTGACGATCATAGAAATTGCTGACATGTAAGAAAGTACAAACATTGTTCCAGCTGTGCAATTATTTGTCAGGGTCAGGCCAATTCTTTTTTTGCCATGTCTACTTGCATTCGGACTCTTGCACTGAATGCTCTTCCACAGGCTGGATCATCTGAATTTTATCTGAATCTGCAGATTTCATTCCCTAATATTTCTGAATGTTATTCACTCACAGGTCAAGTCAATAATCACTACTACATGTATTAATACTCCCAGGAGACTTTTTGTGACATTTGCTTTGAAGAGCTCCAGCGGCAAACAAAATAAAACAACATGATTGTAGTCTGACATATAAGTAATTCAAACTGTTGACAAATGCTCTGGTATTTGCACCTTCATAAATTCAACTGAAGGTCTCACTGGAGAAAAGATCATGTTTGCAAAACTAACTGCCACTGACTTTGTAAGTAAATATCAATGACCCACTACCATTGAACCGGTTAAATACAACATGCAACATCTTTTACTTTTTCGAACAATCCTTTGCTGGAGACGGTAGATGATGAATGTAGTTTACCATCTACTTATGAATAAACAAAATTTGTGTCGGATGAGACATCACTGCCTGTTTTTCATTCCCAACCCTCTTATCCTGAAAGGTATGTTTTTGTCTTGAGCATACACATCCATGGATCCCAGCACCTCCATCCCCTCTGATGAATTTGCTTTATATCCTTATTGTCTCATACAACCTTAAATCTGTTCAGATTTCAGGTGTAGTAACTGATAATGTTTCTATTTTCCCTTTTTGCAAGGAGTACAATGGTATTTTTCTTAACTTTCATCAAGAGTAGCATGAAGAACTTCAATGACAGGTGAAATACAGATCCCATTAAGTTTGCCCTTTCTTTCCCTTCACTTCTAGTTATTGTTATTGTTCTTGTAGGATTTTCACCATCAAATATAAGGGAAAGTGTTCCATTTGACATGTTTTTGGAATGATGCCTATTCTGTCTTCATTTGGTTGGGTACTGAACGTTTGGTTGTGATGTTTCTTTATATTCAGGCTATGATGTTCAGTCTTTCCACTGTCTTTCTGATCATCAACTAATTATCTAATCAATTAGTTTGCCTGCTGATTTGTTTATCATTTTGTATTTTGTAATTTTAATTCAAAAATTCTCAGTAAATGTTAGCTATGCTCCCTTGTATTGCAGAGAACGAAAGAAGAGTTACAAGGCATTAACAGGAGTGATGCAATCTTGAAGCTCAGATGGCATTTTAACTACTGCTATGACAATTTAACACAGCATTTACAACAACAGCCACAACAACTTATATTTATGTAGCGCCTGTAATGTAATAAAACGTCGCTGGGTGCTTCATAGGAGCATTATAAAATAAAATATGACACTGAGCCACATAACAGGATATTAGGTCAGCTGACCAAAAGCTTGGTCAAATAGGTAGGTTTTAAGGAGTGTCTTAAAAGCGGAAAGTGAAATAGAGTCGCAGAGAGGTGTAGGGAAGGTATTCCAGAGCTTAGGGCTTAGGAAACTGAAGATGTGCGCATCAATGGTGAAGTAATTAAAATCGAGGATGCTCCAAGAGGCCAGAATTAGAGGAGCGCAGATATCTCAGAAAGTTATGGGGTTCCAGGAGATTACAGAGATAGGGAGGGTTAAGGCCATGAAAGATCAAAACAAGGATGAGGATTTTAAAATCAAGACATTGCTTGATCAGAAGCCAATGTAAGTCAGTGAGCAAAAGGGTGATAGCTGAACAGGACTTGATGCGAATTAAGGCAGGGACAGAGGGTTTTGGCTGATCTCAAGTTTACAAAGAATACAATGTGGGAGACCAGCCAGGAGTGTGTTAAAATAGTAAAGTCAAGAGTTAACAAAGGCATGAATGAGGGTTTCAGCAGCTGATGAACTGAGACAGGCAAAGTTGGCCGATTACAGAGGTGGCATGAATGCGTGTGCGGAAGCTCATCTCAGGGTCAAATAGATTGTGAACAGAATGATTTAATCTCAGACTGTAGCCCCCAGAAACAGCACATGGCTCGCAATGCCCGATTAATCTACGTCCGCTCATGGAGTTGGGGGTAATATATTAGCATGGATAGAGGATTGGTTATGGACAGGAAGCAAAGAGTGGGCATAAACGGGGCATTTTCAAGTTGGCAGGCAGTGAATAGCAGAATTCCGCAAGGATCAGTGCTGGGGCATCAGCTATTTACAATCTATATCAATGACTTAGATGAAGAGACAGAAAGTAATGTATCGAGGTTTGCTGATGATACAAAGCTAGGTGGAAAGGTAAGTAGTAGGAAGACACAGTGAGGCTACAAAGAGGTATAGACAGGTTAAGTGAATGAGCAACAAGATGGCAGATGGAGTATAATGTAGGGAAATGTGAAGTTATTTACTTTGGTCGTAAGAACAGAAAACCAGAATATTTTTTAAAAGGTGTGAAACTTGTAAATGTTGCTGTTCAAAGAGACTTGGGTGTACATGTACAAGGAATGGAAAAGTTAGCGTGCAGGTGCAGCAAGTAATAGGAAGGCAAATGGCATGTTGCCTTTATTACAAGGAGATTAGAGTACAGGAATAAAGAAGTCTTGCTACAATTGTATAGGTTTTGGTGAGACCACATCTGGAGTACTGTGTGCAGTTTTGGTCTCCACATTTACAAAAGGATATAGTTGTGTCATGCAGGCCCCCACCTTCCAAGAATAGTCATATGAACATTGATTTTGAACAGTTGCTGGAGCGAGGAAATAACTTGTTGAACAGATCAGCTGTGGCTGGAAAAAACATTTGCATACTAACAGATGGTGCTTGTGTAGACAAAGGCCCATTCTGTGACACATTCAACCCACAATGGATGTTGATCACTGAACAGTGAAGGGGGGGAGGGGCTGTGGAAGTGCATTCCAGGGCCTGCTGGGGTGATGCAATCCACAGGGACAAGGACTGGTTGGATCAGCTGGTTCCAGGGTTTTTTGAACTAGCCGCAGAGAGTTTGAGCTCGGAAAGACTGTTTGCTCCTGGACTGAGAAGATCTCTGCTGTCTGCTCCCATCTCTTTCTCATGGAACTCGAAATCCACTGAAGTCACATGAACCCCAAGAGAGAAAAGTCTCCTACAGTGAACAAGGTTTAAGAAGAATACTGGGCCCCAACAAAAAGCAAGATCTACCTACAATCAAGGACTCTACAGTGAGCTTGAAGAACCGTAACAAAAACTCTTCAGATATTGCCTCAAACTTTTCCACTTTATTTTTCTTCTGCTCTTTACTGTCATTGTTTGCATGTGTGTATCGCATATGCATGCTAGTGTGGGTGTGTCATGTATTCGTAGGTGCCAACCGAATTAGAGTTTAAGTTCAAGTTTAATAAATTTCAACTTTTCTTCTTTAAAACTAAGAAAATCTGTTTGTGTCGGTTTCTTCGCCTTATAATTGGAAAGTGGTGAACAAGGATTCACCAAAGGGAGCTAAAAACACGGTGTGTTTAAAATTAAACCCTGTTAAGGTATGACTAGGTGAAGGCTTAGAGGGAACCCTCGATCTCTATCTCACCTGTTCGTAACACTTGCGTTGGAAGCGGTACAGCGAAGGTTCATTAAATTAGTTCCTGGGATGACGGGGCTGTCCTATGAGGAGAGGCCAAGTAAATTGGGCCTATATTTTCTGGAGTTTAGAAGAATGAGAGGAGAGCTTGTGAAACATACAAGATTCTGAAATGGCTGGATAGGCTAGATGTTGAGAAATTGTTTCTGCTGGTCAGGGAATCTAAAGCACGGGGGCACAGTCTCAGGATAAGGGCCGATCATTTAGGACTGAGATGAGGAGCAATTACTTCACTCAAAGGGTTTTGAATCTTTGGAATTCTCTACCCTAGAGGGTTGTGGGTGCTCCATTGTTGAATACATTTAAAGCTGAGATAGACAGATTTTTGGTCTTTCAGGGAATCAAGGGATATGACAAGTGGGCGGGAAAGTGGAATTGAAGCTTAAGATCAGCAATGAATGGTGGAGAAGGCTCGATGGGCCATACGGTCTACACCTGCTCCTATATCTTGTGTTCTTATGTAATGTAATTATCATGATTGCTAGGTGCAGCAAACATTTCCCATAATGTTTATTGTCCACACACATCAGCAGGGAGCCCAATATCATGAAATAAAAACAAGAAATGCTGGAACCACTCAGCAGGTCTGGCAGCATCTGTGAAAAGAGAAGCAGAGTTAATGTTTCGGGTCAGTGACCCTTCTTCAGAACATGAGTGCCTAACAGTACTTAAAGCTAGCCTGCACCTCCAAAGGGGAGCTGCATTGTAGCTGGAATAGGTGCTGTGAGTCATTCTACTGTGAATCTGACCTGGGCAAGAGTGAACAACGGTTGACTATTACCCAACGTCTGCATGCTGCAGTCAAAGCCCAGACTGATGCCATCTTGTCTCTGGAAACCACTGTTCAAAGGGGCTTTCACGGCATCACAGCACTTCAGCAATCTCATCTCCAACAGAGGACTAAGGTTGTTGTGGGACCACCCCATAAGGATAACAATTGGTCCATGGAGTATGAACCTGCTGTCTTCTCTCCAGAATGTAGCATTCATGCTCCTACCCCTGCAACTCTGCCAATGCCCTTGCTGTTGCCTGCCAGCACCCAGCCCAGAATGCTGCAGTACAGGCCAAATGGTGCCGTCTGAAGTTGGGTCTCCGAGGCCCAGAGCTGCTTGACGTTACACTCCAAGGCCATCTGCAGTCCTCTCCACAGACAGACAGCCACCTTCCACCAGCCATGTCGCAGCCACGGGGAAGAACCTCATAGGAACAGTAGGACAGACAAAGACACATGGTCGTGGCACTAAGGGAATGCATAAGGATGGCTACTTTACTTTTGTATGCAATACGGCATGATTTAAATTTATAAATTTGAATTGGAATGCATATTTTGTGTTGGCTTTTAGTTTTGCGTTGTGGGAAAGAGGACAATATGGTGGTCAGTGACAGAGGGAAGGTAAGGAGTGTGGAACTGTTCATGAATGGGGAAATAGGATTGAGTTTACTGGTATAGCTCATTAATTATTTGTTCACGTAGAGCTCAGGCAGGAAAGGGCTGTCTAGGTTGCTGCTTCCCTTCTTCCTCCTCTTCCACTTTTTCCTTTTTCACCTCCTCCTCCTTGTGCTTCTGCTCCTCAGCTTCTAGCCTCATAGCTGGTGGCAAGAGCTGTTCCCTCATAATGGCAAGTTTTTGCAGCGTGCAGCATACCACGATAAATATCGAATACTGCAGGGCTCCTCCAGAGTTGTCCCGACAGTGGGAGTGCTGCTTCAGGATGCCAATGATCAGCTCTATCAGATTTCTTGAGGCACCATGGCTCTCGTTGTATGTCTGCTGTGAACATGTGCATGGGTTGTTGTGTCATCAATGGATCCAGTAGCAAGTCTTTTGTTCACGCTGGTGGTTGCAATACAACTGGCACAGAGGACTGCCGCACAATGGATGCATTGTAATTGCTGCCAGGAAAGCAGGGATTGACCTGCATGATGTACTGCCCATGATCACACACCAACTGCACATTGAGGAGGTAGAATCCCTTTCGGATCAGGCAGAGTTGATACAAAACAATGTGAGTGTAGTCAGTACTGCCCTGCACCATGGGGAAGCCTGCAATCCTTTCAAACCATCATGCTCGCTGCTCCAGTTCCTCTCTGGCATAAGGAAAGGAGATGAAGTAATCTCTTTTTGAACCTCAGTAACCTCCCTTATGCAACAGCATGCTGCAAACTGTGAGATTTTGCTTATATCTCCAGCAGCAGCTTGAATGGAGATAGGCACATAGATGTTTAAAGCCACAATCATCTACAGGCATTGCAGTCCTTGCCCTGCTGTGAGGTTTGAGTTGTGGCTGCAGGTAAATTTCAGTGATGAACTCATTGTGAAGCGCAGATGTCTCAAGCATTGGTTGTTATTGAAGTTCAGGTTGGTAAATTGTTCCCCAAACACCCTCTGCAGATACGTTCTGTTGCTGGGAGTCCTTCTGCCTCTCCTTCTCCTCCTTCTTCTAGCAACTCGCCCTGCTCTGCATGGCCTCTGCTTATTCTGATCATTAAATTTATAGGTTGAAAGGAATACATTAATTGTGAAGACACTGACAGCTCTCATTGTCATTTTAAATCCTCTAAAATATCTTGACATTTCAGTGGCACTAACACTGGTGGAAGGAAGGAAGAACCAAACAAATTGAAAGAAACAGTATTTAATAATTTTTCACAAAACACAATAACAGTGACGCTCACTACACAATAAGTACCTGTACTCCCACATAGTACCAAGAACAGGAATTTTGACATGAATAGATCAGTAAATCATAGAATCTCACAGCGCAGAAGGAGGCCATTCAGCCCATCACACCTGTACCATATCCCGCAACCCAGCTTTTCACATAATCCTGCAAATTAGTCCTCTTCGAGCACGCCAAATTGCCTTTTCCTATGCAATTCCTATGGAATATGATTCCACCATCATTTCAGGTAGTGAATTCCAGATCTTAACAATTCTCTGTGTGAAATAAATTCTCCTAATTTCCCCTCTAGTTCCTTTGCCAGTTATTTTAAATCTATGACCTCTGGTTACTGACTCATTTGCCAGAAAAAACTGTTTCTCCCTACGAGCTCTGTTAAAACCCCTCATAATTTTGAATACCTCTATTCGGTCTCCCCTTAAGCTTCTCTGCTCTAAAGCAAACAATCCCAGCATTTCCAATCTCATCCTGGTAAACCTCCTCTGTACCCTCTCCAAGGCTTGACATCCTTTCTTACTTTTGTACTTATGCCAAATATTCCCATATTCTCTTTTAACAGTCTTCTTAACTTGTCCTGCCACCTTCAAAGATTTGTGTACATAAATACCCAGATTTCTCTGTATTTGCACCCTTTAAAACTGGCCTATTATGAAATGCTTTCCTTGAAATCACAGATGTCCTAATGTTTATTAAATATCTTACAGTTTCCAGGTCAAAATGCTAATCCTACATTCCGTCAATTTGCAGGATGAGGTAACCCAACCTAAACTTACTCTTTAATGGCATGAACAGGTTATTTTGTTTTTATTTCATCTGTGTTCTGCTGATTCATGTAGTTTGGGCACTCATCCACTAAATCCATTTCTTTCTTCATTTAAGTTTAGAAATTCCAGTTTTACCATTCACTGCTTATAGCCGGCAAATCGCCTTAATTCCAAGTCACCCATTAAACTGTGAAGAACGTACTCCATTGGAGCTAGGCTTTATGAAGTATCAGTCTAAAACAGAGTGCAGATGCCTCCCTCGGGGAGATTTGGACTGCTTCTCTCTGGATCCAAAGCAAAATACTGAGGATGCTGGAAATCTGAAATGGAAACAGAAAATGTTGGAAATACTCAGCAGGTCAGGCAGCATATGTGGGCAGAAAACAGAGTTAAAGGAGGGCAATTTTAACCTGTCCCATTTGTCATATACTAATATTCACACAGTGCAATTTCACTGCTAGTATATTAGGTAATGATCAGAGAAATAAAATAGCAAAATACACATACTGAAATGATAATGTCTGTTCTCAAAGGAGAAAGGTTGAAATTATGCCATATAATATTAGTAACATACTTTCATTTTAAACAGTTTAACAATTTCATTAAAGTAGCAGAAACCTAACATCAAGACATGGATACGTTTCTTACTAATATTAAACATTCTGATTGCAACCCTCATACAGCTAATACGACTGAAAAGTTAATCATTGTTTGGATACTCACTTGTAATCAAAGATCTGAGTACTTTGGTGGTTCCAAAGCCCACCAAATATGTCTGCGTAATGAGTCTCATCAGTCAACTGCTAGGATATGATGTAGGGCAACACATGTGGGCACAAAAGGTTAGGTTGGCACTTTGTCAAGCTCAGCTCCTGAATTATGGATCATAGCCAATGTTATAACCTATGAATAAGAGCAAGGAGCTTTTCTGCACTCCCATCTGGAGAGGCATGATGGCAGACCTTAGTGAATTCAATTATTTAGTTTCTCTAACTGACCATAAACTTCAAGCTTCAGTGATGTTCCATCTGTTTCATCTCTCCCATAACCGCTGTCTTTATTATTAACTGTAAGCCTGATATGTGATCCTTGATTATTGATGCAGCTTATCATTACTTGAATAACTTGGTTCTGATTGCACTGTTAATGTTAGGTTGCTGGCAAATCAAACTCGAATGTATACTAAGAGGCTAATTTTCTGTAGCATCACGTTGCTATTAGGAATTCACGGATACCTTCTTTAGGAATTATTTCATAAAACATATCACAATTTTAAACTCTTGTTAGGCCCATCTAAAATATGGTGTCTAGTTCTCATCCTGTCACATAGTGGGGATAAGGAAAAAATGTAGAGGAGGGCCACTAGGTTAATAACTAAATTAAAAACCCTTAGTTATCATAGGTTCCAGGATCTGGGTCTCTTTACTCCAGGAAAGCATGTACTTCAGACAGACTTGATTGAAATATTTAGAATGCTGAAGAAACTAGAATGTCTAAGTGTGGATAGATCATTTTAATTAGCTAAATTAGCGAGAATGAGGGGAAATGAGTATAAATATGTAAGTATAAAATTAAGTTAGATGTCAGAGGAATGTTATGGACAGGTAAAAGATCATAGGGATGGTTCCCCATTTTCACCTCTTGACTGCTCAAGGACAGTGAGTTTTTTGAAGGAGAAGGAATGTTTTTTAAACCCCTGAGTGCTTTAATTGTCAACAGCGGACAAATGGCAGGTTTTCTTGTACGTTTAAACAAAAGATAAATGTTCATTATACAATATCCAAAATATACACAACAAAACCCACTCTCACACTCATACAGACACACACACAGTCAAGAAACAATAGTGATTATAAAGATAGCATGCATTAGGTCTGATAATTTAAAAGTGTCCTCTGTTAAACTTACTTTTCCCCAGGGTAAATACTTGAAACAGTTCAGGCCTGCATTCTTTTCTCTTGTTCTCTGAAGAAAGACTTAGGAAGTTCAGAAAGACTGATGTGCTGTTGCAGCCTACTCCTATTATCTTCCAGCCAAAGGTCAATGGTGAAGTCTCAGGTAGGGAGTTCAAGGCCAAACTCCAGTCACTGCCTACATGTAGTTCAAAGCTGGTAATCTTAGGCAGGGTCCTGTCTCTTTGATGGCAAAGATAGATTTTGTTGTCTGCCCAGAATATGCTTTTATTAAAGCTCCTTATCAGAAACCTAGTTTCTGTCATATGACCATAGTTTCTCTTTCCATTGTCCTCATAAATGGTTTCTGATGGTGAGGCCATTGTTAGACAGTGGAGTTCGAGTGGCATTTATCTGCATTTCACCTTGATAAAGTAGGACTTTTCACACACATATACTTTGGAATTTGAGTATTGTTAACCCAATCAGTTGGAGAGAAGCAGCCATTACCACAGAAAAAGTCATTTGCATTTTAATGATTTGTCTGGGATGTGTCCAGAAAGGTTGTTTGTATTTTAATGACTTCTCCAAGACTTGTCCAGACATGAAAATTAGCACAGGGTTCTTATATTTCTATGTGTATTGGAAGGAAAGGAAGAGTCACCTGACCTCTTACTCCATTTTGTTTATAAGAAAAGTGTCCATTTTGGGTTTACTTTATAAGTTAATTTTATAGTTCATAAATTTGGATTGCGTGAGTGTGACAATAAGTTTCTGGCTCATGCAGTGAGTGCAAATCTGCTGTAAATTTTAAAAAGGGAACAGGATGACTTCCTGGGGGAAGAGTGATATTGCTGTATATAAAAAGTAGGCGGGATGTTAGGTGATAAATCTGATGGTTACTGGTATCTCATGGAACTCGTTTTCCCCACTTTCAGGGATCAGAGACAAAGTTCCCAGAATTATTATTTTCCCTACAAATTGTTCTCCGTTATTTCTTTATCTTTTTTTCTGCCTTTCCTAAGAGATTACATGGATATTGGCGGGAGGGCAGCAATGGGGGTGGGTGGGGCAACATGGTTGAATAGGATAGAGTCAATAGACCAGCTGGACTTTTAATGTCCAAAAGACACCAGACAAAGTAAAATTAAATTCCATTGTTTCCACAAATCAGTCAGCTTTAACTTGTACTCAAAGCAATTAGCTCCCTCGATGGCTTTCTGTGAGTGTGACTATTTTAAATGAATAAGCTGGTTTCCAAGTTAATTATTAGTAACTATCATTTTTTTGTGAATCATGCTTCTGTGATTTGTCAGTTTGAGCTTTGCACACAAGGAAAGTTTAGTGGGCTTAGAATTTCCATGCAGTAAGTTGCATTGCTTTGATGTCCTGTGAAAACGATTTACACCCGTCAGTCACCTGAAAAAGTATTTACATTACCCGTGCTGTTCATTGACTGCACGCATCAGTAGGGACGTGATATCACGAGAGTCTAGAGCTACTTAAAGTCAGCCTGCACTTGGATCAGCTCATTTGTATATCATTTTGAGACATCATTGGCATGAATCTGATGTACAACAGGACTAATCCGCTGGGCTACATGAAAATTAGAGTGCAGCCTTTAAAAAGGCAGTTCTGGCTGAACACTGCAGCCACAGGTGAGGAACAAGCAGGTCTTGGCTTACTCACTCGTCCGTCAGTTGACTTCATGTCATGTCTCATGAATCTTTTCCTGCCACTTTTCAACAATGTCTGGTATCTTTCTTTCTTTCTTTGGCCTCCTTATCTCGAGAGACAATGGATACGCGCCTGGAGGTGGTCAGTGGTTTGTGAAGCAGCGCCTGGAGTGGCTATAAAGGCCAATTCTGGAGTGACAGGCTCTTCCACAGGTGCTGCAGAGAAATTTGTTTGTCGGGGCTGTTGCACAGTTGGCTCTCCCCTTGCGCCTCTGTCTTTTTTCCTGCCAACTACTAAGTCTCTTCGACTCGCCACAATTTAGCCCTGTCTTTATGGCTGCCCGCCAGCTCTGGCGAATGCTGGCAACTGACTCCCACGACTTGTGATCAATGTCACAGGATTTCATGTCGCGTTTGCAGACGTCTTTATAGCGGAGACATGGACGGCTGGTGGGTCTGATACCAGTGGCGAGCTCGCTGTACAATGTGTCTTTGGGGATCCTGCCATCTTCCATGCGGCTCACATGGCCAAGCCATCTCAAGCGCCGCTGACTCAGTAGTGTGTATAAGCTGGGGGTGTTGGCCACTTCAAGGACTTCTGTGTTGGAGATATAGTCCTGCCACCTGATGCCAAGTATTCTCCGAAGGCAGCGAAGATGGAATGAATTGAGACGTCGCTCTTGGCTGGCATACGTTGTCCAGGCCTCGTACAGGAGCAGCTGATACACACAGTCAAATAAGACAGCAGGGCAAGGCACACAAACAGAGAAGAAGACACCCTAATTTCACAGAGTCTGATCTGCAAGCCTTGTTTGAGGAAACTGACATCAGGAGATGCAGACTACCAGATGCCCATGAAAAAAACTTCACCTGGAAAGAGGTGGTACTGGCATTGAGTGCCAACTCTTTCACCTGCAGGACTGTAGACCAGTGCTGCAAGAAATCCAATAACCTCACCAGGGCGAGCAAAGTAACACACTTCCCCTTTTCTTTTGCCATCCAAGGCTCCAGTACATTCTTCACCCCTCTAAAAGGAATCATTGTACAATTAATCCTTCACTTTGAAGTCTGGTAAAGGGAAACTCTAACTCAAGCTCTTGCGCTTCAATAGGGCAATAACCGTATGTCATTTGTGCAGCTCCCCCATCATTTGGCACACACTGCTCAACAGCTAGCCTTCCCCTTATTTATTATCTTATCTTACCGCAGGAAAAATTGGTCCAATTTCCCGTGAGATGACTAGAGGCCACTTGTCTGATACTGCCTTCTCTCAGGACTGCAGGACATGCCAGGCCTCTGGTCCTCCTTCCTAGAGAGCAAATCAGTGGACATGGGAGATGAGACCATGCTGCTCAGTTACTAGCTCCAGTGATGTAGCCAGCAGGAGCAAGCTGCTATGACAGAAGGGCTACTTTAGTCCTACGATCCATACGTGGAGGTTGAGAAGTCAACCACCTCTTATGATGCCAGCACGCAGTTGCACTAATATAAACATATGCAAACTTACACCAAGTCCAGTTCAACCATCACCCTGGTACTCATTGACCTACATTGGCTCCTGGGTCCCCCCCCCAACCCCACCCACGACACCTCCAATTTAAAATTCTCTTCCTTATGTCAAATCCCATCATGGCCTATACCTCCCTATCTCTGTAAACCCCTCCAGACCTACAAACCTCTGGAACTCTGTATTCCTGCAACTCTGGCCTCTTGTGCATCTCCCACTCTCTTCATCCTACCATGGGTTGCAATGTATTCAGCTAGATTGGCCCTAGGCTTTGGAATTCTTTCCCTAAACCTCTCTGTCTCTCCTCCTTACAATCTAAATATTTGAAAAGCTTCTAGTCAGACTTCCTGATATCTTCTCTAATTCAATGCCAAGTGAAGCACCTTGGGACATGTTTCTACATTAAAGGTGCTAAATTAATGCAACTTGCTGCTGTTATTTTTTGTTGAACACTTTTGTGTCACTGAATGAATGAATAAGTAGGATGACAAAAAGGAGCAGGGGAAATGTACCGAGATCTCTTACTTCTCCATCCCCTATTCCCTCAATAATCTTTTCACCAAGGATCTCCTAGGCTGACTAAACAAGGGAACTAATAGGTTGGCAAGGTTCTCACCTTATTATTGCTGTCTTCTCTTGCAAACAAAATAAAAGAGATGAAAAATTGAAATTGTCGGGAGGACATATTGAGATATCCGTATGCCAGCATGCAGCCCTTAGTAGATGTGATTACAAGAGCATGCATGATTTAACTACAGTAAATGGAAGGGTTATTCAGCTTAAAAGCATTTAGTTATGCAAGGAAAGCAGCAGAAGATGATCCTGCTGTGAAGTGTATCCTGTGCAAAATGGGCATTCATAGAAAACAAAGTACTGTAAGGCTTTGCAACGGAGAGTTAACTCTAGCTGCAATGCTCGCTTAACACACGGCATTAATATAGGTTATGGCAGGGGAGGGAGGCAGGTAAAGGGT
The DNA here is from genome assembly GCF_036365525.1 of Heterodontus francisci. Classification (NCBI taxonomy): domain Eukaryota; kingdom Metazoa; phylum Chordata; class Chondrichthyes; order Heterodontiformes; family Heterodontidae; genus Heterodontus; species Heterodontus francisci. The sequence goes on from NC_090397.1 coordinate 35,830,904, forward strand.
GGTATGTTGTCCTACATTGATGAGCCTGTTAAAATCATCAGTCTTTTTATGGTCAATTAAATGGTACACTGGACATTCACATTTGTGGCCAGCTCTGCCAAACAGCCTGAGTTACCTGCTTGGAAAGCTGCCAATCATTAATTAAAATGTGGGCCTTCTTCAGTAACACACCTGCTCCAATAAAATCTCTTTTGTCTTATCTGAATATTGAGGCATCCTATGGCTCAATGATTAGATGACAACATGCCTATACGTTACTTTGATGATCATTGTTTTACATGAGAGGCAGCAATGCCCTTTAAACTGCTGCAAGCCTTTAAGGATTGAAATAGCACACAATTTCTTGTCCAATAATGGGCAAGCTCGCATTGAGAAACTTGATTTTCATTTCTTCTGAGTTTGATTGAAGCAGCATTTATTTATCTCCAGACACATCTTTATCAGTATACTGAAAATTCCCTTAGCAGTACAGATCAATTTTTAAAAAAAATTTGAAACACCAGGTCGAATGTTAAATAAACCAGCTGACTTCTTGCATTGTGAATGTCCTTATTAATGTGTTGAAGCAGGGAATGAACTAACTAAGTTGGGTATTAATCATTATTAAGGTGGGAAATGAGTACCTTGCCTTTTCGAGAAGGGAAATGATAAAGATTTGGAAATGTTGAACCTTGCATGAGGTGCCTAGCTATATATGGAGAACACTAACTATATAGATGTATATTGTAAAGAATTTAAGGTCTATTCTAAAAAAATAGTCAATAGGCTTTTTTTAACCTTGCAATGTTTGCTGCAACAATGGAGCAAATGAACTGTATTTAGTGAGATGGAAGATGCTCTGTATCAGGGACTGATTCTGTTCAAGCAGGAAATGATACTAATTGTGTTGAGGGAGTAATGAGTGTGTCATTGTTGGCTATGATTGATTGTTTAGAGACAAGTAATGAGTGCTCTGAGGCTGGAAATTTTGATTGGAAAATCATTAGAGAAGTGTGTATAAATATAGATTCATTCAGGTGAATAATCTGTTCAAATATATTAAACTAGGACATTGCCCATATATTTTTCACCAATTTGATGTTATTGCATGTGATGGAAATTTAATCATTGAGTAGATTCTTATTATCTGACAATAGCCTCAGTTTTGCCAAGTCTTTGTGACATCCTCACTTAATCTCAGTGCAATGAATTGTTTCAGTACGTAGAGGGAAACAAGAAACACCTTTCATCTTATTCAACCCAAGTTCCATATCATCAGATGTGAATGACTTTTCTTGAAAGAGCAGTACACTTGTAAATATGGCCTCAGTAAGAAAAAAGATGGCACACTCTCAGAAGGGAGGAAGATTAATGAAGATGGGATAAAAGAATTGGGCAAAAGAAAGGTAAGAAACATATCCCTAGTGTTCTTGTTCATGAAGCAAGAGACAAGGGACTGTGCACTGAAAGACACAAAAAAGAAAGTTACGGTCTTTGTCCCAGAATGTCTGGACCTTAGGGAAGGTTCTCTAAATAGAAAACCTGCCACAGAACCACATATAATACTCTCCTTTATAAATGGATCAGACTAGTTTTGATGCTCTTTGGATCTTAAATTGCATTAAACCTTGTAAATTGAACTTGATTTTGCCAAAGACAAGTGACCTTTTTTTCCACAAGGAATTTAATTAGGGACAATAGACTGAGGCTTTAGGAAAGTTAATTTGAAAATAAAGTAATATTATCATGCATGCTTGTGAAAGAGCTCCAATGTATTTCATTTCATTGTTAATTTATGTTTCTATCAAACAAAAATTACATTTGATTTTATAATAAAGCTGTATAAAAATCTATAATGTTGTCACTTATGTTCAGTTCAACAAAGGCTATGCAATTAGAGAGAAATATAAGCAGATTAGAGGAAAAACAAATATAAGTGGAAATGGAAAAGGCAAATGAGTCGAAGCAAAGAATTCAGAGGCAGTTATGCTATCCTGCAGTGTTTAGCAGGTCCAACAACATTTTAAGAACAAAGTACTGTGGATGCTGGAAATCTGAAATAAAAACAGAAAATGCTGGAAATACGCAGTAGGTCTGGCAGCATCAGTAAGAAAGTGGAGAGAGAGACAAAGTTAACATTTGAGTCAGAGACCCTTTGTCAAAACTGGGGGTGCTTAGAGAAGTAACAATTTTTAAGTAAGGCATATAGGGACAGGGGGTGGGGAGGAAAGAACAAAGGGGAAGGTGTGTGATAAAGTAGACAGCAGGAGAGATTAAATGACAAAAGGGATGATGGTAAAAGGCAAAAAGTTTTAGTAATGGCACAAGTAAAGAAACAAAAGATGAGTCGAGAGGAGGTGTAAATATGAAGGCAGATTCACCACCAAAAATAAAGAGGGCAGGGATTATGATTTGAAATTGTTGAATTCATTGTTGACTCTGGAAGGCTGTAAAGTGCCTAGTCAAAAGATGAAGTGCTGTTCCAACAACATTTTATATTTTCTGTAACTATGTTCAAAAGTCTTTGAAATTAAATTAAACTTTAAACTATATTAATTTGTTGAGCTATTATAATCAAGTTCTGATAGTTCAAACAAGATTTTCATGCGTGTGATTAAATAATGGTGTTATGGGCAGGTGGGAAATAGTGTGGATAGCTTCCACTTTTCACCTCTCAACTGACTGCAGCTAGTATTTTAAAAACAGTGTTTTTTAGTCCCTGAGTGTTTAAGGGTCAAATAAACAGACAAATAACAGGTTTTCTCATAGGTTTAAAAAGAAAGATATTTATTAAAACCATACCCGAAAATGTTCGCAACTTCACCTACTCACAGATTCACACAAGAAAAAATAGAGAGTAGAGGGTAGCGTGCAATTAGAGTTCGATTGTTGCAAAGGGAGTTCACTTTGAAACCTTCTGAGTTTTCTGGGAAGAATTTTTGACAACGTTGCAAGCTTAAATGTTCCTTGTCTTGGAATTGATGAAGTATCACAGCCACCTTTGGATAAAACACAGCCTGAAGTTAGTGGTGGAAGTCCTAGTTCAATTTCTCAGATGAGGAGTTTTCAAGGTTATCTTGCAATCTTTCTGCCTTAGCAGTTTAAAGATGGTGCTGGCAAGACTTATTTCTTAGCTGGATTGATCTCACAGCTTCTGTGGCTAGAATGGCCTTTTTCTGTCTCTCAGAGCAATTATTTCTTTTAAGGTAAAAACTTATCAGGTTTTGGTTTTAGTCAGGTGACTCAGGGCACTCTCCCCTGGGATGTTCATGCAATATCCTAGGAAGTGGGGACCATTGTTATATAATGGCATCTGAATGTGGTCCATTTTGATAAATAGGTGTTATTTCACACCTATTATTTTGGCCTTGGCTTCGGAGTCAGTCTGTCTGAAAAAGCCTTTGCTCAACCAATTTTTCATGATAGGAGTCGTTAGCATGGAATGGGCTGTTTTACATATCAATGTGCCTCCTCAAAGCATTCCAGATGTTAATAACGGTCCTGTTTTCAACAGACAAGCGTGTTGATTGGCAGTACAGAAGGGGATCTTCATGTTGCCGGGCAGCAAAGTGTCCATTTTCTTGTGGCTTAGTTCAACAGTTTACTTTTATTTCATAATTCCTCCAGTTTATTTCATATTTCATCACTGTTCCCTACGTGAGCATAACAATAGAAAATTTTTAACCTACAGTTTGTATATAACCAATTAAAGTTGAAAAGATCTTATATCAACATCTGTATATGCAGCTAATAGTGGAAAGTCCTTTCTGCAATGTCTCTCCCCTGCCCCTAATCAGCCCATATAAAACTCATTTGAAATAAGTCTAATGGGAGACTATCAAAGCAGCATCAAGAGTAAAAAAAAAGAGTACCTGAGATTCTTGAGAATGGGTTGGTGTAGAGTTGACCTGGCAGTTATACAAAAAAAGCCTTGCATTTTATTCCTGTGCAGAACTTGTGAGCAGAACTTACAATATTACAAAATACTCATGTATTCATAAATAGATTTTGGTAGCTTACAATAAAATGTTCTACCGAACACTCAAAACGTGTTACAACTTGAAGTAATTGAAGTATATCAATTATAAATTGTGGTTCATCACAAATGATGGAATATATTTTGAATTAGGTTAAGTAATGCATTTTACTTAATCCAACAGCTGTCTGTTATCTTTGCAATTTTTATTGTAAACCACTGCTTCTCATTATAATATTTGTAGTGGCTCCTACCATAGTGCACATTTGGATTAATAATATTCCTAAATGCAGGAAAAATGTTGAACTGCTGACTCAATAAAAATAATCATATCCATTTAACTCCCCATTAGCTGATTCAGTTCCCAGCACACTTTGGTACTTCTGAGATCTATACAGCTGTGCTGAAGCTTTTATGCCACTGTTCCTTGAATTATGTCCTTGGGCAGGAACCATTCAATTATTAACGCACATTACATATGCTGCTTCCTTATTTTATAACCACATACTGGGGCAGACTAGCTTCCCTGAATGTGCACAGAATTCTCAATGATAAAAGGGGGTAACAATAATACACAGCCATGGAATCATTCACAGTTGCACCTGGGCTATCTCCCAATTTCCCATATGGCCATCTCTGATCCTATATACTCCCTTGCGAGTTAAAAGAAAAAATAAAATCTTTGTAGGAAAATTCAGTAAAATTCCTTTCCCTTCAGTGTGTGATTTTACTCCTATAATGTGGTTTCAGAATTTTAGAAAAGCAAAATACTGCGGATAATGGAAATCTGAAATAAAAACAGAAAAATGCTGGAAATACTCAGCCGAACAGACAGTGTCTGTGGAAAGAGAAAAAAATTAATGGGCTGTATTTTAAGGAGCCCTCGACATCAGGATCCGTGGTGGGGAGGAGGGGCCTGAAGATGGCCCCAGATGACGCCCGCCATGTACCTTGACGCCCGCAGGACCCAGCCCAATATTACTAGCGGCAGTGAGGCCTTGTGGCAGCCACCCCGCCGCTCGGTGATGGGACTGCAATTTAAATATTTAGAAACATTAAAATACCTGAATTAATTACTCTCCCGTTGCCTCCTGAAGTCCCACGACAATCTTCACGCCGGCAGCTGGCACTGCCGTGCTGTCGGATCCCCGTCTGGGGAAATGAGGCGCAACACTGGTGAGGAGGGGGTAGCAGGTAAGTTTCTCAGTGGGGGGACGGGGTCATGGGTGTAGTGGATAGTGGGAAGGGTTATAGTTTAAAGTTTGTGCAGTTGGTGGGGGGAGGGTCCGATGGTAAAGGTAAGTGTTTTGGGGGGAAAGGACAAATCATTAATTTAATTGTTATTCGGCTGGTGGGAGAGGGGAAAAAGAGATGTATTTAATTTCATTTAATCTTTCTTTAAACATTGAAATTTGCTGGTCGGGCTAACAACCCTTTAAAAATGGCGTCAGCACCTGTGCACAGGCAGCTGATGCCATTGCCAGGGATGGACAACCTGCCCCCTCCACATGCTTGGGGGAAGCCCACCTCGGCTATTTAAATGACCATGGCGCTTGGAATCACGGTGGCTCTTTGGCATGGGCAACCATTTTTTTCGCCTGCCATCAATTTCGGCGGCTGCCTTATAAAATTCAGCCCAATGTTTCAGGTCTGTGACCTTTCATCAATAATTTTAGCTTTGGTTTTAATATACTCAAAGGATTTGCATTAAAAAGTAACTCTAGGTTTCCATGGGTCTTTTTTAATTAAATCCAAGAATAACATCTTGCAGCAAAATACTTTTTTTATTCATTTCATGGGATGTGGGCCTTGTTGGCAAGGCCAGCATTTGTTGCCCATCTCGAATTGCCCTTGAGAAGGTGGTGGTGAGCTGTCTTCTTGAACTTCTGGAGTCCATCTGGTGCGAGTACACTAACAGTGCTGTTAGGGAGGGAATTCCAGGATTATGATCCAGCGACAGTGAAGGAACAGCAATATAGTTACAAGTCAGGATGGTGTGTGGCTTGGAGGGGAATTTGCAGGTGGTGGTGTTCTCATGCATTTGCTGCCCTTGTCCTTCCAGGTGGAAGAGGTTGTGGGTTTGGAAGGTGCTGTCGAAGGAGCCTTGGTGAGTTGCTGCAGTCATCTTGCATATAGTATACATTGCTGCCCCTACGCGTTGGTGGTGGAGGGAGTGAATGTTGAAAGTAGTAAATGGGGTGCCATTCAAGCGGGCTGCTTTGTCCTGGATGGTATCGAACTTCCTGAGTGTTGTTGGAGCCGTACTCATCCAAGCAAGTGGAGAGTATTCCATCACACTCCTGAATTGTGTCTTGTAGATGGTGGACAGGTTTTGGGGAGTCAGGATGTGGGTCACTTGCTGCAGAATTCCCAGCCTCTGACCTTCTCTTGTAGCCACAGTATTTATGTGGCTGCTCCAGTTCAGTTTCTGGTCATTGGTAATCCTTAGGATGTTGTTAGTGGGGGATTCAGTGATGGTAATGCCATTGAATGTCAAGAGGAGATGGTTAGATTCTCTCTTGTTGGAGATGGTCATTGCCTGGCACTTGTGTGGTGCGAATGTTACTTCACTTAACTTATTCTGTAATTTATTTACATTTAACCACAACAAGAAAGGATGTCCTCTGTGCATCTACTTGTAAAGGGCATGTTTATGATTTTACTACACATAGAGCACAGGAGAAATCTTACCCCGATTATGCGGTCTGCGCATTGTCTCAAATCAATTCATGCCTCTGCTTAAGCCACTTAGTATCACAGTAAACCATTGTCATTCCCAGTTTCTTCTATATTACAACAGTGACTATACTTCAAAAGTACTTATTTGGCTGTAAAGTGCTTTGGGATATCTTGTAGTCATGAAAGGCACCATAGGTTTTTAAGGTTTCTTTCTTTTCTAGCAAAAATTGAGCCTTTATTAAAGACAGAAAATGCTGGAAACACACAGTGAGCCTGTCAACATCTGAATGAAGTCAGTTCTGCTGAAGGTTCTCTCACCTGAAATAATAACATCTTTTTTTTTCAGATTGTAGTGGGTCGACATTGTATCTCTGGCACCTGCAGTCTCTTCTTCTCATGTGCACAGCTTTTAATAGTGTAGTCAAGTAGTTAAACCTCTTGGGAGCTCTTCATGAGCAGTCATATAAAACCTAGTTTGACAGCTCAGTGCACATAAAGTATTAGGTGACAAAGTAACCATGTATAGGTGGATGGGGTTAACACCGAAATTTGAGAAGAGTCTGAATCACAACATAAAAGCTCAGACTTCTGTAGTAGTATTACTGTGATATTTAATATTAAACTTCTCTTCGAATCCTCAGAATTTCAAAGCAATCAAGACTATATTTATGTTAATTCACATGGTGCAGCGAAAGGCAGCAGACAATGATAATGACAATCAGTGTCTCACAGACTTGTCCCTGGTGATCACTGGGAGCACCGAAAGACATGGAGAAATTGTGCGAGGTTGCCAAATGTAAATTAAAGGTTTTCCATAGTCTGATGCAGACTACAACACCCTTCTTCAGCAGGTAATGGTTAACAACATTTTCACTTTTTCACACAGGAGCACAGAGGTCCATCATCTCTCATAGATGGAAGGATATCAACAACAATGAAGACAGACAGCAAGAGAAACTTTTTTTTACACAGAAGGTTATGAGACTGTGGAATGCACAACTGGAATTATTAATTGAAGCAATGACTATGGGCATAAATTTGAAACCCAAAAAAGGGTAGGTTTGGAATGGTTGGCTGACAGGCAACAGCAAAGACACTGGCAGAGTGGTAGAGCAGGAATGCTGTCATCCTAAGAGAGAACAGTATGTTCATGCTCCATGGAGCCACTGCCACTCTCTCAGGGCTGAACCTCAGCAATCCTACTGATCTATAGCAGAACAGATTGATGGACTGCTGTGACACCCTGGACACCCTTTTGGACAATAATATCCAGAGACATAATGGCAGCAGTTTGACCTTTGACTGCAACACTCAGAACTTTGATGCAAGCTGTTTGTGCTGCAATGGAAGCTGTGACATTGGCCATCAGATGGCGCATCATGGTCAATTCCAGAGATGTGCTGATGGAGGTGACTACCTATTCCATGTTGGACAGGATGGGCTCCAAGCTCTGCGCAAAGCCCTGTGCCAAGTTGGTGTTGGACTCCTCTGTGCGTAGGCTTTCCAGTGCATCAAACGTTTGGGTGTGTACACTCATCAGCCTTCTTCTGTAGCCTGGCCCATCAAGGTCCTCACATCACTGCCCTGCAACAAAACTAGTGTATGATCTCGCCCTCCAGGGAGCTGTCATCTGCACTATCCTCTATTCCCCCATCCTGGCTTCTACACACTTGTGCCCAGCATCTCCTCTATTCTAGCCTCTAAAATACACCCAGTGTCAATGTCTGAGCTGGTGGCTGCAAATGTAACATTGAGTGATAGTGTCTCTTCATCTTCATTTCCTTCTTCCTCTTCTTTCATTGAATGGAGGTCCCAGTTCTTGACTATCTGAAATGTAAAAGGGACAAAGTTTGGGCTGTGATGAGGGGAGAGGGAAAAGTAAGAACATGCTTATGCCATCTGCAGCCTGTGAGTCAAAAGAGAATGAGTGAGAAGGCAGAAGTAAGATGAGAGAAGAAGGACTAGGTATGCAGATACTTTCATCAGCAATCCCTTCAGCCCCACCAATGGCCACGGCATCAGTGATGCGAACCCCCATGAAGACCAGTACTGTCTCCTTCATGGTGGTTAGAACATAGAGCCACATTTATCCTCCTCCAGTTCTTTCCTGCTGCTTGCTGTTGTACGCCACCTTGTCCTGCCAGAAAGCGAGAGGGAAGTACATTAGTGAGTGTCCTGCAATTTGTTTGGGTGATGTGGCTGTTAAGATTGAATAGCTTCCAGTGTGTGAAAGCTGTATGTTTGGGTGTGAGGCTTCCAACAGTGCTAAGTGCATGAGGGAGAGGTAAAGCAGATGATTTTTAGGGCTGAGTGCTAATTGATAGAGATTATTGATAGGTGAGTAATGGAGACATAATGAATTGAGCAGTGGATGAGGTTAGAATTGCAGTTGGTAGGATATAACATTTGAATATCAACTCATTCACCTTGACAACATAAGTCATATCATTAAACTTCCTCCTACACTGCATCCGTGTTCTTGGAGCAACCCTGCTGGCATTGATCTCCACTGCTATTTGTTCTCACTGATGTCTAATTATCTGCCTGGAACGCCACCTGATCCTCCGCCTCTTGTTCCAAGACCTCCAGTGCATTGACTGAAATTCTTGGTGATCATTCTCTTGCATGTTCAACCAAAGTATCACAGCACAGATTGACTTTTGGAAAAATTCTCATCACTTCTTGCTGTCACAATGCATCTCCCCTATTAAGAGGTGCAGCGGCCTTTAAGTAGAGCTAGCCACTCGCAATATCAGGGTGCTTGCTGATGCATGTAGCCAATTAACAGTACATTGAGTGTTGGCTGCACACAGTAATCATTTAAAAGAGCAAGCAATACCAATTTAATGTGCTGCCTGGAAAGCAACAAATGAGCACAGGTTAATCGTGCACCACAATCATCACACCTGTTTTTGGGGTTAGCGAATTTCTCTCACTATTTGTCTAACCAGAGAACAACAGTATAACTTAACACTGCTGTGACGGAAACCACACTGGCCAAATGGAAGCATATTAATTTTGTCATATGGAACATTATTTGAACATTTACTGGACATTGAAATAACTTGTTAAAAAAGACCACAGGACTGAGTGGCTGAACATATGGCTGCACATTTGCATTCTGAGAGACAATTGCCCAGCGAGACAATGGAAGTACTCCCAGATTCAATTAGCCAGATGGGTTTGTCAATAATGATGATCAAAAGACACTGAGAGTCGTTGACTGTGTAAGAACCAGCATTCCACCACCACCACCCACCCCCCCCCACCCACCCCCCCCCCCCCGCCCTCCAATGTGCATGTCTGGTAAGCTCTGAAGAATCCACAAATATTGCAGACGAGGCTGTTTCAAACAAGGAGCTAGTCACATGACTAACCTGCTCGCCAAACTGGGGAGTTGATTGAATTGTGCTCACAGTAAAGTTTTGAGACAGACTCTAAGTTGAGAACCAAGGAGGAAAGTCTTCCTCTCTCTGTCTGTCTATCTCTCTCTCTCTCACACGCAAAGTTCCAGGGACCCACGGAAATAACTCAAGCCTCAAGACAGAAGACCACTACAACCTTCTGGTACCAGCAAAACAAGTTTGAAAGTGTGCACTGAGCCCCAACGAGAATGGCAAGACTTTACTTCAATCAAAGACTTTACATCCAACCCAAAACCAGTAACTGAATTCCATCTACTACTTCAAACCTTTCCCCTTTAATTCTTTCTCCTCCTCTGTCTTTATTTCTGTGAGTGTTTATCACATATGCATGCTAGCATGGTCGCGTCACGTATTCTCAGTAGTTTTAACTGAGTTAGAGTTTTAAGGTTAATAAACTTACACCTTTCTTGTTTAAATCTGAGAAAACCTGTCTGGTTGATTTCTTTACAATTACAATTAGAGAACAGTGATCAAGGACTCACTGAGCAGAAACTAAAAACACTGTGTTTTAAAAGTTAAACCCTGTTACAGCCAAACCAGGAAAAGGACGAGAGGGGAGCCCTAGACCCCTTCCTCACCTGGTCGTTACACTGCCAACATTACAATGCTCTAATCAGCTGCTGATTTCAAACCTGCAACATAATGGTAAATTAAGTCTTTGAATGCTTCTATTCTATTCCAATTGAAATGAAGATAGAATTAAGGATCAATACTTTTAGTTGCATTAGCCCAAAACATTAAACTTCTATTTTTCTGTTTTCAGATTCTGCTGCATATTTGTAGCATTTTCTTATTTTGTATTTCAAGCTTCCAGTATTTTTATTTATCTCTTCATGTTTTTATCAATATAGTATGAAATAGAATGGGGTAAAGCCACTATGACTGGAGTATTGTGTTGAAAAGTCATAAATGGTAGATCTGGTTTGGTGAGATGGTGGACACATCCTTCCAGTCCATAATAACACGAATTAAGGCAAATTATGACTAAACCGCTTGATATGGTGTCTGGAGATTCCACTGTGTTAATTGCTGAGTAGCTGTTTAATCATTATTCTTTCACCTCCAGAACCTTATTAATGGTTAATCCTGAAGCTGTATCATTAGTAGAATGAAATGAGTAATTTGTTAATAAGCATGAACAATAGAAGATATGAGTAGATAAAGTTAAACACTGCCTGACAGATATCAGGATGAATTGAAAAAGGAAGAAGAATCTGGGTTATTTTATTACCAGGCAGTTAACAGAGATACTCATTAGCTATTCATCAGGGTCTCAGTTACACTGTTAGTTAATAAATCAAAGTTTTATAAGGAATGTGCAATGGGTTTCCACCAGCTGTTTGTTAGGGTTGTTGCCAATTAGTGGAGTGGTGTGGAAATACATTCGGCAATATTAAATTGCATATGGAGCATTATACAGTTGTCAAAAGCTAGGGATACAAATTGCAAAGTTGGAGACCAATACTATCAAATACCTATTATGTGTTGATTGATCATGCTGTTTAAATCCAAAATCAGAAGATGGTGTAGCTATGAAGATTATGAGCTGAATTTTGTAGTCCCGCGGAACATGGCAGCTATCCCCCATTGGACCTGCACTACCGCAATTACGTGGTGGGCAGCCACTTTACATATTGACAGCAGCCGCTCCCCCCAATCATTTGGTGAGAGCAGCCTCGGCGACACGGTTCATGGCGTAGCCTGTTGACGGAGCAGTTACTGGTGTCATTTTGGAAAGGCTGTCAGCCCTGAAGTCAGTTCAACAAACTGCAGAGTTAACTCCTTCCCCACCTTCCCGATACACAAATGCAGAGTTGACCCCTTCCCCACCTCGGTGGCACCAGCTTTCCCTAGACGGGAAGGTGAAGGTGTGGGAGTGCCACACATCCCGCTGAAGATCGGGAACTGAAGGTAAGATCCCCGCGGATTAGATTTTAATTAATGCAAACATGTAAATTAAATATGCAAACTTGAGTCCCATCGCAGACCTGTGGAGGAGCCGCCATGGAGCTTCCCCACCACTGGGAAGAGCAGACACAGTAATCCCAGTGTCGGGTTCCGTGGTGGGCCCCTGCCGCTTCGATTCTCCAGCCCCCCCACCCAGGGAACCCGATGCTGGGCTAGGTACAAAATCCAGCCCATATATGTTACCAGTATAATAAAGGATAACTGTTCCGAAGAAGGGTCACTGACCCGAAACGTTAACTCTGCTTCTCTCTCCACAGATATTGCTGGACCTGCTGAGTATTTCCAGCATTTCTTGTTTTTATTCCAGATTTCCAGCATCCGCAGAATTTTGCTTTTATATAACTGTTTTTGTCATTCTCTTAAACTAGGTTAGAATTTTTCTAGTTGCTTAAATTTACCAGTTGTGATGCCAGCTGTACTAACTCTTGAGTAATCAATGTTGTTTTAACATTTTACATAGGTATTGTCATGGCTCAATATTGGCTATTATCTAGAATTTGTACAAACAGTTTGGGCAGAAAGCTGTTTGCTCCTGGACTGAGATCTCTCTCCTGTCTGCTCCCATCTCTTTCTGACAAGCCTCTGAATCCACTGAAGACACATGAACCCCAAGAGAGAAAAATCTCCTACAGTGAACAAGATTTAAGAAGAATACTGGGCCCCAACGAAAAACAATATCTACCTACAAACAAGGACTCCACAGTGAGTTCGAAGAACCATAACAACAACTCTTCAGATATTGCCTCAAACTTTTCCACTTTATTTTTCTTCTCTTTTCTGTCTCTATTTGCATGTGTGTATCGCGTATGCATCTGAGCATGGTTGCGTCGTGTATCTGTAGGCGTCAACTGAATTAGAGTTTAAGTTCAATAAATTCCAACTTTTCTTCTTTAAAACTAAGAAAGTCTGTTTGTGCTGGTTTCTTTGCCTTATAATTGGAAAGCGGTGAACAAGGATTCACCAAGGGGCAGTTAAAAACACAGTGTGTTTAAAATTAAACCCTGTTACTGTAAGACCAGGTGAAAGCTTCGAGGGAACCCTAGACCTCTTTCTCACCTGGTCGTAACAAGTAATAAAGATGAGATCAGTAGGTCCATAAAAGCACTGTTTTATTTTATGAATTAGTGATATTCTCAAAATGAAGAAGCTTGAAACTGAAGTCTATTTTACTATGTTACATCAAAGAAATAGAAAAGACTTCAAGTATTCAAATAGAGGTTCTTGTAAATTAAAATGAATAATTTCAGAAGGCACAAGGGACTATGCCTGACGTATTGCCTGTTTTTTTATTCATTCATGCGATGTGGGCATTGCTGACAAGGCCAGCATTTATTGCCCATCCTTAATAGCCCTTGAGAAGGTGGTGATGTCTCACCTTCTTGAATTGCTGCCATCCATGTGGTGAAGCTACACCCACAGTGCTGTTATGCAGGGAGTTCCAGGATTTTGACCCAGCGATGATGAAGGAACGACGATATATTTCCAAGTCAGAATAGTGTATGACTTGGAGGGTAACTTAGAGCTGGTGGTGTTCCCATGCTAACTGTATTGCCTGGTAAGCCTTATGGATCAGGAAGGTTTGGAACTCCTATGTGTCCTGCCAACTCACCTCAACTGGGACAATAGTGGGTGTGCTATAATTGGCTTTAACATCCCTAATGAAAAGAAGGGTCAAAATCAGCCAAAGTTCTCATTCATGATTCCTATCCAATGAATGCTGGTGGAAAGTGCATATGTGAAGGTAATAGAGATGTGAGACTTAGCTGCCAAGTTTTCTATGTAGAATAGCCTGCGAACAGTCACTGTTTAGGTTTCTGCATGATAAATGGGGTTCTGAGGAAGAGTCACCAACCTGAAACATGAACCTTACCTTCCTCTTTCTACTGACTGCTGCTTGACCTGCTGAGTTTACTGTTTTTATTTCAGATTTCTAGCATCTGCAGTATTTTGCTTTGCGAAAGTAGGCATTCAGGCAAGCTGGCTCTTGTGAAAGTATATCCTGGTTTTAAAAAGTGGAGGCATGAAAACAGAGAATGCCTAGTGATGCTTTCTGGTAGAAGATCACTTGTTGCAGTCATTGAGCTCAACTTTCTAGATCTCTTCCTCCTGTTTCATCTTTAAAAGAAGTTGCTAGTGTTTAAGTTAAGCAGATGTTACCCTATTATGGCTATACTACAGATACTACAGATATATTAGTCTCTAAGCATGCATGAATTTCTAAGAAAATTCAGAATTAAATGGAATCATTGTATTGTTTAACAGGCTGTTTGTGACCTCTGTGAAAATTTCTACCATCAGAAAAGTTGTACGTGCAGGCTTTTAGCCTTTGGGCTTATAAAAAATGGCTTCTTCACCAAGGTGTCAGCCATGGCTCAGTGATAGTACTTTTGCCTCTGAGTCGGAAGGATGTGCAGTCAAGTCCCACTCCAGACACTTGAGTGCAACAATCTAGATCGACACTTCAGTGCATGAGTGCTCCACTCTCAAAAGTGCTGTCTTTTGGATAAGACTTTAAACTGAGGTCCTATCTACTCTCTCAAAGTGGATGTAAAAGACTCCCTGACACTAATTTGAAGAAGAGCAGGGGAGTTCTACCTGGTGTCCTGGCCTATATTTATCCCTCAACCAACATCACTGAAAAAAAACTGATTATCTGGCTGCTATCAAATTACTGTGTGTGGAACCTTGCTAAGCAAAATGGCTGCTGTGTTTCCAACATTACAACAGAGACTGTACTTCAGAAAGTACTTCATTGGATATAATGTCCTTTGGGATGTCATAAGGTCCTGAAAGGTACTATATAAATGCAAGTTTTTCTTTTCTCAATTGCTCCCGATCCCTTAGCAGAGCCAAATAAAATATGACAACAGTTATAGCTGATATTCAGACAGCTAGAATCACAAACGTTTAATTGATTAACTGACAGCTACATCTAGTCAATAAAAGGCATAAAATGTATGATTGATAAACTACAAAAGATATGTTGACAGCAAATCTGTAACTTTCTGCCAATTCTGAAGACAACAACCTGCGTTTTTAACATCTTTAATGTCATAAACATCTTGAGCTAGTTCACAGAGGTGAAATGAATGCCAGACAATAGAAGAAAATTTAGGAAAGGTGAGTGAAGGCGTGGTCAAAGAAGTACATTTTGACAAGACTTTTGAAGGAGAGGAAAGAGCTCGCACAGAGTCCGGGAAGCTAATCTTCAGATGTAGGGCCAAGATGGCTAAGGGCTCCAGCACTGAAACTGATTGGGGATACACAAAGAAGGCAAGAGTTTGAAGGCTGGAGGATGGGGACTGCTACATATAAAAGGAGGAGGTTGCATGGGTCGGGTGGGAAAAGGCTTCAGAGGGATTTGGAAACAATGGGAAGAATTTTCAATCCAATGAGGGCTATGCACACAATTTTGAATTGTTATCTTAAAACATTAAGATGCTTACATGGTAAAAATCAACTTAAGCAATAGATATGCTTCTATCAAATTCTTTCATTTTAACAGAGCTGTTTACACATTCTTATGGTCAGGTGAGGAGGAGTCCTCTCTTTGTTTGACTACAACAGGTTTAATTCTTTCTTAAAGTGGATGTACTAGCCAATTCAGTAGGTTTTTGATAACTTACTTGCTATGATCATAACAAGAACCAATCGGGCAGGTTTTCTTGAGTTTAACAAAAAAGAGATTAACTTTATTGTAACTAAACCAAACTAATGAAAATAATAAACTACGTGCCCACTTTCACTCACACACACACACACACACACACTAGAGATTTACACAGACACAAATAGGTTACAGAGTGGGGAAAGGTAGATTGGTTGAGTTATAATCCGTAGGAAAAAGGGGTATACAGTCTGTGGAGTTTGATGATTTGGCTGGGTTCTAGCTGAATTCAGTGGTCCTAAGGCTTTTAGTTTGAAGAGGTAGATGACTAGTTTGGTGAGTCTCTTGGAGAAAGCGATATGGATGATTTCCTCCAACAGGGTTTCTGATTGTGGCCGGATGATGCAAAGGTTGTCAGTCAACAGGCAGATTTCGAAGCTTGTAAGTTGAAATGGAGAGTAAGAGAGAGAGAGAGAGAGGGTTCTCAAGGTCCCCCACTTGGGTCTGCATGTGCAAGAGTCCAGAATCTTCTCCTTGCTGCTGTAGAGAAGCACAAGCTTAAAACCACAGATGAGGAGGGGCTTGTCACATGACAGTCACCCAGTCATTCAAACATGGTAGCAGTGCTTCTCTTTTTGCTAAAAGAACAGGTAGTTCCCTTAAACTTCCTGGGTCTTGGTCCTTGCTGGGAAATGAGCAGACATTTTGTCTCTACGTCACAGGTCTTGTAATGTAGGATACAGTGTTGCAAATTAGATGGCCATCCTAAGCTGCCAGCAAAGTCGTTCTTCATCTGTTCTCTCTTACATTTCTTCAAAAAATATAACTCAGATCTCCAGTCAGTGGATTTAAAGAAAATTATCATTCAACAAATCAAGTTGGTATGACACCATTCATTTTAAATCCATTAATTCCTCTGTGGCCATAGATGTGAATCCAGGATCGTATGTGTCTCCCTGGTGCCAGGGTCAAGGATGCCACTGAGCAGCTAAAGAGCTGGATGGGGGTGGGGGGGGGGGGGAGTATGAACAGCCAACCATTGTGGTCCATATCAATACAAGCAACATAGGTAGAAAGTGGGATGAGATCATGTAGGCAGATGTTGGTGAGCTCAAGTCTGTGGAATTCACTAGCCCAGAGTGCGGTGGATGCCAGGACATTGAGTAAATTTAAGGAGGCGATAGACAGATTTTTAATTAGTAATGGGTTGAAGGGTTATGGAGAATGGGCAGGAAAGTGGAGTTGAGGCTGAGATCAGCCATGATCGTATTGAATGGCGGAGCAAGCTGGAGGGGCTGAATTACCTACTCCTGCTCCTAGTTCTTGTGTTCTTATGTTCTTAATAAACTAGCAAGCAGGATCTCAAAGGTAGTAATCTCCAGATTACTCCCGACATCATGTACTGGTGAGTACATCTATAGGAAGAGAGAGTTGATGAATGTATGGCTGGAGAGATGGTGCAGAAGGGAGGGTTTTATATTCCTGGGACATGGGGCAAGGTCTGGGGGAGATGGAACCTGCACAGGCCGGACAAGTTGGCCCTGAAATCCCATGTCCTTATGGGGTGGTTTGCTAGTGTTATTAGGGAGGGTTTAAACTAACTTGGCAGGGGTGTGGGAACCTGGAGGTAACATTGGAGAGGTGCACAAAGAATTGGGAGAGATAGATGGCACTAGAGTAACAATTAATAAGGTATTAGATGGGATCAAAGTGAGGGGGAGTGTAATCAAGTCTAAATTAGACTTACTGTTCGTGTATGTGAACACATGGAGTGTAGTAAATAAGGTTAGTGACCTGCAGGTGCAGATAGCCACCTGGGAATATGATGCCTTGGTGATAACGGAGACCTGGCTCAAAAAAAATGGCAGCATTGGGTACTAAATATTCCTAGATACAAGGTGTTCAGGGAATTTAGGGAAGAAAAGAAAGGAGGAGGGGTAGCAATATTGATTAAGGACAGTGTTATATTGCTGGAGAGGGAAGATGTCCTGGAGGGGACAAGGAATGAATCTATTTAGTGAAAGCTAAGAAAGAAAAGAGGTATCATTACACTACTGGGCTTATTCTATAGGCCACCAACTCATGGGAAAGATATAGAGGAACAAATTGGAAAGGAAGTTACAGAGAGGTACAAGAATTGTAGAGCAATTATAATGCCGACTTTAATTATCCTAATATAGACTGGGATAGTAATAGTATAGCGGGCAGAAGGGGAGAGTTCATGTGTTCAGGAGAATTTTCTGAAGCAGTATGTTACTGGCCAAATGAGGAAGGAGGCAAAGCTGGATCTGGTTCTAGGGAATGAGGTGGGTCAAGTGAATCAAGTGTCAGTAGGGGATCACTTAGGGGACAGTGATCATGGTATCATAAAGTTTAGGCTGGCTATTGTAAAGGACAAGGAGGAATCCAATGTAAAAATAATTATTTGAGGGAGGATCAACTTCAATGGGGTGAAAACAGATCTAACCCTTGCAGAGAGTTGGTAGAGAAGCCAAATGGTCTTCTTCTGTGCTGTAATCATTCTATGATTCTATGATATATAAACATTTATTGTTACAAGTTGCTGCATGAACATTTATTAGATCAAGAAATTTTGTAATTATGTTTAAAATCAAACAGATCAGCAAGTATATATACAAATACCCAAAAAACCATTATGATCCTAATCTTATCTATACCCAATAGATTAATGATTCCAATAATACAGATGCCAGGAGAGCATGAGGAGAGGGTGGAGTTGAAATGAGACAAAGGGCCAGGGAGGCAGAACAGAATTCAGTCTGGAGTGTAAAGCTGAGGTAAATCTAGATCAAGAAAGCTAAGTAGTTAAGGGTTGTGAAGTATCAGGAAATAAAGCACCTGGGGTTCAGGGTGTTCATGGGACCCGGTGGGATGCAGAGGACCATGTAGTTGAAAGTTGATAGATCCATTGGAAGATGGGATACATACGTTTCTTGGTAAGTTTATGACTTTTTTCTCAATTTTTAGTGGGTCATTTCTGTTATTTTTATTTTTAGGGATACATAGTGAACAGTTTGGGAACTCTCAAGGTGATCATATCGCAGAGAAAATTATTTTAGTACAATGTGATTCAGCAGATATTTTGCTTGAATGTCTTTGGGGAGACAATTTTGGTGCAGCATAATTTGAAAATGTATTTGCTGGAGAATGGTTTTGTGCAGGATGAAAATAGGAAAAAAGAAATTAAAACATTAGAAAGAAGAGATTACGCAAAGAAAATTAATAATAAGGTGACCAAAAACATTAAAAAATGAGGAAGAAAGACAAGACACATAATCATGACAGAAGCTATTGTTCATGATGGTCACCAAAAAAACAAGGAGTGCCATTTTATTGACAGTATTTTACAGCACAAAGAGCATGGCAAAGTACTCCGTTGTTTCTGTTGAAAGGTCTTGGATGAAGAAGTTGGCTTACTGGTTGCTATAACTATTAGTATCAGGGAAATATTGAAGACAAGATTTAAGGTCCTAAAGAGTGACAGAGATGGCAGCCCAATTAAACATATTGAGCTGTAATTATTTTTCAGAGTGGCATACATCGAAACGGGTTATTTTTATAAACCAAAATGATGACTATTATTCCAAGTGACTGAGACTTGACAGGTCTGGATGATTCATTGATGTTGTAAGAGTGCTGAGTTTTAATGACACTCCCATGGAATGGAGTTATTGCTGCCAGGGTTTCAGCTGATTAGTTGAGAAGTTTATGACTGCCTATAAGTGTGGTGTTGTAACCCATGTAGCTCTGTTTTATGGAGACAATCCAGATAGAAATAGTCTAGTGTGTTCGACTTGGTAGTGAGGAACTTTACAACTACAACGCTGTAAAGCTTTGAGTAAAAAGCAGGAAGATAGCTCAGTAACAGAAGAGACAAGAGCAGAAAAAAGTGTTCAGATAGATATGTGGTGTATTATAATCTATTGGCAATTATTAAAAATATAATTAATAACCATTTATGTCACATAACAGTCTATAATTTACGTAACAATGTAATTCATTGCGTCACTGCTTAAAATACAAAAGCAAACCTTATTCCTGCACTCTTAATCACTAGAATCATTTCAAGTTGTTCTGCAGATAGGCATAAAAATAAAGCACAAGCCTTCATTTTTCATGGATGCATTAGGATAATTAAGCGATCCAGTCAATCATTACAATTACTCTGTAGCGACAGTATGAGAATATACTGTGGTTGATGCCTTCAATACAAAATGTGATTCACTTTGCAGTATCCTTGTTCAGTTATGTTTGCTGTCCAGTACATCCCTTTAGAATAACGGTTACATTACAAAGAAAATCTGATGTAAGTTCCATACCCTGTGGATCAATCAAAAGTTGCTATTTCAACTAAAATAATTGTACCTGTGGTTTATTTACTAATTTTTGATAAATATGACAGTGTACAGACATAAAGATGTTGCCTTGTTCCAGCTACATCACATTCTATTTGGTACTTTTTAAACAGTGTTGCCTCTCAACAGCTTTAATGCAGTTAAGACTCAATCCGCAAAATATAATACTCTATAAAAGATCGTTTATGCAATAATTGCACGTTAAATATTTGCAGAATACAGGCTCCATGATCTGGACCTAATACTTACTCTGTTGCCAGCAGTTCTTTTATCCAGTCATGTTTATGATGGTTCCAGTACTTCTTGTTCCCTGCCGGAGTAGATCTACTCTACAGGATGAGCGACAAACTATTTAACCTATGTCGCCTCCAGTCCAGAACCAAGGCCACTCCAGCCTCTGTCATCGAGCTGCAGTATGCTGATGATGCTTGCGTGTGCACACACTCAGAGGCCGAGCTTCAAACCCTCTTCGATGCATTCATGGAGGCGTATGAAAGAATGGGCCTTAAACTAAACATCTGGAAGACAAAGGTCCTCGACCAGCCTGCTCCCATAGCACAACACTGCCCCCCCGACTATCAAGATCAATGGCGAACCACTGGACAATGTGGATCACTTCCCATATCTTGGAGCCTCCTCTCAGCAAGGGTAGACATTGACAATGAAACTCAGCATCGCCTGCAGTGTGCCACCGCAGCCTTTGGTCATCTGAGGAAAAGAGTGATTGATGACAAAGGCCTCAAAAACCTGGCACCAAGTTCATGGTCTACAGGCTCGCAGTGTTACCTGCCCTCTTGTATGCGTCGGAAACAAGGACACTGTGCAGCGACATCTCAAAGCCCTGGAGAGATATCAGCAGCGGTGCCTCCGCAAGATCCTGCAAATTCAGTAGCAGGACAGGCATTCCAATATCAGTGTCCTCTCTCAGGCCAACATCTCCAATATCGAGACACTGGTCATGGCTAGTCATTTATGCTGGGCGGGCCACATCATCTGCCTGCCTGACACAAGACTCCCAAAACATGCTTTCTACTCCGAGCTCCGTCATGACAAGAGGCTACCAAGAGGGCAGAGGAAATGCTACAAGGATGTCCTTAAAGCCTCCCTGAAAAAATGTGACATCTGCACCGATTCATGGGAATCTCTTGCCCGAGAACGCCGAAAATGGAGAAGAAACATTCGCGAAGGTGCCAGTCAGTTCGAACAATGTCGACATGCCCAGGCAATGACCAAGTGCAAACATTGGAAGGAGCATTTGTAATTTCGAGTATCTCATTCACTCGCCTCACCAAACATCACCTGCCCCACCTGTGGCAGAGTGTGTGGATCCAGAATTGGACTGTTCAGTCACCTAAGAACCCCCAACCCTGTAGTGGAAGAAAGTCATTCTCGTTCCCGAGGGACTGCCTAAGAAGAAGACGACTTCTTGTTAGGATAATAATGTTATGATGATCATTTTAATAGGGTTAATTTTATCTTAAATCTAATCTGTTTTTTATTTAGCAGATTAACTTAACAGTTGCTGTTAGGGTTGGAGAAGGTGAGTTTTAGATCAGCTTGAAACAGGGTTCACTCAGGCTCTGCTTGCAGCTGCACCTTGTTAATTAGAGAATTGGCTTAAACCAGTTTTCAGGGGCTAGAGTCAGTCAGTATAAAAGTGAGCCATCTTACAGTGCTGACTTTGTTTGCATTGGAGTGCTGACTTGGGTTGCATTAGAGTGCTATAGTGGAAGTTTGGTAACTGAGGAAGTTCGGTGAGGAGAGAGTGAGGAACTCCTTTCATTTCCTACCTGTCCTCAGAGTGACGGGAGCCGAGAGCTTCCAAAGAGCACAGCTGACTGGGAGAAGACTCGGAGGGTGGAGTTCTGGACCGGTAAGTATAAAAAACTTACCTCGGTGTTTTGTGGCCTGAATCCAGGGAGAAGACTTGGAGGGCGGAGTTCCAGACCAGTAAGTATAAAAAACCTACCTCTGATAAAAAAAAACTGAAAGTGACGTTACAGGAAAGCTGTGACCTGATTGGCTGGTAGGGAATTTTTACTGAATTTGAAAATAAAACATTGATAAAAATTGATTAAAACCCTAATTAACTAATTAATAAGTAGAGTAACGAAACCAGAGGGAGGAGATTACTGTATTTAGTTAGCATTTAATATTTATAGTAGGAATCTAGCACGAGAGACCATATAGTTAATTATAACAATTTAGTAAGGATTTAATAAGTATTGATTTATTTTAAATTAATTTATTAATTAGTGCTAGAAATGTCAGTTAGAGGGGTGAAGTGTTTCACCTGTGAGATGTGGGAGGTCTGTGACGCTTCCAACGTTCCGGATGACTACATCTGCAGGAAGTGTACCCAGTTGCAGCTCCTCACAGACCGCATGGATCGGTTGGAGCGGCAACTGGATGCACTTAGGAGCATGCAGGTGGCAGAAAGCGTCATAGACAGGAGTTTTAGAGAAGTGGTTACACCCAAGGTGCAGCCAGATAGATGGGTGACCGCTAGAAGGGGCAGGCAGTCAGTGCAGGAATCCTCTGTGGCTATCCCCCTCTCTAGAACAAAGACAAAGAACAAAGAAAATTACAGCACAGGAACAGGCCCTTCAGCCCTCCAAGCCTGCGCCGATCCAGATCCTCTATCTAAACATGTCGCCTAACAAGTATACCGTTTTGGATACTGTTGAGGGGGGATGGCCGCTCAGGGGAAACCAGCAGCAGCCAGAGCAGTGGCACCACGGCTGGCACTGTTGTTCAGCAGGGAGGGACAAAGCACAGAAGAGCAATAGTTATAGGGGACTCTACAGTCAGGGGCACAGATAGGCGCTTCTGTGGACGTGAAAGAGACTCCAGGACGGTATGGTGCCTCCCTGGTGCAAGGGTCAAGCATGTCTCTGAATGGACAGGGGGCATTCTGAAGGGGAAGGGTGAACAGCCAGAGGTTGTGGTACACATCGTTACCAACGACATAGGCAGGAAGAGTGATGAGGTCCTGCAGGGGGAGTTTAGGGAGTTAGGTAGAAAGTTAAAAGACAGGACCTCTAGGGTTGTAATCTCAGGATTACTCCCTGTGCCACTTGCCAGTGAGGCTAGAAATAAGAAGATAGTACAGTTAAACATGTGGCTGAACAGCTGGTGTAGAAGGGAGGGTTTCAGATATCTGGACCATTGGGATCTCTTCAGGGACAGATGGGACCTGTACAAGAAGGACTGGTTGCATCTAAACTGGAGGGGCACAAATATCCTGGCTGCGAGGTTTGTAAGTGTCACTTGGGAGGGTTTAAACTAGTGTGGCAGGGGGGGTGGTAACCAGAGCAGTAGGACAGCAAGTGAAATAAATGAGGAGGAACTAGTAAATAAGGCCAGTAAGGCTAAGAGGAAGAGCAGGAAGGGAGATGTTGCGGAGCACAGCGGGACTGGTGGTCTGAAGTGCATTTGTTTCAATGCGAGAAGTATAGCAGGTAAGGCAGATGAACTTAGAGCTTGGATTAGTACTTGGAACTACGATGTTGTTGCCATTACAGAGGCTTGGTTGAGGGAAGGACAGGATTGGCAGCTAAATGTTCCAGGATTTAGAAGCTTCAAGCGGGATAGAGGGGGATGTAAAAGTGGTGGGGGAGTTGCATTACTGGTTAAGGAGAATATAACAGCTGTACTGCGGGAGGACTCCTCGGAGGGGTCATGCAGCGAGGCAATATGGGTGGAGCTCAGGAATAGGAGGGATGAAGTCACGATGTTGGGGGTTTTCTACAGGCCTCCCAACAGCCAGCGGGAGGTAGAGGAGCAGATATATGGACAGATTTTGGAAAGATGTAAAGGTAACAGGGTTGTAGTGGTGGGTGATTTTAACTTCCCCTATATTGATTGGGACTCACTTAGTGCTAGCGGCTTGGATGGGGCAGAATTGGTAAGGAGCATCCAGGAGGGCTTCTTGAAACAATATGTAGAAAGTACAACTGGGGATGGGACCATACTGGACCTGGTATTGGGGAATGAGCCCGGCCAGGTGGTCGAAGTTTCAGTAGGGGAGCATTTCGGGAACAGTGACCATAATTCCATAAGTTTTAAGGTACTTGTGGATAAGGATAAGAGTAGTCCTCGGGTGAAGGTGCTAAATTGGGGGAAGGCTAATTATAACAATATTAGGCAGGAACTGAAGAATTTAGATTGGGGGCGGCTGTTTGAGGGTAAATCAACATCTGACATGTGGGAGTCTTTCAAATGTCAGTTGATTAGAATCCAGGACCGGCATGTTCCTGTGAGGAAGAAGGATAAGTTTGGCAAGTTTTGGGAACCTTGGATAACGCGGGATATTGTGAGCCTAGTCAAAAAGAAAAAGGAAGCATTCATAAGGGCTGGAAGGCTAGGAACAGATGAATCCCTTGAGGAATATAAAGACAGTAGGAAGGAACTTAAGCAAGGAGTCAGGAGGGCTAAAAGGGGTCATGAAAAGATATTGGCAAACAGGATTAAGGAAAATCCCAAGGCTTTTTATACGTATATAAAGAGCAAGAGGGTAACTAGGGAAAGGGCTGGCCCACTCAAGGACAGAGAAGGGAATCTATGTGTGGAGCCAGAGGAAATGGGCGAGGTACTAAATGAGTACTTTGCATCAGTATTCACCAAAGAGAAGGACTTGGTGGATGATGAGCCTAGGGAAGGGAGTGCAGATAGTCTCAGTCATCTCATTATCAAAAAGGAGGAGTTGTTGGGTGTCTTGCAAAGCATTAAGGTAGATAAGTCCCCAGGGCCTGATGGGATCTACCCCAGAATACTGAGGGAGGCAAGGGAAGAAATTGCTGGGGCCTTGACAGAAATCTTTGCATCCTCATTGGCTACCGGTGAGGTCCCAGAGGACTGGAGAATAGCCAATGTTGTTCCTTTGTTTAAGAAGGGTAGCAAGGATAATCCAGGAAATTATAGGCCGGTGAGCCTTACGTCAGTGGTAGGGAAAGTATTAGAGAGGATTATTCAGGACAGGATTTACTCCCATTTGGAAACAAACAAACTTATTAGCGAGAGGCAGCATGGTTTTGTGAAGGGGAGGTCGTGTCTCACTAATTTGATTGAGTTTTTTGAGGAAGTGACGAAGATGATTGATGAAGGAAGGGCAGTGGATGTTATCTATATGGACTTCAGCAAAGCCTTTGACAAGGTCCCTCATGGCAGACTGGTACAAAAGGTGAAGTCACACGGGATCAGAGGTGAGCTGGCAAGATGGATACTGAACTGGCTCTGTCACAGAAGACAGAGGGTAACAGTGGATGGGTGCTTTTCTGAATGGAGGGATGTGACTAGTGGTGTTCCGCAGGGATCAGTACTGGGACCTTTGCTCTTTGTAGTGTATATAAATGATTTGGAGGAAAATGTAGCTGGTCTGATTAGTAAGTTTGCGGACGACACAAAGGTTGGAGGAGTTGCGGATAGTGATGAGGATTGTCAGAGGATACAGCAGGATATAGATCAGTTGGAGACTTGGGCGGAGAAATGGCAGATGGAGATTAATCCGGACAAATGTGCGGTAATGCATTTTGGAAGGTCTAATGCAGGTGGGAAGTATACAGTAAATGGCAGAACCCTTAAGAGTATTGACAGGCAGAGAGATCTGGGCGTACAGGTCCTCAGGTCACTGAAAGTGGCAACACAGGTGGATAAGGTAGTCAAGAAGGCATACGGCATGCTTGTCGTCATTGGTCAGGGTATAGAGTATAAAAATTGGCAAGTCATGCTGCAGCTGTACAGAACTTTAGTTAGGCCACACTTAGAATATTGCGTGCAATTCTGGTCACCACACTACCAGAAGGACATGGAAGCTTTGGAGAGGGTACAGAAGAGGTTTACCAGGATGTTGCCTGGTCTGGAGGGCATTAGATATGAGGAGAGGTTGGATAAACTCGGATTGTTTTCACTGGAACGACGGAGGTGGAGGGGCGACATGATAGAGTTTTACAAAGTTATGAGTGGCATGGACAGAGTGGATAGTCAGAAGCTTTTTCCCAGGGGTGGAAGAATCAGTTACTAGGGGACATAGGTTTAAGGTGCAAGGAGCAAAATTTAGAGGGGATGTGCGAGGCAAGTTCTTTACACAGAGGGTGGTGAGTGCCTGGAACTTGCTGCCGGGAGAGGTGGTGGAAGCAGGTACAATAGTGACGTTTAAGAGGCATCTTGACAAATACATGAATAGGATGGGAATAGAGGGATATGGTCCCCGGAAGTGCAGAAGGTTTTAGTTTAGGCAGGCATCAAGATCAGCGCAGGCTTGGAGGGCCGAATTGCCTGTTCCTGTGCTGTACTGTTCTTTGTTCTTTGATTTACTTTATGGGATAATTTCAATGTTAAAAGCGCTATGTAAATGCAAATTATAGTTGTATTATAAATTATTGTCAGTTGTATCAAATAATGTTTTTGATGGCATATTCACGGCACAATAAGCAGCTCCTTTAGCATCTTATGAGCAAGGACTTCCATTATCAGACTCCTAGACCAGAAGTTATTTGAGTTGATAATTATCCCTTTTGTCATATTTACTGGTATGAGGGTGGGGGGATGGTGCAAGCGTCTATTTGTGAGGCTGCTTCTACAGATAGCAATACCAAAGATAGGATTGTATTGGGAAGAGTCTATGATTGGTTTTCATCTGCATCTAATGGAGAAAGGCAACAGGAGATACAGTGAGAATAGGTAAAAAAAGAAGCACATCAAGGCTCAGGAGATCCAGCAACAATTACCTTAATGCAGAGACAATACAACGGAGGGCAAATTTGCATACAAGTAGTGATAGCAATCCTATACAATGGGTATGTCTTTATTTTTGATTTTGGATAATTATTACTTGATATCGGACTATCAAAATCTAAAACTACCACCAAATAATTATATTTTGGACTGCAAAAGTCGCTATTTACCCTGGCCATATTTGCCCTTTCCCAAAGGATTGCGAGGGATGGCACAATAAGAATTGACTGTTTCAATGCTGTGCTCTGAGGGCTGATTGTTACCATGTCCTCCAGTGGGAATGGGCATACGCGCACTTAAAGTTTCTGCTGAGCCCTTACCACTCCATTCCTGATAGGTCTCTCTTGGCTGTCATTTCAACCACACATTTTTCAGATTCGGCCATGGTGTCTGCCTCCTCATGAAGACATGTAAATTAGAGTCCCATGTTGCAATTAAGCCCCAATGCAATTTTGGCATGAAATCATGGCAGTCCCACCCAGCACCAACATATCAGTAAAACACAGCGGGATTGGTCTCTTAATGGGGCACTCACCGTCAGGTAATTGGATCACAGGATCTGTGTATTGTTGGGTGTACTGGTTAGATCTGACTTAGTCCAGCCCACTGGTGAAATTCAGATGATTTTACATTTCTGGCACTGAATTGCTCTCATCTACAAAAATGACATTCGGCCATGAACCTAATTATATATGAGGATTGTTCCCATTCCTTTCTTTCTTGCTAATACTGCATCCGAATCATTTCCTACTGTTCCATACACCAGGAATTTTCTTGGGGATTCTCTTGCTCTGTCGTTATGACTTCAGCAAAATTTTTGCTCACGCACATACATGGAGTTTTTGATGTACTTCCGACAAAATACAGCATCGGTGCAGGAGAAAGCCCAAGGAAGTTCCTGACGATAGGATACTTAAAATCAAATATTCTTACCTCCACTAATTTTAGCCACCTGTTGGGATTTGCTTCATATTAACCTCTTTTATAGATACTTCTTTCGACATTTATTATATAAATCCAACAAGCCTCATGTCATGCTAGCTCTATTGCTGCCTGGATTATCTATTAACAAGCATATTTACATTATTTACAATTTGTAGTGTTACTTACTTGGCAAGACAGGATGAGCACATCGACTGGATCATAACTCCCAAAAATGGTTTGGTGTCGGGTCAGAGGTTAAAATTCAAAAAATTTGAAACAGGAACCCTGTCCACTTCTGGTTTAAATGGAGGCAGGACAAGGGGCAGGCAACCAATCCACTTGTAGGAGGCGAGTTGATCATTTGAATATTATAATGAGGCTACCTGCCTTCATTTTAACAGTCATTCTAGTTTTAACTTATGTCGGCCAGGTTTCTATGACTTGGGAAATCCAGCAGGTGAAAGTAGGTGAGAAGAGCTGAATCCACAAGATAAGTGCCTTTATAGTACTGCTTGTGGACCAAAAGAGCAGGTATGCTCCCTTAAGGCTCAACAAGCTACCGAGTAAACCCCGCCCCCCCACCAATCTGCCTGCTGCCCTGACCACCATCTGCTCTGCTGACCATCATTGGTACCCTCCCCTTGAGATCTGGACATCAGACCTAGCTTGCAGCAATTGGGCTTACCCCCATCCCCAATCAGGACCTTCCACCCACAATCAGGACCCCCCACCTATTTAATTAGGATCCCCTCCCTGCAACAATCTGTCCTACTCCCTGACTACACCTACCTGGCTGTGGCCTTGTGCTGTAAGCTTCGTCGCCAGGCCACCAACTTGTCAATCAGGCTACTTCCAGGTGAAAACCTGACAGAATAAAATTCAAAAGAGCCCTGCAGTTAAAATCTGCAGTACATTCGGGAAACCCATACTTCCAGATTTCCTGACATCAAAAAGCACAGAACTTGCATCTGGGCTACAATCCAGGCCTCCAAAGCTAAAATTTCTCTGATATGATTAGAATATTGTTGTACACTGTGCACAAACTCAGACAACATCAGTGCATTTTTTACAGTCTCCTGTGTTTGAACCCTGCAGTACTAGACCTTGGGCATGTAACCTTCTGCAGCATACTGTTGTTGTCATCAAGTTATAATTACATCATGCATAACCAAGCTTTAGCCTATGAAATAAAAACAAGAAATGCTGGAATCACTCAGCAGGTCTGGCAGCATCTGTGGAAAGAGAAGCAGAGTTAACGTTTCGGGTCAGTGACCCTTCATTGGAACCTTTAGCCTATGACCTTGATTTAAAGAACGCTGCAGCTTTATGTATTTGTAGCCTAAAATAACACATCTCCACAACCTACTAATATCCTCGCTACTTGTATATATAGCTCATGAATGCTGAGTGCACATGTAAGTTTCAGAACTAGTGGTATCACTGATGGCCTAGAATGATCCATTCTCTGGGGATGGTCCTGTCTGTAAAGATTATCTCATACCTGTGAGAATTTTTCCAGTTTATAGCTTTTGTTACCAGGGCAAGTTTGGAGAACCAAATGCTATATTAAAAGTCAACCAAAAGGTCAGATTTACATCAGTTGTTTCAGAGATACTGGGGACGAAATGTTTTAGACGTTTGTACTTCATTACAGAGGTCCTCACTGAAATTTGCCGACTGATGTAGCCACAAATCCAACCTTGGAGCATGGCAAGGACTGCATTGTCAGTGGCAGTGAAGATGACTGTGGTGATGAACTTTTATGTGTCTGGCTGTTCCAGGCTGCTGTTGGAGATATTAGCAACATCTTTCCATTTGCAGTGCACTGCTAGATAAGGGAGGTCACTGAGACTTTCAATGTAAAGAGAAATAAACTCATTTCATTCCTTCTTGCTGGAGAGAAGCAGGTGAAGTGAGTACAAGGGTTTCCAAAATTTACAGGATTCCCATGATGCAGGGTGCTATTGACTGCACACACTTTGCGTGTATCTCATGTTCACGCTGCCTTGTACATGAATAAGAAAGGATTTCACTCCCTCATCATGCAGTTCCTGTGTGACTACATGCAGTGCATCATAAGGGCAATGCCTGATAACCTGGCAGCAGTCATGATACACTCATTCTCCGCAGTCCTCTGTGCCAGGAGTATTTCAGCCACCATGGTAAACCTAACAGTGGGTACTGGGCAACAAGGGCTATCTGCTGATAACATGGCTCAAGACTGGTTCGTAACCCATGCACACGTGCGCAGCAGGCATATAACGAGTGCTATGCTGCCACAAAAATTCTAATAGGAAAACCACTGGTGTCCTTAAGCAACAATACTGCTGCCTGGACCATTCTAGAGGAGCCCTGCAGTACTTGGCTGAGCAAGTCTCAAGATTTGTGGTGGTCTGCAACATGCAGTGTAGGTAGGTAGTAGGAGAATTGAGGAAAGGTGGGGATGTGGTAGGGGACATGGGATTAATGTAGGATTAGTATAAATAGGTGGTTGATGGTCGGCACACTGGTAAGTTTCACACTGTCTAAAATATACAGGAGGTTTGCTTATTCATTCCAATCTTGTTATTGTAAACCTCTTCCCAGAGCTGAGCTCATCGTGGCGACTCCTCTGAGACTCTGGTGACTCAGAACTCTGGTTAGCATGTTCTTCTTCTGTGCTCGTGGCCTCTGTACGTTCATCTTCAGACTTTGTCTTTGAATGTGTCTGCGATGCCACAGTGTTGTCACATGTAGTGTTTCGGAGTTGACTTCAGTTCCATCTGAAAATCATACTATTGGGTGCCTGGACCTTGTACCATCTGGGCTGGTCGCATATCCTAGCAACCTCTGCAGGATTCTAAGTTCCCGATGCATGATTGAGGACTCTGACCTTCTGTCCTACTCGCAATTGGCCATTGTAAATTGCCCCTAGTGTAGGTAGGTGGTAGGGAATATGGGATTACTGTAGGGTTAGTATAAATGGGTGGTTGTTGGTTGGCACGGACTCGATGGGCCAAAGGGCCTGTTTCAGTGCTGTATCTCTAGCTCTATAACCCATTCCAACAATTTAATATCTGCAAAGTCGCATTCTTGAGCTTTGTCTCAGCACCTTGCAACAAACTGGTCAATGGACTCATCTTGCCTTTGCCACTAAGTCATAAGTTCAAGCCTATGTACTCAGAAATTTACCTTTACCTTGAGTTTCTGCTCCAGGAATGTCCATAGCTTGCTAGGGTTCTTCTGATCCTCAACTGACAATCGTGATATATTGATCCAATGCAGGACCTCGTTGCACAGTGTGATTTTAATCTTAATAACTTGTTTCTCTGGTTCACTCACTTCTTGATCCAGGAAGCACAGCTCCATTTGCTTTCAGGACCGTTTACATTCAGACACTATGTCCAACGCCTTCCAATCTATAAATGGATATGTGAAAGCCATTGTCTTAACGATCCTGTTTTTTTATAAATATAGGACTTTCACTGGTTTTCTTTTTCATATAGGCATGCTTCTTTTTGTTTTCTTTTTAAGGCAGATCATGTTTTTGTTGGCCTGCCCCTTTTAAGAGTGAGAGACTACAGCTTTTGTTGTTTATACAGCTTGTTTCTTTTCAAAACCCAAAGATCAGCTCTTTGTTTACACAGCTGTTTGATTTTTTAAACTCAGAGTTTTTTTTTAAACTGAGACCTTTTTTTAAGAGAGCTGCAGATTTAAGTACTGGCAGCTGCCACAACCAGGATTTCTCACTGTGCTGTGGAGCTCCAGTGGTGCTGTTTGTTTCTTCCCTCTCTTTTTGGCTTAGGTCCTGCCCACAAAGCAAAAAAAACTAGGGAAACCAAAACATAATAGCTGTAGCTACTGCTTTTCATATTTTTCAACCCACTGCGAGATTTGGTGAAAGCTCTAATTTCCTGTCAGATTGCTTGCTATATTCATAGAGTTTCAGCACCTCCCAGGGTCCTGTCTGTAGTCCTAGCTCACTGCACTGTTGTGGGATCTTCTGTTAACTGCTGTCCTGCTGGATTTTCTGCCACTACAGGTAAGCAACCTCCCATTCTTTGTTTGCTCTTGGTGTGTTGTTCAGAAAAAAATCAAACATTGCCTTGATGTGATATTTGGTGGTCTTCAGAAAAATTATATCCCATATGTTGCCATCTTGTAATATTTCTTGTACCTTTGCTATGAGAGCTATTGTGAGACTCACAGGACTATAAGTAATATCCAAAGAAAATGTGGTTTTTATTATAGTTTAACTAGAACATATATATGCACGAGCACACCTACACACACCTCAATCTGTCGAGGTACATACACAACTCTCTGGTCATGTGTGACAGGACATCACTTCCTCTGGTGACCAGTCCCTTCGCTTACAGCTTCTTAAGGTGGTCTGCTCTTTAGGTGCTCCCACAACACAGGTGGTGGAGGATTAGGCAAAGGAGGAAGAAGACTGCAACCCAGACATCTTTTTTCCTGTGCCGTATGTAAGCAACTAATTTTAAGACTGATATCAGTAACCTCAAACCCAATTTTCCATTCATCAATAGACCCATATTCCTTAACTTTCCTCTGGCACATTGTCCTCTTGCTCACAATGCAAAAATAAAAACCAACACAAAGTACACATTCCAATTCAAATTTATAAATCAAGCCATGCCATATTGCATAAAAAAACTAATCGCCCTTGTGCATTCTTTTTAGTGCCCATGTTCCATATGCCTTTGCTTGTCCTACTGCACCTATGAGATCCTAGCCCATTGTCTGCCTTATGCCTGGTGAACGGCTGCTGACTTTCAGTGGAGATGACTGCAGAAGGCCTTGGAGGATGACCTTGAGTTACTCTATGCCTAGAACTTCAGCTGACTGCACCATCTCGGCATGAGCAGCAGCTGTCTGGCTGACAAGTAACAACAAAGGCACTGCAGGAGTGGCAGATGTAAGATCATAGATGCTGTCTTCTGGAGAGAGGACAGCAGGTTCTTGCTCCAAGGAATTACTCCCACTCTTCCAGATAAGAGATTGTGGACTTCTGTGACACCTTACAAGCCCCTTTGAACACTCGTATCCAGAGCCATGATGGCAGCAGTCTGAGCTTCTACTCCAGCACTCAGAGGTTCAGTTGCTGCTGCGTCTGCTGCAATGGAAGTTGAGACATTAACTGATGCTACATCATTGTTGGATCCACCAGCATGCTGGAAAGGATGGGCTCCAAGCTCTGTGCAAATCCCTATGCCAAGTTGGTGTCCAACTCCTCCGTGCTCCTTGACATTGAATGCAAGCTTTCTGGTAGGTTTTCCCAGTACACCAAGCATTTCTGCATTTACACACATCAGCCTTTTTCTGTACATTATCCCATCGCAGTTCTCATTTGAGCCCTCTGCAGCAGAACAAGTGTGTAACCTCACTCTCTGGCAAGCTGGCACCGAAGCACTCTTTATCCCCTGCCTTGGCTGCAGCACATTTGTGCCCTGTGTCTTACCATGTGCAGATCGCACCTCTATGTTGTCCTCTAAAATACAGGCACTGTCCATATCTGAGCTGTTGACTGTGAGTGTGAAATTGAGTGACAGTATGTTTTCATTTTCACTGTCTTCCTGCTCTTCCACTGCCATCTGGGCTGGCTGTAATTCTTGGGGATCTGAAACGAAAAAGGCTCAAGAATTGGGTTGTAGTAAGAGGACAGATTAACGTAAGAAGTGCAAGCTTACATCAGCAACAGCATGTGAGTTAGAGAAGAGTCAGGGATGAGGGAAAAGTCAGATGGGAGAACATAAGAACGTAAGAAATAGGAGCAGGAGTAGATCATACAGTCCGTCAAGCCTGCTCCACCATTCAATATTATCAGGACTGATTTTTGGGCTTCAACTGCACTTTCCTGCCCACTCCCCATATCCCTTGATTCCCTGAGAGACCAAAAAATTGTCTATCCCAGTATTAAGTATATTCAATGATGTTATACCCACAACCCTCTGGGTGGAGAACTTCTCATCATGTCAGTCCTAAATGATCGGCTTCTTATCCTGAAATTGTTCCTCCTTATTCTGGATTCCCCAGCCGGAGAAACAATGTCTCAGTTTCTACCCTGTCAGGTCCCTTCATAATCTTCAATGTTTCAATGAGATCACTTCTCATTTTTCTCAACTCCAGATAATATAAACCTCTCTCATCATAGGACAACCCCCACATTCCAGGGACCAATCTAGTGAACATTCACTGCCTCCAATGTAAGTATATCCTTCCTTAAATATGGAAACCCAAAATTGCACACAGTATTCCAGATGTGGTCTCACCAAAGCCACATACAATTGTTGTAAGACTTCTTTATTCTTGTACTCCAATGCCCTTGCAATAAAGGCCAACATGCCATTTGCTCTCCTAATTGCTTGCTGTACCTGCATGCTAACGTTTTGTGTTCCATGTACATGTGCACCCAAATCTCTCTGAACATCAACATTTGCAAATTTCGCACCTTTTAAGAAATATTCTGCTTTTCTATTCTTACGATCAAAGTGAATAACCTCACACTTCCCCAAATTATACTCCATCTGCCACCTTGTTGCCCACTCACTTAACCTGTCTATATCTCTTTGCAGCCTCTTTGTGTCCTCCTCGCAGCTAGCATTCCCACCTAGCTTTGTATTGTCAGCAAACTTAGATACATTACTCTCTGTCTCTTTGTTTAAGTCATTAATGTAAATTGTAACTAGCTGAGGCCACAGCACTGATTCTTGTGGCACTCCACTAGTCTCAGCCTGCCAACTTGCTGCAAAATGTTGCATTTATCCCTACTCTCTGCTTCCTGTTGATGAACTAATCCTCTATCCGTGCTAATATATTACCCCCAAGTCCATGAGCCCTTATCATGTGTGTTAATCTTTTGTGTGGCACCTTATCGAAAGCCTTTTGGAAAACCAAGTATAGTAGACCTACTAGTTCCCCTTTATCGATCCTACTAGTTACATCCTCAAAAACCTCTTAAAAAATTGCCAAACAGGATTTCCTTTTGGTAAAAAATGTCTTGACTTGTTCTAAGCATACTATACCTCTGTAAGTGCATTGTTAAGACTTCCTTAATAATAGATTCCAGCACTTTCCTGACGACTCATGTCAGACTAACTGGCCTGTAGTTTCCCATTTTTTCTCTCCCTCCTTTCTTGAATAGTGGCATTACATTTGCTAACTTCCAATCTGTTGGGACCATTCTAGAATCTAGGGAATTTTGGAAAATCATAACCCGCATATCCACTATCTCTGCAGCTACCTCTTTTAAAACCCTAGGATGTAGGCTATCAGGTCCTGGGGATTTGTCAGATTTTAGTCCCTTGAGTTTCTCCAGTATTTTTTCTCTGCTGATAGTAATTACCTTAATTTTCTCTCAATTATTAGACCCTAGGTTACCTCCTATTTCTGGTATGTAACTTATGTTTGCTACTGTGAAGACAGTCACAAAATATTTGTTCAATGTCTCTGCCATTTCCTCATTCTCGAGGACATTGTCTCCTGTTTCTGCTTCTAAGGGACCATGTTTACTTTAGCTACTCTCTTCCTTTTTATATACTTGTAAAAGCTCTTACAATCTGTTTTTATATTCCTTGCTAGTTTACTCTCAGTCTATTCTTTTCCCTTTTCGTCAACTTTTTGGTGGCCCTTTGCTGGTTTCTAAAACACTTCTAATCCTCAGACTTTACTACTATTCTTTGCAACATTATAAGTCTCTTCTTTCGATCTAATGCTATCTTTAACCTTTTAAGCCACGGATGGATCTTTCTCACCGAGATTTTGTTTCTCAATGGAATGTATTTTTGTTGAACATTTTGAATTGTTTCTTTAAATGTTTCCCACTGTTTATTTACCGCCAAACCTTTTAGTCTATTTACCCAATCAACCTTAGCCAGCTCTCCCCTCATACCCACATAATTGGCTTTGTTTAATTTTAAGATTCTTGTTCGTAATTGGAGTATGTTGTTTTCAAACTTAATGTGGAATTCAATTGTATTATGATCACTATTTGCCAGTGGACCTTTACTATGACATTACTAATTAACCCTGCCTCATTGCACAATACTACATCTAAAATAGCTGTATCCCCAGCTGGTTCCACAACATATTACTCCAGGAAACTGTCATGAAAGCATTCTACAAACTCATCTTCCAGACCACCTTTGCCAATTTGATTGTCCCCTTCTATATGAAGATTAAAGTCCCCGACAATTATTGACTTGCCTTTGTTATATGTTGGAATAATGTCTTGTTTAATGATCTGTCCAATGGTATAACTACCGTAAGGGGGCTAGTTATGGGGCCTATAAACTACTCCCACCAGAGTTTTCTGACATTTGCTATTCCTAGGGCTGAATTTTACCGGCCCCTCAATGTCACGGGTCGGGGCATGGGGGCCGGTAAAATTCTGCAGGGAGAGGCCTGCCTCGACCCATGACATCGAGAAGGGCTCGCCACATATTACCAGTGGTAAGGGAACCTTGATGCAGCCCCCTCACCGCCTGGTGCCAGGCCCGTCATCAGCATGTGCATATTGACATTAATCATATTAATCATAAGTAAACTTACCTGTAGGCAGCAGCCATCCCATGTTAATATGAAGCCCGCCGTTCATGCTTCACATGCCTTCAGTACTCTGCATGGAATTCTGAGGCGAGAACCTTGTGGGGAGGGGGGAGGAATAAAATGTTCTGGGCGGGAGGGGTGGAGGAGCGGGGTAATCAATTTTAATTGGATGTGGGGATGGTGGGAAGGGGTTAGAGGCCAAATGTTAGAATGTTGGGGGAGAAGGTTCGGGAAGAGAATAAAATATTTTTTGACAATAAGTGCCACTTAAATGACCATTGTGGGGGGGGGCGGTGTTGGGGAAGTGCCTCAACATCATTATTAATTGTTAATAAAACATCTCGATTACCGTACCTGTAAAATTTAAGGGCTTAAAGCCTTTTGAAAATGGCACCTGCGCCTGCATGGTGGTGCCAGACACCGTTGCCGGGGGCGCGGCGGCCACCCCCTACATATCGTGGGGGCTCCTCAGCAGCCCCTGAATGCAGGCACGCTGCCGAGTTCAAAGGGTGTCGCTGCACAGCATGGTGCCTGAATAAAATCAGGCCCTAATCTTCACCCATACTAATTCTATTTCCTGATCTCCTGAGCCAAGATCCTTTCTCATTAATGCCCTTATAACATTCTTTATTATCAGGGCTACCCCTCCACCTTAACTCAACAGGCATGGGTTAATCAAGCATCACAATCCCTTTTTCAGGGGCTAACCAATTTAAAACTCATGGTGTGTCTGAAACAAAAGCTGCACCTCGCAATCCTGTGAATATGATAAAATCATTTTGCCTCCAAAGGATTGAAGTAAAGCCACAGCATTGACAAAACATTCGTGAGTGTCACAAGTAAATTTGATTACTTTTTGAGCTTTTGCTCAGCGCGGAGACCACTGGCTGGATACTGAGTTTGTGCAGTAGTGTAAAATGAGTGACAGCAAATCGTGTGCCCATTTTACATTTCTCTTGGGTTATCATTTCTATGACTTCAATGGAAACTAAAATCAGAACAGGTGTTTAATGAGTAACTGCTCCAATATTGTCCATTGTACACTATTGCACAAAGTCAAAATTATCCTCAATGACCCAAATTTGCATTTATATTAGCAAAGGGTGTCATTTCATTATGTACTTCTCTATTTTTTGGTTAACATTCATTCTTAAACTAAAAGGTTTTGATCATTTTATCAAATTCATTTTAAAAGGAATATATTTAGAACAATGATTAGATTAAGTAATGATAAGTAAATAATATGAACAGAAACTTCAAATGCCAGAATTTGAAGCAAAATCAGAGAACTCTGATCATTTCAATCTGTAAAAGGAGAAGACAGGCTAATGTTTTGGAAGCAGACCCTTCACCACAACAGTGCGAGCAGGGGAATGTGTTTAGATGGTTAACATGTTTTTCCTTTTAGGAACTGTTAGATCTTTTGTGTGCTTTTCGCATTTTTCAGTTTCATGTTTTGCCATTTTGTTTTACCCCTCTGTTTTTGGAATTGCCCTTTTTTTTTTGCTTTTCTCCGTATGTCAGTCTTCCCACTGTTTTATATGTTTCCATCTCTTCTCCTCTCAGTATCTTCATATTGTCTTTCTGTAATTCTCTGGGCCGAATTTTGCGGCAAGGCCTGAGATTCTGCTGCCGGGACCAGAAGTGAGAGCTGCTACTGCTTGGGTGGCGGGGCTGGTTGTGGTGGGGGAGTGGTTGTGTGGGGTGGGGAGGTTGCTGGGGGTGCTGCAGGGGACTGGTATTCTATGGCATACCTGGCCAATTAACTGAAGGGAGGTAGAGGAGGCATCCAGTAAGGCTGCGATGGCAGCACTGCGTCACACTGCTGGAAGTGCTGCGCCATAATTTAAAGGCCTGCCAGAACTCAATTAAATTGATCCAATCCAAAAGAGGCCTTAGTAGAAGACCTAAGAAAGAAGGCCAGTCATGGAATTGCAGAGGGAAAATCCCAGGTGGCTCCACGGTTTAGTGATACCTCCCTGCAGGTTCTCCTCCAAGCTGCTTGGGCAAGGTGGGATGTCCTCTTCCCCTGGGATGGGAGGAGACCTGCCCAGCAGATCAAACAAGCCTGAACGGAGATCACAGAGGTCAGCAGCTTTGGGCTTGTCCTTCAACCAAGTCTGCAGTGGGTCCAGGTAGCAGCATTGCCAGTCATAGGCATGGTAGCATCTCGGTGAATGGTCTCGGTCCATCAGAATGGACTCCTGCACTGCCACTTCTGAGTCACTGCATGCAGGATGCATTCCTGTGGCACCATCAGGGACGGTCTGGAGGCATCAAATATAACTGTTGCGCGTGTTCTGTCGGGCAACTGACAATGCTCAACTATGTGCCTCCAGTAGAGGAATGCCCACAATGCGAAGGAAAGAATGAAGACCAGCAGTGGCAACCCGTTCCTCGCAATCCTGACCCTCATGGAGGAGGAGGCACTGGAACTTGGAGGCCACCATGGGGGCTGTTCCATCGCAGATGGTGAGACAGGAGTGGAGACATGAGAGAGTGAGTGGCTGAATGGATGGGTACAAGAGAGCCTCTGGCAAAGATGAGGCTTAGTGCTCAAGTGTTTACTACTGGTCACATGGAGCTGCATACTCAAAATAGACTAAAGAACATGGTGGAATGTGTATTAGCCCATCATTATTCTTCTCTCTCAGCAGGGCAAAGAGATGAGCAGACAGCTCCAGAGACAGGATGACAGCTCTCCAACACTGAGGAGGAGGAGGGAGCCTTAGAGGATGCACCATTGCATCATCCCCCCGCACTCTTCAGCAGCACAGATACTCTCATGTCAGTAGGTGCATAGATCTGGGGACACATTCTGGTGGGCACACCACAGACGCACCCAAGCACCTGACGGAGGCTGTGACAGCCAAGGCCACTGACAGACGTAGGACTGTGGGAGGGCATGGCAATGCTGAGCCTCCGGCTGATGTCATGCCTCGGGAGTGGTTAGCCATGCAGCAGAGTCTGGTGCTACGGCATGAGGTGAGGGAACATCTGGCGGAGATTCCAGAGGCTACGCACACCCTGACATGGACGATGGAGGAGTTCATCCAGGCCGCGATGCCTCTGGCATGTGCGTACTTAGCTTCCTCCACCGAGAGATTGGCAATCCTTATGGAGAACCATATCCATCAGACCATTCAGTAGATGCTGGAGATTAGGCGGTCCTGCATGCCATCGCCAACTCCATGACCTTTGTTCCACAATGGCTGGGGAGGTGGGGGGTGGGTGAGGAGCAAGGCGCCTGGACTCACTGCCAGGTCTCCGACCTTCTCAGGTGAGCAGGGATGTACAGGTGGGCCTTGAAAGGGTTGAGGAGCAGCTGCCTGATGCATCTGGGGGCTGCAGTGGACTGTGGCTCCTCAGCCCCTCCATCATTGGCACAAGCGCCTCATTTAGATGCGATGACATACGTGGCTCCTTCACTTGTGCAGGAGGCATTCAGTATGCTGGCGCCCTCGAGGCATCAGGCAGCCAGAGAACGATGGCCAAGGTCATCCCAAGCCACGGGGCAGCAAGGTCAGCAGCCTGCCTCCACCTCAACTGACAGCACAAGTGGAGCACCATGTAGAAGTACATGTAAGAAGAGCACCTAGC
The DNA here is from genome assembly GCF_036365525.1 of Heterodontus francisci. Taxonomy (NCBI): domain Eukaryota; kingdom Metazoa; phylum Chordata; class Chondrichthyes; order Heterodontiformes; family Heterodontidae; genus Heterodontus; species Heterodontus francisci. Next base: position 35,870,720 of record NC_090397.1, read on the forward strand.
TGTACTCGGGGTTCATAGGTTAAGATTTTGTTAAAGGATGCTGCCTTGGAAATTTTTTGTTTGTCAATAAATGTGTGATGTGGCAAGGCCTGAGATTTCCTTCCATCTCTTGTGAGCCGCTGGGATGACAGAAGCATCCTGGCTCCATCAAAGGTTGTGATGGTGGGACCACAATACGTGAGGTTGATGCATTCCCCATGTCACAGTCTAATATCTCACTGGGTGCAGGTAAATGGCAAGGTCAATGAAGGATGAGGCTGTAGAGTGCTGAAGCTTTATTGAATTGGATGGATCTGTCACTAGGATCATGTGAAATGTGCCTGTCCTAAGCCTCCCTTGCATGTATTTCATGACACCTTGCCTGTGGTTCCTGGGGTTCTTCAGCATCCTGTGCCTGGTCATCATCTTCCTCCATCTCTCCATCGCTGGAAGAGGCATCGTGTTCCACAATATCTTCATTGATCAAGTGCTCTCCTCTCTGTAGTGCTAGGTTGTGCAGAGCACAGCAAACCACCACAATGTGCAAGACCCTTGTTCGGGCATACTGAAGGGCTCCACCAGATCTATCCAGGCATCTGAACTGCATCTTCAGAAGCCCTTTGGCCTACTCAATGCTCACATGAGTTGTCCTGTGGCAGGTGTTGTATCTCTCCTCTGCAGCAATGCTATGGTTCCTTACGGGTGTCAGTACTCATATCTTCAATGGGTAACTTTTGTCACCCAGTATCCTTCCTTCAAGATGTGCAGGAGGTCTGAAAACATCTGGCACCTGGGACTGCCTTTGCATCTAGGTGTCATGGCTGTTTCTTGTGAACCATGCACACATCTGCACACATCTGCAGGAAGATCTTTTGGTGGTCACAGACCAGTTGTACATTGTTGGAGTGGAAGCCCTTCCTATTGATCAAGGCTGCAGCCTGGACAGTGAGAGCCTTGATGGCCACATACATGCAGTCAATGACACCCTGCACATGGGGGAAATCCAGCGATGGCCCCAAATCCTATGGCCCTCTCAGCCTGACTGTCTGGATCAGTGCAAAAGTGCACATATTGGCTGGCCCTCTTGAAGATGGCATTGGTGACTGTAGAGGGAAAAATTGTGGCCGATGCAGCAAAATAAATACACACATATATATAAGATGAAAGTGTAGCCACATATTGTTACAAAATGGGGTATTTACCCAAGGCATTGTGGGACAAGTTAGTTAGTTTGCAGCCTTGAGCACGGTACTGCTTAGCACAGGCAATTAGCCTGACCAAGGAGGGCCCCTTATATCAGTGCATAAGACAGCTGCTCTGTCTAATTGCGGACTACACAAAGCAACTAGGAATGCAGGCCTGAATAGAAGGATTCATTGTGAAGACTCAAGGATAGTTGATAAGGGGGGTTTGGTAAACAAGCTGAGATGGTCAGGGGCATACCATGAGCTATCCCCACAACCACATGATGCATAATTAATAATTTTATTGGTAATGAATGTAATGTATGTAATCAATAACCGTTATGATTGGATTTTGTGTCCAGCCGGGATGGGCTGAGTAACTGTATATCTGTTGTGGATTTTCCTTTGTTCGGTGGAGAGGCATCTGGACAGCCCAGTGACCTGCTCCCCGCTGGCGTAACTAAATAAACTGTTTGACATTGGAGCAGACCTGAGTGTCGAGCGATTCTTCTAGATTCATTCCCGCTAACAGTGACCATCTTGATTCCGTGATATGTCGCAGATTGGGAGATCCCACCACACACATCTCCAGTGGATCCCAGCAATGATCCTGAAGTGTAGAAATCCAGCACCACAATAACCTTCAACGCCCCCGGCATTGGGTGGCCGCCACTTCCCATGAGCTCGCCCTCCATCATGGCGCGCAGCTCTGCGATGATCTCCCTGGCAAGGCGGAGTCTTCGGCGACACTGCTGCTCCGACATTTGAAGGTAGCTGCAGTCAGTAGACCCTACGTGGCGAGTAATCTCTTCTTCGCACAGGAGACTGGTTGCATGCCCCTCTGCGGCCTTCTCCTGCACCCGCCCCCACCCCCAAGGCTGTGATTCTGTGATTCTACATATGGCTGAATGTAATGGTGACTGATTAATCAGATATCTGAGAGTTTTATTTTTTATTGCAAGCCCTTTGAGAAACTGCAGATCTGAAAAATCACATTTTCATATTCTAGGCGTATATCTGAAGAAAATTTTTTGTTAAACTATACAACTTGAATTATTGTTGGTGATTAAAACCAAGCAAACATTTAATATGCTTGTGTGGAGTCCGTGAATACACTTACTTTAAATATGATAATGCCTGGCTCAGTAATTTTTAGCCTGCATCTCTTTAATATTGAGTAGAAGTCCTTTGACCTTTTTCTCTTTTCTTTTCTTAGTGTTAGTGAGGCGTTGGAGCATTTGGGTGTTGATTTTCATGTGGACTGTATATCAGGTAGGTTGAGGGGAGCCTGGTTGGGACTCATTTGTATTCACTCGGTGAGATGCCAGCGCTAATAGGCTGCTTGTCACTCTGCGAACAGACAATTGTTATGGGCCTGCAGCAGAACCTGAAAAGGGAGGAAGTTTTCAGCAGCTGGGAAATTTTTGTAGCACCCACAGCAGAAATCAGATAAAGTAATGGAAGCTTTGAAGGGGAAAAACATACCAGAGAGTGCAGAAAAAAAATGAATGTCAGACTACATACAATCCCAGACTACAGCTGAGGACCCCTTAATACCTCGGGAAATGGTTACTTCCTGATCTGTACCACCGATGGTTGGTGAACAGGTTGAGGAACTCGGGGTAGGAACATAAGATAAAAATGGTTTTGGGGGCCTACATTAAAGAGGCCACTGTCTGATTGTGGTGAAAGCTCTGATTGTCTAAATCAAGACTCACCCACAGTGGGAATGGGCAGTCTCCAGTGGTAAGTAGGACTTTTTCTTTCAAACTTTGTTTGACAGTGGAAGGCAACGTCACAGGTGAATTTGATCCTGCCCTCGAATGAAATCACATACATGTTTATCAGCAGGAACTTTGGGCTGGATTTCATGTGACCCTCTGAGATGGGATCAGAGGTGGGGGATGGGGGGGATACGGAGTATCATGACAGGTGGCGGTGGGGGTAGCGGGGTGGAGGGCCCGTCACCTCCCCATCGCCAAGCGATCTTCCTGGGGGTGGGATAGGCCGATGATGGTCTTCCAACCCAGAGGCCAATTGAGGCCCTTAAGTGACCTATTAATGGCCAATTAAGGGCCGCTTCCCGCTGCCGCTGGGATCTTACCAGCGGTGGGGGGGTGTCTCTGCCACGGGAGGACGATGCCTTGCAACACATGCCGCCCTCCCTGTGGGCTTGTGGGATGGGTCTGTCCTTCATGGGCAATTTGTGACCCACGGAGGACCCCACCAGGATCAATTTTACCCCCCAGGAACCCCTCCCCCTGGACTGCATGACCACTCCCCACAGTCCCCCCTCACCGGGGCCTTCTGGACTGGCCCTGGCGACCCCGCCTCCCCTACCTCTTGTCCGGCGTTCCAGCGCTGGGCCTCAGTTCGAGGCCTCTGCAGTACTGACAGTGGCCACTGCCTCCGTTGGCGCTGGCGATACTGCGGAGCTGTCAGCTCCCTGATTGGCTGGCAGCTCATGTAGGCGGGATACCTGTCTTTGAAGGGACAGCGATCCCAGCTCCTGTTTCTTTGATTTAAAAAGATTGGAGGATCACTCCTGTGGGGGGGGGGGGGGGCGGGGGGGTTGCGGTTGGTGGGTAGGCGGCGGGAAAAGGCACAAGCAGAATCTCCCACCTTTTTGGCCCAGCACCAGGAGTTCCGCCTCCTACACAAAGTCCCACCCTTTGTTACTTTTTCCCCTCAATTGTTCAGGAATGCTGAAGGAAGTTATATTACCATCAGTCTTGCCCCAACTGAGAAGATTTGATTTAGCATTAACCAGAGATGGTATTTAGGACCTTGCTGACCTTTCCTGTTTAGTTTTACAACAAGCATCATAAATGATTAATGTAAAGACATTCCAAGTAAAATGATATGTATTGACAAGAATCTACCTCAATATGAATAAAATAAACACATTCATCAAAAATATTTCTCTTTGTTGAAAAAGTCGTGGTCAGTGAATTAAGAGATTATCCAATTGATGTGTATCACAAGTAGATTTATTTGGGTAAATTCTAGCCTTCGTTATATAGGTGATAGGAACATAGGAAATAAGAGTGCGAGTAGGCCATTCGGCCCCTCGAGCCTGCTCCACCATTCAACTAGATCAGGGCTGATCTTCTACCTCCACGCCATTTTCCCGCACTCTCCCCAAATCCCTTGATATCTTTAATATCTAGAAATCTATTGGTTTCTGTCTTGAACATACTCAGTAACTGAGCCTCCACAGCTCTCTGGGGTAGAGAATTCCAAAGATTCACCACCCTCTGAGTGAAGAAATTCTTCCTCATCTCAGTCCTAAATGGCCGACCTCTTATTCTGAGACAGTGTCCCCTGGTTCTAGACCACCCCTGCCCCCCATCACCAGTCAGGGGAAACATCTTTCTTGCATCTACCCTGTTGAGCCCTGTAAGAATTTTGTATGCCTCAATGAAATCACCTCTTGCTCTTCTAAACTCCAGAGAATATAGGCTCAGTCTCCTCAATCTCTCCTCATAGGTCAATTCCACCATCCCAGGAATAAGTCTGGTGAGCATTCGTTGCACTCCCTCTATGGCAAGTCTATCCTCCCTTACGTAAGGAGACCAAAATACTCCAGATGCGGTCTCACCAAGGCTCTATGCAATCGCAGCAAAACTTCTTTACTCCTGTAGCAAGACTTCTTTATTCCAGATAGTCTGTCCAGCTGTTATAGAAGCCACCCTATTTTCACCCAACTGGTTTCAATGGGATGAACACTGGGCAGTTTTTAAAATGGGTACACAGTCTGTTCCACTGGATTACCACTCATGAGGCAAAAGCAAAAAATTACCCCATTGACTCTTTATTAGAGTAATAATATCAGAACTGGAGAATATTTGACTTTTCAATTTTCTGCTTTAAGATTCTTTAAATTCATCATTGGGTATGGGCATCATTGGCAAGGCCAGCATTTATTGCCCACCCCTAGTTGTCATGAGAAGGTAAACTTAATCTTGAACCACTCATGATTTGGTGCAACTGAATGGCTTAGTGGGCTACTTCAGAGGGCTGTCACGAATCATCCATGTATGGAACAAAGAAAGAAAGATACTTGCATTTATATAGTTCCTTTCACATCCTCAGAATATCTCAAGACACTTTACAACCAATGAAGTACTTTTGATGTGTAACCACTGTTGTAATGTAGGAAATGCAGCAGGCAATTTGCAGACAGCAAACTCCCACACACAGCAATGTGATAATTACCAGATAATTTTTTTTTAGTGACGTTGATTGAGGGATATATGTTGACCAAGACACCAGGGAAAACTCCCCTGCTGTTCTTCAAAATAGTGCCATTGGATCTTTTACCTGAGAGCTCAGACAGGTTTAACATCTTGTCCAAGAGATGCCACCTGCTGCATTCCTGCAACACCACACTGAAGTGTTAACCTAGATTTTTGTATTTATTTCTCTGAAGTGGGACTTGAACTCACAACCTTCTGATTTAGAGGTGAAAAAATTCTACCAACTGAGCCATGACTGACTCCAATGAAAGTAACCATTGTAAAACCATTGTTGATATATATAATTAAAATGTAATAGCAAAAGCCAAGTACAGTCTAAAACAGAAGCCTTTTGGTACCTGTATAAACATTTACCAGTAAGGAGAAATACATTAGTTAAACTTGTTTTTTTTATTCATTCATGGGATGTGGGCGTCGCTGGCCAGGCCAGCATTTATTGCCCATCCCTAATTGCCCGAGAGAAGGTGGTGATGAGCTGCCTTCTTGAACCGCTGCAGTCCATTTGGGGTAGGGACACCCAAAGTGCTGTCAGGAAGGGAGTTCCAGGATTTTGACCCAGCGACAATGAAGGAAAAGCGATATAGTTCCATATAGGAGCTGAGTGGCCCTGGCAGAACCCAAACTGAGCATAACTGAGTAGGTTATTGCTAAGCAAGTGCCGCTTGATGGCACTGTTGATGACACCTTCCATCACTTGACTGATGATTGCGAGTAGGCTGATGGGGTGGTAATTGGCCGGGTTGGACTTGTCCTGCTTTTTGTGTACAGGACATACCTGGGCATTTTCCACATTGCAGGGTAGATGCCAGTGTTGTAGCTGTACTGGAACAGCTTGGCTAGGGGCGCGGCAAGTTCTGGAGCACAGGTCTTCAATACTATTGCGGAATATTGTCAGGGCCCAGAGTCTTTGCAATATCCAGCGCCTTCAGTCGTTTCTTGATATCACGTGGAGTGAATCGAATTGGCTGAAGTCTGGCATCTGTGATGCTGGGGACTTCAGGAGGAGGCTGAGATGGACCATCAACTCGGCACTTCTGGCTGAAGATTGTTGCAAATGCTTCAGCCTTATCTTTCGCACTGATGTGCTGGGCTCCCCCAGAGTAAGTGGCAGAGTAGCAGTACGGTAAATCTGTGAATAGTCAGAAGAAATAAAAAAGTTAACATAATTATTTTGGGAGTTTTGGAACTGTAGTGAGGATAAATGAATAGCATAGATGAGTCTGTTTGTATACAAGAAACAGTACCTATGAGATTCTTTATTATTAGAAAAGGTTATTTGTAGATTCTATCAAAATATTTACTGGAGATGATGTTGTAAACGTAGATAGATTAGTGTTTATGATATAATACAGTTATTGAAACTGAAAACTTCAAAAGCAAGAAACAATGAACTCCTCTTACAGGAAATCTTCAGCTCTGTCAGTAGTAATGGGTAATTATTTAGCAGACACATGTACCCATAAATCTGGTACATTTTCTGAACACTGTTTGTTGCAAAAGATTGGCTGTTCACTAGTTTAATTGAAGATGCTTTTATCATGGAAGATCATTTCTGTCAGAAATGGTTTATTGTGAGTGGTTTGTTTTGTAGATTGAATATGTGTTTACAGTAGATAGGTCTAAACAAAATAAGTCTGTGGAATTTCATAAAATTTAAATTAAAAGGCTATCCATACAGTAATTAAATAACCTTTATCTTGTGGTAATTTTGCCACTTTGCCCCAGGACAGTGATAACATTATCTTCAATGTGAGCATGCAATCTGTCACTGAAGCTGGTTAAAAACTCAATAAAATATCATCGAGGTATGGATCCATCTGAAATCTCCGTAAGATTTCATTGTGTAGTGTATTCATAGTGGGGCCATAGGGTTATTGCCAACCATTACTAAAGTGAATATTGCTAAATTTTCAACTATGTTAATTTAATCATGGAGCTTTTGATGTACAATGACATGACATTTTACAGAATGTTCTGATTAAACCTATGTACCAGTAGGAGTATGTGTCGTTGTAAAGATACTGACATCTATCTTGAATGAGCCAGGAGGGAAAAGATTAGGAAACTTAGAATAATACAGTTATGCCAGAAAAAAGCCAACACAATAGAGGAATCTTTAATTTAATTAAATTAGTAAAACAGGCCAGTGTGTCGTGGCATTTCCATCTTAGATCAGTTCTCCGGAGTTCAATTTAAATATCCAAATGAAAACATTCTTGTCACCAAGGCGTGTAGGCCTCTGCAATGGATCTCTCACTACCGCAGGCTGATTCTTATAAATTTCTCAACATATACTTTTAAATAGGAAATTAACTTGAATGCTAATGCAATTAAAGATCGACCTAATAAAGAATAATTCCACATTTTCTTTTTGTTAACTGGAATGATTCATGTATGGCCCTTTTGTACTTTAGGATTGTACACTCATGTTAGTATTGTGCAAATAATCTCATGTTGAGGTGTCCGTGTATCATGTGGCGGTAGAGCAAATCGTCCTTTAATTTTTCTTAGAAATTGTCAAGGATACCTGAGCTTAAACAATCCCTTTTATAATTCCTGTCTCCACTGCTTATCCCATTCTGACAGCACTGATATGGGAATGGTGGCTTCCTTCCAGACTTTAAAGCTGATAAGTCTTTGCCTGGGGCTTCGATATATTAAATTTTACAGGATCCTTAACCTGTTTAATTGAGTGTTATGAATGCAGGCCTTTGTAACGTGATTATGTTTTAAAAATGGTGATTTTTAAAAGTTTAAGATGAGAGGTCAGGTGACCTCACATCAAAACAGAAAGTGCTGGAAATACTTAGCCAATCTGACAGCATCTGTGGAGAGAGAAGCAGAGTTAACATTTCAGGTCGGTGATCTTTCATCAGAACCTGTCCTCCTTCTGATGGAGTCTCCTGTGGACACTGACCTGCATGAGAGAATGTGGGGGTTAGGCTGTGCAGATCTTGTCATGATATCCATGCATGATGTGGATCTCCTGAAGTGTGTTGGATGTCGATTGAAGACAATCCTCACTCTCTTGTACGGAGACTCCAGTCTCAGCATCCGCTATGGAGCAGCCACCCTGAGTCCTGACTAACTCCAGTCCTTCATTCCCAGCTATTGAGAGAGGCTGTATGTCTGTAATTTCCTCCGCCGGTCCTTGAGGTCTCCCTGTTGTTATGGGCCTGCTTGTCTTGCAAATGGAAAAAGGGAGATATCATACTTCACAGGAAGAGCTACAGGGCAGTTGTGCTAGTGGCAGCCTCTCATCCCCTGCTGGGGTTTTCTATCTGGCTCATCCCCATGTCAGTTCTCAGGAGTGGTGAATGGGGTGAGCTTCGGCAGACACTGGCCTGTGGCAGAGATGCATCTGGCAGGATGTGATGATGCCATATCCCTTTGCCCATGCCTCTGTGGTGCCTCCCTCCCCATGTCGCGCTGCCTTTCACATACCCACATGTAATCCCCAAAATGAAGTGTGGTAAGAAGCACTCACCTGGGCAGAACAAAAGAGGTTGTTGACCCTCTACCTGCACAGCACCCATGTTCAGGAATGACCCCACGGCTGCTGACCTTCTCTGTGATCTCCATCCCGGCTTCCTTGGTCAGACGGGAGAACGTCTTCTTGCCATCACTGGGGAAGAGGACTTCCTGCCTTTCCCTTGACCCTGGAGGAGAATCTCCAGGGAGGCATCGTTAAACAGTGGGGCCACTGCCATACTTAGGCATCCTTGTCGAGGGGTGAGGGGGTCCAGGAGTTACACCAACACCAGTTTCAGCAGTAAACAACAAATTACCAAAAGCAGCAATGAAAAGAGGGCTGGCAGAGCATTAAAGATAGCGCTAGCACCTGCTCCGGAGTCATCCGATGCCACATTCGGCGCCTTGAATCCTACCCTGTCGCATAATTGTTTGGGCCCTGCGCCTCCAGTGTTGTAATTGGCCACTTGTCACGTGATTGCGGTGGGCCAGCCACACATGACAAGCATTGTTGGCACCTAACTCTGGGTCCACTGCTGGAAGCCGCGACAGGAATACTTAATCCATCCCTCTATCTAAGGAAGGAGGATATACTTACTGTGGAGGTAGTACATCGAAGGTTCACTAGATTGGTTCCTGGGATGAGATGCTAAGTAAATTGAGTCTATATACTCTCAGGAATTTCGAAGAATGAGAGGTGATCTCATTAAAGAATACAAGATTCCGAAGGGGCTTGACAGGGTAGATACAGAGCGGTTGTTTTACCTGTCTGGGGAATTTAGAACACCAGGGGACAGTCTCAGGATAAGGGGTGATCATTTAAGACTGAGATGAGGAGAAATTTCTTCACAGAGGTTGGTGAATTTTTAAAATTCTCTACTCCACAGGGTTGTGGATACTCCATCTCTGAGAGTATTCAAGGCTGAGAGTGATAGATTTTTGGTTTCTCAGTGAATCAAGGGATATAGGAAGCGGGCATGAATGTTGAGTTGAGGCAGAAGATCAGCCATGATCATATTAAATGGAAAAGGAGGCATAAGGGGCCATCCAGTCTATTGCGCTTATTTCTTACGTTTTTATGCTCTTACGTTATATACCTTACAGACAATGTCCCAGACACTGTCATCACCATCCCCGGGTATGTCCTGACCCACCGGACAGACCCAGCAGAGGTGGCGGGACAGTGGTATACAGTCGGGAGGGAGTAGCCCTGGGAGTCCTCAACATAGAGTCTGAACCCCATGAAGTCTCATGGCATCAGGTCAAACATGGGCAAGGTAACCTCCTACTGATTACCACCTACCGCTCTCCCTCAGCTGATGACTCAGTACTCCACCATGTTGAACACCACTTGGAGGAAGCACTGAGGGTGGCAAGGGCACAAAACGTACTCTGGGTGGGGGACTTAAATGTCCATCACCAAGAGTGGCTCGGTAGCACCACTACTGACCGAGCTGGCCGAGTCCTAAAGGACATAGCTGCTAGACTGGGTCTGCGGCAGGTGGTGGGGGAACCAACACGAGGGAAAAACATACTTGACCTCGTCCTCACCAATGGGCCTGCTGCAGATGCTTCTTTCCATGACTGTATTGGTAGGAGTGACCACCGCACAGTCCTTGTGGAGACTAAGTCCCCCCTTCACATTGAGGATACCGTACGTCGTGTTGTGTGGCACTATCACCGTGCTAAATGGGAAAGATTTCGAACAGCTCTAGCAATGCAAATCTGGGCATCCATGAGGCACTGTGGGCCATCAGCAGCAGCAGAATTGTACTCAACCACAATCTGTAACCTCATGGCCCGGCATATCCCCCAATCTACCATTACCATCAAGCCAGGAGACCAACCCTGGTTCAATGAAGAGTGCAGGAGGGCATGCCAGGAGCAGCACCAGGCATTCCTCAAAATGAGGTGTCAACCTGGTGAAGCTACAACACAGGACTATCTGCGTTCCAAACTGCGTAAGCAGCATGTGATAGACAGAGCTAAGCGATCCCATAACCAAGGGATCAGATCGAAGCTCTGCACTCCTGCCACATCCAGCAGTGAATGGTGGTGGACAATTAAACAACTAACTGGAGGAGGTGGCTCCACAAATATCCCCATCCTCAATGATGGGGGAGCCCAGCACATCAGTGCGAAAGATACGGCTGAAGCATTTGCAACAATCTTCAGCTGGCAGTGCCGAGTTGATGATCCATCTCGGCCTCCTCCTGAAGTCCCCAGCATCACAGATGCCAGACTCCAGCCAATTCGATTCACTCCATGTGATATCAAGAAACGACTGAAGGCACTGGATACTGCAAAAGCTATGGGCCCTGACAATATTCCGGCAATAGTACTGAAGACCTGTGCTCCAGAACTTGCCGCAGCCCTAGCCAAGCTGTTCCAGTACAGCTACAACACTGGCATCTACCCTGCAATGTGGAAAATTGCCCAGGTATGTCCCTCACAAAACTAAGGTCAATGGGAATCAGGGGCAAAACTCTCCACTGGCTGGAGTCATACCTAGCGCAAAGGAAGATGGTTGTGGTTGATGGAGGTCAATCATCTGAGCTCCAGGACATCACTGCAGGAGTTCCTCAGGGTAGTGTCCTAGGCCCAACCATCTTCAGCTGCTTCATCAATGACCTTCCTTCAATCATAAGGTCAGAAGTGGGGATGTTCGCTGATGATTGCACAATGTTCAGCACCATTCGTGACTCCTCAGATACTGAAGCAGTCTGTGTAGAAATGCAGCAAGACCTGGACAATATCCAGGCTTGGGCTGATAAGTGGCAAGTAACATTCGCGCCACACAAGTGCCAGGCAATGACCATCTCCAACAAGAGAGAATCTAACCATCTCTCCTTGACATTCAACAGCATTACCATCGCTGAATCCCCCACTATCAACATCCTAGGGGCTATCATTGACCAGAAGCTGAACTGGAGTGGCCATATAAATACCGTGGCTACAAGAGCAGGTCAGAGGCTAGAAATCCTGAGTCGAGTAACTCACCTCCTGACTTCCCAAAGCCTGTCTACCATCTACAAGGCACAAGTCAGGAGTGTGATGGAATACTCTCCACTTGCCTGGATGGGTGCAGCTCCAACAACACTCAAGAAGCTCGACACCATCCAGGACAAAGCAGCCCGCTTGATTGGCACCGCATCTACAAACATTCACTCCCTCCACCACCGACGCACAGTGGCAGCAATGTGTACCATCTACAAGATGTACAGCAGCAATGCACCAAGGCTCCTTCGACAGCATCTTCCAAATCCACGACCTCTACCAACTAAAAGGACAAGGGCAGCAAATACATGGGAACACCATCACCTGCAAGTTCCCATCCAAGTCACACACCAGCCTGACTTGGAACTATATTGCTGTTCCTTCACTGTCGCTGGGTCAAAATCCTGGAACTCCCTGACAGTACTGTGGGTATACCTACCCCAAATGGACTGCAGCGGTTCAAGAAGGCAGCTCACCACCACCTTCTCAAGGGCAATTAGGGATGGGCAATAAATGCTGGCCTGGCCAGCATCGCACACATCCCATGAATGAATAAAAAAAATTATCCCAAGCTACTATTCAAAAAGTAGGGATTTCTCCACTGTCCTGGCCGATATTGCTTCTTCATCCAATATCACCAAACACAGGTTACCTGCTCATTCATTTTATTTGCTGTTTGTGGGTCTTTACCACATCCACATCGGCTGCCTCATTTGCATCTTAACATAACGGTAACTGCATTTCAAAAGTAATTCTTTACTAGTGTAGCACTTTGGGACATTGTGAGACCATGATCGTTGCAATATAATTGCAAATCTTCCTTTACAGATTGGATGATGCTGCAGTTGAACTTTAAAAACCTATTGATTGTACAGGGAAGGGAAAACCGAGGGAAATGAGGAGATCATGGGAAAATGTTAGACAATGAGATCATGCAATAAGCTTCCGTTTTAACACATTAAGATGGAATCGGATATAGGATGGTGAATATGGAGTTTAGGAAGAAGTGAAAGCAAATTTCAGAGAAGCTATCACTAGTGTTATCTGTAGAATATATACTACTTTGGTCCTTGCTCCTCTGAATATATCGACTGGGATCCAATTCCACAATACAGTGCACTTCTCTTTGGTGAATTATTGTTTTCCTACAATGTTTCTTGCAATAACAAGGAGACTACACAGAGCAGAAGGTACGCGGCAATGCAATTAAAATGAATTTGTTGAGAAAAATGTTAGTGTATATTTATAAAGACAGAGCAGTTTAGAATAGGTAAATGAGATACACACTGGGTAGACGCCAGTAGTTAGTGAATAAAGAGATGTTAAGATGACCCATTCAGATGAAGAATTAACAGATTAGCATCTGCAGTGGTCAGAACTAGGCTATTAATCTATATGCTGACTATATTGCAGAACTACATATATTTTACTGAAATCCAGTCATATAATATTTAACAAAATTGAGTGCCTTATAATAAGACTCTTCATCTCAAGATATTTTTCAAACCTGTACACTTGAATTATAATGTGAATTTAATGGATAAATTTAAAATGTCTAGAGCATCTTATTTGATTAGACAGGTATTATATTTCAAAACCAGAACCTATTTGCATCTATGTAAGTAAACTGTTTTCCAATTACATTTAGGTGATTAAAATGATCATTCATTAATAATTCAATATTCTACAGTTAAGCATGTTGTCAGTGTTTGGAACCTGCAGCATTACTGTTCCTATATTGGGGGTTTATTAACAGTACCTTTCTTCCACATAACATTACATGGTTTATGCTGGTAGCTATTTTTCTCCACTTTGATATTAGTATTAATAAGAAAAAAAGACCAATCCTGATTTCTCTCTGATAATGAAAATTCCACATTTTTGGAGGACCTTAACCACTACCCAATTAGTATATGTACCATCTGGTGACATTAAGCCAGTTTCAAGGAATACATTTATGGGATTACTGTATCTCAAAAAAGTCTGCTTTATAGGCAGGCCTCTGTCCAAACGTCTAGGAGCAGTCTTGGTGAGATAAGAGGCCCTTTTCACCTCAGTAAATGTGAACACTGCAGCAGATCAGATGTCAGCATAGTTAACAAAAGATTACTAATGGGATAAATTCTAGATTCCAATATTGAGAGTTGATTCTAATTCGAGGATCTGTTTGCCCAGAAGTACCTTGTAAAATATTAGCATATTACCTGTTGCATGTCCCCATCTTCTTCTTGTGATATTTGCCATCAGGGATGAATTGCACATTGATGTTTCTATTAATAGTAGTGTTGTGAGATCACTATCGTGGTCACATTTTCAGGGGCATACATGAGGTACTACGCAGAATTGCTGTGCACTGGAAGCATTGTTGGAGCAACTCAAGCGTGTGCAGGTTATGTAGAGGTGTTATGAGCCATAGATAAGATATCTGAGAAGCCAGCATTCAAGCTTTCAAACCCCTTTGAAGAGCTCCAATCTGTTGGATGGGCATGGGAGCAGCTAATGGCTCGGAACGCATACTGTCCATCCGACTGCTCACCACCTCTGGTCCAGTACACCTACTCAGCATCTATGCTCCAACACTCTGTTCTGCACCTGAAGCTAAAGACCAGTTCTATGAACAACTCCATAACATCATTAGCAGCATCCCCAACACCGAACACCTATTCCTGCTGGGGGACTTTAATGCCAGGGTTGGGGCCGACCATGACTCATGGCCCTCCTGCCTTGGGCGCTATGGCGTTGGAAGGATGAATGAGAACGGGCAGAGACTGCTTGAGTTGTGTACCTATCATAACCTCTGCATCACCAACTCGTTCTTTCACACTAAACCCTGTCACCAGGTTTCATGGAGGCACCCAAGATCACGTCGTTGGCACCAGCTAGACCTCATTGTCACAAGGCGAGCCGCCTTAAACAGTGTTCAAATCACACGCAGCTTCCACAGTGCGGACTGCGACACCGACCACTCCCTGGTGTGCAGCAAGGTTAGACTCAGACCAAAGAAGTTGCATCATTCCAAGCAGAAGGGCCATCCGCGCATCAACACGAGCAGAATTTCTCACCCACAGCTGTTACAAAAATTTCTAAATTCACTTGTAACAGCCCTTCAAAACACTCCCACAGGGGATGCTGAGACCAAGTGGGCCCACATCAGAGACGCCATCTATGAGTCAGCTTTGACCACCTACGGCAAAAGTGCGAAGAGAAATGCAGACTGGTTTCAATCTCATAATGAAGAGCTGGAACCTGTCATAGCCGCTAAGCGCATTGCACTTTTGAACTACAAGAAAGCCCCCAGCGATTTAACATCCGCAGCACTTAAAGCAGCCAGAAGTACTGCACAAAGAACAGCTAGGCGTTGCGCAAACGACTACTGGCAACACCTATGCAGTCATATTCAGCTGGCCTCAGACACCGGAAACATCAGAGGAATGTATGATGGCATGAAGAGAGCTCTTGGGCCAACCATCAAGAAGATCACCCCCCTCAAATCTAAATCGGGGGACATAATCACTGACCAACGCAAACAGATGGACCGCTGGGTTGAGCACTACCTAGAACTGTACTCCAGGGAGAATGCTGTCACTGAGACTGCCCTCAATGCAGCCCAGCCTCTACCAGTCATGGATGAGCTGGACATACAGCCAACCAAATCGGAACTCAGTGATGCCATTGATTCCCTAGCCAGCGGAAAAGCCCCTGGGAAGGACAGCATTACCCCTGAAATAATCAAGAGTGCCAAGCCTGCTATACTCTCAGCACTACATGAACTGCTATGCCTGTGCTGGGACGAGGGAGCAGTACCCCAGGACATGCGCGATGCCAACATCATCACCCTCTATAAAAACAAAGGTGACCGCGGTGACTGCAACAACTACCGTGGAATCTCCCTGCTCAGCATAGTGGGGAAAGTCTTTGCTCGAGTCGCTCTGAACAGGCTCCAGAAGCTGGCCGAGCGCGTCTACCCTGAGGCACAGTGTGGCTTTCGTGCAGAGAGATCGACTATTGACATGCTGTTCTCCCTTCGTCAGATACAGGAGAAATGCCGTGAACAACAGATGCCCCTCTACATTGCTTTCATTGATCTCACCAAAGCCTTTGACCTCGTCAGCAGACGTGGTCTCTTCAGACTACTAGAAAAGATCGGATGTCCACCAAAGCTACTAAGTATCATCACCTCATTCCATGACAATATGAAAGGCACAATTCAACATGGTGGCTCCTCATCAGAGCCCTTTCCTATCCTGAGTGGTGTGAAACAGGGCTGTGTTCTCGCACCCACACTTTTTGGGATTTTCTTCTCCCTGCTGCTTTCACATGCGTTCAAATCCTCTGAAGAAGGAATTTTCCTCCACACAAGATCAGGGGGCAGGTTGTTCAACCTTGCCCGTCTAAGAGCGAAGTCCAAAGTACGGAAAGTCCTCATCAGAGAACTCCTCTTTGCTGACGATGCTGCTTTAACATCTCACACTGAAGAATGCCTGCAGAGTCTCATCGACAGGTTTGCGTCTGCCTGCAATGAATTTGGCCTAACCATCAGCCTCAAGAAAACGAACATCATGGGGCAGGATGTCAGAAATGCTCCATCCATCAATATTGGCGACCACGCTCTGGAAGTGGTTCAAGAGTTCACCTACCTAGGCTCAACTATCACCAGTAACCTGTCTCTAGATGCAGAAATCAACAAGCGCATGGGTAAGGCTTCCACTGCTATGTTCAGACTGGCCAAGAGAGTGTGGGAAAATGGCGCACTGACACGGAACACAAAAGTCCGAGTGTATCAGGCCTGTGTCCTCAGTACCTTGCTCTACGGCAGCGAGGCCTGGACAACGTATGCCAGCCAAGAGCGACGTCTCAATTCATTCCATCTTCGCTGCCTTCGGAGAATACTTGGCATCAGGTGGCAGGACTATATCTCCAACACAGAAGTCCTTGAAGCGGCCAACATCCCCAGCTTATACACACTACTGAGTCAGCGGCGCTTGAGATGGCTTGGCCATGTGAGCCGCATGGAAGATGGCAGGATCCCCAAAGACACATTGTACAGCGAGCTCGCCACTGGTATCAGACCCACCGGCCGTCCATGTCTCCGTTATAAAGACGTCTGCAAACGCGACATGAAATCGTGTGACATTGATCACAAGTCGTGGGAGTCAGTTGCCAGCATTCGCCAGAGCTGGCGGGCAGCCATAAAGACAGGGCTAAATTGTGGCGAGTCGAAGAGACTTAGTAGTTGGCAGGAAAAAGACAGAGGCGCAAGGGGAGAGCCAACTGTGCAACAGCCCCAACAAACAAATTTCTCTGCAGCACCTGTGGAAGAGCCTGTCACTCCAGAATTGGCCTTTATAGCCACTCCAGGCGCTGCTTCACAAACCACTGACCACCTCCAGGCGCGTATCCATTGTCTCTCGAGATAAGGAGGCCCAAAAGAAAGAAATGTGAACACTGCAGCAGATCAGATGTCAGCATAGTTAACAAAAGATTACTAATGGGATAAATTCTAGATTCCAATATTGAGAGTTGATTCTAATTCGAGGATCTGTTTGCCCAGAAGTACCTTGTAAAATATTAGCATATTACCTGTTGCATGTCCCCATCTTCTTCTTGTGATATTTGCCATCAGGGATGAATTGCACATTGATGTTTCTATTAATAGTAGTGTTGTGAGATCACTATCGTGGTCACATTTTCAGGGGCATACATGAGGTACTACGCAGAATTGCTGTGCACTGGAAGCATTGTTGGAGCAACTCAAGCGTGTGCAGGTTATGTAGAGGTGTTATGAGCCATAGATAAGATATCTGAGAAGCCAGCATTCAAGCTTTCAAACCCCTTTGAAGAGCTCCAATCTGTTGGATGGGCATGGGAGCAGCTAATGCATGGGCCTGCTCCTGGCATGTGTAATCCATTGTAATAAATGGAAACGGCACCAATCAGCAGCAAGAGCTATTAACAAGCCTTTAATTGACATTATTAAGCTGTGGGCGTTACAATAATGTTAGAACTATAATGCAAGCGTTAAAGATAGATTTTACCTTATATGGAACAGGGCCAGAGCAAAAAGAGGTATGAAGAAAGACCCCAGAGGAACACCTTGCTGCAGTGGTTCGGGTGGCGTGATCGGCCATCTGGAAGTCGCGCACGAAAGAATCATCAGCAGATTGACCACCGACAAACACTCCGGCTCGCAGGGTTGCTAAGCAACCAGTATTATCATGAGTATGTACTAATGCTTAGTGGTATAATAAAGGTGTACCACATCTAGTGGAACAGTATCCAAGTTGTTGTGTGCCACTGATACCCAGAGTAAAGGCTAGTATGTTTAGACCAGGTAGAGGGTCTTACAGATGCCTGGAGATCCCCTTGACGTAGCACCAGATTTAAACTGCAGTCGGGAATAGGGAAATCCATGCCACAGATCACTAGATCTTTGTGAGCAGCTTTTTTTGAGCACTGTTCCATCGCCACTAACTGTAAAATTTAGGCCATTGTTGTGAGGTGCATGATATACAATGTAATGCTATGTGATATACTCACTTCAGATTTTGTCAGGTATATTCCAAAAATATCAGAGAACACTGAACTTTTACTTCACTAACTTATTTTCATTTTATTTCTTTTGTTTCCATGTCTTCATTTATAGGTTATCACTAATTCCCTGGGATAAATATTGGTTTGGGCATGTTCAGGCCCAGGCTCATCACTGCATGACCAGTGCAAACCCAAACTGAGAGGCCTAAAGATTGATGGAAAGCCTTGGGTCTTATCAGCATACTTGCTGCATGGTGCTAACGCTGCCAGCCTAATAATCATAATAATAGGAAGGTGGGGAGTTACAATTGCTCAAGCCTAATGCTGGCAAAATCATGGGGGTTGCCACTTACCTTACCACCATCATTTGTGCCCAGAGTTTAAATGGTGGCTATAGTTTAAGATGTCCATCATGTGTTCATCAGATCTGAAAAGTCACAGACCTGAAACATTAACTCTGCTTCTCTTTCCACAGATGCTGCTTGACTGCTGAGTATTTCCAGCACTATCTGTTTTTATTTCAGATTTCCAGCAGTAGCTGTCTGTTGCTTTTATTATAGGGGTGTTATCCGTGGTGTCCCGGCCAATACTTAACCACTAATCAACGTCACTAAAACATAGATTATCTGGTCATGATCACATTGCTGTTTGTGGGAGCGTGCTGTGAACAAATTGGTTACCACGTTTACTTTTATGAGTTTCAAGAAAGCACACTATGCCAAATGAGGGATTATTCATCGGTTGGAAACTTACATTAAACTTTTAATGGAAAAAAATCCTGCAGTTAACTTCTAAAAAACGAGCAGCCAAAATGGCCACCGCAATTTGCATCTGAAATATCTTTCCACATTCCAAAGACCCAACCGGAGACAGAGGTCTGGGCAGCATGGACTTAAAAGAATGGCTTGTTCTAAGTGTTTGAATAACTAAGATTGCTTCATTAACACGGCATTCAGGTAATCCTAACACCTTGACTTTGAAAGAGCAAACCCCTCCAAGTATAAATATTGGCATCCTGGGAACTGGGGAGCCAATTCCAAACCTTGAAGATGTCATTGAATACACGGAGGCTGTCATGTGTGTAATGAAATCTGAACGTCTGTAAATCTATGTGAAAGCCAAAAGGTTTCCTTGAATAAAGACAGACAGGCAGTAACTGAGATTGTGCAGCAGCAAGAAGGCTGTCTGCCTCTCTCTCTCTTTCCAAATAACACAAGTTTGAACCCCATCTGCGACTGTGGACTCGCCAAATCTACCAAATGCTACTGACAGAGACCAGGGGAAGAGAGCCACCTACAAGTCTGCCTCCAAGAAGGCCATGAGCCAAGCGGGTCAGCCACAAAGTGCACTTTGACCAGCCAAGGACTTCACAAATACAATTTCATCCAGAAGACCATCAAAACATCCAACTTCACAGACTGTGGGCTGGATTTTAAGACCCCACTGCCGAGATCGGTGTTGGGTGAAAAAATGGTGGCAGAGCCACCATGATCTACCATACGGCAGTTCATTTAAATAGCTGGGGCTGCCCGCACCCCCCCACCAATCACATGGAGGGGTTCAGCTGTCCGTCCCCGGCAATGGTGTTAGCTGCCTGTGCGCAAGCGCTGGTGCCTTTTTAAAGGGCAGCTAGTCCTGCTGGCAAATTTACATTTTTAAAGATACACCCACCAAAAATGTATCAAATAAAACCCGAACCCCCCCCTTTCCCACCCCCAATAAAAATTACATTAAGTATTTGCCCTTCCCTCCTCCCAACAACACTTAGCTTTGAAATCTGACCTTCCCCCTGCAGACTGTACAAAGTATAAAGTTCACCCCCAAAAACTCATTACATTTATTTGACCCTATTACCCACCTCCTCCCCGCACTAAAAATCTTAACTCTCCCCCTCCCCACCAGTATCACGCCAGCTTTCTCCAGACAGGGAAGTGAAGGCATGGGAGTGCCAGCCACCGCACTGAAGATCACGGCGGTCCAGAAGATTGGAGGTGATTGTATTTAAATTCATCCATTTTATTGATTTACATATTGAAATTTAGGTCCTGTCGCCTAGCAGTTGTTGGGGGGTGGGGGGGGGGGGGGGGGGGGTGGGCGGGGTGACATGGAGCTTGCCGCTGCCAGGAGCATCAGGCCAAGGCCTCCCGGCGTCGATCTCCTTGGTGGACCTCTGCCGGAACAATCTTCCAGCCCTCCCCGCCCCCCGCCACGGAGCCCGATGTCGTCCCAGTAAAATCCAGCCCTGTGTATTTAATTTCCATTTATTCTGGACTCTAATCTAACCACAAGATCTACTTTTCCCTCTGTACTCTATTTGTGTGTGTGAGTCTCATGTGAATGTGTGTGTGAATGTGTAGTATAAATGTATTATTTTTCTAGATCGGTTTTAGATTATTAAGTATAATAAACTCACCTCTTTCTTGTTTAAGCTCAAGAAAACCAGTCCAATTGGTTCATTCACAATCACATTAAAGGTAAAACACTCACTGAGGTGGTAAGCACAACCTTCTCTTTGGCCTCCTTATCTCGAGAGACAATGGATAAGCGCCTGGAGGTGGTCAGTCGTTTGTGAAGCAGCGCCTGGAGTGGCTATAAAGGCCAATTCTAGAGTGACAGGCTCTTCCACAGGTGCTGCAGAGAAATTTGTTTGTCCGGGCTGTTACACAGTTGGCTCTCCCCTTGCGCCTCTGTCTTTTTCCCAGCCAACTACTAAGTCTCTTCGACTCGCCACACTTTAGCCCCGCCTTTATGGCTGCCCACCAGCTCTGGCGACCGCTGGCAACTGACTCCCACGACTTGTGATCAATGTCACAGGATTTCATGTCGCGTTTGCAGACATCTTTAAAGTGGAGACATGGACGGCCGGTGGGTCTGATACCAGTGGCGAGCTCGCTGTACAATGTGTCTTTGGGGATCCTGCCATCTTCCATGCGGCTCACATGGCCAAGCCATCTCAAGCGCCGCTGACTCAGTAGTGTGTATAAGCTGGGGATGTTGGCCGCCTCGAGGACTTCTGTGTTGGAGATATGGTCCTGCCACCTGATGCCAAGGATTCTCCGGAGGCAGCGAAGATGGAATGAATTGAGACGTCGCTCTTGGCTGACATACGTTGTCCAGGCCTCGCTGCCATAGAGCAAGGTACTGAGGACACAGGCCTGATACACTTGGACTTTTGTGTTCCGTGTCAGTGCGCCATTTTCCCACACTCTCTTGGCCAGTCTGGACATAGCAGTGGTTAAAGGTAAAACACTCACTGAGGTGGTAAGCACAACCACTGTTTAAAAAAAGGAATAAACCCTGTTGCAGTCAAATAAAAGGAAGGAGAAGAGGGGAGCCTGGGACCCTCTCCTCATCTGGCCGTAACATGAGCCAGAGTGAAATGTGGTGGCCTTGGTGTCTTATGACTGTCTTTGTAGCTCTCCTAATTTTGACAGAGTTAACTGCTTTAAAATGAAAGTGTCGGGACTGTTGCCTGGGAAGCAAGCATTCACTTGAATGGTCCTATTTTAATAGTCACAGATGATCTGCATATTAATGGTGTGGAAGGCCTTATGTTTCATATGCAGGAACTCATTAGGTCAAATTGGTGATGCCCTGGACTTTGGGGAATCTGAAAAGTGCAGTCCCCTCTCATTCTGTTGCCAGCCATCCAAAGAGAAATTGCTGAAATACTTTTTATTGATGAAAGATATGTTTGTCATCTGCTTGCAACTACTGTGAGCTGCAAGTTGACTGGCAATGCTGATGTTCAATATGGCGGATTATAGTGAGCCAGAGGCATAAAAGTTTAGGGCTTTGATGGCTTTGACAGCTACTGACAATATCATCCTTGGACTGGAAGCTGGCTGGAGGTCAGTTTCCAGGAGATGACATAACTCTTGTCACTACCTCTTAGTGAAATTCGTCTTGCACAGATGGTTATCCTCAGACATGCCAAGATAGACATTGATTCTGGGTAATGATGGATGGGGACAATCCATCTTAAGTGTAACCTAATTTACCTGGCCTGCTGCCTTTTCACTTTTTCACTTTTTCTTCCTCCAAATAGCATAGAAATAATGGGATTCCCTTTGTATTACCCCTGTTGCAACTGAAACTGTGGGCTGAGATTTATACTCCTGCTGCCGAAAACAATGGCGGCCCGCCGCGATATTAAGCACAGCGGCTTATTTAAATAACTGGGGCGGGCTGCCCCCTGATGACATGGAGGGTGCAGACTGTCCGACCCCAGAATGGCGTCAGCTACCTGTGCGTAGGTGCTGATGCCATTTTTAAAGGGCTTTGAGCCCTATCATCGAATGCAAACATTTAAAGAGGCATTAAGTAAAAAAATAAAAACATTTATTTTGCCCTTTCCCTTTCTTTCTTTGGCTTCCTTGTCTCGAGAGACAATGGGTAAGCGCCTGGAGGTGGTCAGTGGTTTGTGAAGCAGCGCCTGGAGTGGCTATAAAGGCCAATTCTAGAGTGACAGACTCTTCCACAGGTGCTGCAGATAAAATTGGTTGTCGGGGCTGTTACACAGTTGGCTCACACCTTGCGCTTCTGTCTTTTTTCCTGCCAACTGCTAAGTCTCTTCGACTCGCCACACTTTAGCCCCGCCTTTATGGTTGCCCGCCAGCTCTGGCGATCGCTGGCAACTGACTCCCACGACTTGTGATCAATATCACAAGACTTCATGTCACGTTTGCAGACGTCTTTAAAGTGGAGACATAGACGGCCGGTGGGTCTGGTACCTGTGATGAGCTTGCTGTACAAAGTGTCCTTGGGGATCCTGCCATCTTCCATGCGGCTCACATGGCCAAGCCGTCTCAGGCGCCGCTGGCTCAGTAGGGTATATATGCTGGGGATGTTGGCCGCCTCGAGGACTTCTGTGTTGGAGATACGGTCCTGCCACCTGATGCCAAGGATTCTCTGGAGGCAGCGAAGATGGAATGAATTGAGACGTCGCTCTTGGCTGACGTACCTTGTCCAGGCCTCGCTGCCATAGAGCAAGGTACTGAGGACACAGGCTTGATACACTCGGACTTTTGTGTTCTGTCTCAGTGCGCCATTTTCCCACACTCTCTTAGCCAGTCTGGACATAGCAGCGGAAGCCTTTTCCATGCGCTTGTTTAATTCTGCATCGAGAGACAGGTTACTGGTGATAGTTGAGCCTAGGTAGGTGAACTCTTGAACCACTTCCAGAGTGTGGTCGCCAATATTGATGGATGGGGCATTTCTGACATCCTGTCCCATGATGTTCGTTTTCTTGAGGCTGATGGTTAGGCCAAATTCATTGCAGGCAGCCGCAAACTTGTCTATTAGTCTCTGCAGGCACTCTTCAGTGTGAGATGTTAATGCAGCATCGTCAGCAAAGAGGAGTTCCCTGATGAGGACTTTTTGTACTTTGGTCTTTGCTTTTAGACGGGCAAAGTTGAACAACCTGCCATCTGATCTTGTGTGGAGGAAAATTTCTTCTTAAGACTTGAACGCATGTGAGAGCAGCAGGGAGAAGAAGATCCCAAAGAGTGTAGGTGCGAGAACACAGCCCTGTTTCACGCCACTCAGGATTGGAAAGGGGTCTGATGAGGCGCCGCTATGCTGAATTGTGCCTATCATATTGTCATGGAATGAGGTAATGATACTTAGTAGCTTTGGTGGGCATCCAATCTTTCTAGTCGTTTGAAGAGACCACGTCTGCTGACGAGGTCCCTACACCCCCAAATAACCAATGAATTAATTACATGCCTTCCCCCCAAAACACTTACCTGCTCCACGTGACCTTCCCCCCCCTCAAAGTGCATAAACTTTAAACTATAACCCTTCCCACCATCCCCTACACCAATGATATTACTTTGACCCTGCTCCCTCCAACCCCTCCCCACCCACCCACTGCACTGAGAAACCTACCTTCTCCCCGCCCCCCACCAGTGATCCACCTCAGTTCCTCGGATGGGGTTCTGAAGGCACGGGAGTGCCACCCAGCAGCACAAAAATCGCACCGGGACAGACGGTGGGAACATAAATATCATTAACTCATTAATTTTAATCAAATTAAATATTCAAATGCTGAGCGGCGGGGGGGGGATATGGGGGGGGGGGGTCTGTAAAATTCAGCCCTGTATCTGCTAAAATCCTATCTCTAAACCCACTAAATTAACCTTAAATAAAAAAGTAAAACAATGTTGTACCAAATATCTGTACTCAAATTACATTTTTGAATTGCAGCACTCAGCTATCATGGATCTTTCTTAAAATGCTGAGTTCCTGTTAGTACTAAATGGTCCTCTTTGTGAAGTCTGAAGTAGATGAGCACACTTCTAATGTGAATCATTCATACATACATTTATCAGCATCTCATTAAAACTGATTTTAATATTGTAATGAGGTTCAACTTCAATTGTCTGCCTTCCATCCCCCAGAGGTGCAATCAGGTTCGCAGTTCAACTTTATACCCATTCCCCAGCATCCCTCTTCCCCCCCATGGTGATTTTTATCACACCTAAATAGGGCCATGTCTCTTTGTTCTCAAGTTTGTTAAATTTTAGTTTGTCTCTCATCTATACATACCCATAAACAAGCATAGCCTTCAGCATGATAGGATTTCTAAACAGACAAGACTGTTTAGACATTGTCACCATATCACAATGATCACAAGAAGTTTGATTACTCTATCTATGAATGTATCTTTATTATTTTATTAATATGAAAATATCACATTGCTGTGCAATGTGATACATTACATCTGAAATATTGGGTTTAACAAAAAATAAACCATCAAATCATTGAAAAGTAAATACATAACATACACAGCTGTGGATGTGTGCTGTACATCAGTCATATCATGAGTGGTTTATTCTCTAGAAAACACTCCAATATTTATAGCATCTGAGACCCATAAACCAATATGTGTAAACTTGTTGTAAGGCTGTGTATGTGATATTCATAGCTCTACACATGGCACTGCTTGTAAATCTGTCCAGTTATCTAATTTTCTAACAATCACCTCAAGTAGCAGTTAGCAGGGTAGACCATTCTGCAGACATGCATCACATTACACTTCCCATCAAAATATAGACAATGAGAATATAAGCACTGCTCATACTATCTTCTATTTATTCATTGTTATCTGGTGTATAATCCAATTGAAGGAAAATATAAAAATGAATAGAGAAATTTGTTCTGCATTCATTTTTTTTAAGAAAACTGAATTTCCTGTGTTTCATCAAGTTTCAGAAATGCTTCTTTCTTTGTAATAAACATTATGCAGATAATGATGATAAGAAGTCCTATATCCTGCATAAGAAGTATTTATATCCTGCATAAAATGAACAACCTTCAAGGAAGATGGGATTAGAAAGATTCCTGCCAACACATACACACACACACACACACACACACACACAGTTTAGCATGTGGATAGAATGTAGATCAAGTATTTCATGTTGTCACACTTTTTTTTAAAAAAAGGTTTGCATATCTGGTTTGAAACAGGATTGAGGATCATTACAGTTAGAGATAATTATATGGAATCATTGAAATGGGTTAGGTAATGTCAATGATAGAATGGATTGTGCAGGTTCTGTGAAAGTAAGAGAGTTAATGATCCATTGGCTTTTACTAATCCCATGCTTTCTTAAGTTCGATGTATCTGACATTGATATAAGTCCATGTGTACTGCATTAGGAAATTTAAATCTGCCAGGTTGATTGAGGATAGGAATTCTGTTCACTGCTATTAGTTGACTCCATTAGTGTCAGAATCAAGTCCTATGAAGTAACTCTGCTGTTTTGATGCTTATTTCCCCATAAACATAACACATAGCATAGGTTCTCCAGCTGAACAGCAGCAGAATCACTTCATAATTCAGTGCCATATTTGCTGTTGCTGCTAATTTGACGCCAGCCAGACAACTGAGTGTGGGTGGAATGTCATTATCGATAAAAAAAAAACTTCAGATTTTCTAGGCCGCTGAAAAGGCACTGAAATCATCAGGAAGTAGGCAAGACAGAACTCCAGTTAAGTGTACGGGTAAAATTGGGGAGGGATGGCCACAGATTATGTAATGCAAGTTGATTGTGTGTTGTGGATTTGTCACTTAAGGACATCCTTGGATGTGCTGAGATATCCTTAACTGATCTCCAACAAAAGTCATCTGATAATATATACAGGTGCGAGCAATTCTCATCATCAAGGTGTGGGATGTAACCTGGAAAATCTGACTAAGATTCTCTTTACTTTATGAATTCTGGACTTTGTAGCATGATTATGTTTTTAAAAACTGATTTTTAATGTGGTGTAAGATGGAATCAGAGAAGTCACATGACCTCACATCAACTCTGCTTAAAGGCAAGACAGGAATCATGGTTACCAGGACAACAAGGAGCCCAGATAACAGACCCTTTTGAAGAGCAGAGAATGCAAGGTTATGATACCAGACGGACAATGGGTTTCGCTTTCCCAGACTCTCAAATCGTAAACAAGGACCCAGTGGCTCTGAAAATGCAAATACGAATTACAATTGCTAGCACCTGGAAACGAAGGAAGACCCGTATACTTTTGCTGTAGCCAGACTGGTAGGCTTTTCATATTAAAAAAGAAAATGACCATTGACCTTCTGTTTCTGGATAAATTCTATAGACTTTGAGAAATCTAAGGAAGACAAGAAGACAACGAGAAGCGATGGCAGCATCAAGGGAGAGAGAAAGGGAACATCTGCTCTTGGAACACTAATATAGTGAAAGACTGTGAAGACTTGAACTTGATTTGAAAGTTGAGGTTTGAGGAGAAGGTAAAGACCAACAGGAGCGCCAGAGACCACCTTATTCACAGAAGTCCAGGTCGAAAGTGCTCGGTAGAAGTGATTTTGAGAAAGGTTTGGGAGATCCAACCCATTGCAACGGGGAGGAGTTTGGGACTTTTAGTTGCAAAGATTTTGCTTCAAGGAGAACTGTTTAACATATAAATGTGGTGTGAGGTTTTCATGTGTTTTAATAAATGAAGAAAATATCCTTTTTCTGTAGAGTATTAGTTACTTACAAAGTACCGTTTAGTTAATGGTGATTTTTAGTTTAGTCGTTATAATAAAAGTCTTAAAATGTGAAATGTTGTTGGGTGATTCTCTAAATTGGTCGGGGAAGTTCATATCTTATGTTTTAAAGTTAATGGGCTCACTGATATTACCTTCTCGACTAATGTGCTTTAATGCCAGCCAAGAAGAACACTATCCACACCCCATTCAGACCTTTCCATTTCTTACACCAGCAAGCCTTGTGCCCTCTGAGTGAGACTTGTCAAATTTGCACCAATTTAAATCATTTTAAGCAATAAGGTTACACAGAGGATAAACCAGTTAAAGGGTGCCTAAACTCATTCCACTAGAATAATTCAAACTGAAACATTGAGGAGATTTCATCCCATCTGTATGGATTATATCAAACCCAGGTCACAAACACTAAAACCTATTGTGCTACCCAATCTCCAAATTGAAAAACATTACTAATTCCAGACAAAAGTAGGGCTGAATTTTATTGGATGCGCCGCCGTCTGCGGCTGTGCCCTTTGAACTTGGTGGGGCGCCCGCATTCGCCGGCTGTCGCAATCACGGCGCAAGCCGCCCTCCCCATATCACGTGGGGAGAGGCAGGACATTCGGCACAGTGAGAGAGTTTTGACAGTTGTGCAGCAGGGGCTGGGCCCTATTGTAAGCGCCCCAGCACCTGCTTCCTGACAGCTGTCAAAGAAATACTTACCTGACTGCTAAAGAGTGGGGCTGCTGTCAATCTGGCAGCAAAGCAGAAAGTGCTGCAGAAATCCAGCAGGTCAGGCAGCATCTGTGGAGAGAGAAGCAGAGTTAATTTGTTCAAGTTCACAGACCTGAAAGTTAACTCTGTTTCTCTCTCCACAGATGCTGCCTGACCTGCTGAGTTACCCCAGCACTTTCCGTTTTGCTGCCACATACTTACCCTGCTGTGTCCCAGTGTCCTGTGAAGTTGCGATCCTCTTCTCACATTCAAGTGTAACATTCCTTGTTGTAGGTGTGCCGCACCTGGATGAATAATCTTAATATTGCACATTCCAGGACGTGAGACTTAAATAGACCATAAAAGGTATTACAGAAGTTTACAGAGAACACACTGACACAAATGGGAATGCACAGATGTCACAGCAATGTAAATACGTCTTTCACTAAATGTTCCTCATCAACATGTGTCTTTTTCTCTGTGGGAATGATGTGTGCCAGCATGTAGCACCAATGTCACATCTCTTTGCACCGTTGGCCCTTCAGGAGAGCCAACGTATGCAAGAGCAGCATTGTCATGCCACCATTACTCATGAACGTCTCCACGGACTCTGTGACATGGACATTGGCTCAGCCAGCTGCTACCTCTAATGGCATACACAGGGTTGCTGCAGATGTAGATTAGTGCCCAGCAGGTGAGTGAGGGTGATGTGTGGCTTGCAGAGCTCATATCGGTTCCTATGGAGTAGACTGCTAGCTCTGCGTGCAGAGCCTGGGTGCCATCTGCCCTCCCTTGCGACTTTCACGTTGTAGGTCCTCAGCGTCCTCATAGTCCGAGGAGGAATCCTGTTGATGTCTCTCCTCATCATGCAAGGCCTGGCCCCTATTGGGTGAAGAGTTGTGCAGAGCAGAAAAGAAAGGAGCTGGCCTTTTCGGCCCATAGTACAGGGCATCACCCTATCCAAACAGGCATTGGAGGCATTCTTTCAGCATGCCGATCTCCTGCTCACTAGTGGCTCATGTAGTTCAGTGGCTGGCGTTGTATCTCTCCTCTGCAGCAGTGGTGGAGTCTCTCACTGGTGTCAGGAGCCATGTCTGCAAAGGAAAGCCCTTATCTCCAAAAAGCCACCCCTTCATCTGAGCCAGTTCAGCGAACAGCGGTGGCAGCCGGGACTGGTGCAAGACCTAGGTGTCATGGCAGCTGCCTGAGAAGCGGTCACACATTCACTGCAAGCAGCGCGGTATTCACGTACCAGCTTCACCTAGATTGAGAGGGCTCCTTTAATGGTGACGTCTGCAGGTGGTAGCCTGGTAGTAAGCCTGATGGTCACATGAGTGCAGTCTATGAACATTACAACCTATGGTTCTCCGACAATGGTGCCAGAACCACTGGCCCTCTGGGCCTGGCTGTGAGAGTCCATCCTGAAGCAGACATACTCACTGGCCCTCCAGTGCAGGGCACTGGTGACCTCCCTGATGCAGTGGTGCACTGCTGACTGTGTGACTCCACAAAGGTCTCTCGTGGGCCCCTAAAAGGCTGCAGAGGCGTCAGGCTTGAGAACCGCTGCCACTATGAGGAACAGAGGCATGTGATGTTCACCTGAGCCCATGGGCTGCAGGTCATCCTTGAGCAGGCACAGAGACGTGTCACCACCCTCTCTATATGCGCAATCTCCTCTGACACTGGTTCTCTGACATCCGATGGCATGTCATGTGGGGCCTGTAGATGCACGGCAACCGTAATGGCAGGCTCCCCTTGGAGGCTGCTGTTCACGACTGGAGGCCTCTAAGTGGATCGTACCTGCCTGTTGGTATTGCCTCTGGCGCAAACAGATCCTCACGTGCAGAGGATCACACAATGTAGGATGAGCCATACCTATTTCCATGTGATAAATAAAGTTGAACCCTGCATGTATTCGAAGGTTCCTAACAGGGTATGGATTGGTGTTGACGGTTACATCAGTTGCTTTCCTAGATCAACTATGTGGCATGCCATGGCATTGCCCATTATGGCTAAAACTCAGAGTGGCACAGCATGACCATATCAAGATCCTAACAGCTGAATCGATTGTCTCCACCATCCATAACACCTTAATGCTCCTGCCTTTCTGGCACCCTCCCCACACACAGGGTGCCTAGTGTGCCATTGCCCCCTCATAAACACAGAGCGTACACTGTTAACGGAGGGATGGTACCTCCCTTCAGTCCAGCACAGTTTTCCCTCCAGTAATCCCAGACCCGCTTCATTTCAGAATGCAGTGTTATAGCCCTGTATATCCCCCCTCCCTTCCAGAATGCAGAGTTAGACCCCTGTGTATCCCCCATCCCTCCCCCTTTAAGAATACAGAGTGAGACCCCTGTGTATCCCCCCTCCCTCCTCCCTTTCGCAATGCAGAGTGAGGACCCACCGGCTTTTCAGATCGTGAACATGACGGCAGGTGACGGTCGCCCGTTCAAAGCAAAATCTGGCAGTGTCGTTAGAGAGGCGGCGGGCTGCATAATCAGCATAGATAAGTAAGCATTACCATATGCTAAATGTGGTGCCGCCGTTGTGCGGGGAGGGGGGGAGCTGCACCGAGGTCCCGCCGCCACTGGTAAAATGCGGTGGGCTCATCCCGACGTCACCAGTCAAGGCGGGCCTCTCCCTGCAGCATTTTACCGGCCCCCGCTCCGTGACCCGCTGCGTCGAGGGGCTGGTAAAATTCAGCCCGTAGTGTTCAAAGGTTTATTAAATGATTACTGTCAAAATTAGTCACTTATATAACAAACATTATTGTGCACATTTTCTATGGGTTTTGGAAGAGGATGTATTTAGTTGTTAACATGGACTCTATTATATCAAACCTATTTAATCATACTCCTTTTTACAAATAAGGGGATGGAATTTTGCTATGGTCGCATTGGTGGTATCAGCGCATTTGTGCAATTCATTTCTCACTGCCATCACACTGAGGGGATTCCTCTGGTTTTCTGCCATCTCCTCATTTTGTCGTGTGACTGCATGCCATGTGTGATTTGTAAACTGCACTGATCATGCAAAAGCTTGTGGATGTAATACTACTTGTAGATTCACAGGACTCCAAGTAATATTCAAAGAAAATGTGGGGTTTTATTATATATTAATAGAACAATATATAAAATATATATACAGCTACTGCAGCAGCCACACCTTCACACTTCTTACTCTGTCAGGCTAAACTCACAACTCACTGGTCATGTATGAAGTGACATCATTTCCTCCAGTGACCTTCACTTCCAGCTTCGTAAGGTCATCCCACAAATTCCCCATTTTTTTCCAAAGATAAAATCATATGTACAATGTACAATGTTGCGGTTCGGACTAACTATACATGATTAAAACAAATTGTTATTTCCAAGTAAGCAAGTTTAACACTCCATAAAACGTAGAGGAGGTTTGCTTATTCATCCTAATCTTGTTATTGTCAACCTCTGCCCAGAGCTGAGGTCACCTTGATGACTCCTCTGAAACTCTGGTGACTCAGAACTCTGGTTAGCATGTTCTTCCTCTGTGCTTGTACACTCTGCATATTCATCTTCAGACTTTGTTTTTGAATGTGTCCGCAATACTGCAGGGTTGTCACATGTAGTGTTGTCATACAGCTGTCTGAGTTGACTTCAGTTCCATCTGAGAATCGCACTATTGGGTGTCTGGACCTTGTACGATCTGGGCTGGATGCATATCCTTGCCTTGTCGATATCCTACCAACCTCTGCAGGGTACCAAGTTCCCAACGCATAATTGAGGACACTGACCTTTAGTCCTACTTGCAATCAAGCTAATTCTGCTCCTGCTTGCCTGTTATACAATGCCTTCATCTTCCCTTGTTTAGACAGACGTCTATCCTTCACTGTGGAAAACCTGGAGTGATGATGACTGGGCAGGGTAGTTCTTACCTGCCGTCCGTGCGTCCACTCCGCAGGTGACGATAAGCACATGTCCAATGGAGTAGCTCGGAGGGGCAGCATTGCAACCTTGATATCGTATCCAATCTGCCTACACTTTAAAATTAGCGATTTTATGGTGAGCACTATGCATTCATCCATGCCATTGGACTATGGATAATGTGGCGACGTTGTCATGTGGTGGACTCTCCACCTGGCACACATGCTTTGGAATGTTCTTCCTGCGTATTGTGGCCCATTATCGAGATAATTTCCTCCAGCATGCCAAATAGGCTGAACAGGGTAATGACCGTATCAGCAACCACTGCACTTGACATAGGTCCTAGTGGCCTGATGATCGGAAGCTTGGTGAAGTAATCCATAACAAGGAGGAAATCATCTTGAACATGAAATATCTGTGCCAATCTTCGTCCATGGATGTGAAGGTATTTCAAACATAATCAAGGGTTCCTTCTGTTGATTCGGCTGACAAGTTTGACATGCCTCATAGGATTTCACCACCATCTCAACATAACTGTTGATTCCGGGCCAGTAGACTGCCTGTCTGGCAAGGTGTCTGGTAGCTTCTATTCCTTAACACCCTTGATGCAGAATCACAGAATCGTTACAGTGCAGAAGGAGGCCATTAGGCCCATCGTGTCCGCACTGGCTCTCTGAAAGATCAACTCCCTCAGTTCCATTCCCCTGCCTTCTCCCCATAACCCTGCACATTCTTCCTTTTCATATAACTGTCTAAATTCCCTTTTGAATGGTTCAATTGAACCTGCCTCCACCATGTTCTCAGGCAGTGCATTCCAGACCTTAACCACTCGCTGCGTGAAAAAGTCTTTCCTCAAGTCACTTTTGCTTCTCTTACCAAATACTTTAAATCTGTGTCCTCTTGTTCTTGATCCTTTCATGAATGGGAAAAGTTTCTCTCTATCTACTCTGTCCAGACCTCTATCAAATCACCTCTCAGCCTTCTCTTCTCCAAGGAAAACAGTCCTAACTTCTCCAATCTATCATCATAACTGAAATTCCTCATCCCTGGAACCAATCTCATGAATCTTTTCTGTACTCTCTCCAAAGCCCTCATGTCTTTCCTCATGTGTGACCCCAGAATTGGATGCAATACTCGAGCTGAGGCCGAACTAGCGTCTTATACAAGTTCAACGTAACTGCCTTGCTCTTGTACTCTATGCCCCTAGAAATAAAGGCCAGGATACTGTATACTTTATTAACCACTCTCTCAACCTGTCCTGCCACCTTCAATGACTTATGCATATATACACCCAGGTCCATCTGTTCCTGCACACATTTTAGAATTGTACCCTTTATTCTATATTGTCTCTCCATGTTCTTCCTACCAAAATGAATCACTTCATATTTCTCTGCATTGAACTTCATCTGCCACCTGTCTGCCCATTCCACAAATTGTCTATGTCCTTTTGAAGTTCCACACTATCCTCCTCACAGTTCACAATGCTTCCAAGTTTCGTATCATCTGCAGACTTTGAAATTGTGCCATGCACACCAAAGTCTAGGTCATTAATATATATTAGGAAAAGCAAGGGTCCCGACACTGATCCCCGGGTAACTCCACAACGAACCTTCCTCCAGCCCAGGAAACATCCATTAACTAATTACTCTTTGTTTCCTGTTACTCAGATAATTTTGTATCCATGTTGCTACCATTCCTTTTATTCCATGAGCTACAAGTTTGCTCTCAAGCCTTTTGAAAGTCCATGTACACCACATCAACAGAATTGCCCTCATCAACCCTCTCTGTTGTCTCCTCAAAAAACTCCAGCAAGTTAGTTTTCCCTTAAGAAATCCATGCTGGCTTTCCTTAATTAACTCATATTTGTCCATGTGACTATTGATCTTGTCCCAAATTATTTTTCTAAAAATTTTCCCACCACGAAGTTAAACTGACTAGTCAGTAGTTGCTGGGCTTCTCTTTACTCCCTTTTTTGAGCAAGGGTCTAACGTTTGCAATTCTCCAGTCCTTTGGCACCACCCCCGAGTCTAAGGAAGACTGAAAAATTATGGCCAGTGCCTCTGCAATTTCCACTCCCACTTCCCTCAGTATCCTTGGATGCATCTCATTCGGCCCTGGTGCTTTAGCCACTTTTAAGTACAGACAGCCTATCTAATACTTACACTTTATCAATTTTAAACCCCTCTAGTGTCTGACTTACCTCCTCTTTTAACATTGCCTGGGTTGCATCTTCTTCCTTGGTAAAGAAAGGTGCAAGGTATTCAATTAATACCTCAGCTATGCCCTTTGCCTCCATGTGTAAATCCTCTTTCTGATCCCTAATCGGCCCCACTCCTCCTTTTACCACCCTTTTACTATTTATATGGCTTTAGAAAATGTTGGTATTTCCATTAATGCTAGCTGCCAGTCTCTTTTCATGTTCTCTCTTTGCTTCTCTTATTTGCTTTTTCACTTCCCCTCTGGACCTTCTATATTCAGCCTGGTTCTCAATAGTATTTTTTACATGTCATCTGTCATAAGAACACTTTTTCTTCTTTATTTTAATCTCTGCCTCTTTTGTCATCCAGGGAGCTCTGGATTTGTTTGCCTTACTTTTCCCTTTCGAGGGAATATACCTCGACTGTGCCCGAACTATCTCTTCTTTGAAGGTAGCCCATTGTTCATCTACCAATTTTCCTGCCAACTTTTGACTCCAATTGCAGTTGGATCAGAAGATCAGAATGCAGAACATTAGGTATCAGGGCTTGTTTCCTATTGAAAATCACCCCTTGTGATATACCAAGTTCGTCTTGATACATCCTTTACTATAGTCATGGAGAGGGACAGGAGCAGACGGGATGGGAAAATATTTAATTGGGGGAGGGGAAATTACAATGCTATTAGGCAGGAACTGGGGAGCATAAATTGGGAACAGATATTCTCAGGGAAATGCACGACAGAAATGTGGAGGTTGTTTAGGGAGCACTTGCTGCTACTGCTGGATAGGTTTGTCCCGATGAGGCAAGGAAGGGATGGTAGGGTGAAGGAACCTTGGATGACAAGAGATGTGGAACAGCTAGTCAAGAGGAAGAAGGAAGCTTACTTAAGGTTGAGGAAGCAAGGATCAGACAGGGCTCTAGAGGGCTACAAGGTAGCCAGGAAGGAACTGAAGAATGGACTTAGGAGAGCTAGAAGGGGACATGAAAAAGTCTTGGTGGGTAGGATTAAGGAAAATCCCAAGGCGTTCTACACTTATGTGAGGAACAAGAGGATGGCCAAAGTGTGGGTAGGACCGATCAGGGATAGTGGAGGGAACTTGTGCCTGGAGTCGGAGGAGGTAGGGGAGGTCCTAAATGAATACTTTGCTTCAGTATTCACTAGTGAGAGGGACCTGGTCGTTTGTGAGGACAGCATGAAACAGGCTGATATGCTCGAACAGTTTGATGTTAAGAGGGAGGATGTGCTGGAAATTTTGAAAGACATGAGGATAGATAAGTCCCTGGGGCCAGATGGGATATACCCAAGGATATTACGGGAAGCGAGGGAAGAGATTGCCGCGCCTTTGGCGATGATCTTTGCGTCCTCACTGTCCACTGGAGTAGTACCAGATGATTGGAGGGTGGCAAATGTTATTCCCTTGATCAAGAAAAGGAATAGGGATAACCCTGGGAATTATAGACCAGTCAGTCTTACGTCGGTAGTGGGCAAATTATTGGAGAGGATTCTGAGAGACAGGATTTATGATTATTTGGAAAAGCATAGTTTGATTAGAGACAGTCAGCACGGCTTTGTGAGGGGCAGGTCATGCCTCACAAGCCTTATTGAATTCTTTGAAGATGTGACAAAACACGTTGATGAAGGAAGAGCAGTGGATGTGGTGTATATGGATTTTAGCAAGGCGTTTGATAAGGTTCCCCATGGTAGGCTCATTCAGAAAGTAAGGAGGCATGGGATACAGGGAAAGTTGGCTGTCTGGATACAGAATTGGCTGGCCCATAGAAGACAGAGGGTGGTAGTAGATGGAAAGTATTCAGCCTGGAGCTCGGTGACCAGTGGTGTTCTGCAGGGATCTGTTCTGGGACCTCTGCTCTTTGTGATTTTCATAAATGACTTGGATGAGGAAGTGGAAGGCTCGGTTAGCAAGTTTGCCGATGACACGAAGGTTGCTGGAGTTGTGGATAGTGTGGAAGGCTGTTGTAGGTTGCAACGGGACATTGACAGGATGCAGAGCTGGGCTGAGAAGTGGCAGATGGAGTTCAACCTGGAAAAGTGTGAAGTGATTCATTTTGGAAGGTCAAATTTGAATGCAGAATACAGGCTTAAAGACAGGATTCTTGGTAGTGTGGAGGAACAGAGGGATCTTGGGTCCATGTCCATAGATCGCTCAAAGTTGCCACCCAAGTTGATAGGGTTGTTAAGAAAGCGTATGGTGTGTTGGCTTTCATTAACAGGGGGATTGTGTTTAAGAGCCGCGAGGTTATGCTGCAGCTCTATAAAGCCCTGGTTAGACCACACTTGGAATATTGTGTTCAGTTCTGGTCGCCTCATTATAGGAAGGATGTGGAAGCATTAGAGAGGGTGCAGAGGATGCTGCCTGGACTGGAGGGCATGTCTTACGAAGAAAGGTTGAGGGAGCTAGGGCTTTACTCATTGGAGCGAAGAAGGATGAGAGGTGACTTGATAGAGGGGTACAAGATGATGAGAGGCATAGATAGAGTGGATAGCCAGAGACTTTTTCCCAGGGTGGAAAGGGCTATCACCAGGGGGCATAATTTTAAGGTGATTGGAGGAAGGTTTTGGGGAGATGTCAGAGGTAGGTTCTTTACACAGAGAGTGGTGGTTGCGTGGAATGCACTGTCAGCGGTGGTAGTAGAAGCAGATACATTAGGGACATTTAAGCGACTCTTGGATAGGTACATGGATGATAGTAGAATGAAGGGTATGTAGGTAGTTTGATCCTCGAGTATGTTAAAGGTTCGGCACAACATCGTGGGCTGAAGGGCCTGTACTGTGCTGTATTGTTCTATGTTCTATGTTCTTGTTCTATGTCCAGAAACAGCGTCGATGTTCGGGTACTTCCTGTATGGTGTCAGGCCATCCTTCCACAATCACTTTCCACAGCAATGATAGGATAGTGTCACATGCTGTCTCATCTCTTAGTTGCTCACATTTGTAGGGTCTAAAACTCATGAGATCAATCTTCAGAACATCTTCAATCTTAGTATTCACATCCTGGACATGCAAATCTAGCGAGATATCAGCATATTTATTTGGGTTAGGCAATATGCTCAGGGTGTCCGAGGTGACCTTTTTGCTGCCTTTTTGCGACATTATATCGGACGTCACAATCGTAGCCCTGGACATTCAACAAAAGTCTCTGCAACTGTGGAGGAGCACTCATGAGAAGTTTGCGCCATAGAGTTTCAAGCAGCTTCTGGTCAATCTCCATGGTAAAATGTTTTCTGAACAAGTAGGTGTGAAACCGAACAATACTAAAAACCAGACCTAAGCTTTCACATTCAATGTTAGAATAATTGGATTGTGTTTGCAACAAACTCTTCGGCCTGAAGGTGATTGGCTTTCCTTCTGCATGATGAAGGCGCCTAATTCCTTCTGGGACGTGTCAACCTCGAGTGTGGTCTCCTTGGTCAGGTCGCAATACTGTAGCATGCTGTCTTGACTTGACAGAGCTAACTTTAAGGACTCAAACACCTGCTGGTGGTCTTCCTGCCAAAGTAAGGAGTATCTTTACACAGCAGTTCCCTTCGTGGTGCTTCTTGCTCAGCAAAAATGGGAATGTACGGGGTCAAAAGTTTGAACAGTCCTAGACTTGGTTGTTGGTCTTCCCGGTCCTGAGGAGTCGGCGTGGCTCTGACATAGTCAATTTTATCTGAGTCTAGGCATATTCCTGTGGTAGTGTATATCAATCCAAAGAAGTTGATGTGCCTAACGTTGACCTGGCACTTCTTATAATTAAGCACAAGGCCCTCATGATGAACAGCCAGCATTAGCAAATGCAGGTTTTGGTCATATATTTTTATTTAGAGATACAGCACTGAAACAGGCCCTTCGGCCCACCGTGTCTGTGCCGACCATTTATACTAACCCTATAGTAATCCCATATTCCCTACCACCTATCTACACTCGGGGCAATTTACAATGGCCAATTTACCCATCACCTGCAAGTCTTTGGCTGTGGGAGGAAACCAGAGCACCCGGCGAAAACCCACGCGGTCACAGGGAGAACTTGCAAACTCCGCACAGGCAGTACCCAGAATCGAACCCGGGCCCCTGGAGCTGTGAGGCTGTGGTGCTAACCACTGCGCCACTGTGCCGCCTCATGCTCTGCCTTTGTCTGCCCTCATCACCACAATATTGTTGGCTATATAGATACAGCCTGGGACATTTTCTGTAATCCTGTCCATGTATTATCGGAAATTGTCCTGGTTGACACACAGACCAAAAGGTAATCATCTGAAGCAGTATCTCCTGAATGGCATTCTAAAAGTTGTGAGCAACTGGGACTCACTAAGTGGACAGACCAGTCGCCATGCTTCGCATTGAGCTTTGAAAAATACTTAGTAGCAGTAAACTTATGATTCAACTCTTCCAGGGTCAGGATTTTATGCAGGCATCACTTGAGGGCTAAATTCAGTCATCGCGGTCCAAACAAATTCTGAGATTGCCATATTTCTTCAGCATGCAGA
This sequence comes from Heterodontus francisci, assembly GCF_036365525.1. NCBI lineage: Eukaryota > Metazoa > Chordata > Chondrichthyes > Heterodontiformes > Heterodontidae > Heterodontus > Heterodontus francisci. Next base: position 35,909,450 of record NC_090397.1, read on the forward strand.
TAATGGAGCTGCACCAATCAGAATGCCAGTGCACTTGGCAGATGAGTCCATTGTGCTGCATCTCATCCAGCTCCATTTTAAGCTTCTTTTGAATGTGCATGCTGCACTTCCTTGGCATGTCAATAGTAGGAACTGCATTCTCCCTCACGTGCAATATGGAATTACACTTGAAATCATCGATTGCATCAAACCTATCTGGGTAAAGTAGTTTCAGGTCTCTAACCAACTCAATGCACTCTGTGTTGCAACCTTCCATATTTTTTGGCATGGTGCTGACCTCATGTATTATGACAATTTGTAAATCTTGGCAGACTGGAATATCCAAAGAAAATATGGGTTTTTATTATAACTTAACTAGAACATACAGCTACTGCAGGAGCCACATCAACACACATCTTACACTGTCGGGTTACACCCACAACTCCCTGGTCATGTGTGATGCGACATCACTTCCTCCGGTGAACTTCACTTACAGCTTCGTAAGTAGGTCCCCTTAAAATCCCACAACAGTGAGAACAAGATTTCCTCAACAGGAGCTGCTTCTTAAAGTGGCACCTGCAATTCTTGAAACTGGGCATTTTCTGCTGTGAACTGTATTGAGATTTAGGTAAGTGTCTGCTAAAGTTTGGGGGCAGAGGGTGACAGCCAATGTTAGGCTAAGCAGCCAGAATGGTAGTGCTGCATCAATAAATTTGAAACCAAACAATCGGAGCAAGTTGATCTGATCTAAAGAAACAGGCAAAAAAATACAAAAGAAATAAAAGTCTCAAGAACAAGGACTCATCTTACTAATTGGTTAGGAAAGATAGTTGTTAAAATATTTCCAGTACCTTTCTACCTGCAGGAAAATGATTATCCCCAGCTTTTATAGGTGTACAATACTGGTCTCATCAGAAGTCTGGGAGCAATGAGGACACCTGCAAAACATGTCTCCAAAAGAATACACAACACAAACATCAGCTGACATGCTGGGTACATGAACACAAATCACCTACTATATGTGTTGTTATTTACCCAGTGGTGGATTTTTGTTCAAAAGGCAAAGTAAATTGTGAGAATGCATATAATGCTATGCTAATACTTTAATAAAACAATGTATAAAACATTAAAAGGAATAATAATGATGCTGTTGCAATTGTCCAGCTCTTTTGAAGTGTGAAACTCACATCCATTTTAGCTTCAATTTTCCAAGTGGACTTTTCCCATCCTGTTCATTTCTGTGTACTTATGTTGTTATTTAGCTATTCCCTTAGGTTGGAAAATTGCATGTCACTCCACTATTTAAGGAAGATGAGAGAATGAAACCAAGGAATTATAGTTACCTTAACACCTGTTGTGGGATATTGCTAGAGTTTATAATTAAAGATGGAGTGACTGAACACCAGGAAATTTTTCAGCTGATCAGAGAGAGCCAGCATGGATTTGGAAAGGGAAGGTCATGCCTGATGAACCTTTTGAAGAGGTAACTAAAGTAGTGGACAGAGGAATGCCTATGGACTTCTGGAAGGCATTCAGTAAAGTCCCTCAGAAGAGATTATTAGCTAAAGTTGAAGCTTATGCAATTCAGGGCATATTATTTACCTGCTTAGGAGATTGGCTGAGTGGCAGGAAACGGAGAGTAAGGAGTATGGGCAGGGCCTCCAATTGACAGGATGTGACAACTGGCTAATGACTAGGGGTGAGTGTTGGGGCCTCAACTATTCACTGTACTTAATAATGATGATGGGGTAGAAAGCCATATATCCAAGTTTGCTGATGACACAAAAATATGTAGCATTATTAGCAGTGTAACTGGAAGCATAAAATTACAAAGAGATATTAATAGATTAAGTGAATGGGCAAAATACTGGGAAATGGATTCAATACAGCAAGAATGAGATCATCCACTTTGGACCTAAAAAGGATAAATCAAGGTACTTTCTAAATAGTAAAAGCAGTGGAGCAGTGGTGGTCCAAAGAGACAAAAGCAAAATACTTCAGAAGCTGGAAATCTGAAACAAAAACAGAAAATGCTGGAAATACTCAGCAGGTCGGGCAACATCTGTGGAGATAAAAACAGATTTAGGTCTGTGTGCCCTTTCATCAGAACTGACAAAAGTTAGAAAAGTTTTGAGCAAGTGAAAAGTGGGGAGGGGGGAAGAAGAACAAAAGTGAAGGTCTGCGATAAGGTGGAGGGCAGGACAGATGAAATGACAAAAGGCTTCATGGTACAAAGCCTAAGCGGGTATTAATGGGATAAATGAAGAAACAAAAGATGTATCTGGATGAGGTGTAAATGACGGGATAGCAGCCGTCCGAGCACAAAGTAAAGGAATTAAGAAAGAAACAAGCATTGGGAGAAAAGAAAAATGAACCAGCAAAAAAGTGCTAATGCAGAAAAAAATGGAGGCAGAGGTTATGATCAAAAATTATTGAACTCGGTGTTGGGTCTGGAAGGCTACAAAGTGCCCATTTGAAAGATAAGGTGCTTTCCTCAAACTTGCATTCCCAGTCAAAAGATGTTCTTCCCTCCCTCCCCCTTGCTCAAAACCTATTACATTTCTAATTTTTGCCTGTTCTGATGAAAGGTCCTCGATTCTGTTTTTCTCTCCACAGATGCTGCCTGACCTGCTGAGTATTTCTAGAATTTTCTGTTTTTGTTTCAGATTTCCAGCATCTGAAGTATTTTGCTTTTGTCTCTTTGGACCACCACTGCTCCACTGCTTTTACTATTTAGAAAGTACCTTGATTTATCCTTAACTGTGAGCAGTTCTGGGTGCCACACCTGTGGGACAATATATTGGCCTTGGAGGGAGTGCAGTGTAGATGTACAGTAAACCTGTAGTGTAAATGTCCACCCTAACAATCTTTAGCTCAGTGGCATAACTACACATAAATATCACATTGTGCATATACAATGTGTTACTTCATGTAATCAGATACAATTAATTTTTGAAGGAGCTTAATTATGCACTAAGAAATGCATGCCAACAGTTTACAGCATAATGATGCAGATTAAGTAGGAGTGTCAAATATCTGCCATGCTTTAATTTGAAGAAAAATATTTAGCACCATCATTAAAAGTCTGGCTATTGTTGCAGTACAAACATTTGACACAACCGAAGGGGTGAGGCTGTGACAGGAGACTAGCAGCTCCCATTATTACTGTTTATTTCTTATCAGTATTATCTTCCAAAACAAATTAAAATTTAATTGTCAGTCTCTATAGGCTTCACCAGGAAACGCTCATGTACCTGAGCAGCTTTCAAAGGAATCTTTTAGCTAAAGCTTCCAATGCACTATCACAACTTCACTGCAGCAGAGATTGGCTTAATTTACTGTACAAATGATTAAATATCTGAACTCATTTCATTAGCACAATGTTCAATAATGGTAAAAAAAAAGAAGAATGTGAGGTAGAAACTGTCTGTGCTATGGATATGAATTAATATGCTGGTACATTTGCTCATTACAATGCAATTTACGCAGAGCATTTTATTTTTACAGCTGTTGTACAATCTCATTTAGAATAGGGAGAGCATGTGGCAGGAACTTAGCTGAAAGCAGAGGAAAAATCAAAATCTGACTAAAACTGACAATTTATCACACAGCGAACACAATATGAGTACAATGAAGATACAAATCTTCCCTCTACAGCTTCCCACTTCATAGCCCCGCAACACCGAACAGCCTACTTCTAGCTTCATCCAAAAATCCACAAACAGGACTGTCCACATAGACCCATCAGACTAAACTTTATGAGCATGTCGCAATTCCCGGTGGTGCGCTCTGCTGTCGGCGGTCTCCAGGCGCAGATGTGTTGTCACTGAGCCCCCAAGATATTTCACGTGGGGGCTCATTTAAATGGAGGGGGCAGAACGGCCGGCCTGATGACATCATCGGGGGGCAGCCGCTCTGTCCCCGGCAATGGCGTCCGGTGCCACTGCGCATGCGCCGGCACCATTTTAAAGGGCTTCAAGCCCTTAGAAGCAATTTTAATTTTTAAAGTTATACAACAGATCATTGTCCTCAAAAAGTGAAATAAAAGCTGGAGGCTCTTTCCCACGCCACCCTCTGCCCCCCCCTAATATTTGTTCATGGGTCTATATCACAAAAATTAAATTTATTCTCAACCCGAACTTTACCCCCCGACCTAGTTGCATTTGCCTTTCAATCTCTTCCCACCATCCCCACAGCTAATAAAAAGTGTTTTCCTCGCATCCCCTGCCTCCCGCCCTGATAATTTTATTCCCCCCCCTCCCCACCACTGTCACGCCTTGGAACTCCAAATGGAGTTCTGAAGGTGCGGAATTTGCAGCCGGCGGCCGGAATATCGGCGTGGGATGGCCGCCGGGACAAGGTATGTTACTTTGCATGCATTAACATTCATTACCATATTCAAATAAAGACTCCGCCACTGAGCGACTGGGGTGGGGGGGTGCGCACCAAGGCCTTGCCACCGCCGTTAAAATGTGGCAGGGCCTTCTTGGCATCGGGAGTTATGGCAAGCTTCTCCCAGAAGAATTTTCACGGCCCCTGCACCGCGACCCCCGCACTGGAGGCCTCATATAATTAAGTCCATCATTTCAGCCTGTTCCTGCCCTGCTGGACGTATTTCCTCCTCCCTTGATTATATTATTTCTCCCCTGGTCCAGTCTGTTCCCACCTACATCTGTGACTCTTCTGACACCCATGTCATTTTGATAGTTTCCAGTTTCCTGGCCCTAACCACCTCCTCTTCACTATGGACGCCCAATCTCTCTACACCTCCATCCCCCACCAGGACAGTCTGACGGTTCTCTGCTTCTTCCTTGAACAGAGGCCCAACCAGTCTCCATCCACCACCACCTTCCTCCACCTGGCTGAACTTGTTCTCACATTGAACAACTTCTCCTTCAACTCCACTAACGTCCTCCAAATAACAGGTGTTGCTATGGGTACCCATACGGGTCCTAGTTATGCCTGTCTTTTTGTGGGATATGTCGAACATTCCTTGTTCCAGTTCTACTCAGGCCCACTTCCCCAACTCTGTTTCTGGTACATTGATGATTGTATCGGTACCCCTTCCTTCTCCCACCTGGAACTGGAAACCCTCATCAACTTTGCTTCCAATTTCCAGCCTTCTCTCACCTTCACAGGGTCCATCTCTGACACTTCCCTTCCCTTCCTCGACTTCTCTGTCTCCATCTCTGGGGATAGCCTGTCCACTAGTATTTATTATAAGCCCACCGACTCCCACGGTTATCTTGACTACACTTCCTCACATCCTGCCTCCTATTCTCCCAGTTTCTACATTTACGCCTCATCTGTTCTGATGATGCAACCTTCAACAACAGCACCTCTGATATGTTTTCCTCTTTCCTTAACTGAGGATTCCCCCGCACTGTGGTTGACAGGGCCCTCAACTGTGTCTGACCCATTTCCGGCACTTCAGCCCTCACCCCTTCCCCTCCCTCCCAGGACTGCGACAGGATTCCCCTTGTCCTCACTTTCCATCCCACCAGCCTCCACATCCAAAGGATCATCCTCCGCCATTTCCACCACCTCCAGCGTGATAACACCACCAAACACATCTTCCGCTCCCCTTCCCTGTCAGCATTCCAAAGGGACCATTCCCTCCGCGACAACCTGGTCCACTCCTCCATCAATCCCGACACCTCTTTCCTTTCCCACGGCACCTTCCCATGCAATCACAGGAGGTGTAATACCTGCTCTTTTACCTCCTCTCTCCTCACCATCCAAGGTCACAAACACTCCTTCCAGGTAAAGCAGCGATTTACTTGTACTTCTTTCAATTTAGTATACTGTATTTGCTGCTCATAATGCAGTCTCCTCTACACTGAGGAGACCAAATGCAGGTTGGGTGACCGCTTTGCAGAACACCCTGCTCGGTCTACAAGCTTGATCCTGAGCTTCCGGTTACTTGCCATTTTAATTCACCAACTTGTTCCCATGCCCACATTTCTGTCCTCGGCCTGCCACAGTGTTCCAGCAAACATCAACACAAGCTCAAGGAACAGTCCCACATCTTCCAATTTGGCACTCTACAGCCTTCTGAACTCAATATTGAGTTCAATAACTTCAGACTATCAGCCCATTATTTTTTGTTTATTCATTATTTTATATTTATAAATATTTTCTTCTTTTTTAATTAATCATTCCTATAGTTTTAACCATGGGGTAGTCTTAAACTTATTTTTCATGTTTTTGTTTTCGTACAGAGCTGTTCATTATTCAGCCATTAGCACTCTCTCTGGACTCATGCTTTGTCTTTCGCTACAACTATTTAGTACTCTTTTTGCATTATTTTCCATGACATTGGGTGGCAAAGTGGTGCAGTGGTTAGCACCGCAGCTTCACAGCTCCAGTGACCCAGGTTTGGTTCTGGGTACTGCCTGTGCGGAGTTTGCAAGTTCTCCCTGTGACTGTGTGGGTTTCCGCCGGGTACTCCGGTTTCCTCCCACAGCCAAAGACTTGCAGGTTGATAGGTAAATTGGCCATTATAAATTGCCCCTAGTGTAGGTAGGTGGTGGGGATGTGGTAGGGAATATGGGATTAATGTAGGATTAGTCTAAATGGGTAGTTGTTGGTTGGCACAGACTCGGTGGGCCAAAGGGCCTGTTTCAGTGCTGTATCTCTCTATGATCTGTCATTTAATCTCTTCCCCCATCACAGTCCTTCCTTCTTGTTCTTCTTCCCCCTCCCCCCTTTCATTTGCGTAAAAACTGTTACATTTCTAACATTTGCCAGTTCTGATGAAGGGTCAGAGACCTGAAATTCTGTTTCTCTTGACACAGATGCTGCCAGACCTGCTGAGTATTCTGTTCTCATTTATGAGTACAATGAAGAGGTTCAGCTTTCAAACAACAATCACACTGAAAAGGCAATGGAAGATCTGCAGAATTCAAAGACAGGGGAATAATCCAGAAAATCTGACATTACTGCTTCACATAAGCATACTCGCTCATTTTTTTCTTTTTTGCGATGTCCTTTTGAAAGTATAATTTTTCCTACAAAGATTAAGCCACAAATTAGGTGCCAATATCATCACTGTCACGAAAGTACTTTCTTTTTATTTAAATTTTGAGGACTTACGCTTTAAAACTGAAAAAAAGGCTTCCATTGATGCTGGCCTTTGCATTTTTTAGAAAAAAGGTCATTGTAAGGTCTTTTGGACTTGGTTTGTAAACAGCCCTTACAGGAAGGCACCTGTCTTTAGATAATTACCCAGCAAGGGTCTTTTGACTTAGGGGAGATGTTTACAGAGAAGTTACAGGTCAAGATTTGTAGGGGTCAGGAGGCTTGATTCTTGAGATTGTTTTGTTTTTGTTTTGGACAGTCAGTTGGAGTTTTAAAAATCAACCTGAGGACAAAACTCCAGCTCAGCCAGTTCCATCTCTTTGAAAAGCCTGCCAGATTGTCCATCTCTTTGAGAAGCTCTTAGAAGCAAGTGTAAGAAATAGCAAAATTGATAATGCATTCCTCCTGAAAGGCTTGCCTGAAACCCCAGTTTCTGCATTTCTCCTGAGATGCTGGAAAAATCTGCTGGATAAATCCTCAAAATCTGACTGAATTGCTCCAGAATAGGATCCCACAACAGCTATCAATTTGGGACATTAAACCAAAAAAAGGACAACTGACATCTTTCCCTATCTTCTCATTTTTCTTCAACAATTAGCAAACATTTGGCCAAAGTCTTTTTTGTCTTTTTTTTTGTAACAGAGCTCTAAAAAGAAAATATCTATTTTTTCAAGTTAACCGGTGTGTCTGTGTATGTGTGTGTGTTTGGTGGGGGCATGGGCGGGGAGGGGGGCTAAGGTAATAGGGAACTTTAATATATCAATCTGTGTGTTAATGCCTTGCTTTGTTACTGTTTAGGTCTTCTTTTATAATCAACTGATAATTTTGTTGTTTATTAAAGAAACCTGGTTGGTGTATTTTATTCTGGGACAAAGAGTAGAGTCTATGTTTGACTGTCTTGGTAACTGGGCAAATATTTAAATATATGTTGTGACCTGTGGAAAAGTGGAACTAGAAAAGTGAGTGCACGCCTCCCACCTCGGTCGTAGCATCACACATTCATTTTATGTATTGCATTGTTCCCTATGTTATTGGGTAAATTCACCAAATCCATGTTTCCAGCAGAGAGCTGCAGATAAAAGTATATAAATAGGACTTATTGTGACACTGATTCTCTGACCTACTCTCCCTTTCAGCATGACTTCATGCTGGAAGCACAGGATTTGTTAATTTACCCTTATATTCCATTGTAATGCTTCTGTACAGTTTAATAAATTTCAACTTTTCTTCTTTAAACCTAAGAAAACCTGTTTGTGCTGGTTTATTTGCCTTATAATTGGAAAGCGGTGAACAAGGATTCACCAAGGGGGAGCTAAAAACACGGCTTGTTTAAAATTAAACCCTGTTACAGTAAGACCAGGTGAAGGCAGCCAGAATACCATATTTAAACTACCCTAGAGGCAAAGACGAATCGTGACCTTGAAACTCCCTACTTGAGCAAATGTAACAGAATTTCTGCCATTGAACTGTGACTGAGATTTAACCAAAGAAGTCTGCAGCAAAGCATCCATTCACCTGAAACTTTCCAAAGTCTGACATCTGTGAACAAGGATAAAGGAAAAAACAGGCCTGCACCACTTCTAAATCTTCCTCCTGGGGAAACAAACAAGATTTCACAACAATAAAAACAAGAAATGCTGGAACCACTCAGCAGGTCTGGCAGCATCTGTGGAAAGAGAAGCAGAGTTAATGAAGAAGGGTCACTGACCCAAAACGTTAACTCTGCTTCTCTTTCCACAGATGCTGCCAGACCTGCTGAGTGGTTCCAGCATTTCTTGTTTTTATTTCAGATTTCCAGCATCCGCAGTATTTTGCTTTTATTTAAGATTTCACAACAAACTCTTTTAAAACCATCAGATCCAAATGCATGTTATCTTTTAATCTTTATCTATTCTTGCGTGCATGTGTGTGTGTGAGTGGAGTTGCAAATATTTTCGGGTATTATTTGATATTTATCTTTCTTTAAACCTACGAGAAAGCCTATCATTTGTCTGTTTATTGACCATTAAAATGCCCAAGGGTTGAAACACATTTCTGATAAAAAACCTTACCTTTGGTCAGTTGAGAGGCGAAAAAGGGAAACCATCCCTATAATTTCCCAGCTGTCAGTAACACAAGCCGTACTGGACGTCTTGGGACTGGAGATCATTTAACAAATGAGCCAGAGTGAAGTCAGATGCTTCCTAAAAGCTGAAGGCTACCATCCTTTTTCCATTATTCTTTCTCAATTCATTCACTCATTTATTAGTTTCATTTTAGCCACGCACCTGAGGGTATTTGGGCTAAAATGATATTTCTAATTCCTGCTCAGCTGACATGAGTGAACGTAAAGAGTGTTGGATCTAAAGTGAGAGGAACAACTTTCCTTCCCTTACTTGATGAGTGAGAAGTGGGAAAAGTAAACAGAGCAAGTGCTTTGTTTTGAAATTACTTCAAAAGAACTTCCTGCAACAGGACTGTTCTCGTTTGTGCTGTTTTCCAATTCAATAGAACAAAAATAGAAGAAGTTATAACATTTGTCTCTTTTGAGAGCAATGTCTCTGATCTACTTGAGTCACAAGCCAAATGTGCCAAGAGAATGGGCAGGATACAATTGATCAGGCCTCCCATCAATGCAGCTCAGTCAGTCAAGAAAATATATGTGACAATGCCATGAGCTGAATTTTTTTTCTCTTTATATCCTTAATTCTGGCTTTCAATCAGTGCCTCACAACAGAACTCCCCTGAAGTCATAAACTGTTGGTGCTTTGAAGTACAATGCCATTTTTCTACAGTATCAGCCATTCTGCTGTCTATTCAGACAACATTGGGCGTTCTTTGTTATGAGAAGAATATATATTCAGAGTTGTGTTGCTACAATGAAATTCCATATACCATTTCTGTTTGTTAAAGCTAAAGAAAAACAGTCCATGTAGGTGACAGAAAATAATGGAAATAGAATATAAGATCCCTTGGCAATAGTTGATTAATTTATTCATTAATCCTTAGTGTTTCATCTTAGTACAGAGCCTCTGACCAAAGCCTTAATCTGAAAAACAAGTTAACAGCTGGAGGATTTTATAGAGAACCTGTCTCCTGTGTATACTTACTTTGAAGTTGGTGAATATACTGATCAGCCCAGTGACCTTTTCAATAGTCATATAGATTATAAATAAATGATAGCATGTAGTGTGTTCTGGTAAATGTGTCGTGAAGATCTAATATCAGGTCTTTTTCATAAAAGTTACGAAAAGAAACAATCTTTACAATGTGATGATGCATGATGGTTTCTAAATTTTAAATTCATTCTTAATCCAGCGATAACAAGATTTTGCTCTGTTCCACGCATTACTTTCAAGGGTAGGACAGGTTGGGTTTCTCCCACAATTCATGTTTGCTTCATCTTTTCCCATAATTTGTGAAAGCAGTTATTGGAATCATAAGCCATTAATTCATTGACTCTACATTCTTAATTGTTGGCTTGGAATTAAACAGTTATTTCCAGCAGACTAGCAGGTCAAAAACAGCGTTGTATTTTTTAAAATTAAATTTATATCCTAAAATGGTTACACTTAATCTGTAATGTGAGGTTGTGACATCAAAATGTGTTTCAATTACTTTAAGTAAAAGGATCGCCGTACAATAAAAAAACATTGTACAGCAAATAAACGAGACTGATTAGTAGAGAGACAGCATGCCATTAAAAAACAATTTGAAGCATTGCAAAATATATTTCAATAAACCAAAATATTTTAACAAATAGACAGAGACGCATACAAAATTGGATAGCATTTGTTAAAGCTGGCTTCTCCCAGCTTTTCTTTGCTGCATTATATCTTCAATTTCCAGTGCAATTGGAGGTTGGATTTTTCTCTGAGAGATGAAGGAACAGTGCCAGCTGTTCATTACACTTGCATTTGCCCTCAGACTCTCTGGGATTTTGCACTGGGGTTTACTATGATTATAAATCCAAAACAGTGCACTGCTCTGTATTCTCCCATTTTTGAGAAAGTTTATCATCTTAAAAGATTGGACAGTGAGAATCTGGGATCTGTGTGAACAGGGCAAGAAAATGTGCATCTCCTTAACCAATTAGATTGAATAATGGTTAATCAGCAGCACAGAGTCTGAACCAGAAAGTGTGAGGTAGAGTAATTAGTTTAACATGAAATCAGGTACAAAAAGCAAAATAAAGAAAAGGAAAGACAAATGGGATTAGGAGAGAGAAATAAAAGGGATAAAAAAGAAAAGAAAAAAGTAGTTTTTTTATATCTTTAAAATCTCTACCAATATTTAAAATCTGACGGAATTAGAATCCACACTTGCAAAACTTAATTGTCAGTGCCAGAGAGGTTGTTTGGCAGATTTAGGACTCATCACTCCATTAAAAATTTATTTACACTGGAAGGTTAGTGTCAGTATCATGTAAGTATTTATTGCTCATCCCTAAAAGCCCTAGAGAAGGTGATGATGAGCTGCCCTCTTGAACCACTGCAGTCTTTGTGGTGTAGGTACACTTACAGTGCTGAAGGAGGTTCCTGGATTTTGACCCGGCGACAGTGAAGAAATGGCAATATTCTTCTTCTTCTTTGACCTCCTTGTCTCGAGAGACAATGGGTAAGCACCAGGAGGTGGTCAGTGATTTGTGAAGCAGCGCCTGGAGTGGCTATAAAGGCCAATTCTAGAGTGACAGACTCTTTCACAGCTGCTGCAGATAAAATTGGTTGTTGGGGCTGTTACACAGTTGGCTCTCCCCTTGCGCTTCTGTCTTTTTTCCTGCCAACTGCTAAGTCTCTTCGACTCGCCACACTTTAGTCCCGCCTTTATGGCTGCCCGCCAGCTCTGGCAATCACTGGCAACTGACTCCCACGACTTGTGATCAATGTCACAGGATTTCATGTTGCGTTTGCAGAAGTCTTTAAAGCGGAAACATGGATGGCCGATGGGTATGATTCCAGTGGCGAGCTCGCTGTACAATGTATCCTTGGGGATCCTGCCATCTTCCATGCGGCTCACATGGCCAAGCCATCTCAAGCGCCGCTGGCTCAGTAGGGTGTATATGCTGGGGATATTGGCCGCCTCGAGTTCTTCTGTGTTGGAGATACGGTCCTGCCACCAGATGCCAAGGATTCTCCGGAGGCAGCGAAGATGGAATGAATTGAGACGTCGCTCTTGGCTGACATACGTTGTCCAGGCCTCGCTGCCATAGAGAAAGGTACTGAGGACACAGGCTTGATACACTTGGACTTTTGTGTTCCGTTTCAGTGCGCCATTTTCCCACACTCTCTTGGCCAGTCTGGACATAGCAGTGGAAGCCTTTCCCATGCGCTTGTTGATTTTTGCATCGAGAGACAGTTACTGGTGATAGTTGAGCCTAGGTAAGTGAACTCTTGAAGCACTTCCAGAGTGTAGTCGCCAATATGATGGAAGGAGCACTTCTGATGTCCTGTCCCATAATGTTCGTTTTCTTGAGGCTGATGGTTAGACCAAATTCAGTGCAGGCAGCCGCAATCCTGTCGACAAGTCTCTGCAGACTCTCATCTGTGTGAGATGTTAATGCAGCATCGTCAGCAAAGAGGAGTTCCCAGATGAGGACCTTCCATACTTTGGTCTTCGCTCTTAGATGAGCAAGGTTGAACAACCTGCCACCTGATCTTGTGTGGAGGAAAATTCCTTCTTCTGAAGATTTGAACGCATGTGAGAGCAGCAGGGAGAAGAAGATCCCAAACAGTGTAGGTGCGAGAACACAGCCCTGTTTCACGCCACTCAGGTTAGGAAAGGGGTCTGATGAGGCACCGCTATGCTGAATTGTGCCTATCATATTGTCATGGAATGAGGTGATGATACTTAGTAGCATTGGTGGACATCCGATTTTTTCTTGTAGTCTGAAGAGACCACGTCTGCTGACGAGGTCAAAGGCTTTGGTGAGATCAATGGAAACAACGTAGAGGGGCATCTGTTGTTCGCGGCATTTCTCCTGTAGCTGGCGAAGGGAGAACAGCATGTCAATGGTGGATCTCTCTGCTCGAAAGCCACACTGTGCCTCAGGGTAGACATGCTCAGCCAGCTTCTGGAGCCTGTTTAAAGCGACTCGAATGAAGACTTTTCCCACTATGCTGAGCAGGGAGATTCCATGGTATTTGTTGCCGTCACCGCGGTCACCCTTGTTCTTATAGAGGGTGATGATATTGGCATCGCGCATGTCATGTGGTACTGCTCCCTTCTCCTAACACAGGCAAAGCAGTTCATAGAGTGCTGAAAGTATAGCAGGCTTGGCACTCTTGATTATTTCAGGGGTAATGCCATCCTTCCCAGGGGCTTTTCCACGGGCTAGAGAATCAATGGCATCACTGAGTTCCAATTTTGTTGGCTGTACGTCCAGCTCATCCATGACTGGCAGAGATTGGGCTGCATTGAGAGCAGTCTCAGTGACAACAATTTCCCTGGAGTACAGTTCTAGGTAGTGCTCTGCCCAGCGGTCCATTTGCTTGCATTGGTCAGTGATTGTGTCCCCTGATTTAGATTTGAGCGAGGCGATCTTCTTGATGGTTGGCCCAAAAGATCTCTTAATGCTATCATACATTCCTCAGATGTTTCTGGTGTCAGAGGCCAGCTGAATATGACTGCATAGGTGTTGCCAGTAGTGCAGCGCTTCTGGCTGCTTTAAGTGCTAAAGATGTTAACTTGCTGGAGGCTTTCTTGTAGTTCAGCAGTGCAATGCACCTAGCGGCTATGACAGGTTCCAGCTCTTCAAAGTGAGATTGAAACCAGTCTGCATTTTGCTTCACACATTTGCCATAGGTGGTCATTGCTGAGTCATAGATGGTGTCTCTGAAGGGCTTTTTCAAGTGAATTTAGAAACTTATGTAAAAGCTGTGGATAAGAAATTCTGCTAGTGTTGACGTGCAAGTGGCCCTTCTGCTTGGAGTGATGCAGCTTCTTTGGTTTGAGTCTAACCTTGCTGCACACCAGGGAGTGGTCGGTGTTGCAGTCCGCACTGTGGAAGCTGCGTGTGATTTGAATGTTGTTTAAAGAGGCTCGCCATGTGACGATGAGGTCCAGCTGGTGCCAATGACATGATCTTGGGTGCCTCCAAGAAACCTGGTGACAAGATTTAGTATGAAAGAATGAGTTGGTGATGCAGAGGTTACGATAGGTACACAACTCAAGCAGTCTCTGTCCATTCTCATTCATCCTTCCAATGCCATAGCACCCAAGGCAGGAGGGCCATGAGTCATGGTCAGCCCCAACCCTGGCATTAAAGTCCCCCAGCAGGAACAGATGTTCGGTATTGGGGATGCTACTAATGATATTAAGGAGTTCCTTGTAGAACCGGTCTTTAGCTTCAGGTGGGGGGCAGAGTTTTGGAGCATAGATGCTGAGTAGATGTACTGGACCAGAGGCGGTGAGCAGTCGGATGGACAGTATGCGTTCCGAGCCATTTGAAGGTGGCTCTATCAGGCTGAGCAAAGAGTTTCTGATGACGAAGCCAACTCCAGGCTGTCTTGGTTCTACAGGATCCCTACCCTGCCAGAAGAAGGTGTAGTCTTGCTCTCTTAGAGATCCGCTCGCAGGGACGCGTAATTCCACGTTATGATGGTGTGTGAACTGGAAGGAAACTTGCAGGTGGTGGTGTTCCCATGCACTTGCTGCCCTTGTTCTTCTAGGCAGCAGAGTTCGTGTGTTTGGAGGTGCCATCAAAGAAGCCTTGGCAGGTGGCTGCAGTGCATCGTGTAAGTGATACACACTGCAGCTATGGTGCACCAGGGGTGGAGGGAGTTAATGTTTAAGGTGGTGGATGGGATGACAATCAAGTGGGCTGCTTTTTCCTGGATGGTGTCAAACTTCTTGAGTGTTGTTGCAGCAGCACCCATCCAGGCAAGTGTAGAGTATTCCATTGCACTCCTGACTTGTGTCTTGTAGATGGTGGACAGGCTTTAGGGAATCAGGATATGAGTTACTCGCTGCAGAATTTGTAGCCTCTGACCTGCTGTTGTAGCCACAGTATTTATATGACTGGTCCACAGTTATGTTTCTGGTCAATGGTAACCCCCAGGATCACCTGCCCATTTTAAAGTCGTGGTGAATTTTGACTGGAGAAAGTGCTGAAAATCATTATAGAAGTGAGTTTGACCTTGGAAAAACACAAAAAATTGAACAATATGGTGGAGAGTCAGTTCCTAGGTTTTCCAATGTTTCCACAATAGAAACCATCTTCAAAGTCAGTTTTAAACAGAGGTGGCCAAACAAAAATCCACCCCATTATGTTCTTGCACAATATTATGACATTAGTTAGTGCCAATTCATTTCTTAAAAAAAGAGTTAAACTTGAACACATGCAGCGAATAGTCCTTTTCAACTATTACCATTGTCTCCACTCCCCTACCGCCATCCCACACCCACCCACTCCAAGAATTATCTAGCAGAAAAGCTTTTGATGACATTAAAATTGATCGTAAAAATAAAATTAATTGACACTAGCTAATGTCATAATATTGTGCAAGAACATGATGGGGTGGATTTTTGTTTGGTATGGAATGGTGGTGCTGAAATCTGATAAAAATCATTCCATAAACAGTGATGCATGAATGTAGAACTGATTCCTCAATCCCTTTGTACCATAGATTGAGCAGGCAACAATTTATGAGAGAAACATTTCTTGTTAAAAGAAACAGCTTACCCTTTGAATACAAATCTGTAGCTAGATCCTGTAATATGAAATATAGGTCTAGAAATTCCATCCGTGTCTAATATTTAACAGGAGTAATTAAGATTCATTCACCATATGTAAGCTCTTAGTGTCTGTTTTGTATGCTTGTTTACCTATTCTAGTTTTCCTATAAGGTATATTTTCAGTGGCTACATCTTTGTAGGTTGAAGGGCACTAAGCTTCCATTGAGGGCACTTCAGATGGCTGTGCTGGCTTGCTCGATTAGCTCTGAGCCTTGGGGACTCAGCTGCAGAATGTAGCATCTTGGTTTGGGTCAAGGTGGTCTGACCAGGTTGGCTGTGTGACCTGAACAGAGTCAGAGGGCGGCCTGCAAAGCAGGCATGCTGTCATCCCTGAGAGAGGACAGTAGTTGCCTTTGCCAATGGGCCAAGGCCCCTGCCCTGGTACTGTCTCAAAGCTCGTGTGGCTCTACATGAGAATATAGTGCAAGTGTGATGTGATGCTCTGAAAGCCTCGGTCAACACTTGCCCCAAAGTCAAGGTGGCAGCCATGTTCGTATGGCAGCAGGGTGATCAGCCATGGAAACTGTCAGCAGAAGCTTCATCATGGTGGCTGCTACTGTGACCATTCAATCCATATTGGACAGAATGGTCTCCATGCACTGATCGAAGACCTGACATAAGATGAAGTTGGATTCCTCCCTGCTCTGAGCTATTGCATGTTATCTTGCTGCCCAGCGCATCTAGCATTTCCTGGTGTATGCCCATCAGCCTTCTTTGGTAGTCTAGGCCCTGGGAGTCTGCATCTGTCTACTTTGTAGTATGTGATTTTTGCCCTTACGTCCTCCAGCAAGCTCTTGCACATGTGGTGATTGCTTCCTCATGAGAAAATTAATCAACTAGCCCACCCTTTTAATTATGCATGGTCACTGTCTTTGAGCTAGTGTTTGCTGGGGTCATATAGAATGGTGGTGCATCTTTTGGAATACAGACTTCCTGGTGCTGAAGTGGCAGAGGGGCGTCCACATTTTCAACACCTGAAATGAAAGATAATTATAAGGGCTGGATTTTACAGGCCCCATGACATCAGGGGTCGAGGTTGGGGGGGCTCAGAAAATGCCTCCAGGAGAGGCCCGCCAAGGGCCTTGATGGCATCAAGGCCCGGCCTCATATTGCCAGGGGTGGTGAGGCCTCATGGCGCACCCCCCCCCCCCACCCCCCGCCACTCTTCGATGGGACCGATATTACCATAGTCAAACAAATGCTAATCAATGAATTAAATACTTACCCGCACCCGCCATCCATTCCGGTGCCATATTGGTGGAGATCCGATGCGGGACACTGGTGAGAAGGGGGGAGCAGGTAAGTATTTCAGTGAAGTGGTGGTGGGAGTGGGGAAAAACTATTCTGATTGGTGGAGGGGATGGTGGAAAGGGGTTGAAGGTAAACATTAATGAACTTTGGGGGGAGAAAGGTCAGGTACACAAGGTAAGTACTTTGGGGGGTATGAGAGGGCAAGGAATGAACTAAATGGATATTGTTGGGGGGGCGGAAGAGGGGATAGAAACACTTTAATTTTTTAACCTAAATCCAAAGTGCATATTCCTTTAAAAATTTAAATTAAATGTAAGGGCTGGAAGCCCTTTAAAAATGGCGTCAGCGTCTGCGCAGTGGACGTACCGCCCGCCCCCTGCACAGCTGCTCTGTGGAGTGAAGCCCACACGTGCGTGCCGACATCGTTGTAGCTCACTACTGAGATTGGCAGCGAGCTTGTAAAATGCAGCCCTAAGTGTTTGCCTCTAGCGTGCAGGGGGAGAAAAGAAAGAAATGGCTGGTGAAAGAATCTGCAGTTTGTCACGTAAAGAGTGTGGGGTGAGATAGAAGTAAGAAGAGGAGAAAAGGATAAGGGTGTGAAGAAACCCTGCACAACACCTCCTTTAATGCTGCCACTTACCATAGTCACAACTCTCTCTCTACCCATGGTGGCCAGTACATCTTCTTCAACAGGGTACAGGATGGGCAGGTGCACTCAGCCTCCTCTGGTGACAGCCTCCTGCCATAAGTTGTGTGAGACCATTTCCTGCAAGAAAGGAGTGTGTTTATGACATTCTTGGAGGTGTTTGGAGAAAGTGCATGTGATGATTGAATAGTTTATAAGTGGTGGGTAAGATATGAGGTGTCAGGAAGTGAGGGTCACAATATTGATGAGTGTATGAGTATGTGGTACAGTGATTGAAAAAGAGTGAAGAGAAGCAAGGGAAATGAGTAATGTGAGCGTTGAGGTTGGATATGGTGAAGGCATGAGCTGAGAGTGGAAGAGCAGTGTTCTTACCTTGACAACTCTGTTGAGGTCATTGAACTTAATTCGACACAGCAGCCATGTCTTGGCATCTAAGCACCTGGCATTGATCTGCTCTGCAACCTCATCCCACTGGTGGTGGAGTTGTTGCCTGGTGTGCTTTCTGCCCCTGCAAGGTGCAGGATCTCTCTACTCCAGTCTATCAGGAGCTTGGAGCCGGGCCTTCACGCAACACCAAGAACATTGGTGACCTCTCTGCACCTCTTACAACTCAAAAAGTTTTCATGTTGTCTACAGCCACAGTGCACCTCCCATTTAAGAGGTGCTAGCTGCCTTTAAGTATTGTCAAAGACACCCGATTTGCCACACCTTACAAAACAGGTGTGCAGTAAATGAATAGCACTGACTACATGTCTGAATCTTTATACTAAGTTGCCAGCACCAATTTCATGTGGTCCCCAGGGTGGCACATGATGAGTCATGTTCAGAGGGTACCCAACCCCCTACGCACGTATATTCAGGCGTGATGTAATTCTTAGCTGTACAGACTGGATATGCTGAATGTTAAATATCATGCACTTGAATTAATGGAATGCACAAACCTGTAGGATATTTCTACTTATACCATATTCCCTAAGCATTTTTTAAATTCCAAACCTTTAAAATATCACCACAGTTTTCAAAGGGTTAATCTGGATGGCACTGGTGAGTTCGACATTAAGGAGTCAGAGGACAGGCAGAGTGTCTACTCAACAGTGCTCCCTGGTGGTTTGCAGGCAAAGAATTGCATCCAGTCTATACTGTGCCCATTCAAGGAGAGGAACAAGAATCCACATGGCGAGATTAGGGAGAGGAAAAATTGCATGTGTTCCTAAATGATAAGCAAGAATTAGGCCAATAAACAAATTAGAAGGATCCAAAGCATTGCAATTGAAGCTTATGTTTGAGGATGTGTTTGAAAACTGGCAGGAGACTGAATTGGATTTTGATACATTAAATAGTCCAGAATATTCCACTGATCTATGTAGAAGCAGTTTGGAACTTAAAAAAGCAATGTGTGGTATATATAAGTCATACAACTTCAAGGGCTTAAAGGATGAAACATGTACCCTCATTTATTTAATGGAGATTAATTCAGTGCAAGTCTCACATGTATCAACTACTGTAATAGCAGCTCAGTTAATGAGATGCTTCAATTTGTATAAACTATTTCAGTTGAATACCATCCAGAAAATGATTAGGAAAATGTTTTTTCTATTTTTTGAATAAAAATCAAAAGGGGATCAACTTAAGTTGGCTTTTTTCCCCCCATTTCTTTCAACAACAAAGAAGGAGTGGCAAAATGCAATGGTGGAGGGATGAGGCTCAGTTGATATAATCAACATAACTAAACAACAAAACCCCATTCAAACTGCACCAGAGTCAGTCCCGATTACTTTAATTCAAATCACACAAATCCCACAGCACTTTGTACTGTCTGTTTACACAGTATATTTAAGCATTAGCAGTAAATGTTTGTGATATTTTCAGACTGATATAAAATTATTAAAATAAAAACCTGAAGAAGCAGTGTCAGTTGGCTTTACCAGTTGGGTAATAATAGTAGGGGATTTCAACTTCCCCAATATCAACTGGGATAGTCTTAGTGTAAAAGGCTTAAAGGGGGCGGAATTCTTAAAGTGCATACAGGAGAGCTTTTTCAGCCAGCACGTAGAAAGTCCTACAAGAGACGGAGGGTACTGGACTTAATCCTAGGGAATGAAGCTAGACAAGTGGTAGAAGTATCAGTGAGGGAGCATTTCGGGGACAGTGACCATAACTCTGCAAGATTTAAGGTAGTTAGGGAAAAGGACAAAGAGGGACCAGAAATAAAAGTACTGAATTGGGGAAAGGCCGATTTCAATATGATAAACAGGATCTGGCCAAAGTGGACTGGGAGCAGCTACTTGTAGGAAAGTCTACATCAGACCAGTGGGAGTCATTCAAAAAGGAAATAGTGAGAGTTCAGGGCCAACATGTTCCTGTAAAGGTGAAGGGTAGGACCAACAAATCCAGGGAACCCTGGATGTCAAGGGATATAGAGGATTGGATAAGGAAAAAAAAGGAGGCTTATGGCAGATTCAGAGCACTGAAAACAGCAGAGGCCCTACAGGAGCATAGAAAGTGTAGGGGATTAGTTAAAAAAGTAATTAAGAGATCGAAGAGGGGACATGAGAAAACACTGGCGGGCAAGATAAAGGAAAATCCCAAGGCTTTTTATAAATATATTAAGGGCAAGGGGATAACCAAGGAAAGAGTAGGGCCCATTAGGGACCGAAGTGGCAATCTGTGTTTGGAGCCAAAGGACACTGGTGAGGTTTTAAGTGATTACTTTTCATCTGTGTTCACTATGGAGCTGTGTTCTCGCACCCACACTGTTTGGGATTTACTTCTCTCTGCTGCTCTCACATGCATTCAAGTCTTCAGAAGAAGGAATTTTCCTCCACACAAGATCAGGTGGCAGATTGTTCAACCTTGCCCATCTAAGAGCGAAGACCAAAGTACGGAAAGTCCTCATCAGGGAACTCCTCTTTGCTGACGATGCTACATTAACATCTCACACTGAAGAGTGTCTGCAGAGTCTCATCGACAGGTTTGCGGCTGCATGCAACGAATTTGGCCTAACCATCAGCCTCAAGAAAATGAACATCATGGGACAGGACGTCAGAAATGCTCCATCCATCAATATCGGCGATCACACTCTAGAAGTGGTTCAAGAGTTCACCTACCTAGGCTCAACTATCACCAGTAACCTGTCTCTCGATGCAGAAATCAACAAGCGCATGGGAAAGGCTTCCGCTGCTATGTCCAGACTGGCCAAGAGAGTGTGGGAAAATGGCGTACTGAAACGGAACTGACAAAAGTCCGAGTGTATCAAGTTTGTGTCCTCAGTACCTTGCTCTATGGCAGCGAGGCCTGAACAACGTATGTCAGCCAAGAGCGACGTCTCAATTCATTCCATCTTCGCTGCCTCCGGAGAATCCTTGGCATCAGGTGGCAGGACCGTATCTCCAACACAGAAGTCCTCGAGGCAGCCAACATCCCCAGCTTATACACACTACTGAATCAGCGGCACTTGAGATGGCTTGGCCATGTGAGCCGCATGGAAGATGGCAGGATCCCCAAAGACACATTGAACAGTGAGCTCGCCACTGGTATCAGATCCATCGGCCGTCCATGTCTCCGCTTTAAAGACGTCTGCAAACGCGACATGAAGTCCTGTGACATTGATCACAAGTCGTGGGAGTCAGTTGCCAGCAATCGCCAGAGCTGGCGGGCAGCCATAAAGGCGGGGCTAAAGTGTGGCGAGTCGAAGAGACTTAGCAGTTGGCAGGAAAAAGGACAGAAGTGCAAGGGGAGAGCCAACTGTGTAACAGCCCCAACAACCAATTTTTTTCTGCAGCACCTGTGGAAGAGTCTGCCACTCTAGAATTGGCCTTTATAGCCACTTCAGGCGCTGCTCCACAAACCACTGACCACCTCCAGGCGCTTACCCGTTGTCTCTCGAGACAAGTAAGCCAAAGAAGAAGAAGAAGAAGACTATGGAGAAGGACAATGTAGGTGTAGAGTTCAGGGACGGGGATTGTGATATACTTGAGCAAATTAGCATTGAAAGGGAGGAAGTATTAGCTGTTTCAGTAGGCTTAAAAGTGGATAAATCCCCAGGCCCAGATGAGATGTATTCCAGGCTGTTATGTGAGGCAAGAGGGGAGATAGCAGGGGATCTGACACAAGAGAAAGGTACCAGAGGATCTGCCACAGGAGAGGTACCAGAGGACTGGAGGATACCGAATGTGGTACCATTAATCAAGAAGGGTAGCAGGAATAAACCAGGTAATTACAGGCCAGTGAGTCTAATATCAGTGGTAGGGAAACTATTGGAAAAAATTCTGAGGTACAAGATTAATCTCCACTTGGAGAGGCAGGGATTAATCAGGAATAGTCAGCATGGCTTTGTCAGGGGAAGATTATGTCTAACAAACTTGATTGAATTTTACGAGGAGGTGACTAGATGTGTAGATGAGTGCAGATGTGTAAAGCAGTTGATGTAGTCTACATGGGCTTCAGTAAGGCTTTTGATAAGGTCCCACATAGGAGATTGGTTCAGAAGATAAGAGCCCATGGGATCCAAAGCAATTTGGCAAATTGGATTCAAAATTGGCTTAGTGGCAGGAGGCAGAGGGTGATGGTCAAGGCTTGTATTTTGTGATTGGAAGCCTGTGACTAGTGGTGTACCGCAAGGATTGGTGCTGGAACCCTTGCTGTTTGTAGTGTACATTAATGAATTAGACGTAAATATAGGAGGTATCATCAGTAAGTTCGCAGATGACACGAAAATTGGTGGTGTCGTAAATAGTGAGGAGGAAAGCCTTAGATTACAGGATGATATAGATGGGCTGGTAAGATGGGCGGAGCAGTGGCAAATGGAATTTAATGCTGAGAAGTGTGAGGTGATGCATTATGGGAGGACTAACAAGGGAAGGGAATATTAAATGGATGGTAGGACCCTAGGAAGGACAGAGGGTCAGAGGGACCTTGGTGTACTTGTCCATAGATCGCTGAAGGCAGCAGCACAGGTAGATCGGTTCGTGAGGAAGGCATATGAGATACTTGCCTTTATTAGCTGAGGCATAGAACATAAGAGCAGGGAGGTTATGATGGAGCTTTATAAAATGCTAGTTAGGCCACAGGTGGAGTACTGTGTACAATTCTGGTTGCCACACTATAGGAAGGATGTGATTGCACTGGAGTGGCGTGCAGAAGAGAATCACCAAGATGTTGCCTTGGCTAGAGCATTTCAGCTATGAAGAGAGACTGGGTAGGTTAGGGTTATTTTCCTTCGAGCAGAGAAGGCTGAGGAGGGACCTAATTATGAGGGGCATTGATAGGATAGACAGGAAAAGACTTTTTCCTGAAGAGGAGGGGTCAATAACCAGGGGGCATAGATTTAAGGTAAGGGGCAGGAGGTTTAGAGGGGATTTGAGGAAAGGTTTTTTCACCCAGAGGGTGGTTGGACTCTGGAACACACTGCCTGAAGGGGTGGTAGAGGTAGGAACCCTCACAACATTCAAGAAGTATTTAGATGAGCACTTGAAACGCCATAGCATACAAGGCGGCGGGCCAACTGCTGGAAAATGGGATTAGAATAGGTAGGTGTTTGATGGCCGGCAGGGACAAGATGGGCCGAAAGGCCTGTTTCTGTGCTTAATAACTCTATGACTCTATGACTCTAACACGATGGAGGGTATACTCAATGTGAAGGCGGAACTTCATCTCCACAAGCACTGTGCAGTGGTCACTCCTACCAATACTGTCATGGACAGATGCATCTGCGACAGGCAGATTGGTGAGGACGAGGTCAAGTTTATTTTTCCATTTTTTTGCTTCCCTCACCACCTACCGCAGACCCAGTCTAGCAGCTACGTTCTTTAGGACTCGGCCAGCTCAGTCAGTAGTGGTGCTACTGAGTCACACTTCATGATGGACATTGAAGTCCCCCACCCAGAGTACATTCTGGACCCTTGCCACCCTCAGTACTTCCTTCAAGTGCAAACATGGAGGGGTACTGATTCATCAGCTGAGGGAGGGCGGTAGATGGTAATCAGCAGGAGGTTTCCTTGCCCATGTTTGACCTGATGCCATGAGACATCATGGGGTCTGCAGTTGATGTTGAGGACTCCCAGGGCAACTCCCTCCCGACTGTATAACACTGTGCCACCACCTCTGCTGGGTCTGTCCTGCCGGTGGGATGGTGGTGTCTGGGACATTGTCTGTAAGGTATGATTCTGTGAGTATGACTATGTCTGGCTGTTGCTTGACTGGTCTGTGGGTCAGCTCTCCCAACTTTGGCACAAGCACCAGATGTTAGTAAGGATGACTTTGCAGGGTCGAGAGGTCTGGGTTTGCAGTTGTTGTTTCTGGTACCTAGGTCGATGCCGGGTGGTCCGTCCAGTTTCATTCCTTCTTGACTTCATAGCGGTTAGATACTGAAGTAGTTCATGTCCATATGCAGTGAGATCAAGACAACATTCAGGCTTGGGCTTATATGTGGCAAGTAACAATTGCGCCACAAAAGTGGCAGGTAATGACCAGCTCCAACAAGAGAGAATCGAACCATCTCTGTTTGACATTCAATGGTATTACCATCATTGAATCCCCCACTTTCAACATCCTGGAGGTTACCATTGACCAGAAACTTAACTGCACCAGCCCTATAAATACTGTGGCTATAAGAGAATTCTGGGAATTCTGAAGTGAATAACTCACTTCCTGACTCCCCAAAGCCTGTCCGCCAAGTACAAGGCACAAGTTAGGAGTGTGATGGAATATTCTCCACTTGCCTGGATGAGTGCAGCTCCAACAACACTTAAGAAGCTCGACACCATCCAGGATAAAGCAGCCTGCTTGATCAGCATCCCATCCACCACCTTGAACATTCACTCCCCCATCACCAATGCACAGTAGCAGCAGTGTGTGCCATATACAAGATGTACTGCAGCAACTCACCAAGGCTCCTTTGACAGCACCTTCCAAACTCACGGGAACACCACCACCTGCATGTTCCCCTCCAAGCCACACACCATCCTGATTGGGAACTATATTGCCGTTCCTTCACTGTCACTGGGTCAAAATCCTAAAACTCCCTTCCTAACAGCACTGTGGGTGTACCCACACCCAGATGGACTGCAGCGGTTCAAGAAGGCAGCTCACCACCACTTTCTCAAGGGCAATTAGGGATGGACAACAAATTCTGGCAAATGCTCACATCCCATGAAAGAATTAAAAACAAAATCAGTTGTCAGAGTGTTGAGCAACCAAAATAAACACAAAAGGAAACAATTGAAAATATAAAACAGAGAAATGTAAACACTACTTCTGCTCACCTTGTCTTCCATGTTCTCTCTACTTCGCCATTCTTCCTCATCCATTATTATTTGAACTTTACATTTGCTTCACTACATAAGAAAACTGCATCAGAGTTGTTTTGTCTTCTGCAAAAAGACCCACGACCAACTAGCTAGCACATCTTTTCCTGTTGCAGTGAAGATCATTGCAGCTCTCAACTTCTTTGTCTCTTGCTTCTTCCATGTTACACAGAGAACATCAGTACGATTGGTCAGTCTGGAGTTCATGGTTGCATGAAACATGTGACAGCAGAGCAAACAATTTCACCTCCTTCCCCTCAGACATTTCAAGCTGCAGAATGAGGTTTTGCACAGATTGCAGGATTCCTTCAATTCCAGGGCCACATTGACTGCAGTCTTTTCCTTTTCAGATAAGCCCAGTGCCTTCATGAAGCGTAAGGTCTTCTGATGGAGCTAGAAAAGGGGGAGAGGGACAAGATGTAATGCCAAAGGATTATCACATAGTGGTGAGCAGTAGTAAAATGAGTAGTGTCACAATGCTGCATCAAGTTGTGATGTTGATTGTGTGAGTGACAGAGGTTAGTAATTGGAGAAAAGGAATGGAAGATGTCCAAACACTATGCTGTGTATGGCCTCCAGCTTGACCATCTCCAGTATCGCATGCCCTCTCTCTGCCAATGATGTTCATAGCAATCTCTTTCTTCTGTTCTCGTGTCCACCCTTCTGTTGTGTGCCATGTTCTCCCGCATAAAGAGTGAGTTAGTCTGTGCCATTCTAAAAGATTTTGAGGATGTCTGATGCACCTTAGTATATTCTATACACTAGGAAGAAGAAGAAGCAAGTGGATCCAAAAGGGAAAATAGTTGTGAGGCCAATACCAAGGCTTGAAAGTGTGAGTGCAAGCAGGAAAAGATGCAGAAAAGTGTGCCATTGTGATTGAAGGAGAGACAAGGAGAGGGAGGATTGATAATGCTGGATCTAAGGTTCGATGGTTCAGGGCTGTGCAGACAGTAAGAGGAATGTGAAGTGGAATTTTATCTTAGCAGTCCTTAGCATCTTCCTATCTCTATAATCTCCTGCAGACCTATAACCATCCAAGCTATCTGTGCTCTTCCAATTCTAATCTCATGCGCATTCCCAATTTTAATTACTTAACCTTTGGTGGCTGTGTCTTCAGTTCCTGAGGTTGTAAGCTCTGGAATTCCCTCCCGAAATTGTTCCATCTCTCTACCTCTCTTTCCTCCTTTAAAATGCTCCTTAAAACCTACCTCTTTGACCAAATTTTAGGCCATTTGCCCTAATATCATCTTATGCAGCTAGTATATGGTAACCCTCCGCGACGTGCCTTTTGACAACTTACTATGTTAAAGGCACTACATAAATACAGACTGTTGTTGTTCCTGCGTCAGGGGTTTTGTTTGATGTGGGCAGATTTTTCCAAATGTGTTCGGCCCCACCATCATTAATCTACCCTATTACGGAAACTTTGCTTAGTTTCCTTGGGGACATTTCAAGGGCTAGGCCTCATTAACATATATGTGGTGGGCTACAGGCACCAAATGGGAGTCCCGATCCAGTTTGCTGACTGGGGACCAATGCAATATCAGGCCTACCCAGCCGGAAATAAATTGTATGAGGGAGGGTTTTGGGAGCACAGAAGATGGCAGAGGTCATCCTGGCTCCACATAAGTAATTTTAGCAATAACATTTCTGGATCTCTTCTGCCATTCTTCAAGGTTTGACTAAGTGGAGCATCCATGCCAGACACTCCACTGAGAGGACAGTTAAAATGGCATCAAGCTCTTATGTGCATCATAGGACATTGATCTGCAAAGCTTAATAAGAATCCCACCTGATTCAGGTTAGTACACTGCTGCCCAGCAGGAGGACCCGAGATATATGGTGATAAAGCAGGAACAGGGCGATACATCTACCATCTCCATTTTTACTTTGCTACTGGCCCCATTTCTTCCCAGTGGAGGGAGTTAAAATCTAACTTGGAGTCTTGCCCTTTGATAAATGTTTGTGCTAAATCACTCAACAGCCCATGTTAATATTTTAAGAGATCCTCCATCAGGGAATTTAAAGGTCTATACTTGCTAAATCTTTCATGAAAAGCGATGCAGAGGACTGGTATGCTTTCTCAGGGTTTATTTGTTTCTTTTCAGAGTTCAAAGTACAGTGATGCTGTTTTAATAAAAGATATCAAAACAAGGGTGGTAAGGATAATCCAGGAAATTATAGGCCGGTGAGCCTTACGTCAGTGGTAGGGAAACTATTAGAGAGGATTATTCGGGACAGGATTTACTCCCATTTGGAAACAAACAAACTTATTAGCGAGAGACAGCATGTTTTGTGAAGGGGAGGTCGTGTCTTACTAATTTGATTGAGTTTTTTGAGGAAGTGACGAAGATGATTGATGAGGGAAGGGCAGTGGATGTTGTCTATATGGACTTCAGTAAAGCCTTTGACAAGGTCCCTCATGGCAGACTGGTACAAAAGGTGAAGTCACACGGGATCAGAGGAGAGCTGGCAAGATGGATACAGAAATGGCTCGGTCACAGAAGACAGAGGGTATCAGTGGATGGGTGTTTTTCTGAATGGAGGGATGTGACTAGTGGTGTTCTGCAGGAATCAGTGCTGGGACCTTTGCTGTTTGTAGTATACGTAAATGATTTGGAGAAAAATGTAGCTGGTCTGATTAGTAAGTTTGTGGACGACATAAAGGTTGGTGGAGTTGCGGATACTGATGAGGATTGTCAGAGGATACAACAGGATATAGATCGGTTGGAGACTTGGGCGGAGAAATGGCAGATGGATTTTAATCCGGACAAATGTGAGGTAATGCATTTTGGAAGGTCTAATGCAGGTGGGAGGTATACAGTAAATGGCAGAACCCTTAGGAGTATTGACAGGCAGAGAGATCTGGGTGTACAGGTCCACAATTCACTGAAAGTGGCAGCGCAGGTGGATAAGGTAGTCAAGAAGGCATACGGCATACTTGCCTTCATTGGTCGGGGCATAGAGTATAAAAATTGGCAAGTCATGTTGCAGCTGTACAGAACCTTAATTAGGCCACACTTAGAATATTGCGTGCAATTCTGGTCGCCACACTACCAGAAGGACGTGGAGGCTTTGGAGAGGGTACAGAGGAGGTTTACCAGGATGTTGCCTGGTCTGGAGGGCATTAGCTATGAGGAGAGGTTGGAAAAACTCGGATTGTTTTCACTGGAACGACGGAGGTGGAGGGGCGACATGATAGAGGTTTACAAAGTTATGAGCGGCATGGACATAGTGGATATTCAGAAGCTTTTCCTCAGGGTGGAAGAGTCAGTTACTAGGGGACATAGGTTTAAGGTGTGAGGGGCAAAGTTTAGAGGGGATGTGCGAGGCAAGTTTTTTACACAGAGGGTGGTGAGTGCCTGGAACTTGCTGCCAGGGGAGGTGGTGGAAGCAGATACGATAGCGACGTTTAAGAGACATCTTGACAAATACATGAATAGGAAGGGAATAGAGGGATATGGGCCCCAGAAGTGCAGAAGGTGTTAGTTTAGGCAGGCATCAAGATCGGCGCAGGCTTGGAGGGCCGAATGGCCTGTTCCTGTGCTGTACTGTTCTTTGTTCTTTTAGAGCTCCAGTACAAAAAAACAGAAAAAGAATATGTTGGCCAAAATATTTGTTAGTTCTTGAAGAAAAAAAGAGAAGATATGAAAAGATGTCAGAAGTCCTTTTTGGTTTGGCGTCCCAAATACGTATAGATGGCTGTCACTGGGATCTTCCTAGAACAGTTTAATCAGACGGAGTTGAAGATCAGATTGGGCAGGCTTTCTAGAAAAAATGTAGTAACAGTTTCAGGCAGTTTCTTGTACTTGCCTCTCAGCTTCTCGAGATGGAAAACTGGCAGGCGTTTTCAAAGTGCTGGAACAGACTGAACTGGGGTTTTGCTTCCTTGGCAATTCCCAATTTACTGTCGAAAGCGAAACCATAAAAAATGTCAGGAGTCAAGCCTCCTGATCCCTATAAATCTTAACCTGTCACTTCCCTGAAAACATCGTTCCCCAAGTCCAAAAGAACCCCTGCTGGGTAATTATTTGAAGACAGGTGCCTTTCAGTAACTGTTTACAGTCCAGACTGCTCAGTGTCCCTTAAAAAAATTCCATGGACTTCTTTTCAGTTTTAAACTGCAAATCTTCAAAGTTTAACAAAAAAATGAAAGCACTCGTAATATGATGCATGGTTATATGCCAGATAAAGCTCCTTTTCCAGTAAGCCAAGAGTACAATAGCATAGTGGTTACTCTATTAGACTGATATTGAAGAGGATTGGACTAATCAGAAAATGAGGGTTCAAACCCCATCATGCAGTTTTAATTCAGTTTTTTAAAAATCTTAATTTTTTTTTTACTACCACCACTAAAATTGACCTGGGAGGGTAGCATAGTAGTAATGTTACTGGATTAGTAATTCAGAGGCCCGGACTAATGCTCCAGAGACATTCGTTCAATTCACACCATGGCACTGGGAGAATTTAAATTCAATTAATAAATCTGGAATAAAAATATAGTCTCGTTAATCATGATTATGAAACTACGGAATTGTTGTAAAAACCCATCTGGTTCACTAATGTCCTTCGGGGTGGAGAAATCTGCCGTTCTTACGCAGTCTGGCCTACACGTGACTCCAGATCCACAGCAATGTGGTTGACTCTTAACTGCCTAGCTAATGTAACCACACTATTTAAAAAAAGGAGGCAGAGAGAAAACAGGGACGTATAGACCGGTTAGCCTGACATCAGTAGTGGAGAAAATGTAGAGTCCATTATAAAAGATGTAATAACAGAGTACTTGGAAAACAATGACATGATCGGACAAAGTTAACATGGATTTACGACATGCTTGACAAATCTGCTGAATCTTTGGAGGATCTAACTAGTAGAATAGATAAGGGAGAACCAGTGGATGTAGTGTATTTGGACTTTCAGAAGGCTTTCGGTAAGGTCTCACATAAGAGATTAGCGTGCAGAATTAAAGCACATGGGATCGGGGTAAGGTACTGACATGGATAGTGAACTGGTTGGCAGACAGAAAACAAAGAATAGTAATAAACGGGTCTTTTTCCAAGTGGCAGGCAGTGACTAGTGGGGTACCGCAGGGATCAATGCTAGGACCCCAGCTATTCACAATATAAATGATATAGATGAGGGAATTAAATGTAATATATCCAAGTTTGCAGATGACACAAAGCTGGGTGCGAGTGTGAGCTGTGAGGAGGATGCAGAGAAGCTCCAGTGTGATTTGGACAGGTTGAGTGAGTGGGCAAATACATGGCAGATGCAGTATAATGTGGATAAATGTGAGGTTATCCACTTTGGTGGCAAAAACAGAAAGGCAGATTATTATCTGAACAGCGATAGATTGGGAAAGGGGGAGGTGCAGCCAGACCTGGATGTCCTTCTGCACCAGTCGCTGAAAGTAAGCATGCAGGTGCAGCAGGCAGTTAAGAAGGCAAATGGTATGTTGGCCTTCATAGCGAGAGGATTCGAGTACAGGAGCAAGGATGTCTTGCTGCAGTTATACAAGGCCTTGGTGAGACCACATCTGAAGTATTGTGTGCAGTTTTGGTCTCTTGAGGAAGGATGTTCTTGCTATGGAGGGAGTGCAGCGAAGGTTCACCAGACTGATTCCTGGGATGGCAGGACTGACGTATGAAAAGAGATTGGGTTGATTAGGCTTGTATTTGCTAGAGTTTAGAAGAATGAGGGAGGATCTCATAGAAACCTACAAAGTTCTGACAGGACTGGACACCTGGAAAGAACTGTTATAGTGATGGCCATCTATATGCATTTAGGGCACCAAAATAAAACAAAGGACATCTTTTCATATCTTCTCTTCAAGAATTAGCAAGTATTTAACCCAAGTTTTTTTTGTAATAGAGCTCCAAAACACAAATCCCTTTATTTTTCTGGTTAATCGGTATATATATGTGTGTGAGTGTGAGGGGCTAAGGTAAAAAGGGAATTTTAATATTTCGATCTGTGTGTTTATGCTTTACCTCATTACGGATTAAGACAGGTTTTATAATAAACTGATAATTTTGTTGTTTATTAAAGAAACCTGGTTGGTGTGTTTTATTCTGGGGTAGAGGGAGTCGGTGACTGGTTGTGTCGGTGGGTGGGAAGGAATTTGAATGTATGTTGTGACCCATGGAGAGGTGGAACTAGCGTGAACAGGGCACTCCTCCCGCCTTGGTCATCCCAGAGAGTGGTGAACCTGTGGAATTCTGTACCACAGAAAGCAATTGCGGCCAAATCATTAAATATATTCAAGAAAGAGTTAGATATAGTTCTTGAGGCAAAAGGAATCAAGGGATATGGGGAGAAAGCGGGAACAGGGTACTGAGTTTTGACGATCAGCCATGATTGTAATGAACGGCAGTGCAGGCTCAAAGGGCCAAATGGCCTACTGCTCCTATTTTCTATGTTTCTATGAACTGCAGCAGTTCAGGAAGGCAGCTCACCACCACCTTCTCAAGGACAGTTAGGGATGGGCAATAAATATTGGCCTTGCCAATGATGCTCACATCCCAAGAATAAAAAAAATTGTTGAATTTTTAAAGAAACCTTTCCTTAGCCAGTCCGGCTACACCTACATGGTTGACTCATAACTGCCCTCTGAAGTGACCTAACAAGCCACTCAATTATATTAAACCACTACAGAGTGGTTCAAGAAGAAGGCCCACCCTGACCACCTCAAGGGCAGCAATGTCCACATCCCAACTGTTACGACTGAGGCGGGAGGAGTGCACTGTTTGTTCTCGTTCCACTTCTCCATGGGTCACAACATGTGTTTGGATTTTTTCTCACTTGCCGATACAGTCAGTCATGGACTCTATTTTTGCTCCAGAATAAAACACACCAAGTTTCTTTAATAAACAACAAAATTATCTGTTTATTATAAAACAAGTCTCAGTATGTAGACTGCCCGACCAGAGGGGAGGCAATATTGGATTTGGTACTAGGTAATGAACCAGGGCAAGTGATAGAGCTGTTGGTGGGCGAGCACTTTGGAGATAGTGATCACAATTCTGTAGCATTCACTGTGGTAATGGAGAGGGATAGGTATGTGCAACAGGGCAAGGTTTACAATTGGGGGAAGGGTAGATATGATGCTGTCAGGCAGGAACTGAGGAGCATAAGTTGGGAGCATATGCTGGCAGGGAAGGGCACGGTCGAAATGTGGAACTTTTTCAAGGAGCAGATAGTAGGGGCCATTGATAAGCATGTCCCTGTCAGACAGGGAAGGGATGGTCATGTGAGGGAACCGTGGTTGACAAGAGAGGTTGAGAGTCTTGTTAGGAAGAAGAAGGATGCGTATATAAGGTTGAGGAAAAAGGGCACAGGCATAGCTCTGGAGGGATACAAGATGGCCAGGAAGGATCTGAAGAAAGGGATTAGGAGAGCTAAGAGAGGGCATGAAAAATGCTTGGCGGGTAGGATAAAAGAAAACCCCAAGGCCTTTTACGCGTATGTCAGAAATATGAGGATGACTAGGGGGACCGTAGGTCCGGTCAAGGACAATAGCGGGAGACTGTGTGTTGAGCCGGAAGAGATAAGTGAGGTTTTGAATGAGTACTTCTCTTCGGTATTTACGAATGAGAAGGGGTGTATTACTGAAGAGGACGGTGTGAAACAGACTGGTAAGCTCGAGGAAGTGCTCGTTAGGAGGGAAGATGTGTTGGGGTTTTTGAATAACTTGAAGATAGACAAGTCTCCCGGGCCTGACGGGGTATATCCAAGGATGTTATGGGAAGCAAGGGATGAAATTGCAGAGCCGCTGGCAATGATCTTTTCATCTTCTCTGTTGACGGGGGTGGTACCAGGTGATTGGAGGGTGGCAAATGTTGTGCCCCTGTTCAAGAAAGGGAATAGGAACAACCCTGGGAATTACAGGCCAGTTAGTCTTACTTCGGTGGTAGGCAAGTTGATGGAAAAGGTGCTGAGGGATAGGATTTCTGAGCATCTGGAAAGACACTGCTTGATTCGGGACAGTCAGCACGGTTTTGTGAGGGGTAGGTCTTGCCTCACAAGCCTGATTGAATTCTTTGAGCAGGTGACCAAGCAAGTGGATGAGGGTAAACCAGTGGATGTGGTGTACATGGATTTTAGTAAGGCATTTGATAAGGTCCCCCATGGTAGACTTATGGAGAAAGTCAGGAGGCATGGGATAGTGGGGAATGTGGCCAGTTGGATTAAGAATTGGCTAACTGATAGAAGGCAGAGAGTGGTCTTAGATGGTAAATACTCAGCCTGGAGCCCAGTTACCAGTGGCGTGCCACAGGGATCAGTTCTGGGTCCTCTCCTGTTTGTGATTTTTATTAACGACTTGGATGAGGAAGTCGAAGGGTGGGTCAGTAAATTTGCAGATGATACAAAGGTTGGTGGAGTTGTGGATACCGAGGAGGGCTATTGTCGTCTGCAAAGGGACTTGGATAGGTTGCAGTGCTGGGCTGAAAAGTGGCAGATGGAGTTTAACCCTGAAAAGTGTGAGGTCGTCCATTTTGGAAGGACAAACACGAATGCAAAATACTGGGTTAACGGTAGGGTTCTTGGGCATGTGGAGGAGCAGAGAGACCTTGGGGTCTATGTGCATAGATCGTTGAAAGTTGCAACTCAAGTGGATAGGGCTGTGAAGAAGGCATATGGGGTGTTAGCGTTCATTGGCAGAGGGATTGAATTTAAGAGCCGTGAGGTGATGATGCAGCTGTACAGGACCTTGGTAAGGCCTCATTTGGAGTACTGTGTGCAGTTCTGGTCGCCTCATTTTAGGAAGGATGTGGAAGCCTTGGAGAGGGTGCAGAGGAGATTTACCAGGATGTTGCCTGGAATGGAGAATAAGTCTTACGAGGAAAGGCTGAACATTCTAGGCCTCTTCTCATTAGAACGGAGAAGGATGAGGGGTGACATGATAGAGGTTTATAAGATGATCAGGGGAATAGATAGGGTAGACAGTCAGAAACTTTTTCCCCGGGTGGAGCAAAGCGTTACAAGGGGTCATAAATTTAAGGTGAAGGGTGGGAGATATAGGGGGGATGTCAGGGGAAGGTTCTTTACCCAGAGAGTGGTCGGGGCATGGAATGCCTTGCCTGGGGAAGTTGTTGAGTCAGAAACTTTAGGGACTTTCAAACGGCTTTTAGATAGGTATATGGATAAAGGAGAATGATGGGGTATAGATTAAATTGTCCTTGACAGAGGACAAAGGATCGGCACAACATCGTGGGCCGAAGGGCCTGTTCTGTGCTGTATTTTCTATGTTCTATGTAAATTTCTGATGACTAAACTTTGATGATGGGTCAGTTGGAAATTGGGCATATTAATTATGAACATGAATAGAATAACTAATATACTACCTCTGCTTTATGACAGTAGCAATTACTTCTAAAGAGAACTTTTAA
This sequence comes from Heterodontus francisci, assembly GCF_036365525.1. Taxonomy (NCBI): domain Eukaryota; kingdom Metazoa; phylum Chordata; class Chondrichthyes; order Heterodontiformes; family Heterodontidae; genus Heterodontus; species Heterodontus francisci. The sequence goes on from NC_090397.1 coordinate 35,943,811, forward strand.
AAAAACTTCTGTCACATGCTTCTATGAATTATCTAAATTTAAGTACAATTATATAACTCTGGAAGTGGTGCTGATAACACAGAATAATTAATTTCAATTGTTGCATAAATATATAATTCGAGATTTTCATCAAGAATCAGTTACTACTTCCAGCTGCAGATTACAAGTACTCATTTATTTTTCAAGTGTAAAATTTAGTTAGAATGTTATCACATTGTTATTGCTATTGTCACAGCCTATGTTTTGTGAGGTCCTTGCATACAAACAGTTGTGTTTACAAAATAGAACAAAGTCCTGATGCATCCAATTTGTGAGTTCTCTTTTGAGGGTCTTTTTAATATCTGTGCCTCACCACAGTATGTGGACCACATTAAAATATGTAAATAGTCCCATAAACATCCTTGAATGACTTTTACACATTTGACAGTGCAAGCCTAGTTCTCATGTTCTCATGGCTGCATTTAACTCCATGTTACTAAGAAGGCCTTCATTTTTGCATTTGTGGGGTTTTCACCAATCCTTGTCCTCAGCATTTTTGATGTCTGTTTACTTTGATGTGGTACCTTATTAAGAAGTGAGGATGGGAATTCATCTAGGGGGTTCCAAATGTACTGCATGTTTGTCATGCAGAAGTGGAGTTTGCGAGGAGCCAACAGTTACAGATGAAAAGACCCATTGAAGTATTTTGGTTACATCCATTTCTAACTTGGAAACAGAAGGATACAAGTCAGAGGAAGTCATGATCAAACTGTGTAGTGCTCTAGTCAGATTTGACCTTGAGTACTGTTGAGAGGAGAAATTCAAGCATTGGAGACAGTGTAGAGAAGAGTCACAAGGCTGATCTGTAAACCTAGAGGTTTGAGCTATGAAGAAACATTGAAAGAAACTTGGGTGCATCAGGCTCAAAAGGAAATACCTGAAAGTTAATCATAGAGAAGTCTTAAGATTATAAATGCTTTGGAAAATGTAAATCCTGAAAAGTACATTGAATTAATTTGTCTGTAGGAACACAGGTTCAGACTAGTTAAAAGTAAATTTTGGACTGATATAAGGAAGCTCTTCTTCACACAAAGTTCTCAGCAAAGTATTGGAAGCAAAAAACCTAGAATCATTTAAGAACCAATTAGATACTGCTGGAACCTTTAGGATCCTGTTGGATGCATGAATTAAGATGGGCTGAATGGCCTTTACCATTTGTATAACCTTGTGGTCTTGCGAACTGTGCCTGAAAATGATAGAGGAGTTCAGCCATTGTCATTTTCGATTCACAAGAGAAGTTGCCACAGAGTTGTAGAGCAGAATTTCATCTGCCAAGGGAAGGCGGGTGGGTATGTTTAGCAAGTTAATTCCTCAAGGAGTGATGATGGGTCCAGATCATGATATCATTCTGCCCTCTTCTAGGTGTCACCCAGGCTGGTTTGAAGGTGAGCAAGGAAGGCCTGTGCAGCTTTCGAGTAAGGAATTTAAATACTTTAATAGGCAATTAAATGCCATTTTAACCAAAAAATCTGGCTTTAAAAGATGAGTACACATCAGGGAGTGCTTCTTCAGTGAAACTGACAGGCTGAGAATTCTTTAATCAGTGAAATTGAAGAGCTCCAGCCATGGCCAGGTGAAAGGCTTCTTCTCAAAGAATGTTTTCAATGCTTCATAGGTAATTGCCAACTTCTTGGAAGTCACTTCCCTGCTGTCGGCCTTCTCCATGGCATGGGAGCAGCTTACACAGCTCTACCTCTGATGAAGGGCAAGAGGAGCAGCAACACCAACAGCCTTCTCCTCAGCCACATGCTTCTCCACAGGGCAGAGGGTTTAGACACAGAGATCCAGCTCCAAGGACATGAGACCCTCAACACAGGGTCTACAGGTAGAGGATCAGTTCTCCCAACATGTCTGAGCACCAGCGCCTCAGGAGGCTCAGGGATTCAGGATAGCACGTTGCTGACATTTGCAGCCTTCTGGAACAAGACCTCCTTCCCAATGGCCATCAAGGTGCTAATTACTGGAGGACCACACTTGTGCTGCTGACTTTCTCAGCCACTTCCTTCCATGCCAGCTTGGTTGGCGAGGTTGGCTTGTTCCTCCAGTTCTTGGGAGGGTCACTTCACTGCAATCCCTCAGATCTGGCAGCAAGACCTCCAGCTAAGAGTGAGAGACCCATGGAGCATCCTCTCCGGTCTCTTCTCCATTCCTGTGGTTGGCTGGAGTCTCAGAAATCCATTTCCAGTTGAACCATTCTTCACCATACCAGAGTCACATTAATTAGAAATCTTTCCTTTGACAGAATTGCCACGTCATCCTGCCCACCCTCCTAGATTGGCGATGAGGTTTGCTAATGCCATGGCTCAGTTAAAGAGCCACAGTAAAGCCTGCTGAAGCTGTCAACAGGTTGTAACATGCTAATGATCACTTCATTTCAACAGGGACTGTTAGTTGAAAATTCCACCCATGCCATCTGCTGCATGATGACATACAAACATCAGCCCTGCCAAGAATTACACTGTCCTTCACATTCTCACAGAAGTGGAAGTTACCATATCATGGACCTATCATGCCACAGTATCCTTCTAAATTGCAGGACATTAGGCAATCTATAGTGCACACTTATATTAGAGAAGGGCGAATACTTTTGTTATTTATCCTGTGGAAAGGAAGCTTCATCTACATGCTTTTCACTACCTGGGAGAATTGTTTCAAGTACATTGAGTTGCATATAATGCCCATATTGTATATGACCACAGAGACATCATTTATTTTTAATTTATTTAGAGATACAGCACTGAAACAGGCCCTTTGGCCCACCAAGGCTGTGCTGACCATCAACCACCCATTTATACTAATCCTACATTAATCCCGTATTCCTACCACATCCCCACCTTCCCTCAATTTCCCTACCTATACTAGGGGCAATTTACAATGGCCAATTTACCTATCAACCTTCAAGTCTTTGGCTGTGGGAGGAAACCAGAGCACTCAGCAGAAACCCACACAGTTACAGGGAGAACTTGCAAACTCCACACAGGCAGTACCCAAAATCGAACCCAGGTCACTGGAGCTGTGAGGCTGCGGTGCTAACCACTGCACCACTGTGTTGCATGTATATCAATGGCCGTTATCAAGGAAGTAGTCATGATGACTTAATTGTGTAACATTCCACAGTGCCTGCAATATTTGCAGAAGGAAAAATAACTCTTAGTGCCTTGATGTCAAATGATTCAATGTGGAATCTGGCCAAATGATGATATCATCTCCATCCACAGCTGAGGAGGGGAGGGATCCTGATCCCTGTCCCCTATTTTTAAAAGAAGGATAATTCTGGAGTGCAAGAGGTTGCTGAAGTCATTGGGAAATGTGTCAGGATCTTTCAACATGTTACAGCTAGTGTGGAGGATTCTGCAGCTAATTAATTGAAAGAGATTTATCAGTATTTCATTGTTTCTTCCATTAATGCTTATGTTTAGTCATTTTACTGTTGGGTTGACCTGCCTTACTTTATTTATTGCATTTGCATATCTAAAAATCCCAAAATGCAATAAACAAAATGGCAGCATGCATGCAAACAGAGATATTTTATCCCAGATTGATGCTACTTTTAAAAATAGGGGAGCAGTACCCCAGGACATGCGCGATGCCAACATCATCACCCTCTATAAAAACAAAGGTGACCGCGGTGACTGCAACAACTACCGTGGAATCTCCCTGCTCAGCATAGTGGGGAAAGTCTTTGCTCGAGTCGCTCTGAACAGGCTCCAGAAGCTGGCCGAGCGCGTCTACCCTGAGGCACAGTGTGGCTTTCGTGCAGAGAGATCGACTATTGACATGCTGTTCTCCCTTCGTCAGATACAGGAGAAATGCCGTGAACAACAGATGCCCCTCTACATTGCTTTCATTGATCTCACCAAAGCCTTTGACCTCGTCAGCAGACGTGGTCTCTTCAGACTACTAGAAAAGATCGGATGTCCACCAAAGCTACTAAGTATCATCACCTCATTCCATGACAATATGAAAGGCACAATTCAACATGGTGGCTCCTCATCAGAGCCCTTTCCTATCCTGAGTGGTGTGAAACAGGGCTGTGTTCTCGCACCCACACTTTTTGGGATTTTCTTCTCCCTGCTGCTTTCACATGCGTTCAAATCCTCTGAAGAAGGAATTTTCCTCCACACAAGATCAGGGGGCAGGTTGTTCAACCTTGCCCGTCTAAGAGCGAAGTCCAAAGTACGGAAAGTCCTCATCAGAGAACTCCTCTTTGCTGACGATGCTGCTTTAACATCTCACACTGAAGAATGCCTGCAGAGTCTCATCGACAGGTTTGCGTCTGCCTGCAATGAATTTGGCCTAACCATCAGCCTCAAGAAAACGAACATCATGGGGCAGGATGTCAGAAATGCTCCATCCATCAATATTGGCGACCACGCTCTGGAAGTGGTTCAAGAGTTCACCTACCTAGGCTCAACTATCACCAGTAACCTGTCTCTAGATGCAGAAATCAACAAGCGCATGGGCAAGGCTTCCACTGCTATGTCCAGACTGGCCAAGAGAGTGTGGGAAAATGGCGCACTGACACGGAACACAAAAGTCCGAGTGTATCAGGCCTGTGTCCTCAGTACCTTGCTCTACGGCAGCGAGGCCTGGACAACGTATGCCAGCCAAGAGCGACGTCTCAATTCATTCCATCTTCGCTGCCTTCGGAGAATACTTGGCATCAGGTGGCAGGACTATATCTCCAACACAGAAGTCCTTGAAGCGGCCAACACCCCCAGCTTATACACACTACTGAGTCAGCGGCGCTTGAGATGGCTTGGCCATGTGAGCCACATGGAAGATGGCAGGATCCCCAAAGACACATTGTACAGCGAGCTCGCCACTGGTATCAGACCCACCGGCCGTCCATGTCTCCGTTATAAAGACGTCTGCAAACGTGACATGAAATCGTGTGACATTGATCACAAGTCGTGGGAGTCAGTTGCCAGCATTCGCCAGAGCTGGCGGGCAGCCATAAAGACAGGGCTAAATTGTGGCGAGTCGAAGAGACTTAGTAGTTGGCAGGAAAAAAGACAGAGGCGCAAGGGGAGAGCCAACTGTGCAACAGCCCCAACAAACAAATTTCTCTGCAGCACCTGTGGAAGAGCCTGTCACTCCAGAATTGGCCTTTATAGCCACTCCAGGCGCTGCTTCACAAACCACTGACCACCTCCAGGCGCGTATCCATTGTCTCTCGAGATAAGGAGGCCCAAAAGAAGAAAGATGCTACTTTTCTTTAAAAATGAATACAGCCTCTCAGTTCCAATATGTACAAATTAGAGCAAAGCTCTCTCACAAGATAACATGGTTGGGTGAGACATGTGCGGGTGGTGAAAAGAGTTTAGCCATGATGGTCCGGTTGTCATTGTGTGGGCAGGTTTGATGAACTAGCTGATCTTTTTCTGTCCATTACCTGTTCAAGATCCTTTTCTTGTTCCATAATTTCTGATGAAAGCATTGAAATTATATACAAAAAGATGGAACTAAGGAGCAGGCACAAAACTATCATTTTAAGTACATATGTTAACAGCTGAAGGAAAGTTCTGAAGTGTCAGAAGTGGAAGAACAGGTCAATTATTTTTTGTCTTGCATCAAGTGCTATAAGAGTCTTTTTATTTATCAGTAACAATCATACCTGCCAAGAATTATACTGTCCTTCACATTTCACTGGTCAGCTAGTGGTAATCAACAAAGATTACACACATAGGGCTTGATTCTAATTATTTCTCACAATCTAAAATGTAAACAATCGGTAGCACGTAATCTAACATTGAATCTGTTCCTTCTTTGCCAAGATTCAGTGAACTCTCAGTTGCACATATACAGCAGCACCTATTTTTGTCCAACATGTTTAGTGAAAAATCAATATTCCACAAAGGAGAGAAATTATTACAATGGATGAATTGTAATTATTTCCTGATCCAATTCGTGTTTGGTCATGAAAATAGCATTAAATCAAATTTATACAGATAAATTAGATGGGTGGGTAATTATTTACTTATAGTAGGCTTAAGTCTAAAGGGGACATGGAACTGTTGAGTTTATAGCTGGTTGAGGTACTAATAATCATAGATCAGTGTCTGCCTTTATTTTTTGATTCCCTGTTAGGATGTCAAGACTATCAGGATGGTCATTATAGACCCTGAAATGCTTATCGCAGGAACATTTTATGAAAATATTGAAAGTTTACAAAATGACAAAGAATCGGTTGTTTTGCTTTTTAGAAGTGTAATCTATAATATTTGTCAATTATTGTTTGTGCTATATGGAAATGCCACTTATATTACAATAACTGAGAAAGATGTGTGTATATTTTAGTTGTGTTTCAGTATGGTTTAAATTATATCTTGGTTTAAGATATATCTTCTAATAATGGAAAAATAATGACAATTAGAAAAACGTGGGCTGGAATTTTACCCTCAGCAGATGGGAGACGTCCACCGACGGAAAAGTTGGTGGCGATCCCGTCTCTGCCTGGCCTGGGGATCCAAACCTCATTTTGTGCTTCCCAGGACCTTAATTGGTCTGAGGTGGGAATTCCACCTCTTTGAGGCAGGAAGTCCCGCCAATGGAGCTGTCGGCCAATCAGCTCTCTATCCCAGCAGCACCATCGGGAGCAGTAGCCTCTGCTGAGACTGCAATCCAGCTGAAGAGGGATGTTGTCGGGGAGCCTTGGAGAACGGGTAAGTATTTGGGGCCTCGCTGCAGGCAATCAGTCAGGCCCTGGTGAGGCAAGGGTGGTCGATTGGGGGGATGGGAGGGGGCGTGTTGGGCGTTGCAGGCATTTGGGGTCTCGGGGGCAGCCCTCCGTCGGGCACAAGCTGCCTGATCAGGAGGCACCTGCCCCCAGACCATCAGAAAGCCACCTACTTTTAACAGGCAGCTTTTTTCAGGCCTGGGCTGCCCACCAGCCTGTGGTGGTGGGAGGAGGCCCTTAAGTGGCTGTTAACTGGCCGCTTAAGGCCCTTGATTAGTTTGGGGTGGGCAGGCCATTTTTTGCCGCCGCCACCCTGTGTAAAATGATGGCGGAGGCGGAGGCGGGAGCGGGTCAGGAAGGGCCCCCCGAGCCTCCCACTCCATTTTACGCTCCCCCCATCCCCCGACTCCAGCCACCATCCTGCTCTTGAGGGGGGGGGGGGGGCATAAAATTCCAGCCTTCAATGCAAAGTTTGACAGAAATATTCAGCAGAATTCCACAATTTGAAGTGCCACTTTTGTGGAATGTAATAAAGAGAAAAGGATTCAACCTGATATTTCATTAATAGCAAATTTCGTTGTCTGCTGTTGGTTACAGTTCATCAACTTATTAAAATGTTGCACTAGAGAGTGAAAGAATGTGGGTTCAAGCCAACGGTTTCCAACATGGTGTGATCTGGATCCCAGCCCAGGCTACAAGGCTGAAGTAATAAGCACTGTGGAGGCACTTGCTTATAAGCAGAGAGGGAAAACCAGGGAGACATCAATCTGCACCATTCCCAGGGGCTTTTTTAGGGACAGGCTCATGAACAACATTGACAGAGCTGTGAGCAGTTTGTGTGCCATCCTCTCGCTTAGGAAATGGGGTGAGACAACCTAAAATGGAGAGGATAAAATCACTAGCTTTCAGAAAGATTTATTTTGGGTCAGGATGGCACGTTGAGAGCATAAAATCAGAATGTTGTTGATATTTGAATTGGGGAGAGGCCTTTAAGCAATCCCTTGGCTTTTTCAGGTAAAAATACAACTATAAATGTTTTTTGTGTATTTTTTCCTCTTATCAATACCATTCAATGTGCTATGTATTTTGGATGAAAGGATCAAGTCGTACAGGAGAAAGCCCATGAGATAATGTTTGTTGTGATGTGAATCTTCACAAGTCCCCCCTGCAGTGGCTGGATTCAGTTCCCATGGGAATGAGCAGATTAGTTTCAAATCTAACAGAATAGCAACAATGTTGCACTGACCTTGGATGAATTCAAGTCATATGTTTCAGGAAACTTTCAATATATTTGTTACTAATAAAATCCTTTATTTATTTAGAGATACAGCACTGAAACAGGTCCTTTGGCCCACCGAGTCTGTGCCGACCAACAACCACCCCTTTATACTAATCTTACATTAACCCCATATTCCCTACCACATCCCCACCATTCTCCAGCACCTACCTACACTAGGGGCAATTTACAATGGCCAATTTACCAATCAACCTGCAGGTCTTTGGCTGTGGGAGGAAACGAGAGCACCTGGCAGAAACCCACACAGGCACAGAGAGAACTTGCAAACTCTGCACAGGCAGTACCCAGAACTGAACCCAGGTCGCTGGAGCTGTGAGGCTGCGGTGCTAACCACTGTGCCGCCCATTTAGAGCTGTGCAAAACCAAGATATTGTCATTCATTTTGGGAAAGAACTTATATAGATAACAAAATTTATTTTTGTTTTTGAACTGTGCCTTGATTGATATATATAGCCAGTTGTACATTAAGTTAATCCAGCCCAAAATCTACAATTGTCAGAAATGTATTTATTTCGGATTCTAGATGATTCAGAAAATGTAATGTAATAACATCAAAATTCAATTCTCTTAGTAATGTTGCTAGTGACTATTTGTGCTTGCTTGTATGCATCATGCATTATCATGATGTTCATGCGCTATGGCATCTTATGATTATTCTAAATCATGATTGTTAGTGCAAAGAATGCCCTGCATATGATTCCTTTAGCAATTTGGAGATGTCTGATTCCCATCGCCATTGCTAGGCAAATGGTTGCAATTTTTTCTTAAATTTTCTATTGAGGGTATGGTCCAAAAGCCAAGGCTTGGGAGAATATACATCGCTGAAGGATTTGTAGTAAGCAAATTAGGTTTGTAGTGAACATTCACTGGCATTTACTGTTACCTCAGTTTTACACAGAACAAGCAGTTGTCCTTCAGCCTATGTGTGAAGAGTTAAAAGAGGATATGGAGTCCCTAACACCTGCAAATTACACCTTGCAGTACTGAAGGTGACTATAGCAATCACCTTCTGTGCCACTGGTACCTTTGAGCTGCAAATGAATGTCACCACAACTATCAATCATGGGTGTATAAGTATGTCTGTCAGGTGAATGTTACTTTCCTGCTGTATTCCCCAGGAGAGTGGACCATTTCATCGGCTTTCTTTTAACCCCACAGCAGTAAGTGTGAACAAGCTATCAGCTTACTGGCTTTGCAAGTTTCCAAACATCATGAGAAACATTGACTGTAACCTGATGCTTCTTTGATCACCTTTTCTAATCATTTTCAGGAATGGCAGATAATGCTGGAATATAACCATCAACATGTCTGACAGTTTTCACAGGTCTTCTTGTAATTGTCTTATACTTGCCAATCACCCCAAAGTGGAAAATAAAGCTAAGCTTATTTACTGACTGGGCGATAAGCAACATTTCTCATTGAATTGAGAGTGCGGTATTGACTGTCTTGTGAAGTTGTTTCAGCCATTTGTTTCATAGGTGCCAAGATCATATTCTGAATGAGTGACATGTCAGATCCCTAAACTTCTGCATAACAGCAATATAATTAAGTTCACCAAACCACTTGATTGGCAGTGGAGTGCAGCTTGGAGTATCGAAGATGCACTTACATTATTTAAACTTCACTAAAAGCAAATTACAGTGTGGCCTTAAAAATATGTGCCAAGCCTTAGCTGCCTATGGATTTCTACATAATGTGGCAATGATCCACAACATTTTGATTGGCCATTCCAAGGACAACTATGATAGATGTAATGTAGCCAAGGTCAATGCAGTAGAGAATCAGCAGCTACCAGGAAATCATGTAGCTGTTCAGGACATCTATGATGAATTAATTCATAATCAATTAAGAGGTCACATTGAATGTGTCAGTACACAATGCACAGCATATTGGTTTAGATGAAGGATATGTTTTTCATGGGGATCAAGGTTTTCATTTGGTACATCTTCTGGAAATTTTCTCTATGCCGTGGTATTATTGCTGTGCATCCATTAATTTGATATTAATAATCCCATTAACATAATGAATGAGAATAGGAACATGCGCAATGTGTCTTCACTTCCATCAACCCTTTCTTGCCCCATGTGGAACAAATAACAACTAAAATTAATTTAAAAGTTGTGCATGACACCAAACTATTAACTTTTATAATAATGCATAGAAGCATGTAAGAAATTTCAAATACATATCATAAATCAAAAGCCAGAATTAACATCATTTGAAACCTACATAAAACATTTGACAACACAAAGCTGGCTTTAGACATTTTCTCCTCATTATCAGTTACACTGTAGTTGAGGCAGAAAGTTAAGCCATTCATCAGCAGAGGGTGTTACAGGGAAGTTTCCTTGGTGAATTAATTTGCATATGATGGGGTGTTGAACTTCCAGGACACCTGAGTGCAATAACAGGTTAACAAATGGTGTAACTATATAAAATTAAACGTCGTCTTCTGTCTTAGGCACAACCCTACAGGACTAACAGGTAAAACTGCAGCAAGCGTTCTGTTCTGCTTAAATCTGTCCGTTGTATCTCTAACTCGCATCTTTTTTCTATGTTGGCAGCAGCATGGCAATGTCAATGGCACCTGTGCCCGCTGGGCAATGAGGCATAAGAGGTGAAAGAGAATGGTGAACATCAATGTAGGTAGGTGGTAGGAGAATGGTTGGGATGTGGTAGGGAATATGGGATTAATGTAGGATTAGTATAAATGGGTGGATGTTGGTCGGCACAGACTTGGTGGGCCGAAGGGCCTGTTTCAGTGCTGTATCTCTAAATAAATAAATAAATCACTGAGGAGGACCTTGACCTCTGTTTGCAAGAAGTAGAAGAGAGGAGAAACAGGCTGCTTGGACTAAGCACATGCAAGCCTTGTAGTGCAATAAGCCATGCTATGCCCGTTAGGAAGTGACACTGGCAATCTTGGCCAATTCTTTCACTCCCTGAATAGCAGAGTACTACTGTAAGAAATTGAATGATCTCATCAGAAATGGCATGGTACGTCACTCATTGTGGTTTCCCTCTCTTTTTCCCAGCCTAGGCACTATCAATCCCTTCACCCTTCGTACTGCAGGAGAAACTGCCTCACAACTCAAGACAAAGGCTGGCCACTATAGGAGGCATCCTAACACACCTTAATCTATTCCATAGCATGAGGAGAAGGCCATGGCCCTCTTAAGGATACATTCCATCATAGCCAGGCCAGAGGTAAAGTTCAGCATCATCTTGCTGGAGCCAGGTGAGTAACTCAGCACCTACAATGCCTCCCTATCAGTCCTAACTTCTTACGTACACACATATACTGCCTTCTGATTGCTCATCTCCTGAATTCTGAGGAGGTAAAACCCACTGCTTCTGAACATCTGCCATCTTTTCCTGCAGATCCACCAGATCAACCTATTCGCCTTTCCATCTCTCTCTCTTCTCTTAAAAGCCTTCTCAAAACTTATCTTTTCGACCAAGGGATTGGTCAGCTCTAACTACTAATCTCTCTCAGTCACTTGACACTTGGTTTTCAATCTATTTCCATTTATGAAGATGCATTAGTTTCTTTTTATCTTGGAAACCTCAACTGAATTTTGCCACCAAGTGGGAGCCCTTCAAGTCCTGGCTACAAAGTCACTGTGTTACTACAGCGGAACCACCAATGCAGCACAAGAAGAGGTGGCTGGATATTCAAAAGGGTAAGTGAGTTCCAAATGGTCGATGGAACTGCTACTTTGTAGGTCTCAGCAGGCACAGGACTTACTTAGAGAGAGAGGAAGCCTCTTGGCTTGCTGCCTACATTGAGTGACCTCTGGGCCACTACTGCTACAACACAGGCTTACTACCAACATTCTGATAGTGCTCCATGAAGTGGTAGTTATTCAAGTGGACAGGAGGGACCCGGGACCTGCACCCTAGGCTCCGTACCTCGCTGCTGGTATTTATATACAGTGAGTGGGATATAAGCAGCCGATGACAGTCCCAGTAGTAGTGGGAGGATGGAAATTGAGGTCAGGACAGTTGGCCTCTTTGCTCTATTTTTCCTCATTCTCCACCATTATGCTACTTATTTCAGGCAGAACTGTGGAGGTGAATCCAGTCCCTTATTTCAAATGCTCTTTTATTTTTTTTTAATGGAGTAAATTCTCACTTTACTGTGTGAGTTTCACTGCTTAATTCAAATCATTTGATAATTCAATTCTTTTTAATGTGAAGAAATGGCTGAATTATCAGTAGACTATATTGACACCCCTAATTACATACTGTGATGGCTGGACTTAGACTCATTCTGTACTTTATCAGAGCAAGGCTGGGAAGAAAGGTTTTAGAGTGTCCTTTTATTCATTCACAAGATGTGGGCTGTGCTGACAAGGCCAGTATTCACTACCCATCCCTAATTGCCCCTAAGCTGTCTTCTTTAATGCAACCGAGTGGTTTGCTAGGCCATTTCAGAGGGCAGTTAAAAGCCAATCACATTGATGTGGATCTGGAGTCACATATAGCCAGACCAAGTAAGGACAGCTGATTTCCTTCCCTTCAGGACATTAGTGAACCAGATGGGTTTCTATTAAAGTCCAGTAGTTTCATGATCACTATCACTGACACTAGCTTTTTACTCCAGATTTATTTAATTAATTGAATTTAAATTCCCCTTGCTGCCATGACGGGATTTAAACTCATTTCTTCAGACCAGTAGTCCAGGCCTCTGGATTACTAGTCCAGTAACATAACCATGAAGCTACCAAACCTTGTGATTGTAGCTTGTGTCCAAGTTATAATCACCCAATGCCTCATCACAGATCTCAATGTAAATAGTACTGCTGTTTATTTTTATTTTCTTGAGTTTTAGAATTATTTATTTATTGATACAGCACTGAAATAGGCCCTTCGGCCCACCGAGTCTGTGCCGACCATCAACCACCCATTTATACTAATCCTACACTAATCCCATATTCCTACTACATCCCCACCTTCCCCTACCTATACTAGGGGCAATTTATAATGGCCAATTTACCTATCGACCTGCAAGTCTTTGGCTGTGGGAGGAAACCAGAGCACCCGGCGAAAACCCACAGGGTCACAGGGAGAACTTGCAAACTCCGCACAGGCAGTACCCAGAATTGAACCCGGGTCTCTGGAGCTGTGAGGCTGCAGTGCTAACCACTGCGCCACTGTGCCGCCCTTATCTATTGCAGTGGCTCAATTGTTTATATCAAGGTTTTTCAAGGAACATAATTAATTGTGGACTGATAATAGCAAGTTAGGCGTGTGTTAAAATGAAATTTAAAATAGAATTTATTTTCAAAAACCTTTGCAAATAAAGTTTTTGCTGTAATTGTTTTTGGAACTGCCACATTGCCGATTATTGGTTGTAATGTCATTTAGAGGCAGGACGGTGGTACTGTTTAGGACATTTTCAAAATTCGATTGTACCTTTGACCATTTGCCTTTGTGGAATTGAAATTGAAGCTCAGGGAGACCAACTATACTATTTATATAGTTAATTGTGAAAAGATTTAATTTTGTGTAATGCTATAATGTAATGCTGTAAAAAATGCAAACTATACTGAAATTTTAATTTTTCTATATTTACACTGCAGTAGACAAAGTAAAGTACAACTTTAACTTCTTTTCCCTTTTTAAAGGTTATTTTCTCTTCTTGCAGTTCCTTCCTATGTCATACATTATTCCTCAGCTGACAGAGTGGACATGCACGATATTCTATATCTTCTACTGGTGTCAACTAGACTGGTTGCTAGCATTCTGGCCTCTGATTATACAAGCCCCACTTAGACCTGAGCACAGAATGTTGGCTAGCGCTTCAGCTCAATACTGAAGGAGTGCTGCATTGTTAAAGATGCTGACTTGCAGCAGGGAAGTTAATTTATCTGTCTTCTCAGGTGGACGTGAAAAACTTTATTGCAGTGAGTTCTCCTGATATCTTAGCTAACATTCATCTCTCAACCAGTAGCACTGAAAACAGATTTTCTGGTCAGTCATTCATTTGCTGTTTGTAAGACTTGCTGTGTGAAAATTGGCAATGCGTTGAAATTAGTCCATTAGTTGTGAAGTTGAGACATGATAGGAATCTGCTGTTTGTAAAGTGCTTAGGGAAGTCCTGAGGGTGTGATAAGACACTTGTTACAAATTTATATAGTTTTGGTTTAGTGGTTGTAAGTAAAGTATATTAAAACTGTCTGTACTTCAGAAGCTAACTCATTTCAAAAACATTTTGCAAAGGTCATCTCATACAGTCTAGACAGAGAGAGATATAACTGAAAATTAAACAATGGTGTGAACTCCTTTTTAAATTCCAGCAATGGGATATTCACAATCTAGGTTTCCAGGATATGAGAAAGAGCTATGCTGTTTCAAATGAAAGTCTGAATACTTCAGAGGAAAGGACTGATCAATGTGAAACTTCGGAACGAGAATATAATTGATATGAATTTCCAGACAGATTTAAAATTAATTAAGCTCTCATAAAAAAAATTACCTTCCAATCTGACGTGGTACCACATTTTGTTTTATAATGCCTTTGTGAAGAGACTTGAGACATTTTATTACACTAAAGATGATAGATACATACAAATTGTTGTTGTTGGTTATCTTAATTCTAATAATTGGACTCTTCTTACTACTTTCTTCACTCAAAGAATGAAAATGAAGGATGACTAGTGTAAATGTGTAACTATATGGTATGACCGCATTTTACTTTTTCTAAAATATACTCACTTGATTTTTTAATCTTAAAACAATGCTTGATGTGATGCTCTGCTGCTTTCAAAGACTGGAATAGGATCACATGGAGTCACAGGATAAATCCAGTAGTGAAAAGCAATTACAAGGCAGGGTTTGCTGTTCATTTCCAGAGCACCATACTGCAACCTTACCTAGAAATGAAAGCAAAGATCGACATTGTTAATGGTATGAAAAATTGGGACTCACCCATGAGAGTGACCTAAGATATAAGAGCCAAAACAATCTAGAGGTTAGGAAAGACTCAAAAACTAGTAGCACTGTATAACTCAAGTAAGTTCTTTCTTTTAAAAAAAAGCTAGGAATGTTCAGCAAATGGGCACTCGGACACCTGCAATAGTGACTCATGTTTATTTGCCTTGCTCTCCATTTATTACCACCCACAACTACAGATTAGCTATTCTCTATTTCAATGGGTGTAAATCCATACCACATTACTCTGCATTGTCACTGATTTTAAAAGTGTAGTGTGAATAGAGGTACGGTACTTTAAGCCATAGTGCACAGTCAGCACATTTTCTGCATGCACTCAAAGTTATATAGCATTGGGAATAAGTTTCTATGTACTATATATTGAAAAGAAAATCTGTTTCATTTTAAGTAAGTGTGAAATAATTGTAGGGATTTACTTGCATCAGTAACTTCTGAAATGCATAAGTACTCTCTCTGCTGGTTGATTGAACATCAGTTGCTGATGGATTTTAGAATCTATCCTCTATGCAATTTCCAGCTGGCTGAAGGAAACTGCAGGTAAGCATCTCTCATTAGAAGCATGTCTGATTTAATTACGCCTTAATTAATGCTTAAAAACAAGCTACAGGATAGCTTCGATCAGCAAACTCATTCACCGAAAACATTTATCAATTCACAGATCTTTATCACCAGTGGAGATGACAGTAAATCAAATCAGTAAGCTTTTCCAATCTATGAAGAAAATGATTAGAACATCCTTATACCTTATCCTAACAAAATCTAATTGTGTGTGAATAATAGGTTCAAAAATGTGATTAATGCAGCTATGCAAAAATAAATTCATTTAGGATTGCTTTCTCATCTATCAATCTGGAATGTCATCATGTTAGTTTTATCAATATTTTGTTAATAAATAATAATGAAAGCAAAAACTTTCATGTAGAACATAATTCTGACATGTTATTGGAGCATCATTATAAGACATTTGAAAATAATCAAATTGAAGGTGTGTAAGTGGAATTTTCCTATAATTTGAAAAAATTATGTGACCTTACAAACCCTTGGAGTAAATTAACATTGTGCAGCCTACAGCAAGACTGCATTGTTTTGATATGTAATTATTATGGCAGATAGAATGAAGTGTATTCATAGGGCAACACAACCAAAGCAATTTTACCTTAATGTTTCATCATTATAAAAACTGATGTTACAGGCAGGTAGGACATGGAGGCTGGTATCCAATTGTCACCTCCCAACTGACTGCAAATACCATTTTCTTAATGTTCAGCTGCATTGTGCAGGTCTGTGCCCACTTTTCTGGCATCTGTCATAATGCCTTCATACTGTGCCAGTCCTCCATCCTACTGTCCATACCCCCAGGCCCCATTCTTTGATCTTGCAATGTGTGTCAGAGGCTGGCTGCTTGGGGATAAGGGCTTTCCCATTGTACCTGATGCATGACACTTGGGAATCCCGCTACCCTAGCAAAGCCATGTGTTCTTTTGTCCTGCTTCTCTCTGGTTGGAGAGAAGACTGAAGTTATGGTGTACAGGGCCTTTGTTACCTCCATGATGCAGAGATACACAGCAAACTATGAGATGTTGGCAATGATACCGGCTCCAGTCTGGAAGGATCTGTTGCTTACAAATTGAGGGTCATGGTGATTTTCATGACCACTTGCAGCACTGTCCTCATTCTGGTCTGAGGCTGCCTGTCCAGTTGTAGGAGCATGTCATAATTCAATGGCCACCTCCTAGGTGAATCATCGCCAGCTCAGACACTGCTCCTGACTGAGGTGGTGGTAGGAGAAATGCTCTCTAAAGACTTTAGGTGGGTGCGGCCTTCTATTGAGAGTCTAATTCCTCCTCCCTCTGTGCACAGATTCCCCTCTCTGCTGTCTGTGCTCCATGTCCCTGTTGTGCTGGAGCCGAAGAGGAGCTAAACAGTGGGAGGCTTTCTGCTCAGAGACCTTCAAACTGTACTGGACTCTTTGGAAAATTCCAACACCACTCCCTTCTGACTCCAACAACACAATGCACAATACTTCCACTCACTCTGCAGTAGCAAGAGAAAGTCAAAAGTTGAAGATATTTTCAGCTGAGAGTGTTCAAAAGAGGGCGTTAACAGGACCTGTGAAGTACAAAAAAAATCTCCTCATTGTCTATTATACACAGAGATTGTATATTCTTGGCTTCTTAGAAAGAATAATATGCTCTTCTATCAGTGTCAATGCCTTGAGTTGTTTTACTTTACCTTATCTTTATTGATAAATGCAAATGTTAACCAGCTGTTGGCTATCAGATACAGTTCATTTCCTTTTGGTAGCAAAACATCAAAAATGACACAGTGTTTCTTCTTTCATTGGCAAAATACACCTGTGCACACATTGTCAGTGTAGATAAAGTCCTTATTCAATCACACATCAGTATGAAAACTAGCTGTTCCCAGAGCAATTTCTCACTTGCCTGATTTAGGTCAATGCATCAAGGTTTCCTCTTAAAACTGTGCATTTGTAATCTTAAAAAGGACATTCTCTCAAGGACTTTGTGGCCATGGTTCTAAATAGAGATTGGCATTACTGAGTACTTTAGAACATACAATTTTAATCCCACCTGTGAATTATCAAAACAATGGGAGATTTATTTATTTGATATGGTACCTGTATTTTCTTGCAATCAGAAGATAATAAACTGTATTTGTCTGTCTGGCTGTTTAACACTGAATTTGATATAGCTTCAAATAACCCTCATATTAAGAAAATATTTAATATGGAAACACAAGGATATACTTTTCTCTTTTAGCAGAGCAATTCTAAAATGGTGACCAAGCAACATTTTATTGGTGTGGCCTTTGTGATTTATGGATCAGTTGGTGTTAATGGAAGTAAACTAGTCCATGAGGATTTTTCTGTTTTAAAGTTGTTTTCACATTTATTAAAGATGCAAATTGGTATATATAATGGAGTATTTGTTCAACAAATTGTATTGTGCACAAATCCTGAAGGGATAAGAGACAGCGATTACTCACTGAGATCAGTCTCCGTGAGGCAGGAAATAACTATCGGGCTTCTTGTTGAATTCTGTTTTATTGCCAAACAGGTATGACAGGCAGTACCCAGGCCCTAAAATCTTTGGTTTTCCGACTTTGGAAGTATTTATATTTTTAATGCATCCCTAACAATATATAGCTGTTGTTGAGAACAGAATTGTAAAATGCAAGCACAAAGAGGCTATCTACTACTACATGGTAATTGCTTTCAGACCAGTTCAGAATCAAGGCCAATTATTGGCTTTTATGATGAAAATCAGCCCAGCATGATACCCAGGAAGCCAGGGCCACCTTGCCTGCTTGGTGGCCAAGTTTGGATTCTGGTATTGACAAGATGGGCAAATTCATTCCATCTCACCAACATGAGATGGTTGAGATGGTATGAAATTATTCATCTTGTCAGGACAATACTGAACTAACACGTTCAATAGTTCCTGACTAATAATAATCAGATGTGTTGACGTGTGTTTGAGTTTTTCTTTAAGGATCAATCTTTATTGATACTTACTGTTTGTTTTGCAACATCTCAAAAGCAATAGGTCACTGCTAAGTCCCTGGAAAGTAGACTATAAGTGAAATAAAACAGGAACAGAGAAAGAAAAAAATTCTTACAATACCAGCTTTCATGGGACTTCAATGAACCACAAAGTGCAAGCTGTAGTCCCATGGCAAGAGGCACGTGATGGTAAAGTTAAAAGATGAGAGTTGTTAAAAGTAAAGTTAGTGATGGGATGGACCCGAAAAACAGTATTTCATAGCTGAAGTGGTGCAAAATGAAATAAGTTACACTAGAAGAGATCAGCAGCCACCTAAGCCACACTGGCTGCCCATGCCATCATGCCACCTACCATGTCTGAAGACCTTGACACACCTTCCTGTCAGTGACCACCTCTATAGATCTAGGATCAGCTGAGTACCTGTTGCCAAGTTTGCTACAAGGACACTTGAGGCCAACTTGCAACATTTCTTACCAAACAACATTGATTATGCTTCAAAAGTAGTTCATTGGCTGTAAAGTCTTTTGGGGTAAAAATGAAAATGCTGGAAATACTCAGCAGGTCTGGCAGCATCTGTGGAGCAAGAAGCAGAGTTGACATTTCAGGTCAGTGACCTTTCATCAGAACCCATCTGAAGTCATTTGGTCTGGAGGCATTAATCACACTGTGTATATATATGTACATATAGAGAAGTTCTTTCTTTCCATGGGTGAACACTACTAGTGGCAGGCAAAGTCACCATCTATTTTCTGTTGTGGATATTTGTTCATGCCTATTTTATAAATTAAGAAGAAAATGCTAACATGGCAAAAATGTTCAATCGTCTATTTGATAATTCTCATAAAGATAAAAACAAAAAAACAGCAAACTAACACAGCATTGCAACCAATATTGTAGCTAACACACTGTAGACTTTGAAATAAGTGTTTCAGTAGGTACATGTGCATTAGCCAAAATAAAGTCGAAAAGTCAAAGACTATACTGCATCAGATAAACTATAGGCAGGGCTCCCAGTGGTCTGTGATTCTGTAGCATAGAAATTATCATGGAATTTGTATTCCATGCTATAAATTCGCCCCTGCCACAGCATATGAGCAGGAGAACTGGCAGGAGTAAAACCAACATTCAAAAGCCAATTGTGTAGATTGTCTCAATTTCTCTGATTTTCAATTCTCTTGTTTCTACCAGCTTTCCTTTAAATCCTGCTCTGTTGTCATTCCTAGTAATGATCATATTGCTTCTGTCCCCATAACTTGGGGAACCTGACCCTTCTTTTCTGATGTAGTGGCTGGGTGCAGTTTGGCTGCAGGCTGACTTGATGCTTGTGAGGTATCTCGCTTCAACTCCTGCTCAACAACTGTCTTTGTTTCCACTCCTCATTGCGTGCTATAAGTTTATAGTTTAAAGGCAATGCTCTAAACTTGTGCTGTTATTTTAAATCTAAAATTGTATCTAGTATATATTGCTCTTAAAATGATTTGGTCCACTTGGCATTATGCTGTAGCATCTATATTATCTTGCCACAACATTTGGTTGGATTTTTTGTAGAAGTTGGCAATGAGTTGGTGGAGGATTATAGGGACTCGACTGTACCTGGGAAATTCCTGAGGAAACTGTTTTTCTTGGAACTTTACAAGCAGGAGCTCAAAAGAAATGACAAAACGTTTGTCAACTTGCCTGTTTTTTGTGCAATCTGCATTTTGTGCTACCTCCAAGGCCTGGTTGCCTGTCAGCAGTGTCTCACACAAAATCTGCAAGAGATTCACTATGTAAATCCAGTGGAAAGGAATTATTAATGGGGGAGCTGGGATTTTTCTAATTACTCATCGTGTCCACTCTCAGCTAATCTTGCCCATTTCGAATCAGCATTAAAGACCGACTAAGTTCTCCCATCGCAATGATAATGATAGCCATGTATCGCCTCCACAGGCTCTAGTTCAGCACAGAGCTGTGCCATTTTCTTCAAGGAGGCCTGCAGCTCACCGACACCACAGGGATAGCCCTGACAGTATTCCTTATGTGTTATGCCTCTGGATTATTCCAGGATAAAATAGGGGATATTTGCAGTATCACTTGATTTGTTATCCTGTATCAAACAGGTGACTAATGCTTTATCCAGCAGTTTAGTACTTTTATTTCCTTTCAACAATGAATAGTATCAGCAGCTTTTAATTTCACTGGATTGTTGGATTTCTAAAACAGGGGTTGATTGATGTGACCTCTATGGCCATCCTGAACTCTAGGTACAATGTAATGATGAACAGAAAGGAATTATATTCTAATATTGTGAAGAAATACGGTCTGATTTTACTGTAAAGCCCTCTGAAGCTCTTTCTCTAAGTTCTTCATGTTGCTACTTCCCTCATTGCCTTTAAAAAATAATCCTTCGAACCATGAATTTGGTCATTGCTAATTCTTCTTATAGTTCGTTATCCATTCTTTACTATAGGAAGTAAATTTACATGTTTCCTTTCATTCATGGTGCTGTACAAACCCAAGTTGTTCTTAGTAAAGCTGGGAGCTTCTTATATGTGCAGCTAAATGCCTCTTTGGCAACAGTCTGAGCATTTGCAATAGATATCCCACTGAGCTTAAAAACTCTACCACTTGGGGCTCTACTGCATTTCCTCTGGAGCTGCCATGTACTCCACAATTGATTGCAGTGTCGAGAAGTCTTCCTTCATGACTGTATAGGTATAGTTAATGGGCTCTTTCATACTCATAGCCAAACATCACAGGGTATCTTGCACAGGCTCATTGAGTCCTATAGGTGATTCTGCTTAGTAGCAACCTCTGTTATTTGCAGGCCATATGAAATCAGCATTGCTTTGCAATAGATGTCTCCCAGCTTCTTATGAATTTGTATTTCAGTTCTCTAGATATTGATGACAGCATTCACCCTCTCTGTCAAGCAATCGCAAATTGAGAATTTTGTTCCAGGTCAGGCCTGTTTCCTTCTGTCATGCACCACTATGTCCTGGGAGCAGATAAGTAGTTTTGAGACATTGGAAGTTTAGAGAATGCATCCCATCCTAAATTTCAGGAATTTTTAACATGCAGTTCTGTTAGAAAGATTAGCCTCCTTTAGATATTAATGTGACAACAGTTCCATTTATACTTATTTTATGATGCACTATGGTAATGCATAATAAGGATCCAAAGAGCTGTAAGATAGAGTAAATGCCCTTGAATGATGTAACAGTAAAAGAGTAACGGATCATGGAGAACCACCTTGTCGCACGCACGCATGGGGTAACTACTTGTGTAGTCTCAATTTAGATGCTGGTGCTCTTTAAATTCCTGTCAGCCATGCTCCCTATATGAATACTCCCTAGCTCCCAACTTTGTAGGTGGAATCTCAAATAGAATGGCTAATTATTTTCAAACACTAAATATTGGGACTAATTGGCCATGTAAGTCCAGCTAATGGAAATGCTTACATTGTGCTGTTTATACCCTAGTTGTACATGTTCAGGAATCTCTAGGCTTACATTCTTGATCACCAACAGTGTAATTCTAATCAAAGACCTAAAATCATAAAATACAGTTAATAACACATCTGTTTGAAATGATGCAACATGCTTCAACATCTGCCTGAAAATGCATTCATTTAAAAAATTCAAAGGCTCAGGTTCTTTGGAGAAGAACTTTAATGCAGTCTTAAAACTGATTTAAACTATTATTTGAGAAGGTGTGGGAAATCATTTGTAATGCATTGGAAAAAAATATTTCATTAGCTGGGGGGCAGAAACAATTTCTCTTTCATTACATATTTTTCTGTGCCACGAAGCTTCTTTAAGCAGTGCTGGATTGTGTTCAGTTGAGTATGTGATCTGCCACAGGTTCCCTACTGTGTATAAACTCTCTTGACTTCATAACATAGGCAGTCACACATAACGCTGTTCTACTAAATGCCTGCAACAAGTTGGCATCTTTTGGAACTGATCCTTTTCTTCGTCTGTTTCCCGATTGTTTTCTGTCAATGAAATTCAAATATTGTGAATGCTCAAGTGATTTGGTTTTGTATTACTGCTCAGTACATTACTTGGGTAGGGGGAAAATCATTTTATTTTCTTCCAGCAATTACAGTCACTGCCTCAAAACCTTTAAAGTAGTTTCAGATTTCATGCACGAGGAATCTTTGTGTGATTGATGACAGCAATGAAACCTTTTCTTCATCAAAAGGCTGGACTAATTTGCAAACTGCAGTTATGTTCGCAAATTGTTAATGATCCATGAAAATACTACGACAGACTTTATTTGGTCCAGGGTTTCATAATCTAATGCATGGACAACTGGCCAATTGATGTCCAAACAAACAGGATCTCTACTTGCATTAGATAAAAAGATTTTGAAAAGCAAAAGCGTGTTTTAAAAGGTTATACACATTAAAGATGATAGGGTTAAACAGGCTATTTTTATTCAATTCACACATTGGTGTTCAGGCTAGTGGTCATTTTGTTTTGGCTTAATAGTCAAGGAAAATGTTTTGAGAATGAAAATGTATTGCTGGCAGGCTTCCTCCAAGGCATTGCGGGTTCAAAGGCAAATATAGATAAAAGAGCAAAAACAAAGTTATCCTTGTTAAGGGCTTGTTAATGCCTCACATAACATCATCAAAATAAAAATCACTGCACAAGCTGTGCTGATTCATTAAATTCCAATGTTGATAATAAAAACAGAAAATGCTGGAAATATTCAACAGGGTTAGGCAGCATCTGTGGAGCTAGAAACAAAATTAACATTTCAGGCCAAAATCCTTCCATCAGACCTGCAACGCGAACGCTGTTTCTCACTCCACAGATGCTGCCGGACTTCCTGAGTATTTCCAGCATTTTCTGTTTTTATTTCTGGTTTCTAGCATCCATAATGTTTTGCTTTTACACAATGTTGATAAACTTTCCTTCCATAATGTGTACTAAGATACTGTGGTAAAGGACGTGCAATACTTTCTTTTCAGTGACAGCTGCCGCTGACAGCTATTGGCTGTTGCCTGCTGATAGTCTTCCCCTCTCCCCTGCTGGCAGTCTTGAATTCACTCAACTGCCACAACAACCCCATACCACCACCACTGCACAACTCATGCCAACATTCTGACCCTCAGCCCAACCATCTATCTTGGCCATCACCAATGCAGTAATTTCAATGTACACGCTTGAATGAAATTTTGGGAAGTTAGTTACACCTTAATTCCTTTCTCTATGTGAATTATTCATGAATTCATGCCATTTATATATTTCTAAAATGAGTACATAATCCCCATTTATAGCAATCCACTCTATTTAGAATGGCTGACCTCTCAGATATCAGTGGATGTACATGTCACTCATTCCAAAAATTGACAGGAGTAAGATCATGTCAGTAGACATGATCAGTAAGCCTTAGTCCATTAACCAACAATCAGCCCATGGCCAGTTACACAGGGGCCTACTGCTAGGCACTCGCAACACTCCTGGACTTAACTTACTGCAACAGGGCCTTAAAATGGCTTCGGAATCCAAAGTAATCACTGGTGGGCTGCTGACGCACTCTGCCAGCTCTCCAAAAGTTAAAATCAACCCCGAAAGCTGAGAAGTATTGCTATTTTAGATTAAATATAGTTCATCGTGTAGGTGTGCATTAGCATTGTAAATTAAATGCAGATTAAGGTATTCCTTCTCATCTTGTTGGATTATCTTTGCTTTCCACAATAAAGGGCTGATTTTTCCAATTAACTGCTTTGATTGTGGATACAGAATTGGAGCAGCACGTTTGGAAAATTGCATCCAATTCTTTCCGCATGTTTTTTCGGCAGGTTGCTTCATGCGTGCTAGATTGCTTACACAAATTTTGCACCATAGCCTCATTAAAGTCCTGTCCAGAAATGCATACTCTCCCCACCAATGGTTTCACTGCTAACTTATTCAACAACTTTACTGCTCTTTGAGGTCAACTTTGCTAGAACATGCTT
This sequence comes from Heterodontus francisci, assembly GCF_036365525.1. NCBI lineage: Eukaryota > Metazoa > Chordata > Chondrichthyes > Heterodontiformes > Heterodontidae > Heterodontus > Heterodontus francisci. Next base: position 35,968,257 of record NC_090397.1, read on the forward strand.
CCGGGAGCCTTGTCCTCCAGCATTACATATTGCTGTGCCCAAAATCTTCTGGCAAGCAAATTAGGCAAGGAGGTTTTATTTAACTTTATAGTTGCAGAAAAATAGATCCCTTGGCAAATATAGTTCCTGCTGCATAAACGTCTAAAAGGCATGAACATATTCAAGTTAAACAGCCACTCCATTTTTTGACTGATGATGCATTGGCCACACAATATCGGTGTGCTCTTTGTGGCCCTGAATACTGAAGTTTTTCATAAAGCAGAACAGATCCAGAGAATAAAAGATAAACCCACAGCTTTCTTATGTTTAGTAATTTGGTTTTTATTCTGAATGCAGTGATTACAAGGAATGATCGACTCAATGATTCCTTCCCTGCTCATTACAAGATGGCAACTATGAAGTCACGAATGAATTAATATTGGCTAATTTACCTGTTTAGCAACTAAATATCCCCATTTAGTGATAATGCTGCTAGCTAGTGATTATATCCATTACTTGCAGTTATGATTTACAGTGTTGTTTATCTTTATATTATTTCCAAACCAATAATGATACAATTATAATATGACATTTACTAAACAAATATTTATATGTAACAGTGTCACAAATATAGATGATTTGTGTACACACCTGAGACAAAACCATTCCCACGGAGAATACCAATCTAAAGTTGTTTTGATTATAGCTCATAAATTCTTAATTACAGAGCAGCACAGCTCACATTTAATTCTTTACTGCTATTTACTAAATGGTGCAAGAGAAGTTTAGTGAAACTGTGCAGAACGTAATGTTACATTTCAGACTTTGATAGTTTTATCCAATGCCATACTCTCTTTATTGAAAGCCATTGCACCATAAATGAAGGGAAACGTATTACATTCTATAACCCTTCCTTATAGTTTTGGACTGTGTAGGAAAGGAAATAAAACTTAGCATTGCTTCAAAAGAAATGTTTGTGCTTTCTTTAATTGTATGTTAAACACAGATCTTTCTTTTGTAACCAGCTGAAATGTCAGGTTGTGTATTATTTAACTAGAACACGACAATGATGTTCAATTCTGCATGCTCCAAAATGATTGAATTTAATAGCTACTTGTTATTGGAGCTTTTCTAAATACTCTTCCCATCAGATTCAAGTAATCTCAATAGTCAAATAACCAGAGTATGCAGTAGGGAAGCATTAAATCTCCTTACAGATTCTGAAAGAATTGGCTGAATTTTACTGGCCCCCGGGTGACTGAAGGTGGAGGAGTGATAGTTAAATAGCGGAGAGCTGTGTTGGGACGTGCCCGCGGCTGTCCTGCCTCCGGGGAAGTTTCCCAGCAGTGGGCTGCAAGGCGTTTCAGCTGCCCGCTCCATGGAGGCAGGCAGCTGATTTGTATAGCCAAGGCCCCAATCAGAGGCCATTTTACAGGGCCACCAACATTTTGCTGGTCGCGGGGCGGCTGCCAGACTCATGGAGGTGATCTCCCTGCAGCAGCGCAGGGTGCCATCGTGTTAGAGTCTCCATTCCCCACAGAGCAGTCTGCAGGCAGTAAAGGAATCCCCCATGGCCCCAATGACCTCCAGAGGGGGTTTCCTTCTGATCGGCAGGACCTACCACTCTTGGCCCCTTAAATGTTACTTTTTACACACCTTTCCGAGGGTGCCTCCTTCCTGCCTCAGCAATGTCCACCTCTCCCGGTGGCTCTGCTGAGGCTTCAGAGCTGCTGGCCCTCTGATTGGGCAGGCAGAATCAGAGGCCCACCTTCTACTTTTAATTCAATGGTGGGCCTGCAGGCATGTAATTAGGAGGCTGCCTGTGGTAAAATCGCTGGCCAGTCCCACTGCCGGCAAGTGCCAATATGGTTTTCCAAAGACCACGGTAAAATTCAGCACAAGATATTTGTACCATGGAAATTAAAAAAAGAAAACGCTAGAAGCACACAGCACATCTGACAATAGAGTTTCAGCCTAAATTAAAGGGGTTAAATTGGATCACTCCTGAAAATGGGTGTGGTGATCACAGTGCACGATTAACCAACACCTGTTCGATGTAATGCAGAAAGCACAACAATTTGGTGCTGCCTATTCATTTGAATGTTTGCTGTGTGCAACCAGCACAAGCCATGCAGTCACTGGCTGCATGTATCAACAGGGCACCCCAAATCGTCACTTACTGGTACTGCTTAAAGTTCACCTGCAATCCATAAAGAAGACGTAAATTGTGGCTGGAGCAGGTGCTGGCAGTCATGCAGGAAGTGAATCTGACCTGTGAAAGAAGAATGGCACAATATGGGAAAAAGTGGGCTCCAAAGTTTTCAGACACTGCACTAAGTGTCTTGGTGGAGGAGATGTAAAGTAGGAGAGATGTCCTGTATTCACCAGGAGTCAAGCCCCAAAGACCAGTGCATTCTGAGCATCACATTTTAGGAAAGATATGAAGGCATTGGAGAGAGTACAGAAAAGATTCACAAGAATGGTTCTAGGGATGAGAAATTTCAGTTATGAAGATAGATTGGAGAAGTTAGGACTGTTTTCCTTGGAGAAGAGAAGGCTGAGAGGTGATTTGATAGATTCAAAATCATGAGAGGTCTGGACAGAGTAAATAGGGAGACACTCATGCAAGTATCGAGAATGAGAGGGCACAAGATTTAAAGTGATTGGCAAAAGAAGCAAAAGCAACATGAGGAAAAATGTCCTCACGCAGCGAGCAGCTAGGATCTGGAATGCACTGCCTGAGAGTGTGGTGGAGGCAAGTTCAATCGAGGCATTCAAGAGGGAGTTAGAATGTTATCTGAAAAGGAAGAATGTGCAGGGTTACAGTGAGAAGGATGGGGAGTGGCATTAGGTGAATTGCTCAGTTGGAGAGACAGTGCAGACACAATGGGCCGAATGGCCTCCTTCTGCATTGCAACAATTCTGTGATTCGGTGACCCGGATGTAGTGCCGCAAGAAGTTCAATGATTTCACAAGTGGTCAAGATCAATGAATGCATCTTAAAATGACATATCCTATCAACTACAATATTAACCTCAGACACTACTCAAATAACCACACCCCCATCACTCATCTTGCAACAATCTGTATCAATCAGGACTCATACCTAACATTCATATGCAACACTGCACCCTCACACATTTAGCACAGGTACAAGCCTCGCACGCACATCTCACAGCTTACATATGCTGCCAGCTATTCAACCACACAGGGGGCACAGTGGTGCAGTGGTTAGCACTGCAGCCTCACAGCTCCAGCGACCCGGGTTCAATTCTGGGTACTGCCTGTGTGGGGTTTGCAAGTTCTCCTTGTGACCGTGTGGGTTTCTGCCGGGTGCTCTGGTTTCCTCCCACAGCCAAAGACTTGCAGGTTGATAGGTAAATTGGCCATTGTAAATTGCCCCCAGTATAGGGATGTGGTAGGATTAGTATAAATGGGTGGTTGATGGTCGGCACAGACTTGGTGGGCCAAAGGGCCTGTTTCAGTGCTGTATCTCTAAATAAAATATGACAGCCAGCTCATACCATATTGCATAGCACTCACTGAGACATTTCTCTCTTACAGAATCAGGTGGCAAACAACAAGGGGCAGCAGGAGGGGGACAGGCAAGGCTGTATGTCCTAACTCTCATGGAGGAGACAATGTTGGCGATTATTATAATGATCATTATTGAAGCTGTGGCCAGCAGATGGACTGAAGCCATTGAAGATGATGATATCCTCATATCTGATCCTCTTTCTCACATTACACTTTTCCCTCATCCCACACTCTCTTCTCAGTTACAAGCTGCAGATGGTGTATGTTGTCCACCATCCCTGCACCACAACCTTACCATTGTGCCTTTCTGCTTTCAGATGTACCCCAGAGATACAACCTGGCAGTACTAACCCAGGGCCGGATTTTCAAATGCCAGCAGGATCGGGACCGGGTGCAGACATGATTTAAAAATTGTGGTCCTGGAGGCCGTCTATGGATCCCGACGCCTCTGGGACAGACGACAATTTTTAAAGTGAGGATGGAGGGGTGGAACGGGAAACCCTCTCCCCTCCAATTAATGGCCCATGAAGGTCCGAGAGGAGCTTGTTAAGGGGCCGGAGAGGTTGGGACTGTCATTTTCAAATCAGATTGCAGCAAACCTGAACAGTCTGGTGCACGTTAGTGCACAGCTGTCGGGTTCACAGTGGGGTGAAGGGAAACTTTTTTTTGTAGGTTGAAAATTATGGGGCTCTCGGGGATCTTGCATCGGATCATGTGCATTACTTCAGTTTTGGATGTTTGAACACCGTCTTATCCTTTTATGCTGATGGTTCTCTCTCTTCAGCAAGGCAGCGGCCGGCCCCATCATGGCTGCCATCTGCCTTTGCCACTCACATTCTGCAGGCAGCTCCCACCTCCTGAATGTCAGGTTCGCCTCCTGCCCAACTGGGGCATTTACATTTCAAAATAACATCACGGAAGCAGGGCAGTTGAGGCGCAGGGTAGGGACCCAGAAATTATCCTGGCAACGGGTTCCTGACCCAGTTTTGAAAATCCAGCCCCTAATGTCTGAGTGCTATAGTGGAAACTCAGACTGTCACCATCATGGCTGTGGATTACAGTGTACAAAGAGACTTGCAAGGTGTGTTACAGTCAAGCGAGGAGGGGTTGAAGAGCTTCCCTCTTTTCCCTCTCCTTGTTTGACCACAGTGGGTGTACTGGCGAATTCAGTTGGTGTTTGATTACTTACTTGCTATGATCATAACAAGAACCAATCAGACAGGTTTTCTTGAGTTAACAAAGAAAGAGGTTAACTTTATTGTTCCTAAACTGAACTATTAAAATAATAAACATCATGCCAACTGTCACTCACACACACACATGAGAGGTTTACACACACACACAAATAGGTTACAGGGTGGGGAAAGGGAGATTGGTTGAGTTAGAGTCTATAAAAAAGGTATATAGTCTGTGGGGTTTGGTGATTCAGCTGGCCTCCAGCTGAATTTGGTAGTCCTGAGGCTTTTAGTTTGAAGAGGTAGATGACTGGTTCGATGGTTCTCTTGGAGACAGCAGTGCGGATAATTTCCTCCAACAGGTTTCTGATTGTAGCTGGAGTATATAAAGGTGTTTAGTCAACAAGCAGGATTTGAAAGCTTTCAAGCTGGAATGAAAAGAGAGAAAGAGAGACCCCCACTTAGGGTCTGCACATGTCAGAGTCCAGTTGCTTCTCCTCTGCTGCAGAGAGAAAACCAGCTTAAAACCACAGATGGGGAGGGGCTTGTCACATGACAGTCACTCAGTGATTCAAACATAGCAGTTAGCAGTATTTCTCTGCTTGCTGAAAGAACAGTTAGTTCCTTTAAACTTCCTAGATCTTGGTTCTTGTTGGGGACCACACAGACATTTTGTCTCCCTCCTCACTATCCTTTGCAATGTAGGATACAGTGTTGTACACTAGGTGATCATCTTAAGCTGCCAGCAGTTGTCCTTTTTTAAATAAAATCAAAATACTGCAGTTGTTGGAAATCTGAAATAAAAACAAGAAATGCTGGAAATACTCAGCAGGTCTAGCAGCATCTGTGGAGAGAGAAGTAGAGTTAACATTTAAGGTCAGTGACCTTTCATCAGAACATGTTCTGATGAAGGGTCACTGACCTAATCCTTCTTTAAATGTTCTTTTTAAATTTCTTCAAAAAAAAAAATTCAGATCTCCAGTCAGTGGGTTAAAGAAAATTATCACTCAACAAAGCACATTGGCATTACTGGTGTCACAACAGTCCAGCAATCTGTCCTCCAATTGAGTATTAAGATTGCTGAGGCACCACCCCAAGGGATTGGCAGTGGCTCCATGGAACACAAATCTGCTGTCCTCTCTCAGGAAGACAATATTTGTTGTCCCACCTTGCTACTTCACCAGTGCCCTTGCTGTTGCCTGTCAGTCTAGACTACTGCAGCCCATGCCAAGGTAGTGCAGTCTGAAGCCAGGTCTTCTAGGCCTAGAGCTGCTCAACATCATCCTCCAAGGTCATCTGCAGTCTCCTCAACTGCAGGTCAGCAACCTTCCACCACCCCAATCAGAAGACCAGCTTTGCAGCCTCGGCAGCACCACCGAGGGAGAGGTGGCTGCTTCTGAAGCTGCAAGGAGAATGAAAGGGTGCCTCCATTTTGAGGCGCCCTCACAGGGGAGGAAGAGAAATCACTTTTCTGCAGGGGCCAGCCAGGCAGACCCTGGCGATTGGAGGAGTAACCCCTCCAATTACAGCGTCAGGGCCATGGGAGTGGCTGTTGCCGCAGGGGACCCACTCCTGTGGCCTTGGAGCCTCCAGATATGATACCCCCTCACCTCCCGGGAAGCCATTGGGAGGTCACCTCCATGCAGCTGGCAGCGTCCCCACACAGTGGGGGCAACGCACTGTTGCCCGAAAAATGCTGGTGGCCTGGGAAAATGGCTGTCAATTGGGCCTTTAATTATTCAGTTTGACTGCCTGCAGTCAGCACTGCCATTCCCGTTGCTGGTAAAATGGCTTGGTGACGGGATTGTGTCGTGAAGCCTTCCCAACCTGGTCCCCTGGCATTTTACCGGTGCCCCCACCAACCACCCCCCCCACCAACCCCAACCTCCTGGCCTGCCACCCAGGAGCCAGTTAAATCTTGCCCCCTGATTTTTTTGTGATGTTGATTGTGTTAATTGTATATTAATTGCTTTTAATTGTTTGCAAGTGGTGGGCATTAACTGGGCATTCATTTGAGACCCCCATAAATAGAGACAGACTGTAGTTATTGGGTTAGAAAATGCTTAATTGTAATGTGTAACTCTGTAAATAAATATAAAACTGTGTATAGATTGGCTGCAGTTCAAACCTTCACCAACTGGATTTCTGGAGTAGAACAGATTGAGGGATACATATTGGCTAGGACACTATTGATAACTCCCCTACTCTTCTTCAAAATAGTGCCAAGGGATCTTTTATGTCCACCTGAGAGGGCAGCTGGTGCCTTGATTTAACATTTCATCCAAAAGATGACACCTACAACAGTGCAGCACTTTCTCAATACTGCACTGGAGTGTCAGCCTTGATTTTTGTGTTGACGTCCTGGAGTGGAATTTGAACCCACAACCTTCTGACTGAGCGGCAACTGTGCTACGAATTGAGCCATGGCGGGGATTCCAAACCAGAGTCATGAGCAGTAACTGTCGTCGCCGAGTGGCCAACCTTTGATTTGCCATGGTAGTTCAAATGCAGCTGGCACAGAGGATTGCTGGAGAATGAACGAATCATGACTACTGCCAGGATAGCAGGTACTCATGTGCATGATGCACTGCAAGTTGAGGAAAGTGAATCTTTTTCAGTCCAGGAAAATGGGATAGTTGACAAAAGGTGCACACAAAGCAATGTGTGTGCAGTCAATGGCACTCTGCATCACGGAGAAGCCTATAATCCTAGCGAAGCTCCATGTTCACAATTCCTGCTTGTCTTTGGCCTCCCTTATGCAGCAGTGTAATACAAACTGTGAGATATTGCTTATATCTCCAGCAGCAGCCTGAAAGGATCCAGGCACATTAAAGTTCATCATCACAGTCAACTTTATGGACACTGGCAATGTAGTCCTTGCCTGCTGTGAGGTTGGAGTTGTGGCTACAGCAGGTGGAAGATTTCAATGAGGTTGTCCTTCCTGAAGCAGACACCCGATACATTGATCCTTGCTGAGGTTCAGGTGAGAGAATTGCTGCCTGAACACCCTGGATGGATATGTCCTCCCACTGAGAGCCTTTCTCCCCCTTGTCCTCCTCCCTCTTCCGGAAGCTTGCCCTGCTTTGTGTAGCCTCTGTTCATTCTCCAAGTTATGGTGTATTGCAGGGGGAATGTCTAATATTGTACTCATATCTGCAAGCAACTGGTTTGTGCGCAATCCTTTAAGTCACCAAAAAATTACTTTAGCAGCAGCGAGTCCACTCCCTATGGGCTACTGAAACTTTGGACAATTATAGAAAAGCTAACCAAAATGTGTAGAATTGCACCAACAGCCAGAAGAAATAATCCAGCAAATAACCTGTAAGTAGTTCATGATCTCTTTGAATAGCTCTGCTTTGTGGGGGATTGTGACTTTCATCCCATTTAACATCAGATTCAGCTGTCTGAGGTTAACAGATGGCATTGGTGCCATGATCTGCCTGCTCTGCATGCTGCTAGTTGTCATTAGGTGCACGCACAAACCCCTTTACAATTATGGCTTCCCTTCGGAAGTGTGATGACGCATCATGGACCCATTTTCAAACTTTAGGCAGCCTCATCTCTCTCTCTCTTTGGCCTCCTTGTCTTGAGAGACAATGGGTAAGCGCCTGGAGGTGGTCAGTGGTTTGTGAAGCAGCGCCTGGAGTGGCTATAAAGGCCAATGCTAGAGTGACAGACTCTTCCACAGGCGCTGCAGATAAAATTGGTTGTTTGGGCTGTTACACAGTTGGCTCTCTCCTTGCGCTTCTGTCTTTTTTCCTGCCAAATGCTAAGTCTCTTCGACTGGCCGCGCTTTCAGCCCCGCCTTTATGGCTGTCTGCCAGCTCTGGCGATCACTGGCAACTGACTCCCACGACTTGTGATCAATGTCACAGGACTTCATGTCGCGTTTGCAGACGTCTTTAAAGTGGAGACATGAACGGCCGGTGGGTCTGATACCAGTGACGAGCTCGCTGTACAATGTATCCTTGGGGATCCTGCCATCTTCCATGCGGCTCACATGGCCAAGCCATCTCAAGCACCGCTGGCTCAGTAGGGTGTATACGCTGGGGATGTTGGCCGCCTCGAGCACTTCTGTGTTGGAGATACAGTCCTGCCATCTGATGCCAAGGATTATCCAGAGGCAGCGAAGATGGAATGAATTGAGACGTTGCACTTGGCAGACATACGTTGTCCAGGCCTCGCTGCCGTAGAGCAAGATACTGAGGACACAGGCTTGATACACTCGGACTTTTGTCAGTTCCGTTTCAGTGCGCCATTTTCCCACACTCTCTTGGCCAGTCTGGACATAGCAGCGGACGCCTTTCCCATGCGCTTGTTGATTTCTGCATCTAGGGACAGGTTACTGGTGATAATTGAGCCGAGGTAGGTGAACTCTTGAACCACTTCCAGCGCGTGGTCGCTGCTATTGATGGATGGAGCATTTCTGACATCCTGTCCCATAATGTTTGTTTTCTTGAGGCTGATGGTTAGGCCAAATTCGTTGCAAGCAGCCGCAATCCAGTCGATGAGTCTCTGCAGACTCTCATCTGTGTGGGATGTTAATGCAGCATCGTCAGCAAAGAGGAGTTCCCTGTGAGGACCTTCCATACTTTGGTCTTCGCTCTTGGACGGGCAAGGTTGAACAACCTGCCATCTGATCCTGTGTGGAGGAAAATTCCTTCTTCTGAAGACTTTAATGCATGTGAGAGCAGCACGGAAAAGAAGATCCCAAACAGTGTAGGTGCGAGAACACAGCCCTGTTTCACGCCATTCAGGATAGGAAAGGGGTCTGATGAGGCACCGCTATGCTAAATTGTGCCTTTCAAAGAACAAAGAACAAAGAACAGTACAGCACAGGAACAGGCCATTTGGAACTCCAAGCCTGCGCCGATCTTGATGCCTGCCTAAACTAAAACCTTCTGCACTTCCGGGGACCATATCCCTCTATTCCCATCCTATTCATGTATTTGTCAAGATGCCTCTTAAACGTCGCTATCGTACCTGCTTCCACCACCTCCCCCGGCAGCAAGTTCCAGGCACTCACCACCCTCTGTGCAAAGAACTTGCCTCACACATCCCCTCTAAACCTTGCCCCTCTCACTTTAAACCTATGTCCCCTGGTAACTGACTCTTCCACCGTGGGAAAAATCTTCTGACTATCCACTCTGTCCATGCCACTCATAACTTTGTAAACCTCTATCATGTCGCCCCTCCACCTCCGTCGTTCCAGTGAAAACAATCCGAGTTTATCCAACCTCTCCTCATATCTAATGCCCTCCAGACCAGGCAACATTCTGGTAAACCTCTTCTGTACCCTCTCCAAAGCCTCCACGTCCTTCTGGTAGTGTGGCGACCAGAATTGCACGCAATATTCTAAGTGTGGCCTAACTAAAGTTCTGTACAGCTGCAGCATGACTTGCCAATTTTTATACTCTATGCCCCGACTGATGAAGGCAAGCATGCCGTATGCCTTCTTGACTACCTTATCCACCTGCGTTGCCACTTTCAGTGACCTGTGGACCTGTACGCCCAGATCTCTCTGTCTGTCAATACTCCTAAGGGTTCTGCCATTTACTTTATACTTCCCACCTGCATTAGACCTTCCAAAATGCATTAACTCACATTTGTCCGGATTAAACTCCATCTGCCATTTCTCTGCCCAAGTCTCCAACCGATCTATATCCTGCAGTATCCTCTGACAATCCTCATCACTATCCGCAACTCCACCAACCTTTGTGTCTTCCACAAACTTACTAATCAGACCAGCTACATTTTCCTCCAAATCATTTATATATACTACAAAGAGCAAAGGTCCCAGCACAGATCCCTGCGGAACACCACTGGTCACATCTCTCCATTCAGAAAAGCACCCTTCCACTGCTACCCTCTGTCTTCTATGACTGAGCCAGTTCTGTATCCATCTTGCCAGCTCACCTCTGATCCCATGTGACTTCACCTTTTGTACCAGTTTGCCATGAGGGACTTTGTCAAAGTCTTTACTGAAGTCCATATAGATAACATCCACTGCCCTTCTTTCATCAATTATCTTTGTCACTTCCTCAAAAAACTCAATCAATTTAGTGAGACACGACCTCCCCTTGACAAAACCATGCTGCCTCTCGCTAATAAGTTTGTTTGTTTCCAAATGGGAGTAAATCCTGTCCTGAATAATCCTCTCTAATAATTTCCCTACCACTGACGTAAGGCTCACTGGCCTATAATTTCCTGGATTATCCTTGCTACCCTTCTTAAACAAAGGAACAACATTGGCTATTCTCCAGTCCTCTGGGACCTCACCGGTAGCCAATGAGGATGCAAAGATTTCTGTCAAGGCCCCAGCAATTTCTTCCCTTGCCTCCCTCAGTATTCTGGGGTAGATCCCATCAGGCCCTGGGGACTTATCTACCTTAATACTTTGCAAGACACCCAATACTTCCTCCTTTTTGATAATGGGATGACTGAGACTATCTACACTCACTTCCCTAGGCTCATCATCCAAGTCCTTCTCTTTGATGAATACTGATGCAAAGTACTCATTTAGTACCTCGTCCATTTCCTCTGGCTCCACACATAGATTCCCTTCTCTGTCCTTGAGTGGGCCAACCCTTTCCTTAGTTGCCCTCTTGCTCTTTATATACGTATAAAAAGCCTTGGGATTTTCCTTAATCCTCATTCATATTGTCTTGGAATGAGGTGATGATATCTCGTAGCTTTGGTGGACATCCGATCTTTGCTAGTAGTCTGAAGTGACCACGTCTGCTGATGAGGTCAAAGGCTTTGGCGAGATCTATGTAAGCAACGTAGAGGGGCATCTGTTGTTCGCTACATTTCTCCTGTAGCTGGCGAAGGGAGAACAGCATGTCAATGGTGGATCTCTCTGCTCGAAAGCCACACTGTGCCTCAGGGTAGACACGCTCAGCCAGTTTCTGGAACCTGTTTAAAACGACTCGAGCGAAGACCTTCCCCACTATGCTGAGCAGGGAGATTCCAAGGTATTTGTTGCAGTCACCGCGGTTACCCTTGTTCTTATAGAAGGTGATGATATTGGCATTGTGCATGTCCTGTGGTACTGCTCCCTCATCCCAGCACAGGCAAAGCAGTTCATGGAGTGCTGAGAGTATAGCAGGCTTGGCACTGTTGATTATTTCTGGGGTAACAGCAGCTAGGAAATGGGTGGTACAGAGCTCAATTTCTCATCCAAAATTTATTGCTTCTTATTTTTCAAAAAGCATAGATGCTGTAACCTAATGGTGACAAAGATATAGTCTTTATTGTTGCCGTGAATGTTGTGAGTTGCTTTTTTTTCTTAAAACACAACTAATGGTATTTTCTGATGCTACTTTTGGAACTCAATCAGTTGGGTAGCAAAATCTCCTGAGCATTTACAGAAGGAAAGAAACTGTGATATTATTTATCTCTAAATCTACTTACTTTGGAGTTGGAAGGAGAACAGTACATTTGTTTTCTATTTTATTCTTCATCTTGAGTAAGTAGTCTCAATAAATTGCAATTTAGTGTTATTCCCTGAAAGGTGAAATGGAAAGTCCGTCTCATGGGCCATTGTGATAGAAAAGCAAGGTTTGAGGGAAAAGAGAATGATAAAGTGGAAATAGCAAACATACCCTGAAAATATAAAATGTACCTTGAAACAGTACATTTTCTTAATGCTAAAATAAAACTATTATATTCTCAGTAGTTCTTACCATTAAACTGGTGGTGACTTCAATTTTACTCATTGTTTTGAATGTTTTTAACTTGTACATTGCAATGGTGATAGCAGCACTTCAGTAATCAAGTCTCTTATATGTCCTAAGTAGCTTTGACTAATGTTAACCTATGGTACAATGCTGTTTGAGAATATTTTCAGTTCTGGACAATGTTTGTCTACACAAATAAACCTTACCTTTAAGGGCGGCAGCACTGCCACTCTGGGATCTCATGATGACAATTAAGTGAAAGCTGATTGAAGAATATCAGGGAAGGTTGGCTGTGCACGATATATGTAGTTGCGCAGCCTACAAAGCCAGAAATGGAAAATCTATCCTCTGAAGCCGAGCTTATTTTGACAGAAATGGGTTGAAAGTGTCCTGGGAATAGAATGCAAATTGCAGTGGTTTGTACTATTATCCTCCTCAGCTGGATTGTTTGTTCTTGAAAGGCTCCCGTAGGCTTTAAAATTTTTATGAATGACCAAAATCAGACTGGAGTTAAAGTTAGGGAGGAACAGGCCGTAATTAACCCCCCTCCACACCCCACCCCATATCCAACAAGAATGGGACATGCCGGGGGGGGGGTTAATAAGCAGTAGCGTGGCATGTACTAGCACCAATGATCTGCCACTGGATTCGGCATTCTGGACAAGGCTGCATTTTGATTCCCTAAGGCTGCCTGTTCAGTGGAGAGTTACCATTCTGAATGATTGTAAGCTGTTCAAGGAATAGTCAACAAATTACAGAGTAGTCTTGCCATTATCTGCTCTGAAAAACGCACATCTGTCATTGTTAAACTTCACATCCAAGATTCCTGCTGTTTCAGGAGCTCGCTGATAAAGAACTCGTATTCATATGTGCATCATCACATTCCCAAGATGTTTTAACATCGAGCTGAACAGGCAGCTAGGGCTTCAGCTTAAAGTTTCAAAAAAGCAGCACCTTCCACAACTCAGAACTCCCTCATTATTGCACTGAAGTGTCAGCATTAAAAATATGCTGAATTCAGGCTTGAGCCCACAACCTCTGTTTCAAAGTGCAAACATTGGGCTGGATTTAATGAGCTGCCGCAATCTCAAGCACGGCGGCTCATTTAAATAGCTGGGGCGGCCCGCCCTCCCCAATCTCATGGAAGGGGTGGACTGTCCATCCCTAGAAATGGTGTCTGCTGCCTGTGCGCAGGCGCTGGTGCCATTTTTAAAGGGCAGCCAGCCCTGCTGCCCAATTTAAATTTTTAAAGACCTACTCCCAAAATTAAATAAATAAATTTCTAACACCCCTTTCCCACTCCCCCATCACAATTACAACAACTATTTGCCCTTTCCCCCCAAAACACTTACCTTTCACATCTGACCTTCCTCCCATCAACTCCACAAAGTTTAATGTTCAATCCTTCCCACCATCCCCTAATCCCATTACGTATATTTGATCCCATCCCCCCTCAAGATCGCAGGTAAGTTTCTTTAAATTTATAATTTTATTCATATGAATATTTAAATTGTGGTCCCGTCGCCCAGTGACTGGGTGCCACCACAGAGCCTCGCTGTCACCGGGAGAATCGGGCCGGGGCTGGATCCTGCTGGCGTCAAGGTCCATGGCGGGCCTTATCTGGAGCCATCTTCAGACCTCCCCCGCTACGGAACCTGACGCCTGGGGGAGAACAAAATCCAGCCCATTGATACTAACTGTGATAAGCTGGTGCAATTGCTAATGAGGAGGTTACAAAAGGGTACAGGCATCCATCCAACCAGTTTCATGCAAATTAGACATTAAAGTACCAGACCCAAATCCTGGATACCTGTTCCATTTTGAGATGGCACTTTTTCTTTTAGCTTTTCCAGACCACCTGAGTCAATTTCCATCTTTATATCTATGATGTCTTAAAGATCCCGTAGTTCTCACACCTTCTGAATTACACTTCGTTAATATAATTCCTGTTATAAAACAGTTTATCCTACAAATCACTGTGAGCAACTGTCCTAGTCACTATGCCCAGGGACAAAACAATAGATCAGCAGTTGGGCTCTGGACCTATTCTGCACCACCAGAGCCAAAATGAGAGTGGCCACCTTGTTAACGGTATCCTGTGACTCACTGAAGAATAGCCAAACAGCCAGCATGCAGTATTGGAACTGGCTGTTGGGTTCTTCCTCACAAAAATTCTGAAACATGCTGATCTTGACACAGTAATGTGTCATTTCAGTGAAGGTTTTTCATTAATTTTGCACAGTAGCTTTCCCTGCATTATTTGATAACCATATAAAAAGTCTAATTTAAATGGACGTATCCAATAATACATTTTATTAAAGCAATCCTAGTCAATAAAATCATACATTAAGAAGAAATATTAGAAATTGGGTTTGTGAAAGGAAAAAAATTCAAAAGAATAGTTGATACTGTTCTGCTTCCTCACAGGATTTCATCATAAAGGGCCTTGTAACATCTTGTTAAATTGCCTGGTTTCAAACATCTGATCGCCACAAGTTTCCATTTAATTGAACAGGTTTATTGTAACAGACAGATTTGGTTTGATGACCTAATTAAATGGAATATTATTCAATAGGTGTATGTGACTCGACAGTAGTTGTCCTATCATTTGGAGAAAATCAGGTTGTGGCTGAAGCTAGTGCAATGGCCTTACTGGAATATCAATAGATTCTATATTGTTAAATGAATTTATGACAGAATTTTGTAACAATCATTAGCATCAGAACCAGTGCAATACTACGAAAAAAGATTGGTGCCTCGGTGTAAAAATCATATTTTATTCAGCAGCACTTTGTGATAAGCAGCATCATTATTTGAAAATGTTGACCACATTTTTCCCTGTCTGGTCTTAAACATTGAATGAATATGAAATAACACTAATCACAACATGGCCCTTCCCCTTCAGGTACTTTAAAAAATCTGTAAGTGCCTGTATATTTACAGTATGTCTCCCTTTTTGTGTTTTCTGATATTTCTCTTTAATAGGGTAACATTTGTTTATTGGTCCATAAGGATTGTGTTCCTGCCAATTAAAAGTCACATTCTAAAAGCCAGTTCAATCTGTCAGATGGAATTGTTGCTGAGAAGAGAGAAAAAAAAGCGATGGCCATTTCCCCAGTATAATTCATTTATGAGCACTGAAGTGTGTGAATCTGTTTATAGTTCTTTCAAATTATCAGGAGTCTGGAGCCACAGCAACTAAGGTGCTGAAGAGCATCTGGCTTTGGCATATAGGGCCAATTAGGACAGAACTTAGCTATGGAGCAGGCAACCTGTGCACTAAACAGATAATGAGGTATGGATAACATGGTAACAGCACAAGGTTTGAGACCAGGCATGGTGAGCAAAATATAAAAGGAATTATTAGGAGTATTTGAAAATAAGCATTGCAAAGTCAGTGAAAAGATTTAATTTTAAACAAATACGATTTTTAAAAAAACTTGCAGGGAAAACAGAGTTTTATTAGTCAGACTTCAGGGCAGCAGAAGATGGCTGGATGGTAAAGCAGTAGAAACTGAGGTGAAGGCATTCACCAGGCCAGAATGAGAAGGAACATTGGCTGGCAGCAAAGAGCAGCATTCGGAGTACAGCAAAACATTGGAATCCAAAGTGAATTTACTATTTCACTCCCGAACAGTTATATAACACCAATGTGATACAACAGTAAATTAATAGATGACTGTTGGTAATTCTCTACATGAATAGTACAACTTTTAAAAGATTGAAGGAGTTGGTGATAATTGATGGCTTGTGTATCCAAATGCTAATTTCCAGAATAAAATCTATTTGCATCCATTACAGACTCTGAAATGATGGCAAATAATGTATTTTTACTGAAAAACATTCACCAGGATTTTACCACCCAGCTTCAGTACTGGGAGTACAAAAGAGATAAGGTTAAAAGTGAATATAATTTCATCTTTTTTTTATAATTGTTCATGGGATGTGGGTGTCGCTAGCTAGGCCAGCATTTATTGCTCATCCCTAATTACCCTTGAGAAGGTGGTGGTATGTTGCCTTCTTGAACAGCTGCAGTCCTTGGTGTGTAGGAATGCTAACAGTGCTGTTAAGAAGGGTGTTCCAGGATTTTGACCCAGTGACAGAGAAGGAACGGCGATATAGTTCCAAGTCAGAATGGGTGTGTGGCTTGGAGAGGAATTGCAGGTGGTGCATCTGCTACCCTTGTCCTTCTAGATGGTAGAAGTCACGGGTTTGGATGGTGCTGTCAAAGGAGCCTTGGTGAGTTGCTGCAGTGCATCTTGTATATGGTATACTGCAGCAGTGGTGGAGGGAGTGAATGCTAAAGGTGGTGGATGGGGTGCCAATCAAGCAGGCTGCTTTGTCCTGGATGGTGTCAAGCTTCTTGAGTGTTTTTGGAGCTGCACCCATCCAAGCAAGTGGAGAGTATTCCATCACGCTCCTGACTTGTGCCTTGTAGATGGTGGACAGGCACTGGGGAGACAGGAGGTGAGTGTCAATCTGCAGAATTCCCAGCCTCTGACCTGCTCTGAAAGGACATTGATCTGAAACGTTAACTCTGTTTTTCTCTCCACAGATACTGCTTGACCTGCTGAGCAATTCTAACATTTTCTGTTTTTGTTTCACATTTCCAGCATCCATAATATTTTGCTTTTCTGTTGTGTTAGAACAGTTCTTTATATGTTACTGAATAAAATTAGTGGTTTGTCAGATGTCTAAACAAATGTAAATGTTGTTTATAATCAGACTTATGAATGGCTATTTCAACACTGGCTAACGCTGGAACAGACTGAATTTAGAAAGAAGAAAGCCCTTGCATTTTATAGAGTCTTTCAGGTTAGGATATCCCAACGCTACTTACTAAAGCTAATTACTTTTGAAATGCAGGCAAATAAAGCAATCAATTTGCACACACCAAGGTTCCACTAATCACAATGCGATGTAATTCAAATAGTTCCGTAAGATCTTTTATGTTCACCCGAACAGGCAAACTGGATCTTGGTTTGACAACTCATCTGAGAGAAGGAAACTGACAATGCAACACTCCTTCAGTGCTGCCTTACAGTGAAGCACCAGCCTAGCTTGAAACCATAACGTTCTGACTCAGAAGTGAGAGTGCTCCCACTGAGGAAAACTAGTAAAGTGAAACATATTTCACTATGTTAGAGTTATATATTAATCAGTTTTAATGTCAGCACTAATTATACTTGTATTGCCATTTTTGATCTCTTCTTGGCAACGCTTGTCCCCTTATCTGTTTTTGCCTTGTAGGAGAATACTTTCACAGACATTAGCAGTCATCTAGTGCTTTACCTAACCTTCTTTAAGTATGAGCCCTTCAACAGCGAGTGTCGGTAGACTCTTCAAACATGTCAGTCACCGTAGCTAACCTCCTCCTGTCCTCACCAGACATGTACAAAGGCAGACATTCTGGGTGGTGTTGCAATCATGACTGGGGCTGCTGGCTAACTTTTTCCTTATGTCTCTGAGTAGAAGTCAAATGGCATTTTACTGTCTAACTGAGACTATATAAACTGGCACAGTGGCGCAGTGGTTAGCACCACAGCCTCACAGCTCCAGGGACCCAGGTTCGATTCTGGGTACTGCCTGTGCGGAGTTTGCAAGTTCTCCCTGTGACCGCGTGGGTTTTCATCGGGTGCTCCGGTTTCCTCCCACAGCTAAAGACCTGTAGGTGATAGGTAAATTGGCCATTATAAATTGCCCCTAGTGTAGGTAGGGAATATGGGATTACTGTATGGTTAGTATAAATGGGTGGTTGTTGGTCGGCACAGACCCGGTGGGCCGAAGGGCCTGTTTCAGTGCTGTATCTCTAAATAAATAAATACCACAGGCCAAGGATTAAACCCAAGACTTGTCTGCTGACATAGTTACCTGTGGAAAAAAAGGCTGTCCTTTCAGTCAGCACAAAGGCATTACTTCCTTTAGGCTGCAAGGAGGCAAGGCATTTGATCTGTATTTCTGTAATTACTCACAGATTAATCCATTCCTACAAGACCATATGTAATTAGTAGTTTGCTTATTGATCTGCACATATGGAATGGCTTCTGATTATTTTTACTCAAGTCACTGCTCTGTCAATTCACAACCTCACATTAGCACTTTGCGGAAGAATTAATCCGAAAAATTGACCCACTTGAAGCAGAAGCATGAAAAGTCAGAATGTCAATAAGGAAGTAGCTGCAGCAGCATTTCTGTTTTGTCAGCATTTTATCAGAAGACGATGTATTTGACTTTTGGAACTCTTGGCAATCAGTAGATTGAAAAAGCACTGACCTTGCTTCCGATTATTAGATATGGCACTAACTCGCAGCAATCATAGATAATGAGAATATTGTGACATGAGAGGTAGAAAGTAAACATCCATTCTTAGTGTCTGAATTGAGTCCAAAAAATGGTATGTCATTTAAAATATCAGTTTAATTATCCATTTTATTGATCTAATAACCAAAGTTAAGTGTACTCTGAGTGTTCATGATTTATGGTTACCAGCTTAGAAGTAATCAGAAAATATGATTAACTGAGGTAATTAGCAATAAACAATCCATCATGCGAAGTGATGGCCAATGAGATTGTTATGATTCTATTTTTGCTAATGTCAGGATATTGTGCCCTGGTACAAGCTGTTGGAGTTCTGTTTCATCCATAGCCAGCCCATGGATCAATTCTTCAATGATTTCAAGGTTGATAGCCCTCTGAATTAATGAGGGCTGTGCAGTATGCAGCATAAAACAGACTTTTTTTTCAAACTTTAGCTGGTTTACATTGCAAGCCATCACCAGTTTAAAACAAAAGCAAAGTGCTGGAAATACTCAGCAGGTCTGGCAGCATCTGTGGGAGAGAAATAGAGTTAATGTTTCAAGTCGGATATGACATCTCTTCAAAACTGAAGGAAGGCAGAAATGTGATGAGTTTTATACCGCCAAAAGGGGGGAGGAGAGAAAGAACAAAAGAGAAGGTCTGTAATAGGGTCGAGGGCGGAAGAGCTTAAATGACAAAGATGTCATGGAATTAAAGGCAAAGAGAGTGGTAATAGTTGTAGTAAAAGATAAAGACCAGTTTAAAATCATTACTTGAAAACTCCAAGAGTTTGACTCATGTAGATTTGTGTACCTGGTGGGATATGTGTTCTGTTACATTTAGGGATAGAGTAGAGGGATCACAAGCAATGGTTTCCATCCATACTTCCGGTTTCTAAAAGGCCAGCCTTGCAGTTGGTTAAACTATTCAAATAAATGTGGCATTACTTAAACACTAGGTAATCATGTACTAACCTAGGGCAACTGGCAAAAACCAGGGTTATTTCCAGGCATAACATCTCCAGTATGTTGAGGGAAGAAAATAAAAGCTGAAATGTATGATGGTGCCCATATTTCTCTGTGAGCACAGATCGCCAGACACTGGAAATGTTTTGTCATGTGTCAAACTATTGCTCTCTACTCTTCAAGAAATGAATGAACCAGCCAGCCATTTATCACAGTACAAGCACTGCCATCTCCTGAAAGCAGATGGATATGAGCCTTGATCAATACAAATATAATTTCTTTCAAGTACCTAGAACGACCAGCACAAAAATAAAGCACTGCAAGTTTTACAATTGATGGACTGAACAGCTGGAGTCACTGAGGCAAATCTGCAACCAAAGTTTGTCATATTTCAGTCATTGTCCCCCTGCTTAGCCAAAACCAGGTCAGGAATGCTGACTGTTGAGTGCATTGAAATACAAATTGTGAGGTTTCCTCTTGGAACTTTGTCAAACAACTAGGAAATTGCATTGGGTGTGCTGTAACTCCATCCAGGTGCAAAGTCACATTTTACAAGTGCCCAGGTGCTGCACTGGATTGTTTGGGAATTTTATAAACCTACTTTTGACTCATTTTAACATTGTGGAGGAAGTGCTAGTTCCACACTCAACAGTAATAATTAGGCGCCTGGGAGCAGTGCTCTGTATTTGCTGACTACAGCCATTGTCAATTTAAATTGGCCATTTTGGCCATCTTTGTATTGTATTTACACATTTTGACCAACTTTATAAGGCTAAATATAACAGTTTATTGGAAACAGAATAACTGATACTTATGAAATTACTGCCTAGTAATCATTCCTATGTTGTATGTTATAAACATATACGTTTGAGCAACTTATAAGCTTCATCTTAACCCTAGATAAAAATGTTTCTTGCTCTTCCTCCATTACATTTTCTAATATGTTGTAAAACTGGTGAGAGAAGTTTTAGTTTGCTTTTGTTTTTCATGAGTAGTATTGCTATATTCAGTTAATGTATGATAATGACTACACTGATAAAGCAACTGTTTTGATGTACTCATTCTGAGGTTATCAAATGAGAATCTGTAAGGGAAGACAAGAAAACAACAACATCCATTAATTACTTGTATGTACACACAGGTATGCAACCTAATTTTTTTTATTTTCCCAAGTACTCACTGTTCAGGTATAATTCCAGAAAGATGCAGTTTGGAGTTGCCTTTAAACTGCTTCACATGTGTCTTCATTTAGGCTTTGAAGGAATAACCCTTATTGGTTTAACCTTTCCTATTTCCCAAGCCGCCTGTTGTTTTGGCCTTTCTAAATGTGATTTGCCAGTGGTCTGAACACTCAGCTCTGTTTAGATTTGAAATTTTCTTCCTTCACTTTTGGATTTTGTTTAAACAAGTCATTTCACATGGGATGGCTAAAGGAACATCTTTAATAGACCACCAGAGAGCCTCGATACATGTCACTAATAAATCACTTGAAAACGAAGAAAATATCCCTATTTGATTACTTGGCATTCAGATATATATTCCTTCACCCAGGCCCCAGAAACTCAAATATAGTCTCCATAAGGGAACTTAGGAACAAAGCAATTCAATGCTAAGATATTATAATGTACTTACCCACTAAGCTAACAGGGAATCCTGATGCATACCCAAACAAATAAAACCATGGTCTCCATGAATAGGAAAACAAAAATAAGGAATTGAAAAGCATATCATAGTGATTCTTTTATAGTTAAATAATGCCACCAGAGGAAAGCTTTTTGGCAACTCACAAACTGCAGGTACAGAAAAGGGCCACACCAGAAAATGCACTGTGACATTTCCTTAAAAGAATGTGAATCCAATGGTGTAAAATGGGTCAAAATGTAGTTTTTTCCAAGTATTACAATTCTGGGCCAATTTGAAAGATGGTTATTCAGAAAATGTTTTGTTACTAATCCTTTTTAATTAGCACTGAATAATGAATTTTTTTTGTAATGTAGGCATCTGTTGACAGAGAATTAAATTGAGATTGCTAAAACTCATTTCACCTCAGACTTTAACTAGCCATGAAAGAGGAAAAGATTAATCCAATCTGTCTAGAACTGGTTTGAACCCAGGTCCCAGAAGTAAAAACAACCATTATACCACACAGCCAGTCTCATTTTAAAAAAGGGATATAAATTTCAGCAGGTTCTTAGAACATCAGTCATCTGCATGTCTCAACAGAAACTGAGAACCCTTCATATTGCACTAATTACAAGTACTGATGACGATATGAATTTGCTCATTATGTAAATCTTTTCTTTCCTAATTGAATGTTAGTAGAAAAATGAGCAATTAGATGAAAACAATATGTGCTTAAAATTGTGCAGTAACTATTTATATTCCCCACTAGTAAAGCCAGTGCTTTGTAAACTGACAACATAGTTTATTCAATTGTCATGCCAGCTAACAGATTTGTTTGCCCCATAAACCAAAACAGATTGCAAGAAAAAAATACAAGTGCTTACATTGATGCTAAAGCCCAAACTTGGTGGTTACTGTTATGAGTGCTGTAAAGTGCTGTCAAAAGAGTTCCAGCATTTTAAAATAATGGATAAAGGGTTTCTTTGCGAGCTCTGAAGAGTAAAGAAGAACATATGATCATTTATTATGCATCTTCACACAGTGGCTCAGTAAGTATATATGCCATGTAATGTGGTAGTCAGCCATATTGATCAGAGAGGTCTGTGTTGATCTAGAAGATCTCAACTCATGGCATCATCATCTTTAGTTATAAAGGGTAAAAATGCAATTGCATTCCTGCTCTCGATTACTATCCATAATGGGCTTGCTACAAACGTCTGCATGAGGCTGCTGGCCAAGGTCAGGAATGAGCTAGGTTGGTATATTTCCCAAGGTTGCACAGGCCACTACTATGCTTTTTACTCATTCAAAACTCACCCCAGTTGCACAATGTCAAATTTGGATCCATTCTTTCTGGGCTCACTGATTAAAAGAACTGGATTCATTTCTAGAGGAGTAGAAATGAAAAGCAGAGAAGTTATATTAAACTTGGTTAAACTGCACTTAGAGTACTATGCACATTCTGATTTTCTCATTGCAAAGAAGAATATGGAAACATTGGAGTGCAAAAAAGATTTATAAGCATGATACCATAACTGAGAGGGTACAATTATCAGGAAAGACTGAACAAGCTGTGGCGCCTTTCTCTAGAAAAGAGAAGACTGAGAGATGACCTGAGAGAGGAATTTTGAATTGTGAAATGATTGATAAATTAGAAAAAGAGGACCTTATTTTCCTTCCAAGGTTGGAAAACGGGTGTCGGGACAGGTTCCGGGTCACAATCCCGGCCCCGGGGGGGAAAAAGTCACAGGTGAGGTGAGAGTGACTGCCCTTGACATCAAGGCAGCATTTGACCGAGTATGGCATCAAGGAGCCCAAGCAAAACTTGAGTCAATGGGAATCAGGGGGAAATCTCTCCACTGGTTGGAGTCATACCTAGGGCAAAGGTTGTGGTTGTTGGAGGTCAATCATCTCAGCTCCAGGACATTACTGCAGGAGTTCCTCAGGGTAGTGTCGTCGGCCTAACCATCTTCAGCTGCTTCATCAATGACTTTCGCTCCATCATAAGGTCAGAAGTGGGGATGTTCGCTGATTATTGCACAATATTCAGCACCATTCGTGACGCCTCAGATACTGAAGTAGTCCGTGTAGAAATGCAGCAAGACCTGGACAATACCCAGGCTTGGGCTCAGAGGCCTGCTTTAGGTCAGGAAAAAGAACCTGACTGAACCACAGCGGACCCCAAACCGACCCGGCCCGAGTCCCTCCGATTTTGCCCCTAGCCCGACCCGAATCAGCCACTACCCAGCCTGAACCGAGCCCCCCGACTATCCCTTGACTTACTTTCCTGACACGGGACCTGCAACAAGCTGCAGGGCATGTGCGATGATGTCATAGTGATGTCACTCACTCACTGCGCAGATTCAGTTTTGTCCCGGACTCCCAGCTCAGGTAAGTTTTTATTTTTAATACTTACCAGCAGAGCACTTACCATGTGCGTCCGGCCCGACCCGACCCGACCCGACCCGACTTTACCTGGACTCGGCCCGACCCGACCCGAGCCCGCTTGCCAGCCCCGGAGAAAAGCCCAACCCGAACCGAGCTCAACACATGTTGCCGGGTCCCGTCAGGTTGGGGTCGGGGTAGCAGGCCTCTACTTGGTCTGATAAGTGGCAAGTAACATATGCACCACACAAGTATCAAGCAATGGCCATCTCCAACAAGAGAGCATCTAACCATCTCCCCTTTACATTCAATGGCATTACCATCGCTGAATTCCTAACTATCAACAACCTGGGGATTACCATTGACCAGAAACTGAACTGCAGTAGCCATATAAATGCCATGGCTACAAGAACAGGTCAGATACTAGGAATCCTGCCCCAAGTAACTCACTTCCTGACTCCCCAAAGCCTGTCTACCATCTACAAGGCACAAGTCAGGAGCGTGATGGAATACTCTCCACTTGCCTGGATGGGTGCAGCTCCAACAGCACTCAAGAAGCTCGACACCATCCAGGACAAAGCATCTTGCTTGATTGGCACCCGATCCACAAACATTCACTCCCTCTACCATCGATGCACAGTGGCAGCAGTGTGTACCATCTACAAGATGCACAGCAGCAATGCACCAAGGCTCCTTAGATAGCACCTTCTAAACACATGACCTCTATCATCTGGGAACACCACCACCTGCAAGTTCCCTTCCAAGTCACACACCATCCTGACTTGGAACTATATCGCTGTTCCTTCACTGTCACTGGGTCATACTCCTGGAACTCTCTTCATAATAGCCCTGTGGGTGTTTCTGCCCCACATGGACTGCAACGGTTCAAGAAGGCAGCTCACCACCACCTTCTCAAAGGCAATTAGGGATGGGCAATAAATGCTGGCCTGGCCAGCGATGCCCACTTCCCCATCAACAAATTTTTTTAAAAGGCGCAAGATTTCACTAGGGTGGACTGTTAATTGGCTGGAAAGTGTGTTGAGTGGCCAAATAGCAGCCACAGGGTGGGAACAGAGGCAAGACTGTAAGACAGCTGGTCTGATTTAAACCCACCATGGCAGCCACTACTGTGGTCTTCCTCAAGACAATGAGGGAGAGGATGGAGAGGAGGGAGTGGAGGGAGAGACACTTTCTGGAGGGTGGCAGGAGAAGGCCAAACTCCCAGACCAAGCAGGCCTGGATCAAGGTGACGGAGACCATGAGCAGATGGAAGGTGGGCCAGAGGAACTGGGTCCAGTGCAGGAAGAGGTTTAATGATCTTTTCGCTCTGGCAATGTGAGTGCAATGCCAGACACTGATGACGGGCCTCTAGATATTCAAACTGCAGCAGACACTTCAGCTGAGGAGCCTGAGGGAGTGTGCTGCTCCTGAACATGGGAGGAATGTGTGCCCAGGGTATCTACCGACCCCTCAGCAAGGCTTGAACTGTTGAGGATTTGCCAACACTGATATATGCAGCTTCTTATGAATATGAGCTGTTGGTATTGGCCCTAGAAGTGCCTTATCTCTCTCTCTTTTGTCCTTGTAGGAGAAATGGGCTCACAATGCCCATGAAAGGGGCCAGACAGGAAGAGGGATCCCAATCCTTCACGTAGCCACCACCATGAAAGAGGGAGTCATAGAGATAGCCAGGATCACTGAACATGAGCAAGTCGGGAAGAGGAAATGGACATCTCTGGTGGAGAGAGTTAATAGAAACTGCAATTCAAAGATTAGGGATGCAGTGTGCTCTACCGTGTTCGACAGCTTGCTGAAGGCTCAGCTGATTGGGGAGCCTCAGAACTGCAGAGGCCTCTGCTCTCAAAGCCCAGCTTTTATAATCTCTTCTTTTGTTTGCTGCAGGTTCTGATGTCAGGTGTTCCAACCAGGTGAGAAAGAGGTCTAGAGTTCCCTTTCAGCCTTCACCGGGTCTTACTGTAACAGGGTTTAAATGTTTTTAGCTGCCCCTTGGTGAATCCTTGTTCACCGCTTTCCAATTATACAGTAAAGAAAAGAGCACAAACAGGCTCTCTTAGGTTTAAAGAAGAGAGCTGAAAATTTATTAAACGTAAACTCTAATTCAGTTGACGTCTACAGATACACGACGCGCCCACGCTGGCATGCATATGCGACACACACATGCAGATAGGGACAGAAAGAATAGAAGAAAAATAAAGTGGAAAGGTTTGAGGCAATATCTGAAGAGTTGTTGTTACGGTTCTTTGAGCTCACTGCAGAGTCCTTGTTTGTAGGTAGGTCTTGCTTTTCGTTGGGTCCCAGTATTCTTCTTAACCCTTGTTCACTATAGGAGACTTTTCTCTCTTGGGGTTCATGTGTCTTCAGTGGGTTTTTGGAGTTCCGTGAGAAAGAGATGGGAGCAGACAGGACAGGAGAGGAGGTCCACTACAGTCCAGGAGCATTCTGCTTTTTGCCAGTTCAAACACTGTCTCTACAATTTAAAATTCCCCAAGTTGGCCAGCAGGGTAGTCACGTGACCGACTGGTATAAACACCTTTGGCTTTGTGGATTGAATTGGAGAGGGAATAGCTGCTTGGTCTATAAGCACTATCTGTTAATATTCAAAAATGTCTTTCCAGCCAGGGGCCTGGCAACCCCTTGTAACAGGTGTTCTCTTCTTCCCTTAAACAATTTGAAATCTAATGTCCATGTGGCAAAATTAATGTGCCTCATTCTTGGCAGGTGGGGGCCTGCATGACACGAGGCACAAGAATATCTGTACCATCACCGGGCCAAGCGCTGTCCCAGCAGACCTCAGAGTAAGCACCATCACACCTTGCAAGCGCACCCTTCACCAACTCGGATGCAGTCACCTCAGTGGGACCTCATGTGCACATAAATAGGATGGCACTGATGAGCATGTCATGATTGTACAGGAGGAAGTGACAGCGCCAGAGGCGCTTGGATGATGGAGGACAGAAGAGCCTTGCTCGGCAGTCAAAGGAAAGGAGGCTCTACTCAGATCAGCAGCAACAGATGTACTTCCACACATTCAAGTTCCCTGAGGCAGTGTGGAGCCATGGGCTGAGAATGGAGTGGTCCATTCAGCTCATGTGCACCACCATGAGTCAGGGCTTTGAGCACATGAGCTGCTCCATAGAGAGAGTGGCCAACCTCATGGAGAGCCATATGCAGCAGCACTCTGAGTGCATGCAGGAACTGTGCACTGGCATTCACAGAATGCATGTCACACTATGTAACTTTGACCAGTCAGTGGCGCTGGTGGTCCAGAGATGTTTGGAGGGGATGCCAGTTGCGCCTCAGCTGGTGCTCCCCTCCAGGCATCCAGAGTGCCAGCCAAGGGCTGAGTCAGTCACTGATGAGGATGAGAGTGCCAACTGTCATGGGGCAGCATCATCATCAGCCTCCTCGGCCCCTCTGACTGAGGGACCATCTGTGCAGCATGGCCCAGTGATGCATTGATGCCGGTGCAGCAGCCTCCGGAGATGTGCCCCCACAATGAGGACGACAGCCAGGTTCATCTCAGCCACGAGCAGGGTGAAGTGAACTGGCTGCCTCCAACGCCCGAGGCCTCAAGTGGAGGACTGCGTAGATGTGGCTGAGAGAGGAGGCCACTGCGTTGGGCAGAGCAATGAGTTGATCACTGGAGTTTGTTGCCCCTGTAATCTGGGCACTTTTCCTATTTTTTAACACAATGTAAATATTGACACATAACACCAGATGTGTGAGCTTCCATTTTTTTAATGGCGGAACGAGAAAAGAAGGATGAAATGCTGAAGGGGAACAAGGGTCCCTTGAATGGGGACGGTGAAACCTCAAGACAGATGAGCATCCTTCATTGGTGGTAAGAGTGGATCTATTCCAGGTTACATCATTAATGGAAGTGTTCTCACAGGCAGCTCAAAATGAGTTCTAGACCATGCTACCCTAATGGTATAGAAGGGCTCAGCTGAAACGTGCCTGGATCAGATGATCTCTGACATTGATGGCATCCTTGAGTCCCTCGCCGAGACTGGGCATCTCCCAGTGCAGCTGAGGCACCTCTGTGTTCTGCATCTTCCTTCTCCTCCTCCTCTTCCTCTTCTTCCATGTCCTGTTCCTCCTCTTCCTCCAGGGAGCTGTGTCATTTCAGAGTCTCATCCTCTTCAAGGTCCACACCTCTCTAGGAGGGCCGTGTTATGGAGAGTGCAGCAGAGCACCACTATGTACGAGACCCTTACAGGAGCTTACTATAGGGTGCCACCCGACTGATCCAGGCACCGGAACCATATCTTCAGAAGCCCGATGGCCTGCTCAATGGTGGTCACAGTGACCTGCGAAATGCAGTGGTGTGTAGCCATTTGCGAGATGCCACCAAGGTTTGCAGCTCCTTGGAAGAAGCCAGAGGTGAAGAAGTTCTAGGCCACAGTAATTTTGACAATTACTGGCAAGGCATGGCAAGCCATGCTGTGAGATGTGAGGTTTTCCGTGATGAGGGCACAAATCTCTGTGACCATCGATCTGGAGAGTCACCGTCCCCTGCGACACTGTTTCTCTGATATATCCAGGTAGCTCTGCCTTCGTGGTAGATCTCATGCAGCAGGTATGACCTCCGTGTCCTTCCTGCCCCTTTTCCCTCTCTTCTGCCCTCCTGATGCATGTGTCTCTGCCCTTTCTGTGGCAGTTGTCACTCATCATTGCCATGGGACCCAAAATCTGAGAGTCATGCTCTCATTCGCAATTGCTGCCTTGCTTGTGCTCAGGTGGCCTCCCATTTGTGCTGGAAGCATTACCCCCTTCTCTTATGTCCCCATGATGCCAAGAGGGTGATGACCCCCTGCACTGCTTGAGCACGCAGTCAACGCTCTCCTTGCAACGTGCGCAGAGCCAATGACACCTGTGTGCCAATGGCTGACCACCGCCCCCCCCTCCCTTTCACTGAGCCATTCTCCCCTTTATGCACCCACCTTATTCCCTAGGGTCGCCATGACTGGCTCCCCCCCTTGTTGCTGCCTCCATGTACCTGGTCTGCCCCGACCCAAAATGCAGCCCATGCATGTCCTCCACCAAAAATCTGAACATGCTCCTCAATGAGCTGTCAATGAGCTCTTTAACAACCTTAAATGGAGAGATCACAGAACTCTGAGATGTGTCCTGGTACATGAAACACAAAATGTTAGTATGTAGATACAGCAAGTGATTAAGAAGGCAATTGCAATGTTGTTGTTTATTGCAAGGGGAATGGAATATAAAAGTAGAGATGTTTTGCTTCAGTTTGCAGGGAATTGGTGAGACCACATCTAGAGTATTGTGCACAGTTTTGGTTTCCTTACTTAAGAAAGGATATAATTGCATTGGAAGCAGTTCAGAGAAGGTGCACTTGACTGATTCCTTGGATGTGCTTGTTATCTTATGAGGAAAAGTTGGACAGGCTGGGTCTGCATTCATTGGAATTTAGAAGGATGAGAGGTGATCTTTTTGAAACATATAAGATCCTGAGGGAAATTGACAGGGTGTATGTTGAAAGGATGTTTCCCCTTGTGGGAGAGACTAAAACTAGGGGTCACAGTTTAAAAATAAGGGGTCTTAAGACAGTGATGAGGAGAAATTTTTTCTTCCAGAGTGTCATGAGTCTGTGGAACTCTATTCCCCATGGAGCAGTGGAGGCAGGGTTTTTAAGGCAGACGTAGACAGATTCTTGACAAACAAGGGAGTCAAAGGGTATCAGGGGTAGGCGGGAGAGTGGAGTTGAATCCAGAAACAGATCAGCCATGAGACCAAAACTGTACACAATACTCTAGATGTGGTCTCACCAATGCCCTGTCAACTGTAGCAAAACATCTCTACTTTTATAATATAAAAACAGAAAGTGCTAGAAAACCTCAGCAGGTCTGTCAGCATCTGTGGAGAGAGAAGCAGAGTTAACGTTTCAGGTCAGTGACCCTTCTTCCGATGCTGCCAGACCTGCTGAGTTTTTTCAGCACTTTCTGTTTTTATTTCAGATTTCCTGCATCCGCAGTATTTTGCTTTTATCTCTACTTTTATATTCAGTTCCCTTTGCAATAAACATCAACATTGCATTTGCCTTCTTAATCACTTGCTGTATCTACATACTAACTTTTTGTGTTCCAGGTGGAGCAGACTCGAGGGGCTGAATGGCCTAATCCTGCTCCTAGTTCGTATGTTCTAATGTATGTTCATAATTGTACTGATTAATGACACAACAGGTTCTCAGTGCTGGCCTCCTCCAGCCCTGATGAAACTCAGTGGCAGCGGGAAAGGCAATGGGAAACTGGCACACTGGGCAGCATCGGTATTTTCATCACCGACATGCCTCCATTCCCACCCCCGGCAGGACCGGGAAATCCTGCTCAGTGAAGACTTGTGGCGGGGAGTGGGGGGAGGGGGGGGGGGGTTGTTGCGGTGTAAACCTGGGGTAAATTTTATCTAAACAGACTCGCAGGTAGTGAGTTAGCCGGGAGCAGATCGAGAACCCATTTGTCATTGAAGCAGCTTTTGCCTTGGCTTGTTAATTCAGCCATGGCATTAGCATCCCACTTTGGATTTCCTGACCAATCAAAGAGGGTGGGCAGGATGACACACTGAGTCTGTCAAAGAAAAGATTTCTAGTTAAAGAAACCACGCATGGATCAGAATGGCTGAAGTTCACTTTAATTTCTGAGGCTTCAGCAACCACAGGAATGGAAAGGCGACCTGGGAAGGTTGCCCTCACCCCCCAACATCCACCAAACCCCTTCCCGGGTCTCGGACTCTTACCTGGAGGTTCTGCTGTGGGATGTGAGGTACTGAAGTGAGGTGATGTTTTCCAAGGACAGAAGGAAGAGGATAGCCTTTCCAACCAAGCAAGTGTGGATGGAAGTGACTGAGGAAGTGAACAGCAGGAGTGTGGTCCCTCAAACCTGTATACTGTGCCCCAAGAGATTCAAAGACCTCAGGAGCGCAGGAAAGGTGATTGATAGAATACTTTCAAGCACCAAGCCCCACACTCTGACTTTCCCTGCATCCTCCTGCACAACAGTTTACAGGCAAAAACATCATTCAGCTCCACTGGTTCCTCTCTCTCCAGGCACCTCCTTAAATCCCCATCTGAGCAATATTCATATTAGCCAGATACTACTAGAAACAGGAAACTAACAAAGATGATTAAAAAAGAGATTGACCATCAGTTATTATGTGCTAACTTGCAGCCCAAATAAAACCATATCCTTAAGTTTTCGACTAGAAACATAGATAGTGTTTAACATTTTTTTAATTAAAGGGAGTATCTAAGTAGTCTAAAGGTAGGTCATGGCAGGAGAGCTCGCACCTGTGATCTGCTTCTCCTGCGCTCTGTGGGAAATCAGGGACACTTTCAGTGTCCATGACGACCATGTGTGCAGGAAGTGTATCCATCTGCAGCTACTGGCTAGCCGCATTACGGAACTGGAACTGCGGGTGGATTCACGGTGGAGCAACCATGATGCTGAGATCGTCGTGGATAGCACTTTTAGCGAGGTAGTCACACCATAGGAAAATGCTGCAAAGGCAGAAAGAGAATGGGTGACCACCAGGCAGAGTACAAGAAGGCAGGTAGTGCAGGAGTCCCCTGTGGCCATCCCCCTCTCTAACAGATATACCGCTATGGATTTCGTTGAGCGAGATGGCTCAGGGGAAAGCAGCAAGAGCCACGTTCATGGCACCATGAGTGGGGGCTCAGCTGCATAGGAGGGGAGGAAGAAGAGTGGCAGGGCTATAGTGATAGGGAATTCTATCGTAAGGGATACAGATAGGTGTTTCTGTGGCTGCAAATGTGACTCCAGGATGGTATGTTGCCTCCCTGGTGCTAGGGTCAAGGATGTCACAGAGCGGCTGCAGGACATTTTGAAATGGGAAGGTGAACAGTCAGAGGTCGTGGTACACATTGGTACCAACGACATAGGTAAAAGGAAGGATGAGTTCCTGCAACTAGAATTTAGGAAGCTAGGTAGCAGATTTAAAAAGCAGGACCTCAATGGTTGTAATCTCTAAATTACTCACGGTGCCACGTGCTAGTGAATATAGGAATAGGAGGATAGAGCAAATGAATGTGTGTCTGAAGAGATGGTGCAGGAGGGAGGGCTTTAGTTTCCTGGATCACTGGGTCTGTTTCTGGTGAAGGTGGGACCTGTACAAGTTGGATGGGTTGCACCTGAACTGGAACGGCACCAACATCCTTGCTGGGAGGTTTGCTAGTGCTGTTGGGAGGGTTTAAACTAATTTGGCAGGGGCTGGGATACAGAGTGAAGGTACAATAAGGGGTGATGCAGAGTCAAATAAAGAAGAGAAACTGAGTTGGTCTGGAAGGCAGAGCAAATATAGACCTGTTAAGTCACAAGTGAACAATGTAAGGCTGGATTGCATCTATTTTAATGCAAGGAGTCTTACTAGTAAGACAGATGAATTGAGGGCATTGATTAACACATGGGAATATGATATTATTGCTATCACAGAGGCATGGTTGAGGGAAGGGCAGGACTGGCAGCTCAATATTCCAGGGTATAGAATCTTCAGGCATAACAGGAAAGGGTATCAAAGAGGAGGTGGCATTGCACTGTTGATCAAGGAGTCCATTACTGCAGTAAGGAGGGATGATATCTTAGAAGATTCCTCAAATGAGGCCATTTGGGTAGAACTTAAAAACAAAAAGGGTGCAGTCACTTGGCTGGGAGTGTACTACAGGCCTCCAAATAGTCAGGGAGAGATAGAGGAGCAGATATGTAGGCAAATCTCAGAGGTGTAAAAATAATAGGGTAATAATGGGGGATTTCAGCTGCCCCAATATCAACTGGGGTAGTCAGTGCAAAGGGCTGAAAGGGGGTGGAATTCTTCAAGTGCATACAGGAGAGCATATTGAGCCAGCATGTAGAAAGTCCTACAAGAGAAGAGGCAGTACTGGACCTAATCCTAGGGAATGAAGCCAGACATGTGGTAGAAGTGTCAGTGGGGGAACATTTTGGGGATAGTGACCATAACTCTGTAACATTTAAGGTAGTTATGGAAAAGGACAAAGAGGGACCGGAAATAAAAGTACTGAATTGGGGGAAGGCCGATTTCAATATGAAAGAACAGGATCTGGCCAAAGTGGACTGGGAGCAGCTACTTGTCGGAAAGTCGACATCAGACCAGTGGGAGTCATTCAAAAAGGAAATAGTGAAGAGTTCAGAGTCAACATGTTGGTCAAGGTGAAGGGTAGGACGAACAAGTCCAGGAAATCCTGGATATCAAGGAATATAGAGGATTGGATAAGGGAAATAAAGGAGGCTTATGGCAGATTCAGAGCGCTGAAAACAGCAGAGGCCCTAGAGGAGTACAGAAAATGTAGGGGGTACTTAAAAAAGTAATTGGGAGAGCGAAGAGGGGGCATGAAAAAACACTGGTGGGCAAGATAAAGGAAAATCCCAAGGCGTTTTATAGGTATATTGAGGGCAAGAGGATAACCAGGGAAAAAGTAGGGCCCATTAGGGACCAAAGTGGCAATCTGTGTGTGGAGCTGGAGGACATAGGTGAGGTTTTAAATATGATTACTTTTCATCTGTGTTCACTATGGAGAAGGACGATGTAGGTGTAGAGATCAGGGATGGGGATTGTAATATACTTGAACAAATTAGTATTGAAAGGAAGGAAGTATTAGCTGTTTTAGTGGGCTTAAAGGTGAATAAATCTCCAGGCCCAGAAGAGACGTATCCCAGGCTGTTATGTGAGGCAAGGGAGGAGATTACAGGGGCTCTGACACAAATTTTCAAATCCTCTCTGGCCACAGGAGAGGTACCAGAGGACAGCGAATGTTGTACCATTATTCAAGAAGGGTAGCAGGGATAAACCACGTAATTACAGGCCAGTGAGTCTGACATTAGTGGTAGGGAAACTATTGAAAAAGTTTCTGAGGGACAGGATTAATCTCCACTTGGAGGGGCAGGGATTAATCAGGGATAGTCAGCATGGCTTTGTCAGGGGGAGATCGTGTCTAACAAACTTGATTGAATTTTTCGAGGAGGTGACTAGATGTGTAGATGAGGGTAAAGCAGTTGATGTAGTCTACAGGGACTTCAGTAAGGCTTTTGATAAGTTACCATAAGGGAGATTGGTTAAGAAGATAAGAGCCCATGGGATCCAGGGCAATTTGGTAAATTGGATCAAAAATTGGCTTAGTGGCAGGAGGCAGATGGTGATAGTCGAGGGTTGTTTTTGCGAGTGGAAGTCTGTAACCAATAGTGTACCACAGGGATCGGTGCTGGTACCCTTGCTGTTTCTAGTGTACATTAATGATTTAGACGTGAATATAGGAGGTATGATCAGTAAGTTCGCAGATGACACAAAAATTGGTGGTGTCGTAAATAGTGAGGAGGAAAGCCTTAGATTACAAGACGATATAGATGGGCTGGTAAGATGGGCAGAGCAGTGGCAAATGGAATTTAATCCTGAAAAGTGTGAGGTGATGCATTTTGGGAGGACTAACAAGGCAAGGGAATATACAATGGGTGGTAGGACCCTAGGAAGTAGAGGGTCAGAGGGACCTTGGTGTACTTGTCCATAGATCACTGAAGGCAGCAGCACAGGTAGATAAGGTGGTTAGGAAGGCATATGGGATACTTGCCTCTATTAGTCGAGGCATAGAATATAAGAGCAGGGAAGTTATGATGGAGTTGTATAAAACGCTAGTTCTGACACAGCTGGAGTACTGTGTACAGTTCTGGGCACCACACTATAGGAAGGATGTGATTGCACTGGAGAGGGTGCAGAGGAGATTCACCAGGATGTTGCCTGGGCTGGAGCATTTCAGCTATAAAGAGAGACTGAATAGGCTAGGGTTGTTTTCCTGCGAGCAGAGAAGGCTGAGCAGGGACCTGATTGAGGTATACAAAATTATGAGGAGCATTGACAGGATAGATAGGAAGAAACTTTTTCTCTTAGCGGAAGGATCAATAACAAGGGGGCATAGATTTTAAGGTAAGGGGCAGGAGGTTTAGAGGGGATTGGAGGAAAATGTTTTCACCCAGAGACTGGTTGGAATCTGGAACACTACCTGAAGAGGTGGTAGAGGCAGGAACCCTCACAACATTTAAGAAGTATTTCGATGAGTGCTTGAAACGCCATAGCATACAGGCTACAGGCCAAGTGCTGGAAAATGAGATTAGAAAAGATCGGTGCTTGATGGCCGGCACAGACACGTTGGGCCAAAGGGCCTGTTTCTGTGCTGTATAATTGTATGTATGTATGTATAACCCTATGTGCTTTCAGGAATGGAGGTCTTAGCTTAAATCAATGGTTTAAATATTTGGTGCACAATACATATGCAGCATCATTGAATATTTTGAAATTGTATTTCATTGTGAAGGATGCTTGCATAACTGATGCTAGTTGACTCTTGAAATACTGATTTCTAAGTTATAGAATATATAGTGATTGATCCCTTTTAAATAAAAATTTTATGGAATTGGTGCAACAACCTGTTCCCAGAGCTCAGTCCTTGGCACTTGCCTTCTGTTGTGTATACCTGCTGCACAAGGGTAATTAATTTCCAGTGTGTCCCTGGCGATGTACATTTGCTGCTGGCAGAAGGCTGAGAATGCTATCTCCCTGTAAAGGGAGCAGATAACACCACCTGACTCTGTGGAGGAGCCATCAAGTCTTAAAAAAAAGTGTGAAGCAATGGAGAAACTAAACAGATTCATGAGATTTCTTTCTTGCATGTCTAATTGCTTCCCCGACTCAGCTGCTGCGTTAGGAACCAAAAATGAGAGGAAAGTTTAGAACATAAAAGCTAGCTGCCAGCGTTATTGCCTTATGCTGTGCTACTAATTTACATACCTAGGAGGTGGTAAATTAGTCATTTCTGTCAGCTGTACCTGCTCTTTGTAATACCAAGATTAAGCTTTAACATAGCATTATTCTTAAAGCCCACCGAAACCTTGTTCAATTAAATTAATTACTGCACTCTGCAGTAGTTAAAGGTGAGATTAAATGAATTTTAGTATGCCATGGAAGCTAATAATAAGACAAAGTGTCTCCTAATTATGCTTATAAATCTGAAAGTGATATATTACCCTTTTTTCTAGAGCAATATTTTTGGAAACTTCCTTATTCTCAAAATGCATATTGACAACTGTGGCAGTGATCAGTGGCTAAGCTGTAAATATAAAATGCAATATCTGGAATATTCTATGAAAAGCAAGAATATTCTGAAAAACAGAACTTTTATCTATTTATTTGAAATTGAAACATATTGCAAAATGAAAATTGCACAGTTGCAAATAATTAATTTATTATCACATTTAATACCTCGATTGTGATTAAGTGAATACTGTATTTCAAAGTAATGCAAAATAATGATATCAGAAGTAATTGCTGCTGCAAAGTCCTTCTAAAATATTGATCTTGTGAAAAGAATAGCAACTTTATTGTATTGCAAATGGAATTGGAACAAGTTGTGTCCAAAGCATGAAGTTCAGAAAAATTAAATCAGTAATGTAGATTGGATTGTGACTTGCTGGTCTTAACAAAAGGTTTGAATTATTAAAGAGGGATCATGTTAACATGTCTGTTAAAGGGTCAAGCGTAATCGAATTCTTTATTTGGAGTAGTCAATTTATGGATGCCTGTCAAACATTTGTTAATGTAACACTTTGATTGTTTAAAAGGCTCCCGAAGGAGATTTTACATTCTAAACGTGTCAAACAATCCTGTACAATTCAGGAGTATGGAAACTTACACTTGGCACCAATGCTGATGTTATGGTGTAAGTACAGGCTAACTCTGATGTCAGTTCATACATTGATAGCAGAACAAAATGGGATGAGGCTCTGCATGACACTGGTTGGAAGTTTACTTTGAGGTGGAGACTTTTCCTACGACTTAAAAGTCAGGGAAGAACCCGCCTCCGCTGGGCCTGGAAGCCAAGCAGTGATTTTGCAAGGCAAGGACCCTTAATTGGCCTTGGTTGGGACTTCAGCCCCTCTGAGGGAGGAAGTCCCACCTCCAAGAGCTGCTAACCAATCAACGGGCCAGCAGCTCTTCAGTCCCAGCAGCACCACCGT
The DNA here is from genome assembly GCF_036365525.1 of Heterodontus francisci. Lineage (NCBI taxonomy): Eukaryota > Metazoa > Chordata > Chondrichthyes > Heterodontiformes > Heterodontidae > Heterodontus > Heterodontus francisci. The sequence continues at coordinate 36,004,967 of NC_090397.1, forward strand.
GAGAAGTGGCCACGGCTGGGATTGCACCCAGCGTGACAAACAGCGTGGATTTTTTTATTTTATTTGTTCAGCGGTTGTGAGTGTCACTGGCTATACCAGCATTTATTGCCCATCCCTAATTGCCGACCCGAGAAAGGTAACTGAGGTTTCGGGCCTTGCCCGACAATAGCCTGGGCCCCAATGAGGGGGATGGGGGTCAATCAGGAGAGGTGAGGTGGGGGAGGTGCTCTAGTGGGGGTGGCTTGTGCTGCTGGTGGGGCCCTTTGTGGGCACAGGGTGTCCAATCAGCAGGGCTCCCCCCACCCCCGGGCCTGCAAGAAAGCCATCTAGTATTACTGGGCAGCCTCCTCAGCAATTGATACCCAGCCGCCGCTGGTAAAATATCAGCTGCAGTGGCAAATAATTGGGTGGGTAGGCCGCAGGAAGAGCACTGCAAGACACCCTGCCTCCCACTCAATTTTACACAACGCCACCCCCCAACCACCCCCTTCACCAGCCTGCTCAACGGGAGGGGTGCAAAATTCCAGCCTATGTTTAATTCCACCGCATTTCAGAATCAGTTGGCCTTGGCGATTGACTTACACTCCAAGCTTGGCAGCATTGCAAAGTGATTCCTGATTCACACCAATGTTAAGCTGGAGAGCACAGTGGCGCAGTGGTTAGCACCGCAGCCTCACAGCTCCAGGGACCCGGGTTCGATTCTGGGTACTGCCTGTGTGGAGTTTGCAAGTTCTCCCTGTGTCTGCGTGGGTTTTCTCCGGGTGCTCCGGTTTCCTCCCACAAGCCAAAAGACTTGCAGGTTGATAGGTAAATTGGCCATTATAAATTGTCACTAGTAAAGGTAGGTGGTAGGGAAATATAGGGACAGGTGGGGATGTTTGGTAGGAATATGGGATTAATGTAGGATTAGTATAAATGGGTGGTTGATGTTCGGCACAGACTCGGTGGGCCGAACGGCCTGTTTCAGTGCTGTATCTCTAATCTAAAAAAAAAATTCTGTTGAAAAAGCATAAATTAATCATTTTAGGATTTTGTATGGATTATCTTATGAACTGAGCAAACCTGTTGCAAAAGTTGATACATAATTGAACAGTTTAAAAGTGTGAATTTCAGGAATAAAATGAGCTTCCATCCAAAGTTGTGCTTGTTTGCATATTTTAACACTCTTTCCCTTGGAGAATAGTGTGGAGTATTGGAAGGATTCACAGGCTTTGTTTTGAACTTCCAAAATATACTTTATTCATAAAAAACTGTAAAAAATACATTACAAAACAGTTCCAAAAAGCACAAAGTCAAACAATACAAAGAGTGCAAAAGAGATCAGTTTCCTTCAATACAGGAGTGAGTTGCCTCACAACCCTTTCATTCCATTTTACACAGTATGTACATTTTACAGCAAAACAAATATTTTCTGGATACAGTTGAGGGGTTTCCCAGGGATCCAGCCCCTCAGTTCAGCTTGGTGGGGGGACCTTACACTGTGGTCTTTCCCCATTGAGCCTTTGCCGCGGCTGCCCCAAGCTTTAGTGCATCCCTCAGCACGTAGTCCTGGACCTTGGAATGTGCCAGTCCGCAACATTCGGTCGTGGACAACTCTTTGCGTTGGAAGACCAGCAAGTTCCAGGCAGACCAAAGGGCGTCTTTCACCGAATTAATAGTTCTCCAGCAGCAGTTGATGTTTGTCTCGGTGTGTGTCCCTGGGATCAGCCCGTAGAGCACAGACCCCTGTGTTACAGAGCTGCTTGGGATGAACCTCGACAAAAACCACTGCATCCCTTTCCACACCTGCTTTGCAAAGACACATTCCAGAAAGAGGTGGGCAACCGTCTCTTCCCCACCATAGCCATCTCGAGGGCATTGTGCAGAGGGTGTGAGACTCTGGGCATGCAGGAAGGATCTGACAGGAAGGGCTCTTCTCACCATCAGCCAAGCTATATCTTGGTGCTTGTTTGAATGTTCTGGTGATGAGGCATTCCGTCAAATGACTTTGGCGGTCTGCTCAGGGAACCATCCGACCGGATCCACCATCTCCTTTTCCCTTAGGGCCTTGAGGACATTCCGTGCAGACCACTGCCTGATGGATTGGTGGTCAAAGGTGTTTTTCCGTAGAAACTTTTCCACGAAGGATTGGTGCTACGGCACGGACCAACTGGATGGCGCGTTCCACGGCAATGTGACCAGACCTGTCCTTCGCAACACTGGGGACAGATAGAACCTCAGCACGTAGTGACACTTGGAGTTTGCGTACTGGGGGTCTATGCACAGCTTGATGCAGCCGGACACGAAGGTGGTCATCAGGATGAGGGCGGCATTGGGTACATTTTTCCTGCCCTTATCAAGGGGTTTGAACATTGTGTTCCTCCGGACCCGGTCCATTTTGGATCCCCATATTAACAACCTGAGAAACTGTGTCATGAATGCTCCTTCCGTAGCCATCAAGTGCTACACTGGAACTAAAATGTAGAGACTTCTGGCTGAGAAATGGAGTGCTACCAACTGAGCCACAAGACCCCTTAAAGTTGTGTTAAAAATAGAAATGTATTAAACATAATGGGAAAAAATATTGTAAGATGCTTTTATTCAATTATTATGTTAAAATTTAAACTTTAATTTCCTCCGTCAATACAACATGTTTTAAATAACCATGAATTATATCAATGAAGCTAAGAACAAACAGACTTGCATGAAGCACCCTAAACCAGATAACCAAGAAATGTACATACTTAAGGTGTTTTGGAATTCCGATTTCTTTTCAGCATGTAATCCCATCAGATATAATATAATTGAAAGGCAGTGCTGCAAGTACTGACAAGGTCGAAAAAAGTCATCTAGTGAGAACTGGCAAATATTTAATGGGGCTTAGAGTAAGCCGTGTCACTGTACAAAACAGTTCAAACATAAGGAACTGAACTGAAGATGGATTTGATTGGCTGCAATTGATTTGAGAAGTTTAGAGGCCAGTTAAGAAGTTCATGAGCAGGTGATGCCTGGAAGACATTTTTTTTACAAAAGGAAATGAAAAGTCAAATCAGAGAAATCTTTTGATAGGAAATATTATAAAAAGAATTTAGAGTAGAAACGATTAAACATGAAGTCAAGGATAAAGTAGGAAGCCTCCTTTAATCCTACAGTGTTTGTAGGGAATCAAAATTCAACACTGTTTTGATGTATCGTTTTAGGATTGATGGTTGACTATCAAAAGCATTACAGAGAGTGGTAGCAGTGAGAAGAGAGGGTTATGAAATACTCATTTGTCTGGATTGAGTCAACTTGCGTCAACTTAATTGGCTGCATGAACCTCTGTATTTTTGTTGGTAATCTTATGGCTGGAAGAACCTGCTTCAATGGTAATTCATACATGTGCTCACATAGAAACTGAACTGATGGCATGATTTTTCATCCTGGAGCATTTATATAGGAATCTAATCCAAATAGATTTTCTATCGCAAGTCTTATTATGGAATGTCATCCTGTATGATGCTTGATGTGATAACAAACTGTAAAATAATCCATAGTGTCACAAAAACATACCATATTGAATGATGATTTTTAATCCACAGGCTGAAAACGTGAATTAATTTTTAAAAAAGAAACAGATAAAGTCGACTATACTAACAGATAAAAATGGCTGTCCCATTTTGCAACACTGTACTCTACATTCCAATTCATTGAGGTGGAGATGGATTGTCTGCAGAGATCCATCAAAAACAATAAATTGGGGAATCTGAGTGAGCTGCCTGCCCTGTTCCCATCACCGGAATATTAAACTGGTGAGATGAACCACTTATACCAAATCACTTGATCAATGGGATCCTGGTTGTGAGAAGGGAATTCCTAGACATGGACTTATTAAGTTGCAAGAAGGATTACATACTGGCAATCACCATGCTCAAATCACTGAGTGACAGTCATGTGACAGGCCCACTATATGTGTGCTTAAGCTGGTGTTTTCTCTGCAGCTAGACACTGACAAGAGAAGACCCAAGTGGAGTCCTTTCTTCCTCTCTCTCTCCCCTATCCACCTTGCAAACTTCGAAAACTGCCTACTGACTGTGACCCCCGAGGCATATCCCTGCTGCAGACAGAGACTCCTTGAAGGAAATCAAATGCATTGTTGCCTCTAGGAGAACCACAAAATCAGCCATCTACATCTTCAAATCAAAAGCCTCAAGACTACCAATGGTAAGTTGTGTGACCACCAAATTCAGCCTGAAGCCAGCCGAGTCACTGACCTCCACAGACTGTAGACCCCTTTATTTCTCTGGATTCTTATTTGACCAATCTATCCTTCCCCACTCTGTAGCCTATTTGTGTGGGTACGTGTGTGAACTGCGAGTGTGTGTATGTATGTGTGTGAGTATGTGTGTGTGTGTGTGTGTGAAAGTTGGAGCATAGTTTATTATTTTACTTACATTGGTAAGTACAATTAAGCTAACCTCTTTCTTTGATAAACGCAAGAAAACCTGTCTGATTGGTTCTTTTTATGATCACAGTACATAAACTGTAAACACTCAAATTGGCAAGTATACCCACTTCAAAAAGAAATAAACCTGTTGTAGTCAAACAAAGAGAGGGAAAAGAGGGAATCCCTCCTCACCTGATCACAACAATAGTGCAGACTTTTTTCCCTCAGGACGAGCAAACACAGTGCGGCCAATTTTAAGTGCCTCTGCCTGGAGTAAATAACGCTTTTTTTTATTTGTTTCATGGGATGTGGGTGTCACTGACCAGGCCAGCATTTATTGCCATCCCTAATTGCCCATCAGAAGGTGGTGGTGAGCTGCTTTCTTGTACCGCTGCAGTCCATGTGGGGTAGGTACACCCACAGTGCTATAAGAAGGGAGTTCCAGGGTTTTGACACAGCAACAGTGAAGGAACGTTGATATATTTCTCAGTCAGGATGGTGTGTGGCTTGGAGGGGAACTTGCAGGTGATGGTGTTCCCATGCATTTGCTGCCCTTGTCCTTCGAGGTGGTAGAGAGCGGGGGTTTGGAAGGTGTTGCCTGAGTAGCCTTGGTGTGTTGCTGTAGTGCATCTTGTAGATGGTACACACTGCTGCCACTGTGCGTCGGTGGTGGAGGGAGTGAATGTTTCTGGATGGGGTGCCAATCAAGCAAATTGCTTTGTCCTGGATGGTGTAGAGCTTCTTGAGTGTTGTTGGAGCTGCACCCATCCAGGCAAGTGGACAATATTCCATCACACTCCTGACTTGTGCCTTGTAAATGGTGGACAGGCCGTGGGGAGTCAGGAGGTGAGTTACTCACCGCAGGATTCCTAGCCTCTGACCTGCTCTTGGAGCCACGGTATTTATATGGCTACTCCAGTTCAGTTTCTGGTCAACGGTAACCCTCAGGAAGTTGATAGTAGCAGCATGAAAATGGTGACATATCACTAATAACAGTTTTGGGATACAAATGATTACCACAGAATGTATTGAACCTCCAGAGAGTGGATCGGTAAGGACGACTATAAGGGAGGAAATTACAAAAAGGATGCAGAGGCATTAGTGAAAGTGCAAAAATTATTTTCCAAGGATGATACCAGAACTGAATGGGGACAACTATTGGAAAGACTGAACAGGGTTGGACTCTTTTCTCTAGAAAACAGAAGACTGAAAGTCAATCTGATAGTCTTCAATATGATGTAGGGGTTCGATAGGCCAGACGTAGAGAAGATGTTTTCATACATGTGGGAGTCCATAAAGATAAAGAAGGCCAATCACTTCTTGTCTTTTTATCTGAGCTGCAAAAGCTAGAAACAATCAAATTCTCAGATCAATTCTAGTATCCTGAAAGGGACAGGGCTTATTACACACAGCTCTATTATAACTAATACATTGTGCATTACGTATCATAGTACTCATGCTCTTATAAAATAATAGCCCTGATATTATGGGGAGGGAGAGGGGGAGCATGGTTGCAGGGATGGAAAGAACAGAAATCCCTGGAACATTGAGATCATGCTGAAATTAGTGGCAGGACCTCATAATCATTTTTTATTCCATTTCCCGCCTGGCAGCTGGCCAGATTAAGAGGACAGCCAGCCTCTGGGTGGCAAAGACTGTGGTAGAAGGTTGCTGCCAGGGACCTTTGGGGACAGTCTCTAGCAATCGGGAAAGATCACGGTGGCAGTGGGGAGCAGAGCTTGTAAATTGGGAAAGAGGCAAAGATCGGGTGCTGGTGGGGGAAGGGGGTGGTCAGAGACAAGCAATCAGGAGGTAGGGAGGCAAAGATGAGGGTGTTGGCGGGGGAAGGGGTGTTGGCCGATCAAAGCAGTGAAGAGAGGCCATGATTGGCAGAAGTTTTGTTTGAGGGACTGGGGGAAGAACTCCTGCATCTACTGGCTCAAAACAAGTGCCATAAAATGTACTTAACTGTTTGATCCGGTTTCTCCCATTTCCATTTTGCTATGGGGTTTTCTGAGCCCTGGGAAACCCAACCAGGAAGAGTTATATTTAAATCAAGCTCTCAACTGTGCTGAAAGTCTGATTGAACTATTATAATGAACAGTCACTTCTTTCCAAGATGGGACACATACAAGGTTCGAAACCCGTCACTGTAAAGATGCCAACTGGCACATATGCAATGGGTTGGGATTACATTTTGCAACTTTTAATTTTTATCTCCCAACCCTCTCCTGCCTGTTGGGGTAGCAGTGGGTGGTTAATATCAATGCATCATCTGATGTACAATGAGCAACACCCTATCAGGTCCCAAAATACATGTATATATTTATTTGAAAATTATGGAGTTTTACTTGTTCGAGTGTATTGGCACTGAAATTTTTATTTTAAAGAGACAGCTGGGGTGGATATGAAGCATCATGGAGATGTTGGTAGCTTCAAGGTTAAACAGCACTTATCTTGAAATTTCGAATTGCTGTTACATTTATAAACATCACATCTAAAGAGATGCAGTTTTATAGAAGATAAAACTTTACAGTAATAGATCAGAAAACCTGTGAAAGATGGCACATTTTTGATTATCACCATGTAAATTATTTAAAAAATTGAAAGCATCTGGTGATAGCATAATACACATAAACAGAATGCATAATTCATATTGGTAAATATTATCAACATACCTCCCTCCAGTATGTGCATTTTTTAAAATGTGTAGCTTAACAGTTTTCTAACACATTTATGAATTAAATCATTCCTTTGTATTATAGGAGCTCTAAAAATATATTGTAGTTTTTAAGAAAAAAATATTATTTTGATGCAAAAGATCAAAAGCATTGATGGAGGTCAACTGGGAAGGAAAACTATTGCCCTAGGGCAGCTAGTATTTTGTCCTGTTAGAAGTTGGCATTAATTGAGTCTCATCTCAGACATTTTTAACTTTATAAAATAATGAGCAGCTTCAAACCACTCAAACCACAAATTTATGTCAGTTCTTTCTGGATACATAGACTTGCTTTGATTTTTATTGTGGAGAGGAAGGCAGCGCAAGATCAATTTGGATCTTGAGTTAGAGTAAACTGTGTCACTTCAGCTAATATATTCAGGATTCTGTTCGTATTTTCTGTTTTTATTCCACAATTTTACACATCTGGTTTACATCTGTTGTTCTGCAGGCCATCCTTTTGTTAGCAAGCAATTAAGCAAGTCAGCAAGGGTTGAAGCTACATTGAAATACTTTAGCGGCATCTTATGGTGGCTGCAAGGGCCATTCTTTGAATAAAATATTAGTCCTGGCACCAGCTGTCCATGCTGGTGGACAATAACGACCTTATATTAATTAAAGGAACAGGCAGCAACTCCAATCATTGGTTAATCCAGATGTTCCTGCAATAAATCAGTTTCTCTAGGGCAGCAATGTAATTCTGGTTTATTTAGTAATCTATTTCAATTCTTACTAAAAAATTAGCAAATAAATGAAATGAAACTAAATTGACATCTATTACTCTATTTAAACTGTTGTTGCTTGGAGATTACTTTAAGTGTTACATTTACGCATTATTGGTGAGCTGTGCCAGTGACTTTATTTTTTATATGGCTTTATCAGATGTTACAAAATGACTCCTAGCATGAGGTGGCTGGGTGCTTTTATAGTGCTAGATGCTTGCAGCATTTTATTTAGCTTAATAATGTAAAGATACTTGTTATTTAATTCCAATTTGCATAGATTCACAATGCTCTGACTTCATGGTTATTGACTGCTTTGCTTAACTCTGAGCAGGTCAGCTAAGCAGACAGCAACTGGTATGGTTGTATTGAAAACCTATCGGGAGTTAAATGCAGTGCATCACCTAAGCTACACTTGGCTAAGGGAGGGCCACAAAGAACTCAAAAGATAGTATAGAACAGAAGAGGCATGGTTAAGTCCGATTGGTACCCAATGCATCAGGTGCACTGTCCCACAATGAATTACTTAGGAATGACTGGAGGCTGTGATGGACTTGTTTTATCTGTTAAACAAAGAACTGCAGATGGAATCTGGGAACAGCACAATACTGCCAGTGCCAGTGAAAGTGACCTTGGCACTGACTATTTATAGCTCAGTTAAGTCCTATCAGCACTAGTGACAAAGGTAAAATCAGCCAATTTGGTGGGCACAGATCTGTCAGAGAGAGGACAGTGGAACTCTTCCCTCCCAAAAGGCTAGGTCAATTGAAAATATCAAAATTGAGACTGATAGATTTTTGCTAAACAAAGATACTAAGAGATATGGAACCAAGGCTAGTAAATGGTGTTGACATATAAATCAGCTATGATTTAATTGAATGACAGAACAGACTTAAGGGGCTGAATGGCCCACTCCTGTTTCTATGTTCCAGTGGCTTTTCCTAACAAGCCAATAGTTTAATTTCCTTCCCAATGACTTGCACAATTAGTTAGAATATAACAAAGCCAGTCGCTTGTTAGTACAGAGCTTGAGCTGAAAAAAGAGACACGCTGTCGAAGCTTTTCATCTTGCACTCATCAGGACAGATGTAAGAATGCCAAATTTCAAAGGGAGCAACAATTTACACTGCAAGCAAAAGGAACATGTCCAGGCTTCGTGCCTTTTTTGAATGAAACAAAAGCATGGGGGACAATAGTTCTCTGGTGCATTCTCCATGGAAACATCTTGATCAATCAGAGTCAACTTGCTAACCAATCTGCAACCTTTTCTCATGCCGTATAAATTGTTACTTCCTTTGAAATTTGGCATTCTTGTGTCTTTCCTGATGAGGTCAAGACAAAAAGCTTCAACAGCATGTCTCTTTTTTTCAGCAATAACAAAACGACTTATGCATTAGTTGTATGTTACCTATGAATTAATTAAAAGTTTTAGAATAAGCAAGGCATTTTATTAAAGATGAAGGCTCAACAAATATAAATTTTCATTTTTAATATTCAAGCAAAACTGCCAGATTTGCATGAATAATTGTTATTGTACCTTCTCCGTTGTAACTCTTTTGCTATATTGTAAATTCTGAGAACCCCATGCAAGATCTTGCCCAACATTGAGGCATTCTAACTATAGAAAAAGTATTATCAATGGCATTTAACAGCCAGAAATCATCAACATGCATCCATAATTCAGGATCCGGTTCACTGTTTAGGACCTACAGTTCCATGAGTGACTAGGTACACTTTCCAAATGAAGTACATAAATTCCACATAAGCTTAATTCACCATGATAACATAGACATTTTCATATCTTATTCTTTCGAGCAGTTTGTTTTAGTTGTGTATGTTTTGTACAAAAGCTAACTAATGCAGATGCTGGAAATCTGAAATAATTAAAACAGAAAATGCTGGACATACTCAGCAGGTCTGGCAGCATCTGTGGACAGAAAAACAAAGGCTCGAATTGTATCCCACCCACCCTGTCAATCCTGGGAACAGGCTGGAAGGCAGGGTCAGGGGGGATACAATCAAGTGGGAGGTGGGGAGGGGTGCCGTTCCTGTCGCCAACCAGCCCCCGCTGAGATTTTACCAGTGGCAGGGAAAATGGCAAATGGCCCACCCACCTCAGGCCAATTGAGACCCTTAAGTGGCCAATTAATTGCCACTTACGGGGCTACTCCTGTCACTGCTGGTTTTGTACCTGAAGTAGGCACTTCAGCACCTGACGAGGCTGTTTAGCAATGCTTGGCAGCCTCCTTGCGGGCTGGGGAGGGGGTTCCCTCCTGATTGGGCACCCTGTGCCCCACTGAGAACCCCACCCCCAACAGCATGGGCAGCCCCCACTAAAAACACCCCCTCTGCCCTAGACTCCAACCCCCACCCCCCTCGCCAGAGCCTACCGATTGTCCCTGCCGAGGCCCAATCCCCATTTACCTGTTCTGAGGCCAGCTTCCATTGTGGCGCTTCTTGCTGGGTGCAGTTCCAGCAGTGGCCACCACTCCCGGTGGCGCTGCTGGGACTGAAGGGCTGAAAGACTGAAAGTATGACACTGAGCCACAAAAGAAGGTATTAGGTCAGATGACCAAAAGCTTCGCCAAAGAGGTAGGTTTTAAAGAGTGTCTTACAGGAGGAAAGTGAGATGGAGAGGCAGTGGGGTGTAGGGAGGATATTCAAAAGCTTTGGGCCAAGGCAGCTGAAGGCACAGCCACCAATGGAGCGATTAAAATTGGGGATGCACAAGAGGCCAGAATTAGAGGAGAGCAGGTATCTTGGAGGGTTGTGGGGCTGGAGGAGATTACAGAGATAGGGACAGGGCAAGGCCATGGAGGGATTTGAAAACAAGGATGCAAATTTTAAAATCAAGACGTTGCTTGACCGGGAGCCAATGTAGGTCAGCGAGCAGAGGGGTGATAGGGGAACGGGACTTGGTGTGAGTTAAGACACAGGCAATAGAGTTTTGGAGAGTAGAATGTGGGAGATGAGCCAGGAGTGTATTGAAATAGTCACGTCTAAAGGTAACAAAAGCATGAATGAGGGTTTCAGCGGCAGATGAGCTGAGACAGGGGTGAAGTGATGTGGAAATTAGAGGTCTTAGTGATGGCACGAATATGAGGTCAGAAGCTCATCTTGGGGTCAAATGTGATACCAAGGTTGCGAACAAACTGGCTTAATCTCAGACTGTTGCCAGGGAGAGGGATAGAATCGGTATCTAGGGAAGAGAGTTTGGAGTGGGTGCTGAAAACAATGGCTTCAATTTTCCCAATATTTAATTGGAGGAAATTTCTGCTCATCCAATATGGATGTCAGATAAGCAGTCTGATAAGTTAGCAAAACTGGAAGAGTCAAGAGAAGTTGCGGTGAGGTGGAACTGAGTATTGTCAGTTTACATGTGAAAACTAACGGCGTGCTTTCTGATGATGTTGCTGAGGAGCAGCATGTAGTGGAAAAATAGGAGGGGGCCAAAGAAAGATCCTTGGGGGATACCAGAGGTAAAGGTGCGAGAGCAGGAAGAGAAGCCGTTGCAGGTGATTCTTGGCTACAATTAGATAGATCAGAATGGAACCAGGTGAGAGCAGTCCCACACAGCTGGATGACAATGGAGAGGCATTGGAGGAGGATGGTGTGGTCATGGTATGTAAAATGCAGCAGACAGCTTGAAAGGGACAGGAGGGAAAGTTTACCTTTGTCACAGTCACATAGGATCTCATCTGTGACTTTGATAAGAGCTTTCGGTGCTGTGGCAGGGGCAGAAACCTGATTGAAGGGATTCAAACATGGAATTCTGGAAAAGATAGGAACTATAAAACATATAATTTCCTTGCCTCTTAAAGCCCATTGGCTCTCCAGCTTCGAAAGCCTGCCCACGTTCCTTAATTGGACAGTGAGCGGGCCCTCTGGCCATTGATTGGCCAATCCAGGCAAAATTGATGTTGAGTTGCTCGTCCTGACACAGTGTGCTGTGTCTCTAATGTAATTCCTTTCCATCACCAGGATATTTTTACATGGTTGTTCTCATTTAAATGATCCTGACATTTTTAATCTGCAGCAAGTAACCCACCTCCTGTCTCCGCAAAGCCTGTCCACCTTCTACAGTGCACAAGTCAGGAGTGTGATGGAATACCCTCCATTGCCTGGATGAGTGCTGCTCCAACAACACTCAAGAAACTCGACACCATCCAGGAGAAAGCAGCCCACTTGATTGGCACCCCATCTACCACTTTAAACATTCACTCCCTCTGTCACCGTCGCGCAGTGGTAGCAGTGTGTACCATATACAAGATGCACTGCAGCAACCCACCACTTCGACGGCACCTTCCAAACCCCGACCTCTTCCACCTAGAAGGACAAGGGCAGCAGACACATGGAAACTCCACCATCTTGCAAGTTCCCCATCAAGCACCATCCTGACTTGGAAATATATCGCCGTTCCTTCACTGTCACTGGATCAAAATCCTGGAATGCCCTTACTAACAGTACTGTGGGTGTACCCGCACCAGGTGGATTGCAACGGTTCAAGAAGGCAGCTCAACACCACCTCCTCAAGGGGCAATTATGAATGGACATCAAATACTGGCCTTTCCAGAGATGCTCACATCCCATGAAACAAATCAAAAAAGGTACATTTTAGGATGCTGACTTCTAGCATTTAGATGCACATACACCAGAGAAGCCATGATAGTTCAGTAATAAACTGCATTGGTTGTGCTTCGCAGCCAGAAAGAGTAGTGTAGGAAAAATTAAGATTTGCAAGATTAACACATCTCGAGCACAGGTTTCCTTTAAGGTTGAGACATTCATATCCTTGGACGTGGCATTCATTAATATTGGAAAGGTTAGCTTGAAAATACAAAAATAATCCCGATAATTATGTTGCACATACATATCAGGATTTGGTACTTAACTCCAAAACTTAGTCTATGTTAATCCATATTTTGTTTGCTTCAAATTGTCCAACACACCAGTCCAGCTAAAAGTAATTAAACCATTGTTTTCTCAACAGCATAATTAAAATGTCAGCAGGAATTTGCGTTTTGAACCAGGTCTCTGATGTTGGGGTTAAATACGGGTTCAGACACCACACTGTGTCAGGAGCAGCAACCCAACATCAGTTTTGCCTGGATTGGCCAATCAATGGACAGAGGGCCCACTCACTGCACAGGCTTTTGAAGCTGGAGAGCCAATGGGAGTTCCTTCAGCATGGAAGGGGCTGCAGCCTGCCATTGCAGGTAAAGGAGAGAGAGCACGCACTACCATCTCGAGATGTCCGCTCAGCATCTTTAAAACTTTTGAAATAAAAATGGCCACAGCTGCCGGACCACCATTGTGGAGGGAAAACCCCTCAACAGGGTGGCCTGTGGCTGCAGATGTGGTCAGGTAGGCAGTGTTGTATGTTTGGTTAGTCTGCTGCCACCTTAGTATACTTGGTTAGTCTAGTTTAGAGAGATTACTGAGTCTTCAGTACTTTGAACATTAACTCTTTTATTACATTCGAACTATGTACAGCTTAACACAAGTCTGTATAACTTCTCTGAAGCCACACTTCATCTCCCTCCAGTCTCTCTCACATGGTGGGAGATATTCATTACATTGTCTCAATCATTAACCCTTTCAGACCCTTATACTACAGTCAGGAAGGGCCTCAAGGTGATCCTGGAGCGCTGCCCCCCATCCTGGGTCAACCAGGTGGTAGCCTCCAGTCAGCTGCTGTGCTCTCGATGCTGCAGAGAACCTGCAGACCAGCTGGAAAATTCCAGTTGGCAGCTTATCATTGGCCTTAATTGGCCTTTTAAAATACCTTAACAAACGATCCACTACTTGTGGGTGCGTAATTTTGCGCCCCCAATCCAGCTGCAGGAAAATGGCTCGGGGGTGAGATGGTGTGAAATTATGCATCTAACCGCCTCCATATATTCCCATATTGGGACAGAAATCCTGCGGGCAGTATTTATTGAAAATATTAAACTCTTACCATGCCTTAACAGAGTGAGGGCCTGCAGGTGCAATTAGTGTTGGTAATCTTCTTCTTCTTCTTCTTCTTCTTCTTCTTTGGCCTCTTTGTCTCAAGAGACAATGGGTAAATGCCTAGAGGTGGTCAGTGGTTTGTGGAACGGTGCCTGGAGTGGCTATAAAGGCCAATACTAGAGTGACAGACTCTTCCACAGGCACTGCAGATAAAAGTGGTTGTCGGGGTTGTTGCACAGTTGGCTCTCTCTTTGCACTTCTGTCTATTTTCCTGCCAACTGCTAAGTCTCTTCGACTCGCTACTCTTTAGCCCCGCCTTTATGGCTGTCCACCAGCTGTGGCGATCACTGGCAACTGACTCCCACGACTTGTGGTCAATGTCACAGGACTTCATGTCGCGTTTGCAGACGTCTTCAAAGCGGAGACATGGACGGCCGCTGAGTCTGATACCAGTGACAAGTTCGCTGTACAATGCGTCCTTGGGGATCCTGCCATCTTCCATGTGGCTCACATGGCCAAGCCATCTCAAGTGCCGCTGGCTCAGTACGGTGTATATGCTGGGGATGTTGGCCACCTCGAGGACTTCTGCGTTGGAGATACGGTTTTGCCACCTGATGCCAAGGATTCTCCAGAGGCAGCGAAGATGGAATGAGTTGAGACATCACTCTTGGCTGACATACGTTGTCCAGACCTCACTGCCGTAGAGCAAGGTACTGAGGACACAGGCTTGAAACACTCAGACTTTTGTGTGCCATTTTCCCACACCCTCTTGGCCGGTTTGTATTGCCAGTCAGTATTGGTAATAACTACATTTATTTTGCTACTTCTACACATTTAAATATACATAACTGTAAACAATATCATGAAAACAGTACAATAACTATTTTTAGTCCTACTACCCTGCTGCATTCATGTAGTTAGATCTTCAGTGCATGTTACATAATCTCCTCTCAAGTTTATGTATTAGTATACCACATAGCGATTGTATACCTCAAGCTCTGAGTTCTTAGATGGAATTGGTCTCGTGGAAACCCCCTTCCAGCTGGATGCACCTAACACCTTCCTACTCAAAATAGCTGGTTCCATCCTTCTTAAAGATGCAGGTAGTTTAGGTCTTCAGTAAGTTTTCTGGAAGTTATTGTCATTGGTCTGTCAGTGAACTAATGTACGAACATCTTCAGTCCTTACTATGTTTTTTTTCTGGAAGGTTCCTTAGTGCTTAACAGATCTTTCTCATGTTGTTTCTACTGATTACTGATGTCTTCATTGGTCAATCATAATTCTTATATTCTTTCATTTACCCCCTCATAAGAAAGCAACCATCTGCTATCATGGAAGACTTCCCCCAGGAAGTTTCTGGGATCCATGCACACAATGTGAAAGAAAACAGAGTTGAAAATCCTTAACCCTTTCAATGCATTGACACTGTAACAGGAGTGGTCTGGAAGGACTGTAAAATAGGCCGAAGCCTGAACAGCATGTGTCAACACTTTAAATCAGGGATTCCTGCAGCCTGATCTTTGGGAAGCTGGTGTGGAAAGAGATGCAGTGGTTTTTGTCACGGTTCATCCCAAGCAGCTCTGTAACACAGGATTCTGTGTTCTACGGGCTGTTCCCAGGGACGCACACCAAGATAAACATCAACTGCTGTTGGTGGACCATCAGTTCGGTGAAAGACGCACTTTGATCTGCCCGAAACTTGCTGGTCTTCCAGCGCAAAGAGTTGTCCATGACCAAGTGTTGCAGACTGGCACATTCCAAGGTCCAGGATTACGTGCTGAGGGACACACTAAAGCTTGGGGCAGTTGCTGCAAAGGCTCAATGGGGAAAGACCACTGTGTAAGGTCCTCCCACCAAAATGAACAGAGGGGTTGGACCCTTGGGAAACCCCTTGGGCTGTCTACACCAAATATGGTTTTGCTGTAAAATGTACATGGCAGGTAAAATGGAATGGAAGGTTTATGAGGCAACTCACTTCTGTATTGAAGAAAACTGATCTCCTTTGCATTATTTGGAATGTCAACTTGGTGCTGTTTTGAACTTTTTTGTGATGTATTTTTTACAGGTTTTTATGAATAAAGTATATTTTGAGAAAAAAAAGATTTTTGGGAAGTTGGGACATGGAAGGGGAAGAGCTGGGAGGGAGGACTCCTAATGCTGGAATCTCCCATATCTCTGGCCTCTCAGAGACCTATTGATTTTCAAAATCATGTGCATTAAGAAGAAACCGGTCTCTTCTATGACAGTTATGGGGCCTACCATGGAGGTCCATGTTGCAGTACATTCACATGTTGCCTTACTGCTGCCAAAAAGATTATAAGCAAACACATCTGCTTTTCAGGTGACTGCTACCATTTGCCTTCCCTCTTATATATTGGTCTGTTTACTACTCAAAATATCTAAGTGTATTTATTTCTAATGTTAGAATAAAATAAAATTTTAATTGGAATATTTGCAGCACTAAAAATATTAGCTGCACAAAGAAAGTCTAAAGTTCAACCATGAGCTGGCTGATTTCAGCTGGGGTGCTAGTGTCGATGGTGATTTAGACAGAGCGGCGGGATACAACAACAACAACTTGCATTTATATGGAACCAGGGGAATTGCATTTTGTATTTATTACTTTAATCACAATTTTTGCTGTCATTATCAGAATTTATACTGTACTATCCAGATAATAAATCATACCTATATTGCAATTCAAATACCTAGTCCTCTGCCACAACATATTCTATACAATGTATTTTTAGATATATCCAAAAATTCCATTGATGGCTATACGATTGTGACCTCAAGCTAAACTTACACTATTTTGGGTGTTAGAAGGCTAATTTTGAGTACCTAGATATGCAAGTGCTTAAAATTTCTAATACAAAAAATGTACTGCTTACAAAGTAAAAGGAAAGATTTTTCTAGCATACCATACTAATCTTATAATTCAGTTAATATTTTCAAAGTATTATGGGAATGTAATAACTGTGGTTGAAGTCCATTTTCTTTTCAATCTATCATTTTATGGAATGCACTTGCAGTGCAGATTAAAATTAAATAACTCTTCATGCGTACAAGACAGAACATATCTATTTCTTCAAAAACGTATTTATGTGCATATTTATACATTGAGGATGATGCAGAAAAGGCACTGCTGTGATTATATAGAATATTTTTAGAAAAAGATCACGCATTGAAATATTTCATCATTTGCTTCTGAACTATTAATACATTTACCTACTTATGTTTAAACATATGCACATGTAAAGGAGATCATAAAATATATATTACTAGTTAGTTTTGGATTAAGCTTTTTCATTGTACATGGTGTCCGAGTGGTTATGGATAAGCTTTGTGTCTAGGATTTATGGTCAGCAACAGACATGAGATAGCATTAATGGATCTTAATTATCAAACAGACTGCTACAGGTATAAGTGGGGATGGATGTTCAGATTACTTAATCTGACAAAATTATTGAAGTCATTCTATGTATTATCTTATCTATGTTTTCAGTAAATTCTCTATGGCACATTTAGTTTATTTGAAGGAGAAGGCCCATAATGAATCCTAGTTAAAAGTCCATAGTTAATAATGAATCTTGGTTAAATCTAGTTAAAAACCAAGGGGACAGTCCACTGTTCCTAATTGTTTCCTCTAATTTTGATTTCTTATGCAGGATGAAAATGTACAACCATTCCGCTGTTTCACAAATGAATACTAACGGTAGGCTGAACTTTTTGTCTGGCATATTTAAAACTCCCTCTGGTGAAAGCAATTGGAATCTTATTATAAATGTCTGTGAGTGAACGTTGCTTATGTAAAAAACTTTGTGTCCTTTTTTGGCATTTTGCTAGCCAAAGAACTATTTCCTTTTTGAACTAAATCCATGCAGAAGTGTACACAGACCATCATTTTAAGAAAAGACCATGACATTAGAAATAATCCAAAGGACAACAGTGGCAATGTCTGTTGGTCCATAATAAATGATCTATAAAGAGGGAACAGGGGTCTTTTCTCATTTGAAAATAAATTAAGTAAGAATATGATTAAACAATTAAAAAATCAGAGACTGATTGCAGAAAAGTTATTTGAGATGAACAAGAAAAAATGGACAAAGGGACATTAATGCAAAATGACAAAACCTTGATGTGAATGTAACATAAAGAACGATTGGGTGGACTTTCTGCAGGTATTCTCCTGATTGTCCATTATAATTTGTCGGAAGATCCACAGAACCCCAGGGAATCCAATGGAAATTCAATCCTAATGCCTTTATATTTTGGGATAGATATTCTGATCCTCACAAACATTTGTGTGGGAACCACAGAAACAGACAGGGACCATTTCCTGTTCATTTCAGTGACAGACAGAGTGACAGCACTATTGTAATATACAACTTCATGTTAATGAGATGGAAATGAGATTGGTGTGAAATCCTGATCTTCTGACAGGATTTTGCAGTGGCATAGCCTATTCATAATTAATGAGATTAAAGGTCAGAATTGTTCAGGCATCATCCAGGAAATGACTTCTTCAAGGGGACCCGAGGTATTTTTGTTGCAGAAAAGTTGTGAAACTTGTTATTGCAATTAATATTCCTTTCTTCTTGAGTTTTTTTGGAAGTGGAAGATCTCCTCTTTTGCTGTCTCTCTCTTTCCTTTTGAGTGCTACTTTTTACCCTATTTAAGGGCTTTCAACATATATGAGCCAGTTTATTAAGTATGTATGATTATGGAATCATAGAATCACACAGCACAGAAGGAGGCTATTTGACCCATCATACCCATGTCAGATCTTTGAAAGAGCTGTCAATTTATTCCCGCTCCCCAGCTGTTTCCCTCAAACCCTGCAAATTCATTCTCTTCAAGTACACGTCCAATTGCCTTTTGAAGGTTCCTATGGAATCTGATTCCACTAGCCTATCAAATAGTGCTTTTGAGACCTTAACAACCCTCCGAGTGAAGAAATTTCTCCTTACTTCCCCTCTATTTTATTTTAAATATATGACTTTTGGTTACCACCCCACTTGCTAGAGCAAGTCGAGAGAAAAGACCTTATAATTTTGTATACCTTTATTAAGTCTCCCTTTAAAATTCTCTGTTCAAAGGAGAACAATACCAGCCTATCTTATGACTCCACTTAACTGAATTTCCTCATCCCTGGTATCATCCTGGTAGACCTCATTTGTACCTTCTCCAAGACCTTGACATCCTTCCTAAAATGTGGTGCTGAGAATTGTATACAATACTCCAGCTAAGACTTGAGATTTGAACATTTTCATGCTCGGAAGAAGCCGTGATGAAATAAACAATGAAGCGGAGGAATTATGAAAATAAAAAGTCAACCGTTAAACTGAACCCCAAGAACATGGACACTTGCACCACAGACAAAATGGAATAGCGGTTATATGACCCCTCCTGTATTGACAATACACTCCTCTGGGGAGAACTCATTGAAAGTGAAAGTAGTACCATTGCATATTGATGACTCCTGTCTACATGAATGAGCTGACAAAGGGAACTGGAGACAGTCTGACTCACTGCATAAACCAAAATGAATAGGTGTGAAGTAGCACCATTATACAGAATGAACCCCATTCAGACATTAACAGATAGCCATGGTTTCCATAACCTGGCCCATTGTGTGGTCACACCAGAGGAGAGGGTCCTGTAACACCTGACAGAGACTCAAATGTGATAGATTTTTACCTTAAAAGGTAGCCCTCTAGAGAGAGGAAGATCAAGCCAAGACCACAGAAATCCAGTTTCCAGCCAGAGGCTGTGAGAGAGATCCAGCAAAACAGAAGAACCCTGCTGAACAAGAACTTAACCACTACAGCAGAGAAATTACAAAGTAACTTAGAGACTCTCCATATGTGGAGGTAAACCAAATTCACACCAACTTTTGGCTGAGTTTGAAACACCAGTATTCTACAACACCTCAGCAAGTTCAAGACTCAAAAAAACATGCCTGCACCTTTAAAAAAACTTTCCTTCTGAGAAGGCTCAACAGCATTCTGTAAATCACAACCTCTTACATCACCTTTGACTTTAATTGCATCCTACACTTTTTTCTCTCTCTATCTATTCTTGTGTATGCATGTGTGTGTGAATGTGTGAGTGGGTGCAGTTGCAACCATTTTTGGAACAATTTAAAATAAAATAGTTGTCTTCATTTTTTAACCTACCAGAAAACCAGTCATTTGTCTGTTTAGTTGACCCTAAAAATTCTCAGGGACTAATGCACCATTGCTTAAGGCAACACAATTGCAGTCAGTTGGGAGGTGAAAAGGGGAAGCCACACACATCATTACCACCTGTCCATAACAAAAGGTTTAGCATGACTTCCGTTTTGTATTCAGTGCCCCTACTTACAAAGCCAAGAATCCCACACACTTTCTTAATGGCCATATTAACTTGCCCTGCCACCTTCACGGATTTGTGAATATGTACCCCCAGGTTACTCCACTCTTGCACCCTCATAAAATAGTACAATTTATGTTATGTTGCCTTTCCAAGTTGTTCCTCCCAAAGAACACCACTTTACACTTACCTGCATTAAATTGCATCTGTTATGTGTCTGCCCATTTCACCAGTCTGTCTTTGTCCTCCTGAAAAGGATCATGACAGGAAAAAGCAGCAAGCATGATGAAGAGGAAAAAAATACTTATGAGAGCTGTATCAAGTTTTGAAAGTGTGAGCATAAGCAAAAACGAGGTGCACTGAAGTGTTCCCTAATGACATCAAGAGAACCATGCAAATGGAAGAGGAATGATTAATAGTACAGAGGCCTTGAGAGGCTGTGAACAAAGTATAAGAGATGTGAAGAGAGTCTTACCTTGACATTCCTGGTCAGGTCATCAAACTTTGTTCTGCACTGCACCCAGGTACTGAATCCTATGTATGTCATAGGCCCCCTATTTGCATATTACAATTGGTCCTCTCCTCCTGAAATGGATGGACGCTTCTTTGAATGTTATCCAAGTTGGTGTTGGCCAAAGTACCAGCATAAGCAAGGTGGTAAGAGGTCTAAGACCATTTCAGGCCATCTATGCTAGGTGGAGCCATTTTAAATTGGCCCCTGAGAGTGCTTTCACAAGCCCCTGTTCAATTCCCTGATAATCTGATGGAGTGCATGTTTCCCTCATTTGCATCTGTTTCATATACTCCTGCCCTCATTGTGGGCAAGTGTAGTTTACCCATGTGCCTACCCCCAGGAGCTGCTTTCCACCTCCAGCTATTCCAGAAGCACTAGAAAATGGAAAGACAGAAAGTCAAGGTCAACACCTTTCATCACTCATGCACCAACATGGTTTCTCAAGAGTCCCATTCATTTATCTAATCTAATTTACAAGAGAGCTGAACAACATGAATATAAGAAGATTAATTAACTTGCAGAGCAAGCACAGAATGAGAACACAGGGCAGGATTTTTAGCCCCAATATAGGCGAGCATGGAGGTGGGCAGGCATGAGCATTCACGCCGCTGGCCGGTGTGCCGGTTTGTTGGCGCCAACCTGCACCCAGACCATTTTCCTAGAGATGGGATGGGGTAAGTGGGGGGAGGTTGGAGGGGCGATTGGCAGGGCTATCCGCCTGCAAGCAGTAGGTAGGAAATTAACGGTGTTTAAAGGCCGATTAAGTCCTATTGTCAGAGGCCAACTAGAATTTTTCAGTTGGCCTCTGGGCCTCTGGAGGCCAGCTGCCTGGAGGAGGCCTCCTGATGGCAGACCGGGGGGCCAACATTCTAGGTAGGCTTTGAGGCGAGGCCTCTTGAGGTGCCCTCTCTCTCCCTTACCTGTAAAGTCAGCCAGCTACTTCTTCCAAGCTGGTGAGCCTCCTGTTGGCCCTGCAACTTGAAAAGCCCACCTGTCGTCCTTAATTGGATGGCGAGCCTGCCCTCTGGCCATTAATTGGCAAATTAGGGGAAAATCACTGCCAGGTAACTGTTCCCCACACACTACAAGGTTCTGAGCCCCATTTGACCCTGACATCAGCGTCCTGAAGCTCGTGGAGAAAATCCTGCCCCTAATGTAGATATTTTGGTACAGATATTGCTTTTCACAAATGGCTAGATGTGAAAGGTGGGAACTTAACATATTTAAATCATGCTCCCACAGTGCAATTGGAAGTCTGATTTAAAATTTACTGTTGGTATGTGGGTTTCCCAGGAATGGAGAAATCAACAGTGAAAGTGAAGTGGGAGCTGATGACTCCAGAAGGTAAGTGTGTCTTTCAGCCCTACAAGAGGGCTCCCGCCCAGGCCCCACTCGAAATCTCTGACCTTCCCCCAAACCCCTATCATGGGACACTCTCCCGTTCTGATCACGGTCCATTCCTCATTCCCGATTTCCAAATTCCATCTCAAAAGGTCCCCAGCTGTGCCCTCCCGTCATTGCTTTTCTCTCCTGGTCACCAGCTATGCTTTCCCTGTGACTGACCGCTAGGCTGGAAAGGAAGCTCAGCAATGTTAACAAGATCCTACCATTAGGATCGACAGGAGTGCTGCATTCCTGGTCTTGCTGGGTTCATTGCCTATTTTTGACCTCACTCACACCCTGCCTGTTCCTGCCTCTGCATCGATATAAGGCCTTAGGCTCTGAAATTCTAATTAGGACCAAGGGGGAATTTCAGATCAGGGAATGGAAAATGGAGTGGCTCCTGCCTCATCCAAACCAGTACAGGCAAAGTAAAGGGGGGCTGGAAACACAAAATGTCCCTTTGTTCCTATCCCTCTTTTCTTCAATCGCCTATCTAACCTACTGAATGTATTCAAAATGAAATAGAGAGAACAATGCTGATATACAAACCCTTAGGACTATTATAAAGGGATAGGAGAACAGGGTGGTGTCACGGAAATAGAACATTCTACCAATGCTATGTAATTGGATCAGATGTCCTGTTGCCACGCTTAACTTCAATTTAATTTTATATCGTCTGGTGCAATTTGGACCACTTTTGGGACATTAAGACAAAGAAAATACTGTTAAATAACATGAGCAGCATATCATTTTAAGGAACTGCTGAGCACATTTTGTGATGGTTCTGGACGAATATTTTCATTTTCCAGCTGCCCGATTCTCACCTGCCAATCAAGGCCGGGGGGTTGGGGGGATTGTGTGAGTGGGAGAGGGTACCTTGCCTGCATGCTCTACCTAGTTTACCAGGCACTGAGTGGCCTAACCAGAGGCCTTTTAAAGGACCTCTGAAGGCTGCAATACTTGTTTCGTTGGTATGTGAACTATTGTAAGATTCACAGGACTCGAAGTAATATCCAAAGAAAACATGGGTTTTTATTATAATGTAACTGAAACATATGTATATATATATATACACACACAGCTACTACACGAGCACACCAACACACGTCTTACTCTGTCGCCCTACACCCACAACTCCCTGGTCATAAGTGACATGACATAACTTCCTCTGGTGGCCTTCACTTACAGCCTCTTAAGGTGGTCCCACAACAGAGGCTATTGATGAAACTGCCAGGAAGCCTTACAAAAGATTTTGGTGTGTGTAGAACAGAAGTTCTCCTCCTGGAACCATGAAAAACTTTGACCCCTGTTTGAGGCTCCTCCACCCCAGCACAGTATTCCCCCAGATCCAGTCTGTCAGCTGGCTCAGCCTGGGAGCTAGCTGATTTCCTGTCCTTCCACAGCCAGTGAGCTGCAGCAGGGTGGCCAATTGGTGCCATCGACATGTAATTAAATATCAGGTGTCCAAATAGTTCGGGTCTCATGCTGTCAAAAATGAGCAAGCTGCATGTTTGCTCCATCAACTTCATGCTCATTTTAAGTGGTATCTGATGATTGCCCCTAAGAAGGTGATATCCTTTCTCTGTGCTCACACTTCTGGAATACCCTAGATTTATGCCCAGAATTAATAATGCCTTGGATTTATGAAATGATGCGGTATTTTACATACTGCAAATTGTTCTACATGACCAACTCAAATAACATTTGTGAACAGCATAATTAAAGTGCAGCATTTGTGTAGAACCATTTTACTCTTAGCTTACTAGAGACATCAAAAGCTCAACAGGACAGAGAGGAGTGGTACAAAAAAACTACATTATTTACTATTTCTATATATTTTCATGTATTATGGTCAGTACAGCAATTATCACAAACATTTTAATAATGGGCTGCTATAATTACAACATGCCTGTTTAATAAAGGATTATCACTAAGCTACACTCCTATGTTGCAGTCTTAGGTAGGATAAATTAGCATCAAAACAATGACAATATATTCCTTGCAGTTCTGGCATTAGTCTGATAGATTGTCAGTTAGAATCTAGGTTGTTTTTATCTAAAATAAGATTTGTTCAGATAGCTTTTAGGTTGGACTAATTCAGTTATTCTCCGTGGCCGCTTTTTTCTTTCTCTGTGGTGTGAAGATTTGGTTCTGGCATCAGGTTTTGTTTGGATGAATCATCCACAATTTTCTTATTTCCTGCTTTGTCAGGTGTCTTGTACTTAATTAACTGTTTCATTTTTTATGTACTTCAATAACTGAACTGAGTTATTACAAAAAGTTCTTTACAGGCAGTCTGATTTTTTTCTCTTAGATATTCTCATTTCCAAACTGTATTTGGGCCATGTTTCCCTTTCACCTAAACTCTCTTTACATTGCAAAGTGACCTCTGCCTCTCAGAAAGTCATCTTCCTATAGCAAACTTAAAAGGGTTTAGTCAAACTTGAAATGCCGATCATTTATCAAGGCTGGAAGTTTAATTAAATCTTACATGAAAGATTCATTAATTTTTAACTGTGAGTTACTCACTTGGTCATTAAAGAATCAGCAAGAGGCTTTTCTGTTTCTCTTGCAACAGACATTCTCAGATCAATAAGTACATAAAAACCTCTGACATTTCTCTAAATTTTGGGCCATCTGATCAACTTCTTCATAGTTTGGTAACTAACTGCATTGAAAATTTGCTTTGGGCAGCATTAATCACTTAGCCTTCTTCTGAAGCAGTGGGGTTGGTCTTAAGTCACAGTGGATTTCCAGTGGGAAACCATGGAAGTCAATTAACTGTGGGCCATCTGTGCGGAATGAGGCCATGGTGGGTTTAACTACCAAGCTTTATTAACATGGCACCAACGGACTTCCTGCCTGCTATCTCAGGAAGCAGCTGCCAGCTTGTAGAAAATCGGGCAGCAAGTTGGCAATTGGTGTTCCAAGGATGCCTTGTAGTAGGAAATGGAGGGGGTAGTCTGGGGCAGGGGACACATCACCTTTCCTTATGGGGCTTGTAGGACCATTTCTGCTCCTTCTGGCTGTTGTGATATCACTTGAACAGTTGGAGTACCTCACACATCATCGTAGGAAATGATGTCTATCAACACAGGAGATTAGTAAAAAAAATTAAAGCACATGGGATTGGGGGTAGTATACTGCAGTGGATTGTGACTTGGTTAACAGACAGAAAGCAGAGAGTAGGAATAAATGGGTCATTCTCAGGATGGCAGGCTGTTTCTTGTGGGTACCACAAGGGCTGGTGCTTGAGCCACAGCTGTTCACAATCTATATAAATGATTTGGATACGGGGACCAATTGTAATATTTCCAAATTTGCTGATGACACAAAAAACTAGGAGGGAATGTAAGTTGTGAGGAGGATGCAAGGACACATCAAGGGGATTTGGACAGGCTAAATGAATGGGCAAGAACATAGCAGATGTAATATATGTGAATAAGTGTGAAGTGATCCACTGTGGTAGAAAAAAACAGAACGGTAGAGTATTTCTTAAATGATGAGAGGTTGGGAAGTAACCTGACTGTCTTGTTCATGAGTCACTAAAAGCAAGTATGCGGATTCAGCAAGCAAGTAAGAAGGTAAATGGTATGTTGGCCTTCATTGCAAGGGGATTTGAGTACAGGAGTAAAGATGTCTTACTGCAATTGTTTAAAGCCTTGGTGAAATCGCACCAGGAGTATTGTGTACTGCTTTGGTCTCCTTATCTAAGGAAGGATGTACTTGCTGTAGAGGGAGTGCAATGGAGGTTCATCAAACTAATCTCTCAGATGGCGGGATTGTCTTATGAGGAGAAACTGAGGAAACTAGGCCTGTTTGAAGAATGAGAGGTGATCTCATTGAAACTTACAAAATTCTTACAGGGTGTGACAGGGTAGATGTGGATTGGATATTTCCTCTGGCTGGTGAGTCTAGAATAAGGGGACACAGTCTCAGAATAAGGGGCAGGCCATTTAAGACTGAGATGAAGAGGAATTTCTTCACTCAGTGGGTGGTGAATCTGTGGAATTCTCTACTCCAGAGGGGTGGAAGCTCAATCATTGAGGATGTTCAAGACAGTAATCGATAAATTTTTGGATACTAATGACATCAAGGGATATGGAGATAGTGGGGAAAAATGGCATAGAGGTTGATGATCAGTCATGATCTGTTTGAATGGCAGAGCAGGCTCCATGGGCTGAATGGCCTACTCCTGTTCCTATTTCCTATGATCCTATCACCCTACATGTGATAGAGCAGTTGGAGTCATGTTGATCATGTAGTCACATGTGTATTCTAGAGCTCTCTTGTAAACTTGTTACTTCACAATGAAGAACCCAGAGTTTAATTACCATTCAGTTCAAAATTGTTTGGTACCTCATTGCTGAAGAAAATAATAACACAGCACTGGTCTACAACGGAACTTAAAAATAACTTACCTTGACTGGCCTCCTGCTTCCAATCCTCTTCTGTTAGGCCTTCATCTGACAGGAAAGCTACAGTTGCATCCCCATTGAGGCCAAAGGTAAAATTGCAGTTGCAGTCTGATGACATAGTCAGCCCCCAATCTGCATTTTTAAAGATAGGCATTGGGCTTAGCCACCTGCACAGAATTTCTAGTGGAACTTTAGCAGTTAAGTCCCCTGATGGATTTATCTACCTGGCTTCTGACAAACAGGTAGGGATGAAAACAACTCCAAGTTTTTCTTAAACTGCTTCAATAATCTGAAATCAGATATATCAAGAATTTATTGGGCAGCAGTTTCTGCAAGGTTGCACTTTTATTTAGCACAATTCGGCCAAAACCTGCGAAATCAATGCAAAGGATCACAGAATTTCAAACGCAAATTACTTTCATTGCAAATAAAGTTACTGTGACCTTTTGCCCTTTTGTCAGAAGCACCGCGCTTGAAACCATCCCAGTCCTCAAACTGGCCACACCCCCAGATCAAATTAATCACCATGGCGAGTTTCTGCTGATTGAGCCTGTTTGCAGGCCTTTGAGAAGGCTGTTAAATTAAGCTGGTCTTTTTTAGGCACAAGAACATTAATAGGCAAGTTTAAAAAGCTTTTTATTATTACTAATTTACTAAGAAACTGACTACTATGCACCAATGTAGTAAATTTTTCTCTATAGTTTTTAAAACTCATCTTCAGTTATTTAGAATCGAGTTACGCACAGACTAGATACTCTAATTAAAAATGCTTAGGTTTTGTGACAAACCCATTTTCAGCTAT
This sequence comes from Heterodontus francisci, assembly GCF_036365525.1. Classification (NCBI taxonomy): domain Eukaryota; kingdom Metazoa; phylum Chordata; class Chondrichthyes; order Heterodontiformes; family Heterodontidae; genus Heterodontus; species Heterodontus francisci. The sequence continues at coordinate 36,032,236 of NC_090397.1, forward strand.
GCCAAAAATGCACTAGGTTACCATTCAAATAAACAAAGGCATAATATGAAAAGATTTTTTTAAAAGAATATTTTTGAAAACGCTGCCCAATTGCGCTGGTTCATGGAAGATTTTATGTTCGGTGATATGCAAATGAATTTGAACAGAAACAATCTGAAAACTAACGCAATTTTGAGAGTAATTTGCGCCCGAATTGCCGATTGAGTTAAAAGCAGAAGTTCCTAACCACTATCTTCTAGAGTTTTTAATCTTTATTAAAAGATACCATTGCCTTACATAAAAGTTGTAACATAGAATCTGGGCACTCGGCCCAATTAGTATGTGTCACCATTTACCCTTCATGTGAGCAAATAGTATTAATCATATTTACACACCCAGTTCCTATATACCATCATCACTTTTTTCTTCATCCACCTATCCAATTTAATCTTGGATGTTGACATAGTTGCTGCTTCAACCGCACCAGAGCATTTTGTTCATGGACTTTCCCAAATCCCAATCTTGAAGTGACCACAAGGAAATCATTTCTGTGTGCAAGGCCAAGTTCATAAGAGCAAACTGCTATGTGACAGACCTTAGTTCTATAAGTTTGAACTCATTATAGTTCTCCTGTATGCCAATCTAAGTTCTCGGGTGAATGGAACAAGTTGTATTTATACATTTGTTTAGATATTAGTGCATTAGATGAATGTACATTTCATCCAATCCATATTTTGTCGAATGTTTTCAGAGTGATAAATTAATACCTGGAATAAGCCAACGTTTATAGCTAGCATTTCTTGGAGTAGACCATTGGGACATAGAGCATGAGATCCGATTTTGTTAACATTTGTTGATATAGGCAGAGGACAACAGAATTACTTTAACTGAGATCATTATTATTTTAGTAGAAAACCAAGCTTTTTTTTATAACCAGTTATCATTTATTGGTTATGGTTTGGGTGGGAGCTCAATGTTCTAGCTGTTTATCTGATGTATCACGATATTCCCTCCATTCTACTCTGAAACTGTAATTATTTATTATGCTTCAAAAGGCGCTCTGAATCTTGTTTACAGATGAATATATGTTCATACAAATTCGTAGATGAAGAAAGAGCAGTGCTGCTTAACAAGGCATTGTTAAATGCCAGTCAATAGCTAATTTATGCAGATTATATGGTGACAGAGGCATGTAAACAATATAAACATATAAACATATAAACAAATGTGTTCCGAAGAAGGGTCACTGACCCGAAACGTTAACTCTGCTTCTTTTTCCACAGATGCTGCCAGACCTGCTGAGTGATTCCAGCATTGCTTGTTTTTATTTCATATTTCCAGCATCCGCAGTATTTTGCTTTTATCATATAAACAATACATCATTTCCAAACTTGAGTTTAGAACTAGCATTAACAGCTTAATGAATAAAAAAAGAGTCATTATCACATAACCATAGTGTTGGGCACATTGTTCCTGCTAAGTGATTCGTATTTGACGAAATCATCCATTAAAGTGGGGAATTGTCCAGATCAACAAATCTTCCTTTTTCCCATTTACTGCAGTTAAACAAAAGTCTGGGCTTTGTCCATCAGTATCCAACATATCCAAACTCTCCTTCCTGATCACATGCCTTTTGTCCAAACTTGTATCAACTCTTGTGGTCCAAGATTTCAGAAACAGTTTGCAGGATGCAAATACCTATGATGGAAGGGCATGCAATCTTTTTTTTCAAAAAGGTAAGAAAATATAGTCCATATAGTGATATGACAAATTGTGCTTTGTACAACACCATCACAGGCAACCATCTCAACAAATAGGTTTAAGTCACATAAAGTGTTAGTATCCTGCCGAAATATATTCATAAATTAATCAGCCTTGGAAATATTCATGGCACAACACTCTTGTTTCAACAGCTGTTATCTTCCCCTTGCTCCCAGTGACTATGTAACTGGACAATGAGATGCCATGCAAGGTAAACATATGGTGAGGTCCACTTCAGGGGCTCATCAATGACAATATCTGCAGACTTGGAAAATGCTTAGCATGTGAAATTTTGAAGATATGCAAGAGAACAACACAAGGCCTATTTCCACAGAGATTCTGCACTTTTTGGGCAGAATTTTATCTGGCCAGAGAGAGCGGGAGTGGAGGCATGGGGTCCGATAAATTGGGGTGGATGCGTTCGCCTAGAAACCTACATTGTGACATCAGTTCCAGATTTTGTCAGTGGTTCTGCCACAAAGCGGCAGGACTGCAATTTGTACTGGTGAACAGCTAGTTAGAGTGCATTTGCATTGAGTTGAAGCCAATCTTATGGGGGTTTCAAATTTAGTCAACAGCTCCTGGGGATCACGTGCCTTCAGATCCCTTGCGGTTTAAAGGTGGCGGCACTGAGGCTTTCAGGCCCCCTCCGTTCACCTTCAGGGATAGATTCTCAGGTACTAGGGCTACCCATTGAAAACATGTAAGGAACCCTCTCACTGCAGTAGAGAAGAGATACACCTGTCATAGGTCCACCAGAGTGACCATCAATCAGGCCATTGGGCTGCTGAAGACAAAATTCTGCTGCCTTCTGGAGCCTTGCAGTATGCCCCAGCAAGGATCTCACATATTGTGGTGCTCTGCTGTGATCTGCACAATTTAGTACCACAGAGGTGGGGGGTGGAGGGGGGGGGGGGGGGGGGGTGGGTGGGGAACGCCTTGCATGAAGAGAACATGATTGATTGCCAGTCCTCATTGGATGAGGAGGATATTGAGGAGGCTACTGAGCAGCACAGGATCTTGGTTCCCTTGCACCAGAGATGAGGGCCATAGACAGATGCTCAATGGAGGCATTTTTTTATTCATTTGTAGGATGTGAGCATTGCTGGCTGGGCCAGCATTTATTGTCCTGGGCTCTGGATTACTAGTCCAGTGACATTACCACTACGCCACTGCCTCCCCTACGTGAGGCATGGGGCAATCTCATACGTACCTGGTGCCTGCCACCTTGATGGCCTCTCAAAGTGATCTCAATAAAGACTCACCTCACTGTATTCCACTGGCACCTCCTTCCTATTGCACTTCAGTGCCTGGCACCCCGGTTCACCATGCATTCTGACACATCTGAGATGCTGACCAAACATGGCTTGTGCCTACACTAGCAGCCCATTGAGGGGACAAGGGTGAAGGTTGCACCTGACAAGGCAGCAATGAAAGCATGGTCCATTTAGAACAATGATTTTGACCTCCATTTATTCACACTATTTGAGCAACCAGCGAAAAGGCCACAATTAATACACCCATGAAACCTCAATTGCATCTAGGTGCTTTTCTTTATATGCATTTGTGTGCTTTTATGCAGTGCGGCCCCTGTGCTGGCAGCTGAGCTGGAGACAGGCTGCTGATCAGGCTGTCCCTTGGCCGTGGGATGACCGGCAGCCGTCCTCTGGCTGCTTGAGGCTAGAGGGCCCCGGCTGGCTGAGGGGTTTCTGCAAAGGTGAGGGGCTGAGGAGCCACTGTCCACACTGGGAGCTCCCTGAGGGGAGCTCCCACCTGTGAAGGGCAGACTCTCCTCCTCCCTTTTCAGGCTCACTTGCATCTTCCTGCTAACCTGAGATGGACGAGGACCTACCAAACACTCTAGCCGCCTCACACCCCTCTCACCCTGCCACTGCTGCGTTAAGCTCATAGTGAAGAGGATGGTGTGCAGGCCTGCGCACATGTATGGGATCTGGCTCTCCATGAGGGTTGCCAACCTCACAATGGAGGAAGCCATGCAGTCACATGCCTGAGACATGGTAACACTCATGGCTCCTCCATCGTCCACTCATGGCTGCACATTGCATTTGGCAGCTCCACTGGTTGTTTCTTTACCTCTCTCTGTTCTGTGCTGCTGATACAAGAGGCTCATCATCAGCCTGGGGCTCAGCATGGATCTGGCCTCCCACAGTCCTCTGACTGTCAGTGGCCTCAGCTGACACAGCCACCGTCAGCTGTTCCGGCGCATGTGTGGTGCTCTCACCAGCTTGTTACCCTGAATCTAACCCCGAGCACATACCCACTGATGTGAAAGTATCTGCACTGGTGGAGGGTGCAGGGGAATGATGTGACAATGCATCATCTGACTGTTCCTCCTCCTCCTAAGAGGTCAACGGCAGGTCCCCTGTCCCAGCAGCTGTGCTTACCTCCAAAGTGCCATGATGTGCATGAGAAAGCACAAACATTTGTGAGTTAGGCTGTTCAGATTTCCTCATGCCAACCGTGTGTGATGTGGGTGTCCAGAGGTGTGGTGGAGGATACATGAACACAATGGGCTGCATTTTAAGACTCCACCACTGAAGTAGGCGGTGGACATAAATAAATGTGGCCCACAGAGCCGCCGCGATTTGAAATGGGGCAGAGGGCCGTGGCATCCACCCCCACCCCTCCATGATGACGTGGAGCACAGGTCTTCAGTACTATTGCCAGAATGTTGTCAGGGCCCATAGCCTTTGCAGTATCCAGTGCCTTCAGTCATTTCTTGATATCACGTGGAGTGAATCGAATTGGCTGAAGACTGGCATCAGTGATGTTTGGGACTTCAGGAGGAGGCCAAGATGAATCATCAACTCAGCACTTCTGGCTGAAGATTGTTGCAAATGCTTCAGCGTTATCATTCGCACTGATGTGCTGGGCTGCCCCATCATTGAGGATGGGGATATTTGTGGAGCCACCTCCTCCAGTTAGTTGTTTAATTGGCCACCACCATTCACGACTAGATGTGGCAGGACTGCAGAGCTTCGATCTGATCCGTTGGATATGGGATCGCTTAGCTCTTGTCTATCTCATGCTGGTTATGCAGTTTGGCACGCAAGTAGTCCTGATGTCACTTCGCTGGGTTGACACCTCATTTTAAGGTATGCCTGGTGCTGCTCCTGGCATGCCCTCCTGCACTCTTCCATAAATCAGGGTTCGTGTCCCAGCTTGCTGGTAATGGTAAAGTGGGGGATATGCCAGGCCATGAGGCTACAGATTGTGGTTGCGTACAATTCTGCTGTTGCTGATGGCCCACAGCACCTCATGGATACCCAGTTTTGCATTGCTAGATCTGTTCGAAATCTATCCCATTTAGCACAGTGGTAGTGCCACACAACATGATGGAGGGCATCCTCAATGTGAAGACAGGACTTCGTCTCCACAAGGACTGTGCGGTGGTCACTCCTACCAGTACTGTCATGGACAGATGCATCTGCAGCAGGCAGATTGGTGATGACGAGGTCATGTATGTTTTTTTCTCTTATTGGTTCCCTCACCACCTACCGCAGACCCAGTCTAGCAGCTATGTCCTTTTGGACTCGGCTAGTCGTGGTGCTACTGAGCCACTCTTGTTGATGGACATTGAAGTCCCCCACCCAGAGTACATTCTGCGCCCTTGTCACACTCAGTGCTTCCTCCAAGTGGTGTTCAACATGAATGGGGAACTGATTCATCAGCTGAGGGAGGATGGTAGGTGGTAATCAGCAGGAGGTTTCCTTGCCCATGTTTGATTTGATGCCATGAGACATGTTGAGGACTCCCAGGGCAACTCCTTCCCGACTGTATACCACTGTACCACGACCTCTGGTTGGTCTGTCCTGCCGGTGGGACAGGACATATCCAGGGATTGTGATGGCAGTGTCTGGGACATTGTCTGTAAGGTATGATTCTGTGAGTATGACTATAGCTGTTGCTTGACAGCTCTCCCAACTTTGGCACAAGCCTCCAGATGTTAGTAAGGAGGACTTTGCAGGGTCAAAGGGGCTGGGTTTGCTGTTGTCAGTGCCTAGGTCGATCCGTCCGGTTTCATTCTTTATTGACTTTGTAGCGGTTAGATACAACTGAGTCGCTTGCTCGGCCCTTTCAGAGGGCAGTTAAGAGTCAACCACATTGCTGTTGCGTCTGGAATCACATGTAGGCCAGATCAGCTAAGGACAGCAGATTTCCTTCCCTAAAGGACAGTAGTGAACCAGATGGGTTTTTACAACAATCAACAATGGCTTCATGGCCATCATTAGAATAGGTTTTTTTAAATTCCAGATTTGTTAATTGAATTCAAATTCCACATTATGTTGTGGTGGGATTCAAACCCATACCCCCAGAGCAATACCCTGGATCGTTAGTCTAGTCTAGTTAGGAGCAGTAACCTTTGCTAAATGGATGGCATCAGTACCCATTGTTCTTTGAGAAATGCAACAGTATGATGGCTTTGGACAGCTTCTCTTGCTACTCAGTGTGAAAGGAAATGAAAGTGTTCAATAATCCAACAGTCACCTGTCTCATAAATCTCTGGGCAGCAAATTATTTGATACTGCAGATGGTACCCATGCTGTCCTGAAGGGAGTGGTTATGTTATTGAACAAGTAATCCAGAGGCCTGGGCTAATAAATACAGAGAACATAGGGCAGGCCAGAATGACCTAGGCATGGGGTATGATCCCTACACCAGAACAGATAGATCTCTGCATTGCAAGTTTAGTAGTGTAACCATTTGCTGGTATCCCACCAACCCTGGAACACTCTTCTGGTAATAACTAAAGATGACTGTTTCTATGGGTCTGGTTCAGCAGGAAAGATTGTTACATGACTTTGCCACTCTGTTGCAAGGGGACCTACTATCACCCTCCACGATAGAGATGTCATTTACACTTAATTATTTTGTTCTTCACTGCATATTGTTCTTAAAATAATAATCGTCTAGAATGTTGCTTTCCTCACGTGGTTTTTCTCCTAGTTTATATATATATATTTTTTAATTCATTCATGGGATGTGGGCGTCACTGGCCAGGCCAGCATTTATTGCCCATCCTTAATTGCCCTTGAGAAGGTGGTGGTGAGTTGCCTTCTTGAACCACTGCAGTCCATGTGGGGTAGGTACACCCACAGTACTGTTAGGAAGGGAGTTCCAAGATTTTGACCCAGCGACAGTGAAGGAACGGCGATATAGTTCCAAGTCAGGATGGTATGTGACTTGGAGGGGAACTTGCAGATGGTTGTATTCCTATGCATTTTCTGCCTTTGTCCTTCTAGTTGGTAGAGGTCGTGGGTTTGGAAGGTGCTGTCTAAGGAGCCTTGGTGCGTTGCTGCAGTGCATCTTGTAGATGGTACACACTGCTGCCACTGTGCGGCGGTGGTGGAGGGAGTGAATGTTTGTAGATGGGGTGCCAATCAAGCGGGCTGCTTTGTCCTGGATGGTGTTGAGCTTCTTAAGTGTTGTTGGAGCTGTGCCCATCCAGGAGGGTGGAGAGTATTCCATCACACTCCTGACTTGTGCCTTGTAGATGGTGGACAGGCTTTGGGGAGTCAGGAGGTGAGTTACTCGCTGCAGGACTCCTAGCCTCTGACCTGCTCTTGTAGCCACGGTATTTATATGGCTACTCCAGTTCAGTTTCTGGTCAATGGTAGCCCCTAGGATGTTGATAGTGGGGGATTCAGCGATGGTAATGCCATTGAATGTCAAGGGGAGATATCTAGATTCTCTCTTGTTGGAGATTGTCATTGCCTGGCACTTGTGTGGCGCGAATGTTACTTGCCACTTATTAGCCGAAGCCTGGATACTGTCCAGGTCTTGCTGCATTTCTACATGGACTGCTTCAGTATCTGAGGAATACATATATGTCAAGCCAATGAGCCTGTGGTTCCTGGGGTTAATTTTAGCCTGTGCTGCCTGTTGAGAAATTGACAAGATTGGATGCAATGTTGGTTTCATTAATATCATTAATATCAAAGGAGAGTAATATGAGGCAGATTGTAAAACCAGCATTTTACACGATCCATGGTTTTCTCACTCAGTATGTTAGGTTACAATTACCCTGATGCTCCTGAGTTTTTTCGAAAATGAAATTATGAATGCATTAAACTAGCACAGTTTATTACAAATAGACTGAACAATTCCACTGCCCCATGATGTTTCTTCAACAGGAATGAGCTATTTGATTTTTTTTTAAATTTCTTTTAAATTTATACAATCTAGAATATCTGGGCATAGTTTATTCTTATAATACTGTTTTTTTATCACTAGTAATGTTATCTGTAAAGTATACTTCCTTTCAACAGAAGGAGCGGATGCTTCAAATCTGCCAACAATACTTAGCAGCGGACTACAGTTTTTTTTTAGCCTAAAACCAACTTCTGCATCCATGGGCTATCAATCTTTATTTCCAACCAGCTCCTCCTAGGAGACTACAATAAGTTTGCTGGCAGAATCCCAGGAGATAATATTGAATATAAACGACATCTAGGCAAAATCCTATGAGATTCGGTATCACGTACTGTCAAAAATGGTGGAAAATTAAAGGAGGTTAAAGATTTATCATGAGGAAGATTAATCTTTTGCAAGTTTGCCAGCTACAATCCTATAAATGTTTATGAGATAAGAATCCCAGAGGTTTTCATGGAATTTAAACAACTAGATACCTTGGAAAGCATTGAAATAAATGTACCGTATTCTGATCATTTATTTCTAAATAACCTGCTTCTTTGCGCGAGTAAGAGCATTGTCACACATGCAGAGTATATAATATGAAAATGTGTTCCCAGTTGATTAGAATAGAATAAACATAAGGAAAAAATCAGAATATGCCTCTGGGATGCAGGCTGAAATATAGTCTGGTAAGGCCCTGCTGTATGCTGTTTAGCAGGATTCTATGCACAAAAAATGTAGGCAGTCTCCATCGAATTTCCCATTGGGCATAAACCTATAGCACAAACCTGTGTCACTCTGGGCACTTTTTTTTTATTCGTTTGTGGGATGTGGGCATTGCTAGCTAGGCCAGCATTTATTGCCCATTCCTCATTGCCTTTGAGAAGATGGTGGTGAGCTGCATTCTTGAACCGATGCATTCCTTGGGGTGTAGGTACACCAACAATGTTGTTTGGAAGGGAGTTCCAGGATTTTGACCCAGCGACAGTGAAAGAACGACGATTATATTTCCAAGGCAGGATGGTGTGTGGCTTGGAGGGGAACTTGCTGAAGGTGGTGTTCCCATGCATCTGCTGCCCTTGTCCTTCTAGGTGGTAGAGGTCATGGGTTTGGAAGGTGCTGTCGAAGGTGAGTTGCTGCAGTGCATCTTTATATAGCACACACTGCTGCCACTGTGTGTTGGTGGTAAAGGGAGTAAATGTTGAAGGTGGTAGATGGGGTTCCAGTCAAGCAGACTGCTTTGTCCTGGATGGTGTCAAGCTTATTGAGTGTTGTTGGAGCTACGCCCATCCAGGCAAGTGGAAAGTATTCCACCACATTCCTGATTTGTGCCTTGGAAATGGTGGACAGGCATTTAGGAGACAGAGGTGAGTTACTCATTGCAGAATTCCCAGCCTCTGACCTGCTCTTGTAGCCACGGTATTTATGTGGCTGCTCCAGTTTAGTTTCTGGTCAATGGTAACCCCTAGGATGTTCAAAGTGGGGGATTCAGCGATGGTAATGCCATTGAACGTCAAGGGGAAATGGTTAGATTCTCTCTTTGAGATGGTCCTTGCCTGGCATTTGTGTGGTGCGAATGTTACTTGCCACTTATCAGCCCAAGCCTGGGTGTTGTCCAGGTCTTGCTGCATTTCTACATGGACTGCTTCAGTATCTGAGAGTCGCGAATAGTGCTGAACATTGTGCAGTTATCAGCAAACAGCTCCACTTCTGACCTTATGCTGAAGGGAAGGTCATTGATGAAGCAGCTGAAGATGGTTGGACCCTGGACACTACCCTGAGGAACTCCTGCAGTGATGTCCTGGGACTGAGATGAATAGCCCCCAACAACCATAACCATCTTCCTTTGTGCTAGGTTTGACTCCAACCAGTGGGGAGATCCCCCACCCCCCCCCCCCCACCCCCCCACCCCAAGTCCCATTGATTCCAGTTTTGCTATGGCTCCTTGATGCCATAGTCAGTCAAACACTACGTTGATGTCAAGGGCAGTCACTCTCACCTCACCTCTGGAGTTTAACTCTTTTGTCCATGTTTAGACCAAGGCTGTGATGAGGTCAAGAGCTGAGTGGCCCTGGCAGAACTCAAACTGAGTGTCAGTGAGCAGGTTATTGCTGTGCAAATATTGCTTGATGGCACTGTCGATGACACCTTCCATTACTTGGTTTATGATGCTAATGCTGATTGGCATTAAGTTGACAATATTACTTAGAAAGCAAACTGCATTGCTGGTGTAGGAAATGAAAAAAATTTAAAAATCAAAAATTAGAAATACAAAATGTCACTTATGTTCTGAGAGTGAGGAAGTTTACTCTGCATCAAACTGCGTTGCACCTGACCTGGGAGTTTTGGTGCTGATACTGGGTGCTGCATTCTCCAGCATGTCCCTATTCTTCATACTTTCAGATTATACTGCATGTTATTGTTGATCTGTTTATCACTGAATGCCTACGCTCTCTTCACTATGTCCCTTGCTGATAAAATTACCCCTTGTACCCCAAATGGAACACATTGAACCCTTTTTGGAGATGGTTCAAGGAATTTTACATCGAACTGTACGTAGAACCATAGCACCATTGAAAAGCTAGGGCACAGAAAGAGGCCATTCAGCCCATCGTGTCTGTGCGACTGGAAAAACTAGCCACCCAATCTAATCCCACCTTCCAGCACCTGTTCCGTAGCCCTGCAGGTTACAGCACTTCAGGTTCAGGTCCAGGTACCTTTTAAATGAGTTGAGGGTTTCTGCTTCCACCATCAATCTGGGCAGTGAATTCCAGAAACCCACCACCCTCTGGGTGAAAAAGCTTTTCCTCATGTCCCCTGTAATCCTTCTACCAATCATCTTAAATCTGTGCCCCCCTGGTAATTGACCTTTCCACTAGGGAAACAGGTCCTTCCTGTTTAGCCTATCTAGGGCCTTCATAATTTTGTACACCTCAATTAAGTCACCCCTCAGCCTCCTCTGTTCTAAGGAAAACAATGCTAGCCTATCCAATCTTTCCTCATAGATACAATTTTCAAACCCTAGCAACATTCTTGTAAATCGCCTCTGTATTATTTCCAGAGCAATTATGTCCTTCCTGTAATGTGGTGACCAGAACTGCATGCAATACTCTTTCAGTGGCCTAACCAGCATTTTATACAGTTCCAGTATTACATCCCTGCTTTTGTATACTCTACCTCAGTCAATGAAGGAAATCATTCCATATGTCTTCTTCGCCACTATATCTACCTGTCCTGTCACCTTCAGGGACCTGTGGACATGCACTCCAAGGTCTCTTACTTCTTCTACCCCTCTCAATATCCTCCAGTTTATTGTGTATTCCCTTGCTTTGTTTTCCCTACCCAAATATATTACCTTACACTTCTCTGGATTGAACTCCATTTTCCACTTTTCCGCCCACTTAACCAAACTATTGATATCATTCTGGAGTCTACAGCTATCCTCTTCACTATCAACTACATGGCCAATTTTTGTGTCATCTGCAAATTTCCCAATCATGCCTCCCACATTGAAGTCCAAATCATTAATATATATCACAAACAGCAAGGGACCCAACACTAATCCCTGTGGAATGAACTGGAAGCACCTTTCCATTCGTAAAAACATTTGTCGAACCATCACCCTTTGTTTCCTGTCACTGAGCCAATTTTGGATCCAACCTGCCACATTTCCCTGGATCCTATGGGATTTTACTTTTCTGACCAGTCTTCCATGTGGGACCTTGTCAAACGCCTTACTAAAATCCATGTAGACAACATCCACTGCACTACCTTCATAAATCTTCCTTGCTACTTGCTCGAAAAATTCAATTAATTTAGTAAGACACGACCTTCCCTTAACAAATCCATGCTGACAATCCTGATTAATCAGTGCCTTTCTAAGTTACAGTTTATGCTATCTTTCAGAATTGATTCTAATCATTTGCACACCACCGAGGTCAGACTCACCAGTCTATAATTATTTGGTCTATCCCTCACACCCTTTTAAAATAATGGTACAATGTTCGCAAACCTCCAATCCTCTGGTACCTCACCTGTATCTAGTGAGGATTTGAAGATGATCCTCAGAGCACCAGCTATTTCCTCCCTGGCTTCGGTTAACAGCCTAATACAATTTATCCAGCCCGGGTGATTTATCCACTTTCAAGGATGTCAGACCCTCTAGTACTTCCTCTCTCATTATGTTTATTTTATCTGATATTTCAAACTCCTCCTCTTTAACTACAATGTCTGTATTATCGCTCTCCTTTGTGAAGACAGAGACAAAGAACTCATTAAAAACCCTGCCCACATAATTTGCATCCACGCATAGTTACCTTGTCCATCCCTACCCTTTCCTTAGTTATCCTCTTGCTCTTAATGTACTGATAAAACATGTTGTGGTTTTCCTTGACTTTACCTGTCAATATTTTTGCATGTCCTCTTTGCCTTACTAATTTCCTTTTTTATTTCACGCCTGCACTTTCTATATTTCTCTAGACTTTCTAAAATATTAAGTTTTTTGTGACTGTCATAAGCTTTCTTTTTCTGCTTTATCTTACTCTGTATCTTCTAGATAACCAGGGGCTTTAGATTTGATAGTACCACCCTTTTTCTTTGAGGGGACATGTCTACACTGTGCCCATAGAATCTCACTTTTGAATGCCTCCCAGAGGTTTGCCATTGATTTTCCTTTAAGTAGCTGTATCCAGTCCACTTACACCACATCACCTCTCAGCATCGTAAAATTTTCCTTCCCCCAATTTAGAACTTTTACTCTTGTTCTATCTTTGTCCTTTTCCATAAAAATGCTAAATATAACTGTATTATGGTCACTATCTCCAAAATGGTCACCCACTGCTACTTCATCCACTTGCCCAGCTTCATTTCCTAAGACTAAATGTAGAATTGCACCCCCTCTCATTGGGCTTGTTGGCGCTAGCTAACAAAATTCTTTTGAATGCAGTTCAAGAATTTTGTGCCTTCTGTGCTCTTCACACTGTTAGTATCCCAGTTGATATTAGAGTAGTTGAAATCCCCAACTATTATTGCCCTATTGTTTTTGCACTCAGAAATTTGCCTACATATTTGTCCTTCTATCTCCCTCCCATTATTTGGGGTCTATAGTGCACTCCTAGTAGTGTGGCTGCCCCTTTTTTATTTCTGAGCTCAACCCATATGGCCTCATTTGATGATTCATTTAGCATATCATCCCTCCTCACAGCTGTAATGGATTATTTAACCAATAATGCAACACACCCTCCTTTTTTTTATCCCCTTCTCTAACCTGCCTGAAAACTGTATATCCAGGGATGGTGAGCTGCCACTTTTGCCCCTCTTTAAGCCAAGTTTCCATTATAGCAGTGATATCATGCCGCCATGTGTCTATCTGTGCCCTCAACTCATTGGCTTTATTTGCTACGCTCCTTGTATTTAAATAAATACCTTTTAACACTGCCAAATTCCTATGCTGCACACGTTTTAACTTTTGCTTCTTCTGTCTTTCAGAATCACTCGCTAATTTTCTCCCTCCCGTTCCCTGCTCTGAATTTGTCCTATCTGAAACTGCCCTCAGGTTCCCATCCCCCTGCCAATCTAGTCTGAACCATCCCCAACAGCACTAGCAAACCTTCCTGTAAGGATATTCGTCCCAATACTGTTCAGGTGTAGACCATCCGGCTTGTACTCGTCCTAATTTCCCCAGAATCAGTCCCAATGCCCCAGAAATCTGAAGCCCTCCCTCCTGCACCATCTCTTCAGCCATGCATTCACCTGGTGTATTCTCCTATTTCTATACTCACTTGCATGTGGCCTTGGGAGTAATCTGGAGAGTACTACCTTTGAGGTCCTGCTTGCTAATCTCTTTCCAAACTCCCTAAAAGCAGCCTGCAGGATCTCATCCCTTTTCCACTTATATCATTGGCACCAATGTAGACCAGGACCTCTGGCTGTACGCCCTTGCCCTCCAGAATGCTCTGTAGCCACTCAGTAATATCCATGACCCTTGCACCAGGGAGGCAACATACCATCCTAGAATCCTGTCTGTGACCACAGAAACGCCTGTCTGTTCCCCTAACTATAGAATCCCTACCACTATTGCTCCCCTGTCTTTTCTCCTCCCTCCCTGCACAGCTGAGCCACCCATGGTGCTCTGGTCATGACTGTCACTGCACTCTCCAGAGGACTTCTCTCTCTCATTGGTACTCAGAACTGAATACCGGTTAGAAAGTGGGATGCCCTCCAGGGACTTCTGCACTACCTGCCTTGTCCTTCTTGTCTGAGAGGTAGCCTCCCAGTCCCTCTCTGCCTGCGCTCTCTTATGCTGCGGGGTGACCACCTCCTGAAATGTGCTATCCACGTATTTGTCATCCTCATGAATGCGCCTCAGTGACACCAGCTGTTCCTCGAGTTCCAAGATTCGGCGCTTGTATTTTTGCATTTGGTGGCACTTCCTACACATTGAGTTGTCCAGGACATGGGCAGGGTCCTGGAGTAACCACATGGCACAGGATGTACATTCGACAGGTGTGAGCAGCCCTGCCATGCCTCAGATTATTTTATTTACTGCACTAAAATTGGAAGTTAAATAAACACAATAACATCGCTATAAATAGAACAAACAACTGTGTAAACACCTACAAACTACTGGTGTTTTAGCTTCAACTTAGTAGATAGACTTAAATGTTAGAGAAAAAATTTAAATCAGCAGAGAAAAGAAAATAAGAAAGTAAGAACATACCCAGCAGATAATCACTGACTAGCTCCCTGTGCCTCGCCAGTCTCTTTCCCTCTCACACTGTTTGTAGCTCTGAAGTCTCACCCAGCCAATCAGCTACCTTCTTCCACTTACAAAAATAATCTACTTTACCACTATTAATATACCCTATCAATACTAAAATGTTACCAATAGTAGTAATAACCTTAGTAATAAACCTTACTGCTTTAAAATAAAACAGAACAGTAGACTCACCAGCTTGTGTGCCTTAATTTTAAGATAGTTACATAAATTTTACATCAGCGAATACTGCTGATCCTTCCACAATTCAAATATCCCTTTTGGATGTGATTTTTTCTTTTTTTGGTAGTTATCACTGCTCCGAAAGCCCAAGCTTTTCACATTAGTTTTTTTTACAACAGCTCAACGTGCCATGCATCAGCAAAGGCCGGACTGCAGGGAATCTCAAAGCTCTACAAAACGTTTCTTCAGGTTAACAACCTCGATATGTTCTGCCAACCCTTTCTGTGGAACTTCTTGTCAAGTTGACTTAATTTCAGATATTAGTAAAGTTGCAGGCATTGGAACACAATCTTTGCTTTGATAATTTTTTTCATGTTATTATATTTTATTTTACAGAATTTTGGCTCCGTTCTTTTATCCGTGAAGTTTCAACCACTTGCAGTGTAGCCTTCTTCCCAGGCTGACATGCATGGGTATGGGGGAATCAGTGCCAATTCCAAATATTGGAATGTATTAAATAGGCTGATGACTTTACTAAAATAGAGCTCGTTAACTAAGTCATTAAAAGCAATATATCAGAGAAATTTTTAATACTTGGTGTTCTAACCTTGTTCATAAAAAAATGTTTTGGAGTTTATAGAAACATAGAAAAATAGGAGCAGGAGTAGGCCATTCGTATCTTCGAGTCTGGACCGCCATTCAATACAATCATGGCTGATCATCCAAACTCAGTACCCTGTTCCCACTTTCTCCCCGTATCCCTTGATCCCTTTAGCCCTAAGAACTATATCTATCTCTTTCTTGAATATATATTATTGATTCTTGGAACTCAGCTTAGTCATGGGAGAGTATTGATTTTACTACATCTACTTGACGAACTGATTAAGTGGAAGGAGATTCACGATAATAGATCAGATTGAAATGTGTTTATTAACTGGGAATAATCAGACATGTTTTGATTAGACAAGAAGAGATTTTAAGACAGAAGCACAGATTTTAACTCCTGGTTGAAAAGCTAGAGGACTTCCCAGCTGAGAGGCCTTGTAAGAGACCTGGTTGATTTTAACAGTTAGGCCTTATTAAAATCCTGCCAGCCAGCCGCCAGCCTGAAACAAGGCATAACAAAGCAAGTAGCAGGCAACCAAAGATTGGGCACTGCACTCACTTTATTGCTTGTTTAAGTAGGAAACCTGGTAACTTTTTGAGGAATATTTTGTGAGTCACTTACATCTGCTGAAAAATCTCTAGCTCTGTCAATCATATATTATCTCTGATGCTGCAGCACACAAAATTACAGGAGATATTGATGCCAACTTCACTTCAAAAGCATATAATCATCAAGATTCTTGTAGGTCTAATACAGATTTGAGATGAGATATGAAATAACTATGCCAAGCTGTATGGATTATTCTTTTTTGGACCTAATGTACAAAACATATGAAAGAATTGGAAAGCAATTCGAATGTTTTCAGCTAACACAAATCAGTTTTGTCACTGACCAACAATAACAACAACTTATATTTATAGAGCACCTTTAACATAATAAAATTTCCCAAGGTGCTTCACAGGAGCATTATAAAACAAGATATGACATTGAGACACATAAAGGAGATTTTAAGTCAGATGACCAAAAGCTTCATCAAAGGAATAGGTTTTAAGGAGTGTATTAAATGAGGAAAGTGTGGTGGAGAGGCAGAGAGGTGCAGGGAGAGTATTCCAGAGCTTGGGACCTAGACTGAAGGCACAGCCACCAATGGTGGAGCAATTAAAATCAGGGACGTTCAAGAGGCCAGAATTAGAGGAATGGAGATAACTTGGAGGGTTGTGGGGCTGGAGGAGATTACAGAGAACAGGAGGGGTGAGGCCTTGGAGGGATTTGAAAACAAGGATGAGAATTTTAAAATCAAGACATTGCTTGACTGGGAGCCAATGTAGGTCGGTAAGCACATGGGTGATAGGTGAATGGAACTTGGTGCAAGTTAAGACTTGGGAAGCAGAGTTTTGAATGACCTCAAGTTTATACAGGGTAGAATGTGGGAGACCATCCAGGAGTGTGTTGGAATAGTCAAGTCTAGAGGTAATAAAGGCATGAATGAGGGTTTCAGCAGCCGATGAACTGAGACAGGGGGGTGAAGGTGGTCGATGTTATGGAGGTGGAAAGGTGGTCTTAGTGATGATGTGAACGTGAGGTCGGAAGCTCTCTCGGGGTCAAAAGTGACATCAAGGTTGCAAACAGACTGGATCAATCTTAGACTGTTGCCAGGAAGAGGGATGAAGTCAGTCGTTAGGGAAAAAAGCTTAGAGTGGGGACTGAAAACAAAGGCTTCAGTTTTCCAAATATTTAATTGGAGGAAGTTTCTGCTCATCCAGTACTGAGTGATGGATAAGCAGTCTGATGATTTAGTACCAGAGGAGGAGTCGAGACAGGTGGTGGTGAGGTACAGCTGAGTATTATCAGCGTCCATGTGAAAACTAATACTGTGCTATCGGATGATGTTATCGAGGGGCAGCATGTAGATTAGAAAGTAGAGGGGCTCAAGTATAGATCCTTGGAGGACACCAGAGATAACGTTGCAGGAGCAGGAAGTGATGTCATTGCAAGTGATATCCAGCTATGATGAGATAGATAAGAATGGAACCAGGTGACAGCAGTCCCACCCAGCTGGGTGACAGTGGAGAGGCAGTGGAGGAGAATGGTCAACCGTTAAAAGCTGCAGACAGATCGAGAAGGATGAGGAGGGTAACATTACCTTTGTCATTTGTGACTTTGGTAAGAGTTGTTTCAGAATGAAATAGTGGTGTAACATGGGCACATCACAACTATGAGGAGTGGACTTTGGAGTGAGAGTTGTTCCACTAAGTTTCTGTCTCATATTGCATCTGGCAAAAGTTTTCCTCCAGAGTGGGTTGGAGGGGGTGGGATGGGGGCAGGGGTGGCGTGTATTTCTCTGCCTGACCTTTCAGCAACATACAGATAAGATGGTAATGATGAGACGGTGTGAAACATTGAATTTCCACCTCCAACAGTAAGGTGAAAGAACACACAGTTCTTCAGAACAGTTAGTGTTCTCAGAATCCGGAGGATAATTTACTGCATCCATGTTTCCATTTGGACCATTGGCCATAATTCTGTGTCCCTCAGAGTATTTTTTAATCTTAATGTGAACATCATATTCAACCAGGAGCGCACAGTCGTACCGATCAATATTTGTAACTGGGGAGCCCTCACAATGCTTTTATTTCAAGATCATTATCAATTGCCTTCTTTGAAGGTAAATTAAGAATGGAAGTGTGGAGACCATGCCTATGCTCTGCAGTTATGGCTCATGGGTTCTCCGCTGTAGTGTTTTGTGAATTGCATTATAGACATTGTTCACTTGAGGCTACCATGCACACATGAACCAGCAGAGCGAGCTGAAAGAGAAAGTGAAAGTAGAACAGAATAAAGAAGACTCCCTTATGTTCAACATCATGCTGTCTCGGTCTTTGCCTCATATTTTTTTACTAAACTTGGCTAAACCTTACTCAAGTCGCAAGGTGAGAGTGACTGCTCTTGATATCAAGGCAGCATTTGACCAAGGGTGGCATTATGGAGCCCGAGCAAAACTGGAGTCAATGGGAATCAGAGGGAAAAGTCTCCGCTGGTTGGAGTCTTACCTAGCACAAAGGAAGATGGTTGTGGTTGATAGAGGTCAATCATCTCAGCGTCAGGACATCACTGCAGGATTTCTTCAGGGTAGTGTCCTAAGACCAACCATCTTCAGCTGCTTCATCAGTGACCTTCCTTCAATTATAACGTCAGAAGTGGGGATGTTCGCTGATGATTGCACAAAGTACCATTTGCGACTCGTCAGATACGAAAGCAGTCCTTGTAGAAATGCAGCAAGACCTGGACAATATCCAGGCTTGGGCTGAAAAGTGGCAAGTAGCATTCATGCCACACAAGTACCAAACAATGACCATCTCCAACCAAAGAGAACCTTTGCATTTCACAATATAATTGCTTTACTTGTAATAATACCTTGAACTGGTGCCTTACTTTTCTCACTTGTGTCTTGAGTTCCCCTGTCCATGGCAGTTTTTCAAATCTATTTTGTGTGCAAATTTGAAGCCTTTGCTGTATTGCGCATTCACTCTCGGGTTCAATTGGTACAGTTTATGAAATCTTCTGTCAAATACTGTGCTCTTTTGTCCTGTGGCTAAAACATCTTATCCTTATGCTTAGGTGCTAGTTACTCCTCAATACCTTGCTCTATGGCAGCGAGGCCTGCACAACGTATACCAGCCACGAGCGAGGTCACAATGGATTCCATCTTCGCTGCCTCCAGAGAATCCTTGGCATCAGGTGGCAGGACCGTATCTCCAACGCAGAAGTCCTCGAGGCAGTCAACATCCCCAGCATGTACGCCCTACTGAGCCAGCGGCACTTGAGATGGCTTGGCCATGTGAGCCGCATGGAAGATGGCAGGATCCCCAAGGACGCATTGTACAGCAAGTTCATCATTGGTATCAGACCACCGGCCATCCATGCCTCCGCTTTAAAGACGTTTGCAAACATGACATGAAGTCTTGTGCCATTGACCACAAGTCATGGAAGCCAGTTGCCAGCGACCGCCAGAGCTGGCGGACAGCTATAAAGGCGATGATTTAGAGAGGCAAGTCGAAGAGACTTAGCAGTTGGCAGGAAAAGAGACAGCAGTGTAAGGAGAGAGCCAACTGTGTAACAGCCCCGACAACCAACTTTACCTGCAGCGCCTGTGGAAGAGTCTGTCACTCTAGAATTGGCCTTTATAGCCACTTCAGGCGCTGCTCCACAAGCCACTGACCACCTCAAGGCACTTACCCATTGTCTCTCGAGACAAGGAAGCCAAAAGGAAGGAAGGAAGGAAAGGAAGGACAACTGAAAATTTGTATAAAACAAGAACTTCACATCCATAGTATATTTTGCATGTTGTTAAGTTCCTGGTTTCCCACAACATACTGTACACATGGCAAAGGCCCCCTGTTGGTTTTAGTATAATCAGGAATGTGATGAAATATTGGTGCCAAAGTCTCAGCACTCATCTGACCATAAAATAAATTACCAGCTGCAGTAGCAGGGAACATGTAGTACCTTGTTCAATTGGACTTTAATTCAAGCTCTTGTCTAGTGCTAGTGAGTAGAACAGATTGTGGGTTGACTGGAAGAATAGCTGGTTGCTGCACATGCTGGTAATCCCCCTCCCCCACCCCTAAAAAATGTTCTGATACACTGGGAGATACAGAGACCCAGCAACTTACAGCTGTTGTAAAATTAATGTGCTGGTGAATGAGAACCTGATTAGTTCAACTCACAATAAATGAGACTTTGTAAATGAAGCAAAATCTATTTATTGCAAATTTAACTAGTTTTAGAATACTTGCTATCTATGCCTGTTCAGAAGAATAGATGCATTTAAGGGGAATCTAGATATGTACATGACAGAGAAAGGAATAGAAGTATATGGTGATATGGTTAGATGAAGAGATTGGGAGGAGGCTTGTGAGGAGCATAAACACCAGCAGAGAGCAGTTAGGCCAAATGACCTGTTTCTATGCTGTAAATTCTATGCATTATATTCCACTGCAATGTCATATAAAGCAGACGGTGGTTTTGGTCCATTAGTGTAAAATGTTAACTGCCAGTGGTAAACCTAAATCAGATTTTGTGGACTGATGTGAATACAGCTCAAAGTAGCTTTAATGTCATTTAGTATATGGTGTTAGAAATTACCAACAACTGTCAGATGCTTAAAAGTAACTGCTATGTAAGATACTTTAAATCAGGTAGCATATAAAATGAGTTTTAATCAAGTTCTTGTACAGTTCAGTTACGTCTATTTCCACTTTCAGTTGTTAGATGAACATTTATATATCCTAGTCTGTGTCTCTTTCATTTGGACGCATTATTTCACCTTATCACCAATGTAATAATTATTTTCTGACTTGTAAAACGGGTTATCAATACACAAGTACTAACAATTATCTTGAAAATGGTTTTCATGACATGGAAAATGCAACCTAGATGGCACTCTGGATGTTTTTGCAGAAGGCAGGTCAGTGCATAGAAGCTGGTACAGGTCAATCAGCTCTTGTTTACTGAATGAAAGTCTGCAAAAGCAAAGCTGTTAACTCATTCCTCATAAGATCTGTGCCATGTACACACTCATGGGGGTGGGGAGGGAGTAGCCACATTCTTCTTTGAGGTTGCATGACTCTCCTTTGGTCCATTCTGTTCTCCTCCTGTCCCTCCATCTAAGCTTATGGGCAGCACAGTGACGCAGTGGTTAGCACTGCAACCTCACAGCTCCAGCGACCTGGGTTCAGTTATGGGTACTACCTGTGCAGAGTTTGCAAGTTCTCCCTGTGACTGCGTGGGTTTCCACCGGGTGCTCCGGTTTCCTCCCACAGCCAAAGACTTGCAGGTTGATAGGTAAATTGGCCATTGTAAATTGTCCCTAATGTAGGTAGGTGGTAGGAGAATGGTAGGGAATATGGGTTAATGTAGGATAAGCATAAATGGGTGGTTGTTGGTTGGCACAGACTTGATTGGCTGAAGGGCCGGTTTCAGTGCTGTATCTCTAAATAAAATAAAAAACTGCATACAGAGGAATTCACAGGGAACCCATGCTGCTCACGGATTCTTTGCTACTCTATAGTATCACTTACTGTGGGCAAGGGTCAAAAATGTTGCTGGTTGAAAATCCACTTAAGTAGCAAACAAAAAAAAGCTCAAAATATGCGCACAAACTTGTGATAGGGGCATAGGTTATCCAAGCTGCTGTCAGCTTAAGTGGAGTACTTTCATTAGGCTCAGATCATCTGGCAAGCCACTATGCTTTGTTTAACATGTCATAAGTTATGCTGAGTGTAATGAGAATTATGCTGTACTAGCTTTTTGTCCCATTTTGTGTCTGGCAAAATTTCTGGTCCAAATTGGTGTCGGTGGGTGTGTTGGGGACGGGTAGCTGAGGTGGCATGCATTTTCTGCCTGACATAATGGGAATGGGAATTCTACGGTCCTACACCATCTCATAATTTGCATCTGACTTGTATGGTGCTGAAGGTTCAGATTTTTATTTTATTCGTTCCTGGGATGTGGACATTGCTGGCTGGGCCAGCATTTATTGTCCATCACTATTTGCCCTTGAGATGGTGGTGAGCTGCCTTCTTGAACTGCTACAGTCCATCTGAGGTAGGTACACCCACAGTGCTGCTAGGAAGGGAGTTCCAGGATTTTGACCCAGCGACAGTGAAGGAACGGCGATATAGTTCCAAGTCAGGATGGTGTGAGACTTGGAGGGGAACTTGCAGTGGTGTTCCCATGCATCTTCTGTCTTTGTCCTTCCAGATGGTAGAGGTCGTGGGTTTGCAAGGTGCTGTCTATGGAGCCTTAGTGTGTTGTGGCAGTGCATCTTGTAGATGGCATACACTGCTGCCACTGTGCGTCGGTGGTGGAGGGAGTGAATGTTTGTGGATGGGGTGCCAATCAAGCGGGTTGCTTTGTCCTGGATGGTGTCGAGCTTCTCGAGTGTTGTTGGAGCTGCACCCATCCAGGCAAGTGAAGAGTATTCCATCACACTCCTGACTTGTAGATGGCAGACAGGTTTTGGGTAGTCAGGAGGTGAGTTAATCGCTGCAGGATTCCTAGCCTCTGACCTGCTCTTGCAGCCGCAGTATTTATATGGCTACTCCAGTTCCGTTTCTGGTCAATGATAACCCCTGGGATATTGATAGTGGGGGATGCAGTGCAATGCCATTGAATGTCAAGGGGAGATGATGCATGTAGTTGGACCAGGCCCCAACCCTTGACAATACCTCAGAGCCGTTGCAATGCTAACAACAGCTGAAATGTGGGGTCCTCTTCACTGGTGGGCTCTTGCAACATCAAAGACATTGGTATCAATCTGTCCAGGGAACTCCCTGATGGCTGACCTAAAAGTGGTTATTTCATGCAATCAAAAGTAATCAACGGATCTAGCCAATCTATTCAATACAAACATTCTATGTGATTGACATCCTGTGGGTATTTTTTTAATGTGTTAGGTTTGATTGACAGCTCTATTTCTGTTGAAGATTTGAGTCAGATTTGTGAAGGGGTACAACATGATTCTTTATAGATCCTTTGATATTAAGCTCTGCATTTAGGAGGTAAAGGTTGGTATTTATATTTAGCTCTCTGCACTGTACTACTGATCAGTCTGAAACCATCAGAACAAATAACTTAGAGGATTTTGTGACAGTAAGAAATAAATGTGTCTTGCGGGTTAAGCTTCTGTTGAGAGCTAGTACAGAAGATGTGTGTTTCTTGTATTGAAATTTTGAAATTAATAAAAGTTTGTAATTATTGGTCGACTCCTGCCCCTAATTCCTACGTTTGTAATCTACTGAGTGTTGTCCTTTTACTTGTCTTAGAATCAATACATTTGTCTAGTGTTTTTTTGCCTGACCCATAGTTTAATTTGTATAACTATCGAAGTCAAGGCAATCACATGATAGGTGACATATTCAACTAATCTGGAAAAGAGCAATAAATGTTCTCTGGCGGAGAAAACAAAATCGTTTGATCTTAATTCCCAGTTCAGACCAAAAGCCGCCTCCTCACAGACTTTATGAGACCTGACAATGATAACAACTTGTATGCATACAGCACTTTTAATGCAGTACAACATTCCAGGAGTCAAACAAAATTTGATGCCGGGTCACACAAAAAGATGTTAGGACAGAAGGCGAAAACCTTGGTTAAAGTGGTAGATTTTAAGCAGAGTTTTAAAGTAGGAAAGAAAAATAGAGAGGTAGAGAGGTGTAGGAAGGGAATTCCAGGGCTTAGAGCCTTGATAGCTGAAGGCACAGCTACCAATGGTGGGGTGATTAAAATCAGGGATGTTCAAGAAGCCAAAATTGGAATGGTTGTAAGGCTGGAGGAGAAGAAATAGAGAGAGTCATGGCCGTGGAGGGATTTGAAGACAAAGTGAGAATTTTAAAAGTGAAGCGTTGTTTAATCAGAAGCCAATGTAGGTCGGTGTCACGTTCACACAAGGAGAAATTATGAACTATAAAATGAAATTATGAATTGAACACAAAACGGATATCTTTTATTGCAAACCAAAATGGAGTAAGAGATCAGGTGGCCTCTCCTGTACTACGAATACACATGGTAACTGCTGGAACCCTGAACCAATTGTCATGTCTGGCCAAGCGTTGAAGAAAGCATTAGAACAAAGAACAGTACAGCACAGGAACAGGCCATTCGGCCCTCCAAGCCTGCGCCGATCTTGATGCCTGCCTAAACTAACACCTTCTGCACATCCGGGGCCCATATCCCTCTATTCCCTTCCTATTCATGTATTTGTCAAGATGTCTCTTAAACGTCGCTATCGTATCTGCTTCCACCACCTCCCCTGGCAGCAAGTTTCAGGCACTCACCACCCTCTGTGTAAAAAACTTGCCTCGCACATCCCCTCTAAACTTTGCCCCTCACACCTTAAACTTATGTCCCCTAGTAACTGACTCTTCCACCCTGAGAAAAAGCTTCTGACTATCCACTCTGTCCATGCCACTCATAACTTTGTAAACCTCTATCATGTCGCCCCTCCACCTCCGTCATTCCAGTGAAAACAATCCCAGTTTATCCAACCTCTCCTCATAGCTAATGCCCTCCAGACCAGGCAACAGCCTGGTAAACCTCTTCTGTACCCTCTCCAAAGCCTCCACGTCCTTCTGGTAGTGTAGCGACCAGAATTGCACGCAATATTCTAAGTGTGGCCTCACTAAGGTTCTGTGCAGCTGCAACATGACTTGCCAATTCTTATACTCTATCCCCCGACCGATGAAGGCAAGCATGCCGTATGCCTTCTTGACTACCTTATCCACCTGTGTTGCCACTTTCAGTGACCTGTGGACCTGTATGCCCAGATCTCTCTGCCTGTCAATACTCCTAAGGGTTCTGTCATTTACTGTATACCTCCCACCTTAGATCTTTGCATTAGATCTTCCAAAATACATTACCTCACATTTGTCCGGATTAAACTCCATCTGCCATTTCTCCGCCCAAGTCTCCAACTGATCTATATCCTGCTGTATCCTCTGACAATCCTCATCATTATCCGCAACTCCACCAACCTTTGTATCATCCGCAAACTTACTAATCAGACCAGCTACATCTTCCTCCAAATCATTTATATATACTACAAACAGCAAAGGTCCCAGCACTGATCCCTGCGGAACAGCACTAGTCACATCCCTCCATTCAGAAAAACACTCATCCACTGATACCCCCTGTCTTCTATGACCGAGCCAGTTCTGTATCCATCTTGCCAGCTCACCTCTGATCCCGTGTGACTTCACCTTTTGTACCAGTCTGCCATGCGGGACCTTGTCAAATGCTTTACTAAAGTACATATAGATAACATCCACTGCCCTTCCTTCATCAATCATCTTCATCACTTCGCAAAACCATGCTGTCTCTCGCTAATAAGTTCGTTTGTTTCCAAATGGGAGTAAATCCTGTCCTGAATAATCCTCTCTAATAGTTTCCCTATCACTGACGTAAGGCTCACCGGCCTATAATTTCCTGGATTAACCTTGCCACCCTTCTTAAACAAAGGAACAACACTGGCTATTCTCCAGTCCTCTGGGACCTCACCTGTAGCCAATGAGGATGCAAAGATTTCTGTCAAGGCCCCAGCAATTTCTTCCCTTGCCTCTCTCAGTATTCTAGGGTAGATCCCATCAGGCCCTGGGGACTTATCTACCTTAATGCTTTGCAAGACACCCAAAACCTCCTCCTTTTTGATAATGAGATGACTGAGACTATCTGCACTCCCTTCCCTAGGCTCATCATCCACCAAGTCCTTCTCTTTGGTGAATACTGATGCAAAGTACTCATTTAGCACCTCGCCCATTTCCTCTGGCTCCACACATAGATTCCCATCTCTGTCCTTGAGTGGGCCAACCCTTTCCCTGGTTGCCCTCTTGCTCTTTATATATGTCTAAAAAGCCTTGGGATTTTCCTTAATTAGAAATGTAAATGGCCCATGCAGTGTAAATGGCTAACTCTCTTTAACAAGTTGCGCTAACAATGACTTTGCAGACATGGAGACTCCAGACACAAACTCAGGATTATGGGTATCAAAAAACATCAGTGTGTCAAGATGACACAGAGATGAACAACATCCAAACCCATTGTCTAACAATGGCCACATCATCAAAAACCATTTATGAAAACACAATGGGAGAGAACCTTTGGTCACCCGACAAAAAACAACTCTCTGTTACGGGGTTTTAAGAAGAGACATTTTCTGTGCAAAAGCAGAAATACAGAAGCAAGAAGGAAGAGAGAGACCCATTCAAGCAAGAAGGAGGACTCTGCTAGAATACCATCTTTAAATTACCTAGAGACAGAGATAAAATGGTGACCCTTGAAACTCCCTACCTCAGAAATTATAATAGGATGCTCACCATTGAACTGTGACTGAGATTTGACCAAAGAAGTCTACAGCAAAGCATCCGTTCACATGAAACTTTCCAGAGTTTGATGTCAGTGAACAAATAGGCCTGCTTTGTTTTTAAATTTTCCTCATGGGGAAACAAACAAGGTTTCACAACAAATTCTTTTGAAAACCATCAGATCTAAATGCATGAAATCTTTATTCTCTCTCTTTTCGTGTGTGTGTGTGTGTATGTGTGTGCATGCATTGTGCATGAGTGGGTGAAGTTGCAAATATTTTCGGGTATTGTTTAATAAACATTGATCTTTCTTTAAACCTCTGAGAAAACCTGTCATTTGTCTGTTTATTGACCACTAAAAATGGTCAAAGGTTAAAACACAATTCCAATAATAACCCTGGGCTGAAATTTATACTTCCATCGAAATTGATGGCAGGCCAAAACAATGGCAGCCCACTCGCACAGGCCACACATCACGGAGGAGCTGTGATATTAAGCACAGCGGCTCATTTAAATATCCATGGTGGCCTGCCCCCACCGATGACATGGAGGGGGCAGGCTGTCCATCCCTAGCAAAAGGGCTTCAAGCCCTACTATTCAATTTAAATATTTAAAGGAACATTTCTAAAAAATTTAAATTAAAAAAATACATTTATTTTGTCCCTCTCCCACCCCCCCATAACAATTAAAATTAATTACTTGCCCTCTTCCCACCAAAACACTAACCTTGTCCACCTGACCTTCCCCCCCCTCAAAATTCATAAACTTTAAACTATAACCCTTTCCACCATCCCCGATATCAATGATATTACTTTGATTCCGCTCCCCGCCACCACACTAAGATACTTACCTCCTTACCCCTCCCCAGCAGTGTTATGCCACAGTTCGCCAGATGGTGATACGTAGGCACGGGAGTGCTGGCCAGCAACATGAAGATCGCACCCAGACAGATGGCGGGAACGTAAAGGTAATTATTTCATTAATTTAAGTTTGTTTCAGTATGTTAATTGCAGTCCCATTGTCGAACGGCAGGGGGGGGGATGGGTGGGGCCACCACGAGGCCTCGCTGCCGGCAGAAATATCGGGCCAGGCCCTGAAAGCTTTGGAGTGCATGGCAGCCCTCTCCCGGAGGCATTTTCTGGTCCTCCTCGCCACGACCCCCGACGTTGGGGGGTCTGTAAAATTCAGCTCCCTCTCTTCCGTCAATTGAAATAGAAGAACCATCCCTATCGTTTCCCACCTGTCTGTAAAATTAGCAAGCACAGGTCAAAAAGCTAAGTTTTAAGGAGCATCTTAAAGGAGGAAAGTGGTGAAGAAAGATTTATGGATTCTGAACATGGATTTTTCTCTCCTTTTCAGGACCCCAGTAAATTAAATCTCACGGCTGGAATAGATGCAAACGACTACTGAAATGTTTCATTGTCTGAAGTAAGATAGTTCAGGCACTCTGAAGACTAATCTACATTCCCACCACTGTTGCAATGTAATTTTACCATTCAGGGTTCAACTCAGTAATATAATTTTTCACATATATTTCACATAGGACCCCTCTTTGGTGCCATTGTCAAAAATTCCAAAATGTGACAGGAGGATTCGTCTGTTTGAGGCAGCAGGAAAACCTATGCACAGGACATCAGTCCAACCCGTGTGAGAGGAGGAGGTAGAAAGGCTAAATACAGTGCCAAAAATCCAGTTGACCTGGGATAAAGGCATTTTGGAAATTCAGAACAACTACCATGTTAATGCCATCCAAATTTTCCAGTATTTGTACACGTGCCAGAAAGAGTTTCCTCTGAACCTCTCATGTATTTCCTGATGTCTTTGTGAAGCACTGAAAATGTAGCTTTCTCATAGCTTTGCATATTCACCCACACTGCACCAAGACAAACTTTCCTGAACTATTGTCATAGAATTGACTGTACAAGTGTTCGCAGAAACCAAGCTGCCACAGATCTAGCTGTACAATTGATATTAATTAACTCATACATGTGTTAAGATACAGGATTGCTACTTGTGTGTCATCGTAGGTGCTCTTCAAAATTCCACCCTCTCAACATTACTTTCTTGTTTGAAAAATGAGACAGCACATAACAGGAAAGAGCAAACTATACACTAAAATTGTTCTGAAACTTTTAAGTCTTTGTCCATTTGAAGAGGTCATTCTCCAAATCTTGTGGAGTAAAGATTTGCAAGGAGTGGGGGAGGGTAAAACAGGAGTCCCTGCTCTAACTGCTGCAAGAGGACCAACTTGTGCTTTTATTCAGCTGTCGAGCCCTGAGATTTCAATCTCATGGAGCCTTGATATAAAATAACATATCTAAGCATGACTTTTATCTACATCAATTTGGACCCATATAATGTACCTTCATGATTTAACAGTGACTGTGGGGGAATTTATTAACCATATCTGTGTAGTACTGCACAATGGCTCACTAGAACTGCAGTCCAACATTAGGCTTGGGGTTTCTACAGGGGAAACTGCAGATACTGCAGCATGGTCACTGTTATCTCTTGGAATTAATTGTAATTTATTCCAGGAGATTTTATGGTTGTTACTAGTTGGGGAGCATTGGAAGTCATGCTACCTAGTTACAGTATGGCTAAATGGGACAGAGTCAATGGACCAGCTGGTTTTTATGTATTTTCAATATTGTGCGAGAACCATTACACAGGGCTTAACAGTCTTCACAGCTGTGCAGAAATCTGCTCCAACTCTGATGACTTGACTTGCTGAGAGTATACCCAGCAGCAGGAGAATGCTCAGTGCTGTCATAGATTAGATTGGTGTCTCTTAGAGCAACAGCACATCCAAAAAATTCAGCTGCAACACCACACCACCCCCCCCCCCCCCACGCACCCCCCCGCCCCACCCCAACATTTTACACCATCCCTGCATTATATACAGAGCCCAGATGGCTACATGGGTGCATTGAATAATGCCATGGACTTTGAGGAATCCTGAAGTATGGAACAATTGCTGTGCTTCCTCATTCTGTGGTCGCTTAAGTGATAAGGGTATTGATTCTGGCAAACAGTACATCAGTAATCTGCTTGATGTGATGCTGTACTGCTGTTTTACTGATGTTGATGTCCTCTGAATTAACTTGGAAAGAGGTAAAAGTATAAAAGCTGTAGCTACCTTTGCAGCCACTGGCTGCTTGTTGATGTCGTTTGCACACCAGATTCCAAGAAATCGCACAAGTCAGACATAGCCCCCAAGGGAACTTAAACCTGTGAAGAGAGATGGCCTCAGACAATCTCAGGTAACTGTGCTTGCACTGTATACATCGCTGCCTCAAATGCAAACAAACCTGCCTCACACGTATTATTTCATCATCTTCTTCAAACTCCAGCACTCGATCCAACATTCGTTTAGGAATTTGGGTTGCAGCAGTGAAAAATCCAGCAACTCAGCTTTAAGTGCTCACTTCCTGAAAGCCACTAGTATCTTGAGCCTTCATTACCCATTTTGTATGGGTGAGCTGAGCGTACAATGCACTTCCAGCGAGAAACTGGCAAATTATGTAATTTAAATTGAAATGCAATTTAAATCAATTTATATATTATAATGTTACCTTTACACAAAAGCAGTTCAAGTCAGTCTAAAGTGTTAGTTGGAGGATTACAGACAGCACAAATAGAATGGGGATCTAGCAAAACAGGACACCTCAGCTCCATTTCCACAGGTGTCTCATTAAATTGAAGGAGATGGGAATTTGATATAAGCTTGCTGTCTATTATTTAGATGATACCACTCATAAGTAGCGTTTGCAGAACAGTACCCCAATTTTGCTACTAATCTCACTAATTGACAATTTCAGACAAAGGGGATGCATGCATTGTCACATTGTCCAGTGAGAATGCTCTTGCGTATAGCAAGCTTTTTACTACATAAAACCAGGTGCTAGACCCGACTTGGTATACCTTGTTATTAGCACCGATTGCAAAAGTTGATAAATGTTTCTATCTATAGCACTAACATTCTTCATCATGTCAAAAACAATATTTAAAGTAAAAGATGCAAAGCACAATACAAATAAGCATCAACTAACAGTCACATAAAAGTGATTGAATATTAATGATTATAAAATACCTTATCGGCACTAATTAAAGTATAATTAGTGTATTTAAGCACTGAAACAGATCTTAATTTTACAGGATGCTGAATTTTAATTAAGGTCAGTTTAGCAATTTAAGTTTTGAAATTGGCTTTACAAAATTCCTTTAATTAAAGATGTTTGCCCCCTAATTATTATTAAAATGCAAAAAATAATTAGACATGTTGATCCTTTAAAAAAATATGAACCACTTTGCATTTGGAAATCAATCATTATTGGATGAGTGATTTAATGTTTGATTTTGGAAATGAATTATGTTCATAGGATATGCTGCTTTACTGAAGGAAAAGAATGATTATATTGACTTATTCTTGAACTAAATAAACTCTTTACACTATGGCTGAATTTTACCCCTCCCCCACCCCCGCAGGAGTGGGCCGGAGGTGGGTGGCGGGGGTGGGGGGGGTTGTAAAATTAAATGGGAGATGAGGGGCTGCCATTCCTGACGCCTTCCCGCCCCCGCTTCAGTTTTAAGAGGGGCAGCGGCGGTGAGAAACGGCCCACCCGCTACAGGCCAATCAAGTCCCTTAAGTGGCCAATTAACTGCCATTTACGGGCCTCCTCCTACCACCACTGCTATTTTACCAGTGGCGGGTGGGAAGCTGAAGTCCCCGAGGAGGCCGCCCAGTAAAACCTGGTGGCCTCCTTGCGGGCTGGAGGGAGCCCTCCTGATCGAGCGCCCTGTGCCCCACGGAGGGCCACACCCATGGCTCAACTGCCCCCACTTTACAACACTCCTGCCCCCCTCCCAACCGACCCGCCTTGCCTCGCTGGGGCAAGGTCAATTGTCCCTGACGAGGCCCCAGCCACTTACCATGTTTCCAGGGCTGGAGTCCCTCTTGCTGCTAAAGCTGGGTGCAGCTGAGCAGTGGCCACCCCTCCCAGTGGCACTGCTGGGACTGACAGCTGGCAGCTCTTGGGAGGTGGGACATGCTGCCTGAGAGGGGTGGGAGTCCCGGTGGGAGTCCCACCCAAGGCCAATTAAGGGCCTGGGGGACGTAAAATCATAGCCTGGCTCCCCAGGCCCGGCGGAGGCAGGCTCGCCCCTGACATTTTGGCCAGTGGCGGGACCTCCCACCCAATGTTGAATTCCGGCCTATGTTTCTCCTGCTTAGTCCTCCAGATGGTCACTGTTCATGTACCCACCTAGGTTATCCACTGAGAGAACAAAATGGAAGCACATAGTATAGACAAGACATGAAAAAAACAAAAGAATACTATAAATTGTGCAGTGCTGTTAGTGATTTATGCCAGAATTCAATCATGAAATGTCTCAATTGTGAAGATGCTGTTATTCTTCAGCACTGATTTGAGATCAGTATCTGCTTTAAACCATATAGAACCAGGGGACCCAAATTAAATGTCTCTGCTTCGCCTTATCTTTAGGCAGGAAGAGCAGGGAGCTGCTCTACAGCCCAACTGCAACACGGACTACAAAATTCTGTCCAAGGCCATCACCATTCAGATCGAGTCTGCTCTGGAGTTGATCGGCCCTGATCAGACCTGCACTGCACCTGGCAGGAAGATCTCTGATAGCCTTGAGCTACTCAGGGATACGATCATCGACATACAGGACAGGAGGGTGGACACCTGCCTCATCATCTTGGACCGGGAGAGGGCCTTTGATAGAATATCGCACACCTACACGATGGACATGCTGTCCAGAATAGATTTGAGGAAGCAATATGCAATTGGATCCAAATGCTCTACACAAACACTGGGCTGGATTTTAAAGCCCCTCCGCCGTCAAGAAGGTGGCGGGAGGGGCAATGAAGATCGGTGCGGCGGAGGCCCGCCACTGACCCCGTCGACGGTAGGTCCCGTGCCGATCTCGGCAGCGGCAGTGGGGCCTCACAGTGGCCGCCCCATTGCTCAGCGACGGGACCTCCATTTCAATATGTAAACGAATTTACGTACCTGATTTAATGAGGGTCCCGTTGCCTCCTTAATCGCCGCACCGATCTTCATTCGGGCGGCCGACAATGCCGCGCATTCGAATCCCCGTTCAGGGAAATGTGATGCCACACCTGTGGGGAGGGGGAAGGAGCATTTTTTCTCTGTGCGGGAGGGGGGAGAGGGGTAACAATGATGCGGATTGGTTGGGGGGTGATGGGAAGGGATAAAGGGCAAAGTTGCTGAACAGTGGGGGAGGGAAGGTCAAATTATTCGACTTCTGGGGGGAAAAGGGCACGAATGTCTGGAAGTGCCATTGTGGGGTGGGGGGGGGGGGCGGGGGGGGGAAATGCATTTAAAAGTAATTTAATTCTGTTTTGTGGTCATTGAACTGACCTGGCCATACGACCAAACGAATTAGGAGCAGAGGTAGGCCATGCAGCCCTTTGAGCCTGTTCCGCCATTTAATAAGATCATGGTTAATCTGTTTCTGTCTCAAATTCCACACTCCCATCTACCCCCAATAATCTTTAATTCCCTTGCCTAACAAGAATCTATCTACCTCCGCCTTAAAAATATTCAATGACCCCGCCTCCACCACCTTCTGAGGCAGAGAATTCCAAAGTCGCACAACCCTCTGACAGAAAAAATTTCTCCTCGTCTGTCTTGAAAAGGCGACCCCTAGTTTTGGACTCACCCACAAGAGGAAACATCCTTTCCACATCAACCTCGTCAAGACCATTCAAGCCCTTTAATTTTTAAAAGTCATCGCGGTGGGCGGGCACCACTGCATTTGAAATTGTGGCACCTCCATGTCACGGTGGCGGTCTCTTACAATGCAGCCCATCAATCGCGTTGGTTCAATCAATGGGTGGGAATCGGAAAGCTTTCCAATCAAATTTGGAGTCATGCAAGGCTAGCTTCTCTCCTCCGTCTTGTTCATGTTTTGTATCAAACTATTTGTTTAGTCCATCAGGAAGGATGCAGACATAAGAGGGGTGACGATCCCAGGCAATGGAGGCGTTCAGGTCAAAGTCTCCCTGTACATGGGTGATGTCACTCTCTTTTTCTCGGATCCACTGTCAGTTCACAGATTGATGAGCATCTGTGACCAGTTCGAAATGACCTCAGGAGCCAAAGTAAATCATAGCAAGAGCAAGGCCATATTCTTTGGGAACTGGGCCATCTGATCCTTTGTCCCCTTCACTGTCAGGTCAACCTACCTGAAGGTGTTGGGGATATGGTTCGGAGTGACCGGGGCTAGCACCAAAACTGGAAGGAATGTATAGCCAAGGTCAAAGAGAAACTGGGCATGCAGGAGTGATACTCCCTCTACATTTGGGGTAAGAACCTGGTCATCGGGTGTGAGGTGCTCTCGGTGTTGCTCTAAGTGGTGCAGGTTTGGCCCATAACCAGTTCCTGCACCACAGTGGTCACCCAACCCAACTTCCACTTTACCTGGAAATCGAAAATGGACCATGTCCACAGGGACATCATATACAAATCTCTAGATAAAGGGCGGGGGGGTGGGGGGGTGGGGTGCAAAGTGTACTCAAAGTCCTCATCCTGATGCCCACCTTTGTGTGTGGCTGCATCAAGCTGTGTGTAGACTCTTAATACATAGACACTAGGTGTCACTATATGTTGAGGTTCAGTCTGTCCCTGGTGTTGTGAAGGATGGGTCTGGTCACTTCACTGCAGAATACTTCATTCAGTTGGACTGTGCCACTCCATCTGTCCCTTGTGGAAAAGTTTGTGGAGGAAAACATCTTTGACCACAAGTCCACCAGGCACTTGTTCATACATAATGTCTACGAGGTCCTGCAGGAAAAGGAGATGGGGGATCCTATCGGATGGTTTCCTGAGCAGACTGTCAAAGCCATTTGGCAGAATGCCTTATCGCCAGAACTTTCAAACAAGCACCAAGACGTAGCTTGACTGGTGGTGAGAAGGGCCCTCCTTGTCAGATCCTTCATGCATACCTGGAGTCTCAGTGCCACTGGACACTACCCTCGAGGTGTCTGTGGTGAAGAGACCATCACCTACCTCCTACTGGAATGTGCCTTTGGAAAGAAGATCTGTAAAGAGATGTAATGGCTTTTGTCGAGGTTCATCCTGAGCAACTTCGTAACACAGGACTATATGCTGAATGGGCTGTTCCCAGGGATGCACACCGAGACAAACATCAACGGCTCCTGGAGGCCCATCGACTCGGTGAAAGATGCCCTTTGGTCTGCCCAAATCTGTTGGTTTTCAAATGCAAAGAGCTGTCCAAAACCAAGTGTTGCAGACTGGCACATTCCAAATTCCAGGACTATGTGCTCAGGGACAAACTAAAGCTTGGGCAGCTGCTGCAAAGGCTCAATGGCGAAAGGCCACAGTCTAAGACTCTCCTGCCATAGTATACTGAGGCATTGGAACCTGTGCAAAACCCTTCTGCTCTATGCACCAAAGAATGTTTGACATGAAGTGCATATTGCAAATATAATTTGTAATTGTAAGGCACCTCAGATTGCCACATAGTGTAATGAAAGATTTCAAACTGTATTGCACTTTATGTAAAATTTGAACTGTTATGTAATATGTCTTTACAAATTTTTAAAATAAAGTATATTTTTTGAAAAAAAGTGAAACACCACAGCCAATTTGCACAGAGCAAGGTCCCACAAACAGATGTGATAATGACCAGAAAATCTGTTTTGGGTGTCAGTTAAGAGATAAATATTGGCCAAGATATCAGGAAAACTCCGCTGCTTTTTATTGAAATAGTGCCATGGGATCTTTTACGGCCAACTGAAAAGACAGGCGGGCTCTTGGTTTAACGTCTCATCCGAAAGGCAATACCCCTGACAGTGCAGAACTCCCTTGGTATTGCACTGCAGTGCAAGGCTAGATTTTGTTTGTAAGTCTCCTCCTTAGTTAACAACTGAAAAGCAATTGACCCCCCCTGGTTATTTGAATATCAAATCATAAATGGTTACAGCACAGAAGGAGAGCATTCAGTCCATCGTGTCTGTGCCAGCTCTTTACAAGAGATCCTCAGCTAGTCCCGCCACCTTTCCCCGTAGCCTTGCAAATTTTTCTTCTTTAGATAATTCTCTAATCCCCATCTGAAAGCCACGATTGAATCTGCCTCCACCACACTCTCAGGCAGTACATTCCAGATCCTAACCAGTGCCTGCGTAAAAAAGTTTTTCCTCATGTTGCCTCTGGTTCTTTTGTCAATCACCTTAAATTGGTGACCTCCAATGGGAACAGTTTCTCCCTCTCTACTCTGTCCAGACCTGTCATGATTTTGAACACCTCTGTCAAATCTCCTCTCAATTGTCTCTTCTCTAAGGAGAACAGGCCCAGCTTTGCCAATCTATCTCCGCAACTGAAGTCTCTCATCCCTGGAACCATTCTCGTAAATCTTTTCTGCACCCTCGCCAATACCTTCATATCCTTCCAAAAGTGTGGTAACCAAAATTGGATACAGTACTCCATTTGAGGCTAAACCAGTATTTTATAAAGGTTCACCCTAACTTCCTTGCTTTTATACTCTATACCTCTATTTATAAAGCCCAGGATCCTGTATGCTTAATAACTATGCTCTGGCTGCACTCCCCAAAGGAACCATCACTCTTAGTTATTTGTAACAGCACAAACAACTCCCGTCAATCACCTCTTAACGGCAATCAGGTCTGATATACTCCTTATTCCAAATTAACATTTCTACTGATAAAAGTTCTGGCAACTATTGTTTGATGAATTAGTACAGTGTATGATTCCACTTACCATGCTATTAAACAAGTCTTGTTTGCAAATGGTATTTTAAGGGAGCAAGATTTTGAGCACAAAAAGCTAAGGACAACTTTCCCCTTAACTGCGCGAATGGATTTAGTTTTGACCTGAAATTATTACATTACACGTAGTTATGTTGATGTGAAATTTACAACAGAATTGCGAAAGAATTTCTATAATTATGTAACTTTAAAAAAATTGACAGATGACAATGCACTCGGAGACCAACAAGGCATTGATTCTCATCCAAAAAGTTCCTTAGATCTGCCTTACAAGATCCATTGCATCTCATGCCTGTTCTTGCTTGGGCCATCACATGTAGCTCATGGCGTGGATGAGGACTTGGATAGGAAACTCTGAATTGTCCATCTTGTCCTACATATATTGAGTATCTTACTAATCTGCCACCAATGGTTTGCTGGGAACCCAAACTGCAACCTCTTTTATCCTGTTGGGAAAAAAAATGCCGTAACAATCCACCTTTGTAAAAAAAAAGGAGCCAGAAGAAGTATGAGCATCAGGGAATACGGTATAATGGGTCAGAATAGTTGAAGCTGTATCATGGGTACATAGGGGAGAGATTTAGCTCATGCAGTGCATGTAATTCTTAAAAATTCCTTCTCCAGTACCAACAGAGTGATATCAGAGGACACTAATCTCACTAACACCATGCCACACTATGTATTCCTAAATCACACCGGCTGATTGTTTACACTAGCATGGTGCCAGATTGAATGTTGAATGTAGTCCAATGTTGGAACGTTGAATTTTCATGCCAGTTTTTCTCTGGAATACTTACTTTCACATGACTGATTTTCTTTTACAGTTAAATCCAAACTATTAAATCTAACATCCTCTGTCTTTTTAACCTCTATCTGTTTTGAATTTGAATGGAAGATTTGTCTCCTAGGATCTTATCAGTCTGATTTACAGCCAAATTAGCAAAATTCACTTGGGCTCCCAAAAGCAATGCAAATTTCAGTTGAAGGCAAAATTGGCTTGGTCCTTTAATATTATATTAATGATGAGAAAGAACTTAAACCACAATGAAGGGTAACACATGTAAAGGTGCTGTTTTTACAGAAAAGCAAGTTGGC
Organism: Heterodontus francisci; assembly: GCF_036365525.1. Lineage (NCBI taxonomy): Eukaryota > Metazoa > Chordata > Chondrichthyes > Heterodontiformes > Heterodontidae > Heterodontus > Heterodontus francisci. The sequence goes on from NC_090397.1 coordinate 36,069,426, forward strand.
CAGAAATTTATCTAATAAAGCATCTAATTTCATTCAGTAGAATAACTGTGCGTGCACAATATCTTTTAACATCAATTAGTGCCCATTATCCTTTGCTACATATAGATATCATTGAAAGAGATCACAGTTTATACCAGTCAATTCTACAATTCTAAGCTATCCTGATGTTGTCTGGCCTTGCAGAACTGCCGGCCAATCAGAGGCCAGCAGCTACAGCGACACCATGGAGGCGATGGCGCTGCTGTAGCTGCAGCGACCAGACACCGAGGACCAATGCTGGAACCAGACTTAAGGCAGGTTAGGGCAGGAGGGCTCTCACTGGGTGGGGGTCGCGGGGGATTGGGGGGAGGGAGGATCGGCAGCAAGGGCAGGGGGTGACCATCAGTGGGCCCTCCAGCTCCTGATGCCGGTTCTCTTGTTCAGGCACTAAGTGCCTTTGAACGAGGCCCTCCCCCCACACCCACCACCCCCACACTCCCCCCACATCCAGAGCCGGGAAACAGGCCACACAGTTTTTCGCACCGTGCTTCCCATGTGGCGACATGGCCGCCTGCTGCATGGGTAATTGGGGCTGTAGCGGGAAGAGGCCCTTAATTAGGGGTTAATTATTCAGTTAAGGGTCTCAATTGGCAGCGAGGCCCAAAGGCCTGTGAACAGCCTTCCCGCCCTGGACTAAATTTCAGCGGAGGTGGTATGGTGGCGCGGTCCCACCCCCACCACCACCATCCCACCTCATTTTATGCTGTCCCTGCCTCCAAATCTGCTGCGGGGGAGAGCATAACATTCCACCCATCCTTTCTCTACCATAGGGACGTGGCATTAAACTGTATCACTCCTAGTACCACACCAGCTAAGATCAGTTAAGCCAGCACAGGCCAGGAATTGAATTTAGGATGCTTTCATCTTAAAGGCTCAGTTACATATTTCTTTCGTCAGTTTGGAGGGGGTAACCTGTTATGAAAGGAAAACACATAAAATGCTCAGTTAATTATGTGTGAGTAGAGTACAGTGCATCTTACTTATTCAGGAATGTCCAAAGCTAAACAGACTAATGGATTTGGTAATTATGATCTACTCTATTATACAATATCAAAAAAGGCAATCTTCTACAAGATTATGACTGCAACAGCAATAACAGAATTTTTCACCATTAAACCACACTTGCATGTTTGCAGCAGGAATTCAGTGGCTACCTCTTAACATTTGTACCAATCATTCAAAACGTATGAACAGATTACCAGCAACAAAGCATTGCAAAAGGCTTCTGTTGTTCATGAATCTCTGTTTTTCAAATTGTGTTATTTTCTTTATCTTTGTTCTTTATACCCAAAAGTTAAGTAACTATTACTTGCCTGAACATTTTAGGCAGAGTATTGTATTGGATTTATTGATTATCATTGAGGATAAAGATAATTTCAATTCCTTTTATTAATGATAACCACCTCCTCTGAGCCTCTCTTTTCACTTCCAAAGTTGAAGGGGAGGAATCATAGATTTGACTGTCTCAAAGAATTTCTTGGCTTCTCTTTTCCCTCTTTCAATGTCAGTTCCTCTAGCCGTCCCCAAACTTACGTTTTGACCCTGAATCACTCTGAAAGTTCAATTCTATCTCCGCCTTCTCTTCATCAAGTTCATTCCCTTCATGAGACTCACCATTTAAGCCTACAACTCCTTGCCCCGCCCCTATCTAGTCCAATTTCTCCATGACATTTGGCATGGTCAAGAATTCCATTCTCCTCCACCATCTCTCCTCTATGGTCCACTTCCATCCTAGTGACTTCACTTGATTCCACACCCACCTACCCCAGTTTTGATGAAAGGTCATCCACCTGAAATGTTAACTCTGTTTATCTTTCCACAGATACTATCTGACCTGCTGAGCATTTTCTGTTTTTATTAAAACTACCCTGTTTGCCTCCCATCCAGAAATTTGCACACTGGCCCCCAATTCCTTTCCTAGCTTCTCACTCAGGAGCCATATTCCTTCTGTTGCTAAGCCTGCCTCTGTAATATTGCCCAACTCCACCTTACTTTCCTTCAAATCTGCTAAGACCCTCATCCATACTTTCTCAACTCCTCCATTGCATTCTTCACTAGCCTCCCAAGCGCCATTTTATGTAGTCTTCAAATGATCCAAAACTCCTTCACTCATATCCTGTCCTGCAGTAAGCCCTGATTCCCTATTACCCTTAAGTTTGTGTTCATTGACTCTCTATCCCCAGTGCATTGGTCAAAATCCTTGTTACCACCTACAAATCCCTTCATAATCTTGCCCTTCCCTATCTCTACAACCTCCAAGAACCCTACACACCAGCCTATGTTCCCTATTCTTCCAATTCCAGCCTCCTTTTCATTCCATTTTCATGTTGTCTTCAATGGCAGGATCTTTAGCTACTTTGGTCTATCACTCTAAAACTTTCTCCCAAAGTCTCCTTGACTTGTTACTTCTGTTCCCATCTTCAAAGTTTCCTGAAAATCTCTTTGACCATTCCTGCTGTCACCTTCCCAAACTTTTCTCCTGCTCCTTTTTTTCACACTTCTATAGAGTGCCTTTGTTGGGGTAGGAGGAGGGGTAATTTTAACCTAATACACCCAGTGAAAACAGAAGTTAATGGAAGTGAAATCAGTCAGTGTGAAAAATAAATCACCACTCTAATCAGCTCAGTTTGCTGCTGAATGGGTTAGGTTAAAAATATCCTCCAAATGTTTTATTACAATAAAAATGCCATGTGAAGGGAAATTGTTGTTGTTTTATGGAAAATCTATTGTCCATTGATAATTCAGTATGGTTTTACTAAGTCCTTGTATTTTGTCAGTTGTCTGCGGCCATTAATATGCTACTCAAATACACATAGTTTAAAATAAGCAAGTATGGATTTATTTTTACATAACATTAGCAGCTTATCCCCCAGATGGAAACAATGGTTCACTTGGCTGAGTTACTGGCACAAATAACAGAACGGAATCTATTTCAATTAGGAGAAAAATAAAAGTTAGTCATTAACCCAACACTTTCCTAACTGTTGATGAATGACAATTGTGTAACAACATTTTTTGCAATTGTGATACACTTAAGTCAAATGCTACTGATTGGAATAAAAAGCACTTCTATAACTTTATAGATATTCATAGCTTTGAACATAATATACAAAGGGGACATTTACCATGAAGAATTGCAATGCTAGGTCGACAAGTTGCAATAAGCAAATTTAGTTAACTTGGTTGGACAATGTTTTTTCCCTTGAAAACAGTTTTTTTGGATTCATTGTAAAAACTAATTTCTCAATTTGTAAAGGCATATAATGTTACAAATATTTTTTTAAACACACTATGACAGTACACAAAACAATCTAAAATTATTCATTCGTGAAGCTGTTTAAATATTTTACAGAATAAATCAATGAGATTTTTTAAAGATTCTGTACAAACAGGTATCTAGTTGCAATAAATTACAAGAACACCCCGGTTGCCAAGAGTGGCATAAAGCAGATAAATGCTCTGAATATAAAATACCACAAATAGACTTTGTTGTCTTTATAAATGTCAAACTTTTATGTTAGAGGCCTCACAAGCTGAGTGATTTATAAATGCCAAAGCAGCTGAGAGTTCAAACATCACCTTTCTGAACAGCTCAAAAGCCTTCTGTCAGCTTGTGACGGGGGAATTTTCCCTCCCCAGGGGCTTTAGAACCTGCCTTCCACTTTCTTTTCTGAGGAACTGATTAGCGGTAATTAGTACCGTTAAATGATAATGATACACAATTAATTAACACCAAGGGTCACATTATTCAAACTAGAGGAACTTTGTGCTGTGTACCCGTTAAAAGCGTAGGTCAATACTAATTAGAACCAAAAAGTTTTGCATTGTCTATGACACTAGCAGCATTTTGCCTTCAGAATTTCAATGTTCCTATATATATATGACATGAATTGAATGCATTCATGTTTAACATTTAGTAATTTTCCATCAGGAAATAATTAGTGAAGTAATTTCACAGTTCTCCAATTGCATAAATATTAATAAATGTGTCTGACAATATTAGGGCAGCATCAATCCATGACAATACACACATATTCAGGATTGAAACTGCCAATAGCCAAATTTTCAAATGTTATATGTTATTAATTTGTCTTCCCAATATATTCCTGTCAAACTGGTTAAAGTGCTCAGCCTCCACTGCATAATGCAGCAAAAGAGCGCACAGGGAAAAAAAAGAGTTTGTTTTTTCTTTTTCTCCTTTGCTGAGGGCACTAAGTTGTGCTGTGTTACATTTTCACATTACTACTCCTCAGTATCTCACCCAACAAACATGAACCTGGACATTGAGCATTAGCAATTTAAGTATCGGGAATAACAACTGCCTCTGATCTTGTCTTCAACCAACAACCTTGAAAAGGAACAAAAGCAATTACCTTGTCTTTTTCTTCTCTTTCCACCCTAGGCACTCTTGGGAAAATTATGATGCTTTTACCACTGCCCTGACTTAAAGCACATAAGTCAGTTTTCAAATAATGTTAGCCAACCCAGCATGATTCTTTACTTTCCACTTAAAATCTTGGTAATACGTATAAAGGAAATACCAATGGAAGGTATTACTTTCAAGCTACATTCACATTAAACACAATAATGAAAATTTACAGTTGAACATAAGCAATGTCCCAATCTGATACATAATATCATTGAGTTAATTACTACACTATTATTTTGTAACGATCTGCTGCGTTGTTTGAATTGTGCTTGTAATTTAAGCACAAAACATATGATTCAGAGAACCCCACATCACCAGGTTATTAAAGTATGCATGACTAAATTATTTCCTCTGTGTCTTTGCTGTTCAATTGTAAGCACAAAGACTTCAAATGGGAGAACATACTGATCTTATGATTAAACCATGGCATATTGACCACCATCTTAAGAGGAAAAATTGTGACCATCATTAGTGTAAAAATAGAGTGCTCTTATATAGATTGATGGCCAGAGATTAATACTCCCTTCATTTCAAGTTGCTGCTGCTGGCCAGATAATTGCTCGAGGTTAGATAGCTTTTTTCTCATTTACATTCTGAAATCTGACCTCTTTTCTTTGTTAGCTCTAACTCTTGGATTGGCATAGATCAATGTCAGACCTTAAACTTTAATGAAACAGTATGGTATAGCATACACTTTCATTTCATTAGCAATCATTTCCTTTTGAATAGGTACAGTTTAGGTTTGTGCAGCATCCTGCATATGAAATGCATACATTTACATTTTTGATTTCAATGTAGTGATTATTTGCCTTGGCGACAAATGGCTACCTACATAGGTCTAAAAAGGGAAAGAAAAATAAATCAAAAAGCAATTTACAGTTGGATCCTTCAGTTAATTTTAATATAAGTTATAAAACTGAGCTTCTGTTAGCAGTGGCTCAGTGGTAACACTGTCACTTCTGAGTCAGAAAATTGTGGGTTCAAACCCCACTCCAAGACTTGAGCATAAGCCAAGGCTGGCTTTCCAGTGCAAATCTGAAGGAGTGCTGCACTGTCAGAGGTGCCATCTTTTGGATAATAAATAAAAGTAAGGCTCTGTCTGCTCTCTCAGATGGACATAAAAGATCCCATAGTAATATTTCGGTGCCTCAATCAACATCACAAAAACAGATTACCTGGACATTATCACATTGTTGTTTATGGGAGCTTGCTGTGCACAAACTGGCTGCTGAATTTTCTATATTACAACAATAACTTCACTGTAAAAGTGCTTAATTGACTGTAAGGCACTTTGGCATATCCTGAGATTCTGAAAGGTGCTATATAAATACAAATCTTTCCTACCTTAGCTAAAATAGCTGACAAATTACGTTTGATTGTTAACGCATTACACTTTTGAGGTAGAATGTCATACTAATATGAACATGACTAAATGGGGATATCATTCTGTTGGACTTTGATTTCAAAATAGATTTACTGACAAACAACACACTCCAAAATTACTCATAAATACTTGAACTGATTATTATCAATAAGGTTCATTAAAGATTTTCATTTTCAAGGATTTTTCATCGATCATATTTTCTGGCTTCTGTTAATCTATGCAAGTGTTGTCTTCATAAAAGTTAAATAAATGACAGTTGGCAGTTGAGATTTAAAAGTTGACCTTTTCAAAAGCCCAAAATTTCCTATCTAAAAACCCAAAGTCCTACCAAATACACAGACCTTGATTTTCAATTCAAGCCCAAAGCAATGCGTGATTCCCTCGTTTACTTACATATGTTCAACTTAAAAGAAACCTCAGAACCTTGCCAGTTCAGTTTTAACTGCATGTTCTTAAACAAATGCATATAGAATACAGTATGTGAACTAAGAACATTTATTGTATTGTATACTTTTATTTTGATGAAACATGACAAAATCGCATTATTCAAATTATTTAGTCAGTAATTAACCAAAAATTATGTTTTTAGTCAAATGGCAAAATTTGTATAAGAATATACAAATGTTTAATTACCATTAAACATATATTTGGTCTGGACCCTTTGGGGGGAAATGTTACAAAAATGCCTGTAAATCATATAAATTGAATATTTTGTAGATAATATTCAACAATCAAATCACCAAGTGGATTCATCAGCATTTACTTGACACCTGACTGCTTAATTATCTATTTTTACCAGTGCTTGGTAAAGAGTAATAACATCACATTGATTGATTTTAATATTTTCAAAGTCTTTGACAGACTTTAATGCAAGATCTTTTCCACAAGTTCCCTGGATAAGATTTTATCATTCATCGCCTTTCAACCTGGGAGGATTTACTCCTAACTGGTGTCAGTCAGTAATCTTGAATAGATTGAAATCAAATTTCGCTGTTGTGTCAATGGGTACACCTTCAGAAAGCTTATGTGACCTAACATTGTTTCTTCTTTGCCATATAGAGGAGCCTGGGTTTTTCCATGTATCAATTAGTGAAAATAAATCCCAATGTTACAACTTGCTAAATCATGATCAATATTGGTCACTTGCTGCTGAGTACACTTCCTTAGTCTGGGATTGACCCTGGCACCTCACCTCCCTTTTGCTACCTAATTCAATTACGGGGCTGGATAAAACCGAAAAAAGGCAAAAATACTTTATTGAGTCCAAGAAAAATAGATTATAACTCAGCAGGGTGCAGATCACAGGTAATGCTGCGGATCATTCTAACACAACAGGCTTGAAGCAGCATCAACAATCGACCCTATTTCTGTAATCTCCATACTGCATATCATTAAGCAAGACTTTTTTTTTTAGAGATACAGCACTGAAACAGGCCCTTCGGCCCACTGAGTCTGTGCCGACCATCAACCACCCATTTATACTAACCCTACAGTAATCCCATATTCCCTACCACCTACCTACACTAGGGGCAATTTATAATGGCCAATTAACCTATCAACCCGCAAGTCTTTTGGCATGTGGGAGGAAACCGGAGGACCCGAAGGCAACCCACGCAGACACAGGGAGAACTTGCAAACTCCACACAGGCAGTACCCAGAATTGAACCCGGGTCGCTGGAGTTGTGAGGCTGCGGTGCTAACCACTGCGCCACTATGCCGCCCTTTTTGAATTCAATGTAAGTTTCTATTGCAGGCTAATATGCTCAAAGTTACTGGTGGGCCTATTGCTTCATTACAGAAGACATAAACTTCCTTGTTATCTTTCAGCACTGGAAATGTAATAACTGAACAGCTGCTGCCTGAATGAAACTTAACAATAAAGCTTTAGTATGCCCTGAACTAAGTGAGGATGGTAATGGTAATGGTGAAACCTGCAAGTGACCAAATTGAAAATCAAGAACAATGATTGCTATGAATATCGCAAACAGCAGATGTTGAAGCATTGTACATAGAAATGTAAGCAGTTGTCTTTCTGCAGTGGCAAAGATCAATCAACCTTTGGGATGACTAGACTAAGCTGACAACAACTATGATGATGGCAGAATATTATTAAACCTAATAAGGTACACATACTCACAGCTCAAAACTATGGGTATGGGTTTCACTGGTACCTCAGCAAATTTTCAAAATTATTTGTAATTTAAACATTATTCTAAATTGTCAGTTTTGTCTTCCAAAGAAACACCATCAATTATTCTGTATATTTCTTTTTACATTTGTTTTCAAGATTTCGGCATTACTAGCAAGGTTCGATTTATTGCCCATCCTTAGTTGCTTTCAGGAGCTGGTGGTAGGCATTCTTCTTGAACCATTGCAATTCTTGGGATCATAGAGCTCCAGTGGTGGAGTTCCAGGATTTCGACTCGACCATAATGAAAGAACAGTGATATATGTCCAACACCGAATGGAGTGTAACTTAAAGGAAAACATGACATTGTTGTCTTATCCTTTTTGGTGGTACTGGTCATAGAGCTGAGAGGTGCTGTTAAACTAAGTTTCCTCTCTACCTTTGGTAGATGGTATATCCTATAGATAATGTGCACTGCTGCCACAGTGTGCCATTGGTGGACAGGCAAGGAAACCAATCAAACACTTTGGACAGGATTTTACAGCCCTCCCGATGTTGGGGGTTGTGGTGGGGGGTGGAAAATGCCTCCGACAGAGGCCTGCCATGGGCCTCAACACCAGGAAGACCCGGCCTGATATTGCCGGCGGCGGCGAGGCTTCATGGCAGCCCCCCACCACTCGGCGAAAGGAGCAAAATCTGAATATTTTTTAAAATGCAAATTAATGAATTAATTACTTACCCGCTCCCACCGTCCATCCCGTCCCAATATTGGTGTCAGTGGCCAACACTCCCATGCCTTCAGTTCTTCGTCCAAAGTTCCGAGGCGGAACACTGGTGGGAGGGAGGAACAGGTAAGTTTCTCAGTGTAAGTTACTCATGTCACGTGAGTGCAAGACAATTATCATTTTCAATAAGAAAATGTCCAACCACCTTCTCCTGATCGTCAACACTGGCTCCTCCATCAACAATAGCTTGAGGGTGAACGTTGGCCCGATCTTTAATTGGACCAGTTATTACCATGACTGCAAGTCCAGGGTGGAAATTGGGTACTTTGTGATGAGTGGTTCACAACCTGACCCCTCAAATCATCTTCACCACCTACAAGACTAAAATCAGGAATGTGATGCACTAGTCACCAGTTACTTGGATGGGTGGAGCCACAACAACACTTGACATCGTTCATAGCAAAGTAATGGGCTGGATTTTACATTGCCGCCACTGAAAATGGTGGCAGCCATAAACAATGGCGGCCCACATGCACGGGCTGTACTTCATGATGCCCCGTTGATATTAAATGCAGCGGCTCATTTAAATGGCCAGGGCAGACCGCCCAACCACCCCCCCCCCCGATGACATGGAGGGGGCAATGGTGTCGGGTGCCACTACACAGATGCTGATGCCATTTATAAAGGGCTTTGAGCCCTACATTGCAATTTAAAATTTAAAGGGACATTGTTTTTTTAAAAATGTAATAACTTGATCCTGACCCTCTCTCACCCTACTGCCCCTCCCCCCAGCCCCAATAACCATACAATTAAGTACCTGCCCACTCTTCCTCCTCCAGAACACTTACCTGGTGTACCTGACCTTTCCATCCCCAAAGTTTATAAACATTACCACTACCCACCATCCCCTAGACCAACTATATTATACTTTAATATTTCAAACTGTGTGTTACTAAGCTTTGCATTGTTATTGAATAAGTCTTGTTTTATAATAAATCAATAATTTTGTTGTTTATTAAAGAAACCTGGTTGGCGATTTTTTTTATTCTGAAGCTAATAGAGATAAAGTATATAATTGGCTGTATCGGTAACTGGGTAAAACATTTAAACATACATTGTGACCAGTGAAGTAGTGGAACTAGAGAAAGACAGTGCGTTCCTCCAACCTCGGTCGTAACAATATATTGTAAATAGCTGGGTCCCAGGCATTGATCTTTGTTGTATCACACTAGTTATAGCCTACTAACACAAAAATGACACATTCATTCCTACTGTCTGTTTCCTGCCTGTTAACCAATCCTCATACACTAGATTCCATGAGCTCTAATTTTGTGCAATAGCCTCTTGTGTGAACCTTAATGAATGAAAATCAAAATATGCTACATCCACTGACTCCCCTTTTTCCACCCTACCAGTTACATCCTCAAAAAAACTTAAACGTTTTTGTCAATTACAATTTCCCCTTCATAAGTCCATGTTGACCCTGCTTAATGATTTTTAAGTGCCCTATTCTCACATCTCTAATAATAGATTCTAGCATTTTCCTACTCCCATGTCAGGCTAACTCGTCTAAAGTTGCCTGCCTTCTCTGTCCCTGCTTGTTAAATAGTGGGGTTATGTTTGCTACCTTCCAATCCCTGGGACCCATTCTAGAATCTAGGGAACTCTGGAAGATCAAAATCAATGCCTCCACTATCTCTGTAGTGCTATGACCAGGTAAGAAAGGTGTCTAGGGGTCTCTTCCAGCCTTCTCCTGGTCTTATTGTAACATGATTTAATTTTTAAACACACTATGTTTAGAGCTCCCCCTTAGTGAATCCTTGTTCACCACTTTCCAATTATAAGGCAAAGAAATGAGCATAAAAAGACTTTCTTAGGTTTAAGGAAGAAAAGTGAAATTTATTAGAACTTAAACTCTAATTTGGTTAATGCCTAAGAATACAAGCCACGCCCCTTGCTGGCATGCATATGCGATACACACATGCAAATAGAGACAGAAAAGAGCAGAAGAAAAATAAAGTAGAGAGGTTTGAGGCAATATCAGAAGAGTTTCTTGTTACTGTGCTTCAAGCTCATTGTAGTCCTTTTGTAGGTAGTTCTTGCCTGTAGGTAATTCTTGCTTTTTTTGGGGGCCCATTATTCTTCTTAAACCTTGTTCACTGTAGGAGACTTTTCTCTCTTGGGATTCCTATGTCTTCAATGGATTCCAAAGCTGGTGAGAAAGAGATGAGCAGACAGGAGCGAGGTCTTTTCCCGTCCAGAAGCAAACAGCTTTCTGAGTTTTAAAACTCTGTGGCAAGTTCAAATTCAAAGAACTCCAGCAGCAGTTAGTCATGTGACTAAACTGGTCTGACCCCATCTGTTTGTGTATTTGGCCATCTTAGCAGTTAACCTGGAATGCTAGCTTCTCCACCTTCAATGTCTAGTAATCAAAAGTCCATTGTGGATTAAATTGGAGCAGAGAGTGACCCCTTTGTCCTTTCCAAGTACTGTCTGTTAATATGCAAATGTCTTTCCAGTTAAGGGTCTATTTAAAAAAAAACAAGTTCTTTCTTTACTCCAGTAACAGTTTAAAAATCAATGTTCATGTGGTGAAATTAATGTCTCATTCTTGGCAGGTGGAGGCCTGCATGACAGTAGCTATCTCTTTTAAAACACTAGGGTGTAGGCCATTGGGTGCTAAGTATTTGTTGCCTTTTAGTCCCAATAATTTCTCCAATACTATTTTTTTATCAATACAAATCCCTAAGTTCTTCATTTTCCCTGGACCCTTAGCTCGCCATTACTTCCAAATTGTTTTAGGTATCTTCCACCATGAAGGCAGGTACAAAGAGCAGGATTTTGAGCCCCACCAGGGCCGGGAATGAAGGCTAGTGGGGGCTAAAAATAACCCCGCTGGCCGGTATGCCTGTTCCCTGGCTCCAAACCCACCTTGGAGCCATTTTTGCGGAGGTGGGATGGGGAAGCGGCAGATCTACCCATCCTCATGCAGCATGGAGCTGAAGCGACTCATCAAAAGTCTATTGAGGCCAATTAAAGGAGGCCAACTGGGATTTTCCAGTCAGCCTTCAGGTCCCCCGCAGGCAGCAGGTGTCAGCTTGAGTGCTTGGAGATGGCATCCCGGCAGCAGGCCGGGGGGCAGGTGCTCCAGGTAGATCTCGAGGCTCTCCCTGCCTGTGTGTAGGAGAAACCACAGGCTGACCAGTAGAGGGGGCCTGGCTGCAAGATCCATTTTTTAATTTAAGATTTTAAAAAGGTTGGAGAGAGGGTGCAATCATCTTGAAATGCCCTCTCCTTTCTGACTCTCTATTGCAGCATGCTGCTCCTTTCAATTTGGAAGGCCTCTGATTGGCCCTCCATCTTTGAGAGCTTGCCCGCTATCTTTAATTGGATGTTGAGCCCATCTCCAGGCCAATTAAGGGGACACGCCCGGTGAAAATAACAATGGATAACTGCTTCCCCCTTCAGCACCCTGAAGCAGTCCCAATCTCTCGGCTGCATTTTAAAAGCATGATGCCGAAACAGGCGGCAGGCAGAAAACTTTACGGTCCGCACATATGGGCCCACATTGCGGAGCCGCCATGATTTCAAACGCAACGGCTCATTAGCGTGGTTGGGACAGTACCGCACCCCCCCCCCACCCCCCGATGACGTGGAGGGAGTGGGCGAGCCATCCCCAGCAATGGCGTTCGGCACCAATGCGCAGGTGCCGGCGCCAGTTTTAAAGGGCTTAGAGCCATAAATGCACATTTCAAATGTTCAAAGAACAGTACATTTTGAATTAATAAAAGTAAGTGAAAAATGTTTTCCAACTCCTCTCACACTCCCCCAATAGCCTTACATTAAATTATTTACAGGCTCATCCCCACAACTTGACGACATGACCTTCCCCCCAAAGTTCATGAACTGTAACCCTCAACTCCTTCCCATTATCCTCCTAACCAACACTGCTACCTCCCTTCCACACAGAGAAAATCACCTCCCCTCACCCCACAGGTGTCACATGTCGTTTCCCCGAACGGGGATTCGAAGGTGCGGCATTGCCAACCTCCGGAATAAAGATACCAACTTGCTGGCAGAATCGCTGCAGCCTGCATATTCATTAAAGGACCTTTTGCATATTATAATGCAGGTCCCGTTGTCGAGCAGAGGGGTGGCCGCCACGAGGCCCCATCTGCCGAAATCGGGATGGGGCCTGCTGGTGTCGGGGTCGGTGGCGGGCTGCCTCCATTGCTTTCTTCATTCCCACCACCATCGTACCTGGCATCGTAGAGCCTTCAAAATCCAGCCCTCTGTTTCCCATCCCCGGAGGGAGAATCCTACCCAAAGTAGTTGTATAATATCTGTCATTTCTTTGTTCTGCATTACAATTTCTCTTGTCTCTGCCTCTAAGGGACCTATGTTTAGTTTCAATAATTTATTTCCTTTTTTCATAACTATGGAACCTTTTATAATGTCTTTTTATGTCTCTAGCTAGTTTACTCTCATATCTTGTTTTTCTTGTTTACCAGCACATGCTATAATGATGTAAATTCATTGGGAACACATTATTGTATTATTTTTGTACAACGTAATTCATTAAAACAAATAATGCAGCTCCTTCTGGCTCCACTCCATTCCCTTTACATCCAAATTTGCAACATTTTTCAGCATAATTTAGATTTCCCACAGTGCCAGTGTACATAAATATGTCACGTTTCCTTCACTTAAAGATTTGCGTAGAACTCCATTTCAGGCAAGGAACAACCACAATAATAATTAGGTACAGCAAAGGCTCTTTTGTAAAGATGTCACCAAAATACCAACAAACTCTATTTACTGGTTGTGACTTTTTTTAAGAAATCCATCACAAGCTCAATAAGGTGCCAGTTTTTTTCTGTTGAGTCTAGTCTTAATGAATCAAGTAAGTAGCACAAAGTTCGGCTCGACTTGAGTGTTGCACGACAGACTGCTTAGCTTGGCAATTTGTTAAGTGTGGAAATTTCAAGGGTTGATCTCTTTCTAAAATTTAGTCAAGTTTGCATTTAGCATGGAACTTAACTTCAACATTAAATTGTAGTTTCTTTCAGTCTCAGTCAGTGACAAACAAGCTCGTGTCAGCTGCAGTTAGTTAAATAGATAGCTAGTTAGAACTGGTTCCCTAGTCGGCAGGGCCTGACTCAGGTCTCTGGAATTCCAGCTTGTATAAATACTGGAGGTTTTGCTGATGCACAAAGTAAGTAGTGCAACATTCTGCTCAACTTGAGTGCTTAATTTGGGAATTTGATACGTGTGGGAATTTGGTGTAGTGAGGGAGGAGGTGTATTCTGGTTTTTGACAGAACAAGCAGTGATCCAACAAACGGAGCTGGAGACAGTGAGTCCTCAGAGCTGAAGCCCAGTGGTATTAATTAGGTGAGCAAGTAAGTGATTGGTTAGTGAGTTTTAAGGTTTCTTCTTCCTTTCTAAACTGGGGCAGTACTTTAAACTGGTACTTGCGAGATATAAGTTTTGCATTAAGTTTGTAGCTTAACTAGTTTAACTACTTAATATAACTACAAATTATCAGTGATGTTTATAAACTTGAAACCTAATTAGTTAAATAAAACACAATAGAGATGGCAGGACAGGTGATGTGTCGTAGCTGCAGCATGTGGGAGCTGGTGGACACCAGTGTGATCCACTGCAACCACATCTACAGTAAGTGTCTGCAGCTCGAGGAAGTTGGCGCAGAGTTAATCAGCTGGCGTCTGAGACTTAATTGGTGCAGTGGTTAGCACCGCAGCCTCACAGTACCAGCGAGCCGGGTTCAATTCTGGGTGCTGCCTGTGCGGAGTTTGCAAGTTCTCCCTGTGACCTGTGTGGGTTTTTGCTGGGTGCTCCGGTTTCCTCCCATGGCCAAAGACTTGCAGGTTGATAAGTAAATTGGCCATTATAAATTGCCCCCAGTATCGGTAGGTGGTAGGAGAATTGAGGGAAGATGGGGTAGGAATATGGGATTAATGTAGGATTAGTATAAATGGGTGGTTGATGGTCGGCACAGACTTGGTGGGCTGAAGGGCCTGTTTCAGTGCTGTATCAATAAAAAAATAAAAAAATTTGGACACTGCATTGCATCAGGGAGGGGAAAAGTTACCTGGACACTTTGTTCCAGGAGGCAATCACACCCTTAGGCTAGGTACTTCAGATTTGGTCTGTTCTCAGGGATAAGAAGGTGTGTCTATGAATGAGGTAGGTATGGGGATCCAGAAGCTAGCAATGCAGGAGCCACAGCCTTTGCACTTGCCCAACAGGTTTGAGATTCTTGCAGCTTGTGTGGATAAGAGCAGGGGCTGCAGGGAGGATGAACAAACTGACTACAGCACCATGGTGCAGGGGACCATTCAAATGGGAGGAGTAAAGAGGAATGCAATAGTCATAAGGGACAGTATAGTTAGAGGGATAGATACTGTTCTCTACACCTGAGAATGTGAGTCCTGAAGGCTGTGTTGCCTGCCTGGTGGCAGGGTTAAGGACTTCTCCTCACGCCGGAGAAGAACTTGGAGTGGGAGGGGAAGGATCCAGTTGTCATGTCTCGACAGAGGTTCTGCTGAGGGAGTATGAGCAGCTAGGGGCTAAATTAAAAAGCAGGACCACAAGAGTAATAACTACGACCTGAGCCATGAACAAATTGGCATGAAATCAATAAGATCAGAGAGTTGAATGAGTGGCTCAAAGATTGGTGTGGGAGAAGTGGGTTTCGATTCATAGGGCACTGGCACCACTAATGGGGAAAGAGGGAGCTGTACCATTGGAGCAGCCCTCACCAAGAAACAGGCTAGGTCCAGTGTCCTGGTGTATCGTATAACTGGGGCTGTAGACAGGGCTTTAAACTAAATAGCGGGTAGGGGGTGCGGAGGCAGAGGGTTCAGGTGAGGGGAAATTTTGAAAGTTAATGAGAAAGGACAAGGCAATAGTGCAGGGTAGTGATACAGGTAATGATAACCTGAGTGTGACAGGAAGGGACAGAGTGTACAAACATAAGAGTGCATCAGCAAATAAAGTCAGAGTAGGGAAAAATGGTAAAAAGATGGAATTAAAGGCTCTTTATCTGAATGCATACAGCATTCGTAACAAAATGGATGAATTGGTTGCACAAATAGAAATAAATGGGTATGATATGATAGCCATTGCAGAGACATGGGGTTGAATTTTACCAGCCCTTCGACGTCGGGGGTCGTGGCGAGGGGGCCTGGAAAATTCTTCCAGGAGAGGCCCGACATGACCCTCGGCGCCAGGAAGGCCCCGTTGCATTTTACTGGCACCTCGGTGTGGCACCACCCCCACCACCCCACCACTCAGCAGTGGGGCCTTCAGTTAAATATTAAAATTAATTAAAATAAATGCAAGGTAACTTACCTTGACCCGATGGCCGTCGCACGCCGATATTCCAGCCGGTGGCCGGAACGCCCACACCTTTGGATCTTCATTTGGAGATCCAAAGTGTGACACTGAAGGGGAGGGTGGAGGAGTGAAATTTTCATGGTGGGGTGGGGTGGGATGGGGAGCGGAGAAATCTGTTTCCATTAGCTGAGCCCCTGTGTGAAATATCACAGGGGCTCAGCGGCACACAAGTCAGACGTGCACCGTGCCTTCTTTCAAGCCAAGAATGGCGGCGAGTTTATAAAATTCAGCCCAGGGTTGCAAGGTGAGCAAGGCTGGGAACTAAATATTCAAGAGCATTTGACATTTTGTGAGGATAGTAAGAAAGTAAAAAGAGGTGGGGTAGCTCTGCTAATAAAGGATGAGATCAGTACAGTAGTGAGAAATGATCTTAGGGCTCATAAGATCAAGATTAGAATCAATTTGGGTGGAGATAAGAAATAGTAAAGGAAAGAAGTCACTGGTGAGAGTAATTTATAGGGGCCCCTAACAGTAGCTGCGCTCCAGGACAGAATATAAATCAAGAAATAATGGGAGCTTAAGAAAAGGTACTGCAATAATCGTGAGTGATTTTAATCTTCATATAGATTGGACTAATCAAATTGGAAAGGTAGCCTGGAGGATGACTTCATAGATTGTATTTAGGACAGTTTCTTAGAACAATACATTCTGGAACCAACCCTGGAGAAGACTATTGTAGACCTAGTGCAGTGTAATGAGACAGGATTAATAAATGACCTCATAGTAAAGGATCATCTAGGCAAGAGTGATCATAACATGATAGAATTTCACATTGAGTGTGAGGGTGAGAAGTTTCGGTCTGAAACAAGTGTCTTACACTTAAATAAAATCAATTACATGGGTATGAAGACAGAGTTGGTTAAAGTGGACTGGTAAAATAAGTTAAAAGGTAAGACAGTAGAGAAACAGTGGCAGACACTTAAGGTGACATTTCATAGCTCTCAACAAAGGTATATTCCATGCAGAAAGAATAACTCTGAGAAGGATAAACCATCTGTGGCTAACTTATGAAGTTAAGAATGGTATCAAATTGAAAGAAAAGGTTTACAATGCTGCAAAGATTAGTGGTAGGTCAGAAGATTGGGAAAATTTTAGAAACCAGCAGAAGATGACTTAAAAAAGGAGAAATTAGAGTATGAGAGTAAACTAGCAAGAAATATAAAAACAGGCAATAAAAGCTTCTACAAATATATAAAAAGACAGTAGCTAAAGTATGTGTTGGTTCCTTAGAGGATGAGACTGGGGAATTAATAGAACCATAGAAAAAATACAGCACAGAAGGAGGCCATTCAGCCCATCATGTCTGTGCTGACCGCCCAAACTAATCCCACCTTCTAGCACCAGGTCTATAGCCCTGCAGGTTATAGCACCTCAGGTACTTGTCCAGGTACCTTTAAAAGAATTGAGGGTTTCTGCCTCCACCACCATCCGTGACAGCGAATTCCAGACACCCACCATCCGCTGGGTGAAAAAGGTTCCCGTCATGTCCCCTCTAATCCTTCTACCAATCACCTTAAATCTGTGTCCCCTGGTAACTGACATCCCCACCAGGAGAAACAGGTCCTTCCTGTCCATTCTATCTATGCCCCTCATAATTTTGTACACCTAAATCAAGTCACCCCTCAGCCTCCTCAGTTCCAGGGAAAACAACCCTAGCCTATCCAATCTTTCCTCATAGCTGCAACCTTCACGCCCTGGCAACATTCTTGTAAATCTTCTCTGTACTCTCTCCAGAGCAATTATGTCCTTTCTGTAATATGGTGATCAGAACTGGATGCAATACTCCAGCTGTGGCCTAACCAATGGTCTATAGAGTTCCAGCATCACATCCCTGCTTTTGTACTCTATACCTCAGCCAATAAAGGAAAGTAATCCATATGCCTTATTCACCACTCTATCCACCTGTCCTGCCACATTCAGGGGCCTGTGGACATGCACTCCAAGGTCTCACTTCTTCTACCCCTCTTAATATCCTCCTGTATATTGTATATTCCCTTGCTTTATTTGCCCTCCCCAAATGCATTACCTCACATTTATCTGGATTGAATTCCATTTGCAACTTTTCCTCCCAGTCAACTAAACCATTGATATCATTCTGGAATCCAGGGCTTTCCTCCTCACTATCAACTACATGACCAATTTTTCAGCAAATTTCCCAACCATGCCTCCCACATTTAAGTCCAAATCATTAATATTTACTGCAAACAGCAAGAGATCCAACACTGAGCCCTATGGATCACCACTGGAAACCACTTTCCATTCGCAAAAACATCAGTTGACTACTACCCTTTGTTTCCTGTAACTGAGCTAATTCTGGATCCAACCTGCCACCTTCCCCTGTATCCCATGGGTTTTCATTTCACTGACCAGTCTGTCATGCGGGATCTTGTCAAGTGCCTTACTAAAATCCATGTAAACCACATCCACTGCACTACCCTCACCAATCCTCCTTGTCACTTCCTCAAAAAACTCAATCAAGTTAATAAGACATGACCTTCCCCTAACAAATCCATGCTGACTATCCCTGATTAATCCATACCTAAGTGACCGTTTATCCTGTCCCTCAGGATAGATTCTAACAATTTACCCACCATCGAGATCAGACTGACTGACCTATAATTACCTGGTCTGTCCCTCGCACCCTTTTTAAACAATGGTACAACGTTCACAGACCTCCAATCATCTGGTACCTCGCCTGTATCTAGTGGGGATTTGAAGATGATCCTCAGCGCATCCACTATTTTATCCCTGGCTTCCTTTAACAACCTGGGATGCAATCCATCTGATTCTGGCAATTTATCCACTTTCAGGGATGTCAGACCCTCAGGCACTTCCTCTCTCATTATGTTTATCGTATCTAATATTTCACACTCCTCCTCTTTAACTACAATGTCTGCATCAACCCTCTCCTTTGTGAAGACAGAGACAAAAAACTCGTAAGAACCCTGCCCACATCTTCTGCATCCACGCATAAGTTCATCTGTACATCTGATAGGCCCTACCCTTCCTTAGTTATCCTCTTGCTTTTCATGTACTGATAAAACATCTTTGGGTTTTCCTTGATTTTACCTGCCAATAATTTTTCATGTCATCTCTTTGTTTTTCTAATTTCCTTTTTAACTTCACCCCTGCACTTTCTATACTTCTCTCAGCTTTCTAAAATATTAAGATAGTTGTGATCATCATAAACTTTCTTCTTCTGCTTTATCTTACCCTGTAAGCTTTTAGATAACCAGGGGGCTCCAGATTTGGCAGCACCACCCTTAATCTTTGTGGGGACATGCCTACACTGTGCCCATAGTATCTTGCTCTTCAATGCCTCCCACTAGTTTGCCACTGATTTTCCTTCAAGTAGCTGTATCCAGTCCACTTTCGCCAGGTCACCTCTCAGTTTTGTAAAATTTGCCTTCCCCCAATTTAGAACCTTTGCTTCTGTTTTATCTTTGTCCTTTTCCATGATTATGCTAAAACTAACTATATTATGGTCACTATCTCCAAAATGGTCACCCACTATTACTTCATCCACTTGATCAGCTTCATTACCGAAGACTAAATCTAGAATTGCGCCCCTCTCGTTGGGCTTATTACGTGCTGGCTAAAAAAGTTCTCTTGAACACAGTTCAAGAATTTTGTTGCCCCCTCTGTGTCCTTCACATTGTTTCTATCCCAGTTGATATTGGGGTAGTTGAAATCCCCAACTATTATTGCCCTAAAGTTTTTGCACTCAGAAATCTGCCTACATATTTGTTCTTCAATCTCCCTCTCACTATTTGGGGGTCTATTGTACACTCCCAGTAATGTAGCTGCCCCGCTTTTATTTCTGAGCTCCATCCATATGGCCTCATTTAATGATTCATTAAGCATATCATCCCTCCTCAAAGCTGTTATTGATTCCTCAGCTAATAATGCTCCACCCCTTCCTTTTTTAATCTCCCTCTCTATCAAACCTGAAAATGTTATATCCAGGGATGTTGAGCTGCCATTCTTGCCCCTCTTTAAGCCAAGTTTCCATGATAGCAATGATATTGTGTTGCCATGTGTCTATCTGTGCCATTAATAATATTAATAAAATCAACAATGGGAAAGAATAAAATGGCAGAGACTTTGAAAAAGTATTTGTTGTCTGTCTTCACAGGAGAAGCCACTAAAAGCATCCCAAGATGAGCATAAAATCAAGAGTCAAAAGGGAGGGACTTAAAACAATCACTATCATTAGAGAAAATATACTAGCAAAATGAATGGGACTAAAGGCTGACAGGTCCCTTGGACCTGATGGCCTGCATCCTAGGGTCATAAAAGAATTGGCTGCAGAGGTAGTAGATGCATTGTGCTTGGACACCTCCTAACTGACCGCAAACGTGTTTTGCTAAAATGTTACGTTAGCCCCTTTCTAGGTCAAATAAACAGACAAATGACAGGTTTTCTCATAGATTAAAAAAGTAACTATTTTTACACAGTTCCCAAAATGGTCACAACCTCACCCACACGCACATTCACTCCCACACACATTGTGACGGAAACCACACCTGCCAAATGGAAACATATTAATTTCATCATTTGGAACATTATTTGAACTTTTACTGGACATTGAACATAACTTGTTTAAAAATACCACAGAGCTGAATGGCTGAAAACATGGCTGCACATTTGCATTCTGAAAGACAGTTGCATTGAGAGACAATGGGAGTGCTCCCTGATTCAATTAGCCAGATAAGTTTTATCAATGGCGATGATCAAAAGACATTGAGAGTCATTGTCTGTGTAAGAGCCAGCACTCCATCCCCCCACCGAGTGTGTCTCGTAAGCTTTGAAGAATCAACAACACTTGCAGGCAATGCTGTTTCAAACAAAGAGCTGGTCACAGATCACAGATCACAGAATAATACCGTGCAGAAGAGGCCCTTTGGCCCATCAAGTCTGCACCGATGCAGTAAAGACACCTGGCCTGTCTACCTAATCCCATTTGCCAGCACGTGGCCCATAGCCTTGAATGTTATGATGGGCCAAGTGCTCATCCAGGTACTTTTTAAAGGATGTGAGGCAACCTACCTCTACCACCCTCCCAGGCAGTGCATTCCAGACCGTCACCACCCTCTGGGTAAAAAGGTTCTTCCTCATATCCCCCTTAAACCTCCTGCCCCTCACCTTAAACTTGTGTCCCTTAGTTGAAGGGTCAGTTATCCACCCTGTCCATGCCCCTCATAATCTTGTACACATCGATCAGGTGACCCCTCAGTCTTCTCTGCTCCAGTGAAAACAACCCAAGCCTATCCAACCTCTCTTCATAGCTTAAATGTTCCATCCCAGGCACCATCCTGGTGAATTGCATCTGCACCCCCTCCAGTGCAATCACATCCTTCCTATAATGTGGTGACCAGAATTGCACACAGTACTCCAGCTGTGGCCTTATCAAAGTTCTATACAACTCCAACATGACCTCCCTGCTTTTGTAATCTATGCCTCAATTGATAAAGGCAAGTGTCCCATATGCCTTTTTCAATACCCTATTAACCTGCCCTTCTGCCTTCAGAGATCTATGTACAAACATGCCCAGGTCCCTTTGTTCCTCGGAACTTCCCAGTGTCAGACCATTCATTGAATACTATTGTGTCACATTACTCTTTCCAAAGTGTATCACCTCACACTTTGCAGCGTTAAATTCCATCTGCCACTTTTCTGCGCATTTGACCATCCCATCTATATCTTCCTGTAGCCCAAGACACTCAACCTCACTGTTAACCACTCAGCCAATCTTTGTGTCATCCACGAACTTACTGATCCTAGCCCCCACATAGTCATCTATGTCGTTTATATAAATGACAAACAATAGGGGACCCAGCACAGATCCCTGTGGTACGCCACTGGACACTGGTTTCCAGTCACTAAAACAACAGTCTGTCATCACTCTCTGTCTCCTACAGCTAAGCCAATTTTGAATCCACCTTATCAAGTTAACCTGTATCCCATGTGTATTTGCTTTCTTGATAAGTCTCCCATGTGGGACCTTGTCAAAGGCTTTGCTGAAATCCATGTAAACTACATCAACTGCACTACCCTCACATGACTAACCTGCTGACCAACCTGGGAATTGATTGAATTGTGCCTCACAGAAAGTTTTGGAGCAGACTACAATTTTGAAGACCAAAGAGAAGCAAGGTCTCTCTCTCTCACGCAAAGGTCCAGGGACCCACTGAAGCAACTTAAGCCTCAAGACAGAAGGCCCCTGCAGCCTACTGGTACCAGCGAAACAAGTTTAAAAGTGTGCACTGGGCCCCAATGAGAACTGCTAGACTTAAGTCCAAACAAGTTCTTGACATCTAAACCAAAAAACAGTAATTGAATTCCATCTACTACTTCAAACCTTCCCCCTTTAATTCTTTCTCCTCCTGTGTATCTATTTGTATGTGTATTTATCACGTATGCATGCTACGTCACATGTTTTTAGTAGTTTTAATTGAGTTACAGTGTTAAGGTTAATAAACTTTCACCTTTATTGTTTAAACCTGAAAAAGTCTGTCTGATTGGTTCATTTACAGTTACAATTAGAAAGCAGTGAGCAAGGACTCACTGAGGTGAAGCTAAAGACACTGTGTTTTAAAAAGTTAAATCCTGTTATGGCCAAACCAGGAAGTGGGTGAGAGGGAAGCCTGAGACCCCTTCCTCACCTGATCATAACAACATACACAAGAACAGATAAAGCAAAAAAGAGTAAGTGCTTTAAAGTTCAAAGTGAGGTAAGTGTTTGTGGTTTACAGTATACCTGCTGAATCTTCTCAGGGGGACAGTCTCTTGTAAAGGTGCAGGCCTCGGTGTTTGTAGTCTTGAACTTGAGGTGTTAGAGAATACTAGTGGTTACAGTGCAGCACAACACCAAGCTGGTAGTGTGGATTTTATTACCTTTACAAATGGCGAATCTTAAAGTCACTTTTTGTGATGTCTCTGTTGTGGTGGTTGTTCAGTAGAGTTCCTTTTGCTTGGCAGGATCTCTTGCACAGCCTCTGACTTGACTGCTTTCTGAAAATGTTGACTTGATCTCCCCTCTCTTTCTCCAGAGGGCTACTTTTAAAGATAGAAATCCATCACATTTGAGTTTCTGTTAGGAGACACATGGCCCTCTCCCCCGATGTGACCACACAATTGGCCAGGATGTGGAGACCATGGCTATCAACTGATGTCAGAATGGGGACCATTCTGTTACCATGGTGCTATTTCACACCTAATCATTTTGGTTTGGGCTGTGAGTCAGTTTGTCTCCAGAATCCTTTGTTAGCTCTTTCATGTTGATAATTCATTAATATGCAATCATGCTCCTTTTAATTTCAAAGCAGGTTCTCCCAGAACTACTTCAGATGAGGTTAATGAGGCCTAGTTGTACAGACAGGTTTGTTGATTTCCAGGACAGGAGGAGTCACGTAACTGCTACTCCCTTTTTGACGGTTATACAAGTGTCCATGTTCCTGTAGTTTTGTTTAACAGTTGATTTTTTAATTCATATTTCTTCCATTTCATTTTTTTGTTTCATCACAGTTCCTTCCATGTATAACAATTTTTTGTAATCTTCCAAAATTCCCTAGATTCTGGAGAGGTCCCAGCGGCTTGGAAAACCACAGATGTAACACTTCTATTCAAGAAAGGTGGGGAGGGGGGAGGGGTGACAGAAAGTGGAAAAACTATAGGCTAGTTTGTCTAACATCTATCATTGGGAAACTGCTAGAATCCATTATTAAGGAAGTAGTAGCAGGAAATTTCGTAAAGCAGAATATAATCAGACAGAGTCAACATGATTTTATGAAAGGGAAATGTGTTTGACAATTTTATTTGAGTTCTTGTAACAAGCAGGATAGATAAAGGGGAATCAGTAGATGTAGGGTATTTGGATTTCTAAAAGGCATTTGATAAGGTGCCACATAATAGGTTACTACACTAGATAAGAGCTCATGGTGTTGGGGGTAATATTTTAGCATGGATAGAGGATTGGCTAACTAATAGGAAACAGAGAGTTGGGATAAAAGGGGCATTTTCAGGATGGCAAACTGTCTAGTGGAATGCCACATGGATCAGTGTTGGAGCCTCAACTATTTGCAATCCATATAAATAACTTGGATGAAGGTACTGTGCGTATTATAGCCAAATTTTCAGACGATACAAAGATATGTGGAAAAGCAAATTGTGAGGAGGACATAAAGGGCTGAATTTTATGAGCGCGGCACAAATTGCGGCAGCGCACTTTGATCTTGGTGGTCTGCCTGCGCGGATCCGCCATCACTGAGCCCCCACAAGGGGTCATTTCATGCAAGGGCTCATTTAAATGGAGGGGGTGGAGCAGGTGCTCCTGATGACATGGGGGCTGGCCGCTCCATACCCGGCGGCGTCCGGTGCCACTGTGCAGGCGCAGCCCCATTTTCATAGGCTTCAAGCTCTGACAGATTATTTGAATTTTTAAAGCCAGCATCACCTTTTATTTGAATAAAATCATTTCGTTACACATCAAAGCCCCCCTTCCAAACCCCCAATGATGAAACAATATATTTATTTCCCTCTCTTTCCCCCCACCACCTCACCGAAAAGCCATTTTTGCCGGTCCCAAACTTTTAACCCCAAACTTTGCATCTTTGCCCTTCAACCCCTTCCCACCATCCCCTCAGCCAATTGAATCAGTTTTCACCACTCTCTCACCCAGCCCTGAGAATTTCACTCTTCTCACCCTCCCCACCAGTGTCACGCCTCGGATGTCCATGCGGACATCCGAAGGCACACAGGTTCCAGCCAGCAGCCAGAATATCAACGTGGGACACCCATCAGGACCAGTTAAGTTTATTTGCATGATTTTTAATTAATTTTGATATTGAAATGAAGGCCCCGTTGCTGAGCGGCAGGGGGCTGCACTGAGGCCTTGCCACCGCCAGTAAAATGCGGCAGGGCCTTCTCGGCATCAGGGGTCGAGGCGGGCCTCTCCCAGAAGAATTTTCTGGGCCTTCCCTCCATGGCCCCCCGACGTCGGAGGTCTGGTAAAATTCATCTGATAGTGTCTGCAAAGACATATGGATAGTTTAAGTGAGTGGGCAAAAATTTGGCAGATGGAGTATAATGTGGGAAAATATAATGTTGTTCCCTTTGGCAGGAAGAATAGAAAAACAGAATATTATTCACATGGGGAGAGACTGCAGAGGGATTTGGGTGTCCTTTTCGATGAATCACAAAAAGTTAGCCTGCTGGTACAGCAAGTATTTAGGAAGGCAAATGGAATGTTAGCATTTATTGCAAAGGGATGGAGTATAAAAGTAGGGAAGTCTTGCTACAACTGTACAGGGCATTGGTGAGACAACACCCAGAGTAATGCGTACAGTTTTGGTCTCCTTACTGAAGGAGGGATATACTTGCATTGGAAGCAGTTCAGAGAAGGTTCACTAGGTAGATTCCTGGGATGAAGGAGTTTAGAAAATTGAGAGGTGACTTTGTTGAACTGTATAAGATTCTGAGGCAGCTTGACAGTGTAGATGCTGAGAGCATGTTTCTCCTCATGGGGGAATCTAGAAATCGGGGGCACAGTTTCAAATAAAGGGTCTCCCTTTTAAGACAGAAATGAGGAGGAATTTCTTCTCTCAGATGGTCATTAATCTTAGGAATTCTCTTCCCCAGTGAGCAGTGGAGGCTGTGTCATAGAATATATTCAAGGCTGAGTTAGACAGATTTTTGTTCGACAAGGGAGTGGAGGAATATGGGGATCAGGCAGGAAAGTGGAGCTAAGACCACAGTTAGATCAGCCATGATCATATTGATAGGTGGAGCAAGCTCGAGGGGCTGAAAGGCCTACTCCTGCTCCTATTTCTTGTCAAATGCCTTGTGAGTAAGTGTATTTTTCCCACCTTTCAATAATAAAATTCTTCCACTGGAACCTTTGCCTAATTACTAGTGCACCACATGAGCCATTTTGGGCTGGTGGTTAGAATCAAACAAATATGCCAGGGAAGAAAACAATTATGGCATGTAATTACTGTAATTAGCTTGTGAAAGGTAATTGAATATTCAAAGTTGTCCTGAGAAAACAAATTGCTGGCTGGTGAGTTACAGTATTCCAACACCATCAGGAGATAAATTAAAATATTTCAAGCTATGAAACAAATTTTAAATCTTAATCAAAGCACACTGAATGAAGCCTCTGTTGATCATTTTGGGGGAGGAATGTTATTCGTTATTATACAATCACAGTTTACAGCAAACTTCATATATGAAATGAAAATATAAAATTAAAATTAAATTCACTGAGTAATTGTCTCTCGAGACAAGGAGGCCAAAGAAGAAAAGAAGAATTTGGAATCAACAGTTTTGGCAAAGAAAGTGCCATTGCTGACAGAATCAAAATTGTTTTAGTATAATTTTCCTCCCCCTAACCTCTTCTAAACTGTGAAATTCTGAGTTGTTTGAAAGTAAAAGGTTTTACTGCTAATAATTTGCATATCTTTTTGTTGCGAAGTGAGAGTTTGGAGGATCCAACTTATTTTTGTTTTTTTGTATTCATGCATGGGATGTGGACATTTCTAACAAGGCCAACATGTATTGCCTATCAGTAATTTTCCTTGAGAAGGTGGCAGTAAGCTGCATTTTCGAGCCATTGCAGTTCATGTGGTGAAGGTATACTCTCAGTGCTGTTAGGGAGTGTGTTCCAGGGTTGTTGACCCAGGTACAGTGAAGGAACAGCGATATAGTTCCAAATCAGGTTGTGACTTGAAGGGGAGCTCACAGGTGGTGGTGTTCCCATGCCCCTGTTGCCCTTATCCTTCGAGGTGGTAGAGATTGTGGGTTTAGGAGGTGCTGTCAAAAGATCGTGGGTTTGGAAGTTGCTGTCGATGGTTTTCACCATACGGTAACTCACCAATTTTCTTCTCTTCCCTCGATAGTATATAGTTCCAAGAGTGCCAATAGCTCCAGGAACTCACCTAAGTGGCCATATTTTAACAAACATTCAGTGAGTGCTGACAAGCTGCTCAACAATGGAAGGCTTGGACCTCTTCTCACTCACTTTTCACTTTAACACATGCTGGGTTCTTTCAACTTTAGACAACAATGTAAAATGTCTGATATCAGCTCAGCCACCCATCAAACACCGATGATTTACATTTCCCTGGAAACTAAAATCTGGAGAGTTTTTACTGTGTGGCCGAGCTGATATTTCACATTTCACACTGTTTTTAAAGTCAATTACCCCCCTTCACTTTCCTGTGATCCGGAGCAGGAGCCCTAATTGTTATTTTTTCCCCCTCCTTAACTAAGTAACACAGAGCACTGCTGTCCTTGTTATTGATCATGTTACGGCCAGGTGAGAAAGGTTTCTAGGGGTTCATCTCAGCCTTCACCTGGTCTTACCATAACAGGGTTTAATTTTAAAGACACCATGTTTTTAGCTCCCCCTTGGTGAATCCTTGTTCACTGCTTTCCAATTATAAGGTAAAGAACCCAGCACAAACAGGTTTTCTTAGGTTTAAAGAAGAAAAGTAGAAATTTATTAAACTTAAACTTAAACTCTAATTTGGTTAATGCCTACGGATACACAATACACCCACACTAGCATACATATGCGATACACACATGCAAATAGAGACAGAAAAGAGCAGAAGAAAAATAAAGTGGAAAAGTATGAGGCAATATCTGAAGAGTTTTTGTTATGGTTCTTTGAGCTCACTGTCGAGTCCTTGATTGTAGGTAGATCTTGCTTTTCATTGGGACCCAGTATTCTTCTTCAGCCTTGTTCACTGTAGGAGACTTTTCTCTCCTGGGATTCATGTGTCTTCAGTGGATTTGGAGTTCCGTGAGAAAGACATGGGAACAGACAGGAGAGATCTTCTCAGTCCAGGAGCAAACAGACACTCTGAGTTCAAACTGTTTGTACAATTCAGAAAAACAGAGGTGGCCAAGCAGGTTAGTCATGTGACTAATTGGTCTGACCACGTCTTGGATTGGATTACCTTAGCAATCTCTGGAATGCTCCTCTTACAGACAATACCTGGTGATCAAGTTCCATTGTGGATTGAATGTGTCAGGGAATGGTCCTTTGTCCTTCCAAGCACCGTCTGTTAATATACAAATGTCTTTTCCAGCCACGGCTGATCTGTTTAACAAGTCCTTTCTTCACTCCAGTAACAGTTTAAAATCAATGTTGATGACAAAATTAATGTACCTCATTTTTGGCAGGTGGGGGCCTCACATGACAATCAGTTGATTCAGCACGAATCAGTAGTCAAATCTGGATTGCTCTGGTTTGCATGGGCTCACTGGAAACTGGATTAACTCATCATGCCTTTAGGGATACCTAAAAGATTAGTTTCTAACAGTTTCGACTTCACATAATTCTTGGGGCAATAAATAATTCTTGAAAAAAAAGTTGAAGCAGATTATAAGGAAGTAAAAGCAAAATACTGCGGATGCTGGAAATCTGAAATAAAAACAAGAAATGCTGGAAATACTCAGTAGTCTGGCAGCATCTGTGGAGAGAGAAGCAGATTTAACGTTTCGGGTCAGTGACCCTTCTTCGGAACTGGCAAATATTAGAAATGTCAAAGGTTATAAGCAAGTAAAGCAGGAGTGGGCCAAGAGATAACAAAGGAGAAGGTGTAAATTTCTTCCCCATGGCAATAAAACAAATCGGCAAACTCCTGCATTAACACTGTAGACCCAGTAAAAACACATACAGTAAAAACACATACAGTAAAACAACTAAGAACTTAATTAAAACAAAGCGGCCAGTAACACAAAAATGAACAGTGTGTTGAAGGGAGGATGGGTAAAAGAGACCACAGCACACAGATGGCCAAGGAATTGTAGATATGATTATAGAAAAGGTATTGAGGAGGATCCCAGAAAAGAGGAGTCGTCATGGACACCAGATATGATTAAACTCATAATAGACATTGGGAAACTGTGAAGTTTTGAACAGGTTCTCACTGAGCCACATAAGGAATTATCATTATGTCATTGTACCAGACCCCTATGAGTAAGTAAGAGGGGAGGGTCTTAGATACAAGATTTAACCCCTGACTGAAACTGAGGAAAGTACGACAACCCCGGGGAAGAACACTCGAGAAGATACCCTGAGCCAGGGGCTCAGAGAACAGACGAGCAGCCACAATTCGAGACTGATCACCTCGTGTCTTGATGGGTAGTATACTGTACAAGTGGTGAGAGCTTGTACTTTGATGATTTAGTGCGTGAATAAAATATTGATATACCTTTCACCAATCGGATTCCGTGGATTCTTTAAGAGTAAGTGCGTGTTATGCATAACATAACTTTACAAATTGTTTCGTAGAAATTTTGCAGAATTACTGCCCAAGTTCATCTCCAAACAGACAAAAATCTTTGAAGGTGGCAAGGCTGGTTGATACAGCTGTTTTTAAAATATACAATATCCTTGGCCTTATAAATAGAGTTATACAGTACAAAAGCACGGAAGTTATGCTAAATCTTTATAAACTGAGGTTAGGCCTCAGTTGGAGTACTGTGTTCGATTCTGGATGCCACATCTAGAAAGAATATTAAGCTTTTGGAGAGGATGCAGAGGCAATTTAGTAGAATGGTACCAGGGATGAGGGTCTTCCATTCTCTGGAGAGATGAGAGAAGCTGGATTTTTTCTCCTGAGAGCAGAGAAGGCTCAGGGGAGGTTTAACACAGGAGTCACATGTAGGCCAGACCAGGTATGAATGACAGATTTCCTTCCCTAAAGGACATTAGTGAACCAGATGGGTTTTTACAACAATCAACAAAGGTTTCATGGCCGTACTAGACTAGCTTTTTTCAAAATTCCAGATTTATTAATCGAGTTCAAATTTCACCATCTGCTGTGGTGGGATTTGAATCCACATCCCCAGAGCACTAGCCTGGGCCTAGTGATATTACCACTATGCTACTGCCTCCCCCTAGTTATTTTAAGCATCCATGGAAATAACAAAATAATCACTTAGTTAAATAAGGTACTGTTATAAATGTCAAGCAATCTGCATTTCTGAGTGTATTTGAATACTGGCAGCTTTCGATTTGCATTGTATAGCTTTAAAGGACAACGTACATTTGCATAACTTTGCATATTGTTTATACTGTAGAGGTTGTGAGCATAATCTGTCAATCTGACATATTTATTACACTCTTTCTGCAAATCAATCTTTTAAATGTGATTACTTTGTGCTTGGTATTGAACTTAATACAGCAGTCAGGGAAAAGAGAGACTTTTTCAGTCACCCTAACTTAAAAATAAGATCACATTAAAAGCATAAATTGCTGTTTGGAAACTAACAGAAATGATACATTTTTCAATTAAGATGTGTAACTTTGTTATGCTTAAATTAAAGCTGCTGAACATACCTAAAACTGAAATTTATTTGCTGACTACTTTTTTGAACTGTAGAGTGCTATAAAATATGCAAAGGCAACACATGCATCTCCATTGATGCTCTGAATCATAGCGGGTATCAATAATTTCAGGCTAATAGGTAACCACACATTGGTTATGTCTGCAAGCCTGATAGGTTTGACATAAATAATGGGTATGTTCTGTAGTATAAGTAAAGCACTAACATATGAGGCACAAATGAATATAAAAATCAGTGGGATTATAATAAATAAATCGAAAGAAAAAAAACTTGCATTTATATCACACCTTTCAAAACACGAGGCATTCCAAAGCACTTTACAGCCAATGAAGCACTTTTAAAGTATAATCAGTGTTGTAATGTAGGAAACGCAGCAGCCAATTTGCACACAGCAGCTCCTACAAACAGCAATGTGATAGTGAACACATCATTTTTTTTTTGTGATGTTGATTGAGGGATAAATATTGATCAGGACACCAGGGATAACTCCCCTGCTCTTCTTCAAAATAGTGACATGGGATCTTTTAGGTCCACCTGAGAGGGTAGACAGGACCTCAGTTTAATGTCTAATTTGAAAGACAGTGCCTCTGACAGTGTAGCACTCCCTCAGTACTTCACTGGAGTGTAAACCTTGATTTCTGTGCTCAAGTCCTGAATCCAGGATCTTCTGAGTCAGAGATAAGAGTGCTCCCAACTGAACCACAGCTCACACAATGCAGAACAAAATGTTGAAAAGGTGTTTCAAATGTAACCTCTGTAAACAAGTATTGATTAACATATGGAAATGCATGATGATTACCCCATTTACCAATTTTAGACAAGGTACACTTCTACTCTGTTCACACTTTTTTTCCATTATGTCTTGACCCCTCCACTATCTCTACATTGTCAGACTGCTTATCTGACATCCAGTACTGGATGAACAGAAATTTCCTCAAATAAAATATTGGGAAGACTGAAACCATTGTCTAAGGTCCCTGCCACAAACTACGTTCCCTCACCACCAATCCCATTCCTTTCTGCTGTGTGCAAATTGGCAACTATCTGATGATGAACGAGACTATTTGCAATGTTGGTGTCATATTTGATCCTGAGATGAGCTTCCAACCATACAGCCACGCCATGACTAAGACTGCCTATTTCCGCCTTGGTAACATCGCCCACCTCTGCCACCCCCTGCCCCCGCTCTTCTGCTGCTGAAACCCTCATCCATGCATTCGTTACCTCAATTGTTGACTATTCTAATGCACTCCTGGCTAGCTTGTCACTTTCTACCCTCTGTAAACTTGAAGTCATCCTGTTGACACCTATGTCCAAACTTGCACCAAACATAATTCACCCATGTGCTCACTGACCTACACTGGCTCCCAGTTAAACAATGCCTTGCTTTGAAAATTCTCATCCTTGTTTTCAAATCCCTTCATGGTCTGGCTTCTCCCTATGTATGTAATCTCCTCTTGCCCCACAACCCTCCAAGATATCTGCAGTTCAGCCTCTTGAGCATCCTTGATTTTAATCACTCCACCATTGGTGGCTGTGCCATCAGCAGGCTAGACACTAAGCTCTGGAATTCCCTCCCTAAATCCCTCCACCTGTCTACCTTGCTTTCCTCCTTTAGCACACTCCTTAAAACCTACCTATTTGACCTAGCTTTGGCCATCTGCCCTAATATCTCCTTATGTGGCTTGGTGTCATATTTTGTTTCATAATGTCTCTGTGAACTGCCTTGGGACATTTTATCACATTATAGGTGCTATTTAAGTACAAGTTGTTGTTTTTGTTGTTGTTGACTTTTGTTTACCCTCTCCTTAGCAATTTGCACATCGCTATTGTGTCCTGTTTCTCGCTCTCACTACCTTTGCTGATTTTCTTTAGAGTCATTTATTTCTGACATAGTAGGAGGCCATTTGGCCCATTGAGTCCAGGCTGGCTGTCCATGGAGCTATCCAGTCAGTCGCACTCCCCCCTCGATTCTCCATAGCCCTACAAGTTTATTTCCTTCAGGATCTCATCCAATTTCCTTTTGAAATCATTGATTGTCTCCACTTCAAAACCCTTGTGGGCAATGAGTTTCAGGTCATTACCACTCGCTGCATCAAAAAAACTTCTTCCTCATACTTCCCCTGCCACTCTTGCTCAAAACATTCAATCTGTGTCCCCTAGTCCTTGTGCCATCAGTTAAGGGGAACAGTTTTTCCTTGTCTAACTTATTTAAGAGTGTTGTAATCTTGTACACCTCTATCAAATCTCATCTTAATCTCCTTTGCTCCAGGGAGAACAACTCCAGCTTTTTCAACCTAACCTTGTAACTAAAATCCCTCATCCCTGGAATCATTCTGGCAAATCTCCTCTGCACCCTTTCAAGGATCCTAACATCATTCCTAAAGTGTGGTGACCAGAAGTGGATGCAATACTCTAGTTGGGGCCTTATCACAGCTTTATAAAGGTTCAGCATAACCTCCCTGCTTTTGTACTCTATGTCTCTATTTATGAAGCCCAAGATCCCATATGTTTTGCTAACCGTTCTCTCAATATATCCTGTCACCTTCAAAGATCGATGCACATGCATCCCGATGTCCCTCTGTTCCTGTACACTCTTTAGAAATATACTATTAAGTCAATATTGCCTCACCCTATCCTTTCTGCCAAAATGCATCACCTCACACTTGTCTGTATTAAATTCCAACAGCCACTTGTCTGTCCATTCTGTTAGCCTAACTATGTCCTATTGCAGGGCACTTCATATCATCCTCAGTTTGCCACTCCTCCAAGTTTGCTATCATCAGCAAATTTTGAAAGTCTACTCTGCATTCCAAGATCCAAGTCATTTTATATATAACAAAAAAAGCAGTGGTCCTAGTATTGACCCTTGGGGAACACCACTATCTACCATCCTCCAGTCTGAAAAACAACCATTTATCACAACTTGCTGTTTTATGTCCTTAAGCCAATTTTTTTATCCAATTGGACACTGACCCTCCTTTTCCATGAGCCTCAATTTTGTTAACCAGCCTTTTATGTGCTACTTTGTCAAACTGTTTTGTAAAATCCATATAGACAACATCCATCACATTCCTTTCGTCAACCTTCTCTGTTACTTCATCAAAAAATTCAATTAGATTAGTTAAGCATGAACTTCCTTTCACAAATCTGTGCTGGCTTTCCTTAATTAACTCAGCCCTCTCCAACTGCCTGTTTATTTTTTCCCTGATGATTGTTTCGGAAATCTTAGCCACCGCTAATATTAAACTAAATGGCCTGTAGTTGCTAGGATTGTCCTTACACCCTTTCTTGAATAAGAGTGTTAAATTTGCCACTCTCCAACCCTCTGGCACCTCCTCTATATCTAGGGAAGATTGAAAAATTATTGAAAGCCCTTCTATCTCCACCCCCACTTCCTTTAGCAACCTGGGATGCAAGTCATCTGGACCAGGTGACTTATCGACCTTAAGCATAGCCAGCCTTTCCGGTACCTTATCACTTTCAATTTTTACCCTATCCATTGATTGTACTCTCTCTGCTTCTATGAATATTTTGTTAGATTCCTCTTCCTTAGTAAACACTGACAAAAAATACTTATTAAGTATATTAGCCTTGCTCCGTGCCTCTAAGGATATATTACCGTCTTTGTCCCAAGTAGGCCCCACTTACTACCCGCTTACTGTTTACATGCCTATAGAAGATTTTTGTGTTCCTTTTATGTTGACTGCCATTCTATTCTCATATTATCTTTTTGCCAGTCTTATTTTCCTCTTCACCTCCTCTCTCAACTTATTGTACTTCGTCTGGTTATCACTTGAAGAATTTACCTGACATGCATCATACACCCTCTTTTTTCTTGTTACATCATAACCTCTATCTCCCTAGTCAACCAAGGAGCCCTGATTTCAGTTCCCCTACCGTTCGCGCTTGTTGGAATTTACTTAGCCGATCTGAAGCATCTCTTCCTTAAAGATAACCCCTTGTTCCATTGTTTAGCTGCTTCTTTTCTAATTTTTCTTTTGATCATGTGCATTGCGTTGTACTTTTAGATTTTTTTTTACTGCCTGCCTACTCTCCTTTCTTTCCTGTCTTGCTCTTTCTCTCTCATTCCCTCATTTAGCAGACTCTTTCCATTGCCTGATATGCCTGAGGGGAGCAAGCACAATTATAGTCGACTTGCCACATCTTTAAGCAGTGGTAGAGATATGTATAACTAAATCAGTGGAAAATTGTTAAAGATTTTGAGCAAGGTTTTTTGAATTTATGTTTTTAAGCTTGCCTTGACTTTCAGTTCACAGTTTCCTGTTGTCTTTCTGTCCCTGTCTCACGCTGATTATTTTTTCCTTTTAAAAGTTAATATTCCCTCGATTTCCTTTCACTCATGTCTTTTCATTTTTTCTATCTCATTCCCCCTTGCATTGTAGCTCTAGCCTGACTGTTTAGGGTTGACTAAAATATAATTTTTGTTTCTGACCTTCATGGACGTACCTGTTTGCTTTGGGGCTCTTTTATCTTTATCGCATCAGATATTTTTGACTTCCCTGGTTCAAACTACTCTCATAGGTGTGCCGTTGCTCCCAATGTCTTCAGGAGAGCTTTCACTCATCCTAATCAGAACAGAAAAACAGAACACTTTTTTTTATATTGATTCAAAGACTAGTTCCAATCTCTGCATTGACATAATTTTCCTTGCCTTTCATTATATAGAATTATACATAAATTGCAACATGGAAATAGGCAATTCAGCCCTGTCAGTCTACAATTCTTATTGTCTGCACAATGAATAGTCCTAATCCCATGTGCTTTCACAATTGACCTATCTCTTTATTCACTTTCTTTCAACTGCCAATGTAATCTACTTTTAATTGTTAACATGGTCTCTGTTTCATCACAAACTCTACAGCTCGGCAATGCTTTTTTGTAAAGAAGGCTCCCCAACTCTCTGTTCTAATCCTTTACATTTAATTTTCTATCTTTGTCCTTTCATTCTAGTCATAGAGTCACACAGCACAGAAAAAGGCCCTTCAGCCCATCGTGTTTGTGCCGGCTATCAAGCACCTAACTATTCTAATCCCATTTTCCAGCACTTGGCTCAAAGCCTTGTATGTTATGGAGTTTCAAGTTCTTTAATAGACTTATTAACTACAGGGAAGCAGTTTGTTTCTTTCTACTCTGTCCCATCCTTTTATAATTTTGAAGATGTCTATCAAATTACCCCATGATCTCCTCTGTTCTAATGAAACAGCTCCATTCTATATTTGTATTTCCTTATACCAAGCAGCATCCTTGTGTATCTGCGCTGTGCCCACAAAATCCTTCCTATCGTGTGGAGTCCACAAGTGCACACAATATGCCAACTGTGGTCTCACCAAGGTTTTATATAGATCACCATTACAGCTCAATGTTAATATTCTATACCTCTTTCCATAAAACCCAGTATTCCATTAAATATTTTAATGGCTTTTTCCACTTAAGGCATTACCTTTAAGAGCTTGTGAACCTGAACCTTCAGATCCTTCTATAATAAAAGCAATATACTGCGGATGCTGGAAATCTGAAATAAAAACAAGAAATGCTGGAATCACTCAGCAGGTCTGGCAGCATCTGTGGAAAGAGAAGCAGAGTTTTTCCATCTTTTCAATATTTTTGTTCCTCAGAATATTTACCATCCCTCCTACTTTACTATGCTAGCTATTTTCTTGAATTTGGACACTACTCCCTCTAATGCTATATCCAAATCATTGATGTACATGGTGACAGAACAGAACAGAACCCTGTGGGACTCTCCTACCCATATCCAATCAGTCATAGAAACTGTCCTTAACTCCTACTCTCCCTTCTAACCAGCCTTTAATCCAATTTGCTACCCTACTGCTAATTACTTAACCCTTAATCTTCTTAACAGTTTTCTCTGTAATACCTTTTAAAAGCTTTCTGAAAGACCGAATATGCCTCAACCACTATATTTCCCCAAGCTACCAGATCTGTCTCAAATAACTCCAAGCCTGATCTGCTTGTGCTAAATCTATGTTCTAATTATTTTCTCTTCATTTAGATATTTGGTAATTTCATTTTTAATAAGATTCCAAAATGTTCCTGACTACAGAATCTGAAATAACTGTTAATCGATTGGCTTGGTTCCTCCCTGATAAATTGTCCAGAGACAGATCAACAAGTTGTTGCAATATTGTATTCTGTCACATATATACCTCCTCCTCTCCTCTTTTATTATAATGACAAGGTAGACAATGCATAATCCTCTCTGATCACTTTTAATTTAACCTCAGTTGCAACATAGTAGTTGCACCTAAGTCTATCAAATCAGAAGTTATCTGAAGCATGTCGCTAATCTTCATGTATATCAAGTTTCAGATGCAATTGAAAATGGGAACTCATTGAATCCTAGAATAATACCACACAAAAGGAGGCCATTTGGCCCATTGTGTCAGTGCCAGATTTTTCGAAGAGCAATCCAGTTAATTCCACTCTCCTGCTCTTTCCTCATATCCCTACAATTTTTTGTCCACCACCCTATCAGACTGTGCCTTCTAAATCCTCATCACTCATTGTGTTAAAAAAAGGTTTTCCTCCTGTCGTCTCTGGTTCTGTTGCTGATTACCCTGAATTATTCCTTCTGGTTATTGATCTTCAGCCAATGGAAACAGTTTCTCTTTATTTACTCTAAATCCTTCATGATTTAAATACCTTTATCAAATCTCCTTCTGTGCTCTAAGGTGAACAACCTCAGTTTCTCCAGTCTATCCATGTAACTGTAATCTCTCATCCCTGGAACCATTCTAGTAAATCTTTTATGTACCCTCTCTAAAGTCTTCATATCCTTCCTAAATGGTGGTGTCCAGAATTGGACACAATACACCAATTGGGGCTTCAATAAATTCTCAAAATACTATATTGAGCCTATCCAACACTGATGCATAACATCCATTTCATAAACATTTCACAGCAACAAGGTAGTTTTAATCCCACTTATAAACCTTAAGTGTAAGGCACATCTTAAAGAGTCAGTGGGTAACAGCAGGCCAGCATATATCCTCACACACCAATTGACTCTGGATCCGCTTGAGGCTTTTAAACTGAGCGAATGGGTAGAGATATAAAATCTAAATTTGAGGCAATGATCTTGTGCAACTCACAGCAATCTGACTGATTCCACCATAAACCTCATTGC
Source organism: Heterodontus francisci (assembly GCF_036365525.1). Lineage (NCBI taxonomy): Eukaryota > Metazoa > Chordata > Chondrichthyes > Heterodontiformes > Heterodontidae > Heterodontus > Heterodontus francisci. Next base: position 36,107,084 of record NC_090397.1, read on the forward strand.
TTACAAATATTGACAGCTAGCCTGGAGCAATGTGATGCAGCAAAATACTTGCTTTCTGTGCTTTGTATCTTTTCTCCTCCAATTTGTTTCATTTCTTCCTGTAATCCTGCAAATTTAACACATATTCAAGAACAAGAAAACAAATTTCTAATTGTCAATGATATTGCATGTTTTTCTCCAAGTTGGGACTGTGCCCATGAAAAAAATTTAATGAAATCTTTTTCACAAGTAACTCAAGTGAAGACAAATCAACTTCGATATGTAACCTTTACTTTGTAAATTTGGAACAAACTCAATTAACAGAGAGCCAGCCTTACAACTTTTAATGAAGGTAATGATGTTCATTGTCACATTTAATGAACCTCATGCTAATACAATAGGAATTGCCTTCTGAGGTTGGGAGCAAAGACATGTTGGGGAACTATTTTGTCTGTCTGCTGCAATCCTCAAAATTACAATGGGGCCTATGGTCACCAATGGCATGGGGTCACCTGCTGACTTCACTAAATTTAGTTTAGTTTAGTTTAGAGATACAGCACTGAAACAGACCCTTCGGCCCACCAAGTCTGTGCCGACCATCAACCACCCATTTATACTAATCCTACACTAATCCCATATTCCTACCACATCCCCACCTGTCCCTACCACCTACCTATACTAGGGACAATTTATAATGGCCAATTAACCTATCAACCTGCAAGTCTTTGGCATGTGGGAGGAAACCGGAGCACCCGGAGGAAACCCACGCAGACACAGGGAGAACTTGCAAACTCCACACAGGCAGTACCCAGAATTGAACCCGGGTCACTGGAGCTGTGAGGCTGCAGTGCTAACCACTGCGCCACTGTGCCGCCCTTAGCAAGGCTAACCCCTCTTCCTAACTTTAACATATTTCCAGTGGTTTAAAAATGTACACAGGGAGCTTAGACTGTTGTATGATTAATAGCAGGAGGCCAGATCAAAATCCTGGAACTTCCTTCCCAACAGCACTGTGGGTATACCTACCATACACGGACTGTAGCAGTTTGAGAAGGCAGCTCACTATTACCTTCTCAAGGGCAATTAGGGATGGGCAATAAATGTTGTCTGAGCCAGTGACACCCACATCCCATGAACTAATAAAAAAAAATTAGGATGTTGCTCACTCTTGCTAGGATGGAGTTTCTTTTGATTGTGTAGAAAGCCCTGCTTTCACCGGAAGAATCTTTAGAAAAAATCGTCAGAGCTGCAGTGAGCCAAAAATGTTTGCAATCAGAAAGGTGAGGGAAAGCTCCTCCATTGACAAGATGGCGTGTTGGAGGTTCCGCTCCAGGAGGTGCAATGGAAGATTGCTTGGATGGTGATAGCTGTTATTGGTTTGTAAATCTGAATGCAGTAGTTGTTTCATTCCATATGGCATCTTTCGGGTACCTTACTCTGCACACGCAAGTCCAGAAACAAGAATCTAACCCTGCATACAAAAGTGGCATTATAAGGATGTGTATGAATGGGGTATCAAATATGCAAACATGCCTGTCTGGAATGCTTCCTCAGTTCCTTTTCTTCCTTCGCCTGATCCTGTAAATAAGGAGGTATGCTCATAGGGCTAACCCTAGGTATATGCAAATTAGCTCACTAATAACCTCAGCAAAAAGTTGGAAAGGGATACATTCTTGTCAGATCCTTGCATCTGTGCAGCTTTAAGGATTTTCTAGTGTCACTACTACTGAATGGTGGAAACAGCAGCCCAAAATTGGCTGATGATAACAGCTGATATTATATTTGACATTGTACTTGCCATCATTATCACTCTCCCAACACCAAAGAAATAGGACTATCAACTTGATGAAAGATGTTGTTTGGTCTGCCCGAAACTTGTTGGTCTTCCAGTGCAAAGAGCTCTCGATGACCGAGTATTGCAGACTGGCACATTCCAAAGTCCAGGACTATGTGCTGAGGGATGCACTAAAGCTTGGGGCAGACACCACAAAGGCTCAATGGGGAAAGGTCACTGACTAAGACCCTCGCATCATAGTATACCGCGGGGATGGAAACCATGTAAAACTCCTTGGGCTGTATGCACCAGAGAATGCTTGACACGAAATGTAAATGTATATTGTAAATATAACCTGCAAGGGCAAGCGTAGTGAGGCATCTCATGTACTGTACAGAAAGAAACTGATCTCTATTACACTTTATGTAAAGTCAAATTTGAACTGCTATGGAATGTACTTTTACAAATTTTGGGCTGAATTTAGTGACCCTCATCGCGGGTCCCTGCGGCAGATCCGGGAGTGGGTGCCCTGTCCATTCATCATGTGCAGTGGGCCTGCCACATTCGCATGGTGGTGGCCAATTACAATAATGGAGGTGTGAGATCCATCCAATTACATGGTGCGACAGGCTCTGAGGCACAGATTATGTTCTCAGCTGACCTTCAGCAGTAGCTGGCGCCATATTGAAAGCACTGCCAGCCTTGCTTGTATTGCTGCCTTTCAGTGAGGCAGTGAAGCAGGAGTACTGCTGGAGCCCTTTGATAATACTTTGAACTGCTAGACCCCTCTGCAACACTACTGTAGTCGCTGTTTCCTGTGACGACTGGATTCTCCCTGCAACACTACTGTAGCTGCTGGTTCCTGTGACTGCAACTCCTGGATCCTGCTGCACCAGGATTTGGACCGTCAGAACAGAGCCTGATAGAACTGGGACCATGTCCGAGGCAAGACAGTGGCTGGCTCCATGACTTAGAGATGCCTCCTTGCAGATTCTTCTGCAGGCTACAAGGGAAAGGCGAAAGGTCCTCTTTCCCAGGATGGCAAGAAGATACCCTCCCGCCTGACCAAGCAAGCCTGGACAGAGATTGCAGGGAAGGTAAGCAGCTGTGGGGTCACCACCTCCAGACATGGGTCCAGTGCAGGAAGACAGTCAAGGACCTCCTTCGGTATGCCACAAAGGTGCCGGGCAAAGGGGGTTAAGCAACACCACATCCTGCCAGATACATGGCTGTATCTTGGCCACAGGACACCTTCCTTCACAGCTCACTCCCATTACCTCCCCTGACAGCACATGTGGGGGGAAGCCATGTAGATAACCCCAGCAGGGGACGAGGGGCTGCCGCTAGCAGAACTGTTCTCTCACTCTTTCTGCAAAATCGTATTATCTCTCTCTTTCCACTTGGAGGACAAGTGAGCCCATAACAGGAGGGAGACCTTGCGGATGGGCAGAGGATTTGCTGACATATTGGCTGTCTTGATGGTTAAGGAGGAGGCATTCAATTTAGCGGGCACCGAGAGTGGCCGTTCAATAGCGAATGGAGAGACTGGAGTCTCAGCTCAAGAGAGTGCGGATTATGTTCAATTGGTATCTGACACACTTCTGCAGAGACACACCACGCACAGTTGGCATGACGAGATCTGCAATGCCCAACCCACACATGTTTGTGTTCTCTCATGCAGGTTGACGTCTGCATGGCACTCCAGTGGAACAGGGTCATAATTCCACCTCTGAGGAGGATCCGGAGTCAGAATGCACCATCCCATGACTCTCTTGCACCTCCCACCAGCACAGATACTTCCATCTCCAGTGGTTTTCCGCTTGGCTCCAGATTCAGGTTCACAAGCTGGTGACAGCACTGCAAATGCACCCGAGCAGTTGGCTGAGGCCTCTGACAGTTGGAGGACTATGGATGGCCAGGCCCATGCTGAGCCCCATGCTGTTAATGAACCTCTTGTATCGACAGCACAGGCATGCTGGAGTTGCAGGGAGAGGTAAGGCATCATCTGGCAGAGATGTCAGAGGCCATGCGCAGCCATGAGCGGATGATGGAGGAGTCCATCCATGCCATGACTGCTGCAATGTCTCAGGTGTGTGAGCACATGGCTTCCTCCATGGAGAGGCTGGTGACCCTCATGGAGAGCCAGATCCCACAGATGCGAACAGACCTGCACACCATCGCCTTGGCCATGAGCACGACACAGCAGTGGCAAGGAGAGGGAAGGAACAGGAACCTGGAGACTACTCCCACTCCTGGTCCTTCTTTGGTGAGCTGGGAAGTTCAAAGGGAGGGAGAGAGGCTGACCTTCACAGCTGGGGGCTCCACTCAGGTTCCTCCAAGTGTGGACACTGGCTCCTCAGCCCCTCTGCCAGTGAGCCCAGCATAGCAGCCACGATGCCTGAGGAGAATTCTGCACCAGTGCAGGAAACCCTCAGGCAGCCAGGGCCTTCCAGGTCTCCAAAGGACGGCTGCCAAAGACATCACAGGCCAACGGGCAGCCTGATCAGCAGTCTGCCTCCAGCCCAGTTGCTAGTGCAGGGGTCACACCTCGAAGAAGCACTTGTAAACGTATATTAAAAAAAAACTTGGGGTTTCACAGGTGTTTAACAATTGAATTTTGTCTTCTCATATAAAGTTCTTTTGTTTTTGAAATTAACTTTCATTGTGGAAATGATTATTCCATCATGCCTTAATTGTGAGCTGCTGACTTCCTGCTTAGTGACTGCCTATGTACACACAGGCTTCATTTGATTAGCATCTCCCATGAGCCATAGCACGTGATTCAGCTGGGTGCTATGCACGGAAGACAAATAGAAAGGAGGCGACAGACAGAATGTATTGAGCTTATTGATTTTATTCTGAGAGGCCATCATGGTGGCTGAAAGTGAGTAAATATGAGATTGTCTTTTTCCTTCTTGGCCCGTCGCTCAATGTGCCTGGCCTCCAGTGCAAGGAGTACAATATCCTCTTCAACGTTGTCCTCATCATGCAGGGCCTCCCTCCACTGCTTTGCTTGATTGTGCAGAATACAGCACACCACCATGAAACACAAGACCCTCGCTGAGGCATACTGCAGGGCTCCACTGGATCGATCCAGGCACCGGAATCTCATCTTCAGCAGTCCAATGACTTGCTTGATGGTTGCTCAGGTGAAGTTGTGACAAGTGTTGTACCTCTACTCTGCTGCAGTGCGAGGGTTTCTCACAGGTGTCGGTAATCATGTCTTCAATGGGTAGCCCTTGTCCCCGAGAGTCCATCCCTGAAGGCAACCGGGTGGGATCTGAAAAGCTGTGGCACTTGGAACTATCAAAGTGTGTAGGCATCATGGCTGCTTCCCGGGAAGTGGTTACACAACTACAGGAAATGCTTTCGGGCGTCGCAGGCAAACTGGATGTTGATGGAATGAAAGTCCTTCCTGTCGTTGAAGGCGGTTGACTGGTCCATTGGAGCCTTGATGGCCACATGTGTGCAATCTACAACACCTTGCACCTGAGGAAATCCAGCAATGGCCGCAAATCTGATGGCCCTCTCTGCCTGACTGCCAGGGACGGTCTGGTAGCACATATCATTGTCGGCCCTCTTGAATACTCTGGGTGGCACAGTGGCGCAGTGGTTAGCACTGCAGTCTCACAGCTCCAGCGACCTGGGTTCGATTCTGGGTACTGCCCGTGTGGAGTTTGCAAGTTCTCTCTGTGACTGTGTGGGTTTTTGCTGGGTGCTCCGGTTTCCTCCCATAGCCAAAGACTTGCAGGTTGATAGGTTAATTGGCCATTATAAATTGCCCCTAGTATAGGTAGGTGGTAGGGGAATTAAGGGAAGGTGGGATGTGAGAGGGTAATGGGATTAATGTAGGATTAGTATAAATGGGTGGTTGATGATCGGCACAGACTCGGTGGGCCGAAGGGCCTGTTTCAGTGCTGTATCTCTTAAAAAAAAACAGCGCATTGGTCACCTCCTTGATGCAGCGGTAGGCTGCTGCCTGGGAAATCCCACACATGTCCCCAGTGGATTCCTGGAATGATCCAGAAGTGTAAAAGTTTAGTGCCACGATGATTTTCAATGTCGTGGGCATAGGGTGACCATCAAATCCTATAGATTGTAAATCATCCTGCAGCAGGGTACATAAATCAGTGATAGCTTCACTGGAGAGCCATGGTCTTTGCTGACAGTGCCACTCGGACATTTTGAGGTGGCTGATTCGAGTCCGGTACATTCGCTGGTGCAGGTGGGCTGTTCTTGGCATGACCGGCTGCTGTTTCTCTAGTCGTAGAGCTTCATGGACAGACGCAGCTGCCTCCTGGCCCTCCCTCCCTTTGAGGCACCACATCACACCGCAGGGCTCTAAAAAGACAGGGTGTATGAGACCCATGCCAGGTGATCAGTGGGCCTCCAGAGCGCTGTCCTTGCAGATATAAATCTGTCTTGGAAACTTTTCCTTTGCTACTTATCCGGCAGACTCCCTAATGGCCCTCAATGCCCATCCTTGCTAAAAGCCGACCCTCTCAACCAGCAATATGGGCATCTGAACCTCTCACCCAACAGTTTGGGTACCTGACGCTGCCACTCAAACCAAGCCCCACCTTGTAGACTACCCGAGACCCAGCACCCCTTGGACAACACCCGAGACCCTACTCACTCGGTACTACCACCCAAGACCAAACGCACTGATGCAGAGTGCAATGTACTGGAGGCTGACAAACGCCTCTGCTTCCCTCTCTTCTTTGATGCAGTGTTGGTCATGGCTGTGTACCCATTGCGGCACTGAGGCCTTGCCTCGGTGCCTCCAGTTTTCAATGGCCGGGGTTCTGAAGGCACGTGAGGGCTGCCTGTCGTTCACTTAATTCCAAGTCCACCGTTGAATTGCTTTCAATTATATGCAAATACATTAAAACCAACTGTTCTCCAATTTAAATTACACTCCTGTCATGTCAGGGTGGCAACGCCGCCTTGGTGCTTTCCCACCACTGACTAATTCTGGAACCAACCACTTACATTCCTGCTCCAAATGGCTGCACTAAATCCAGCCCAAATGAATAAAGTATATTTTGGGGAAAAAAAAGACAATTTATAATATAAATGGGTTTAGGCATGATGGATAGGCAGCTTTACGGCAATAAATTCAGGAAAATGAAAACTTCTAGGCAGTCTGTCCCTTTAATCTTCTGCAGGCACCCATCTCTTGATATCTGCTGACCAAACCTCCCTTCTCCCCAACAACTGCACCCCCCACCCCAGCAACCCCACCCTCCAACTCACTGCCAGTATGTATGCAATGATGGGGTCTCCATTTGGACAGCCCCATTTCTCTGCTTTGAGGAGGGAAGTGGGAAGCATCAGAAGAATGGCCATAGAGATGATGTACAAGTATACTAGACAGCCTCTGGCTCTGACTGCTGGTGGTCATGTCTCCCTCACTGCAGATCCAGGTGGCCTATTTCACTGTAACCCCACAGAAACACTTCCTTTCTTCCTCCACTTCTTTCATGAAGCAATGTAAACATTCCCCTACCAAGTCCCAAATCATTCTGCACATATTCTGTCAGTGACAAAATCATCCTTTAGTGCCTAACTCTTGCACACACTTTATGCTGCACACAAATATATATCCTTCTTTGCCAAATCGATGATTGAAAACTCTCCAGCAATATGTTCAATAACTGAGCATTACTTTGAGGCAGGTACTTTACCATGACTGTTATTGATCTGAACCTTTTGTTTAGTGCCTTGGAGAGGTGACTTGTGGAGTAATAGTTTTTCTTTGCTGCGCATTCCCAATCTATACTCCACTGACAAAATCTATTACATTTCAATGGTTGTGATGTTAGGGGTATATATAACCTTATAACACTGAAACTTGGAAAGTAGCATGCAATTTAGAGACCTCTGCGATGGAGCATTTACTCCACAAATTACCCAGATTTACAATGGGGCATGTTATGATTGGAATAAGTAATATCTTCCACACCTCTCTGAAGGGTTGCCACAACTGTGTTATATATCATTTTAATTTTTGGTAGTTCATGCTCATAAATAAATCTACAATAAAGAACTAGGCTGAAAATTTGGTTGCGTGGCGACCGTATGTTCGGCACTATGGCCGTTGTTTCGGGTCCAAAATTGCATCCACACTGCGCACACATACTTCTGGTGCTGGACACCATTTTGGGGTAAGTCAGTACAATAAGCACTGGGAGATTACACTGGAAATATGCAGAGTACCAGATGGTGATGTCAGTCAGCATAAAACGCTGATTTGACTCTAGTGGTGCCATTTTCGACTTGAAAGCTCCAGCCAACACCTTCTCTTAGCCTCACACAACTGAACAGCAACTGTTCAGCAGCACCAGTGCTATTTAGAGGGATCATCATCCACTTTCATGCGGGTTGCTGATTGATTTCTACTGGCCACTGTTGAGTTAGTAGAAGTGTTTGGAACTTTGAACTGCTACTTACAGTTGTTGAAGTCTACAGGGAGTGGTAGGGCATGTGATAAAGTCCTTGGCTCTCACTTAAGGATTCTACTCACACCACTTGCTTCCAGTCATGGGTACTGCAGTTTTTATTTCAATTGGCCTGCAGCATGACAGGGAAAATGAATAAAGGCAGTAAAGAACAGGAAAACCTGTTCACAGAGGGAAGAGGTGGGGTGGGAGACGGGCATTAAGCCTGAGGCCATATCCATCCAGGGTCTTCAGTGAGCAATTCAGCTATCTCAACCTCACCAAGGAACAGTGTGCGCGATGTCTCTGTTTCACTAAGGAGGTGCTCACTAAACTAAGTTTTTTATACAAAGCCCTGGTTAGACCACACCTTGGGAACTGTGAGCAGTTCTAGGCATCGCACCTTAGGAAAGATGTATTGGCCTTGGAGAGAGTGCAGTGTAGGTTTACCAGAATCACAGATGGACTACAAGGGTTAAATTACGAGACGAGATTACATTAACCACAGTTGTATTCCCTGGAATTTAGAAGAGTAAGGAGTGATTTTATCAAAGTTTTCAAGACATTAAGAGAACAGAAAGGGTAAATAGAGAGAAACTATTTCCTCTGGTTGGGGAGTCTAGGACTAGGGGGTATAGTCTAAAAATTAGAGTTAGACCTTCCAGGAGAGAAATTAGGGAGCACTTCTACACACAAAGGGTGATGGAAGTTTGGAACTTTTTTCAAATGGCCATTGATGAGAGATCAATTGTTAATTTTAAAACTGAGATTGATAGACTTTTGCTATCCAAAGATATTAAGGGATATGGGCAAAGGCCCAGTTATGGAGTTAGGTTGCAGATCAGCCACAATCTTATTGAATGTTGGAACAGGCTCAAGGGACTAAATGGCCTATTCCTTTTCCTATGTTTCTATGAAATCTGCCACCTGTTGCAAGCTGGCCTGCAGCTTCAGAGGAGGACAAGGACGGCACTGCCAGTGGCTGCAAAGTTGATGGTGGCCTTGAACTTCTTTGTGTTGGGCTCTTTCCAGGTTAGAACAGGCGACATCTCCAGCATCTCACAGTTCACCATCTACTGTTGTATAAGGCAGGTCACTGAGGCTCTGCATGCAAACAGAGGGGAATATATTGCATTCCCTCTTTCCAGAAAGAAGCAGGCAGAGTGAACACATGGCTTCGCTAGGATAGCAGGCTTCCCCATGATGCAGGGTGCCATTGACTGCACACATGTGCTTTTCAGGTGCTGCAAGTAAATTCAGAGATGTACCACAACCACTACCTCAGTGTCCAGCTGGTGTGTAACAATACTCAGCATATCATGCACGTCAGTGCCAGCTATTCTGGAAGCAGTTATGATGCCTTCATTCTGCGACAGTCCACTGTGCCATCTGCATTTGAGCCACCGCGACAAAGCAGAGGGTGGCCACTCAGCAGCATGGGGTATCCGCTGACTACCTGGCTCAGTGCACGTATAACTAGAACCATGCTGCCGCGTGAAATGTCATTGTGCAGATCATTCGGGTGCTTAAACAACACTTCCATTGCCTAGACTGCTCTGGAGGAGCCTGGAGTACTTGCCAGAGTGTGTGTTATGATTTGTGGTGGTCTGCTGAATGATCCACAAACTCCCAATCATGAGGGCATAGGTCTTACCACTGGCTATAAGGTGAGAAGCTGAGGAGGAGGATGAGGAGGAAGGGGAAGAGGAGGAGGAAGGGAGGAGGCAACCAACACAACCCCTTTCCATCCTGGCTGTAAATCATCATCTCATCTGGCTGCGGTACCAATGAAGGAAACCCCAATTCGCATTCACCAACAGTCCCACACCTTACCTTTCCTCTGTGACTAACATCACAGTGTTCTCTTGCTGAAATAAAAGCCACTACAAAACAAATTTCCAAACCAAGCTTATCAATCAAGCCATCCAATATTCCATCAAATGTCAATTAATTACTCTTGTGCATTCCCTTGGTGGCTATCTTCTGTGTGCCTTTGCATGCCCAAGTGCTCCGACACAGTGCTACTCCAGAGGCTGCAGCATGGCTGGCGGAAGGCTGCTGATTTTCAGTGGGGGAAACTGCAGATGGCCTTGCAGGATGACCTCAGGCAGCTCCGACCTTAGAAGACCTGGCTTTGGACTGCATCACCTCGTCATGAGTGGCAGTAGTCTGGGTTGACTGCCTCTGACAGGCAACAGCAGGAACACTGGTGGAATGTCATTGTTAGGAGGATGAATTATGTCATCTGTGAGACAGCAGGTTCACGCTCCACAGTCCCTCTGAACATTAGGTATGAGTCCTGATTGATAGAGATTGTTGGTAGGGGAGTGATAGGGGTGTGATGCATTGATCAAAATGTTTGAGGCTAGTGGTGCAGTTGGTGGAATATTGTATTTGAAGATGCATTAACTGATCTTAACCATTTATGTGAGGTCATTGAACTTCTTGCAGCACTGCAACCAGGTCTTCGGGGATACATTCCTAGTATTGACTGCAATGGTTACCTACTCCTATTGCCTTTTCAGTGTCTCTTTGGAGGGGCTCCTCATCCACAATGGATAGAGGACCTCTCCCCGCATGTCCTCCTCGTGCAGCATGGCCTCCAGGACTACATTTGAGAAACTGGAAGCCCATTCTCATGTTTTTCCAATTTTGTGTCTTCCCAAGGTCAAACTTACTTCTACAATGATTTTCAGCAATTGTCCCAGTCAAAATTCACCTCACTTTTAAGAGGAGCAAATGATCCTGGGGGTTATCATTGTCCAGAAACTGAACTGGTCCAGCCAAATAAATAATGTAGCTGCAAGAGCAGGTCAAAGGATGGAAATTCTGCATCAAGTCGGGGTAGGCAGTGGCGTAGTGGTATTATCATTGGACTAATAACCCAGAGACCCAGGGTATTCCTCTGGGGACATGGGTTCGAATCCCACCACAGCAGAAGGTGGAATTTGAATTTAATTAATAAATCTGGAATTAAAACGAGTCTAATGATGGCCATGAAACCATTGTCGATTGTTGTAAAAATCCATCTGGTTCACTAATGTTCTTCAGGGAAGGAAATCTACTGTCCTTACCTGGTCTGGCCTACATGTGACTCCAGATCCACAGCAATGTGGTTAACTCTTACACGCCCTCTGAAATGGCCTAGCAAGCCACTCAGTTGTATCTAACCGCTACAAAGTCTATAAAAAGGAATGAAACCGGACGGACCACCCGGCAACGACCTAGGCACCGGAAACAACAACGGCAAACCCAGCCCTGTCAACCCTGCAAAGTCCTCCTTACTAACATCTGGGGACTTGTGCCAAAGTTGGGAGAGCTGTCCCACAGACTAGTCAAAAGCAATAGCCTGACACAGTCATTCTCATGGAATCATACCTTACAGACAACGTCCTAGACACTGCCATCACCATCCCCGGGAACGTCCTGTCCCACTGGCAGGACAGACCCAGCAGAGGTGGTGGCACAGTGGTATACAGTAGGGAGGGAGTTGCCCTGGGAGTTCTCAACATCGACTCCGGACCCCATGAAGTCTCATGGCATCAGGTCAAACATGGGCAAGGTAACCTCCTACTGATTACCACCAACTGCCCTCCCTCAGCTGATGAGTCAGTACTCCTCCATGTTGAACACCACTTGGAGGAAGCTCTGAGGGTGGCAAGGGCACAAAATGTACTCTGGGTGGGGGACTTCAATGTCCATCACCAAGACTGGCTCGGTAGCACCACTACTGACCGAGCTGGCCGAGTCCTAAAGGACATGGCTGCTAGACTGGGTCTGCGGCAGGTGGTGGGGGAACGAACACGAGGGAAGAACATACTCGACCTCGTCCTCACCAATCTGTCTGCCGCAGATACATCTGTCATGACAGTATTGGTAGGAGTGACCACCGCACAGTCCTTGTGGAGACGAAGTCCTGCCTTCACATTGAGGATCCCGTCCATCGTGTTGTGTGGCACTATCACCGTGCTGAATGGGATAGATTTCGAACAGATCTAGCAATGCAAAACTGGGCATCCATGAGGCGCTGTGGGCCATCAGCAGCAGCAGAATTGTACTCAATCACAATCTGTAACCTCATGGCCCAGCATATGCCCCACACTACCATTACCATCAAGCCAGGAGACCAACCCTGGTTCAATGAAGAGTGCAGGAGGGCATGCCAGGAGTAGCACCAGGCATACCTCAAAATGAGGTGTCAACCTGGTGAAGCTACAACCCAGGAATACTTGCATGCCAAACTGCGTAAGCAGCATGCGATAGACAGAGCAAAGCGATCTCGTAACCAACGGATCAGATCTAAGCTCTGCAGTCCTGCCACATCTCCGAGAATGGTGGTGGACAATTAAACAACTAACTGGAGGAGGTGGCTCCACAAATATCCCCATCCTCAATGATGGGAGAGCCCAGCACATCAGTGTGAAAGATATGGCTGAAGCATTTGCAACAATCTTCAGCCAGAAGTGCCGAGTTGATGATTCATCTCAGCTTCCTCCTGAAGTCCCCAGCATCACAGATGCCAGACTTCAGCCAATTCGATTCACTCCATGTGATATCAAGAAACGACTGAAGGCACTGGATACTGCAAAAGCTACGGGCCCTGACAATATTCTGGCAATAGTACTGAAGACCTGTGCTCCAGAACTTGCCGTGCCCTTAGCCAAGTTGTTCCAGTACAGCTACAACACTGGCATCTACCCTGCAATGTGGAAAATTGCCCAGGTATGTCCTGTACACAAAAAGCAGGACAAATCCAACCCGGCCAACTACCGCCCCATCAGCCTCCTCTCAATCATCAGTAAAGTGATGGAAGGTGTCATCAACAGTGCCATCAAGCGGCACTTGCTTAGCAACAACCTGCTCAGTGACGCTGAGTTTGGGTTCCGTCAGGGCCACTCAGCTCCTGACCTCATTGCAGCCTTGGTTCAAACATGGGCAAAAGAGCTGAACTCAAGAGGTGAGGTGAGAGTGACTGCCCTTGACATCAAGGCAGCATTTGACCGAGTATGGCATCAAGGAGTCCTCACAAAACTGAGGTCAATGGGAATCAGGGGGAAAACCCTCCGCTGGCTGGAGTCATACCTAGCACAAAGGAAGATGGTTATGGTTGTTGGAGGTCAATCATCTGAGCTCCAGGACATCACTGCAGGAGTTCCTCAGGGTAGTGTCCTAGGCCCAACCATCTTCAGCTGCTTCATCAATGACCTTCCTTCAATCATAAGGTCAGAAGTGGGGTTGTTCGCTGATGATTGCACAATGTTCAGCACCATTCTTGACTCCTCGGATACTGAAGCAGTCCGTGTAGAAATGCAGCAAGACCTGGACAATATCCAGGCGTGGGCTGAGAAGTGGCAAGTAACATTCGCGCCACACAAGTGCCAGGCAATGACCATCTCCAACAAGAGAGAATCTAACCATCTCCCCTTGACATTCAACGGCATTACCATCGCTGAATCCCCCACTATCAACATCCTAGGGATTACCCTGGAGGTTACCATTGACCAGAAACTGAACTGGACTAGCCATATAAATACCGTGGCTACAAGAGCAGGTCAGAGGCTAGGAATCCTGAGGCAAGTAACTCACCTCCTGACTCCCCAAAGCCTGTCCACCATCTACAAGGCACAAGTCAGGAGTGTGATGGAATACTCTCCACTTGCCTGGATGGGTGCAGCTCCAACAACTCTCAAGAAGCTCGACACCATCCAGGACAAAGCAGCCCGCTTGATTGGCACCCCATCTACAAACATTCACTCCCTCCACCACCGACACACAGTGGCAGCAGTGTGTACCATCTACAAGATGCACGGCAGCAATGCACCAAGGCTCGTCAGACAGCACCTTCCAAACCCGCAACCTCTACCAACTAGAAGGACAAGGGCAGCAAATACATGGGAACACCACCACCTGCAAGTTCCCCTCCAAGTCACACACCATCCTGACTTGGAACTATATCGCCGTTCCTTCACAGTCGCTGGGTCAAAATCCTGGAACTCCCTTCCGAACAGCACTGTGGGTGTACCTACCCCACTTGGACTGCAGCGGTTCAAGAAGGCAGCTCACCACCACCTTCTCAAGGGCAATTAGGGATGGGCAATAAATGCTGGCCTGGCCAGCGACGCCCACATCCCATGAATGAATTAAAAAAAAGTAACTCATATCCTGACTCCCCAAAGTCTGTCCACCATCTGTAAGGCACAAGTCAGGAGTGTGATGGAATACTCTCCACTTGCCTGGATGAGTGCAGCTCCAACAACACTCAAGAAATTTGACACCATCCAGGACAAAGTGGCCCACTTGATCAGCAACCCATCCCCCACCTTAAACTTTCAATCCCTCCACCACCGGCACACAGTGACAGCAGTGTGTACCATATACAAGATGCACTGCAGCAGCTCACTAAGTCTCCTTCGACAGCATCTTCCAAACCTGCAACCTCTGCCATCAAGAAGGACAAGGGCAGCAGAATCATGGGAACACCATCACCTACAAGTTCTCCTCCAAGCCACACATCATCCTGACTTGGAATTTATATCGCAGTTCCTTCACTGTCGCTGGATCAAAAACCTGGAAATCCCTTCCTAACAGCGCTGTGGATGTACTGCAGCAGTTCAAGAAGGCAGCTCACCACCAACTTATCAAGGGCAACAAAAGCTTGAACTTGCGCTAACCTGTCACGATTTTGCTCCCTTGCTCAGGCATGCAACCACTCAACAGTGTGCTTCGCACTGGCTGCATGCTACAATCATGTAAATAAGCAAGCAGCATAATGTTTGCATGCTGCCTGCATTGGAAGCAATGCTCGCTAGTTAATCACGAGTCATGAACCATGTACCCGTTTTACGGACCTTATTGGATTTCGTGGCCAGAACATTTACACAGGACAAGCCATTAATAAGTCTATAATCAAAGCTATTAAGCATAGTAGAAAATGGAAAATCACTGAACTCGATTTATCATGTCTCTGAAAACAAGGTTCAGAAAGCTTTATCAGTGATTCGAACTAAGCTGTTTAGATTAATCATTTTTTTAGTGTTCCATATAGTTATTGTGCTGAATGTTTCTTAACCGTTGGAGTCTATTGCTAGGTATTGAAACATTCTAAACTTAACTTATAAACTCTAAAATATCTTATTTCTTGCTCTGTAAAGTTACTTTTCAAATTGGATTTTCTGATTATTAGAGATGGCCTTCTCAAAATCAGTAGTTTCAACTTAAATATGTAATTATGTTATATATATGAGATTCAATTGGACATCTTTCTCCATCTGATTGCCTGGAAATGTCTAATGTGTATGAAATACTCCTCTGGTTCAGAGGGAAAAGGGTCGTACTTGCCACTTGGTATACTTAATGCAATAAAATGGGCCATTGAAGCAGAGTTCTTAATACATGTTCAGAATATCTCGATCTTGAAAAAGAAACTAGAGTTCATTAAAGATTTGCAAAGTCAAAGTTGCAGGAGGGTTTCAACCTCAAGCCTCAAACATTTTAATTCTTTAGCATCACATAATGTAATAGAAAGATATGATTGATTTTTTCACTCTAAAATGAAATACTATCCTAGAATAGCACGACAAGTGGGCACTGCCACTTTGATTTCCCTCGTGATTCATTATGTTATTGTTTTTGAATCAGGATATTTAATCACTCTGCAGCTTGAGTATGTCTTAAATTAAGAAAAAGAGTACTCACCAGAAGTCTTTAATCATCTCCTACTTGTATGGAAGTGGAATTGGAAAAATGCATATTTTTAGTGATTGCTAACCAGATACCACAAGTGGGAGGAGCTGTGAATATCTAAACGTCTTTCCTAAAATTGAAAGATTACTGTTCTCTATGCGTAATGAATAATGAAGTCCTGTGTTGCCGCTATCTACTACAATTACCGCAGGGTATTTTTGAATTATTAAATATTTCTTTTTCAAGTTCTTTGTAACTATTCCAGCACGACCCATGCAATCTGGCAAAAGAATTGAAGGAATTGCATTCACATGGGGGGAAAAAACTATTTCAATTTGGCCCCTGATTCATCTATAGTGTCAGTGGGGTTTGGAAAATGATGCAGTTCTGTGGATTCCACCACATTCGGAGGAGATTAGAAAGTGACATTGGGGAATGGCATGGGTAGATCTTCCACTCCCTGATCAAGGGGTAGGGCTTGGGAAGCTCATTAGAACAGATATAGATTTCATTATGGGCCTTGGAAAGGCTGTAAAATGAAGGCACATGCAGGTCGTTGATTCCAGAGTGGATCGTTGACCTTACAGAGTTGGCCCAACAGCTCCTTATGAAGCTGCAGAATTGGTTTGTACTGTGTTTGTACCTTCCTGATCCTCCTGTAGTGTGTTGAAATAGCATTGTGCCACTGTTTTTTATCTTCCATCAGGACAGGCACCTCTTGATGTACCTTTACAGATGCCAGTGGCCAGCCCCAAAGGTGCCCCAGCACTTGGTATCCATGAGTGTCTGGGACTTGTGTTCCACCAGTTGAGTGGGTATCCCAGAATTTCAGGCCCAACCCCTTCATCTCTTATATACACTGAAAACTATCTGGTCAGGCATGTAATCATATATGCTCTTATGAATTCTCTCTGCCTAATGGTTTCCATTATTGTATAAAAGGAAACAAACTCAACATTCTTATTAAACCTCGGTGAGCACAGGAAAAAATAACTTGCGTTTATATACCTCAAGATATCCAAAAGCATTTTATACACAATTAATTACTTTTGAGGTGCAAGTCAATATTGTTCGGTTGGTAAATGCAGCAGTTGATTTATGCACAGCAGGGTCCCACAAATAGCAGTAAAATAACTGACCATTTAATCGTTTTTTATGGTCATATTGGTTGAGAGAACAACTTTAGCCAGGATGCCAAGAGCAATCTCTGCTCTTCTTCAATTATGTCATGGTATTTTTAACATCCACCTGAACAGATGTTTTTACCTCTTATCTGATAAATGGCTCCTCTGACAATGCAGCACTCCTTCTTGACTTAAGAGTCAACATTGATAATGCGCTCAAGCCATAGCATGTTGCTTGAACTCATTTTGAATCAAGGTAAGAAGGCTATCAACTGAGCCAAGTTGATCATTGAAAAGACAGCACCTCTGAGAATACAACCCTTCTTCACCATTACACTGGAATCAGCCTAAATTATCCACTCAAGTCCTGATGTGAGGTTTAAGAAACAACTTAAAGACAGGAAAGAGAGGTAGAGAGATGGAGAGGTTTAGCGAGAGAATTCCAGAGCTTAGGGTCTTGGCTGCCAAAGGCACAGCTGCCAATGGTGAAGTAATTAAAACCAGGAATGCTCAAGAGGCCAGAATTGGAGGAGCGCTGATGTGTCGGAGAGCTATTGGACTGAAGGAGATTACAGTGATAGGAAGGGCTAAGCCATGGAGGGATTTGAAAACAAGGATGAGAAGTTTAAAATCAAGGTGTTGCTTAACAGGGAGCCAATGTAGGTCAGCAAGCACAAGGGTGATGAGTGAATAGGACTTGGTGTGAGATAGGACACAGACATCAGAGTTTCGGATGACCTCAAGTTTACAGAGGGTAGAAAATGGGAGGCCAGCCAAGAGTGCTTTGCAATAATCAGGTCTCGAGGTAACAAAGTCATGGGTAAGACTATCAGCAGAAAATGAGCTTAGGCAGGTGAGGAGTCAGGCGATGTTACTCAGGTGGAAATTGGCAGTCTTAGTGATGGCGCAGTTATGTGACCAGAAGCACATTTCGGGGGTCAAGTACGATATGAAGGTTGTCAGAAATTTGTTTCAGCCTGAGACAATTGCCATAGAGAGGGATGGAGTCAGTGGTTAGGGAACTGAGTTTGTGGTGGGAATCGAAGATAAAGGTTTCAGTCTTCCCAATATTTAGTTGAAAGAAAGTTTTGCTCATCTAGTTCTGGATATCAGGTAAGCAGTGTGATAATTTAGAGACAGCAGAGGGAACGAGAGATGTGGTGCTGAGGTAGAGCTGGGTGCTGCAGGGTACATATGGCAATTGACCCTGTGTTTTCAGATGATGTCGCTGAGGGGCAGCATGTAGATGAGAAATATGAGGGGGCCAAGAATAGATACTTGGACGACACCAGGGATAATGGTGTGGGAGCAAGAAGAGATGCCATTGTAGCTGATTCTCTGGCTATGACTGGATAGATAAGAATAGAACCAGGCGAGTACAGTCCCACCCAGCTGGATGACAATGGAGACGCCTTGAAAGAGGATGGTGTGGTTAACTGCGCCAAAGGCTGCAGACAAGTTGAGAAGGGCAAAGAGGGAAAGTTTACCATTGTCACAGTTACATAGACTGTCATTTCTGACTTTGTTAAGAGCTGTCTTGGTACTGTGGAAGCAGCGGAAACCAGATTGGAGGGTTTAAAACATGGAGTTCCAGGAAAGAGGGGCATGGATTTAGGAGATGACAGCATATGCAAGCACTTTGGAGAGGAAAGGGATGTAAGTGCTTGAACCCGAGAGGAGTGAGAGGAAGCTAGTTCCCGGGGCCCACTGCCACCTGTTCCATGCTCAGCCTTCTTTTTTTGCATTTGCATGTTTATTCCTCACTGACATCATACTTAACTAATGCAATATTGCATATGGCGGGCAGCCATAAAGGCGGGGCTAAAGTGTGGCGAGTCGAAGAGACTTAGCAGTTGGCAGGAAAAAAGACAGAAGCGCAAGGGGAGAGCCAACTGTGTAACAGCCCCGACAAACAAATTTTTCTGCAGCACTTGTGGAAGAGCCTGTCACTCTAGAATTGGCCTTTATAGCCACTCCAGGCGCTGCTCCACACACCACTGACCACCTCCAGGCGCTTACCCATTGTCTCTCGAGATAAAGAGGCCAAAGAAGAAGAAGATTGCATAAGAGCAAGACAATTTACTCAAGTGCCTTCAGGACAGGAGGAAAGAAAAGGGGAGAAAATTGATAAAAAAGTAAATTTAAGTGGAGGGCATCCTGCCAAGTACCAGTTGTGAAATGCAATGGTGTCCTCCATGTACATATTAGAGGCGTAATTATTTGTTTAGGGTGCTTTCAAGATCATGTGATGCAAACCAAGATTAAAGCATATGAAGCAATATTCAGAAATACATATTCTAACTTTTCATAACGTTACATGGTGCTTTCTCATTGATTAGTACAACCTGGCTGATTATTTTCATTCCCCTGATTGTGTTGACAAGTGATTCTCTGTACTGATAGATATCAAATTAGTGCCCGGACTGAGTGTGACTAAAAAGTAAGCCCACCATATTAAGATGCAGTAATTGCTGCCTGGCTAAAATTAATTAGATCCAGCCTGAATATTTATTCCTAAGTGCTGTTGTTGAGCCACTACTGTTAAAATTTTACCACCATAAACCCATGTGAAAATGCAAACTGTCCAATAAGCACTAAGACAATATTTTACACCAAGACATATATTGTCTGCATGGCAACAGGTCGATACAAAAATGCAACTCCTTATTTTATACTCAGATGTAGTTATACTTTTATTGTCCACTTCATGTCCTTATCTTAAATTATTCAAGCCTAAATGGACAACCTTTCAAAATGTAACAAATAAATATATACAACAGCTAAGAATTAAAATAGTTGTTTTAAGTTCCTCTGCCTGCTAATTTAATGAAGGCATTAACACACTTAAAATAAAGATTAGCACCTCTGCTAAAAAGGAATATCATAATATCAACAACAGCAATTCTAAATTTAGGAATATAGGGATGAGAAAGGATCACGCAGCCTGTTGAAAGATTATTAATTCTTCCATCATAGCACTTCATTTGATGTCAAATAGCTATAAAATTTTTGCCTCTGTTGCCTTGGTTTGGTAGATTATGCTGAGCATTTATGACTT
The DNA here is from genome assembly GCF_036365525.1 of Heterodontus francisci. NCBI lineage: Eukaryota > Metazoa > Chordata > Chondrichthyes > Heterodontiformes > Heterodontidae > Heterodontus > Heterodontus francisci. The sequence continues at coordinate 36,127,142 of NC_090397.1, forward strand.
TTGATTAAAGATAAATGTTTAGAATAATTTACGAAGCAAAGTTTTCTAAAATCGCAGCGTGTGAATTAGGCTGGGTAGTGCCCATTATTTGAGTGCTGTTTGGGAACCAGTATGGTGCTTGCTGTGCGCATGTATACATCTGCCATAGATCATCCACCTGTGAAGGCGATAGCGTACATGGAGCTAACATCTGTTGAAAGTATGCAGAACGGGCAGATCATGACATCAATCAGCATGATATGATGGAAGAGTTAATAATCTGCATTTAAGAATGCATTTACTGACCTTGACAAATCGTGTGAGATCCTTGATCTTCTTGTGGCACTGCATCGAGATTGTCAGAGCGAGACTGCTGGCATTGACCTCCATGGTTATCTGCTCCCATTGCCTTTTGAACGTGTAGCTGGAGGGTCTCCTGGCCCCTTGTGGATACTTCCTCCACCAAGGCCTCCAATGCAGCATCCAAAACATTGGAGCTTGCTTTCTCCCATATTGTGCCAATATTCACTGTTTCCCAGGTCAGATTCACCTCCTGCATGATTCCAGCACATGGTCGAGCCACAATGCAACTCCCCTTTAAAAGATGCAGGCTAACTTTAAGCAGTGCAGGTAGCTTTAAAACATGCCATGCAGTTCCAATTTTGACTCCCTGCTGATGCAACCAGCCAATGAACAGCACGGTTGCATACAGAAATCATTTTAATAAGCAGGGAGCACAAGGATGGCATGATGCCTGCATTTCAATCAAAGGGTATGAGTTTATCGCACGTCATGATCCCTGCGTCCATTTTCATGGTTATCCAATTTAGCCCCCACAATGTCCATAAGAAATCAAGTTGAAAAATACCTGTAACCTTTTACATCCACAAAGTGGGAGTTTCAGTTCTTTCTTTTTCAGATGCAACATTATGAAAGTAGCATTTTGTAATATAATTTTGCCCAGAATTTTCTTTCACTTCTTTTCTAGCAACTGCTTTTTCAACCTCTTCCCAATTATCTGACTATACCTGTCTTCACAAGTTTTATTCAGATGGCACAGTCTCTCCTCACAATTCTGTCCGAAATGGTCTTTTCTCTCCTCTTGTATATATTGTCACTCACATTCTAGATGTTTATACAGTAGCTGTCAATTTTACAATGCGAATCCAACACCAATGCAACATATCATGGTTAAGACAAATGAGAAATTCAATTTTTTTAATGGTCAATATTTATAGACCACTATTTTTGCCCTGGTTGGTTAAGGTCAAATATCTTACATTTTTCATATAGCAGTAAACAGTGTTAATTGTATATTAATTGTGTTAATTATATGCAGGTGGAGGGCATTAATTAGGGTTTCACTTGAGCACATATAAAGAGACACTTTCAGCGAGTACCTGGGTGTCCTGGAGTGGGAGTATGTGGTGTTCGCTGGTATGCGTCCGGACTTCAGTGACGTGGGGGACTGTAGTACATCATCGTCCCTGAGAATGTCACTTAGTCTGATTAGCTAAGTTTCCTTTGAATATTTTATTTCTTTTTGTTACAATGTATTAGTGGTGTCCCTTTCAGAAGGGGTAGTTCGGTCCTTTTTACTAATAACCTCCCCGTTGGTCGAAAAAGAGGTATAAAGAGACACTTTCTGAAACTGTGGGGTGGTTGAGTTCGGCAGTGTATGCTTATAATGTTTCACTCTGTAAATAAAAGTTAGACTGAGTAAAAATTGGCTCCTACACTAACTGGCTTTCTGGAATATAACACGGTAGCAGAGAATGGTTGCCTTGAGGTGAAGTTTGGGAACTAAGAATTTTTTTTCAGACAGAAGATGACAATCTTAGTAGCCATTTTGAGAAATGGCAGAAAGCAAGTATAAATTGTTGGGGTATCATTACCCTCCACTATTCTCGAAGTCTGAATTATATGACCAGTGGAAGTATGAAGTGGATATGTGGACATGGGTCACGTCCCTATCAAAAAGGAAACAAGGCATGGCCTTGGCAGTATTGCTTCCTATCAGAAGTAAACTCAGAACTAAAGCATTTTGTGAACTGGATGCCTGTCAGTTGGTTACTGATGAAGGTTTGGATCTTCAATTAGAGTTCTTGGATAAAATTTGCAAGGAAGATGATCCATTAAATGGCTATGAGGAATAGTCAGATTTTGGAAAGCAGATGGTTATTCAATGGAGGAATATATCATGGAATTTAACAGACTGTATAAAAGACTGAGGAAATTCAATTTAGAGAGCCCTGGTTCAGTGCTAGCATTTAAATCACTAGATTGTGCTAAGGTGTCGCATATATGGTTCTAATTGATGTTCAGTTCTCAGAGAGAGACTCCCTGTTGAATCAGATGTCTGCTGCCTTGAAAAAAATGCCTGGGGAAACAGTCATTTCCTACAGCCTTGATGAAACAAATGGGACATTCTCTGATGACACTAAAATAAAGGACTCAATGACTGACAAATTTTGAAATGGTCCAGGTACTGGATGCAGGCAATAAAAACAAGAAATGCTGGAACCACTCAGCAGGTCTGGCAGCATCTGTGAAAAGAGAAGCAGAGTTAACGTTTTGGGTCAGTGACCCTTCTTCGGAACTTCTTCGGATGCAGGCGTCAGTGTAATGGAAGAGTTACAGACAGGCAGGATGAAAATGAAAGCGTCTTTAGCAGATCTGGCTATTACAGAAGAAGACAGAATTAGAACAACAATAATAAGTGAATGTATTCTAAAAATGCTCAAGGAACAGTTAATAGGTGATTCAGGTGTGACTCAAAGTATCATTAGGCAATGAACTGTCCAAAACAGAGAGGCAGGGTACTTGAAATGGCACATAGTGCAAAGAATTCTGAGACAGAAGATGAAGATAACGACAAATCCAAATGAATTGCACTGGTCACAAGGTGTTTTAATCCTCTGATGAATGTGTTCATCGTGGATTCTTTCAACTGTGCTATGCTAGATAGTGCGTGCCCTTCTACAGTATGCAGAACAGATTAGTTAAAATTTTATTCAGATTTACTCAATAGTGAGGATCGACTCCGAGTTAAGGAATATAAAAGTACTACTTATTTTAAGGTTTAATGATGACAACACATTGAGGTTACTAAAGACAGTTGTAATTCCATGTAAAATAGCTAAGCCACTTTATCAATACTGATGCTGGCTCTAGTGTTTGCTGTTGAATAAACCTTCTATGAAAAAAATGAAACTTGATCTGGTGCCTGATATAGAATCACAGAATTGAATCACAGAATTGTTGCAGCATGGAAGAAGGCCATTTGGCCCATCGTGTCAATACTGGCTCTCTGTGAGAGCTAGTCCTACTCCCCCGCCCTTTCCCCAAAATGCTGCACATTCTCTCTCTTCATGTGCTGATCCAGTTCCCTTTTGAAAGCCCCAATTGTACCTGCCGCCACCATATTCTCACTCAGGCAGTGCATTCAGATTCCAGCCACTCGCTGCATAAAAAAGTTTTTCTTCATGTCACTGTTGGTTCATTTGCTAACCACCTTAAATCAGTGCCCTCTGGTTTTCAACCCTTCTGCCAACCCTTCTATCTACTCTGTCTGGACCCGTCAAGATGTTGAACACTTCTAACAAACCTCCTCTCAACCTTCTCTTCTCTAAGTAGAACAACCTCAGGTTCTCAACACTACCACTTAACTGCAGCAAATACTGGCGTAGCCAGTGACGCCCACATCCCACGAAAGAATAATTTTTTAAAAGTCCCGCATCCCTGGAACCATTCTTGTAAATCTTTTCTGCACCCTCTCCAAATCCTGCACATCCTTCCTAAAGTGTGATGCCCAGAATTGCACACAATACTCCATTTGAGGCCGAACCAGTGTTTTATAAAAGTTAATCATAACTTCCTTACTTTTGTACTCTACACCTCTATTTATAAAAGCCAGGATCCTGTATTCCTTTTTAACCGCTTTCCCAGCCACCTTCAACGATTTGTGTACATATACCCCCCGGTCCCTCTGCTCCTGCACCCCATTTAGAATTTTACCATTGCATTTATATTGCCTCTCCTCATTCTTCCCACCAAAATGTATCATTTCACACTTCTCTGCATTAAATTTCATCTGCCACGTGTCCGCCCATTCCAGCAGCCTGCCTATGTCCTCTTGAAATCTATGACTATCCTCCTCACAGTTCCCAATACTTCAAAGTTTTGTGTCGTCTGCAAATTTTAAAATTGTGCCCTGCATACCCAAGTCTGGTTCATTAATTCTTCTTCTTTGGCCTCCTTATCTCGAGAGACAATGGATAAGCGCCTGGAGGTGGTCAGTGGTTTGTGAAGCATCGCCTGGAGTGGCTATAAAGGCCAATTCTAGAGTGACAGGCTCTTCCAAAGGTGCTGCAGAGAAATTTGTTTGTCGGGGCTGTTACACAGTTAGCTCTCCCCTTGCGCTTCTGTCTTTTTTCCTGCCAACTACTAAGTCTCTTCGACACGCCACACTTTAGCCCCGCCTTTATGGCTGCCCGCCAGCTCTGGCGGACGCTGGTAACTGACTCCCACGACTTGTGATCAATGTCACAGGATTTCATGTCACGTTTGCCGACATCTTTAAAGCGGAGACATGGACGGCCGGTGGGTCTGATACCAGCGGCGAGCTCGCTGTACAATGTGTCCTTGGGGATCCTGCCATCTTCCATGCGGCTCACATGGCCAAGCCATCTCAAGCGCCGCTGACTCAGTAGTGTGTATAAGCTGGGGATGTTGGCCGCCTCGAGGACTTCTGTGTTGGAGATACGGTCCTGCCACCTGATGCCAAGAATTCTCCGGAGGCAGCGAAGATGGAATGAATTGAGACGTCGCTCTTGGCTGACATACGTTGTCCAGACCTCGCTGCCATAGAGCAAGGTACTGAGGACACAGGCCTGATACACTCGGACTTTTGTGTTCCGTGTCAGTGTTCCATTTTCCCACACTCTCTTGGCCAGTCTGGACATAGCAGTGAAAGCCTTTCCCATGCGCTTGTTGATTTCTGCATCGAGAGACAGGTTACTGGTGATAGTTGAGCCGAGGTAGGTGAACTCGAACTACTTCCAGAGCATTTTCGCCAATATTGATGGATGGAGCATTTCTGACGTCCTGCCCCATGATGTTCGTTTTCTTGAGGCTGATGGTTAGGCCAAATTCATTGCAGGCAGCCGCAAACCTGTCGATGAGACTCTGCTGGCACTCTTCAGTGTGAGATGTTAAAGCAGCATCGCGAGCGGATCTCTAGCAGAGCAAGACTACACCTTCTTCTGGCAGGGCAGGGATCCTGAAGAACCAAGACAACATGGAGTGGGCTTCGCCATCAGAAACGCCTTGCTCAGTATGATAGAGCCTCCCTCAAATGGCTTGGAACGTATACTGTCCATCCGACTGCTCACCACCTCTGGTCCAGTACACCTACTCAGCATCTATGCTCCAACACTCTGCTCCCCACCTGAAGCTCAAGATCAGTTCTACGAGGAACTCCATAGCATCATTAGCAGCATCCCCAACACCGAACACCTATTCCTGCTGGGGGACTTTAATGCCAGGGTTGGGGCCGACCATGACTCATGGCCCTCCTGCCTTGGCGCTATGGCGTTGGAAGGATGAATGAGAACGGGCAGAGACTGCTTGAGTTGTGTACCTATCATAACCTCTGCATCACCAACTCGTTCTTTCACACTAAACCCTGTCATCAGGTTTCATGGAGGCACCCAAGATCGCGTCGTTGGCACCAGCTAGACCTCTTTGTCACAAGGCGAGCCTCCTTAAACAGTGTTCAAATCACACGCAGCTTCCACAGTGCGGACTGCGACACCGACCACTCCCTGGTGTGCAGCAAGGTTAGACTCAGACCAAAGAAGTTGCATCATTCCAAGCAGAAGGGCCACCTGCGCATCAACACAAGCAGAATTTCTCACCCACAGCTGCTACAAAAATTTCTAAATTCACTTGTAACTCCCCTTCAAAACACTCCCACAGGGGATGCTGAGACCAAGTGGGCCCACATCAGAGACGCCATCTATGAGTCAGCTTTGACCACCTACGGCAAAAGTGCGAAGAGAAATGCAGACTGGTTTTAATCTCATAATGAAGAGCTGGAACCTGTCATAGCCGCTAAGCGCATTGCACTGTTGAACTACAAGAAAGCCCCCAGCGATTTAACATCCGCAGCACTTAAAGCAGCCAGAAGCACTGCACAAAGAACAGCCAGGCGCTGCGCAAACGACTACTGGCAACACCTATGCAGTCATATTCAGCTGGCCTCAGACACCGGAAACATCAGAGGAATGTATTAAGAGAGCTCTTGGGCCAACCATCAAGATGATCGTCCCCCTCAAATCAATATCAGGGGACATAATCACTGACCAACGCAAACAAATGGACCGCTGGGTTGAGCACTACCTAGAACTGTACTCCAGGTTCATTAATATATATCTAGGAAAGCAGTGGTCCTGGTACCGACCCCTGGGGAACGCCACTGTATACCTTCCTTCTGTTTGAAAATCAACCATTCACCACTACTCTGTTTCCTTTCATCAGCCAACCTCGTATCCATTGGGCCACACTTTATCAAACACATTTTGGAAGCCCACATACACCATTTCAACCATCAAAAAACGCAATTAATTTAGTTAAACACAACTTGCTTTTAACAAAGCAGTGCTTAATCCATACTTGCCCACGTGACTGTTATTTTTGTCCAGAATTATCGTTTTAAAATAGCTTTCCCACTACAGAGGTTAAAATGACTAACCTGGAGTTGCTGGGTTTATCCTTACACACTTTTTTTGAATAAGGATATAACATTCGCAATTCTCCAGTCCAATAAGGATAAGGCAATTGTTTTCGGAAAGTCAGTGGATCGGCAGTTTACCCAATCAATGCACTATTGTATCTCCTTAACAAAGCCTGATGTTTCTCTTCAAAGTGTTAGACAAGTATTAATGGCATCAGCTGATAAGAATCAAAAAGAAAAAAAAAGTAAATTGTATTCTAGTTACTTAGACAATTTGCTCACCCTACTTGTCAAAGATTAAAAACCCTGCTAAAGGATGCAGGTGTGGTTGATGAAGAATATATGAAACTAATAGAAGAGATTAGTGAGAAGTGTGAAATCTATAAGAAGTATTGGAGGATGCCGCCACATCCTACTGTGAGTTTTCCATTGGAATGTGACTTTAACAAGGTAGTTGCCATGTATCTAAAGGTATGGGATAAAGACAGAAATATTTTCATTTTACTTTCTATAGATCTGGCAACCCAATTTTACTCTTTCTACAATAATACTTTTTAAAGTCAAAAGGATGATTATGGACAAAATCATGGAGAAATGGATAGGGACTGGACTTGGGGCACGAGCTAAATTTCTGACTGATAATGGAGGGAAATTTACCAATGACAAGTTCAGACACGTGTGAAAACATGAACATTATGTTCATGAATACCTCAACTGAAAGTCCTTTCAGCAATGGACTGTGTGAAAGGAGTCATGCGGTCATCAATGAAATGCTGCATAAAATCTTAGCTGATCAACCAGACTGTAAGTTGACAACTGACCCCAGCATGGGCGGCTTATGCAAAGAATTCACTTCAGATGTTTGGAGGGTATATCAATTCGTCTATGGGCAAAATCCTAAATTGCCCTCTGTTCTGTGTGATAGTCCTCCTGCTCTAGAAGGTACTACATTTTCTCTGCACATTTGAATGCTATTCATGCAGGGAGATGGGCTTTCACTAAATTTGAGGTCTCAGAGAAAATCAGAGAGCTTTGAGGCATTGTATAAGACCATCTGAGACAGAATTTAATTCAGGAGATTTAGTTTATTTCATAAAAGAGAGAGTTATAGGGAATGAAAAATTCCTGGTAAAGTAAAGTAGTAGGTCATAATGGTAAGATACTAGTTATCAAAAATGGCAATGGAATTGTAAATGTTCATTCCTCAAGATTAATCAGGATTAATTACAAAATTGCAGACACTGAGCAGCTGATAGGAGTAAACGAGGCACCTTTTACCTCAAATGCTCATGTGTTTGGGGATGAAGGGCCTTGGCAACAGAATATATAGATCAGGGGCTGGATAGTGGAAATGTGAGTGATCATGATGCACAGGACAGAGCTATTGCATCTAAAGGCCAATTGCCCAGAGTGGGTACTCAGATGGCATATATTCCAGAGGGGGCAAATGAATGGAGGGATGCAACGATTGTGGGGCATGCAGGAAAACCTACAGGCAAGTTTAAATATTCAGGATGATGGCCAAGAAGAGAGATCCATGGACTTGCAGAATGGAGTGAAAGAATGGATAGTACAAAACAGCAGTGCACGTTTTGATAGTGGGTCCTGTCACGTTCATGAAAGGGACAGTTGTGAACTAAATTGAACTGGAGCAATTATAAATTGTAAAAATGAACAGATAAACTAAACTCCAAAAAATGGACACACTTTTGCTGCAGACAAGAAGTAGTAAGAAGTCAGGTGACCTCTCCTGTACTGAAAATATACATAATAACTGTTGGAAACTAAACCCATCATCATGTCTGGACTAGTCCTGGGGAAAGCACATTAAAATGCCAAAACAGCCCATTAAATGCTAAATGGCTTCTATCTCGAAGAATTGAGCTGACAAAGGCCCTCACAGACAGGGAGACTCCAAATTCAAAGACAAGATAATAGGTGAGACAAAACACCACTATATCAAGATAAGCCACATTCAAACCCCATTGTGTAACAATGGTCCCACATTCAAAGACAATGTATGAACACACCAGGGTAAACATCAATGGTTACCTGACCGAAACCTAACCCGATGAGATTTTTTTGTAAAGATACTTCTCTGAAAGACACCAGAAAGCCAGCCAGCCAGGAGGCAGAATAACCACTCCAGCTAAGAAGAAGACGCTGCCTGAACAGCTTTAAACCACAGAGGCAGAGACACTGCCAGGTGACCTTGAAAATTCCCCACCTGAGAAATCGTAACAGGTTTCTCGCCACCAACCTTGAATGAGTCTAAACCAGAGGAGTCTGCAATATTTCAGTAGACTAAGAAAAGGAACCACCGGGCCTGCACCACTGTTAAAAATTCCTGCCAGAAAACCAAGAAGGTTCCAAAGTGAACTCTTTTACAACAATCCAACTTAAATGCATGCTATCCTCTAATCTCTATCTCTTGTGTGTGTGCATGTGTGAGTGGATGAGGTTGCGAATATTTGCGTGTCTTGTTAATAAATGATTTATCATTCTTTTAATCCTATGAGAAAACCTGTCTTTTGTCTGTTTACTTAACTCAGGGACTAAAACAATAGTTTTAAAAACACTATCTGTGGTCAGTTGAGAGGTGAAAAGTGTAGTGTTCCACACCATCTCTCCCGTGTCCAACATGGAAGAGTACTGACTCATCAGCTGAGGGAGGGCGGTAGGTGGTAATCAGCAGGAAGTTTCCTTGCCCATGTTTGATCTGATGACATGAGACGTCATGGGGTCCGGAGTTGATGTTGAGCACTCCCAGGGCAACTCCCTCCCGACTGTATACCACTGTCCCGCCACCTCTGTTGGGTCTGTCCTGCCGGTGGGACAGGACATACCCGGGGATGGTGATGGTGGTGTCTGGGACATTGTCTGTAAGGTATGATTCCGTGAGTATGACTATGTCAGGCTGATGCTTGACTAGTCTGGAGGACAGTTCTCCCAACTTTGGCACAAGCACCCAGATGTAAGTAAGGAGGACTTTGCAGGGTTGACAGGGCTGGGTTTTCTGTTGTCATTTCCGGTGCCTAGGTCGATGCCGGGTGGTCCGTCTGGTTTCACTCCTTTTTACTGACTTTGTAGCGGTTAGATACAACTGAGTGGCTTACTAGGCCATTTCAGAGGGCGTGTAAGAGTTAACCACATTGCTGTGCTTCTGAATTCACATGTAGGCCAGACCAGGTAAGGACAGCAGAGTTCCTTCCCTAAAGGACATTAGTGAACCAGATGGGTTTTTAATAACAATCGACAATGGTTTCATGGCCATCATTAGACAACTTTTTAATTTCAGGTTTATTAATTGATTTCAAATTCCACCCTCTGCTGTGGTGGGATTTGAACCCATGTTCCCAGAGCAATACCCTGGGTCTCTGGGTTTCTAGTCTAGTGACAATGCCACTGCCTCCCCTCCATAGCAGTCCAGAAGTGACTCTTGCATCAGAAAATGATCACCTACTGGACAGAGAGCCTCCAATAGTGCAAGAGGCAGATCTCACAGTAGTAGTCCCCACAGACATCAAAGTGCAAGTAGAGGCCATAGCTTGAATAGATTACATAATGAAATGAAGTCTACAGAACAGTCTTGTAAGAGAATTACAATCAAAGTTCTCATGACTGTGAAGTTTTGGCATCTGCCAATAAACTTGAGGATAATCTAATAAGAGAAACAAAACATAAGGGATTCGATAGTTGGAGAGAGTTTGGAGTTTATTCTGAGGTACCAGATAAGGGACAGTCAGCCTTTCACATAGATGGATTTGTTCCCGATGGTGAGGTAGTCCAGAACCAGGGGTCATAGTCTAAGGATACGGGGTAAACCTTTCAGGACTGAGATGAGGAGACATTTCTTCACTCAGAGAGTGGTGAGCCTGTGGAATTCGCTACCACAGAAAGCAGTTGAGGCCAAAACATTGTATGTTTTCAAGAAGGAGTTAGATATAGCTCTTGGGTCTAAAGGGATCAAAGGGTATGGGGAGAAAGCGGGAACAGGTTACTGAGTTGGATGATCAGCCATAATCATAGTGAATGCTGGAGCAGGCTCGAAGGGCCAAATGGCCTACTCCTGCTCCTATTTTCAATGTTTCTATGTTTACTGAAAAGGTCCTTGCAGATGGAACTCATAAGGCTAAAGTGAGGCCAGTTGCGGGGATTTTAAAGAGTGACTGGGTGATACAGATGTTAGAGTAAGCTCTCCCACAGCTGGAAAAGTAATCTTGAAAATCTTTTTAGCTCTTTTGGCCACATATTCAAAGGAGTATAGATCAATCGACATAAAAGCCGTGTTTCTGCAGGGTGATACTTTTCAGAAAGAATTGTTTCTGAATCCGCTCAAACAGGCAGCAGATGCAGCAGGGAAACTATGGAAACTAAACTAAACAAATGACTGAATGATGCTTCCAGGGTGCGGTATTTCTCAGTGAGATCTGTTTTGCTGAAAATAGATAATGTTCAAATTAAAGCAGATCCCGTAATGTTTCATTGGTATCATAAAGGGAAACTTTCAGTCATCTTCCTGATGCATGTTGATGATTTTTGGGGTGGTACTGCAGAATTTGAGAAATGTGTTACTATAACGATTGGAGTAGAATTTAAAATTGGAAGTCAGGCTTCTGGCGCTTTTAAATATATTGGTTTAAATATGAAGAAGAGTAGATCTGGAATAACCTAGCCTAGCCCGGGGATCCAACCCACATTTTATGGGTCCTGGGGCTTTATTTGTCCCGAGGCGGGACTTCCACCCGCTTGAGGGAGGAGGTCCCGCCTCAGTGAGTTGCTGGCCAATCAGCAGGCTGGCAGCTCTTAGTCCCAGCAGCGCCACTGGGAGTGGTGGCCACTGCTGGAACTGCAGCCCAGCTGACGCCATGGAGCCAGGACCTCAGGTAAATTGGGCTTGCCTCGCCGGGGGCGTGGTCAGTTGTGGTGGCGAGGCAAGGGTAGTCGTTTGGGGGGGGGCCGCGTCTTGGTCCTCAGAGTGGTTTGGGAGGCAGCGGCAGCCCTCAATTGCACACCCTGTGCCTGGCTGCCATGGCACCCCTCCTGGCATGCGGAAAGCCCAGCAGCTATCGCTGGGTGGCCTTTCACATCGCCAGCATGCCCGTTTGCCAAGGGTAAAATACCCGTGGAGGTGGGCGGGAGCGGGGCGGGAAGGCCTCCCGGAATCTCCCACTCAATTTTACGCCACCCCCATCCACCCCAAGCAACCAAACTGACCCGCTGGGGATACGTAAAATTCAGCCCAGAACAATTATGAAGCCTTAGTGGTCAGTTGAACTGGTTGTGCACACAGAATAGACCATATGTTAGTCTTGATGTGTTGCAGTTAAGTACTGTGTACTAAGTAATGTCAAGAATGTTTTCAGGGCAAATAGAACATTGAAAAAATTAAATCTGGAAAAATGCATACTCAGATGCCCCAAAGAACATGAGACTAGTCATTTTTAGTGATAATTCACATGCTAGTATTCCTGATGGGTATTCAAGTGCAGCTGGTTTCATAATATTTCTGATGGGTGAAAAGGGGAAATGTTATCCTTTAGCTTGGGAAGCTAAGAGAATAAAAAAAAGTATTGTTAAAAGTACTTTAGTTGCCAAAACGCGAGCTCTCATGAGGGCAGTGGATATAGGATTCTATTTGTCAAATATTTTAACTGAAATTCTATACAAAGGATAATGTACCCTCCAAAAAGTGTGAGAAAAAAGGTTACGGATTGACTTTTCTGTCTTGAAACAAATGCTGTAGAGAAAAGAAATCTCTAAAATTAAATTGGTTGATGCAAGTCCTCAATAGTCTGATTGTTTGACAAACACAAATGCTTGTCCGAAGAAATTGTTAGGGGTCCTAGAGGCATGGTGTCTCACAATGTAATGCTTTGTACAGAATATGGAAGTTCTTTTGATTTGTTTTGAAATGCTGTTTGTGCATATTAACACTAAGTTTTATTAAAAGAGAAAGAAGGGAACCTGTTAATTGTATATCAATTGTGCTTAATTAAATGCAGGTGGAGGGCATTAATTGGGGCTTCACTTGAACACATATAAATTGGCACTTCCTGAAACCATGGGGTGCTTAAGTTAGGAAGTGTATGCTTGTAATGTTTCACTCTGTAAATAAACGTAAGAGTGAGTAAGTATTGGCTCTAGTATTATGCTTCACCAACTGACTTTCTGGATTATAACAAACTGTTAACCAAATCACTCTGTGACTAAGGGCTTTCTAATCTAATAAAATAGTTACTAGAAATGACTAAAGAATAATTGATCGTTATAAGTAATTCTGAGCTGCAATCTCATTGAGGGTTCAGATGACATTATAAATTAAAACAATTAAATACAAGTGATTTATAGGCAATATTGGATATAGAGAGGAAATAATTGGTTAACATTCCCATGTTACATTCTTTAATAATGCCACTTTGAAATTCATGGTGGAATATTAGTGCATTTATGTTGTTTTGGCTGGTGCTTAGTAACATGATGGATACTGACAGGCAAGCCATTACCTTCTGTTAAATTGTGATTGCTTGCTGAGTGAAAGATTAAAATAATACTTTAAAATATTTTAATGCACTTCAAAAATGTTTCTAATTACCGAGGAAATCCTCAAGGTGAAGGTGACTCCAGGTTGCTTATAAACCTACAAGCCACACTGTAGCCATTAAAAGTGTTGGGATCAAATTTTGTCATCTGAGAATCAGATGGGGTGATCAGGCAGGTTCTAAAAAAGGGCATAGGAATTCTCCCACCTATCATCGGCCAGATGGTGAAGAGCACCAAAACCAAGAACTGAGATGATGCATAGCAGTGCAACCTTTTGGCAGAGCTAAAGGATCAATGGTGGAGATCTTCACTGGGTATAATCCTAGCAAAATTACTGACTGTATAACGTCAAGTCCAAACTCTTTATTGGTAAGATATATTTTATACTTTCTTCATTTAACGGTAATTAGTTTGTTTGTTTATTTCTGTTTTTACTGAACTCATAATGAAAATGAACTGAAAATGACAAATATATTGAGGGTCACATCTTTAACAAGGAAAAGGGATGCGTGAAGGACAGAATTGAGAGAGAACTGAAAGCCTAGTTCTCTTCCCTTTACTGTCCATTGTTATGAAGACCCCCACCTGCCAAGAATGAGGCATATTAATTTTGTCATATGAACATTAATTTTAAACTGTTGCTGGAGTGAAGAAATTACTTACTTAAAGAGATCACCAGACATTTGGCTGAAGAACAATTGCGGACTAAGAGACGGTGCTCGGAGAGACAAAAGAACTGCTCACTGATTCAATTAACAGAGATTGGCCTGGGCAATGGTGATCCACATCTTGTCGATGTAAGAGACAGCACTGCATCCCCCCCCCACCCCCCACCGAGAGCTTTGAAATCCACAAACCGCTTCCCAAATAAGGGGTTAGTCACATGACTAATCTACTGGCCAACTTGGAGTTTTGAATTGTGCTCACAGGACAATTTGAACACAGACTGCAGATTGTAACTGAACCTGGAACAAGAGAGCCTCTCTGCTGGCTGGCTCTCTCGTGTTTTCTCACAAGCCTCTGGACCCACTGAAGTCACTTAAACCTCAAGAGAGAAAAGACTCCGACATTGAAACAAATGTGCATTGGGCCCCAACAAACAGCAAGACTTACGGGCAACCAAAGACTCCACATTGAACTCAAAGGACTGTAACTACATCCAGCTATTGCCTCAAACATTTCTCTTTATTCTTTCTACTTTTTCTGTCTCTAACTGCATGTGTGTTTATCGCATATTCATGTGAGCATGGTCGCATTGCGTATTCGTAGTCGTTAACCAGATTAGAGTTTAAGGTTAATAAAATTCCACCTTTCTTGTTTAAATCTAAGAAAACCTATCTATTGATTTCTTTGCCTTACAATTGGAATGCGGTGAACAAGGATTCACTGAGGAGGGAGCTAAAACAAGGTGTTTTTAAAATTAAACCCTGTTACGGTTAAACCAGGCAAAGGCTGAGAGGGAACCCCTAGACCCCTTTCTCACCTCATCGTAACAGCATAATCAGTGTGTTTTTGACAAGGAACATGTGTGTTTTACTTCATCCCAGAGAATATGGCTAACTTGAATAACCAGCAGCATGCTTTTCGTGGGTGAAAATAAAGAGGATTATTTTTATTCACACGTTCACTCCGAAAGTCTAATGCTACGACACTCGCTCACCTCTCACACACAAACACAGAAAAACACACACTTGAGAAAGAACGACAATAAAGAGGATAGTGCAATTTTACCAATTACAAAGGATTAGTTTATAAGTCACCTGATTTTTGGTTCGTCCTGGGGGAAAAGGCATGCATTGTGGGCCTGTTGAAGAAGGCATTTTTACTCCTGAACTGTGGTTAGGTGGATTCGATAGCCAGAGTTGTATATCAAAGTTGTTACAGGATTATCTCAAAGTGGTGGATTTCCAGGAGGTCACAGAGTTAGTTGCTTGTAGTCTCATGAGCAGGAGATCGCTTTTCTGTACTGGTGGACTTGAAAAGGAAAAGGCTTGGAGACCGTAAGATGTTATTGCCTCCATTTCTTTGAATGCTTGATGGTACTCCCTTGTCTGTTTTCTCTGCAGCTGTTTGTTGAGTGACCAGCTTCTCCCTGATGCTTGGAGTAATAGGATCCTTTATCTGAGTTTAGTGTCAGTCATGTGACCACCTAAAGAATACTTCTATTGTCCACCCAGAATGATTAGAAGTGCAGCCATTGCTACATAATGGATGGTGACCATTCACCTCTACTTATGATTTAACTATTTTCTTACAGGCCTCTTTGCAAATTTTCGAGCTCGGAGACAGTGGGCTGGGTTTTATAGATGTCGGGGGTCATGATGGGGTCGGTGGGGGGGGGGCGTGGAAAATGCCTCTGGCAGAGGCCCGTCACAGGCCTCAACACCAGGAAGGCCCGGTCCCATATAGCCGGCGGTGGCGAGGCCTTGTTGCGGCCCCCCACCGATCGGTGACGGGAGACAAATCTGAATATTTAAATAAATATAAATTAATGAATAAATGTCTTGCCCGCTCCCGCCATCCATCCCCCTCTGATATTGGTGTTGGTGGCCAGCACTACCATGCCTTCAGATCTCTGTCTGGAGATCCAAGGCAGGACATTGGTGGGGAGAGGGAGCAGGTAAGTTTCTCTGTGCGGAAGTGGAGGGGGTGGTGAGTGGGGTCAAACACATCTGATTGGTTTAGGGGATGGTGGAAAGGGGTAAAGTGCATAATTTGTGGACATTGGCGGGGGGAAGGTCAGGTGCACAAGGTAAGTATTTTGGGAGGCAGAGAGGGCAAGGCATGAATTATATGGTTATTGGGAGGGGGGTGGGAGAGGGTCTAGAAACATGTATTTAATTTTTCCAAATCAGTTTAAAATCACTGTTTCTTTAACTATTACAATCGTAACGATAAGGCTCGAAGCCCTTTAAAAAAGCATCGCGCCTGACGCCATTGCCGGGGACCAACAGTCCACCCCCGCCATGTCATCAGGACGGGCGGCCTGTCCCGGCCATTTAAATGGCCCGCGACATTTAATATCGTAACAGCTCCGCAAAGCATGACCCGCGCACGCGGACCGCCATGGTTTACGGTTGCCGCTGATAATGGCGGCGGCAACATAAGTTTCAGCCCAGTGTATCTGGGGGGGAATTTTATGCTCTCTGCCATGGTGGGTTTGGAGGTGGTAAGAGCATAAATTATGTGGGATCGTGGTGGGGCAGTGGTTCCCACCACCATCCCACCTCCACCAAAATTTAGTCTGAGGCAGACAGGCCTGTTAATGGCCTTCCCACCCTGCCACCAATTGAGGCACTTAACTGGGAAATTAACCCCCAATTAAGGGCCTCTTCCTGATGCAGCCACAATTAGCCGTGCGGTGGGCGTCTCTGTTGCTGCATTGGAAGCACGGCACAGAAAACCGTCCAGGGTGCTTCCCGGCACTGGGTCGGGGGGGGCGGGGGGTGGCGGCCCATTTAAAGGCACTTAATGCCTGAACAAGGGACCTGGCATTGGGAGGGGGGCCCTCTTAGAACCAACCCCCAGCTCTTGCTGCTGACCCCCCCCACCCCTCCCCCACGATCCCCACCCTGCGAGACCACTCCTGCCCTGATCTACCTGAGGCCTGGTTCCAGCAACACTCCTTGGCCTCCGGTAGGTGCTCCTCCTGCAGCAGCCACCTCCTCCGTGGTGGCGTTGCAGCTGCTGGTCTCTGATTGGCTGGTAGCTCGCCAAGGGCGAGAATTCTGGTGATGGGGTCCTTGATCCTGTGGAAGACCCACCGCTATCTACTTAAGTGCCTGATTGGCACTAGATTGGGCCTTCCAGAGAAGAGACAACGTGGGGATCTCGGCATCGTTTTTTCTGGAAGTTGAGACCCCGCCACCAGGATAAAATTCACCCATTGGAGTCCATAGATATTGAGTTTTGGGTCAGACCACAAACAGTAGAAGATGTGAATTCCACAAACAGTTTTGTCTTGGTATGTCCATTCAAGAATTCAGTTCCAGAAGCTTCTATGCTGAATACAGTCCATGTTTAAAGTTATAAATAGTACATGCCTTTACTGGTCATAACAGATGTAAAAATGCGGCATCATGGATAATAACTCTATTAAAAGCCTCTTTCTGTGTAATCTTTAAGCAGACCAATTTAAATTGTTGGAGGTTTTTGAGTCAGGCCCAAAACAAGGCCATAGCGCATGGCCAAGACCACAATTAGGACCCTGGTACAGCCTATGTCACAAGTTTCACTTTCATGGTCAGCATATCCCTTTCTGTTTATCGCCTGGTGGGCCAAGTACAACCTGGGGGAGCAAAGTTGTTTATTATCACATGTACACGACCCAGCAAATAAGCCATTTTTAATGTAATGAAGCACCACATGTTACTCTGCAGGTACACTGCCCTTTACACGGTATCACATGTGGCTCAACAGAATGTTAATACATTCTCAATTCAGACTCACCATATGGTAGTTCTTTTCCACAATCGGTGTATATCAAATAATTCACATTCCAGAGGCAAAGGATGTTTAATTCCTTTTTGAATATGACTGCAAGTTTCCCTACTGTGCGAAAGGAGAGACCTATTTCAAAGTTTAAGAAACATCTTAATCCTCACCTTCTAATCTTATGCCTAGTTGGCACAGTGTATAACAGGTACTTTGCCACCCAACAAGAACAGATTTCATATAATAGACCCATATTATCTGCCACTGCCTCTAATCTTTCTCCCATTAAATTATTAATGATGATATATTATTTTACAAAGCTGGCAATCCAACAGACATTTCATTAGTTCAGACATGTTGTTTCATTTTCCACAAATACCAACATTTAAAAAAGTTAACTCTGGCTCATTGTAGCACATAGAACAGTAAAGCTTTTCAGCATTGTGATTATATTGTCAGATAATATAAACCTGTGTTTCTCTTGAAATCCTACCTGGGGAGCAGCCAAATATTTATCAGAGCACAGTCGAAGTGGTCAGAGCTCTTTTACCTTATGAATCAGTTACATGGGAGCAATGAGACAATTTCTTCGCACTGCTGTCCAACCCCCACTCAAGATTTAGTGTCATTACCCAGAACGGTGTTCAATGTGATTATGGGTGATCAGAGGTAAATAATGATAGAAACATTATCAAATACTGTTCCTTTTCTTAGAATTGTCCGCACAAGTGATGAAAAAAAAAATTCAACAAGCTAAGACCATTATGACAAGTCTGAGAATTGATGCAGAGCTAGTTCCAAACTTCAGCATGTTCACCTCATGATGCCATTTTACATCATGACTCAAGAACACTGTTACTCTGAACTGGCTTGTGAATTTATCAGGCCACAGCAACATGCATGTATTCCAATGGAATTATGCAAGATACTCAATGATGGCAGAACCCAATACATGAGTGCAAAAGACAAGGCTGAAGCATTTGCAAACATCTTCAGCCAGTAGTACAGATGGATTATCCATCTTGGCTTTCTCCTGAGGTCACCAGCATTACAGATGCCAGTCTTCAGCCAATTCAATTCACTAAATCTGATATCAAGGAACAGTTGAGCGCATTGGATACAGGAAAGGCCTTGGACCCCAACAACATGCCAGCTGTAGCAATGAAGACTTGTGCTCCGGAACTAGCTGTGGTCCTAAACAAGCTGTTCCAGCACAGCTATAACACTGGCACCTACCCAACAAAGTGGCAAATTGTCCAGGTGTGTCCTGCCCACAAAAAGCAGGACAAATCCAATCCAACCAATTACCGTTCCATCAGTCTATTTCCAATCATCAGCAAAGTGATGAAAAGTGTCATCGACAGTCCTGTCAAACATGATTTACTTACCAATAACCTACTCAACAATGCTCTGCTTGGGTTCTATCAGGAAAACTGGATTCCAGATCTTATTACAGCCTTGGTCCAAACATGGACACAATTTCATGAAGTGTGAGGAGAATGACTGCCCTTGACATCAAGGCAGCATTTGACCAAGTGTGGCATTGAGGAGACTTTTAATTGCCCATGGTGCCTGCCTGAAACAGGCATTAGAACCCAACACCTGGGTCAGGAATGCAATGCCAAATTGGACGGAGCATGTGTCGAGCACACTCCACTGCTTTATTTCCACTCCACTGTGGCCTAAGCAGCAGTTGTTAAAGTTCACGTGTTGCCATTGAAGATGAAGTAAGTTTTCCAAATTTGATTTTTATCTTAGTGGAGCCAGAAGGAGCAATGGTGCTCCTCCACCTCCACAGTAATACTGCCAGCCCACACTTGCTTCCCTCCTGTTTGTCTCCTGCTCACCTCTTACCTGCAGGCTGGATTACTGTCCGAACCATTTGTTTCTCACCAGTAAGTTGCATCAGAATGCCCGCTTGGTATTTACAGCTCACTAGAATTATAGAGATGGTTTGGTGTGAGCCTCAGTCCTCCATCTTCCAACACATGTTGTCAACACGTCACTGATTGTGCACTGGTTCAGCGTGGACCCAATAAATCAGAAAGATTTGTTGCCCCTATCGTGTTGGGGGCTAGTTCTTGTTGCTTTCATGAAGGTGGCAAAGATGAACCCAACATCTCTTCACGTAGCATCTGAGAATAATTCACATTTTTCTCCTTTGTGGATTTGGTTGCTTAACAACTGGGTGCTGCTGGAGACAAATTAATCCATTCGAAATGATAAGACATCTGTCACAAATATATGGTCGGGTGTCACATGACTTGGACACTGGTGGATGTTGAGAGCAGATGGAGATGCAAAATCTCTAACAGGACATTAGTGAGCAATTGACAGATTATTCATTGTCTAGTGCATTGTCTGGCAGTGAAGCCTTTTGGATTGTGTTGTCAAATTCCATCAGCAGGGTCTTCTGGATTATGAGATGAAATACCTATTTATAATACTAAATCAGTCCACACAACAGTGAGTATAATAAGACTGTTTGGGGTGTTACAATGTGATGACAGCAGATGGCATCTTTTAATCTATTCTATAAACCTATGATAAATGATCTTTGTTCCATAAAATATTCTATGTCCTCCAGCTTTCACCTTCAAATTTCCAGAGTCAGAGCCTCAAAATATTGAAGGTTTCCTCCTTGCTGTTTGTATGAAGCTTCTCACAAATTGCCAGTGCTTCAGAACCTCACTTGCTCCGATGTATCATAAAAAATATTATATTGTGCTGTCTACAAACAAGAATAGTCATTTTTCTTTGTACTGCAGAATCTCTTACATGGAACTAGGACATCTGTGTACAAAGTTAACACTAGATTATTAAAATCTGGAAAGAATTAATTACTGTTTAAAATATTTTACTGGTTATTCTTCAAGATAATTTGCAGTAAGGATTAACATATCCTCTGCACTAATCGGCTCCCATGATTAAACTTTATTCATACTTCTCAACTCTAAACTATCCTTCTGTTTCCTCTGCCGTGATTTTGCCATAATGCTGGTGAACAGGATCCTTGACCTTGTCCAACCCCTTTTTCGGGGCTCTGCTCTCACCTTTTCCACTGCCTCTCACAACAATAAAAGAATCCTCCAGATCCTAATGTTTGAGACCACTAGCCTCCACATTTGCACAACTATTTTCCATCACTTAAAACATCATCCCGACATCTAACATGTTTTCCATTCTCTGGTTTCCTGAAAGACCATACCCTTTGGGATGCCCTTGTTCTTACTTCCATGATGTCCCCTTGTAGCTAACCTTCCCCTGGTACTTTGCAGTGGAACTGCTGAAGATGCAAAATTGTTAATTTAGCTCATCCCACACTACAGATACAACTGCGTGAGGCAGTAGCTTCTTCCAATTTAGTAACGTGCATTCACTGCTATCAGAGTAGTCTCTTCTGTGAGTCAAAATGCAGATTATGTAAGTGCTTTGCCAAACACTTCAATTCTATCTACAAGTGTGACCCTGACCTCCCTGTGCCTTGTCAATGTATCTCCCACCCGCAATCTGACAACCCCATCTTTGGTCTTTTGCACGATTTCAATGAAGCTCACTGCAAACTGTAGGAAAAGTGATGATCAGTAGATGATCATTTTGCTGAGGCAATGAAAGGATGGCCTTACCCCAGATCTCCAGCATCCTTGTAAGGAAAATGGGTGACATAACTAAGGTTTCAAGTTACTAAAACCAGTGTTCAGGCCAGAGAGCTGCAGACTGGAAAGAAAGAGGAAAACTGTATTTTTACTCAATCTGGGATATGGACATCGCTAGCAAGGCCATCTCTATTTATTGCCCATCTCTAAATGCTCTCGAGAAGGTGGTGTTGAGCTTGCTTCTTTAACTGCTGTAGTCATATGATGAAGGTCCTCCCACAGTTGTTAGGGAGGGAGTTCCAGGGTTGTAAACCAGTGACTGCAAAGTAATGGCCATATATGTCCAAGTTGGCATGATATGTGACTTGGAGGTGGTGGTGTTCCCATGCACCTATTGCTTTTGTCCTTCTTGGTGACGGAGGTCACAGGTTTGGGAGGTGCTATGGAAGAAGCCTTGGCAAGATAGTGAGTGCATCTTGTAGATGGTACACACTGCAGCCACAGAGCACCGGTGGCAGAGAGCACGGATATTTAAGGTGGTGGAGTGAGGAGTGTGATGAAATACCCTCTACTTGCCTGGACGAGTGCCACTTCAACAACGCTCAAGAAGCTTGACCCTGTCCAGGACAGAGCTTCCCGTATGATCACACTGGTAGCCGTGGTGTGCATATACCAATATACCCCCTATATTCATGGTAACTCAGACCAAATGCTATTTTATGACAAGTGAATTGAATGATGCAATGTACAATGTCTTGTATTATACCAGCAAGTGCTGAATAAGGATTAACTCAGCAACAAAGTCAGAAATGTACCTAATAGGCTCCATCCCACTAGAAAGTCCTAAAATGCAACCAATAGTGCACAAAATACAGCAAGAATAACCCTGGAAAGTACATCCAATAATTTTAGATGCACTAGTAAAGCTCCGAATTACATCCAATAACTGAAAATGAAGAATAAGTGCTTTGAAATATACCCACAGTCCAATATACAGTTGAAGAAAATTTACATGAAAAGGCAGCAAAATGGCAATGGAAGTGGGAGCCAGAGTTCAAAAAGGCCACTCTGCAGCGCATCTAAATGGTAGCAGTCTGCGACTACACCATGACACACTAGAGAAAATGTTTAAATTTTAGTGAGGGTTTTTACTCTTCTAAATATTGATGGAGGGATTTAATGTTAATGTTAACATTTAACATAAAGAGCTTGACTCAAAATTGTGATACATTAAAGAAATGTTTTAAGGACGGTAAGAATTTTAATGCAAATTATTATTATAATGCCTCAAAGCAGTATCAGTGGAATTCATGTTTATTTAATGCAATTTTGTTATAATATTGTACATGGTAACAAAGCTCTACATATGTCAACACGGCTGTTGGAGTATTGGTACATTTGCTTGAAAAATACGATTTGAATGTGACACCTTCCAGAAATGTGAAACCGACAGAGATTTGATTCACAATAGTAACTTCAACAAGTACCTTTGGTGACAGATATCAAGTTTTTTTATGACATGAATTCACACTACAAATGACAGTCTGATGGGCAGGTAATATGACACCTGCCAAATCAGTTTCTACGATCCTTCAGTTTGTCAGAACGACTGAACTGAAAGCTGTTATGTTTCCATTGCTAAAGCTTCTTAAGCTTGTCAGGCAAGACAGATCTTCCTCTCTGATCAGAGATAGAATGAGACTGGCAGATCTAGAGGAATTATTAAAAACTAAGCCAGTAAAAAAGACAAGTTAAGTGTGTTGAAAAAAACTCTGGCAAGGCTTATGAGAGTTAGACTTAACAAATGTGAAAACGATAGCTTTAAAAACCTTTTTGTCTGACAGTATGTGTATGAAACAAATAAAGGTTTGGACATTCATGCATATATTTATACTTATGAGAAAACATTAAGTCGCAGTTATAGAAGTGGTTGATGGACAGAGAACAGAAAGGTCAATCAAGGGAATTCATAAGGAACATAAAATTGTTTACTGAATTTAGCAGCCCCAAACTTTTAAGGTCAAATGTGGATCTGATCAATTCAAACGACCCACTTTGGTCTGTTCGATCCCGTTATGGCTGGTGTGAAAATATTTGTACTACGAATGTAGCCTATGCAAATTCTTCCTTTGGGATTTTCATGTAATCACTATTAGCAAAGTTATTCCTTCAGACTGCCTGAGATTTGTAGGTAATATCATTGGCACGTGTAATGTTTTAATGTGGATAATGCTGGTAAACATAGTAAATGGAGATATTACACTTTGCAGCCAGGATAATGATCCTTGCTGCAGGAGTATCCAAGATCACACATGCACAGACCTTGGATCCCCTCAGGCTACATTTAAAGTTTAAATCTCATTAATTTACACCTGCCTTCAGGTACAAAAACATGCACATCAGGGTATTCTAATTTAGAATATATACACCAATGAGGTAACAAAATCAAGAATACCCATTTCTGAATCTCTAGCCCACAAAATTAAAGTAGAGCAAACCATGGAGTTAGACGTATATTCCCAGTTTTGAGATCCCCATAAAATTGGGGCTGTAAAAGGCTGTGACACAGGGGGAATCAATTTTTAGTCCGAAACACCATTTACTCTCTAAGATGAGGCAGCTCTGGAGGTCCTTCTATGAGAGATGCAGTGAAAGAAGATGGGTTACTCTGGGCAAAGTGCCACTCCTGCAAAGACAGTAGGACAAACTATCTGCAAGGAGGTGTCGGTGCAGGTCAAACAGCAGACTACAGAAAATATGGATGAATTTTTCAGACATTTGCAGATTTGCTATGAATAGTGCACTCTATAAGCATGTTGCCTCTTTTAGCATGGAAGATACCCAGTGAAGCCATGTGTCCTCTGACATGTGCAGGTCAGAGTGTTGTATCTGTAAACATGGATCCAGGAGTAATGGTGACAGTGAACATAGCACCTTTGCAGCAGCAGATGATTTCCCTACATGAAGTAGCACTCATCATCCAAATCATGTAATTGTATAGAAATTGACCAGGAATCCCCTCCTCCATTCCTTTATAGGTGCTAATTTTATTGCAGCAGGATTGTGACATGGGAAATGCAAAATAAAAGATTGTTCAAAAAGGTAGCACTAGAGAATTAGCAAAACTTTCCAAGTAAGTTAATGCAGAAGTATCAAATTGCTCACATAGGTCAAAAATAATTATTTAAATACAAACTGAAACCACAATTTCCCTTTAAGAAACATGATGAAAAGGAAGAATCACCTGTTCAACAGGTATATGGGCTGCAATCACTTACTTTGCCCTGCTGATACACTTTCTACTACCACCTATGTGTGCAAATAGAGTGCGTATAAAATCCAATACAACCAGGTATAAATTGGTTGTAGAGTAAAGCTCCTCTGATGGCTTGGGTTGGTGAAGCCAATGTGTAGCTAAGCCACACAAGCAATCGGTCCCCAGGTTTAATTACATATCAGTGCTAATTTAGGAGACTTACAGTTTGCTTCAGTGCCTTAGCTAGGGAGGGGAAAATCAGTCAAAGCTCCCTAATGTAAGTGAAATCCAATACTTTCTGTGGATGCTGTGATGATATAAAAAAAAAGGTCAGGCTCAAGCAAAGTAGCATGTCAGCTCCCATTATTTGGATATAGGCATGATATGGCCACTTAGCCACCTAAGGAATCATGCCCAGTGGTATTTAGTGCCTCCAGGAGAGGAGGAGGACAGAAAATAGGCAAAAAAAAAGTAATGAGTGTCACTGAACTGTGGAGGGAATATGGCAACTCATCCTTGTCCATGAGATGGTGAGACAGAACAGATAATGATATTCTCTGGTGAAGGAGTGTAGGCTCCAATCAGAATTTCCCAGACAGACAAACTACCAATGCTACTAAAGGTCTTAGCTGCATGAGCAAACAGCTCTTGACCTATGTCAGATTTTTAGGTTTAATTTAAAAACAGATTATGCAGCAAGCAGAGCTTTGACTGTAGCACTAATTGTGACAGATGTGTTTATCTTATGTGTATGCAGCAAATTTCAGGGCCCTGTGGAGTTAATGCACATATCAGTCAGTGCACAATATTGAACTGCTTTTGTACTTAAAATGGCAGATCACTATTTCAATTTGCCAAAGTTAAGGAAGTAACAGAAAATCTGGATGGATTTTCTGTGCACTAGTGAAATATTTTACAAACATTAGCCCCAACTTTAATTCCCAACCAGGAGTCATCCAGGTAGGAGAAGAGGTGGACAGAAATCTATCTGACCTTCCACAGAATGAGACCTGATCAATTTTAACTCTTGGGCCTCACCTGCATAGAGACCGGTAGTCCCCAGCCCGTTCTTGGTGGGAAGTGGTAACCAGCTGGCAGGCAGCTGAGAGATTTTGGGCGCGCTGCTGGGAATTTGAAGGAAGGGTCCCTAGCACTCAGGTAGGCGATTGAATAGAGGTTGTGAAAGTATTGCTGTTGAGGGAGCCAGATGGAGGCCCTAGGCAGGGGAGTCCCAATGTTTCCTTGTGGTGACTGGAGTAACAGTGCTGCTCCTCTTGACCCACAAGGAAACTGTAAAAAACTTACCCTTTTGGATATCTTCTGGCCCCTCCTCCTCAACACCAGTTCAACTGCCATGGAAGACACAAAGGATTCCCCACATTGACCTCCAGTTAAAATTGAAATTAGATCCTAATGACATCATTGGAACCCAATCACCATATTTCAAAAAGGACCCCACTGCTTTCTGACAATCGTCCCTCTTGCCTGGTCAGAAGAGCAGTTTAATAGTAGAATTTACACGACAGCAGTGAGATCAGTGCGGGTAAGTCACATCGGCCATTTTAGTTGCCCGCCTGCCCTGTTTTCATCAAGCAGGCAGGGTTAAAATTAGTCCAACTGAAATGTGCTCACCTCTACAGAATTCAGTCCTATTCCTGGAAGTTTGAACTTCGTTCTGTGGCCTTGAGTAATCATTTGATAGCTATCAAATTAGCATAGAGTTTCAGCTTCATATACTATCAGTTGTAAAATTGCCAGGTTCTCTTCAGCTCTGAGGGTGTAATTTATTTTCAGACATTTACCCATGTAGCACATCCTTCTTATGGCTCTTGATTTTCGTCTTTTCATATCAAATGTCATTTTTCAATGCTTTACTACTTGTGCCATAAGTAATTCTGTGTCCATCTTCTCAGTTCATTGCATTATGACCTCTGAGTTAGAGAGATATAGTTTCAAGTGCATCTCCAGGATTTGCATGTGTAATTGGGATGACAGTTCAGTTCAATAATGAAGGAATGATGAATTGTCTCTATGGATGTAAAATCAAATTAAGGGCCTATCTCACTAATTCTGCTGGTTTGAAATGGATGTAAGCGATCTCATATCACTATCAAAGGTAAACCTTTCTCCTTTAACGTACGCAAAACAAGTTAACCAGTGAGTTGTTACATTGCTGGTTTGGGGATCTTGGTGGGGGGAATCTTATGCCCTTTGAAAAATTTCAAATGTCATGCCCATTTCCAGGTTCTGATCCTGCATGAGTCAGAGGTGTACCAATGCAGGAATCTTCTTGGAGGTGGCCAATTAAGAGGCCGCCTCTGCATCTGCCATCCAATTAAGGACAGCAGGTAGGTTCCCAAAGCAGGAGGCCCACTCAGAGGGCGTGCAGCACTGGACAGTTTGCAGCCCCACTGGGAGAGGTGGAGGCACTCTCTGAAGCTTTTTGAAAATTTAAAGACAAAAAATGCCCACCCCTTTCAGGGCCATCAGTGTGGAAGGGGAACCCCTCCACTGAACTGCTTATGGCCATTACTGTGGCCATCTCATCCCAGTGGTTCCATGATTGGGGGATTTAGTGGAGGTGTTGGTGCACCCCCACCCCCCTGCAGCCTGGCCTGCAACGAGATAGGATTAATTAGTGAAGGTATCCCTATGCAGCAGCGATCATAATATGATTAAATTTTACATTCAGTTTAAGGGAGAGAAGGGTGGATCTAAGACTAGTAGTTTAAACTTAAATAAGGGCAATTATGAGGGCATGAAAGCAGAGCTAGCTAAAGTAAACTGGCAAAGTAGGTTAATAGAGATGCAGTGGGAGATATTTAAGGGGATATTTCAGAATACACAGAATTGATACATTCCAACAAGAAAGAAAAATTCCAAGGGGAGGACCCACCATCCATGGTTAACAAATAAGGCTAAAGATAGTATCAAACTTAAGGACAAAGCATATAATTACGCAAAGATGGGTGGCAGGTCAGAAGATTGGACAGAATATTAAAAAAAGCAAACAATTACTAAAATATTAATAAGGAGGAAAAAATTAAAGCTAGCTAGAAACATAAAAACAGATAGTAAGAGTTTCTATAGATATTTAATAAAAGAAAATAGTTAACAAAGTGAGCATTGATCCTATAGAAAGTGAATCTGGGGAATTAATAATGGAAAATAAGGAAATGGCAGATGAATTAAACAAGCATTTTGCATCGGTTTTCACTATAGAGGGTACAAATAACATCCGAGAAATATTTGTAAATCAGGAAATGGAAGGGAGGGAGGAGCTCAAGAAAATTACAATCATCAGGGAAGTGTTACTGAGCAAATTGTTGGAGCTGCGGGCTGAGATATCCCTGGGTCCTGATAGACTTCATCCTAGGGTCTTAAAAGAAGTGGTTAGTGAGATAGTTGATGCGTTGGTTTTAATTTTCCAAAATTATTTAAATTTGGGAAAGGTTCCATTAGATTGGAAAATAGTGAATATAACTCCTTTATTCAAAAAGGGAGGGAGTCAGAAAGCAGGAAACGACAGGCTAGTTAGCTTGACATCTGTCATAGAGAAAATGTTACAAGTTATTAGTAAAGACTTTATAGCAGGGCACTTAGAAAAAAATCAAGATAATTAGGCAGAGCCAACATGGTTTTGTGAAAGGGAAATCATGTTTAACCAATTTATTGGAGTTCTTTGAAGAAGTAATATGTGCTGTGGATAAAGGGGAACCAGTGGATGTACTGTACTTAGACTTCCAGAAGGCATTTGATAAGGTGCCACATCAAAGGTTATTGCAGAAATAAAAGCTCAGTGGTGTAAGCGGTAGCATATTGGCATGGATAGGAGATTGGCTAGCCAACAGGAAGCAGAGAGTAGGCATACATTGGCCATTTTCTGGGCACTTGGCACATCATAACATTCAAGGCTATGGGCCAAGTGCTGGCAAATGGGATTAGGTAGACAGGTCAGGTGTCTTTAATACATCGGTGCAGACTCGAAGGGACGAAGGGCCTCTTCTGCGCTGTATTATTCTGTGATTCTGTGATAACGAGTGGTGTGACACATGGATCAGTGCTGGGGACTCAACTTTTTACAATTTATATAAATGACTTAGATGAAGGGACTGAAGGTATGGTTGCTAAATTTGATGATGACACAAAGATAGGTAGGAAAATAAGTTGTGAAGAGGACATAAGGAGGCTACAAAGGGATATAGATAGATTAAGTGAATGAGCAAAGATCTGGCAAATGGAGTATAATGTGGGAAAATGTGAAATTGTCCATTTTGGCAGGAAGAATAAAAAAGAAACATATTATCTAAATGTTGAGAGATTGCAGAGCTCTGAGATGCAGAGGGATCTGGGTGTCCTAGTGCATGAATCGAAAAACTTTAGTGTACTGGTACAGCACATAATTAGGAAAGCTCATAGAATGTTATTGTTTATCCTGAGGGGAATTGAATACAAAAGTAGGGAGGTTATGCTTCAGTTATACAGGGAATTGGTGAGACCACATCTGGAGTACTGTGTACAGTATTGGTCTTCTTATTTAAGGAAGGATGTAAATGCATTGGAAGCAGTTCAGAGAAGGTTTACTGGACTAATATCTGGAATGGGCAAGTTGTCTTACGAGGAAAGATTGGACAGGCTAGGCTTGTATCCACTGAGAATTTAGAAGAGTAAGAGGTGACTTGATTGAAACATATAAGATCCTGAGGGGTCTTGACAGGGTGGATGTGGAAAGGATGTTTCCTTTTGTGGGAGAATCTAAAACTAGGGGTCACTGTTTAAAAATAAGGGGATGCCCATTTAAGACAGAAATGAGAATTCTTTTCTCTCAGAGAGTCATGAGTCTTTGGAATTCTCTTCCTCAAAAGATGGTGGAAGCAGAGTCTTTGAATACTTTTAAGGCAGATATTGATAGATTCTTGATAAGCAATTGGTGAAAGGCTATTGGGGGTAGGCAGGAATGTGGAGTTGAGGTTACCATCAGATTAGCCATGATCTTGTTGAATGGTGGAGCAGGCTCAAGGGGCCGAGTGGCTTACTCCTGCTCCTAATAGGTATGTTTGTATGTTTATATGCCACTGGGAAGCTGCCTCTAGGTAGCTGTCAGGTTCTGGCCTCAGCAGGGTGCCCCATCCAATGTCTGCGAGATGCCGACAGAGTTTGGAAATGGCCCCTAAGTGGGGCCTTAATTGCACTAGTTGGCTGCCCGCCTCCATGGAGTGGGTTGCTGGTTCTGCCTTCAGTACGATCACATAGAGGCGGGAACACATTGGGAGCTGACCTGGCGTGTAACTTTTAAAAGTTCCTCACCCCCCCTGGCCTCCAAAGATGCCTCCACTGGCCTGATACGATTCTGCCTGATGTGTGCAAAACAGCAACATACAGAACAGTTACTGAAATCCCAAGTAATTATCTCTTTGTGAAACCTGACACATTATAAAAATATAAATCTCTCTTTTTTCCTTTGTTCCTACGTCATCAGAACATCTCTTCCCATTTCACACTGGATTACCGTTTGTCTCTTTGCACATATAGGAAAATAGGAACACATACTTACATTGGATATCTCTGTTCTGTTCTATGACTATGCTAGTAATTTTACTTCAGTACTGATTAGAATGTGCAACATTTGAACAGACACTACTTGCATATGTTTTCTTTTATTATCATTTCATGGGATGTGAGCATTGCTGGCAAGACCAGCTTTTGTTGCCCATCCCCAATTGCCTTTTACAACTGAATGGCTTGTTAGACCATTTCAGAAAGCAGTTAAGAGTCAACGACATTGCTGTGGGTCTGGCGTCACATGCAGGCCAGACCAGGTAAGGATGGCAGATTTTCTTCCCGAAAGGGCAGTAGTGAACCAGATGGGTTTTTAAAACAATCAATAACAGTTTTATGGCACCATTACTGAGACTAGCTTTTAATTCCAGATTTTAATGAATTAAATTAATTAATTAATTGAATTTACATTGTCCACCACCCAAAAACACAAATAATGCATGATTTTACAATTCACAAATTGTCCAATGAAAAACGAAACAAGACTTTGTACACCTTTGTACCTTAGAAATTGACACACAATTGTGTGATTAAATACAAAGTGGATAAAATAAAACTTCTGGCCTCTAAGTATAATAAATAAGAAAACAGGGTGAATATTCAGTTAATATGACATTGATACTCTTGTCATTTTACTCTATATAACTTTACATTAAATCTTTAAGATTTAGTGGTGCAAAAAAAGTTAAAAGGCCTTAAAGCTGATTAAGGCCTACAAGGATAATCTTCACCACATGGGACCTACATTAAAGTTACATAATTCAACTTCAGAGGTTATCACACATAGTCAGAAATGTGAGACCATACAGATTCCGACAGATAAATGATGCTGTGAAAGTAACTACTTTTATAAATTGGGATGCCTTTGCTATTAGTGTGAACAAAATGAAAGCGAGGAAAAAAATGGAACTATATATCCTAAAAACTCAAGGATGTTATTGACGCTGTAATGGTAATCTATTTCTTTTTCAAAAATTGATTCAAATTAATATTTAACAAGCCAGTACGCAGCAATTTCTGTTAGATTTGAACAGCTAATTTGAATCCTTTGTATTCTTCTCAGTTACAAAAAGTATAAGCTTATTTTCACTTCCTCCTCCTTCAACTCATATCTAATCCAATGCAGCCACTACATCTTCTCCAGTGGTTTCTCTACCTGTGCCCACATGGTGACCTCTGTTGATCCTCAAGGCTCTATCTTCAGTCCCTTCCCATTCATAATTTACATGGTATCCCTCAGTGACATTATGTCAAGGCCAGCTACCAGGATGGAGATCCCTGATTCCTCATGATGAGAGGACCAGACCCCAGGGTTTTACCTTCCTTTCTTCGCCAATCTCAGGCCACAAAAATCTTCTTATCTTTGCCAGTATTTCCATGCTTTCCTCTTCCACTGCTATTCTACTTTAACCATTTACATTTCCTCTGGATGCATCTTTTTTTTCCTATACTTAGCTCATTACCACTCTTTCTTTGCATCATCATCACTTTTGTCATCAAATCAATCCTGCCCTCCATTCTATCTCCCTTTTGTTCTTTTCTTTGCCCTACACTCTTTCATTGCCTCTGTACTTGCTTAAAAACTGTTCAATTCTAACATCTTCCAGTTCTGCTGAAGGGTCATCGACCTGAAACTTAATTCTGTTTTTCTGTTCACAGATGTTGCCAGATCTGCTGAGTTGTTTCCAGATTTTTTCTGTTTTTGGTCACTTCTGACACCCAGTTCTATCTCTATCTCTCCATCATCACCTCCAAGGCTGTTCCCAGCCTCTCTGACATTACACCTCAGAAGAGCCAGAATTTCCTTCGGTTTTAGTTGTGCGGGTGTTTTTTGTGTCACTAGCATCCTGCTTGTGCATAAAAATGAAGTGATAATGTAACCAAACTCAAACAGTGGGTAGGCGCATTAACATATCGCTGTGTTGACTTCAATCCTGATCTTCAGGCAAGCCTGCATCCTGGTGGCCAGAACTTCCAAAGGAAACAGGCAGACCTTCATCCCTTTGTGCAAATAGGGGCTATGTGACACAATTAAGACCCCCAATGCCATTTTCACCTCTTTCTACCTGCCTCTATAGATCTACAAGTCAGGAGGTGGCCATCTCCAATGGCTTTTAAAAGAAGCCTCAGCTGCCACTGGGTAAAGCTGGATCAAGCTTTTAGAGACATTTTTTCTGGCTGTCACTTCATTTTGCACCTAAATGCATTTGAAATATTAAATAGTTGCAGCTGTAATTTCTGCACAAATCTTGCTTGCTGCTATACACTCCTGCAATTTTTGATCACAATGCTGAATACATGCTCTCTTTAAAGTCCTGCTGCAGGTCCTACACAAATGGCTGCTCTGGCTGATTTCTTGCCACCAAATTGGTGAGCTGCCTTTTTGGGGAGCACATTTAGTGCTGGATGCTCACTGATCCGCATTATAATCAGGGCTGAGCATGAAAACTGATCAGGGCAGCTGCCATGCCCACTACCCTCCTGATTAATGAGCAAGTGAAAATCACCCCATAGTGTCTGTCATTCCATACATATAGGCTAGACGTTCATCAGCATATAGAAAGTATGATAGAGCGATGGGAAAAGAAACTGCTTATTCACTTCATACTTATGAGCCCTATCATCCCTCTCAGTCATTCTGACTTTTCTTACACCAATTAAAACTTTCTCTTGTCTCGCAAATAATCTTTGCTGCTCCTTTGTTGTTCTACACCATTCCTAGTCTATATCCAGCCTACATCAGCCAGGGCAGCCATTTGTGTTGGACCTGCAGCAGGAATTTAAAGGAGGATATGTATTCAGCATTGAGATTCAAATTATTGTGTCACGACAATACATCCATCTTATCATCCTGCTGAATTTATTTCTTCTTGTCATCCTGCGGCTCCCTATTGCTTTGTTCCTCACCCCATCCTCTTGAGTGACTGACTCTTAACACTGTGACGCTAATCAACATCTTGGCTGATGATTAATATTTATATGAGCTCACACACTACAAGTGAAAGTATTTCTCACCATCAAGATCAGCTTCATTAGATAAATATCTAATTGTTAAATTCTCAAGTTCATGCAAAAGCTCTTACATTCTAATCAGCACAGCTTTAGCTGGAAAATTCAAAAACAATGATTGTTTATCCAAATTGCAGCCCGCATAAATCAAAATTAAAATAGCTAACTCATATTTGTTTCATATTGCTTTAAAGAAAGTTATAAAATCAAGATCTGTCCAATATCTCACGTTAAAATGTTGTGTCAATACAGTATAATTTAAAGTTTGTGACTTGCTCACATCCATTGCATTATATTTTTCTAAAGCTTCCCATTTAAAATAAAGTGTTGTCCGAAAGGCAATGGGTTGCATTTAAACTGGAGGGGCCCAATATCCTTGTGGAGAGGTTTGCTAGTACTACTCGGGAGGGTTTAAACTAGTCTTGCAGGGAGATGGGACCCAAAGTAGTAGGCTCTCAGATGAGACAGTTGAGGCAAATGTAGAGGTTAAAGCAAGCAAGTCCTATAGGCAGGCCGGGCAGAGGCAGGACAGGGAGCGTGGAAGGTCTGGTAGGCTAAACTGCATTTACTTTAATGCAAGAAGCCTTACAGGTAAGGCAGATGAACTCAGAGCATGGATCGGTACATAGGATTGAGATATTATAGCTATTACAGAAACGTGGTTGAGGGATGGGCAGGACTGGCAGCTCAATGTTCCGGGGTACCGATCCTTCCGGTGTGATAGAGGTGAAGGTAAGAGAGGAGGGGGAGTTGCACTATTGATTAGAGAGGACATCAAGGCAGTACTTAGGGAGGATATCCCGGGGGGAATGTCCAGCGAGGCCATATGGATAGAACATAGAAATAAGAAAGGGGTGATCACTTTGATGGGGTTATACTATAGGCCCCCCAATAGTCAGAGGGAAGTGGAGGAGTATATATGTCAGGAAATCACAGATAGGTGTAGGGTTGTAATAGTAGGTGATTTTAACTTCCCTAATATTGACTGGGACTGCCTTAGTGCTCAGGGATCAGATGGGGAAGAATTTGTTAAGTGTGTCCAGGATAGTTTTCTGAAGCAGTATGTGGATGGCCCTACTAGAGAAGGAGCTACACTCGACCTCCTCTTAGGAAATGAGGATGGGCAGGTGGTTGATGTGTCAGTGGGGGAGCACTTTGGGACCAGTGACCATAATTCTATTAGCTTTAAGATAGTTATGGAAAAGGATAGGACTGGTCCTCAGGTTGAAGTCCTAAATTGGGGGAAGGCCAATTTCGATGGCATCAGACAGGAACTCTCAAAAGTTGAATGGGAGAGGCTGTTTACAGGTAAAGGGACATCTGGCAAGTGGGAGGCTTTTAAAAGTGAGAAAGGAAAAGTTCAGGGCCAGCATGTTCCTGTTAGATGGAAGGGCAAGACAGGCAAGTTTAGGGAACCTTGGCTGACGAGGGATATTGAGGGTCTGGTCAGGACAAAGAAGGAGGCATATGTCAGGTATAGGCAGCTGGGATCGAGCGAGTCCCTCGAGGAGTACAGGGGATGTAGGAGTACACTTAAGAAGGAAATTAGGAGGGCGAAAAGGGGTCATGAGATTTCCCTGGCAGATAAGATAAAGGAGAACCTGAAAAGATTCTATAAGTATATTAAGAGTAAAAGAGTAGCGAGGGAGAGAGTAGGTCCCCTTAAGGATCAGTGTGGCAATCTATGTGTGGAGCCATGGGAAATGGGCGAGGTCTTAAATGAATATTTCTTGTCCATATTTACCGTGGAGAAGGTCATGGAAGCTAGTGAGTTCAAGGGAGGGAACACTGATATCCTGGAGCATATCAACATTGCAAAGGAGGAGGTGTTGAAGGTTTTGAAGCGCATTAAGGTGGATAAATACCTAGGGTCTGACCAGGTGTATCCTAGGATGCTATGGGAAGCAAGGGAGGAGATTGCTGAGGCCCTGGCAGAGATTTTTGTATCATCGTTAGCCATGAGTGAGGTACCAGAAGACTGGAGGATAGCTGATTTGTGCCTTTATTTAAGAAGGGCAGCAGGGATAAGCCAGGGAACTATAGGCCGGTAAGCCTTACATCAGTGGTGGGAAAGTTATTGGAAGGGATTCTGAGAGACAGGATTTATATGCATCCGGAAAGGCATGGTCTGATTAGGGATAGTCAGCATGGCTTTGTGCGTGGGAAATCACGTCTCACGATTTAATTGAGTTTTTCGAGGAGGTGACCAAGAGGATTGACGAGGGCAGGGCGATGGACGTTGTCTACATGGACTTTAGCAAGGCCTTTGACAAGGTCCCGCATGGTAGGCTGGTCCGGAAGGTTCAAACACATAGGATCCAGGGTGAGCTAACAAATTGGATACAAAATTGGCTTGGTGATAGGAGGCAGAGGGTGGTTGTGGAGGGTTGTTTTTCAGATTGGAGGCCGGTGACCAGTGGAGTGCCACAGGGATTGGTTCCGGGCCCTCTGTTGTTTGTCTTATGTATTAATGACTTGGATGTGAATGTAAGGGGCATGATTAGTAAGTTTGCAGATGACACCAGAATTGGTGGTATAGTGGACAGTGAAGAAGGTTGTCTAAGGTTACAACAGGATATAGATCAACTGGGAAAGTGGGCTAGGGAGTGGCAACTGGAATTTAATGCAGACAAGTGTGAAGTGATGCATTTTGGGAAGTTAAACCAGGGCAGGACTTAAACAGTGAATGGCAGGGCCCTGTGGAGTGTTGTTGAGCAGAGAGACCTTGGGGTGCAAGTACATAGTTCCCTGAAAGTGGCAACACAGGTAGACAGGGTGGTGAAGAAGGCATATGGCATGCTTCTCTTCATCAGCCGAGGCATTGAGTACAAGATTTGGGACGTCATGTTACAGTTGTACATAACATTGGTTAGGCCGCATTTGGAGTACTGTGTGCAGTTCTGGTCGCCGCACTACAGGAAAGATGTGATTAAGCTAGAGAGGGTGCAGAAAAGATTCATTCTAACGTTGCCTGGTTTGGAGGGCTTGAGTTATAAAGAGAGATTGGATAGGCTGGGTCTGTTTTCCCTGGAGAGAAGGAGGCTAAGAGGGGACATGATAGAGGTATATAAAATTATGAGAGGCATAGATAGGGTAGATAGCCAGAGTCTAGTTTCCCATGGTTGGGGTGATTAAAACTAGAGGGCATAGATTTAACGTGAGAGGGAGGAGGTTTAAAGGAGTAAATTTTTCACACGAAGAATAGTGGGTATCTGGAATGAGCTGCCTGAGGAGGTGGTGGAGGCAGGAACAGTAGCGACATTTAAGAGGCATCTGGACAGGTACTTGAATGAGCAAGGCAGAGAGGGATATGGAATTAATGCAGGCAGGTGGGATTAGTATAGATAGTCATTATGGTCGGCATGGACGCGGTGGGCCGAAGTGCTGTACGACTCTATATCATCTCTTAATGTCATACATTCTGCCATGGCAGCACAAGATGTCTCACTTCAGGCAGTCACACTTCAGTTGCATAGAACAAAAAAAAGAGTCAATGGCTGAAATAGTCACTTATCTATGCTTATTGAATCACCAAATATCCAATTGTGAACAAATCAAGAGCAACTCATTTTAGTCAGCATGAAGCAATCAAGAATGAGTAAACAGCAGAAAACAGAGCAAATAAATCACTTTTTAAATTACCTATTCAAGTTGGTAAGTAGCAGAAAATGACCACCCAAATTGCTCAAATAATTTTGCAAATTTGGTCTGAGTCGTCAAGATTAAATTGTTCACTAATTTTGTTGGTTGCTCATCATTAAACCTAGTATGATTTGTTCCTTGTTGGTCCTAAAGCTATATGGTGAAATAGTGCATGGCTATA
Source organism: Heterodontus francisci (assembly GCF_036365525.1). NCBI lineage: Eukaryota > Metazoa > Chordata > Chondrichthyes > Heterodontiformes > Heterodontidae > Heterodontus > Heterodontus francisci. The sequence goes on from NC_090397.1 coordinate 36,164,077, forward strand.
ACAATCCACAACACATGAAATAGGGCACACTGCAGATCACACCTTACAACTGGCCTGGTTAGTGGAAGTGTCCCTTTGGGACCACATGGGTCCCTCGATGATCAGTCTGATAAAGGCATGATCCTTGTATTGGGGTTCCTTTGCTGTTGTTCAGACCATTCCTATTGAGGTTATTATTCATGGGAGTGGGGGTTAGGCGCTGTCACCCACAATCCATCCTGTATTTGATTATCTTCCCTAAAGAGATTAGGGAAAGGTTAATTTTTGAAGTATGAATGCATTAAGACAACTTTCAACATATCTCACACTGACTTACAGGATTCTTTGTACGTTACAACATATACCCTGTATTTTCAGGGAGTGGAAGCCTGCTCTGTTAAAGAAGTTGGGGATGTTTTCTGAAGGTGTTCGCAAAGTGATCTGGCTACCATCTATTGCAATCTGGATCTTAGGAAAGCCAGGAACTGGATGGCTCTATCATGAGCTGCCTTGCCATGGTGCAAAAGGAAATGAATTCCCAAGCTGTCTTGTGAAGTGTTTCACTCACCTGATTAATACATGTCCCTACTGCACGTTGGCTGATATTACAGAGATCATCAGTGGCTGCTTGAAGTAATCCTGTGCGATAAAAGTTGAGCATCGTCATTACCTTTATAGCCACAGACTGTTCCTGGAGGTTCTCATATAGGTGGGAAATTAGTCCATTGCTTCCTTAGTGAAGTACATTGTACTTATATACATCGCCTCACAGCCATTAGCAAAGGTGCATCAAGAGAAGACACCCCACCTAAATGGATTGTTTGTTGCATGTCTGTCATCTTTCGTAGATAGAAGGATGCCAATGTGCGTGGTCCTGGGGATATTCCGGAGATTACTACTTTTGAGGTTCAGCTTCCTAGTTTCTTTCCTAGCTCCCTAAACCCTGCCTGCAGGACCTTATCCCTTTCTAGCTATGTCATTGAAACTGATATGGACCATGACCACTGGCTGTTCACCCTCCCCCCTTAGAGTGCTATGCAACCACTCAGTGACATCCTTGACCCTGGCACCAGGGAGGCAACATACCATCCTGGATTTACGTCTGTGACTGCAGAAACCTCTGTCTGTTCCCCTAACTATTGAATTCCCTATCACTATTGCTTTTCCAATCTTTCTCCTGCCATGGACGAGGTTCTGGCTGCACCCAACAGATGAATCAACACTCTCACCAGTATTCAAAATGGAATACTGGTTGGAGAATGAGATGCATTCAACGGACTCCTGCACTACCTGCCTGGTCTTTCTTGACTGTCTGGTGGTCACCCATTCCCTCTCTGCCTGCATACCCTTAAGCTGTAAGGTGCCCACATCTATAAATATGCTATGGACGAAACTCTCAACCTCACAGATGCACTGCAGTGATGCTAGCTGTTGCTCATGTTCTGAAACTTGGAGCTCAAGCTGCTGCAGCTGAGAACACTTCCTGTACATGTGGTTATCCAGGACATGAGATGCATCCTGCAATTCCCACATGGAACAGGATGCATACTTCATGGGTCCAAACTGCCCTGCCATGCCTCTATTTATTAGACTATTAAACTTACTGCTTAAATAAAAAAGACTCATTAGTTACTCAACAATCAGCTGCTTTTCCTGTACTGATGTTACTTTATTTTATAGGGAGGTTAACTGAAATGATTTTATTTAACTCATCATCTAAAAACCTTAGATTTTAATTTAATGAAAAATTCAGACTTCTTTAGTTTTACTTTCTCCATTACTGAATTTTTAATTTTATCCCCTCAATCTGATTGAGTAAGCACTGATTGTAATTATATGTTAAATTATCAAATTGGCTTTAGTTTTTAGTTTTTATACTAATTATTCGATCAAACCTAAAACAAATTGCCTCTAGTCCCTCTTTTACTATCCAGTTAGTGCCTTGTTAAACTATTAATTTTAATTGATGCTTCTAGACCTGCTCTAAACTAATACTCGTGTTAATTTACTTACTGGTATACTTAGCCTGGTTGAAATTTTTAATTTCTCGGACCCCAGTTTGAACGAATGCCCTAGTTTAGAGAAAGAGAAATACTCACCAACCAATCAATTACCTGCTTTCCTGTGACGACACACTTTGATTTTGTTTTTTCCAACACCTTTGTTCTGCTCTGAACCACCCCTCGCTCTTTATACCCGCTGATCTCATTGTGTTCCCGCTGCTGGTCTCACTCTGTTCTGCTGCAGCTCTTTATACCCGCCAGTTTCGCTGTGCTCCTGCTGCTCATGAGCAGATTGGAGGGAAAACCAAAAATGAGTGAGGTTGGGGTGGGTGAGTTAATTTGCAGGGGTTAAGATGGAAACAACTTCTACCCTATCTTGCCCCGATTTTATATTGAAACTACACCAAGAACTGTCGAACTTCAGGGCCCATTCTACTTGATTTATGACTCAGAACTTTTGGCATTCTGAAGAGTGTTTCAGTTCCTTTAACTATGTGGGTGGTACATAGCAGAGCCCTGAGGAAGGCTGCTTTATCTTTAAAGCATGTTATATTCTATTCTGTGTAGCATGCAATCTCCTATGGGATTGAGTTAGATTTTTATTAGAGCAAGAGCAATCCATCTACAGATAGCACAGATAATGAGACAGACTTGCAGACGCGGTTTAATAAATCAAACCTCTGTACAGGCCAGAAATGTTAGAGCTGAATTAATTAGAAATGTATTTAGTTAAATGATGGGAATTTTAGTTAATCATTCAACCTTTATAAAAGTAAAGGAAAGGTACACACACAACTTTCCAGATTGATTAATTAACATATCAGCAGATGTCTTCGACCTAATTAAGTTTTAATTTTATACTTTGTACAGTATTAGTAATTTCCCCTCCACCACACAGCATTGGAGCTTGGGCCTGAAAATCTGCAGGGCGGCTGGTAAGAGAGGAACAGGCGCAAAAGACCGTGCAAGCACGTAGAATTTTGCAGGACTCAGAAATGCCGGTTCTGCACACAAAGTCCAACAGCAGACAATTTACACCAATTCTTGGAGTGGTTGGAATTTCTGTCTCCTCCTGTTGTCACAGGAGATAGGGTTGAGGAAAGGGCTATGCTGGGAATTTCAACATCTCCCACTGTGAAGGAATCCAGCTATAATAAGGGGTTATAAGGTTAAAAGAGTTACTTTCCTATAAATTTGTGATTCAAAAATTAAAACGTAGGTTCATCTGCCTGAAAGGATATAAGAAGTTCATAAACATGCCAGGGCATGCCCATGTGGTCAAGGACGCAGCATAATTGCCTCTTCCTAAGAGCACAATAGCAGGTTCTGAAAAACAGGAATTTGCTTCAAAAAGTCATTTGCATCATCAACTCAGCCAAGCATTAATAATAAGTTTCATAAATAATCATTGTAAGTTACTACAGTTTAACAATGGATGACTTGATTTTCTCCAGATGGACTTAAATCACCTGTCAACTGAATCTGGGAAACTGAGTTACAATCTTAAAACACAATTAGGTGGCTAGGAAGTGTATACCGTTTGCAACTTGCAATGTTCTGCTGGCACTAAGGATATGTTGACCAGCATCTCTGCTGACAGCTTTCTGCTGGCTGAGCCTTTTCTTAGAAATTAAATAATATGGATTTCAACTAGACATTAACAATTAAACAGCCTTATTTGGGAATGAGAAGGTGACAAATCTACAGGCAAGACAGGTAACACCCCCATTCACAACAAAACTAGTTCTGCAGCTTAAAAACAGTACAAATATTGGAACCACACTGTGACTCCTGAGATTCATTGGATTTATTCTACCATTTCTCAGAGTAAAGGTTCTGCTACTGTGTTGCGGCGACAATAGTTCTCCCCTAAATTGTGCTAGAGGTATCTCACTAAACTCTGCAGCTTTCTACTCGGAGATTTAAGGTAAATGTTACTTTAAATGTTGATAGATATCTTAAATATTTTACTGTAACAATATTGAGACTTCATAATTGGATTCTCTACTATGAACAAGATATACCTTCTTTCCTTGGAATTATTAACAATGTGATTGGCATTCCCCTCAAATGTGAATTGAATGTTTTGTTCTTTAATAAATTTTTATATAATTTAGAAATTATATTGTCTCATATAGTCTTCTTGGAAACTCAAGAACCCATCTCTGTACACTCTTCAGTGGGAAGGTACATTATTAAGGAGAGATGCCGGACCCTTTATAATATCCGGGTTGTTATAATCTGGCTAAAGCTTGTTAAGACGGCTACTTGGAGGACAGTAATATTATCAGCTGGTTCCTTTCCTTTGGGGAGAGTTAGATCTGTTCTTCAGACCTATTCAAGTGGTTGTGAGATCTGCCTTTCGCAACCTTAAGTGAGAATGTTCATCTGAGGAGTAAGCCTGATCCAGGATGATCTCAAAAAGGGGCTAGGATTATAATCGACTTCACCTCCACTCATGCACGTACAGACCAATCTAAAGGAATGAGTGGGGCCAATCTTGGAACCTAAGCCTGAGGCCTGGCCTGAACACCCCTAACAACAGCAACACATTAAGTAATATTGGCTCTCTTATAAACAGGGCTGATTGGCGAAAATATTTCAAAGCCAGTGGCAGTGGCTGGATTATAAGCAGCGTGCCAGCAATGCATTCCTCAACTTTCTTCCTCCAGTGAGTACCCAAGATATAACTTTTTGATGTAGGTACCAACTGAACTTAAACTAATGCAGCAACTATACCCTGACCTCACCGGTCAGGGACAAAGTCAGGATCAGGAATAGGGGTCAGCAATGCCCTTCCATCATGCTTTCACTGGCGGAGCAGTGCTGAGGATGTTGAGGGCCCAGGTTTATACAATAATAAATGAAATGGTACTTGTGCAAATTAGATGCGTTTTCCCATCTTTAAAATATTTTAAAAGGATAACAGATAAAGAACAAAATGATCTAAAGGAATTAATTTAACTGTTAGTTTTTCAGTGTACAGTCCTAATACTCCTTTCTTCAGTAGCTTCAAATAGAGAATTGCCATAAGGATAACAATGTGGGTGAACCTGCTCAGTGGGGTTGCTATCATTTTGTTTTCTGATTATCTATCCAGTCTCCATAAATAGTTTCTATCATGTTCTTGCACTGTTACCTCTGGCTTTTTCCAAGGATCTATACTTGACCATCCCCCACCCCCACCCATCAACTTCTATATACAGGAGGGGAGGAAAAGGAATGGGAGAGCTATAGTGATAGGGGATTCTATCGTAAGGGGTACAGATAGGCGTTTCTGTGGCCACAAACATGACTCCAGGATGGTATGTTGCCTCCCTGGTGCTAGGGTCAAGGATGTCACAGAGCAGCTGCAGGACATTCTGAAGGGGAGGGTGAGCAGTCAGAGATCGTGGTACACATTGGTACCAATGACATAGGTAGAAAGAGGGATGCAGTCCTGCAACAAGAATTTAGGGAGCTAGGTAACAGATTAAAAAACAGGACCTCAAAGGTTGTAATCTCTGGATTACTCCTGGTGCCACGTGCTAGTGAGTATAGGAATAGGAGGATAGAGCAGATGAATACGTGGCTGAGAAGATGGTGCAGGAGGGAGGACTTTAGTTTCCTGGATCACTGGGACTGTTTCTGGCAAAGGTGGGACCTGTACAAATTGGACAGGTTGCATCTGAACCGGAACGGGACCAACATCCTTGCTGGGAGGTTTGCTAGTGCTGTTGGGAGGGGGGGTGTGGTTAAACTAATTTGGCAGAGGGATGGGATACAGAGTGGAGGTACAGTAAGGGGTGATGCACAGTCAAATATAGAAGAAAAACTAAGTCAGTCTGGAAGGCAGAGCAAATATAGACCTGTTAAGGCACAAGTGTAAAATGCAAGGCTGGATTGCATCTTTTTCAATGCAAGGAGTCTTACTAGTAAGGCAGATGAATTGAGGGCATTGATTAGCACATGGGATTATGATATTATTGCTATCGCAGAGACATGGTGAGGGAGGGACAGGAATGGCAGCTCAATATTCCAGGGTATAGAATCATTAGGCATGACAGGGGAGGGGATAAAAGAGGATGTGGTATTGCACTGTTAATCAAGGAGTCAATTACTGCAGTAAGGAGGGATGATATCTTAGAAGGTTCCTCAAATGAGGCCATGTGGGTAGAACTTAAAAACAAAAAGGGGCAATCACTTGGCTGGGAGTGTACTACAGACCTCCAAACAGTCAGGGAGAGATAAAGGAGCAGATATGTAGGCAAATCTCAGAGAGGTGTAAAAATAATAAGGTAATAACAGGAAGGGATTTCAACTTCCCTCATATCAACTGGGATAGTCTTAGTGCAAAATGTTTAAAGGGGGTGGAATTCTTAAAATGCATACAGGAGAGCTTTTTGAGTCAGTATGTAGAAAGTCCTGCAAGAGAAGGGGCAATACTGGACCTAATCCTAGGGAATGAAGCTGGACAAGTGGTAGAAGTGTCAGTGGGGGAGCATTTTGGGAATAGTGACCATAACTCTGTAAGATTAAAGGGAGTTATGGAAAAGGATAAAGACGGGCTGGAAATAAAGGTACTGAATTGGGGGAAAGCTGATTTCAGTCTGATAAAACAAGATCTGGCCAAAGTGGACTGGGAGCAGCTACTTGTAGGAAAGTTTACATCAGACCAGTGGGAGTCATTCAAAGAGGAAATAGTGAGAGTTCAGAGCCAACATATACCCATTAAGGTGAAGGGTAGGACCAACAAGTCCAGGGAACCTTGGATGTCAAGGGATATAGAGGATTGCATCAGGGAAAAAAAGGAGGCTTATGGCAGATTCAGAGCGCTGAAAACAGCCGAGGCCCTAGAGGAGTATAGTAAGTGTAGGGGGGTACTTAAAAAAGTAGAGCGAAGAGGGAGATATGAAAAAGACTGGCGGGCAAGATAAAGGAAAATCCTAAGGCATTTTATAAGTATATTAAGGGCAAGAGGATAAGCTGGGAAAGAGTAGGGCCCATTCGGGACCAAAGTGGCAATCTGTGTGTGGAGCCGTAGGATATAGGTGAGGTTTTAAATGATTACTTTTCATCTGTTTTCACTATGGAGAAGGACAATGTAGGTGTAGAGCTCAGGGAGGGGGATTGTGATATACTTGAACATATTAGTATTGAAAGGGAGGAAGTATTTAGCGGACTTAAAAGTGGATAAATCCCTAGGCCCAGATGAGATGTATCCCAGGTTGCTATGTGAGGCAAGTGAAGAGATAGCAGGGGCTCTGACACAAATTTTCAAATCCTCTCTGGCAACAGGAGAGGTACCAGAGGACTGGACGACAGCAAATGTGGTACCATTATTCAAGAAGGGTAGCAAGGATAAACCAGGTGATTACAGGCCAGTGAGTCTCACATCAGTGGTTGGGAAACTATTGGAAAAAATTCTGAGAGACAGGATTAATCTCCACTTGGAGAGGCAGGGATTAATCAGGGATAGTCAGCATGGCTTTGTCAGGGGGAGATCGTGTCTAACTAACTTGATTGAATTTTTTGAGGAGGTGACTAAATGTGTAGATGAGGGTAAAGTAGTTGATGTAGTCTACATGGACTTCAGTGAGGCTTTTGATAAGGTCCCGCGTGGGAGATTGGTTAAGAAGGTAAGAACCCATGGGATCCAGGGCAATTTGGCAAATTGGATCCAAAATTGGCTTAGTGGCAGGAGGCAGAGGGTGATGGTCGAGGGTTGTTTCTGCGAGTAGAAGCCTGTGACCAGTGGTGTACCACAGGGATTGGTGCTGGGACCCTTGCTGTTTGTAGTGTACATTAATGATTTAGACATGAATATAGAAGGTGTGATCAGTAAGTTCACGGATAACACGAAAATTGGTGGTGTCGTAAATAGTGAGGAGGAATGCCTTAGATTACAGGACAATATAGATGGGCTGGTAAGATGGGCAGAGCAGTGGAAAATGGAATTTAATGCTGAGAAGTGTGAGGTGAAGCATTTTGGGAGGACTAACAAGGCAAGGGAATATATACAATGTATGGTAGGACCCTTGGAAGTACAGAAGGTCAGAGGGACCTTGGTGTACTTGTTCATAGATCACTGAAGGCAGCAGCACAGGTAGATAAGGTGGTTAGGAAGGCATATGGGATACTTGCCTTTATTAGCCGAGGCATAGAATATAAGAGCAGGGAGGTTATGATGGATTGTATAAAACGCTAGTTAGGCCACAGCTGGAGTACTGTGTACAGTTCTGGGCACCACACTGTAGGAAGGATGTGATTGGACTGGAGAGGGTGCAGAGGAGATGCACCAGGATGTTGCCTGGGCTGGAGTGTTTCAGCTATGAAGAGAGACTGAAAAGGCTTGGGTTGTTTTCCTTAGAGCAGAGAAGGCTGAGGGGGGACATGATTGAGGTATACAAAATTATGAGGGGCATTGATAGATTAGATAGGAAGAAACTTTTTCCCTTAGTGGAGGGGTCAATGACCAGGGGGTATAGATTTAAGGTAAGGGGCAGGAGGTTTAGAGGGGATTTGAGGAAAAAATGTTTTCACCCAGAGGATGGTTGAAATCTGGAACGCACAGCCTGAAGAGGTGGTAGAGGCAGGAACCATCACAAAGTTTAAGTATTTAGATGACCACTTGAAACGCCATAGCATACAAGGCTATGGGCCAAGTGCTGGAAATGGGATTAGAATAGGTAGGTGCTTGATGGCTGGCACAGACACGATGGGCTGAAGGGCCTGTTTCTGTGCTGTATGACTCTATGACTGCCTTTTGGTGACATTATTGCAGACGTGGAGTCAACTTCTACATGTATGCTGACAACATCCAGCTCTACCTATGTATTGACCCTTCCAGTGACTCTGTGCTGTCAGATTGCTTGCTCAGTATCCAGTCACGGATGAGCTACAACTTCCTACCATTAAACATTGGGATGACTGAAGCTATCATCTTTGGCTCTCACGACAACACTTGTACCATCACCACTGATTACATTTCCTTCTCCAGCCATTGTCTCAGATAATGAAATCTCAGCATCCTATTCATCACCTGATGGCTTCTGATCCCATGACCTCACTATCACAAAGACCATCACCATACTTCCATCACCCTTGCCCCTGCCTCAGTCTTTGTCACCAATAAAATAAAATACTGCAATGTTGTCATGGTCAGCCTGTCATCCTCCACTGTCTGTAAATCTCAGCTGATCAAAAATTGTGCTGCCTTTAACCTATCCTACACTAGGTGATAGCTATCACTTCTGTCCTTGCTGACATAGGCTCTCGGTCCGTCAACACCTCCTGTATAAAATTCTCACCCTCACCTCTAAATCCCTCGTTGGCTTTGTTCCTCCCTATCTCAGCAGCTCTCCTTACTCTCACCATAGCCTTTTGTGCATCATTCCACCTTTCTCCCAACCATTGCTGGCTGTGCCTTCAAATCTAGACCCTAAACCTAGGACATTCTTCCCTAAAGCCATGTGCTTCTCCACCTCCATCCTTTACTTTAAAACCCTACTTAAAACCCACTTCTTTGAACAAGATTTTGGTGCTTCACCCTACCCACTCTACCAGCCCCCTTCCATTTCCCCTCTCACTCCCAACCCCTAATAGCTTCTTTCCAGCTTGGCATCCATTTTTGTCTGATTTGAACTCTGTGAAGCATCTTGGGATGTTTTCTGTGTTAAAGACACTGCTTTAGTTACTGTCCTTCCGTCGTTAATGTTATTAGAATATAGATGATAGGAGGGTATTTAGAGGGACTAGGCTTGAAAGGATTAAATAACTAAAGGTTTGGCTGGAATTACAGTTCTGCAATAATAACATGCTTTTAGGATTTTGAAACAGCTGGTGGGTCACTGATGTGCACAGGTATTTTGTTAATACGTGCTAAGGGAGGAAAGACCAGTTTGAGATATGAAGTCATTTATACCATTATCTCTTATTCCTCCCGAGATGTAGTCATGTGCACTAGACAACTTCTGTTATTTGTTAAAATATAACTAAATATAACTCTTGCATTATTTTTCTGTATTAAAGCTTTGCTAGGTTGCAGTTTAATATGAAGTTTGCGAGACTACAGTTTTATTTCTCCTATATTCGAATTGGTAAAGAAAATGATGTTTAAGTTCGGATTTCTTTAAAGCCAGAATGGTTATTAGTTTCAAGGTCTCCATTAACTGCTGAAACATGGGAAGCTTGTAGAAAGGCTAAAAGCAAAGCACAGGGGTGATAAGAAATTGTTTGGGTCCGGGCATGTGCTTTCCAGGTCCATGACTGGGTGGAATAACGGGCATGGACGATATGTGATTGCATGAATATTGCCACAATATCATTTTCTCTGTATAACTGTAGGGAATTGAGTTTTTCCCAATGTAGAGGTTTGAGCTGAGGGTGCAACAACATTTGCGTAAGGTGCACAGAACAAAGTCGCTGACCTACCCAAGGACAAAAGTAGTAGTTCAATAAATTCTCAACTGTTCTTTGTAAACTGCCATTCAATTTTTTTTATTCATTTGAGGGATGTGGGTGTCGCTAGCTAGGCCAGCATTTATTGCCCATCCCTTATTACCCTCGAGAAGCTGTTGGTGAGCAGCCTTCGTGAACCACTGCAGCCCATGGGGTGCAGGTACACCAACAGTGCTGTTAGGAAGGGAGTTCCAGAATTTTGACCCAGCGACATTGAAGGAATGGTGAGAGAGTTCCAAGTCAGGATGAAGTGTGGCTTGGAGGGGAACTTGCAGATGGTGGTGTTCCCATGCATCTGCTGTCCTTGTCCTTCTAGTTGGTAGAGGTCGTGGTTTTGAAAGGTGCTGCAGTGCATCTTGTATATGGTACACACTGCTGCCACTGTGCATCGGTGTTAAAGGGAGTGAATGTTGAAGGTGGTGAATGGGGTGCCAATCAAGCGGACTGCTTTGTCCTGGATAGTGTCAAGCTTCTTGAGTGTTGTTGGGGCTGCACTCATCCAAGAAAATGGAGAGTATTCCATCACACACTTGACTTGTGCCTTTTAGATGGTGGACAGGCACTGGGGAGCCAGGAGGTGAGTTACTCACTGCAGAATTCCTAGCCTCTGACCTGCTCTTGTAATCACAGCGTTTATGCGGCTGGTCCAGTTCAATTTCTGTTCAATGGTAACCCCCAGGATGTTGTTAGTGGGAGATTCAGTAATGGTAATGCCATTGAACATCAAAGGGAGATGGTTAGCTTCTCTCTTGTTTGATATGGTCATTGCCTGGCACTTGTGTGGCACAAATGTTACTTGCCACTTATCAGCCTAAACCTGGATGTTGTCCAGGTCTTGCTATATCTGGATGCGGGCTGTTTCAGTATCTGAGGAGTCGCAAATGGTGCTGAACATTGCACAGTCATCAGTGAACATCCCCACTTCTGACCTTATGATGGAGGGAAGGTCATTGATGAAGCAGCTGAAGATGGCTGGGCCTAGGACATTACTCCTGCAGTGATGTCCTGGGACTGAGATGATTGACCTCCAACAACCAAAACCATCTTCCTTTGTGCTAGGTATGACTCCAACCAGTGGAGAGCTTTCCCCCTGATTCCCATTGACTCCAGTTTTGTTAGGGCTCATTAATGCCATACTCAGTCAAATGCTGCCTTGATGTCAAGGGCAGTCACTGTCACATCACCTCTGAAGTTCAGCTCTTTTTTTCATGTTTGGACCAAGGCTGTATTGAGGTCAGGAGTTGAGTGGTGCTGGTGAAACCCAAACTGAGCGTCAATGAGCAGGTTATTGCTAAGTAAGTGCTGCTTGATAGCACTGTCGACAACCCCCTTCATCACTTTGCAGATGATCAAGAGTGGACTGGTAGAGTGGTAATTGGCAGGGTTCGATTTGTCCTGTTTTTTGTGGACAGGGCATACCTAGGTAACTTTCCACATTTCCAGGTAGATGCCAATGTTGTAGCTGGATGTATTAAGTCTTATTTATGCTTAAATAAAAATGATAACTGTTACCAGGATGGAGTCAGCTCTGAACAATTGGATATTCCACAGTGATTATAAAGGATTACAATATGATGTAGATATTTTCAACAATTCAACATTTTTTCCATATTATGTTGCATCCATTCAACTGAGTAAAATAATGCTTCTTTTGCTAAAAAATCTTTTCTTTTGTTATATTTCCTCCACAGAAATTTCCTTTCTCAACAATATGGGGGTCATGATATTATTGATTATGTGATATAATTTTGGCATGTTGGCATGTAACATCCTCTTCATTGCTGGTGACTGTGTGGCAAAATATCTATCTCTCTTTCTATTGGTTCTAATTACAAGACTGCCAGAAACTATTAATAAATACCCACACAAGATAATTTTTGTACTTTCTACAGATAAAATCCCATGTTATTTTTCTATGTTTAATCAATTATCATAAAAAATAATTTATCAGTAATGTAACAGTAAATATATATGTTTAAATTGTATGAAAATGAGATGCTTAATTATAATAGGTTGGATTTTGCTGCAGAAAATGGGAGTGAGGCTACTAGCACTAACTGTTATTAAAGTATAAATCTCACAGCAACTTCCAGCCATTTCACATGTATCGTTAAACAAGGAAATGATAGAGTTGCTGTCTTAGATGCCATGCTCCTCCAGAAGCTTTGTACGAATGGTAGCTCACCAAGAGATTTGGCATTGAAACCGATGTAAAGAGGTGAAGCTGCAGAACCTACCGGCATACTCACTAAACTCACCAGAAAAAGATCGAGCTTCTCCATTCCAGTGTAAGTAATGTTTTAACAGTGTGTTAAGTCTTAATTGCTGCCAAACATACTCTCTGGCACTGAAAATTTACTTTTACAATTACAGAGTCTTCAGATTTTAGTTATCGTTGCAGATTTAAAAAAAAATAAAATTTAGTTTTTTAACTTCTTTCTGTCTTTTTCATCTCCTATGTCTGAATTCAATCTTTCTTTCCCTCTCTTTACCTTGCAATTTTGTACATGATTTGATATTGTATTAAATATTCTAAGTTACACTTCCTGGTTTGAACTCTGCATTCCTCATTAATGAATCTTCAATCTGATTGGTTAAGGAGATATACCCTGTTCTACCTGTAGAGAGTGCTGTGCTGTTTTGGCTCTCTAATATACAGTAAGTTCCGGTGCAAAGTCCCATAGAAGTGTAAATAGCTGGCACCGTTAGTTCGCAGCTGACAGAAAATGTGGCCCAATAATTTAGAGAAGAACCTGCACATCCGAGATTTTAGTCAAAACAGTAAAAAGATGTAAGATAGATGTAATTAAAAATATATGCATTTACCTCTTTGATCACACTGGGGCCAGGGTTTCATTAACTTTCTTGGGGAAGTTAGCCCATAACTCTTTCTCAGTCTGACATAGGTATGTTGTTGTTTTTTTCCTTTATTTGTAATTTTAGGCCATATCACCATTGTTATGGACAGGTGGGTGATGGCATGGCTGGTTTCCACTGTTCACCTCCCAACTGACTACGGACAGTGTTTTTGTGTTACTAGTGTTTCAACCCCTGTATTTTACTTGCCAAATGATCAGACAATGACACACTTTCTTGAAGGTTTAACATGGAAGATGAGCTACTTATTAAATGATATTCATTTCCCAAAATGTTTACAACACCACTCACGCGCGCATCCACTCCCACATGCACACTCAAGAGAAGACAGATCGAAGGTAATGGGTAAAAGTTCAAGGTATAAAAGTCTGTCATTTCAGGGCGAATTTTACAGTTGTAGGCATGGTTGCTGGTTGTCTGGTAATTTGCTGGGCTGTTGCAGCCATCTGACAGTCCCCTCCTGGTTGAAGATTTTGCTGATGGCTTAGTTCAATTCTCACAGGTAGAAGAGTAGTTTTTACAAAGGTACTCTCTTGTGTCTGCTGTAGTTGTCTTCCAGGTTTCATGGAGGCACCCAAGATCATGTCGTTGGCACAAGCTAGACCTCATCGTCACAAGGCGAGCCTCCTTAAACAGTGTTCAAATCACACGCAGCTTCCACAGAGCGTATTGCGACACCAACCACTCCCTGGTGTGCAGCAAGATTAGACTCAGACCAAAGAAGTTGCATCATTCCAAGCAGAAGGGCCACCCGCGCATCAACACGAGCAGAATTTCTCATCCACAGCTATTACAAAAATGTTTTAATCACTTGTAACAGCCCTTCAAAACACTCCCACAGGGGATGCTGAGACCAAGTGGGCCCACATCAGAGACGCCATCTATGAGTCAGCTTTGACCACCTACGGCAAACGTGCGAAGAGGAATGCAGACTGGATTCAATCTCATATTGAAGAGCTGGAACCTGTCATAGCCGCTAAGCGCATTTCACTGTTGTACCACAAGAAAGCCCCCAGCAAGTTAACATCCGTAGCACTTAAAGCAGCCAGAAGCACTGCACAAAGAACAGCCAGGCGCTGCGCAAATGACTACTGGCAACACCTATGCAGTCATATTCAGCTGGCCTCAGACACCGGAAACATCAGAGGAATGTATGATGGCATTAAGAGAGCTTTTGGGCCAACCATCAAGACGATCGCCCCCCTCAAATCTAAATCAGGGGACATAATCACTGACCAACGCAAGCAAATGGACTGCTGGGTTGAGCACTACCTAGAACTGTACTCCAGGGAGAATGTTGTCACTGAGACTGCCCTCAATGCAGCCCAGCCTCTACCACTCATGGATGAGCTGGACGTACAGCCAACAAAATCGGAACTCAGTGATGCCATTGATTCTCTAGCCAGCGGAAAAGCCCCTGGGAAGGAGAACACTGTGGGCGGCACAGTGGTGCAGTGGTTAGCACCGCAGCCTCACAGCTCCAGCGACCCGGGTTCAATTCTGGGTTCTGCCTGTGTGGAGTTTGCAAGTTCTGCCTGTGTCTGCGTGGGTTTTCTCCGGGTGCTCCGGTTTCCTCCCACAAGCCAAAAGACTTGCAGGTTGGTAGGTAAATTGGCCATTATAAATTGCCCCTAGTATAGGTAGGTGATAGGGAAATATAGGGACAGGTGGGGATGTGGTAGGAATATGGGATTAGTGTAGGATTAGTATAAATGGGTGGTTGATGGTCGGCACAGACTCGGTGGGTCGAAGGGCCTGTTTCAGTGCTGTATCTCTAAACTAAACTAAACTAAATCCCTGAAATAATCAAGAGTGCCAAGCCTGCTATACTCTCAGCACTACATGAACTGATTTGCCTGTGCTGGGACGAGGGAGCAGTACCTCAGGACATGCGCGATGCCAATATTATCACCCTCTATAAAAACAAAGGTGACCGCGGTGACTGCAACAACTACCGTGGAATCTCCCTGCTCAGCATAGTGGGGAAAGTCTTTGCTCGAGTCGCTTTAAACAGGCTCCAGAAGCTGGCCGAGCGCGTCTACCCTGAGGCACAGTGTGGCTTTCGTGCAGAGAGATCGACCATTGACATGCTGTTCTCCCTTCGTCAGATACAGGAGAAATGCCGTGAACAACAGATGCCCCTCTACATTGCTTTCATTGATCTCGCCAAAGCCTTTGACCTCATCAGCAGACGTGGTCTCTTCAGACCACTAGAAAAGATTGGATGTCCACCAAAGCTACTAAGTATCATCACCTCATTCCATGACAATATGATAGGCACAATTCAACATAGCA
This sequence comes from Heterodontus francisci, assembly GCF_036365525.1. NCBI lineage: Eukaryota > Metazoa > Chordata > Chondrichthyes > Heterodontiformes > Heterodontidae > Heterodontus > Heterodontus francisci. Next base: position 36,179,670 of record NC_090397.1, read on the forward strand.
GCACCTCATCAAACCCCTTTCCTATCCTGAGTGGCGTGACACAGGGCTGTGTTCTCGCACCCACACTTTTTGGGATTTTTTTCTCCCTGCTGCTCTCACATGCGTTCAAGTCTTCAGAAGAAGGAATTTTCCTCCATACAAGATCAGAGGGCAGGTTGGTCAACCTTGCCCGTCTAAGAGCGAAGTCCAAAGTACGGAAAGTCCTCATCAGGGAACTCCTCTTTGCTGACGATGCTGCTTTAACATCTCACACTGAAGAGTGTCTGCAGAGTCTCATCGACAGGTTTGCGGCTGCCTGCAACTAATTTGGCCTAACCATCAGTCTCAAGAATACGAACATCATGGGACAGGACGTCAGAAATGCTCCATCCATCAATATCGGCGACCACGCTCTGGAAGTGGTTCCAGAGTTCACCTACCTAGGCTCAACTATCACCAGTAACCTGTCTCTAGCTGCAGAAATCAACAAGCACATGGGAAAGGCTTCCACTGCTATGTCCAGACTGGCCAAGAGAGTGTGAGAAAATGGCACACTGACACGGAACACAAAAGTCCGAGTGTATCAAGCCTGTGTCCTCAGTACCTTGCTCTATGGCAGCGAGGCCTGGACAACGTATGTCAGTAAAGAGCGACGTCTCAATTCACTCCATCTTCGCTGCCTCCGGAGAATACTTGGCATCAGTTGGCAGGACCGTATCTCCAACACAGAAGTCCTCGAGGCGGCCAACATCCCCAGCATATACACCCTACTGAGCCAACGGCGCTTGAGATGCCTTGGCCATGTGAGCCACATGGAAGATGGCAGGATCCCCAAAGACACATTGTACAGCGAGCTCGCCACTGGTATCAGGCCCACCGGCCGTCCATGTCTCCCCTTTAAAGACGTCTGCAAACGCGACATGAAGTCCTGTGACATTGATCACAAGTCGTGGGAGTCAGTTGTCAGCGTTCGCCAGAGCTGGCGGGCAACCATAAAGGCGGGGCTAAAGTGTGGCGAGTCGAAGAGACTTAGCAGTTGGCAGGAAAAAAAAAGACAGAAGCGCAAGGGGAGAGCCAACTGTGTAACAGCCCCGACAAACAAATTTTTCTGCAGCACCTGTGGAAGAGCCTGTCACTCTAGAATTGGCCTGTTTCGCCACTCCAGGTGCTGCTCTACACACCACTGACCACCTCCAGTCACTTACCCATTGTCTCTCGAGCTAAGGAGGCCAAAGAAAGAAGAAAGAAAGAAAGAAAGAGCTGTCTTCCAATTTGTCTCAGCAGGGCTTAACTGTGTTGGCTGGAACTGACATCTCTCTCTCTCTCTCAGCTGGAATTCAAGAGGGCTTTAGTTGTTTTTTCTGTGTGGCTGAGGAGAGACCAGCCTGATCTTGATGTCTGAAGTTCTGTATTGGCAAAACCCCCCTTTGTTCCTCAAAAAGTGACCTTTTAAGGTGAACTTACAAGTGTTAGTTCTGCTCATGTGACTTTAGGTTTCAGTTCTTTGTCTTGGATGTGAGTTATACTCAAACAAACTGTGTGTGATTATCTGTCTTATTTCCTTGCAGACAGAGTTGATTGGTTTTCAGTCTTCGTAGACAATGGATGTGGATTACAGTGCAGGAGGTGGTATGAATCGTGACTTGTCCTCCATTTTGTTGACAGCCAATGTCCCAATCTTTTAAATTTGTTCTAAATTCTTTAACTTTGCAGTTTTTTTCTGTGAATTCATTATTACGATCCTCGTGAATGTGATACCATTTAAAAACAAATTCACTGCAAAAATTGAAGAATGGACTTAACCCGGCATTATCCACTTAGAATCTACAATTTTCCCAAGAAACAATTTCTTCAAATCATTGACAAACGTTTGATCCTTGAATTTGTAAAATACATCTGTGAGGATTTCTGTTCTCTCCTCCTTAAAAGAGCTGGTCATGTTTTGACATCTTGTACTATTTTTAAGACCTTTTCAGAGGCTCATGTCATTCTAACGGCTCTTTGATGGCACTGTTTCGGTCGTTAGTGTTTGGTTTACAGCTTCACTGTCAGTAATTTTGCTGCAGTGTTACAGATGTGCAAAGCAATTCAGATTTCTGGAATCACAGAAATACTGAACATTTGAAAAGGGCCAACAAGTTAGAATTTTTGGCAACAGTCTAAAAACCAAAGCCTTCATTGAGTGAATCCAAAATTATTAGCCTCGAGACCAACAGACGATGTCTGTGCCTCATATTCTGCTCAAATTATTCTCTATTTCAAAACTCAATAAACAAAGCAATTGTGGTTTAAAAATGTAGACCTTTGCTGGCACATTTTATGCTACAATTGTCCTAAGTCTGTTTAATCTTCGTCTCTTCAATGCTCATGCAGTGAACTGCACAAAAGCACAATTTTTTCCCTTAATTACCATCTGCTCATTATGGAAACGCAGATGCTTTATCTGACAACACAACCCTGTATTTCTTCATTTAGATATTTTTAATCTATTACTTATTTGAAAAATAATGGAGGAAGGAGTTACTTCTGTAAAGCCCTTACTTCATCAAACTATGCCAGAAATGCCTCATTAGCACTGGTGACATTTGCACTGTTACCTTTAGATCAAGAGGTGAATGCGACTGTATTTATGCTTTCAAAACCTGTATAACCACTGTACTGACCTTATCCTTACTTACATCAATATATTCACAGCAGTAGACAGTAATATATAGAGGATGCACTTCGAAAACAAAGAATTTCAGGGAAATAGCCAATTAACAAAACACAAGTGACATTTTTTGTCAACCATATGTATGTGCTTTGTGTTTTACTTCAACAATGTCACAGAGTTTGTGCTAAATATACATACATTGTTCATGTCTAGTATTTTGTATAAGTCCTTAATATTTTGGGGTAAAGTTGCTGTGAATGAGAAACTGGAAAGTTCCTTTCTGACTCTCTTTGGCCAATCAAAACAACTACAGGAAGTTACACTTATCCTGCTTTATATACAGGATACCCGGCTCCTGTACAAGGTTAATTCTTCTCCAGCCAAAAACATGTCCAAATCTCACTTGAAGGAACACAGCAAATCAACATTTACAACACAAAGTGGTAACCTGTTCCACAGGTCCACTATTCTTTGGGAAATGAAGGATTACCTAATATACAGCCTAGTTATGCCCTTAGACAACTTGGAAGTGTGACCCCTGATCCATGCTAATTATCCAGTTGAAAAAAGTTCTCCACATAAGTGCAATCTAGTCCCTTCGTTATTTGATAAACCTTGATCAAATCGCCAATCAGCGATTCCTCTAAAATATAGAGAGCCAGCACATCGAGCCTATCTTGGTAAGTAAAGTGTTTTAAATTAGGAATAACGTTGTGGTTTTCTGCACACCTTCCAAAACTTCAATACTCCCCACCATGTGAAATGATCAAAACTGGATACTATATTCCAGCTGAGGCCTAACCAAAGTCTTGTACAAGAATGAATTGATGCGCTGAATTTTGAAAGCTTGCCACCGATCGTGGTGGCTCATTTACATGGAGGGGGTGGAACAACTATCCCCAATGATGTAGAGGGGTCGGTCGCTCCCTCCCCAGCAACAGCGTTTGGCACCACCACGCAGGCGCTGGCGCCATTTGTTTCGCCTTTATGTTGTTTTCTGGTTCCCAGCTGTTGGAAAGAATCACACTTCAAACTTGGAAAAGGCTGGAGTCAGTCTTGTTTCTTTCAGCACCATGCTCTGTGCTATAGAACCTGATTCCACTGGTTCTTGTGTTACATATAACATGACGCCCCACGGCAGCCATGAATGTGGCACTGCACTGGAACACTTACACATAACAACTAGTTCCTAGCTAATTAGTTCCTAAAACTTTACAGATAGTATATACAATATATAACATATATAACACCATTTTTAAAGGGCTTCAAGCCCTTACTGACAATTTTAATATTTAAACCGACATGGAGGGAACATCTAAAGTTATAACTTCAATAATAGATTGAAGCCGCTCTCCCACCCCGCCAAGACCTTTTAATGTCTTTTCCACACAGAAAAAAATATTATTCCCATCACCAACTTTTTCCCACAAGCTTTGTTACCTTTGTTTTTCAACTCCTTCCCACCATCCCCTCAGCCAATAGAAGGAGTTTTCCCTGCTCCCACACGGGAGCTCCAGCCATCGGCCAGAATATTGGCGTGGGACAGCCGTCGGGAAAAGGTAAGTGCTTTTTCATGTATTTCAATTTATTTAAATATTTTAACGAAGGTTCGGCCATGGTCGAATGGGATGGTCAGCCCAAGGCCTCACTGCCGGCAGTAAAATGTGGTGGGGCCTTCCCAGTGTTGAGGCCCATGGTGGGTGCCAAGGCCGGTGGCGGGCCTCTCCCAGAAGTATTTTCCAGGCCTCCCCTGCCATGACCCCCTACGTCTGGGAGTTTGTAAAATTCAGCCTGATATGCTTTGTTTTATAATGAATTGTTCTGTGAATACATCATAGAACTTTGTTTACTAAAGTTATAGCTCACGGCAATTTGAAGGCTTTGAATTATTTATGTAAGAGTGCATTTTGGAGAGTGAGCTTGTCTCGTTTTGTGGGTAAATATGATATTATCCATACCTTTGATGCTCATTGTTAAAGTTTTGGTGGTGAGTTCAAATAATAAGGTCTTGATCGGCCTTGTTGATAACAATTTCATGTTGCTTGGATATATTAAATAAATGTCAATATTTATGTCCAAATCTATTTCCTTTTTGACTGTTGCCAATGAGAATCCTTACATTTGTGCTCTCTCATTTGCTGCAATGTGAGCTATGTTACATTCATTCACATTAAAATGATCTGCCCAGTCATTTAATCAGTCCAGATTCCTTTGAAAACTATTATTCATTACTTATCTTAAAGCCATTAATGAATGTTATAATATTGCTAGAAGTCTCTATCTTCATTTCCTTTATGAACATCATGAACAGTTGGAGACACAGAACAGACAACTGCATAACTGTGCATGGAACGGAGGTTTTTGTAATGAGTTCTTTATGTTGTCTGATGCAACATAAATGAGATGCATGGAGTCCAGTTTGCTGAAGATCTCAAACAGGTATATTACAGTTAAACTATTATTTACAGTACAAAGCAAACTATTTACAGAACTTTCCTCTAGCGGGTTACAGTTGCAGAGTGGCACTGGCTTTGAGTCACATGACTATGTCCTGGTACTTAACTCATTAGCATACTAAGATCTTAAAGAGACATCACTCTTAAAGGTGATCATACAACAGTATTGTGATATGTTTTTGCAATACTGTATTTGATACGTTGCTTTATTGAACATAGTATTCCTTTATGAACCACAATTCTTTGAAAAGTTTCATGAAAAGAGTGCAGATGCCAAGGCCATTCATATGTTATTATGGAATATTATCCACAATGCACTGTATGAAGGAAAATCAATGCTGCTTGTATGATTTGACCACATAAGGAGTTTTTTTTTAGAATATTAGCTAGAACAGTGCTACTTATGATATAACTGGAAGCCATTAGTGGCCTACCTCTGTTTCATTTAAGGCATCAATAGACTGCTTGATGTTTCATTGGGCCATAATTCATGGCCTGTCCAACTGTGATATGTTGTCAAAGCTGCGATCCAGCATTGTCTCTTCATTTTTCTTTTTAAATCAAAAAAGAAAATGTTGTCAGGAAGCAGGAATCAAAAGGTTTTACTGAACTATAACTATTCAACAAAACAATTGGTCCCTGTTGCGTTATTGCTTTAATATACCAATAAGGAACCAAACAATCTTAAGTTGAGTGGTTATACACCGTGGATTCTTTATTTGTAGTGTAACACATTTACAAGAGAGCTCTGTCTTACACGTGTGATTAGGTTTCTTGCTGAACCCCAACGACTGATCACATGCTGAATTACATCACTTCCTGTGATGCTGTGTGGAGTACTTACATTGTTAAAGTGATATCACATCATCCCCCTTCCCTTAAATGGAAATATACAAAAGATACTCTATGTGCATAATGGAATGAAACGACTGTGAAAAATAGTTACACATGCATTGACTCTAATGTTTTTTAGTCAAGTGTCTCTTAACCATACAGGCTGTCTACTGACTCGACCTGATCTTGTCACAGTGTATTTTGATAGAGAACTAGACTTATCAACTTTCTTTGCTTGACATTTGTGTGTAATCTGATAGTCATCCTGTGCTCGATTGTTTTGCTGGTCATTTTCTCTTGCTACATTTTGCAGATCTGCGTGTTCTCTATGCAATAGGATTGTTAGGCGCAATGTTGTTAGCTAGTTCTCTTAACTGACTTCGATTTCTTCTTAGCACTGCTCCGTTAGGGTTGGTTACTTCATAAGATCTTGGTTCACTGCAGACTTTGGACACTTCTGCAGGGAACCACACTTTTTCTTGTGGATCAGTTACCCTGACTTTCTACACTATCTGTAATGGTGGTAATTCCACACCTGTGTGCTTAGCGTGTGTCGTCTTCATCTTATCTTGTTTTGCTAGCAGCCTATCTTGCTATCTTGTATTGAGGAGGATTTCATGAGATGGTGACTCGGAAGTGTTGTCTTAACCTGTCTTCCAAATATGATTTCTGCAGGGGATGGCAGCCCTGTGTTGATTGGTGTCGCTCTCAGGTGTAACATGACTATATTTACATCCTGCTTTGTTTCACAACACTTTACAATCAATGATTTGACTATACATACCATTCACTCTTCTAGGCCATTTGACCTGGGGTTATGTGATGAAGAAGTGACATAGTTTACACTCCATCTCCTGCACAATTCTTGGAATGACTTGGCAACGTATTGCAGACCATTGTCCGATACCATCTCTTCCAGGCGAACAAACAAGCTGAAAATTGCACTGATGGTCATGGCAACTAATACACTCGAAGTGTCTCTTAATTGATGTATAACCAGAAATTTAGAGTAGTAATCAGTGACCAACAAGTAATCATCGCTTTTGATTGTGAAAAGTTCAGGGCTATCCTTCACCAAGGATGCAATGCGATGTCATGTGGAAGGAGTGGCAATTTAGGTTGGCATGGTTGTGCTGCTGGCAAGCATCCCATGCCTTTACCACTTGCTCAATGTCACTGTTCATACCTGGTCACACGCGCATGTCTTCTAGACTTCTCAACACCCATATGGCAATATGTAACTGTGAGAGGATGTCAGGGTGAAGTGTCTGCAGAATTATTACCTGCCTGCCTTTAAAGATAACACTGCCAGAAATTCTCAACTCATCCCTGTATGGCCAGAAAATTCTGTGCTCCGCAGGAACCTCTTGTATGCTGTCAGGCCATCCTTTAATAATGAGTTGCTGTAGCATGTTCAAGACTGGGTCTTTTGAGGTTTCTCCCCGTAATTCTTCACACTTCTTCTGCCCAAAACACATCAAATCGATCTGGTATACATCCTCTAGCTCCATATCAACTTCGTCAACTTGGACGTCTAGTGGAACATCTTTGAACTTTCTAGGATTAGCTAATCTGCTTAAAGCATCAGAGGTCACCACGAGATTGCCTGGTTTGTATTGACCTCGCAGTCATATCCTTGCACTTTATCAACAGTCTTTGCAGCCAGGGAGGTGCTTGTGAGTGGCATCTGCCAGATCATCGCTAATGGCTTCTGATCTGTTTCGACTACAAAGTGTTTCCTGAAGAGATGCGTATGAAACCTTGTGATTCTGAACACCAGTGCTAGTGTTTCTCTTTCTATATTGGAATAGTTGGCCTGTGTGGGGGATAAGCTTTTTAAACCAAAAGATATCAGACGTGCGTCCTGTGATAAGCACGCTCCCTCGCCTTTTTGCGAGGCATCTTCTTCGAGAATGGTATCCTTTTTGGGATTATAGTGCTGCAAACATGCATTTGTTGATAATGACTACTTCAACAAATTGAGTGCATGCTGGTGGTCCTCATGCCACAGAAATACTATCTCCTTTTTGAGGAGTTCCTGTAGAATCGAAGACGTCTCGAAGAAATTTGAAATGTAAGGTGCTAAGAAATTGAAGAGACCGAGACATTTTTATAAGTCTTCTTTGTCTTGTGGGCTTGGCATCGACTGGCTATCCTCTATCTTGCTGGGATCCAGTCTAATGCCTGTGTCTGAATAAATGGAGCCAAAGAAGTTAATGTGTCTTGTGTTTACGGCACATTTCTTACTGTTAAGTATGAGGCCCTCTTTCTTGGCTCTTTCCATCAGGATGTGTAAATTTCTGTCATGTTCTTTTTTTGTGGTGCTCACAACTGCGATATTAAATATACACCCGGGCACATTTTCTGTTATGTGAACCATGCATTTCTGAAATAAATCCTCGCTTACTGATAAGCTAAATGGTAGTTGCAAGAAGCAATATCACCCAAACGGAGCCCTGAAAGTCATTAACTCTTGTGAACTTTCGGAGAGATGGACTGACCAGTACCTGTGCTTTGCATCTCGTTTTGAAAAAGCTTGGCCTTTGCGAATTTCAGATTCAGCCCTTCTAATGTGGGGATTGTGTGAGGACAGCGTTTCAATGTCTTGTTTAGCCTTCTGGGGTCCAAGCAATCAAACCCAGGTTGTGCCAGCCTTTTTGACTACAACTATTATTGAGCTGCACCAATCTGCATATTGTTGATCTCGCATGATGATTTCTTGCCTCTCCATAGTATCCAGCTCTGTTTCCATCTTGTCCATGATGTGAATGCTACATTTCCTTGGCGATCTATAGAAGGAAACATATCGCCCTCAAGTGTAGAACAGCTTCTTCTTTGAAACTTCCCAATCTGTTGAAAACGATCTGGGTATATTCTTTGTAAGTCTTGGATGGACTTGATAAGGTTGAACCTATTCTGGTCATGTGTCTTTGGCATGGTGCCATGGATCGTTATGATTTGAAGCTCGCAACAGGCTGGCAGGCCTGCAACTGCTGGACTATTTGTGTTGATGATGTGACCAGACTGAGGTCCCATAACTGCACTTCAACCCGAATGTACCTATACAGTTGATCAGTGTACCATAGTACTTGCCGGTACTACTGTGTCTGCAGCATCGAGCTTCGGCCATGCCCAGAACCTGTGCCTACAGCGTGGGCTAACGAAGAGCTAGTGGTGGGAAAACACCCGGCAATGCCGATCTGCAGCCTCGCGAGATCCAATCTTGCTCGCTGTTTCTGAGCACGATTCCACATAATTTCTGCTGTTTCTTTCCAGCCATTTGAACAACCCTTTGCAAACTCACTGTGTCTCGAGCACCCACTTTATGGAAGGTCGTCGAACTTGCCTATGCCAAATCACCGCTGCCCCGATGAGGAATTGCACTGCCCTGTCCATGCTGTAGTACAGTGGGAGAGATCGCTGGTCTCGATGTCCTGCCCGAGATTGCTGTCCGACCATGAGTACCATTCCTTAGCTTCTCTGTAGTAGTGTTACCTTGGAGCTGTGATTTTCCCTGCGTGCCACTATCACCACATTGTGAATGGTGTGCTGCTTCAGGGACCACACACTGCTGCCATGTTGTTAAGGCTGTGATTCTTCAGAGACCACGTGCTGCTACCATGCTGAGGATGGTGCACTTGAAAATCAAAAAATCTTCAGAAACCAGATGCTGCCACTATTGCCACTACTGCCACCATATTGCATTATTGCTTTTATGTAGCAATAAGGAACCAAACAATCTTGAGTAGTCATAAACAGTGGGTTCTTTATTTGTAGAGTAACACATTTACAAGAGAGCTCTGTCCTACACGTGTGACTAGGTGCCTTGCTCAACTCCAACTAACTGATCATATGCTGAATGACATCACTTCCTGTGATGCTGTGTGACGTACTTGCATTGTTAAAGCAATATCACAGCATCCCTATCTTTGCTTCTCCCTTCCTGGTAACTACCTTCACTCCACTTGCATGTTCTCACAGAGACATAATTGAAATGAGGCCCAAATGAAGGAATCAGAAGTTTGGATCTGAGTCTGTGGTGCAATATGTTGCATCCCTTTGAGAATAACTCTTCATGAATAAATATGTTAGGAATGTACATTCTCATTATGAAAAAACATAAATAACAATGAGACGGTGGATTACAATTGAGTGAATTAAAAATGAATCACCTTTTAAATAAAATGTTCTATTTTAAAGAAGAAACTGGAAACAAAGAAGCCAATATCAGACAACACAAGAATAAATCAAAATAGCTAGCTACAGCTTAATTAATTAAAATATATATTGAAACTAAACAGGCTGATTTTGGATGAAAAACTGGGGTTAAATGATTATTGTAAAAATCAGAGAATAATAAAAAAATAAACTGAGGAACACCAGACCTATCCATAATCCAAAATAACCATTTAATTAAGAACATTCAACGCAGGCTTTATATCTTAAAGCTCATATTTTGAATCATTAGAATGGATTATTGACAAAATAATCATTATTGTGATACTTGTATTGTTCCTTAAAATAGAAAATGGGAAATGATTGCAGATCTAGGAGTGGCAACTTTATCTGAAAATGATTTCCTTTACTTGGAGCATCTTACATTTTGATAGCAGCAGGAATTTAAAAGCTGTAATTATCCATACAAGTGTTAAAAAAAGAATTAACATCCTTTCTTAAGTTTTAGTGGTGAATCTACTTTTCCCAAAATAAATTCATGTTTCCTGCAGCACTGAACACTTTATTCAGAATTAGAAAATGGCAATATATATAATGGGCTGGATTTTCTAAGCATTTCGTATGTTCTATCACTAAGTAAATACTCAGCAGGTCCATCAGCATCTGAAAATAAACAAGGTTGGTTCACATTTTGGATATCCCCCTGCATTGTGAACCAATCTTTTCTCTGTGAGGACGTGCATGTACCTATTGTACATGTCCACTGTATTCTGGTTTTATTGTAGAGTTCAATGTTTGCGATTTTTTCTGCAGTATCTTTCCAGGAGACACGCAGCCAGCATGTAAAAATAGCAGCCGTCCTTTTCCAGTACTTCTGTCATCCCCAACAAATCAATGTAGTGGAATTGTCATGTACATTCAAGTAGTCTCATTTTGTCATTCATCCATTTTTGACTTGAGGGACGATTATGTACCTTTAAATTAGACTGGAAGATAAATGACGAATATCTGTATTTTCACTTGAGTAAGATTACCATTAAAAGTTCCAAACTGCGACACCCTGGTGAGACCAGTGTTGATAATGCAAGTGACTCACTGCAAATGCAATATGTATTTTGGAATAAATATTGAAAACGCATTCTGTCAAATTAAAAGTGGCTTCGCAGCTCCCATCCTCCTAGAGTTACATCTTGTTTTTATGAATTCTTGCATGTCATGGATATTGGAGTACATCCACTACACTCTTTGTGTAATATATCAGAATTCAAATGCTGTGAGCGAGAAGATAGCAAATAAGTTACCTTCAATTATGAATGGCTTGAAATGTCATCAATCTCATAAAATGTTCAGAAACAGTCAATCACTGGGAAAAGCACATCTGTGTCGTGCAGAATGGAATGCTCCCTTAATTTTAATTTACCGCTACTACAAATTCACAGTTACAGATTTACAGCTCATATGCCAAATAGGCCAAACGCCCTTCTCCCGGGCTTATTAACCCAAGTGTAAGTTTAAATGAAAGGAATAAAAAGAACTTTGCACCCTCTTTTCTTATCTTTGTTCACCTGGATATCTAAGATATACAGAAAACCATCCAAATGCTTTAATATCACCATACTAAACTATCAAGAAACTTATATAAATTATTTTTGTTTACTTAATTCTTCAAAAGCCCCCAACTCCTTAAGCCTAGAAAATTTATGATGCCACAGCTTTGATTCTTCAAATGTGTAAAGAAAAAGAAATTATATAGCGCCTTTCATGACCACCAGGTGCCTCAAAGTGCTTTACAGATCATGAAGTACTTTTTGAAGTGTAGTCTCTGTTGTAATGTAAGAAACACAGCAGCCAGTATCCACACAGCAAACTCCCACAAACAGCAATGTGATAATGACCAGATCATCTGTTTTTGTGATGTTGAATGAGAAATATTGGCAGGACACCAGGGATAACTCCTCTGCCCTTCTTCAAAATAGTGTTATGGGATCTTTTACATATACCTAACAGGCAGATGGGGCCTCGGTTTAACATCTCATCCAAAAAACAGCACCTTCAATTGTGCAGTGCTCCACTGGAGTATCAGCCTTGATTTTTGTGCTCAAGCCTTGGAGTGTGACTTGAACTCAGAGACAAGAGTGCTACCAATTGAGCCACAGCTCGATTGTATATAGGGGTAGTACTTGAGTTCAACCAACATTGACATATACTGTATCCTTGGAATGATACTTCCATTGGTTGGAGGGGCAGAGCTTCAACAGCAGCTTTATTATAATTTACTTAATCAAAGTCCTCATTTGAGTAATGAAGAATTACCTGAAGATCCATTGATGCAAGTGAGATTTGTTGGTAGATCTGGATCACTAGGATACCCTTTCTTGTATATGCAAACCACATTAATGTTGAGGAGTACAGTATTCATGCTTTCCAGTTTTAGAAGGGTTGCCCAAGATGAACCAATGGCTCTTGGCACCTACCTCTGACACATCTCACCCAGAGCAGCATGAAATCAACTCAACGCTTTGTCATTTAACTAGGTATTAAAGACACTGGCCACCTTTTCCCAACAAATAGTTCATTAAGATCTTCTCTCTCTGTTACACACTATGTTAACTGGTCCATTGATGGTTGATGCTATGGCTAATTACACTGGGCCCTCACTCCATGTAATGCTGTCTCCAAATCCTCGGAGCTCTCCTTGCAGCTGAATTTTTAACTCACTTACAACCCATTCCGTTGCAGAGTTAAATTTGGGCCTTGCATGTTTTTTTGAAGAATAATGGACATCCAATCATTGGAATTAGGCCAGTCCTAATAACTGTTGGAAGGTATTTGCCAATGAAAAAATTACTTGTGATATTTTTCTCATAGGCCTTGCTTGTATAATGCTTGTTGTATAAATACTTTGCATGTTAAATTAGTGACAAATATGATACCAATGAATGTTCTCCTTCAAAGATTAAATCAATTGCCCTATGTATCTTTGCAGCCTGAATATTTTCTTATCCAACTATTATCAGATGTTAACCTGCATCACATCTTCATATCAAGATGCACATATGTTACAGTAATTACCAGCAAACGCCTGGCTCTGTCCTTCTATTTTGCTGTTCTTTTCATGGAATGTGAGCATTGCTACCAAGGCCAGGATTTGTTGTCCATCACTAATTGCCCTTGAGGAGCTCGTGTTGAGCTGCTTTTTTGAACCACTCCTGTCCATCTGGTGTAGGTACACCCACAGTGCTGTTATGAAGGGAATTCCAGGTTTTTGACCCAGCAGCAGTGAAGGAATGACAATATAGTTCCAAGTTAGAATGGTGTGTGGCCTGGAGGGGAACTTGCAGGTAGGAGTGTTCGCATGCAATCTTCTGCCCTTGTCCTTCTCGGTGGTAGAGATCGTGGGTTTAGAAGATGCTATCATACTAACATACAAATTAGGAGCAGAAGTAGGCCATTCAGCCCCTCAAGCCTTCTCTGCCTTTCAATAAGATCATGGCTGATCTGTTTGTGTTTCAAATTCCACACTCACATCTACCCCCAAGAACCTTTGATTCCCTTGCCTAACAAGAATCTATCTACCTCCACCTTAAAAATATTCAATGACCCTGCCTCCACCACCTTCTAAGGCAGAGAATTCCAAAGTCGCACAACCCTCTGAGAGAAAAAATGTCTCCTTATCTCTGTCCTAAAAGGGCAACCTCTAATTTTAAAGCAGTGCCCCCTAGTTCTGGACACACCCACAAGAGGAAACATCCTTTCCACAGCAACCTTGTCAAGACCCCTCAGGATCTTATACACTTCAATCTAGTGTCCCCTCACTCTTCTAAACTCCAGTGAAAACAAACCCAGTCTGTCCAACCTTTCCTCATAAGTCAACCCGTTCATTCCAGCTATCAATCTAGTAAACTTCCTCTGAACTGCCTCCAATGCATTTACACCATCCCTTAAATAAGGAGACCAAAACTGCACACAGTATTCGAGATGTGGTCTCACCTATGCCTTGTGTAACTGAAGCATAACATCCTTACTTTTATTTTCAATTCCTCTCGAAACAAAGGATAGCATTCCATTAGTCTTTTTTATTACTTGCAGTACCTGCATACTAACTTTTTGTGACTTATGTACTAGAACACCTAGGTCCCTCTACACTCTGGAATTCTGCAGTCATTCTCTGTTGAAGTAATACTCTGCTTTTTTATTCTTCCTGCCAAAGTGAACAACTTCACAATTTCCCATATTATATTCCAACAGCCAGATTTTTGCCCAGTGACTCAACCTATCTATATCAGTCTGTAACCTCCTTATGTCCTCTTCACAACATACTTTCCTATCTATCTTTGTGTCATCTGCAAATGTAGCTAATATGCCATCACTCCCCACATCTAAGTTATTGATATAAATTATAAAAAGAGTACGCCCCAGCACAGACCCCTGCAGAACTCCACTTGTCACATCTTGCCACTCGGAAAAGGACCCATTAATGCATACTCTCTGTTTTCTGCCAGCCAGCCAATCTTCCATCCATGCTAATAAGTTATCCCCTACACCATGAGCTCGTACTTTGTGCAATTTTATGTGGCACCTTGATGCCGTCTAGATATCCAAGTCCAGTATGTCAACTTGCTCCCCTTTATCTACAGCACATGTTACTCCTTCAAAGAATGCCAGTAAATTGATTAAACATGATTTCCCTTTCACAAAACCATGCTGACTGTTCCCAATTACCTTGAGTTTTTCTAAGTGCCCAGCTATGACCTCCTTAATGATCGATTCTAACACCTTCCCCACAACAGGTGTCAAGCTAACTGGTCTATAGTACCTGTTTTCTGCCTCCCCCCCTTCTTGATTAGAGGGGTTACATTTGCTACATTCCAGTCTGATGGAACCTTTCCAGAATCTAACGAATTTTGAAAAATTAATAACCACACATCTACTACCTCATTAACCACCTCTTTTAAGACCCTAGGATGAAGTCCATCAGGACCCGGGGACTTGTCAGCCCGCAGCTCCATCAGTTTGCTCAGTACTGCTTCCCTGGTGATTGTAATTTCACCAACTTCCTCTCTTCCATCCACCTCCTGATTTACAGCTATTACAGGAATGCTTTTTGTATCCTCTATAGTGAAGACAGAAGCAAAATAATTGTTCATTTCATCCGCCATTTCCTTATTATCTTCTATTAACTCCCCATTCTCACTCTCTAGTGGACCAACACTCACTTTACTTACTATTTTCTTTTTCTTTTTGAATACCTGTAAAAACTATTGCTATCTGTTTTTTACATTTCTAGCTAGCTTACTCTCATAATCTAATTGCTTTCTCCTGATTAACCTTTTAGTCATTCTCTGCCATTCTTTATATTCTGACCAATCATCTGACTTGCCACTCATCTTTGCGCAATTATGTTTTTTCCTTAAGTTTAATGCTTTCCTTAACTTGGTTAGTTAACCACGGATGGTGGGTCCTCCCCTTAGAATTTTTCTTCATAATAGGAATATACTTATTCTGACTATTCTGAAATATCCCCATAAATGTCTGCCACTGCTTCTCTATTGATCAATCTCCTATCCTAGTAACCCAGTTCACTTCAGCTAACTCAGCTTTCATGCCCACATTGTTTAAAATACTAGTCTTAGACCCACCCTTCTCTCTTTCAAACTGGATGTAAAATTCAATCATATTGTGCTCGCTGCTGCCTATTCTGAGGTAATTAATTAATCTTGTCCCATTACACAATACCAAGTCTAATATCACCTGCTCTCTGGTTGGTTCCAGAACGTGCTGCTCTAAGAAACGATCTCAAAAGCATTCTATGAACTCCTCATCCAGGATATTATTGGCAATCTGATTTTTCTAGTTTATATGCAGGTTAAAATCACCCATGATTATTGCTGCCCTTTATCATAAGCACGCAATATTTCTTCTTGTATACGTCATCCTACATTGTTGTTACTGTTCGGCGGCCTGTAGACCACTTCCACCAGAGACTTCTTTCCCCTACTATTCCTCATCTCCATCCAAGCTGATTCTACATCCTGATCTCCTGAACCAAGGTCATCGCTAACTATTGGTGCAATAGTTAGATTAACAGTGCTACCCCTCTACCTTTACCTAACTTCCTATTCTGCTTCATCAAAGGAGGCTTGACAGGTTGCTGCAGTGCATCTTGTAGATGTGCACACTGCTGCCACTGTGCTGGTGGTGGAGGGAGTGAATGCTTAAGATGATGGATGGGGTGACAATCAAGCAGGCTGCTGTGCCCTGGATGGTGTTGAATTTCTTGAGTGTTGTTGAAACTGCATTCACCCAGGCAAGTGGAGAATATTCCATCACACTCCTGACTTGTGCCTTGTATATGGAGGACAGGCTTTGGGAAACCAGGGTAAGAGTTACTCACAGCAGAATTTCTATCCTCTGACTTGCTCTTGTAGCTACAGTATTAATATGGCTGGTCCAGTTAAGTTTCTGCACAATGGTAACTCCCAGGATGTTGATGATGGAAGAGTCAGAGATGGTAAGACCTTTGAATGTCAAGGAAAGATGGTTAGATTCTCTCTTGTTGGAGCTGATCATTGCCTGGCATTTGTGTGGCACGAATGTTACTCGCTCCTTATCAGTCCAAGCCTGAATGTTGTCCAGGTCTTGCTGCATGTGGACACGGACTGCTTTAGTAGCTGAGGAGTTGCGAATGGTTCCAGACATGGTGCAATCATCAGTGGATATCCCCACTTGTAATTTTACGATGGAGGGAAAGTCATAGATGAAGCAGCTGAAGATGGTGGACCTAGGACACTGCGCTGAGGAACTCCAGCAGCGATATCCTGGGGCTTAGATGTTTGGCCTCCAATAACCACAACCATCTTCCTTTGAGTTAGGATTGACTCCATCATATGGTTTCATCTTTTACAGTTTCCTGGCTTTCTCTGCATCTCGACGCTTTGTTTCACAGTTCACTTTCTCTGTGATCGAACATTCCTGGTTTCTACTTCTACAATTATATGGCCCTGTTCTGCACCTTGATACCACAGCAGCTCTTAGCACAATCAGGGGAGTGGGACTGACTGGATAGCTCCATGGAGAGCCGCATGGACTCGATATTCTGAATGGCCTCCTTCTGTGCTGTAAATAAATGATACTACAGCATATTATTTTAAATAGATCATCAGTAAAGTGATGGAAACTGTCATCAACAGTGCTAACAAGCAGCACTTGCTTAGCAATGACCTGCTCACTGACACTCAGTTTGGGTTCTGCCAGGGCCACTCAGCTGCTGACATCATTACAGCCTTGGTTCAAACATGGACAAAAGAGCTGAGCTCAAGAGGTAAGGTGCGAGTGACTGCCCTTGACATCAAGGCAGCATTTGATCAAATATGGCATCAAGGAGCCTCAGCAAAACTTGAGCCAATGGGAATCAAGGGGGAAATTCTCTGCTGTTTGGAGTCGTACCTAGCGTAAAGGAAGTTGGTTGTGGTTGTTGGAGGTCAATCATCTCAGCTCCAGGACATCACTGCAGGAGTTCCTCAGCGTTGTGACCTAGATCCAACCATCTTCAGTTGCTTCATCAACTACCTTCCCTCCATCGTAAGGTCAGAAGTGGGGATCTTCACTGATGATTGTGCAATGTTCAGCACTATTCGCGACTCCTCAGATACTGAAACAGCCTATGTCCATATGAAGCAAGACCTGGACAACATCCAGGCTTGGGCTGATAAGTGGCAAGTAACATTCGCGCCACACAAGTGCCAGGCAATGACCATCTCCAGCATATAAATGGCTCCAAGAGTAGGTCAGAGGCTGGGGATTCTGCAGCGAGTAACTCACCTCCTGCCTCTCCAATGCCTGTCCACCAACTATAGTGCACAAGTCAGGAGTGTGATGGAATACTGTCCACTTGCCTGGATGGGTGCAGTTCCAACAACACTCAAGAAGCTCAACACCATCCAGGACAAAGCAGCCTACTTGATTGGCACCCCATCTGCCACCTTCAACATTCACTCCCTTCTACGACTGACTCACAGTGGCATCAAGGTGTATCTTATACAAGATGCACTGCAGCAACTCACCAAGGCTCCTTTGACAGCACCTTCTAAATCTGTGACCTCTAGCACCTAGAAGGACAAGGGCAGCAGATGCACAGGAATGCCACCACTTGCAACTTCCACTCCAAGCCACACACCATCCTGACTTGGATCTATATCACCATTCCTTCACTGGATCAAAATCCTGGAACTCCCTTCCTAACAGCACTGTTGGCGTACCTACACCCCACGGACTGCAGCAGTTCATGAAGGCAGCTCACCACCACCTTCGCAAGGGCAATTAGGGATGGGGAAAAAATGCTGGCCTAGCCGGCGATGCCCACATCCCCTGAACAAATAAATAAAAAAAGAATTATACCATGACACAAAGTCAAAATTATTCCCTACGTGTTTACATGAAATTCTTTTGTTTTAGTGAAAACATTAATCCATTTAACATAAGCAGATTAGTATCTCTGCTATCATAGTGAACAAAGGAATTCAGATGAAAGTGATAAGCATTAGTACAACTAATATTCAAGGAGATTAACTTCAGAGCAGTGAATAATAAAAAGTGCACATACTTTAATAAATCACACTTTAAGGATTTTTTAAAATTAGGACAGTTTCCACATAAATATATTTCAGAGTGAAATGACATTTAAACTGTATGTTAGAATGAAATATTTAGATATTCAGTACAGATTGAACAAAAAATAAGAGGACAGCAGCCTATGGTCCATAGTACAACAAAAGTAAAACAGATGGTAGGCTCCCAGGAAAGAAAAACGAATGGAAACACATGCAGATTCATTCGGACACCTTTTGTCAATATTTTCGATTCTGATCCCTCCCATCTGTTACAAACAATTCACATTGCAATCCTTTTCAGAACCATCAATGTAAAGTGCACCATAAACCCAATCTCTTTTTTAATACTTTATAATCTTTCATCTTAATCACTGTCCCCACCACAGAGTTAACACTGATTCTTGGCAGTTCATATCAAATGTTTTTAAAGAATTTACAAATTAGCAGATACATTTTGTTTTTTACTTACTATGTATGACCTTTGATGAGTTTGAGACCTTGTGCACAATATTTAAGGATTATATTACAGTTTTGATGTGGAAATTCATATCATTTACATTCTTGGGTTAGATATGCAAAAGCACCAGCAATTTTCTGAAGTATGTTAAATTTACAGAAAGAGAGAGAGACGGAGAAAGAGAGAAAGAAAGAAAGAGAGAGACGAAGGGAGGGAGGGAGGAAGGAGGGAAGGAAGGGAGGGAGGGCGGGAGGTAGGGAAAGTAGGAAGGAAGGAAGGAAAAGGAAGGAAGGCATCTTTATAGTGCCGTCCATCACCCCAGGACAGCCCACAGTTCTTACCAGCTAAGTACTTTTGAAATGTAGTTACTGTTGTAATGTAGGAAATGGCAATCACATATTGACGAATATGAACAAGTCCAAAGAGTAGGAAATAGTACCAAGAGGAAACATAACTAGCAGAAAAACAAACAAAAATCACATTTTTCAAAGAGATAAAAACAAAATACTGCAGATGCTGGAAATCTGAAATAAAAACAGGAACTGCTGGAAATACTCAGCAAGTCTGGAAGGATCTGTGGAGAGAGAAGCTGAGTTAACGTATTAGATCTGCGATTCTGATGAAAGGTCACAGACCTGAAACATTGGGTTGAATTTTGTACGGGACGCAGGGCTCCTGGGACCAGGCCAAAAAGTCAGGGGGAAACCCGCCTCTGCATTTTTTCTGACCCTGGAGCGATCCTCCAGTCTTTTGGGGTGAAGGTTTAAGGAGATGGGATCCCTGTCCCTTTAAACACTTAATAGGCATGAGTATCCCATCCCCAAGCTGTTGGCCAATCACAGGACTGGCAGCTCAGCAGTATCAGCAGCATTACCAGGAGAAGTGGTCACTGCCGGTATTGCAGAGGCTTCAGACCCCAGGCCCAGCGCTGGAACCCCAGACGAGGTAAGTGAGGCAGGATCGCCGGGGCCAGTGTGGAAGACCCCAGTGAGGAGGGACTGAGGGGTGGGTATTTGGCCCAGGGGGTGGGGGTTCCCGGGGGGTACATTTGAATACAGTGGGGATCCTCCATGGGCCACAAATTGCTCACAAACGAGGGACCCCTCCCTCCCCACACCCCACCCCCCCCCCCCGCAAGTCTGCAGGGAAGACGCCCTGTTTTTCAAGGTGTTCACCGCGCACAGCGGAGACCCCGCCCCGCCATTGGTAAGACCCTAGAGGCGGTGGGAATAGGCTCTTATTTGGCTTCATGGGCCTATCCCGCCCCTGGGAGAATTGGAACCAGGATGCCTGGCATCGGATTCCTTGGTGGGAAATTTTGCCCTGATTCTCTGCCCCCCCCACACAACCCCCCACCTCGCCACAAAACCTGCCGTTGGGATAAGCACAAAATCTGGCCCATTGACTCTGTTTCTCTCTCCACAGATGCGGCCAGATCTGCTGAGTATTTCCAGTCCTTGGCGGCGACCTCAAAATGGGCCTCATGCCAAACAGCCGCCGCAATCTACTGCAAAGCGGTTCATTTAAATAGCTGAGGCAGCCTGCCCCTGCCCCATCATGTGGAGGGGGCATGCTATCCGTCACTGGCAATGGCATCAGCCACCTGTGCACAGGCGCTGGTTCCATTTTCAAAGGGCAGCCAGCCCTGCCGGCACATTTAAATTTTTAAAGAAGTAACCCCCAAAATTAAATAAATAAATTTATAATGCCCTTCCCCCCCCATAACAATTACAGTAACTATTTGCCCTTTCCCCCCAAAACACTTCCCCCCAATGCCAGGGGGAGAATAAAATCCTTTGTTTTTATTTTTTCTAAAAGAAGCATTTGCTAACCAGCTGACCATCAAACTGATCAAATTGCTCAAAGAATTTCTCCTCAGTTTTCATCTTTCATTTTTCTTCTTCCTAAGGTGAATGTTGTAAAGGTAGAAATGACAATGTGTGCCATTATAAATTCTGCTGTTCCCCAGTTTTACCCCCTTTCAATTATGCCAAACCCTCTGTCTGAAATTTGCATCTAAGAACAAAATAAATATCATCAGATGACCCCAATTCAGGTCCCCTCAGTAGCACAAAATCCTTATCCCAAACAATACTGTGATATCAGAATTTTCAATTAATTTCTTAATTTTGTATTAAGTAGTGAAATATTTTTTTTTCAGTGACTCATGCCTGAGAGCTTTTATTTGTTAATGTTCTGCTTGGGTTCTGATAGCACACTTGGCATTTTAGTTCCCCTGCAACTCTTGATGTTGCATCTCTCTTTCTCTCTCTCTCTCTCTATTGTTCTCTCACAAATATACATGCAGAATGTTACCATGAGAGCTAAACCTTTCTATTCCTTCTTTTACCTACTTGATGTGCAATGTGGTTTGTCATATTACACTCCAGAAATTGTGGGTGAAAGTTTAATTCATTCAAAACCAATACACTTTGGACAGAGTTAAAATTGGACCCTGTAGTCATATAGGAGTCGAATACAAAATACAGCCCCCATGATGCATCCTTCACTCACATATTATCTGGGCACAGTAGCATAGTAGTTATGTTACTGGACTAATAATCCAGCGATATGAGTTCAAATCCTACTATGGTAGCTGGGGAATTTGTATTCAGTTAACTAATACATCTGGAATAAAAAGCTAGAGTCAGTAATGGTAACTATGAAACTACTGGATTGTTATTAAAAACCCACCTGTTCACTAATGCCCCTTAGGGAAGGAAATCTGTTGTCCTTGCTGGTCTGGCCTGTATGGTTGACTCTTAACTGCCCTCTGAAATGGTCTAACAAGTGGCTCAAAACCAAACTTCTATGTTTGCAACAGTTCAAGAAGGCAGCTCATCTCCACCTTTTCAACAGCAAATATGGATGGGCAATAAATGCTAGCCTTACCAGTGATGCCCACATCCTGTGAATGAATGGGGAAAAAATACAAGGAATTTGACTGCAATGACTGAAAATCCTCAGAACTCAGCGACAGGTGACATTTCCAAGTTGAGCCCTTGGCTCCAGGTAGAAGGGGAACTTTATGTAAGTATTTTTAATATTAATCATTCATTGCCATGTGTATACATATGCATTATAAGGATTTATTTCCACTAATATGCATAAAAAATTAACATTGCATTTGGTAGTAACAGGCTGTTTACTGTGGGAGTAGCATTGTTGAATCCGGTTCTAATCTTACTTGGTGTTTACATATGCACACTGATTAACTATGGTCATGGACTGGATTCAGAATCAGGAACACTTGCTGGTACATCCCTTCTATACCCTTAAGAGGGCGTTGAGGCAAAACATTTTCCTATTTTGCTCCAAGTTAAAGTCAATGAATTCCAAAGGTGCCCCCATGAGTGGAGGTGAGAGTTCTGGGGTAGCATTTTGAGACCTGCTGGGAACAGAGGCAGACGAGGAGCTCAAAATACCCCTGCAAGCTGGCATGCCGGATGCTCAGCTCCGTCCCACCTTCCAGCCATTTTTGCAGAGACCGGATGGCTGGAGGATGCGGGGGGGAGTGGGGGGGTTTGTTGGTGGCAGGGCTACCCATCCGTACACGGCAGGCAGCCGACGCGGCTCATTAACAGCTTATTGAGCCCAATTAAAGGAGACCGACTGGGATTTTCTGAATACTGGGTTAACCTTTGGTGGGGTACATATGTCCAATGGGAGTGAAGCATCCCACCTTGTTCACTTCCCCATCGTAGTCTTTGTGGGTAGGACACCAGATTCCAGCCTCTGAATACTGGATTGACATACAGTGGAGACACCCACATCAACTGGTAGCAGCAATCCCCAACCCCTCCTCCCACAACACACCTGTCATATTTTAGCTGGTTCTTCTGGTAGGGAGTTGTGAGTCAGGCCAGCAGTCTGTTCACATGAAAATGCATTTGGTTACAGAAAGGATCCAGTGGATGATCTTCTGGATGCAAAACAGTGAAAGAAATGGGCTGTTGCTGCCAGGCATGGAGGAGAAGAAGAAAGCTAGTTTGAATGCTTCACTGCAAAACCACACACATCCATATCTATTGAGCTATGAAAAGGGCAAGATTAGCAATCATAATATCATTATTTCAATGTATACAGTCTTCAAAACTATATTCAGTCATTATTCAAATACACATTTATGGTTTTTTATGGAAATTGGAACAAAATCAGGATGTAACAAGAGCACAATATCAAGCCAGCTTCAAATTAGTTTTATTTTCTCTAAAAAGTTGAAAGTTCCAGATCTTGATGTCATTTTATTGAAACTGGTACAATATTGACCCTGAGGAATACCAGACCTGTACTGTACAGGAAGTCGATGAGTTTTTTGTTACCACATCAATATATTTCCATTGTGACACACTTGGTTTGAGTTAGAAGATAAACTTGGAAATGTCACTGTGCCTCTTCTAGTCAGGTACAGTAATCTACAAATAATTAAAAACATAAGCTAATTAAACCTTTGACATGTGAATGTGTTTCAAATAAGAAATTCTATTTGTATTAGTACAAAAAAATCGTCAGACCTTGAAGATGGTTCAAATTCCTTTTTGTACTAATCCTGAGATTAGGGCAAATTGAGACAAATCCTAAATCTGTTTCCCATTGAATATTGAAAGCTACACGCCATACTGCAACATATCCTAATAAAATGTAGCCCTGAAACCATCCTGAGAATTTGTTCCAAGGATAATTACTGGTAAAAATTTACATACTAATTAAAATGGAATGTAATTATAAACATGCACTATCACCTCCTGTCTAACAATCTACTATAAAGGCAGTAACTAAATGGACAGTAAGCACATCACAATTAGTCAACAGACCTCAGGAGTAAAGCACCCAGATGATATCAGTGACCTAAAACTACTGTACTGTAATAACAATGGATAAAAAGGTAGTGCCAGATTAATTTCTTTATTTAAAAGTTTCACGGTTCATTCAGATTTAATTATTGAACTGGCACTTCAGCTTTTAATCAGTCTTTTGTAAAGGGCGGAAAGGTCATATAGGACACAGCAGTGGAGAAAATAGTGTTTTTAAATTTCACTGTGAATCCTTTAATAACTAAACCTGTTGACAAATGTTACCATTTATCAAGTGGATATATTCTAAGTGAAAATGAGTAGAATTTTATTAAAATTATTTTATCTTTGTGACACCACTTAATTAAAATAGTCCTTATCTTTCTGGTTAAACAAGATGATAGATATTTAAACTGGAAAACTATACCTTTCACCTGTGATTTGATTAAACACATTTGTAATTGCAAATGGTTGCATTCAAGTTGCACTGAAGCAGTAACTTTTTAATATCTTAAGATTGTCTAATAGAGAATATTGATACTTGCAAATGGTTCCTTGTGCATATTAAGTAGCATTATTTTATCACACATAAGTACCTTTAAAAGGAGCACTGCAGCATAATCCGACATATTGCAATGAGGGATGCATAGACAATTACCAGTGATATAATGGGCCAAATTTTGCTGTGGCAGGGCATCTAACAGCATTTGTCATTAATTAGACTTGCCTTTGCACATTTAAGTTTTCAAACCTTGGTGTGGCAAGTTGGTGAGGTAGACTGCAAGGTGCATTTTTGACAAAACTAATAGAGTGGCACAACTCAGATCGCAGCTACGGATATTTGAGTTTAACTGCGTATCCACCCTTTGCCTGAAGTTGGTGTAACATTTGCACATAAACAACAGTGAGTGCCATCAGTCTCACCACTTTTTGACAGGCAAATCTGGGCCATTATTCACTTGTTCTTTTTTATGCTTTTCAATTGCTAGTCCGTTGAATGAAACATTACACTTGTTCCTATGGTTTAGCTGGGTGTTAAAGATTCCATGACATAAGAATATAAGAAATAGGAGCAGTGTTAAACAGGCAGATGCCCATTCACCAAAATGAGGGAGCCGATGACAGTTTCTGATCCACAACTGTTTTATTGTCAATTAATAGTTCAGTCCAAATATCAGTTCCCACTCTTCCCTTCTGAACTAACTCGCTGTCCAGAGGCAAAAATCCCCCACTGGCCAAAAACCCAGTCCTTAATTACTAAACTATAATGAGCATCACCTGCTCTCTATTAACACTGAAATGAGTCCTGTTTAATTAAAGGGACCAGCATTTTCAATATTGTCAAGCAGGAGTAGACAGTATGGCCGCTCGAGCCTGTTCTGCCATTCAATATGATCATGGCTGATCTTCTGCCTCTGCTCCGCTTTCCTGTCTGCTCCCCATGTTCCTTGATTCTCTCAGAGATCTAAAAATCTATCTATGCCGGCTTTAATTACTCTCTGTGGTAGACATTCCAAAGATTCATAACCTTCTCCTCATCTTCGTCCTAAATGATCCACCCCTTATCCTGAGACTGTGTCCCCCTGTTCTAGATTCCCCAGCCAGGAGAATATAGGTCTAATTTACTTAGCCTTTTATCACAGGACAATCTTCTCATCCCAGGAACTAATCTAGTGAATCTTCACTGTACCACCTCAAATCCAAGTATATCCTTCCTTAAATATGGAGACCAAAACTGTCCAGACTACTCCAGGTATGGTGTCACCAAAACCCTATGCAATTGTAGCAAGACCTCCCTATTCTTACACTCTAATTCCCTTGCAATAAATGCCAACATGCCGTTTGCCTTCCTAATTGCTTGCTGTACCTGCATTTCTGTGTTCCTTGTACATCCAAATGTCTCTGAACATCAACATTTAGAAGTTTCCATCCCGATTTAAAAATATTCTGCTTTTTTATTCTTACTATCAAAGTGAATAACCTCACATTTCCCCAAGTTAGACTCCATCTGTTACCTTTTTGTCTACTCACTGAACCTATCTATATTTCTTTGCAGCCTCTTTGTGTCCTCCTCACAGCTTACATTTCCACCGAGCTTTGTATCATCAGCAAACTTGGATACATTATTCTTGGTCTCTTCATCTAAGTCATTAATATAAATTGTAAATAGCTTAGACTCCAGCACCTATCCTTGTAGCACTCTGCTAGTTACAGCCTGCCAACTTGAAAATGCCCTGTTGATCCCTACTCTTTGTGTCCTGGCTATTAACCAATCCTCTAATCATGCTAATATATTACTCCTAACTCCATGGGCAACTTGTGTATTAACCTTTTGTGTGGTACCTTATCGAATGTACTTTGGAAATCCAGTTATACTACATCTACTGGTTCCCCTTTATCTAATGACAATATTTGAAGAAGAACAGGGAGTTATTCTGGTGCATTGGTCAACATTCTACCTCAGCCACTCCCACTAATTCAGATTAACTGATTATTTATCAAATTGCTTATTGTGGAATCATGTTGTGGGCAAGTTGGCTGCAATATTTGCTTTTGCAACAGATACTCCACTTCAAAGTAATTAATTGCATGTGAAGCACTTTGAATTTTTCTGACAGACATGAAAAAGGCACTAAATAAATGCTTGCTAATATTTTCTTTAGTCAAAAGTAGCTTAGAAACAGACATTTTGTGTAGAAGGCTGTCTTCAAGAGGATCCAGAGTTTCCTGTTGACTGACATGGACTTAGAACACTGCCCTCAATTTTCTATCTCTATTCACGATGCACTGGAGTAGAACTTCTTTATGTCACTCAACCAGGGAACTACATCAAATATTTTCTTGCAAACTGCCTTTAACGACATACTTGCTACCTAAGGGAATAAGGAAGGAGACGATGGGGAGGATGACTGGAAAGCTGACCAGGGCACCATGGAGCAGGAGGCAGCCCAATGTGGGGGAGGGAGAAAAAGCAACAGAATAGAGAGATTGTAATTGTAGGGATTTGATAATTAAGGGGATAGAGGTTATCCTCTGAAGTCACGAATGAGAAACCAGCAGAGTCTGTTGCCTACCCGGTGCCAGGGTAAAAGATGACATGATTCAGCTGGAAAGGTACTTAGATAAGGAAGAAGATCCTGCTTCTGTGATCCATGTTGGAAAGGAGGATCTCAATGATGGTAGTCTCTGGATTATTTCCCAAGCCACGTGATAATTAACATCAGTAAATAAAAATAAGGAAAGCATATGGGTGGCCGAAAGACTATTGTGGGAAGAAACAATTCCTTTTCATGGGATATTAGCACAAGCACTGGGATAGGAAAGAGCTGTATCACTAGAATGGGATGCACCTAAAGCAGGCTAGAACCAAGGTTCTAGTGGAATGGATAAATAAGACTGCAGAAAGGATATTAGACCAATAAAGAGAGGGGAGGGAGCTTTGGAAGAGAAAGGCTGATCAAAGAGAGTTAGCCTGGATATGTGACTAATTTGTGTCTGACTAATCTAGATCAATTTTTTGAGGAGGTTACAGCAACTTACAGTTATGTAGCACCTTTAGTGCAATGAACTGTCACAAAGCACTTCACAGGAGTGTTATTGGTCAAAATTGAACACCCAGCCAAGTAAAGAGATATTAGAACATGTGACCCCAAGCTTCATCAAAGAGATGGTTTTAACAATCAACTTAAAGGAGGTGGGAAAGATAAAGAGACAGAGGTTTAAGGAGACAGTTCCAGAACTTATGAAGGCATGGCCATGAAAGGTCAGGCAATTGAAATTGGGGGTGAACAAGAGACCAGAAATGAGGGAACACAGTGAACTTGAAGAATTGTAGAGCTGGAGGAGATTATACAGGGGAGGGTGGGACCATGGAGGAATTTGAACAGTAGGATGAGAATTTTAAATTTGAGGCATTGCTGAAACAGGAGCCAATTTAGGTCAGCGAACTCAGGGCTGATGGGTAAACGGGAAGGAGGCAGCAGTTTTGCATGAGCTGAGGTTCACATTTGGATGATTGGAGGCCGATCAACAGACCCTTAGAATATTCAAGAGTGGAGGTTGTACAAACATGGATGACCCAGTTTAGTTACTAACAAGGTGGACAGGGGAGTGTCTATGGATGTTGTCTATGTGGGCTTCCAGAAGACATTGGAAAAGGTTCTGCAAAAGAGATTATTAGCAAAAATAAGAATGCATGGAATTGGAAGTAGCCTTCGGATATGAGTTGCAAACTGCTTGGGAGGAAGGAGACAGAGAGTTAAAACAAAGTGAATTTAAAAAAAGAAAAAACTCTGGAAAAACCTAATAGGTCAGATAGCATCTGTGGAGAAAGGGATCAGTGTTAACGTTTCAAGTCAATGACCTTTCATCGGACCCTAAATAGCGTAGCACATTAAGCATCATAATCTATACCCAATTCACATGTCACAATTAGCACTGGAAGCATAGATTGAGATCTATGTCCTACGTCCTATGTTCCTATTTGTATTCATTCAGAAACATCTCATAAAATCAAACTGCATCATCATCATCTCATATCACAGAACTATCATTGTGGCCTTTACTCACGATTTAGTAAATAACACAAATGAAATGCTACTTTTCTGGCTCCTCTTCCTCTGCTCCTTACAGTTTTAAACTTTGGATAAACGATGCACCCAGAACAATCAGTAAATGTACAGACATCTCAATTTCTGGCATTAAGCCTTATCTGGCACTTCAAATTAATTAGCTTTCTCTTTCAAGAACTGAAATAATTTGTGCAATTTCAGAAAGTTATCCATCTAATAAAGGAAGGCTCTAATTATTCTTGGCCTTTCTATTACATTAGGGATAGATACTTATAAGAACTATCATAAGAAGTATATTAGATTAGATTGCACCATAGCATATTGCTGGAAAATAATTTTTATACTCTAGCTTAATAAAAGTGACTTTCAGCAGTAAGTGCTGATTTAGATTTATCTAAATAGGTGATGCTAGGTCACACTGATAAGGCTGTGAGTCATATCACAGCAACATTTCATATTAATATTAAAAACTCATTTTTTCACATTAGGAAGCACAAGTTCATTTTCTCATTTCTGCCTCAGGCAACATGAGAAGGTGGAGAACTGCAAACTGAGGGTTTCCTGATTGATGAGCTTCATTGCACAAATAAACAGGAACTAAATATATTTACACAAATATCATCATACATATTTTTAGTTCCTTTACCAGCTTACAAATATTCTAACGCATGAATATTTTAGTACCCAAACCAACAGTTGTCATGCCTGTAGCAGGTAGAGATTGCCCTAGATTTGATCCCTGTCACTACAAGAAATCAAGTTTAAAGCTAAACATATGGCTTAACAACCTGCAAGATGTAACCTTTACTTGAAAAAAGGTTACTTCTGTCGGTGGCAATTTTTTTTCATTTTGAACAACAGGACATGGCTTATATGTGGTTTCACACATCACGCAGGTTTTCATAAGCAGAAATCAATCTTTGTAATATATATGTTTAGCAAAACTTTAAAATAAACCAGAAATTAAAACCAGCTTAAACCAGATCAAATAAAATATGCAGCTATATAAATATGTAGCGATATAAATTTATTACAAGCAAGATTAAATATTTTCTTTAAGTATAGCTATGTTTGCCTTCTCGAAAGTCACAGCTAGTAAGATTTGTCTTGTACTGCTCCGTTACCATTTTTTATTGTTATTGGAACAACAATTCATAAACCAAGCATGAAATTAAAAGAAAAATGCTTTTAAACCTAAATTATTACATAATACTCACTGTTACTTTTCTTCAATTTTCCTTCTTTCCTCCTGTGCTGAAAGTGCTGTGAAATGCTGGCGCCCAACTCCAGAGGTCCAGGCAAGTATTTGATATTTCATCCAAACAGTATTCAAGAAACGACTAAAGGCACTGGATACTGCAAAGGCTATGGGCCCTGACAACATTCCGGAAATAGTACCGAAGAACAGTGCTCCAGAACCTGCTGCGCTCCTAGCCAAGCTGTTCCAGTACAGCTACAACACTGGCATCTACCTGGCAATGTGGAAGATTGCCCAGGTATGTCCCGTACACAATAAACAGGACAAATCCAACCTGACCAATTACCACCCCATCAGTCTACTCTTGATCATCAGTAAGGTGATGGAAGGTATCATCGACAGTGCTATCAAATGGCACTTGCTTAGCAATAACCTGCTCAGTGGCGCTCAGATTGGGTTCTGCCAGGGCCACTCAGCTGCTGACCTCATTACAGCCTTGGACCAAATATGGACAAAAGAACTGAACTCAAGAGGTGAAGTGAGAGTGACTGCCCTTGACAACAAGGCAGCATTTGACCAAGTACAGCATCAAGGAGCCCGAGCAAAACTGGAGTCAATGGGAATCAGGGGGAAAACTCTCCACTGTTTGGAGTTGTACCTAGCGCAAAGGAAGATGGTTGTTGTTGTTGGGGTCAATCATCTGAGCTCCAGGATATCACTGCAGGAGTTCCTCAGGGTAGTGTCCCATGTCCAACCATCATCAGTTGCTTCATCAATGACCTTCCTTCAGTCAGAAGGCCAGAAGTGAGGACGTTCGCTGATGATTGCACAATGTTCAATACCATTCGCAACTGCTCAGATACTGAAGCAGTCCATGTAGAAATGCAGCAAGACCTGGACAATATCCAAACTTGGGCTGATAAGTGGCAAGTAACATTTGCGCCACACAAGTGCGAGGCAATGACCATCTCCAACAAAAGAGAATCTAACCATCCCCCTTTGACATTCAATGGCATTACCATCACTGAATCCCCCCACTATTAACATCCTGGGGGTTACCATTGAGCAGAAATTGAACTGAAGTAGCCATATAAATACCATGGCTACAAAAACAGGTCAGAGGCTAGGAATCCTGTGGCGAGTAACTTACCTCCTGACTACCCAAAGCCTGTCCACCATCTCAAGGCACAAGTCAGGAGTGTGATGGAATACTCTCCATTTGCCTGGATGGCTGCAGCTTCAACAACACTCAAGAAGCTCAACACCATCGAGGACAAAGCAGCCTACTTGATTGGCACCCAATCCATAAACATTCACTCCCTCCACCACCGACATACAGTGGCAGCAGTGTATACCATCTACATGATGCACTGCAGCAACACACCAAGGCTCCTTAGACAGCAATTTCAAACCTGCGATCTCTACCAACTAGAAGGCCAAGGGCAGCAGTTGCATGGGAACACCACCACCTGCAGGTTCCCCTCCAAGCCACACACCATCCTGACTTGGAACTATATCGCTGTTCCTTCACTGTCACTGGGTCAAAATCCTGGAACTCCCTTCCTAACAGCCCTGTGGGTGTACCTACACCACATGAACTGCAGTTGTTCAAGAAGGCAGCTCACCACCATCTTCTCAAGGGGAATTAGGGATGGGCAATAAATGCTGGCCTAGCCAGCAATGCCTACATCCCAAGAATGAATTTTAAAAAATTCATGGGGAAGGCTAGACAATCACCATTCAACTGTAGAAGGCACTGCAGCCAAACATAATCTTGTTCATATTTGATACCCACCAGAGGCAGTTTATTTTAGTGATCACTGGTTAGAACGGGAAGCATGTACGATTTATTCCACTCCCTAGCTCTGGAAGTGAGGCCTGATTTTTAGATCCGACCAGGGTGGGATTGTAGGCGGGCGGGCACTGAAAATAGCAGTGCCACCTGGCGTACCGGTTTCTCGTCGCCGTTCCTACCTCTGGCAAGTTTCATCAGGGCAGGGGAAGGCCAGCCCCAAGGACCCACCCGATTCAGAAATGAGGCCAACTAAGCTAGTTAAACGGCCCAGTGAGAGCTCGTGGAAGACTAGCTTGAGATATTGCTGGGGGCCCACGGGTTTCACGCAAGGTCAGGGGAAGACCAAGTGTAAGAAGGCACCAACACAGCAGGAAGCCACAAAATTAGGTGGGTCCCACAAAAGGGAGAACTGGTGAGAGAGGCACTCAGCCATTGGCACACAGCTGCCATTGGGTGAGCACAGGTTGCAGGAAGACTGTTGATTTTGCACTCAGGGAGTGCAGGGAGTGGTCACCCTTCTGGCATCATGGGGACATGAGAGGAGGGGGCCAAGGCTTCCAGACACAATTGTGAGTCCACCTAAGTGCCAGGAAGTCAGCAGCTGGCAATGGGTGCATGACTCTAAGATTGTGGGTCCAGGGTAATGAGGAGCAACACCCTCCACAGGAAGGGCACAGCACCGGACATGAGGAGGGCAATGGAGAGTACGAGGGGCAGGAAAGCAATGGAAGACATATCCCCAGCATTGGATCTACCGGTAAAGACCTTGAGATGACCAAAAGCAGTGCTGCAGGAGACCACGACTCTCCAGGCAGATGGTGACAGAGATTTGTGCCCATGTGGTGGAAGACATCAGACCTTAGAGCACTGCTCACCATGCACTTCTAGTAGCCGTTAAAGTTACTGTGGCCTTGAACTTCTTTGCCTCTGGCTCCTTCCAAGGATCAGCTACAGACGTTGGTGACATCTTGCAAATGGTTGCACATCACTGCATCTCGCAGGTCACTGATGCCCTTTTTTCAAAAGCTGGATGGTACTTTCAATTTCAGACAGATGGGGCCTCGCAGGCACAGAGGGCAGTGAGTTTCACCACCATCGCTGGATTCCCCCAGATGCAGGGCATCATCGATTACACCCGTGTGGCCATCGGTCATCCAGTAACCGGACAGTGAGATTCATCAACAGGAAGGGCTTTCCACTCCCTCAACATTCAACTGGTCTGCGACCACAACAAGAGCTTCCTGCATGTGTGCTCTCACTTTCCTGGCAGCTCCCATGACTCTTTCAACCTCCCGCAGTCCAGGGTGCCGCAGCTCTTCATTCAACCCACCAAACTACATGGATGGATCCTAGGGGACAAGGGTTATCCCTTGAAGAGATGGCCACTCAGTTTTTTACAAAACCCCTAGACGGAGGCACAGTGATGCTACAACTGCAGCCATCTGTTCACAAGGACCACCGTCGAGCAGGTCTTCGATCTTCTGAAGATGCGGTTCTGGTGCCTGGACCAGTTGGGTGGCACCCTGCAGTACAATCCTGAAAGGGTTTCGCACATTGTGGAGGTCTGCGGTGCTGTCTGTAACATGGCCCTCCAGAAAGGTGTGGACCTGGAATGACCCAGATCATCGGAGGAAGAGGAGGAACAGGATGTGGAAGAGGAGGAGGAGGAGGGAGATGCAGAACTCAGAGGTGCCCCGGCTGCACAGGGAGGTGGCCGGGGCCAGTTGCAGGACTCAGGGTCTCATTAGGATGCTGTCAACAGCAGGGATTATCTGATCCAGGTCCTTGTAATCCAAGAGGACGGCATTGTCTGGAATTCACTTTGAGCTTCCTGTGAGAACACTTCCATGAAAGACGCAGACTGGAATAGATCCACTCTTACCGCCAATGAACGATGTACATCTGTCCAGAGGTTTCGCTGTCCCCCTTCAAGGACCCATGCTTCCCTTCACCACATCTTCCCTTTTTTCCTTTTGCAGCATTAAAGAATGGAAGCTCACACGTCTAGCATCATGTGTCAATATTTATATTGTTGAAAAAGAGAAGTGCGCATTTACAGGTGAGGCAAACCCCAGTGGCCTGCTCAGTGCTCTGCCCAATGGGGTGGCCTCCGCTCTCAGCCTCTTCCATGAGGTGATCCCCTTCTGACATCGGATGAGATGGAAGCAGCCTGCTTGCTTGTGTCTGCCTGCGGCTGAGATGCACATGGCTATTGTCCTCATCATGGAGGTGCCAGTGGGGGAACCTCCTGAGGCTGCTGCACTGGCATCAACTCAGTGGCAGCTGCTATCACTGAGCCCTGCTGCATAGATGTTCCCTCAATCAGATTGGCCAAGGAGGCCAGTGATGATGATGATGGCACCATCATCATCCTCAATGATTGCCTTAGTCCTTGGTTGGCACTCCAGATGGCTGGAGGAGAGCTCCAGCTGGGGCACGCCTGGCATCACCCCCATTTCTTTTTGCACCACCAGTGCCACTGACTGGTCCATGCTATAGAGTGTGGCATGCATTCTGTGTAGGTCAGTGCATAGTTCTTACATGCCCTCCAAGTGCTGCTGCATATGGCTCTCCATGAGGTTGGCCACTCACTCAATGAAGGAGCTCATGCATTCAAAACCCTGAGCCATGGTAGCATATTTCAGCTGAATGCACTCCTCCATTCTCAGCTCATTACCTTGAACTACCTCAGGGAACTCTGAATGTGTGGGAGCACATTTGTTGCTGCTGATCTAAGTAGAGCCTCGTTTCTTGTGACTCCCAAGGCCCTGCATCTGTGAAGCATGGTCATGTCTGTCCTCCAACCTCTGAGGAGGACTGCTTACAATTGCCCCTGCCTCTCTCAGCTCCTGCTGCTCACTCGTGACATGCTCATCACCCAATGCCACCCTATCTATGCACGTGCCAGGACTCACCGAGGTGACTGTATGTGATCTGGTGGAGGGTGCGCTGACAGTGCTTGCTCTGATGGCAGCGCTCGCCCAGTGCAGATACAGGAATCTGTCCTTCCTCCTCAACGTCTGAACCTATGGGAGACGCAAGAGACTAGACTGTTGGGATTTTGAAGCCTCCCCACCTGGCTACATCTTCCACCACTTGCCCTGTTAAAACCGTTGCAGTGGTAATGCGATGCTTCTCACTAGATTACACCTTGGCCTGACAGCCTACTCCTCTCGCACTTTCTCCTCCTTTGAGCATCTCACCTTGTTCCACCCCTCTCCCCTCTCTTTCAAAATCATCATTCTCTGCCATCTGCCCAAGTACGATAAAAATGCTCTCTATTTTACTATTTTAAAATCGAAGTCACAAATGTATAAAATTTGCCACTTTTGTTTGGTTTTGTTCCATGTTTTTTTATTTAGCCAGAAGTGCAGAACAAATGATTGTAATACAAAGGTTTACTAATTGGCTATTTTCATCTACAGTTTTTAAGTACCCTGATCTTAGCATAACCATAACTCAAACAGGACATTTTCTGCTAAGGTAGCTATGCATTTATTAGGATTTAACTGTGTTTCTATTGCAGTAAAATCAATTGCATAAATCACATTGCAAGCATGTTGTATGGCTTCAAAATAATTCAACTACAAGACAATAGTTATTACGTAACTGTATAAAGGTTTTAAAAACAAATGCTAAAATAAATATGTACTCAAAAGCCACATTTCATCTTAATGGTGCAGCAATGCAATGACACAACTTCACACATGTAAATGGAATGCATGGCAACATATATTTGACACCGATAGGGACAGGATCTGTTGTATACGTGCCTTTATCAACTTCAATGTCCACTTTTCACAATTGTTTTGAAACACATGAACATCTGTGTATACGGGAAAACTATTACGAAAATACAAGCACAATCAGAGAACACAATATGTTGTCTGGTTTCAATTCATTTGAAAAAATACCTAACTTATTGACTTAAACTAAATCATCTCCAGTCTTCCTTACTCATGGGATAAATCCTCTGGCTAATAGATATGCTTCTCTTATTACAATGAATTACATAGAATTTACAGCACGGAAAAAGGCTATTCAGCTAAATTAGTCTGTGCTGGTGATTATGTACCTCACGAGCCTCCTCCCACCATACTTCATCTAACTCTGTCTGCATATCCTTCTGTTCCTTTCTCCCTCACTTCTATATCTAGTTTCCTTTAAAGGCATGGTTACAGTCAAGTGATGAGGGGTCGAAGGGCTTCCCTCTTTTCCCTCTCCTTGTTTAACCACAACAGCTTTAATTCTTTCTTAAAGTGGATGCACTGGCCAATTCAGTAGATGTTTATTACTTACTTGCTATGAACATCACGAGAACCAATCAGATAGGTTGGCTTGAGTTTAACAAAGAAAGAGGTTTATTGTACCTAAACCAAAGTAATAAAAATAATAAACAGTGCACCAACTTTCACTCATACACACACAGTCTATGGCAGTTGACATTCACACAAATAGGTTACAGAGTGGGGAAAGGTAGATTGGTTGAGTTAGAGTCCATAGAAAAAAAGGGAGCATATACAGTCTGTGGCATTTGATGATTCAGCTGGCTTCCATCTGAATTCGGTGGTCCTAAGGTTTTTAATTTGAAGAGTTGGGTGACTGGTTCGGTGGGCCTTTTGGAGAGAATAATGCAGATGATTTCCTCCAATGGGATTTCTGACTACCAAGGGGGTCAGTCAACAGGCAGGATTTGAAAGCATTCAAGCAGGGATGGAGAGAGAGAGCAAGAGAGAAAGAGAGACCCCACTCGGGTCTGCACGTGCCAGAGTCCATTGCTTCTCCTTTGCTACAGAGAAAACACCAGCTTAAAACCACACATGGGGAGGGGATTCTCATATGACAGTCAGTGATTCAAACCTAGCAGTTAGCAATATTTCTTCTTTGTGCTAGAAGAAAGAGAACAAACAGTTAGCTTAAAATTCCTGGGTCTTGGTTCTTGTTGGGGAATTAGCAGACATTTCATCTCCCTCTTCACAGTCCTTGCATGTAAGATACAGTGTTGCAAATTAGGTGACCATCCTAAGCTGCTAGCAAAGTCATCTTTTATTAAATGTCTTTTAAAAAAATATAAATTCAGATCTCCAGTCAGTGGATTAAAGAAAATTGTCATTCAACAAAGCGCATTGGCATAACAGCATCTATGTTACTCCCCTTAACTATTCCATGTGGTAGCAAGTTCAACATTGTAAGCACTATCTGGGTAAAGAAGGTTCTCCTGAAATCTTTGTTGGATTTAAATGTGACTATTATATATTTATATTACTACATTTCGGACTAAATTTAACTCCCCATTTTCTCTACATCTAACCTATGAACCCATTCATAATTTTGAACACCTTTATTAGGTCACCCCTCAGCCCTTTTCTTGTCTAGAAAATAAATCCTTAGCCTGTTCAGAATTTCCTGCTATTATATGTTAACACTGAGATGTGTTATTACTAACAGTGGTCTAGATCAAGCACATGGCAGAAACAGTACATAGATATAGATATATTCATCATTGTATGTATGCCTTTGGGATAGACTTCATCAGATGCACAGTATTATGATTGTTAAATACACTAACTCTAAACAACAGAACCTTTGTGAAAGGCCTAGGAAATTAGAAAACAAAAACAAAAAGAAATCACTCATTCCAGTTAACAGTTCCCTTTTCGACACTTTTAAAAGAATGAGTTTGAATCAGGTAAGTTATCCTATGGGAAAATTAGTTAATTTTTCTAAAGTGTCTTAATAATTACAGTGACATCAAGGTTAATTGTTTAATCTGTATTGCCATAGTGCAGTCCTGTAGAAATCCCCACACAATCTGTTGTATAATTAGTGCCAGAATTTTTAGTAAGACTGCAGGCTGTGACCTAAATAAAGTTTTTGTTTAAAATGGTAATCAACAAACATTGCCTATTCTAACATTTCTATGTAGAATTCTTTATTAAATTATATAATACAGCAATTATAAATAAATTATTTTTGGGGAAAAAGTGACTTAACATGGTGAACTTTTTGGTCCGTAAGCCTACATATAAATGGGATGAAATGTTAAACTTCAGTAGTATTATAAAGTACTAAAATTCAGTGATCCATGTATTTGCATGAGTTGTTTATTATATTAGTAAATCTGTGCTTGAATGAGCTTATATGTTTCACTTCTATTTGGAATAGCAGTTTCTAATTGCAGGCAGTTTCAGGAATCACAGTGTTTCTTCATGTTTGCGATCAAACTTCATTTTGTTTTTTAATTAACATTGGGCATTGCATCTTAGAAGAGGCTATGCATGTAAGTGTCACCTAACTGAGCTTAATTAACATGAACAATAAGTAACAGTTTTAGAATAAACATTAATTTGCCTTTCTCCTCTCCTCTGTCCTACAACTTCTGATCTTTCATCAACACGTGGAACAGTTCCTTTCCCCACTACCATATTTTATTGGCACTTGTCTGGCCAGCAGTTTGCTAATGCCAAACACACAATAGCAGAATACTAATACATCTGTAAATAACTCATTCAACACACTCAGCAAAGATTGATCTTTCTGTCACCCTTTAGACAGACTGAGGACATGTTGTTTCTTCCAAAAGACTCAGCTCTCCTTGATAGACTTGGGTACAGGTGTGTCATTTGGGTCCCGAAGGAAACCTCCAGGCAATGTGTAGACAGAGAAAGATCAGCATTTATTGAACTGAAATTAATTTAATGACCAACAGCCCTTCAAAATAATGATTAACGTTAGCAGTGATATATGCTTGCTGTTGTCTTTCCTTCAACAAAGTGCATAAGCATGAATTAAGGTAGTAAAGTAATCAAAGTGAGAGACACCAGATGAATGTTGAAATGCTACATTTATAATAAGATAACGAATTTGCAAGAATTTAAAACATTCTAGCACTTCCATGTTATATATTATTGAATACATAAAATGAAGCTGTTGTGATTTTGAAAGCTTGGATGCATGACATTACACTGCTTGCATTTTTCTTCCTTTAATACAAGGTGCTAGTTTGACTTGCATTTCTCCTTTCGGGTACCACAACCATTTCTAGTAGTATTGCTATAAATCACAATGTGGTTATCCATATAAAAAAGAATTCACTTTAAAATGTTAAAAATGTATCTAAATATACAGCCTCAACAGAAGTTTGATTGATAACCAAATATATTTTTCTTCTACATTTATTTCACATGCACACATCATAAATAAGAACTATAGAATTTGTATTAGAGCTATCCATCACAATACATCATGTTGAATTAGTCACAGTTTAATGCTGCATGGCTGAAACCATAACAGTACTCCTCAGGTAGTCCCCCAGGCAATACAGATGGAAGATTACTCCTTGCCATGTATGATTACCATACCTCTCATGCTCATTGGGTTTGCCTACATCTTTCATCATCAGTTAATTTTAAACTTCTGCAAATGATGATACTATCAACCTTGCATAATATGTAGATAGTCCTGAGAATGCCTTTATCTCTTGCGACTTTTTCATAATCTGTACAACACCATATTTTGAGCAATGTTTCTTCATTGTGCATTTTTGTTCTATGTTATTGTTTGTCTATGGCAATGTGGTTCTTATGTCTGCACCTCAGCAACAATTGTCTTTAACTGCTTACATTCAGAAATCTAACTTCTAATATCTATTTGTAACATGGACTTCTGTATCAATATAATTAATTGTGGTCTAAAGTGTTTCATTATTAGAAATAGCCTCTCTTCCATTCTGTTGGGTTCATTTGTGCTGGCCTAGGCTTTATTGAATACAATGCAGAGCAAATACAACTCAAAACTTTCTAATTTCAGTGCATGCCAATAAAAGGGGAAACTACATATTCATCAACTTCGATTGCTTTTCCAGTGACTTTCAAAGGTCCAACTAAGGATTAGTGGTTAGACCACTCAACACCGGTTCAGCTTCCCTGGCTGCTCATCTAAAAGCCCCTACAAAGAAGTTACAAGGCCATTTTCAGGCTGCTACTTTCATGTTTGCATTGGACAACAATATTTAAAATCTAAAATAAAAGCAAAATACTGCGGATGCTGGAAATCTGAAATAAAACAGAAAGTGCTGGAAAAACTCAACAGGTCTGGCAGCATCTGCGGAGAGAGAAGCAGTGTTAACGTTTCAGGTCAGTGACCCTTCTTCAGAACTGGCATATATAAGAAATGTAAAAGATTTTAAGCAAGTAAAGCTGGGGTGGGGCAAGAGATAACAAAAGCGGTGTTGATAGGACAAGGTCACAGAATAGCTGACCAGAAGGTCATGGAGCAAAGGCAAACAAATGTTAATGGTGTGCTGAAAGACAAAGCATTAGTACAGATAGGGTGTTAATGGACTGAAAACTGAACAGCCACAAGCACAAACATGAAAAAAACACAGCGGGTAGGCACAGGAGAAACAACCTGAACAAACTAAAATAAAATAAACACAAGAAAAAAGAAAAAAAGAAAAAATAACTAAAGATAAAAGTTAAATGGGGGGCCTGTCATGCTCTGAAATTATTGAACTCAATGTTCAGTCCGGCAGGCTGTAGTGTGCCTAATCGGTAAATGAGATATTGTTCCTCGAGCTTGTGTTGATGTTCACTGGAACACTGCAGCAATCTCAAGTCCATTAACACCCTATCTGTGCTAATGCTTTGTCTTTCAGCACACCATTAACATATTGTTTGCCTTTGCTCCATGACCTTCTGGTCAGCTATTCTGTGACCTTGTCCTATCAATACCTTCTCTTTTGTTATCTCGTGCCCCACTCCTGCTTTATTTGCTTAAAATGTTTTACATTTCTTCTATCTGCCAGTTCTGAAGAAGGGTCACTGACCTGAAACGTTAACTCTGCTTCTCTCTCCACAGATGCTGCCAGACCTGCTGAGTTTTTCCAGCAAGATTTAAAATCTACCGTGTTGTTTTTAATCCCATCCTTTATGCACTCAAATATTTGTATTGATGGAAAATTATTACAGATAAAAATTTCCCAAGAATTCAGGGCAGGGGGAAGATGAAAATTAGGCCGAGAGCCATTCTGGCAGCTCCATAACATCCAATGCCACTCTCAGGATTTTCTTCTAGAAGTGACGTTACATAATGGGCTGGATTTTATAAGCTTGCTGCACATCTCGGTGGCGAGCTTCAAAAATAACGGCCAGCCGCTGCGGGCTGCACGTCAAAGAGCCGCTGCGATCTCAAGAACGGTGACTCATTTAAATTGCCAGGGCACGCAAACCCCCCCACCACCACCGATCGAATGAAGGGGGAGGGCTGTCCATCCCCAGAAATGGCGTCAGTTGCCCATGCACAAGCCCTGATAGCATTTTTAAAAGGCTGTCAGACCAACTGGCTTTTTTTAAGATTTAAAAATACATGGTATAAAATTAAATGAATACATTTATTAAATTATCCAATTGAATTAATTACTTGCGCTTTCTGCCCAAAAAACACTTACCTTTACCATCTGACCTTCCCCCACCAAATTGCACAAAGTTTAAACTGCAACCCTTCCCACCATTCCCTACACCCATGATGTTATTTTCAACCTATCCCCCCCACTCCTGCACTGATAAACCTGCCTCCTCCTCCCTCCCCACCAGTGTTGCACCTTGTTTGCCCGGAAGGGGACATGAAGGCGCGGGAGTGCCAGCTGCCGCTGTGAGGATTGCGGCGGGCCCGTAAGATCCGAGATAAGTGCATGTTAATTTATTAATTTTATTCATTTGCATATGCTAATTCAGGTCCCGTCACCCAGCGGCGGGGTTGGGGGGTGGTGGTGGGGGTTGCCGCCAAGGTACCTCACTGCTATTGGGAGGATCGGGCTGGGCCCTGCCAGCGTTGAAGTCCATGGTGGGCCTCACCCAGGACCATCTTCAGACAGCAGCCCACCGCCCCTGCCACGGATCCCAAAGTTGAGGGTTCCTTAAAATCTAGCCCAATATGTCTTCCCAAATATGGATAACATATTATAATAAGATACAGATAATGAGACAACATCATATGACGTATTTCATGTCATTTACGCCTTAAAACCATTGGAAGTAAGGAATGTCAGTGTCTTCCTGGAAACCAGAATTGCTCAGGACCACAAGGGAGTTTAAATTTTAAAGGGTTGCTTTGACTAAGCCAGTAAATAGTGGAGTGATTGATTATCTTTGTCAAAGCGGCAAATTCAACTCAGAAGCAATGTTCCCACGAAGATGCTTGGGTGCACGGCCGCACGCCATCCTGCAAGATACTGTGCAAGACTTGCTCTGTGATAAATAGCGGGTGTGCGCGACAGAGCAAAAAAAGTAAAGGGATTCTGCGCAGAAAAGAAACAGGCTGCGTATAGTAACTAAATTTGGAAGGGAACATTGCTCAGAAGAGGGAATAAAATTTAGAAACTTCATCTGGTAATGCAGGATATACTATCAGGCGACAAGGCAGTGCAACAATTTCCCTCCCCTCCACCTGAGGCAAGCAGTTAGGAAAATTTGTATTTGTCATTTGTATAAATCGCCAAACATGTGAACTCTAAAGCTTTTTATCTGAGGTAACTTTGAGAGTAGAGTTGACATCTTCTAATACTCTGAGGTACTGGTGAGATCTTGTATGGCCAGAAAGTTGTAGGCAGTGCAGCCATGATTTTACAATAAACTGCCCAAAGGGCTGGATTTTAAGAGCCTGCTGTCGCTCTCAGCAACGAGCTCAAAAAATGGCCAGCCGCACGTGCGGTGGCTCATTTGGAGCAGCCCACCCACCCCCCCAATTACATGGAGGGGGCGGGCTGTCTGACGCCAGCAATGGCATCAGCTGCCTGTGCGCAGGTACTAGCGCCATTTTTAAAGGGCAGCCAGCCCTGCTGGCATATTTTAATTTTTAAAGATACACCCCCTAAAATTTATCAAATAAAATTGTAAAACCCCTTTCCCACCCCCAATAACAATTACATTAGTTATTTGCCCTTCCCCCGCAAAATACTTCCTTTTAAATCTGATCTTTCCCCTCACCAGACTGCACAAAGTTTAAAGTTCACCTCTTCCCACCAACCCCTACACTCATTGGGCTGAATTTTATTCGGGCTCCGTGCTGCGCAGCATTTAGCGGCCGCCGCAGAGCCTCCACGATATTACGTGGGGGGGGAGGGGTAATCATTAGAATCATGGTGCAGAGCCGTCCTCCCCATATTACGTGGAGAGAGGCGGGACTTTTGGTACGGTGAGAGAGTTTTTGACAGTTGTGCAGCAGGGGCTGGGCCCTATTTTAAGCGCCCCAGCACCTGCTTCCTGACAGCTGTCAAAGAAATACTTACCTGACTGCTGTAGAGTGGGGCTGCTGTCAATCTGGCAGCAAAGCAGAAAGTGCTGCAGAAATCCAGCAGGTCTCCACAGATGCTGCCTGACCTGCGGAGTTACCCCAGCACTTTCCGCTTTGCTGCCACATACTTACCCTGTTGTGTCCCAGTGTTCTGTGAAGTTACGATCCTCTTCTCCCATTCAAGTGTAACATTCCTTCTTGTAGGTGTGCTGCACCTGGGTGAATAGTCTTAAATTTGCACATTCCAGGACTTGAGACTTCAATAGAACATAAAAGGTATTACAGAGGTTGACAGAGAACACACACACAATTGGGAATACACGGGTGTCACAGCAATGTAATATGTCTTTCACTAAATTTTCTTCACCAACATGTGTGTCTTTTTCTCTGAGTGATTGATGTGGCCAGCATGTAGCATCAATGTGACATCCCTTTGCACCGTTGGCCCTTCAGTAGAACCAACGTATGCAATAGCATCATTGCCATGTCACCATTATCATGAGCGTCTCCACAGATACAGTGACATGGACATTGGCTCAGTCAGCTGCTGCCTCTCATGGTTTACACAGGGATGCTGCAGATGTGGACTGGTGCACAGCAGGTGAGCGAGGGTGATGTGTGGCTTGCAGAGCTCATGTCAGTTCCTTTGGAGCAGACAGCCTTTGTCTGATAAGCCACTGCCGTACATTCCTAGCTCACTGCTAGCCCTGCGTGCAGAGCCTGGGTGCCATCTGCCCTCCCTTGCGTCTTTCATGTTGTAGGTCCTCAGCGTCCTCATAGTCTGAGGAGGAATCCTGTTGACGTCTCTCCTCATCATGCCAGACCTGGCCCCTATTGAGTGTGTAGTTGTGCAGAGCAGCAAAGAAAGGAGCTGGCCTTTTCGGCCTGCAGTACAGGGCATCACCCTATCCATCCAGGCATTGGAGGTGTTCTTTCATCATGCTGATTTCCTGCTCACTAGTGGCTCATGTAGCTCAGCGGCTGGCATTGTATCTCTCCTCTGCAGCAGTGATGGAGTCTCTCACTGGTGTCAGGAGCCATGTCTGCAAAGGATAGCCCTTATCTCCAACAAGCCACCCTTCCATCTGAGCCAGTTCAGTGAACAGCATGGCAGCCGGGACTGGTGCAAGACCCAGGTGTCATGGCAGCTGCTTGAGAAGCAGTTACACATTCGCTGCAAGCATCTGCAGTGTTCACATACCAGCTTCACCTAGATTGAGAGGGCTCCTTTAATGGTGACGTCTGTAGGTGGTAGCCTGGCAGTAGGCCTGATGGCCACATGAGTGTAGTCTATGAACATTACAACCTATGGTTCTCCGGCAATGGTGCCAGAACCACTGGCTCTCTGGGCCTGGCTGTGAGAGTCTGTCCTGAAGTGGATATACTCACTAGCCCTCCGGTGCAGGACATTGGTGACCTCCCTGATGCAGCGGTGCACTGCTGACTGTGTGACCTCACAAAGGTCTCTGGTAGGCCCCTAAAAGTCCCCTGTGAGACCCCTGTAATGCCTCCCTCCCTCCTCCCTTTAGGTATGCAGAGTGAGACCCCTGTAATGGCCCCCTCCCTCCTCCCTTTAGGTATGCAGAGTGAGACCCCTGGAATGCTCCCCTCCCTCCTCCCTTTAGGTATGCAGAGTGAGACCCCTGGAATGCCCCCCTCCCTCCTCCCTTTAGGTATGCAGAGTGAGACCCCTGGAATGCCCCCCTCCCTCATCTCTTTAGGTATGCAGAGTGAGATTCCTGAAAAGAAACTTACCTTCTGCCGCGAAACCTTCTGCCTTTGTGGACCCGCCAGCTTTTACAATCGCGAACGGGAAGGCACGTGATGGCCGACCATTCATTAAAAACCAGAATGTGACAATGGAGAGGTGGCGGGCTGCATAATCAGCAAAGGTAAGTATTATTTACCATATGCTAATTCTGGTGCCGCCACCATGCGGCGGGGGGGGGCGTGGGCGGGGGCTGGTGGGGCCGTACGGAGGTCCCCCCCACTACCGGTAATTTGCGGCGGGCCATTCTCGATGTCGCAGGTCGAGGCGGGCCTCTCTCAGCAGAATTTTACCGGCCCCC
Source organism: Heterodontus francisci (assembly GCF_036365525.1). Lineage (NCBI taxonomy): Eukaryota > Metazoa > Chordata > Chondrichthyes > Heterodontiformes > Heterodontidae > Heterodontus > Heterodontus francisci. The sequence continues at coordinate 36,224,552 of NC_090397.1, forward strand.
GCTCCGTGACCCGTGGTGTCAAGGGGACAGTAAAATTCAGCCCATTATGTTTATTTGACCCCGTTTCCACCCATTCCCCCAACCCAGCACTGAAAATCTTACCTCCTCCCCCCTCCCCACCAGTGTCACTCTGGCTTTCCCCAGATGAGGAATTGAGGGTGCCGGAGTGCCGGCCGCCACACTAAGGATTGTGGCAGGCCCGGAAGATTGCCGGCAAATTCATTTAAATGTATTCATCTCATTAATTTAAATATTGAAATTGAGGTCCGGTCACCCAGTGGCGGGGGGGCCACCACGAAGCTTCATTGCCTCCGGGAGGAGCAGGCCGGGCCCTCCCAGCGTCAAGCTCTGTGGCGGACCTCTGCGGCAACTGTCTTCTGGCCACCCCGCCCCAACCATGGAGCCCCATGTCGTGGGCTTGGTAAAATCCAGTCCATTGTGTGCGAAGCTTTGCCTATGGTTCAGGGTCTGAAAAAAAATGTCATCATATATATTAACTGATCTCTCATAAGTACAGTACCGAAAAGTAACTACTGCTGAGGAGCAAGTTAATAAGTGGGAAATGATTTGAGTGGGAGGACTGACTTATAGAGAGTCTTTATATCTTAGTAGCATATTCTAAATGGTTGCACGAGCTGAATTTAATTTATGTATGTTTATCTCACAGCTCATAAACAACCACTTAATCAGTGGCAAGGTCTGGAAGCAATGTAAAGACTGTGCGGCTATTCAAATTCGGAAAGAGATTTGAATCCAATTCCTGAACATAAACATGGCTATTTAAACCAAACATTTTGCTACTATTAAAACAAAATTTGGTCAAGAAGGAAAGATGCAAATCATATCAATTATACCTTAAGTTTTATATATTTTTTGGCCTTTGCCAGAAGAATATCCTAAACAGAGGGAAAGTAAAATTTAGGAACTGACCCTCTGTTATACATGTAAAGATGTATTTCTTTAAGTTGTTGGATGTGAGGAACCAAATGTATTTTTTCATCAGGGAAGAAAAACATTAATTGCTTTCCAGTAACCAACTAAAAACTTATTTCACAGTCTCTGGGGAAATCAATTATAATTCCGTTCCACCTCCTTTTACTGAGGGCATGGAGCCCCTCCTCCACTTTTACATCCTAGACCCTTCTCCTGTAAGAGTGTAACCTTTGACTCAATGTAAGCAATGTCACTTAAGATCTTGTGAAATAAAAGCTTGCGTGCAAACAAGGTGGCTGTTTGTTACTATTGTAAATATATATTTTAGCAGAATTCCACAATATTGTGGTATTATATCAAATGATAGTAAAGGTTCTAAAGATCACAAAACAGACCATAACATGTAGATGGAGTTTTATTGGAAAGCAACTCACTGTGGTTGAGCTGTGGGGATTGATAATTATTACATTTAGGAGTCAAGAGAAAATTATTCAGAAATTTCCCTCCAGGGATCAAATAGCTGGAATAGAGTCCATAAAAAAGAAGTCTGTGGAAAGAACAGGTTTGATAAATGAACCTACTTTCCCTTGTCCCATGTTTTCTGATATTCTGAAAATTAATGTAAAATAGATCTGTTTATGAGGAGTGTAATGGACAATTCTTTAACTGCAGTATGAAAGCTGCCAAATAATAGAATCAAGTCCTGTACTCCTCACACAGATTGAAGATAAACTATTCTTCCCTCACCAATGACTTATCACTTTGTTTATAAATTTGAAATAAGTAACTCAATCTCTGTTGCTGTTTCCTAATTCAGAGATTACACACTATCACTGATTTTTTCCCACTTTGCCCTTCAAGGCGTCTCACTTAAATAAAAATAACTGGATGAGATAGTCAATAAACTGCCTGACTTGCTTCAGATCTTTCTCTTCTTTATCATATATTTATAGTGGCCACAGGCAATAAAATAGCCTGGGATGAGAGCTGGAAGCAAATAGGAACACTTGCCAAATATAAAAAAAAACTTACCATTCTTACATAAGCTCTTTTAATCACATGGGGGCGCAGTGTGTGGGGGTGGGGGTGATATATTTTATTACAAACTAGGTATGTTTTGCACTGTGGGATTTTATTTAATTTGAGCTATCAAACTGCTATTAATATGACAGGCCTGGTAGAAACTGACTTAAAGAAGGTCAAATAATCAACATCTGGAAAGATGGCTCATTTATCATATCCTGACAAATATGTCAGAAACATAACCTCATCATAGTAAGATGGCACCATATAAAAGGTTAATGTATTTAAAACGCTATAGACACTTCAACGCATTAGCTAGTACTCTTCATAATATTGCATTTAATTTTGTACTTAATAGTTTGTCTTCATATTTTCTACATTTATTAAGTGATTGATTGCCTGACTAAACTATTAGCTTTTATAAGTAAAAATATTGGAATATTTGTAAGAAAACTGTATCAGTAGAGAACAGTGGAGCTATATGTAATCTAAAGGCACAAACTTACTTTTGAAAAACGTAAAACCAGCAATATCTACCTTTTTTATTAAAGATTTCTTTTGCCCCAATTTGAATAAACAATTATTCAAACTATAATTGGAACACAACTGAACCAGTGGAAAGACTCAGCATAGTCATTTTCAATGCAACCACTTGTACTATGTAACTAATGTGATAAAATCTAGTTTGGAGTTAATTCCATCATTTTGCCAGTCAAAAGGGAGTAAAACATAGACGTATTTAAGAAAAGTGTCTCATGAGTATTTCTGGAAACAGAGACATGATATCAAAGCTTTTTGTCTTGCACTCATCAGGACTGACACAAGAATGTCAAATTTTCAAAGGGAGCAACAATTTATACTGCATGAGAAAAGGGTGCTGATTGGTTAGCAAAGTGACTCTGATTGGTCAAGGCGTTGCCATGGAGAATACACAAGGGAACTATTGTCCTCCACACTTTTGTTTAATTCAAAAAAGGCTCAACTCCTGGACACGTTCCTTTTGCCTGCAGAAAACAGATCCTGGCATATGAACGGATGGAACATTGCGAGCCTGACTGATAATCTTAAATTGATTGTTAGTGTAATTCTTAGCACACTCGGGATTGTTCAGTAAGTGCAGAATCACATCTAATGTTGGAAACTGTGTTCTGAGTTTTGAAAATGGGGGCTGGTTGAGTATGGTCAGTATGCTGCCAACTGCGAACAGCAGAAAGGACATGCTGTTTGATACAATCCGCCAGTTATTGGGAAGCACGGCCTACATTTCTGGCATCACACTGGCACTGGAATTCCTATACCACATTACTCATTTATGTTGTAGGCAGAACATCTTTTTGGGTTGATGGCAGCATCCTGTTAGTGGAAAATACCACTTGTGTTGCAACTGCATAGTAGCGGTATGAAAAGGCTAGATTCGCCTGTTGCTCAAATTTTTGAGATACCCTACCCTTCCAGGGTAAGCATATAAGTATTATTTAGCAAATCAATTATTTGGTGAAAAGGAACTACTGAATTGAACACTGAAAGGATTGTACCTCAGAATAACACACAATAACTAATCTAGTGAAACCATGCTGATCACAGTTTTTATGTTGCTAGAAAGTCTAAACTTGAACCTTAATCTTACTCTGGGAGGATGGCATTCCATTAAAACTGTTTATTGTCCAGTTATCATATTCCTTTCTAACTGGTTAAAATATGAAAGTGTTTGCTTGGTGGTATTCTAAGAGTTTTTAAATTGGTCTTTTTACAACTGATGACAAGCATCCAAACATGAAATGGGGCTGAATGAATTCCTGGGGGCTCAGTCTGGTTTTAGGTTACAAATTAGTGATAGTCAGCACGGTTTTGTGAAGGGTAGGTCGTGCCTCACAAACCTTACTGAGTTTTTCGAGAAGGTGACCAAACAGGTGGATGAGGGTAAAGCCGTGGATGTGGTGTATATGGATTTCAGTAAGGCATTTGATAAGGTTCCCCACGGTAGGCTATTGCAGAAAATACGGAAGTATGGGGTTGAAGGTGATTTAGAGCTTTGGATCAGAAATTGGCTAGCTGAAAGAAGACAGAGGGTGGTGGTTGATGGCAAATGTTCATCCTGGAGTTTAGTTACTAGTGGTGTACCGCAAGGTTCTGTTTTGGGGCCACTGCTGTTTGTCATTTTTATAAATGACCTGGATGAGGGTGTAGAAGGGTGGGTTAGTAAATTTGCGGATGACACGAAGGTCGGTGGAGTTGTGGATAGTGCCGAAGGATGTTGTAGGGTACAGAGGGACATAGATAGGCTGCAGAGCTGGGCTGAGAGATGGCAAATGGAGTCTAATGTGGAAAAGTGTGAGGTGATTCACTTTGCAAGGAGTAACAGGAATGCAGAGTACTGGGCTAATGGGAAGATTCTTGGTAGTGTAGATGAGCAGAGAGATCTTGGTGTCCAGGTACATAAATCCCTGAAAGTTGCTACCCAGGTTAATAGGGCTGTTAAGAAGGCATATGGTGTGTTAGCTTTTATTAGTAGGGGGATCGAGCTTCGGAGCCACGAGGTCATGCTGCAGCTGCACAAAACTCTGGTGAGGCCGCACCTGGAGTATTGCATGCAGTTTTGGTCACTGCATTATAGGAAGGATGTGGAAGCTTTGGAAAGGGTGCAGAGGAGATTTACTAGGATGTTGCCTGGTACGGAGGGAAGGTCTTACGAGGAAAGGCTGAGGGACTTGAGGTTGTTTTCATTGGAGAGAAGGAGGGGGAGAGGTGACTTAATAGAGACATATAAGATAATCAGAGGGTTAGATAGGGTGGATAGTGAGAGTCTTTTTCCTCGGATGGTGATGGCAAACACGAGGGGACATAGCTTTAAGTTGAGGGGTGATAGATATAGGACAGATGTTAGAGGTAGTTTCTTTATTCAAAGAGTAGTAGGGGCGTGGAACGCCCTGCCTGCAACAGTAGTAGACTTGCCAACTTTAAGGGCATTTAAGTGGTCATTGGATAGACATATGGATGAAAATGGAACAGTGTAGGTCAGATGGTTTCACAGGTCGGCGCAAAATCAAGGGCCGAAGGGCCTGTACTGCGCTGTAATGTTCTAATTCTAACTCAATCCCAAATCCTGGGGACGGATTCATCGGTATAGAGCCGGCAACTAAATATTGATGACGTCCAGTTCGATTCCCTCCTGTAAGGAGGAGCTCACGGCTGCTATTCCTGATGTCCTCACACCTCTCCCCAAGGCTCAAAGGGGTCAAAATTAATGCACTTTCCTTCAGTCTTCAGTTCCAAAGGAAGCCATTCAGCCTCCAGACAAAATAATCTGATCTGCTCCTGCATTGACTGCCTTGGTCTGCTAAAGGTTTAGAGCCTTTTTGAAGACTTCAATGTGATTCACCATAAGCATTCAAGGACCGAAAGGGAGGAGTTTCCTGGAAAAGGCTGGGAACTCCTCTGAGATGCCCCCTTCACAGGAGGATTACTGGTGAAGAGTCAACCTGAACCCCTGCATCAGAATTTAAAAGCCTAAACATTATATTTGGACTTTGTCAATCTTTGTTCAAATCTAACATTGTAAAGTTCGTCTTCAGAAAGTTATGTACTGTATGCATAATTTCATTTCTATTTTTTATCAAAAGTGACAAAAATGGAATGATCTCCAAGAAGAAGCACTATTTTGTCGGCCACCACTTTATGACAATACGTGTTCCACTGTGAAACTGTGGCAAAATTTCCTTCCACTAAACCAAGTTTATCATCTCTGTGCTCTGTTTCCAATCTCCCTTACTCACAATAGGTCAGTGGACTGCTTAAGAAATGTGACCTTGTAGATAGGTAGCAGAATGATTAAATGTGGAATACCAAAACAAATAAATCTGCACGATGATCAACAGCCATAGTTTTCAGTTTATACCAATATGAACAGTCTGTACCTACTTTAAGTACATCAATCAGGAATGGGCTGAACTTTACAAGCTGCTTGGGGACGGGTTGGGAGGTAGTAAGACTGGCAAAATGGAATAGGAAGGAGTCAGGTGGCCTGCCCAATGTCTTCCCGCCATCATGCAATTTTGCCAGCGACAGGAAGGGTGGCAGATGGCCCACCTTCCTGGAGCCCAACTGAGCCACTTAAGTGGCCAATTAACGGCTTCTTCCCACCTCCAAGGGTATTTTATCCATATCGGCTGGGCCCGCCGCCGCGTGGGGAGACCGTGGGCTCCAGAATGGAGGTGCCCTCTATTTTGGGCACTCTTTGGCCCACGGAGGGCAGCGGCAATGGCTGTCCCTGCGCAACGGGGCCACCTGTCCTCAGCGGCGCCATCCCCCTCACAGGGGCCAGCCTGACTGGCCCCCACTTACCAGACATTGAGTGAGTCTGGCCATCAATGTGCCCTCATCCTCCAGGTGCAGTTCCAGTAGTGGCACTGCTGACTGTGCCAGTAGCTCTTGGGGGGGGCGGGCTGCCATGCTTAAAAGGGCCGGCAGCCCCAGCAGCATCCATTTAATTAGCTGCTGCAGGCAAAATGCGGTTCCATGCCCTTCAACTCACGGAAGTGTCGTCGCCTCTCACTTTTACTCTGGCAGTTGGACCTCTGCCTCCTCCAAAGAATTACAGCTAATTTTTTTTCTCTGGATACTTTAAATGTAATACTTTTAATTATTCTAGATTTAAACCACAAGTAAGATGCAAAAGTGCATGCAATGTGAATGCTTTTTAACATTTGCAAGAAAGAGCCAATTAATTCTTTTTTTTTAAACTATTTAGTGCATAAGAAATGTACCTTGTTTAGGCAGTGAGTAAAATGATCTTACTGGAAAAATAGCTCTAAGTTCATCTGAGTAATCAAATTAATACACATGGTTGGGGCCTATTTTCTAAGTGACAGAAACTTTCTTGGCAATTTATCAGCAATCCAAAAAAAGTGAGTGATAATTTTAATTAAATGGTGATAATGACGAATTATATTTTCAGCATTAGACAATTGAAGGAGGGAGTGAATTGATGGAGGGAGTTTTAGAGAATGAATTCAATTTGTTAATAATAATTCTGTGACAAAACCACACCTGTCAAATGGAAACATATCAATTTCGTCATATGCAACACAATTTGAACTTTTACTGGACATTGAACATAACTTGTTTAAAAAGACCACAGAGCTGAATGGCTGAAAACATGGTTACACATTTGTATTCTGAGAGACAGTTGAACAGAGAGACAATGGAAGTGCTCCCTGATTCAATTAGTAAGATTGAGATGGGCAACAGTGATGATCAAAAGACATTGAGAGCCATTGTCTGTGTAAGAGCCAGCACTTCACCCCCGCTGAACAACACCACCCCCCCCCCCCCGCCCCGCCCCCACAACCAAGTGTGTCTAGTAAGCTTTGAAGAATCAACAATCCTCGCAGGCGATGCTGTTTCAAACAAAGAGCTGGTCACATGACTAACCTGCTGGCCAGCCTGGGAATTGATCGAATTGCGCATCACAGAAAGTTTTGGGGCAGACAGCGATTGAACTTCAAGAAGAAAGCGCCACTCTCTCTCTCTCTGTCTGTCTCTCTCTCCAGCAAAGTTCCACGGACCCATGGACACAGCTTAAGTGGACTTCTTTAGCCTTCTGGTATCAGCGAAACAAGTTTGAAAGTGTTCACTGGGCCCCAGTGAGAACAGCAAGACTTAACTCCAATCAAGGTCTTTACATACCAACCAAAGACAGTAACTGAAGTACATTTACAACTCCAAACCCTCCCCCTCTAATTCTTTCTCCTCCTCTGTATCTATTTGTGTGTGTGTTTATCGCATGCAAGCTAGCATGATTGCGTCAAGTATTTTAAGTAACTTTAACTGAGTTAGAGCGCTAAGGTTAATAAACCTACACCTTTCTTGTTTAAACCTGAGAAAGCCTGTCTTATTGGTTCATTTACAATTACAATTAGAGAGCAGTAAGCAAGGACTCACTGAAGTGAAGCTAAAAACAGTGTTTTAAAAGTTAAACCCTGTTACTGCCAAACCAGGAAAGGGGCGAGAGGGAAGCCTGAGACCCCTTCCTAACCTATCATAACAATTCATTTTCAGCTCTTATAAAAGTCTGACAATATCTGTATAATAGGGCAAACTTGGACCTGCTCTAAATTTTGTGGCTCCAAATTCCAATGGTTTGCTATGGCGGATCCATCGAGGAGAAGTTAGGATTTGGGCCTACACGACCTTTAATTTTACAGCACCTTTAAGTACTGTCTTAAAGGCAATAAAAGAGGGTGGGAGCTGTGTCCAGCCAAGCTTGGGTGCAAAATGCAAAAGATGAACCTAGGCCAAAATGATGTCATGAGTCCTAAATTCCTTCATTTTCACCCTAGGATCCACTCAGCTAACTTATGGCACTATAAAACAGGAGCACAATTAATTTCTGAATGACTTGGTCTGATATTTGGGAGAAAATCTGTAGATGCCCTGGAGAAACAGCATGAAGCATCTGCTTTTATGGGGTTTCCACCAATCAAACAATGAGAATAATAACATGGATTGAGACCAACACACACCAAAAGGCTACCAGTTCTCTCAAATATCTGACCTTCCATCATTAGCTGTCATATTGCAGCAAAGAACCTCCTTTAGAAAATTCAGACAATGCCACGATTGCCTCTTTTCAACGTTAGGTGGGAGGCACCGCACCACTCACACATCATTAGAAGATCAATCTGGCCTATGCTACCAACCATCTTTGTGGTGAAAACCTCCAAGCATTTCCTTCCTTAACACCCAGACTGATGACAGGCTTCAAGCTGTCAAGCTATGTTTTGTGGAAGCTGCACAATTTTAGATGTGTGATGTTAAAATGTGCTGTGACCACATTTGGGAAGTTAGGAACAGTCCTCTGTGTAGATGCCATACAGTTGAGGATGCCGTCTGTCTAGAGAATAGCCTTTAATTTCAAGCTGGTCCATCGTAAAGACCTTCCAGCATCCACAATGCTGACCCTGGACTATCGAATAGCTAAATCACGTATGATCCCTACCTTAGTGCCTCTTGACATTTATTGACATTTTGACTTATATTTATTTCCTCACACTATGGTTTGTCTTTTGACTTTTTTCCAATCTTTATCGTACCATTTGTGCATTTACAAATAAATAATAAGTTTCACTTGGTAGAATATTACGGAGATCTAGCATGGATTTGTAAAAGGCAGATTACGCTTGACTAATCAAATTGAATTTTTTGATGACAGAGAAGGTTGATGAAGGGAATGCAATGGATGTTGTCTATATGGATTTAGTACCACATAAAAGGCTGGTTAATAAATTTGAAGCTCAAGAAATAGGAGGGTTAGTGTCAGCTTGGTTAAGGACAGAAAATATATATATATATAATGACTTGGATATTGGAATGCAGAGTAAAATTTCAAAATTTGCCAATGATACCAAACTTGGAGGTGTGACAAACAGTGAGGTTGACACAACTCAACTGCAACAGGACATAGGCCAGCAGAATGGACAGATAAGTGACAGATGGAATTTAATACCAAGATGATGCATTTTAGCAGAAGGGATAGGGAGAGGCAATATAGACTTAATGGCATAGTTCTAAACAGCGTAGAGGAACAGAGGGACCTTGGAGTCCATGTGCGCAGATCCTTAAAGGTGGCACGACATATTGAGAGAATAGTTAGCAAAGCATACGGGATCTTGGACTTCAAAAATAGGAGATATTGAGTACAAAAGCAGGGAAATTATGCTGAACTTTTATAAAGCTCTGGCTAGGCCACATCTAGGGCTGAATTTTAAATTGGCGGCGGGCAAGAAAAATGGCATGCCGCGGAGCCGCTGCGATCCTAAGAGCGGCGGCTCATTAACATGCCCGGGTCGCGCCGCTACCTCCCCCTGCACCTCCCACAATGACACGGAGGAGACGGGCTGGATTCCACCATGAACGGCGTTAGCTGACAAGTCACCAGGTGCTGGCGTCATATTTAAATGGCAGCCAGCCCTGCATTCATTCAGAATCTCTTTAAAAATATTGCTGCTGGAGCAGAGTAGCCAGCACTAAAGTTATTCAGCTGCAGCTGCCAAATAAATACCCCTGCAAGGCACCAGAGATGGCAGAGGTGCAAGAAAGGGTGGCCCCACGGTTCAGCGATGCCTCCCTGCTCACTTTCCTTTAGGTTTCACAGGCAAGGCAGGAGGTCCTTTTCACCACTAAGAAGAGGCTGTCCCGCCTGACCAAGCAAGCATGGACAAAAATTGCAGAGGAGGTAAGCTGCCGTGGGGTCACCTGCGGCGATTGGGTCCAGTGCTGCAAGAGAATGAACGATCTCATGCGCTCAGCAAAGGTAAGTGGCACTTTTTTGTACAGCTGCATTTGACTTGGGTGTGCCCACACAGAGTGGCACATGGGTGCCACAGCCATGTTAAAGACAGGGAGGTCGGGCAGGGAGAATTGATGTCACATGAGTGACTGCATCTGTGACAGAACTCACCCTCGTTTGCACCCCAGACCATGGTACCTACATCCCAGGTTGAGTCTGTATTACACACTGATTGTCCCCAACCTTTTGTTTTAGCGCCCCTGCTGTGACATGCGTCATGTTGTTGTTTGGCAATGTTATACATCCGCATCCTTGCTCTTCCAGGCGAAGAGGGCCCACAATGCGAGGGAGGCCTCCAGGACCGGTGGAGGGGTGCCAGACATTAGACCACCAGAACAGGTTAAGGAGGAGGCCCTGGAGCTAGCTGGCAGCCAGGGTGGACATGCCATTTCAGACGTGGAGCCTGGGGTCCTAGGTGAACATACAGCTCTGTGACAAACACAATGATTACTCGCAACACTCCATTTGTGGACACAATGCTGTTATATTCGTGACATGTGCACCAGTGAACCTAAAACTGTGCTCTTCACATTGTATCTTGCAGGGCGAGGCTCAGAGTTGGCATTGAAGGCCCTGGAGAGTTCCAGTACCTCTGAGGAAGAGACAGTCTCAGAGGAGGCAGCGTCCCATGACACTCCCGCATCTTCCACCAGCGCAGATGCGCTCACTTCAGTGGGAATCCGTTTGGCTTTAGAGTCTGGGTCACAGGTGGTGGGGGCACCACACACACACCCGAATAGCTGACTGAGGCTGAGAAAGGCAATGCCTCTGACAGTCAGAGGACTGTGGGTGGCCAGGCCCATGCTGAGCCGTAGGCTGATGATGATTCTCTGGTGTCGACAGCACAGGGCATGCTGGAGTTGCAGGGAGAGGTAAGACAACATCCGGCAGAGATGCCACAGGCCATGTGCAGCCTTGAGCAGATCTTGGGGGAGTCCATCCTGGCCATGACAGCTGCCATGTCCCAGGCATATGAATACATGGATTCCTCCATGGAGAGTTTGCGACCCTCATGGAGAGCCACATTCTACAGATGCATGCAGACCTGCAAACCCTCGCCTCGGCCATGAGTGGGACGCAGCAGTGGCTAGGCGAGAGAGGAACCAGGGGCCTGAAGAGTGTCTCTGCTACTTTTTTTTTTATTTCCAAAATATACTTTATTCATAAACATCTGTAAAAATTACATTGCCAAACAGTTTCCAAACAGCACCAAAAAATACAAACATTGCAAGGGTTATCAGTTTCCTTCAATACTCTCATGAGTTTCTTCCCAACCCTTCCGTTTCACAATTGTCATGTCAATTACAGTTTTACATTTACAGCAATTGAGAATATTAACGATACAGTTCGAGGGGTTTCCCATGGATCCAGCCCCTCAGTTCAGCTTGGTGGGGGAACCTTACACTGTGGTCTTTCCCCATTGAGCCTTTGCTGCGGCTGCCCCAAGCTTTAGTGCGTCCCTCAGCACGTAGTCCTGGACCTTGGAATGTGCCAGTCTGCAACATTCGGCGGTGGACAACTCTTTGCGCTGGAAGACCAGCATGTTTCGGGCAGACCAAAGGGCGTCTTTCACCGAATTGATAGTCCTCCAGCAGCAGTTGATGTTTGTCTCGGTGTGCGTCCCTGGGAACAGCCCGTAGAGCACAGACTCCTGTGTTACAGAGCTGCTTGGGATGAACCTTGACAAAAACCACTGCATCTCTTTCCACACCTGCTTTGCAAAGGAACATTCCAGGAGGAGGTGGGCGACCGTCTCTTCCCCACCACAGCCAACGCGGGGGCACTGTGCGGAGGGGGCGAGACTTCGGGTGTGCATGAAGGATCTGACGGGGAGGGCCCTTCTCACCACCAGCCAAGCTACGTCTTGGTGCTTGTTTGAAAGTTCTGGTGATGAGGCATTCCGCCAAATGACTTTGACGGTCTGCTCGGGGAACCATCCGACAGGATCCACCGTTTCCTTTTCCCGTAGGGCCTTGAGGACATTCCGTGCAGACCACTGCCTGATGGACCGGTGGTCAAAGGTGTTTTTCCGCAGAAACTGCTCCACGAAGGATAGGTGGTACGGCGCCGCCCAACTGCATGAGCGTTCCGCGGCAATGTGACCAGGCCCATCCTACGCAACACCGGGGACAGATAGAACCTCAGCACGTAGTGAAACGTGGAGTTTGCGTACTGGGGATCTACACATAGCTTGATGCAGCCGCAGACGAAGGTGGTCATCAGGATGAGGGCCACGTTGGGTACATTTTTCCCGCCCATGTCCAGAGATTTGAACATCGTGTCCCTCCGGACCCGGTCCATTTTAGATCCCCAGACGAAGCGGAAAATGGCTCGGGTGACTGCCACGGCGCAGGAGTGGGGTATGGGCCAGACCTGCGCCACGTAGAGCAACAACGTGAGCGCCTCGCACCTGATGACCAGGTTCTTACCCACAATGGAGAGAGATCGCTGCCCCCACATGCCCAACTTTTGTCGTACCTTGGCTACTCGCTCCTCCCATGTTTTGGTGCACGCCCCGGCACTTCCGAACCATATCCCCAGCACCTTCAGGTAATCTGACCTGACGGTGAAGGGGACAAAGGATCGGTCAGCCCAGTTCCCAAAGAACATGGCCTTGCTCTTGCCGTGGTTAACTTTGGCTCCCGAGGCCAGTTCGAACTGGTCGCAGATGCTCATCAGTCTGCGCACGGACAGCGGATCCGAGCAGAAGACGGCGACGTCATCCATGTACAGGGAGGTTTTGACCTGAGTGCCTCCGCTGCCTGGGATTGTCACCCCTCTTATGCTTGCATCCTTCCTAATAGACTCAGCAAAGGGTTCAATACAGCAAACAAATAAGACCGGGGACAGAGGACAGCCCTGTCTGACTCCAGATTTGATCGGGAAACTTTCAGATTCCCACCCGTTGATTGACACTGCGCTACTGATGTTTGTGTAGAGCAGTTGGATCCAATTGCAGATTCCCTCCCCAAACCCCATTTTGGAAAGCACGTCCATCATGTAGGTGTGCGATATCCTGTCAAAAGCCTTCTCCTGGTCCAGACTGATGAGGCAGGTATCCACCCTCCTGTCCCGTACGTAGGCGATCGTATCCCTGAGTAGCGCGAGACTATCAGAGATCTTCCTGCCGGGTACAGTACAGGTCTGATCGGGGTGAATCACCAACTCCAGAGCAGACTTGACTCGACTGGCTATGACTTTGGACAGAATCTTGTAATCAACATTAAGCAGTGAGATGGGCCGCCAATTTCTGATTTCTGCCCTCTCCCCCTTCTGCTTGTAAATGAGGGTGATGATGCCTTTTCTCATGGTCTCTGACATGCTGCCGGCCAGGAGCATACTCTCGTATACTTCCAGCAGGTCCGGGCCGACCCAGTCCCACAGGGCCGAGTACAACTCGACCGGTAAGCCGTCGCTCCCGGGGGTTTTACTCGTCTCGAAAGACTCGACGGCCTTTGTCAGCTCGTCCAGAATTAGCGGCTTGTCCAGTCTCTCCCTCCTGCTGTCATCTAGGACCTCTGTGATAGATGACAGGAAGGACTGGGAGGCTCTGCTGTCTGTGGGCTTCGCGTCATACAGCCCAGCATAAAAGGATTTGCTGATCCTTAGTATGTCGGACTGCGAAGACGTTACCGAGCCATCTTCTTCCTTCAGGCTGCTGAAAACAGAGCTCTCTCTGTGTACCTTTTGGAAGAAGTAACGCGAGCACGTCTCATCCTGCTCGATGGAGCGGACTCTGGACCGGAAGATGATCTTGGAGGCCTCCTTGGCAAAGAGCGAGGCCTGCTGGCTCTTCACCTCTTGGAGGTCCTCCTTGACCTCGACCCCCATTGACTGCAACCGGAGTAGATTTTGCATAATTTTCTGGAGTCGGGACAGTTCCCTCTGTCTCTCTCTCGCCTTCTGAACACCTTTGTGGATGAAGAACCTCTTGATGTTCTCCTTTATCGCTTCCCACCAGTGAACTGGAGACTCAAAGAGGGGTTTCACGGTCCTCCAACCTTTGTAATCCCTTTTGAGTTCTGAGTGTCTCTGCTACTGTTCCTTGCAGGAGAGCAGCGAGATTCCTATGAGCCTTGAGAGGGAGCCGGTGAGCCAGCAGTCCATATCTGGGATCTCCCCTCAGGGTGATTCTAATGTGGACACCGGCTCCTCAGCCCCTCTGCCAGTGAGTTCAACTCCAGCAGCCATCAGAACAGAGCCTTGCACTGGTGAAGGAGGCCCTCAGGCAGCCGGGGCCCGCCAAGCCTCATGCGCTCAGAGGACGACTGCCCAAGTCATCCAAAGCCAAAGGGCAGAAGTTGCACTGTGGAGGAGCACCCGCAACTATTTCAAAATGACACCATGACACATCTGGGTTTTCACGGGTGACAAGCCTGTGTATTAATTCCTTCTCACTAAATTTGCTTTTCTAACATGTGTCTCTTTTTTACCTGGTGAATGATGCATGCCAGCATGTACCGATTATGTGTCCTCCAATTACATCATTGACCTGACAGAACTGCCAATGTATGGAACAACATCATCGCCATGCCAGTATGTGTGATGTGGCAGTGCACGGATGCAGTCACATGGGCAATGGCTCAGTCATCTGCTGCCAGTAATGGTGGAGAGACAGATGTCACAGTGCAGAAGACTGCCTACCAGATGAAGCACGGTGATGTGTGACATGGGGAGCATATTGTGCATTTCAGGGATTGTGGAAGCGCTCAGCAATAAGGTGTCGTTGTGCATCCCTTGCTCCCTGCTCACCATCTCTGCACCTTATCGATGTTCTTTATCCTCCCATGCACGTATGTTACTGCAACTCCTCTGTGTCCGCATCATCCAAGAATGTCTCCTGCTCCCATCTCTCATCATCCTGCAAGGCCTCCCCCCCTCTGTACTGCAAAGTTGTGCAGAACACAGCATACAGCAACGATGCGCGCAACCCTTTCTGGTGAGTACTGCAGGGCCCCACCTGATCTATCCAGGCAGTGGAAGCGCATCTTCAGCATGCAAATGGCCTGCTCATGTCGAGCCGTGGCAGGCATTGTATCTCTCCTCTGCATTGCTGGTGGGGTTTCTCACCAGCATTAGGAGCCATGTATGCAATGGGTAGCCCATGTCCCCAAGAATCCACCCCTGAATCTGAGCTGGTACAGTGAAGGACATTGGTACCTGAGAATGATGCCGGATGAATGGGTCATGGTAGCTGCCTGGAAAGCAGGCAAACACTTGCATGAAGCGCTTCCTGTGGTCACATACTAGCTGCACATTGAGTGAGTAGAAGCCCTTTCTATTCAGGTAGGCAGCTGGTTGTCCAGATGGTGCCTTGATGGCCACATGCATGCAGTCAATGACCCCTTGCACCTGTGGGAATCCCGCGATAGCCCCAAATCTGAGGGCCCTCAGGTCCTGACTCTTAGGGTCCATCCCAAAGCGAAAATAGTCACTGGCCCTCCTGTACAAGGCATCGGTGACCTCCTTGATGCAGCGGTGCACTGCTGACTGTGAAACATCACACAGGTCACCAATAGGTCCTAGGAATGATGCAGAGGCGTAGAAGTTAAGAGCCGCGGTGATTTTGGATGGCCACAGATATAGGGTGTCCAGCAAAGCCCATCAGCTGCATGTCATCATTCAGCAGTGCATAGAGATGCGTCACCGTTTCTCTGGACATCCTCAGTCACCTCTCAAACTGGTGTTTCGACATCTGCATGTACATCATGCGGGGCCTGTAGACCCGGTGTCTTCCCTGGCGTCGAATGCATCTTGATGGCTGCTGCTGCTGCTCGCATCCATGAGCTTCCACGTGGGCTGCGTCTGCCTCTTGGTTCCGCCTCTGGTGGATATGGCTCCTCATGGCACTTGGATCAAGAAAGACAAGGTGGACCTGCCCCATCTGTATGCCGGAGGTAAACTCAGTTCCTTCAGTAGGTCAATGGCACCTATCAGGGCAGAAAGTGAGGTGAATTGGTGCTTCAGCTGTGTTTTGGCATCACCTATATAGTATAGCATGATATTGCCAATCTTAGTTTTGAATAAGAGCAGGGCAGCATGAGCACTGTATCATTATTGACCACGCCTGGATGGGACCACTGGCAACATGACCTTAAACCTGCGTCTATTTTTGGCTCTCACCCTACACAAAGGGGTCAGGGACAGCCATTGTTCCCCTCTCCCCCAAACAACGTTAGCCGATTGCAGGGTTAGCTCCCTTCCCCCTGCCCCGTGTTAGCGGGCGCAGAGTTGGCCCCTTTATGGAAGAAGAGCATGGGGTACCTTCCTTCAAGAATGCAGAATTATAAGCCCCTTCATTGCAGTCCCACGCCCACCTTCCTTCAAAAATGTAGGGTTAAAACCCCTCACATTGC
Organism: Heterodontus francisci; assembly: GCF_036365525.1. NCBI lineage: Eukaryota > Metazoa > Chordata > Chondrichthyes > Heterodontiformes > Heterodontidae > Heterodontus > Heterodontus francisci. Next base: position 36,241,211 of record NC_090397.1, read on the forward strand.
AGTCCACACCCACCTCCCTTCAAGAATGCAGAGTTAAAACTCCTCACATTGCAGTTCCTGACCCACCTTCCTTCAAGAATGCAGAGTTAAAACCCCACACCCACCTTCACAGGCTCCGAAGACTGACGCCTTGGTGCCGCCGGCTTTTCACAGACGTGAAAGTGAAGGCACGTGAGTGCCACGCGTCTGAATGAAGATCATAACCTGCTGCCTGAATCGCAGCGGCCTGCATATTAATGAATGGTAAGTACCTATCTCCATATTCTAATCCGGGGGAGCCACCACAGTGGCTCACTGCCGCCCTGAGGAACGGGCCGGGCAGGGCCCTGCCGGCGTCGGGGTCTGTGGCAGGCCTCATCCAGGGCCACATTCAGGTTCCCCCCCGCCACGGTTCCCAACGTCGAGGGCTTCTTAACATCCAGCCCCTAGAGTATTGCGTCTAGTTCTGATCACCACACTTTAGGAAGGATGTGAGGGTTTCATGAAAGGGTGCAGAGGAGATTTGCCAGAATGGTTCCTGGGATGAGGGATTTTACCTGCAAAATTAGGTTGGAAAAGTTGGGGTTGTTCTGCTTGAAGCACGGGAGATTGAGGGGAGGTTTGATTGAGGCGTACAAGATTATGACAGGTTTAGATAAGGTAGACAAAGTAAAACTGTTCCCATGAGCTGATGGTTTAAGGATCAGGGGACACAGCTTTAAGATTTTGGGCAAGAGATGCACTTGGGGGAATTTGAGGAAGAACTTTTTTACACAGCAAGTTGTACTGACATGGAACTCGCTGCCTCTGAGGGTGGAGGAAGCGGAGACAATAAATGAAATGGGCATTTGAGGGAAATAAACTTGCAGGGCTATGGGGATAGAGCAGGGGAATGGGTCTGACTGGATTGCTCTTCAGAGAGCTGGCATGGACTCAATGGGCCAAATGTCCTCCTTCTGTGTCATAATGTCTATGACTCTCTAAGAAGTTTGAGGCTCCATTCTTGCTGGTTCCTGTCAGAGCCGTGAGTTCAGATTGCTGCATTCACATTATGCTTAAAGAGCTGTCCAGTTTTAAATGCAGCACATCAAACCTTGCAGTTACTTCGTTTTTTCTGCCTCCAATGAATTATCCAAGCCTCCCAGCATAAACTGCCATTTGCTGGCAGGAATTGTATCTTTTTTGTGATTGGCAATATTCTAATTGACCATGCAAATTCTGATGGCACTCAGCATCAGGGCATGGGGTGCATGGAAGTCCAGCCTCACTACACTTACTGTGGTTGATTGCAAGGCTTGGAATGCCAGATAGTATCTCTAAACTATTTTCTGTTAAACATGTAGTGTTTCACCCTGTTATATTGGAATCTTGCTGCTATTACTTCAATATAGGTGAATGAGGAACTTAAAAGCTGCTCATTTCTAATGTTTCTTTCTCACTTGCAGCCAGGTGTGGGGCTATCAATGCAGATATTGACAGTAACTATCATTCCTTTGGTTATATGGGAAATATTTATATTAGATTGAAAAGAAAAAGCCAGTTGCCAGACGCAAGCTGACAGAATTCCCAATTTGCATGATTAGTGTTGAAGACAGGAATCCTGATGCATTATGCATTTGTTAAACTATCAATTTTCCTTGGCTTGCATATTTGTTCTTCAGTTCTTAAGGAAAATAAATGCCAGTAGAAAAGATCATTAGTGCACCAATAATTCAACTAAGTATATCTTTGGAAAAATGATCACTCTGCTTCCAAAGTGGTTTCATGAATAAATTACTCAACAACAACAATAACTTATACAGATTTGCAGAGCACCTTTAATGTAATAAAACATCCCAAGGTGCTTCACAGGAGCATTATAAAACAATGTACAACACCGAGCCACAAAAGGTGATATTAGGTCAGATGACTAAAAGCTTGGCCAAAGAGGTAGGTTATAACGAGAGTCTTAAAGGAGGAGAGTGAGGTGGAGAGGTGTAGGGAGGGTATCCAAAGCTTGGGGCCTAGGCAACTGAAGGCACGGTCTCCAGTGGTGGAGCAATTAAAATCAGGGATGCACAAGAAGCCAGAATTAGAAGAGCGCAGATATTTTGGAGGGCTGTGGGGCAGGAGGAGATTACAGAGATAGGACAAGGCCATAGAGGAATTTGAAAACAAGGATGAGAATTTTAAAATGAAGACATTGCTTGACCGGAGCGGGCACAGGGGTGTTAGCAGAATAGGACTTGGTGCGAGTTAGGACACGGGCAGCAGAGTTTTGGATGACTTCAAGATTACGGAGAATAGAGTGTGGGAGAACAGCCAGGAGTGCATTGGAATAGTCAAGTCTAGAGGTAACAAAGGCATGAATGAGGGTTTCAGCAGCAGATCAACTGAAACAGGGTTGAAGTTGGGTAATGTTATAAAGCTGGAAATAGGCAGACTTAGTGATGTCACAAACATGAGGTCAGAATCTCATCTTGGGGACAAATATGACACCAAGATTGCGAATAGACCTGCTTAATCTCAGACTGTTGTCAGAGTGAGGGATGGAGTTGATAGAATGGAGTTTAGAGCGGGGACCAAAAACAATGGCTTCAGTCTTCCCAATATTTAATTGGAGGGAATGTCTGCTCATCCAGTAGTGGATGTTAGATAAGCAGTCTGATAATTTAGCAACTGTGGAGGAGTCACGAAAAGATTTGGTGAGGTGGAATTGGGTATCATCAGCATACATGTGAAAACTAATGCCATGCTTTCAGATGATGTCACCGAGGGGCAGCATGTCGATGAGAAATAGGAGGGGGCCAAGGATAGATCCTTGGGGGATACCAGAGGTAAAGGTGCGGAGCAGGAAGAGATGTCATTGCAAGTGATTCTCTGGCTACAATTAGATAGATAAGAATGGAACCAGGTGAGAACAGTTCCACCTAGCTGGATGATGGTAGAGAGGTGTTGGAGGAGGATGGTGTGGTCAACCATGCCAAAGGCTGCAGACAGGTCAAGAAGGATGAGGAGAAAAAGTTTACCATTGTCGCAGTCACATAGGATATCATTTGTGACTTTGATCAGAGCTGTTTTGGTATTGTGGCAGGGGAGGAAAGATCCCTGATTGGAGAGATTCAAACGTGGGCCAGAATTTTACGTTGGGCGGGAAGCCCCGCCCACCGGCCGAAAAGTCGGTGGGGTGCCTGCCTCCTCCATGCCTGAGGAGCCATGCCGGGATTTTTTGATCCCCAGGCCCTTAATTAGTCTTGGGTGGCACTTCCATTTCCTTGAGGCAGGAAGTCCCACCTAATGGAGTTGCTGGCCAATCAGCAGGCTGACAGCTCTTAGTCCCAGCAGCGCCACGGGAAGTAGTGGCCAAAGCTGGGTTTACACCCAGCCATCCGGAGGCAAGAGAAAGGAGAGCCCCGGAAAGAAGGTAACTTTTAACGGCCTTACCAAGCACAAATCAGCCAGGCCCCAGCGAGGCAAGGAGAGTTAGTGGGGGGGGGGGTGGTGGGGAATGTTGTGTGTTGGGGGCGTTGGAGCTTCGGGGGCAGCCCACCATGGGCACAGGGTGCCCAATCAGGAGGGTCCCACCCCCCAGCCAGCAACAAGGCCGCCTGATTTTACCAGGCGGGGTTGTTGGGGCCTTTGCCGTCCAGCCGTTGTGGGCAAAATACCCGCTGCGGTGGGAGGAGTTCCTTAAGTGCCAATTAATTGGCCACTTAAGGGGCTATATTGGCCTGGGGCGGGTGAGCCGTTTCTCCCCACTGCCGCCCTGCGTACAATTGCAGTGGGGGCGGGAGGGGGTTAGGAATGCCCTCCCCCCCCTGCCTCCCACTCAATTCTAGGCCACCCACCGCCACCAGCCTGCTCGTTGGAGGGGCCAAAAAATTCCGGCCATGGTGTTTGAGGAAAGATGGGAATGGTTTGGAAGGCTAACACATGTATTCAATATTGCTCACTGGTAGGTTATCATGAAAGAACATGGATTAGTAACTGGAACACAATTTTTATTTACAGATTGGTAAAATAACTTTATCTTCATTAAAAGCTATGCATTATAGTCCTCCTGTTTGCACTTTGAATGCAATTATACTTCCATTTATTTCCATTCTAAACCTGAAAAGCTTTAAGGGTATCGCTTGCAGTCAGTATTGTTATTTGCAACAGTATTATTTAGTTTTAGTTTTAGTTTTTAGTTTTAGAGATACAGCACTGAAACAGGCCCTTCGGCCCACCGAGTCTGTGCCGACCATCAACCACCCATTTATACTAATCCTACACTAATCCCATATTCCTACCACATCCCCACCTGTCCCTATATTTCCCTGCCACCTACCTATACTAGGGGCAATTTATAATGGCCAATTTACCTACCAACCTGCAAGTCTTTTGGCTTGTGGGAGGAAACCAGAGCACCCGGAGAAAACCCACGCAGACACAGGGAGAACTTGCAAACTCCACACAGGCAGTACCCAGAATTGAAGGGTAGTGTTTGTGGCAGCTGTTCTCAACAACACTGGTCAATGGAAAAGAACTACTCAATGGAAAAAAACTTGGCCCAGAAATGCGATGGCATCTCGTCCTTTTTTCAGGTGCAAAATGGGAACCTGAGCATCCAAAATAGTGGTTGAGGCACACGTGCTCATTCCATGCCAAATATATGCCATATTATAAGGAAGTCCCAGCACCAAATTCATGTGTTGTCTGGGACCAGGCAAACAGTGTTATAAATTGCAAATACTCCTGATCTTTCCTTAGTTGAAGCAAATTAGCTGAGCTTATTAATTTAAGCAGCTAGACTAGTGAATGCACTAAAATACATCAGAATTTGCCTACCAATATTAATTGGATAAAAATAATGGAAAGACCCAATTAGAAGAATGCTCCACTACAGATGTAATCTTTCACTATATTGTTTGTGTTCACTAGCAATATCTTCTCTTTAGCAACTTATGATGCATTGTTGTACCTATAAGGAGCCGCATGCCTCAGAGTAACACTTAAATAATTTCAATCTAAAATGCTGATTAGACTCATAGTCCAAAAGGAAAATGGAATGTATTGCTGGTTGATGGCTTTAATTTGTTTCCTACACCTCCTTACATCTTCTTTCCATTGCTTCAACATATATCTTGCTTGCCTCTTTAATACCCTTGTATTGAACATGCAAGAAGTTTCAATAAAGACTAGAACTAAGGATGTGTTGTTAAACAGGAGGGATAGGTAAATGAGACGGTATTAAGACAAATTTGTTTTGCAATAAAATGATGTTATAATTCTCAAAATTAAACCTGCTAAACAGAGAAATAAGGAAGAGGACAAGATTTATTCAAAAATGTGGAAAGTATATAACTTTTTTCCTCTTAATTCTGATTTTGTACAATAAGGTTACATCTATTCTTAGGATGTAGTTTGATGTGTTTCATGATAATTGCTGGAACATGCATTGAAGATCATTCATAGTAGGTAATTATGTATGTTAGTGTTGGGAGCACTCTGTGACATTATTGGAGCTCACTTTGGTTGAAGCCTTGTAGAGGGGATGGTGGTGGTGGGGGGATGGTATCTGTTCTAGTTGGGTTAGATAGCCACATGTCTCTGTCACTTTGTACATGGTGCTGATGCCTACCTCCTCAGGTAGTAGCCCTGGGGGGGGGTCCAGTTATGAAATTATAAGTGGGGAAAGTATTAATTGTAGCAAAGCCGCCATATCTTCTGGTGTCTTTCCATTACTTGCTCTGATTGTCAAATGTCTTATGTGTACTTGGATGGTTAGTTTGAAGTAGGAGGTATTGGTTTGTGCTGAAACAAGGGAGCACGCAACTTTTGAAAACTCCTTTAAAAATTCCTTTGGATAAGCATGTGATTTTCTACTACATGTATCTTTCCAATATTTTGATAACTCTTTGAGCATAACTAATGGAACAAAAATATTCTACAACACATCCCTGGATCTGCTTCAATTGATAACTACAATATTGTATGAAAATGTAACTCATCCAGCTTTGTGAACACTGAGGATCTTTTTAATGCTTCCAATTCAAATAAGATGTGTTCCCTCCAGCAAAGATGAGAAATAAACCCCATTTACTTCCTTGACTTCATTTCAGCATTACCTCAAGCCTTTTACTTTGATGCTGTATTAGGATCCCTTTTGATAATCACAAGTGTTGACAATGCTATATTATCTTGTTGTTAATGGCCCGGATTTTGCAGGAGGCATGACAGTGAAACCGTCAGTGTTCGCCCTCATTACTCCTCTGAAACTGATAACTTCTGGAGTCTGCACATGCATACTAAAATACAAAAAACCCGAAGTTGCGATCAGTGATTTGAAGCTTCTGCATACGATATGCTATTGATGACGCCCCACCAGTACCGCAACCCCGCAAACCCGCAAACCCAGACCACAATCAAATAGAAAACACTGAACTGATGAGAACATGTCCTTTCATGTCTCATGGTAAAAATCTTTGAAAAGAATTACACCTTGTTGAATGGGATGTAACTGGGTTTTTAACGGCATACTAAGTTCAGAATTATTACTGAAAGACCTCTCTCACTCTGAAAACCTAATTTAATATTTGTGGAATGCCGAATTTCTCTATAATTTTATTTAGAAATACAGCACTGAAACAGGCCCTTCGGCCCACCGAGTCTGTGCCGACCATCAACCACCCATTTATACTAATCCTACACTAATTCCATATTCCTACCACATCCCCACCTGTCCCTATATTTCCCTACCGCCTACCTATACTAGGGGCAATTTATAATGGCCAATTTACCTATCAACCTGCAAGTCTTTGGCTGTGGGAGGAAACCAGAGCACACGGCGAAAACCCACGTGGTCACAGGGAGAACTTGCAAACTCCGCACAGGCAGTACCCAGAATTGAACCCGGGTCACTGGAGCTGTGAGGCTGCGGTGCTAACCACTGCGCCACTGTGCCACCCAAAATGATTTTAAAAATTCCATATTTTTTATGTTTCAACTTTTGCTTTACTCTCATGTGATTGTCCCAATCATTTATTTTTCTCTCCATAAAATTTAGTTAGAAGTTAAGAATAATCAATGCATTTTACTTCCTGGTTTGCTGTCTTTGAGATTACTTTGATGTGATTGGCTATGTACCCTGCTTGATAATATCACACTATTGTGGAATGCCTGGAGATCCCCTTTTCTTGCTGCCAGATTCAGATTCACATTGGCAAAGGAGAAATCCACCCCACAGAGATCGCGTTGCTTCATTGCTGACTGCGAAATTTAGGTCGTTGTTTACAATTAAAGTGGAAACACATAACAACATGAGCCATTTTTGTGACCTAACCACCTGGTCAGAAAAAAAATACAAAAGGGATTTAGAAGCTAGAAGCTCAGCGGTATAAATTTACTTCTGTGTGTTCTGAATGCCAACTGTGAAACTGTGATTTCAAAAGGAAATTGGATGGGCACTTGAGAGAAATAAACTTACAGAGCTATGGGGATAGAACTGGGGAATGGGACTGAATGGTTTGCTCCACAGAGAGCTGGTATGGAATCGATGGGCTGAATGGCCCCCTTCTGTGCCATTATGACTCTATGACTGTATGTGAGATGCCAACCCAAGATTTCCTGTTCATTAAAATGAATGGACAGAAAATGGTGGGTTGGTGGTATGCAGTTTTACAGTATGTCATTCTGTTATGTGTCCCAAGTGTAGAAGTGAAATTTTTAGCAGTTCATACCTTCGGCATAAGCTCACAGCAGAAAATTGTCTTTTAATTGGGTTCTAGTTAGCCATCTCATTAACAGAGACCACAGGATAGCTGATATGGGAAATAGAAGATATATCATGCTGCTGCAGTAGCTACTTTTCTACAGTTATTGAAGGCATATGATTGGGCAGAGTAACAGAACCAGAACTTTTAGCTTGCATCTAATCACACTGTAGCCACACTGTTCTCTTCTTGATGCTAGGCTCCATGATGGGGGTGGGGGGACTGGAAGATTGGAGCGGAAGCGGCCCACCATGGAACCCAACACCAGGATTGCCAGGCCCAATCTTCCCGGCGGCGGGGAAGCTCCTTGGCGGAACCTCCACCACTCTGCAACAGGATCCGAATTTACATATTTAAATTACCTGTTTGCATGAATTAAAATGAAAACCAGAGCGATCTTACCTGCAGTTCCGGATCTTCAGCGCAACATGCGGCACTCAGGCGCCTTCACTTTCCCGTCCAGGGAAAGCGGGTAACACCAAGGTGGGGAAGGGGTAAACTCTGCGTTTGTAGTGTTGCGGGGGAAGGGGTCAAATCTGCACATAGTGCAGTTGAGGGTGGGGGAAGGGGTCAACTCTGCATTGGAAGTGTAGTTAGTGGGGGGGTGGGGATCTGTGGGCAACTCTGCAGTTTCTTCACAGGGGTGACAGCCCGTTAAAAATGGCACCAGTGCCTGTGCAGAAACAATTGGTACCATTCTCGGTGTCACCAAAGCCACCCCCGCCACATGATTGAAGGGGTGGGGGGGGTGGCCGCCATGCATATGATAATGAGCCACTAGGCTCAAGGTCGCGGCGGCGTGACGGCGCATGGCCCTTGCATGCTGGCCACCATTTTATTGCACCCGCCACCGCTTCCGGCGGCAGGACCACATGATTCAGCCCTATATGTTACATGTGAATGCTTGATCTATTACTTGAATGTGGAGCTCCCAAATGATAATATTTCTCACCTTCAACTGCATGACATGCAAAATTATTGTAAAAAAAAATGGAGCAACTAAGTATTCATACTAACATACATACTTGCCAAACTTGCCAAAAGATGTTATAAAAATAAACTCAGATGTCGGATGGGATTCTCCTCTGTGCTCCCGGCTGAAATCACTGCCAGAACATCTCTTGCGACTGATGGACTGATGGCAGGCTCCCTCCTGGTAATGGAAATCCTGCCAGGAACCCTGCCTACGTACTTAATGATTCTTAATCCCACAACTGAAGAGACAGGTGGAAGTCGTGGACTGCTAAAACATGGCCCCAAAAAGGCTAATCTGGGCCACATTGTTTTGGGATGAATATATATATATATATATTCATCCCAAAACAACATGGCCTAGATTAGCCTTTTTGGGGCCATGTTTTAGCAGTCCACGACTTCCACCTGTCTCTTCAATATATATATATATATATATATATCATCCTTAAACCCTAAGGTTACGATTCAGGGCATAATCAGCAATAGTATTAACAGTAAAAGGAAATATTGTCCGTGTCTGTTTGTGCTTGCTTGCATATTTTCAGTGCTATTTAGATATGCTTTAGTTACCATCTCTGCTGTGACTGAGTCAGACCGTCTTATATTAACACCATTTAGTTTATGCAAACACCCTCTCAGTATGAATATGTACAGGGTTACTTAAAATTATATGATAATCACAAAGCAATTAATGATGTCTCTATAATTATCATCTGAAGGTAGATGACGGTATTACAAATTGTACGCACATATAAATAATTATGAATAAATTATTTAATCGAGATAGCAAACAAGATTCAGATTTTGTTTACGATGTAATTAAACAGGCAAGGCACTTGGCAACTCCAATAAATACAAAATAGAAAATTAAGTACCAACAGTATTCAGTAAAATTTGGCACATTGTGGACTTTAATGAAAGAAAAACAAAACAATGCTGCTAACACAGAGCAACTCGGTCAGCACGGGTGGAGAGAACAGACACGTTAACATATTGGGCCTGGGAGGGCCTGGCCCGATATTGCCGGCGGTGCTGAGGTCTCGTAGCAGCCCTCCCACCACTTGGCAACAGGACCCCCATTTACATATTCAAATAAATGTAAATGAATGCATTAATTATACTTATGCTGCCACTTTCCGTCCCGGTGCGATCTTCCTGCCGCTGGCCGGCACTCCCGTGCCTTCAGATCTCCATCCAGGGAAGCGAGGCGGAACACTGGTGGGGAGGGGGGAGGAGGTAAATGTGTCAGTACGGCAGGAAGGGGGAGCGGAGTCAAAGTGACATGAGTGGTGGAGGGGATGGTGGGAAGGGTTTTAGGCTAAATTTTATGCACTTTGACGCTAGAAAGTCAGGTGGACAAAGTAAGTGTTTTGTTTGGGGGGGCGGGCAAGTAATTACTTTTATAGTTAATGGGGAGAGTGGGAGAGGAGCAAAATAGATGTATTTAATTTTTTTATTCACTGTAGCTTTCAATCTTTAAATTTAATGGTAGGGGCGGGGGGGAGGGGGGGTTGGTGGGTGGTGGTAGCCTGCCCAGCTATTTAAATGAGCCAACGTGCTTAGGATCACAGCGGCCCCGCAAGGTGCAGCCCGCACAGGTGGGCTGCTATTGTTCCGGCGGCAGGAATGTCAAATTCAGCCCATTGTGTGTAGACCCTTCTTCAAGGCACATAAACACAACCAGATAAAGGGGAGGGGAAATGTATTTCATATTAATCAGATGCAGGGGCCACTTTCAAATTGTGCTCAAAAAGGACATAGAGTGAGTTGGGATCTGGTGTTCTGGAAGACATAAAATGTTAACTGGGAGATACTCCAGTAATGCCTTGGAGGCATTTGTGGTTGTGCCTTGAGCACCAAAGCACTTTGCAACCAAATAAGTACTTTTGGTGTAGTCACTGTTACAATGTAGGGAATGTAGCAGCCAATTTGCAAAAAGCAAGGTCCTACAAATAGCAATGAGATACCGACCAACTAATCTGTTTTTAGTGATATTGATTGGGAGATAAATAATTATTTAAAGCTGAGATACTGGGCTGGATTTTTGGCCTCCTCTGAGGCCAGGATTGGAGGCTGGTTTCCTGGCTCCATCCCACCTCTGAGCCATTTTTTGCAGAGATGGGATCAGAGGCAGACAGTAGCCATTAGGGCTCATTAAGATCCTAATTGAGGCCAACTAAAAAGACCTACTGAAATTTTACAGTCGGCCTCCAGGTTCCCACAGGTGGCAGGGACCCAATTAGATGCTTGGAGGTGGCCTCCCTGTGGCAGATTTGGTTGGGCGTGGGGGTGGGGCGGGTGCAGCCAGCACTCCAGTCAGGCCTAGAGGCCCTTTCTACCTACTTGAATGCAGTAGGTAGGCTCCTCCCACCCCTACAGTGGTGGCCTGGCTGCAAGATCCATTTTTTAATTTAAGATTTAAAAAAGGTTGGAGTGAGGGTTCCTCCATGTTGAAGCACCCTCTCTCTTACTTACTTTCCATCACAGCCTGCTGCTCCTCTCAAGCTAGAAGTCCTCTGATTGGTCCTCCATCCTTAATTGGATGGTGAGCCTATCTACATACCAATTAAGCAGGCACCCAACAGTCTTAACCTCTGTTTCCTGCCCCTGGATGGAAAATCCTGCACACTGCCCTCCTTGCCTCTTTAGGCTGTATTTTTTTGAAAGAAATAAAATTACTAATAACGCAAGTGTGGTTGTTCCCACTGAATATACCTAATACAAAATATTAACAATGTTGAACAAAGTTTCTGAAAAATAAGCCCTTGAGTTCCTTATGTGAAGGCCATTATGTTATCCCAGTGTCAAAATACTTATTTATTTATCAGCAAAGCAAAACTTAAAAATTATTGAATTAATATCTTTTAATTGTCCACATGGAATTAATTTTTAAATGGTGAATTAATGGATCATCACTTTCTAGTTGAAATTAACACTGCAAAAAATTATTTGTGTAAACTAAAGGGCCAGTGATATAGACTCAAATAATTTATAAATAAGTAATTGAATATTTAGATTCATTATGCCATTGGACTGAAATAGTAAATGTGATCATTTGTGAAAAATGAACATTTCCATGAAAATAAATGTTACCCTTGTCTACAAGTTGATGTCAAAATCATCTATTTTTAGTGAGTATATCAGCAAATAATCCATTAGAGAATTTTATGTCTAGTAAAATTAGCATCGACTATATATTTGGGTCAACTGGTAAATTATACTCCATGTAATAATTTAGATTAATAGTTTTTTGCTATTATCTCTCGAGTTTCTTTATATGACTTTAAACTGTCATAAAAATTGAGCTACTTCTGATAAGTGAATCTTCAATTTTTTTTATTATTGAGGATAGCTATGTTAACTGCCAATAATTCTAATGAACTGAATAGGCTGGTGGGTTGACAAATTGGGATAATTAGCCAAGCCTTTAATTTTATATCAATTAGGATGTTTAATTGATTAAACGTTCTTATTAAATTGGCATCATCTTAAACCACACTAAAGTTTAATCCATATTGCTATCTCATACGAACATACATACGAATATATGAACTAGGAGTAGCAGTAGGCTATTCGGCCCCTCGAGCCTAGTCCGCCATTCTATAAGATCATGACTGATCTGTTTGTGGACTCAACTCCACTTTCCTGCCTATCCCTGATACCCTTTGACTCCCTTGTTTGTCAAGAATCATATATTTGTAATAAATGAAATAAAATTTAATCGTCCTGACTGAATTGTACACGCCTGAATAGAAAGAAAACAGCAGCTGAAAATAGCTATATTTTGTGATTTTGTATATTTGTTTTAAGTTTAGAAATAGAAATACACAGAGGTTACTCGCAATTAGGGTATTTGTTTTCTGAAAAACATTGCATATGTAAGTGCAACAAGATGGAATATTTCAATTTTAAATTAACTGTTGTAAAAGTTGAATTTTATATACAAGACATCTGGCATTGAATTATGATATTGTTAAAATAGGCAGTCATACCAAACTTATGACTCATGCAATTTAACTTCAGTCTATGCAAAAGCAGTCCTATTGTATTAATCACACCAGTTATCATTTAATTATTACAAATAGACTGCTGTCATAGATAGATTATAATAGATAAACTGATTTATCTTACTTTTGAATCAAGAGTCTTGTTTTTGTCAGTTTTATTTTAATTTAGTATCCAAATTGTTATTTCAATATTAGATTTTGAATTGACTAAGCATCAAGAACAAACAACTGGAGAAGAAACACTGTTAATGAAGAAATCCAGCAGGGGTTATGGGAACTTAGTTACAATAGAACAAGTATACATCTTCAACCACAAATTACCATGATTGGGGAAATCAGATCTCCATATTGTTGGTCAGAAATTAAAACCTAATAACAAGAAAAGATATTTAATTAGAGGTAACAAGGTCATGCAGCATGCTTCACTCTTTTTTGCAAATAGCCACATTGACTAAATAGCAGGTGTAACAATATTACTCAAGCGCTGTATCTTTCAGGACTAGCTGACTACCAATGAAACGTACCTTCTGGGAAAGATAACTTCCTTGTTAGCAATTATTGTGAATGGCAGATGGCTACAGCCTGCTATTAGAATACATTAATGAGAAAAAGCAGAGTGACCAAGTGGAATAAAGCAAGGTAAATAGTTCTTTGGAAAATTAGTTCTGATGAATGAAAATTGAAGAATTTATTTGACACAAGAAAAACATAAACCAGGAATAACTGAGAGCCCCGAGAAGCACTTTGACACAGGTGTCCTCCTTTTTCCTCAATTGAGGATTCCCCTCCACTGTGGTGACAGGGTCTTCAACCATGTCTCTCCTACTTATTACACTTCTGCCTTAATCCCTTCCCCTCCCTTCTGGAACCACAATAGGGTTCCCCTTGGACTCACCTTCCACCACACCAGCTTCCACATTCAAAGGATCATCCTTCTCCATTTCCACCACCTCCAGCACGATGCTACCACCAAACACATCTTTCCCCCACTCCTTCCATTTTCAGCATGCCAAAGGGATTGTTCTCTTCCCAACACCCTGGTCCATTCTTCCATCACCCCTTTCTCACAGCACCTTCCCGTGCAAGTGCAGGAGATGCAAAACTTGCCCTTTCACCTCCTCCCTCTTGCCATTTAAGGCCTCAAATACTCCTTCCTGGTGAAACAGCAATTTACTTGTACTTCTTTCAATTTAGCATATCTATTCACTGCCCATGATGCGGTCTCCTCTACACTGGGGAGACCAAATGCAAATCGGGTGATCACTTTTCTGAACACCTTCGTTCAGTCCGCAAGCATGATCCTGAACTTCTGGTTGCTTGCCATTTTAATTTTCCATCCCACTCGCACACTGACCTTTCCATCTATGTCCTCCTTTACTGTTCAAATGACGCTCAAAGGAAGCTTGCGGAAAAGCATTCCGTATTTCATTTAGACACTTTACAAACTTCTGGACTGAACTTTGACTTCAACAGTTTCAGATCACAACCACCCCTTTTTCAGGGCTGGATCTGGATGAATTATTGACAGGATCTTTTGGTCCTATAAAGATTCCCTTTTTTACAAAATGCCCAAGAAAATTATGGGTTTTTTGTTTATACCATGGGGTTAAAGTCTGCAGTTCAGTTACTTTCTACCTGCCATGAGCTTCTAGAGCCTTTGAATGTACCTTCTGTCCTTGATCAACCAGGTCTTTACATCATCTTTCCTTATCTCATCTCATGCGTTTCTCCCTGACCAGTTTCATTCTCCCAAGAAAGATTTCATCTCCGCTTTCAAAGCTAACTTTCAAAAGTTTCAATATTTGTACTGGTCTGTTATAATTTATTTATGCTGCTCATAAGGCCTGTTAACAGGCTAACAAGCTGTTCATAATGGCTATTCAGTCTAAGTAGTCTAATTCCTTATCAGACAATTGAAACATAGGGTTGTTCACTAAAGTAACTTCTATTCAACTTTGACACACTAATTAACTTTCACATTTCAACAAGCATCTTAATGAAGCAAGGTTAAATGAAAAGCTTAACACAGCTTTGTAGTATGTTTGTTTTAAGTATTTACGCAGTTGCTTTCCCACTATTGGAGAGGCCTCATCTGACCATGGCCCCTTTTCATCCAGCTACAGCCGTCATCACCTAAGAATAATCATTCCACTAGCTTTGTTTCTAGAGAAAAAAAACCTTTTCAGTAAAATGAAACTTATAGCACTAACACTATTATTGCTAGTTTCTAGCAATGTGCCAGAAAAAGTGATATTGCCCTCAAGGAGACAAAGGTACTAATTAGGAAAATAAAAGATAAAAATGTTTGCAAGAGTCCAAACAAACTGGAAATCAAGAGCTTAAAGTTCATACTGTCCTAGAAGCGGTTTGCCTGTCTGTTGACACTTGGCAACCAGGAAGGAGGAGAACCAAGAAGATCTTGGGAAAAATTTGCATTCAAGAAGCAACTTCAACAGCTTAGAGGGTGATAAGAAATATTGATGGAGGTAAGCATGCATAATATAGCAAACTTGAATGCAATGAATGCTTTGATCTGAAAGAATGATCAAACACCAATTAAATGAACATAAGGTGAAGATGATAGCTATGTGGCAATACAGAATGATAAACTGGATGGGAGAAGATAGACCTGATGAGAAATGAAATGATGTGATATGATGTGAATTGAAAGAGTAATGATGCAATTCAAGAAGATTGATGAGGTACAATAATATAAACCAACTAATGATGAGTTATGTAACTGAAAAAAGTGCTGATAAATCTATCAATATGACACATGATGCTGTATGAAAGGACACCTGAACTATATTATCAAATTAAACTAATAATGACCTATAGAAATGTAATACATCACTAATGAGATACCAGATACTGTGATTAACAGTGCACAAAAGTAATAATGAGATCACAACATTGTAAGAAATAATCTCACATCAAATTGAAATGAGGTGTAATACAACAAAAATTGACCAACAAGATGGAACAAAAGGCCTAAAACAATGAATACAGGTATGATCAGCTAGAACAAATACAGCAGCATATTTTCTTTATTCAGAAATAAGTATTAAAGTTCACTTATTTCTGGTCATACGCAGCAATTAGCAATCGAAGTGGATGTTGGTTCTGGGTTTCTTCCAGTCAAATTCATGCCTTATGAGTTCAATAGCCTCTCCCAGCAAAAAAAGAGATAATATAGCAAACTTGAATGCAATGAATGCTTTGATCTGAAAGAATGATCAAACACCAATTAAATGAACATAAGGTGAAGATGATAGCTATGTGACAATACAGAATGATAAACTGGATGGGAGAAGATAGACCTGATGAGAAATGAAATGATGTGATATGATGTGAATTGAAAGAGTAATGATGCAATTCAAGAAGATTGATGAGGTACAATAATATAAACCAACTAATGATGAGTTATGTTAAATTTTTACTATTAATCATTTTTGCTGTACGATTACCTTTAAGAATGATGTCCCTTTAAGATCTTAGTATGCTAATGAGCTAAGTGCCAAGACATGGTAATGTGACTCAAAGCATAAATCACTCTGTAACTGTAACACCTCGAGTAAGGTTCTGTAAATAGTTAGCTCTTCACTGTCTACACTTATTAACCGTTAATAAACCTGTTTTGAGATCTTCAACCAACTGGATTCCATGCATCTCATTTATGTTGCATCAGACAACATAAAAAGAACTCATTACATGATGGCAGCTCTGCTGAGAAGGCAGAATCTATGATTGAAGACCACAGAGAAAACAGCTTTCAAAACTACCTTCCTACTGCTAAAAGAGAGATAGTTAAATAAAACTGGCCCAAACCGGGAAAGAAGAAGACACTTATCTCAAGCTGTAGAAGAAAGAGCTCAGAACGACAGGCTACAAGTCAATCAGGTGAGTCATTATGCTGACGGTCAAGGGATAATACTTTTAAAAAAACAAGCCTTGAAGTGCTTGAAAAAAATCAATTCTTCTCAAAGGCTACGTGTTAAAAAAAGGGAAGACCCAACTCCTTTTCTCGGCAGATCAGGGAGGCATCTGACAGCAAAATGCAGGGAATCCTCCATTCATGCAACTCACCTGAAAAAAATCAAACAATTAAACCACTTGAATGCTGCAGAGCCTTCGCTCACTCAGCCAAAATTTTAAAAACCCATAAAACCACTCAAGCATGAAGAATTGCCTATTGAACAGCTGTATAAACAAACAGACAAGAGTGCTGGAAACTAGATAAACAGACAAGCACTGCTAAACATGTGCTTCTGTCAATCAAAGCAGCCAAGAGAGTTTTTTTTCAGGGAAAGCAGTGGAGATTCATAGAATATGTCTTAAAGAAAGTTTTAAGCAAAAGAACAGCAGGAATTGGATACCAAATTTCCCAGCATGAACTGGAAAGCCATGGATATCCTATCAGAGTTCCAGCTTTTCAAACAAAGAATGCAGTTATGCTTCACAGACCAAATGTTTACAGAACCAGAAAAACAGGCTGTAAAAATAATGACAGGAATTGGAAATGAGGGATAACACAGAATTAATACCTCAGGCTTATCTGAAGAGGACCCGAAAGATCCCACAAATATATACAAAGTGCTAGAAGATCAGCTCAGATTAAGAGTGAATTTTAGAATTCACTGCCTGGAATTGATGTCCTACAGGCAACAGTCACAGGAATCAATAAACCAATTCATCAGTAGATGCTGTAGTAAGGGCAATAAATGCAATTTTTCAGAAGCTGAGCTGTCAAACCAAATAATGGAGCTGGTGATTGGAGCATTTCAGAAGGCCTTCTTGGGAAAAAGAAAGGTCACAGCATTGATGCACTGCTGGGAGATGGCAGGAAATATGAAGCCGTTGTAGCTGGACAACAGCACCTGCAAGCACAGGGTCCAGTATCGGCACCATAACCAGGTTGAAAAGAGCAAGCAAGCTGTGTGGTAAGTGTGGTTGGTCTCCCTCACGGCTACCTTGTCCTGTATTTCAAGACCTGTGCAAGATATGCAGTGCAAAAGGACACTTGGAGATTTCCCCTTGCCTATGCAAGAAATATGGCTCTGAGGCACAGCCAGAAGTCACAGTAGGGTGCAGACAAACAGATGACAGGGGCAGAAACAGGGCATCAGCAGCAAGGAGAGTGTCAGAGATCTGTATAAATGGAAGCCGATACATGAGGTCCACAGCAAAACAGACCTGAGACAAGACCCAGAGAGAAATAATTTTCAGCCAGAACCTGACTGAACCTGACACACTGTGTTGCTGAAGTCAAACAACTGGAAACACTCACCACTATCAACATCATGTGCCCAAAGAAAGCTAGCAAAGATATACTTAGGGTCAAGATTAACACGACACTAGTGCAAATATCCCACCAATCCGAATCCTCAAAGATATGTACTAGAGTCGTTGGAAATCAATGTACAACCAACAACTGCCAAATTATCTGCATACAATGGGTTATCCATCCCTTGCAGTGGCACATTAACAATTCAATGCAGCTATGGTAAGTCGGCATGGAAACTGCAAACATTCTACCTAGTGGACACGAGCGGACCAGCAGTGACAGGACTGTAAGGACATGACCGTCCTTACAGTGTGTAAGGACCTAAACATCATAACTATCCACGAGAGCATTGCCAAGGGGAAATCTCCAAGGACCAGAACCCGCTCCCAGAATCCAACCAACATCAAATGGTGCAGTCTGGAAATCCAGCAACAGCACAACTATGCCAGGCCTTCACCTTGGCTATCCAGAGAACGGCCAGCACCAACATGATCCAGAACAGACAGGTACTGCCAATGAGGGCAAATACTCCTCCCCCAATAAGTCCTCGACTTTGTGCCCCAAGCCTTCAGACACGGAGGATAAGGTGAAGCAATGGACACACAATGTCCTGAAGAGACAGAGGAGGAATGAGTTGAAGCATTGCCTATTGGCTCTTCGAGATGAGATGCTGGAACTTTCCAATAATGACAAAGTCCCAAAAGTGGTCATCTTGAGCAAAGCAACTGAATATGTTAGCAGGCTGAAGGCAGAGCAACAGAGACTGACTGCAGAGAGGGAGAAACTTCAGAAAGAATAGCAGCAGATAAGACGGCAACTCCCCAAGCGAGAGTTGTCAAACCACTGAGACGATATATGGACTTTTGAGCCTCGATATTTGTAAATTTCATGATCTCTATCCATGTGTAAATAATTTTGATATCTGATTTTATGTATTTTTACTTTTAGCGTACAAGACAAATCTTTGGAAAGAAGGGGGATGTTGTATGATTGCCTTTAAGCGTGATGTCCCTTTAAGATCTTAGTATGCTAATGAACTAAGTGCCAAGATGCAGTCATGTGACTCGAAGCCAGCATCACTCTGGAACTTTAACACCTTGAGTAAGGTTCTGTAACTAGCTCTGCACTCTATATACTTGTTACATCTCATTTATGTTGCATCAAACAACATAAAAAGAACTCATTACAATTTTCATACTTCTCAAGCAGTTATCCAGCTGCATAATCCTCACTTCATGTGAAGGAATGGAGATACAGTTGTACAGTGCAGAAATCAGAATGCCCCAGAGATGGATATGTGTGCTACACAAATTATAGTTGACTGTGACCTAACCATTCTCCTTGACTTACTCAATGAAAAGCAAAGCAACACTTCCAAATCTCAAGGGTGGCCTAATAACCAAGCTCTTTGCCAGCCTTTTTGCACACAGATTATTGAAAAGCATCAAGGTAATTTAAAATGCTGCAGGCTTTACTATGAACTGTGAACATATTCAGTCTGAAAGTTGAAGGGAGTCAATCATGGAATTTGAAAAAGATAGTCCTACACTTGCACAGATATAATTAAGCAAATAAGTCCTAATGAATAAATAAGTTTATAAAAAAGGGTGGGGTGTGATGGGGTACATCTCACTAAATTTACATTGTAACCTTTAATTTAACAAGGGCTTAAGAAATTTTATTAAGGACACATTTGGAATCATTTTTGTCAATGTGTTTCAGAGCAAGAGAAAGACCCAGAGTGATGGTAAAATGGATTAAATGTCTGTTATATTTGGGGTCTGTCCAAACTGTTTTACACTAGATTATTTTGTCTTATATTTCAAACTTCTTTCATTGGAGAGCCCTCACTCCTCCACCAGCTTTCAAGCATGTCTATCTTTGCATGGAACTCTAGGAAAGTGTTTGGTAATGTGCTTGGGCTAACCAACAGAGAACTCAGTTTAATCATTGCTTTTAGTTCCTGAACTATTTAATGCTTCCATAAAATTTCCACTCAGTCTTCGAATGCATCTAAAGACTCATTATAGATGTCACTTAAAGTATAAATCGTGGAGCGAATTTACTCTATAAATGATGAACAAAAGAATAACCTAACTGAAATAATGTTGTAGGATTATCTTTTAAACTTCTGAGGATGAGTCATTACAAAACAGCACCTTATTAACATGTGCTGAATATACTAGAGAAATTGGTGTACCAGAACAAAACAGACATTGCAACTGTAATGCGCATCTGAAGGTGTCAGCCGGAGGCTCACTTGAAATTGGGCCTTTGGCCTCACCTGCACAAAATCGAGTATTTTGATGCAGCTTGCCAATCGGAGACTTAGGAAATACGTCCAGCTTTAATGTCAAGCCAGCCTGCAAATGGTCTCGGGCATGGGGAGGAAAACCAAAAGGGGGTGTGGTGAGCACAGGTTGTCAGGGGCCTGTGGTAATGTTGTGGAGCCAAGAGGGGCACTTACCTTTTTGTGGACACCCTACAGTGGTCTATTTAAGGATCACTGGTTAGGCAGCTGTAGACCAGAAACAAGTGGAATTATGGAAAAAATGGAAAATAAAAGGATTCAGCAGATACTAAAATAGAATAATAATGGCCATCATTATGATAAAAATCTAATTACTACTACCTTGGTGCAATCACTTTCATTTGTTTATCAAGCCCTTTGTGCCTGACGGTTGTAAACTACAGAACAGACATGTTTACATAATTGATAATCGGCATACATGTTATATGACCATAACAAGAAATAATAAGGCTGAAGAGTGGAAAACAACTGCAAATGAATTCCTCTTCCTGTCATGTAATCTAAAAGCATTGAGAACAATAAATTGGGATGTAATTGTAATCAAATAGAAAACAGCTGGATGCATTTCAAAACTACCTGTGCCAAAAACATCCCTTGGTGTAATATTAGTCAGACTGGTCTAAAGGAGCAGTGTTAGCTGATTTGAACTTAAGCAGCAGCTGGCCCACTGCAAATGGTCTCAACACTCCTGGGCTGAGAAAGGAGGAGAAAATCAGCCTGAATTCCTGCTCTTCATTGCTATTAATTATTCCTGCTGGAAAGCTCTTGTGTCAAGATGTCTGGTAATGGCAGAATTGGGTGGACTGTGACTCCTTCTATGACCAGACATGCTTCTGAACAGGGGAAAAAACTGGTCCTATTACACCCATTTTATGAGTGAAAAATTAATATTGGGAGAACCAATTTCACATTAGGACCCCTTGCGCTTGATCTCCCCTAATAGTGGACCAGCTGCTGACCTTGAAGTTGGTGACTTTGAAGTGTGCAAGCACCCACTTTGAAACAGGCTTTGGGTGTCTTCCAAATACTAATCAGGACCCCACTCCAAATTTGGCATCAACTACGTGTAGCTTGGCCCCACACATGACCATTTTGCTGCCTGAAACAATAACCATTGTTCAACAAGATGAAAATCGTTTGGGGTTTCTACAATGGGTAGAATCTGCTCTGCCAGATTATCAGTCAAGAGGTTAAATTTCATGGATTTGATGCTTGCCTTGATCGCGCCCCCACCCCCTTCCCCTCCACCAACATCCACGGCTAAAAGCTGCTCCCATTTAAAGTCCCTCCTGCAAATAAACTGAAGTAATGTCGCATCTCTGTTAAAATAGTACACAGGGAAACTTTATAAACACTTGCCAAACAGTCATATGATGATCAAACAAAATGCAATTTCCAGCCTTGCATAAAGCATTTTCTCCATATTAGAACAGTGACCAGCTTTCAAAAGAACATCATTGGCTGTAAATCAGTTTGGAGTGTCCTGAGGTCACGAAGGATGTTATATATTGAATGCAAGCTCTTTCTTTCTTTATTTGCTGCTGAAATACTCGAATGCAACGGGTAAGAAAGGTCCTAAAAATGAAAATACAATATCAAAAGAAGTTCTGGCAATGTGTGATCCCAGCAGCAGATGCAACTAAATGCTTGATATAGATTTTCTGCTTACTTTCAGTATCCTCATTCAACAGATAAAACCTTAGCTATGGCCCATGGGGACAAGTAAGCAAAAATGAAAACGTAAAATACACATCAGGTTTTCAAGTATCTTGTATAGCAACAAAATAAAATGGGAACATGCCATGCCTTGTCCCTTAGCCAGTCTATACATAAATGCTGCTAGAAAAGAACTGATTGTTTTTGAACAGTGATAAATCTGCTGCTATTCTGAGTCCTGTTTTCTGTCTCTTGAAACCCCAATGCAGTATTCTATAAATGTTTGTTTCATTTTTCATTGTTTTGCAATCTATTCAGGTGTTACATTTAATCTAGATAGGATTTCACTCTTTTAAATGAAAAGTTGCATCAAAGCTAAAATTGCCTCATGATCTGACACTCTTGCTAGGTTACACGTGAATATAATAGTAATAAATTAAAACTTCAAAGTCATTGATTATGTTGGTCTAAGCCATTTCAAAGATTAAATTTAGCTTCAAATGGTTCTGGCTAATAAATATATCATAATGTCAATTTTAAATTAATGCAGTGAGTACAAGCAAGTTAATGGCCTGTATACATTATATTGATAAAATGGGCAATTATAATATTGAGAAGTGGGTCATACATGGGAAACATCTGATCAATCTTACTAAAGCTTTGCTCTGAATTTGAAGCAACAAAATGTAAACATGCAATAAATGGAGGCTTCCTAACGAATGGTGGAAAGTTCTGAATTTTTTTTTAGAAGTCTGAAGAGAATCATAGCTCACAATTGGGACAAGTTAAGTGAATTGTGATAATTCGTAAGTGATTACCACCTACTAACTAACCTCCCTTAGCTGATGAATCAGAACTCCTCCATGTTGAACACCAATTGGAAGAAGCACTGAGGGTAGCAAGGGCACAGAATGTACTCTGGGTGGGAGAATTTAACATCTATCACCAAGAGTAGCCCAGTTGGCCGAATCCTGAAGGGCATAGCTACCAGACTGGGCCTGCGACAGGTAGTGAGAGGATCAACAATATGGAAAAACCAACTTGATCTCATCTCATCACATTACACATCATATCTGTCCATGACAGTATTGGTAGGAGTAACCACTGTACAGTCTTTGTGGAGACAAAGTCCCACCTTCACACTGAGGACACCCTCCATTGTGTTGTGTCGCACTACCACCGTGCCAAATGGGATAGATGAAGAACCGATCTAGCAGCTCAAAACTGGTCATCTATGAGGTGCTGTGGGACAACAGCAGAGGCAGAATTGTAGTCCACCACATACCGTAATCTCACAGCCCAGCATATCTCCTCACTCTACCATTATGATCAAGCCAAGGGCCCAACCCTGGTTCAATGAGGGGTGCAGAACAGTATGCCAGGAGTGCCACTAGGCTTACCTAAAAATGAGGTGTCAACCAGTTGAAGCTAAAACACAGGACTGCATGCATGTTAAACAGTGGAAGCAGCACATGATAGAGATAAGAGATCCCACAACCAACAGATCAGATCAAAGCTCCGCAGTCCTGCCAAATCCAGTTGTGAATAGAGGTGGCTAGAAGAAGAAGGCTGCACAAACATCCTCATCCTCAATGATGGAGGAGCCCAGCACATCAGTGCAAAAGACAAGGTTGAAGCATTTGCAACCATCTTCAGCCAGAAGTACCAAGTGGATGATCAATCTTGGCCTCCTCCTGAGGTTCCCACATCATAGATGCCAGTCTTCAGCCAATTCGATTCCTCTCCAAGAAACTGCTGAGAGTGCTGGATACAGCAAAGGCCGAAATGTTGAAGACTTGTGATCCAGAACTAGCCGCACTTTAACCAAGCTGGTCGAGTAATTTGCCCACGTATTGAAGTGATTTATGACTTTAACCTCATATAGGGACTAAACCAAATCAAGCGTACGTCCTATGAGTATGCTTCAATTAAATTCAAACTAGCCAGATTCCCACAGACACTTTTTTGGGTCCAAGGAACTGAACTAGTCTTCCCTCAAAGAAAGAAAACTAACAGAGAATATTACCACCTTTCGGATAGCCTATTTTAAAAATAATTATAGCTAAGTCATAAATATCCCAGATATTATAAGGATCTGGGAAACTCTATTCAATGAGTATCTCTTCACTTAGGGAGACACAGAGAGGGGGTTCTTATAGTTGTGTACAGAATCTTACATGAGACGATTTATTAACTTTTGTAAATTTATTAAAGGTTTGAACATGCAATACACTTTAAGTGGCTAAGTATACTACAATAGCAAATATTACTAAAAGATGTACAACGTAATCTTATTTTTAACATAGAATCCAAAAATTCAACTTAGACAATGTTATAGCAAAATATCTTAGAACATCCATCAAAATTCAAAGTAAACTGTTACCTTAAATTCCCCGAGTAAGCCTCCTGCTTAACAAGACAAAGCATTCTCGGCTAAGAGCAGAATTCTCTTGTTATGCAGTCAGCCATTTTTACCATAGGTTGAGAAGCATTGATGAGGAATTCAATGCCTCTGATTTTTGATTCAAAACTTTTACATTTATACTGTTTCTAATTGATTATCTCATCTTTTGGAATGTAGGTGTTACCTCTCTGTGTATGTTCCTTCTTCTTTCGCTATCTATTTATGGTTATATCATTCACTATTATTCCCAAATAATTATTTGCTGAGAATTCCCTTCTCATGAAGTTGTGAGATTTTATCTGCTCAAAATGTTTGCAGTGTTTTTTAATAACACTAAGACTTTGTTTTATTGTTTATTTATCTCCATAAGTGTGTTTTATCCTTAAAAGTTTTTTTCAATTAAACTTGTACAGTAACTGTTTCTTCCTTTTTGGGTTAATTTGGGTTTACGTGGCATCTGTTTTTGTGGGTAACATTCCATTTTGTGACTGATTATCTGTGATGCTGCTTTGATGTTACCTTGTACCATCTTCTTAAGTCAGTCTGTCTATTTCATTATCATTATCAACTAATTAGTTTTATAGTTATCAGTATGGACCACGTATAGCATGTCTTGGTATGTTTCATCTTCTAATTCCAATGTAGCAGAGACATTGGAATGTATTTTTTAACTTAAAAGGTGTTTCTGGTACACATTCCATTGTAGCAGGGATGTTCATGGATTTTTAACTCTGCCCTTAAAGGGAATTTCAGTGAGACTTGAAAACTGACCATTTCTTCAATCTTTAATTCTAAAAGGTATAATGTATTAATTATAACTAAATTCTACCTGATTAAGCCTACTATATCTATACTTCATCACAGTATGTCCTGTCTACAAAAAGCAGGCCAAATATAATCTGGCCAATTATTGCCCCATCAGTTTACTCTCAATCATCAGCAAAGTGATAGAAAATTACGACAATGTGTTCAAGCAGCATTTACTTACCAATAACCTGCTCACTTGTGTTTTGTTTGGGTTCCGTCAGGACCACTCAGCTCCAGACCTCATTACAGCCTCGGTCCAAACACGGATAAAAGAACTGAATTTCAGAGGTGAGGTGGGAGTGACTTCCCTTGAGATCAAGGCAGCATTTAAGCGAGTGTGGCATCAAGGAGCTCTAGTAAAACTGAAGTCAATTGGAATCAGGGGGATAACTCTCCACTGTCTGGAGTCATACTTAGCACAAAGGAAGTTGGTTGTGGTTGTTAGAGGCCTATTATCTCAGGCCCAGGATATCACTGCAGTCTTTGTCCTACCCCCCACCAACGATCTTCAACTGCTTCAGCAATGACCTTCACTCCATCATAAGATCAGAAGTGGGGATTGCTGATGATTGCATTGTGTATTTCCATTCACAACTCCTCAGATGATGAAACAGTCCACGCCTGCAGGCAACAAGACCTGGACAAGATTCAGGCTTGAGCTAATAAGTGGCAAGTAATAACCATGCCACACAAGTGCGAGTCAATGACCATCTCCAATAAGAGAGAGTCTAATCATCTTCCCCTGACATTCAATGGCATTTTTATTGTGGAATCCCTTGTGTTAGCACTATCAACATGCTGGGGCTCACGATTGACCAGAGGTTTAAATGGTTCAGTGACATAAATACTGTGGCTACAAGAGCTGATCAGAGGTTGGGGTATCCTGTGGTGAGTGACTCACCTCTTGGCCCCCTCATAACCTTTCCACCATTTACAAGATACAAGTCAGGAATGTGATGGTATACTCTCTACTTTCCTGGATGAGTGCAGCTCCAACAACACTCAAGAAGCATAGTGGCAGCAGTGTGTACTATCGACAAGTTGCACTGTAACAACTTGTCAAGGCTTCTTCGACAGCACCTCTTAACCCTCGACCATTACCACCTAGAAGGACAAGGCAGCAGGAGCATGAAAACACCACCACCTCTAAGCCATATACCATTCTGACTTGGAAATATATCACCATTCCTTCATCGTCACTGGCTCAAAATTCTGGAGCTCCCTTCCTAACAGGACTGTGGGAGTAGTGCTCCCACACAGACTACAGCAGTTCAAGAAGGCAGCTCACCAACAACATCTCAAGGGTAACAAATGCTGGCCTTGCCAGTGATGCTCACATCCAGTGAATGAACAAGAAAAATGAATAATAAAAGCAAAATACTGCAGATGCTGGAAATCTGAAATAAAAACAAGAAATGCTGGAAATACTCAGCAGGCCTGGCAGCATCTGTGGAGAGAGAAGCAGAGTTAACGTTTCAGGTCAGTGACCCTTCTTCAGAAGAAAAAAATGAATGTTTGGAAATTACTAACCACTGGTGAGATATAGAAGATGCAGATATTCGATCATGAACAGCAGGGAGGTAGTGTTAGCATTTCAATCTGAAACAGTGATGGAAAAACTCACAAACAAAAACATTCCAAATGAGCTAATGACATTCTCACTTATGGAAATATCATATTTTATTAGTGACTAAGATATATTCTGATATCACACTTAAACTAATATTTTAAATGTCATGTTTTATAATATTTTGCTGCAATGGTGGCAGAGACTGTTTAATGTAGCCATTATATACTTTTCCGTCAACTTCTTGCGTAGGTATTTGACCCCTTTAAAATTCCATTTAGTAATTCTGGTGCACAGCTTCAGGTAAGAGGAGCTTGATATCCAATTTCATGATATGTGTTTCTCTCCTGCAAAGCATTCATCTGGAGAACTGCATAATTTGGTTTATATCTTTAATATCTAAGAAAATGAGGATTTCAAACATATTAATCAGGTAGCTGTGGTGAAGCTGATTCACAAAATCGATAAGGACAAGTGTAGATGCAAATAATATGCTGAGGACAGCACAATTCCAGTTTCCAGTAGTTCAGTAAAGTGCACAACTTGGGAATGATGAGATAGTTTTTGCTGCAGCATGATTTCCAGCCCAATGTGAAATGGTGCCTGTCATTAGTTAGACTTGCCCCTGCACCCTTCAGCTCAAAACATCTTTCCCACAAAGTTGCTGAAAGTGTGAGCTGATAACCTTGCAGTGAGGGGAACAGAGCACCAGGGTTCTGAGTGAACAGGGCAATCAACAAGTTATCTTCTTAGCCGATGAGATTTAACGATTGAGAAATAAACAGCAGAAGGACTGAGGACAGTGTATGAAAGGGGGTGAATTCAATGTCAAATTAAGTAGAGAAAGTGAAATTAAAAAAAGAAAGAAAAGACAGGTGGGCAAAATAAAATAAATTGCATTTTAAATTTGACATTTGTATAATCTCCCTGAAAAATACAAAGCCTGAAGGAATGAGACTCCACGCTTGTAATAATTAATTTTTCAATGCCAAAGTAGTTGATTGGCAATCATTCACACTTATCACATTGATAAAAGGGTACTTATGTTCATGAGCACTAGTCCCTAAGTATCTGTGCTGAGTTTAGTTCATATCTAACGTGCAAATACAGCAACTTAATGATATTCAATGCATGTCACGAGTGAAGCAGACAGCAAAATGCCATTTTAGCAAAGCTAATAATGGGGCATCGCAACTTGGACAGCAACTTTTGGATATTCACATTCTGCATCTCGTCTAAAGTTGCTGTACTAATTGTACATAAATCACGGTGAACACCGTGGGCTATTTTGACAACAAAATCGAGCCCAATTCCTATTCCAGTGATGCTATTAGCTTCTCACTCATCCATACAATGGCACTCACAATTTCTATTACCTGTGTATAGACATGGAAGAGAGTGAAGAGTGTGTGTTCCTTAGTTTTTAAAACTGTACTTCAAATGATAAGGTTTTGTTGTATGCATAGTGTTTACATAGCATTACTCCACTGAGCTGAAGACCCATTGGATAGTATCAGCAAGTGCAACTTTTTTGATAACAGTAAGTGGGCTTTTGATATATATTCAGAATGTTTCAAGTTTTAAATAATTTAACAAGTGTAGTGTAGATTCAATTTAAATTTAGATTCATAAGTACAGTATATTACAGACACATTGACAAGTTACTGAGGTCAGATGAAGTCAAAAAGGGCTGACAAAAGAATAACAGCTGAAAACGTCACAAATGAGTAGATAAGAAAATAATCTCCACAAATCCCTAACCACACATAGGGAATAATGTCTGTTTGATCTGCAGATGTTCAATTGCAGGACCTGAGTAGGTCCTTAAACAGCTCTTTAAATAACTTCTCAATCATCTAACTATTAGCCACTGAGTAATATTTCCTATTTATGAGTTATCTTTTTAATTGTTATACTAGTTAATATTTCATGCCTTGGCTCACGAGTAGATTGCCGGAGCACAGTTCTGATGGTTAGCTGCCAAATTAGAGCTGTGTTTAAACTGACCAGTCCCTTGAAGGACACTGCTCAAGTGTTCCTCATGGGCAAATGGTTTAAAAAGGGAAATCGGGGTAATTACAGTTAATTATGAACTGCTAACATGAATCAGAGGGGACTTGTAGAAGATTGTAAATTTCTGGCTCCAAGTCATAAAAATCCACCATAAAATGAGTTTTTCTTTCTCCTTATATAATGCGTGTAAGATAGCATTTCTGCAGACACAAAAACTACAATTAATTCCTAAAGAATAATTAAACATGTCTTGAGTATTTCTGTATTACTTAGCTACTATTATATCATGGATGATAAATCCCTTTTAATTGTCTCAACTTGGCTGTGACTTATATGGAGCTAATTGTGGGGCACCACTATTCCCTGAGTAACATAATTGGCATTGAACTAATGCAGTTCATTTGTAGTATAAATGCCCTTAACTCTGTTCCATGACAGCAGTCATAACATGTAATATATTTTGACTATTTCTTTGGAATGTAAGCTCATCGTTTGGGGGAAATACTTTACATGCTAAAGCAATGTCTCCAATATCCTTGCTCATCACATAAAATCATGCATTGGCCCAGAGGGACACATAGGTCTTTGTATTTCCTTATATCCTCTGATGTTCTCTTCATATTTGCATTAAATAAAATCATAAAAATTGAAGACAGAAAGAACAGGGATGCAAATAGTGGAACAAAGAAAGTCATTTTTAAAAGTATTTGCTTTAATATTACATTAATAAAACTACTCCGGTCACCAAGAAGCATTACTAATGTGTTTTATGAACTCTACCATTCTATTACAATCTTGATTCAAATTGCACCCACTAAGAATTCATGCTACCTCTTTCAGGAATAATTGGAGTTTCACATGAATAGCCTTTCTTGCCAGGATCACCTGTTGTCAATTCAGGCATGCTCCCTACAATTTTCCATTTATTAAAATTGATAAAAAATAAAATGGTCGTTTAGTAGTACAGAACTTGAGTATTGCTGAAAATAGAGACATGCACTCATCAGGACAATCCACAAGAATAACCAATGCAAGATGAAAAGCTTTGACAACATGTCTCTATTTCAGCATGTCTCTATGTCAGCAAAAAGAAAATGATGGGAAATCACACACACAAATACCCAAAGTATATTCCTGATAGATAATGAGGTGCACCAGGAACATAAATTCCTAAAATTGTCCCTTTTGTTCACTTCCTTCCCCATGTCCACTCCAGTACCAAGGTTGCTGTCCTCTAGTTCAGCAACATTGCTTGTCTCTGGCCTTAAACCTTAGACCACTGCTTCAAGATCTTGAGGCATGATTTTATTTTTTCAATGCTTTGCGAACCAATATCTCCACCTCAGCCCTCTATAAGCTGCAACTCATTCAAAATACATCCTCATCCACATGATGTTCTGCACTTTCATCATCCTTGTCCTCCCCAAACTCCCCTTTCCCCACTGATTTGACTTCAAAATATTTATCATCATTTTCAAATCCCTCCTGCCTTATATCCTTATATGCATCCTTCATTCCTCTAATGCTGGGTTTCACTTTGTCTCTTAATTCCTCTGTTTCACCACTAGTGGCTGCCTGTGCAATTGCCACACTCCTGTCCTCTAAAACTCGTTGGCCAATTCCCAGCACCTTGACACCTCCCTCCCCACTTTTAAAATTCCCCTCAAAATGCTTTTCTTCAATCGTGTCTTTGGTTCCACAATCCTCTCCATTTTTCTCTTTTCACATCCCCTATGCTCAATATCCATTGTTTTGTCCTCATAGTGTTAAACACTTTGAGATGTTTTCCTGCATGTGAAGAGTTCTAATGAATGGCAAATAAGGTTATTGTTTCTGCTTTTGTACTCCTAGATGGAAAATTACAAGTTAGGTGTATGCAGATTCCTGATGTTCACCCCCAGTTTGTGTTAGTAACTACAAACGTCTTTTGTTTTTCTACTTTTGGTTACCCCATGCATCAAGAACTCCCAACAAAAGTATAGAATGACCAAATGCAGATTCTTTAGTGTTCTCCAACACGAAGTCTTATCCTCAACACACCCCAACTACACTACGGTTGGCAGAGTCAAAATACTTTGGTTAGATACAAACTAACTATGGTCTTAAATATGAATGTTAGATTAAACACAAGTGTTTAATTCATCTTTCATTGCCCCTTCTGTCGTAACTGTTTGCTTTACTTGTAGGGATTTGGTTTGATTGTAACTAACACTGCAATTTAGTTACACCACATGGAAGAATGAATACTAGCATCAAAATGTAGCCAAAGCCACAGTCTTGACTCTTGAATATGGCATTGTTTTGAAAAAGAAAAATCAACTTCAGCTTCAGACCATAGGTTGTGAACTAAATCCCACTGACTGCAATTATACTGCTGACTGAAATGTTGGGTCTCACACTGATCTCTGTGCAAGGAAATGTACATGGGGTTGGGGGGGTGGGGGTGGGGGTGGGGGTAAGGGGGGAGGAGGAAACTGCCAGACTATCAAGATATTAAAAAGATACTACAATATGTTTATAAACTACCCAAGCTGTCCTGTGAACTGCTTGTACTCGTTTTATAATTACCTTCACACCAGACCTGAGTTATACACTGATTCAATGCAATGACAGAGGGCTCTGAACCCACCTACTGGAAATAGTTTTACTCTCTAGCCAAAATTGACTGATTGAACTCTTCAGTTATACTGCTGGTTTTATATAAATGCAAAATGATACTTTTGTAACAGCCTCAGTCTTACAGTGTATTAGGTACATAGATATGATTTAATATACAAAATCCTCATAGAGCTTAAAAATGGTTCATACTTATATGAGATAAATGGAAGAAAATATTATGATATCTGTTGGTTTACATACCTATAGGGAAAAGTATTTCCAAATATCTGTTCCATTTAAATATAATGTCAACATTACTTGCATTTTCATTTTTCCTGGCGATTGAAAATGGCAACTACATTGCTGTCAAACACCATGTCAGTTAATCTCACTGCTGTCAGAACAATTATCTACTCAAGAGATGGTTTCTAGTGGTGACATTGAGCACAAGTAACTAAAATGAACAATACA
The DNA here is from genome assembly GCF_036365525.1 of Heterodontus francisci. Taxonomy (NCBI): domain Eukaryota; kingdom Metazoa; phylum Chordata; class Chondrichthyes; order Heterodontiformes; family Heterodontidae; genus Heterodontus; species Heterodontus francisci. The sequence continues at coordinate 36,273,016 of NC_090397.1, forward strand.
TGTGTTGCTGACAGATTAATACAATGCCTGGAAGCTGGAACATATAGACAGAAAGACCTTTATGCTCAACTGAAAGATACTGCTACAAGTAGCAATAAACCTACAGCAAAGTTAAGCCACGGGCGTCCCAGATGGGTATATCCATACAAGCGTTGACATTTGTTCTGCCACAGTCACTGACATTCGTTCAATCAAAAGCTGTCAACAGAGCTGAAAATCGCAAGAGAAAACCTTCAGCATAAACATGCTATCAATGCACATGTATTGGACAGCAAAACATGAACTGCAAAGTATGAGCACGGCATTATATTCTTCCTACCCTTTTAATATATTTCAATTAAAGTATGAACAAAGTTAATTTTAAAACATTTTTTAATGATTTATCAATATTTTTGTAATCTAGCAATGAGTTAATTATTGATCTTTAACATTCTGGGACCTGCATTCAATTTCAGCCTAGACTTACGAGATGGAAAATTCCTCTGTCTTCTGGATGTAATGACATAACATGAATGAATTTGGGAAATTTTAACTGCCTAATTGGCTTGAGTCCCCAGCATTAATTGGCCGTACTGGGCAAAAGCTCCATTCTGCGCTTGTAACATATACCAAGAGTACATATCATAAAATTGTACACTTCTAGCCCACAATTTCTCATCCATTAATTTTGTGTTATGTATTGCCAGCACCAAAGTGAAATTTTTATCCCTTAGTTGCTGATCTCAATCAGAGAGGACACAAGTTGGGTTCTTGTGACAATCTGACAGCTTTATGGTCCCAGCAGAGTCTTAGATGAGTAGAGGTTTACGGAGAGTGGAGAATGGGAGGCCAGTCAGCCAGAACTGAGACAAAGGCATGGACAAGGGTTTCAGCAGAAGTCAGGGTGAGGAAGAGGCAGAGGCGGGCAATGTTAGAGGTTCCAGACATGTCAAGGAGGATGAGGAGAAACAGTGCATTATTGTCAAAGTAACAGAGACTGTCATTCATGACTTTGATTCAGCCTGTTTTGATGCTCTGAGGTAGCAGAAACCTCATTGGAGAGATTCAAACAGTCAACATTTAAGGGACTCGAGAGCAAAGAAAAGTTGGAAATGGGGTGTTCATTTTCAAGCACAGAGGAGTTAATAATGGGTTTTTAAAGTAGGTGGAATTGTTGGTGTTATTTTTGGAAGGATGAGAACAATGTATGAAAATAAAGAACCATTTTCAATGTCTTTTAACATGGGAACCAGCAAGACAAGCCGAATGATCAACAGATTATTGGGAATGGGGTTAAGGGAGAATAAGGTGGGTCTAATAGAGGAAATGACATGTGCTCAGGGAGTAAATGGAGGGAGATAGGTGAGAAAAAAAAGAGAGACCGTGCTAGATTGGTGGATGTTTTGGTTTGGTAGGCAATGAGAAGGGAAAAACAGCAGAAGCAGATGTTGGTGACAAAGAAGTTTATGAGCTCCTCATACTTTTTGCATGAGGTGAGAATGGAAATGGCATGGGAGAGAGGTTTAAGAAGGCTGTTGGTCGTGGAGAAGATGAGAGTTATCTTTGCTGTCAAGGTTGATCCTAGAGTAGTGGTTGGTTTTAACAGAGGAGAGTGGGGACTGGCAAATGTTAATTTGGTCATTGTTGGAGATGAGTGGCTAAGCTAATGGTGCAGCAGATACACCCAGATCTCCACATCTTCGACTTGAAGGAATAATGATGGATACCATACCAGAGAGAATTAATCCAGATGACAGAGAGAGAAGGTCTTTTCTTGGAGCAAGGGCATTAAGGGTGAAGATGTAGGAGTGGAGTGCAGTTGTAAATGACTTGGAGGAGAGTTTTTGCACACTTAAATCAGAAATATGCAAGGTACTTTTCTGTACTTATTTCTATTTTTATGTTTGATATGTTCTTTTAGAAATATGATTCTAATTAAACAGATTAATGTTAACAAATGTTGGCATTTTGATCAAATAAATTATGGGCTGCATTTTAAGAGTCCGCTGCCAAAGTAGGCAGTGGACATAAAAAAATGCAGCCCGCGCGCGTGTGCTACATTAAGGAGTCGCCGCGATTTCAAACCCAGCGGCTCATTTATATGGCCGCGGCGCCTGCCCCCGCAATGTCATGGAGGGGGCGGGTGAGCCATTGCCGGCAAGGGCATCCGGCGCCAATGCACAGGCGCCGGCGCTATTTTTATAGGGCTTACAGTTCTCAATGGAGATTTAAAAATTAAAGGGCCAGGTCAGTGCAATTACCAAAAGACGGAATTAAATTACTGTTAAATTCATTTTTCCACCATCCCAATAGCATTTCAAAACATTCCTGCCCTTTTCCCCACCGGAATTTGTTTATTAATCATTTCCTTCCCCCCCTCCAATGTTCGCACCTTTGCCCTTTACCCCTTCCCATCACCCTCCCACCAATCCGCAGCGATGTCACCCCATTCCCCCCTCCCTCGCAGAGAAAGAATTCCTCCTTCCCCCTCCCCACAGGCGTCGGCCACGTTTCCCCGAACAGGGATTCAAAGGCATGGCATTGTCGGCCACCCGAATGAAGATCAGTGCGGCAATTAGGGAGGCGACGGAACCCTCATTAAATCAGGTATGTAAATTAGTTTGCATATTCAAATTGGGGTCCTGTCGCCGAGCAGCAGGGCAACTGCCACGAGACCTCGCGCCGCCGCCAAGATCTGCATGGGGCCTGTCACCGTCGGGGTCGATGGCGGGCCTCCGCCGTACCGACCTTCATTGCCCCCTCCCGCCAACGTTCCCGACGGCAGAGCGACTTTAAAATCCAGTCCCATGTTTCAGATTTGTGGGTGATTGTTTGTTACATTAATTTTGGAATGCTCTCTATTTTGTCACTCTCTTGTAAGGTCCAAGAGTTATAAACAAGAAAGCTGGCAGAGACACTAATAAAATTGTGCAGATTGAATTTCTCTTTCCTGACAACAGGATGTCTGTCCAATAATAACCATTATTTCAAACTGTCAATGGAAGCCTGCAGCAAATGAAGACACTTCATTCAATATCCTTTTTTTCTCCTCTTGCACAACTATAGCGTCTGCCTGAGATAGCAGTGGTAAGCCTACTGCACAAAGCAGTCCCCAGATCATTGCAGAATAAAATGCAGCACATATCCTATGAGGTCTCAAATTTTACACTGTCCAATTGAACATCTAGTCCAGATAAATAACTTTAATGTTCTCATTTGCTTTTTGAAGATCATGAACTGAATTTTCAGGTCCCACCGGGGGTGGGAGCAGAGGTGGGACAGGCATGAAAAAACTGCCAGCAGCTGTTGATTTCCCAACGCCATACACCAGGGCAGGGGAGGATGGCCCTGAGATCCCGCCTGATCCATTAAGAAGGACAATTAACATTGCTGAAGAGCTCATTGTGAGTTCATTAAGGGGCATGTTCTGATTTTGACAGGGCCGCATGGACTGCATGTACTGTCTGGGGCAGACCAGCTGAATGGAGGTGAACACAAAGCGGCGAGCCAGTCAGGACTGGCCCAGGGAATTAGCTGGGCCCCATGAAAGGGTGAACGGCACAGAGGGACTTGGCCATTGGGAAACAGGTGTTAATCAGTTAATTGTGTGCCAGTGGTTTGATTATATGCAGGTGAAGGATGTTAATTGGGGTCTTAGTTGAGCACTTATAAGCAGACACTCACTGAGACTGGTGAAGGATTTGAGTGAGGAGCTGTATGTTTCTAATCCTTTTATTCTGCACAATAAATGTGAAACTGAGTAAATATAGGCTCCAGCATTATCCTTCCGTAACAAGCTTTCTGGAGTTTAACAACAGGTGCCTTCGGGACAGCGCAATTTGTGGGGAGAGTGGTCAGTAAGCGTCAGGTAGTGCAGAGGCTCATCATCCTCCTGGCATAGGAGGGGCACAAGCAGAGGGGGCAAGGCTGGCAAACACAATTAGAGGACCAACTGAGCACAAGGAATGGGGGCACAACTCTCAGATTTTGGGCTCAGTGGCAATGAGGAGCAACATCCTCCACAGGAAGGGCAGAGACAAATGCATCAGGAGGGCAGAGGAGAAAGATGAGGGTCAGGAAGGAGATGGAGGCCATACCCTCAGCATAGGATCGACCTGCAAAGGAGGAGCTACCTTGAGAAGATCGAGAACAAGTGCGGCAGGAGACTGCGACTCTCCAGGGAGATGGCCACAAGAACTGTGCCCTCATTGCCGAAAACCTCACACCTTCCAACACTGCTTGCCATGCCCTGCCAGTAGTTGTTAAAGTCACTGTGACCTTAAACTTCTTTGCTCCTGGTTCCTTCCAAGGATCAGCTGTGGCCCTTGGTGGCATCTCACAAACAGCTACACATCACTGCATTTCACAGGTCACTGATGCTCTATTTGCCAGAGCTGAACAGTGCATTCAATTCCATACCAGCGCAGCCTCACAGGCACAAAGGGCAGTGGATTTTGCCTCCATCATTGGATTCCCCAGAAGCATGGCATCATCGATTGCAGCCATGTGGCCACTAAGGCACTGAGTGATGACCCAGTGAAATTCATCAACAGGACGGGTTTCCACTCTCTCAACGTTCAGCTGGTTAGCAATGGCAACAAGGGCTTCCTCCATTTGTGCACTCGATTTCCTGGCAGCTGCCATGACTCCTTCATCCTCCGGCAGTCCAGGCTGCCACAACTCTTCACTCCACTCCATAAACTCCATGGATGGATTTTAGGGGACAAGGGATATCCTTTGAAGAGATGGCTACTCACCCCTTATACAACAGCCTGAGACAGAGACACAGAGGCAATGCACTAACGCCATCTGCTCACTAGGACAACAATTGAGCAGGTGATCGGGCTTTTGAAGATGTGGCTCTGATGCCTGGACCAATTGGCCCTGCAATACACTCCTGCAAGGGTGTCGCTCATTGAGGTGGTCTGTTGCATTCTCCATAGCATGGCATCCAGAGAGGTGTATGCCTTGAAGATGGTGAGAACCTGAAAGGACACAGCTCATTGGAGGAAGATGAGCCATAAGAGAGTTGGAGGGGGAAGATGCTGAACACTGAGTAGCTGGCTGCAGAGAGGGGTGGCCAGGGCCAGCGCAGAGCTCATCAGGCTGCCATCAACATCAAGGATCATCAAAATCCCTCTGATTCAGGATGAATGGACTGGAACTCACTGTGAGCTGCCTGTGCTAACACTTCCATTGAGGACGCAGCCTGGAACATGTAATCTCTTACCGCCAGTGAAGAAAGCACATCAGCCCAAAGGTTTCACTGTCACTATAGATGGACCCTTGTTCGCCATCACCACTTCACATTTCCTTTCTTGTCCCCCAATCAAGAAAAGGAGGCTCACACGCCTGGCTTCAAGTATTAATATTTACATGGTACTCATAAAGGAAAGCAGTGCACAGTTACAGCTAGAAGACACCCCAGTGACCCACTCAGTACTCTGCCAGATACGGTGGCCTCCGCGCTCTGCCAATTTTATGTGGTGCTCCCCTTCTGGCCTCGGAGGAGGTGGAGTCAGCCTGCTAACTTGCCTCTGCCTGTGGCTGAGATGCATGTGGTGGTCCTCATTGTGGAGGTGCCCTTGGGGACATCTCCAGAGGCTGCTGCACCTGAAAAATTGCAGGGGCAGCCTCCGTCATTGCACCCTGCTGCAGCGATGCTCCCTCTGCCAGAGGGACCAAGGAGTCTGTATATGATGATGGCACCCCAGCATTTGGCTGGCACGCCAGATGGCTAGAGGGGAACACCAGTTGGGATGCAACTAGCATCCCCTCTAGACATCCTATGCTATCAACAGCAATGCCCTGACCATTCTAGAGAGTGTGTCATACATCCTGTGCATATCAACACACAGTTCCCACATGCGCTTGAAGTGCTGCCACATATGGCTCTCCATGAGGTTGGCAACTCTCTCAATGGAGGAGCTCCTGTGCTCAAAGCCCTAAGCCATTGTGGCACACATGAACTGGATGGACTCCTCCATTCTCTGCCGATGATCCTGAACTGCCTCAGGGAACCCTGACATGTGGGAGCACATCTGTTGCTGCTGGTCTAGATAGAGCCTCCTTTCCTGTGATTCCAGTGGTCCTGCATTTGTGCCCAGTTCAGCTGGGCTATGTCGTCCACCATCTCCAAGGGGGACTGCCCATGGCTGTCTCTGCCTTTGGCACTTCTTCCTGCACACACGTGCCATGATCATCACCCTTATCTAAATGCGAACGAGGACCTACCGAAGTAACTTTACCTGCACTGGTGGAACGTGCGCTTGTAAGGTGTGAAGGTGCTTCTTCTGAGCTCTGCTGCTGCTGTGCTTGGCCCAGTGATGGTGAGGTATTTGGTCTCCTCACCTCAACATCTGCAACTGTGGGAGACATAAGAAGAGAACATGAGAGCTAGTTTGGAGAACAAAAGCCTCTGCAGTGCTGAGGCTTCCCAATGCAACTCAGTATTCATTATGCTGTCAGATGGGGTGGAGTGCAATGCATCTCCTTACTGTGCTCATTGTACTCTCTAATCACCATCTCCACCACATTTCATCATGCCCTATTTCCTCATGGGCCGTGACCCCGGTGATGTCCATGGCTCCCTCCTCCATGGCAGTGATAACATGTAGGTAGGGAACCCATCCTCCTGCCTGCGCCCTTTCCCAGGCATTATGTGTCATTTCTCCTGCAGGCACAAAAGAGAGAAAGATAAGACACTGCTGTCCTCCATGGCCAATGGCAGCTGCTCCTATTCATTAGAAGCTGCGCGTATCAGTGGTTACAGGTCCTCAGCAGAACTATGGCTCTGAGTCATTCTGAGGGGTTAGTAAGTGCCCTGGGCACACGCTTCTGCCATGTTCAGCAGCAGCATGCAGCCTCTGGCTCCTCAGGTGTTATGTCTGCTGGAGGGTGAATGCCCAGAGATCTGTCCTGAGGGTTGGGGGATTGTACACACCTTGGCAGAGCATATCAGGTCATTAGACCTTTTCAGACATTGGATCCAATTTCTGCACACCACAATCCTTCTGCCGGTTGTGTCAGCTATCTCTATCCAGGCCTGCTTAGTCTGGGTGGCTGGCCTCCTCCTGCTGCCCTCCGGGAACAGGACCTCCCTCCTCTCCCTCACAGCCTCCAGGAGGACCTCCAGGTCCACATCAGCGAATCGAGGGGCTGCACTGCCTTGGGTTCCAGGCCTCTGGCTCTCTTGAGACATTCCAAGTTTCTCTGAATGTATGATCTTGCATTCAGATGGTACAGCAGTGAAACAGCGGCCACAGTAATGGCTGCCATGGTCTGTTTAAATTGGACTCACACTTGACTAGTCCCACCTCTGTTCCTGCCCCCGTGGCCACTAATTGGCCACAAAACCTGTCTCTAGGCCAATTAATTCAGCACCCCCATGAAACTCAAGGCTAGTGACTGTTCCCCCCGGGGGTAGTTTTGGGACCCGGAAATGGTCCTGACATCCATTTCTTGCCCCTGGAAGGAAGTTTGATATCTGAAGATTACATCTACCAAAACTCTTATTTTCTGTCAATCAGAAAGTTGTGAATAATTATCAAACAGTGTCACGCACTCTTTAGAATAGTTCCTTTTGTTTTACCCTATTTTGATGTCTCGGATCAGCTTTCTTTCCTTTTTTAAAATATCACTTCCATATTTGTTTGTTTCCTTTGTTTTACTATTTCTCTCGTATCAATGAATCTTTAATAAGGCTTCACAAAATTCCACTCTAGCTCCTTCAATACCTTAACACAACATTAAAAAAAACAATTTTAACGTGTATTTTTTAAATAGAAAGAAAGGAGTGGGTGAGGCGAATATCCAAAACCCTTCAGTACTTATCTCACAGTAATAAGTTATGACTGATTACTGTTAGATATTGTCAACTACAGTAACTAATGGTGCATCAAATACAGCCTGAAAAACTCAGTGTAAGTAGGATCTATATAAATAAAATCAAAACACACTAAAAAAAAAACTTTACTGCTCCAATTGCCAGGTGTGGTAAGAAGGGACTACAAAAACAAAATCAGAATTAGCTCTTCTGAAAAGATAGAACAACAGGAATGATTTGAACTTTGCCTGCCTGGCAGAATCTGGGCATGCAGTTCAATTTGCCCATAGGGCTTAACTGCTTTCTTCTCAATGGTTTCAATGTTATCCTTCTCTTTCAAGCAGGCAGGAGGGACAGCCATGAGAGTCTTTCTTTAAATATGCAGATTGAGCACTAATGATGTCATCAAGGCCAAGTTCTATTTTAACCAAAGGCTGACATGGGATGTTTTTGTGGCCTTCCTGCCAGGCCAAACTAACTGAAAGAGCAGTTGAGGCCAAAGACTAGTGAAGCATTTTATTAACACCATCTGTGAAGAAGAAATTTGAGATTTTTAATAGTGGCATCCAATTTAGGAAGCGATGGTTTTTGTATTCTGAAGCAGACTTTGACCTTATGATTGTTGATTGGCAAAATATGAAAAGCAAAAATACAAGTTAGTCATTTAAGAACACATTCTATGCCTTCCTTGAATTGAAATCTGCTGTGAACATATGGATATCTTCATGATGGATGGCACTACAAGGAGCATTTTTAACATGTAGGCTCAGTTACCTCCTACCATATATTGAAGAAAATCATTTTCAGGTATCTGCTGAGGTTTAATATCACTGTGTACAAGGTGTTCTGAATTCATCATCTATATCCTGTGGGAAATTGTATTCCTGGAGCCATTTTTCAGTAGCAACCAGCACAATGCCTTTATTTTGTTGAGCTATGCAGAATAAAAGAACCACAAGAAAAAAGCCTGGAAAAGACGACTTAATTTTATTATATTTAAATTTATGTAATTTAGTATACAGTTTATATTTAATCTTAATTCATCTCATAATCACTCAAATAGTTCAATCTGTATCTGACAGCATTGAAGGTGATAGGACAAAATCATTGAATGTCAATTAATGTTTTTGTAACTATAAAAGGTACTTTATTTATGTGTGCAAATGTATACTTGTGTGTATGAATGTATATATGTATTCAAGAACTAATCAAGAGAAATTTTGTTTTGGTAGGTATAAATACTTAGGCACTTAAACTGATTGCCTGCCCTGATGCACATCTGTTATCTAAATTCTAACAACAATAACTTGCATTGCTGTAGCATATTTAACAAGAGAAAACATCCCAAGGTGCTTAACAGGAATATTATTAAACAAAATTTGGGACTGAGCCGCATAAGGAAATATTAGAACAGATGACCAAAACTTTGGTAAAAGAGATAGGTTTTAAGGAGGGTCTTGAAGAAGGAGAGAGGTAGAGAGGTGGAGAGGTTTAGGGAAGGAATTCCAGAGCTCGGGGCCTTGGCAGGTAAAGGCATGGCCACCAATCTTCTTCTTCTTCTTCTTTGGCCTCCTTGTCTCGGGAGACAATGGGTAAGCGCCTGGAGGTGGTCAGTGGTTTGTGGAGCAGCACATGGAGTGGCTATAAAGGCCAATACTAGAGTGACAGACTCTTCCACAGGTGCTGCAGGAAAAATTGGTTGTCGGGGCTGTTACACAGTTGGCTCTCCCCTTGCGCTTCTATACTTTTTCCTGCCAACTACTAAGTCTCTTTGACTCGCTATACTTTAGCCCCGCCTTTATGGCTGCCCGCCAGCTCTGGCGATCGCTGGCAACTGACTCCCACGACTTGTGATCAATGTCACAGGACTTCATGTCACATTTGCAGACGTCTTTAAAGCGGAGACATGGACAGCTGGTGGGTCTGATACCAGTGGCGAGCTCGCTGTACAATGTGTCCTTGGGGATCCTGCCAACTTCCATGTGGCTCACATGGCCAAGCCATCTCAAGCGCCGCTGACTCAGTAGTGTGTATAAGCTGGGGATGTTGGCCGCCTCGAGGACTTCTGTGTTGGAAATACGGTCCTGCCATCTGATGCCAAGGATTCTCCGGAGGCAACGAAGATGGAATGAATTGAGACGTCACTCTTGGCTGACATTCGTAGTCCAGGCCTCGCTGCCGTAGAGCAAGGTACTGAGGACATAGGCTTGATTCACTATTGGTGAACACAAAAGTCCGAGTGTAACACTTAAAACTGGGGGTGCACAAGAGAGCAGAATTGGAGGAGCACAAAGATCTCAGAGCTGGAGGTGGTTACAGAGTTGAGAAGAAGTGAGGCCATAGAGGGATTTGAAAAGAAGGATGAGAATTTTAAAAATGAGATGTTACTAGAAGGGGAGACAACGTGGGTCAGAGAGCAGAAGGGACTCGGTGCGTGTTAGGGCAGCAGAGCTTTGGATAATCTCAGGTTTATGGAGGGTGCAAAGTGGGAGACAGACCCAGACAGCATTGGAATAGTCATGTCTAGAGATAACAAGAGCGTTGATGAAAGTTTAAGCAGCAGATGAGCAGAGGCAGGGTGGAGACAGGTGATGTTATGCAGGTGGACGTTGACGGTGTTGGTACTGGCATGGATATGGGTTTGGAAGCTCATTTCTGGAATATAAAAGATGCTAGGGTTGTGAACTGTCTGGTTCAGCCTCAGATAGTTGCCAGAGAGAGGGATAGAGTCGATAACTAGGGAACATTTGTGGTGGGGACCAAAAACAATGACTTTGGTCTTCTCAATATTTAGTTGGAGACAGTTTCTGCTCATCCAGTACTGGACATCAGACAAGCAGCATGAAAAATCAGAGACAGTGGAGGTGTTGAGAGAGATGGTGCTGAGGTAGCCACTACCAAACACATCTTCCCCCCGCCCCCCGCTCCCCTGTCAGCATTCCGAAGGGATCGTTCCCTCCGCAACAGCCTGGTCCACTCCTCCATTAACCCAGACACCTCGTCCCCTTCCCATGCAATCACAGGAGGTGTAATACCTCCTCTCTCCTCACTATCCAAGGCCCCAAACACTCCTTTCAGGTGAAGCAGCGATTTACTTTTTTAAAAAATTCATTCATGGGATATGGGCGTTGCTGGCAAGGCCAGCATTTATTGGCCATTCCTAATTGCCCTTGAGCTAGGCCATTTCAGAGGGCATGTAAGAGTCAACCACATTGCTGTGGGTCTGGAGTCACATGTAGACCAGACCAGGTAAGGACAGCAGATTTCCTTCCCTAAAGGACATTAGTGAACCAGATGGGTTTTTACAGCAATCAACAATGGTTTCATGGCCATCATTAGACTAGCTTTTTAATTCCAGATTTATTAATTGAATTCAAATTCCACCTTCTGCTGTGGTGGGATTTGAACCCATGTCCCCAGAGTAATACCCTGGGTCTCTGGGTTACTAATCCATGAACAATACCACTACGCCACAGCCTACCCATATACTTTTTTCAATTTAGTATACTGTATTCGCTGCTCACAATGCGGTCTTCTGTACATTGGGGAGACCAAACGCAGATTGGGTGACCACTTTGTGGAATACCTTCACTCAGTCTGAAAACATGACACCGAGCTTCCTGTCGCTTGCCATTTCAACACCCCGGGCCCTGCCCCCCCACCACCACCCCGCTCTCCTGCCAACATCTGTCCTGGGCTTGCTGCAGTGTTTCAGTGAGCATCAATGCAAGCTCGAGGAACAGCATCTCATTTACCGTTTAGGCACGCTACAGCTTACCGGACTGAACATTGAGTTCAATAATTTCAGAGCATGACTGGACCCCCCATTTTACTTTTATTTTTAGTTATTTTTTCTTTTTGTATTTGTTTTCATTTTTATTTTATTTTTGTTTGTTTCATCATTTTTTTTTACCATGTGCCTGCCCACTGTTTTTTTTCATGTTTTTGCTTTTGGTCAGGGCTGTTCATTATTCCGTCATTTAACACCCTCTCTGCACAAAAGCTTTGTCTTTCACCATACCATTAACACACCCTTTGTCTTTGCTCCATGACCTCTAGTCAGTTATTCTCTGTGACCCTCTGTCCAATCAACACCTTCCCTTATGTTATCTTTTGCCGCATCCCCGCTTTATTTGCTTAAAACATTTCTAACCTTTGCCAGTTCTGATGAAAGGTCACTGACCTGAAACGTTAACTCTGCTTCTCTCTCCACAGATGCTGCCAGATCTGCTGAGTGTTTCCAGCAATTTTTGTTTTTATTACATGTGAGACCTACCTTGTTTTCGGATAATGTCGCCATGGGACAGCTTGTAGATGAGAAATAGGAAACACCAGACAGTAAGATGCAGAGAGCTGGAGGATATTTCAACATGAATACTTTACACAGGAACCTGCAGATCATTTTTTTCTGTCAAGCAAATTTGGAACTTCTGCAATGTTATTGCCTGCACATTAGTGCTCATGTTTCCATACTGGCACTAAACTGAAGCTCTTAATAAACCTGACTGTAATTCAGTTGACAGAGAAATGGCTCTGTACACAAACTGTACAGTACTTTTGTAAATAAATGTCTCTCTTTTTAATTAGTTGGTGATTAAACTTGGCCAATGAATATTATTCACAGCCCAGAGAAATCATTGTTCTTGGTGTGCTTCACGGGGACATACGGTGTACTTTAGAGAAAGGTGGACTGCAGAGTCCTACTGCATAATTCTTGGACTATCTGTTTGATATTTAAAATTATTATAATATAAGGTTATGCAGTGTTAGAGTACAATTTTGGATCATGTGCCCAACATGGCTTCATCATTACCTGTTGATTCTAGTAATATGTACACAACTTGCATTTAACAGGAAGCCAAATTCTTAACATAGGCATAATCAAATAAAATAGATGCTGACCCAATGAAGGAGAGATTATAAAGATTACTAAAGGCTTGGTAAAAGAAATGCATTTTAAACAGTGTCTTCAAAGAGGTGAGGGAGCATGAGGGAATTTCAGAGTGAGGCACAATTGTTAATGGTGGGACAATAGAGGAGAGGGATCTGCAATATGCCAGAGCTAGGTGAATGGGGAATTCAGGAGAGGGTCATATAGTTAGTTGAGGTTGCAGAGATAGTGGAATGGGCATATTGTAAGAAGATTTCAAGAGAGCGATGTACAGCCAAAGATATATGGGATGGAATTTTACTTGCTCTCTGACATCGGGGTGGTGGCGGGGGGTGCCCGGAAAAATTCTTTCGGGAGAGGCCCGCCACGACCTCCAACGCCGGGAAGGCCCCCACCACATTTTACCGGAGGTGGCGAAGTCTGGGTGCGGAGCGGCAGGGCCTTCATTTTAATATGCAGATGACATTACAGTTAATGAATAATTACCTACCTGGTAATTATTGTCCTACGCTGATATTCCGACCACAGGCCAGAACTCCCACCACCTTTGGAACTCCGTTCAGAGTTCTGAGGCATGACACAAGTGGGGAGGGAAAAGGAGGGAAAATTTCAGGCAGGAGAGGGGACAGGGAGTGAGGAAAACTGCTCCAATTGGGTGTGGAGATGGTGGTAAGGGGTTGAGGGTCAAAGGTGCTGAAGTTGGAGGGGGTTGAAAGTTTGTCACTTAAAAAATTGGTTTTCTGGGGGATGGGTTATAGAACATAGAACATAAAACAGTACAGCACAGTACAGGCCCTTCGGCCCACGATGTTGTGCCGAACCTTTAACCTACTCTAAGATCAAACTAACTACCTACCCTTCATTCTACTATCATCCATGTACCTATCCAAGAGTCGCTTAAATGTCCCTAATGTATCTGCTTCTACTACCACCGCTGGCAGCGCATTCCACGCACCCACCACTCTCTGTGTAAAGAACCTACCTCTGACATCTCCCCGAAACATTCCTCCAATCATCTTAAAATTATGCCCCCTGGTGATAGCCCTTTCCACCCTGGGAAAAAGTCTCTGGCTATCCGCTCTATCTATGCCTCTCATCATCTTGTACCCCTCTATCAAGTCACCTCTCATCCTTCTTCGCTCCAATGAGAAAAGCCCTAGCTCCCTCAATCTTTCTTCGTAAGACATGCCCTCCAGTCCAGGCAGCATCCTGGTAAATCTCCTCTGCACCCTCTCTAAAGCTTCCACATCCTTCCTATAATGAGGCGACCAGAACTGAACACAATATTCCAAGTGTGGTCGAACCAGGGCTTTATAGAGCTGCAGCATAACCTCGCGGCTCTTAAACTCAATGCCCCTGTTAATGAAAGCCAACACACCATACGCCTTCTTAACAACTCTATCAACTTGGGTGGCAACTTTGAGTGATCTATGGACATGAACCCCAAGATCCCTCTGTTCCTCCACACGACCAGGAATCCTGTCTTTAAGCCTGTATTCTGCATTCAAATTCGACCTTCCAAAATGAATCACTTCACACTTTTCCAGGTTGAACTCCATCTGCCACTTCTCAGCCCAGCTCTGCATCCTGTCAATGTCCCGTTGCAACCTACAACAGCCTTCCACACTATCCACAACTCCAGCAACCTTCGTGTCATCGGCAAACTTGCTAACCCAGCCTTCCACTTCCTCATCCAAGTCATTTATAAAAATCACAAAGAGCAGAGGTCCCAGAACAGATCCTTGTGGAACACCACTGGTCACCGAGCTCCAGGCTGAATACTTTCCATCTACTACCACCCTCTGTCTTCTATGGGCCAGCCAATTTTGTATCCAGACGGCCAACTTCCCCTGTATCCCATGCCTCCTCACTTTCTGAATGAGCCTACCATGGGGAACCTTATCAAATGCCTTGCTAAAATCCATATACACCACATCCACTGCTCTTCCTTCATCAATGTGTTTTGTCACATCTTCAAAGAATTCAATAAGGCTTGTGAGGCATGACCTGCCTCTCACAAAGCCATGCTGACTGTCTCTAATCAAACCATGCTTTTCCAAATAATCATAAATCCTGTCTCTCAGAATCCTCTCCAATAATTTGCCCACTACCGACGTAAGACTGACTGGTCTATAATTCCCAGGGTTATCCCTATTCCCTTTCTTGAACAACGGAACAACATTTGCCACCCTCCAATCATCCAGTACTATTCCAGTGGACAGTGAGGACGCAAAGATCATCGCCAAAGGCGCAGCAATCTCTTCCCTCGCTTCCCGTAATATCCTTGGGTATATTCACAGAGGCGCAGTGGTTAGCACCGCAGCCTCACAGCTCCAGGGACCCGGGTTCGATTCCGGGTACTGCCTGTGTGGAGTTTGCAAGTTCTCCCTGTGTCTGCGTGGGTTTTCTCCGGGTGCTCCGGTTTCCTCCCACAAGCCAAAAAGACTTGCAGGTTGATAGGTAAATTGGCCATTATAAATTGTCACTAGTATAGGTAGGTGGTAGGGAAATATAGGGACAGGTGGGGATGTTTGTTGGGAATATGGGATTAGTGTAGGATTAGTATAAAATGGGTGGTTGATGGTCGGCACAGACTCGGTGGGCCGAAGGGCCTGTTTCAGTGCTGTATCTCTAATCTAATCTAATCTAATTCCGTCTGGCTCTGGGGACTTATCTGTCCTCATATCATTCAAAGTTTCCAGCACGTCCTCCCTCTTAACCTCAACCTGTTCGAGTATATCAGCCTGTTCCACACTGTCCTCACAAACGACCAGGTCCCTCTCACTAGTGAATACTGAAGCAAAGTATTCATTTAGGACCTCCCCTACCTCCTCCGACTCCAGGCACAAGTTCCCTCCACTATCCCTGATTGGCCCTACCCTCACTCTGACCATCCTCTTGTTCCTCACATAAGTGTGGAACGCCTTGGGATTTTCCTTAATCCTACCCGCCAAGACTTTTTCATGTCCCCTTCTAGCTCTCCTATGTCTATTCTTCAGTTCCTTCCTGGCTACCTTGTAACCCTCTAGAGCCCTGTCTGATCCTTGCTTCCTCAACCTTAAGTAAGCTTCCTTCTTCCTCTTGACTAGCTGTTCCACATCTCTTGTCATCCAAGGTTCCTTCACCCTACCATCCCTTCCTTGCCTCATCGGGACAAACCTATCCAGCAGTCGCAGCAAGTGCTCCCTAAACAACCTCCACATTTCTGTCGTGCATTTCCCTGAGAACATCTGTTCTTTATTTATTGATAACTCGAGGCGGGGTGGGGCAATGGAAAGGGGATTGAAAGTATCACAAAAATTTCATTTCGTATTTCAGGGCAGCGGCACATTTAAAAATGTAAATCTACCTGACGGGCTTGAAGCCCTTTAAAAATAGCACTGGTGTCTGCGCAGTGGCACCGGACACCATTGCTGGGGACCAAGCAGCTGCCCCCTCAACGTCATCAGGGGCGGCTGTTCCACCTTCTCCATTTAAATGAGCCCCCGCACTAAATATCGCGGGGGCTCAGCGATGGCAGACCCGCGCCGTTAGAACATGCCGCCACGATTTGTGGCGCGCTCATAAAATTCAGCCCATGGTCTCCTCGTAATGATAACAAAGGATGATGAAATGCTCTGTAAAATTTGTATCTGGCTGAAGAAGAGGTATAAAAAATGGGCTAGACTTCATTAATAACTGCACAAAGCAGGCATAATTTTGAAAGGGATAAATTTAATTTGACTCAATATAGGGTTCGGAAGTTGGAACAGATTTGAAATAACAATTAGTAGGAATTTAATTTTAATTAGAATAGAGAGAGTAGAAATAGAACAATGCAAAACAGAAATGTATGATGGAATAAATTTACTTCTTAACAATTCACAAACTAAGTTAGATAAAAAAAATAATGTAAATTGGTTATAATAAATAAACTAACAGTAACCTGATGAAAAATATGACAAAGAACCTGGTATTTGTTTTTATGTAAACATGAAACTAAAGCTGTACTTGAAGCTCATATTTCAAATAAACATATGGACATTGTAGGGGTAATGGAGGAATAGCTTAAATCCAAGGATATCATACAGCATGTTATATGTACCTGGCATTTCCCTGGGGTTCTCTTGACCTGCTGCAGAAAGCTGGCAGAAACCCTAAAGAAACGAAATGGGCAATCAGGAGAACTCCTGCAAAAATTCAACCCCATAATGTTCAAATAGAATAAGACAGCTAAAATGAGAGAAAGATAACAGTTGTTGATTAGAAATAATTCAACTGTTTACAAAGGAGCAGATATATACTTGTCAAGGAGGTTGCAGTGTCTGTGAGAATGTGTCTTGCAGAAACGTGACAAATTAACATGGAAACATTTAATCAACTTAAAGAAGCTTCTGAAAAATATAAAGTATGCATCATAGGTGACTTTGATCATCCTGAACTAAAATATATGGTTTCCAAAGTCCACCCCCTCATCCTTGCTGTGGAACCTGGGAAATGAGTAAGAAAGGGTCGATTAATACAGGGTGAAGTACAGGTGGGACTCTAAGTCTGGGCTGCTTCGGTTACTGTGAAGGCCCATGTTAGGAACCCTAGAAATACTCAGTCGATGGGGCTCTGGCAAACAAGTCCTCAACGGTAGAACAGGTGGAGGAACATTTGCCATCTGAAATATCTCAACGGCTGTTCTGGCGGACGAAGGCTGCAGCAGAACAAAACTCCCCCAATCGTCTTGGTTGCCTTCCATTGGATTAAGGTGTCGTTCTGTCAAGATATGTGTGGAAGCTGGTGTGCAATGGTTTCTCCGTGTCAAAAGATGTCACGCACAGGCGTCTTCCTTTCAGAGCTCTTTGAACTCATTGAAGATGATCATCCTCACCTGCAAGCATTGGCAATAATATTAATTAATGTGGAACGATATCACTAGTCAAAGAACACATTTAAGCTGGAGCTAGTGGCAAACTGTTTCTTGGCAATTAGTTAAAGGTGAGAATAGGGAGAGAATTCCTTATTTAAAACAAACTTCCTATTTTTGAGACAGTAACAATTTATTAAATGAAGGAAAGACAGAAATAGAGGCCTGGGTTTTCTGCTAGATTGCTTTGGCTAATTCATTCAAGAAATCAAGGAATTTTAAGTGCAAATTACATCCAGTGCAAATAGAGTTTCCATGATCTTTTGCCCTAATTTAAAAAGAAGTTGCGCTGGAAGTGCCCACAAACAGACCATGTCCTCAGATCAAAGTAATCACCATGGCAATTCTTCACTCATTGCATCCGTTTGCAGGCCTTTGAGGAGGCCCTTAAAATTATGTGTTTTTTAGGTGCCAAGGCCACTAATAGGCACATTTTTAAAAAGCCCTTAATTTTCTTTTAATTTACTAAGAAACTGAGTACTGTACACCAATTTAACCAGTAAATATCTCTAATAATTTTTAAAAGTCGTTATTCAGTTTATTAAAATTGGTGGACTAGATGTTTGGATTAAAAATGCTTCCTTTTTGTGACAAACCCATTTTCAGCTTGATATTAAATATATCAAAGAATATTATTTAATGCAATTTTTTAAAATAACATTTAGAAACACTGGCCAATTGTGCTGTTTCATGGAAGATTTTATAGACAGCAATATAGAAATAAGTTTGAGTGGAAAATTGAGCAAAACATTATTTTCCCCAAACTAGCACAATTTTGAGCACAATTCACCCCAGACCACCATTTGCGCCCAAAGCAGGAACTCTTGATCAGGATATGTATTCGGAAAAAGCATTTGGGAACGTCCCTTGAAAAGCAATTGAAAATTAATTGTAGTAACGATAGCATACAAATTAGAGAGAAAAGTGATCAGAGTGAAAAGAAAGACTTGCATTTGTATAACACTTTCACAACCTCATGACGTTCCAAAGTGCTTTTGCAAGCAATGAAGTTCTTTTGAAGTGTAACCACTGTGTAATGTATGAAATGCAGCAACCACTCTGCACACAGCAGAGGTCCTATATAAAGCAATGAGATAATTGCTGGATAATCTGCTTTAGTGATGTTGGTTGAGGGCGAAGTATTGTAGAAATCAAATGGTTGTTACTTGAATTGAGGAGTGATGACTGGATGAATTCCAAAAGGATCAAGTCGGAGTCCTCTGCTCTTCATAATTTATATTGATGATCTGGATCAAAATGTTCTTTGAAACAAATCATTTAAATAGATTTACAGTTCTTTAATTCCCAGGAAGAAGAATAGAATGAAGCATTCAATATTGGCACATCCAAGAAAAGTTACAAAGTGGTAATTGTTATTATGAAGTTAAAAGTATGCTTGTAGAGTTGACTTAGAAAAGAATTGGTTGACGAGCTATTATTTTTGACTCTATAATGTAACACAAACTTTGTCCAGCAAACAGATCGCAAGTAAATGAAACATAAAACTAAGGAAGCCCTTTACATTCCAGTTGGTCAACATAATTCTAAAAACATATCTGAAAATTGAAAGGGTACAATGAATGATGACTATGATGACTTCCAGTGTTTAGACACAAAACACTGCAATGATTTTAATCTTTCAATCAGGATCAACTGCAACCAATATGCTGGGTATGTTGAGTTTAATCAGAGTATAAGACAGAATATAAGCACATAGAGTCATAGAGTTATACAACACAGAAACAGGCCCTTCAGCCCACCATGTCCACGCCGGCCATCAAGCCTATCCTAATCCCATTTTCCTGCACTTGGCCCGTAGCTTTGTATGCTATGGCGTTTCAAGTGCTCATCTAAATACTTCTTAAATGTTGTGAGGGTTCCTGCCTCTACCACCTCTTCAGGCAGTGTGTTCCAGATTCCAAGCACCCTCTGGGTGAAAAAATGTTTCCTCAAATCCCCACTAAACCTCCTGCCCCTTACCTTAAATCTATGCCCCCTGATTATTGACCCCTCCGCTAAGGGAAAAAGTTTCTTCCTATCTACCCAATCTATGCCCCTCATAATAGTGTATACCTCAATCAGGTCCCCCCTTAGCCTTCTCTGCTCTAAGGAAAACAACCCTAGCCTATCCAGTCCCTCTTCATAGCTGAAATGCTACAGACCAGGCAACATCCTGGTAAATCTCCCCTGCACCCTCTCCAGTGCAATCACATCCTTCCTATAGTGTGGCGACCAGAACTGTACACAGTACTCCAGCCGTGGTCTAACTAGTGTTTTGTACAGCTCCATCATAACCTCCTTGCTCTTATATTCTACGCCTCTCCTGATAAAGGCAAGTATCCCATATGTCTTCCTAACCACCTTATCTTCCTGTCCTGCTGCCTTCAGTGATCTATGGATAAGTACACCAAGGTCCCTCTGACCCTCTGTACTTCCTATGATCCTACCATCCATTGTATATTCCCTTGCCTTGTTAGTCCTTCCAAAATGCATCACCTCACACTTCTCAGGATTAAATTCCATTTGCCACTGCTCTGCCCATCTTACCAGCCCATCTATATCTTCCTGTAATCTAAGGCTTTCCTCCTCATTATTTACGACACCACCAATTTTCACGTCATCTGCGAACTTACTGATCATACCTCCTATATTCACGTCTAAATCATTAATGTACAGTACAAACAGCAAGGGTCCCAGCACCAATCCCTGTGGTACACCACTGGTCACAGGCTTCCAATTGCAAAAACAACCCTCGACCATCACCCTCTGCCTCCTGCCACTAAGCCAATTTTGGATCCAATTTGCCAAATTGCCCTGGATCCCATGGGCTCTTACCTTCTTGACTAATCTCCCATGCGGGACCTTATCAAAAGCTTTACTAAAGTCCATGCTGTACAACAAAAACATATGACCAAGACAGGTACCAGTCCAGATAGGTCTCGAGTGTCAAGCTAACTCTCAAAAGTTTCATTATTCGGATTTGTCTGATCACCATTTATTTATACCTAAGGCTGTTTGTAACAGCCACTCAGTTCAGCTGTTCTTATTTCTTATCAAAGTGTTGAATCACAGAGTGATTCACTAAAATAAATTCTATTCTACCTCTACACACTAATTAACCTATATTCCAGCATGGTTGAATGAAAAGTCCAACACAGTTTTGTAGTATGGTTGTTCGTTTTAGGTATCTGCAAGTTACTCTCCCACTAGGCTTTGTCTGACCATGGCCTCTTTCCAGGCTGAGTACAGTTGTCATCATCGAAGAATAATCATTCCAGTGATTTGTTTCTAGAGAAACTAAACCTTGAGCAGTTTCCAGTAAAATGAACCATATAGCATTAATTTATTCCTTTCCCAATTCCAGGCTAATTATATATAATATATATTTATATATACCACGCATATTACAAATTTCTAACAACACCCTTGTATCCACCCTTCTCCTCACCATGTCTGTGAATCTCCTCTTTTCATCAATACCTCCTGGGGCAAATTTCAATTGTTCCTTCAGGCACTCAAGAGCCTCTGATATGGCCTAGATGGGGTCCTCAGCTGAAATTCTGGCTGAAAGCATATTTATTCTGAACACCATTTTGGTAAAGGGGTTGAAGCTTGTACTAGGAGTGACCACCTGGAGGATTAAGAGCTTGGTAGCCACATAAACTTCCGACTAGTGCTCATTAAGGAGGCTGCATGGCATTTTGGTGAACAGCACTTGACCTAACGCCCTCTCCTAACAGCGAACAGTTGATTGGGCAGAAACAAGTTGTTGCTGAGGATTTTGAGTACTACTTATAGAGATTTCACCTTTTATCAGTTCTGATGAAAGGTCATTGACCTGACATGTTAACTCTGTTTCTGTTCCCACAGATACTGCCAGACCTGCTGAGTATTTCCAGCATTTTTTGTTTTTATTTAACCATATACTGTTCACTTGCTGCTGGAAATTTGAAGAGGAAATTTGGGACACTTTGTCAAGACCTCATCACAACATTTATTCTGGAAATTTTCTGAGGAATTCACCTAAAAAGAGTGAGTGTTGTGCTAATCTACATTATTGAACATCTCATAGAAAACCCAGTAGAAAGGAAGTGCTTAGTCATAGGCATCTTGCTAGGAGTCCCCCTTGGTCTACAGGAGGAATGGGAGGACAGCAGAAGTTGCTGGAGTAGAGAGGACAGGAGGCCGATGTGGACTCCTTCCCCTCTGTGGGTACAGGACATGCTTCCTCCACTGCCGAAACCCCATTTAGCTCATTAGCATAGTCCCACCCCCGACAATGCTAATCTTCTGTATTTCCACCCAAAAATGTCAGCACTGTGCAGCCCAAAGTGGTGCAGCTATGATTTCTGGAGTTTGATAGTAATTTTCTTCATTTATTTTGAATTTTGAAGAGAAACAGTAAAGGCAAGAGTCTCCGGGTATGGGAACTGTGCTGGAAGACAGCACATTGGATTTGTCCAGTCTGTTCCCACCGATATCTGCAACTCTTCTCAGACCCTCCATGATTTTAACAACTTCTAATTTCCTGGCCTTAACCATCTCCTTTTTCACCATGGAAGTTTAGTCCCTCTACACCTTCATCCCCCACAAGGATGGTCTGAGGGCCCTCCACTTCTTCCTTGAACAGAAGCCCAGTCAGTCTCCACCCACCTCCAACTCGCTGAACTTGCACTCAAAATGAACAACTTCTCCTTTGATCACACTCACTTCCTCCAAATAAAAGGTGTTATTGTGGGAACCCACACGATTCCTAGTTATGCCTGCATTTTCATGGGGTATGTGGAACATTCTTTGTTCTAAACCTACTCAGATCCCCTCCCTCACCTCTTTTTTTCGATACATTGATAACTGCTCTCACCCCAATCTGGATAATTTCATCAACTTTGCTCCCAGTTTCCTTCCTTCTCTGACTTTAACCTGGTCCATCTCTGACTCTTCCCTTCCTTTCCTTGATTTCTGTGTCCATTTCTGAGGATAGGCTATCAACCAATATCCACTAAGAGCCCACTGACTTCCACAGCTACCTTGACTACACTTCCTCACACTCTGCTTCCTCTAAGGACTCTATTCCATTCGTGAAGTTTCTCCATCGCAGTGACATTTGTTCTGATGATACCACCTTCCAAACCATTCCGCAATATCTTCCTTTTCTCTCAACTGAGAACTCCCCTCTGCTGTGGTTGACAGGACCCTCAACCATGTCTGTCCCATTACCCACACTTCTGCTCTCATTCTTTGCCCACTGTCCCAGAACCACAATAGAGTTCTCTTTGAATTCACCTTGAATCCCACCAGCCTCTACATCTTCTGGCATTTCTGCCACTTCCAGCATGATGTCACCACCAAACACATCATCACTCTTTTCAGCATTCCAAAGGGACCGTTCCCTCCACGACACCCTGACACACTCCTCAATTACAGCCAACACCCACTCACCTTCCCACGGTACCTTCCTATGCAACTGCAAGAGGCACCTGCTGTTTAACCTCCTCTCTTCCCGCCATCCAGGGCCCCAAACACTCCTTCCAGGTAAAACAGCAATTTTCTTGTACTTCTTTCAATTTAGTGTATGCTGTGTTTGCTGGTCACGATGCTCTCTCCTCTACATTTGGGAGGCTAAACGCAGAATGCATGACCCTTTTGCAGAACACCTCTGTTCAGTCTGCAAGCATGATCCTGAGCTTCCAGTCACCTGCCATTTTAACTCTCTCCTCCACTCCCACCCTGACCTCTCTGACCTTTCTGTTGAAACCTGTTTGACTGTTAAAATCACTAACAAAAGCTGATCAGCCTGAAACAGTGGGCTGGATTTTACAGACCCCCCGATGCGGGCGTCATGGTAAGCAGGACTTTGGAGGATCAATAGGGCAGTGTGTGCTGTTGTCTTTTCCCGTGTCGGGTGATCCAGCCAATTTTTCTTTGGACTTTTCTGTCATGGTTTGGTCCAACTGAGCAGCTTGTTGGACCATTTCAGAGGGCAGTTAAGAGTCAACCACATTGTTCTGGGTCTGAAGTCACATGTACCAGATAAGTGTGGCAGATTTCCTTCCCTAAAGGACATTAGTGAACCAGATGGGTTTTTGCAACAATGCAGTAGTTTCATGGCCACCATTACTGAGAACAGCTTTTAATGCCAGATTTATTAATTAACTGAATTTAAATTCTACCAGCTGCCAGAGTGGAATTTGCACTTGTGTCCCCAGAGCTTTGGTCAGGGCCTTTGGATTACTAGTCCAGTAACATTACTGCCACGCCACCGATGGAATAGAAGAAGCATGATCATTTTGATAATAACACTGAATGTATTAAATAAGGACTTTGTACTAAACACTTGTAACAAAGAATCAATTTGTGTCAGAAGGTTCTGTTGTTAGTGCAAGGATGTGCTCCCTGGTTCTTGGGGCACAATGCTGTGGATCACAAGGATCTCAATTCTGTTCTGTATTATGTTTGGTACGTTACCAAAAGCAATAGCAGAAAATTCTGATGATAAATCATTGTAAGAACTTTATGTCGTGATACATCATATAATTGGATGTCATTCATTTTGTAAATGTATTGTCTTTTACTGGGTTGAATACCGATCTCAGATGTTGTGTCCGTCAGCAGCTCTCTGTACCGACTAATAAGATTTACATTCTCTTTATTATTTATAGTTTTATTATATTATATAATAGGTTATTATAGTAATATAAAGTATTCAGGATTTGGTAGAAGAGAAAATAAAAGAGCAAAAACTATAACCGTAAAGACACCAAGGTCTTAAATACAAGCAGGTCTTGACTTTAAATTGGAATCAGCACTACCATGGGGAAAAGTAAAACTAAGCCAAATATATGATCTTTGCTTTAATATTTATTGCCCAGGACTTAATTTCACCTTAAATTCATTGCTCATTTCTCACCTTTAATTCCTTTTTCCCCCTCCTTCATATATTTTGCACTTTTATGTTACTTTTACTTAATTCATTAGTATAAATCACATTGGAGGTCACAACTATTGAATTCATAGCATTGGACTGATGTGGGTTTACATCTTGTAGTGAAAGAACAGGAGGTATTCCACAGCTGATTGATCAGTTTTGATTCAAACAACGGAAGCAATAGTGTGATTCTACATTTTGAGCAAGATCTCTTGCTACATGTATTTGCACCAAATTAACTGTTAACTAAAACAAAAGCCTTTTTATCTATATCGGTATTATTTACATTACCTATCAAAATAGTAGTTTTTTCCAATAAGCTGAGAACTTAATAATTGAAATATCGTTCTTACAATTCAAAAAAAATGCAGCATTTTCAAACAAATTTTTAAACTTACTTATTCACTAGTGTTTGAGATACCAGGGTTGGGGCTAATCATGACTCATGGCCCTCCTGCCTTGGGTGCTATGGCATTGGAAGGATGAATGAGAATTGACAGAGACTGCTTGAGTTGTGTACCTATCATAACCTCTGCATCACCAACTCGTTCTTTCATACTAAACCCTGTCACCACGTTTCATGGAGACAACCAAGATCACGTCGTTGGCACCAGCTGGACCACATCGTTACAAGGCGAGCCTCTCTAAACAGTGTCCAAATCACACGCAGCTTCCACAGTGCGGACTGCGACACCAACCACTTCCTGGTGTGCAGCAAGGTTAGACTCAAACCAAAGAAGCTGCACCACTCCAAGCAGAAGGGCCGCCCGCGCATCAACACGAACAGAATTTCTCATTCACAGCTGTTACATAAGTTTCGAAATTCACTTGAAAAAGCCCTTCAAAACACTCCTTCAGGGGATGCAGAGACCAAGTGGGCCCACATCAGAGACGCCATCTATGCCTCAACAATGGCCACCTTTGGCAAACGTGAGAAGCAGAATGCAGACTGGTTTCAATCTCACTTTGAAGAGCTGGAACCTGTCATTACCATGAAGTGCACTGCACTGTTGAACTACAAGAAAGCCCCCAGCGAGTTAACATCTGTAGCACTTAAAGAAGCCAGAAGCGCTGCACAAAGAACAGCCAGGCGCTGTGCAAATGACTACTGGCAACACTTCTGCAGTCGTATTCAGCTGGCTTCCAACACCGGAAACATCAAAGGAATGTATGATGGCATGAAGAGAGCTTTTGGGCTAACCATCAAGAAGATTGCCCTCCTCAAGTCTAAATCAGGGGAAACGATCACTGACCAACGCAAGCAAATGGACCGCTGGGTGGAGCACTACCTAGAACTGTACTCCAGGGAAAATGTTGTTACTGATACCACCCTCTCTGCAGCCCAGTCTCTGCCAGTCATGGATGAGCTGCAAGAACAGCCAACAAAATCGGAACTCAGTGATGCCACTGATTCTCTAGCCCGCGGAAAAGCCCCTGGAAAGGACGGAATTACCCCTGAAATAATCAAGAGTGCTAAGTCTGCTATACTGTCAGCACTCCATGAACTGCTTTGCCTGTGCTGGGACGAGGGAGCAGTACCACAGGACATGCGCGATGCCAATATCATCACCCTCTATAAGAACAAGGGTGACCGCAGTGACTGCAACAACTACTTTGGAATCTCCCTGCTCAGCATAGTGGGGAAAGTCTTCGCTCGAGTCTTTTTAAACAGGCTCCCCTGGCTGAATGTCTCTACTCTGAGGCACAGTGTGTCTTTCGAGCAGAGAGATCCACCATTGACATGCTGTTCTCCCTTCGCCAGCTACAGGAGAAATGCTGCGAACAACAGGTGCCCCTCTACATTTGCTTTCATAGATCTCACCAAAGCCTTTGACCTCGTCAGCAGATGTGGTCTCTTCAGACTACTAGCAAAGATCGAATGTCCACCAAAGCTACTTAGTATCATCACCTCATTCCATGACAATATGAAAGGCACAATTCAGCATAGCAGTGCCTCATCAGACCCCTTTCCTATCCTGAGTGGCGTGAAACAGGGCTGTGTTCTCGCACCTACACTGTTTGGGATCTTCTTCTCACTGCTGCTGTCACATGCGTTCAAGTCTTCAGAAGAAGGAATTTTCCTCCACACAAGATCAGATGGCAGGTTGTTCAACCTTGCCCGTCTTAGAGTGAAGACCAAAGTACAGAAAGTCTTCATCAGGGAACTCCTCTTTGCTGACGATGCTGCATTAACATCTCACACTGAAGAGTGCCTGCAGAGACTCATCAACGGGATTGCGGCTGCCTGCAACTAATTTGGCCTAACCATCAGCCTCAAGAAAATGAACATGATGGGACAGGACGTCAGAAATGCTCCATCCATCAATATCGGCGACCACGCTCTGGAAGTGGTTCAAGAGTTCACCTACCTAGGCTCAACTATCACCAGTAACCTGTCTCTCAATGCAGAAATCAACAAGCGCATGGGAAAGGCGTCCGCTGCTATGTCCAGACTGGCCAAGAGGGTGTGAGAAAATGACGCACTGACACAAAACACAAGAGTCCAAATGTATCAAGCCTGTGTCCTCAGTACCTTTCTCTATGGCAGCGAGGCCTGGACAACGTATGTCAGCCAAGAGCGCCGTCTCAACTCATTCCATCTTTGCTGCCTCCGAAGAATCCTTGGCATCAGGTGGCAGGACCGTATCTCCAACGCAGAAGTCCTCAAGGCGGCCAACATCCCCAGCATATACACCCTACTGAGCCCGCGGCGCTTGAGATGTGAGCCGCATGGAAGATGGCAGGATCCCCAAGGATGCATTGTATAGCGAGCTCGTCACTGGTATCAGACCCACTGGCCTTCCATGTCTCTACTTTAAAGACGCCTGCAAATGTGACATTAAGTTCTGTAACATCGACCACAACTCATGGGAGTCAGTTGCCAGTGATCGCCAGAGCTGGCGGGCAGCCATAAAGGCGGGGCTAAAGAGTGACAAGTCGAAGAGACTTAGCAGATGACAGGAAAAAAGACAGAAGTTTAAGGAGAGAGCCAACTGTGTAACAGTCCCGACAACCAATTTTATCTGCAGCGCCTGTGGAAGAGTCTGTCACTCTAGAATTGGCCTTTATAGCCACTCCAGGCGCTGCTCCACAAACCACTGACCACCTCTAGGCGCTTACCCATTGTCCTCGAGACAAGGAGGCCAAAGAAGAACAGTGTTTGAAATACCTGTAATACAGCCATCAGTCTTTCATTTCAGGGATCAGTATTCAAATTCGGGCCAAACTAACATAATGAACGCCTCCTCTGATGGCTCTAATAATCCGATGTGAAATGCAGTCTTAATTCAGTTCTGAGTGAGCATATGTCTATAGTGCAGAATAGTCACTGATTTGCCACTCGTTATCAATGACAGTTTTGGGATGGTTGGTGAGGAAAATGGAGAAAATACATTTATACAGTAAGGACTGCTCTTCTGAGATTGAATTTCAACCAAACTGGTGGGCAAGGTGAAGGGAGTTTTACATCACATCTAGCTGTGTAATGCCTGGCCTGCAGTGCTTCATGTGAATACCTAAAACCCAGTTTTAACTATGGGATTTTAACCTCCATCCCATATCTATATGCCCCTGGGCAGGTTATATGAAAAAGAAGAATGTGTAGGTTTGCGGGGAGAAGGTGGGGGAATGGAACTGAGTGAATTGCTTTTTTGGAGAGCCGGTGCAGACACGATGGACCAATGGCCTCCTTCTGCACTGTAACAATTCTGTGATTCTGTTAAATATATTCAATGATGGAGCATCCACAACCCTCTGGCATAGACAATTCTGACTCTTCTTCCCACTAAGTTGACCTGATGGGAAAGCCACAATGGCATCCCTACTCAGGTCCACAGTTAAAATAGCAGTCAGGTCCCAATGATGCTATTTGGGCCTGGCCTGCATATTTAAATAAGGATCCCATCAGTTTCTGGAAAGTCTGTTTCTTGTCTGCTCAAAAGAACAGATTAAAGTCGAAGACTGCGGAAACAGGGCAGGACATGAGCAGCAAAGTCCCCCATGTGATTTTAGGTGCCCACCATCTGCTTCCCATTCCCTCCCTTGTATCTGTCCCTGATAAGAACACTGGAATTGGAACTCTTGTTAACCTTTAAAGGAATATTTATCAAATAATAATAGATAAATCATTTGAAAATTCACCATTCCTGCCTAAGAGATGTTAAATGCCTCAGTTCAGCTTGCCAAATGGTCTTACATCAATCAGTTCAGATTATATTGTCATTTGCATTACCGACTCCAACACTCCTGGTCCCCCAACAGATACGAATAATGGTGGTCACAAAGGCAGTTCAGCTGTGTCACAATAATTTTTCATTAACAAGCTTTGCTGATTATAAGTTGATTTTTAAACTCAGTGTTTGAGATTAATCATAAACTAATGTTACCAATGTATATCAAACTTGCTGACAAGGGAATAGCATTAGATACAAGTGTATTGGATATATTAACATCTAATTAGTTCAGCTTCTTGCTGATGTGTTCATATATTTAGCAATGATTCCAGGAACATACAAGACATTATCCTTCTGAGTTGACATTATGGAATTGATTGTCTCTCCTTCCTCTGTGTAATGGTGTTTGCCTCCTCAGATTGAAAATGGTGAAACTTCATTTTGTAGATGTGATGCTTATGCTCTCCTGGATACTCTCTTCCTGAGTAACTCTTTATGTTGTGCAAGATGACTAGCTAACGCAAATCTCATTTCTCTTTTCCTCAAGGAAACATTTCCTTCTACTTAATGACACGCTAAATGTCTGCCTATATCTCAACAGTATAGCCATAATCTATTGGGCTGAATTTTACCAGCCCCTTGATGAAGTGGATCACGGACCGTAAAATTCTGCGGGGAGAGGCCCGTCTCGACCCCCAACCTTGAGAAGGGCCCGCCACATATTACCGTTGACGGGGGACCTCGGTGCGGCTCCCCCTCCGCCAAGTGGCTTGGCCTTCAACTAAATATTTAAATTAACAATAATAAGATTTAAATTAGCTTACCTGCAGGTGGCAGCCATCCCACGCAGATTTTACGGCTGCCGAACGCAGCTTGCGTGCCTTCGGAACTCCGTATGGAGCTCTGAGGCGATATACTGGTGGGGAGGGGAGGATGGATAAAATTTTCAGGGCGGGAGGGGTGGGGGAGTGGGGAAAACAATTTTTATTAGCTGTGGGGATGGTGGGAATGGCTTGAGGGTCAAAGGGAACAAATTTTGGAGGGGAAAGTTCGGGGCATCAATACAAATTTATTATGGGCGGAGAGGGCAGTTTATATATAAAGTACCCATTGGGGGTGGGAGACGGGATTTAGAGTTGAAATAAAATGTTATTTTTATTTCCCGGAGACCGGGACCTTTAAATATTAAAATGTTACTGAAGAGCTTGAAGCCTTTTAAAAATGGCGCCTGCGCCTGCATGGTGGCGCTGGGTGCCTTTGCCGGGGACGGGTGGCCGCCCCCTCTATGTCATCGGGGCCGGCCGCTCCACCCCCTCTCTTTAAATCAGCCCCTGCGGGTAACATCACGGGGGCTGTGCGGCGGCATTTCCATGTGGGAACGCCGCCAATCTCACAGCGCACAGCCGTGGAGCGCGGAGCACGGCACACTGATAAAATTCAGCCTATTGACTTCTGTAATCTCTCTCTCTTTCTCTCTCTCCTTTTCATTTGTATGATGAGAGCTAAACTTGCCCTGAGATGCATTTCCTGACTTTTTACACTAACAGCCTTATGTACAATTAGACAGAGAACTTACGTACTTCTGCCTTCTTGACTGCTATTTCTTGGCTTTCACAATAAAACCTAAATGCCCTGAACCAATTAGTGGTAAAGAATTGTTCCCCATATTACTGGGAATTTATTTATGTATTTATCTATGCACAGTACTTACTGTATAATTATAGTAATACATTTCACCCAGAAACAAATCAAAAATCACTTGCTTCGTTGCCTCTGGGATATCTCTTGCAGACTCTAATTGAAATCCTTTTGCTGAAGATATATTCCCACCTCTCCTCAACAGTCTATTGTCTAGCGCTTCATGACTACGAGAGATCTGCAGTTGTGTATAAAAGTTTTGAGCCATGACTATCGCACTTCAGATATGACATTGGTATAAATGCCAAGAAAAAGCTAAACATTGCTTAAACAAACTATGCAACAAAAAAAAAATCTTTTTTTTTCTAAACTTAAAATATCTTGGGCTTTCTTCCACAGAAAGCAGCTCGTAAACTGGTGTAAGTTCCAACAGCAATATTAATTAACCTCTGATTACCTCTAAATGTACCTATTTAGTCAATAGTTCAAAAAGCACCTGAGAAATGGTCTTAAAGGGCTAGGCCAGGTCAACTGCTGAACATCATAACACTCCAAATCCTAGACTACCCCTAAAGATAAACTACATATGTGTATGCAGTAGATTAATCTTGCAATATGTGCAAGTCTATATGACAAACAGCTGTATGGAGTTCTTGTAAACTGTAGACCTTGAAAAGATACTTCTGTCCCAGAAAATCATGAATGGTTCAAATTTCCCATCATTAAAAAAAAAATTCTCCAGCAAACCACACTAATTCACAAAAATGTTCCATTCCTTACAAATACACCATACAAGCTACTGGACATTTAACACATCTTCCGATAGAACGTTTGCTTAAAAACAATCAAAAAACTATTAAAAAACTATCAACTTTATGAAATCACTCAAACAACTTGTACCTTGGGTCTTATATTAGGGATCTCTTCTTATTTGTAATGTAGCACATACTGCTTTAGAATTTCTCTTGCAGAGTTTAGAAGAATTAACTGGTTTTATGACAAACTAACTTGTGAATCACTCTATGAGGAAGGAAGTCACAGGACCAGGCTTCCATTTCCTGGGGATAAAGAGGAAAAAGGGCAAAAGGACACATAAGATGTGAGACAGTGTGTATGGTCTGGGGAAGAAACTTGGCTTAACGAGTGAAAATGTACTCATCTTAAACCAAGAGCCAGTCAGGATTGGAAGGTTTATCAGAAAACTGAACCAAGCCCACTAACAAAAGGTTTCATGATGCAATCTCTGCTGTCCTCCAGTTTATCTTCTTCCCTCCCGCCCCTCCCCCGCCCCCCATTTCACTTGCTCAAAACGTGTTACATTTCTAACTTTTGTCAGTTCTAATGAAAGGTCACAGACCTAAACGTTGACTCTATTTCTCCACACATGCTGCCAGACCTGCTGAGTATTTCCAGTATTTTCTGTTTTCATTTCAGATTTCCAGCATCTGCAGTATTTTTGTTTTCATTTCCACTAATAGGGAGAGTGTGTTTTTCTTCAAATAAATTTTCTTGTTCTGAAGAAGGGTTCTGTGTAATTCGTTGAATCAAGTTTTGATACTCCTTGGCCTGTAGTTTCTGCGCAATTGTGCTGGGTTTTTTTGTGCAATTTTCCCAGAATTGGTCAAAAACCGTGGCATTTTAATCGCAATTTGTGTTTGGCACAATTCAACTTTAGGTGATTTTCTATGCTAGTTTTCAAACAATTGAGTGAGAAACAGGCCCCATCCACAAAACTGTCTGGGCCCCCCCAGGGTGAATTAACCACCAATGAGCATTTCTGCTTATTGCACTTGTTTTCAGGTCTTTGAGCAGGTTCCAAAGATTAAGCTGGATCTTTTGGGTGCAAGAACACTAATGGATGTGCATTCAAAGGTTTTGAATGAAATTTTTCTTTTTAAACTTCCTAAGAAATGACTACTGTACCCCAATCTAACTGGAAAATAACTTTCATATACTTTATATACTGTCATTTTCAGTCATTTAATATTTGGGTTATTCATAGGTGGTGGATTGTAATTGTGATTTAAAATGCTTATTTTTTGTGATAAACCCATTTTCAGCTGCATTATACAAACTTTACTAAATTCCCACTAATAAATATATCAAGAATTTTTTTTAAAGCAATTTTTTTGAATAAGTTAGGTTTTAAAACACCATCTGATTGCTCAGGTTCATGGCAGATTTTGGTTTGGTGACATGCAAATGAAATTAAGCAGAAACTTGGGAGGAAAACTATTTTTCAAAATGTGTGCAATTTTGAGCACAACTTGTACTGGAATCAAGAAATGCTGGAACCACTCAGCAGGTCACAGATGCTGCCTGACCTGCTGAGTGGTTCCAGCATTTCTTGTTTTTATTTCAGATTTCCAGCATCCGCAGTATTTTGCTTTTATTATTGTACTGGAATCAATTTGATTTTGTGGCCAAAGTGGAAATCCTACTGTCGTGTGTTCACTTGCTTGCTGTAAAATGTAGCAGTTTAATAAATCATAGCTGGCCTTTTCTCACTTACTGTTCCAGTTCACCTTCAGATAGATTGGCAAAGTGCACATGCAAAAGAAACAATATTCAATTCACATCACAAAGGAGTTCTATCATTACCCCCTTTGGTTGCATTATCCTATATCTAGATATTGGACTGTATGAACACAGCTCTCATCACAAGGTACTTGGACCACTTACAAAGTAACCAGCTCCACTGTGTTGTGAGACAACCTTAAGAAGGGACCACCTTAAGAGTAGATCACCTTAAGAGCTGTAAGTGAAGATCACCAGAGAAAGTGATGTCATGTCATACATGACGTGTTAGTTGTGGGTGGAGCCCAATAGAGTGAGACATGTGCTCGTGCAGTAACTGTTCTTACATATGTTAATTTATAATAAAACCCATGCTTTCTTTTGGATATTACCTGTAGTCCTGTGAATCTGAGTTCACATACCAAAGGTACAAATAATATTACACACTGTACCTGAGTGAATACCTTAGACAGATCTGAAACTTGTTAAAGTGCATCAGCACAAATGCAGTCTGTGACTTGTAGAGTCCCTCATCTCTGAAAAATTCCTATGAGTGATATTTAAAAGTTCATATTTAACTACAATGATTATAAAACCAGCAGAGAAATTCATTCAGTTGTTGCACAGTAAAATTTTTAAGATAGACTTACAATTTTCTTTAGCCATTTTTATATTTGTTTGTAACTGTTCTTCATTTATAGCATTATGCTACTTCACATAGTTGGTGTACAGTACATATGACAGAGTGCCACAAGGAAGCAGCCTATGGATGACCCTGGCAGTTTAGTGTTTCTATACTGCAATTTTTTTCATGCTTACTCAAGCAGCTCTCCTATTTTTGAAAAAAAAATCCTTTTGATGTTTCATTCTTTGGGTGCCTTGCTCTGTATTTGTCCTGTGCTGATGTTAAAGAGTTTTATTGTTATTGACAATCAAGCAGGAACACGGATCAGATTTTGAAACTTAACTCAAATTTAATGGACGTGATTTATTTTTCAGACCAAGTGATTTAATCAAGTTTGGCTTTGGGAGTGGGCCATGGGAGGGCCTTCATCTTCGATTTGTTGTCACTTCACTGAGTTGGACTATCCAGCAGTGATTGGAAGAGCTTTGTTCGTCTCAAGATTGAAACAGTGACCTGGATTTTAGCTGAGAGGGGTGGACAGGATGGAGGTGTGGTTGGTGGAGTGGGGAAGTTGCTGGTTTGAGGTTGGGAAATCCAGAAGAACAGGATTGTCAATAGTCCTTCAATTTTTAAATGCTGGTTTCCCATAAAAAAGATTTCTGTCAGTTTCCCACCCACAGGCAGTCTGATTGACAGGCTAGAGGCCTGTTGAGTGGGGTCGCCTACAACTCAAGGCTGCAGCCAAGGAGAACAGGTAGGTATGGTGGGGGAGCGGGGGGGGGGGGTGATTGGTGGTGGGGAGTGGTGGGTGGTCGGGGGGGGGGAGGTCCTATGGATCTTGGAGGGGTAGGGAGGTGACCTTATCGGGGGACAGTGTCCTGATTGCAGCGGATCTCAATCAAGGTGGGCAGTTTCCAATGATGGGGGTGGTCCCGATCCCTGGTGGGGAGGTAGGAGGCAAGATGTGTCTAATAGTAGTCAGAGGGGTCCCGATGGTGGTTGGGGGCAGGGAGCAACTGGTGTTCAGAGAAGTGTGATCACGGGTTGGGTGGTAGGGGGTGGAAGCAGACAGATTGTGGGTGTGTAGCTTATTGGACCAGGAGGAAACACCTCTGCTCCTCCTGGTCCACAAGATTGCTGTAAAGACAATTATGGCATGGTTCAGCCCTTCTTGCCTCCTGTCACCTGCCTGGTTTCCCAGCCATCAAGAGTTAAAAATAGGATGACTTAAAATGAAGAGAGGCAGTCTCATTATATTTAAATGACCAACCTGTCTCTTGCAAGCAGTTTGGTTTCCCACCGCTCATCTCACCTCTGTTAAAAGTGAAAGTTGCAGGTTCAAGATGGGTTGAGTTCCTGTTTCAGATTTTCTAAAAGTTGTAACCTCTGATATGACCCCCAACCCACACATTTTTGGGAGTTAAGATTCATCCCATCCTGTTTGATTGCCACGAGCAACTTTACATCTTAGCTTTTGATTCCACCCTCCATCCCAGCTGCTTGACTCCAATGGTGTGCAACCTACATGTCCAATCCGAACTTAACCTTGAACTTATAGAATCACCAAAATCTGCTTGATTTTCTCCATAACAGAGCTTAATGAGTTGTTCAAGACTCAGGCAGTAAAAAAAAACTTTTCTGAATTATCATTCAGTTATTTTCTTCCAATGGTGTGGATTAATGAACTTTGGCACTCATAGTGGTTAATTATCTCATTAACTGGTTGAAAATGTTAAAGCATCATTATTGCAAATATAACCTTTTCGGCTGATATTTTCTTATCATTAATGAATCGCATTTTGGGGGAATTTCACATTTCAACACCCATACAATGTTACTATTAGACAGGAAGCTCAAACAAAATAAAAAGGATGTTTTTTCCATTTCTTAAAAAGTGAGGAAAATATAAAAGGGATCATTACACCAGGAACAAGACAGGAAAGAGGCTTAATTATACATTCAATGAATAATTATGGCACCCTTTATAAGGTGACATATTTACTAAAATTCCATTAAAGAGCAATATTCTAAATAGTGAACTAAAGGAAAACTTGAATGTAAAACTTTGTCGAACTGTATGCTCATATGCATTGCTTTTTTGCATAAGTATTATTGTAAAATAAAGGAAATGTTATTGCAAAAATAGCCTAGTAATCCATAAATGAATGGTTCTTAATCAATTACTTGTGCTTTTTATTCATGTACAATGAGCTCACTGCAGGCAAATAACAACATAACATTCTTATGACATGAAAAATAGCCTCATGAAGAAATATAAATTCCTCCAGGGAGAAATCTTCCTTTTATCAAGTTCTTCCTATTAAGAAAGAAAAATATACAGGAATTAATTGGTGTGAGAATATAGCTTCTCTTTAAATTAATATTCCCTGTAACAATGAACCACTAATATGTATTGTGATGCAATAGAGAGTTTGCCTTTGCTATATTTGTTCGATAAATTCAGGACTTTTTTTAAATAAAAAAGATGTCCATTGCTATGGAAGCACAAATATATTTTTTGAAAAGTTTGTCTAGGAAAACCCATTGTGTTAAAAATGTGTCTACTTTATACAATTACCTTCAACCAAAAAAGCAACCTTAATGAACCACATCAATTCAGATTTGAATAGTACAAACCTCCTGGAACAAGGTCATGATGACATTCAGAATTTCAAGCCTGCGGGGGGTTTTCTTTATTGTTTAGTTTGTCTTGCAAATTAGATGACATTGTAAATAATTAACAGTCTTTCTTTAAAGATGCCCAGATGCATTTGATTTACTGAAAATTCCTCTGTTCAAATCCAATCTGGATACAGTTACTATTCCTTATTCTATCCATGTTCTCACTCCATTCTTCTTGCTTTCCATACATCATTGATTTTTTTTCACTGTATCATGAAAAAGTAATTGTAATCAACTACAATAATTTCACAACTGCATGTTCTCTACATAGGTAAATGAAAAACATTCTTGGTAGGCAGATTAGCAATTGTTAGTCAGACCATTATATACTGTTTACTGAGTATTAGAAAGTTACAGATTAAAAAGCTATAAAATAGTATGTCAAATATGAAAGATTAAAATGTAACATATAATTTATTGTGAAACAAGAATACAAGAAAATGCAGGAACAAGAAAAGACCCTTTGGTCCATCAGAGCATATTGCTCTTGTTGAAATGGTTGCATATGCTGATGAGGCAGCCAATACCTGTTTTGCATCCCCGATCTGAAAGTTGATAGGACTGGGTGAGGCATGCGTATGATGTGAACATCAGCAATCAAGTGGAATATTATACTTCACACAATATTTAAAGCCATTATTAGATGTTGGCCCAATTATGAAGGCACTTTGTTTTGATGCAGGCTGTGTATTACGTGGATTGAGACTAAAAGCCTGTCGGACCAAAGCCCAGCTGAGGCGAAGGGAGTGACTTTCTGTAGAGTCCGCTTCTGTTGTAATGTCATAGGAGGAGGGGGAGGAGGAGGCATGGAATCCCTAAAAAAAAAAATGGCTGGTTTACCAAGATGTCTACATCTCTTCCACCAACATTACGTTAAGGATAATAGTAATTCACTCCCTAACTACCTGTATTGAATAAAAGATTCCAACCTGTACCTTAACCCCTTGTACTCTAGTGCTCCTGTTTTCTACCTTGTGTTACCATATGATTTTAAAAAACATAGCTTTTTGACATGATTGCCTTTAAGCTCCTGGGAAAACTGAAAATGAAATGGAAAAATCCAGACAGGTCAGATTAATATATAGAATGGGAAAAGTTAAGCCAATGCCTCCATCTGCTCTTTTGAGTTGGATCCCATGGTCACACTTAGAGAAGATTGTAAAGTTCTCCTTGTGCCTTGGACACTTCTTCCACATCAAGCAACATCAAAAACAAATTATCTGGTTATCATCTCATTGCAGTTTTTTGGGATCTTGCTTTGTGCATATTGGCTGCTGTGGCTACTTCGATCGTGACAGTCATTATACTTTACAAGTAATTCATTGGCTGTGAAGCACTTTGGGATGTCCTGAGGTCATGAAATTCCCCATGTAAATGCTACTTAAACTAAACCTTTACTATGTCAATTTAATCTAACCTGGACTTGTGAAGAAGCTGAGAACTTTCCTTTTGATGCCAAGTGATCTGATACATGGAGCAAACAGTAAAAATTAACTGATGCAGGTTTTTGTGCTTATCTGTAACATTGGGAAAGATTTTCCCGCGGGCTTCAGGAACCCAACATCAGGACCAAATGGGGGTCCTGAACACTCCTTTGCCAGGAGCTAGAGGGGGAGAGCTATTTTCCCAGAGGTGGCCTCCAAATTGGTCACCTCTGGGCACGCCATCCAATTAAGGAAGGTGAGCGGGCTCTCGATGCAGCCAGCCCAATCAGAGGACTGGCAGCTCCAAAGCCTCGGCAGCCCCATCAGGAGAGGTGGGTGCTGCTGAGGCAGGTCGGAGATCAAGATGCAGTTCTTGATCAAGAGTAAGTTTAAAATAAAATTTCAGAGGGGCCAAGCAAGCAGACCCCTAGATTAGAGGGGGAACCCCTCTGAATGGCATCTTGGGCCCTTCATGCCCCAAGGCCCCTCTTTGCCCTTTTGGGGGGATGGAGCTTTCGGCTGTAATTGCTCCCTAGACTGCAGGAGGGAGGCCATCTTCATTAAGCTGGCAACCTCGGCACACAACGGTGGGGTTGGGGGGGTGGGGGGTGCTCTGCCACTAGTAAAATTCCGGCAGGACCTCTAAATTGCCCCAAATTGGGGCATTAACCATGAAAATTGGCATCCCACTTCCGTTCAATGGGCACCTAATCTGTCTCCCTGTCTGCCGCTGAGAAACTTCCCTGGTGGCAGGAATGCGTCGTGGAGCCATTCCCACGCAACTCCCCGTTACTTTCCCAGTCCCCTGCCTCCGGGCCTGCCATCCCGGGGCCAGGAAAATTCTACCTATAATGTTGATATATTCACATGTGTGCTTAACGCATGGTCAAGCGAGGTTATGCTCCTATAATCTGTGAAGGATTTTGAAGGAAGAAGAAAGATACCTTCTTTTTACTTTGTTATTTTAATATGGATAGCAAATAGCATCCATAAAAATATAAATGAATGCAAAATGATCAAAGAATACAAATGGAATAAAATTTATATTTTTTTCCAGGTAATGGAAAAATGCTCACTTTTCACAAATAATCAGTATTCAGCGTGCGCCAAAAACCTTAAACCAGGACGAGGTGCAGTGGGGTGAAAGTGTATGCCCTTAAATATTTGAGCAGAACTTGGTATTTTTGGCACTAAACCTAACTATTTAATGAAGTTGAACATGTACGTTTAAAGATATAAAATTTTGATAGTGATGTAAAAATAAATGATGTATTGATGTAGAGAGAGTGCTTTGGAAGACACTGTAAATGCTGAGCAGAGGATATTTGTTACTATGTTATGCAATTGCTCACCTGAGCACATATTGTAACAAATGGCCAATTTGTTACACTATTTATGATGTGAAAGCCCTGACTAATGTCAGTATTTTCTTAGATGAAGACCTGAAAATGTTCAGTTTGTTGGAGAAGGGAAAAAAAACTTTTCAAATTTGGAACAAGTCTGCTAACAACAAAAATCAATGTGGCATACAGCTTTCCTATGCACAGACAACAATAATTTAAAATTCGTGAGCAGCCAAAAAAAGGTATCAGCCAACCACAACGTACATGTAGCCATGATATTCTCAGGCTTTTGAAGCAGTTAACACCTGACCAACAAAAACTTGGAAAAGACTAACATCCTCCCCGTGCTGTGCAAAGTAGATGTGAAAATAGCTCAATGGGAGAATGCAAAGGCAGTTTCATCAGGAGACACTCGAAATACTGGTGAGCGGTTATAGGAAGACCAGGGCACATTTGTGATGGGGCAGACAACCCCCAACATGCAAAGAAAGCATGAAGTATGATTCATTTGTGATGTCAGCTGTGGCTGTGTGGTAGAACTCTCTCCTCTAAAGATTATGGGAGTAGCGAGGGAGTATTGCACTGTCAGATGCGCCGTCTTTCAGGTGATATGTTAAACAAAGTACCCAACTGTCCTCTCAGGTGCTTGTAAAAGATCCAATCGCATTATTTCGAGGAAGAGCAGTGGAGTTTGCCCCAGTGTCAATATTTATGGCAGATATTTATCCTTCAACATCTTTAAAGCAGATTATTTGGTCATTATTACATAGTTGGCTGTGGGGAAATTTGTTGCCGCGGTTCCTAAATTACAACAGTGACTACACCTCATTGGCTGTAAAGCGCTTTTGAGACATCCTGAGGTCCTGAAATGTGTTATATAAATGCAAGTCTTTCTTTCAGTATATCAGAGCATATTGCAAGAGTTCAAGATAAAGATGCTTGATTTGAAGAAAGTCACAAGGTCAAGGTCCACATATTACTGTGAGGTACGAACAGGAGGCATACATGAACTGGAGGGAAAGCCATAGCTGTAGAAGGTATAAACAAATAAAACTGTACTGACGGAGCACAATGATGAGATTGAAACAATTCCTAAATGTCTTAAAATTGCTGTATGTATTCTCAGTTACAGGATTGTTTGAAAATGATAAAAGAAAGTCAAAAGATAGAAAAATAATTTAACAAAAATCTACATCTGGAGGTTTCACATCTCTTGCAGGCAGTTGCTTTGCAAGTGCCAAAACTATTGAGGTAAGATGTTGAAATAACAAGAGATGAGCTGATAAAATACTATTCGGTGTAACAAACTGTAAGTGAACAAAGATCATTAAGATTAGGTAACCCAAATAAAAGCAGCCAGAAGTCAACAAGTTAATGAAAACCTTCAAGCTGTTGAGTAGGTAGTTTTACTTATAGCGAAGCAGATATCTCTAATGACTTCATCCTTCGCATTAAAAATGACATTTTCTCCAGACTGAATTTCCATGACTTTCACAGTTTCTGTTTCACTTTATATTGGATAAGAACAATCAATCTGGCTGCATCAAATTTCTGCTTATGACCTTTTCCAAATGATCAATAAAGCTGTCAACCAGTCAGCTTCGCAACCTACAGTCTTTGATACTGCAAGAAGTCATCTTATTCTGTTAGTATTAGTATGATCTTAGGGCTTCCATAATCATATTGATCTCTTTTACATTATGGACATGGTTTTCATAGGTTTTGCCCCAGGATTCAGAACTCTTCTTTGGCCTCCTTGTCTCGAGAGACAATGGGTAAGCGCCTGGAGGTGGTCAGTGGTGTGTGGAGCAGCGTCTGGAGTGGCTATAAAGTCCAATTCTAGAGTGACAGGCTCTTCCACAGGTGCTGCAGAAAAATTTGTTTGTCGGGGCTGTTACACAGTTGGCTCTCCCCTTGCGCTTTTGTCTTTTTTCCTGCCAACTGCTAAGTCTCTTCGACTCGCCACACTTTAGCCCCGCCTTTATGGCTGCCCGCCAGCTCTGGCGAACACTGGCAACTGACTCCCACGACTTGTGATCAATGTCACAGGACTTCATGTCGCGTTTTCAGATTCAGAACTAACACCAACAGAATTATGCACAGTGTGGTCTTAGTAGTGACATTTGGTCACTACAAGTTACATAAATTACATATTAACAGAAGTGCCTGTATTCTGTGCCAAAAATATGTCAAAAACTTTACAATATTATGGTGGCGGGTTCTGTTTTGAGTCAGCCATCTTAACATGATGCAAAGGATAGAGATAAATTAAAGAGGGTAATTTTGATTTTGTGTAATAGTATAAAACTGGTAATAGGGAATTGGCAGCCCATTTTAAATCTTTCCCAAGGCCTATTCGATCTGTTCAGTTTCCCACTAGGTGGGTTAGGTTAAAATGTGCCACTTCCCCACCGCCCCCCACCCCGCCCCCACCACCCCCCTCACACAATCCAAATCTTTCGTCATTTCTGTAAACTGAGAAACTAAAGAAAGAATTTGCATTAATATAACACCTTTCATAACCTCAGCATGTCTTCCAAGCTAATTAGGTTCTTTTTGAAATGCAGTCACTGTTGTAATGTGGGGGAATATGGCAGCCATTTTTCTGCACAGCAAAGCTCCACGCATGGCAATGCAATAAGAACCAGATAATCCCTTTCAATAGTGTTGATTGAGGGATAAATATTGGTCAAGAGCTTTTTCAAATTGTGGCACCCTAAACTTACTGCATCCCCATATTTTAAATCTTTCTAGGCTTCATCCACGATACATGCTAACTTAACCAATTTCAACTGACATGACATTGGGAAATTACAGTTCATAAGATCATTAGAAATAGGAGCAGGAGTAGGCCATTCAGCCCCTCGAGCCTGGTCTGCCATTCAATAAGATCATGGCTGATCTGATTGTGGCCTTTATTCCACTTTCCTGCCGGCCCCCCATAACCCTTGTCTCCCTTTGCAGATCAAAAATCTGTCCAACTTGAATATTTGCAATGACCCGACCTCCACTGCTCTCTGGGAAAGAGAATTCCAAAGATTAATAACCCTCTAAGAGAAGAAATTCCTCCTCATCTCTGTCTTAAAAGGGAGACCTCTTATTTTGAAACTGTGCCCCCTATTTCTAGATTCCCCCATGAGGGGAAAACATCCTCTCAGCATCTGCCCTCTCAAGCCCCCTCTGAACCTTATATGTTTCAATAACATCACCTCTCATTCTTCTAAACTCCAATGAGTATAGGCCCAACCTGCTCAACCATTCCTGATAAGACAACCCCTTCATCCAGGAATTGGCCTAGTGAACCTTCTCTGAACTACTTCCAATGCAAGTGTATCCCTCCTTAAGTACGGAGACCAAAACTATATGCAGTGCTCTAGGTATGGTCTTACAAATGTCCTGTGCAATTGTAGCAAGTCTTCCCTATTTTCATACTCCATCCCCTTGCAATAAATGCTCCTACATTCCTGGATTAGGGGGAGGAAATTCATCCATCATTTGCACTCCCATCTAGTAACTTCTGGAAACCTCTATGTGTGGGCATCTGATAGGGACAGATCAGGTCAGCTATGACAGCCTCCTACACCACAATAACAGCTGATACTGCTGATGTTTATCCTTCAATTAACATCATTAAAAAACAGATTATCTGGTCATTATCACAGTGCAGTTTGTGGGAGTGTGTGTACAAATTGGCTGCTGTTTTTCCTACATTACAACAGTGATTATGCTTCAAAAGTACTGTATTGGCTATAAAGTGCTTTGGGATGTCCAGATATTATGAAAGGTGCTATATAAATATCGTTTTTTTTTTTCTTTTCATTCTTGAACACATACCAAGAATTAATCACTATCTCCAGGAGAGGAGGATTAAGGGAAAATATGGGAATGTAAGTATTAAAAGGACACTTGCTAGAAATGGAAATAGCTTATTAAATTACGATAGTACATCATCTACCAGAACTATGAAAGATTGAAATCAATATTCAGCATTGTCAATAACAAATGTTTACTAGTATGATATGATTTAAGATTCATTTAGCATTGCAGACAGAATCATTGTGACTAACAGTATATTAAATGCTCCCAAGATAAAATACTTTAAGGTCAGAGACTTTGACATGCTAAGATATTCAGCAATTTATTGATTACTTCTCTTTCCCGTTTACATTTGGCTCTTAAGTTTTTCATTTTTTTTTGGGGTGGAGCGGGCAGAGTTATTTAAAGAAGCAGTGTCTCTGCAGGTGCCCTCGAAGTTGTAGTGATTTTAACCTTTCAATCAGGATTGACTTCAACCAATAGGGTATGAATGTTTAATCAGAGTTTACAACAGGATATGACACACAGTCATACAGCAAAGACAAAAAACCATGACAAATAGCAAGTACTGGTCCACGTCAGGCAAGATGATTGGCATGCCTCTTCTTTCTCTTTTTTTCTTGGTGCTTCAGGTCTTCACAACATCTCAAACTATCCAAGAGTGTTCACATGAATCTAACCTTAGGAGTTTCTCTCCACGGCCTACTGCACTGAGGCTTCCCAAAGTCTCTCACTTTATACCCTTTTTCAGGGGTGGACACCTGGATGGATTATTGATTGGCTTTATGATCCTACAAAGGTTTACTTTATTTCAAAATACCCTATAAAATGTCAAGTTATTTGGCTAAAGCATGGTGTGAATAATCTGCCTTTAATATCCTCCCTCTGCCATTAATTTCTTCAGCCTTCACATGTACCTTCTGTCCTTGATCAATCAGGCTTTTATGGCCGGAATTTTATGTCAGGCTGGAGACCCGCCCACCAGCCAAAAAGTCAGGGGCAAGCCCGCCTCCACCGGGCCTGGAGCCACTCAGTGATTTTACATGGCACAGGACCTTAATTGGCCTCAGGTAGGACTTCCACCCCTCTGAGGCAGGAAGTCCTACCTCCAAGAACTGCTGGCCAATGAGTGGGCTAGCAGCTCTTCAGTCTCAACAGCGACACCGGGAGCAGTGGCCACTGCTAAGACTGCACCCAATGGGAGGAGCAGCAATGGAGAAGGCCCCGGAATTAAGGTAAGTGTGTGGGGCTTCACTGACGACAATCAGCAGGGCCCCGGCAAGGCAAGGGGGGGTGGTCAGGTGGTGGTGGTGTGCGGGGAATGTGCTGCAGTGGGGGCGGCTTTTGTATGGGGGGAGCCTCCATGGGGCACAGGGTGCCCGATCAGGAGGACCCTCCCCAGCCTGCAAGGAGGCCGCCAGGTTTTCCTGGGCAGCTTCCTGAGATCCTGAGCCCCTGGGAGGCGGCCTTTAAGTGGCAATTAGTTGGCTACTTAAGGGCATTAATTGGTCTGGGGTGGGTGGCCACTTGTCACCACTGTTGCTGCTTGTAAAATTGCAGCATAGGCTGGAAGGCGACAGGAATGGCACTCCCCACCCCACCTCCCGTTCAATTTTATGTCCCTCCCCTGCCTCCAGCCTGCTCCTGTGGGGGCCGTAAAATTACAGCCTATATCATCCTTTCCTTATATCATCTCACGTTTTTTATGATCAGTTGCATGTTCTCCAGAAACATTCCACCTCTG
This sequence comes from Heterodontus francisci, assembly GCF_036365525.1. Classification (NCBI taxonomy): domain Eukaryota; kingdom Metazoa; phylum Chordata; class Chondrichthyes; order Heterodontiformes; family Heterodontidae; genus Heterodontus; species Heterodontus francisci. The sequence goes on from NC_090397.1 coordinate 36,317,491, forward strand.
GCCTTCAAAGATACGTCACAGAAGTTTCATTATTTGTACCTGCTCCACTATCAGTGATTTATATCTAAAGCTGTTCAGAAGGCCTGTTAATGAGCTGTTCATAAAAGGCCATTCAGTCCAGTATCAAACGGTTGAACCATAGAGTGATTCACTAAAGTAACCTTTAACCTACTTCCACACACTAATAACATTTCAGCAGGCATCTTAATTAAGCAATGTTAAATGAGAACATTAGCCCAGCTTTTTTGTATGGTTATCTATTTATGCATTTATCCAGCAATGACCCCTTGTTTTGGTTGGAAATCATTACCTAAGAATATTCATTCCACTTACTTTGTTCTTAGGGAAACTAAACCTTAATCAGCTTCCAGTAAAATGAAACTTACAATACTAACTTATTCCTTTACTTATTTCAAGTTGATGACTAACTATCTGTCTATTCCAAGCATATTTCTAATTTCTAACAAATTGCACAAACCTATTTTCTTGTCACTTATAACTTGTTAGTCCCAAACGTGATAATAAGTGGTGAGTGACAATAATGGTTCTTAAATCCAAACTATCTTGTGTTTCACACTAGTGGACATTTTCCCCAGAGAAACACTCAAGAAACATGTTAGTCCAAAGCAAAGTTGACAAATGATAATTGGTTCACTATTTTGTAGTGATTGTACATTTGGTTAGACATTTTATTATGCTGTCAATTTGGAGTGAATTTTTCTTTTTCAGTGAGTTATAAATACTTATTGCTTATTATTTGCTTATTTAAAATGCAGTGAGTTGAACACAGATAGACCAGTACAATCTGTCTTCTTGATTAGACAGTTTCTGAATCCTGTAACTAATGCAATTAGATATGAATGGCTTAAGCACTACTGAAGTTTCTAGCTGCCAAGCATGTTTATGCTTTCAATGTTGGACATTTTGGCTGACTAACAAAATGGAGGTATATAGATGCCAGGTCAGGCAAAGGTTGGCACAATTGATCTCACATCCAAAATGGATTTCAGTTATTTTGCTTTGAGCCAGTGGCAGAGCTACACCAAGTGCAGAGTCTTGGCTTCTCAATTTATCTTTTTTTAAATTAAACTTGATGATTGCCTTTCATTTTCTAATAATTGAAAAAGGTTGTCTATTCTAGTCGTTCTTTTTACTCAATAGATAGTAGGTTGAGTCAAAGGATGAGAATCAGTGCTCCATGAAGTCATGTTAGTATGAAAAGCCTGCCTTCACCCATTTCATAAAGATGCAGGCAGTCAATGTGACTAGTGTTTCCAATCACGCTGTTGTTCAGCTAATGTTGGTACTGCCTTGTTAGGTGCAGTATAAAGACAGCATTAAATACGATGTGCGCATTAACAACAATTGGTTGTTGTACAACAAGGAGAAAAATCAATACAAAAATGTTAATTTGCTCTCATCGATATGCTGGTAGATAGCAGGCAGTGAAGTTGACAGTACAAAGAAATAAGTAAAACTGGAAGAGATGTGTTCTGCTCTCCCTACTTACACAAAGGAACCAATGTTCCTTATCCTGTTTTCTAGAACTGCTCTAAGTGTCTCGAATTATCTGCTAAATTATTGTCTTCATTTGTGGTCAAGGAATTGCATAATCGGATTTTATTAATTATTTTAAAATCTCAAACTATCAATTAACCTAACAACGCCCCAGTGTAGAAGGGCCCAGTGCTTATTCCTAGGACTTAATTTAGCCTTGAAGTAAGTGATCATTGTCTATGCAAGATCCATAATTGAAATTACCAGAAAATTCCATATGCTCAGATTTTGTGAATGAGTCTTCTGCAGATTTTTGATGCTTATAGAATTTAGTACCTTCAGTGACACAGAATTCAAGCAAACCAAGAGATTTTTGCTTTCTTTGTCAATTTCACAGTCATGTTAAAAAATTGTGATGTTGAGGAATGAGATTGTCAAATAACAGCTATAAATCACGACATTCTTTAGATTTATTGTGCACCATTGTGATATGTACTCTGGGATTAAATCTGGCAATTCACTTAGTACATCTGTTTTGTATTGTGTGATCACTGATGACTTGCAAATGCCATCACAAAGTCAGAGAATTATTCACTTTTGTCAGTAAATCAGAAATCTTTGTGATTTAGCATTCATTCAGTTAGGTATCAGGTTAGCCACTGATTTAATGGTTTCATATAACTAGGCTTATCTCTTTTGCTTTTGTTTGTGAGGTATTGTATAACAGAAGTATTATAGCAAGGTCTGACTGCAAAAGATACTTCCTGAAGCATTCCTGCCACGTGAGCATACCAGTCTTGATGCTGTAAAAATGACTTTAATAGATAAATTTTATTTTAATAAATTTAATTTAACTATTACTTGGAAACAAAATAACCTAGCAGAAAACACATTTTAATGCCTAAGGGTGCATTTTTAAATATAAGGATGTTGAACTGGAGTTTTAAATTATATAAAGCCTCCATTGTCGTCAAATTATCTATCTGCTAATAAATAAGCAAAGTGGGAAATTCCTTTGAAAAAAAAAATGTATTCCTTTAAAATGTTACATTAAAAAGTTATGATCTAGACTTGATCATCTGGAGGATTGGTTGAATATGTGGCTTAATATCATAAAATGAGGGAATAGATTTTAATGGATCCAGTGGTCATAGAGGTTTCTAGATCTCTTTAAATGTCATAATGTTGGAGAATGTGGGATCTGGCTTTATGACATTCTACATATTTCTGCATTCCTACTCCAAAGTAAATAGAGTTTGGTCTTAAAATCAATGGTTAAAAGGCTACCTATTAAAGTAAGGATTATCTCCATCTTCAATTGTATTCAAACAAATTCCTGTTATGTGTTTTTACTGCTGCATACTTCTAAAGTAGTCCTGATCCTATGGTCTCATGAGGAAATTTTTAAAAAAATTAATGTGTTATTTTATTGAGCTTCTCCTGGCCCTGATTTTTCTTCATGTTAGGTGGACTTAGAAAGAAATCTATGTCCGCTTCCCCACTCTGATCCATGGTTAAATAGTCAGTCCTTAATGAGATCAGTATATTTAAAGAATGCCCCCACCAATTTCTACCAGGGGTCCTTTATACCTGCTCAGAAGAGGAGCTTAAAACTGTTGCCTACAGGATCAGGAGCAGGACATTGCTGAATAATTTTTCTGCCCTATCCTACAAAGTAGTTACATCTACTGCATGTAGCACCATAAAAGTTTTATATACATTATATATATATATATATATAGATGTAATATATATAATGTTAGTAGAATATTTTTAAGTGTTTTAAATGGCTAAGTCCCCCAATGTGTTTTGCTGCAACATTTTAGCCAGAGAGTGAATATGAAGGAAGGTGGGTTAGGGCTGGAATCTTGGTCTTGGTGCTTGCAAACACAGGAAGCTTAGTAAAAGAGAATTCTGAAGTTTCCTTTGGCTATAACTCGCAGGTCAATAGTTGATCCTTACCTGGATTAAAAAAAGCTGGGTGCTTGGAGGTCCACATAGCTAACATGGGAAACTACTCTCATCTGCAGGATTTGACTGCCATAAAATAATTAATGCTTTGATAAAACAACCTTGCACATTCCAGAGGGGGTAGACTGTGACTCGAGGCAAGAAAGAAGTTGAGGCTGTGAACTATCTGCAGTCAACAGAGCTAGAACGATGGTATAATTTATGACTAGCACATAAGATCAGGGTTGTGTCCATGCAGCCTAACATGGCTTCTCCCTGTTCAACGTTAGAGATTTTTTGGGTCAATTGAAAGTCCTCAGTCTCACAGGCAGCCTAGAGAGCCAGAACTGATCACCCCAGACCTAGGAACCAAAATGTGTTAATTGCTTGTCATTTAATATAATGCCATGGAGCAGTTCTGTAAGAACAATATTGTTATTCGTCAATATATATTGAAGCTTGTTGTTTGAAACCACTTGAGCCAGAATAATACAGAAGTAACCACAGTATAATTAATTTAATAGTCTTTCATATATATGATATATATTAATCCAATATGACTAGAGTCCCCTAAGGACAGTGCAGCCAAAAAGATCATATTAATTTTCTAATCCTCCCAGAATTGGTGCAGATTTAAAAACCTTGATCCAGTTTGGCTACGGGAAGATGCTAGATACTGTATATAAGACAAATTGATCTGTAGTTTAATTTAATCCTATGCTATAAATGCCTGCTCATCGCAAATCTTCAAACCCACTTGGAGAAAAAGATAGAACAAAGAGGCTGAAATACAGCTTTTCCAAACGAAGGCTCAATACATTTATTCGGGATGGTAAGAATGATCCAGTAGATATGATCCTTATATTGGGAATAGAAAATAAAAGTAAAAATGAACAGTCCATTAACTAAAATACACCAAAGCACAAGAGGAAATTTTATTGGTTCAATTGTTTGAGATCACGTATTTTGACGGGAAAGGTGATGACACTGTCAGAAAAGCAATTGTTCATGTTCAAATTGAGTTTTTTTTTTGTTAAACATTTATGCAGCTGGTAACTGACAGTGTTGCATTTGTTCTCCAAAATTTATTTGAATATTTTCCTTTCAGTAACTTGCAATAATTTGTAAAACCATTTTTAATCCAACTGTTTTAAAATCCTGAATGGAGCAATATCCATTGGATTGTCTGTACATTTTTAACACTTCATTTCTAAATGTAATTGATTATCCCAGTCGTTCTTCACTAACATTAAATATGCAACTAATGTTTTGATGTCATTGAGCAGGGCCATGCACATGGCTGTAAGTTTGCTTGACCAGAATGTGTTGCAGCTAGCAGTGAAACTCAGTGCTGTCAACTTCACATCAGTGTAAAGCAAATGCCTGCATTATAACATCGGCATTATATTTACTTGGCTATCTGCTAGCATCTTGCTCATAAGAATATTATAACATAACTAATCTAAAACAAAGAGCACTTCTGTTGCATGGTATTTATCTAGAATGTATGCATTTGCATATATTTTTATTGCCATGTAAAACACATATGATTCCAAATAATGATTGTGGATGTTTTTTTTGCTGAGATGAAGGCTATGCCCTGCGATCACGAGCGGTGCAATTATTTCATTGTTGATTTTTGAGTCAAAAGCCAACAAGAGGCAGCTTAAACTGCCACTGAAATGTGCAGGGAGAATAAATGCTGAATTCCGAATATTGTAACAGTAAATTATCTGTTATTGAATTAGCTTTTAAATGCATATTTATAATATAAGCCATAGGGTTTGTCATCAGTCAGGTGATTGCAGATTAAAATAAGCAGTACCATAAGTACATCAAGGCTGGTTGATATTGAGTACAATTAAAACATGACTGCTAATGCAGACAATATTAATGTAAGCTTTTTTAAAAAAAAAAATGTGGTCTTAGATAGATGGCTTATAGCCATATTTTTTGATTGCTCTTTGCTGTTTTACAAGGTAGCCACAACTCTGAGACAGGCTCAATAAATCTGTAAAGTTAGTTAAAATGAAAAGTAAAGCTGACAAACGCCTGATTCTAATCAAGGTGAAGCAATTGTGTTCCACATAGCTGGTAAATAAAAGCTGACAATTCATTTAGATTTGATGATGCATGTCCAGAGCTGTCGACATTTGGCAAATTTTAGTTATGTAATTTTCAGTAGCTAGGCAGAAATGAAATGAATCTACAGCCTCATGCCAAGCATATAAAGCACCTCCGTATTCCCTAATACAGTCTCAGCCTTGGCTCAGTGGCAGCATTCTTGCATCTGAGACTGAAGGCTCAAACAGCATTCCAGAGCTTTGAGCATATTATCTTGGTCGACGTTTCAGTGCAGTAGTGAGGGAGTAAAGATGTTACACTAAGGCTCAAAGATCACATGGCTCTATTTGGAGTAAACAGGGGAGTTTTTCCAGTGTACTGGACAACATTTACAAAGGGACATAGACAGACTAAGTGAGTGGGCAAAACTGTGGCAGATGGAGTTCAATGTGAGGAAGTGTGAAGTTTTCAACTTTGAATCTGAGAAAGTTAAATTGCCAGTTCTACAGTTGTAAGACAAATATGAAAAAAGACTTGAAGAGTTGTTCTTTTTATGTTCAAACAATGCTGATTATGGGGTGATATAATAAAGTTTTAAGATTATTAAAGCGTGGAAAAGGACATTTAGAAGTAGTAATACAAAAGCAAAAATACTATGAATGCTGGAAATTTGAAATAAAAACAGAAAATGCTGGAAATACTCAGCAGGTCAGACAGTATCTGTAGAGAGAGAAACAGAGTTAATGTTTCAGGTCAATGAAACAATGAAAGGCCATTGACCTGAAATGTTAACTCTTCCTCTCTCCATCGATGCTGCCTGATCTGCTGAGTATTTCTGGCATTTTCTGTTTTTATTATAGTTCAAAGCAGACTGTTTCTAGTAGTTGGGGTGTGTGGGTGGCGATGAGGAAGATGTCAGGAATGAAAGGCTGTACATACAAGATTACATGTAACAGATTTAAAACAGAAAGCAGGAGAAACCTCTTCACACAGAATTGTGAGGCTGTGGAATTCACTTCCAGGGTAAGTGGTTGAGGCAGAAACTTTGTCAATATTCAAGATTAGTGGATAGATGGAAGGAAGGAAAAGGGGTCTAAGGGATATGGGAACAAGTTGGATAAATGTGATTAGAATGAATTGCTCACATGCATGGTAAACTCCTACACAACAACAACTTACATTTATATTGCTCTTCTAACACAAGAAAACATCCCAAGGCATTTCACAGAAGTATAAGACAAATATTGACACTGAGGCAAAGTAAAAGATATTAGACATTGTGACTGAAAGCTGGGTCAAACAGGTAGGTTTTAAGGAGGGTCCTGAAGCAGAGAAGAAAGGTGGAGAGGCTTAGAGAGGGAATTCCAGAGCTTAGAGCCTTAATAGCTTAAGGCATGGGCTGGTTGAACAAATAGCCTATTCCTTGTAATCACTTCTGTGTAGTTCCTTATACTGTGAATTTATGAAGGCCTATTTTACATGCCTCTTCCGGGCAGAAACAGGGTTGTTGGGTTGTAGTGGCCTCAAAATAATACTGGGTAATTTACTGCCCTGCTTTTCCTGGCACCTCGGCTGCTGCCATCTTGGTAGGATCTGGAAATGTGTTACCCAGAGGTTGTGTATTCAGTGGCATTCCTGCTTCTGAATGGGTTGCCACCCACTGGGAAGCAAGGAAAGATGCTTTTGCCACAGCATTTTAAAAGACTGTAACTGTTTACAGAGCCAGAAGCAATTAAAACTGAGGAAGGCAGGGAGAGCCAACAGAGGTCTCAAATGGCTGAAAATGGAGCAGCCCATTGGGACATCCAGAATTTTCAGAGGTTTCCATAGGGGTTCTGTTGGCAGAGAATGAAAGACCATTGTGATAGTATAAAAGGCTGAAAATTAGTTGGCAGCCTTATTTACATCTCCACAGATTTTTATTTCCATTTACTTCCATTTGGTGTCCAAGACAGGAAGAGCCAGAGCAAGGTGGTGCAGCTGAAATGGAGGGAGGTGGCTCGGGCAATCGCCCATGGAGAGCAACACAGTACTGGATAAGGTTTAATGACCACAGAAGTGACAGGAAAGCTAAAGCCTTGCAATACCCTTGTCTGGCAGGTCATAGGGGAATGGTAGCAAAGTGGGTATGTTACTGGACTAATATTCCACAGGTCTGGAGTAATGAACCTGAGACATGAGTTCAAATAACACCACAGCAGTTATGGAATTTGAATTCAGTTAATTAATGAAAATAAATCTGGAATAAGAAGCTAGTATCAGTAATGGTGGCCATGAAGCTGCCAGATTGTCATGAAAACACATCTGGTTCACTAATGTTGTGATGGATTCCGCCTGTGCAGACTGCTACCTGAGCAGTTGAATGTACTGCCAGGTACACATGACTTTGGATTCAAAGCTTGCATTTTTTTCTGAGACAGGCATTTACTGGAGAAGGGAACTGAAAGCTTCAGTGTTCTGGAGAAGACAGAACTGATTAGGACCAGTTAAACGAACAGTCATAGGATCAGAGGTGACTAGAGACATGGGACTAGAGCCCAGCTTTTAGCTGACAAGATTTCTGTCTACAGTGTGTTGAAGCAAGCAAGAGGGTGTGGTTGTTTTGATGAGACAGACTGCTGTGATTAGAACCTGTTTTTCTGGAAGCTGACCCTTGGCAAATACAAGTCGCTACTGCTGTTTTCTGTGACTTAAATAGTTACTTAAGGCGACACAAGTGAAGCTACATCAAGACTGTCGTGAACAAAATAACGGAAGATCTGGAAATGTGCGCAGTTTTGGTGGAGATGGTATCGGTGGAGTTCAGATTGCAGGGGAACTGCTATCAAATAGAAATCGACATTTGCATCTTGGAAGACAGGATCTGGAGATCTACTTGAACAGCTCGAAGACCTGAATGATTTTGTGGCTATAATGGGTACTATCTTTGCTGAGAGGACTGCCAAAAAGACTTGAGAGCTATCTTTGTTCCATCTGATAATTAATGCGTATTCTTTAAGCTATACTTACTTGCTATGATCATAACAGGAACCAATCAGACAAGTTGTCTTGAGTTAACAAAGAAAGGGGATAACTTTATTGTACCGAAACCAAACTATTAAAATAATAAACAACATGCCAACTTTTACTCTCAAACACATACTAGAGGTTTACACACACACACACACACACACACACACACACACATACACACACACAAATAGGTTACAGAGTGGGGAAAGATAGATTGGTTCAGTTAGAGTCCATATAAAAGTCATACGGTCTGTGGAGTTTGGTGATTCGGCTTCTAGCTGAGCTCAGTGGTCCTGAGGCCTTTAGTTTGAAGAGGTAGATGACTGGTTCAGTGAGTGCCTTGGAGATAGCGATGTGGATGATTCCCTCCAACGGGGTTTCTGATTGTAGCCAGAGTATGCAAAGCTGGTCAGTCAACAAGCAGGATTTAAAAGTTTTCAAGTTTGAATGGAGAGAGAGGGACCCCCACTTAGGGTCTGCTCATATCAGAGTCCAGTTGCTTCTCCTCTGCTGCAGAGAAAACACCAGCTTAAAACCACAGATGGGGAGGGCCTTGTCACATGACAGTCACTCAAGCATTCAAAAATAGAAGTTAGCAATATTTTGCTGCTTGCTGAGAGAACAGGTAGTTCCTTTAAGTTTCCTGGGTCTTGGTTCTTGCTGGTACATTGCACAGACATTTTGTTGCCCTTCTCGCAGTCCTTTGCAATGTAGGATACAGTGTTGCAAATTAGGTGATCATCTTAAGCTGAAATGATAACATTGCTGGCAGCTTGTCATTTTAAAATGTCTTTGAAAAAAATATATAAATTCAGATCTCCTGTCAGGGGAAAATTATCATTCAACAAAACACATTGGTATAACAAGGACATATCGTGGGTCAAGGTCAAGTGTTACTACAAGATGCCAAGGTTCAGGCAATAAGAGACATTCCTGTACCCAAGACAAAGAAAAAAGTGTCCCTCTTCCTCCATCGTACACTGCCCCACTTTCCTGGATGGGTGCAGCTCCAACAACACTCAAAAAGCTTGACACCATCCAGGACAAAGCAGCCTGCTTGATTGGCACCCCATCCACAAACATTCATTCCCTCCTCCACCGACACACAGTGGCAGCAGTGTGTACCATCTACAAGATGCACTGCAGCAATGCATCAAGGCTCCTTTGACAACACCTTTCAAACCCACAACCTCTACCACCTAGAAGGACAAGGGCAGCAAATTCATGGGAACACCACCACCTGCAAGTTCCCCTTCAAGCCACACACCATCCTGACTTGGAACAAATTCGCCATTCCTTCACTGTCGCTGGGTCAAAATCATGGAACTCCCTTCCTAACAGCACTGTGGGTGTACCTACACCCCAAGGACTGCAGCGATTCAAGAAGACCATTCACCACCACCTTCTCAAGGGCAATTAGGGATGGGCAATAAATGCTGGCCTAGCCAGCGGCACCCACATCCCATGAACAAATAAAAAAAATGATTTTTGGGTATATGTGGTTTCTACAGGAAATTGTCCCTAATTTCAGCACAGTAGTCACCCCATTGTCGAGCCTGTAGGGGTAGGAATGGTACTGCTCCAAGATGATGATGTTGGAAATGGAATGGCCTGTTAGCTACTTTTCTAGGAAGCTTAACATCAAAGAAAGTACTTGACCATCGAAAAAGAAGCTTTTAGTCTTGTATTGGCTCTGCAACAGTTTGAAGTATATGTAACCAACTGGTTTATGCAGAACACAACCCACTTGTGTTTCTAGAAAAGTTCCAAACAAAGAACCTCAGGTTGTTTCACTGGAGTTTGATGTTACAGCCCTTTACCCTAAATATTGTACATGATGCAGCGAAAAGCAATGTAATTACTGATGCTCTGTCCAGAGTTTAAAGAAGGGTTGTAAGAGTAAAGGAAAGCTCTGTGATATGAACACATCACCATGTTTGAATCCTATTAATTCTAATTTTGTTATTAGTTAAGCCTTATGATTTTGTAAATATGATAAGTGGAATTGTGGAATGTGAAAATGTTTGCTGTACAGTATGTAATAAGCAAGTTGTTAAAATATTATGATATTAAGAACTTACTGTATTTTTGAACTGTTCTAAAGAAAACCTTATTAGAGCAAAATGTTATTTTTCCCAAGGAAGGAACTGTGATGGAGTCCATTTGTGCAGACTGCTATCTGGACGGATGACCGGTTGAATGTACTGCTCCGTGCACTGACTTTGGATTCTAAGCTTGTATTTTTTCTGACACAGTGGCGTGCTTTGAAGTCAGCGGTCCGCCCACGTGCAGCGGCCACCACTAAGCCCCCTCGATATTATGCGCGGACTCATTAGTATCACGGTGAAGCACAGCCCTCCCCATATTACGTGGGAAGAGGCAGGAGATCCAGCGCCATGACAGACATTGGCTCAGCCATGTCACGGATGCTGGGGCCCTATTTAAAGCGCCCCAGCACCTGCTTCCTGACAGCCGCCAAATAAATACTTACCTCACGATTGAAGAGTGGGGATGCTGTCAAACTGGCAGCAAAGCAGAAAGTTCTGGAGAAACTCAGCAGGTCTGGCAGCATCTGTGGTCACAGAGCGGAAAGTTAACTCTGCTTCTCTCTCCCCAGATGCTGCCTGACCTGCTGAGTTTCTCCAGCACTTTCTGCTTTGCTGCCACATACTTAATCTGCATTGTCCCAGTGTCCTGCACAGTTGAGAACCTCCTCTTCCACTCAAGTGTAACATTCCTTCTTGTAGGCATGCTGCACTTGGGTGAATAATCTTAATTTTGCACATACCAGGACATGAGACTAAATTGTATCATAAAAGGCAAATACACAACAGAAATAAAAGCATAATTTAAGAATATTTACATTCTATGGGCTTGTAATGACCTGACTGTGAAAAGTCACAGACTAATAAGCATTTGGAATCTGTATTCATTTCTCTGCTAACAGTTATGTGAAAAGACATTTAACTGGAATTAAAAGTACTTCTTAAAGAATCAGGAAAATATGTTTATATTCTAGCTGCATTGCAAACCAGAAATATTACATCAGTAATGATGATCAGCTGCTGTAGAAGCAAAGTGTACGTAAACATGTGTCGATCTGTTATAGCTGAAAAACCAGGACAACAGCATAAATTTCCTTACTAGTCCTGCATTAGCTTTCAAACATGTACAAGAAAAGCCTTGCAGCCAGAAGTTAAAGTGGTTACACTGTGGAATCACCTTTGCATTTAAAGCACCCAGAGCAAAAACCAAAGATGGCAGAGGGGTGCTATAGGGTGGCCCCACAGTTCAGTGATGCCTCCCTGCTCACTCTTTTCCAGGCTGTGTGGGCAAGGCGGGAGGTCCTTTTCCCCAGCGATGATGAGTAAGTAAGATGAGGCCCTCCCACCCGACCAAGGCAGCCTGGCTGGAGGTGGCAGAGAAGGTAAGTAGCCTTGGGGCCAACCAGCGTCAAAGGGTCCAATGCCGGAAGAGGATGAACGATCGTTCCCCCAACCAGATGGGGCCCTCCAGGCCTCGTGTGCACAAAGTACGTCCACCAAAGGACACCACAGCCAAAGGACAATCTAATCAGCAGCCTTCCTCCAGTCAGGTTGCAAGCGCAGAAGTGGCACTACGAAGGAGCATCCACAAGCGTTTCCAAAAACCACCATCTCACAAATGGGTCTACACGTGTGACACAACACTGTGAAAAGCTCAATCTCTAAATCTTCTTCACGAACATGTGTGTTGCTTTTACTGTGTGAATGACGTGTGCCAGCATGTACCGATTGTGTCTCCTCCCATTACATCATTAGCCTTTCAGAACTGTCAATGCAATAACATCATTGCCATGCCAGTATTACTCATGTGCATCTCCATGGATGCAGTAACATGGACAATGGCTCAGTCTGCTGCTGCCTCTAATGGTTCAGACAAAGATGTTGCAGATGCAGACTGATGCACAGCAGGTGATCGAGGGTGCTGTGTGGCTTGCAGAGCTCATGGTGGTTCCTATGGAGCAATGACCCTTTGATAAGCCGCTGCCATGCATCCCTAGCTCACTGCTCACCCTGAAAGTGAAGCCTGGGTGCCCTTTGACCTGCTGTACTCCTTTCCTATTGTAAGTCCTCAGTGTCCTCAAAGTCCAAGGAGGATTCCTGCTGACGTCTCCTCTCATTGTGCCAGGCCTGCCCCCTATAGGGTGCACAGTTGTGCAGAGCACAGCGAGCAGCAAAGAAAGGAGCTGCCATTTGCAGCTCATAGTACAGGGCACCAACCGATCTATCCAGGTAGTGGGAGTGTATTTTCAGCATGCCGATCGCCTGCTCAATGGTGGCTGTTGTATCTGTGTGACTAGCATTGTATCTCTCCTCTGCATCAGTGGTGGGATCTCTCACTGGTGTCAGGATCCATGTCTGCAAGGGGTATCCCTTGTCTCCAAGAAGCCACTCCTCCATCTGAGCCATTTCAATGAACAGCAATGGCAGCTGAAACTGGTGCTAGATCCAGGCATCATGGCAGCTGCCTGAGAAGCGGGCACATATTTGCATGAAACGTCTCTGGTGATCACATACCAGCTGTACCTAGATTGAGAGGAATCCCTTAAGGGTAACATTGGCACAAAAGGTGAAGTCACACGGGATCAGAGGTGAGCTGGCAAGATGGATACAGAACTGGCTCAGTCACAGAAGACAGAGGGTAGCAGTGGAAGGGTGCTTTTCTGAATGGAGGGCTGTGACTAGTGGTGTTCCGCAGGGAGCAGTGCTGGGACCTTTGCTGTTTGTAGTATATATAAATGATTTGGAGGAAAATGTAGCTGGTCCAATTAGTAAGTTTGCGGACGACACAAAGGTTGGTGGAGTTGTGGATAGTGATGAGGATTGTCAGAGGATACAGCAGGATATAGATCAGTTGGAGACGTGGACGGAGAAATGGCAGATGGAGTTTAATCCGGACAAATGTGAGGTAATGCATTTTGGAAGATCTAATACAGGTGGGAAGTATACAGTAAATGACAGAACCCTTAGGAGTATTGAAAGGCAGAGAGATCTGGGCGTACAGGTCCACAGGTCACTGAAAGTGGCAACACATGTAGGTAAGGTAGTCAAGAAGGCATACGGCATGCTTGCCTTCATCAGTCGGGGCATAGAGTATAAAAATAGGCAAGTCATGCTGCAGCTGTACAGAACTTTAGTTTGGCCACACTTAGAATATTGCGTGCAATTCTGGTCGCCACACTACCAGAAGGACGTGGAGGCTTTGGAGAGGGTACAGAAGAGGTTTACCAGGATGTTGCCAGATCTGGAGGGCATTAGCTATGAGGAGAGGTTGGATAAACTCGGATTGTTTTCACTGGAACAACGGAGGTGGAGGGGCGACATGATAGAGGTTTACAAAGTTATGAGTGGCATGGACAGAGTGGATAGTCAGAAGCTTTTTCCCAGGGTGGAAGAGTCAGTTCCTAGGGGACATACGTTTAAGGTGCGAGGGGCAAGGTTTAGAGTGGATGTGCGAGGCAAGTTCTTTACACAGAGGGTGGTGAGTGCCTGGAACTTGCTGCCGGGGGAGGTGGTGGAAGCAGGTACGATAGCGACGTTTAAGAGGCATCTTGACAAATACATGAATAGGATGGGAATAGAGGGATATGGTCCCCGGAAGTGCAGAAGGTTTTAGTTTAGACGGGCATCAAGATCAGCGCAGGCTTGGAGGGCCGAATGGCCTGTTCCTGTGCTGTACTGTTCTTTGTTCTTTGTAACATCTGCAGCTGGTAACCTGGCGGGAGGCCTGATGGCTACATGGGTGCAGTCTATGACCCCTTGCACCTTTGGTTATCTGGAAATGGTGCCGAAACCAATGGCCCTCTGGGCCTGGCTGTTAGGGTCCTTCCTGAAGTGGATATACTCACTGGCCTCCGGTATAGGGCATCAGTGAACTCCCTAATGCAACGGTGCACTGCTGACTGTGTGACCCCACAAAGGTCTCTGGTGGGCCCCTGAAATGATGCATAGGTGTAAAGGTTAAGAGCCACTACCACTATGAGGACCATGGGCATAGGATGTCCACCGAAGCCCATGAGCTGCAGGTAATCGTTGAGCAGGGCACAGAGATGTGTTACCACCTCTCTGTACATCCACAGTCGCCTCTGTCACTGACACTCTGACATCTGCTGGTATGATATGTGTGACCTGTAGATGCGTGGCATTCTATAGTGGCGAGCTCCCCTTGGGGGCTGCTGCTCACGACCGGGAGCCTCTACATGGGCTGCACCTGCCTGTTGGTTTTGCCTGCGGCGCATAAGGATCCTCAGGAGAAGCAGATCACACAATCTAGGATGAGCCAGACCCATCTCCATGTGGCAAATAAATTGTATCCTTCACTTATTCGAAGATTCCTAACAGGGCAGGCATTGTTGTTGACAGGTACATCAGGTGCTTTCAAGGATCAACTATGTGGCGTGGCATTCCCCATCTTAGCTCACACTAAGAGTGGCTCAGGATGACTACATAAAGATTCTACCAGCTGCATCGATTGCCCCACCGGCCAGATAACTTTTACACTCCTACCCTTTCTGGCACCCTCCCCACACGTAGGGTGACTAGAGTGCCATTGCTCCTTCACATATACAAACAAACAATGGCACAGAGCGGACACCGTTTATGGAGGGAGGATACACAGTAACTCCCTTCATGCCTGCACAGCTGTGCCCCCAGTAATCCCATCGCCCCTCCCACCTCCCTTCAAGTATGCAGAGTTGAGACCCCGATAAGGCCATCCCCCCTCCCACCTCCCTTCCAGGATGCAGAGTTGAGACCCCAATATACAGAGACTTACCTACACTGTCTCCGATTGTTCCCTCTTCTGCTGTCCCGCCGGCTCCTCTCCTTCGTGAACGGGATGGCACATGACAGCCACCTGTTCAACGAAAAATGAGGAACTGAGGAGTGGTGAGCAGCGGGATGCATAATCAGGCAAGGTAAGTAGCGCATAGAATGTGTAAATTGGGGTGCTGCCATGAGCGGCGAGGGGGCTGGACTGAGGTCCTGCCGCCGCCGGTAAGATGCAACGGGGCCTTCCCAGTGTTGAGGGTCATGGCAGGCCTCTCCAGGAAGAATTTTCCGGGCCCCCAACCATGACCCCCGACGCTGAGGGGCTAGTAAAATTCAGCCCAGTCATTTACTGGAGAAGGAAACTGAAAGCTTCAGAGTTCTGGAGAATACCAGTTAAAACAAACAGTCAGAGGATTAGAGGTGTGACCAGAGACATGGGACTGGAGCTCGGGTTTCAGTTTACAAGAGTACAGTGTGCAGTGAGATGAAGTGAGCAACAAGATGTGGTTGTTTTAAAGAGACAAGCTGCTGTAATTGGAACCTGTTCTACTGGGAACTGGAAAATACAAGTTGCTACAGCTGTTTACATTGTCTTAAAGAGTTACTTAAGGTGACACCGGTGGAGCTACACCATCAAGACTGTTGTGAGCAAAACTACGGAAGTTCTGGAAGGGTGCGCAGTACTAGTGGAGACGGTATCTGTGGAGTTCAGATTACAGGGGAACTGCTATCGAATGGAATTCAGCATTTGCATCTTGGAAGATGGGATCCGGAGATCTACTTGAAAAGCTCAAAGACATTAAGGACTTTTTGGCTGTATTGGGTGCTTTCTTTACTGAGAGAACTGCCAAAAAAAGTGAGATCTATTTTTGTTGCATCTGATAATTAATGCATAATCTTTAAGCAATATATATATATCTACTGTGACTTAACCGTTATTTCATGTTTAATTTATATTGGTTTTGGTTTGAGTGTTAAAGCAAAAGTTATAAAAGTGAAATCTTGTCTTTCGTCTCTCTCTAATTTGGGGTTGGTCAATGGATTGGATTCTTTTGGTTTGTGATCTCAATGGGGATTATGACTATGTCCTTTAGGGCAGGAAATTTGCTGAGCTTATCTCTTGTGTCCTATCTGTGACACCAGACCCACAGCAATGGTTTCTGCTTACATTTCTTTGCACTATATAAATGATGACACTTCAAGTCACACGTCTGAGACTCTTTTTATTGCTGGCGTGAGAGAAAAAATAGTATGAGATGGTGATGAAGATTACATGTTCATCTACAGTGAGAGCAAAGCACTGGGAAGGTGCATTCTTCATTGGCGATAAAAGCTTAGATGTTTCAGGCTGCATATTCAATGGATGTGTCAGCACAGGTATCTTAGTTTGACTTCCATGCCATGCCTTCATCCTGGATCAGAAGGACTCAGGTGAAATGTTCCTGAATCAATGATCCCTGAAATTCATGCCAAACTGACGAGCCCTTCACGCCCTGCCCCCAGCCCGGCCACCTATTTGAGCAGCTGGACAACGCTCTGTTCCACATCCTCTCCATCACCTCCTCTAACTCTTTTGCTCTGACGTTCCGCTCCTGCTTTTCCTCGAATGAACTATCTGCCTCCAGGGCCTCACCATCAAGGTCCATACCTCTTTGCAGGGCGATGTTATGGAGAGTGCAGCAGACCACCACAATGACCAAGACCCTTGAACAAGGGTATTGCAGGTCACCACCTGGCCAGCCCAGTCCTTCTCTCTTGAAAAGCCTGATGGCCTGCTCAATGGATGTCCTAGTGAGCAGGTGGAATTGGTTATATCACCCCTGTGCTTGTGTCTGGGGCTCCTGTAGAGGGGTGAGTGGCCATCTCTTCAAGGGATATCCCTTATCCCCAGGATCTATCCACGGACAATGGGGGTTGGAGTGAAGATTTGAGGCAGCCTGGATGGGTAGAGAATGAAGAAGTCATGACAGCTGCCAGGAAAGTGAGTGCACACACGGCGAAAGCTCTTGTTGTGGTCGCAGACCAGTTAAATGTTGAGTGAGTGGAAGCCCTTCCTCTTGTTGAATCTGATTGGGTGGCTGCTGGGTGTCTTAATGGCCATATGGGTACAATCAATGATGCCCTGCACCTGGTGGAACCAGTGTTGGCAGCAAAATCCACTGTCCTCTATACCTGCAATGCCATATTTGTTGTGAAATGAATGTACTCTCCAGCACTGGCAAAGAGGGCATCAGTGACCTAAAAGATGCAGTGATGTGCAGCCATTTGTAAGATACCACTAAGGTCTGGAGTTGATCCTCGGAAGAAGTCAGAAACAAAGAGGTTCATGGCCACAGTGACTTTGACGGCTATTGGCAAGGCATGGCAACCAGTGCTGCGAGGAGCGAGGTCTTTGGCCATGAGGGCACAGATCCCTGTGACCATCTGTCAGGAGAGTCGTATTCTCCTGCAGCACTGGGTCTCAGTCATCTCCACGTAGCTCTGTCTTTGGCAGTAGATCCTATGCTGAGTGTATGGCCTCTGTTGCCTTTCTGCCTCTCTTCCTCTCCTGTGTTCTCCTGCTGCTCGGGGTTCCGCCCTTCCTGCTGAGGGTGTTGCTCCTCATCGCCAGTGAGCCCAAAATCTGAGAGGCATGGCCCCTTTGTCAGCTGTAGCCTTCCCTATGCTTAGCTGTTTGCCCAGTTCTCCTTGGCGGCCTTACCCCCTGCTCTTCTGCCCCCGCGATGCCAGGAAGATGACAGCCCCTCCCTGCACTGACTGCCCACTCTCCCCACCACCTGTGTTGTGCCAAGGGCACCTGTTTCCCAAAGGCTGGGTCCCCCTTTGTGCCATTGACCCTTTTATGGAGCTGAGATGATTTCCTTGGGTGGCCATAACTGGATCCCACTCTGTACCCACCTCCCTTCAACTGGTCAGCCCCAGACAGCGTGTGCAACCCATGTGCCACATGAAAATTTTGATAACCCCCTTTAAGAAGTTCATAATGACCTTATTTACTTTAATTTGTCTAAATCGAGGAGTGGGCAATATCGCTGTCCCGCCCTCCCCAGTCCTGGTGGACATAGCTGGCACTGGGAATAGTGTTGCTAAACCAACATGCCAGCAGGTGCTGGTATTTTTTTGCCCTGTCTGCCTCAGTTCCCGCCCCTGATAGAACCTGAAAATTCAGCCCTATGTTTCAAATTTCACATTTTATATTTTGGCTAGCCCAATCTTCAAATTTGAAAACATCTTCATCTCAAGTTTTCATTTTCAGTGTTTCCTGTGAGTGCCTATGACATAATGGTATTGCTTTACTGTAGCTTAAGCACAGCAAACATTCTCATGGAATGCATTAGGGTGCTAATAAGCACACTGCTGTTTTGTACAATTGTTTCTATTTTCCTTCTTTTTCATCACTCGCTATTTGTAGAAGAACTTGTAGAGAGTTACTCCATTAATGGGCTTTAATGACTCCCCTTGTGCAGGGGTCAGGGCCATTGATTTAAAGTGTAGAAAGAGGTTGTGACATTGGGAATTACCCAGGGAACAACTGTGTGATAACTGGGGATTTTGGCATTAGTGATCATTGAAGTGGATCTTCACTGTTAGCAAAACTAAATCCTTGGGATCAGCTGAAAATCCTAACCTAATAGCTTTTGGAGATTTATATATAACAAGCTTTGGGGGAATCTTTAAAAAGCTTTGCTTCTCAATAACTAAGGAATCGGTGTTCACCAATAAATTCTCCCCTTTATAAAAAGTTTAGTTAATTTATAATCTCCACAATATATGTGTATATAATGCATGTGTGTGTTGCTCTGTGATTGATATATCATACACTGGTACAGTATTTCTTAGTTTTAACATTCGATGGAAAAATCCAGCCAAACATACTGAAAGAAATTAAGAGTATGAGAGGAAGCTAGCTAGTAATGTGAAAACAGATAGTAAGAGTTTTTACAGGTATTTAAAAAGGAAAAGGGTAAGTAAAGGGAGTGTTGGTCCTCTAGAGAGTGAGAATGGGGAGTTAACAGTAGATTATAAGGAAATGGTGGATGACATGAGCAAATATTTTGCTTCTGTCTTCACTATGGAGGATACAAAAAACATTCCAGTAATAGCTGTAAATCAGGAGGTGGAAGGAGGAGAGGATCTTGGTGAAATTACAATCACCAGGAAAGCAGTACTGACCAAACTGATGGAACTGCAGGCTGACAAGTCCCCAGGTCTTGATGGACTTCATCCTGGGGTCTTAAAAGAGGTGGCTAATTAGGTAGTAGATGCATGGCGTTAATTTTTCAAAATTCACTAAGATTCTGGAAAGGCTCCATCAGACTGGAAAGTAGCAAATATAACCCCTCTATTCAAGAAGTGGGGAGGCAGGGGGGAGGCTGAAAACAGGTAACTATAGGCTAGTTAGCTTGACATCTGTCGTGGGGAAGATGTTCGAATCGATCATTAAGGAGGCTATAGCTTGGCACTTAGAAAAATTCAAGGTAATCAGGAATAGTCAGCATGGCTTTGTGAAAGGGAGTTCGTGTTTAACCAATTTATTGAAGTTCTTTGAAGGAGTAACATGTGCTGTGAATAAAGGGGAGCCCGTTGACGTACAGTACTTGGATTTCCAGAAGGCATTAGAGAAGGTGCCACAGATAAGGTTATTGCGCAAAGTAGGAGCTCATGGTTAGTGGGTAACATTTTAGCATGGATAGAAGATTGGCTGGCTGGCAGAAAACAGAGAGTATGCATAAATGAATCCTTTTCTGATTGGCAGGATGTGACGAGTGGAGTTCTGAAGGGGTCTGTACTGGGCCCTCCTCTTTTTATAATTTATATCAATGACTTAGATGAGGGGAGTGATGACATGGTAGCTAAATTTGCAGATGACACAAAGCTAGGTAGGAAAGTATGTTGTGAAGAGGACGTAAGGAGCTTGTAGACCGATATAGATAGGTTGAGTGAGTGGACAAAAATCTGGCAGATGGAGTATATTGTGGTAAAATGTGAAGTTGTTCACTTTGGCAGGAAGAATAAAAAAGCAGAGTATTACTTAAAAGGAGAACGACTGCAGAACTCAGAGGTGCAGAGGGATCGAGGTGTTCTTGTGCATGAGTCACAAAATTTTAGTATGCAGGTACAGCAAGTAATAAAGAAGGCTAATGAAATACTATCCTTTATTCTGAGAGAGATTGAAAATATAAGGATGTTATGCTTCAATTACAAAAGGCATTGGTGAGACCACGTGTCAAATACTATGTGCAGTTTTGGTCTCCTTATTTAAGGAAGGATGTGAATGCGTTGGAGGTGGTTCACAGGAGGTTCACTAGATTGATACCTGGAATAAGCGGGTTGTTGTATGAGGAACGGTTGGACAGACTGGGCTTGTTTTCACTGGAGTTTAGAAGAGTGAGGGAAGACTAGATTGAAGTATATAAGATCTTGAACGGTCTTGACAAGGTGGACGTGGAAAGGATGTTTCCTCTTGTGGGAGAGTCCAGAACAAGGGGGCAAAGTTTTAAAATTTAGGGGTTGCCCTTTTAGGACAGAGATGAGGAGAAATTTTTTACTCTCAGAGGGTTGTGCGACTTTGGAACTCTCTGCCTCAGAAGGTGGTAGAAGTGTGGTCATTGAATAATTTTAAAGCAGGGGTAGATAGATTCTTATTAGGCAAGGGAATCAAAGATTATTGGGAGCAGATGGGAGTGTGGAATTTGAGACACAAACAGATCAGACATGATCTTATTGAATGGCGGAGCAGACTAGAGGGGCCAAATGGCCTACTTTTGCTCCTAATTCGTATGTTTGTATGTTCATTATGGCCCATATATTTCATTAAGAATAATGGTGAGGTTATCAGCACTTACTGTTATTATGGCGCAAATCTTACAGCAACTTCTGGATTCTGCACCTGCGCAGTTAAAAGCAGAAATCAGTAAGTTGCTGTCTGAATTGCCCTTCTCCTCCAGAAGCTGTGTTGCAGCAGTACGTTCCCAAAAGAGTGACATTGAAATAAATGTAAGGGTGTGAAGTTGTTATACTTACCCAATAAACATACTAGAAAAAGTTAGGTTTTGGTACATTCAGGTGTAAGTAAATTTATAATGGCATAATTTATAAGTCATAATTACTGCCAAACAACCTCTGTGGCACTGAAAACTTCATTTTACAAACGTGGAGAGTCACTCCTTCAGAATTTAATTATTGTTGGAGATTTAAAAAGTATATATTTTTTACTTTTTCTAGCTCTCTCTTTTCTCGATCTCTCTTAATTCCATCTTTCTTTGCCACTCTTTATTTTGTTTTCTGCACATAAGTTAAATATTTTAATTTATACTTCATGGTTTAGACACTGCAACTGTCAATGAGGATTCTGCAAGTTGATTCATGGAAGGGCCACACCTTTGCTTGCCCTGCTCACACAAAGAACAAAGAACAAAGAACAGTATACCACAGGAGCAGGCCATTCGGCCCTCCAAGCCTGCGCCGATCTTGATGCCTGCTGAAACTAACACCTTCTGCACTTCCGGGGACCATATCCCTCTATTCCCTTCCTATTCATATATCTGTCAAGATGTCTCTTAAACGTCACTATCGTATCTGCTTCCACCACCTCCCCTGGCAGCAAGTTCCAGGCACTCACCACACTCTGCGTAAAAAACTTGCCTCGTACATCCCCTCGAAACTTTGCCCCTCGCACCTTAAACCTATGTCCCCTAGTAACTGACTCTTCCACCCTGGGAAAAAGCTTCTGACTATCCACTCTGTCCATGCCGCTCATAACTTTGTAAACCTCTATCATGTCGCCCCTCCACCTCTGTCGTTCCAGTGAAAACAATCTGAGTTTTTCCAACCTCTCCTCATAGCTAATGCCCTCCAGACCAGGCAACATCCTGGTAAACCTCCTCTGTACCTCTCCAAAGCCTCCACATCCTTCTGGTAATGTGGCGACCAGAATTGCACGCAATATTCTAAGTGTGGCCAAACTAAGGTTCTGTACAGCTGCAACATGACTTGCCAATTTTTATACTCTATGCCCCGACTGATGAAGGCAAGCATGCCGAATGCCTTCTTGACTACCTTATCCACCTGCGTTGCCACTTTCAGTGACCTGTGGACCTGTACGCCCAGATCTCTCTGGCTGTCAATACTCCTAAGGGTTCTGCCATTTACTTTGTACTTCCCACCTGCATTAGACCTTCCAAAATGCATTACCTCACATTTGTCCGGATTAAACTCCATCTGCCATTTCTCCGCCCAAGTCTCCAACCGATCTATATCCTGCTGTATCCTCTGACAATCCTCATCATTATCCGCAACTCCACCAACCTTTGTGTCGTCCGCAAACTTACTAATCAGACCAGCTACATTTTCCTCCAAATCATTTATATATAATACAAACAGCAAAGGTCCCAGCACTGCTCCCTGCGGAACACCACTAGTCACATCCCTCCATTCAGAAAAACACCCATCCACTGTTACCCTGTGTCTTCTGTGACTGAGCCAGTTCTGTATCCATCTTGCCAGCTCACCTCTGATCCCGTGTGACTTCACCTTTTGCACCAGTCTGCCATGCGGGACCTTGTCAAAGGCTTTACTAAAGTCCATATAGACAACATCCACCGCCCTTCCCTCATCAATCATCTTCGTCACTTCCTCAAAAAGCTCAATCAAATTAGTAAGACACAACCTCCCTTTCACAAAACCATGCTGTCTCTCGCAGTAAGTTCGTTTGTTTCCAAATGGGAGTAAATCCTGTCCCGAAGAATCCTTTCTAATAGTTTCCCTACCACTGACGTAAGGCTCACCGGCCATAATTTCCTGGATTATCCTTGCCACCCTTCTTAAACAAAGGAACAACATTGGCTATTCTCCAGTCCTCTGGGACCTCACCTGTAGCCAATGAGGATGCAAAGATTTCTGTCAAGGCCCCAGCAATTTCTTCCCTTGCCTCCCTCAGTATTCTCGGGTAGATCCCATCAGGCCCTGGGGACTTATCTACCTTAATGCTTTGCAAGACACCCAACACCTCCTCCTTTTTGATAATGAGATGACTGAGACTATCTGCAATCCTTTCCCTCGGCTCATCATCCACCAAGTCCTTCTCCTTGGTGAATACTGATGCAAAGTACTCATTTAGCACCTCGCCCATTTCCTCTGGCTCCACGCATAGATTCCCATCTCTGTCCTTGAGTGGGCCAACCCTTTCCCTGGTTACCCTCTTGCTCTTTATATATGTATAAAAAGCCTTGGGATTTTCCTTAATCCTGTTTGCCAATGACTTTTCATGACCCCTTTTAGCCCTCCTGACTCCTTGCTTAAGTTCCTTCCTACTGTTTTTATATTCCTCAAGTGCTTCATCTGTTCCTAGCCTTCCAGCCCTTACAAATGCTTCCTTTTTCTTTTTGACTAGGCTCACAATATCCCGTGTTATCCAAGCTTCCCGAAACTTGCCAAACTGTCTTTCTTCCTCACAGGAACATGCTGGTCCTGATTCTAATCAGCTGACATTTGAAAGACTCGCACATGTCAGATGTTGATTTACCCTCAAACAGCCGCCCCCAATCTAAATTCTTCAGTTCCTGCCTACTATTGTTATAATTAGCCTTCCCCCAATTTAGCACCTTCACCCGAGGACTACTCTTATCCTTATCCAAAAGTACCTTAAAACTTATGGAATTATGGTCACTGTTCCCGAAATGCTCCCCCACTGAAACTTCGACCACCTGGCCGGGCTCATTCCCCAATACCAGGTCCAGAATGGCCCCATCCCTAGTTGGACTATCTACATACTGTTTCAAGAAGCCCTCCTGGATGCTCCTCACAAATTCTGCCCCATCCAAGCCCCTAGCACTAAGTGAGTCCCAGTCAATATTGGGGAAGTTAAAATCACCCACCACTACAACCCTGTTACTTTTACATCTTTCCAAAATCTGTCTACATATCTGCTCCTCTACCTCCCGCTGGCTGTTGGGAGGCCTGTAGTAAACCCCCAACATCGTGACTGCACCCTTCCTATTCCTGAGCTCCACCCATATTGCCTCGCTGCATGACCCCTCTGAGGTGTCCTCCCGCAATACAGCTGTGATATTCTCCTTAACCAGTAATGCAACTCCCCCACTCCTTTTACATCCCCCTCTATCCCGCCTGAAGCTTCTAAAGCCTGGAACATTTAGCTGCCAATCCTGCCCTTCCCTCAACCAAGTCTCTAATAGCAACAACATCATATTTCCAAGTACTAATCCAAGCTCTAAATTCATCTGCCTTACCTGTTATACTTCTCGCATTGAAACACATGCCACATCATCCCTATAGAGGGTGTCACACTGGAAAGGATCTCTGGCAGCCATAAGTTGCCACTCAAAAGCCGAGCAAAAGTCTATGTGTAGCTGTAAGCATGATGAAAAAGAAAAGCCGTTCCTTTGCCGCTAACCACAAAATTTGGGATGATAACTCCTTTCACAGACTAGATACAAGTGCTTTGTGCTATTCAAAATTTGTAATTGCATAAGGTTACTTCAATAATCACCTGACAAAGGGAATTAAAAGACGAGGGGGAGTTATTTTTTGTTAACGTATATCCCTGCTTTGTAGAAGCAAAGAATAGCCAGAACACGAATTATTTTTCTGTTTTAGTGACAAGTGAAAGCTGAATACAGATCATCAAGTAGGACCTTCTTTTTTTGCCGTGTCACTGCAGTGATATCAATGATATGTTCCCCAAGTGTCCTGCAAGATTTATTTTAGGAAATTAAACAGCCCAGAAATCGTTTGAGAGGTACTTTGGAGCAACTCAACTTCTAAAAAACACACTAATGGTTTGATTTGCAGGCATAGCATCATAGACTCCAGGGCTGATCAATGTCCTCTCCTACCATAATGATACTGGAGCAGTCTTACAGCAAGAATGCTCTGAATTGAAAGCCTATAAGAAATCTGATGGTCTTACTAAAATATCAGAAAAACCTTGATCTGATTTTCCTCTGTAACATAAGTAAGTACTTAGAACAAAAAGTACTCTCTCTAAACTTTCCCTCCTCAAGGGTGACTGTACTTGCCCAATACAATAGTTTATACTGTGTGTTATTTATTTGTATCCATATAAAAAGTACCTTTTAGAATTATATTTTCTATTTTCTTTTCCAGTTTACCCTTAAACCTCTTTTCCCTACTCACGACTCCTGAATGTAGTCATTCATGCTTTGGACAGTTCCATAGGCAGCAGTAGCTTTCTTGTGCTCTGTCCAAATACTATTCTTCCTTTGTAAGCCTGTGCAGTGTGTATCAGTTGGCTATTTGACTATGAGGCCATCATAGCTGAGTGAGGTCCTGTCCTCACCCAACTTTCAACAGGGTCTCATTGAATGGCAATCATGAATAGTAAGTGTAGTGTTCTCGGGACTGGAGTGAGGTTTAGCCGAGTTTAGTAACTGGTATGAGACAGAGACAGCATGCTGTTGAAACACCATGGATTCTTCTTTATTCTCTTTTTACTTCACTTTCCAGCTCCTCCGCTGGCATGTGTGTGTGTATGGTAGCCTCAAGTGGTCAAACTGTACAATGCAATTTTCAAAACACTACAGTAAGCATGACTTATTTTTCTCCTCTGAACTTGAGATGCTGAGGTAAATTGCAATGTTTCATAATCACAGCTAAAATACTCTAATTTCAACATAAACAAAAGGTCAAATCTGGTATCAATCTGGTTTTTATGTGCATTGTCCACACCTTGCGATGTAGGCATTACGGAAGCCAGATAACCACTAACTTGTAAATGCTTTTACAATCATCTATATTATAATTTTGGTATTTGTCGTTTGGTTAGATTATAAACATCCCACCATTTTATCTTTGTAGCATAGAAGGGATATTGAAAGTAAAAAAAATGAACTGGCTTGTATTTTGACACTGTGAACTATAAGCAGAAAGAACCTCCCATGAATATGTAGAATCTTATGTCGATCTGGAACTTTGGTTCTGAAAACTTGGATGTTTTGGATTTACCTGTGTACATGTCCTGAGAGCAGAGCTATGAAAATCTGGTTGACCAGCTAAAGTGTATTGAGCTACTTTATAATGTGGTTTGACGAGATACTACAACATCCAGAATTCCTTTTTGAAAATCGAGATGGAACCATTCTGAGTTGTTGAGTAAATATCTCATTGTTTAAAATTTCATGTCAGAAATCTCCAATGACCTAAAATAAAGACATTTAAGTATGTCATAAATAGAATCATGTGTTCTATTATTTCATAACAGACTCCAATAAAATTAATTTGTCTTCCATATTGTGAGACTATTCTGATGTCCTCTTTATGATGCCATAAATAAAGCAAACGGTTAGTCTACATTTTAAGCAAACTGTGTCATAATGTTGACCATTTCTTAAATTGAAGCTGAATGTCTATTATTCTAACACTCCCACTTAATTTCATTGAAATAGGTAGGATGATAGAAATCACTGCTGCACAGACATGCTGCAGTCACTAAACAGAGACTGATGGATCCATCTTGCCAGTGCGTCTTGGAGAAAAAAATCTGAAAATACTAAAATACAGTTTGCTTTAAAAAGGTCTTAAAGGTTTCTTGGTTAATCTGATACTGCTTTTAATTACCCATGAATTAATTTGAAACTCTCACATAGCTTGAACGGAATACACAGCAAGGTAACAATGAATCTGCACTTAACTTAAAAGTCACTCATTTGATGAATGTGCAGCTTGAGTAAAGAATGGTATCAATGCTGCTGATGTTCTTTGAGTTTTTTCAAGCTCATAAAATAAATTACTGGTCGATCACAGTCATTTCTAATATGAAACAAACGTGGGAATTACTTTCCTTTTTTTAATCAAAAATTTAATTTTCTTTGCATGCTTTTGGAGCCTCAAGAGTGCTGTGGATGAGGTTGAAAGAGAATAGTTTGAAAAAAAAACAGTAACAAGAGTTTTGTAATATACTAAGTGAGGATTATCTATTAATGAGAAATGCTATAAGAGGGAATTTAAGTTTACAAAGTGGATGCTATTGGTCTTATATATAGTTGTACAAAGCACTCACAACAGACTGGTTCAGTTCACCTCAAGTACTATTGTGTTATCATTGTTCAACAATCTTTGGAGCTCCTTCAACTTTTTAATTCATCGGACATGACAGTAATTCTTAAGACACAAATATGAACCATGGTGTTGTGTTTCTAATTGTCCATTGACTTTCAATGATGTGTATGAACTGCAGCAGCATCACAGTTTGCAGGTTTTGGATGCCATTGGCTAATTCAAGGAATAGCTTATCTACCTTTTGATGGCATCTCCTCCATCAAGGGTCCCACTCCTCTCTTCCAGGTACATGCATGACTGTCCTTTATACCTTTTAATTCTTCATACATGAAAGTGATTCTTCTTCAGACAGGAACATGAACCTTGCTATATGCCCAAAGCTGTTGGCATTTTCTGGAGGTGGACAGCTTACCAAATGCTACCTGAAATTGGTATTGATCAGCTACAGTTAATGGCGGTGACTGTCATTGGGTAACATGTTTTAAACAGCTGACCTGACTGAATTATGTAATATAGGAAAGGGATAATATGAAGATTTGGAGTCAGTTTCACCACAGAATCATAGGGCTGGATTTTAAGAGCTTGCCACCGCTCAAAAATGGCGGGCCGCATGTGCGGGCCGCACACCAAAGAGCTGCTGCGACCTCCTGAGTGGCAGCTCATTTAAATAGCCAGGGCGGCCCGCCCCCATCTCTCAATCATGTGGAGGGGGCGGGCTGTCCGTCGCCAGCAATGGCATCAATGAATTTTTAAAGTCAACCCTCGCCAAAATTTACAATATAAAATTGTAATGCCCCTTTCCAAACCCCCGATAAAAATTACAGTATTTGCCCTTTCCTCCCAAAAACACTTACCTTTGAATTCTGACCTTACCCCACCCTCCAGACTGCACAAAGTTGAAAGTACACCCCTTCCCATCATCCCTTACACTGATGATGCTTTTTTGACCCTGTCTCCCCCCCCACCACAGTAAAACTTCAAGCTAAGTTGATTTAAATTTATTCATCTAATTAAGTTAAATATTTAAATCCAGGTCCCGTCACCCAGCGGCAGGGAGACCGCCACAAAACCTTGCCGCCGCTGTGAACATTGGGCCAGGCCTTCCTGGCTTGGCCTCCGTGGCAGGCCTCTGCTGCAAACATCTTCCGGCCCCCCCGCCACAAAGCCTGACGTCGTTGGCTTGGTAAAATCCAGCCCACAGGCTCACATGAACACAGGAACACACAATTGTCAGATCGCCAGTAAAAAAAAAGTTTTATTTACAAAGGCACAGTTTAGTTTTGGAACATTATTACTAATCTGCGCCATCTTAAACCTGCATGTTATCCTAAAATGGCTCCTTCTGCTCAAGCCTTTAGTCTACCTTTGTCCTCTGATTCCTGGATCCTCCTGCAACCTCAATCTCTGATCGCTGCTTTTAATGACTTTGCTTACAAGGGAGCATTAGCCTACTTCCTCTCCAACGTGTCACTTGCACACATGAACCGATGAGGGAGGGAAGGAAAGTGCCAGCATGATGCAACTGTGGAGAAAGAAAAAGATGTCACCATAACTTGATGGGTTGGGGGAGAAGAAGGTAGCTGTGGAGGAAAGGAAACTGTCTGCATAAACTGAGAGGGGATGGGGCTGGATTGATTTGTTTGGATGACACTGCCATTATATGGGTAGCACGTAAACCCTTCTTCCATTATTAGAGGATGTTGATGGTCCTTCTGCATCTTTCGTATGATTTAGCCTCTTTGGATAATTGTGTCTTGAAGCAGTTGATGATCTTGATGACCTTAGTAGAATGTACTGCCAAATGGATCCTAATCTATTTAAGGGTCTGAAGTGCTGCTTTCATGCAGCGAGTGGTTAAGGTCTGGAATGCACTGTCTGAGAATGTGGTGGAGGCAAGTTCAATTGAAGCATTCAAAAGGGAATTAGACAGTTACATAAAAAGGAAGTAAAAACAAGAAATGCTGGAACCACTCAGCAGGTCTGGCAGCATCTGTGGTTACATAGAAAGGAAGAATGTGCAGGGTTACGGGAGAAGGCAGGAAAATGGTACTGAGTGAATTGCTCTTTCAGAGAACTAGTGCTGACACCTTGGGCCAAATGGCCTCCTTCTACACTGTAACGATTCTGTGATTCTGTGAAGATGCCAGTAGATTATTCTATTCTAATTCCAATGGATGTATGGGCCTTTGATCTACTGCTAACCTATTGTGTAACATCAGACAAAAACAGAATTAAATGGAGTCAATTTATTACAATTTAAATGTTCAATACATGTACCCTAGTTATAAGCTGCTTATAATGATTTGCCCTAAACTGTGCACAGTACTCCAGTACAATTTTGTACACGTTTCAAATGATCTCCTGTCTTTGTAATCTATGCCTCTAAATACAAAACCACAAATGATTATATGCACCCATCTAGTTGTGCTGCCACTTTTAATAACCAATGTATCTGGAGACCCAGGGTGGACCCTCTGCTTCTTATTCCACTTAATAAAATACTTCATAAGAGACTTACCACAAAGATAATGATACATGGAATCAAGGAGAATGTGACTATCTGGATAGAGAGATGAATTGAAAGCAGAAAGCACTGAAAAGATGTTATGAATATTGTTCCACAGGGGTTTGCATTGAGCCATTTTTATTTACTATAAATAAATGATGGGAAAAATCTTTACAGTCTTGTTCATTGGTTGCTGAAATCAGATGGGGCAAACCACGTGGTTTTCTTCAGGAAAAATACACTTAAAAGGCAGTTATTTGCTTCTCGTTATACTTGGCATTAGTTTCTGAACAGCAGGTCAAGCTGTGCAAGTAAAGTCATTGTATTCCCATTTCTTTGCATACAGACTATATGATCTTGATAGCAGCAAGAAATGGATATCATGCCAATTGCTGGCTATCAGATTGTGGAAAAGCAGATGGAAGAGATTGTAGCAAGGGAATGTTGAGAACTAAAAGCTTAACACCCTGCTAGCTAACTATCCTAAGGTAAGGTGCTTCAGTTCCAGGCACAGCCTCCAGGACTTTATTGAAGAGCAGTATTTGATAAGGCTGAAACTGAGTATGGATACTGAGTGGTGACTAAGTTGTACCAGCTGGTTACAATGATTTGCAGCCACAAGACAGTCAAGAATCGGACAGTAAAGAATTCTCCTATTGGTGGAAGTGAAGGGGATCATTACCCTCAACTTCTTCTATGCCACTTGTGACTTCCAGGCACCCTTGGAGATGTCATATGAGTGATGCACTATGCCATGGATTTATCTAAGGTCTTGCACTGGAATTACACTGTTAAGTAAGTTTTAGTTATCGCTACCAGCATTACATATATTGACAGGTTGCTTTCCTTCACCTGTTAGTTTCCCCAAAATGCAGAGTATTATTGATTGCACGAAAGTTGTCATTCATGCACTTAGAATTCTGGATGCATGTTATTCATGGCCTTGATCTACGTGTTCACCTAGCTGAAGGGGCAGAAGTAGTATACCAAATTATGACTTTACAAAGAGCAGAGATGTGATTATTCATGATATACCTTTATTAGTGATTAGCAATATACTTTGCGCAAGTTCCTACTTACCAAAGCTCCCCTACAAACCACTTGTGCAAGGCCTCATACAGTCCTCCTCTGGCTCCTTCACCAGGACTTCCAGTGCCACATTCAAGAAACTGTGCACCCTCTCCTTCACTCCGTGAACCATCCTGCAACATACCACTGTGCCAGATCACTCCATATCTTCTCTGGAAGTGGATACTAGGAGCACACATATACTGCTCTATGAAAATTGCATCTAGTCAGTTCTTGAATGCTGAATATGCAGATGTTGGTTTAGCACCTCCGGGAAAGTTCAAATTAAGGAAATCAGCAATTAAGACCAAAATTAAGTGCTAAGTTCAGACTTTCAAAGAGGCTAGTCATATTGACATTGTAACCATTTAGCACTTGTTTTCACCTTTTCGTCAAAAATAGCACTCTCCATCTCTTAGATCCCTCAATCTTTTCTGCCCCAAAAGCTCCCTCTTGAGTTTGCTGACACTGCCAACTTCCACTGACTAGGTGAACAGTCAATTCCATCTATACCATAGACCTTTTCTTTTGTTCTTTTCTCCCCTCCCCTCTTTCCATGCCTCTAAACTTGCTTTAGACTTGTTACATCCTTAACCTTTCCCAACTTTGATGAAAAGCCATTGACCTGAAAGGTTAACTCTGTTTCTCTTTCCACAGATGCTGCCAGACCTGCTGAGTATTTCTCGTATTTTCCATTTATAGTTCAGATTTCCAGCATCCACAATATTTTGCCTTTGTATTAAAGTTCCATATACTCATCATCTCTTGTATGAAGCAATTACGTCTAAAAGCCTAGATTTTCTTACTTTTATTTTAACAATGGCTTTAACCCATTTATATCAAACTGGTTAATTCTGGTATTAAAATAACACAGCAAAAAATCTAGGCTTTTCACCTTTCCTCTTCTGATCTTTCATGTACACCCCTGGTTATATGTTATTTAAAACAATTAATGAAGATTCTGTGTATCTATACCTATTGGAATATTAAAAGTTTCAGTAACTTTTCCCTTGATCTTTCTTTTCTCTAGTCCAAACATTCTCGACATCCTTCATCTCCCTTCATCGCTGAAGTGCCAAAGCTCCTGCATTAATTTAATGACCCTTTCCTGTACTCACTCCAACACTAAGATAGAGAGCAAAAAGCCTGGTCAAAGGTTTTAAAGAGGGTCTCATAGGAGGAGAAATAAATGGAAACATCAAGAGATTTAGAGAGGGAATTCAGGTAACATGACCTACACAACGACCTACACACACGTGCGCCTGGATTTTGTTCCCAGCTTGATGTTGGGTTCCGTGCATGGTGGGGGAGAGGTACTGGAAAACCAGAGGGGCAACAGCCATCAGGGAACCCGATGCTGAGATTGCCGGACCCAATCTTTCTGAGGCGGGATAGGCTGACGTCGGTCTTCCTGCCCAAAGGCCAGTTGTGGCCCTTAACTGCCTATTCACGGCCTCGTCCCTCTGCTGCTGGGATTCCTTCAGCGGTGGGGGAGGGTGGTGGTGGGGGTCTCCATCGTATGGGGGAGGACACCTTGGAAAACGAGGCGAGCACAGGGGTGATATGGGCTTGGGATGGGGTTGCTCCTTCATGGGCAATTCATGGCCAACGGAGGACACCCCGGGGAACCACAGTATCCCTCAGGACCCCCCTCTCCCTAGACCAAATACCCACCCCCCCCCCACTCACCGGCCCCAGCGACCCTGCCTCACCTACCTTGGGTCTGGGTTTGAGGCCTCTGCAGTACAGGCAGTGGCCACCACTTCTGGTGGCACTGCAATATTGTGGAGCTGCTGGCCCTGTGATTGGCTTTTGGTAGTGGGATCCCCTTCCCTATTAAGTGTTCAAAGGGACGGTGATCCCGTCTCTTTCAACTTTGACGGCCAAAGATCAGAGGATCGCTCCTGGAGCCTGAAAAAGTGCAGAAGCCAGTGCTGGGATCTCTGCCTTCTGCGCAAAATCCAACCCGAGGAAGGAATATAACGTTAGGGGCTATAGTTAAAAGATAATTTACTAATTGTGAATGCTCTGAGTGTGTGAAAGGTGTTCTTATCAAAGCATCTTATGTGACAGTGACTAAAGTAAACTTTCCCTCATTTTCCTTGACCTGTCTGCAGCCTTTGACATGGTTGGCCACACCATCCTCGTCCAACACCTCTCCACTGTCATCCAGCTGGGTGGGACTGGTTCCATTCTTGCCTATTTAATCATAGTCAGAGAATCACTTGCAATGGCTTCTCTTCCTTCTCCCGCACCGTTACCTCTGGTGTCCCCCAAGGATCTATCCTTGGCTCCCTTCTATTTCTCATCTACATGCTACCCCTCAATAACATCATCCAAAAGCACAGTGTTATTTTTCTCATGGATTCTGATGACACTGAGCTCTACCTCACCACCACTTCTCTCAATTCCTCCACTGTTGCTAAATTAACACACTGCTTATCCTATATCCAGTACTGAATGAGCAGAAATTTCCTACAATTCCGTAAACGTGAGGTCATCCAAAACTCTGCTGACTGTGTCTTAGCTCACACCAAGTCCAGGTCCCCTAGCACCCCTGTGCTCGCTGAACTACAATGGCTCATGGTCAAGCAATGTCTTGATTTTAAAGTTCTCATCCTTGTTTTCAATTCCCTCCTTGACCTCGCCCCTCCCTATCTCTGTAATCTCCTCTAGCTGCACAATCCTCCTAGATATCCGCACTTCTATAATTCTGGCCTCTTGTGCATCCCTGATTTTAATTGCTCCACCATTGTTGGCTGCACCTCAGTTACCTCGGTCCCAAGCTCTGGAATACTCTCCCTACACCTCACTGCCTCTCTGCTGCACTTTCCACCTTTAAAACACTTCTTAAAATCTATCTCTTTGACCAAGCTTTTGGTCATCTGAACTCATATCTCCTTTTGTGGCTCGGTGTCATATTTTGTTTTATAATACTCCTATGAAGCACCTTGGGACATTTTATTACATTAAAGGTGCTATATAAATATAATATATAAACCTATATATTGTTGTTGTTGTATATGAATTGTAGAATGGTGCAGATTGTTCATGGATTTGATAAAGGACAAATCAATAAACAGCCATGAGGTTCCTAGTGGCCACCCCAAACCCACCTGATCGATTCCATACCCAAGTTACTGTGCTGACAACTGCACTTGCAATTAGAACCAGGAAAGTGAGTACTTTGTTACCTGGCAAAAAAAAGAAAATGGAGCTCATATCTAAAATAACACAATATCAGGGTTACATGTGCTAATTGCAATCAACTGCCTTATTTAAGTTTATCCTATTTAAGTAGATTAATTCACAGCTACTTAAAGACTGAACACTAAGGGCATCACCCGACAGGAAACATTGTTAGGTGGATTACACCAAAGTAAAAAAAACAATTACTGACATGTCCTTTTTGTAGTTATATATCCGTTTTTGTATGTTAATTTGACTGGGTTCATGACTAAAGATGAAAGTACTTACACCATGTGGTGCCTTTCACATTCGTAAAACATCTCAAAGTGCTTCATAGATAGTAAATATAACTACAGCTGCTGATGTTATGTACCTTCCTCACATGTGTAGGTCTTATTGTTGGAATTCCCTCTCTAAATCTCTTTGTGTCTCCATCTCTTTCTCCTATAAGCTATGACCAGACTTTTCGTCCTCTGTTCTACTTTGGTTGCTGTCCATTTTCCTTACACCTCTGTGAAGTGCTTTGGGTTGTTTTTCTACATTAAAGCTGTTATATAAAGGTAAATGTAGCAAGTTCTACACAAGGTCCCACAAACAGGAATGAAATAAACATCCAGATAATCTGTTTTGGCAGAGCGCGGTATGTTGG
The DNA here is from genome assembly GCF_036365525.1 of Heterodontus francisci. Lineage (NCBI taxonomy): Eukaryota > Metazoa > Chordata > Chondrichthyes > Heterodontiformes > Heterodontidae > Heterodontus > Heterodontus francisci. Next base: position 36,352,274 of record NC_090397.1, read on the forward strand.
GTGGGATATTGGGAAAGTGTCTTCAAATGGTGCCTATTGGATCTTTTGTAAAAGGCTTAGTTTAAGCTCTCATCTGAAAGATGGCACCTCCAAAAATGACATCCTTCTCAGTATTGCATTGGTCAGCCCAGATTACATGTTCACCTCCTAGAAATGGGCGTTGAACGCATAACCTTCTAAGGCAGCTGCAAGATTACTACCGAATGAGGCATTTTGACACTTTCATTTGTAGTGGACTAATACGTTACAGCCATAATCAGAATTTGAAATGGAGTCAATCAAACTTCAGAACATTTAAAAATACAGAAGATTTCTTATGGAAATTCTTCAGTAACAAAAATACAAATGTGCCTATTAAAGTGAAACTTTCATGTATAACTAAGTATTAGCAAATCCCATGGAACTTGGTTTATTAGGATCCTGTTTATTTTAGCAAATAGACTACAGGGACAAATAAAAGGAAATGCCAGACAACTAATCAGTAAACAGACTGATCTCAATGACCTCAGTGGTGTCGAGTGGATGTGCTATGATTTGATTTTTTTTTCCATTAGCAATGTACCAAGTCTAGGTTTACTTTATTAAAACAAAAGGATGAAGTTTGAACATGATAGCCAAGACTTGTAAGGATGATTCAGCAGGTCTGGCAGCATCTGTGGAAAGAGAAGCAGAGTTAACGTTTCGGGTCAGTGACCCTTCTTCGGAACTGACAAATATTAGAAAAGTCACAGATTATAAACAAGTGAGGTGGGGGTTGGGCAAGAGATAACAAAGGAGAAGGTGCAGATTGGACCAGGATTTTCGTTTGTCTCTTTTACCTTGTTCACCTTCATTGCTTTCTATTTCCCTCCTGGTGTTTGATAAGGTATCTACCAAAACTCGTTTTCACAGCCACATCTCCTTCCTCAGTGACTGTCTCCGGCTCCGACTGATTCCACATGGATTCCAACTGCAGTTTCACCCATCATGCTTTGAAACCACCCAGGATCACAGGTATCTCCGAGAAATACAACGTTCCTCGGACTGCTACTCTCGCCGCATCCTGAGATCCACACTCAGTGCTATGCGCCGCCATATGCACACACTGGACCTCTCTCTCCAGCAGCACCGTCTCACCTTATCTCAAATCTGTTCTACTCCGCAGTTTCATCTCATCTTACGTCTCATCCGACGCATTAACAAAAAACTTTTTTTCTTCCTTTCAGGTGTTAAGGAACGCAAGCTCCAGCAGCTGATGGGGACTAATGCCCCTCCAGATCCTCCTTCCGCTTCACTTCCCTCTGACCCCACCCCTTCTGATCTGACCCCTTGCCGTGTATTCACTATACCCTCTGACCTCCCCCTCTCTGATGCTGAGCGTTCTGTACTCAGCAAAGGTCTCAGTTTTATCCCCTTACGCCCCCACCTCAATGAATTTCGCGCTCGGCATGACGTTGAGCTCTTCTTCCGTCGCCTCCGCCTCCGGGCTCACTTCTTCGACCAGGAGTCCTCCCCCCGACCAGCAGACCCATTCACCCGCCTCCAGCATTCTCCCTCTACCTGGACCCCTCACCCTGGCCTCTTACCCGCTCTTGATCTCTTCATTGAAAACTGTCGGCGAGACATTGGTCGTCTCAATTTCTCTGCCCCCCTCACTCACTCTAACCTGTCCCCCTCTGAACTTGAGGCACTCCGTTCTCTCAGGTCTAACCCCGACATGGTCATCAAACCTGCAGACAAGGGTGGTGCTGTTGTTGTATGGCGTACCGACCTCTACCTTGCAGAAGCTCAACGCCAACTCACAGATACCTCTTCCTACCTCCCTCTGGACCATGACCCCACCACCGAACATCAAGCCACCATCCAAAGGACTGTCACTGACCTCATCTCCTCTGGAGATCTTCCCTCTACAGCTTCCAACCTCATAGTCCCGCAACCCCGGACAGCCCGCTTCTACCTCCTTCCCAAAATCCACAAACGGGACTGTCCCGGCAGACCCATTGTGTCAGCCTGCTCCTGCCCAACTGAACTTATTTCTTCCTATCTAGACTCTATCTTTTCTCCGCTGGTCCAGTCTCTTCCCACCTACATCCGTGACTCTTCTGACGCCCTACGTCATTTTGACAATTTCCAGTTTCCTGGTCCCAACCGCCTCCTCTTCACTATGGACGTCCAATCGCTCTACACCTCCATCCCCCACCAGGATGGTTTGAGGGCTCTCCGCTTCTTCCTGGAACAGAGGCCCAACCAGTCCCCATCCACCAACACCCTCCTCCGCCTGGCTGAACTTGTTCTCACATTGAACAACTTCTCCTTCAACTCCATGCATTTCCTTCAAGTAAAAGGTGTCGCTATGGGTACCCGCATGGGTCCTAGTTATGCCTGTCTTTTTGTGGGATATGTCGAGCATTCTTTGTTCCAGTCCTACTCAGGCCCCCTCCCCCAACTCTTTTTCCGGTACATTGATGACTGTATCGGTGCCGTTTCCTGCTCCCGCCCCGAACTAGAAAACTTTATCAACTTTGCTTCCAATTTCCACCCTACTCTCACCTTTACATGGTCCATCTCTGACACTTCCCTTCCCTTCCTCGACTTCTCTGTCTCCATCTCTGGGGATAGGTTGTCTACCAATATCCATTATAAGCCCACTGACTCCCACAGCTACCTCGACTACACTTCTTCACACCCTACCTCCTGTAAGGACTCCATTTCATTCTCCCAGTTTCTCCGTCTCCGACGCATCTGCTCTGATGATGCTACCTTCCATGACGGTGCTTCTGATATGACCTCCTTTTTCCTCAACCGAGGATTTCCCCGCACTGTGGTTGACAGGGCCCTCAACCGTGTCCGACCTATTCCCCGCACCTCTACCCTCACCCCTTCCCCTCCCTCCCAGAACCATGACAGGGTTCCCCTTGTCCTCACTTTTCATCCCACCAGCCTCCATATCCAAAGGATCATCCTCCGCCATTTTCGCCACCTCCAGCGTGATGCCACTACCAGTCGCATCTTCCCCTCCCTTCCCCTGTCAGCATTCCGAAGGGATCGTTCCCTCCGCGACACCCTGGTCCACTCCTCCATTACCCCCACCACCTCGTCCCCGTCCCAGGGCACCTTCCCTTGCAATCGCAGGAGGTGTAATACCTGCCCATTTACCTCCTCTCTCCTCACTATCCCAGGCCCCAAACACTCCTTTCAGGTGAAGCAGCGATTTACTTGTACTTCTTTCAATGTAGTATACTGTATTCGCTGCTCACAGTGTGGTCTCCTCTACATTGGGGAGACCAAGCGCAGACTGGGTGACCGCTTTGCGGAACATCTCCGCTCAGTCCACAAGCAGCACCCTGAGCTTCCGGTTGCTTGCCATTTCAACACTCCCCCCTGCTCTCATGCTCACATCTCTGTCCTGGGATTGCTGCAGTGTTCCAGTGAACATCAACGCAAGCTCGAGGAACAGCATCTCATCTACCGATTAGGCACACTACAGCCTGCCGGACTGAACATTGAGTTCAATAATTTCAGAGCATGACAGCCCCCCACTTTACTTTCATTTTTAGTCATTTTTAGTTATTTTTTCTTCCTTTTTTTTTGCATTCCTTTTTACATTTTTTACAATCTTTTTTTGCATTTATTTCATTTCATCTTAGTTTGTTCAGTTTGCTTACCCACTGTTTTTTTCAGGTTGTTTTTCTTCAGGTTTGCACTTGCTGATGTTCAATATTCAGTATATTCACACCTAATCTGTACTAATGCTTTGTCTTTCAACACACCATTAACATATTGTTTGCCTTTGCTCCGTGACCTTTTGGTCAGCTATGTGGCCTGGTCCAATCTGCACCTTCTCCTTTGTTATCTCTTGCCCAAACCCCACCTCACTTGTTTATAATCTGTGACTTTTCTAATATTTGTCAGTTCCGAAGAAGGGTCACTGACCCGAAACGTTAACTCTGCTTCTCTTTCCACAGATGCTGCCAGACCTGCTGAGTGAATCCAGCATTTCTTGTTTTTGTTTCAGATTTCCAGCATCCGCAGTATTTTGCTTTTATTGTCAGGATGATTGTTGTCAAATAAGTAAAAGAAAATTGCTTTGATTTGTGTGGAAAAAAGTATCATTCCTTCTATTTATCTCTGAGCTAAAATAATTATTTTGAATATGCACAGAACACTTGGTGACTTAGTTGCTGCTTCAGCAAGTTTCCACTTTAAATAAATGTTTATTAATTGTCAAGTATTATGCTATCAAATTATTGGTAATGGTTCATGCATCATGGACTAGAGCTTCAAAAATGGTTCGATCACCATGTGCATCTAATTTACAGCTTTTACTCTGTGAGCCTTTTTGTTATGTTTTTACTTTTCTATCATTAAATCTATGTTTAAGTTAAGTCACATGACCTTTTAAAATCTTTAGACTCCAGGGCAGCAGCCCTATGTAGTGCATGTTTTTAATTGTTGCTGATCTTTTTTTTTATGTTTTCTTCTTGCATTTTTTGTTTTTTTCTTGGCAAAATGGTAAAGATTGTTACACAGCTCCATCTAGAGGACTGCAGCAGTTTGATCAATGTTTCTGGATGACTGGTTTGAGAAACATTTAAAGATTTAAGCATTTTCAGAGACATTTAAAGGGCTGGATAGTTTTTTGAATACCTTAATGATGAATTCGTGATGAAGCTGTCAATTTACTGTATTTTCCATTTTAGTGCAACAAATTTGCTGATGGTAAATTTAATCAAATATAGGATGAAGTTATGAAAATGCATCCCATTAATAACCTTGAATAAGTCACTTGACACTTTTAAATGAATTAAGAGTTTTTTTTATTAATAGTTTTAGAATTAGGACAAAGGTTCCTGGAGGGGGATGCACGATACAAATTGCATCTAAAAAAGACCAAACTGGATCTTGGGGTACAAGAGGTTTTAAAATGTTTGAAGCCAGAAAAAGCTCACATAAACCAACTGTGCCACTAAACATTACTAAAATTACCACACTGTTGTCTGTGAGTGCTTGTTGTGTGCAGATCGGTTGCCGCATTGCCTCCATTACAGCAGTGACTACACTCCAAAAGTGCTCTATTGGCTGTGAAGCACTTTGAGATGTTCTGAAGTCATGAGCAGCAGATATAAATGCAAGAATTTCTTTTATTTAAACTTAGGCAAAAGTTAGCTAATCCAGTCATTGTGAGCCAAAGGAGATGGAAAGGCTGTAAGAAATGTTCAGAAAATATATTTAAAAATTATCCCTTTTTACTGGAGCTCTGGTATGTTACTGGAGTAGGAGCATCAGTCTTAAAAATTCCCATCCCGACAGTACAGAGAATGGTAGAGTTCTTCACAGCGGAGAGTCAGAGATAAGGTGGGACCTGCTCCAGTGAACTTGAAGATTGAAGACTTTGTTGAAGATTGTATTTCAGCCAATATAAAAATATCACACATCACATGCCATTGGTTGCAGTTACAAGTCATATTAAATAAAAGTAGGAATGAAGCAGCTTCATGTGCCACTGTGAATGATTGCTACCGAACTCTGAAGATAATTCTGTCCAAATTACTAGGACCCATCTTTAGGCTCATCTACACTTCTGGCAGCTTAGTGCTGTGCTCTTCAAAAATATGGAGTAGAAAAGTAAAACTTCAGGTTTTACATTTTATTTACAGTCATTTCAACAGAAAAACATGATGTTTGTGTCTTATTTGGTGGTGAAATTATTTTAGATGAAATATCAGCTTCTTTTTCCATTTCTTTGTGTTGTTTACAAAGTCTTTTTCGTTAGACAGCTAATGATTACTGTCAGAGTACCTATTGCAATTTATATATTTTACGTTTGTGAACAACCATGTTTACAGAGATGTCTCCATTTTAAATTATTACATTTACTACTTGAAAGTTGCTGAAACAAACGAGAATTTTCTTTTCAGTTTGTTATAAAGGGGTTCTTTCAAATGCATGTAAACATGGGGTAAGTTTCATTGCTAGTCTCTGGTGCCAGCCTTGTCTCAGTCCTAGCACACTTGTCTCTGGCTCTGAAAAGCATGGGTTCACGTCCTACTCCAGCAATTTGAATGCATAATCTAGGCTGGCATTTTGTTGCACTAGTGAAGGAGTAATACACTGTTGAAGGTGCTATACATTACAAAGGACCATTACCAAATGTTTTTAAAAAGTTTAATTTACAGTTCATCATTTCAAACATTACTTGGAAATAATTTCTTCTCAAAATTTTCAGGAAGCAGGAAAATATAATTGTCAATTGGACCAATATTTCCTCTGTTTGTGATGTGCACAGAGAGAATATTCACCTAGCTCAGTTCCTAAAATATCAGGTGATTAAAGATATGTTATGACAAATATCACAGAGGAGAAAAATTCCATAGCATGCAAAGTTATAAGGGTAAATTTGTCCAGATCTGCTCCTGGTGCGAGATGCCAGTATAAGCTAGGCATCTCAAATTGGTAGTAGAGGTTTGCAAAATTTGCTGTATGGATTAATTTTCTGCCGCTGAGTATGTATGGTCCTGCATTGGAAAGACCGGTTAGTGATGTGTTTTCAACTGAACTTATCCTTTAATGTTATGTTTATAGTACTCATGAGTCATTCCAGATCAACATAGCTCACAGAGTATTTATTCCCTGCAATAGCATGGTAGCACAAGCATGTAACTTGTGATAAAAGTATCATAAAAACATCACTGCAGTGTTTATGCACTATCTTGCACAGAGGCTTAACATAACCCTAATTTTTTATTTAAAACTTCCTTTAAAATAAAAACACTCCAAGCCTGATTAATAATGCTGTAGTATTGGAACGACATATATTACGTCACCAACCCTTCATTCAGTTTCCTTTTCCTTCCTTTGGGGAATTCATTTCAGTTCCACTTGGCACCTCCACAAACATCTCCTGCTGAGATGGGGAACTCGCCATCTGGGAAATCTCAGGCACCAATTTCAATCTACCACTCCATGGCAGAGAGTGATTCATTGTTAAGTAGCAATTGTTTGTTTGTCCAGTGCATGGAGAATGTGTGCCACACTGTGGTAGAAACATGTATGTGTACCAATGTGCCTCTTCTTTTGAAAGCTTCACAGAAAAAGCCCTAGCAACTTCTTATAATTAGATGTGTTTAAAATTACAATTCATTATAAAAGTAATTTCAAGCATCTCTTCACTTTCTGATAAGAAATGATACAATTTTCAAATATGAGCAGATTATCTGCTGGCAGCATTACCGATAGCTGTTCCTGTAAAGGTTGCAAATGACAGCCCAGCTGGTGAGGAGTGAATAATATCTCAAGTCATTTTCATTAATCAGCTTCAATTATATCTTGTTGCAAAATATTAAAAGTGAGCGTATTCCTTAACACGTATTAATATCCTACAATTGCTTTAGGCTACTTAGTTATTTGATGTTATCTTGTTATTTGTTGTGCCCTGGAGGTCTCCTAAAGCTAACTGGATTCAATATGGGGAAAGTTTTAAATTAATATAAACCTTAGACTTGAGCAGCAGCAGTCGGCGGCGGACCTGGGAGGAGGCGGTTCCGGATCTGATGAAATAAAGAATGGGGCTCGAGGTCCTTAACTAACTTAGACCAGAGTAGCGGCAGTCAGTGGCGGACCTGGGAGGAGGCGGTTCCGGATCTGAGGAAATAAAAAATGGGGCTCAAGGCCCTTACCTACCTTAGACTGGAGCAACGGCAGTTGGCAGGCTCTCTCGCTATGTCAGTGCGCACTGAGTTTCAAAAGAGGAAAAAAAACTCTGTGACATCACAGGAGATCTGTAAGCTGATTGGTTGGCAAGTATTGTTATACCTGTAAATAGCTTAAAAATCAGGGGGAGAAAGGTTCTTGTTTTAAATCCTCAAATGTAAGTGATAAGGTTAGTACTACTAAGATTTTGTTTCAATTAGTGTAATTTATTAATAATTACCAATTAGCATAGTGCTGTTTGAACACAGTGAGGCTGTGAGTTGTGTGTGAAGAATTTTACTGACTAGGGGAAGCAGGGCGCAGGGAAGCAGCTAGGTAAGTAGGTTCAGGTGAGTGTTTGTACTTTTTCTAGTATTTATAGTACTGCAGGCCATTAGTGTAAAGGTAAGGACTGTAGATTGTAGTGGGTAGTGTTTGGAGTAGAACAAGGCCCCTAACGTAATTAGTAATTTTTAATTAAAGGGAGTAACTAAGTAATCTAAAGGTAGGTCCTGGCAGAAGAGCTCGTACCTGTGATATGCTCCTCCTGCGCTACGTGGGGAAATCAGGGATGCTTCCAGTGTCCCTGATGATCATGTGTCCAGGAAGTGTATCCATCTGCAGCTACTAGCTACCCACATTATGGAGCTGGAGTTGCAGGTGGATTCACTGTGGAGCATCTGCCATGCTGAGATCATCATGGATAGCACGTTCAGCGAGGTGGTCACACCGCAGGCAAATGCTGCAAAGGCAGAAAGGGAATGGGTGATCACTAGGCAGAGTAGAGGAAAGGAGGTAGTGCAGGAGTCCCCTGTGGCCATTCCCCTCTCTAACAAATATACCGCTTTGGATATTGTTGGGGGAGATGGCTCAGGGGAAAGCAGCAAGAGCCAAGTTCATGGCACCATGGGTGGCTCTGCGCACAGGAAGGGAGGAAGAAGAGAGGCAGGGCTATAGTGATAGGGGATTCAATTGTAAGGGGAACAGACAGGCATTTCTGCGGCCGCAAAAGAGACTCCAGGATGGTATGTTGCCTCCCTGGTGCTAGGGTCAAGGATGTCTCTGAGTGGCTGCAGGGTATTCTGAGGGGGGAGGGTGAGCAGCCAGTTGTCGTGGTACATATCGGTACCAACGTCATAGGTTAGAAAAAGGGATGAGGTCCTACAAGCTGAATATAGGGAGTTAGGACGTAAATTAAAAAGTAGGACCTCAAAGGTAGTAATCTCAGGATTACTACCAGTGCCACATGCTAACAAGAGCAGAAATAACAGGATATATCAGATGAATACATGGCTGGAGAAATGGTGTAGGGGGGAGGGATTCAGATTCTTGGAACATTGGGACCGGTTCTGGGAAAGGTGGAACCAGTACAAACTAGATGTGTTACATCTGGGCAGGAGCGGGACCGATTTCCTCGGGGGGAGGGGGTGTTTGCTAGTGCTGTTGGGGAGGGTTTAAACTAGAATGGCAGGGGGATGGGAATCTGAGCAGGGAGACAGAGGAGGCGGAAACAAAGATAGAAATGAAAGACAGAAAGGTAAGAAGCAAAAGTGGAAGGCAGAGAAAACAAGGGCAAGAAACAAATGGGGCCATAGTGCAAAATAAAGCTAAGATGACTAACAATGTTAAAAAAACAAGCCTAAAGGCATTGTATCTTAATGTGTGGAACATTCGCAATAAGCTAGATGAATTAACAGCGCAAATAGATATAAACGGTTATGATATAGTTGCGATTACGGAGACATGGCTGCAGGGTGACCAAGGATGGGAACTGAACATCCAGGGGTATTCAATATTTAGGAAGGACAAGCAAAAGGGAAAGGAGGTGGGGTAGTGTTGTTAGTAAAGGAGGAAATCAATGCAATATTGAGGAAGGATATTGGCTTGGAAAATCATGATATGGAATCTGTATGGGTGGAGCTAAGAAACACTAAGGGGCAGAAAATGTTGGCGGGGTTGTCTATCGGCCCCCAAACAGTAGTGGAGATGTAAGGGATGGCATTAAACAGGAAATTAGAGATGCATGCAATAAGGGTACAGCTGTAATCATGGATGACTTTTATCTACATATAGATTGGTCAAACCAAATTTGCAATAATACTGTGGAGGAGGATTTCCTGGACTGGGTATTGTGCAATGAGAAAGGATTAATTAAAAATCTTGTTGTGCGGGGTCCCTTGGGAGGAGCGACCAAAACATGGTAGAATTCTTCATAAAGATGGAGATTGAAGTAGTTGAATCCGAAACTAGGGTCCTGAATCAAAATAAAGGAAACTATGAAGGTATGAGGCGCGAGTTGGCTATGGTAGATTGGGGAACATTACTAAAAAGGTTGACGGAGGATAGGCAATGGATAATATTTAAAGAACGTGTTCATGGATTATAATTATTCATTTCTGTCTGGCACAAAAATAAACCAGAAAGGTGGCTCAACCATGGCTTACAAAAGAAATTAGGGATAGTATTAGATCCAAAGAGGAGGCATATAAAATTGCCAGAAAAAGCAGCGAGTCTGAGGATTGCACGTAGTTTAGAATTCAGCAAAGGAGGACAAAGATGTTTATTAAGCAGGGGAAAATAGAATATGAAAGTAAACTTGTGGGGAACATAAAAACTGACTGTAAAAGCTTCTATAAATACGTGAAGAAAAAAAGATTAGTGAAGACAAGTCAAAAATGGGGGAAATTATAATAGAGAACAAAGAAATGGCAGAACAATTAAACACATACTTTGGTTCGGTCTTCACAAAGGAGGACACAAATAACCTCCCAGAAATGTTAGGGAACCAAGGGTCTAATGAGAGGGAGGAACTGAAGGAAATAAGTATTAGTAAAAAAACAGTGCTAGGGAAATTAATGGAGTTAAAGGCTGGCAAATCTCCAGGGCCTGATATTCTACATCCCAGAGTACTAAAGGAAGTGGCCCTGGAGATATTGGATGCATTGGTTGTCATTTTCCAAAATTCTATAGACTCTGGAGCAGTTCCTACAGATTGGAGGTGGCAAATCTAACCCCACTATTTAAAAAAGGAGGGAGAGAAATAACAGGGAATTACAGACCAATTAGCCTTACATCAGTAGTGGGGAAAATGCTAGAGTCCATTACAAAGGATGTGATAGCAGAACACCTGCAAAGCATAAATGGGATTGGACCACTCATGTGAGATCATTAAACATCTTCCTGCATTGCATCTATGTTCTTGTAGCTAAACTACTGGCATTGGCCATCTCCAATATCTCTCCTTACTGCCTTCTGAGCATGTGTCTGGAGGGCATCCAGTCTCCCTCAGGGTACAGGACATCTCTCCTCTTTCCAGCTCTCCACAAAGACCACTAATGCAGCACCTGAGAACCTTGGTGCCTGTTCTCTCCCATGATCAGCCATTGTTGATTATTGAACAGCACTCTATTCCCAATGATCTCAGCACTTCCAGCAGCCACAATGGTCGATTCCCATTCAGAGGTGCAGGCCAGCTTTAAGTAGTACAGGCTAGCTTCAAATAGTGTTAGGAAGTAACTATTGGTATCCCTGTTTGTGCATTCAGCCAATAAACAGTGCAGCTAGGAGGCAGCACGAATTTGGCAGCCTCACAGCTCCAGGGACCCGGGTTCGATTCCGGGTACTGCCTGTGTGGAGTTTGCAAGTTCTCCCTGTGTCTGCGTGGGTTTTCTCCGGGTGCTCCGGTTTCCTCCCACAAGCCAAAAGACTTGCAGGTTGATAGGTAAATTGGCCATTATAAATTGTCACTAGTATAGGTAGGTGGTAGGGAAATATAGGGACAGGTGGGGATGTTTGGTAGGAATATGGGATTAGTGTAGGATTAGTATAAATGGGTGGTTGATGTTCGGCACAGACTCGGTGGCCGAAGGGCCTGTTTCAGTGCTGTATCTCTAATCTAATCTAATCTGCATTCGGCGGAATGGGTGTGGGTTTATCGTACATCACGGTCTCCATTTTCTGGAGCTAATCATTTAACTCCAACAGAGTCTAAACCAGTGTGATTTAGAATATTTAGTTCAATGTAATATCATGTACAGAAAGCAAGATAATGAGAGGGGAAGAAAAATGGGATTAAGAGAGAGAGAGATAAGAGAGACAGAAAGAAAAAGTTTTTAAGAAGTTTTATAATCTGGAACTATAATTAAAATCTGAAAGAATGAGACCCACACAGCTAAAAGTAAATTTTCAGTGTCAGGGATGTTGTTTGGCTGCATTTTTTTATTCGGTCTTGGGATGTGTGTCGCTGGCTAGGCCAGCATTTATTGCTCATTCCTAATTGTCTTTGAGAAGGTGGTAGTGAGCTACTTTCTTGAATTGCTGCAGTCCATATGGTGTAGGTATATCCACAGTGCTGTTAGGGAGGGAGTTCCAGGATTCTGACCAGAAACAGTGAAGGAACGGTGATATAGTTCCAAGTCAGCATGGTATGTGACTTGGAGGGAGACTTGCAGGTGGTGGTGTTCCCATGCATCTGTTGCCCTTGTTCTTCTAGGTGGTAGAGGGTGCGGATTTGGAAGATGCTGTCGAAGGAGCCTTGACCAATTGCTTCAGTGCATCTTGTACATGGTACACACTGCTGCCACTGTGCACAGATGGTGGAGGGAATGAATGTTCAAGGTGGTGGATGGAGCACCGATTAAGTGGGCTGCTTTATCTTGGATGATGTCGAGCTTCTTGAGTGTTGTCAGAACTGCACATATCCACGAAAGTGGAGAGTATTCCATCACACTCCTCACTTGTGCCTTGTAGATGTTGGACAGGCTATGGAGAGTCAGGAAGTGAGTTACTCGCTACAGAATTCCCAGCCTTGTAGTCACATTATTTGTATGGCTGGTCCAATTATGTTTCTGGTCAACGGTAACACCCCAGGATGTTGATGGTGGGGTTTCAGTGATTGTAATGGCATGGAATGTCAAGGGGAGATGGTTAGATTCTCTCCTGTTGGTGGTAGTCATTGCTGGAAATTGTGTGGTGCGAATGACACTTGCCACTTATCAGCCGAAGCCTAAATGTTGTCCAGGTCTTGCTGCAGGTGGGCACGGACTGCTTCAGTATCTGAGGAGTTGCTGAATGGTACTGAGTACTGCACAATCATCAGTGAACTTCTGACCTTATGTTGGAAGGAAGGTCATTCATGAAGCTGCTGAAGATGGTTGGGCCTAGGTCACTACTCTGAGGAACTCCTGCAGCGATGTCTTTGAGCTGAGATGATTGGCCTATAACAATCACAACCACCTTTCTTTGTTCTAGGTACGACTCCAACCAGTGGAGAGTTTTCCCTCTGATTTCCACTGACATCAAGTTTGCTAGGGCTTTTGAAGATTTACCATACTGTTCAAAATTCATTTACACTTGAATGGACAAGCCCTAGGTTCTTCTGGCGTTTACTTGGTAGCTAGTAGATAAGTACTGCGACTTCACGCTATTGCATGCATATGAATGCCAAGCTACTTGGTGACTAATTGGTGTAGTGAAGTTTGTGGAGGAGCATGGAAATTCAGACAGCAACTTCCTGATTTCTGCGTTTAATTGCACATGTCCAGACGCTGAAAGTTTCTGATTCACAAATTAGCAATGATGAGTGTTGTTCACCTCACTGTCGACTATATCTGTGGAAATTACAGATATCTGCATTTGCTTATTTTTTAAATTGAATAAAAGTTAACCATGAAATATAGGAATCAAAATTATATGCACTGACCAGAACAATTTCTTTACAACTAACAAAGCAAAATGAAACCTAAAGCTAAGGCAAATGGCAAAGAATAAGACTGTTTTATTATATACAAACAGCTGCTGATGTCTCAAATTCTTCCAGCATTAATCCTTGAGAGATTAAAGTGTCTACAGCAGGTAAGAGCCAAGTCCAACAACAAATCTCTACTCATTCAAGATACCTTTCAGTATTCTTACTGTCAAACTAAGGTTTCTTTGTGAGAGTCATATGCATGTCTCCTGAGTATTGTATTGAAGCTCCTTGAATTTCTTATGACCCTTAATAATGATTAATGAAAGTTAGAGGGTGAAATTTCTTTGCTAATGAAAAATAGTAGAGTGCTGGTTTTTCTCTCCACCTGATAGTCTGGGAATGTATCTATGGAAATAAATGGCTTTGATATGTGTCACTTCTGAGGATGCAATTTTGTTAGCAAGTTGTTTAATTAATTTTCTAAATGAGAAATTTCACCTCAGTTTTCATTGGCCTGCTGACACTGTGTTCATAATTTATTGTCCAATGCACAATGTCATGCCAAATGTTTCTGACATAAATCATCCTCAAAATATTTCATGTTATAAATCTGTATATACACAACGCTTTCTACACATCAACCATAGTGCAAACCCATCTCGTATTTCATTTTGGAGAGGGGAAAACATATGTAGCAAACAGTTCAAAAAGTACTTAGAAAAACTGTGCAAGAGATAGAGATATTGCTAATGTTGATGTTTGTCGCATTACATTCCAACAGATGGTTTTGTTGCATATTAATTCTATAACTTATTATTGCCCCCTTTCCAGGAGCCCTACTGAGTAAGGTTTCATGGCAGAACTTTCACACTGTCCAATTATTTTTATGACTTAGTTTTAGTGCCTGAGCAATAAACTGGTGCAGCTGATCACCTGGTCATTTTAGAAGCCATATAAATTTCATTCATGTGCACACATCACTAAACGTTAGTGCACAAGTACAAAAAGTACTTAAAAAGCCTAATGGAATGTTGGCCTTTATCTCAAGTTTGTTGGAATTCAAAAGTGAACAAGTTATGCTTCTGCTGTACAGAGCTTTGATTAAGCACCATCTGCGTTCAGTTTAGGGCACTGAACTGCAGGAAGGATATATTGGCCTTGGAGGAAGCGCAGTGCAAATTCATCAATATGGTAAAAGGGCTTCAAGGGTTAAGTTATGAGGACAGGTTGAATAACCTTGGCTTGTATTTCCTTGAGTTTAGAACATTAAGGGGTCTAATCAAGGTGTTTAAAATGATTAGGGATTTAATTAGATATAGGGAAAGTATTTCCTCTGGTGGGGGTATCAAGAACAAGGGAGTATAATCTTAAATAAGAGCTAGGCAATGTAGGAGTAAAATCAGGAAACATTCTTTTCACAGAAAGGGGAATGGAAATCTGAAACTTCTTCCCCAAAAGGCTGTGGATACTGTGTCAATTAAGATTTTCAAGTCTGAGATCAATAACCAGTGATACCCAGTTTGGATTCTGACAGGGCCACTCAGCACCTGACCTCATTACAGCCTTGGTTCAAACATGGACAAAAGAGCTGAACTCAAGAGGTGAGGTGAGAGTGACTGCCCTTGACATCAAGGCAGCATTTGACCGAGTATGGCATCAAGGAGCCCTAGCAAAACTAGAGTCAATGGGAAACAGGGGGAAAACCCTCCGCTGGTTGGAGTCATACCTAGCGCAAAGGAAGGTGGCTGTGGTTGTTGAAGGTCAATCATCTGAGCTCCAGGACATCACTGCAGGAGTTCCTCAGGGTAGTGTCCTAGGCCCAACCATCTTCAGCTGCTTCATCAATGACCTTCCTTCAGTCATAAGGTCAGAAGTGGGGATGTTCGCTGATGATTGCACAATGTTCAGCACCATTCGCGACTCCTCAAATACTGAAGCAGTCCGTGTAGAAATGCAGCAAGACCTGGACAATATCCAGGCTTGGGCTCATAAGTGGCAAGTAACATTTGTGCCACACAAGAGCCAGGCAATGACCATCTCCAACAAGAGAGAATCTAACCATCTCCCCTTGACATTCAATGGCATTATGATCGCTGAAACCCCCCACTATCAACATCCTTGGGGCTACCATTGATCAGAAACTGAACTGGAGTAGCCATATAAATACTGTGGCCACAAGAGCAGGTCAGAGGCTAGGAATCCTGCAGCGAGTAACTCGCCTCCTGACTCCCCAAAGCCTGTCCACCATCTACAAGGCACAAGTCAGGAGTGTGATGGAATACTCTCCACTTGCCTGGATGGGTGCAGCTCCAACAACACTCAAGAAGCTCGACACCATCCAGGACAAAGCAGCCCGCTTGATTGGCACACCATCCACAAACATTCACTCCCTCCACCACCGAAGCACAGTGGCAGCAGTGTGTACCATCTACAAGATGCACTGCAGCAACGCACCATGGCTCCTTAGACAGCACCTTCCAAACCCGCGAACTCTACCACCTCGAAGGACAAGAGCAGCAGATGCATGGGAACATCACCACCTGCAAGTTCCCATCCAATTCACACACCATCCGTTCCTTCACTGTCGCTGAGTCAAAATCCTGGAACTCCCTTTCGAACAGCACTGTGGGTGTACCTACCTCACATGGACTGCAGCAGTTCAAGAAGGCAGCTCACCACCACCTTCTCAAGGGCAATGAGGGATGGGCAATAAATGCTGGCCTGGCCAGTGACGCCCACATCGCATGAATGAATTAAAAAAAAAGATTTTTGCCAGGTAAGGTTATTAAAGAATATGGGAAAAGTGGGTGAGTGGAGTTGAAATACAGATCGGCCATGATCTAATAGAACGGCGGTTTCAGGTGTGAAATGGCTGAATGGTCTGCCCTTGTTACTATATTCTATGTATCTTTATGATTATAGTTTGGGTTGTCCTGCTGGTTATTGTTAATTGTACTCTATAGTAGATGTACTGATTAATTAATTACACTGAGAACCAACTGCTGACATTCTTGTTGATTGATTATTTGTCTCCTCGCGATGTCTAGGTTGATCACTTCTTCTGCTGACTAGCTGCTTGATCTCTTCTGACTAGTTGTCTTCTTCAGCTGACTAATTGTTGTATGAATTTACTGATCTCTCCATGGTTTCTAGCTAACTATCAGCATGGTTGCTTGGCTGATTTGTTATGATCAATAGCTGAGAGGCTGATCATTTATCACACTGCTTGGGCTATTGCCTCATGTCCATTATATTACAACATGTAATTTCCCCTGCAGCCTACATAATCTACTGACAAGAGGTTAATTTAGTGTAACTGCATCTTTTTATATGAGGACACAGAATGTGATGTAATGTCTTTTTGATTGGGTGCGCGATTGGCAGAACAATGACATGAACACGCAATATCTTTTGCTCCGAAATTGTAAACATGCTAAAGTCCCATCCTCGCTTGAAAATGGGAATAAGTCTCTGGATGTACGTCTCAATGTGATCGGAAGCACATATAAACCCTATGAACAGTTGAGTATCTATGCAGTTTCCACCGACATTGCTGTTAGTTTGCATGGCTTTCTTGCATTATGCTTCCACGAGAAGGATTTTCTCAGTCAGATTTAGGATCCCACCATCAGGGGCAAATGGGAGTCAGAAGCCCACACTATGGGCTGGATTCTAAGGCGGCGGGAGCCAGAAAATGGCGGCCTGCCTGCTGCAATCTACTGCACAGTGACTCATTTAAATACCCGGGTCGGCCCGACCCCTCAATCATGTGGAGGGGGCAGCCTGTCCGACGTTGGCAATGGCATCAGCTGTGTGTGTGCAGGCCCTGGCGCCATTTTTAAAGGGCAGTCAGGCCTGCCGGTTAATTTACATTTTTAAAGAAATAACCCCCGCCTCCCCCCATGAAAATGTACCGAATAAAATTCTAACACCCTTTTCCCAACCCCCAGTAATAATGAAATTAAGTATCTGTCCTTTCCCCCCCAAAACACTTACCTTTGGAATATGACCTCACGCTCCCACAAACTGTACAAAGTTCGCAGTTCATCCCTTCCCACTATCCTCTACACTCATGATGATTATCTGACCCCGATTCCACCCCCCCCACACTAGAAATCTTAACTCTCTGCCTCCCCACCAGTGTCACGTCTGCTTTCCCTAGACAGGGAAGTGAAAGCACGGGAGTGCCAGCCGCAGCACTGAAGATTGCGGCGGGCCGTTAAGGTAGGAGATAAGTGCATATTAATTTATTGATTTTGGAAAATTCCAGTCGGCCTCGCACAATAGGCCTTAATAGGCTTTTAATTGAATTGTCTACCCGCCACTTACCGGCAGGTGACCCTGCTACACCCCCAGGCTGCCTCCAGAAAAAGGCCTGGGGGTGGGATGAAGCTAACAACTGGCACACCGGCTGGCAGGTTTCGTGCCCACCTGCATCTGTGCCTGCCTCCATCATGGGCTAAAAATTCTCTCCTACATTTTTGCTTTTGAAAGGTCATTGAATTAGTCAAGTTTTCAAAATGAGATAAATGGTAAACAAATTTTACACACTTAGCAATAATGATGATTAACAATAAAGGTGATTATTATTTAATATATTCTAATTCATGGTCTTGTGTTTCTGCGTGCAGAAGTGAGAACTATTGGCTTTTAGATGAGAGATGCATTGACCAACTATGTCTCATGAGTTTGGGCCATTAGGTATAAAATAAACACTTTAAGGTTTGTTGTATTTTCTGAACACTGAAATCAGTATCTAAAAACGGAACATTGACCCAGAATTTCCAGGAGTTTTTTGGCATGACTACAGTCTAAGTATGCGATTGCATGGTTTTTTCAAGGAAATTCGCATGATTTTACATTGTTACTTTGTTTGACAGTTGCAAAATTCCCTGATTGTTTGCACCAAGATATGTGCTTCGAAACCCTCTGCATTCATAAATGTCTCCTGAACATTATCTTGAAGCTCCTTGGATTTCTAATGACCCTTAATAATGACTAATGGAAGTTACAGGGTGAAATTCCTTTGCTAATGAAAAATAGTAAAGTGCTTTTTCCCTTCACCTAATGGTCTGGGAATGTATCTGTGGAAATAAATGGCTTTGATATCTGTCACTTCTGATGATGCAATTTTGTTAGCAAGTTGGTTAATTAATTTTTCTAAATGGGAAACTTCACCTCAGTTTTCATTGGCTCATTTACATAGCTCTGTCCCATGTTACATATCACCTCACGTGCGTTTCCTGCATTTAAGTCAGTAATGCACCTGTATAAATATACACCTCAGAATGACCTGATATCAACGTATGTGAGATTTCTGGAGTTTGAAGACAATTTTCTTTGCAACTGTTTTTGGATTTTACTGAGAGCTGGACTATACTTAGCCAAAGTTCTGTCAATCTCAGTGTACCAACATTTTAGATCCCTGCTCCCCACATGTTCAGAAGGACTAAGTAGTTGGAATGGTTGATATTTTCTCCTCTTAGCCCAGGGAAACTGTGGCTAATTGCATTGCCTCAGTGCTGCCTTAACTGAAATTAACTAACTCAGCACGAAACATTGAGTGACCTGTCCTACAGCAGGTAGTGCATTTACCATTTCAGCTAGAGAAAAAAACTCAGGAATTGTATATATTTACCATCAAAGTATCAATTAAATTGAAATCAAATACAATCTAAAATTAAGTCATAAATCAGTCTATCAGTCGAGGTTATTGAACAACATGATTCGTCAATTTGACTTTCCCTTTTACAGTTTAGCATACAAGCACCACTCATCTCATTGGGCTGAACCTCAGTTTGAAACATTCCAATTCCCTAATCATCACATAACTTTTCAGTGGCTTGGGAAGATTTACGTGTCACTCAGTCTCTTTAATTGTAGCAGCAGTGGTATTTAATATTACTGCACTACAAACAAGGATAACTTTCTTGCAGGTTTAATGCAATGCTCCCATTGTTCTTTCTCGGATTCCTCCCCTATTTACTGAGGGACGGTATGGTATCATGGGCACCATTCAACATCCAGTATCTCTAGTATGATGGCAACACAGCACAGCGCAATCGTAAGCTCATTTGCCCTTGCCCATGGCTGATTCCTTTTTTGTTAACATATATAGTAAAATAACTCAGACAGAAATTTATGCAAACAGGCTAATATTTATATTAAGAGTAGTGCACAAAGGCAATGAACTGCACTAATGTCTAATCACTTGGAGGGGTAAATTTTCACTTTTACTGCTGGTGGAAAACAGCTGGAACAGATCACCCATTTTCAGTTCCATTTGATTTCACAAGGCAATCCAATAATACACCATTGGCAAAAGCTAAAATAACCCCCATAGTGTCTGACAGGGGTCACTACATGGCACTCAGCAGTAGGAACCTATTTAGATTGGGTCGACTGAGGCCAACTGCAGTGACTTCACTAAGATCAAAAAATTGATTACAAAGCAGGGACTGAAACTTGCGCCCAACAGCACTATGGGAGGTCCAGCACTAAGTAAAAGACTGGCTGTGGCAGCTTCTAGTACTGCAAGCTATAGCTAGCTGCTCAGATAAAACTCTCACTCAATTTTAAAAAAAGGTAGCTCACTGTGTTAAAAATAATCGAACAGCTGTGTCAACAAAGAGCCTGCCTCTCCGTATGAAAAATAAAACCAGCTGTGCAAACAATGAAGGCTGCAGTCTTTCTCACTCTTAAAAGGGACAGGTCTAAAAAAGATCTGTCTTAAAAGGGAAACGAATGAAAGTGTGCCTGTGAAAAATACAACTTGTAAAAGTCCTATATTTATTTTAAAAAATCAGGATCATTAAGACAAGAGCTTTCAGATACCAGTTGTGGACAGGAGGGTGTCAGACATAGCATCTGCATTTAAGCTATTCTGACAGCAAATAGAACTGTGTTTCCTGGACCAAAAAGTGACTGAACCAGAGAAACAAGCTACCAAAATTAAGCTCACACTGGGCAACGGGGGTTTGCAATGGCTCAGTACCTCAGGATTGTCAACTGAGGATCTGAAGGACCCTAACAAGATCTGAACATTCTTGGAGCAGCAACTGAAGGTAAAGCTAAATTTCCAAGTACATAGGCTTGAGCTTATGACCTACCTGCAAAGGCATGATGAGTCCATTGGCCAGTTTGTTGCAAGGTGCAGGGACAAAGCTCAATATTGTGACGTTGCAGATATCAAACTGTCAGAACAGGTTATAGAGTCAATAATCATGTCTTTCCCACAAGAGGCCTTTCTAAAAGACAAGCTAGAAAAGAAGAAAGTGTACATCATAGATGCACTATGCAATGATGGAAGGAAATTTGAAGCCATCATGGCTGGCCACCAACAGTTACAAGCGTTGGGGGCAGCTATGACAATTGGTATGGTAACCAAGGCTCAGAAGTTTGCTAAGCCTTGTGGCAAATGTGGACTGACTCACCCAATTCGCTATTGGCCGGTGTACTAGGACCTGTGCAAAGCTTGTGACATGCGAGGACATTGGGCAAGGCAGTGCAGAAGTCCGAACTCAGATACTGCACACAGGAATGGTGGCAGATCACATGCAGAGAGAACGTCTACAAGACAGGATGGCAAATGCAACAAAGGTGTGCCAACACACACAAAAGCCTAAGCAGGTACATTAGGTCAGCAGAGACGCAGATTTTCAGGAGGACATGGATGAAAAGTGCACTTGTATGAACAGCGAGCAAGCATTTTACATAGTTAATTTGGAGTAACATATCAATGCTAGTATGTAATCTGAGGCATTC
Source organism: Heterodontus francisci (assembly GCF_036365525.1). Lineage (NCBI taxonomy): Eukaryota > Metazoa > Chordata > Chondrichthyes > Heterodontiformes > Heterodontidae > Heterodontus > Heterodontus francisci. The sequence continues at coordinate 36,373,395 of NC_090397.1, forward strand.
GCCATGATCGAGATTATATGCTCACAGAAGAGTGGCAGGCATAAGCACAAGGTAAAAGTCGACACCGGAGTAAGTGCAAATATTCTGCCCATCCTTATACTGAAGGACATGTACTTGAAGAAATGGGAATCTATGGTATGACCCAGCAATGCTAGGCTGACTGCCTACAATGGGTCTTCAATCAAGTGCATTGCAACGATAACCTTACAGTGCAACTATGGGAGCTCCAAATGGCTACCACAAATTTGTTATACTGTAGGCACAACTGGACCAGCTGTTGCAGGACTTCCAGTATGCCAAGGTTCCTTGGATGGGCACAGTGAATCCTCTGGACAGATGTGCATCCTTCATTGGCAGTAAGAGTGGACCTATCCCAGGTTATGTCTTCGCTGGAAGTGTTCACACAGGCAGCTCAAAGTGAGTTGCAGACCATGCCGTTCTCCTGGGATAGAAGTGCTCAGCTGAAAAATGCCTGGATCAGATGATCCCTGAAGTTGATGATATCCTGATGAGACCCTTGAGGCCCTCGTCGAGCCTGGGCAGCTTGCCGTGCAGCCTTGGCACCTCTGTGTTCTGCATCTTCCTTCTCCTCCTCCTCTTCCACACCCTTGTCCTAGAGTGCAGCCCATGCACATCACCACCAAAATCTCAACATGGCCCTCAACGAGCTCTCAATGAGTTCTTCAACAAACTTTAATGGGACTCATTAGTAGATCGGGCAGGTTCTCAGGACCATCCACCACCACCCCTCGCCGGCGGTGGTAACGCGATGGGAAACCAGCATACCAGCCGACGTTGCTATTTTCATTACTCAGCAGGACCTAAAAATTCAACCTCATAATCAAACTGACAGAATATTACAGGCAGAGAAAATTACAATCTGTCCTGCTTCTATGCTGACAACGAGCTGGCAGGAGATAGAAAACAGAACTAGAACATCAACTATCTGACAAAATACATTTACCATTGACCTTTGGAAGATAATGTCTGAGGAACAACACAATAAATGTTTAAAGCAGGGGTTGGGGGTTCCTAACCTTGCTAAAATGATGCAAAACACAATGCAATACTTACACTGAGGCGAGTCAAGGACAATAATGTTGTCATCATGTCAGGAAACCTGTTTGTCATGATCTATCCATTCTAGTTTAGAGTTTTATCAAGAAAACTAAACTGAGCCACAAAAACTAGATTTAACAGGTTTGCTACAGTTGACAAGCAAGCTATTCTAAGAATAAGTTTAAATTAAATATAAACTGAAAATGCTGCAAGTGCACAACAGATTTGCCAACATCTGTAAAGTGATAAGATAGGCTTATATTTCTGAGATAGAACCTTCATCAAAACTGGAAATTGGAAGCGAAATGAGCCCCTTGATTGGACAGAACAACAGATGCAAGTCGTGAGTCAGGAACAGTGACTTCTGCAATGAAGAGGAGCAGGAAAGAAGTGAGACTGAATGGAATTTGTGAAAAGTTCAGTGAGGCAATGCCAAGGCATTAAATGAACAAAAGGGCTTGGAAATTGATAAGTAAAGGATAGAAAGTATTGTAAGATGCAAGAAAAGGGAAGATTTTTTTTTTATTGCTGAAATGGAAATTTCCACTCCACCATCCACTCACTCCTATGTGGGATAGCAATTGACATCTATTGCTTCTGATCTAGTATTCTGCATTTACTGTTTATGGTGCAGTTTCCTCTACCTTGAGCAGCCCAATGGCAGCTTGGATGACCACTTTGCCAAGTCACTTCTATTTCGTCTGCGAGTGTGGCTCTGACATCCTATGGCTCACATTTTCCACTCTACTGCTCCATCTCTCCTCCTACATTATTTCACACAAGCTCAATTCTAGCTTCAGGAACAGAGTGATAGACTTTTACTGCCCCTTTGCACCTCCCCAAGCCGTGTTTGGGCAGCCAGCAAGCGAAGCCCACCAGTCGGAAGCTCAATAGTCCTGTTGAGAAGTGCAGTCTAACAGACCTCTGCCAACGAGACTTAGGAAAAGAATTCCAGAGGATAGATCTACAAGACCACAGAATCCATAGAACCACAATAGTAATCAACAGGTCAATTAATGTAGCATGTTTAATGTAGAAATAAACACTCCAAACTCCAAGGCACTTTACAGAGGCAAAAGTAAACATTGTTCACCCAGCAAAAAAAAAGCTGAGTGTTTTGCCATGATCTGTTCTATTTGTTAGCAGAAGACCTGTGAAGAATCTGTGCAACAGATTCTATTAAGTGACATTATTGTCCTATTTAATGTAACAACAATTCAAATGCAATGCTTAGATGATGCGAAGAAAGCCATGAACTGAATTTCTTTCAAAAATAAAAGAGGAAAATGCTTAAATGGTAGGGTCTGAGAACCAAATAATTTTTAAAAGCTTTTTTATAAAATACAACAGGTGGTAATACATAAACATAAAGAAAATAATAGTGTTTTTAGCATATTATACCATTTTTTTGTTCACCCATCACCCTATCTTTGCTAACCTCTATTGGCTGTCCATATCCCAAAGCACTGAATTCTGAACCCTTGTCCTTGTTACATGGCTCGCATTATCCAAATCTGCAACCTTCATCAGCTGTCCATTCCTATCTTAACCCAATGGTCCTCTGACTCTAAAACCCCTTTCTAAGTGTTCCTCACTTGGTAGCAGAGCTTTCAGTCATCTGGAAATCCCTCCCTCATTGAATTTGCCTTGCTACTTCTCTACCTGCTTGAAATACCTGTTTTATTTAGAGACCTTTACAATCACTACATTAAAAAAATGATGTTATTCTTGGTTGACAGCTCAGCTGTCTGAGTGTTAGAGGTATGAAGGTCAACAAAGCTTTCCAGCTAAGATCAACTTGCTCAAGTGTTTTTGTTCACCCTTGTTCAGTTAGCACTTTGCTGTATGTGACTTTCTGCATTTGAACAGAGATGGAAATTTCAACGTTCTTCCCTGATATTACTTTAGTGAATTGTATCTTGTGGCATGTAATTGTGAGCGAGAAGTCAGAAATTGTAAGAATTCCCTGGTTAGTAGACTCCTTCCTCGGAACCATTATCCTAGAGCCAGAGACATTTTTAGCCATCCCCAGATAGTGCAGCTGCAGCACATGTTCCATCTGAAACCAGAGGTTGTGTCCTTTAGTGAGCTCTTTGCAGTTATCTGAATGAGTTTTAGAATTTTCAGTCTGTGTAGCTAATGCCATTGAGATACAATAAGATTTTTCCTATTACCAGTAACAGACATAATCAAATTGTTCAGTTTGTTTTTCCTCATGACCCCAAAGGTAGTTTTTAATAGTATTGGTTCATCATAAAATGCATGGAATAGGATTACACACGATGTGTTTAAATCTTTAAAATTGTTTAATTTTTGTACATTTTTATCTTTGCATTGGAACTACTGAAACTAAAATATCTTTTCAACTTCAAATTAACATCCATAAAAAATACGCTTAAAACTTGTAACAATGCTGATTACAAAGTAGGATTAGCAGAAAATCTAGCACTACAGACTTGTTTGGATTTGTAACATTTGTATGTGGAACAAACTTAAAAATGATAATTCGTTTTCATTTTTTGATTGGAATTGCTATCGTTTTGCTGAGGGAGCTGGCCCACATTTAAGAGATAGAGAGGTGGAATTTTCACTCAATGATGTGTAAAATATGCAGCTGGTTGTTAGGTAGTCCTGCCGGGAGGCCTGGTCCACCTTGATGACTGAGCCTTGCTTGTTGGAAACCAAGTGCCTCCCGTGGGAGGCTTGCTATCTCTGAACAACTGCAATGTCAAGCTTCCCAGGCAGTCTCTGAACTGAGGGAAGTCTGGCTCCAGGCCAATCTGGGGAGGGGAGCAACAGGAGTGGCAGTGACCCAGGCTGGGTTTGTGGGACTAGGAGGAGGATTCCTGCTCCTCCCGACCCCACAAAAGTGAAGAAGAACTGGCCTTTTGGATCTTTTGCTGGCTGGCTGCCAATGGAGACTGTCGGGAATCTGCACGGTGCACGCGCCAACCAGTACCAGTCCAAAAATGGTAACTGGGGGTCCTATTGATGTCATAGAGTCATAGAGTTATACAGCGCAGAAACAGGTCCTTCGGCCCATCATGTCTGTGCTGGCCATCAAGCACCTAACTATTCGAATCCCATTTTCCAGCACTTGGCCCATAACCTTGTATGTGATGGCATTTCAAGTGCTCATCTAAATATTTATTAAATGTTGTGAGGGTTCCTGTCTCTACCACCTCTTCAGGCAGTGCGTTCTAGATTCCAACCACCCTCTGAGTGGAAAAATCTTTCTTCAGATCCCCTCTAAACCTCTTGCCCCCTTACCTTAAATCTACGACCCCTGGTTATTGACCCCTCCACTAAGGGAAAAAGTTTCTTCCTATCTAACCTATCAATGCCCCTCATAATTTTGTATACCTCAACCATGTCCTCCCTCAGCCTTCTCTGCTCTAAGGAAAACAACCCTAACCTTTTCAGTCTCACTTCATAGCTGAAATGCTCCAGCTCAGGCAACATCCTGGTGAATCTCCTCTGCACCCTCTCCAGTGCAATCACATCCTTCCTATAGTGTGGCGACCAGAACTGTACACAATACTCCAACAGTGGCCTAACTAGTGTTTTATACAGCTCTATCATAACCTCCCTGCTCTTATATTCTATGCCTCGGCTAATAAAGGCAAGTATCCCATATGCTTTCCTAACCACCTTATCTACCTGTGCTGCTGCCTTCAGTGATCTATGGACAAGTACACCAAGGTCCCTCTGACCTTCTGTACTTCTTAGGATCCTACCATCCATTGTATATTCCCTTGCCTTGTTAGTCCTCCCAAAATGCATCACCTCACACTTCTCAGGATTAAATTCCATTTGCCACTGCTCCGCCCATCTTACCAGCCCATCTATATCATCCTGTAATCTAAGGCTTTCCTCCTCACTATTTACGACACCACCAATTTTCATGTCATCTGCGAACTTACTGATCATAGCTCCTATATTCACATATAAATCATTAATGTACACTACAAACTGCAAGGATCCCAGCACCGATCCTTGCAGTACAACACTGGTCACAGGCTTCCACTTGCAAAAATAACCCTCGACCATCACCCTCTGCCTCCTGCCACAAAGCCAATTTTGGATCCAATTTGTCAAATTGCCCTGGATCCCATAGGCTCTTACCTTCTTAACCAATCTCCCATGCGGGACTATATCAAAAGCCTTACTGAAGTCCATGTAGACTATATTAACTGCTTTACCCTCATCTGCACATCTAGTTACTGCCTCGAAAAATTCAATCAAGTTAGTTAGACACGATCTCCCCCTGACAAAGCCATGCTGACTATCCCTGATTAATCCCTGCCTCTCCAAATGGAGATTAATCCTGTCTCTCAGAATTTTTTCCAATAGTTTCCCTACCACTGATGTTAGACACACCGGCCTGTAATTCCCTGGTTTATCCCTGCTACCCTTCTTGAATAATGGTACCACATTTGCTGTCCTCTGGTGTCATAAGAGCTCAGTTTATATTTTAAGTGGGCCTCCCACCTGACTCCTGAAGCAACTCTGGCCATCAATTGCCAGGCCCTGGTGAACATTGCTGCAGTCAGAGCAACAGATGCAATGAGACGTTAGGTCAATGCCCATCATTTTCATGGTACTACTGCTCTGATACTGTCAGGGGGGAGTTATCAAAATTCACCCATCAGCTGTGAAGCTGTATCACCGCAAATAAACAGAAACTCGTCAAAACTTTAACCAACTTTTCCCTTTGTATTGCACTAGAGAGTGTCATTTGAACTCAAATCAATTTTGCTGTTTTACAGTGACTCACTGTTCACACAGCACCCTGAGTGAATTTGCAACAGGCACTTCCATATTCTGTAACTTGATGGGCAACTGTGCCAGTCTGCAGTTCTCTTCTATTAAACTGAGAACAACTACTTTAATGGTCAGCTTCCTGGGAAAAAATAAGGGTCATTTTAACTTTAGATTATAGTGAAAAAAATGTGATAGCAGCTCGACCACCTGTTAAACACCTCCATTCACCTCTATAGAAACAAAAAGTGGGAGTGTTGTTTCATGGGAACAATCCAATATTGCACATTTTAAACTATTGACAAAAGCCAAAATTATGCTTAATGCAACTTAAAAATAATTGTTCGATGTGGTCTGTTGGATGCAATTATAGTCCAGCCTCTGCAATTATGCTACTTGACTGCCTCAGGGAGCTGCCTTGTGCATACTGCAGGGTAATTCACTTGACACAAATGGAATCAAAGTAAAAATTCAAATACATGTTGATTCTATAATGCTATACTTTTCCTCGCACCAAGCAAGTTCTCAACAAAGAGTTCTTCCTTAACTTAGCAGATCATTTCAGAATAGTAAAATAAAAATTAAATCTACTTTTTTTTAAAACTGTTTTTAGCCTCTGTTCGATGAGAACAAGTTGCAGGGTTTCAAGAGTCTGTTTGCCAAAATTTCACTTGCCTCTGAAAGTGCATGGGGATCTGATGTACCTCCGACAGGGAACTCACGGACCCAGATGCTGATTAAGATGCAGACATTGGCTTATTTATAGGAAAAAAGTCATGGTAAGGTCAATATTTCTGGTTGCTGTCAATTTCTTTAGCTTGTATAAATACAAAAGTGAAATTGAATATGAAAATATTCTCCCTACTCCCCATATTCTGGTTTGCTTCTGTACTTTTAAGCATTGACCTGTGAATGGGTAACAACTTGCAGTCTTCAGAATTAATCATGGAATGGTGAAGAGAACCAAAGCCTAGAAATTGATAGTGATGCACTAATCAGGTCAACTGAACATTACTGTAGGCAGCAGTGTATAGAAAGCTTAACACCAGATTTTAATGAAGTTGAGTGAGTAAATGTGCACTTTAATGTCTGTACAGTGGGCTGTCCAATGGGGGCGTAGACTAATTATTGCAGAATATTTCTGGTTAAGTGCACTAAGCATCCATTTGAACTGCTGAAATTGTGCAGGGGAGATCAGTACAGCTGTTAACTCCAGGATTTTATCGCAGCATGCAGTGTGCAAGACCCAATTTCCTCGACACTCTTTGAAGAAGGGATGCAATCAATCAAATAGATAGCCAAAGCTCCCTGTTCTCCCTGAAGCACCTGGTGCGGCAAGCATGAGAAGAAGAGGAGAAAAGGTGAAAGCTACCTCCCACACTTGGAAGGGTATCAGATAGATGTTGGGCTTGAAATCTGTTAAGATAAGCCAAAGTACTGCCACAGTGCAATTGCAAGAAGCTGACTCATGACGCATTTCAATCTCACTATTGATCATTACTAAGTCTAATTGCTAGATTGACCTCTACTTTACCACTCATTTTGTGGCTGATACTGGGTGATGGTGGAGGAAGGTAGGGTGGAGATGTTGTGTGCCAATTCCCTGCCAACCCAAAATCACCACTTTTTTTTGTCATGCCTCCCAACCTGCCCACCATCAGCTGCATTTCCAACCTGCAATATGCAAATGCTATTTAAATCAGCCTCTGAAGCACAGCATTACATTTTACTCCTCATCAACTACCCATGGACCACCTCAAAAAAACTTAAGTCTGTATAAAACTATGCTAGCTGTTATGTGGTGTTAGCCTGACAGAAGAACTGTTAAAGGTCATCTTACTAGTGCAGTGCACTTAGTCAAACATTGCTGCAAAAGACTCATTTTTTTTCCTTTGAAGTTTATTTAGCTGTCGTTTTCTGTTAGCTTCTGCATTGAAACTGATGCTGTGGAGATTTCCTCAGACCTCCAGCCATGAAGCACAGTGGTAGTTTCATTAGGGAGTTGCTGTTGCCATGTGATGAAGAGGAGGGAGAGAAAATTGATGAAGGGTAGCAAACTAAGCATGTAGCCAAGGCCATACATCAGGAAGAGGCTGCCCGGGAGAACCAGCTGGCAGACATCCACAGATGCAGTGGGCAAGAGACACTTTGACATAAATAATCCATATCAGATGCAAAATCATGGTTTCTCTTTGACAACTACACCAACTCATTGGTTTGTCGACATGACGTTCTCCTGCACAATTACCAAAGCTGGCATCTGTTTATTTTTTCCACTGCTCACTGCCACTATGCCCCACATCATTCTGAATACTGATGACTGAAGTGTTGCCTGGAAGGCTTTCAGTCCCATGAGGAGAACAGGATCTCCCTCTTCCTGTCCACTGCCTGCACCAAGGCCTTCAATGTGATATGAGAGAACCTGGGAGCCGTGCCTGGACCTCTTCCAGAAATCTTCTTCAATCTGGGCAGTTTTCCTGCTATCTGCAGCGCAGTGTATATCTCCCCTTTAAGAGGTGCAAGCTGCCTTTGAGTGCTGTCAATCAAGCCTAACTTCTACCTCCCACTGTCCCCGCCAAAACAGACGAGCAGACAATGAGTAATGCTGGCTATATGTCTGTCGCATTATGGTGTGGTCTCAGGACCAATTTTACATTGTTGGCTGGGATTAGGTAAACAAGCACATGAATCATGAACTCCCGTGTTTTCCGCCACGATTGAATTTCTAACCTATGCTTCCTAGAAACACAATCTGCACTCTCTTCAAAAATGATTTTGCATTGGGAGTGCAAAATTTGTCCCATTCAGAGGCAACAGTTATGAGTGTTTATTATGCAGGAAAAATTAAAAAACGTGTTAAATTATTGAAAAAACTTAAATGGAAATAATGCAAAATAATGGGAAATCATGAAAATCCACAACAATGAAGCAAGCAATACAAAATCTGAAAGCTCTTAACATTATTATCTTTCCACTCAATCTCTGAGACAGGTTCACTGCGCTGCTTCAAGCTTAATGGTGAATGGTTGACTTAAACTATGCTTTAGTTCACTGAAGATTAGCCTTCAAAAATTTCAAATGATAGCATTCGGAAAAATGTGACACTGATTTTCCTATGGGGTCCTGATTACTGCCTGCTTCACTGGTTTGATTCTTCCAAGTGTTATTTTCTTGCTTTAGTCAGATTGAAAATAGATATCTCATTGATGATGGAGAGGAATTATCACATTCCAAAAGAGGCAACTTTTTTTCCAGCTGCAGTGAGTCTTTGCATTAGTTCAACTTAGTTACTGCTAAAATATTCTGGTTTTGGTTTTGTTATGACTGAGTTGGGAGGAGTGCACTGTTTTTCCTAGTTCCACTTCTCCACAGGTCACAACATAGTTACCAATGTGGTCAATCATATACTCTACTCTTTAGCCCAGAATAAAATACACCAACCAGGTTTCTTTAATAAACAACAAAGTTATCAGTTTATTATAAAACAAAACGTATCCAGTAACGAAGGAAAGCAGTAATGCACTGATTGAAAAATGAAAATTCCCTTTTAAAATACCCACGCACAAAGTCACACACACTGAATAATATGAAGAAATTCTCTCTGCAGAGCTCTGTTGCAAAATAAAATTCATATATTGGCCAAATACCTGCTATTTCTTGAAGAAAAAAGAGAATATATGGAAGATGTCAGTTGTCCCCTTTGGTCTGCATCCAGGTATATAGACGGGTCACTGGGATATTTTCTGCAGCAGTTTGTTCTGGCGATGTTGAGAATTGATCTGGTAGGCTTTCCAGGAGAAATGCGGTATCAGGGGCTTCCGCTATCACACTCTAGTTTTGCACAGTTTTTTTCAAAGACAGGAAGAAAGAGGAGCCTACACATTGGACCTCTCAGGGTCTCTTAGAGAGGTGTAGGGAAGATAAGCTGAGGGTTTTGTCCTTGGCAGGTTGGTCTTCAACTGACTTTCAAACACAATCCACACCCCAACTGAACTGAAAACAATATCTCAGAAGCGAAACCACGAACAGCCAGTCAGAAGTTCCTGATCCTCATAAATCTTGACATGTCACTTCTCCATAAACATCTTCCCCAGGTCACCCAGGTTTCTGTTGTTTATTTATCATAAGTTATGAACATAGAACATAGAAAAATACAGCACAGTACAGGCCCTTCGGCCCACGATGTTGTGCCGACCCTTTAACCTACTCTAAGATCAAACTACCTACATACCCTTCATTCTACTATCATCCATGTACCTATCCAAGAGTCGCTTAAAAGTCCCTAATGTATCTGCTTCTACTACCACCGCTGGCAGTGCATTCCAAGCACCTACCACTCTCTGTGTAAAGAACCTACCTCTGACATCTCCCCGAAACCTTCCTCCAATCACCTTAAAATTATGCCCCCTGGTGATAGCCCTTTCTGCCCTGGGAAAAAGTCTCTGGCTATCCACTCTATCTATGCCTCTCATCATCTTGTACACCTCTATCAAGTCACCTCTCATCCTTCTTCACTCCAATGAGAAAAGCCCTAGCTCCCTCAATCTTTCTTCATAAGACATGCCCTCCAGTCCAGGCAGCATCCTGGTAAATCTCCTCTGCACCCTCTCTAAAACTTCCACATCCTTCCTATAATGAGGCGACCAGAACTGAACACAATATTCCAAGTGTGGTCTAACCAGGGCTTTATAGAGCTGCAGCATAACCTCGCGGCTCTTAAACTCAATCCCCTTGTTAATGAAAGCCAACACCCCATACGCCTTCTTAACAACCCTATCAACTTGGGTGGCAACTTTGAGGGATCTATGGACGTGGACCCCAAGATCCCTCTGTTCCTCCACACTACCAAGAATCCTGTCTTTAAGCCTGTATTCTGCATTCAAATTTGACCTTCCAAAATGAATCACTTCACACTTTTCCAGGTTGAACTCCATCTGCCACTTCTCAGCCCAGCTCTGCATCCTGTCAATGTCCCGTTGCAACCTACAACAGCCCTCCACACTATCCACAACTCCAGAAACCTTTGTATCATCGGCAAACTTACTAACCCAGCCTTCCACTTCCTCATCCAAGTCATTTATAAAAATCACAAAGAGCAGAGGTCCCAGAACAGATCCCTGCGGAACACCACATGTCACCGAGCTCCAGGCTGAATACTTTCCATCTACTACCACCCTCTGTCTTCTATGGGCCAGCCAATTCTGTATCCAGACAGCCAAATTTCCCTGTATCCCATGCCTCCTTACTTTCTGAATGAGCCTACCATGGGGAACCTTATCAAACGCCTTGCTAAAATCCACATCCACTGCTCTTCCTTCATCAATGTGTTTTGTCACATCTTCAAAGAATTCAATAAGGCTTGTGAGGCATGACCTTCCCCTCACAAAGCCATGCTGACTATCCCTAATCAAACTATGCTTTTCCAAATAATCATAAATCCTGTCTCCCAGAATCCTCTCCAATAATTTGTCCACCACCGACATAAGACTGACTGGTCTGTAATTCCCAGGGTTATCCCTATTCCCTTTCTTGAACAAGGGAATAACATTTGCCACCCTCCAATCATCTGGTACTACTCCAGTGGACAGTGAGGACGCAAAGATCATCGCCAAAGGCGCGGCAATCTCTTCCCTCGCTTCCCGTAATAACCTTGGGTATATCCCGTCTGGCCCCGGGGAGGCATCCATTAAAGGTTATTTTCAAACACAACGGCCGGAATTTTACGGTGGATGGATGGGAGCCGGAGTCCAACGTGAAAGTCGGTGGCAAACCCACTTCCGTCTAGCCTGGGGACCCGCCCCGTATTTTACGGATCCTCAGGTTTTAATTGTCCCGAGGCGGGACTTCCACCCACTTGAGGGAGGAGGTCCCGCCTCAATGAGCTGCAGACTGGCAGTTCTTAGTCCCAGCAGCGCCACCGGGAGCGGTGGCCAATGCTGGGACTGCAGCTAAGCCGATGACATGGATCGAGGAGGGAAGATAAGTAGGGGCATGCCTCACCAGGGGGATCGGTCCTTCTCTGGTGAGGCTGGAGTGGTCCTTTGGGGGGATGGAGGTGTCTTAGATCCCGGGGGTGGGTTAGGAGGCGGGGGTGGCCCTCAATCAGGCACCCTGTGCCCGACTGCCATGCCCCCCCACCCGGGGCGCGGAAAGGCCGGCAGCTATCGCTGGGCGGCCTTTCCTGTCCCCAGCACACCCGCTTGCCATGGGTAAAATACCCGTGGAGGCGGGCGAGGTCCACCTAAGGGTCTTGGCTGGCCTCGGGCGGGCAGGCTGTTTCCCACCCACCCCCCCCCCCCCCCGCCCCCTGCCTGACCGCCGTAAACTTGCCCGGAGGCAGAATTGGGGCAGGTAGGCCTCCTGGAACCTGCCACTCAATTTTACGCCGCTCCCACGCCACCATCCGACCCGCTGAGGTGATGTAAAATTCCGGCCAACATCTCAGTGTCCTTTCAGTGAACGGTAAACAAGAAAACAAAGTCCAGAATCTATGAAATCTTCAGCCTTCCAAAATTGAATCCATTTCTACTATTTAGAGATGAGTCCTCAAAAAAAATTAACAGAAAAATGGACGCACTTTTGTAACAGTTTGTAGTGTAATCTTATGCATATGTGTTGCTGTTTAAGGGTAATTTCACATTTTAACCAAAGAGAAAAGGAAATAATGCCATGAATGACAAAGTGCCATTCACATTGAAGTTCGTCCCTCTTTTGCATGTGGAGTCTGTTCTGTCTCCTTTCAAACATGTGTATCTTTTTGTGGTGTGGGGGTCAGAACTCAAAGCAGTGTTGTCTGTGTGGATAGTTGTAATCTGACAATGCAATTAATATTGATTTTAAGATGTACAGTATTAATCCAATAGGCAGTGAAATTACCAATCGCACTCCATAATGAAAAAGGTGCATTCTATGATAACATAACTGCAATAAAATGATTTGCTGCAAATATACTGCAACAAATAGCATGAAGAATGAAATTAAACGATATTTTCTAATATTACTTGAAAAAATAAAAGTATTAGGTTGCTGCACAGATGTTGGGGCCAAGAAAGTAGGATCTTTTCATTGCATTCCAACTGTAACTTTGGCAGGGCAGAAAAGCTGCCACCTCCACTGGTACTGGATATGCCACTACGCATCTCTAAAAGGCAAGTGACCTAAGGAGGGTGATTCCAGAGGCAAATTGGATATTCCTGGCTCTAGCTCCTCAGATGGGCCCCTTGTTGGGTCAGCACAGCTACCCTTGGCCTCACCTAGGTCACTTCACTAGTGGGCAGATATTGGAATCACCTGGAACCTGGAATTGGGGCTTGAACCTCCAAAGATTCGAAGTACAAAATGCTTTTCAACAAAATTACAAGCATCTTCCTGACACAGAGGTCAGGCACGCTACAGCTTGCATCCAGTCTCTTCACCTGAAATGAAGGCCCAAAGGCCTGTTACTTTACAACCCCCTGTGGATTTTCAATGCCATATATATTCCTTTCGAAGGATTCACTTTTAAGGTTTAAGCTCCTTTACCTTGTGAGGAAAAGTTTATAATCTGCTGTATTTTTTTCCAGAAAAAGACTTGTCTTTTACTGCCCGGAAAACTCATAACTCTGGTGAGTGGACTATTATGTAGCTCCAGTTAGATATCGCATTCAGGTTTATTTTTTCAATGCGTAACACTTTCCTTCTTCTGTTACAGTACAGGCACAACCAATATTCACAAACACTTCCCATGTTCTGAACACATAAAAATAACAATTCCCCACTCTCCTAGTTCCTCCTTTTAACATACAAGCACTAGCTCCTTCATACAAGCTGCTACCTAAGGATCCCTTATCAACTCAGCTTTTAGTATATTAACTGTGAATAGTAAACAAGTGAAAAATTAATAGCTGCATAACACACATCAAGAAATTATGAAAGTCCTAACATTTGTACAGTGATTTCACATCTTCAGAACATCTCAAACCCACCATAAACAACAATGGGGTGGAAGCAGAGAAAATGTGATTGAGCGTTATAAGGTTGCAACTGGCATAAGTAGAACTTTGGAAATGCTTGGGGAGGGCAGCAGGGCTGGAGGGAAAGGAGGCAGTTGATGGATAGCATCTCTTTTGGAGATAAAGAAAACCAGGAATGCTACAAACTAGGATCAGATGTGAAGATGGCTGAGAGGGGAGAGAGCTCAAAGGAAATGATTCTGGTGATAGTGACAGAGTTGTTGCATCTGCTACAATCTGACCTGCAGATTACCTCCACCACAGTGCCAGTGGCAATCAAGATCATCACTGCACTGAACATTTATGCCTTCAGTTCCTTCCCAGCTAAATCAAGAAACACTGCAACAGCAGTCAATACACAGTACACTGATGCATTCAGAAAATCACTGCCACTCTCATTACCCCTTTTAAGAATCAGCACCGCAGTTATTACCAGCTCGTTGTTTGCTTGATAGTCTTTAGATTTTTTTTACATCATCATGCTGTTGGGTTGAATGAATTATTGACTTCAGCAGTGAGAGACAGCTGGTATATGTATTTAGCCATTGAAGGACTTTACTAGGCAAGTATCGTCATCATCTTCCAAATGGAAATGTAAGAGAAAATGGCAGGGAACTGCAATTGCAGATTCCCTCAAAGTCTAGTGATTATTAATGAACCGTTGGTGATCAGCAGCAGACAATCAGGTTAAGTCACAAGTCTATTATTTGAGGCAATTCTCTGTGCCTGGTTTATTTGAAGCAGAAAATAGACATAAAGTCTTGCTTCTAGGGACTAAGGCTTTCATCTTCAGCAATAGTTAATGACAGCACGGACAGAACCTGAACGCAGACACAATGAGGCCCCTGCAGAGTTATAATAGAAGAAACTATTAACATCCTGAGGCAACACTTCCTGGACAGATTACAGGTGACTTACACAGCTCCACAGAGGTCCCGAAGATTATCACTGTCTGCTGCAAGCTCCATAACGTTAGCAACTAAAGGGCCAAATCACAGAGATTGTGCAAGAGGAGGTCTATTCACAAGAAAAACTGTTTAATGACACTGACAATGACCCAATGAATGTTGCTATTGAAACAATTTTGCAGAGTGCAAGAGTAGTACATCAGACTGTCATAAAGGAGACATTCACATTCCAGCAACCCAAGGAGCCAACAGGTATGTACACATGTGCATTATGCAGTGAGCCAGTATCAGTACCTTCGGCAGCAATCTTCTGCACTACCTCAATTAGCATTAATGCCCATCCTTTGATCTTAGCAACCTTATTATCCACTGTCAGGCCTATCTTTTGTTATTTAAGCAAGACATCTGCATAGGCCAAACGTTTAGTCGCCCTTGGAAAAACATCATTATCAATGACTACTCCAGGTATGGCCCTGCGGTAGGGCGTTCCTTCAGTACACTGTTCACTGATCACTTCACTGATCTATGTGGGAGCAGATCTTAAGCAGCCATTCAGTTTCTCAAGTCCTGTGCAAAGGCTCTCTCAATATAATTCCTCAACCTGTTAAGGACAGACAAGAGAGTCTACCATAAATCTGAGCCCAATTTGCCTTGAGTAATATTGTGAGCATTGATGGTAAGTATTCTGACTAGGCTCAGAACATCTGTCACTGTGGGCACAGCTGCAGATGCCTGTGATCTTGCCGTGTGCTCCATGAACAAGATGAGCCAGCATGCATAGCTGCACAGGTACATCAAGTGAATTCCTCCATACTTACAGACAGACCTGGCAGGGCATTATGCACAGTTTCAAATCACTTAGAAGATGATCACACTCAGATACAAACATTTTTTTATATTTACCTCTTTTTTCCTATATTATGCAAACCTCTTTTGAAGCGGTCTGAATACATGGGCTTTGCAGTGGAGAAAGTTTGTGAGCTGACCCTTCAATCAAAAGATTCATTCTCCTCCCCTGTCGCTCCTGCTCTATGATTCACCTGGAGCTACGTCTTCAAAGTATCTCCATTCTTCAGGATGGCGTACTTGCGGTAGTACTTGTGAATAGTGGAGTATGTGATGTGAACAGCTGTGAGGTTCCAACGACCTCTACAAGGCCTGGGAGCTTTGTCTGATTTTTGTGGGATGCCTATAGAAATAGAAAAGGAAAATATGTTAGAGTGATGGCTGCAAAACAAATATTTCGAATCTTGCATGATGCCTTGGTGCTATGCTTAAGTGCATGATTGAGTGAAAGTGAATGCGTGAATGGTGAGTGATTATGGGGGAAAGAAATAACAGGAAAAATATGGTACTTGTCCTCAATTTAAGGGAGGAGGGTCTGGCTTCACCATTCTGTATGTCCTCTGTGCTCTCTTCATCCCTTTATCAATAATTTTCTTCTTAAAGTCACGACGTGAGAGGCTCTCATCTCAGCATTTCTACTTTGTCCTGTATGTGATTATTTGTTCTACCAGCAGAACTGCAACGTTGAGATGCTAATAGACTCAAAAGCATATACAGTGATTCCCCAAGTGCCCAACCAGCATCTAAATATATGTGTGAGAGTAAATGAACATGCACCATGCAGCTAGATTTTGATGGAAAGCAATGGAAATGTGACAAGATTTCCCTGGTGGAATGTTTGCCCTACTGCAGTATGGGCATGCAGGCGAAGCAAAGAAACAGATGCTCAGTTATATGAGCACTTTACATGCAGCCAAATTCAAGACCTAACAGGTTGAGAGGAAAGTCTTTGTGACATGCATACTTACCCATTCTATCGGTATAGGGAAAATATTGGATAGCCTTCACTTGGTAGGTTTTCTGATGCTTGTAAACTTTTTGTGCCTCTGCTTCCATGTGCACTGTGTGATGCTATTGGTGTTCAGGTGGTTCTCATCTCCTTCCAGAGTGTCTGGAATCTTCTCTGAGAAAGATGCCCTTGAGTGGTAAGCAGGGCAACCAGAATTTGATGCATTTCTTACAACATTAGCTGCAGTTCTAAATCTGAAACTGAAAATTCCTCTTGATGACAGATCCATCACAACAACAGCCTATACCTCTTAACAGTCTGAGTATTTATTTTATTTTATTTATTTAGAGATACAGCACTGAAACAGGCCCTTCAGCCCACCAAGTCTGTGCTGACCAACAACCACCCATTTATACTAATCTTACATTGATCCCATATTCCCTACCACATCCCCACCATTCTCCTACCACCTAAACTAGGGGCAATTTACAATGGCCAATTTACCTATCAACCTGCAAGTCTTTGGCTGTGGGAGGAAACTGGAGCACCCAGCAGAAACCCACGCGGTTACAGGGAGAACTTGCAAACTCTGCACAGGCAGTACCTAGAACTGAACCTAGGTCGCTGGAGCTGTGAGGCTGCGGTGCTAACCACTGCGCCACCTTCACATATCACCACAGGAAGTGACATCAGCCAAATCGTGATAGTTCAGTTGAAGTTGTATTAGTCATCTAGTCACGTGTATTATAGAGCTGTCCTGTAAACCTGTTACTTAATAATAAAGAACCCACTCTTTAATTGCCTTTCAACTCAAGATTGTTTGGTACCTTATTGGTGAAGAAGGCAATAACAAAACAATAACCACTTTAATTTTGTAGCAATCTTTAAATGCATATTGAAGCACTTTAATATACTGCACTTTATTCAAATTTCACCTTAATCTGCACTGTGTGGCCTCCCAACCATTGGCCTAAACTTTGATGGGACTATACTCAGCATACTTAATGAGCCATGACCTTTAAATTTTGGGCTAAGTGAAATGTGCTGAGTTTTAGTGCGTGCAAATCATGTATTGGACTGTTGCACTGCTCTGTGACCTCATCTTGTTCTCAACCTCTGCACATGTGACTTCCAACAGGTATCACTGGATAGGAGTCAAGAGCAGGAACCCACCTCTCTATTTCCTTAATTTTCTCTACTTTTCTCAATTCCTCTCCTTAATGCCCTAATTCATTTTGGGGTACAATTCCACAATGTATTAACAGTCCTCTAGTACCTCCCCAAATGGCCCATGTTATCTGCAAACTACTTGCCATGAAGATCATCACAACAAAGTTTGATTTTGTTTCGTCATGGTGTTCACATTCGTCACCCTGAGGTTTTGTGGTTCTTGTGTCATCATGCATCTCTTTATATTTCCCACATCAAATGCCTTCTGCATGACACATTACTTAATCTCATCTGCAAATTTCAAGTTACTGGATAGTCACCTCCTTCATAATATGTATAAATCATGCTAACAGCAGAATATTCAAAGCAGACTCTCGTGGAACATTAGTCATTGCTCCCTAGCTAGATTGTATCCCACGTATCTTTATTTTCTGGTTCCTATTAGCAAGTTGATTTTCAATATTGTTGCTTATATATAAAATGTACACATAAATAACTGAAATGCAATGAAAAGTGCCCTGGTTCAATGTAACATTTCATGACAAATCTGGTGAATTGCTACGCCGACTATGTGTCGCGGAATTTGCTGCCCAAGTGCCGCAAGTTTGCAAAACAAGAGGCAGAGAAAGTACCAGTTTCTGTTGGTAGGTATGAGCTGTGAGTTGGCTAAGGTAGATTGGGAAACTACATTAAAAATATGATGACAGGCAAGAAATGTCAAGCATTTTAAAAATTAATACATAACTCACAACAAGTATACATTCCTTTAAGGTACAAAAATCTCACAGAAAAAGTTTTCCAACATTGGTAACAAGAGAAGTAAAGATAAAGGGCTGAATTTTCTGGGCCGCCTGACACAGGGTCGGAGGTGGGGGGGCCGATCGAATTGCGATGGGAGGTGGTGGCGTGGAGGGCCCCTTAGCCTCCCCACTGCAATGTAATTTTGTTGTGGGCGGGATAGGCCAAGACCCTTATGTGGCCTATTAGTGGCCACTCTTCTACTGTGAAGACAGATACAAAATACTTGTTCAATGGCACGTCATTTTCTCATTCCCCATTCCTCCTGCCTCTGCCTCTAAGGAATCAACGTTTACTTTAGCTACTCTGCTTTTTATATATTTGTAAAAGCTCTTACAATCTGTTTTTATATTCCTAGCTAGTTTACTCTCCTATTTTATTTTTAATCTTTTTGTCAACTTTTGGTCACCCTTTGCTCATTTCTAAAACATTCCCAAATCCTCAGGTTCAGAGCATGACTGGCCCCCCTTTTTATTTTTTATTTTTATTTTAGTTTGTTTCATCATTCAATTTTTTTTTTACCATGTGCCTGCCCACTTTTTTTTTCATCTTTCTGCTTTTGGCTAGGGCTTTCATTATTCTGTCATTTAACACTCTCTCTGCACAAACGGTTTGTCTTTCACTACACCATTAACACGCTCTTTGCCTTTGCCCCATGAGCTCCTTGTCAGTTATTCTCTGTGACCATCTGTCCTATCAGTACCTTCCCTTTTGTTCTCTGTTGCCCCACCCTCACTTTATTTGCTTAAAACCTATTACATTTCTAACCTTTGCCAGTTCTGATGAAAGGTCACTGACCTGAAACATTAACTCTGCTTCCCTCTCCACAGATACTGCCAGACCTGCTGAGCACTTCCAGCACTTTTTGTTTTTATTATCCTCAGGTTTACTATTATTCTTTGCAACATTATAAGCCTCCTCCTTTGATCTAATACTGTCATTAACTTCCCTAGTAAGTCACGAATGGATCTTTCTTGCTGCATTTTTGCTTTTTATTAGAATTTGTTTGTTAGACATTTTGAATTGTTTCTTTAAATATTTCCCATTGTTTATTTACTGACATACCTTTTTGTCTATTTACCCAATCAACTTCAGCCAACTCTCCCCTCATAGCTATGTAACTGTCTTTGTTTAAGTTTAAGATGCATTTTGGGGGCTGGAGTAAGTCACTTTCAAACTTAATATGGAATTCAATTGCATTATGATCCCTTTTTCCAAGAGGATCTTTTACTATGAGATTACTAATTAAACCTTCTTCACTGCACAATACTAGATCTAAAATAACTTTATCCATAATTGGTTCCACAACATATTATTCTCAGAAACTGTCATGAAAGCATTCTACAAACTTATCTTCCAGACTACGTTTGTCAATTTGATTTGTTCAGTCTGTATGAACATTAAAGCCCCCCACAATTATTGCATTGTCTTTATTACAAGCTCCAATTATTTTCTGCTTAATGCTCTGTCCAATGGTATAACTACTGTTAGGGGTCCTATAACTACTTCCACCAGTGTTTTCTGACCCTGATTATTTCTAATCTCTACCCATACTGCTTCGATTTCCTGATCTTCTGAGCCTAGATCCTTTCTCATTACTGTCCTTATGTCATCCTTTATTATCAGTGCTACTCCTCCTCCTTTTCTGTTCTGTCCTATCTTTTCAAAATGTTGTGTATCCTGGAATATATATTTCCCAACCTTGGTCACCTTGTAACCATGTCTCTGTAATAGTGATTAGCTCTAAACCATGAATCTCTATTTGTGCCATTATTTCATCTCTCTTATTGTGAATTCTTTGTGCATTCAGACAAAGAGACTTTCATTTTATTCTTTTACTGCTATTCTTTGCATGGACCTTATTCACTGATGGGCTATTACCATTAAACTCGCTGTCCCTTCCTGTCCTACTCTGCTAGTCTTCACACAAATTGCTACACTGCTTTATTGCCTTGACATTTTAAATTTCTAAATCTCCCTTCACCTGACTCTGCCCCTCCCCCTTTTAGTTTAAAGCCTTATCCACTGCCCTAGTTATATGATTTGCCAGGATACCGATCCCAGCCCAGTTTAAGTGGAGCCCATCCCAACAGAAGAGTTCCCTCTTCCCCTTGTACTGGTGCAAGTGCCCCCTGAATTGAAAACCCTTCTTCATACACTACTCTTTAAGCACATGTTTAACTGTAATCTGCTTGACCCTATGACAATTGGTGCGTGGTTCAGGAAACTATCCGGAGATTATGGCCTTTGAGGTTCTGCATTTTAATTTGGACCCTAACTCCTCAAACTCTCTCAGAAGAGCATTGTTTCTGGTTCAACCTATGTTGTTTGCTCACACGTGGACCACAGCAACTGGATCCTCCCCCTCCCATTCCAATTTGTCTCCAGCCACAAAGACATGTCTTTAACCATGGCACTGGACAGGAAACACAACCTTCGGAACTCGCGAAGCTGCAGAGAGGAGAACCTATCCCCCTGACAATATTGTCCCCTATCATTACTACATTCCTTTTCACTCCCCCCATTTGAATGGCTTCCTGCACCATGGTGCCATGGTCAGTTTGCTCATCCACTCTCATCCAGAAAGATAGCAAGTACCTCATACCTGTTGGTCAAAATCAAGGGCCAAGGTTCCTCCATTACTATATCCTGGATCCCCATACTTACTTGACTCACAATCCTACCATCCAGGCAGTTGAAGATTCCCTACCTTTTCTCCAGAGATCAGGGGTTAGTCGAATAGGCCCTGTACTAATGTGTCAACAAAGACACTACAGCTTTTGTGATTTTACCCAGGGGAGCATTAGGACATTGACCAACTAAGTTCCACTTAACCTATGGGTTGTGACTGCCTCCTGGAACAAAAGTGTCCAGGTAATTCTCCCTCTCCCTGATGCCGCACAATGTTTGCAGCTCAGACTCCAGCTCAGCAACTCTGAGCTGAAATTGCTCAAGCTGCAGATACTTACCGCGGATATGATTGTTCGGTATTGCAATGCTTTCCACAAATTTCCACATGTTACGGCACACCATCTGCCCTGCCAAGTCTATCTAACCTTTATTTATTTGATTAGTTAATTTGCGACGAATTTAGTAAAGTACGAACAAGTTACAGTATCTTGGAGACAAAAGAAGAACTCTCACCAGCTACTGGAGGTAAAACAAAAGATGAAAAAGCAGCCCCTCCTTTGCCCTCTGCACCAAATTCCCACTTGTACCAATTTCCCAATTTTAACAATCAGAGAGAGCTTATGACTCACACCCAAGTTAAGGGTACATGTGCATTGACTCTTTATACTTCATCCAACTGACCATTCTTCTTGTGTGAGTCTGAAAAGGGAATGCTGGCAGTGCAGTTGGCCATGGAGAGACATCAGAGCTGAGCCTCGCTGATGTCTACACTGTGTCATGGACTTGTATTATTTTTCCCTTCAGATTAAAACAGTGTGCCTTTATGATTCTGTTAAAAACAATGTGTCTTTAGGACAGGGAGAGAAGTTTTGGATTTCTGAGGGTCACAGTGTGCCACAGCTGCATTTATTACCTAGTCAACAGCAGGAGAGATAGGTCACATGGCATAATGTTTTGATTTGACTGTATGTAAAACTGGCAAAAACAGGTCTGAACCAGACTCACCAGCAAAGCGTACTGAAGAGAAAAGAGCTGTCCGTTCTCTCTCAGCAGAAATTTTACAAGGAGCTACAGGCCAAGTTAATTCTCTAAGTAAAGAAAAAGCCTTTTCTTTTAAGAGACTGTTTGTATTGCTGAAAGTAGTAAAAACTCCTTTTCTTTACTTTCAAAACAGGAAGTATTGGCTTCAAGATTGAATCTCTCTTGACTGATTGCATTTTCTGGAATTCGCCAGTGTTTGATGCCTGCTGCAGCCAAAGAGTTTGAATGTCTATCAAAATCATACTGCTTCAACAAAACCAAGTGAAGACTTCAAGTAGCATTTGATTATTTTCACATTAGAATTCCTAATTCATCAGGAACGTAACCCACAAAGACTTATTAATTTATTCTTAAGAAACAGCTAATTTTTAAAAATACCACTTTTAAAACCAGTTAACTACTGTTATTTTTGAGTGTATGTATGTGAATGGGGAAGTTAGGTTAAAATCAGAAGTTATAACGTCTTTAGACATAGGTTTATCTTAATAGTGTTTAAGATTTAGTTTTAATAAATAGTTAATTTGCTGTTGTCTTAAGATACCTGGTTTGGTCTGTTTTATTCTGGGGGTTACTGGAGTGTTTAATTTGACTGTTTTCCAGTTGAGTGGGAAAACTTTAATAATATGCTGTGACCCGTGGAGTGACGGGACTGAATCGACAGTGCATTGCTCCTGCTCAACTGTGATGAAAACCCTACATGCCAAATGGAAAATATTCATTTGATCATGTGGAACTTTGCCTGAGTCTTTTACTGAGACTGTTACAAATAAATTTTAAAAACAGAACAGCGAGCAGCCAAGATGGGCATGCAAAATTTGCACGAGAATTCAATCGCAGGTTGGAGACAGAGGTGAATACCCAGTCTAGCCAGAACAATGGAGTACTGTCTGATTCACCTGATGGGGGTCATCAAAAGCCATCGACACCCATTGACTTTTGAAAGAATGAACCCCCCCCCCCCACCAAGTATGTTTGAACAGCTTGAGGAGAGCCTTGAATTTCAAAGGCCTTTCCAGAAGCGTCTGTTCCAAACACAAAGAGATGATCATATCACATGACTGTTTGGGCCACTCTGGAGATTTGTGAATGGTGACTCAGAAATCAGACAGTAACTGAGATTCAGCCAGGGAACATCCCTCCTCTCTCTCTCTCTCTTTTTCCAGTAGAGATCCTGAGAAGCCTCAAGCTGCAGCTGGTGGAAGATAAGTCTACAGATCCTTACAGTCAGCAACCAGGGGACAAGATTAAAGCCCCTCGTCTGCCTTCCAGCATCAGAGAAGCAAGCCCGAATTGTGAACGTGGCCCAGCAAGGACTTCAGGACTACAATTTCAACTACAGACACTGAGACTCCGTATTTAATTTCCATTTATTACGGACCTCTACTCCAACCTTCCAACTCTGTTTTTTCCCTCTGTAATCTAATTGTGTGTGTGTGTGTGTTTGCCTCTCGTGTGAATGTGAGCATGGACACGTCACGTATTTTAGTAATTTTAATCGGTTTAGAGTGATAAGGTTAATAAACTTACATCTTGCTTGTTTAAATTCAAGAAAACTGCCTGATTGGCTTATTTGCAATTATATTAGAGGAACAGGAGCAAATGGTCACTGAGGTGGTAAGTTAAATCACTGTGTTAAAAAAGATAAACACTGTTGTGGTCAATTCAGAGAAGGGACAAAAGGGGAGCCTGAGACCCCCTTCCTCACAACATATATGCAAATGCCAACAAAATTCTTTGCATTGTGATCAGGAGCAGTACGCAAATACTAAATGTAATTGCCAGCAATTCCTACCTCGGAGTTTCTTTGCTACTGCTAGCTAGGAGAATACTCTGCTTCCAGGCAGTTGAAGACTTCCCTGCCTTTTCTCTAGGGAACAGGGGTTAGTTGAATAGGCCCTGTGCTAATGTGCCAACGAAGACACTACAGCTTTGTGATTTTACTCAGGGGAGCATCAGGACAAAATGAAATGCAAGTGACATAATGAGCAACAAAAGACGCTACAGACACCACTTTAATAACAGGTCAATACAGAACTGCTGAGTTACATAGCCAGCAAATTTATAGGAAAAAATATTTCTTTTTACATTCCATTATTAGAGTCATTTAAAACACTAATAGTAAATAAACTAGGCAAAAATGATAGAAGGAGCAATGAGAAAAGAGCAGGATTGAAATAAATAATAAGGAGGTGTTCTTGTAGTTGTTACCTATATATATATATATATATATATATATATAGAAGTAGATCCATGATAAGAAACTTCCTAAATAAGTAATGACATTAATATTTCATATACACAGTTACTGGCCTCATTTCCCAGAAGGGAGAAAGTAAATGAATCCCGTGGGTGATAAAAATCACTTTCCATTTTTAATGCTTTACTTTCTTACTGAAAGTAAGAAAATAAAGACCAAGCTCAAATCCGTAGGAATACCATTTAGAGATGACTATTGATATTGCTATAACATCACAAACTATGGCCTTGTTAATCACTGAGACATTAGAATGTTGCTAGTGTAGGATACTGCGAAATAGAGGCCTGCTCAGGTGATGGAAAAAAAACCTGACCCGAACCCGACAGAACCACATCGGACCCAAGCCCGACCCGGCCCAAGTCCCTCCAATTTTTTCCCGCGCCCGACCCGACCCGAGCCCAACCCGACCACTGGAATGTTCCCTTTACGTACCTTCCGACTCCCAATCTTCAGGAAGCTTCAGCATGAGCGTGATGACGTTATAGAGACGCTCACTCGCTCACTGCACAGACTCAGAGTTTCCTTCTTTGATGTCCCGGACTCCCAGCTCAGGTAGATTTTTTACTTTTAACACTTCTCGCTGTGTGTGTCCGACCCGGACCCGGCCCGACCCAGACCCGGCCCGACCCGGATCCGGCCCAACCCCAACCCAACCCAAGCCCGAAAGCTGGACCCGGAAGAGTGACCCGACCCGACCTGAACCCGACACATGTCGTCGGGTCCAGTCAGGTTCGGATTGGGTAGCAGGCCTTTACTGCGAAAGACAAACCACTTGTAATCCAGAATAGGAACATAACCAATGGATGGGTTTTATAATGGTTTCCAGGAAAGAATTACATGGGCTCTTGGGAACAAATGGGATTATTCAGGGTTATTAAAAATGCTGCAAGGAAATACTGTGGATAGGTGGTCTTGACGAATGAAAAGCCTTCCCCTGCCTGAAACCGATACTCTGTTGAAGACTTTATAACACCCCCTCTACCCACACCACATCCACTGCCGCCACACCCGAACGGTGGGAAAGAGTTGGACAAGAGGTTAAAATGGTGGAAATGGCGATCCCGCTTTCAACCCGCCACATTTCTGACCACCACGATATTAATGGTGGTGAGTATTGGGCTGAAGAGTCTCTCCCTATGGAGAGGCAGGAGGCTAATGAATGTATGTACGTTGAGGTCCTATGATGAAATGAAGACCTTAATGTTATGTTAACAGCAGTTATGTGATGCAGCACATGAAACATGGAGGCTGTGAACCATGGCAGGATTGGATTGGCACTGTTCAGCATGCTGGATGAAATGAGGCTACTATAAGAATTTAATTGCAACAGTTGTCTGTGGCCTTTGTTACCTCTAGACTTGACTATTCTAACGCACCCCTGACCACCCTCCCATGATCAACCCTCTATGAACCTGAGATCATCCAAAACTCCTGCCCTTGTCCTAACTCGCACTGTTCCCTTTCACCCATCAGCCCTGTGCTCGCTGACCTACATTAGATCCTGGTTAAGCAATGCCTCAATTTTAAAATTCTCATCGTTATTTTCTAATCCCTCCATGGCCTTGCCCCTCCCTATCTTTGTAACTTCCTTCAGCCCCATAACCCTGCAGGATATCTGCGCTCCTCCAATTCTTGCCTATTGCGCCTCCCTGATTTTAGTTGCTCCATTGATGGCCGTGCCTTCAGCTGCCAAGGCACTAAACTCTCTCCAATAACCTCTCTGCCTCTCTACTTTCTTTCCTCCTTTAAGATGCTGCTCAAAACATACCTCTTTGACCAAGTTTTTGGTCATCTGCCCTAACAGGAATTGGTGAGAGTTAAGACACGGGCATCAGAGTTTGGATGGAGTTAAGTTTATGGAGGGAGAAAGACAGGAGGCTGATCAGGAGCACATTAGAATAGTCAAATCTAGATGTCGCAAAGGCATGCTAGAGGGTTTCAGCAACAAATGAGCAGAGTTTAGGTGATTTTACAGAGGTGGAAGAAAGCACCATTAGTGATGGCGCGGATGTATGGTTGGAAACTCATCTCAGGGTCAAATAGGACACCAGGATTTCGAGCAGTCTGGTTCAGCCTGGGGCAGTTTGCAGGGAGAGAGATGGAATCAGTAGCAAGAGACAGAGTTTGTATTGGGGAACAATGACAATGGCTTTGGTCTTCTCAATACTTAGTTGAAGAAAATTTCTGCCCATCCAGTTGGACAAGCGGTTTGACAATTTAGAGACAGTGCAGGTGGGATGCAAGTCAGAAGTAGTTTGGAGGATGAGTTCATGGAACACATTCGGGATAGTTTCCTAGAACAGTACATTGTTTCGGCCAGGTGAGGAGGAGGTCTCAGGCTCCCCTCTCGCCCATCCTCTTATTTGACTGCAACAGGGTTTATTCCTTTTTAAAACAGTGGTTGTGCTTGTAACCTCAGTGAGTGTTTTACCTTTTTCCTTTAATGTGATCATGAAAGAACCAATCGGACAGGTTTCCTTGAGTTTAAACAAGAAAGAGATAAGTTGATTATACATAACACTCTAACCCCAATTTAAAATAATTAAAAGTATGCTACACATTCACATACACATTCACAAGATAATCACACACACACACAAATAGATTACAGAGGGAAAAATAAATTTGGTGGTTAAAGTCCAGAATAAATGGAACTTAAATGCACAGTCTGTGGAGTTGATGATTCAGTAGTCTTCCAGCTGAAGCTGTATTCTTGAAGTCCTTGGCTGGTCAAAGTGCACGTTGTGGCTACCTCGCTTTTCTCACGGTTTTCCTGAGGGCAGACTGATGGTTGACTCTCTTCCCCTGGTCTCTGGCTGCAGCAGTCTGTAGGCCTGGAGGGTCCACAGTCACAGACGGCTCTCAACTCGATGTTTTCTGGAGAGAGAGAAAGGGAAACACACAGCTTTCTTTGCTGCTGCACATTCAGTTACTGCTTGTCTTCTGTCAATGTAACAAAACCCCCAGTTTTTTTTCAGCGATGGACAGACGGTCACATGGTTCTCTCAAGCCCCTTTGTTTTTAATGAGGTCCAAAGTCTAAAACCAAAAATCTCTCTTCAGTGGGGTTGTCAGTGTTTATCCCCTGGAGGGATGCCTCCACTTATGAATGCCTCAAGATAGCTTTGACTGTCCTGCTAACAAGGATGATCTATATAATCTGCTCAGTTAGCCAAAGCATTGTTCTGGCTGTGCTTCTTCTTAGAATTTTGTCTCTAGTTCAATCTCCTGGCATTTCAGATGCAAATTGCAATAGCCAGCTTGGCTGCTGGCTTTTTAAAAGGTAACTGTAGGATTTTTTCCATTAAATGTCTTATGTAGTTTCCAACCGATGAAATTAATATTTCTCATGTGGCATATGGGGTTTTCTTGACAAAGTAATGGAACCAACCAGGGAAAAGGTGATTATAGATCTTGACTTATGTAATGAGACAGGTTTAATTTGTAAACTCATAGTAAGCGATCCTCTGGCGAGCAATGATCATATCATTTCATTTTGAGATTAAGACTGATGTACATAAGTCCAAAACTTGAGTATTAAACTTAAAAAAATCAATTATATAGGTAATGGGGTGAGTTGGCTAAGGTTGGTTGGGAAATTAGATGAAAAGGTATGGTGGTAGATAAGAAATGACAAACATTTAAAGAAATATTTCACAATTCACCACAAATATAATTCTGTTGTGAAATAAAAACTCCACAGGAAAAGCGATCCATCTGTGCATAAAAGAAGTTAGAACAAAGAACAAAGAACAGTACAGCACAGGAACAGGCCATTTGGCCCTCCAAGCCTGCGCCGATCTTGATGCCTACCGAAACTAACACCTTCTGCACTTCCGGGGCCCATATCCCTCTATTCCCTTCCTATTTATATATTTGTCAAGATGTCTCTTAAACGTCGCTATCGTATCTGCTTCCACCACCTCCCCTAGCAGCAAGTTCCAGGCACTCACCACCCTCTGTGTAAAAAACTTGCCTCGCACATCCCCTCTAAACTTTGCCCCTCGCACCTTAAACCTATGTCCCCTAGTAACTGACTCTTCCACCCTGGGAAAAAGCTTCTGACTATACACACTGTCCATGCCGCTCATAACTTTGTAAACCTCTATCATGTCGCCCCTCCACCACTGTCGTTTCAGTGAAAACAATCCGAGTTTTTCCAACCTCTCCTCATAGCTAATGCCCTCCAGACCAGGCAACATCCTGGTAAACCTCCTCTGTACCCTCTCCAAAGCCTCCACGTCCTTCTGGTAGTGTGGCGACCAGAATTGCACGCAATATTCTAAATTAGGATAGTATTAGATTAAAAGAAGAGGCTTATAATATACACAAGAGGTTGATACAAAAGATAAAGCCTCATGGATTGGGGCTACTGTAGATAGAGGATTGGTTAAAGAACAGGAATAAGAAAAATGGGTCATTTTCAGATTGACAGGTTGTTGATGGTGGACTGCCACAAGGATCCGTGCAGAAGGCTCAGCTATTTCCAATCCATATCATTAGATATAGGGATTGAGTGTAATTTATCCAAGTTTGCTGATAATATAAAGCTAGTTGGGAAAACAAACAGTAAGGAGAATGCAAACAGGCTGCAAAGGGATATAAATAAGTTAAGTGAGTCGGCAAGAAGGTAGTAGATGGGGTATAATGTGATAAATTTTATGTTATTAACGTTGCCATGAAGAATAGAGAAACAGAATATTTTTGAAATGGTGAGAAACTATTACATTTTGTTCAGAGGGATTCAGGTGTCCTTTTGCATGAAACACAAAGTTAACATGCAGGTACTACAAGGAATTAAGAAGGCAAATGGTATGTTGCCCTTTATTGCAAGAGGGTTGGAGTACAGGAATGAGGAAATCTTGCTGCAATTGTACAGGGCTTTGAGGAGACTATACCTGCAGGACTGTGCATAACTTTGGCCTCCATACCGAAGAAAGAATATGCTTGCCTTAGTGGAGGTGCAACTCCATTGATTCCCTGGGTGAGAAATTGAGTAAAATGGGCCTCTACTCTCTGGAGTTTAGAAGCTTGAGAGGTGATCTCATTGAAACGTATTAGATTTTGAGAGGGCTTGACAGGTTAGAGGCTGAGAAGTTGTTTCCCCTGGCTTGAGAACCTAGAACTTGGGGGGGTGGGGAATAGTGTCAGGATAGGGGATCAGCCATTTAGAACTGAGGTGAGGAGAAATTTCTTCACTCAGAGAGCTGTGAATCTTTGGAATTCTCTATCCAAGATGGCTGTGGATGCTCAGTTATTGAAAATATTCAAAGCTGAGATCGACAGATTTTTGGATACTGAGGGAATCAATGGATGATAGGGATTGGACAGGAAAATGGAGTTGAGGCCAAAGGTCAGCATGATCATTGACAGGCACACCCTCACCCCTCCCCACCCAACCTGCCAAGACTGAGGCACACATTATTTTGCCACATGAACATTAAACCTTAAAATTGCAAGCCCCTGATTGGAAAGACATTTGCATAGTACTAGACAGTGTTGAAACAAAGGAACCAGTCCCTGCCCCAATACACAGAAGAGAGCTGGTCAAACCAGTCTGTCATGTGACCACCTGCTAGCCAACCAGGGGAGTTTTAAACTGGTAAAACAGAATTTGAAATTAGAATGCCGTGTGCTCCTGGAACTGAAGCAGAACCCTCTCCTGTCTTCCTGCTCCCATTCCCTTCCCACGAAACTGAATCTTGTGAAAATATGTGAACCTAAAAGCGAGAAAAGTCTTCTACCTGAACAAGGTTTAAGCAGAATACTGGGCCCCAACGAAACAGCAAGAATTACCTGCAAAAGGACTATACCATGAACTCGAAGCACAATAACAAGATTTTGCCTCAAACTGTTTCACTTTATCTTTTCTTTTTCTCTTTTCTTTCCCTATCTGCATGTGTATATTGCGTGTGCATGCTAGTGTGGGGGTGTCGTATATCTGTAGGTGTCAACCGTATTAGAGTTTAAGTTTCTTCTTCTTTGGCCTCCTTGTCTCGAGAGATAATGGGTAAGCGCCTGGAGGTGGTCAGTGGTGTGTGGAGCAGCGCCTGGAGTGGCTATAAAGGCCAATTCTAGAGTGACAGGCTCTTCCACAGGTGCTGCTGAAAAATTTGTTTGTCGGGGCTGTTACACAGTTGGCTCTTCCCTTGCGCTTCTGTCTTTTTTCCTGCCAACTGCTAAGTCTCTTCGGCTCGCCACACTTTAGCCCCGCCTTTATGGCTGTCCGCCAGCTCTGGCGAATGCTGGCAACTGACTCCCACGACTTGTGATCAATGTCACAGGACTTCATGTCACGTTTGCAGACGTCTTTAAAGCGGAGACATGGACGGCCGGTGGGTCTGATATCAGTGGTGAGCTCGCTGTACAATGTGTCTTTGGGGATCCTGCCATCTTCCATGCGGCTCACATGGCCCAGCCATCTCAAGCGCCGCTGACTCAGTAGGGTGTATATGCTGGGGGTGTTGGCCACCTCGAGGACTTCTGTGTTGGAGATACCACCTGATGCCAAGTATTCCGCGGAGGCAGCGAAGATGGAATGAATTGAGACGTCGCTCTTGGCTGACATACGTTGTCCAGGCCTCGCTGCCATAGAGCAAGGTACTGAGGACACAGGCTTGATACACTCGGACCTTTGTGTTCCGTGTCAGTGCGCCATTTTCCCACACTCTCTTGGCCAGTCTGGACATAGCAGTGGAAGCCTTTCCCATGCGCTTGTTGATTTCTGCATCTAGAGACAGGTTACTGGTGATAGTTGAGCCTAGGTAGGTGAACTCTTGAACCACTTCCAGAGCGTGGTCGCCAATATTGATGGATGGAGCATTTCTGACGTCCTGTCCCATGATGTTCGTTTTCTTGAGGCTGATGGCTAGGCCAAATTCATTGCAGGCAGCCGCAAACCTGTCGATGAGACTCTGCAGGCACTCTTCAGTGTGAGATGTTAAAGCAGCATCGTCAGCAAAGAGGAGTTCCCTGATGAGGACTTTCCGTACTTTGGACTTCGCTCTTAGACGAGCAAGGTTGAACAACCCGCCCCCTGATCTTGTGTGGAGGAAAATTCCTTCTTCAGGGGACTTGAATGCATGTGAAAGCAGCAGGGAGAAGAAAATCCCAAAAAGTGCGGGTGCGAGAACACAGCTCTGTTTCACACCACTCAGGATAGGAAAGGGGTCTGATGAGGAGCCACCATGTTGAATTGTGCCTTTCATATTGTCATGGAATGAGATGATGATACTTAGTAGCTTCGGTGGACATCACCGTGCTGAATGGAATAGATTTCAAACAGATCTAGCAATGTAAAACTGGGCATCAATGAGGCGCTGTGGGCCATTAGCAACAGCAGAATTGTACTCAAGCACAATCTGTAACCTCGTGGCCCAGCATATCCCCCACTCTACCATTACCATCAGGCTGGGAGACCAACTCTGGTTCAATGAAGGGTGCAGGAGGGCATTCCAGGAGCAGCACTAGGCATACCTCAAAATTAGGTGTCAACCTGATGAAGCTACAACACAGGACTACCTGCGTGCCAAACTGCGTAAACTGCATGCGATAGAGCTAAGCAATTCCATAACCAACAGATCAGATCTAAGCTCTGCAGCCCTGCCACATCCAGTCATGAATGGTGGTGGACAATTAAACAACTAACTGGAGGAGGTGGCTGCACAAATATGCCCATCCTCAATGATGGGGGAGCCCAGCACATCAGTGCAAAAGATAAGTCTGAAACATTTGCAAGAATCTTCAGCCAGAAGTACCGAATTGGTGATCCATCTCGGCCTCCTCCTGAGGTCCCCAGCATCACAGATGCCAGTCTTCAGCCAATTCGATTCACTCCACATGATATCAAGAAAGGCCTGAAAGCATTGGATACTGCAAAGTTTATGGGCCCTGACAATATTCCGGCAATAGTACTGAAGACCTGTTCTCCAGAACTTGCGGCACCTCTCGCCAAGCTGTTCCAGTTAAAGGCCAACTCGGGTCTGCAAATGAAACCCGACCCAAGCCCGACAGAGCCACATCTGACACGAGTCTGACCCGGCCCGAGTCCTTTCATTTTTTCCCGCACCCGACCCAACCTGACCATCAGTTAACCTAGCTTCCGTTTTTCACTTTGTCGCTTATCTGCACAAACTTACAAATAGTGTAACTAAACAACCTTTCAAGTCCAAAAAGTACATCAACATTGGAGCCACATACTGGAGGTGGTGATAGAGTGTGTCTGACCCGGCCCGACACGACCGACACGAATGCCAGACCCGGAAGAGCGACCCGCCCCGACCCAAACCTGACACATGTCGTCGGATCCCGTCGGGTTTGGATCGAGTACCCACGCTCTAGTTCCAGTACAGCTGCAACACTGGCATCTACCCGGCAATGTGGAAAATTGCCCAGGTATGTCCTGTACACAAAAAGCAGGACAAGTCCAACCCGGCCAATTATCGCCCCATCAGTCTACTCTCAATCATCAGTAAAGTGATGGAAGGGGTTGTCAATAGTGCTATCAAGCGGCACTTGCTTAGCAATAACCTGCTCAGTGACGCTCAGTTTGGGTTCTGCCAAGGCCACTCAGCTCCTGACCTCATTACAGCATTAGTCCAAACATGGAAAAAAGAGCTGAACTCAAGAGGTGAGGTGAGAGTGACTGCCCTTGACATCAAGGCAGCATTTGACTGAGTATGGCATCAAGGAGCCCTGGCAAAACTGGAGTCATTGGAATCAAGGGAAAACTCTCTGCTTGTTTGAGTCATACCTAGCACAAAGGAAGATGGTTGTGGTTGTTGGAGGTCAATCATCTCAGTTCCAGCACATCACTGCAGGAGATCCTCAGGGTAGTGTCCTAGGCCCAACCATCTTCAGCTGCTTCATCAATGATCTTCCTTCAATCATAAGGTCAGATGTGGGGATGTTCGCTGATGATTGCACAATGTTCAGCACCATTTGCGACTCCTCTGATATTGAAGCAGTCCGTGTAGAAATGCAATATGACCTGGACAATATCCAGGCTTGGGCTGATAAGTGGCAAGGAACATTTGTGCCACACAAGTGCCAGGCAATGACCATCTCCAACAAGAAAGAATCTAACCATCTCCCCTTGACATTCAGTGGAATTACAATCACTGAATCCCCCACTATTGATATCCTGTGTAGCCATATAAATACCGTGGCTAAAAGAGCAGCTCAGAGGCTAGGAATCCTGCGGCGAGTAACTCACCTCCTGACTCCCCAAAACCTGTCCACCATCTACAAGGTCAGGAGTGTGATGGAATACTCTCCACTTGCCTGGATGGGTGCAGCTCCAACTATACTCAAGAAGCTTGACACCATCCAGGACAAAGCAGCCTGCTTGATTGACACCCCATCCACTAACATTCATTCCCTCCATCACTGACGCACTGTGGCAACAGTGTGTACCATCTACAAGATGCACTACAGCAACGCACCATGGCTCCTTAGACAGCACCTTCCAAACCCGTGACCTCTACCAGCTAGAAGGACAAGGGCAGCAAATGCATGGAAACACCATCACCTGCAAGCTCCCCTCCAAGCTACACACCATCCTGACTTGGAACTATATTACTGTTCCTTCACTGTCGCTGGGTCAAAATCCTGGAACTCCCTTCCTAACAGCACTGTGGGTGTACCTACCCCACATGGACTGCAGCGGTTCAAGAAGGCAGCTCACCACCACCTTCTCAAGGGCAATTAGGGATGGCCAATAAATGCTGGCCTAGCCAGTGACGCCCAATCCCATGAATGAATAAAAATAAAATTGAGAAGCACTTAAAAATTGAGTTTTTTTGATGCCTTTTAAAATGGTTTTGTACGTTTGCACACATAAAGCAAACTGACTTAATATCCCATTGATGAACTATAACAAAATATGATGATGGCAAAAAAACTACTGCCTTTAAGAATCCTTAAAATAATGTAGGTGCCTCATTCATGTAGAATGAATTGTTATGCATTTTCCTTCAAGATATGGGGAAAACTTAAAAACAAAGCGATTTTGACCTATATTTAAAAAATGATTTTGAGGCAAAGTTTTAGACAATGCTAAAAACAAACTCACATCCTATGTGGACCACGCATCATCACAAAACTTAAAAGATTAAGCAAATAGACCTTATTACTGAGTTCAAGAATGCTGACAGTGCAAGCACAATCTGAGTGATTAAGGATCTGACAGCAAGAAGAATCACAACAGCAAGACAAAGGTTTCACTACGTGATCCAACTCAAGTCCAAATGATCTTTTTGCAATGTTGATTTTACTTTCTCCACACCATTTAACAGTTAGACTGCTGCTGTTCAAGACTGCCATTCTCTGGCTTGATTTGAACTGTGTGCCTCAGGTAGTCAGTGTCCAAATTTGTTTGATAATGCTCCTGTGAAAAGCGCCTTGAGACATTTTACCGCATTAAGGGCACTATATTGTTACGACCAAGGCGGGAGGAGTGCACTGTCTTTCTCTAGTTCCACATCTCCACAGGTCACAACATATATTTAAATGTTTACCCAGTTACCGATACGGCCAATTATATACTCTATTTTTATTTCAGAATAAAACCCGCCAGCCAGGTTTCTTTAATAAACAACAAAATTATCAATTATAAAACAAGACATATTCAGTAAAGATGCAAAGCATTAATACACAGGTTGAAATATAAAAGGTCCCTTCTACCTTAGCCCAACACACACACGCACACATGCACACACACACACTCACAAACCGGTTAAATAAAAAATAGAGTTTTTCTCTGCAGAGATCTTTTTACAAAAAGACAAAAAAAAACTTGTTAATTCTTGAAGGAAAAGGAGAAGCTATGGAATGATATCTGTTGTCCCTTTTTTCTGGCATCCCAAATACACAAGAACACAAGACATAAGAGCAGGAGTAGGCCATTCAGCCCCTCGAGCCTGCCCCACCATTCAATAAGATTTTGTCTGATCTGTCACAGGCCTCAACTCCTCTTTCGGGCCTCCGCATAACCCTCGGCTCCCCGAGATTTCAAAAATCTATCCACCTCCTCCTTAAATACAATTAGTGATCTAGCCTCCACAACTCTCTGAGGTACAGAATTCCAGAGATTCACCACCCTCTGAGAGAAGAAATTCCTTTGCATCTCAGTTTTAAATGTGTGCCCCCTTATTCTGTAACTATTTCCCCTAGTTCGAGATTCCACCACCAGTGGAAACATATTCTCAACATCTACCCTGTCAAGTCCCCTTAGAATCTTATATGTTCCAATAAGATCACCTCTCATTCTTCTAAACTCCAATGAATAAAGGCCTAACCTGTTCAGCTGTTCTTGATAAGACAACCCCTTCATCCCAGGGTCAGCCTAGTGAACCTTTTCTGAACTGCCTCCAATGCTAGTATATCCTTCCTTAAATATGGGGACCAAAACTGTAGGCAGTACTCCAGGTGTGGCCTCACCAGCACCCTGTACAGTGGTAATAAGACGTCACTATTTTTAAACTCTAACCCCCTAGCAATAAAGGCCAAAATTCCATTTGCCTTCCTAATTACCTGTTGCACCTGCATGCTGACTTTTTGTGTTTCCTGTACAAAAACACCCAGATCCCTCTGTACTGCAGTATTTTGTAGTCTTTCTCCATCTAAGTAATAATCTGCCTTTTTATTCTTCCTACCAAAGTGGATAACCTCACACTTTCCCACATTGAACACCATCTGCAATGTTTTTGCCCACTCACCTAACCTATCTATATTCCTTTGCAGATTCTTTGTGTCCTCATCACAACATGCCTTCCCACCTATTTTTGTATCATCAGCAAATTTGGATACTCTACACTCTGTCTCTTCCTTCAGGTCATTAATATAGATAGTAAATAGTTGAGGCCCTGGGACCGATCCTTGTGGCACCCCACTAGTTACGGCTTTTCAACCTGAAAAAGACCCATTGATCCCGACTCTCTGCCTTCTGTGTGTTAGCCAATCCTCAATCCATGCCAGCACATTACCCCCAATATCCTGTGCTCCTATTTTGTGTAATAACCTTTTATGTGGCACCTTATCGAACACCTTCTGAAAATCCAAATACACGACATCTGCCGGTTCCCCTTTTTCTGCTCTGTTTGTTATATCCTCAAAGAACTCTAACAAATTTGTCAAACATGACTTCCCTTTCATAAAACCATGTTGGCTCTGTTTAATTGCATTATGTTTTTACAAATGTCCTGCTATTTCTTCCTTAATAATGGACTCTAGCATTTTCCCAATGAAAGATGTTAAGCTAACTGGTCTATGGTTTCCTGTTTTCTGTCTCCCTCCTTTCTTGAATAGGGTCATTACTTTAGTGGTTTTTCAGTCCGCTGGTACCCGACTGGAATCCAGTGAGTTTTGGTATATTATGACCAATGCCTCTACTATCTCTGCAGCCACTTCTTTTAAAACCCTTGGATGCAGTCTATCAGGTCCTGGTGACTTGTCTGTCTTTAGTCCCATCAGTTTGTCCAGCACCTTTTCTCTCATGATAGAGATTGTTACAAGTTCCTCCCTCCCATTTACACCTTGCTCATCTATTATTGTTGGTATGTTTATAGTGTCCTCCACTGTGAATACATGTATACGGCTGTCACTGGGATCTTTTTGGAGCAGCTCTATTCAGGTGATGTCGAGGATTAGTCTGGCAGGCTTTCCAGGAGAAATGTGGCATCAGGGGTTTCAGCTGTCACACTGGATTCGCAGGGTTTCTCAGGGAGGTAGAGAAAAGATGAACTGATGTCTTTTCTCTTAGCAGGCTGACCCCCAACTGACTCAAAACAATATTCAAACCGAAACTAACTCTTGACCAGCATAAATCTTGACATGTCATTTCTCTGTAAACAACTCCCATAGTAAGAAGGCACCTACTGTTTATTTAGCTGAAGACATGTGACTTCCAGTAAATATTTTTAATCATCTATGGAATCACTTCAGTCTCAAATGAATCCATCTCCACAATTCTAAAACACGAGTCCTCAAAAAATATTAAAAATAGAAGCACTTTCATAACAATATAAATACAAGCAGTTGTTGCTGTTACCTTTTACACTAGTGTGGCTGTGACTTTGTAGTCAATGTTGTATTTTTTTGGATTTAACAAGTTCCTAAGCAATCTGATGAGATCAGTGACCCCATCTATTTTGCAAGGAAGTTGAACAGCAAAACAATATGGACAATGTCCTGGCCACCACACAAACTACCCTGAATGAGTGGCTGGGCGAGATGGGGACATCATCTCTTGGATCAATATTTCCGATTGAAATGGTTGATGTTCAAGACCAATCATGTTCACCAGAGAGGGAATGGCACCAACATGGTTTCTGTAATGCAAATCCTGTGACCCAAGGACCAAGCAACATTGGGGTATAGCCCAGATTACTCTGATTGGTTCTATGTCTAATGAAGGGTCCATCAATCAAGTATTAATTTTTCAAGGCAAGACAATCTTGAGAATAAAATGCATTCAGCTCTGAGACAGTACCTTTAATTCTACATATGAAGATTGATCACCGACAGTCATGAACAGATGCTTACCTGCATAGAAACATAGGAAATAGGAG
This sequence comes from Heterodontus francisci, assembly GCF_036365525.1. Taxonomy (NCBI): domain Eukaryota; kingdom Metazoa; phylum Chordata; class Chondrichthyes; order Heterodontiformes; family Heterodontidae; genus Heterodontus; species Heterodontus francisci. The sequence goes on from NC_090397.1 coordinate 36,411,373, forward strand.
CACAAATAGGCCATTCAGCCCTGCGAGCCTGATCCGCCGCCATTGAACTAGATCATGGCTGATCTTCTACCTCAGTGCCATTTTCCTGCACTATCCCCATAGCTCTTGATATCTTTAATATCTAGAAATCGATCAATCTCTGTCTTGAACATATCCAATGACTGAACCTCCTCAGAGCTCTAAGGTAGAGAATTCCACAGATTCACCACCCTCTGAGTGAAGAAATTCCTCCTCAGCTCAGACCTAAATGGCCTACCACTTGTTCTGAGACTGTGTCCTCTGCCTCTGAACTAGCTGAGCTATCTGTAAAGCTGGGGCTTCTATTTTTAACAAATTTGTCAGACAACATTGTCCATTAAAAACTAAGGAAGTACTTTGCCTGTTGGATCAGTGGATAAATGCTCAGCATAGCGTGATGGTGAGCCATGAAGATCAGGAAGGTCTTAGATATAATCAGTGCTGCATGTTGAGATGGCTGGGCTGCTGAGGCCTCAGTGCCTGAAGGCCAGGTAGGGAAAGGAAAATTGGCCATTATTCCCAATTTTGATTGCTAGCAAGTACGAATGCCAGGTCAAAACAGAATCTACCCTGGTTGTGAAGACCCTTATGATAAATTGGTCTGCTGATTAAAATGGGCTGTTGCGTCAGGACTGCCAGTATCCCTGTACTGTGGATTGTACCCTAACATGAATTAGGGCATTAAGGAGCGGAATTGAGAAAAGCGGAGAACATCAGGGGAATATAGAGCACAGTTGTTGCTCCTGATTCCAGTAACGACTTTTAGAAAGAGCAGATGTTTAGAACAGGAGAAGCGCTCATGTCCCCCATGATCAAATGGCTTCCCAATACTCACCATGTAGGCTTACAGATGAAGACTAGTCACTTTAGCCACACATCAAAGGGTCAGCAATGCCTGGGAAACTTTAACCCAGCTGAATTCTATGCCTTTGGGAGAGGAAAAGAGGCGAAAAATGACAAAAAAGATGATTTATGTGATTCGTGTTCAAGCTGTTTCATTAGAATTTAGGTAGTCATATGGATTGACAGAGATCTTTCCCCCTTTGAAGCCAGTGGTAACACTGTTGCCTCCATTCTACCCACTTCTTGGCTAGACAACCAATTGGACAGTGACTTGTAGAGTTATCTGGAACTATTCAGGAGAAATCCCTGCCCCTGATTGGTTTAGCCCTTCAGATTCCACTAGTAAACCATAAGTTTATGATTACTTTGTAAGAATGTACTGTGCTCATGTTTGCAGAAAATGATGGCGTAGTCATAGATTAAATTCTTTAAATGACAAGTAGAAAATTTTATTATCTTCCTAAATCATCTCAGTCATGCAATAGTCACATTAAAATGAATTCAGATTTGATAGCAATGCTAGCAGGAATGAATTATTGCCTCTTTATTTAATATAAATTCATAAAAAAATTGTGAGTCTTTGCAAATCCATCAGTTAATTCCACTGAGCACCAGGAAGAAACTGCTTTGCACAGACAGTGCATTAGGGTTCGTTTAAGTATTTCTACTTCATACAGAATGAAAATTATCAGTTCATTAAACACCAACATTTTTGGATATTTTGTTTTCCACTGTTGATGTATTGACACCGAGGCCACGACAACAGCAAATACTCTGGACTAATACAGAGTCAAAAAGAAGCTGAGGTTTGCCTTGCAACACAGGATATGCCACTAACGCAAATGTCTTCACTTCATATCATTTAAAGATTGACTGATCTGCAGTTAGTACCTGATTTTGCTTTTTTTTTAAATATCAATATCTCCAGTTAACAAATTTTGCCAAAAATATTGATGAAATTACTAATTTAAAAAAATTATAAAGCCACTGTTAGCATACTGTTATAAACATGAATAAACTTTTCCTCAAGCAAAACAAGTTGGGGCTGATTTTTGTCCCCATTTCTGGGCGGGAATGGGGCAGTAGTCTGAAAATTTTAGTATGGCACTTACCAGCACATTTCCACCAAAACCTGTAACATTAACCACTCTTCAGAACATGCTAATTATTTCCAGCATTCTTAATTTTTAGAACTATCAGTCAACATGTTTGGGACAATATGACTTTTGTTGTGGTGGCAAAGTGATATTGATAAAGCCTTTCCCCAAACTTGCATTACTGATTAAAACAATTGTTTGATAGGTTTTCAATGTAGGCGAGGACCAGACATAGGGCTGAAATTTATGGTGCTGCTGCCATATTCGACGGTGGAAATAAACAATGGCGGTCCGCCCGTGTGGACTGCACGCCGCGGAGCCGCCACGATATTCAGCACAGCGGCTCATTTAAATGGTCAGGGCAGACCACCCACCCCGATGACAAGGAGGGGGCAGGTTGTCCATCCCCAGCATTGGAATCAGCAGCCTTTGCACAGGCGCTAATGCCATTTTTAAAGGGCCCTAACATTCAATTTAATTATTTAAAGGTACAAATTTTTTTTTTAAATATATTAAATTGATCCTGACACTCACCACCCCCCCCATTAACCATAGAATTAATTACCTGCCCTCTCCCCCACCAAAACACTTACATTGTGCACCTGACCTTTCCCCTCCAAAGTTCATAAACTTTAAACTTTACCCCTTACCACCATCCCCTAGACCGGTGAAATGAGTCTGACGCTGCTCTCCCCACCCTCTGCACTGAAAGACCTACCTGCTAGCCCCTCCCAAACAGTGTTCCGCCTCAGATCCCCGGACTGGGATCTGAAGGTGTGAGAGTGCCGGCCACTGGCACCAATAGCACTCTGGGATGGACAGCGGGAGCAGAAAGGTCATTAATTATTTTATTTAAATGAATTTAAATATTTAAATGAGGCTTCAGCCGAGCAGCCGTGGGTGGTTGGGGGGGGGGGGGTCCGCCACGAGGCCTTGTTGCCACCGGCAATATCGGGCTCGGTGTTGAGGTGAGGCCCGTGGTGGGCCACTGCCGGAGGCGTCTTCTGGTCCCCCCGCCACGACTCCCGAAGACGGGGGGGTCTGTAAAATTCAGCCCATAGAGTCATGGCGAGTTTAGAAGCAGGGAGAACATAAAATCGGGTGGGGAGGTCGTGGGGGTGGGGAGAGTGGACGATGTGTTTCCCACCACCATCCCCTCACCCACATCCCCATGGAAGAATCAATTTATTAAATGCCCATTTTGGCCCCAAAAAACTTTCATGCAGATTCCTACCTTTGCCCCATCACCTTTATTAACTTTAAACCTTAATCTCTTCCCACCATTCCCCCACCAATTAAAAGACTGTTCCCTGCTCCTTTCCCCCTCCGGCCCTGAGAATACACCCCTCCCCCCTCCCCACCAATGTCTCGCCTCAGTTCCCCAAACGGGGATCCGAAGGCACGGGACTTCTGGTCACCGGCCGGAATATCGGCATGGGGTGGCCACCCGGTCCAGGTAGGTTAATTTACATTTATTTGAATACGTTTTGCAATGCAAATGAAGGCCCCGCTGCTTGGCGGTGGATGGAGGGGGGGGGGGTGGCAGGCGGGGGGCACACCAAGCCCTCGTTGCTGCTGGTAAAATGCAGTGGGGCCTTCTTGGCTTCAGGGGTCGAGGTGGGCCTCTCCTGGCAGAATTTTCTGCCCCCCCACGAGCCCCGACGTCGGAGAGCTGCTAAAATGCAGCTTCTTGTGTCACCATGTTTATCTCTATCACTGACATCTAAACAGACATGATCCCTTTTCTACCCCACTATCTCTTGCTGCCCTATCTGATGATGATCAGTCAATTTCCTTTAACAGCTTCTCTACTCCTAGCAGCCTGTGGTGTGACCACCCTCTGGAAAGACTGCTCCAGAAAACTTTCTTCCTTCCAATTGTTATGGAGTGATGTGTAGTTGACTCTCAGGCTGTGCAATTTATTATCGAAAAGTGCAACCTTCATACACTTAATACAAATAAATTCACCTTTCATGGGACCCAAGTCCAGGCAGGTTCACATTATGCATATCATGCACATCACTCTAGACTTTGATCCTGCCATTCCTATTTATATATATTTGAGCCAATACTCTCTTTATGTTATTGTTCATTTTTATTTTTATTTACTCACTGTAGTACAACATTTTTACTTACTATGTTATGAAAGTCTCTTTCTGTCCTATCCTTTGAAGCTATTATATAGTAAAATCTGTAAATTAGAGCTCTGATGAAGAATTACTCCAGTTACTTTAGACTGGGCATATGACTGTGAAGTGATCAGACCTCATTCAGTTAGAGTCTTGAATGCAAAATAAAGCAATTGACCTGTTTCTTTCCTTCATATCCTGTTTCCTGATGGAAACGGTTAAGAGTATGAGCCTTGGTGCAAACCTTCCCCTGCCCAAGGTTGACCACACTAATGAACGTGTGATGCTCGTTAATATTTATTGGGTTAATGTTGGGAGATTTACTGTATGCAAAATGTACAAGCTGGGGTACCAGGAAATGGAGCAAGGATTCTCAGAATTAAAATAATCGCTCTCTATTTAATGAAATAACCAAGTACAGGGGAATGGAAGTAGATTTTTAAAAAATCTTACTGCAGATGTCATGTCATCAGCTCCCAGGTTTTGGGAAGTGTGTAATCTGGTTTAAGAACATCACACTTTACTTTCTTCCCCTTCTCTTGACAAAGTGCCCAGCTTCTGCTTTGTGGCTCCCTGTGATGGACAGCTGAGATCTGCTTCCTTGAGGGGAAATCATGGGCCCCACCCCATATCTCTGCATTCCTGCATATAAACTATTTGCACTATTTTCAGGATTTAAGGTGACAAGATGGAAAGTCATAAATCGGGCATAATTTATGTTAATTATGCTTTGGTCATCCAATTAAAGGTACTGAAGCACTAGTCCAATTTTTAAGAGATTGAAGCACTGAACTTGAATACAGTAAGAATTAGCTTATGAGTATAATTAGAAGTATCATAACATCTCTACAATTATTTGAAAACATTTTGCCTTTCATAAAGCCAGTAAGTTCACCAATCTTGGCTCTCAGTGATAATGTGATAGCGAATCAGCAGCCATTTATATATCTCTCGCTATTTTTATTTCCATTGACTTCATTGGAATCAAGAGAGATGTAAAACAGGCAACTACCACCCGTTGAACACAGTCTCATAAAGCGAAGACCTACCCCCATAACTTTGGTTATATCAACAATTTGTCCATTTATTAGAACTGATAGAAATCATCTGGCATCCCAAATGGGAAAAACATAGGATTATCTTGAATGTAAAGAGTCTGATGAAATTGAGTTCTGAAACCATAGTGTTTCTGCTTCTAGCATTTTTCTCTCTAAGCTAACCAAGTTGTCAGCTCTTGAAAGCAATCTACGTCACAGCTGCTCAATTTATGAGGCAATAAACAGCTTCTGCATGTTGAGTAAATGACGGGGCCATAAACCAAGATTTATGAGTCCAAAGAAGCTATTTCTATCACATAAATTCAGCAGCTTCGAAATACATAGCTATTATATCATATGATTTTGTTATATTTTTTGGGGCTATTCAAGTAGCACATTCTAGAATTTACGAACAAGACTATATTTAGGCTGACTTTACTGGACAGGAGTGGTCTGAGAACAGTGGAGGAGTGGCACAATGTACCTCAACCCACTGGACTGACCTCAAACTGCACTGGGCCTGGGGGAAAGATTTTATGCTTTGAATTTTTTGTTGGTTTTCATCTGTTTATTCAGAACAGACTATTGGACACTGAGGGGTCTTAAAGACAGCAGCTGATTAAAAGAATGGGTACAGTGAAAGTTACATCAGTTTGTACTATTTACTGAAGCTTGATTTTTATTCCATGGCATAATTGTTACAATCCAACACCATCTTTATAAATAATCAAGCCTCACAGCTGCCCACCACTATCTGTTACTACTTGAAGTGATCCATGTTCAGTCTTTGCAGGTAACTTAGATGTGTGGAAAGGAGAAAATCATATTGAGTGGTCACCATATTAGAAGCACTTCATTGTTGTTCACAGAACAGCTTAATTGGTGACTGAATCCTGTGGATAAAGGATTCCATCATGGAAAAAAAATGGACAACATAAAATCATTGTAGAATTCCAAACAAGTACATTGTTGTTTCCAAACTGTCAATGCGCCCTTTAACAAAACCAATAAAAGTAACTGTTTTACAGTAATGTTTTAATGAAAAGCAGCTCTCAAACTTTGTTCAAAAATATTATATCTATACTGCAGTGTCCTTAGAAACAGGCCAAAAGATTATGAAGGATAATTTTCAAACTTTGCGTGTGGTGGAACGGATCATCTGGCATTCATTGCTCCCCCATCACACAGTCCCCCACCTCACCCTAGGCGGCTGGTGTGCCAGTCTTTGGGGAAGGTGGAAACCAGTTGGTGGGGACAAGTTAAAATGGAGCCAGGGATTTGCCCATCCTTCAATGGCTCAGTCTAGCTGATTGAAAGTCAGCAAGGTCCTCTTTAAATGTGCAAATTGGGCTCCGATGATATTATTGGACCCACTCTTCAATTTTAAACTGAAGCTTGAGCAGGAGAGCAGTGTGGTTTCCCTGGCAGGTCAAACCTGCCAGGAACAGGAGCCTGGGCCATGACAGACCCAGTAAGGTAAGTTTTTATTGTCCTTTTTTGTGTTTCCTTTTGTGTCAGGAAAGGCAGGAGTGCTTCTGCAAAGTCCCACAAGGAAACCTTGGGCATCCCTTACCCAGAACCTCACCACTCAACAGCCGCAATTGGGATTCCCCTCCCAGAGATTTAGCTGACTGCAGAGTCAATTCCTGCATGTCCTTAGAGATGGTCTTGTGCTGCCTGAATTCCTGCTCTCCCCTGGGACAGCATTGGGCATGCAGAGATTCCTGCTGGAATCAGGCAGCTATCTGATACTGTATATCAGGGTTGTCTAACATATGGCCCGTGGGCCAGGATCTGGCCCGCCAAAGGTTTCCATCTGACCCGCGGATGTATTTCAGAGATGAGAAATTTTCCATTGTCTTCTTCTTTCAGACTGGCTTTTTAAAACATCGTGCTGTCAGCTTCACAGTTGACATCAGGAACAGCAATTTCCCAAGTTCGGACAGATTTGGGCTGGAATTTTATGCCATCCCAACGACCCGGATGGTGGCGGGGGATGGCGTAAAATGGTCCCAGGGGGTGAAAAACGGGCTGCCCTCCCCAGACCAATCAAGGCCCTTAAGTTGCCAATTAACGGCCACTTAAGGTCCTTCATCCACCTCCACATGGATTTTACACGTGGCAAGCAGACATCCTGGAGCTGAGAAAGGCCACCAGATAAAAGCTGGCGGCCTCTCAGTGCCCCGGGAGTGGGCCCTGAAAATCAGTCACAGGGTGCCCGGTTGAGGGCCGCCCCCACTTCTCCAACCACCCCCAGGACCCAATAGCACCCCCTTCCCCCTAAACAGCTTCCCTTGCCTCGCCGGGGCCCGACCGATTACCCCCGGTGAGGCAACCAAAACTCACCTGAAATCCTGGTTCCATGTCTTCATCTGCCATCGGCTGGGCTGCAGTCCCAACAATGGCCAGCACTCCCGGTGGCGCTGCTGGAACTAAGAGCTGTCGGCCCGCTGATTGGCCGACAGTTCAATGAGGTGGACTTCCTCCCTCAAGCAGGTGGAAGTCCCGCCTTGGAACAATTAAAGCCTGGGGACCTGTAAAATGCAGGACAGATCCCCAGGCTAGGCAGAAGCGGGTTCGCCACCGACTTTTCCGTTGATGGGCTGATCCTGTCCAAACAACGTAAAATCCAGTGCTTGGAGTTTTCCGGCGGGTCCCAACCTTTTTTTAAAAGCCCGCCGGAAAACTCCAAAGTTGGGAAACCGCTGTTCCTGATGTCAGCACCTGTCAGCTATAAAACTGACTGCGATCTTTTAAAAAAATTGACCAACCACAAAGCTGCTGTGCTGAGCGCTCCCACTTTCTACAACTGTCAGAAAGAGAGGGGGGGTGTGGGCACAGAGAGAGGGGGGCAGAGAGGGGGGCTGCAGAGAGACAGAGGCAGAGAGAGAAAGAGGGACAGAGAGAGAGAGGGACAGAGAGGGGCAGAGAGGGGGTGGTGCAGAGAGAGTGGGGCAGAGAGAGCGAGAGGGACAGAGAGAGAGAAGGAAAGAGAGAGAGGGGGTGCAGAGAGAGAGAGAGGGACAGAGAAATGGGGCAGAGAGAGGAGGGACAGAGAGAGAGGGGCAGAGAGAAAGGGCAGAGAAATAGAGGGGGGAGATAGAGGGGAAATAAAGAGGTGGCAGAGAGAGAGGGGGACAGAGAATGAGGGGGAGAGAAAAAGAGGGAGAGAGGGGGACAGAAAAGGAGGAGAGAGAGAGAGAGGGGCAGAGAGATAGAGGGGCAGAAAGAGAGAGAGGGGGGACAGAGAGAAATGGGGGGAGAGAGAGAGGAGAGACAGAGGCCGGGATTTCACATTAGGCTGACGGGAGCCGGCCAGTGACTGAAAAGTCAGTGGCGAATCCGCTTCCGCCTCGCCTGGGGATCCTACCCACATTTTATGGATCCCCAGGCTTTAATTGTTCCGAGGCAGGACTTCCACCTGCTTGAGGGAGGAAGTCCCGCCTCATTGAGCTGCCGGCCAATCAGCGGGCCAGCAGAGCCACCGGGAGCGGTGGCCACGGCTGGGACTGTAGCCCAGCCAAAGACATGAAGCTGGGAGATGAGGTAAGTTTTGGTTGCCTCGCCGGGGGTAATCGATCAGGCCCCAGTGAGGCAAGGGTGGTCGGATGGGAGGATGGGGGGACGGGGGGGCGCGTGTTGGTTGTTGGGGGTGATTGGGGTAGTGGGGGCGGCCCTCCATTGGGCACCCAGTGCCCGATTACCAGGGCCCACCCCTGGGGCGATCGGCAGCCGCCTGGTATTTTCAGGCGGCTTTAATGGGTCCTCGGCCGCCCACTTGCCATGCGTAAAATCCGCTTGGAGGCAGGCAAAGGCCCTTAAGTGGCCATTTAAGGGCCTTGATTGGCCTGGGGCAGGCGGCCTGTTTTTCGCCCCCGACGCCCTACGTAAAGCAGCAGCAGAGGCGGGATTGGGTTGGGAAGGCCTCCCGAAGCCTCCCGCTCCATTTAACGCCACCACCCTGCCACCATTCCACTCGCTGGGGTGGTGTTAAATTCTGGCCAAAGAAAGAGAGAGAGATGGGGCAGAGAAAGGGAGGGAAGAGAAAGAAAGGGGGGGGGGGGATAGAGAGAGAAAGTGGGGGATAGAGAGAGGTGGGATACACAAAGAGCAAGGACAACACAGAGGGGGGGGAACAACACAGAGAGGGGGACACAGGGAGAGAGAGAGACAGAGAGAGGGAGAAAGAATGATCAAGATCTCTCCTGACAGATGAACATCCATCTGGAATACTCTATATCGCTACATCAAATGTTGGGCAGCCATTGACTACTTGTGCAAGCAAAAAACTGTGAGATATCTCACTAAATCAAAGTCCAACATAGTGATGAGAATGTAAGTCAATAAATTAATCTTTTCATTTAAAGCTTCTTCACAAGAATGTTGCTGTTCTGATTAATAGTAAGATGCATTTTAATGCCTTTGTCTTATTGAAATTGTCTCACCGACCCCCTATGTAAGACGAAAATTGTAATGTGGCCTCCTGTGCGAAAAGCTTGGACAACCATGCTCTAGATGGAAATGAGGCCCGGGAGCTAAAATCTCATTAGGCCTTAGCACATGTATTTGTCACTCACCACTGTCCCCCACATCCTCACATGCACCAATCCCAGCCTGAGGTTAAAGTTGAGGACAGAGAAAAACTGTTACCAATTGCAGAAAAATTGCTTCCTCTTTTGAAACAAAACACTTCTTTGGCAGCATTAGATTAGATTAGATTAGAGATACAGCACTGAAACAGGCCCTTCAGCCCACCGAGCCTGTGCCGACCATCAACCACCCATTTATACTAATCCTACACTAATCCCATATTCCTACCAAACATCCCCACCTGTCCCTATATTTCCCTACCACCTACCTATACTAGTGACAATTTATAATGGCCAATTTACCTATCAACTGCTGCATCATGTGAAAATAAATAGATTAAAAGTCCTGAGATTTTTATTTCATTTGCATTTGTTTCTATTTGTTTTGGTCATTATGCATATAATTCAAGAAAAGATGTGGGGAAAAACCTTAAAATAAATCTTTTGGCCCTTATAAGATTAATGGTCAGAAATATTATTTGCGACATCATGGTGATAAAAAGAGCTCCTCCATGAAATGCTAAAGAAATAAAATTCAAGCTCACTGTATTAGCCATCATCTGAGGTCAGTGAACCTTAGAGTTCATTAATTTGCCAGATGCTCAAACTAAAATGTCGCTCAAACTGTCAAATGGCATCACAGATATGATTATAAACAGCCCCTTGGATTCACATCATCTTCACTATCTGAGCAGTCAATTTTTGCTGATTTTATGAAATACAATTCTCTGCCATTCATTTCTAACCAGTCTTTTTGCAGATCTTTTCACAGTTAAACTCATTTGGAAATAAGCTATAAGATAGCAAACCAAAAAAATGTTTCTTAATTGTAATCATTAATTAATAGTAAATATTCAGTCATTTTTGCTGATTTTGTGTTTGTGGTGAATATAAATATTTTACAATTCTCATTTTATCACCAAATCAATTTAATCCAGCCATGGTACATTAATGCCAAGCACATATATTGCTTGAGCAAATAGTATGTCTGCAGTTCTTACAATAGTACCCTGACTCAATTATGGTACAACCATTCAAGCAAATGTACTGAGATGGGTCGGCTTTCCTCCCAGATGAAATGTGGATAGGATCTGCTACTGCAGATATTGGAGCATCAAAATTGGCATCAGGTAACAAATATTGAAAAAAAGCAAATCAATGTAACAGGCAACTCATGTTAGATTTATGTGATACCAGCATACATCAGTTTAATTGGATTAAATTGCTTGTTAGTCATCTTCTGAGGTCCTGAAGCAGGGGATGGATCATGTCCTACTTTGATATACTCCTTGTGTGCAGAATTCAATGATTGCAAGTGAATTCACACATGTTTAGAATTTGCATGATGTTTGTTTATGTTGAAGTATTCTGAAGTGTGGCATTGTAATCCATTTGCTGATTTCAGCAGCAAACATTTTTGTTCATTGTGATGGACCTCATCAGGTTCATAGTGAAACTAATAGCATTTCCATTTTTTCCCATTCCTCAAACCATTTCCAGGCTGTGGTATCCTGGTGTTGTGGAAAAATCTAACCCCTCTCGAGTCCATGAGATTAAAGCAAAAAAGACTTTATTTCAAGCATATGCAAGGGAGAAGATCTCAGCTACCCCCGAGAGCCTTCTCAATGATACAGAGTGTACAGCACACATTTATACAATACAATAGTTAATACTCATTGATCACACTACCTCTGACACATACCAGGTTTATGACTTGGCCAATGAACTGGGTTGTATGGCCCCAACAAATGTTCCCTGTTATCTCAGCCCCCGACCTTGACACTGCTAGTTCCCATGGTTTATTGTTGCCTGTCTAGTCTCTAACTTCCCCTTACCTCTTTTCTTAGTGAAGCAAGGACAGCATGTTTACACAGTCTGTTGGAGACAATTAAGTACTGAGTTGTACAATCCCAGAATAATGGTCTAGTATCCCATCAGGCCAAAGGGTCCCTCACAATGACAGTGTTTCTTCCAAGATTATTAATGCATTCTAATGCTAAATCTACTAATGTTGGCCCTTTGGTCCCAATTCACTGGTATCTGTGAAAGATCTAAGAAAGTTGATGCAACTTAATTAACACTAGCATATGTAATTGGGAAGAAGATAGATGACCATCAAATGTCCACTTTTCGGAATGTAGTAATTTATAGCACTCGAAAAGACTGTGGGTTAATCTGGCTGGTCCTAGTGTTTAGGTTATACCTTAACCCATAATACCTTCAGAGCAGTCCATCAAATTTCTCTCCAGATAGCACCCCAAGAGGCTCTGAGTCACCATAATCTATCAAGTGGCTCACCATTATTATTAATCTCTTGACTTCAGTCATGGTATGGATTTCCTGATATACAGTGGATCACTTTCAGCTCCAACAGTTCTTCTGGGTTCCTTCCCATTTGTTTAAGCTAATGCCCTAAACAATGAATGTCACCAATTTCTACAGCAGATGTTGTTTTCAGGAAATGTCTTTTTTGGTTTGCATGGAATATCCTGGAATTCTCCCAGGATGTGTAAATTCTATTTCTCACTTTGCTTTATCGGTGGTAAATCATAAGGACATAGGAACAGGAGTAGGTCACCTCGAGCCTGTTCCGCCATTGAATGAGGTCATGGTTGATCTGTAACCTAACTCCATACACCCACCTTTGCACCGTATCCCTTAATATCTTTGGTTAACAAAAATCTACCAATCTCAGATTTAAAATTAACAATTAACCCAGAATCAACTGCTGTTTGCAGAACAGAGTTCCTAACTTCTACCACCCTTTCCATGTAGAAGTGTTTTTGAACTTCACTTCTGAAAGGCCTGGCACGGGAGTTCCAGCCAATGGCTGGAATATCGGCATGGGACGGCCATCGCTACCAGGTCGGTGTTTATTCATTAATTGTAATGTCATTAGCATATTCAGATTAAGGCTCCACCGTCGAGCGGCAGGGGGGCTGCCCCAAGGCCTCGCTACCGCCAGTAAAATGCGGCGGAGCCTTTCCAATGTCAAGGCCCGTGACGGGCCTCTCCTGAAAGGATTTTCCAGGCGCACCCACTACAACCCCCGATATCAGAGGGCTGGTAAAATTCAGCCCTTCATTTCCTTCCCTCCAATTTTTCACTCACATTTATGTCACAGATTTTCTAAGATTCACCGAACTGTTGTAATGCTGTGTTTTTTCTGCTCTTGTTTTCCTTCATTATAACTGCTAAATTAAGCTTCAGTAAATTGAACTGAACTTCAGCTGGTGCTGCAGATATAGTTCAGAGAGAGAATGTCTCCTTGTATGATGCAGGGTAAAAGTAATTGTCAACAGGTGTTGCAGGGACAATTTGATTTTCATCTGATCAGGATGTGATTATTCACGGTTTGATGCTAGCTATCATGCAAATAATGTCAAATTAGGATTAAATGATCACATTACAAATGTGGCTTCAATGGTTGTTGAACACTGTTTCGAAACTTAAGTGATGAAAGTCATCACCCAGGGATACCCACTCCCAGTGAGGTTGCGGAAAGCTTTAGTGATTACTAATTTTATTCACTAGTCAAGGGGATTAAATTGTATAGCTCCCGAACACAGATGGGGGGATCGCGATGTGTGATTAACCCATCCCCATTCAAGGTAATACTGGCAGCATGCCAACTTCATATTGCCAGCTCGTCTGCATGATGGTTGCATGTCGTCAGCAGTAACCATGCTGCTCATGTGCTGCATGCATCAGCAGGATGCCCAAAATTGTAAATTGCTGGCACCACTTAAAGCTGGCCTGCACCTTTTAAAGGGGAGATGCATTGTGGCTGCAGCAGGTGCTGGCAGTCAGGTAGGAAGTGAAATTGACCTGGGAAACAATGAAGAATGGCACAACATGGGAGAGACTGGGCTCCAAGATTTTGGGACATTGCACTGGAGGCCTTGGTGCAGGAGGTGGAAATTAAGAGAGACATCCTGTATCCTCAGAGTTCCAGGAGGCCCTCCAGACACACTGTCAAAAGGCAGTGGCAGCAGATAGTAATGGAGGTCAAGGTCCGAGGAACTAGATGTAATGCTGCAAGAAGTTTAATAGGCTCACACAAGTGATCAACATCTGTGAATACATCTTCAAATACCAACTCCTACCAATTGCACCACTAGCCTCAGACACTGCTCAAATCAGCACACCCCCATCACTCACCGACCAGCAATCTCTATCAATCAGGACTCATAGCTAGCGTTCATATGATTCACTGCACCCTCACACACTTAGCCCAGCTGCCAGCCTCGCATTCTCATCTCTCAGGTTGCGCACATTGTCAGCTATTCAACTATGATAGTCACATCAGCCAAATAAATTGTATGACACTCATTTATACACTTGCCTCACTCTTGCAGGACAGAGTGGTGCACAACCAGAGGAAGCAGGAGATAACTAGACGGGGATAAAAGTACCTGTGTATCCTAAATCTTATGGTGCATATGGTGCTGGCCATTATTGACATGCCTATTGCTGAGCGGCAGGGCTGAAACCATTGAAAATGATGGTGTCCTCACACCTAATTCTTCTTTTCACATCCCACTTCATCTCCATCACACACTGTCTTCTGACTTACAAGTTGCAGATGGTGTAAACAAGCATCTCTTACTTCCCTCCCACTCCCCCACCACATAACACAACCTTAACCTTGTGCCTTTTTCCTTTCAGATACCCAAGAAGTGCAACCTGCCCAGGCAGTGAAGGAACACCAAGAAGACAATAATGATGAAAACATAGCATTGTTACTTGATTTCATACTAGCAGCCACCAGCTCAGGTACTGACACTTTGCATATCTTAGAGGATAGTTTAGAGGTGGGAGCTGCAAGTGTGGGCTGCAACCAGGGCAGAGGGAAAGGATAACACAGGTACTAGCTTGCCGGAGGGTGAGGTTGCACACTGGTTCAGCTACAGAGGAATCAGCTGGGGATTTCAAGGGGGCAGTCTGCAGAAGAATGCTGTTGGGTATGCACAACAAAATGCTTGGTGTATTGGAATCCTGCCAGATAACCTTTGGTCACTGTCAAGGAGTCTGGAGGAGTTCAGTGCCAATTTGGCATAGGGCTTTGTGCACAACTTGGAGCTACAAACATACTGGACGACTGAGGTGACTAAAGGCCTTCCTTTTCTTAACGATGATCACTGTGCAATTCACAATGCTATTGTTGAGGTACATGAAAATAGCAGTGATTCCTGTTTGCTTCATTAATAGCCCTGAAGGGGGTGGACAAACTTCCTGCAGCCATTATTACTTGCACAATTATGAACAGTAGCATATATTGCCCTTGCTATGGTGTCATTCGGAATTGCAGCTGCACTTTCGGTTGGCGAAAAAACCTGTTGTTCATAATTTCAGATTCTTTTGAATCTTGAGGAGTCTTCAACATGCAACCTGTCTTTACAATCTGGTGCAGCAAATTTATAAAACCTGGGATACTCAGGTAACAAATTTATAGAATTATATTGCCATTCTTTCACTGTCACTGGGTTAAAATCCTTCCCAACAGCACTGTTGGGTGTACCTACCAAACATGGACTGCAGCGATTCAAGAAGGCAGCTCACCACCACCTTCTCCAGGGCAATTAGGGATGGGCAATAAATGCTGGCCTAGCCAGCGACGCCCACATCCCATGAATACATAAATATTTTTTAAAAATTACTTCTCAGTTTGTTACTCAATCTTTGGTAATCTCAAGAAAGAAATATTGTGCTTACTTAAATACATTCAATTTAGTAGTTTCTGATTTTTAGAGGTGATTTCCCCTAGGTTCTCCCGACTATACCCAAGATACACTACATAGAACTGAATTACATTTTTGTGTCAGACACCCACCTCTGAAGGGAAACTGATTAAAGTTCAGATTTTCATGGGGGTGAGCCCTTAATTGATATGGAGATGGGTTTCCTGTCCACCTAGAGTCAGTGGAGGTGGGAGTGGAGGTGGATCAGATGAAGCGTGTGTCTCATTTAGACACCCATGGCACCCATCACTAAGGCTGCTGGTTGTCCTGAGGGAGAGATCTGCAGTTTGTGCCAAAGTCTTCCTCTGCATCAGAAGGAATCGAGATGTCACAGGAGAGCGGTAGGCCTGGTATCTGGGGCAGAGCAGACCTTCGCTTTATTGATGCCAATCTGGATCTAATGCTGGAGGGTGTGAAAGAGAGGAGGGAGGTCCTCTTCCCGAAGGGTTGCAGTCGGAAGCCACCTCATCATGCAGCAGGGGCACTTCTCTGTTCAGTGTAATCTCCCTCCACCTCCAATTTATCTTCCTCTCTGTTCTCTGTTCAGTGTAATCTCCCTCCACCTCCAATTTATCTTTTCTCTGTTCTCTGTTCAGTGTAATCTCCCTCCACCTCCAATTTATCTTCCTCTCTGCGCTATCTTGCTTTTACTGTTCCCCTGATGAGCTACCTCCTTCCAGAGCCTCACTGTCCTCAAGGTCTGGAGGACCATGTTATGGAGAGTGCAGCAGACCACCATAATGACCAAGACCCTTGCAAGAGGATATTGAAGGGCACCACCCGACCAGTCCAGGCACTGGAATTGCATCTTCAGAAGCCCGATGGCCTACTCAATAGTTGTTCTGTTGAGCAGGTGGTAATGGCTGTATTGCCTCTATGCCTGTGTCAGAGGCCCCCTAAAGGGATCAGTAACGACCTCTTCAAGGGATTTCCCTTGTCCCCTCAGATCCATCCACGCACTTATGGGTTGGAGTGTAGATCTGAGGCAGCTTGGATTGGTGGAGGATGAAGGAGTCATGGCAGCTGCACAAATGGAGGAAGCTCTTGTTATGATCACAAACCAGTTGGACATTGAGGGAGTGGAAGCCCTTCCTGTTGGATGAATCTCACTGGATGAACACTCGGTGCCTTGATGGCCACATGGGTGCAATCTATGATTCCCTGCACCTGGAGGAATCCAGCAATGGAGGTGAACTCCTATCCCTTCTGTCTCCACGAGGCTGCATCTGTCGTGAAATGGAAGTATTGTTCAGCTCAGGCAAAGAGGGCATCAGTGACCAGCGAGATGCTGTGGTGTGCAACTAATTTTGAAATGCCGATAAGGCTCACAACTGCTCTTTGGAAGGAGCCAGAAATGAAGAAGTTCAAGGCCACAGTGACTTTGACGACTACTTGCAGGGCATGGTAACCAGTACTGTGAGGTGTGAGGCCTTCGGTGATGAGGGCACAAATGTCTATGACCATCTTCCTAGTTATTTCCAGGTTGCTCTGTCTTCGATGATCAATCCTATGTTGAGAATTTGGCCTCTGTGCCTTCCAGCCCTTCTTTCCTCTCCTGTGCCCTCCTGATGCCCGGGGCTCTGACTTTCCTGTGAAGGATGTTGCCCCTCATCGCCACTGGGCCCAATATCTGACAGTTGTGCCCCCATTGCCAGCTGGAGCCTTGCTTCTGGACAGATGGCTTCCCAATTCTCCTTAGCAGCCTTGTCCACTGCTCTTCTTCCCTCACAATGTTAGGGGGCTGATGAGTGGCCACTCTCCCTGCCAACTGTGCAGTGCCAAGGGCACCCCCTTCACCATGTGCCCAGTCCTTCTTTGCCCTGCTGACCCTCTTATGGTGTCGGGGTGATGCCTGGGGCAGCCATGGCCGGCTCGCCACTTTTTACCCGCCTGCCTTCAGATAAACAGTTTCCGAAGCCGCGGGTAACATGTACAACCCTTTAAAAAGTTGAACTTGAATCCCTGACTTTTTTTTCCCAAAAATATACTTTATTCATAAAAATTTGCAAAAGTACATTACAAATAAGTCCAAAACAGTTCAAATTTCACATTTCGGGAAGTACAATAGAGATCAGATTTCTTCGATATACAAAACGTGAAGTGCCTCACAATTCTTGCCATTCCATTTTAAGTGCAATGTATATTGATATTACATAGCAAAAAATATTTTGGTGCATACAGCCCGACGGGTTTTACACAGGTTGCTGCCCCTTGGTTCACTATAGTGGGAGGACCTTACGGAGTGGCCTTTCCCCATTGAGCCTTTGCTGTGGCTGCCCCAAGCTTTAGTGTGTCCTGGGCCTTGGAATGTGAGAGTCAGCAACATTCGGTCGTGAACAACTATTTGCCACTTGATGTTTATCTTGGTGTGTGTCCCTCGGAACAGCCCGTATAGCACTGAGTCCTGTGTTACAGAGCTGCTCGGGATGAACCTTGACAATAACCACTGCATCTCTTTCCAGACCTGCTTTGCAAAGGCACATTTCAGAAGGAGTGGGCAACAGTCTCTTCCCCACCCTGCCACCCCGAAGGCAGCGTGCAGAGGCAGTGAGACTCCGGGCGTGCAGGAAGGATCTGACGGGGAGGGCCTTTCTCACCACCAGCCAAGCTACATCTTGGTGCCTGTTTGAATGTTCTGGAGATGAGGCATTCTGCCAAATGACTTTGACAGTCTGCTCAGGGAACCATCTAACAGGATCTACCATCTTCTTTTCCTGTAGGGCCTTGAGGACATTGTGTGCAGACCACTGCCTGATGGATTGGTGGTCAAAGGTTTTTCTGCACAAACTGAACCCTCGACAAGCTCTTAATGAGTTTCTCAACAGTGTTAATTGGCCTTAATTGGGAGGAGAGCAGGGTTCCTGTCCTGCCCTTTCCCCATCCTGGTGATTATTGCTGGCACCGGGATTGGCACCTTGCAAATTGACACATCGCACGGCTCCTACCACCCCGGTCCCCACCACCCACCACCCCCCGTCTCCATTCCCAACTTCAGCGGGTGCCAAAAATTCAGCCCAGAGTTGTTGCAAGTTAACTTCACTTCACCAGCATAACCTGAATCTGACAGAACAATTTTGTAAAGGTACATCGCTAATTCGTCGAGGATTTTATCTGCCTATGATTGATGCTGAGATTGCTACATATATCCTTAGTGCCAGTGGGTATTCATCCCGTATATCTCTGATTCAATCCAACTCTAGGATATCCTTTAGCTTGAAGCATCATCAATTTCCTGTCTGACCTGCATTTGCAATGACAATCAACAAGTCACAATGACAGACAATGCAATATATTGAATTCTGTTTTCTCAAATGGATATCTGTATACATCTATATACTTTGTTTGTTCTCACCAATGGATCTCCATCACAATCAGAAGTTTGGGAGGCAAAGAATACTAACCAAAAGTATTGTCTATTATGAAGTATTTGATTGATTCACCTTTCCCTACGCAAAGAACTATGGGATTTTCATGTTGAGATGATAAAAATATTTCATATCTAGAATTTATAGCTATATCTTCAAGCTTTTTGTTTATATTTCCTGTAAGGAAATGCTGAAAAATTGAGCGAATGAGAAATAAACTAACAGAGGGATACAGATATGTGAGTGAATTGTAACAATTCGCCGGCATTTCAAGTAAAAGTTCCAATGAGGAAATGTAGGAAGCTTGGAATGGTCATAAATAGACAAATTGAGAGTTACAGACATAACAGAATAACCACATTAGGACAGATATAAAGAGATAAATAGTGTAACAAAACAATGGATATGGAGATAAAAACAAGAAATGCTGGAAATACTCAGCAGGTCTGGCAGCATCTGCAGAGAGAGAAGCAGAGTTAACATTTCAGGTCAGTGACCCTTCATCAGAACTGACAAATATTAGAAATGTTTTAAGCAAGTAAAGCAGGGGTGGGGCAAGTGATAACAAAAGAGATGTTGATAGGACAAGGTCACAGAGAATAACTGACCAGAAAGTCATGGAACAAAGGCAAACAGTATGTTCATGGTGTGAATTAGAATTAGAACATTACAGCGCAGTACAGGCCCTTCGGCCCTCGATGTTGCGCCGACCTGTGAAACCATCTGACCTACACTATTCCATTTTCATCCATATGTCTATCCAATGACCACTTAAATGCCCTTAAAGTTGGCGAGTCTACTACTGTTGCAGGCAGGGCGTTCCACGCCCCTACTACTCTCTGAGTAAAGAAACTACCTCTGACATCTGTCCTATATCTATCACCCCTCAACTTAAAGCTATGTCCGCTCGTGTTTGCCATCACCATCTGAGGAAAAAGACTCTCACTATCCACCCTATCTAACCCTCTGATTATATTATGGTGAAAGACAAAGCATTAGAACAGAGAGGGTGTCAATTGACCGTAAAATGAACAGCCCCGGCATTCCGAAGGGATCATTCCCTCCGTGCCCCTCCCTTCCCCTGTCAGCATTCCGAAGGGATCGTTCCCTCCGCGACACCCTCGTCCACTCCTTCATTATCCCCACCACCTCGTGCCCTTCCCACGGCACTTTCCCCTGCAATTGCAGGAGGTGTAATACCTGCCTATTTACCTCCTCTCTCCTCACTATCCAAGGCCCCAAGCACTCCTTTCAGGTGAAGCTGCAATTTACTTGTACTTCTTTCAATTTAGTATACCGTATTCACTGTTCACAATGTGGTCTCCTCTACATTGGGACCAAATGCAGATTGGCTGACCCTTTTGAGGAACACCTCCGCTCAGTCCGTAAGCATGACCCTCAGCTTCTGGTTGCTCACCATTTCAACTCCACCCCCCACCCCGCCCCATGCTCTCATGCTCACATCTCTGTCCTGGGATTGCTGCAGTGTTCCAGCAAACATCAATGCAAGCTCAAGGAACAGCATCTCATTTACCGATTAGGCACACTACAGCCTGCCGGACTGAACATTGAGTTCAATAATTTCAGAGCATGACGGGCCCCCATTTTTATTTTTAGTTATTTTTTATTTTTTATTTGTTTATTTTATTTTAGTTTGTTTAGTTTGTTTCTACTGTGCCTACCCACTGTTTTTTTTAATTAAAGTTTGTGCTTGGAGCCAGGGCTGTTCATTTTACAGTCAATTGACACCCTCTCTGTTCTAATGCTTTGTCTTTCACCACACCTTTAACATACAGTTTGCCTTTGTTCCATGACCTTCTGGTCAATTATTCTCTGTGACCTTGTCCTATCAACACCTCTTTTGTTATCGTGTGCCCCATCCCCACTTTACTTGCTTAAAACCTTTTACATTTTAAATATTTGTCAGTTCTGATGTAGGGTCACTGACCTGAAACGTTAACTCTGCTTCTCTCTCCATAGATGCTGCCAGACCTGCCGAGTATTTCCAGCATTTCTTATTTTTATTTCACATTTCCAGCATCTGCAGTATTTTGCTTTTATTTTAATGGATATGGAGAGTTATATTGAACTGTAGCACCTAAATTGATTATTAATTCCAGCATTTCTTTCTAAAATATAGTGGTGAAAAGAGAAAATGGAAACTTGTAGAGTGTTTCACCAAGCTGGAAGGAAGCACGAATCTAAGTCCATGCTGGAAGAAGTGTTATGTCCTTTTATTGGGAGGAAGATGTTGGTCAAAGTCATTACTTGCTTTCATACGAATCCTATACAATCATTTACTTTATGCTGACTACTTGTATAAAGATTGGGCACTGAAATCATTTGGTAGAACTTGTTGTCAATTCTCTGCTCCTCATCATAGTACAGTAAATACAATTAGATGAAGATACTTTGGATGACTGCAAATGTTGTGGATTGGCCACCGATTATAGGAACTTGCAGATTTGCACATCCATTGAAGTAAATATTGATATCGATTCACACTGAGATTGATTACGTTAGTTTAGATGAGCTATGGTCCTTTCAAAGATCTGTGCAAGTGCTGCTTGTTGGACGTATGAATCAGAATCTTGGCAAACCCTCCCTGATGCTATCAGCACAAGAACTGTAGCAGTTCAAAGCCAAAGTCTTTGTTGATATTCTTCCATATGGCAAGTGGACTTTATCCTTGCTTTCATAACAAGTTTAGAATATAAAATGACATCCACATTTTATGATACAGCACTGAAATGTTTTCAATATTGGTCTGAGATGGCCCCAAGAACTCCTTTCTCCACAATATTGAAGCTGACGGCTGAGATATTGCCATGCATTTCTGTTGGCACCATGTGTGAAAATAGTCCTGGTCAGTATATCTCCTCTCATGTGTGGAATGCAGATTTGCATTCAACGCATTGCTTTGTTTTAATTTTTGTTTGCAAACCAACGTGAAAAATGTATTAGGGAAAAGAAAAAGAAAAGGGACAAAGTTGTGAGTCTGTCGTCCTTTGAACTCCGCTGGTAATTGCTTTTCAACATGTCCGCCCCTTCACAAGATTTTTGTGGGTCTGCATACAATACTTTCATACCGTACAAGTTTCTTACATGTAAAAAGACAATACAAAAGATCTGAAAAGAGACCATGCTACAGTTAAGTGATTTTGTCAACCTATCAACTTCAGTACATGAAATGGGAAAACTGACTTTTTCTTTGCTGGTTAAAGCTATTTTTGACTCTCAACATCAGCTGTGATCTGCCTATCAGGCCCTGCAGTGTAGTTTGTTGTTCCTGACTTTGTTAGCAGCAGTATTACTTGGATGTGATCTGACAATGTGAACAGGAGATGGTTACCCTCATGAGAAACATATCACCTTAAGCCATCAGAAATAATATATTCATTAAGGGGCTCATGCCAGTTTTGGCATTGTTATGTTAATGCGCTTTTGATATGCCTCCAAAAATCTAATTTTCAAATACAGCTTATTGAAATATGAGACTACAACATGTTGAGTTGTGGGAATTATTTGTATCTGCTTTATTGTTTTGTTATTTAATGGGTAGTAAAGGTGTTTTAAAAAGTTAGAAGAACTTTGCCTATTCTGGGAATTATTATAATTACTGTAAGTAACAAATGAGTAATGTATAAGTAAAGATAGACAAGGCCTCGAAATTCCTTTCTTTTTGTCTGCTTTACCATTTCATTAGTGGCCAGTTGGCCATCAGGGTACTGCTTAGACTCAGTGTGTTCATTTGTATTAATAAGTAAATCCCAGTGTCATGAGACCAGGTAGCAATATTTTGCCTTTCCTATTACAACTGAAAATACATTTTCATTCACTTTTAACCATTAACTGTTATAGACTTGATGATATGGTTCTGCTGAGCTGTGTCAGAGTAAAAGAAATGAATTGGCTTTTGAACCAAAAAGAACCACATTAAACTGATTTTAATTGTACAATGTGTGCATGTCTTTAGTTGTAGAATTGAATATTGGGTTGAGATTCTTCTACACACTCCTGCCTGAAATCAGGTGGCAACATGGCCGAGAATACAATTAAATTCAGTGGTGAGGACTACCCTACCACTACCTCACCATCACAACAAGAATTTGCAAACCCTGCCCCCACTCAAATCACTGTTGTCTGTTCTTTCCCTGCTTGCTGCCTGAAAATGGTGGAATGGGGCAGGGGCTGGATTTCTATCATGTAGCTTTAATTATTGCTACTTCCCAGAGCTGCTATATGGAAGGTGTGTTTTTCTTTTATTCTTTTGGGGGATGTGGGCATCGCTGGGTAGGCCAGCATTTATTGTCCATCCCTAATTGCCCTTGAGAAGGTGGTGGTGAGTTGCTTTCTTGAACTTCTGCAGAACTGTAGGTACACCCACAGTGTTGTTAGGAAGGGAGTTCCATATTTTGACCCAGTGACAGTGAAGGAATGGCAATATAATTCCAAGTCAGGATGATGTGTGGCTTGGAGGGGAACTTGCAAGTGGTGGTGTTCCCATGCATCTGCTGCCCTTGTCCTTTGAGGTGGTAGAGGTCGTGGGTTTGGAAGGAGCTATTGAAGGAGGCGTGGTGAGTGGCTGAAGTGCATCTTGTAGATGGTACACACTGCTGCCACTGTGCATTGGTAGGCAGCAGGACATTACAGTAATGGTACTAGCAAGGGATCAAGGCCTTGTTTAGGCCTCCTCTACCTCTATTCTGCCCCCCATTACCTTCTGATGTAGGCCTTAGACAAGACCAGGCTGCTGAGGTTCCAATCTCTAGGATTCTTCTGCAACAGCAAGTCACCTAGGAGCACTGCTGGATTTGTGACCAGAATATGGCAGGCTTACTATTGACAGTGGATAATCCTTGTGGGAGCCTTCCACCCACCCCTCCATGCAGATGAGATGAACACCAACACAGTTTCCTGGAAGCTAGGTCTAAGTTCCAGTGGTGACAGAAGGTCAAGTGGAAGTCCTGCCCCACCAGCACACTGCCTCTGGGTGGGGAATCTCAGATATTATTTCATACAATCCTCTAACATGTTTTGAATGAGTTGTATATGGAGTACATACACATTTGATGAGTCAAGTAAGTTTCTGAGACTGTGTAGTCTGAGGCATTTCATGATGGTTCAGTTTAGTGCCCAATTCAGAAGCCAGTTGCTTCATCACTAATCACAGGTATTATTTGCTAAAGTATAGAGCAAAAATTGAGAAGCTTTATTGCCAGTGTAGAACCTCACAATCTTCCCTATTTGAGTAAGACTGACTTCACAATTCATGGCTTTATGATCAAACATAAATGTACAGTTTGTCTTTGGAATTATGCTTTTGGGACGAGTTCCTCAATAAAATTGGTTTAATATTTATCACATACCCAGGAATCAGGCTATTTTCTCTGAAAAGGCATTACCTTTGGTATTTTATGAAATTGTGCTTTCTTTTTTAATTCACTCTGTAGCACAACATGAACTAACACCATTTACAAAATGCTGTTGTAAACCTTTTGTTCAGCAGGAGGTTCGATAACCTGTTTTTCATAAGCTTTCACGCCCACATGGGTCCATTCATTTTCATGTGAGAATTACTTGAAGATATATAAAGATATGAAATGCGTTTTTCAAATCTAGACATGGAGCAATTGCACAAAAGTAACATCTCTTTGGGGTTTTGCAAACACTAAAGGGAAAGGTCAAGTTATTCAATATCTTCAACTTTATGTATTGTTGAAAAGTGGCCATTCTTTTGCAAGCATACAATGGTCTTTTTCATGATGGAGAAACAGCAGATGACGGTATAAGTCCATGTTTGAACAAATTGATCACTGAGGCCTTGAAATCCCACACAACGATTTGAGCTGTACTTGTACCAAGAGTTGAGCCTGTTGATACTCTGATGAGCTAAACCCACCAAAATATGCAGGGTTAGATTATTTAAATATCCATTGGGGGTGAGAGGTGAATTTCATGTGCTTCTCTCATTCATCCACTATAAATTTCATTGAAGAACTGTGAAAACCCTAACAAAGCCACATAAATGCTGTTTACAATTTACAAATACAGCACAACTCAGTGAGTGGAATTTTAAGGTCATCCTGATGCTCTACAGCATATACTTCAACATCCAAAGCAACTTGCCTACCACACCAGGAATGTCCCAGTCCAGACCTTTTTTATGTTGAAGTTGTGTAGGGCACAAATGGCTTTAATTTGTGGGGCACACAAGCTGCAGCATACTGCAGATGTAAAGACAGTAAAACACTTCTCTGCTGCTGTTCACGCACTTTTAGTGGAACCATGGCAATGGGATCAGGGAGTAAACTAATAAACCATTATCTGACCTAATTGTCTTCCTTGAAGAATCAGGGATGCTGGAATTCCAGAGAATCAGCACATTGTGGCAATTTCCAGCTAATATCACGTTCAAGTGCAGGATTCTTTGAATGTTTTCACATGCTATACATTTTGGTAGTGGCAGCCCTTTCATTCGAGGATGTTGAGGGTGTGAGAAGCTCAGAAAGCATTGTGAATGCCATTTTATGCATTCTGGGAAGGCCAGCAACCCCATAAAACTGAATAGAGTCATTTACGGCACAGAAAGAGGACATTCAGCCCATTGAGTCCATGTTGGCTCTCCCCAGAGCAATCCAGTCAGTCCCACTCCCCTGCTCGATCCCTGTAGCCCTGCAAGTTTATTTCCTTCAAGTGTCCATTCAACTTCTTTTTGAAATCATTGATTGTCTCCACTTCCTCCACCCTGTGGGCAGTGAGTTCCAGGTCATTACCACCTGCTGCATATAAAAGTTCTTCCTTGCACCACCCCCCTCCCCGCTACACCCCGCATCTCTTACCCAAAACCTTCAATCGGTGTCACCTAGTCCTTGTACCATCAGTTAATGGGAACAGATTTTCCTTGTCTAACTTATCAAAGCCTGTCATAATCTTGTACACCTCTATCAAATATCTTTTTTTTTCCACATGGAACAACCCCAGCTGTTCCAGCTTAACCTTGTAATTAAAATCTCTCATCCCTGGAACCATTCTGGTAAATCTACTCTGCACACTCTCAAGAACCTTCAAATCCTTCCTAATTGTGGTGACCAGAACTGGATGTAATACTCTAGTTGGGGCCTAACCAGATCTTTATAAAGGTTCAGTTTAACATTCCTGCTTTTGTACTCTATGCCTCTGTTTTAAAGCCCAAGATCCCATATGCTTTGCTAACTATTCTCTCAATATGTCTTGCCACTTTCAACGATCAATACACATGCACTGCCACTGTCCCTCTGTTCCTGCACACTCTTTAGAACTGCACCATTACATCTATATTAGTCTTCCCTATCCCTACTGCCAAAATACATCACCTCACATTTGTCTGTATCAAATTCCAGCTGCCACTTATCTGACCAGTCTGCTAGCCTATCTATGTCCTGTTGCAGGCAGTTCATATCATCCTCGCTGTTTGCAACACCTCCAAGTTTGGTATCATCGGCAAAGTTTGAAATTCTACTCAGTATTCCAAGATCCAAATCATGTATATATAGCAAAAAAGCAGTGGTCCTAGCACTGGCCCATGAGGAATATTACTTTCTAACATCCTCCAGTCTGAAAAACAACCATTTACCACAAGTCCCTGTATTCTGTCCTTAAGCCAACTTTTTTTTATCCAGTTGAACACTGGCTCTCCTATTCCATGAGCCTCAATTTTGTTAGCCAGCATTTTATGTCGTACTTTATCAAATGCTTTCTTAAAGCTCATATAGATGTAGTATACTGTATTGAACTGGCTGATTGTATTGTGATAACTAAGCATGTGTACACCGCTACACTTCATCTCTGCTGCCCTCTCTGTTGGGAGATGTAAATAAAAAGTTTCAACATGGCTGCTTCAAGTAAAAACCTCATGTAATTTTATTCTGTGAATACACAACAGAAAATAACGATGAAAGGATGGGATTTATTTTTTTCTTACATGTCAATTGAAAGATTACAGTCTGAAGAACACTGACACACTTTTTGGAACACCCAAAGTCGATTTTGAGGAAGTTTGAGTGATTTGAAAGATTGCTTTGAGTGTGTCTTCAATTCGTGTTCAGCTACAACTCTGTGAGTGTGTTATTTTTTTAAAAAAGCACTGAAGACATATTTTGGGATAATGGGAGAAATTCAACCCTCACAATGAGCACTGGTGTAATTATGAATGAAGGTTACACACTTGGCTGCAAGCTAATAAAATACAAAATGAGGATAAAGTGAATGTCTTCCTTACCATGATGGGGCCAGATACCTTTGAGGTGGTGCTTAACCAAGGTTGCCCATGAGACCCCTGTACTTTGGACTATTCAGAAATTAATGAGATTCTGGATCTTATCCTGGATATTATGGCTTGACTAAGAATGAAATTGCATTGTGAATTGCATTTTGTGGAAGGAAGCAGTTGCCAGGTGAGTCTATTGCAGATTATATCCTTGAACTAAAGAAACTGTCTTGTCACTGCGGTTATGGCTCCAACTTAGAAGTGTCAACGTTAGAGATACGTTCGTTGGAGGCCTACAGAGCAGTAAATCCAGGCCAAGCTTTTGAATAAAGGCAATAAACTGACATGGAAGGAGGCCTGTGATGAGGCCATGGCAATAGAAATGGCAGGAAAAGATAGTGGCAGATTGCAAGGAAGTTCTTTTCCTGAGCCGGCAGGGAAGGTCCACTGGATTTCAATGGGAACCAGGGAACAGCGGCCAAGTTCACAGACTCAGAGTCAGAAATTTAGAAGCTACCATTGCCATGGTAGCCACGAACCACCTAAATGCTCCCATTTTCAATTAAAGTGCTATGCCTGTGGGAAAGTCGGTCATATCCAGATGGCATGCAGGAGTAGAGGAAACAGTAATGCTCCAGGTCACAGTAAAACTCCAGGTCAGAGCAATGCACTAGGTTGAGGTTGCGGTAGATCTAAAGCTAGTTCAGGCTCCTGGAAGTCCTCTAATGTGCACATGATAGATATGGGAACAGAAGTTGATGCTATCAAGCAGGAAGATCAAGAGCTGTACTCAGTCAGACAGCAAGAAAAATAGCACATGCAAGTTGAGAGAAAAAGGGCTGAAGAAATAATTCCAGTGCCTGCAGGAAAAATGAAAATCAGAGGTTCACAACTTACCTTTATCGTTGATACAGCTGCAGCAGTGTCTGTTATCTCAGGAGAGTGCAAGAAGTCCCTAAGTCACATTCCATTATGAAAAACTGGTGTGAAACTGACTAGTTATTCCAATAACAATATTCCAGTGTTAGGTGAAGTTAGTGTTAGGGTGGAATACAATGATACATCCTATTACTTGCCATTGCTAGTAGTAAGAGGGAACAATGTCTCCCCGATGGGAAGCAATTGGCATAAGAAAATACATTTAAAGTGGGATGAGTTATTTACAGTAGGGATCAGTAAGAGTACATGTGACATTGAGGAAGTGCTAAGAGTATACAAAGTGTTCTTCGAGCAAAGAGGACCAAATGATAAAATTAGGCATCACAAGGCCGAAGTCAAAATAAAGTAATCTGCAGTTGACACTTTGCAAAGCTCCGCCAGTGCCTCATGCACAGTTAGAAGCAGTGAGTAAAGAGCTGGATAGATTAGAAGGAACAGGGCTAATTAAAAAGGTGAAGAGCAGTGAATGGGCTGCCCCCATTGTAGTAGTTTAAAAAGCAAACAGGTCCATTCAGATTTGTGGAGGTTATAAATAAATGGTAAAAAAGGTGATTGATAATGATTCTTACTCACTGTATACTAGTGATAATTTGTTTTTCAATTTACCAAATGGGAAGGTGTTCAATAAGATAGATCTTTCAAATGCATATTTACAATTAGAATTAACTGCCAAGAGCAAGGAATTGCTTACCATTCAGACAGACAAAGGGTTGTACGAGTACAAAAGGTTACCATTTGGGGTGTCTACTGCTCCCACAGTGTTCCAGAGCGTCATGGATCAGGTACTAAGTGGGATGAAAAGAGTGTGCTGCTTCTTGGATGACATTTTAATGAGCACTAAGACAGAGAAATAGCACATTGTAAGGTTGAACAAAGTTCTAGATCGACTTCAAGATTATGGCATCAAAGCTAAACAGCACAAGTGTTACTTTATGGTGTCAAGTGTAACATACCTGGGTCACCAAATGGATGGTGAAGGTATGCAACCAACGCAGGAGAAGTTTGAGGAGATTTTGAAAGCAAAGAGACCAGAGAAGAAAGAAGAACTTAGAACATTCATAGGAATTGTTGTGTATTATTCGAAGTTCATCCTAGACTGAGCTAATACATTTGCTCCATTGTATCACCTGCTCAAAGATGGAATAGATTGAGAATGGTCTGTGAAGTGTCAGAAAGCATTTGAAGAAGTGAAGAAAATACTGACTAGTCATGCTGTTCTGGCCCACTATGATCCCAGGAAACCATTGGATTTAGCGTTGTAGCCGGATGGCTAACAGCTAAGCATCTGCAGAGCATGAAGGGAAAAATAACCATCCTTACACAAGGACAAGGACTGTGAAATAGCTGCAATTGCAGTTCAACGAACCCAGCCTGCTGAATAGGCAGTGTGTGATAAGATGTGCTCCGAATGAGACTGAGAGTGGTTGCGAAGGTTGCTAGACAAGGATGGATAAGAAAGACAAGGCCAGCAGAAGTATTTTGTTATGCTTTGCAACTAACACTGACCCTAAGTCATGGGTGTATGTGACGAAGAACATTCTCGAAGCTGGGAACAACTGGATAAAAAGGGGATGCTAGGAGCTTCCAAAGGAAGAAGACCTGCAGGACCATCGTGGAAAGGGAACCTTGAATACACTTCAGTGAAGAGAACCCACCAGAAGGAGACTGATCGCCTCACCGCGCAATGGGTAGTATTTAAGTCTATGCCATGGGTCTTGTGATTTATTGTAACAAATAACGAATAGCTTAATAAGTGATTTAAGTATCAATAAAAGTGTTTATATGAAGTATCTCATGCAGGTGTCTTTTGTCCTCCACGTCAGTTGACACCCTAGTTTGAGGGTCAACGACGTGCAATGCCACACCACAGGGGTTAGATGTGGTGTTGTCTCACATAATGGAAGATGATGTGGATAAGCCAGTAGCATATACTTCATGTACTTCAATGAAGTCTGAGCAAAATTACTCACAAGTTGAGAAAGAGGCATTAGCGATCATATATAGTGTTACAAATTTCCATAAATACCTGTACAGTAGAAAGTTCACTTTGTTAACTCACCACCAAACCCTTACAATCATATTTGGTTCAAAGAAGGGAGTGCCATCTCTAGTAGCAGCAGCACGGCTTCAGAGAAGGGCGTTGATTTTGATAGCACATGAGTACGATATGAAATATCGCAAGTCAGCAGATCATGCATATACAGATGTGTTTTTTTGAGATTTCCTGTTAAGACTGATTCATTTTTAGCAAAAGAGTTACCTGTGAATCATTTTACATACACAAATGACATGCCAGTGTCTGCCAGAGAAATTTCTGAAGAAACTTGCAAGGATGTGGTGCTCAGTAATGTACTCAATTATGTCATGAATGGATGGTTTATAGAGTGTGATGATAAGAAATTGCAGGAGTATTTCACATGTAGAAATGAACTGAGTGTAGATCAAGGCTGTCTCCTATGGGGTTTAAGAGTCAATATTCTGTCAAGGTTTCAGGAGAGTTTGTTAGAGGAACTTCATCAAGAGCACACAGGGATAGTCCATATGAAAGCAGTAGCAAGAAGCTATTTTTGGTATCGAAAGGTAGATAGAGATATTGAAGAGTCTGTGAAAAGTTGTAAAGGTGTCTCAGAATGAGAAATGATCCAACCAAGGTTCCTTTCATTCCATGGTCAAACACAAAGAAACCATGAGAACAAGTACATTTAAATTTATTTGAAGTGGAAGGGAAAGAGAATTTTGTTTTGGTCAATAGCTATAGAAAATGGACAAATGTTGAGCCAATGCCCAATACCACAAGTGCCAAAACTATTGAGGTTTTGAGAAGTTGGTTTGCATTTTATGGGTTGCCAGAAGTGTTGGTGTTAAATAATGGTCCACAGCTGACATCAGAAGAGTTTGAAATATTTCTGAGTAAGAATGGAGTCAAACACACCCTAATACTTCAGCATTGAATGGTGCTGCAGAAAGAAGTGTACAAACTGTGAAGAGGTCTTTGCAAAAGTATTTGCTAGGTGACAATCAGTAATTTCCATGTTTCTCTTCAACACAGACCAGACAATTTTTTGTTCTGTTACAGAATAACCCCACATTCTAAAACAGGTTGCTTACCTTACGAGTTAGTGTTTAAACATGCTCTTAAGTCAAGGTTTAGTTTGCTTAAGCCTGACATCAATAGTGAAGTAAGCCAAAAGCAAGACAGAGTCATGATACTTGAGGCATGAAACTTAGAGAGTTCAGTGCTGGTCAGAAGGTCATGGTGAAAAACTATGAGGTAATAAGGTGAACTATGTGTTTGGAGTTGTTGTAAAAAGATTAGGTGCATTCACATATCTAGTGAAGCTTGCTGAGAGACTGTGTCAGTGTCATGTAGATCACTTGCTTGGATGAGGAAATCTGACAAAGGGACAACATGAGAAATCTCCTATAGTCCAAGTTCCTACAGTTCCAAGTGAAAGACAGAGAGAAAGTGCAAGTCACAAAGAAACCAAAAGTTTCCTGGTATCACAGAATCCAGCAGTAGAGCAAAGTGAGTCAGGGTCTTTGATTAAGATTAATCAATCAATTTCACAGTCCCAACCATTAAGTGGAGGTGGTAGTCAAAGTTCAGGGTCAATGCAGTCTGAGATGTTGCAACAGTCGAGTCAAGCTAATGGATATGGATGAAGGTACCCAGACAGAAGGGGAAAGTAGCCAGATAGGTGAATTGAAAGTATGTAAGAAGGAAGAAGAAATAAGTAGTTCTTTTCATTGCTTTTTGTCAGATGATATTTTTGTTAAAGACATACTTGTGTTAAGGAAAAACAAATCTTTTACATGTAAGTTACTCTAGAAGTATTGGCAGCAGATGTTTTAGTTGTGATTACAGTAACATGTTAAATTTTCAGAGTATACAAGTACCATTTTACATTTAATGTAAAAAAAAATAAGTGGGAAGGGATGTAGTGTACTGGCTGATTATATTGATAGCTAACCATTTGTATACTGCTAAACTGCCTCTCTGCTACCCTCTCTGTTGGGAGGTGTAAACAAAGTTTCAACATGGCTGCTCCCAGTAAAGACTTCATGTAGTTTTACTCTGTGAGTACAAAACAATAGACAACATCCACTGCATTCCCTTCATCGACCTTCTCTGTTACTTCACCAAAAAATTCAATTAGATTACTCAAGCATGATCTGCTTTTTACAGATCTGTGCTGGCTGTCCTTAATCAACTCAAACCACTTCAAGTGCCTGTTGATTCTTTTTAAACATTACTGTTTCTAAAATTTTACCCAGCATTGATGTTCAACTAACTGTCTTGTAGTTGCTAGGACTGTCCTTACACCCTTTCGTGAATAAGGGTATCACATTTACCACTCTCCAATTCTCTGGCACCTCGCCCATATCTAGGGAAGATTGGAAGACTATGGGAATCCCTTCTGCTATCTCCACCCCAACTGCCTTTAGCAAACAGGGATGCAAGCCATCTGGACGAGGTGACTTATCTACCCACTTTATCAGTTATAGAGTCATAGAGTCGTACAGCACAGAAACAGGCCCTATCGGGCTATCTGCCCTATCTATGCCTCTCATAATTTTATATACCTCTATCATGTTCCCTCTCAGCCTCCTTCGCTCCAGGGAAAACAGACCCAGCCTATCCAATCTCTCTTTATAACTCAAGCCAAGCCCTCCAAACCAGGCAACATCCTTGTGAATCTTTTCTGCACCCTCTCTAGCCTAATCACATCTTTCCTGCAGTGCGGTGACCAGAACTGCACACAATACTCCAAATGTAGCCTAACCAACGTTATGTACAACTGTAAATTGACGTCCCAACTCTTGTACTCAATGCCTCGGCTGATGAAGGCAAGCATGCCATATGCCTTCTTTACCATCCTGTCTACCTGTGTTGCCACTTTCAGGGAACTATGTACTTGCACCCCAAGGTCTCTCTGCCCAACAACACACCCCAGGGCCCTGCCATTCACTGTATATGTCCTGCCCTGGTTTAACTTCCCAAAATGCATCACTTCACACTTGTCTGCGTTAAATTCCATTTGCCATTCCCTTGCCCACTTTCCCAGTTGATCTATATCCTGTTGTAACCTTAGACAACCTTCTTCACTGTCCACTATACCACCAATTTTGGTGTCATCTGCAAACTTACTAATCATGCCCCTTACATTCACATTCAAGTCATTAATATATATGACAACCAACAGAGGGCCCAGCACCGATCCCTGCAGCACACCACTGGTCACCGGCCTCCAATCTGAAAAACAACCCTCCACTACCACCCTCTGCTTCCTGTCACCAAGCCAATTTTGTATCCAATTTGCTAGCTCACCCTGGATCCCATGTGTTCGAACCTTCTGGACCAGCCTACCATGCGGGACCTTGTCAAGGGCCTTGCTAAAGTCCATGTAGACAACATCCATTGCCCTGCCCTCGTCAATCCTCTTGGTCACCTCCTCAAAAAACTCAATCAAATTCGTGAGACATGATTTCCCACACACAAAGCCATGCTGACTATCCCTAATCAGACCATGCCTTTCCAGATGCATATAAATCCTGTCTCTCAGAATCCCTTCCAATAACTTTCCCACCACTGATGTAAAGCTCACCAGCCTGTAGTTCCCTGGTTTATCCCTGCTGCCCTTCTTAAATAAAGGCACGACATTAGCTATCCTCCAGTCTTCCAGTACCTCACCCGTGGCCAACGATGATACAAAAATCTCTGCCAGGGCCCCAGCAATCTCCTCCCTTGCTTCCCATAGCATCCTAGGATACACCTGGTCAGGCCCTGGGGATTTATCCACCTTAATGTGCTTCAAAACCTTCAACACCTCCTCCTTTGCAAAGTTGATATGCTCCAGGATATCCGTGTTCCCTCCCTTGAACTCACTAGCTTCCATGAACATCTCCACGATAAATACGGACGAGAAATATTCATTTAAAACCTCGCCCATTTCCCGTGGCTCCACACATAGATTGCCACACTGATCCTTAAGGGGACCTACTCTGTCCCTAGCTACATAGCTAAGGTATCAAATACCTTATAAAACACAGTGCTGAATATAATGCAGGCGGCGAGGGTCTCGATGCTGGGCCACAAAGAAGTCCTTTAAGGACAGGGATCCCACCGCCAAAAGCTGCCGGCCAATTAGAGGGCCGGCAGTTCAGCAGTTCCAGCAGCACCGCCAGGAGCGATGGTCACTGCTGGTACTGCAGTAGACCTGAGTCCTGGAGCCTTGAAGTGCTGATAAGTGGGGCAGGATTGCCCAGGCCAGCCAGGCAAGTGCCTGTGGTGTGGGGGGAGGGGTGGTTGTTGAGGCCAGGGAAGAGGGGTGTTGGCCCAGGAGTGGCCTTTGCTGCCAGGGGCCCTCCATGGATCCAAGATTGCCCAAGCAGGAGGGCCTTCCCAACCCAGCCCGTGGGGAGGCTGCCTTGTGTTGCTGGGCAGCCTTCCCACATGGCAGGACTCCCACCAGCAACTGTGGTGGGAAGATGCCCTTAAGTGGTCACTAATTAGCTACTTAAAGGCCTCAATTGGCCCCTGGGTGGGAAGGTTGCCCTCGTTCTTCCCCTCCCCTGACAAAATTGAATGGCATTGGGACAGCGAAGGGCACTCCACCCCCGGCTTCCCTCACTATTTTATGGGCCCCCCCCCCCCCGCCACCCTGCTCGCCCCTGGAAGGCTTAAAAAAATCAGCCCACAATGTTTACTGTGCCACAGTGAGTTCAGGAAAAGCTGAATATAAACGTAAAACAAACCGATGAGAATCAAATATCTAATATAGCAGCACCTTGTTGCAACTTTTAAATTAAATACCAATTTAACTATCAGATTATGGTGGATAAAAATGATCCATAATAAAATATAATTATGCAGCATGGTGCTTTTTAGATTCAGACATGAAAATCATTTGGGGATTATTCAATGCTGTATCTGCTGTGACTAGAATTTCCTATTGTTACTAAACATAATCAGTTTTAAGCTAACAAGTGATTAATTTTCATTGAAATCAGTGTGTAGCTAATGCATTATTTTTGCTATTGTTTTTGAATTTAATAGAGAGACAATAAAGCCTTTTCGTTTTTAGACTTCACTGATGGCAGGGATGTGCACATTTACTTCAAGTTTAATTAGATCTTCCTTGCAAGGGAGCACTACTCGATGAAATTTAACAGAGTATAGAATGTGTCCATGCAGTCTAAAGCCTTAATTGTTCTCTTAATTATTTTGGTAATCGAACTGAGTAAGATAATTCTCTGCTGAAAGGAAAAAAACACAAAGCCTCAGCTGGCTGTTGTGATTATTTACTAGGCACTCGTCTTATTAGCTGATCTCCCTTGAGAGGAATAAAATGCTCATCAGTGAATACCTTCCCCTCCCACTACCTCGCCAAAGCTTGATGATTGCCACAGAAGAAGAGGTAATTATTGGCAGAGATCATTTACCCTTCACAATTGTTGATCTTTCAGTTCTTTGGATGAGAGAATATTTCTAAATTGTCAATTCAACAGAGACTGGTGGTATTTTTCAGAGCTGTTTATCAACTCACTGGAGTGTTATACAACATTGACAAGATGCCTTTGCTGCATTTGGTTTATTTTACAGTTAAGTTTTTATTGTTTTCTAAGTTTTCTGAATCTTCAGGATCAAATTGGATGTATGTAGTGGGTAAATTATCTTTGCAAGAAATGCAACAGCGAGCTGCATTTTATGAGCCATCCAGGCTTATGGTCTGGATTTCAATAATTGAAATCGCAGGAGTAACTTTCACTTTTGGGGTAGGTGGAAAGCAGGTGAAGCAGATTGATGGCTCTGTATA
The DNA here is from genome assembly GCF_036365525.1 of Heterodontus francisci. Taxonomy (NCBI): domain Eukaryota; kingdom Metazoa; phylum Chordata; class Chondrichthyes; order Heterodontiformes; family Heterodontidae; genus Heterodontus; species Heterodontus francisci. The sequence continues at coordinate 36,447,196 of NC_090397.1, forward strand.
CACCTGCCTGATTTGAAGGTTGTGAGAGGTGGATAAGGGTCAGTCAATGCACTACCACCAGTCAAGCCTAAAAATAATCTAATCCCTTAATTGGGCTGAATTTTACAAATTCCCTCAACGTTGGGGGTCATGGCGGGGTTAGAGGGGCTGGAAAATGCCTCCAGGAGAGGCCCGCAATGGACCTCGACGCCAGGAAGGTGATCCCAATATTGTCGGTGGCAACAAGGGCTTGTGGTGGCCCCCGGCCCCCACCCCCAACCCCAACCCCAACCCCCAACCCCAACCCCAACCCCAACCCCAACCCCCAACCCCAACCCCAACCCCCAACCCCAACCCCAACCCCAACCCCAACCCCCAACCCCAACCCCAACCCCAACCCCCAACCCCAACCCCCAACCCCAACCCCAACCCCCAACCCCAACCCCAACCCCAACCCCAACCCCCAACCCCAACCCCAACCCCAACCCCAACCCCAACCCCCAACCCCAACCCCAACCCCAACCCCCTGCCGCTTGGCGACAGGAGCCCCATTTAAATAAATTTAAATAAATGAATTAATTACCGTGACGCTCCCGCCGTCTCTCCCGGTGCGATGTTCGTGCCGGTGGCTGTCACTCTGGTGCCTTTGGATCCCCGTCTGGGGAACCAAAGTGGAACACTGGTGGGGAGGGGGGAGCAGGTAGGTTTCTCAGTGCGGGAGAGTGGGGTCAAAGTCATATCATTGGTGAAGGGGATGGTGGGAAAGGTTATAGGGTAAAGTTTATGCACTTTGCGGGGGGAAGGTCGCGTGGACAAGGTAAGTGTTTTGGGGGGTTGGTGAGAGAGGGCAAGTAATTAATTCTATGGTTACTGGGGGAGGGGGTGGGAGAGGGGCAAGATAAATGTATTTATTTTTTACATTAATATAACTTTAAATATTTAAATAGAATGGTCGGGCTCGAAGCCCTTTAAAAATGGCGTAAAGTTGCCATTGCCGGGGATGGACAGCCCACTCCATCCACATGATCGAGGGGGCGGTCCACCATGGCTATTTAAAGGAGCCACCGTGCTTAATATCGTGGCAGCTCCACAACATGCGGCCTGCACAGGTGGGCCGCCATTTTATTTGTCTGCTGCCGATTTCGGTGGTGGGAGCATAAATTTCAGCTTGTCATCTTAAAGACCTTAAACAAATCTTCTTGTAGTCTATGCTTTTCTAGAGCAAAGAAAAAGCATTCTCTAAGTCTATTGTGGCAGCTGAAAGCTTTTAAGCTTGGTATTACTTCAGTGGCACTCCTCTGAACATTTTCCGGAGTCTCTGTGTCACCTACTATGTGAGGGACCAAAATGTGAAAACAGCATTCTAAATGAGGTCAAATCAGGACAATGTGGTACTTTTTATTTTGTACTGGATTGTTCTTATAATACTATTGGTTGTAGGAGTTCATCTACAGAGACTTTGTGAAACTTAAAAAAAAAAGCAGGTTTTAAATACTCCCAATCTGGCACAATTACATTCTCTTCTCCAGGAAACAAACTGCCTAGAATTAACCTCTTAACTTTTAACTGTCATCAAACTTATTTGGCTAGGGGTATTTTTCTACTCCTGTATTCTTCCTAAATTTTATTTCCTTCCCTAGCTTTATTGTTTTGTAGAAGTATTTTTTTTTTAAACAAAATAAATTCTAAAGTCTTCCTTGTTACTGCTGCAAGAGAAGTTGATGCGAACTACATTTTGAGGCTGGGAATGTCTTTGGCTATTACTGTTGCATGATTGGATAATGAAGAGCAATTTTTGAGCAGGCAAAATCTCTTAAAGATCCAATCCTCAGTGAGTATTTTTTTTGTTTCTGAAAATACTCAATACTACCTGGCCATTCCAGAGGAGTCTTGTCTTCTTATTTTCTGCTTTACTATGGAAGCAGCAACTAAGCTATGCAAGTTGACTTGCAAACAATCTGGGATGACACTTTCTGCAGCTGGATTATGATTCTATGCAATAGGATGCTTCCAGGCCACTGTAGATAATCTCTGCAGGTAAGTCAACTTGCAGTTCTTTGTTGTATAAACCAAGTGACTGATGCCATGTTTGCTATAGACAGATAACTTTTACTCTTTAGTGGTGTTTCCAAAAGTCCAGAGCATTAAAGTAGTAATTCATGTGCCTATCAGTCATGTGTCAACCCCAGAGAATACAAGAATAGAACGCAAATACTGAGATTAAGAGGTTTTGGTGAGGGATGACCTTTTTGGTGTCCACTGGGAAAATGATAAAGATGTTTCCACTGGCAAACATGGCATCAGTTACTTGGATCTTAAGCAAGCTTTGTAAAGCAATAGACAAATAATAATACAAATCAAGCTGTTGTATGCCTACCTTATATCAGTCGCATGTTACACTGATTCACATAATTTTGTTGTATTACGTCAATGGAGGAACTGCTATTATGTTTTGATTGCAGTGGGATTAAGGTTAAAAAAGTCATATTCCTTTGCTTACGTATGACCAATACCCCCGAGACATACTATATATGTAGTAAATAACAGGGGTCACAAATCATCATTGAATAATCCCTTTTCAGTGTAAAAGGTTTCCTGTTTTAAGGAGAGTTCTAAATCACTCTGAGCTAGAGTTTTACCCAATAGTCATTTTCGAACATTTTATCTTAGATGTTAATCTTCAAAATATTCCAACACGTTAGGTAACAATTGCCTCCCTTTCCTGAACTCATGCCAATTGATTTTTTGTATAAAGATATGTTTTCCAAAAACTTCCCCACGTAAAATCACATTGAAAATCCACTTAATAAATGCCATTAAACTGACTAGTTTGTAGTTTTCAGTTAGATTTTTATAAAATAATAACATCATGTTTTTCACTTTCCCATCATCAGAAGTCTCTTCTAAATCCAGGAAATGTTTAATAATGTCAATTAAAGCTTTGTTTGTCTCTGTAACCACTTCCTTTAAACTTTGTATACCTGTTCAGCCCACTTCAATGGTTAAATTTAAATCCAAAACTAAAAATTGAATGCAAAACAATGCCAAATAAATCACATATTGAATAATTTTAAGCCCAGTGTCTTGCTTTACCTAGCAAACCATGCTTAATTAATCTTAATGTTTTTTTTCTGCATCAGCAATAGACCATGAAAGTTTCTAGTGGTACAATTAAAAGGAATAATAACAAAGCAGCTACTTAAATAGTTCATTTAACATAAGATGCAGAAAATAAAATTGAGCAGTTCATAAAAAACTGTGCATGAACTGAATATAATTTACATTTTATGGCTCCTAAATGAGAAGAAATTGTGATTGAACTGGCAAATGTGAAATCTGCTCGCTTCGAATCTGATATGGCAGTGACCAATGAACCTTACCATCAAGTTAAACTAACTGCGAACAGAAACAGTGCTGTTAAACAAAAAGGATGAATATATTTTCCTAAAATTGATTCAGAGCATGTTTATGGAACTCGCACCGAAGCTCGTTAGAACTTCAGAACTACTTGGCAGATGTGTTGCAGAGTATGTTCATAGTTTTATAGACTTGTTTGAAAGGAATAATATAAATGATGAATGTTCTGTTCACAAAACAGTGAAGTCCAAAACTCCAAATTAGATATGGACCATCAGCTGCAATAGCAATTGTAAAAATCTTTACATTAGCCCATTAAATGGAGGAAATGGACTATGGCACTGTCGTTATTATTTGGGAAAACAAATGGAATAAACATTAGGGCCTGGAGTTTCCATCTGATTGCTCTTTTTTTCAGTGCAATTCCAGTTATCGCTGCAACTGGCCCTAATTTGCATGCGTTTGCAGACCTTTGATAAGGCTACAAAAATTAAGCTGGATCTTTTGAGTGCAAGGACATTAACAGGTATGTTTTGAATGATTTTTCAATGTAGTAAGCAGCTGACTACTGCAACCCAATCTAAGCAGTGTTACAGCCAGGTGGTAAGGGGGTCTCTGCTGTACCAAGTTGAAGTGTAGAATTAGCTGAGCTCCTTCCTTGCTTTGGCTGGATATCTTTCCACAGACCCTCGCTGGACTGTTTTTCTGTGATGGTGCTGTGATCTCCCTCTCTCTCTCCAGTGGGTTATCTTTTAAGGTCGCAATTCATCTTTAGCATTTCTGGTACCTGACACATGGTTTTTCTCCCCTGGTATGACCACACAATGGATCAGGATGTGGAATCCATGGCCATCCATTAATGTCTGGATGACTATAATCCTGTTATGATGTGGCTACTTCCCACCTTTTTTTCAGAAGAACCCATTCAATTCAGGAATGTCTCTTGATGGTTTCAGGATGGGTGTAATTTTTTTTTTAGAACATTACAGCGCAGTACAGGCCCTTCGGCCCTCGATGTTGCGCCGACCTGTGAAACCATCTGACCTACACTATTCCATTTTCATCCATGTGTCTATCCAATGTCCACTTAAATGCCCTTAAAGTTGGCGAATCTACTACTGCTGCAGGCAGGGCGTTCCACGCCCTGACTACTCTCTGAGTAAAGAAACTACCTCTCACATCTGTCCTATATCTATCACCCCTCAACTTGAAGCTATGTCCCCTCGTGTTTGCCATCACCATCCGAGGAAAAAGACGCTCACTACCCACCCTATCTAACCCTCTGATTATCTTATATGTCTCTATTAAGTCACCTCTCCTCCTCCTTCTCTCCAACGAAAACAACCTCAAGTCCCTCAGCCTTTCCTCGTAAGACCTTCCCTCCATACCAGGCAACATCCTAGTAAATCTCCTCTGCACCCTTTCCATAGCTTCCACATCCTTCCTATAATGCGGTGACCAGAACTGCACGCAATACTCCAGGTGCGGTCTCACCAGAGTTTTGTACAGCTGCAGCATGACCTCGTGGCTCCGAAACTCGACCCCCCTACTAATAAAAGCTAACACACCATATGCCTTCTTAACAGCCCTATTAAACTGGTTAGCAACCTTCAGGGATTTATGCACCTGGACACCAAGATCTCTCTGTTCATCTACACTACCAAGAATCTTCCCATTAGCCCAGTACTCTGCATTCCTGTTACTCCTTCCAAAGTGAATCACCTCACACTTTTCTGCATTAAACTCCATTTGCCATCTCTCAGCCCAGCTCTGCAGCCTATCTATGTCTCTCTGTACCCGACAACATCCTTCGGCACTATCCACAACTCCACCGACCTTAGTGTCATCTGCAAATTTACTAACCCACCCTTCTACACCCTCTTCCAGGTCATTTATAAAAATGACAAACAGCAGTGGCCCCAAAACAGATCCTTGCGGTACACCACTAGTAACTAAACTCCAGGATGAACATTTGCCATCAACCACCACCCTCTGTCTTCTTTCAGCTAGCCAATTTCTGATCCAAAGCTCTAAATCACCTTCAACCCCATACTTCCGTATTTTCTGCAATAGCCTACCGTGGGGAACCTTATCAAACGCCTTACTGAAATCCATATACACCACATCCACTGCTTTACCCTCATCCACCTGTTTGGTCACCTTCTCGAAAAACTCAATAAGGTTTGTGAGGCAGGACCTACCCGTCACAAAACCGTGCTGACTATCTCTAATGTACTTATTCTTTTCAAGATGATTATAAATCCTGTCTCTTATAACCTTTTCCAACATTTTACCCACAACCGAAGTAAGGCTCACAGGTCTATAATTACCAGGGCTGTCTCTACTCCCCTTCTTGAACAAGGGGACAACATTTGCAATCCTCCAGTCTTCCGGCACTATTCCTGTCGACAATGACGACATAAAGATCAAGGACAAAGGCTCTGCAATCTCCTCCCTGGCTTCCCAGAGAATCCTAGGATAAATCCCATCTGGCCCAGGGGACTTATCTATTTTCACACTTTCCAAAATTGATAATACCTCCTCCTTGTGAACCTCAATCCCATCTAGCCTCGTAGCCTGAATCTCAGTATTCTCAACAACATTTTCTTTCTCTACTGTAAATACTGACGCAAAATATTCATTTAACACTTCCCCTATCTCCTCCGATTCCACACACAACTTCCCACTACTATCCTTGATTGGCCCTAATCTAACTCTAGTCATTCTTTTATTCCTGATATACCTATAGAAAGCCTTAGGGTTTTCCCTGATCCGATCCACCAATGACTTCTCGTGTCCTCTCCTTGCTCTTCTTAGCTCTCCCTTTAGATCCTTCCTGGCTAGCTTGTAGCTCTCAAGCGCCCTAACTGAGCCTTCACGTCTCATCCTAACATAAGCCTTCTTCTTCCTCTTGACAAGCGCTTCAACTTCTTTAGTAAACCACGGCTCCCTCGCACGACAACTTCCTCCCTGCCTCACAGGTACATACTTATCAAGGACACGCAGTAGCTGCTCCTTGAATAAGCTCCACATTTCGATTGTTCCCATCCCCTGCAGTTTCCTTCCCCATCCTACACATCCTAAATCTTGCCTAATCGCATCATAATTTCCTTTCCCCCAGTTATAATTCTTGCCCTGCGGTATATACCTGTCCCTGCCCATCGCTAAGGTAAACCTAACCGAATTGTGATCACTCTCACCAAAGTGCTCACCTACATCTAAATCTAACACCTGGCCGGGTTCATTTCCCAGTACCAAATCCAATGTGGCATCGCCCCTGGTTGGCCTGTCTACATACTGTGTCAGAAAATCCTCCTGCACTCACTGGACAAAAACTGACCCATCTAAAGTACTCGAACTATAGTATTTCCAGTCGATATTTGGAAAGTTAAAGTCCCCCATAACAACTACCCTGTTACTCTCACCCCTGTCGAGAATCATCTTCGCTATCCTTTCCTCTACATCTCTGGAACTATTCGGAGGTCTATAAAAGACTCCCAACAGGGTAACCTCACCTCTCCTGTTTCTAACCTCAGCCCATACTACCTCAGTAGACAAGTCCTCAAACGTCCTTTCTGTCGCTGTAATACTCTCCTTGATTAACAATGCTACACCCCCCCTCTTTTACCATCTTCTCTGTTCTTACTGAAACATCTAAATCCTGGAATCTGCAACATCCATTCCTGCCCCTGCTCTACCCATGTCTCCGAAATGGCCACTACATCGAGATCCCAGGTACCAACCCATGCTGCAAGCTCACCCACCTTATTCCGGATGCTCCTGGCGTTGAAATAGACACACTTTAAACCAGGTTCTTGCTTGCCAGTGCCCTCTTGCGTCCTTGTAACCATATCCCTGACCTCACTACTCTCAACATCCTGTACACTGGCACTACAATTTAGGTTCCCATTCCCCTGCTGAATTAGTTTAAACCCCCCCGAAGAGCACTAGCAAACCTCCCCCCCCAGGATATTGGTACCCCTCTGGTTCAGGTGAAGACCATCCTGTTTGTAGAGGTCCCACCTACCCCAGAAAGAGCCCCAATTATCCAGGAAACCAAAACCCTCCCTCCTGCACCATCCCTGCAGCCACGTGTTCAACTCCTCTCTCTCCCTATTCCTCGCTTCGCTATCACGTGGCACGGGCAACAACCCAGAGATAACAACTCTGTTTGTTCTCGCTCTAAGCTTCCACCCTAGCTCCCTAAATTTCTGTCTTAAATCCCCATCTCTCTTCCTACCTATGTCGTTGGTGCCTATGTGGACCACGACTTGGGGCTGCTCCCCCTCCCCATTAAGGATCCCAAAAACACGATCCGAGACATCACGAACCCTGGCACCTGGGAGGCAACATACCAACCGTGAGTCTCTCTCGTTCCCACAGAACCTCCTATCTGTTCCCCTAACTATGGAGTCCCCAATGACTAATGTTCTGCTCCTCTTCCCCCTTCCCTTCTGAGCAACAGGGACAGACTCTGTGCCAGATATCTGTACCCCATTGCTTACCCCTGGTAAGTCGTCCGCCGCAACAGTATCCAAAACGGTATACCTGTTGTTGAGGGAAACGGCCACAGGGGATCCCTGCACTGCCTGCTGGTTCCCTCTCCTTCCCCTGACAGTAACCCATCTACCTACTTCTTTTACCTGAGGTGTGACTACCTCCCCATAACTCCTCTCAATAACGTCCTCCGCCTCCCGAATGATCCGAAGTTCATCCAGCTCCAGTTCCCTAACGCGGTTCTCGAGGAGCTGGAGTTGGGTGCACTTCCCACAGATGCAGTCAGCAGGGACACTCTTGGCGACCCTTACCTCCCACATTCTGCAGGAGGAACATACAACTGCCTTAACCTCCATTCCCACTATTCCAAATTCCCAACAAATCTACTGAAAAACCAAAAAAAACAAAAAGTCAAAACTTGTTAGGTTAGCAATCCAACGGACAGAACTTCCCAAATAAAAAGCTTACCTTATCAACACACCAGAGTCCTTTTTTTTTGGTTAGAGGAGGAGGGTGGGTGGGAGACACTACACGTGTAGTGTCTCGGGTACAGCCACCACACAAATATATACCTTTTTCCTTACCCAGCAGTCCCCTGGTCCTCCGAAAACAAAAGGGAATTCACTTTTAAACTTACGCTGAAATTGACTTCACAGCTGTAAGCCCGTTCACGCACCTCCGTTGCTATCCAAGCTGCAGTCACCGAAACTAAAAGAAAGAGATTCTAAACCACACAAATATATACCTTTTTCCTTACCCAGCAGTCCCCTGGTCCTCCGAAAACAAAAGGGAATTCACTTTTAAACTTACGCTGAAATTGACTTCACAGCTGTAAGCCCGTTCACGCACCTCCGTTGCTATCCAAGCTGCAGTCACCGAAACTAAAAGAAAGAGATTCTAAACCACACAAATATATACCTTTTTCCTTACCCAGCAGTCCCCTGGTCCTCCGAAAACAAAAGGGAATTCACTTTTAAACTTACGCTGAAATTGACTTCACAGCTGTAAGCCCGTTCACGCACCTCCGTTGCTATCCAAGCTGCAGTCACCGAAACTAAAAGAAAGAGATTCTAAACCACACAAATATATACCTTTTTCCTTACCCAGCAGTCCCCTGGTCCTCCGAAAACAAAAGGGAATTCACTTTTAAACTTACGCTGAAATTGACTTCACAGCTGTAAGCCCGTTCACGCACCTCCGTTGCTATCCAAGCTGCAGTCACCGAAACTAAAAGAAAGAGATTCTAAACCACACAAATATATACCTTTTTCCTTACCCAGCAGTCCCCTGGTCCTCCGAAAACAAAAGGGAATTCACTTTTAAACTTACGCTGAAATTGACTTCACAGCTGTAAGCCCGTTCACGCACCTCCGTTGCTATCCAAGCTGCAGTCACCGAAACTAAAAGAAAGAGATTCTAAACCACACAAATATATACCTTTTTCCTTACCCAGCAGTCCCCTGGTCCTCCGAAAACAAAAGGGAATTCACTTTTAAACTTACGCTGAAATTGATTTCACAGCTGTAAGCCCGTTCACGCACCTCCGTTGCTATCCAAGCTGCAGTCACCGAAACTAAAAGAAAGAGATTCTAAACCACACAAATATATACCTTTTTCCTTACCCAGCAGTCCCCTGGTCCTCCGAAAACAAAAGGGAATTCACTTTTAAACTTACGCTGAAATTGACTTTGAGACCTCTTTTCTTGGAATGTATCCGTTTGTCCTTAACAGTCAGTGAGGTTTTATTCGAATACATAGGCCAGGTCATCTGACCTTCAGCAGCCATCTTTTGCAGCATTGTGCACCTTGAATAAAGGTTGTATCTTAAAAGTAGGAATATGCTATGTCTTTACTGGGCATCACACACCCCCAATGTACAAAAAAAATGGAATCTTGATTACTTTTTTTTACATTGTTTACAAGGTAAAGTAAGAGAAACATGAACACACTTTCTGCACTCATTCCAATATCCACACTTCAATCTTACAACTGCTACAGCTGGCATTGTCTGCAAAAGCCATTTCTTGTTCAGGTTTGGATGAGGCACAATTATAATTTAATTTTGTTTTTGCGCATTGATGTTTTGCCCCAGGAAAGCTTCTGTTTAGAAAACTTGGTGCTTTCTATCTGTTTCCCACTTTTAAATCCCAGTTCTGTGGTGTTAAACAGGGTTCGATTTCTCTAGCATCTATTTGCAGTACTTTGGGAATGTTAATACCAACAGATATGTGGCTTTTTGTGAAAACTCACAGGTGGTTGTAGAGACATTTTTTCTTTTTTAATTATTCTTTCGTGACATGTGGGCATTGCTGGCAAGGCCAACATTTGTTGCCCTTCCCTAATTGCCTTTAATAACTGAATAGCTTGCCAGGCCATTTCAGAGGACAGTTAGGAGTCAACCACATTGCTGTGAGTCTGGAGTCACATGTACACCAGACCAAGTAAGGACGGCAGATTTACTTCCCTAAAGGACATTAGTGAACCAGATGGGTTTTTACGACAATTGCTGATAGTTTCATGGCACTATTACTGAGACTGGTTTTCAATTGCAGACTTTTTAAAATTAATTAATTGAACTTATTAACTAATTGAATTTAAATTCCATCAGCTACCATGGTGGGATTTGAACCTGTGTTCCCAGGGCATTGGTCTGGGCCTCTGTATTACTAGCTCAGTGACATTACCACTGCTTCACTGTCTTCCCTGTTCCAAGGTTTGCAGTATGCAGATTTCCATTACTGCATTGTTCCTGGCTATTCACAAATTTTACTGCCTGTACAGGCCTTAACCCTTATCTGTTGCTTCAACAACATGTGGAGTTAATAGTTCAGGTTCTGGCACATGATAATTCTAATCTCTAATGTGACAGTGGGTGGTAAACTGTTTTTTTTTTTAGCCCCTGTGAGGTGTCTGGGTTCTCCTTCTGCACTTAGTCCTTAGTGTGCTCTGAATCTGATTTGCTGGGTTCAGTTAGCTTTAGATTTAGAACCCGACTTTTTGATTCTTCAGTGGGCAAATCTATCCTGACCTCACTTTTATTTGTCTTGGGGCTTTCAATAGTGCTATTTACTTTAGGGCATATTACTTTTGCTTTTCCCTTTACTTCAGGGATGGTTTTCCCCCCATCTGCCCCATGTCCTCTGGACACTACTGCTCACAAGTGGCTGTCCAACTTCTGCTGAACTCCTCTATGGAACTTCAGCTAGATGAGGCATCTCCTTCACCTTTGATTGCCTGTTTGGGAACTTTTATTAACCCTATTTAAATCTTTAAAGAAGATTTCTGCTAACCATATCTCTGGTGTAGTCCCTTCAACCTCAGCTTTTTAAAATCTCAGCTCCTTTACTTTCCTCTGGTTCTATCCCAGTCTCTTTAAATTCTACTGGCTCCATCTTGGCCTCTTTAAATTCTACAGGCATTTTTTTTTAGCTGCTTTAATCTTTACTGGCCCTATCACCCACTGTGGGACTTTTGAGCCTTCTGCAGCCCTCTGCAGCTGTGCAGAATTTTGCTTGTTCCTCTCAGTTAACCCAGTCTCCATGGACTACTCTGGACCTGCTGGAAATAATACTGTGCTTCCTGCCAAGTCATTGCCCAGCAATAGGTCAATCCCCGGAATTGATGAGTTTGAAATGACGCCAACCGTCACTATCCCGGTGACTGACTTACTCTGTGGGTAATCTTTAATGAAGGAAATCTTTAAGCAGTTGCCAGTAAGCCCTTTTACCAATACCGTGATATTTTGCTTTTGGGTGGCATCTCTGTAACCTTTTTCGTTACTTCTTCTCTTCTCTTCTGCAATTGTATTTCCCCGATTTTCAGCTGAAATTCTCTTTCTTTTTGAAGTTGAAATTCTCTCTCTCTCTTACTTTTCTTTTTGAAGCTGATACTCTCTCTCCTCCTTTTTAGATTGCATTTTCTCTCTTTTATTGGCTTCTCATCCCTTTGCAACTGAATTCTAGCTAGAATTATCTTTTCAGACTCTGATCCATACTTTCTTCTTCAGGCTGAGGGGTAAGTTTAAAATGGTTAGCTACACTGTTCACTATTTCATATTTCTTTTTTTTGTTTGAAAGTGACTCCAACCTGGACGGCTAAGCTTTTTAAATCTTCAATACTTAATTTATTTAACTAATCATGGGATATGTCTCCCTACTCTATGAACTCTTCTGCATTAAATGTGACCACATCTTTTGTTTCTAACACCATAGAGCAAGAAAGACTGATACAAGAAAACCTGTTTGTTAAATTTTCCACAGTTTTAGAGGTCAATTTTCCTCCTCTTTTCAGATTCCTCATTTAATCTGATGGTTCAGTATCTCAGCTTCGAGCCCCCAATTTGTTACAGTCAAGTGGCAAGCGGTGTGGCTGTTCACCCCCCAAATGACCACAATCGTGTTTTGTTTAAAATGATGTTAGCCACTGAGTGTTTTACTTGCCAAATAAACAGACAGTGATAGGTTTTCTTGTAAATTTAAAACAGATGATTAACTATTTATTGAACAATATTCATTCCCCAAAATGCTCACAACTTCACTCATGCATGCATTCACTCTCAAATGCACTCTCGAGAGAAGATAGATTGAAGGCAAAGGGTAAGGGTTCACGGTGTGGTAGCTGTTCATGGTTTATGGTAAATCTGTTGAATCTTCTAAGCAGAATAGTTTCTTTTAAAGATGCAGGCTTGGGTTGTTTGTAGTCTTGACTTGTTGAGATGTTGTAGATTTCTGGCGGTTAAGATTTCAGATTGGAGGTGATAGTCACTTTCACTTCTCTGCTGCGCCAATTTGAAGTGTAGAAGTAGCAGCAGAGCTCCTTCCTTGCTTTGGCTGGATATCTTTCCAGAGCCCCTTGCTGGACTGTTTTTCTGTGATGTTGCTGTGATATCCCAATCTCTCTCTCTCTTCCGAAGAAGGGTCACTGACCCGAAACGTTAACTCTGCTTCTCTTTCCACAGATGCTGCCAGACCTGCTGAGTGAATCCAGCATTTCTTGTTTTTGTCTCTCTCTCTCTCCAATGGGTTACCTTTTAAGGCCACAGTTCATCATTAGCATTTCTGGTACCTGACACATGGTTTTTCTCCTCTGGTGTGACCACACAATCGATCAGGATGTGGAATCCATGGCCATCCATTAATGTCTGGATGACTATAATCCTGTTATGATGTGGCTACTTTCCACTTTCTTTATTTCAGAAGAGCCCATTCAATTCAGGAATGTCTCTTGATGGTTTCAGGATGGGTGCAGTTGACACCTCTTATCTTGGAATGTATCTACTTGTCCTTAACAGACAGTGAGGTTTTATTCGAATGCACAGGCCAGGTCCTCTGACCTTCGTCGACCATCTTTTGCAGCATTTTCCACCTCTTTTAAAAAGGTAAAGTCAATTTTAAAGAGTCCACCTTGAATCAAGTTTGTATCTTAAAAATAGGAATATGATATGGCTTTACCGGGCATGACACAAGAAAATAATTTTATACATTCTTTTAAACTCATTTTCAGTAATTTTAATTTGGATTGCTGAAAAGTGATGTTTGACAATGTGATTTAAAATGCTTTTTGTGTGATGAACCTATTGTCAGCTGTATTAATCAAATTTCACCAAGTTACCACTCTTAAATATATCAAGGAATATTTATTAAAGCAATTTGTTTAAAATTGCATTTTAAAATACTGTCTGATTGAACTGACTGACAGCAGATTTTCCTTTTGACAATTTGCAATTGAGTTGGAGCAGAAACTGGGGGAAAAAGACACTTTTCAAAACAGCAGCTATTTGCACTGCAATCGCCGATTGTGCCCAAAGCAGGAATTTTACCCCTCTGAAAGGTGCAGTTCCTCAGTGTGCTGCAATTATCATTGCCCTGTCACTGCTCGTGGTCCACCATGCTTCATCGGGCGGCGCAGTGGAAAACAATCGAACGTGGGTGCGAGTGGCCGGGAGGAGGGAAACGGCGCAGCCTGGAACGAGCGGCCGGAGACTGTTGCGAATGGGATGGAGGTGGCGACGGCAGCCATTGAGGGGATTTTCGGGTTGAATTTGTTATTTGTGATAAATTGAGCAGCGCCATCTTTAATCCTGGCAGCTACCTGATACATCGCATACAGTGATGTTTCAGTGGAAGAGGCTGCATTTGCGCATGTGCTAATACTGCGCCACCTAGTGGTTGCATTGTCAGCAAACACTGCCTTTTCTTTTAGTAGAAATGGCACCCAGATGACAATTCTGAGTTCTAAGGTTGTAGGTTTAAGCCTTACTCCAAAAATTGAGCATATCAACTTGGCTGATACCTTACTGTGGTGCTGAATTGGACTGCACTGTTGGAGGTGCATCCTTTGGATGAGACATTAAACCAAGGTCCCATCTACCTATTCTGGTGGTTCACATTAATGTATAAGATCCCAGGATGGTTGACGATAAATTAGTTGCATTTTGGTCTTCATTTGCCTAGCAATTCTTAAGCTCCTATATGCCGCAGTCTAACTCAGTCTTATTTAACGTCTTTCACAGTAGACAGGAGAGTGCGGTGGTCTCCAGTGACTATCATCGCAATGAAGTTTTTCTGTGATGTTCCTGTGATCTCCCTCTCTCTCTTTCCAGTGGGTTACCTTTTAAGGTCACAACTCATCATTAGCATTTCTGGTACGTGATGCATGGTTTTTCTCCCCTGGTGTGACCACACAATGTTTCAGGATGTGGAATCCATGGCCATCCATTAATGTCTGGATGACTATAATCCTGTTTTGATGTGGCTACTTCCAACTTTTTTTTCAGAAGAACACATTCAATCCTCGGGATGCTATCATAAGCACAGCAGGCCTAAGGCCACAGGCTTCAGTTTGTAAGAGACCCGTTCTGCTCATGGAAATTACCTTTTTGCTTTAGACACATAATAAGTATTGGGAGAAAGACTGAACTTTACCCTTCATGACTTTTCACAGCAGAATGGCAGCAATCTAATTCATTTAACATTTATTTCCAAATGCCACAAAGAGCTGTGAAGAGTCAATTAAATATAAATGAATTCAAAATCTTGCCATGAATCCAAAGTATTTCAGAATTTAGTTTAAGAAGTCTTATTCTTGACTTGCAAGTATGTTACAATCTAAGCAGATGTGACATTTGTCCCCGAGAGTACTTTTAAGATGTTCAGATATAATTGTTCAAACTGTGCTGTTAAAACCCAAGTAATCTATAAGTACACCCACAGGAACAAAGGCCAAGGGTCATAGATATATGTAAACTTGAGTGAACCACTTAGTTCTATCTTCAACCTTTGCCTTCGTAATTATTTTGACATCATCCTGAACATGCTATTTTCAGCAGTACAATGTCTAGATTGTCAGTTACAAACATGTTCCACAATGTCCCTGCTACCTTGATATATTTCAACCTGTGCTGGGATGACTTAATGTGAGTACATCTGTCACTGTAGCTAATACTCAACTAGTGGTCCAAATTCTTGTTTTTGTTAATTTTAATCATTAAAAATGCGTAAGCGAAGAATCATGGAATGTAGGTATGAAGTGCTAATAAGTTATTGTGACTATTCTAATGCCTCCAACAATGAGAACTAGCAAAAATTAGGGGAAACTCCATTTTTGCTTGTCAAGGTCATTACTGCAGTATTTTCCAATTATACAGCTGAATTACAGCTTATTGTCTTGCTTTAACTGATGAATTTCAGGAAGCTTGGGAAACCCGTGGAGCCAAAGTTAAACTCCAAAGCCTATGTTAATATTGCTGTAATATTGCTCTCCCGAGGGGGTTGCTTGCGCTCAGGCGATGCAGAAGTCAGCGGGTTGGAGCCGGCTTCCCAGCGCGCTTGCATTTTTCCAGGATTTTCCTCCCCCCCCCCCCCCGCCACCCCCTCGCCACACCTAACCAACATGCTCAGTTATGTTAGAATTCCCCCCTTTATTTGCCTTTCGGACTATTTTTCTTTGCATGGTAAACAAATGACAGACAGCAATATATAGTGAAGTGAATGAGTTTTATTGAACTATTTGATGGTTGCCTTTGTGTTTAATATACCTTCATGGTAGCATTTTCAACATGTGCTTTGTCAACTTCTCTCTGCCCTGCAGATGCCTGTCCTCTGTGTGTTCCCCTAGTTGAAGGTTTAACATTAATGGGTATAGTAGATACTCACCAGTGCTTAGCTAGATGCAGGGAATACAGAAGCTCACTACATGCATCGGCAATTAAACAGGATGGACCCACATTAGCATAAAATATATCCTTGTATGGGCTTACTCCTTTCCTTGGTACTTAATATAAACTGTGCAAAGCTATGTTCCGACATAGCACTGCTGCTAATATGACTTCCAATTGGATGGTCCTGGGCTGCACCTTTTGGAGGTTGGAGGTTATTTATTCATTATGCCTACTGATCTGAAAACAGAAAATGCTGGAACTACTCAGCAGGTCAGGCAGCATCTGTGGAGAGAAAAACAGAGTTAATGTTTCAAGTCAATGACCTCTCATCACAGCTGGAACAAATTGGCGATGTAACAAATTTTAAGCAAGTACAGGGATAGGGAAAGGGGATGGGGAGAAAAGAACAAAAGGCCTGTAATAGGGTGGAAAGCAGGAGCAATTAAAGAACAATAGGGATGATGTTGGAAGGAATAGGTTAATGCAATTAGCTTGACATGGCAAAATATGTAATGCAAGGATGAACTTTAAACTAATTGTCAGAGAAGGGAACTTGATTACATTAGAATGGGGGATGTGTTAAGAACGAAGCCTGGAACACTTTGTAATTGGAGATGTTGTTTGTTTCAAATGAAATCACACAATGTGATACTAAATATATTATTTCAAATGAAATCATGTAGTGTAACGCGACCTCGACCAAAAAATATAAAAGTGGACGTATCTGTTTTTCGGCAGGTCTCGTCTTCGGAGCTTGCTCTGTAGTCATGGTCTCCTTCATGCATGTTGTAGAATAAAGCTACTGTTTGACCTGACTTCTGACTCTCCGGGTGGTCATTCATAAAATCCACCACAACAATTGGTGTAGTCGGCAGGATCCAACACGGCAGGCGGCGCTCCGAAGATACGGACCGGTAAGTACATGTACTAGCTGATTCTGTAATCAAGGAGAGTGAGACCGACTTGGTTGCATTCGCACGGGAGACTGTATTAAAGAAGTAGGCAAAAATAGTATAAGGGGGCCGTCTGGCAAAGTGATTGCAGGGGTCTGCAACAAAGGTTAGAAGAAGAGTTTAGAAAGTTTGAGTCGTGGGTGTAAGAGATATGTCAAAGAAGGAAGAGAAAAGAGGGAACAACCCTCTTTGAGTATTTATGAGGGAAACATAAGAAAGTGGAACCAAAAATGAAAGAGAATGGGTGGAGCCCCAAGTGGATGTGAAGACACAGCTAGATTGGTGGATAGTTCAAAAGAAGGATAAAGAGGAGAAAGGAATTATAATATTATGTCAGATTTATAAAAACCGACGTTGAGACGACTACTTTAGAGACAGACATCTAAGGACAATGACAAACCTGACTGGGATGATTTAGAAAAAGAGGCAGCAGAATGTGGACATGATGATGACTGGAATGATGACCCATCCCCTTACAGGACCAATAAATGAGTAAAGAAATCCCTTGGACCGTTGGCAGCCCTGTTATATTCATCATTGCCGGCGGCTCCAATTCACAATGAATATGCTTATATCGATGAAGGAGAAGGTAAAGAAAGGATAAAATGTAATAAAAAGGGGTGGGATAAGGGATCAGGCAATACGTACAACTGATACAGAATACGTAGACGGGTCAAGGTGATATATGGACGGAGAGCCTGGGACAGGGTGGGCGGTAGTAGACACGAAAGGCAAAATTGTTGCACAGCGGGCCCTGGAGCCATCCTGTTCAGCCCATGTAGCAGAACTAATAGCTCTTACCGAAGCACTTAAGTTAGGTGGTGGCAAACGAATAAATGTGTACACAGACAGCAGATAGGCCTTTGGGGTAATGCATGACTATATGATTGCATGGAGTAGGCAAGGCTATATCACCTTCGGAGAGGGACACATCCTGCACAAAGAAATAGTCAGGAGATTAGTCGAGGCTTCAAAATTACCTAAGGAAGTGGCAGGAGTAAAGGTAAAGGTACATCAAAACATGCTCACACCTGTTCAACAGGGAAACGATTGGGCAGACCAGGCCACCGGGAACGCAGCAGACATAGGACATCCTGTAAGCATGGTAACCACGCTAGAGGAGGATGTCAATTTGGTACAAATATACCGGGATGTGGGTGCAGAGGAAAAGACAGAATGGCAAAAGGGGGGAGCATTGATGGGAGAAGGTGGTATATACCAGAGGGGCAGTTGCGTTGTTGCACTGGCTTGCATGCGGCAACACTTGATAACATTATATCATGGACAAGCACTTTGGTTTCCCCAATATAGAGGAAACTGCCTTGTGAGAAGTGAATACAGTATACTAAATCAAAAGAAATAAAGTAAATCAGTCTTTCACCTGGAAGGAGAGTCACCTGGAAGGAGAGTTGGGGCCCCGGATGGTGTGAAGGGACGAGGTGAAAGGCCAAGCCAATTGTTCTGACTGGACATAGAAGATTGGGCATCCATTAGATCTCAGAATCCCTTGTTCATCATTTGCCAGTAGTTTACCATTCCCCAAGTTAGCTGCAAGCAGCCAGCCACCACTGCATTTGAATACGTGGATCTCAAAAGATTCGTGGCAACTGTGTGACATTCATGGGAGATACTCCCTCCATGAAAATGACCTGTATAACTGAGGTTCCCACTGATATTGCCATATGATCAAAGGAGGACCACGTTCAATCGTTCTCATGTGGGAGATGTTATTGTGAATCTGGGTGTTGCACTTCCCCACATTACTTCAGCCATCTTCCTCTGTTGGGTGCAACTATTCCATTCATATAATCCTGCTGTACCAGCTATCAGAGGCAGCACAATAAGATCTTCTTCTTCTTTGGCCTCCTTATCTCGAGAGACAATGGATAAGCGCCTGGAGGTGGTCAATGGTTTGTGAAGCAGCGCCTGGAGTGGCTATAAAGGCCAATTCTGGAGTGACAAGCTCTTCCACAGGTGCTGCAGAGAAATTTGTTTGTCGGGGCTGTTACACAGTTGGCTCTCCCCTTGCGCTTTTGTCTTTTTTCCTGCCAACTACTAAGTCTCTTCGACTCGCCACACTTTTGCCCCGTCTTTATGGTTGCCCGCCAGCTCTGGCGAACGCTGGCAACTGACTCCCACGACTTGTGATCAATGTCACAGGATTTCATGTCGCGTTTGCAGACGTCTTTAAAGCGGAGACATGGACGGCTGGTGGGTCTGATACCAGTGGCGAGCTCACTGTACAATGTGTCTTTGGGGATCCTGCCATCTTCCATGCGGCTCACATGGCCAAGCCATCTCAAGCGCCGCTGATTCAGTAGTGTGTATAAGCTGGGGATGTTGGCTGCCTAGAGGACTTCTGCGTTGGAGATAGGGTCCTGCCACCTGATGACAAGTATTCTCCGGAGGCAGCGAAGATGGAATGAATTGAGACGTCGCTCTTGGCTGACATACGTTGTCCAGGCCTCGCTGCCATAGAGCAAGGTACTGAGGACACAGGCCTGATACACTTGGACTTTTGTGTTCCGTGTCAGTGCGCCATTTTCCCACACACTCTTGGCCAGTCTGGACATAGCAGTGGAAGCCTTTCCCATGCGCTTGTTGATTTCTGCATCTAGAGACAGGTTACTGGTGATGGTTGAGCCTAGGTAGGTGAACTCTTGAACCACTTCCAGAGCGTGGTCGCCGATATTGATGGATGGAGCATTTCTGACGTCCTGCCCCATGATGTTCGTTTTCTTGAGGCTGATGGTTAGGCCAAATTCATTGCAGGCAGCCGCAAATCTGTCGATGAGACTCTGCAGGCACTCTTCAGTGTGAGATGTTAAAGCAGCATCGTCAGCAAAGAGGAGTTCCCTGATGAGGACTTTCCGTACTTTGGACTTCGCTCTTAGACGGGCAAGGTTGAATAACCTGCCCCCTGATCTTGTGTGGAGGAAAATTCCTTCTTCAGAGGACTTGAACGCATGTGAAAGCAGCAGGGAGAAGAAAATCCCAAAAAGTGTGGGTGCGAGAACACAGCCCTGTCTCACGCCACTCAGGATAGGAAAGGGCTCTGATGAGGAGCCACCATGTTGAATTGTGCCTTTCATATTGTCATGGAATGAGGTGATGATACTTAGTAGCTTTGGTGGACATCCAATCTTTTCTAGTAGTCTGAAGAGACTACGTCTGCTGATGAGGTCAAAGGCTTTGGTGAGATCAATGAAAGCAATGTAGAGGGGCATCTGTTGTTCACGGCATTTCTCCTGTATCTGACGAAGGGAGAACAGCATGTCAACGGTCGATCTCTCTGCACGAAAGCCACACTGTGCCTCAGGGTAGACGCGCTCGGCCAGCTTCTGGAGCCTGTTTAGAGCGACCCGAGCAAAGACTTTCCCCATTATGCTGAGCAGGGAGATTCCACGGTAGTTGTTGCAGTCACCGCGGTCACCTTTGTTTTTATAGAGGGTGATGATATTGGCATCACGCATGTCCTGGGGTACTGCTCCCTCGTCCCAGCACAGGCATAGCAGTTCATGTAGTGCTGAGAGTATAGCAGGCTTGGCACTCTTGATTATTTCAGGGGTAATGCTGTCCTTCCCAGGGGCTTTTCCGCTGGCTGGAGAATCAATGGCATCACTGAGTTCCGATTTGGTTGGCTGTATGTCCAGCTCATCCATGACTGGTAGAGGCTGTGCTGCATTGAGGGCAGTCTCAGTGACAACATTCTCCCTGGAGTACATTACTTCAGCCATCTTCCTCTATTGGGTGCAACTATTTCATTCATGTAATCCTGCTGTACCAGCAATCAGAGGCAGCACCCTATACAATTCAATAGGAGCATTTCACAAGCTAGATCTTTGCTTGCATCAGTGAGCCTCTCCATCACTACAACCCTTCCTTCACCAGTTCCTGATGCATTATCCTTTTCAATTTCACTGTCATTTCTTTTATAGTATTTGGACCTCTACTGGTGACTGATTGATATGTGAGTCGTGCCAGTCAGTGCTATGCTGAGTGCTGTTCTTCAGTTTCAGTTCAGGACAATGGGAATCTAGGAAGAGATCAGGCATTACCTTTCGGTGGATAAGAACACTTTTCCATATGAGTGCTGCATTGCTCATGTCTGCCATATTATGTGTTTGGCCAGAATCATTGTGTACATGTGAAGGAATCCAGCTATAATAAGGGGTTATAATATTACAAGAGCTATTTTCCTATGAATTGGAGATCAAAAAATTAAAAGCAAAACTTCATCTGCCTGGAAAGGTAGAAGAAGCCCATACCAGGACATGTTTAAGGACACCAACATCCTGTGGCGTGCTAAATTTACCTCCTAACACAAATACAGTTTCTGAAAAACAGGAACTCACTTCTGAAAAGCATAAATATGTTTACTTCAGTAAAGTACTGACAATGCAAATCTTATAAATAATCATTGTAACTTGCCACAACCTAACAATGGATTACTTTATTTTCTACAGATGCAGCTAACTCACCTGTCATCTGAATCTGGTAAACTGAGTTCTAATCTTAAAAATACTATTGTGCAATTAAGAAGTGCACCATTAAGTGCAACCTTCACTATCCTGCTAGCTCTAGAGATGTTGACCAACATCTGTGCTCACGGTTTCATGCTAACTCACCCTTACCTCAGAAATTAAATCATGTGGATTTCAACTAGAAATTGACAGACAGCCTTATTTGGGAAATAGAAGGCGACAAATCTATTTTCAAGACAGGTAATACCCTCACATGTTAAAAAAAACTAGGTATGCAGCTTTGAAATAGTATAAATATTGGAATCACACTGTGGATCTTTAGAATCATTGGATTCTAGTCCAGCCTTTCTCACGATAAAGGTACAAGCTACTGTTGTGCGGCAGCGATAGCTCTCCCCTTAATTGGGATAGAGGTATGTTGCTGAACTCTATAGTTTTCTACTCAGGGATTTAAGGTAAATACTGCTTTAAATTTTGATGGATATCTTAAATATTTTACTGTAACATTATTTAGACTTAAAACTTGGATTCTCTATTTTGAATAAGATTATACTTTCTTTTCCTAGAACTATTAACATTACGATTGTTTTACCCATGAAAGTATGAATTGCATGCTAGGTTCTTCAATAAACTTTTATATAATTTAGAAAATATATTGTCTCTATTATAGTCTTTTGTATCTCAGCTCGAGAACCCATCTCTGTACATTTTTCAGTGGGGAGGTACATGATTGAGGAAACATGCCCGAACCCTTATATTATTCAGGTTGTTATAATCTGGCTAAAACTTGTTTAAAAGGCTATCTGGAAGATGGTAATATCGTCAGCTGGTTCCTTTCCTTTGGGGAGAGTTAGATCAGTTCGTCAGATCCATTCAAGTGTCTGTGAGATCTGTCTTTTTCAACTTTAATTGGATGTGATCACCCAAAGTAATCGGAACTCAGTGATGCCATTGATTCTCTAGCCCGTGGAAAAGCCCCTGGGAAGGATGGCATTACTCCTGAAATAATCAAGAGTGCCAAGCCTGCTATACTTTCAGCACTCCATGAACTGCTTTGCCTGTGCTGGGTTGAGGCAGCAGTACCACAGGACATGCGTGATGCCAATATCGTCACCCTCTATAAGAACAAGGGTGACTGCAATGACTGCAACAACTACTGTGGAATCTCCCTGCTCAGCATAGTGGGGAAAGTCTTCGCTCGAGTCGTTTTAAACAGGCTCCAGAAGCTGGTTGAGCGTGTCTATCCTGAGGCACAGTGTGGCCTTTCGAGCAGAGAGATCCACTATTGACATGCTGTTCTCCCTTCACCAGCTACAGGAGAAATGTCGCGAACAACAGATGCCCCTCTACGTTGCTTTCATTGATCTCACCAAAGCCTTTGACCTTATCAGCAGACGTGGTCGCTTCAGACTACTAGCAAAGATCGGATGTCCACCAAAGCTACTAAGAATCATCACCTCATTCCATGACAATATGAAAGGCACAATTCAGCATAACGGCGCCTCATCAGACCCCTTTCCTATCCTGAGTGGTGTGAAACGGAGCTGTGTTCTCACACCTACAGTGTTTGGGATCTTCTTCTCCCTGCTGCTCTCACATGCGTTCAAGTCTTCAGAAGAAGGAATTTTCCTCCACACAAGATCAGATGGCAGGTTGTTCAACCTTACCCGTCTTTGAGCGAAGACCAAAGTACAGAAGGTCCTCATCAGGGAACCCTTCTTTGCTGACGATACTGCATTAACATCCCACACAGAAGAGTGTCTGCAGAGACTCATCAACAGGTTTGCGGCTACCTGCAATGAATTTAGCCTAACCATCAGCCTCAAGAAAACGAACATCATGGGACAGGACATCAGAAATGCTCCATCCATCAATATCGGCGACCACGCTCTGGAAGTGGTTCAAGAGTTCACCTACCTAGGCTCAACTATCACCAATAACCTGTCTCTCGATGCAGAAATCAACAAGCGCATGGGAAAGACGTCCGCTGCTATGTCCAGACTGGCCAAGAGAGTGTTGGAAAATGGCGCACTGACACGGAACACAAAAGTCCAAGTGTATCAGGCCTGTGTCCTCAGCACCTTGGTCTACGGCAGTGAGGTCTGGACAACGTATGTCAGCCAAGAGCGATGTCTCAATTCATTCCATCTTCGCTGCCTCCGGAGAATCCTTGGCATCAGGTGGCAGGACCAATTGGTTGCCCTCAGGGCTGTCATTCCTATTAAGGACAGCCGCCTACCCCACGGAGCTGCTGGCTAATCGGAGGACCGGTAACTTAGCAGTCTCAGTAGCACTACCGGGAATGGTGGCCACTGCTGTGACTGCATCCATAAGAAGAGAACGCCATGGAAGGACGCCGCCCTCCAAACCAGATAAGTGGGGTCTGTGGGTGCCAGGACCAGTCAGGCAGGCCCCGGCAAGGGTAGGGGGTGATATTTCGTGAGGGCAGGTGGTGCTGTTGCCACCGAGACGGCCACTGTCACCAGCCAAGTAGTGTCCGAATAGTAGGGCCAACCCCTCCCCAAGCTCCTGGAGGGATGACAGGGTTCACCTGGTGGCCCCCATGTGGCAGAGGGCCTACCCACCACTGATAAAATGCCAGAGATGGTGGGAAGAGACTCTTAAATGGCTACTTAAGTTGCTCAATTGGCCTATGAGTGGGAGGGCCATCCAAGTTCTTCTCCGCCACTGGTAAGATGGCATGGCGGCAGGAAGATGACGGGCACTCCACCCCCTGCTTTCCCATGCCATTTTACAGGCACCCCACCCCACCGCTTTCCCAGAGAGCCATTAGAATTCAACCCATAGTACCATAAAATCATCGAATGGTTACAGCACAGAAGGAGGCAATTCGCGACCATTGTGTCCATGCTGGCTTTCTGTAAGATCAACTCAGCTAGTCCCACTCCCCTGCCTTTTCCCCATCGGCCTGCAAATTATTTCTCTTCAGATTATTACCCAATTCCCTTTTGAAAGCCAGGAGTGAACCTGTTTTCACCACACTTGCAGGCAGTGCATTTCAGATCCTAACCACTTGCTGCATAAAAAGGTTTTGTATCATGTTGCCATTGCTTCTTTTGCCAATCACCTTAAATCGGTGTCCTCCAGTTCTCGACCCATCCGTCAATGGGAACTGTTTCTCCCTATCTACTCTCTCCAGACCCCTTACGATTTTGAACACTTCTATTAAATCTTCTCTCAACCTTCTCGTTTCTAAAGAGAATAGCCCAGCTTCACCAATCTATCCACGTAACTGAAGTCTCTAATCCCCAGAACCATTCTTGTAAATCTTTTCTGCACCCTCTCTAATGCCTTCATGGTCATCCTAAAGTGTGGTGCCCAGAATTGCACACAATATTCCAGTTGATTGAACCAATCTTTTATAAAGGTTCACCATAACTTCCTTGCCTTTGTACTCTATGCCTGTTTATAAAGCTAAGGATCCTGTATGCCTTATTAACCACTTTCTCAACCTTCCCTGCCACCTTCAACAATTTGTGCACATCTTCCCCCAGGTCCCTCAGCTCCTGCACCCCCTTTAGAATTGTATGCTTTATTGTATCCTACCAAAATGTATCACTTCACACGTCTCTGCATTAAATTTCATCTGCCATGTGTCCGTCCATTCCACCAGCCAGTCTATTTCTCTGAAAGCCTATCACTATACTCCTTGCACTTCACAATACTTCAAAGTTTTGTGTAATCTGCAACTTTTGAAACTGTGCACTGCACACTCAAGTGTAGGTCATTAATGTAGATCAGAAAAAGCAGGGGTCCTAATACCAACCCCTGGGGAATGTCACTATCCTCAGATGCATCTGATCTGATCCTAGTGACTTATCAACATCAAGTATGGCCAGCCTTTCTAATACCTCCTGTTTATCAATTTTTAGTGCATTAGGTGTCTCAGTGTCTCAGCTATCTCCTCTTTCACTACAACTTTGGCAGCACCTTCTTCCTCGGTAAAGACAGTTGCATTTCAACCATGCCCTCTGCCTCCATGCATATATCCCCTTTTTGGTCCCGAATTGGACTTAGTCTTCCTTTTACCATCCTTTTACTATTTATATGCCTATAGAAGACTTTTGGATTCCCTTTTTGGTTGGCTGCCAGTCTCTTTGCTGCTCTTATTTCTTTTTTCACTTCCCCTCTGAACTTGATATATTCAGCCTGGTTCTCACATGTACAATTAACCTGATATCTTTCATACACACACTTTTTCTGCTTCATCTTACTCTCTATCTCTTTTGCAATCCAGGGAGCTCTGGCTTTGTTTGCCCTACCTTTCTCCCTCATTTGAATGTACCCTTACTGCATCCAAACTATCTCCTCTTTTAAAGGCAGTCCATTGTTCTCAGCTGACAATGAAGGGGTAATTTTTACCCGTGGGAAGCTGGAGGGATTGAATCTGCCTCCCATTTTGTGCCCCACCTAATTCTATATTCCTGTCAATGGAAAGTAAAATAGAACAGTGAGTTTAATTAAACTTACCCCAGAAAAGGTACTTTAGTTAGAATTTATCCAATATTCCAATACAATTCACACAGGCCATTCAGCTCCTGACCTCATTACAGCCTTGGTTCAATCATGGACAAAAGAGCTGAACTGAGAGGTGAGGTGAGAATGACTGCCCTTGACAACAAGGCAGCATTTGACTGAGTATGGCATCAAGGAGCCCTAAGAAAACTGAAGTCAATGGGAAAACCCTCCGCTGGTTGGAGTCACACCTAGCGCAAAGGAAGATGATTGTGGTTGCTGGAGGTCAATCATCTTAGCTCCAGGACATCACTGTAGGAGTTCCTCGGGGTAGTGTCCTAGGCCCAACCATCTTCAGCTGCTTCATCAATGACCTTCCTTCAATCATAAGTTCAGAAGTGGGAATGTTCACTGATGATAGCACAATGTTCAGCACCATTCGTGACTCCTCAGATACTGAAGCAGTCTGTGTAGAAATGCAGCAAGACCTGGACAATATCTAGGCTTGGGCTGATAAGTGGCAAGTAACATTCGTGCCACATAAGTGCCAGGCAATGACCATCTCCAACAAGAGAGAATCTAACCATCTCCCCTTGACATTACGATCACTGAATCCCCCACTATCAACATTCTAGGGGCTACCATTGACCAGAAATTGAACTGGAGAAGCCATATAAATATCGTGGCTACAAGAGCAGGTCAGAGGCTAGGAATCCTGTGGCGAGTAACTCACTTCCTGACTCCCCAAAGCCTGTCCACCATCAACAAGGAACAAGTCAGGAGTATTATGTTTGGCGGCGGGGGTGGGACAGGGGGGTGGAATTTTAACAAAATAATAGGTTTGGGTTTGGGTCATAGGAACATAGGACTTAGGAGCAGGAGTAGGCCATTCGGCCCTTTGAGCCTGTTCCGCCATTCGATAAGATCATGGTTGTGGTCTCAACTCCACTTTCCTGGCTGCCCCTCCATAACCCTTGACTCCCTTGTCTATCAAAAATCTTTCTAACGCAGCCTTGAATAAATTCAATGACCCAGCCTCCACTGCTTTCTGGGGAAAAGAATTCCACCGACTAACAACCCTCTGAGAGAAAAGATTTCTCTCATCTTCATCTTAAACAGAAGACCTCTTGTTCTGAAGCTGTGTCCCCTGGTTTTAGTCTCCCCCACAAGAGGAAACATCTTCCTGGTATCCACTCTAACAAGTCCCTTCAGGATCTTACATGTTTCAATGAGATCACTTCTCATTCTTCTAAACACCAACAGGTATAGGCCCAATCTGTTCAACCTTTCTTCATAAGGTAAGCCCTTCATCCCTGGAATGAGTCAAGTGAACTTTCTCAGAACTGTTTCTAATGCAATCATATCCTGAGTCAAACTCTGAGTCTGCGCAGTGAGCGTCTCTATGACGTCATCACGCGCATGCTGCAGCTTCCTGAAGATTGGGAGTTGGAAGCTAAGTAAAGGGGACATTGCGGTGGTCTGGTCGGGCTTGGGTCAGGTCGGGATCGGGAGGAAAATGGAGGGACTTGGGCCGGGTCGGGCTTGGGTCTGATGTGGTTCCATCGGGTTTGCGTCAGTTTTTTTTGTGACTTGAGCAGGCCTTTAGCTCAGAACCACAACTCGACTCTCTGTTCAAACAATTTGAACTTGGAGACAAGATCAGCCATTTTCAAACTGATGAATGGAAACTTGGTAGTCAACCTTGCAATGTTTCTGATAATATCCGCTTTCTCCACAATGAAAAGAAACTTCCTTGCTATTCAGGGGAAAAATATTATTACTGTCGCAGCAACTGCCTGCAGTTCCACAAGTTGCCACAGCCCAGTAGAACGGTGTTGCAAGGCTTGTAGTGCGTGATGCTGTCTCAAGGTTCGCGCACTTTCTGATGGTTTTAACGTGAAACAGCTCAACTACCAAAAAGACAGTAATGGCGCTATGCTTTATTATAGCTCTTGGAGCTCGTCTGATTCCTTTGTTCAATTGCCCGACCTTGGCATAATCAATGTCATGCCTTGCTCTGTCCCGCTGCCGATCAGGTGACCTGATACAGCTACCTGGAGTTTCTGCCCAAGTACTGTTTCAACGCTACAGCTCTCAATGTAATGTGTAGAGGATCTACCCTAACTTAACAGATTTTTTATTGACATCTATACTGCACATGTACAACTAGGAGTAATCTTACATAAGTCTAGTCTGGACAACAATTCTCTACAGACTAACACACAGAGTAGAAGTCACCTGGTACATTACATCATTTTACTTACACTGTTGTACATCAAAACATTACCACACCTTCTCAAAGGTGTACCACAACACCACCTGCCACCCACCCCCAGTCTCCGCCCTCCCTGTCCTGACCTCTGGCCTCCCCCCAGCCTCTGGTTTCCACCCTCAGGCTTCTGAATGCTGCCTGTGTCTTAAGTTCCCCTCAGTGAGTCTTCCAACTTGCCCCACCAAGATTCCGGGATCACAAGCCCCTCTATGCCTCCAGATCAAACTCCCTTTCATCCCCTTAAGATCAACAACCCCCACCTCGAACATGGCTCGAACCTCCCTTGTCCTATGGTTTTCATCAACTAGCTCAACATGAAAGCCAAGCTTGTCAAACAGACGGGCTCCTAGCGGGAAACTAATTGGTGACATCAACCCGCACTGTGGATTAAAAACGCCACAGTGTCCAGGGGTATCCTGACTTCCGGGTTCCCTGAATCTCTCCGAAGCTTTCCCCCACCTCCCCCTCCTGCTTCTGAGTAAAACTCCAGGCCTATGAGTCAGTTTATCCTTTAATTACAATTGTTGCTGCTCACATTTAAAGTTTGTTTCCGTGGTGCACCTTTTGGATGCAAGCTTTGCTGCTCCCTGTCTGTGGTGGAGATGCGTCTGGTTGTTGGAAGGTTGAATTACCCTGGCAGTGTCTAGTTTAGCACAAGTATGTGCTATTTCCCTGGAATCCCCTCCAGCTCAGAGAAAAAACAATCTTTAGCTTGTTAATGAAGGTGTTGAGAATTCTTTCTTTATTAAAAAAGGAGTTCAGTTTACCAGAAAATTGCCACCTAATAAATGTGACGAATTGTAACAGCTTTGATGTAGTTACTGAGTCTCCGCGACTAATGCATACCATCTCTTCGGGCAGCTGGTCAGAAACAGATGCAGAGATGAGGTTATATTGTAGAACATCTGCAGTAACAATGCAGTGTAAACTGCTTCTGCTAAATACTATGATGCACCATTAGGGAAATATGGTGAACCATTGGAGACGTGCTTAATTTTTAGAATAAAAAGAAAATTATAATCGAGTTACAATTAATTATTCTCATTTTGGCATTGAAATACTCCTTCAGTACTCAAAGGAATAAATGAATACTGAGAAGGCATTGTTCTAAAAATAAGCACTAATGATGCATAACAATGAGTCACATTAACTCTTGGGAGGGAGAGTACTGTTCAAGCAACCTAAATAGCTCACAGCAATCATTTACAAGCTTCAAAACTTTGCAACTGCACTCATTTCATTTTTTGTGGAAGCAGAGCTATATAGGAACAGAGGAACAATAGAACTGGAGTAGGCCATTCAGCACCTTGAGCCTGCTCCACCATTCAATTAGAACATGGCTGATCTGCGCCTCAACACAAGTCACCAGCCTTTACTCCATATCCCTTGATACCCTTACCTAACACCATCTATCGATCTCAGTCTTTTGGGAAGCGTGTTCCAGATTTCTTTACTCTTTGTGTGAAACTCTGCCTCATCATTTCACTCCTGAATGGCATAGCTCTGATTTTAAGATTGCACCCCCTTGTTCTTGATTCCCCCACCTGAGGAAATAGATTCTCTGCATCTACCTATCAAATTCTTTTAACATTTTAAATACCTTTACTAACTGACTCCTTAATCGTCTCTACTCAAAGAAATACAAGCCAAGTTAATGCAATTTGTCCTCATAATTTAACCTTCTAAGCACCGGTATCATTCTGGTGAACCTGCACCCCTGCAAGACCACCATATCCTTCCTAAGGTGCAGTGTGCAAAACTAAACATAACGTCATGCCCTACGTATTTCATCAGAACAGCCGTGATCTAACTGAATCGTGGAGCAGTCTCAAGGGGCCAAATGGCCTATACCTATTCCTATGACAGTTCTGGGCTTCAACTGGGCCTCTGAACATCCTGGATTCTGGGCGAACTCTCCTCTCAGCTACTTTATGATCGCCATCAGACTGGCTAACTCCAATATATTGAAGTCCAATGTATGGACCGCTATGAATAAACAAAAGGCATACGTGAAGGAGCCTATCTAAGACTTCAATGCTCATGACTACAATATTGACTCCATCCCTCGCCATGGCCACTGTATGAAGCTAAACCAGAACATTTACAAATTTGCTGTCCTATTTGACCCTGAGGTGAACTCTGAAACCCTCATCCATGCTTTTGTTACTATTTCAATGCTCTCAGTGACCTACCTTATCAATGTCTCAATTTTAAATTTCTCATACATGTTTTCAACTTCCTCCATGGCCTTCCCCCTCCCTATCTCTGTAATCTCCTCTAGCCCTAAAACCCGCAAAGATCTCCCCACTCCTCCAATTCTGGCCTATTAAGCACTCCTGATTTTCATCGCTCCACAATTGGTGGCCGTGCCTTTAGATGCCTAGGCCCTAAGCTCTGGAGCTCCCTCCCTAAACCTTTCCATCTCCCTACCTGTTTCCCCTACTTTAAGACACTCCTTAAAGCCTACCTCTTTGACCAAACTGTCCTAATATCTCTTTATGTGGCTCGGTACTACATTTTGTTTGATAATGTTCTTGTGAAGCGCCTTGGGATATTTTTCTGTGTTAAAGGCACTATACAAATGCAAGTTATTGTTATTGTTGATCTATGTCCAAACCTGTGACCTCTACCACCTAGAAGAACAAGGGCAGCAGGTGCATGAGAACACCATAACCTGTAAGTTCCCTTCCAAGTCACACATCATCTTAATTTGAAAATATACCGCCACTCCTTCACTGTCACTGGGTCAAAATTCTCAAACTCCCTCCCTAACAGCACTGTGGATGTACCTATCCTACAAGGACTGCAGTGGTTCAAGAAGGCAGCTCACCATCACCTTCTCAAAGGCAGTTAGGGATGGACAATACATGCCGGCCTTGCCAGCAATGCCCACATCCCATGAACAAATAAAAAAAAAAGTATATTGATATTTTTGATGAGGTGCGAAGAATAGCTTAATAATATCATCCCACAAACCCTATGATACCAGGAAATTGTGTTGTTACATATATTAATGACACATAAAGCTGTCAATATTTTTATACACCGAGTTAGCATTAAACCTTGAAAACATAGAAAATTAACATTTTAAAGGCAAAAGTACAGTGTGTCATGTCTCTCCCTCTCTCACAATGTTCCAGGGATTCACAGAAGCCACTTAAACCTCAAGAGAGAAGGTTCCTGCATCTAAACAAGTTTGAAAGTGTGCACTGGGCCCCAATGAGAACTACAAGACAACTGCAATCAAAGACTTTACATCAAACCCAAAAGCCAGTAAGTAAACTCCAGCTATCACTTTAAACCTTTCCCCTTCTTTCTCCTCCTCTGTCTGTATTTGCGTGTGTGTTTATCACGTATGCATGCTAGCATAGTCGCGTCGTGTATTTCTAGTAGTTTTAACTGAGTTGGAGTTTTAAGGTTAAGAAACTTACACCTTTATTGTTTAAATGTAAGAAAACCGGTCTGGTTGATTTCTTTGCCAATACAATTAGAGAGCAGTGAGCAACGATTCACTGAAGGGAAGCTAAAAAAAAACACGGTGTTTTAAAAATTAAACCCTGTTACGGCCAAACCAGGCAAAGACTGAGAGGGGTGCCCTAGACCCCTACCTCACCTGATTTGAACATTTTTAAAAATCAAATTGTCTGTTTTTAACTTCAGTTTTGGTGGTTTTGAATTGTTATTACTTACTTGATGCCAATTTCAAATGATAGACACTTGCCTTGAATATTATTTGGATAATAATAACAGTCCCTTCTCTAAGCAAAGCCAGATGTGTCACCCCACCCTTTACTCTCCAGTCCTTGCTCTACAGAGTGCTTTTGTCTCTATTATATCAGAGGAGTCAGTTTACATGATTCTAGGACAGAGAAACACAGCTTGATTTATTCATAGGACAGAATTTGAATGAGAAGATATGCCTGTTGTGAGCAGCTTTTTTTAAAAAAAGTGTAATAATTGTCAAATATGAATGGTGCAGGAATACATTAGAAACAAGCCACACTCTATTATAGTACTCTTACTATTATGTTAAAATGTAACATATTGTCCAGTTGATCATTGTTTCTTGCCAGAACTAATCTCAACCTCTGTAGCACACTTCTTACAGTGCTGGCATGTAAAGTCTAGTAATTAGAACTTAAAACCACAAATATCATTCTACACAATTGAATAAAAATTGAATTTGCTGCTGTGAAGCATCATTACATGCTTGTTGAGATAAATCCATTGGTTTGAATCCATTAACCTTTCAATGTGTGGCACTATCTTCCGCTGCTGAAGATTAGCTGGTGACACATTTATCAAAGGATGATAAATGAGCTGTCTTTTCAGATGTCTGATTGTTTGACCTTTATTCAGCTAATGGCACCTGGGGTTGACAGTACTAAGTGGTGCCAGTCTAAAATGAAACTGAACCCAGGAAATAAGTACTTGAAAGTGTCTGTAATAATACACTACCATTCAAGATGACCTGAGCACAAATTACAAAAAAGTTGTTATGATTGCCTTGGAAGTACTCAGATAATAGAGTATGTTGCCTTCTTGAGAAAGGGAGAAAGGCCACTATTATTTTTCATTTATATTGCAAATCATGTCAACATATTTATAATAAAACTAAATAAAATTAAATTGAATAATCTGAAATTCCAATGCAGATTTAAAGACGAACTGAAGCTTTCAAGTGAAATTTCAATCCATTTCCTGATGGGTTTAAGTAATATGAATTATGTCAGAAATTCATGTCATAAACTATTCTCAGAGCATCTTCTGATAAAGGCACTGATAGCATTCATTGTATAAATTGTGAACTTGAAATTATCATTCAGTTTGAAGTTTCTATATAAGATGAAATTACTTTGAAAATTAGACAGTACTTTATCATTGGAAATGAAACACGTTGTACAGTGATGAATTTTCAAAATGTTATTACTAGGTTAAACAGAAAGCCAAGCCTTTATATCCTCAAACATTGTATTTTTGCAAACATTTTGATGTCCAAAATATAGGCATTAACTAAATCCGTTAGGTAGATGTCAGTTCTGAAAGCTATTATAATTTGGTAGGATTTTGATGTACTGCTAAAATTACTGGTAGTCCCAACTGACAAAGATTGCATCATCATTTGGATGAAGTAAGCTTTTCCGCTAATTCAATCTCAGATCTTCCAGAACATTGTCTTCCTGTTACAGCATCTCACTGTTTCTGAAATGAGTATAGTGTCCTGTGGAACCATGCTTCCTGGAATGCTATTCTAGCCATTGATCATCCTCTGTGTAAAGAAATACTTCCAGATTTTGTCCTTCAGTTCTGAAAATCTGTTCTCTTGTCCTAGTACCCTGGGTTCATATGCAGTTCACATCAATATACCCTTACTGATATAAATATTTAGCATTTGCTTTCCTAGAAGAATTTTTAATAGTATTTGATATCATATATTTAATAATATTGTTTTATTCTGACTGTTGATTTGATAAAAACACAAATTAGAGACTTATAGGTTATTTAGCATCCATTCCCACTTAAGGGCCTCCTCCCACTCCCGTTGGTATACTACTAGCAGTAGATAGACATTTTGTGACCTGGGGAGGCCACCCAGTTAAACCTTGCAGCCTCCTTGTGGCCTGGGCAGGGACCCTCTTGATTGGGCACTCTGTGCCCCACAGAAGGCTCGCCCTGCAGCACAAGCTGCCCTGCTGGAACACTTGCCCCCGCCCTCTGGATTGACCCACTCAATATTCCCCAGCAAGACCCAAAACCTTACTCACCTTTAGCGGGGCTGGCATCCATGTTGCCTCCTCTCACTGGGTGCAGTGGCTACCGCTCCCGGTGATGCTGCTGGGACTGAGGAGTTGCTGGCCCTCTGGCTGGCAGCTCTTGGAGGTGGGACTTGTTTCCAAGACAACTGATTTATGGTTTCACAGAAAAATAGATGGAATTATATTATTTGATACCCAAGCACTGGTAAAATTCCTGGAAAATCATGCAATAAAAACACAATTTCACTGATTCAGTCACAATAAACCAATGGCTCTAATTCCGGATGAATGGACTCATAGAATATAACCTCAGAACATCCAGAAAACTGTGGAATCACATTTTATAAAACAGAATTTAAACAATTCAGTCACTAAATTAGTAGTCCTGCTGTTTTTCTACCACTTGAGCTTACTGCCACATTTTGTCAGTGTTATACTGCAGAGTATTCCTGAAATGAAGGCAATCAAGTGACAACAGTCGATTAATGTATGAAGACTTCGAAATCATTGTTCATCCCAGTACATTACAGCCTTAATTCTAATCACTGTACTGTGTTAAATTGATGTAGTTAATTCAGATTTAATAGGATTTAAAGCAGTTTTGTCCTGATTAGCATCATTCCCGTCTCCTGAACATCTCCACTTTAACATTAGAAAACCTATTTCTTTGCAACTGAAAAGTGACTGGAGGTGCTGATGTCTCGGTAAGAATTGATGCCAGCTGCAAAATGCACATATACAATGCTGCTACTGACAGCGGCCCCAGTCTCGGAGGCAAGTGAGGCAGCTCTGCTACCTCTGGAGGTAGAGGCACTTCCTGCAGCAATGTAAACATTAGTAATTAGTTCCTGAGGCACAGGCCACCCATGCCCTATAACCGACACCGCAGCCTCCGCCCACCCCCACCCACCTCTGCCACCCCAACCCTTACATCATTTAATCTTTTAGATTAATGTTTTAAAAAATCAAAAGCTTTTAGATCCTTTAATTAAGATTTTTGTTGTTCAATAATCTATGTTCTGTACTTATCACAACAAATGCATTGTATGATAATATATGATATATGATTATGAGTTATTGGCAAGTTAACGGTGAATTACTTCAGCTGTAAAAATAATTTTCATTTTATCATAGTTTCTTTTACATTTCAGTGTAGAAGGAAGCCATTCAAACCAGTGCCAGGGTTGGCCAGCTACTGGAATGCATTTCCCTGCTTTTCTCTCAATACTGCTGAACCATAAAACCATAGGGGGATATAGCACAAAATTAAGCTATTTAACCCATTGGCCCTGATATTTATGGGGATAGAGCAAAGTGGGGGCAAGGGTGGGGGTGATCGGAGCTGCCAGAAAGCCTGCAAATGCAGGTAATACACTGGTCCAGTCGAATTTAACCTCATCTAATTTTCTTCTCTCCATTTCCCAGCTGGCTGACTGTCAGATAGGAAGGCCTGCACTGGTGTGCCATAACCAGGGAGCAGAAAGGATGAAGGGGAAGATAACGGATGGAAGGTCAGAGGGAGATTGCCAAGGCAAGGTCAGAGCTGGTGGGAAGTTGGTGGGAAGAATTCAGATTGTTGGTGGGAGGGAGGCCAATTGCAGGGAAAGAAACAGGTTTGCTAGGGGATTGGAGAGAAGCACCTCTGCTCCTCCTGGGCCACAAGCAGTGCTGGAAAGACACTTACCTGATCAATGCAGCCCTTCACACCTCCCTTCAACCGCTGAGTTTCCCAAGCCTGGAAAATCTCTGCTGGTGACATTAAATTTAAAGGTAAGTAAAACTGAATACAAAAATACATCATTAATGTCTCATAAGGTCATTAATTGCTGCAAACGTTACTGCCCACATGCACTAATTAAGGTTCTTACATTGGCGAGTAGGTTACTCACAGACATCCAATTGCACTTTCATTAATTTCGGAAGTGGGCGCGTTGGAGCATGGTTGCACTCACGATCTAAAGTTACATATTTTAACTACCCACCCACCTTCAACACACCCATTTTGGGCGTTAAAATTCCTCTTGCCCCCGCCCCCCCCTTGTGTCTGTGTGTTTTTTTGCTGGAACGATCTAAAACTCTCCCTCCCATGCCACTATATCATTCTTTGCTTCCTCTAAAAGATACAAAGGTTTCTGACCCAAACCTTACCCATGACAAAATATTTAATCCTCTAGCATCCATGTGCATAAAGACATTTCTCCTAATCTTGCTCCTCAATGTTTTAAGGACAATTTTAAATGATCGTCTATCATCACTGGCTTCTTGACCAAAGGAAATCATAATTCTCCATTCATCCTATCAAAATCCTCCATCATTTTAAAAACCTAAAAGAACTTGCAGAGATTCAAAGTGTCCTAAAGTGCTTTACAACCATTTAAATTACGTTTGGAATGTAGTCCCCGTGGTTTTGTAGGCAAACACGACAGAAAATTCGCACAGAAGAAGGTCCGACGAACAGCAGTGGGAGAAAAACAAATTTGCTTTTGGTAATGTTAGTTAATGAATAAATGTTGGCCAGGATATCAAGAGAGCTCCTCTTCTGTTATCAAATACTGCCCTGGGATTTCTTACATCCATATAAACAGGATCTCAGTTTAACATCACCTCTGATGACATAGCAGTTCTTCAGAATTGCACTGAAGTACCAGACTAGATTGTTTGCTCAAGTCCTGGAGTGTAATCGGATCTTCTGACTCAGAGGCGAGAGTGCTACCACTGAGCCAAGACTGATACTCTATTAAAATAATCTCCTCTTAGTCTTTTCTAATACAATAGAAATAATTCCAGTTTCTCAAGTTCCTTGTCCACATTATAATTTTGCATCCTGGTGTATCTGTGCTGCATGTTCCATGTGGCTTAATGCACTTTCTGTCAAAAACTGCACACAGTATTATAACTGTGAATCCAGAATTGCTCCGTACAAACTTATCTTAACCCTATTCTCTGTGCCCCAATTCATTTAATCCAAATTTCTGCTGACATTTTTTTATTGCTTTATCTACCTATTATTGCACTTTCAGAGAATTAGGTATTTCAGCTCCTCTGTTTCTCTATTCACTCATATATTTTCATATCTTTCCATTCAGTGTATATTCTCATCACCTGTTTTTCCTGCCAAAATATATTACGTCATATTTATCCACACCTTCCGTCTATCTGGCCATTTCATTAGCACATTTACACGCTCCTGTTACAGTCCTCATTGGTGCTTCCCAAACTCACTGTTTTTAATGGTTTTTTTCTCTTAAACTCTATCTAATTTCATTTTGTATGATCTGATTGACTTGGATAATAGCCACTTGCAGTGAAACATTCCATATTCTGACAACTTTTTGCAGGAAACATAGTTGCTTCTAACTTCCTCCTTTATGCTTCCAATTCTCATTCTGATTTTATACTCCCTTGTTTTGAGTTTAAAGCCAGTGAGTTTGTTTTTCTATTTACCTCCCTTACCCTTTGCGCACTTACATTAGAACTTCAGTTAAGCTTCTCTGCTCTAGAAACTATAGCTCTAGATTGTTACGTCTCTCATAACAATGGGCAGAATTTTGTGCTGCCTTTGGAGACAGGCACGGAGGTGGGGGCAGGGGGACAAACAAAATGTCAGGGGGCGCCGTTCCCCATCTTGCCCAGGCCCCCTGTCATTTTGTCTGCGGTGGGGAAGGCTGAGAATGGCCTTCCTGCACCAGGCCACTTGAGGCCCTTAATGGCCACTTAAGGGCCTCTTCCTGTCTCCACATCAATTTTGTAGAAGGTGGAGGGGCCTACTGCCACAGTGGGACACTTCCACGTGAAGCCTGGCAGCCTCACAGTGGGATCGGCGGATTGTCCCTTCTTTCGGAGCAATCCAGGGCCCCACAGGTCTCCTCCCTTAGTGATTGCCAGCCGATTGGGAAGACCCCCTTCACCCTCACCAACCCACCCTCACCCTATCGCCGCGGCTTGCCTGAGTGGCCCTGGTGACCCCGACCCCACTAGCCTCTCCTCCATTCCTTGGTACTGCAGGGCCTCCTGCAATACTGGAAGTGGCCACTGCTCCCAGTGGCAGAACTGCCTGCTTTCCAATTAGCTGGCAGCTCGTGGAGGCGGGTGCTCATCCCTTAAAGGGTCGACATCCCAGATGGCAGGCAGTTTATTGGCCAGGGGTCTGACAGAGGGCTGAGGTGGGTTCTCGCCTTGCCTTCCAGCCTACCACCAGGACCCCAGCTGCCGAAATAAAATCTGGCTCGTATATCTTCTCATCCCTGTATTCTTACTAATGATGCCACTCTGCATCTTTTCCATGGCTCCAACATCCTTCCTATTGTTACGACCAGGTGAAAAAGGGTTCTCAGGGTTCCCTCTCAGCTTTTGCCTGGTCTAACGGGAACAGGGTTTAAGCTCCCCCTCAGTGAATCCTTGTTTACCGCTTTCCAATTGTAAGGCAAACAAAATCAATCAGGTTTTCTTAGATTTAAACAAGAAAGGTGGAAGTTTATTAACCTTAACCTCTAATCCGGTTAACGACTACGAAAACGCGATGAGACCATGCTAGCATGCATAAGTGATAAACATACACGCAGATAGAGACAGAAAAAGTAGAAAGAATAAAGGGGAAACGTTTGAGGCAATTGATGGGTTTCTATTTACTGTCCTTTGAGTTTGATGTTGAGTGGTTGTCAGTAAGTCTATTGTTGGGGCCCGGTGCATGTAGGAGTCTTTTCTTTCTTGAGAATTACACAACTTCAGTGGGTCCGGAGGCTTGTGAGAAAGCGAGAGAGAGCCAGCCAGGAGAGAGGCTCTCTTGTTCCAGGTTCAGTTGCAATCTGCAGTCTGTCTTCAAACTGTCCTGTGTGTAGTTTAAAAAAAACCTGGGCCAGCAGGTTAGTCATGTGACCAGCTGGTTTAACCACTCCTGCGTTTGTGGATTCTCCATCTTAGCAGATACTGGAATGAGAGCTTCCTACACCTTCAATGTCTGGTAATCAAAATCCATTTGGGTTAATTGGACCAGGGAGCAGTTGCTTTGTCTCTCCAAGCACTGTCTCTTAGTATGCAAATGTCCTCCAGCCAAATGTCTGGTGATCTCTTTAAACAAGTAATTTCTTCACTACAGCAACAGTTTAAAATTAACATTCATATGATGAAATTAATATGCCTCATTCTTGGCAAATGGGGGTCTTCATGACACTATAATTTGTGTCAAAAATGGTACAAAAAAGCCCACTGAAACCTATCCAGTATATAATATTCCAACTCAAACAACAGTTCTGTATTGAGAGCTGTATACTTCATGAAAAAAACGTGCACTATTACCAGTAATGTTACTGATCGACTAGAGGTAGTGTAAAATAATTAACAAAACAGAATATTTTTCATAATAGGAACAGACAAAGGCTATCAGGCTGGTTACAAAAACAAATTAACATTTTGAATGTGATCTATTATTGGATTGGATTAAGAGTCACACTGGAAACATTGGCCTCCCTTTCTTTTTCTGAGCTGATTTGGCTTCCCAGCCTTTTCTGTTTAATTTTAGTTTTACAGTCCTCAATCCTTCGTGTTTCATATCGAGAAGCTATTTTTTTCTGTTTCTTTTGAGCAGTAATTCTCCAGATCCCTTATTTTAAGTTTAATGCAGCTACTGGCTGCAAACACAATCATGTCCAAGCACATATGACAATCACGAAACTAACCAAGATGTGTTTGTAGTTTTCGTACAACAGCTGAGCTTCACATGGCCAATTTAATAGCAATAAGAATTTATAAAATGGCTAACTGTCAGCTTGGCTCAATGGTAGCAATCTTTCTTTTGAGTCAGAAATCTATGGGCTCAAGCCCTACCTTGGTGAATTGCCACCACAGCTATCTCAAATGCTCTCAGCAGGTGTTCAGCAGCCTTCTACTTTCCAAGTTGTAATTATAATCGCACTACAATAGGTAATCGATCACACATGACAGGCTGTAACGATTTGCACAAGGGTGACTTTTAGATAGGCATCAGTCATGTAATCATTTAATACCCAATAAAGGTTTGGTCCTTTGCAATTCAGCAGTTTTGCTTGCAGTTTTGGCTAACAAGATGCAACTGTCACATAAGAAGTTTGGAGAACCAGCAGGTTGCCCGTGAGCAAGTGAAAGAAATGCGCAGGTGCTAACCACAGGCATGAAGCTTTACTTTTCTGTGGTGTTGCTATCTTCTCCTTCTTTGGCCTCCTTGTCTCGAGAGACAATGGGTAAGCGCCTGGAGGTGGTCAGTGGTTTGTGGAGCAGCGCCTGGAGTGGCTATAAAGGCCAATATTAGAGTGACAGACTCTTCCACAGGTGCGGCAGAAAAATTTGTTTGTCGGGGCTGTTACACAGTTGGCTCTCCACATGCGCTTCTGTCTTTTTTCCTGCCAACTGCTAAGTCTCTTCGACTCGTCACACTTTAGCCCCGCCTTTATGGCTGCCCGCCAGCTCTGGCGATCGCTGGCAACTGACTCCCACGACTTGTGGTCAATGTCACAGGACTTCATGTCGCGTTTGCAGATGTCTTTAAAGCGGAGACATGGACGGCCGGTGGGTCTGATACCAGTGGCGAGCTCGCTGTACAATGTGTCTTTGGGGATCCTGCCATCTTCCATGCGGCTCACATGGCCCAGCCATCTCAAGCGCCGCTGACTCAGTAGTGTGTATAAGCTGGGGATGTTGGCCGCCTCGAGGACTTCTGTGTTGAAGATACGGTCCTGCCACCTGATGCCAAGGATTCTCTGGAGGCAGCGAAGATGGAATGAATTGAGACGTCGCTCTTGGCTGACATACGTTGTCCAGACCTCGCTGCCATAGAGCAAGGTACTGAGGACACAGGCTTGATACACTCAGACTTTTGTGTTCTGTGTCAGTGCGCCATTTTTCCACACCCTCTTGGCCAGTCTGGACATAGCAGTGGAAGCCTTACCCATGCGCTTGTTGATTTCTGCATCGAGAGACAGGTTACTGGTGATAGTTGAGCCTAGGTAGGTGAACTCTTGAACCACTTCCAGAGCATGGTCGCCGATATTGATGGATGGAGCATTTCTGATGTCCTGTCCCATGATGTTCATTTTCTTGAGGCTGATGGTTCGGCCAAATTCGGTGCAGACAGCCGCAAACCTGTCGACAAGATGCAACTGTCACATAAGAAGTTTGGAGAACCAACAGGACACCCATGAGCAAGTCAAAGAAATGCGCAGGTGCTAACCACAGGCATGAAGCTTTACTTTTCTATGGTGTTGCTGTAAAACTTGCATTTACATAGTGCTTTTCTCATTACAAGGATGTCCCAAAGAGCTTTACGCTCGTGAAATACATTGAAGGTATTGTTGTTATGTTGGAAAATGCGGCAGCTAATTTGCACATAGCAAGGTATCACAAACAACAATGAAATGAATAGTCAGTTAATCTGTTTCAATTGGTGTTGTTTGAGTGATAAATGTTGACCAGGACACTGGTGGAATTTGCTGTTCTTCCAATAGTGCCATGAGATCTTTACATCCATCTGAATAGGCTGGCAAGGTTTAATGTCTTATTGGAAAAGAAGTTGCTCTGACAATGCTGCACAT
Source organism: Heterodontus francisci (assembly GCF_036365525.1). Taxonomy (NCBI): domain Eukaryota; kingdom Metazoa; phylum Chordata; class Chondrichthyes; order Heterodontiformes; family Heterodontidae; genus Heterodontus; species Heterodontus francisci. Next base: position 36,488,690 of record NC_090397.1, read on the forward strand.
TGTGGAAGGAAGTGGAGTAAACATGCTGTATTGCATTTGAAACAGAAACAAAAAAGCATGCAGTAAGTCAATCAAAATCTCTGGAGAGTTAAAGCATTTCTACATTTCAGATGTAACCCTTCATCAATCCACAACTCTGTAATGTTTTTGGGTCTTTTCTGTCATTCCTACTTGAAATATCTTAGCTTCATATTTTGGATTACTCGCCATTAACAAACTAAAACTAAAAAGAAAAGCTTCATTTTGTTACACCCCTAATGTATACTAATTTTTTTTAAAAATGGGTCAAGCAAATAATGTTAATCTGACCTTAATCCCCTGTTGCAATGTATACCTTTTCTTTCATCAACGTGTGTGTATTATAACTGTACACAGTGTGGCTTTCGTGCAGAGAGATCGACTATTGACATGCTGTTCTCCCTTCGTCAGATACAGGAGAAATGCCGTGAACAACAGATGCCCCTCTACATTGCTTTCATTGATCTCACCAAAGCCTTTGACCTCGTCAGCAGACGTGGTCTCTTCAGACTACTAGAAAAGATCGGATGTCCACCAAAGCTACTAAGTATCATCACCTCATTCCATGACAATATGAAAGGCACAATTCAACATGGTGGCTCCTCATCAGAGCCCTTTCCTATCCTGAGTGGTGTGAAACAGGGCTGTGTTCTCGCACCCACACTTTTTGGGATTTTCTTCTCCCTGCTGCTTTCACATGCGTTCAAATCCTCTGAAGAAGGAATTTTCCTCCACACAAGATCAGGGGGCAGGTTGTTCAACCTTGCCCGTCTAAGAGCGAAGTCCAAAGTACGGAAAGTCCTCATCAGAGAACTCCTCTTTGCTGACGATGCTGCTTTAACATCTCACACTGAAGAATGCCTGCAGAGTCTCATCGACAGGTTTGCGTCTGCCTGCAATGAATTTGGCCTAACCATCAGCCTCAAGAAAACGAACATCATGGGGCAGGATGTCAGAAATGCTCCATCCATCAATATTGGCGACCACGCTCTGGAAGTGGTTCAAGAGTTCACCTACCTAGGCTCAACTATCACCAGTAACCTGTCTCTAGATGCAGAAATCAACAAGCGCATGGGTAAGGCTTCCACTGCTATGTTCAGACTGGCCAAGAGAGTGTGGGAAAATGGCGCACTGACACGGAACACAAAAGTCCGAGTGTATCAGGCCTGTGTCCTCAGTACCTTGCTCTACGGCAGCGAGGCCTGGACAACGTATGCCAGCCAAGAGCGACGTCTCAATTCATTCCATCTTCGCTGCCTTCGGAGAATACTTGGCATCAGGTGGCAGGACTATATCTCCAACACAGAAGTCCTTGAAGCGGCCAACATCCCCAGCTTATACACACTACTGAGTCAGCGGCGCTTGAGATGGCTTGGCCATGTGAGCCGCATGGAAGATGGCAGGATCCCCAAAGACACATTGTACAGCGAGCTCGCCACTGGTATCAGACCCACCGGCCGTCCATGTCTCCGTTATAAAGACGTCTGCAAACGCGACATGAAATCGTGTGACATTGATCACAAGTCGTGGGAGTCAGTTGCCAGCATTCGCCAGAGCTGGCGGGCAGCCATAAAGACAGGGCTAAATTGTGGCGAGTCGAAGAGACTTAGTAGTTGGCAGGAAAAAAGACAGAGGCGCAAGGGGAGAGCCAACTGTGCAACAGCCCCAACAAACAAATTTCTCTGCAGCACCTGTGGAAGAGCCTGTCACTCCAGAATTGGCCTTTATAGCCACTCCAGGCGCTGCTTCACAAACCACTGACCACCTCCAGGCGCGTATCCATTGTCTCTCGAGATAAGGAGGCCCAAAAGAAGAAAGATTTACCAGAAATAATCTTTGCAGTAAATAACCAAGAAATGTGTTGTGTTTGGTATATATTGCATGAAAAATTTTCTCCCAGGTGCTCTTTGCACTTTTCCCATTAACATTTAAATTGCCTATCTACAATGCCTTCACAGTTGCAGGACATATAACTCTATAATATAGTCTGGCTGCTTTTTTAGTTCTAAAATATAAATATGAATCCTTGAACTTTTGTTCATCCCTCCATTATGATTTCCCATTGTTATTTAATAACTTTCAAGAAAGTACTTTTATCATCCTTAATTTTCATAATGCACCTTTCCTAAGCTCAGCCTAAGTTCACTGAAGTGGCTTCAAAATAACAGTGCTTCCAATCTCCCTCATCAGACAGACTGAAGCTTTGTACCAACAGAATGAATACCGGACTTTGTGACTGAAGGAAAATAAGTCTCATGAAACACAGAAGAAAACCCAGCACTGAGATTATCAATGGTTCTGAATGTGGTTGAAAACACTATCGCTTTAGTTATACCCCGCCCCCCCCATTATATATCTCTTTTGATTGTTATTTCCATTTAATTTAGCGTATCTTTGTAAGTTAACAGGAAAGTATGATAAAGACACTGGTTTCTCAGAAGTAAATCCAAAATTTTTCAGTACATAAGAGTGACTATGGTAGAAAAAACTCCACAAAATGTTACAAAGCTTGACTCAAAATATCAAGAGGGCCATGAAACTAAGGATGGAACCTTGTAAATTTAGTGCCTGCCAGAACGATAGGTTTCCTGACCCGAAAATGGTCCTATCAACTAATTTGTGCACATTGGCATTGCTCTTTCCCAGAGCAATGTAATGATCATCCCACCTCCAGGTTCCCTGACCAATTAGGGAGGGCTGGCAGATGACAGACTTAACCAAGTAATTAAGGATCTCTATATTAAGAATTCACAATAGTAGCAGTGATTGCAGCAAACAGGATGCCAGTGGGAATGAGCAAAGAGCTGCAGAATGGATGGAAGACATATAAAAGCTGCTCCCCGGTTCTCAGACTCAATCCTGGAGGTGACGATTGATGCAGTGAGGGAACGAAGAGAAGTCTTCTTCCCTGAGGATTGCAGGAGGGGGCTAGTCAGCCTCACCAAGCAGGCGTGGCTTCAAGTTGCAGAGGCTGCCAGTAGCTGAAATATGGTGCCGAGGATGTGGGGCCTGTGCCAGAAAAGGTTTAATGATCTCATGAGGTCCGGCAAGTTGAGTGTCCTACAATGCTCAGCTGGCAGCCATCACTCTCTCACCTCCCTAGCATTCTTCTGCACACCACTCCTCTGACCGACACATCTTGCTGTCACGCACATTTCTTTCTCTCCAGCCTCCTCTTCAAATCTCCATGTCAACAGGCATCACTCACACGTATTGCCCTCTCGTTCCCATTCCACATAGCCACCCTCCTCAAATGTTGACCCTCCATCCTCAGCAGTCAGCTAACTCCTCACTCGACTTTGTCTTTTCTCATTGCAGAAGAGAGCACAGAGCTCCAGGAATAGAGTGGGTGGTGTAGAAGGGACAAGGCAGAAGGTGGGGCGGGGGCTCCCCCTGCCTTTTTGGCCTGGCACTGGGAGCCCTGCCCCAGCACAAAATCCAGCCCTGATTGACAGCATTAGATGAATCACTGCCACTGGAACTTAACTATCACTCACGTGGAATCATGTCACCAATACATTAAATGTCATGATCTGCACTATACTAACTTGGAGCCCTATTTCACCTAGATTTATCATTAACTCATGTCTTCCATCTCCTACAGGTGCATTACTGGAACCAGTGGAGGAGATGAGGAATGAGGCCAAGGAGTCCTCGGAGGAGGGCGAACACTCTGAGGGCTGAATTTAATGTGCCCGCGCCGGTCCCGGCAGCAGGCTTGGAAAAGGGTGCTGTTCCCATGCATCACGTGAGTGGCCACACTGATGTGATTACAAGGCAGATGATCATTTAACATAACGGAGGCACCAGTCACCCACAATCATGTAGCGGGGGCGAAAGGCAAGATTACAGCGTCAGCTGACGGGATTAGGTGCTGGTGCCATCTTTAAAAGCCTGCCAGCCCTGCATTCACTCCTGCCTTGTAGTCAATAGAAGGTCTGTGTACTGTGAGGCATAAAAATTCACAACACTGTTTTCTGCACAACCCAACCCCCCACCCCCCCAGGAAGAGTGAATAGGATGGTAGAGGGTAGACCAAGAGCGGCCTTACTCTTCAGTGAATTCTCCCTGCAGATTTTCCTCCAGGCTGCAAGGGAAAGCCAGGAGGTTCTCTTCCCCAGCCAGGGCAAGAAGAGGTATTCCTGCCTGCTCAAGCAAGCCTAGATGAAGATTGCAGAGGATGTCAGCATCCGTAGGGTCACCCGATGCAACAGGGTCCAATGTAGACGGAGGAATGGAACTGAGTGAATTGCTCTTTTGGAGAGCCGGTGTGGATATGATGGACTGAATGGCCTCCTTCTGCACTGTAACAATTCTATGATTCTGTAAAAATCGGGAAACTCCGGAATGATGCTGGATTTCAGGGTGGACAGTTCCGCTGCGATTCTCTGTCCCCCGCACCCCCCCCCCCCAAAACACCAGACCCGCCTTACAAGGCCTCACAAAATTCAGCCCTGAGGATGCACCATCACATGACTCCTGTGTATCCTCCACCAGAACAGATACACACACTCGGTAAGCCCAGTGTCTCAGTTAGATAGGGTGGCACATGGTGAGGAGCATATCACTTGTGAGCAGGAGCAGGTGCTGGAGGCAGGGACAGCAATGGAGAGTGAATATTGGAGGAGGCATGATGTATCAAGCTCTGCTCAGCTGGACAGAGATGCTGAGCCTCGGGGGTCATACACTGAATGGGTACTTATGAAGCAGGAATGGGAAATGTATTTGCATCTGTCAGAATTTCCAGTGGCAGAGTCCACTCTTGCACAGATAATGGAGGAATTCATCTCTAGCATGAGTGGCAATTTGTCCCAGGCAATTGCATTGTTGACCACCTCCGTTGAAAGAGTGGTCAACCTCATGGAGAGTCAAATGTGGCAGGCCACAGATTGTATGCTGGCCCACACCAATGGCCTGCACACTGTATGGCTGCTAATTTGCACACTGAGATAAACATCAACTGCTGCCAGAGGACCATCAACTTGGTGAAAGACTCACTTTGATCTGCCCAAAACTTGCTGGTCTTCCAGTGCAAAGAGCTGCTGATGACCAAGTGTTGCAAACTGGCATATTCCAACGTCCAGGACCACATGTTGAGGGATGTACTAAAGCTTGGGGCGGCCACCACCGGCTCAATGGGGAAAGGCCACTGTGTAAGGCCCTCCCACCGTAGGATACTAAGGGACTGGAAACTATGTAAAACGCTTCAGGCTGTATGCACCAGAGAATGTTTGACATAGATATAAATGTGCATTGTAAATATAACTTGTAATGGCAAGTGTAGTGAGGTTCATCAATTACTATATCGAAAAGGACTGCTCTGTATTACACTTTATGTAATGTCAAATTTGAACTGTTATGTCATGTACTGGTGGGAAGAGTGGGTGTTGCACGGGGATCGTGATGGAAACCTTGCAATGCTGCAAGCACATTTTTTAAATGAAACATGCCTGGATGAGGGCATCATGGGCTTCTCTAGTAGGTAGGTCTGCATCTGCAGGCACCATGATGCTGACACTCCAGTGCAGTACTGAGGGTGTGTTGCACTGTCAGAGGTGTTGTCTTTTGTGTGAGTCATTAAACTGAGGCCCCATCTGTTCAGGTGGATGTAAAAAATTCCATGGCAATATTTTGAAGAAGAGCAGGGGAGTTATCCCTGGTGTCCTGGACAATATCTACATCAATCAACATCATAAAAACACATTATCTGGTCATTATCACATTGCTGTTTGTGGGAATTTTTTGTGTTTCCTACATTATAACAGTGACTGCACTTCAAAAATTGTTTCATTGGTTGTAAAGTGCTTTGAAATGTCTGGTGGTCAAGGAAGGTGCTAAATAAATGCAAGTCTTTCTTTTCCTTTCCTCCTTCTCCTCTTTGTCCTCCGAGGATGCTGGGTGCTCTCCACCTTCCTCTTGCATCAGTTCCAGTCCTCTCTGTAGCACCATATGATGAAGAAGATAGCAAACCACAACAATCCTGGAGACCCTTGATGGGGCATATTGAATGGTGACTCAAGATCAGTCAAGACAGCGGAATCTCATTTTGAGCAAGCCTCTGTGGTTGGGGTCATCAGCCAAGTCTTGAGTGGATATCCCTTGTCTCCCAGGAATCAACTGCTGAGGCTGTCTGGTGGAGAGAGCACCTGCAGTACATAAGACTGGTGAAGGATGAGAGTCATGGCAGCTCCCTGGGTACCTGATGCTGACTTGCATTATGTTTTTGCAGTGTCTGCAGACCAGCTACACGTTAAGGGAGTGGAAGCCCTTCCCATTAACAAAGAGACATGGCTGATGTGATGGCAGCTTGATTGCCACATGAGCGCTATCTTTGAGCCCCTGGACCTGTGGAAGTCAACAGCCCTCTGGGCTTGACTGGTCTCATCCTTCTCAAAGTGAATATAGTTGGAGGCCATCATATACATGGCATTGGTGACCTGGCTGATGCAATTGTGGACTGCAGATTGTGAAATCGTGAAGATGTCACCAGCCGATCCCTGGAAGGATCCGGACGCAAAGAAGTTGAGGGCTGTGGTTACCTTGACTGCCATGGCCAAATGCTCCTTATAGGAAGAGGACTGCTTTCAGAAGGCTGCAGATATCTGTGATTACCTGCCGCAAGAGCCTAAGCCTTCTGAGGCACTGTTGTTCGGAGAAGTTGAAGAAGCTGATCTTTGGTCTATAGACTCTATGCGGGGTCATCGCCTCCTTCAAGGTGCAGATTTGTGTCCAAGCCATCTCTTCCGTGGAGCTTTGTGTGGCAGTGGAGAAGGCAGTTGCTGAAGTTGTTTCCTCCTGACGATGTGGCTGCTGGACTGGAGCAAGCTGCACTTCCTCAGAGGCCAAAGCAACTGCAAAATATATAGATCCCATGTCGCAGGAAGGTCTCACAGGCAAGAATTTGAGATTAACCTTAGTGGAATCCAAGGCACTTGCTAGTAGCTGGGCAATGTTGCTGATCACAAAGAAATCAGTGATTTTAGGCTGAAAGAATGGCTCCTGTCAGAACTAGCCTTTCACTGTGGATGACCACAGGCTTGCCGATTTCAGCCTTTACATTGTTGCTGTCAGGTCAGTTTCAGTCAATAATGAATTCCCACAGTGCATTAGCCTTCTCCAACCTGGCAAGGTGCAGACACAGCGTGGAACCCGCGCGCTGGATGGGAAAGAATGAATCCATGATTAAAAAGTCTCTTCTTTGTGTTTTAAATTCTCTCATTTGCTTTCTTGCCAGACCCTGGAGTGTTCTCTGCAGGTCTCAGAACCCACCCTGGAGAAAACTAGAAGAGGGCAAGATAACGTGGGGCCCCCAACCCTATGTCAATTTCAGCTGATTTAGCTCCCCATTCACACTGAAACCCGCCTTCACTTGGCAGAAAAACTCCCCTCTAAGGCTCACGCATCTTATTTTGTATTTATATTCAAAGTTAAAGAAGAAACTTCAGAATCATAGCAGTGTAGCTTTTACCTAAATATTTGATGTAACATAGAGATCCAATTGAATAGCAGACATTTCTATATAGGTCTTCAAACTATTGATCTATAGTATGACTGCAGATGTTACTTTATAATTAGCTAAGAGCAGGAAAGTCTGGAATTGAATTATTTACTGAGTTAATGATTCAAGAGTAACAATCATTTTATATTACAATAAATAACAAATTCGTACATGCTACTACTACCATCTATTTGGATAGGACTTTGTATAATGTGCAGCTCATTAAGCTCTCAATAGCTGCTGATGCAAGTGGTTTGCTAGGAGTAATTAATGACAAATTAATTCAATGAAGTGCAACCTTAAAGTTTGTCATTTTGCCTCTGGAATTTCCATTGACAGACACAAGCCAAACCTGTGCACAAGCCTATCAAGGCAGCAGTGATCCGGTACAAAAGGGTAATAGTCCATGGAAAGGATTGCAAAATGATCAATCTTTCTCAAGGTTATTAAATGTGTAATTTACATTTGCATTAGTATTCTGTAATTGTGTTTTTTAAAATTCATACTGAGATATTCTCACAAGTACAACCTTTGTAAATTGACATGACATGAGGAACCAGTGCTCTCCCACATTCTGAAGAGATATTGGTCAGTCCTATGGAATTAATGAAAATTTGGTTAACTGATATTTATTCTAGATTGATCATGCCCTTTCCCTGTTCATTATATTCATAAGCAATGTGTTCTCAGATGTTTCACAGATGGTAAATGTCATTAATCCATTTTCAGCCCAAAAGACTCAGTATTTACTTATTAACCTTGACATTCCATAGGGTTCTACCAGTTTCTCACTGTGACTTCAGTAGGAAACCAGCAGAGTTCCCTGGGGAAATGGCATAAATGGCTGACTAAGATTATTTACCATTAATGCTGTTCCCATGAGGTTTCCATCAGTCTCTGTGGAATTTCAGGGCAATTGTGCATATATATTTCATGTATTTTTCCTTCCTAGTCCTTTCACCAGTTTTTGTTCAAACAAAACCTGTCACAACATTCATACTTAAGGTGAATTTATACTATGTCCCCTGAAGTTTCACTTGGTATGTGTTGCTGGATTTGTGCCAAAGAGTGAAGTTGCACACGCCAAGCTAAATTCACCAGAATTTCATGGGTCAACTAATATAGATATACATACGTGAATCACCAGCACAAATCCTATGTGAAATGTAAGTAATGTATTTGGTTCCCCTTGGAGATTAGAATGCAGCCTTTACAACAACACATCTGCCAGAATATTATGGCTGCAGGCATAGGGAGCAGCAGGTCAGTAGGAAAGTGTGTGGCTCATTGAGTTTACTGTCAGATAATGTAAAGAAAGAAATACTTGCATTTATGTAGCACCTTTTATGGCCACAGGGTGTCCCAAAGTGCTTTACAGCCAATTAACTTATTTTCAAGTTCAATGACTAGTCATTGAATATATTCGAGGCTGAGTTAGACAGATTTTTGATTTACAAGGGAGTCAGGGTAATGAGGGCAATCAGGAAAGTGAAGTATAGAAGTTGCAGCAGGCTTGAGGGGCCAAATGGCCTACTCCTGCTTCTATTTCTTATGTTATGAAGTGTAGTCACTGTTGTAATGTAGAAAGCGCCCACAAACAGCAATGTGATAATGACCAGATAGCCTGTACTTGTAATGTTGATTAAGGGATAATATTGGCCAGGACACTGGTGATAACTCCCCTACTCTTCTTCAAAATATGCCATGGGATCTTTGACATCTACAGGGCAGATGGGGGCCTGATTTAGCACCTCATCCAAAAGGCAGCATCTCTGACAGTACCGCACTCCTCCCTCAGTACTGCACTGGTGTGTAAGCCTGGATTGTGCTTATGTCCTGGACTTGAACCCACAATCTTCTGATTCCACAGCAAGAGGGCTACCAATTGAACCTTGGCTATAATGGACAATCAGATTAGTTCTGAATTCTGCTCATGTCATACTGCTATTGATTCATCTTTGTATTCTAGTACTAGTAACCTTCAGCTTTTACCTGTTAAGTGACGAAATATAACTCCATTTAGATGCAGTGACCACTGAGCTGTTGAATTAAGACTGATCTTAAAGCAGTGGTCAGTTTAGACAATAAACTAATTAAAAGACATTCCAGTATATATTGTAAAGAGTTTTAATTAGTTTATAACAAGTTCTGCATTGGGAAAACATCAGTGACTACATCACCCTTATTGAAAGTAGGAAATTGATATAGAATGATAGAGATTTACAATAAGAAGCTTCACTTGGTAGAATATCAATAACATTTATTAATAAGATAACAAAGTAAGAGAGATATACGAGACCACGACAAAAGATCTTGTTAAAACTAAAATTATTGAGAAGTGACAGGCAAGAAGCTCATTCAAATTCACATAAATGGAACAGTATTGGGTAATGCAGAAGCCTGTGGATGCTCACTTAGAGAGGGGTAACAAAAAGGTCTAAAAGGTGGGTGTTAGAACTTGAAAGTCTGCAGCCTGTATACCAAACTTGGAATTGTAATACTTTTGAGTCTTCCAGATAAAACTCGCAAGGCTTAGTTATATGTACTGTTTCTTTAAATGTATGTTTCACTGAACATTTAATAAATCCGTGACTTCTGACATTCGATGATGTGCAATCTATCAAGTTGAGGAGCAACTTATAAAGTAAGAGCAAACACCTTTATGCCTCCTCTAACAGTAGCTGTACTGGAGGGCTCATGTTTGATATGTTCCTGCTTTTTACATTGTCTTTCACTGGAAGATCTAACACAAATATCCAACAACAGGGACAAGGGTAATGCAAAGAGGATGAGCAGAAAAGCTCATAGTTTTAATGTGATGGATCTCCAAGCTGTCCTCAAGGAGACTAAGTAGAGGAGAGACAGACAGCTTGGTTTCCATGGGAAAAAGCTGCAAAATAATGTGGAGAGGGGTAGTACTGGCATTGAATGCAATTGCTGTTATCCCTAGAGCTGAAGACCAGTCTCACAAGAAGTTCAAAGCCTTGCCTAGGGCAGGCAAACTAATGCAGGTCATTTCCTCTTTTCTTCCCTGGGTACCAATAAGCTCTTCACCCTTTTAAGTTAACAGCTCCACAACTAATCCTTCATAATGCAGTCTTGGAAAGGGGAGGTACTAACTTGATATCTAACAGTGTGAGTTTCAATTGTCCCTAATTGCAATTACTTGCATGCAGAATCTTGAAACCTCTTCCACCACTTTAACAGAGTAATAGCACCGCATGTCTTACATCAGCTGGACAGGTGAGTCAGTCTTAATTGCTCGTCTTTAGCAAATCCACTTAGTCTTAACTGCAGGAGAAATTTTCTCACAATGTTCGTGAGAGGCAGGGGACTAGAGGAGCATCTCTAACATTAATGCAATGGACTGAAACTTGCTGGAGCAGGTGATACATGAGGTGCTCCATCAGACTGCTTCCTGCACCCTTTGGCTCAAAGATTTTTGGGCTGTAACTTGTCGAAAATAGGACCTGATGACAGAGTGGCGAGGGCAACGGGGAATCTGGGACCTCGATGAATGCTGGGACTGACAGTTTATCTCCTTAATCAATGAGCTTTAAGGATTGTGAAATAAACAGAGCAATGATAGAAAAGGGGAATGAATTAGAGTCAAATCTGGTGCCAAAGGAAAAGAGGAAAGGAAAAATTGTATTCAGAGAAAGAGAAAAAAGAGAAAGTAAGAAAAAAAGTGAAACCGCCCCAAAAGGGCTTGAAAAGTTAGCATAGAATTATTTTTCTGGGTCCAGGATGAACAAGTGTGCTTCTCTGGACTCTATAAGAATGATGTGGACAACTACTACACCGGGCTTTGCTGCCACCCAACTATTCCCCACCCCCTACATGATTAGACCAACTTTCCTTAAGTCCTGAACTGTTTAAACATAAGAACATAAGAAATAGGAGCAGGAGTGTGCCATATGGCTCTCAAGCCTGCTCCGCCATTCAAAAAGATCATGGCTGAACATTTACATCAACTGTACTTTTCCATTTTACCCTCACATCCCTTGATTTCCTCAGTGCCCAAAATTCTAATCATCATCTTCTTTGGCCTCCTTGTCTCGAGAGACAATGGGTAAGCGCCTGGAGGTGGTCAGTGGTTTGTGAAGCAGCGCCTGGAGTGGCTATAAAGGCCAATTCTAGAGTGACAGACTCTTCCACAGGTGCTGCAGATAAAATTGGTTGTCGGGGCTGTTACATAGTTGGCTCTCCCCTTGCACATATGTCTTTTTTTCCTGCCAACTGCTAAGTCTCATGATCTAAGTCTTAAATATACACATTAACGAGCATCCAGAGTCCTCTGAGGTAGAGAATTACAAAGATTCACAACCCTCTAAGTGAAGAAATTTCACAGAATTATAGAATGGTTACAGTACAGAAGGAGGGCATTTGGCCGTTAGTGTTTGTGCCGGCTTTCCTCAGTTAGTCCTATTCCCTTATCTTTTCCTCATAGCCCTGCAATTTTTTTTTGCTATTCAAATAATTATCCAATTTCCTTTTGAAAGACATTATTGAATCTGCCTCTACCACACTCTCGGGTAGTGCATTCCAAATCCTAACAAGTTGACAGGTAAAATAAATTTGTTCTCATGTCGCCTTCGCTTCTTTTGCCATTCACCTTAAACCAGTGTCCTCTGATGCTCGACCCTCCGCCAGTGGGAACAGATTCTCCCTATCTATCCAGACCCCTCATGATTGTGAACACCTCTATCAAATCTCCTCTTAATCTTCTGTTATCTAAGTAGAACAGCCCCAGCTTCTCCAATCTATCCACATAACTGAAATCCCTCATCCCTGGAAACATTCTACTAAATCTTCTGCACCCTCTCTAATGCCTTCACATCCTTCCTAACGTGTGGTACCCAAAATTGCACACAAGACTCCAGTTGAGGCCAAACCAGAGCTTTATAAAGGTTCACCATAACTTCCTTGCTTTTGTACTCTATTTATAAAGCCCAGGATTCCGTATGCCTTATCAACCACTTTCTGAACGTGTTCTGCAGCCTTAACCAATTTGTGCACATCTCAGCCCAGGTCCCTCTACACCTGCACCACCTTTAGAATTGTATACTTTGTTTTATATTGTCTCTTGTCATTCTTCCTACCAAAATGTATCACTTCAGACTTCACACTTCTCTGCATTAAGTTTCATCTGCCATATGTCTGCCCATTCCATCAGCCTATGTCCTCTTGAAGTCTATCACTATCCCCCTCACACTTCACAATATTTCCAAGTTTTGTGTCATCTGCAAATTTTGAGATTGTGCCCTACACACTCAAGTCAAGATCATTAATACAGATCAAGAATATACTGACCCCTAGGGAAATCCACTGTAAACCTTCCTCCAGTCTGAAAAACAACAATTCACCACAACTCCGTCTCCTGACACTCAGCCAACTTTGTGTCCATGCTGCCAATGTTCCTTTTATTCCATGGGCTTTGACTTTGCTGACAATTTCTCCTCATCTCAGTCTTAAAAGGACAACCCCCCTATCCTGAGACTGTGACCTCTAATTCTAGACTCTCCAGCCAGGGGAAACAACCTCTCAGCATCTGCCCTGTCATTCCTCTAAGAATTTTATATGTTTCAATGAGATCCACTTTGTAAAGCAGAGTAAGACTTCCTACTTCAGGGAGTCTCACTCAAATGTTAGATCCGGTCCTGACTCTGGATTCAGGCTTCACTTACACTGTACTGACAGTGCCAGTGTGAAGTGAAACTGCTTTGCCTCAAGGTTGCATGCATAGTGCATATGCGCTCTTAGTTACCCTCTGACTACACATTTCTGGCATTGGCAGTTATAGAGCTATATAAAAGTTCAGGGAGATTTTCCATTCTGGTGCTGCTGAGATCAGCAGGGAGCACAGGCTAGAAACCGCACAGCCTCAGCCCACGAGTTTCCAGCATTAAAATGAATGGATGCAAACTGTGGGCTGGAGGTGCAGTACTTTCGAATATTTGTGTCCCAGGAAAGCTGCAGGCTAAAATCTTCCCTATTATTTCTACAAGCTTCTTCACTTGTCTCATAATTTGACATTTGGTTTAGTTGGAATTTTATTTGGCTTGTTGCAAGGGCATGTTCCTTAATTTACAGTTTGTTCCTTAATCTTAGCCTCTGTTGATGCTTTCTTTTGTGGTTCTTTGCTTTTTTTCAATTGCATCAGTTTGACTTTATTTTACAAAGTTTTTGAGTATACCATGCACAGAATTTTTTTGAATAAATAAGTTTTATTATTGGTAACTTAAAATGATATTTTAGCAATTATAATGGTAACAGTGTGATAGGGCATTATCCTTTAACTCCAGAATTTCAGTTCAAATACAGGCAAGACAGATGGGTTGGAAGTATTTTCCCTCCGATGGCAATTAAGGGTCTTCAGTGAAATTAATTTGCAGTCTTTACTCAGATCTCAGTGGACATTAGATTACAAAACAAAACTGCACAAAATTCACTACTAATTGGCTCTAATTAGGCAATCTCATTCAGCAAGGCCATAAGGACAGATGGTGTGGGAACTGGAAATGTCAGGCTGGTGTTAGAGGTAAAATTCTGAGGTTGGGTTAAAGGTTATTGTTTGGAAAGTATGGGGGGAACTTTGCATTGTCTAAAATTTGTACCTTACCTGACCATAGAGCATTGGTATTATCACAGAGTGAAAATAGAAGACTGATTATGTCTGCAGGCTTCTCTTTAATAAGCACCAAATCCACACATTCACAACCACCTATCCAAAAACAGTACTTAGCCACATACAAATCTTTATGAATGCTGACATGAATAAGTATAGGGCTAAAAGACATCAATATATTTTCTCAATATAAAGCATTGTTTAACTGTAGATGTAAAAAGAAAACTGAAAATGCTAAAAATCTGAAACACATCTGGAAAACTAAAGGTGAGTTATAGTTTTAGGTCTCGAACTGAAAGACCTGCTGTGCTTGTCCAGCATCTCATGGTTTTTACTTCTCAAGTTCAATAATTTATAAAGCTCACTAATTCTTCAAAACAGTGGAGTTGAACAATGTCAACAAATTCAGGTGGGAAGAGAGCTAAGAACTAGATTATATTGGGGTATTTTCTGAAATTCAGTATAGGCTGGCCGGCTCACACTGATAATTTTATGTTTTGTATCTTCCTATGCCCCTACGTTAATTAGAAGTAACAGAGAGTACAGGATTGTGTGGATAATAAAGCATGGTACACAATTAATGGCAAACAGATAATACTAAACATACTCCACAGTTGAGTGGAGCAGGATTTTATTCAGGGATTCATAGAGATACAGATTTTACATAGTTTAAATCAATATTAAAATATATATTCAACATTTTGAAAAATAGTATAATTGAATCTAACTTCTGGTTATTTGATAGAAATCATTTTACACCTTAAATTTTGCAATCTCCTTTTCTACCATCCTCTATGATGTAACCATCATTTGTTCATATCACCTTCACTTTCAATTAATGTATTTTTGAAGTCATTCCTGTCAGAAAATTTCCAAGAGTTCCTTGGTCTTTGCATTTTCCTCTTAAGAATTTTTGGTACTAATAAAACCAGGTGAGAAAGAGGTCTAGGGTTCCTTTCAGCCTTCACCTGGTCTTACTGTAACAGGGTTTAATTTTTAAATACACCTTGTTTTCAGTTCCCCCTTGGTGAATCCTTTTTCACTGCTTTCCAATTATAAGGCAAAGAAACCAGCACAAACAGGCTTTCTTAGGTTTAAAGAAGAAAAGTTGAAATTTATTAAACTTAAACTCTAATTCAGTTAATGCCTACAGATACACGACGCGCCCATGCTAACATGCATACGCGATACACACATGCAGATAGGGACAGAAAGAGCAAAAGAAAAATTAAGTGGAAAAGTTTGACGCAATCTCTGAAGAGGGTTTTTTGTTACTGTGCTCCGAGCTCACTGTAGAGTCCTTGATTGTAGGTAGATCTTGCTTTTTATTGGGGCCCAGTATGCTTCTTAAACCTTGTTCACTGTAGGAGACTTCTCCCTCTTGGGGTTCATGTGTCTTCAGTGGATTTTGGAGTTCCATGAGAAAGAGATGGGAGCAGACTGGAGAGGCTGTGGTGAGCCAGTCAGGAGAGGTCTTTTCAATCCATGAGCAAACAGCTTTCTGCAGACTCTCAATTCAAACTGTACAATTCAGAAAAAAACCCAGACTGCCAAGCACGTTAGCCATGTGACTAACTGGTTTGACCACGTCTGTTTGTGGATTGTATTGGAGCAGGGGATAGCTCCTTTGTTCCAAACACTGTCTGTTAATATGCAAAAATGTCTTTCCAGCCAGGGGCCTGGCAATCCCTTGTCACAGGCCTTATCTTATTCCCAGCAACAATTTGAAATTTAATGTCCATGTGGCAAAATTAATGTGCCTCATTCTTGGCCGGTGGGGGCCTGCATGACAGTACCTACCTGCAATCACCAATCACATTAAAGGTGCATTTTGACTTGCTCAGATTCAGTTTTGTTGTTTATTCATTTACTTCTAATTGCTAAGAGAAATATTGAAGATTTGATCTATCAGGAAATTGGTGTGTCCAAGTCAGAATGCAAACTACCTGGTATAAAAAGGGACAAGTACATGGTGAATTCAAAAGCAGGAACCATATCTTGCAACAATTTAAGCTGCCCATAAATATATCAAAGTATAGTCTTGAATTAGATAGTTTAAATGTATATATTTAACTATCTAGTCAAAACTTCAAATGGAATTGATAGAACATTTTGCCCACAAATTCAATAAGCCCCCCCAAAACAGGCCCAGGGATCGGATGTGCAATTAACTCGTGCCCATTGTTTCTGATGCGAGCAGCACGCAAACTTAGCATTGCCTGCTAATTTAAAAGATTGTCACATGCAGCCAGTGCTAAGCATGCTGTTGAGCGGCTGCACACCTGAACAGGGGGCGCAAAATCATGGGAGGCTAGCACAAGTTAAAGATAGCCTGCACTAATTAAAGCCACTCAAAGGGGAGGTGCATTTTGGCTGTAGCAGGTTCTGGAAGGCATTCTACAACTGCTTCTGACTTGGAAAATACACAATAATGGCACAACATAGCAGAATATGGGCTCCAAGATTTTCCAATGCTGAACTGGAGGTCTTGGTGGATGAGCTGGAGAGGAGGAGAGAGGTTCTCTATCCAGAGGGGTCAGGAGGTCCTCCAGACAAACATTGCATAGGCAGTGGGAGAAGCTAGCCATAGCGGTGATGTCAGGAGTCTAGCCCTGAGGCCCTGAATACATTGCCACAAGAAATTCAATGATCTCGCATGAGTAGTCAAGGTCAGAGAATGCCATCTTCACATGCCATATCCCATCAACTGCATTACTAACATCACACACTGCTCAATGCACGTGACCCCAATCACTCATCTACCAACAATCTCTATCAATCATGACTCATTCCTAGCATTCAAAGCTTCAGCTCACCTTCACCTACTTATCACTGGTGCAAGCCTCACACTCACACCTCACAGCTTGCACACACCCCCCAGCTATTCAACTATAACAATCACATTAACCAAACTCATTGCACCACACTAATGGAGACACTTTCTCTCTTGCAGGACCAGGTGGCATATAACCGGAGGCAGCAGCATCTAACTGACAGGGAACAAGCACAGCTGCATGACCTTCCCCCCATGGAGGAGACAGTGGTTGCCATCAATGGAGCAGCAATGATTGAGGCCATAATGAGGAATGGGGCTGAAACCATTGAAGATGATGGTATCCTCATACCTAATCCTCCTTCTTACATCCAAGTTACCCTTCATCCCACAATCTCTTCTGATTTACAAGATGCAGATTGTGCAATCTTGCACCTTGCTCCCTCCACCACCAACCCCCCCAACTCCCCTTATCACAACCCTACCCTTGTGCCTTTATTCTTTCAGATATCCAAGCACTGTAACCTGGCCAGGCAATGGTGGAACAGCAAGAGATGGAAGCAGTAAGAAGCGGATGAAAAAGAAACACCATCAAACACTTTCATACGGACAGATACTGATATTTTGCATACTTTGAGTATAGCTTAGAGGCAGGAACTGCATGTGGTGTGACACCGGGCACAAATGACCTGCAACCAGGGCAAGGGACAAGGTTAGCCAGTTCGCCGGAGGGCAAGGTCGTACACAAGTTCTGCTGCAGAGGACTTAGATGAGGATTTCAATGGGATGACCTACAGAAGAAGGCTAATAAAAATGCACAATGAAATGCTTGGTACATTGGTAGGCTTGCCTGAAAGCTTGTGGTCAATGTCAAGGAGCGTAGAGGATTCAGCAACAACTTGGAGCCCATTCTTTCCAGCACCGAAGTGGGGTGGTCAACTGCAATAACACGTTAGTGATCCAACCCTGTGCAGCATCTGATCATGGATGCTTCAGCTTCCATTGCAACACCAGCAGAAGACACCCATATCTGGTGCTGCAGTAGAAGCGCAGACTGACATCATGCAAGTTCAACTTGCTACCACACAAGCTCAGACTGTTGTCCTCATAGCTGCAGATGCCAGTGTTCAAATGGGCTTGCAGGGTGTCACAACTGTCCAGCAATCTGTCCTCCAACAGATTGCTGGGATTGCTGAGGTGTCGCCCCAGGGAAATGGCAGTGACTCAGTGGAGCACAAACCTGCTGCCTTCTGTTAGGTTGGCAGCATTTGTCCTCCCACCACTGCCATTCTACCTGTGCTCTTACTGTTGCCTGTTAGCCAGCCAGCCCAGGCTGCTGCCACTCATGCCGAGAAGGTGCAGTCTGAAGCTGGGCCTTCTATGGCCAGAGCTGTTTGAGGTCATCCTGCAAAGCCATCTGCCGTCTCCCCCACTGAAAGCCAGCAGCCTTCCACTAGCCATGCTGCAGCCATTGAGGTAGCACTGCGTAGCAACAGTAGGACAGGCAATGGCACACGGTAGACAGGAACTAAGGGAATGCACAGAGTGATGAGTTGACATTCTTATGCAATTTATTTTATAAATTTGGTTTGGAGTGGTTATTTTGTATTGGCTTTTATTTTTTATTGTGCCCAAGAGGACACAATGATGGTCAATAACAGAGGAAGGCAAGGTGTGGGACTGTTGATAAATGAAGAGTTGGGGTTTTGTTTCCTGAAATTGCAGCCAGATAAGTCGATCACAGAAAGCCCGGCCAGAAAGGGGCTATGTTAATTGCCTCCTCTCTTTCTCCTCCTCATCCTCCTCCTATTTTTCCTCCTCAGAAACTTAATATATAGCTGGTGACGAGGGCATGATGACGAGTTTATGCAGGATGCAGCAGACCACCGCAAATCTTCACACATGCTCTGACATGTAATACAGGGCTCCTCTAGAGTGATCCAAACACTGGAAGCATTGATTCAGCACACTAATGGTCTTCTGTCACATTACATATGGCTGCATGGCTTTCATTATATCCATGCGACTACACATGTGCGTGGATTGTGCACCGGCATCATGTCGCCTAAGGATAGCCATTGTTGCCCAATAGCCTCCCTCTGGTTTGTCATGGTGGATCAAATGCAGATGGAACAGCTGACTGCCACAAAATGAAGGCATCATGACTGCTGCCAGGATACTGGGAATTGATTTGCATGGTATACTGTGAATGATCACACACCAGCTGGACGTTATGGGAATGGAGTCTCTTTCGGGTGAGGTACACTTCAGAGCTGACATACAACACCCGCAAATTGATATGCCTGCAGTCAATGGCAGTCTGCACTATGGGGAAGCCAGCAATCCTTGCAAAGCCATGTGCTCCCTCCACCTGCTTCTCTCTGGCAAGAGACAATGCAATGTATTCATCTCTCTTGGAATGCAGAGCCTCAGTGAACTCCCTTATGCATACTACTACACCCATGTCTCGGGAGCAAGTGGTTTCTGCAGACACTTTGAAGTCAGGACAAAGTTCAACAACATGGACCACGCTACTCCCTGTAGACTTTAGCAACTTGAACAACTCTGGAAACCACCAAACACATCTACAATCACAGCAAGACCCATTAGACATCAATCAGCAGCTGGCTTGAAAGTGGTTGATGATCGCTTTAAATAGCACTGGTGGGTGGTCTTTCCTGCTGCCAATTGCATGTTCAGCTGCGCAAGGCTAAAAGAAGACAAAAGCTGCAAGGAGGCTGTTTGTTATTTGGTTAAACTGTCAACAGAATATTAGCTGTAATTTGTGTTGAACAGTACCTTGGAAAATATAAATAACCATTGTGTTTCCTCACTCTCTGTATAACTAAAGTTTAAAATAGTCTCCATTTTGCTATATTGTTCATCAACTGTCTGATTGACTGCATAAGCAATAACAAAATAGATCACAGTTCAGTTGGTCGAATGAAACTGTTGCCTGACCTTAGAGGAACAAATACAAAGCAAATATATTTAGTGACAATTGAATGGGTTGCATTTGGCCTGTGAACTTCATATCCATTTCAGAACTACCGGGATTATACATTCCACAAAAAAAACTTAGTGCAATAATAATCAGGAAATAACAAACCTCACTATTACTCTGCTAGTTTTATAGCATTTTCAAGATATTGACCAGCCGTGCTTGAAATTATCACTCCTCCTCTTGCAAACATTGATTAGAAAGAGTGCAACATGAAGCAAGGAAAAGGGGACAATGAGAAAAGCATCGAAACAGAAAGAAAATTAGAAAATGAGCACATATATACATTAAAAGTATTTGTCTGCTGAAAATATTTAATACTGCACATCATTGCAACTGTGTTCATTTAATATGCTCTCTTAATATATATTTAAATTCATTCATTATAGATTTTTATAATAATGACCTTTACCATAAAAAGTGATTTTAGTTTTTTTTTAAGTATAGGATTGTAAATGCTTTCCTTCAGTGCAAAGTAAACACATTATCATTTATCATTCAGAACTGCCATGGTTAATATTTTTGTCTAGATTAGGTTTATAAACTAGTTCAACTTGTTTTCTGAACCATTGTCACAAAATGTGAATCGCTTGTTTCACCTAATTGGAAGACCAGAGAGTGGGCTGAATTTTACCAGCCTCTTGACACCGCGAGTCACGGAGGGGTGGGGTGCGGTAAAACTCTGTGGGAAGAGGCCAGCCTCAACCCCTCGACATTGAGAAGGACCCGCTGCATATTACCGGCAACAGGGGGACCTCGGTGCGGGCCCCCCCACCCCCCACCCCCCACCCCCCTGCTGCTTGGCGGCAGGCCCGTCAGCTAAATATGTAAATTAACAATAATGAGATGTAATTTTTAATAATTCTTTCATCCAATGCTGGCTATGCCAGCATTTATTGCCCATCCCTAATTGACCTTGAGAAGGTGGTGGTGAGCTGCCTTCTTGAACCACTGCAGTCCATGTGAGTTAGGTACACCGACATTGCTGTTAGGAAAGGAGTTCCAGAATTTTGACCCAATGACAGTGAAGGAACGGCGAAATAGTTCCAAGTCAGGATGATGTGTGACTTGGAGGGGAACTTGTAGGTGGTGGTGTTCCCATACATTTTCTGCCCTTGTCCTTCTAGATTGTAGAGGTCATGGGTTTGGAAGGTGCTGTCTAAGGAGCCTTGGTGCGTTGCTGCAGTGCATCTTGTAGATGGTACACACTGCTGCCACTGTGTGTCGCTAGTGGAGGGTGTGGATGGGGTGCCAATCAAGTGGACTGCTTTGTCCTGGATGGTATCAAGCTTCTTGAGTGTTGTTGGAGCTGCACCCATCCAGACAAGTGGAAAGTATTCCATCACACTCCTGACTTGTGCCTTGTAGATGGTGGACAGGCTTTGGGGACTCAGGAGGTGAGTTACTCGCCGCAGGATTCCTAGCCTCTGACCTGCTCTTATAGCCACGGCATTTATATGGCTACTCCAGTTCAGTTTCTGGTCAATGGTAGCTCCTAGGATGTTGATAGTGGGGGATTCAGCGATGGTAATGCCATTGAATGTCAAGGTGAGATGGTTAGATTCTCTCTTGTTGGAAATGGTCATTGCCTGGTACTTGTGTGGCATAAATGTTACTTGCCACTTATCAGCCCAAGCCTGGATATTGTCCAGGTCTTGCTGCATTTCTGCAGGGACTGCTTCAATATCTGAGGAGTCGTAAATGGTGCTGAACATTGTGCAATCATCAGCGAACATCCCCACTTCTGAACTTATGATTGAAGGAAAGTCATTGATAAAGCAGCTGAAGATGATTGGGCTTCAGACACTACCCTGAGGAACTCTTGCATTGATGTCCTGGAGCTCAGATGATTAACCTCCAATAACCACAACCATCTTCCTTCGCGCTAGGTAAAACTCCGACTAGCGAAGGCTTTTCCCCCGATTCCCATTGACTTCAGTTTTGCTCGGGCCCCTTAATGCCAAACTCGGTCAAATGCTGCCTTGATGTTAAGGGCAGTCACTCTCACCTCACCTCTTGAGTTCAGTTCTTTTGTCCATGTTTGAACCAAAGCTGGAATGAGGTCAGGAGCTGAGTGGCCCTGGCGGAACCCAAACTGAGCGTCACTGAGCAGGTTATTGCTAAGCAAGTGCCGCTTGATGGCAGTGTTGATGACACCTTTCATCACTTTACTGATGATTGAGAGTAGACCGATGGGGTGATACTTGGCCGGGTTGGACTTGACCTGCCTTTTGTGTACAGGACATACCTGGGAAAATTTCCACATTGCTGGATAGATGCCAGTGTTGTAGCTGTACTGGAACAGCTTGGCTAGGGGTGTGGCAGGTTCTGGAGCACAGGCCTTCAGTACTACTGCCGGAATATTGTCAGGGCCCATAGCCTTTGCAATATCCAGTGCCTTCAGTTGTTTCTTGATCTCATGTGGAGTGAATTGAATTGGCTGACGTCTGACATCTGTGATGCTGGGGAGTTCAGGAGGAGGCCGAGATAGATCATAAACGCGGCACTTCTGGCTGAAGATTGTTGCAAATGCTTCTGCCTTATCTTTCGCACTGATGTGTTGGGCTCCCCCATCATTGAGGATGGGGATATTTGTGGAGCCACCGCCTCCAGTTAGTTGTTTAATTGTCCACCACCATTCACGGCTGGATGTGGCAGGACTGCAGAGCTTAAATCTGATTTGTTGGTTATGGGATCGCTTAGCTCTGTCTATCGCATGCTGCTTACACAGTTTGGCATGCAGATAGTCCTGTGTTGTAACTTCACCAGGTTGACACCTCATTTTGAGGTATGCCTGGTGCTGTTCCTGGAATGCCCTCCTGCACTCTTCATTGAACCAGGAAATAAACTTACCTGTAGGCGGCGGCCATCCCACACCGATTATATGGCCGCCATTCCCCCTTTGCGTGCCTTTGGAACTCCATGCAGAGTTCCGAGGTGAGAACCTGGTGGGGAGGGGGAGGGATAACATTTTCAGAGCGAGAGGGGTAGCGGAGTGGGGAAAACAATTTTTATCGTTTGTGTGAATGGTGGGATGGGGTTGAACGGCAAATAATAGAAGGTTGCAGGGGAAAGTTCGGGTAGAGAATAAAGCGATTTTTGTCAATGAGGGCCAATTAAATGACCATTGGCACGGTTGGGGAAGGGTCTCCATAATTGCTTATTTAATAAAAATCTGCACTACTGTACCTTTATAAATTTATATCTGTGTTAAAGGCTTAAAGCCCTTTAAACATGGCACCGGCACCTGCGCAGTGGTGCTGCACACTGGGCGTACAGCGGCTGCCTCCTTTACCTCATTGTGGGCGGCCACTCCGCCCCCTCTATTTAAATGAGCCCCTGTGCGTAATATCACGAAGGCTCTTCCGTGTCGGAAGTCTACCAATTTCAAAGCGCACTGTTGCGCGCGACTAAAATTTAGCCCAGTGTCTTTGCTTGGCTGTATTAAGGCCTCCCTTCTTTGGTTCTGATAAGGGCATTCATCTTGTTAATTGAATAACATAGAATTTGCAGCATCTGATAGATCATAGTTTTCCTCTTCTAAATGCTAGCAAGTCGTCTGTGAATGCCCAGTATTTTCTGTTATTTGAGCATGGCGCATTCAGCGGTAATATGGACAAGGTATTATTAAAATATTGTTCTCAGGATATGGCTGATGTTGGCAAGGTTGCATTTCTGGCCTGTCTCTAGTGGCTCTGAGAAGGCGGTGGTGGGTCTGCTCCATGAATTGTTGCATAGCAGCATGAGGTACAGAATTCCAGGATATTGATTCAGCAACAAGGAAGATACAATGATAGACGCCCAAATCAAGATGTTGAATGACTTGGAGAGGAACCTGAGGTGATCGTAAAACAAAAGTGTAAAATGCTGCAGATACTGGAAATCTGAAATAAAACCAGAAATGCTGAAAAGCCTCAGAAGGTCAGGCAGCATCTGTGGAGAGAGAAACAGAGTTAATGTTTCAGGTGACCTAAACATTCGATGACCTTTCATCAGAACTGAGAGATGTTTGAGATGAATAGCTTTTAAGCAAATACAGGGCCAGGGTAAAGAGGAGCAGGGAAAGAAGAAATGTGAAAGGTCTGTGATAGGGCTGAGGGTAGGAGAGATTAACTGACAAAAGGGGCAATGGTGATAATGGGGCAAGTATAGAAACATAAGATGGGTCTAGAGGAGGTGTGCTGGAGATTGCTGCAACATGTTTTATTTCCAATGTAATAGAGAAGACAAATTGACATATACAAAATGTGATTTTGTATAACAGATGCTGGTAATTAGGCATTAGTGTATTAAGTTCATTTCTCCTGGATGGGCAAATAAGCAACATTAAGAAAGGAACAAAATCAGCTGGGACACAAAGCAAGAAATTGGTGACTTCCAATAAAATAGTTTTGGCTTTGGGACAGCAATTAAACTGTAAAAAGGCAGATGTTGTCCAGTAATTTATGCTTCTTTGGTTATTGAGTGGTAGAAGTTTTTCAGGTTTCTACAACACCAGATGTAACAGATGGTTTCAGTTGTTAGCGCAGTTATTTATTTTTGTGGAGAAGCTTAGGTTTTGTACAGACAACCCATAATAGAGAATGTAAATTATTGTCAGGCAGGCCCCGGCAAGGGGCTGGGCTGGGTGTTGAGGGTGGGGGTGGTTCTTGCCGTGCGGACAGCCATCGCTGCCGAGAGGGGCCTCTTGGGGGCATGGATTGCCCCCAGAGGAGGGACACCTCCCAAGCTGGCTAGGAGGCCGCCAGCTCTCAACAGGCAGTGTCTCCACATGGTGGCAGGCTCCTCCGACTCCAGTAAAATTGGAGCAGAGGTGGGAAGCTGCCAATGGCCACTTAAGGGTCTCAATTGGCCTGAGGTAGGGAAGGCCTTCCCCGCCCCAGACAAAATGGCAGGGGACCAGGACAATGTTGGGGATGCCACCCGCTGCCACCCCTTGCCATATTGTGTGCCCCCCCCCCCCCACCTCTGTTCCCATCTCCAACATAAAATCCTGGCCATAGAGGACACATTATTTAGTGATGACATAGTTAAAGAAATAAAAGCAGAGATTCTTTGACAGGGAAAGAACCTACTGATGGCACAAAGGGTCTATAGGGGCATGGGCATCCACCAACAAATCCATTCAATATTCAAGGGGCACTGACTGTGAAAGAATGTCACAAGAGAATGTATAATCTGAAAAGTGTTGTTGAAGTGAAACTACAAAATAATAGAAAACCACAATAACAATATTATAGAAAGTCAAAAGCCACTGAGGAAATATCTTTCACAATCATGGACGATGAATCCAAAACTTTTCAATCTAAGGGATGACACAGTTTGTCATCAGTCTGCTGATAAATTTGCTAAGTAATAAAACATTGTTTGCTGTCCCTTGCATATAATTTAATGAGTAACTTTCATTTCTTCAATTGTCTTATTGCATATATAACATTTCTTACATAGTTTAAAATCTAATATTATAAGCTGCTTCTTACAATAGACATTTGCACTCCGTAAAGGAATTCTCATCAGATCAATCTCTTACATTTCTTTTGTCCTGTCAAAGCAGTTTCAATTTTCCATGATTCCTCACTTTGCCTATTGCAGAAGTTCCAATGTCTCATTGGAATAACATTCTCAGTAATAATATATCATAGAACATTACAGCGCAGTACAGGCCCTTTGGCCCTCGATGTTGCGCTATCAATTAGTTGTTCTCGCTCCCTTAGTTTCCAAGTATAATGAAATCACCTTTTTAAGTAACTTTATCTGTTTTTCAAAAATACATCTGCTTCTCCACATGTATCAGTAACTTTAGCACACTTTCACTCCTCAGGCTGAATTTAGTGAGCCCACTGTGGGTCCCGGAAGTGGACCCAGGAGTGGGCACCGTTCCCACTCGTCACGTGGGTGGCTGCCACACCGCGATCACACAGCAGGCGGCCACTTTGCATAATGGAGGTGCAGGACTCTAAATATGTATCAGTTTCTTTTGGCGGACATTTTATTTTTACACTTTATCTAAATCGATATTTTGAAATAATTTTAGCATTGAAAGCGGAGAATATAAGCAACACAAAAAAAAATGCGATGAGCAACACAAATTACACCATGACCTTAGAAATTCTTTAGCAAGAGTTAAAAAAAGTGTAAAAGGTTTAGTAAAGACAGTCCTAGCTTGATGTAAGCCTCCAAGGTTTAATTCAAATGGAGAACACCTCAGGCTATTTGAAAAAATACATTTATTAGTTCTCTGAACTGCATAAATAAGAAATCTATCATGCTGAAATATTGTAGATATAAATCCACATTTCAAAACTATTTTGTCCAGCTAGTATGAGAAAGAACTCAATGAAAGTCTTCTCATATTAAGGTTGCAATTTAAAATTGTTAGTAAAGGACTCTCATCATGCTCATCACGTCTTTCTAGGTTTACTTGTATTTTATGAGTTGTCAGAGAAGATTACAAACTGCATACATGCTGGTCTGTGTCACAATATACTTATCAAAACTATTCACACATCATCTGGAGAAGCATGATTCTTGTAGTAATAATATAAAACAAAATTGTCTCCCAAGGCAATCCTCACAGCAAGTCAGACTGTTTTCTTTTGCCATGGACCCAATAAGCCCTGACAGCAATCATCATTCCCAATCCTTTGAAACGGTGAGACCTTCCGCTTCCTTGAACCAGGATTCTGTCTATCTCTTCCTATAGCTTTCCTGATACATTTTTGTCTCTCTCTTTTCATTCAGTTTAACAGAGATTATGTATTTTCTTCTCTACCTTTACCTCTGGAAAGGATCTTGATCTTTCTTTCTCCTCTCCCCATTCTCTGGTCCACAACACTATTAAAATAAATCAAACCAGGACTTTCCTCAGTGACATGACTTATGTGTGCATTGCAATTGCACTCCTCTTCTTCCTTTATTTCCCTTTTCCTCATCCTCTCTTCCTTCATTTATCTCACTCCTATTTGTGGGTCTCACTGCATAAATTCACTGCTGCATTTGCCTACATAACCACAGTGATGACACTTAAAAAATAATGAAATAAAAACAAGAAATGCTGGAACCACTCAGCAGGTCTGGCAGCATCTGTGAAAAGAGAAGCAGAGTTAACGTTTCGGGTCAGTGACCCTTCTTCGGAACTGACAAATATTAGAAAAGTCACAGGTTATAAGTAGGTGAGGTGGGGGTGGGGCAAGAGATAACAAAGGAGGTCGAGATTGGACCAGGCCACATAGCTGACCAAAAGGTCACGGAGCAAAGGCAAACAATATGTTGATGGTGTGTTGAAAGACAAAGCATTAGTACAGATTAGGTGTTAATACACTGAATATTGAACAGTAGCAAGTGCAAACCTGAAAAAAAACAGTGGGTAAGCAAACTGAACAAACTAAGATGAAATGAAATAAATGCAAAAAAAAGATTGTAAAAAATGTAAAAAAGAATGTAAAAAAAAAGGAAGAAAAAATAACTAAAAATGAAAGTAAAATGGGGGGCTGTCATGCTCTGAAATTATTGAACTCAATGTTCAGTCCGGCAGGCTGTAGTGTGCCTAATCGGTAGATGAGATGCTGTTCCTCGAGCTTGCGTTGATGTTCACTGGAACACTGCAGCAATCCCAGGACAGAGATGTGAGCATGAGAGCAGGGGGGAGTGTTGAAATGGCAAGCAACCGGAAGCTCAGGGTCCTGCTTGCGGACTGAGCGGAGATGTTCCGCAAAGCGGTCACCCAGTCTGCGCTTGGTCTCCCCAATGTAGAGGAGACCACACTGTGAGCAGCGAATACAGTATACTACATTGAAAGAAGTACAAGTAAATCGCTGCTTCACCTGAAAAGAGTGTTTGGGGCCTGGGATAGTGAGGAGAGAGGAGGTAAATGGGCAGGTATTACACCTCCTGCGATTGCAGGGGAAGGTGCCATGGGACGGGGACGAGGTGGTGGGGGTAATGGAGGAGTGGACCAGGGTGTCGCGGAGGGAACGATCCCTTCGGAATGCTGACAGGGGAAGGGAGGGGAAGATGCGACTGGTTGTGGCATCACGCTGGAGGTGGCGGAAATGGCGGAGGATGATCCTTTGGATATGGAGGCTGATGGGGTGAAAAGTGAGGACAAGGGGAACCCTGTCACGGTTCTGGGAGGGAGGGGAAGGGGTGAGGGTAGAGGTGCGGGGAATGGGCCGGACACGGTTGAAGGCCCTGTCAACCACAGTGGGGGGAAATCCTCGGTTGAGGAAAAAGGAGGTCATATCAGAAGCACCGTCATGGAAGGTAGCATCATCAGAGCAGATGCGTCGGAGATGGAGAAACTGGGAGAATGAATTGGGTGTAAAGCACTTTGCTATATTCTGAGGAAATAAAAGGTGCAATTTAAATGCAATTTTTTTTTAAAAGTTACACTTATTTTCAAAATATAAATGAATCTGGCCAAGTTAAATGAAAATTGCACACTGCACAAAATGGGCCAGGATGCAATATGCATATCTACTCAGTTTCCAGGCTACCATTTGCCCATTCCACACCGGCATACCATAGACATGTGGAATGGAAAATACACCCTACCAAGGATTGTTTAAGTCCAGATGGATGACAGGTGATCTGGGAGTCAAAATGGAAGTGCTTCAACATAAATGAGGACTTGCATTTTCTGCAGTGAGTAATATTCTGACTTTGCACCATGATTGGAAATCACATCTGTCCACAATTGTCCAATAGTTAAGGCTCCACACAGCAAACACAGCAAATAGTTTTTCAGATGTTTTTTCTTTTATATGCACATGACTCAGGACTTGACATTTTAGGCAAATAATACACTGCACAGATCTTATAAAGCATAATTTAAAAAAAATATTTAATAAAATTTGCAAGCGTTTTGTTTCTTCAAACAATACCGACCGGTAGTTGTATGACACCACACAAGCAAAGGTGATAGACTCTTTGAGAAAACAATATACCAAAGAACAACAAATTGCATTTAGAAAAGAAAATACAACATAAATTACTTTTTGACAGGGTTACCTACATACCCAGCCTGCTATCAGTAGTATTTTAAACACTTTCTGCATGCTTGACGCAGTATGACAAACATCCTCGGAGACTTTGAAATTCTAACACTCCTCTTCAGTTTTGATGGCTGGTACATGCAGCAAAGAATTCAAATGCTTACTTTCAGCCACACCCTGGCTGAGGAATTAGATTTGTCTGGCACCTAAGCACCTGCACAAGTGCATTGGCTGCCAAATTGAAAGGCGGAACTTCTAAGAGTGCTGGACACCGACCTGAAACAGATATTTGGTACCTTGACTATACAAATCAAGGTTCTAATGACAATTTTAAGAGCATGAGTCGAGTCACTAACTGGGATGCGCACGGACCCTGCATGCTCTGTTCAGTTGCTCAGCTTTTGCAGCGGTCCAACCAGTGCTCTTTAAAGGGAAGTATATAGTTTTATAGTTTCATTTCATGTGATGCAAGAGTGCTCTACAAAGGTACTGCTGGCTGCCTGGGCTCCGCCCACCACCCCCCACCCCCACCCCCAACCTCCCAGCTCCTCCTCTGGTTCATCTCCTTCCCCCAACTCCTGCAGGCTGGATCAGTGTTGGAGCTGGTCAAACATCCTAAGGCCCTGACTGGTGGGTTGCATTGAAAGGCCAAATTGGCAGCCAGAGACTTCTGATGTGCAGCCTATTTTAGCACCGGAACTGGCACTACCTGCCTCCATTTCTCCACTCCCAAACTTTAATTTTTGTTTCATTCACTGAGCAGTCACCCACATCAGCAGCCATGATGGAACATGCAACCCTTAAATGTGTTTCAACAATGACACGGACTAGTTCCAATGCTATCAGATAAAAAATGAAATTGCAATGACTGACAAGGTTTCAAAGACTTGCTTCTCACAGACCTTGAAGACATATGCAAAAATGTAGAAACTTAATCAGAAAAGAGTAAGATAATGAGACACATTTTATTTATTTATTTTTTATTTAGAGATACAGCACTGAAACAGGCCCTTCGGCCCACCGAGTCTGTGCCGACCATCAACCACCCATTTATACTAATCCTACACTAATTCCATATTCCTACCACATCCCCACCTGTCCCTATATTTCCCTACCACCTACCTATACTAGGGGCAATTTTATAATGGCCAATTTACCTATCAACCTGCAAGTCTTTGGCATGTGGGAGGAAACCGGAGCACCCGGAGGAAACCCACGCAGACACAGGGAGAACTTGCAAACTCCACACAGGCAGTACCCAGAATTGAACCCGGGTCGCTGGAACTGTGAGACTGCGGTGCTAACCACTGCGCCACTGTGCCGCCCAGCACTATGCTACAACAATACACAACACTATTCTGCTGATTTTTGGTGTTTGTTTCCTCAAACATAGCAGTCAGAAACCACCTTGGTATTAATGAAGGAGAAATATTGTAATTCCTAGTAGAACTGGAAGAAAGAATTCCAGTTCCTTTTGTGACTGGAAAAGCTCACAATGTAAAAGGACTGAGATGCGGTCTAACAAATTTCCAGTCAGATTTTCACTTGGATGCATCTGATTTATGCCTGAAAAGCAGGTAGACCTGAGCGGAAAATCTGTGGCACTGTTTCAAATGGTATCCATGAGTTTTGTTAATTCTGATCATTCCACCCAGCTTGTCAAATTTAATCTGCAGAGATCCAAGTAACTATTAGGAAGGGAGGATCATCTACTCAGCATGGAGGTGTTCTGAAGCTGCCAACGAATAGTTAAAGAATGTCACCAGTTCACCACCAGCAAGCCCTTTCATCTCAGAGAATCGCTGTTACAATTGTGGGAATGATTAATGAGAAAATATCTCGGCATATTTTGTACAGGCCTAAATAAAAGAAACATCTCTTATTTATCTCCTCTTCACTATGGACGTCCAATCGCTCTACACCTCCATCTCCGACCAGGATGGTTTGAGGGCTCTCCGCTTCTTCCTGGAACAGAGGCCCAACCAGTCCCCATCCACCACCACCCTCCTCCGCCTGGCTGAACTTGTTCTCACATTGAACAACTTCTCCTTCTACTCCATGCACTTCCTTCAAGTAAAAGGTGTCGCTATGGGTACCCGCATGGGTCCTAGTTATGCCTGTCTTTTTGTGGGATATGTCGAGCATTCTTTGTTCCAGTCCTACTCAGGCCCCCTCCCCCAACTCTTTTTCCGGTACATTGATGACTGTATCGGTGCCGTTTCCTGCTCCCGCCCCGAACTAGAAAACTTTATCAACTTTGCTTCCAATTTCCACCCTTCTCTCACCTTTACATGGTCCATCTCTGACACTTCCCTTCCCTTCCTCGACTTCTCTGTCTCCATCTCTGGGGATAGGTTGTCTACCAATATCCATTATAAGCCCACTGACTCCCACAGCTACCTCGACTACACTTCTTCACACCCTACCTCCTGTAAGGACTCCATTCCATTCTCCCAGTTTCTCCGTCTCCGACGCATCTGCTCTGATGATGCTACCTTCCATGACGGTGCTTCTGATATGACCTCCTTTTTCCTCAACCGAGGATTTCCCCCCACTGTGGTTGACAGGGCCCTCAACCATGTCCGACCCATTCCCCACACCTCTACCCTCACCCCTTCCCCTCCCTCCCAGAACCATGACAGGGTTCCCCTTGTCCTCACTTTTCATCCCACCAGCCTCCATATCCAAAGGATCATCCTCCGCCATTTTCGCCACCTCCAGCGTGATGCCACTACCAGTCGCATCTTCCCCTCCCTTCCCCTGTCAGCATTCTGAAGGGATCGTTCCCTCCGCGACACCCTGGTCCACTCCTCCATTACCCCCACCACCTCGTCCCCGTCCCAGGGCACCTTCCCCTGCAATCGCAGGAGGTGTAATACCTGCCCATTTACCTCCTCTCTCCTCACTATCCCAGGCCCCAAACACTCTTTTCAGGTGAAGCATCGATTTACTTGTACTTCTTTCAATGTAGTATACTGTATTCGCTGCTCACAGTGTGGTCTCCTCTACATTGGGGAGACCAAGCGCAGACTGGGTGACCGCTTTGCGGAACATCTCCGCTCAGTCCGCAAGCAGGACCCTGAGCTCCCGGTTGCTTGCCATTTCAACACTCCCCCTGCTCTCATGCTCACATCTCTGTCCTGGGATTGCTGCAGTGTTCCAGTGAACATCAACGCAAGCTCGAGGAACAGCATCTCATCTACCGATTAGGCACACTACAGCCTGCCGGACTGAACATTGAGTTCAATAATTTCAGAGCATGACAGCCCCCCCATTTTACTTTCATTTTTAGTTATTTTTTCTTCCTTTTTTTAACATTCCTTTTTACATTTTTTACAATCTTTTTTTGCATTTATTTCATTTCATCTTAGTTTGTTCAGTTTGCTTACCCACTGTTTTTTTCAGGTTGTTTTTCTTCAGGTTTGCACTTGCTGCTGTTCAATATTCAGTGTATTCACACCTAATCTGTACTAATGCTTTGTCTTTCAACACACCATTAACATATTGTTTGCCTTTTCTCCGTGACCTTTTGGTCAGCTATGTGGCCTGGTCCAATCTGCACCTTCTCCTTTGTTATCTCTTGCCCCACCCCCACCTCACTTGTTTATAATCTGTGACTTTTCTAATATTTGTCAGTTCCGAAGAAGGGTCACTGACCCGAAACGTTAATTCTGCTTCTCTTTCCACAGATGCTGCCAGACCTGCTGAGTGACTCCAGCATTTCTTGTTTTTGTTTCAGATTTCCAGCATCCGCAGTATTTTGCTTTTATCTCTTATTTATACTCTGGTGTCTTCTATTGATCAATCACTGTTTTAAAAAGAAAATTTCCATTTTAAAGTTTCAAGTATGATGGAAAGGACAGCAAATTCAAACTTTATTCAGTTATGCAGGTCATGCAACAAGTGACCAAGATAAAAAAACATCAAGTGAACGCATTCAGAAGATCCAATTATGTAAGATTCCTGAAGGACTTGATTGTGGGCTCTCAATGTTCAAACAAGTATTGGAAGTAATTTGCTGAACAGTAATTCCCTGGCAGCAGATGGCATATACATGACCACATATTTCTCAACCGTCCTCAAATAATGATCACTGTTCTGCTGTTATGAAGCCTCACTTAATCGTGACTATTTTTAATTCTGGGCTCTTGTGCATCTCTGATTTTAATCGCTCCACCATTGGTGGCTGCACCTTCAGTTGCCTGGGCCCCAAGCTCTGGAATACCCTCCCTACACTTCTGCCTCTCGCCTCACTTTCTTGCTTTAAGACACTCCTTAAAACCTGCCTCTTTGATCAAGCTTTTGGTCATCTGACCGAATATGTCCTTTGGTGGCTGAGTGTCCTTCTTTGTTTTATAATGCTCCTGTGAAGTGCCTTGGGACATTTTATTACATTTATGGTGCTATATAAATATAAATTGTTGTTGTTTGTGTGGAGTTGGTGGTGGAACATCCACCTGACATGTATGTATTGCCCCTCTCTGGTACCTCAACATTTGGAAAGGAAAGCAGAGCCAAGACTAAATGATCTGTTAAAAACAGTGCGCCTTGACCAAGCATAACTTAGTATTCAATATGTTTCAATATTTCCCCAATTAGCATCTGGCTGCAGTAGCATTACGGTTATTTAACAGTACTAGTAATTTAGTGGCGTGGACCAATGATCTTAAGTTATAATACTACGGCATCAGCTGGGGAATTTAAATTCTGTTAATTAAGTAAATCTGCAATGAAAAGCTAGGGCTGAATTTCGTCAGCAGGGGTCCCGGTGCTGGGCTGCAAAGGTGAGGGGAACCTTGCCTCGGCCTGTTGAAGCCCCCCCCCACCCTGCCCCCGGCAGGATTCAATGGCGCGCACGCACTTAAGTGCCTGGCATTGGGAACCCCAACCCTTTAAGGACAGGGATCCCACCTCCAAGAGCTGCCAGCCAATCAGAGGATCAGCAGCTCAGTAGTATCAGCAGCGCCACCAGGTGGCCACTACCAGTACTACAAGAGGCCTGGGAGCAGCCCAGTACTGGAGACCCAAGATAATTCAAGCTTAATCACTGGCGCCAGTTCAGCAGGCCCCGGTGATGGGGACATGGAGAGTAGGCTTTGGAAGTTGTTGGGGGGGGGGGTGGGGGAGTTTGTTACCGGAGGGGCCCTCTCTGGGCCACAGATTGCCGCGTGGGGGAGGCCACCCACTGCTGGTTTAATACAGCAGTGGCAGGAAGAGGCTATTAAGTGGTGACTGATCGGCCACTTTAGTGTCTCAATTAGCCTCTGGGCAGAAAGGCTGTCGTCGGCCTTTCCCACCACCGACTTAATCGCAGTGCGATGGGAAGGCGATGGGCCCTCCATCCCCCACCTCCCATCGCAATTCTATTGGCTGCCCCCAGTGTCCTAGTCCATCTCTGGGGAGCCCATTAAATCCAGCCCCTAGTATCAGTCATGGTCACCATGAAACTACTATATTGTTGTTAAAAGTCGAACTGGTTCACTAATGTCCTTTAGGGAAAGAGATCTGCTGTCCTTACTTGATCCAGCCTAGATGTGACTCCAGACCCACAATAATGTGGTTGACTCTTAACTGCCCTCTGAAATGGCCTAGCAAGCCACTTAGTTGTATCAAAGCATTACAGAAAAGCAATAAGAATAAAAGTGGACAGACCACCCAGCATCAACCTAGGTGCTGGATGCAACAAAAGCGTACACAACCCAGTCAACCCTACAAAGTCCTCCTCACTAACATCTGGTGACTTGTCCCACAGATTAATCAAAAACCTTGCCGCACCCCTAGCCAAGCTTTTCCAGTACAGCTACAACACTGGCATCGACCTGGCAATGTGGAAAATTGACCTGGTATGTTCTGTACGCAAAAAGCGGGTCAAGTCCAACCTAGCCAATTACCGTCCCATCAGTCTACTCTCAATCATCAGTAAAGTGATGGAAGGTTTCATCAGCAGCGGCAACAAGCAGCACTTGCTTAGCAATAACCTGCTCAGTGATGCTCAGTTTGGGTTCCACCAGAGCCACTCAGCTCCTGACCTCATTACAGCCTTGGTTCAAACATGGATAAAAGAGCTGAGCTCAAGAGGCGAGGTGAGAGTGACTGCCCTTGACATCAAGGCAGCATTTGATTGAGTATGGCATCAAGGAGCCCGAGCAAAACTGAAGTCAATGGGAATCAGGGGAAAACCCTTCGCTGGTTGGAGTCATACCGAACGCAAAGGAAGATGGTTGTGGTTGTTGGAAGTCAATCATCGGAGCTCCAGGACATCACTGCAGGAGTTGCTCAGGGTAGTGTCCTAGGCCCAACCATCTTCAGCTGCTTCATCAATGACCTTCCTTCAATCATAAATTCAGAAGTGGGATGTTCGCTGATGATTGCACAATGTTCAGCACTATTCACGACTCCTCAGATACTGAAGCAGTCCGTGTAGAAATGCAGCAAGACCTGGACAATATCCAGGCTTGGGCTGATAAGTGGCAAGTAACATTTGCGCCACACAAGTGCCAGGCAAATGACCATCTCCAACAAGAGAGAATCTAAGCATCTCCCCTTGACATTCAATGGCATCGCACTGCATCCCCCACTATCGACATTCTAGGGGCTACCATTGACCAGAAACTGAACTGGAGTAGCCATATAATACCGGGGCTACAAGAGCAGGTCAGAGGCTAGGAATCCTGCAGTGAGTAACTCACCTCCTGATTCCCCAAAGCCTGTCCACCATCTACAAGATGCACTGCAGCAATACATCAAGGCTCCTTAGACAGCTTCTTCCAATCCTGTGACCTCTACCAAATAGAAGGACAAGGGCAGCAAATGCATTGGAACATCACCACCTGCAAGTTCCCCTCCAAGTCACACACCATCCTGACTTGAAACTATATCGCCGTTCCTTCACTGTCGCTGGGTCAAAATCCTGGAACTCCCTTCCTAACAGCACTGTGGGTGTACCTACCTCACATGGACTTCAGCGGTTCAAGAAGGTAGCTCACTACCACCTTCTCAAGGGCAATTAACGATGGGCAATAAATGCTGGCCTAGCCAGCGATGCTCACATCCCATGAATGAATAAAAAAAAAACTAGCTATACTCATAGAATCATGCTTTTCAGAGAACATCTCAGACTCCTCCATATCAACCCCTGGATATGGTCTGTCCCACTGGAAGGACAAACACAGCACAGTGACATACAGTCAGGAGAGAGTAACCCTGGGAGTCCACAACATTGACTCTGCTCTCCATCAAGTCTCATGACATAAGGTCAAATATGGGCCAGGAATCTCCCTGCTGATTACTACATGCTGTCCTCCCACAGCTAATGAATCAGTACTCCTCCATGTTGAAAATCACATAAGAAGTATTGAGGGTAGCAAGGATACATGAATCTCTCTTGGTGGGTAACTTCAATGTCCATCACTGAGAGTGGCTTGGTAGAATCACTACTGACTGAGCTGGTCCAGCCCGAAGGGCATAGCTGCCTGACTGGTCCTGCAGCAGGTGCTGAGAGAACCAATACAAGATCCAAAATCTATTTGACCTTGTTTTTGCCAATCTACCTGTCACAGATGGATCTATCCATGACAGTATTAGAAGTGATCACCGTACAGTCCTTGTGGAGACAAAGTCCCATCTTTAGACTGAGGATGCATTCCACTGTGTTGTGTGGCACTATTACTCTGCTAATTGGAACAAATTCAGAACAGATCTAGCAGCTCAAAGCTGGGCATCCATGAGCAATTTGGGTCATCAGCAGCAGAATGGTATACCTCCACAATCTGTAACCTCATGGCCTGTCATAGCCTTCTCTCTTACCATAACCATCAAGCCAAGGGATCAAACCTGGTTCAATAAAGAGTGCAGGAGAGCATGTCAGGAGTAGCACCCTGCATGCCTAAGTATGAGGTGACAACCTGGTGAAGCTATAACACAGGAAAAATGCATGCTAAACAGTGGAAGCAACATGAAATAGTCAGAGCTAAGTGATTCCACAACCAACGGATCAGATCAAAGCTCTGTAGTCCTGTCACATCCAGTCATGTATGGTGGGGGATAGCTAAGACAACTAACAGGAGGATGAAGCTCCATGAACATCCCCAGCCTCAATGATATTGGAGCCCAGCACATGAATGCAAGACAAGACTGAATCATTTGCAACCATCTTCAGCCAGAAGTGCCAAGTGGATGATCCATTTTGGATTTCTCTTGAGGTTCCCACCATCACAGAAGTCAGTCTTCAGCCAATTCCATTCACTCAATGTGACATCAAGAAATGGATGAGCACACTGGATACGGCTATGGGCCCAACAACATCCTGATTATAGTGATGAAGGCCTGTGCTCCAGAATTAGCCATGCCTTTATCCAAGCTGTTTCAGTACAGCTAATACACTGGCATCTACCCTATAAAGTGAAAAATTGCCCAGATATGTCTTGTTCACAAGAAGCAGGACAAATCTAATCCGGCCAATTACCACCCTGTCAACCTACTCTCAATCAGCAACAAAGTGATGGAAAGTGTAGTCAACATTGCTAATAAGTGACACTTGTTCAGGAATGATATTGGGAAATATTCTTCATGAAAAGGGCAGTAAAAGTTTGGAACCCTCTTCCGCAAATGGCAATTAATGCAAGATCAATTGCTAATTTTAAAACCTGTTAGCCAAAGGTATTCAGGGACATGGGGCAATGGCGAGTATATGGAGATAGGTCGCAGATCAGTCATGATCTCAGTGAATGGCAGAACTGGCTCAAGGAGCTAAATGTTCTACTCCTGTGTTCCTATGAAAGGTCTGGCTTTAATTTTAAAACTATGCCCCCTCGTCCTAGGCTCCCCATCTATCAAAATAGTTTCTCTCTATCTTCCCTATCTGTTCTCCTTAATATCTTGAAAACTTCGATCAAATCACCCTTTAACTTTCTAAATTCCAAGGGATTTAGTTTGCGTAATCACTCCTTGTAACTTAACTTCTCGGAATTCAACACTTGGAATCCAGGTATTAAGCTGGCAAATCTACACTGCACTCGCTCTAAGGCCAATATATCCTTTCTAAGGTGTGGCGCCCAGAGCTACTTATCATGCTCTAGATGTGGTGTAACTAGGGCTTTATATATCTGAAGCGTAACTTCTACCCCCTTGTACTCTAGTCCTCCATATATAAAGGCCAACAGTCCATTAGCCTTTTTGATTATTTTCTATACCTGTTCATGACAATTTAACAATCTATGTACATGGATCCCCAAGTTTCTTTGGACCTTCACTCCTTCTAGCTTTTCAGCATTTAGAAAGTATCCTTTTCTATCCTTTTTAGATCCAACGTGAATGACCTCACATTTGCCCACATTGAAATCATTTGCCACTGTTTTGCCCATTCACTTAATTTATCAATATTTCTTGGTAATTTTATGCTTCCATCTACACTGCTTATAAAGTCACCTATCTTTGTATCATCGGCAAATTTGGATACATGGCTTTCTATTCCATCATCTAAGTCATTGGTAAACACAGTGAATAGTTGAACCCCATCACAGATCCTTGCGGGACGCCATTAGTCACATCCTGCAAATCAGAGTACCTGTCCATGTCTGTCTCCTGTCTCTGGCTTCTGCTACTCAGCCAGGTCAATAATTTGCCTTCAATTCCATGAACTTCCATGAACCTGAAGCTAAAATTCTCCAATGAAGAACTTTATTGAATGACTTCTGGAAGCCCATATAAATCACATCCATTGACATTCCGCTGTCCGCTACTTCAGTCCCCTCTTCACCCATCCCGTAGGTGTTAGCTTCAATTACCCCCATTACCTTTGGGAATTAAGTTTGGATTTTTTTTGTAATTCGACAGTAACGTCCAGTGCCATTTTTAGCTCCATGTTAAGTTTTTACATGAAGGTAAAAGTTAATCAGATATGATGACTAAACTCATGGGATTTTAATTTGTTGATCTGAGTGACTGAACATCAGTAATTAAATGTCATTTCCCTTCTGTTCACTTAGCTGTGAATCTTTGCTTTAAAATGTCAAAATCATGCCATTCAACCATTTAGAAGAGGTTATTGCTTGGAAAAGGGATTTACCAGGAATTTTGAATTTGGACCTGACAATAATTAGATACTTTACATATTCTGTATCAAACAATTTTACTTTGAAATTATGATTTGCAACATTTAAAAAAGTCTCTTTAATGTATTTCATGCATGTTAGTCACAGATTACAGTGTAAAATGCAATTCTTGCAATGATGACTGGAGTGTTTTGCATGGCGGTCAGGAGCCATCCACTGCCCGAAAAGTTGGTGGCAATCCCACCTCGGCCAGGCCTGGGGATACAGTCTAGATTTTACAGTCCTCAGGCTCTGGTCTTAGGCAGGACTTCCACCTCCTTGAGGCAGGAAGTCTCGCCTAATGGAGCTGCTGGCCAATCAGCGGGCTGGCAGATCTTGGTCCCAGCAGCTCCACCATCACTACTGGGACTGCAACCCAGCTTTTACATGAAGAGGAAGGACGACCCCTGAAAAAAGTAGTTTTTTGGGGCCTCCCTGGGGGTGATCGGTCAGGCCCGCAGAGGCAAGGGGAGGTCAGTTAGGGGGGCGGGGGCTGTGTTGGACGTTGGGGATGGTTGGGGCATCAGGGGCGGCCCTCTGTTGGGCACAGGGTGCCTGATCATGACAGGCCCCACCCCCACCCCCCCACCAGGCCATCAGAAATCCACCTACTTTTGTCAGGCAGCTTTTCTCAGGCCTGGGCCGCCTACCTGCCAATGGTAAAATCCCCGTGGCAGTGGGAAGAGGCCCGTAAATGGCCACCAATTGGCCACCTAAGGGCTTTAATTGGCCTGGGGTAGGCGGGCCATTTCCCGCCCCTGTCGATGCCCCGCATAAAATGGCAGCTGAGGCAGGAGTGGGTCCGGAAGGGCCCCTGATCCTCCCACTACATTTAACGTACCACCCCGCACCCCCACCACCAGCCCGCTCTTTACGGGAGGCGAGGAGGTGGGGTGTAAAATTCCAGCCAATATTTGAATCCACAGGAGAAAAAAATTGGGTAAGGCCCCAAAACAGCACAGTGATTGCAATGTGCTATTAACCTCTGTCTGTTTGATCTATGGTGGGCAGCACACAAACTTCATGCTGTCTACTCATTTAAATAATTGCATTATGCAGCCTGCACTGAGCACACTGCTGTGTGGCTTCACGGCTGAATTGGGGCGTGAAATTGTGAGAGGCTAGCACTAGTTCAAGCTAATCTGTGCCACTTGAAGCCAGCATGCACCTTTTAAAGGGAACGTGGATTTTGGCTGCAGCAGGTGCTGGAAGTCATTGTACAAGAGACTTTGTCCTGGCAAAGGCACAGGAATGGCACAAGATAGCAGAGAGTGGGCTCCAAGGTTCTCTGATGCAGCACTGGAGACCTTGGCACAGGAGTTTGGTCGGAGGAGAGAGGTACTTTACCCATCAGGGCCAGGAGGTCCTCCAGACAAACACTGAAAAGGCATTGCGAAGCAGATAGCCGTCACGGTCAATGACAGCAATGTAGCCTTAAGGATCTGACTGCAGACATGAAAGAAGCACAATGATCTCATACAAGCAGTCAAGGTTAGCAAATGCATCTTCAAATGCCACATTCCACCAACAGCACCACTAGCCTCACACTCTGATCAATGCACCACACCCACCCATCACTCACCTACTAACAATTTCTTTAAACCATGACTCCTACCTCACATTCATAGCTCCACTTCACCCTCACACACTTAGCATTTCTGCAAATCTTACACACACCTCACAGCCTGTACACACTGCCAGCTATTCTACCATGACAGCACATCACCCAAACACATTGAATCACATTCACTGACACTTACTTCTCTCCTGCAGGACGAGGT
The DNA here is from genome assembly GCF_036365525.1 of Heterodontus francisci. Taxonomy (NCBI): domain Eukaryota; kingdom Metazoa; phylum Chordata; class Chondrichthyes; order Heterodontiformes; family Heterodontidae; genus Heterodontus; species Heterodontus francisci. The sequence continues at coordinate 36,529,473 of NC_090397.1, forward strand.
GGTGCATAAGCAAGGGAAGCAGCACTAAACCGGGAAGGGGTGAGAATAGGCACGGCTGTATGTTCTCACTCTGATGGAGAAGACAGTGTTTGCCATCAGTGGAGTGGCCATCATTGAGGTCATGGCCAACAGTGGGGTTGAAAGGATTGAAGATGACAGTATGTTCTTATCTAATCACCCTTCTTAGATCCCACATATCCTCATCCCACAATCTCTTCCTGATTCTCAAGTTGTGCATGATGTAAGCTCCCCCTCTTGCTTTCCCCACCTCTCTTCACCACAACCCTATCCTTGTGCCTTTATTTTTTCAGATACTCGAGGAGTGTGACCTGACCAGGTAGTGGTGCAGGTTCGTGAAGTGGGAGAGGAACAAGAGACTAATGATGATGTTACACTGTCACTCGATGTCACACTTGCAGCCACAAGCTCAGATACTGGCACTGCACCTACTTTAGAGGGTATCATTGTAGAGGGTGTATTTAAAGGGGATCTGCATGTGGTGAGTCATTGGGCACAAGTGACCTTCAGCCAGGGCAAGGTGAAAGGGTCACCAGATGCCAGTTCACCAGAGGGCGAGGTCACAGAAACGTTCAACTGCAGAGGACTCAGATGAGGAATTTGATGGGGTGACCTAAAGAAAAAGGTTGATGGATAAGCACAATTAAATGCTTGGCGCATTGGCAGTCCTGTCAGAAAGCCTGCTGTCGCTGTCAAGGAGCATGGAGGAATCTGGTACCAATATAGTACAGGGCTTTGCAAAGAGCTTGGAGCCCATTCTTTCCAGTGTGGAAGTGGATGCCAACTCCTTGAGAACACTTGCAGCCCCAACTATGATGCAGCATCTGATGGCCAATGTCGCAGCTTTCATTGCACCACAAGCAGAAGACACCTGCAATGAAAGCTCTGTATGAAGTAATGCAAGCACGGCTTGGCACCATGCAAGATCAGACTGCTGCCATCATGGCTGCAGATACCAGTGTTCAAAGGGGTTTGCATTGTCTCACAGTATCCAGTAATCAGTCCTCTAATACATCGCTAGGATTGCTGAGGTGCTGCCCTGTGGTAGTGTCTCCATGGAGCAAGAACCTGCTGTCTTCTCTCAGGATAGCAGCATTCGTCCTTCCACTCTGACTGCCCTTGCCATTGCCTCTCAGTCAGTCAGCCAAGACCATACTGCCCATGCCAAGATAGTCCAGTTTGAAGCTGGACCTTACAGGGCCAGGGCTGCTTGAGGCCATCCTGGAAGACTATCTGGATTCTCCCTCACTGAAATTCAGCACCCTTCTGCTGGCCATGCTGCAGTCACTGGGATAGCAGTGTAGGAACACTAGTACAGGCAAAGGCACACAGAATACAGGCACCAAGGGAATGCACAAGGGTGATTCGTTGAGATTTGAATGGAATATTGAATGGTTTGTTTGATAAAGTTGATTTGGAATGTTTGCTTTGCGATAACTTTTATTTCGGCATTGTGGCCAAATGAATGCTCTGATGGTCAATAATAGAGGGAAGGTAAGGTGTGGGACTGTTTTTGCATGGTATTAGGGTTGTGTTTACTGCTACCGCAGTTGGATGAGCCAATCATGATCTGCCTTTTCTGAAGGGTGTCGTGTTTGTAGTGTTTCCTTTCCTCCTCCTCCTCAGCTGCTCACCACTTACCTGCTGGCAAAGGCTGTGTCCTCATGATGTCGAGGCTGTGCAGGATGCAACAGGCCATGATAAATTGTGAAACATGCTCTGATGCATACTGCCGGGCTCCTCCAGTCTGTCCCAGGCAGCGGAAACATTGCTTGAGCACCCCAATGGTCTGCTCAATGACACTTTACATGTCCACCAAAAGTTCCAGATATCTTTCCTGTTTTCAACCTCCAATATGTTATCATTTAATATGCTTTCCAAATTCTCACTCTATTCTCATGACTGTCCATAATGTTCATCAAAGAAATAAATGAATACATGTAAGAATAATTTAACTAAAAAGGATCAAAACATAATGGACAGGAGTTTCCTTTAGGTTGCATTGTTTACTCAGCACAGTTCACCCCAAATAGGCTAAACTAGTGCAAAAGATCACCAAATTTCCAGCAAAAACTGGGTTCAGTGCAAATCAAGTCTCTGCGATATTTTGCACATCGCGCCAGAAGCTGACCCTGCCCGTAAAATTGGCCATGCCCCCAGATTGGAAAAAAATCACCATTGCACATTTCTGCTAAATCCACCTGTTTGCAGGTATCCCAGGAGGTTCTAAAATTAAACTTTATTGGTGAAAGGACACTAATAGACACATTTTAAAAGCTTTTAAATGTATTTTTAAATTTAGTAAGGAATTAACTACTGCACATGAATGTAGCCAATAAATGGTTCTGCATAGTTTTTGGCAGTCATTTTCAGTTATTTAAAATCAGGCTACTTACAGGTGATAAACTGGACACTGATACATTTTTTTTTGTGATAAACCCATTTTCAGCTGTATTAATAAAACAGTTAATATATCAAATAATATTTTTCAATGCAGTTTAAAAAGAAAAGTTATGTTCTAAAGCATTACATTGGGTTCATGGCAGATTTTACATTCAGTGATATATGAATTGCTTGGCCAGAAACATGAGGGAAAAAAAAAACTTCTCGAGGCGAGCACAGTCTTGGCACAATTTGCACCCAGAATACCAATTGTGCACAAAGTGGAAATGCTTGACAAATATTTTTTCGAATTTGTTTTAATAATTTCTTTGGTGGTAGCGGGTGGGGCAATAGGGCCAAGGTTCACAGAATCATGGAAACGCAGAATCATAGAATGGTGCAGCACAGAGGAGGCTATTCAGCCCCTCATGCCTGTGTCCGGTTATAGGTGTGCATTGCTTTCCAGCCTGAATTAAGATGACCCTATTTTATGGCCTATAGCACCTGATTGCCAAATGCTGGCAAAATGTCTGAAAAGACTTGAATAAAAGTAAAGCCTACATTTTTGACTATTATTTGTGGTAGGGAATATGGGATTAATGTAGGATTAGTATAAATGGGTGGTTGATGGTTGGCACAGACTCGGTGGGCCGATGGGCCTGTTTCAGTGCTGTATCTCTCTATGACTCTAAGTGAAGAAGTGGACACCAAACAGAAAAGGAGAAACTAAGGGAGAGACCAAGCACACAGTTGAAGGGAAATGCTTCTGAAAGGGTTTAAGGGCAGGAAGCAAGAGAATGAGAGAAAGTGGTTTTGAGGAATAATTGAAAGATCAGCCTCCAATAATGGGAGTGGCAGAACAGAAAAAATGGCAATCCAAAATCAGAGAGGGGGAGGTACATACTGGGGCATATGTAATAATACTGCTGGACGATATGTTCAATGCTCTTATTGCAGAAAATGACAAATATATGTTTAACATTGTTATGTTTCATACCACGAGCATGAAGAAATAGACTCATGATTTCTGTGTGTGCAGGCTTTATTCAAATGGCTGCCTGGATCTGTCTTAGTTTCACTTTTGGCACCACACCACCTCAGGGTTGACTGGCAGCATGGTGAGCAGTCTTACAAACACAGCACAGAGCAATGATATCATTGAGCAATCAAACATATTTTCCCCCTGATAAATTAAGGAGGTTATTTTGATATAAATCTTCATAAGCATCAAACAGGCATATATTGAGTCATTTCATAGAGTTTGTTTGTTCCTCTAAGTACACAAATAATTTTCAATATATGGAGGGTGCCTATGACGGCACTGAGATTGACGAAGACGTAGTTATGGCTCAGCACGATAATATTGTACACATGGATGTTGGCAGATCACATGCAGAGAGAACATCTGCAAGACAGGATGGCAAATGCAACAAAGGTATGCCAACACACAACAAAAGCCAAGCATGTACATCAGGTCAGCAGAGATACAGATTGCAAGGAGGACACGGATGAAGAATGCACTTGTGCAATCAGCGAGCAAGCATTTCACATAGTTACTTTGGATCAATGTATCAATACTGTTATGCAATCTGAGGCACTTGTCATGATCAGGATTATACATCCACAAAAAAATGGCAGGCATAAGCTCAGAGTAAAAAGCGATAGTGGAGCCAGTGCAAATATTCTGCCCATCCTTATACTGAAGGACATATAGTTAAAGAAATGGGAATCTAAGGTACACCCACCCCATCTAGTCTGATTGTCTACAATGGTTCTCTAATCAAGTGCATTGGATCGAAAACCTTGCAGTGCAGCTATGGGAGCTCCAAATGGCTACCACAAATGTTTCATATTGTAGACACAACTGGACCAACTGTCACAGGACTTCTGGTACGCTAAGGTTTACAAATTGTCACAATACATGAAGTCAGTAACGCACCAAAGATGGTAGAAAATATTCAGGTCGAGTGTATCGGGTCGGTCCATGTAAAGTACAACACAAAGGCTGGGAGTCTTGGCATTTAGAGGTGATATGACCAGGAGTCTCTCTTCAGGCTTCTGTTCATTGCAGCAAGTACCAGAGGATAGAGGGATTGCCAGTGATTGGTGATGTTGTGAGTCATCATTTTTCTAAGCTTTCCAAACGAGGGAAGATAAAGGCATCATATGGCAGGCAAGTAGGACTAGAATTAGCTTGATTGTGAGTAGGACAGAAGGTCAGAGTCCTTAATCATACATCAACAACTTTGTACCCTGCAGATGTTGCTAGGATATGCGACCAGCCCAGATCGTACGAGGCCCAGACACTCAATGGTATGATTCTCAGACAGAAGTGAAGTCAACTCCAAGAACTGTACAACAACATTATATGTGACAACCCTGTGGCATCGCAGACACATTCAAAGACAAAGTCTGAAGATGAACATACAGAGACTACGAGCACAGAGGAACAGCATACTAACCAGAGTTCTGAGCCACCAAAGTCTCAGAGGAGTCATCAAGACGAGCTCAACTCTAGGAAGAGGTTTACGATAACAAGATCGAGAGAAATAAGCAAACCTCCTCTACATTTTAGAGAGTGTTAAACTTGATTACTTGTAAATAATTATTCATGCATAGGTAATCTGAACCGTAACACCATTGTACATTGTATATATGCTTTAATCTTGGACAAAAAGGGGGCTGTTGTGGGATCACATTAAGAGATGACCACCTTAAGAGGCTGTACGTGAATATCACTAGAGGAGGTGATGTTGCATCACACATGACCAGGGAGTTGTGGGTGTAGCTCAACAGAGTAACATTTGTGTAGATGTACTCATTCAGTATTTTCTAGTTAAGTTAGAATAAAACCCACGTATTCTTTGGCTATTACTTGGAGTCCTGTGAATCTTACAATAGTTCACATTCTAAAAGAACGAGTAATATTGTACCAGTCTCCTACCCTTTCTTTCCTACAACCCGAACCATGAGATTTTTTTTTCACCTGTCAGAGTCTTTCCTCCTTCCTGCATTCTGCACATTTTTAAAGTCCACATGTAGTGGTGGATAACTACTCCTTGATTTGCCTCTTTTCTCTGCTGCACATTGGTATCCTGAACTAGGGGTCTTGGCCCTTCAGCTACTCTCAATGCAAACATTCTGTGGAGCAATACCCTGACATGAATCACTGTTGTCAGGAGAAAAGGGGTTAAAGAAACCTTCCATTTTTACATGGAATAAAGTGATAACTCAAATAAGAATAGGACTTTACTTCTTAGTTCTTTTTTACTGCACAGGAGAAAAAAAAAAGTATTTAGGATATAAAAGAGTTCAGTCACAAAAGAACCTAAGTACAAAACTCAAAAAAAAGTATTCATCGCTAAGCTCAGCCTGTAATTTCTTTAAAGGTTTGAAACTCTGCTCTTGTTAAATTGCAAGGAGAATGATCAGCAAGATACTTACTATATCAAATAGGAATATAGGAATTACTAGATGAAAAAGACGAAGGGCTGGATTTTACTGGGCCCCCGCCATTGGGGGTCATGGCAGTAGGGCCCAAAACACCCTCTGGGGGAGACCCACCATGGCCCTTGACACTGGGACAGCCCGGCCTCATATTGCTGGTGGCGATGGCGAGGCCTCGTGGCAGATCCTCCGCCGCTCGGTGACAGGAGCAGGATTTAAATATACCAAATAAATTATTCATGGTTTTATCCTCTTTCTCAAAGAACTCTATCTAATTTGCATTTGAATGAATCAACACTACCTGCTTCTACCATCACGTAGGGAACCTGTTCCATATATTTACCACTCACTCACTGAAACAATGGCCTTGATATTGATGATGAGAGTGTGCGGGAGCACAGTAGTAGGGTAAAATCTGGCCACGCCAGGGATGCAGAGGTCTTGTTGAATTTATTGGCAAGAACGCATCATTATTTTTTTTCTTCTGCTTCTTCCTGGCAGCTGGCCAGATTGACAGGCAGCCTTCTCAAGGGCAATTAGGGATGGGCAATAAATGCTGGCCTAGCCAGCAACACCCACATCCCTGAATGAATAAAAAAAAAGTCTAGCAGGAAAACTAGAGTCAGAAAACGGCAGCTGAGGATCCTTGCGGATGATCCCTGGCAATCGGGATTTCAGGCCAGGCTGCAGATCGAGGGTGCACTCTTGCACCTTCTGGCCCACAAGAAGCACTGAATGAAGCACTTGTCTTCTGGAGTCAGAAGCTCCTGCCTTCCTTTTCTGGTTTCCCAAGGCCTGGGCAACCTGACTGGCAGCAGTTAAATTTATATCAGAGTCCCAATTGCAGTGTGTCAACCTGCTTTAAATATCTTAATGAAGTCTCCCACTACTCCAAGAGGAGACAACTCAAAACCCACTGCCATACAAACAGCAACTGGTACATCCTCACCTGTCCCTATATTCCCCTACCACCTACCTATACTAGGGGCAATTTATAATGGCCAATTTACCTATCAACCTGCAAGTCTTTTTTTGGCTGTGGGAGGAAACCCACACAGACACAGGGAGAACTTGCAAACTCCCCACAGGCAGTACCCAGAATTGAACCCGGGTCGCTGGAGCTGTGAGGCTGTGGTGCTAACCACTGCGCCACTGTGCCGCCCATTCATCACAAGGGGGTTAATATTGAGGCCAATGTTTCTGCAGTTATGTTTTGAATGTATGGCCCCCTTGACACTCACACTCTGGCACCCCTGACACTCACACACTCTCTCTCTCACACACACACATACACACACACAACTTTCAAGTGCACACCGCATCCTCTGGTTCTACTGTTCTGGTCAAGGTGAAACAGCTCATCATGGTCTACATCATCCATCCCTTTAGAATCCTAAATGCAACAACATTCAATTTGCTTAACTCAGAGCCACTGAACATTGCTGTGATAGCATCAATTTATTATCAATTAGGACTCCAAGATCTCTTTCATTTTCTATGCACATTATTTCCTTTCCATTTAAGTAATAATCCCTTGCAGGATTTCTTGTTCTCAAGTGAAACATTTCCCTACATTGAATTTGATCTACCACCTGTCTGCCCAATTCCCAAGTATATTCAAATCCTCCTGTAGTTTATCCTGTTCAGCTTTGAAGTCAGCCACCTTCATTAGCTATGCATCATTTGCAAATTTAGGCACTGTCCTTATGACTCCTCGCTCTAGATCACTTATGAAAAATCTCTTTTTTTATTTTCTGTAACAGCTGTTCCAAAGGAGTTACATCAAAAGCTTTGCTGAAATCCAAGTACACCATATCCATTGTCTTCCTTCCATCAACCTCCTATGTCAAACTCTGAGAAAGCTAATAAATTAGATAAAAGAAAGACTTGCATTTATATAGCGCCTTTCAGAATCACTGGATGGCTCAAAGTGCTTTACAGCTAATGCAGTACTTTTTGAAGTGTGGTCATTGTTGTAATACAGGAAACACAGCAGCCAGTGTGCACACAGCAAACCTCCACAAACAGCAATGTGATAATAACTAGGGAATCTGTTTGTGTGATATTGATTGAGGGATAAATATTAGCCAGGATACTAGGGATAACTCCTCTGCTCTTCGTCAAAACAATGCCATGGGATCTTTTACATCCATTCGAGCAAACATATGGAGCCTCAGTTTAATGTCGCATCCGAAAGACAGCACCTCCAAATGTGCAGCGCTCCCTCACTACTACACTGGAGTGTTAACCTTGGTTTTTGTGCTCTTGAACCCATAACCTTGTGATTCAGAGGCGAGATTGCTACCGACTGAGGTACAGCTGACACTGGTTGATAAGACCTTCTTTTCATCAACCCACAGTTTATGATTTTATTTCCATCCAAATTCTCTATATTAGCTTTAATAAAATGTTTTCATAACTTTACCCACAATGGACATCAAACTCACTGGTATGCAGTTTCCTGGTCACTTTTGTCACCTTTTTTAAAAATTGGAGTAATATCTGCCTTTCTCTAGTCCCGAGGCACCTCTTCAATAGTGACCGATTGAGCAGAATTGACCAAGTAATGACACATGATCAGCTTCCAGAACGAACAATTGATGAATTAGTTTTCTCTGGAGTACAGATTAGTTTTTGGCTGGAATAAACACAGACAAATTGGTAGCAAAATCCAATATGTACAGATTGTGTTCCATTTCAACCTAAGTGAAAGCTAAAAATGTGAATGTACGTCAGAATTTAAAATGTAAAACTATAGCTCTGAGCTTTGCTTCACCATAACCCATTCAATCTCTTTCCTCATGACTTAAGAAGCTTGCCAATGAAATTTGAATTGGTGTAATGTTACTGACAGGCTAGTTAAACTACTGGAGTAAAACTGAAATAGTATTTAAGACATAATTTATAGCCTTGTGTGTTCAATTATGTAACTAAATTGTTTCCTTATGTGTGATACCAATAAAAATTAATTCCGTTATCAGACTTCTTTTGTATATTATTGTGTGAAATGTGTGGATCCAGATCATTATTTTAAAATTGCTAATGATAAAAAATTAGCATTAATGGTAAATCAGGGTAGCAGAAACAGAGAATATAATTTTCATTTTATGAAATGTACATACAAAAATATATTCAATCAAAAAAGACAATAGCCTTGGAATAATCTGCTGGGTAAGGAATTAAGAGACAGAAGTATTCATGTCATTCAAAATGTCACTGGATGCAAGGTAGGGATACTAGATGGATTAGCTCTAACAGGTCAAATCACCTTTTCTTATTCTGACTGTTCTTATGTAATCTGTGGAACCTGTTGAAAGCTATGCTGTCAGGTAGTTTTCAACATGTATGCAAGTTCACATATTCATTGAAACTTTGTGTATAATAATATGTAGATTAGAAGTCATTACCTAACATTAGGTTTTCTATCACTGTGCTGCTGCTGCTATTTAGTGTACAATATTTTCAGTAAAACAAATTCCCTTTACTCGTGAAAAGAAATCTGTTGTGGAACCTGGTGAATGTTTCAGATGATTGGGAGCTTGCCAAAGTGCACCATATTCTCACAGAGAGCAGTAAAATGACCCAGTTGCAATGCTCCCACCACAAGTAATTGAAAAGAAATAACAAAATGACAATCCAGTAAATGTCTAAATTTGTTAATTGAAATTGGCTGATTAAACACAAATCAATTTGCATTCATACCCAAACTGGCAGCATTAATACAATCCACAATATACTCGGTCTTTGATTGCAGTTTAGTGGTTTGACCTGTATAAGGCCTTTGATAGAATCAACCATAAAATGCTGCTCACTAAAGTCACTAAGACATTTTCCTAGTTTAAGCCATATCTTACAGATGGATAATGAAGGATAGTTTTAAAATAGAACATGATCAGCTTATAAGAGGTGCTGGATGCTAATTCACAAGATTTGAATTTAAGGGCCTTGAAAATTGACACTAACTAGGCTGCTAAGATCCTAATATGGTGGGCAGGGAGCATACCCATATTTCTGACTGAAAGTGTATTGTCCGCCATATAGGATGAGGTTAATGTGCTGGTGGCAGGAATGCATGTTGGAAACATCTATAGGCCAGAATAATTTATACAAATTGTATCCTTCACCTTGTGAAGGAGCTGTTTTCGATTTTCGAATGCTCCAGTGCTTCACGCACCATACTCTAATCTCACACAGCACAACATAAAGCTAACTGGCAAGAAGACATACTTACCTGAACGTGCAGCCGGAAGGCATAAGAGGAGCTGCTGTGCATTGGGGTGGTGGCGCATTTCACACAGGGGAATTAGCTAAATTAGGCAAATGACCCAATCCCACTGAGTTCAGTTGGGTCAAGCTGCGACTCAATTAGCATGGTTGTATATTAGGACCAGGTATATAGGATACTTTTTAGTTAAACTGCAAAAGTGGCCTATATATGATATAATTCACTAGGAAACTTGTCCTGATTTGGTATATATTTATTTATTGCTTACCCTTTTAAATTCAGAAGATCACTCGGAGCCTGAATGTTGCACCCTAACTGAAAAAATCTATTTCTATTATACAGATGAAGTATCTATTACATATTCCTCTTCAACATTCAGTGAGAGTAAGAGAATGCCTTAATATTCATTCGACTACTGCATCAATTGTTTTAGAAGCAGCTAATGTCAAACAGTGAAAAGACAGAATCATTTAGTATCAACAAGCTTAGTTAGCCTGCCAATACTAACTCAACCGAACCAATCCACTAGGTCATTTGTTTTCCTTAAACAATAGAGGACATGAAAGGAGGAAAATCTACTGTGAGATGCACACACATGAATGTTAGCAGAATTAGAAATAAGGTGCCAGAACGTGAAACTACTAGAGCAGTAAGGAACTATGATGTTGTTTGAATATCTGAAACTTGGCTAAAATCCATAGAGTGTAAATTAATACAGGAATTAGGGGTTAAATGAGCAGAGAAGGAGGTAGTTTAGCACTGGAACAGTCGGGAGGTACATGTAGGAGATGCAATGGGAGTAGGAAAGCTACAAAATGTAGTATACATTCAAGCACAACAGCTATGCTATAGATCACCAAGTCAGTATCAAATGAAGCATGAATTACACTATCGATAATGTAAAAAAGGGTATGCAAGAAAAGTGATTTTAATGGGAGACTTCAAATCAACCAAACTGCATAGTTTTGGATTCCGTATTATAAAAACGATATAGAGGCATTGGGGAAGGTGTAAGCAAGATTCACAAAAATGATACCAGAACTGAGAAGATATACTTATCAAGAAAGGCATAACAGCCTGGGGCTGTTATCTCTTAAAAAAAGCGAAGGCTGACGGGTAGCCTAATTGAGGTCTTTAAAATTCTGAAGAGGTTTGATAGGGTAGATGTAGATGGGGCCCCTAGTGACAAGAAATGGAGGTGGGGGACCCATAAAATTGCATGAGAAGGTGGGTGTGGAATGCCTTAGGCTGAATGAGCCCCTTAAGTGGCCTATTAATGGCCACTTAAAGGCCTCTTCCCACCTGCTACTGAGATCGAAGGTACCCTTCCTTTGGGACTTGCCTGAATAGCCCTAGCGAACCTGACCCCACTTAACTCTCCTGGGCTCTCCGATGTCCTTGGTACTGTAGGACCTCGTGCAGGATTGGCAGTGGCCACTGTTTCCAGTGGTGCTGTTGGTTACTGCAGAGCTGCCAGCCCTCTGATTGGCTGGCGGTTCCAGAGGCAGGAGCTCGTCCCATCAAGGGACAGCATCCCCGACAGTGGGCAGTTAATTGGCTGCCCACCGTGGAATTGCAATGGGGTCCAATGGAGTCGAGGCAGGATCTCCCACCGCTTTTCGGCCCGCCATTGGAACCCCTGTCATCAAAATAAAATTCAGCCCGATGTTTCCATTTGTGGGGAGACAAAAACTAGGGGTCGTAAATAGAAATTAGTTACTAATAAATCCAAAAGGGAATTCAGGAGAAAATTATTTACTCAGAATGGTTAGAATGTGGAACTTGCTACCATAAGAAATGGTTGAAGCAAATAACATAGATACATTTAAGGGAAAGCAAATGAGGGAGAAAGGAATAGAAGGATATGCTGATATGGTTAGATGAAGAGGGGCAAGAGGAGGCATGTGTGGAAAATAAACACCGGCACCAGTTGGGCTGAATGTTTTATTTCTGTGCTGTAAATTCAATGCAATGTAAACTGGACATTATAAATGGTTTAACATCAGAATTGGTAACTACTAATGACCCAGTGCATCCAGGAAGCAACAAAATTCATTGGTCATCTTGACTGGGCATTTGCTAATGACCCAAAGAAGGCACAGGAAATGAAAGTCATAGAAGCACAGGATGATCAATTTTAGGATTCAGAGGCATCAAAGATGAGCAGCCAGGCTTATACAGAAGAACTAAAGGAGTGAAATGAGGGAATAACTAAAAGAAGTGGATTTAAGATGATGTTCAACAATTCTTTGACAAAGGATAAGTGGAACCCCTTTAAGTGAATATTGCTGAGTATACAGGATAAGGACATACCTGGAATCTGCACACTCAGATGAAATAAGCATGTCCCTGAACAAATTAATAAATAAAACAGTGCAATAAAGAAGGAAAATGCCCTTCACAAATCCTCTAGGGAGAAGGGGGAAGGAGGAACAAGTTCACTATGCTGATTATAGGAACTTGCAGAAACAAGTTAAAAGAATGATTAGAGGGCCAAAAGGAGATTCCCAGAAATAAGCAGAGCTATAGAAATAAAACATAAAAGTAAATAAATTTCAGCTTTCAGCAAGTAGACTCAAAGCTGAGGATGAGTCTAAAATAGGAAAAAAATTGAACTTCCTTCAACTCTTCCCTTGGGCTAAACAATAGCAATATGCCTTCCCCAAACAGGAATAACTAAAGCAAAATTAAAGATTTTAATATAACTAAATGGAACTCCTAGATTGGCTAAAGTAGCTAAAAACAAATAAATCCCCAGAGATAGATGGAATTTATGCCAAAGTGTCGAGAGAGAATTTGGAGAAGATTTGTGATACATCAACCATCATTAGGAAGAAATCATTGAAATCCAGGGTGGTACAAATAGATTGGAATGAGACTAATATGGTGCCCATATGTCTTGCCTGTTTTTACTGTGGATTCTTTTGATAGTGGTAAATAAAAATAATTTTAGACCACTAACTGCAGCAGTACTAACCTAATGCCAAATGAACTTGAATCTATAACATTGGTCAAATTAGCATGATGTTTAGTACCCTCCTCTCTAAAAGTATTATTCATCTAATCAACCTTCCCAAATGGCAGAATCAAAAGATAGTCAGATTACTTTGGGTTTCGGAATCTGCCTTTAGGTTTTATCAGAAATGGGAACCAGGGAAAATCAGATGCATGATCCCCAACTAGAGAGACAGATTGCCAAGAAATCTGACATTTCCGACACCACCAGAAAATTAGGACATATGAGAAAAAAAAAGCTATTTGATTCATTACCTTGTGTCTATGAGCTGCTGAAATTGCATTAGCAAATGTGACAAAATAAAACTTAGCCAACCCATTGAACATAGGAACATAGCAGCAGGAATAGGCCATTCAGCCCTTCGAGCCTGATGCCATTCTAGATCATGGCTGATCGTCTACCTCAGTGCCATATTACTGCACTATCCCCATATCCCTTGATGTCATTAGCAACTAGAAATCTATCCATCTCTATCTTGAACTTACTCAGTGACTGAGCTTCTATCACCCTCTGGGGCAGAAAATTCCAAAGATTCACCCTTTCTGAATGAAGAAGTTCCTCCTCACCTCAGTCTTAAATGGCTTGCCCTTTATTCTGAGATTGTGTCCCCTAGTTCTGGACCCTTAAAAAAGGCACGTTAAATGTGGAAACACAACCCTGCCTGATATAATGGCTTTGATCCTAACCCCATCACGACAGGTGAGAGAGAGTTAAATATGGGCATCACATTGGACGGCGGATATCATGGCCTCCAAGAGTCCCACCATGAAGAGGCAAGACACTTCATTAACATATTCAATCAGGCTCCCACAGTGCAAATGTATGGCTCTATTTAAAATTCAACTCTGCTACGTGGGTTTCCCAGGGGTTGGCAAACCTGGCAGTGAAAGGGAGGCAGGAGCTGCTAGCTTCCAAAGATACCTTTCTCAGCCCATATGTGCCTGGAGGAGCAGAAGTGTGCCCCTGGTTCCTCAAGGAAGCCTTTAGCCTCTATCTGGCTGATCGCAGATCCTCTATCCTCCCCCCAACTCTCGATCGCTGTCCTCCCCCCAGACCCCTGCAGCCTCAATAACCTCTCTCCCTCTCAAGCCCCATTGTCAGCTTTTCCTCCTTTCAATTGCCAGGTACAGTCTCCAAGGCCTCCCATTGTTGTATTTCCCTCTGGGCTGCTGTCTAACATCAAACTATACATGAACAGAACTTTTGCAATTCAACATCGACATGACCAATGTCATTTTGTTCACCGACATCAGCTGTTCCACACTGTAGCTCTGATCCCATCCCTATCCTGGATTCCCACTCAATCTCTTCTTTAATCTGACTAATTGGTGGAAGGTGGATCATTGTGTCTTGTTATGATCCCCGTGGAGACCACCAACAAACAAAATGAATCAAATTGACCAACTGACCCCAATTTAGGAAAACAAAAATCAAACAGACAAGAGATCACCTTTATAAAATTTACTGTAGCACTCAATCCAAAGCCAACATAAATTAAATATGAACTATCAGCTAAATACGGGTCGATATAGCTTAAAGGTTACACATTAATTAGCAGAATCAAAGATAGCCCTTGCAGATTTCAGAATAGTCTTATCAGGAAGATGGTGTTGAATAGTGTCACAGTACAACAAAATCAGGATCTTCCTCAGGTAGTTCTTCAAGTTCTGTCCTCCAGGATGTGGAGATGGAAGTAATGAGGTCCCGTCAATAGTGAGCAATGCAATTTTCTCTTTAATGGTTCAGTCTTGTCGCCTATCAAACAACCTCAGCCTTGCCTGTCCTGATGGTCTGGTATCACTGATAACTTTTCAGTCACTGAAGACAACGGTCTTAAGTCATTCACCATTGGTTAGCCCTCAATCCAGGCTTCTTTACCAGCAGCCAAACTGTTTAAAGCAGTTGCTTTGTACTCTGATTCTCTGGAAGCCCAAAAACCTGCAGCTCTCGCCCGTTTCCTTAAAGCAATCTGACTGATTTTCCATTCACTGCACAGTCCATCTCAGCTCTCCAAAAGTCTTCTTTTTAGAATACACAATGCTACTTTGCAGCTGGTTTCCAACTTTTTCAAAAGAACTTCTGGTCAAACAACACACTCAGCTTTCCTTTTTAGCTGGCTTAATACGCTGTGGAGTTTTCTTTACGAACTGAAACTAAAACCTCCAGTTACATGTTTTTGATTAAAAACAAAACCTGCTTGTTTGTTCTCAGTCACAGGATTCCCCAGAACTTTGGAAACCGTGGGCTGAATTTTCTTTTCCCGCTGTTAAAAAATGGCGGCCTGCACACACGGACCACGTGCCACCATGCAGCGGCTCATTTAAATATGCAGGGTAGGCCGCCCATCCCCCCCCAATCCCGTGGTGGGGGCGGCCTCAGCAATGCTGTGAACGGCCTCAGCTGCCACGGCGCAGGCGCTGGTGCTGGTGCTATTTTTAAAGGGCTGCCAGACCTGCCACAAAAACTGCAGAGTCGAATCCCGTACCCCTCCCCACTACACCACAAATAAATTCTTGCCCCATTCCCCCCGCCAAAAACAGTTAAATTGCAGAGCTGCCTTCTCCCCCATGAAACACCTAAATTGCTGATCTCTTCCCCCTACAACTGCACAAAATGCAGAGGTCACCCCTTTCCCCACCCCCCACACTAGAAATGCAGAGTTAACCACCCCCCCATTTCCCTCCTCTGCCCCCACTACACTAAAAATTCTAACCTCGGTGGCGCCAGCTTTCCCTGGGCGAGAAAGTGAAGGTGCGTGAGTGCCATCCGTCATATGGAAGAGCCCAGACAGCTAGTAAGATCGCGAGAAATTGTATGTAAATTTATTCATGAGGTTTATTTAAATATTTAAAGTCGGGTACCGTTTCTAAGTGGTGGTGGGCCGCCACGGAGCCTCGCCGTCGCCTGGAAGATCGGGCCCGGCAATCCTGTTGTCGGGCTCCATGGCAGGCTGCCGCCACTGTGATCTTCTGGCCCCCCCACCCTCCCACCATCCCCCGAAACCCCCCCCCCACCGCCACAGAGCCCAACGTCGGGAACTCAACAAAATGTAGCCCTTCGCATTTCAATTTCAAATCAGGGATTGTTTCAAAAACCAAACACAAACTGTACCGCACCACCGTGCCATCTGCAGCAAGAACTACAGAGTTTAAAGGCAGGTTGCATGGATAAAGTATTGCCAGTGACAAATCCAAATGGTAACTACCAGCAGAATACCTTTGATTCACATATCTTAGGGGTGAGGAGGGCAAAACCAACATTCTCCATTAGCAGTGATGATTACATTTGGTCATAATTTGCCATTGAAGTAACAGTGAGGCTAATAGTACTTACTGTTATTTATGCAGAAATGGTACAGCAATGTCAGGCAAAGGGTAGATGCATAGTTAAACTGAAATATTCAACAGCTGCTGGCGAAAGCTCCATTTTTTCTTTGCCTCAGCATTAAAATGCATTGAATGATGCAGTAAATACAAACAAAACTCACCACAGAAAGTTAACTTTTGTCTATTTCAGCCTATGTATCCTTTTAACAATGTTATATTTATTCATTACTGTCTGTCAACCTACCTGGCAGTGGAAATTCACTCTTTTGTATACAGTCTCATTCCTTCAGGTTTCAATTGTCATTGGAGAATTTTAAAAATACCAAATTTACTTATTAATTTTTTTAATGTTTTACAGTTCCTTTTTTTCTCTCTCTCTTAATCCAATCTTTCTTTCCCTTTCTTTATTTTTCGTCCTGTACCTTGATATGGCATTGAATTCACCCACTCCTAAGTTATATTTCCTTCTCAGTCCTGACTCTTCTTGTCTCAATCCCTCAAACTGATTGGGTAAGGAGACAGTCAGCTGCTTGCCCTGTTCACTAAGGTCCCAGATATCCTGTTTCCTCGCTGCACTGTTATCAGCTCGCACTTTCAGCAACCTGTCATGCAAAAATTTTTAAAGAACCATAACATGGACCAGCTAGGCAAACTAATGGAAAACGCTCTGCCATAGCAAATTATGCCCCCCAAAAATATAACAGAACACCCAAAGTGAATCTGAAGTTATGTGGTTATTCAACTTTTCACACAAGTCAGCATTTTATACATGACTTTGGTTTGTACTTAAAATATGTGCAAAATCGACAATAAATGCAATTTGCTCATTCACCAGTGCCTAATTCCATTAGCTTTAATCAATAATGTTCAGGATTTACATTTACAACACATCTATGCTGCTGTTCCTTTCAATTTTCTAATCAAATGTGGTGCAAAACAGAAACAATAAAGTTCAGAAATCCTGAGAAATCAGATATTGCTGGTTAAAATATGGAAGTGACTTGTCTTTTTTTAATTCTTTCCTGGGATCTGGGCGTCGCTGGTTAGGCCAGCATTTATTGCCCATCCCAAGTGTCCTTGAACAGAATGGCTTGCTAGGCCATTCCAGGGGGCATATAAGAGCCAACCACATTGCTGTGGGTCTGGAGTCACATGTCGGCCAGACCAGGTAAGGACGGCAGATTTCCTTCCCTAAAAGACTTTACTGAACCAGATGGGTTTTTACAACAACCGACAATGGTTTCATGGTCACCATTAGACTAGATCTTTTAAAATTCCCATTTGTAAGTTATTGTAAGTTCCTTATTTTAAGTTCCTTTAGTTGTGCTCCATAAACCACACAGTATTGCTCTATGATCGATCGTGAGAAAATTATTTTACACTTTCAAAACGTTAGCCGGAATTTTATGCTGCCCCAGAGGGTCGGATGGTGGCGTGGGGGCAGCGTAACATTGAGCGGCAGGCTCCGGGAGGCCTACTTGCCCCGATTCCGCTTCCGGACAGGTTTACGGAGGTCAGGTGGGGGGCGGGGGTTGGTAAACGGCCCGCCCGCCCAAGGCCAATCAAGACCCTTAAGTGGCCACTTAACGGCCCTCACCTGCCTCCACGAGTATTTTACCCATGGCAAGCGGGTGTACTGGTGGCGTGAAAGGCCGCCCAGCGATAGCTGCCAGCCTTTCCGCACCCGGGGGGGGGGGCGGCGGGGCATGGCAGTTGGGAACAGGGTGCCCGATTGAGGGACCCCCACCTCCCAACCCACCCCCGGGATCCAAGATGCCCCACTCCCCACAAACGACCACCCTAGCCTCACCAGGGCATGACCGATCCCCCTGGTGAGGCAACCCAAACTTACCCACTCTCTCGGGTCCATGGCGTCAGCTGGGCTGCAGTCACCGCTCCTGGTGGCGCTGCTGAGACTAAGAGCTGCTGGCCCACTGATTGGCCGGCAGCTCACTGAGGCGGGATCTCCTCCCTCAAGTGGGTGGAAGTCCCGCCTCGGGACAATTAATGCGGGACGGAAAATAAATACGGGACAGATCCCCAGGCTGGGCAGAAGCGGGTTCATCACCAACATTTACGTCGGAGTCCGACTCCCATCCGCCCACTGTAAAATTCCGGTCATTTTGTCTGATTATATGCTTGTGTTTTAGCATGATTCTTTTTGAACATTTGGTATGTTATTATTATGCTTGGACCCTGCATTTGGATACTGTCCTTGAAATATTTTGATGGTTTTTAAAGTATCAACAATTGTCAGGCTGATGGATTTGATTTTCATTTATATTAACTCCTCAATGCACTATTTCTGACTGCTGATTACACTGGCTAACTATTTATATTTGATCAGATTAACTTTCTAGAACAGATTTGTACCCATTTTGAATAGAAATATGTGGTTGCCTTTCGTGAAAATTTCAATTCTTTAATATAACTTTGCAGCTCATGAAAGATGTTCATTAAATTACCACAATTCCCATTTCTGAAATGTTAAGACACTTTGTAATTTTTTCAGAAAATGAGGCATTGGAGTTTGACAAAAAAAGTACTGTCAACTAAGAAGGAAATTAACTGTATGTTGCCAAGACCAATAAAGATTTCAAACAGATAATCATTACCTGCTACTTTGACAGTTGTATAATAAGATGAGTACAAAGAAGATACAGACAGAGAAGACCACAGAGAATATATTGTCATCCAGCTATGAAGTATGGCTTGGCCCTCTGTTATAATAATGGATTAACAAAGCCCAAAGTTATCCATTATAATTTGTATTGAAATTAATCTCATATGTTCAGCTAACCTAAATCATTTTGTCTGCGTAGCTATGTAGCAAACTCACAGCATAATGATTATCCACTCAACTTCCCAGGCTAGTTCATATATCACATAGAATGGTGGGAACAACTGTATGACTATGATTAATATGAGTTTAAATTTAGAACCTGCAGATATCACTTACCTTAAAGTTTTTTTTTATTTTGCGGGTTGTTGGCTAGAATTGTGGAAAAGTTCATTTGTCATCTATCTCAGTGTTATTAGTAAAACACCTGGAGAACAACTGATTCTGCTCAAAAAGTGTATTGTAGTATCTGCCAATGCATCACATGAAATGGAAACTAGATTGAAACATGTCAATAATCTGAAGGGTGTTTGCCTGTTTTCCAGATAACCGCACACTTGAGAAAAAACTGGTTGGGTGAAATTTTATAATCACCCAACAGTCCCTCTTCGTATATAAATGATCATATGAAAAAAAAGATCGATGAAGACTAATCTCCCTCACTTGTGAGCACCCCTTCAGGTCACGTGTTTAGGAAGTAGACATCAGAACCAAAATGAATCATACATAATAATACAATTTTAAAACTTACATAATAGAATCTTAACAGAAAGGAGTCATTCTGCCCACGCTGCCTTTTCTTTGAAAGTATGGTGCAATTAGTCTCAGCCCTTATTTTTCCCCATAGTCCTTCTTCCAACATCATTTCAGGCAACCATATCTGCAGGATCTGGCAAAAAATACCTAGCAATGTTTATGGACAATGGTTTTATGAGGTGCAATTAAAAAGAGAGCCAGATATGATATAGTGCCATTTACTCCAAGGAAATGTGCAGTCACCACATAGCATTGGCCCAGATTTTGCAGCCAGTAGTGAAGGACAGCAATCAGCACTGGCCTTGAAGAAAATTGTCTACAAAGATTTCACAGGCTCTGTAGTATTGATTTCCCCTATGACGGTGTCAATTTCACTCTGGCGCCAATCTTTAGGGGATCTCTGGCCATCAGGAAGAGTGATGTCATCCAGCAGGCTGAGCAGCCAATCAGATTGCAGAATTCTCACAGACAGCAAACCAGGAATTTAAAGGCACTGATTATCATTCACTTTTTAATCATTTTGCCATCAGAGAGATTAAAGTAGAAGTTGAAATAGCAAACAACATTTTATAAAAATGTTTTGTTTAAAAAAAATGGATTTTTAAATTATGGAATAGAGGGAATGACACTCTAGACTACTAAAATTAGTCTTCCAGAGCCAGAGAGGTTGTTCAGTAGTAAGCATGACTTTGTGCATTGTAAAAAAAACTGAGTTACACCTTATTCAAGAAGGCATAACATTTGCAGTGGTTTTTACAGTGAGAACAGTGAGTTAAAAGTTGACGTTCCAGTCAAATCACTGATTTCTGCACTTGTTGCGAAGACTGCAATAGCGCATTCTGTGGAGGAGCAGAATATTCCTGACAGCAACTTCTGGATTTCCATGTTTATAACTGTGCGTGTATAGATGCCAGGATTGGCTGTCAATTTTATAGAGTAATGAAAGCGCGCGCTGACTGTTTCGCCATCATTGCATCCATAAATTCTGGGCAATCGAGTGAGAACGACATCAATTGCTTAAAACCTGGCTCCTTTTCCTCATAAGCATGCTGTAATACTAACTATGAGGGCAATCCTGTTTACACTTGCATAATTTTCAGTTCCCACCAGCAGCTGCCATCATTTCTGAGCAGTACAGCTGAGAAAAGATTTCCCTAATCAATCTTATCAAAATTGGTATTTCAGACAAAAATTGTGGACCGTGGACCTTTGTAAACTCAACCATATCCTGGTTTGACATGTCATGCAGGTGACTTACTCCCATTTTCTACAGGCTTAAGTTAAATCAAATGTGATTCCGGTGTAAATGATGGAATTTCTGGATAAGCAGGTTTTGACTTCATTATGCTGATACTTGCACAAGGACATCACTTTGGAGCCAGGCACCTTGGACAGCAGGCACTTCTGTCAGAATTTAGCATATCATTCAGGACAGGTGCAGCTCTGGGGTATCCGGCTTATCTCCTAAATTCCAGCCTCCTGCATCACTTCTGCCCAACCCCCACCCCCCCCCCTCAAAAAAAAGCATAAGTTCTTACTGTATTTGAACTCTAAGTAATAGTCAGGCATTTAAGATTTCTGTAATCCTTCTATGTTTCCACCTTAGTCCATCTTGGAGCAGTGGTGATGGGGAAGTAATATTTTTTGATTTTTAGCATACATTTATCTTGGAACTTTGCCTACTGGGATCAACAATTTGGAAAATTGAGCACAGGATTGGTAGGTGAAGCTTCACACTGCGAGGACGAATGTGAAAGATTCCCCTTGGTAACTTGTCAGGGACCAATGCAGAGGTCCAGACACCAAGGACCCAATAATAACACAGAGCTGGGAAAAGAGAGGTAGGGAGGATTTTCAGATGGACAAGCTGGAAGGATAGACCTCATAGGTCCTGCTGAAATTCATGGCAGGACCTGTTTGAAAATTATTTTTCAACAAGGGTCCCACCTGACAGCCGGCCTGATTTGCAGACTCCCACTCTGTCAGGCTGGAAAGCAGCAGGGGAACTGATCAGGTACCTCCAACATCGTGGGGGGGGCAGGGCTTTGGGAGTCAGACATCGGGAGAGGTCGGTCGATCTCAAGGGTCTCATCATGGGGGATTTAAAAGGTAAGCTTGGTGGGCTGGGGAAGCACTCTTGTTTATTTCAGCCCATAAGCAGTGCAATTAAGCCACTCACCTCATGGATCAAGCCCTCTGTGCCTCCTTTTATCTGTTGGGAATTCCAGCCTGCTGGTGTGAATTAAAATGGAGGCACACAGCCTCCTTAAAAGATCTTAGAGAGTGGTCTTCCTCCTGAGAGCGGATTGGTTGTCTGCCTCCACCCAATCCACCTCTGTTAGAACTGGAAGTGAGCATGTTGGAGGTGGATTCCCCATTGTTTTGAAAAAAAGCCCTCCTCCGGCCTCTTTCACCACCCACCTTGGGGGTTAAAATTACTTCTCAAACCTTTGGGGCCTTGTAAATTTGCATATTTAATCTTCTATATTGATCTAATATTTAATTTGCCTGCATTCTTACTGTATTAGCTCAAAATGTTTACACTAAATCTTGTATGCAGCAGCTTGTTCCAGAGTGAAGCATGATCCTTTGATTTTCCACATTGTCTCAGACTGCAGTGAACTACTGTGCTTTTCAAGGCATTGATCTTCCATCAAGGTCAGGAAAGCAACTGACACCAACAAAGGGGATTTGAGATCAATGGAAACCATGACTGAGCTGAGATGAAAAGCATGTAATTAAACACTTCACCATCCTTTTGATTTCCTTCTTTTTGCTGCTGAGTTGGTTACATCAGGTGTTAAATGTACATGGATGTCAAAGGAAACCAGTGCTAGCTCGGTGATAATGAAAGGGGACATAAAAATCATCCTCTGTCAGCTTGTGAATCTGGCATTACAAGTGTTATGATGAAATTAGGAGATTTTTGGTTTTGCTTTGTAAAAAATATATAGCTGCAACATAAAGTTCATTGTTTGCAAATATTTGTATTCTCAGTCATAGGGCTGAATTTTGTGTGGACCTCAGGGACTGGAACAGAGGCGGGAGGGGGCCATAAAATCAGGATGGGAGACGTTGGACCGATTTTGTGCATGGCGGCAAACATGGAGAGCAAAGATCAGAAATCAACATGATGGGCAAGCAATTAAGGTACTTAAGAGGCCTATAGACAGCAATTTTATTCTTAATTTTAAACTTTATTAATGGCTGTCAGGAATCACGGGGCTTCAGAGCCTCGCCTGGCTGAGGGAAGTGATGTGGAGGTGGGTGCTCATTGCTGGCGGCAAAGGGAGGCCATCGGGAGAGGCATTTTCAACTGCCAAGCAGAGTGGAGAAGGGAGGGCATAGGGCATCATCGGAGGAGTGGGGTCCCAGAACTGTGGGGGTACCATTCCACGGGGACAACGGGCAAGTACCACCTTGACAGAGGTGACAAGTTGGAGGAAGGAGGTGGGCTGCTGGCAGTGAAGGCCTTGTACTTAGGGAGAGGCCACCTATCAGGGGGCTTATTCGTCCAGGCTTCGGGGATTCGGGGACGTCTTTGAAGAAGAGGTGCAACAGAGCGGAAGGGAGGTACAGGCACCTGCAGTGGTACCATAACAAGCTGTGAGCCAATAGGAGGGTCAGCAGCGGCCTCCAGATGATGATGAAGGCGGCAGAGGTGCAAGAAAGATGGCTCCCCCAAGCAGAAGAAGGTACCTTCCAGAGAGGGTCGACCGGTCAAGGCTCTGCTCAAGATAAGATTCCGATGCCTAGATCAGTCTGTTGAAGCTCTTCTGTATGCCTTGGAGTGGGTCTCACATATCATAGTGATCTGCTGTGCACTGCACAACCTGACACTACAGAGGGGGCCGAGGGGCCTGTTTCTGTGCTGTATGACTCTATGGCTCTATGAGGGGGGAAGCAATGAACAATGAGAAATGATGAGGATGCAGAGGAGGATGCTGGTCAAGCATTGCCAGATGAAGAACCTCAGGGACAACAGGAGAGACATCAGGAGATAGGTGTAAGGGAGGCTCGCGATGCCCTTACACATTTGTGTTTCCTTTCATGCTCACTGCCAGTTGTAGATTGCCCAATAAAGACTTACCTTTATGCAGTCCTGTTGTTGCCTTCTTTCCTTCAGGAAACAATTGCTCGTTGATCAGTTGCGCAGCGTTTAGCTGGCAAGGCTCCAGTCCAGATCCCTTGCAGCATGATCCCTCATCTCGAACCTTGAAACAGAGGAAGGGTTGAATTGAAGTACCATAGACCATATAGAATAGGAAGGAGATCTTGCTTGTTGGCAAAAATTCTTCACTTACCATGTCAGCAAACGCTACCCTTTCCATCTACAATGCACATTCACCCATGAATACCCCGTGCTGCTAGGTGCTTTTCTTCATTCCTTAGTGTGCTCTCCTAAGAAGTGCTCCCCCTGCACAGTCAGTTGAAGTGGAGGCAGGCTGCTGACCATGCAGCCCCTTGGCTCGGGATGGCTTTGGCCGTCATCCTCTGGTTGCCTTAGGCCTGGTAGGCCCCGGTATGTTGGGGTCCTCCTGCACAGAAGCAGTAGCACCTTCTGTTGCCAGTGATGATGAAGACCCTGGCGTCACTGGCAGAGGGCCAGAGGAACTGCTGGCCATATTAGGAGTACCCTGAGAGGAGTCCCCCAGCAGTAGTGGGCAGTCGCTGCTCCTCCCTTGCAAGGCAGACTTGTGCCTCCCTGCTGATCTGAGAGGGTAGAGGACCAGGTCCCCTGTCCCCCTCTTACCTTGCCACTGCTGCCTTGAACTCATGGTCAAGACGAGGGTATGCAGGTCTGCATGAATGTCCTGCAGACACTGAGTGAACTGCTGGATGTGGATCTCCAGGAGTGCTGCCAATCCTTCAATGGAGGACACCACTCATGCACGAATCAGAGACAATGCAGCACTCAAGACCTGGATGGACTCCTCCATCATTCGTGCTTGGGCACACATAACCTTTGGTATCTATGCCAGATGTTGCCTGACCTATTCCTGCAGCTGCAGAATTTCCTATGAAGCTGCCAACACCATAGGAATGTCATGAGACTGGGGCTCAGCATGGGCCTGACCTCCCACATTCCTCAAATGGTTAGAGGCCTGGATTGTCACAGCCTCCGTCAGCTGATTGGGCGCGTGTGTGCTGCGTTCTCCAGGTTGTGTGCCTGAATCTAACCGCGTGCGCATATTCACCGACATGAGAGTATCTGTGCTGGTGGAGGGTGTAGGGTAGGAGGTTACAATGGAGTCTCTGAGGCTTCATCCTACCCTCAGAGGAGGCAGGTCTCCCACAGTCTCAGAGGCACTTCAAGTAGATTCCGTGTGACCTGCATGAGAAAACAGAGATTCTGAAGGGTTTAGGGCCTCCCCTTCCAACATAGCACACACCCCTAACTTGGAGATCCCTATGAGCACTGGATGCCTGCTGAGCAGCATGGCTCCATCACTGCAGATGCTCCTTTGTGCCCCATGACAATCTTACTCACTCTCTTGGGAAGGTGCCCTTGTTTCTCTGTCCACAACGATTCTTTTATCCTGTGGTCCAGCCAGCTCCTTGTCTTCCTTTTCCATCAGGCTCAGAACATGGAGAATTGGCAGCCTACTGCCAGTCTTGGCCCGCAGTCTCCAATTGTGTGCAATCTTTTCTTGCAGACACAAAGATGAATGCTGTTAATCTCCCAATGGAAACAATCCTAAGACATATACTGGTGTTTGTCCATCTGTTGCAGATGGAGGCACAAAGATGTCTCCTGCATCTGGCCCCTTTCCAGGGATCGCGTGAGGGTCTCCAATGATGAATGGCCTCCTTTCAGGGCTATTTCTCTATGCCTCAGGCAGTTGGTCTGCATCCCACAACCCTTTTCCCACGTCTGTGTGTACACTCCCTTTCCATCCGATGCACCCGTCTCATCTGGCAGATGCAAGACCCAAAAGCTGAAGGCGCTAAGAGGCATTCACATTTGCTGCCCTGTTGAGATCATTGAGCCGCTTGTGGCACAGTATCCATGTCCATGGGATAACACCACAGCTGCTGACTTCCTCCACAATCTGCAGCTGGGCTTGCTTGTTCAGGCTCCCAGCTCTCCTCCTCCCGTCCCTAAGGAAGAGAATCAAGAATCTCCTGCCTTTCCTTGTCAGCTTGTAAAAGCACCGAAAGGGAGTCATCACTGAAGTGTGGGGTCACCCGGGGTGTACTGTCCGCCATTACTCTGCAGCCTTTCAGCACTCTGCAAATCCTATCACTGCGGACAGCAACATTGAATGCACGTCTGGCTGCCCTTTAAAAATGGCGCCAGCAGCTGCCACAGCGCCAGCTGACACCTGCCTCTCTGCCTCCGTTCCGGCCACATAATTGGTCAGCCCCCGCTCCCTCATTTGCCTCACTCGTTGCCCTGATGTAAGCCACACCCATTTCCAACGGAGGGATCACAAAATCGGCCCATTGCTGCTACTTTCATAGCCCTTGTCATTTATGAAGATCTAATAAACATGTGCCCTTCACCAACCATATCGATAATGATATTAACAATTTGATCTGGGTAAATGTGTAGAAAATTTAACTATAAGGATGTCAAATGTGAGAAAGAGAGCAAAACAAATATTCAGCTCATGAAGTTCAACTCAGCTCCATTTTCAGGATCTGATGTGACTATTATTTTGTGCTACCTTACACCCATACCTTTCAATTGTCCACCAAGACAAGACCTGATCCAATTTCCCTTTTCAATGATTTAACTTGTTCTGTATTTCCCGCAGTCGGCAACACAGTATTTTATAAGTCAGTAGTTCCAGCTGTGAAGAAAATGAGAGTTAGCTTGTTGCTCCCTCATCTGAAAAATACATTTCTCTTCATCTGGTTTTGCACAAAGTAATTTACTACATCCATATTAATTCCTTTGATTTTAAAGAGGACATGCTTACCTTCAGTTTTCTTTCTCCCCCCTCAATGAGAATAGGATAAGTTTCTGTAGCCACACAAGGGTAGATTGTCCATTTCATTCCCTCCACCTCCATCCAATTTCCCATCAACCTGCTTCGCATAAGCAGTGTCCAGCTTTCCTTCGGCCACTTCATCCGTCTGGCTATCTTTTCAAAAGAAATGACCAAATGCCTCTACGTCCCTTTCCTCAAACTTCGGGAGGGCTTGCACAAATTTAAACAGCTCCCCACTGGGTCCTGGGTTGGAGTCAGATTCTTCCTCATTAGAAGCTCCCTGGAGTCAAGGCCACCGTTTTATTTTAGTTCCAGCCTTTTTAATTGGAATACCCTTTCTCGCGTCACTTCTTCTTGCCCTTTCTCCTGCCTCTCTTCTTTTTCCTTTTCTCTTTCCCTTTGCCATTGTAGTTCCAGCTTTTGAAATGCTCTTTTGTTTTCATTTCCCTCTCTTTCTCTTGCCCTTTCTTTTTCCTGCCGCTCTGCTTGCTCCCTCTGAAATCCCTTTTTCAATTTCCGCTCTCTGAAATTCTAGCTCTAACTTCGTCCTGTCCAAGTCAATCTGTGCCAGTGTTACCTTGTTTTCGTCTGATTCTACTCATCCCTCTGGTTCTTTCACTTCCATCTTCAGCTGTCTGGCCACTAGTCTCTGAATTTCGGGTCTCCGAGCTTTTGATCTAATATCTGTCTTCAAGTGCTCCACCACACTTAACAGCTTGCCAGAGGGCAATGCCTTTAAAGAATCATAATTTATTCCAGACTGCTGCACAAATGCACTTGCACAAAAGTAGCCGTACTAGTAGTGCAAACGTTACTCTAATGCACAAAAACACTGTCGTTTTCCTGTTCTTCTATTCCAATTATTATTACCCCACTTACAATTGCACTTCATCAGATTTGGGTTATTGCAGACTGAGCTCCCCAATTATATGTTATGACTGAGGTTGGAGGAATTCACTGTCTCCCTCTAGTCCCACTACTCCTCTGGTCTCAAGATATATTTAAAAATATTTTAACCAATTATGGATATGGCCAATTATATACCTTATCCTATTCAGAATACGAATCCACCAGCTAGATTTTTTAAAATAAACAACCAAAATTATTAACTTATTATAAAACAACAAATTCAATAAAGATGCAAACGCCTATCAACGCACAAGTTGAAATATGAAAGTATAAATATATTCCCTTCTAAATAACCCAACACACATGTATACACCAGTTAAAGAAAAAATAAAGAAGCTTTCTCTTCAGATTTCAACTTCACAAAAAACAAAAATACTTTGGCCAAATACTTGTTAATTCTTGAAGAAAAAAAGAATAAAATATGAAATGATCCAGCTGACTTTCGGTCTGGCATCTGGGTGTAAGTAGATGTTCATTCAGGAGACGTCTAGGAGTAGTGTTGCAGGCTTTTCAGGATAATTACTACTTCAGTGGGTTCAACTATCACATTGGATTCTCAGAAGATCGTTCAACACCGGTGGCAAGGGATGAATTGGGCGGCTTCTCTCTTAGCAGGATACAAGCCAACTGCCCTCCAAACAATCTCCAAAAATTAAACCAAAACTCCTGAGCCATAAATCTAGACCAAGTGTCCTTCCAGTGACCCTTTTTAAACAAAAAATAATCCAGCATCTCCTCAGGTATCTTCCACAGTCCTTTAAATACAAGTCCTCAAAAAATATTAACAATGGAAGCACGTTCATGACAAGAGGATGTCAGTATGGAGAGCTTAAAGATTAATTGAAAAGCAATCGTATTGTTGTGGGTATTGCAGATGATTCCATATTGGAAATTTTACAGTCTAAAGAAGACCTCATCCTGGAAAAAGCCATTCAGTTGCTGAAGCAAGCTGAGGACAGGAAGAACAACAGACCAAGCCTGCAAGGTGAATAAAAACTTTGGTTCAACTGTTCAGTTCTTTCTGCAGAGGGCTGAAAAAGAAGTAGCAGGAAAAAAGGTACACTGGGTTGTGGTGAGGGGGGGATGCGAAAAATGTCTTTAAACCCTGCCAGCAATGTGGCACCAAAAGTACCCACGGGCGCGAATAATGTCCTGCCAATAGAGCAGAATGCTTCGATTGCAGAAAAATAGGGTATGTCTGTAAGATGTGCCAAAATAAAATCTCGGCTACCTGTAGCTCTAAAAAGGAAAGGTATTTGATAATAGAGAGGTAAACGAAGTTAAACAACCTCCTGCAGCAGACCAATCGAAATATCTTCTTTGTGCGATCAATGATCCGAATCAAGCATTTTGGTCAGATGCCACATATGTCAATGGACATATCAGTAATTTCAAACTTGTGGAGCAAGTGCAACGGTCCAATCAGACATAGAGCCGTGGCTTTCCACACACTTTCCTGCAAACAACGGGAACTCAGTTACATGGCCGAGGAGAAACTGAAATTGAAGTAAAGGGGAAGTTACAAGGGAAAGCAGATATTAAAAACACTGTATGTCCAAAGAAATCAGGAGTTCTCACTTCTAAGCAGAAAAACTTATATTGACCTTCCCCTTGTAGAGAAAGTTAAAGAAGTTAAACAACAAGAATCCAGGAGCCAGGACAGAGGGAGAGCGCCGCCCCACCGCGCCCCCCCCCCCACCCCCCACCCCGACTTGAGCGCTGCAGAGAGTCCGGACTCCACCAGAGAGCCCGTCCAACGGAAAGAGAACCTACACAACACAGCATATAATTGTGCAAAGACGAGTGGCAGGTCAGATGATTTTTCAGAATATAAAGAATGGCAGAGAATGACTAAAATAAATCAGGAGGTGGAAGGAAAAGAGGAACTTGGTGAAATTACAATCACCAGGGAAGCAGTACTGACCAAACTGATGGATCTGCGGGCTGACAAGTCCCTGGGTCCTGATGGGCTTCATCCTAGGGACTTAAAAGAGGTGGCTAATGAGGTAGTAAATGTGTTACTGTTAATTTTTCAAAATTCGCTAGATTCTGGAAAGGTTTCATCATACTGGAAAGTAGCAAATATAACCCCTCTATTTGAGAAGTGGGGTGGTGGGGGGGGTGGGGGGAGTGGGCAGAAAATGGTAACTATGGGCCAGTTAGCTTTGCGGGTGCTGCATGTTAATTCTGCCATGTATCGGAACCAAAACCTCAATATGCAGCTGGTGTGTGACCATAGGCAGCGAATCATGCAGGTCAGTGCCTGGTATCCTGGCAGCAGTCATAATATCTTCATTCTGTGACAGTCCACTGTGCCAGCTATATTTCAGCCACCACAGCAAACTAAAGGGTAGCTGCTCAGTGGCAAGGGCTATCTGTTAACAGTATGGCTCATGACTCCTCTTCTCAACTCACACATACATGAGTAACATGCATATAATGAGAGCCATATAAATTTTTGATAGAGCAGACCATTGGCATGCTGAAACAATGCTTCTGCTGCCTGGACCACTCTGAAGGAGCCCTGCAGTACTCAGCGGAGCTGGTGTCAAGACTTGCGGTGGTCTGTTGTATGTTACACAAACTTGCCATCATGAACGGATATTTATCGGCATCAACTATACAGAGAGCAGCTGAGGAGCATGAGCACGAAAAAGAGGAACAGGAAGAGGAAAAGGAGGGAGAAAGCAACTTAGACAGCTTCCTTCTGTCCTGGCTGTTCATGAGGAACTCATCTGAGTGCAATATCAGTAAATGCGAGCTCAGTTTCCCATTCAGCAACAGTATCACATTTCCTCTGTCACTGACCAGCATATCATCCTCTTGGGCCCAATGTAAAGATGGAAGCTAACACAAGATACAAATTCCAAACCAAAGTTATAAATTGAACCATGCAATATGGCATAAAGACTTAAACTAATCAGCCTTCCACATTCTCCCTTAGGGAGAAAGGGAATGGGTGACCAAAAGGCAGAGAAAGAGCAGGAAGGCAGCGCAGGAGTCCCCTGCGGTCATCTCCCTCCAAAACAAGTATACCGTTTTGGATACTGTTGAGGGAGATGGTTCACCAGGGGAAGGCAGCAGTAGCCAGGTCCATGGCACCGTGGCTGGCTCTGCTGTTCAGAAGGGCGGGAAAAAGAGTGGAAGGGCTATAGTCGTAGGGGATTCGATTGTAAGGGGAGTAGATAGGCGGTTCTGTGGTCGAAAACGAGGCTCCCGAATGGTATGTTGCCTCCCAGGTGCACGGGTCAGGGATGTCTCAGATCGGCTGCAGAACATTCTAAAGGGGGAGGGTGAACAGCCAGTTGTCATTGTGCACATAGGCACTAATGATATAGGTAAAAAACGGGATGAGGTCCTACAAGCAGAGTTTAGGGAGTTAGGAGCCAAGTTAAAAAGTAGGACCTCAGAGGTAGTAATCTCAGGATTACTACCAGTGCCACGTGATAGTCAGAGTAAAAATGAAAGAATAGTCAGGATGAATGCGTGGCTTGAGAGATGGTGCAGGAAGGAGGGGTTCAGATTTTTGGGACATTGGGACCGGTTCTGGGGGAGGTGGGACTATTACAAATTGGACGGTCTACACCTGGGCCGGACTGGAACCAATGTCCTTGGAGGTGCTTTTGCTAACGCTGTTGGGGAGGGTTTAAACTAATGTGGCAGGGGGATGGGAACCAATTGAGGTCAGTTGACAGTAAGGAGGTAGTACCAAAAGCCTGTAAGGAACTAGATAATGAAGTCAGTGTGACTAAGGGGAAGAGCAGGCAGGGAGCAGATGATGAATATAAAGGGACTGGTGGTCTGAGGTGCATTTGTTTTAATGCAAGAAGTGTAGTAGGTAAGGCAGATGAACTTAGGGCTTGGATTAGTACCTGGGAGTATGATGTTATTGCTATTACTGAGACTTGGTTGAGGGAAGGGCATGATTGGCAACTAAATATCCCAGGATATCGATGCTTCAGGCGGGATAGAGAGGGAGGTAAAAGGGGTGGAGGAGTTGCATTACTGGTCAAAGAGGACATCACAGCTGTGCTGAAGGAGGGCACCATGGAGGACTCGAGCAGTGAGGCAATATGGACAGAACTCAGAAATAGGAAGGGTGCGGTAACAATGTTGGGGATGTACTACAGGCCTCCCAACAGCGAGCGTGCGATAGAGGTACAAATATGTAAACAGATTATGGAAAGATGTAGGAGCAACAGGGTGGTGGTGATAGGAGATTTTAATTTTCCCAACATTGACTGGGATTCGCTTAGTGTTAGAGGTCCAGATGGAGCAGAATTTGTAAGGAGCATCCAGGAAGGTTTTCTAGAGCAGTATGTAAATAGTCCAACTCGGGAAGGGGCCATACTGGACCTGGTGTTGGGGAATGAGCCCGGCCAGGTTGTTGAAGTTTCAGTAGGGGACTACTTTGGGAATAGTGATCATAATTCCGTAAGCTTTAAAATACTCATGGACAAAGACGAGAGTGGTCCTAAAGGAAGAGTGCTAAATTGGGGGAAGGCCAACTATACCAAAATTCGGCAGGAGCTGGGAAATGTAGATTGGGAGCAGCTGTTTGAAGGTAAATCCACATGTGATATGTGGGAGGCTTTTAAAGAGAGGTTGATTAGCGTTCAGGAGAGACATGTTCCTGTGAAAATGAGGGATAGAAATGGCAAGATTAGGGAACCATGGATGACAGGTGAAATTGTGAGACTAGCTAAGAGGAAAAAGGAAGCATACATAAGGTCCAGGCGGCTGATGAAAGACGAAGATTTGAAAGAATATCGGGAATGTAGGACCAATCTGAAACGAGGAATTAAGAGGGCTAAAAGGGGTCATGAAATATCTTTAGCAAACAGGGTTAAGGAAAATCCCAAAGCCTTTTATTCATATATAAGGAGAAAGAGGGTAACTAGAGAAAGGATTGGCCCACTAAAGGACAAAGGAGGAATGTTATGCTTGGACTCAGAGAAAATGGGTGAGATTCTAAACGAGTACTTTGCATCGGTATTCACCGAGGAGAGGGACATGACGGATGTTGAGGTTAGGAACAGATGTTTGATTACTCTAGGTCAAGTCGGCATAAGGAGGGAGGAAGTGTTGGGTATTCTAAAGGGCATTAAGGTGGACAAGTCCCCAGGTCCGGATGGGATCTATCCCAGGTTACTGAGGGAAGCGAGAGAGGAAATAGCTGGGGCCTTAACAGATATCTTTGCAGCATCCTTAAACACGGGTGAGGTCCTGGAGGACTGGAGAATTGCTAATGTTGTCCCCTTGTTTAAGAAGGGTAGCAGGGATAATCCAGATAATTATAGACCAGTGAGCCTGACGTCAGTGGTAGGGAAGCTGCTGGAGAAGATACTGAGGGATAGGATCTATTCCCATTTGGAAGAAAATGGGCTCATCAGTGATAGGCAACATGGTTTTGTGCAGGGAAGGTCATGTCTTACCAACTTAATAGAATTCTTTGAGGAAGTGACAAAGTTGATTGATGAGGGAAGGGCTGTCGATGTCATATACGTGGACTTCAGTAAGGCGTTTGATAAGGTTCCCCATGGCAGGCTGATGGAGAAAGTGAAGGCGCTTGGGGTCCAAGGTGTACTAGCTAGATGGATAAAGAACTGGCTGGGCAACAGGAGACAGAGAGTAGCAGTAGAAGGGAGTTTTTCAAAATGG
This sequence comes from Heterodontus francisci, assembly GCF_036365525.1. Lineage (NCBI taxonomy): Eukaryota > Metazoa > Chordata > Chondrichthyes > Heterodontiformes > Heterodontidae > Heterodontus > Heterodontus francisci. The sequence continues at coordinate 36,562,771 of NC_090397.1, forward strand.
AGACGTGTGACCAGTGGTGTTCCACAGGGATCCGTGCTGGGACCACTGTTGTTTGTGATATACATTAATGATTTGGAGGAAAGTATAGGTGGACTGATTAGCAAGTTTGCAGACGACACTAAGATTGGTGGAGTAGCAGATAGTGAAGGGGACTGTCAGAGAATACAGCAGAATATAGATAGATTAGAGAGTTGGGCAGAGAAATGGCAGATGGAGTTCAATCAAGGCAAATGCGAGGTGATGCATTTTGGAAGATCCAATTCAAGAGTGAACTATACAGTAAATGGAAAAGTCCTGGGGAAAATTGATGTACAGAGAGATTTGGGTGTTCAGGTCCACTGTTCCCTGAAGGTGGCAACGCAGGTAAATAGAGTGGTCAAGAAGGCATATGGCATGCTTTCCTTCATCGGACGGGGCATTGAGTACAAGAGTTGGCAGGTCATGTTACAGTTGTATAGGACTTTGGTTCGGCCACATTTGGAATACTGCGTCCAGTTCTGGTCGCCACATTATCAAAAGGATGTGGATGCTTTGGAGAGGGTGCAGAGGAGGTTCACCAGGATGTTGCCTGGTATGGAGGGCGCGAGATATGAAAAGAGGTTGAGTCGATTAGGATTATTTACATTAGTAAGACAGAGGTTGAGGGGGACCTGATTGAGGTGTACAAAATCATGAGAGGTATAGACAGGGTGGATAGCAAGAGGCTTTTTCCCAGAGTGGGGGTTTCAATTACTAGAGGACACGAGTTCAAAGTGAAAGGGGAAATGTTTAGGGGGGATATGCGTGGAAAGTTCTTTACGCAGAGGGTGGTGGGCACCTGGAACGCATTGCCAGCGGAGGTGGTAGATGCGGGCACGATGGACTCTTTTAAGATGTATCTAGACAGATACATGAATGGGCAGCAAGAAAAGAGATACAGAACCTTAGAAAATAGGCGACATGTTTAGAGAGAGGATCTGGATCGGCGCAGGCTTGGAGGGCCGAAGGGCCTGTTCCTGTGCTGTCATTATCTTTGTTCTTTGTTCTTTTGTCTTTCTTCCATGTGCCTACAAGGTCCTATCCCAGTGGTTGCAGCATGGCTGATGGAAGGTTGCTGACTTTCAGACAGGGAGACTGTAGATGGCCTTGGAGGACGAGCTCCACCTCCGGTTCTGGAAGGTCTTACTGTGACTGCACCATCTCACCATGGGCGGCAGCAATCTGGGCTGGCTGACAGACAAGCAACAGCAAGGGCACTGGTGGAGTGGCAGAGGTGGCATCATGAATGCTGTCATCCTGAGAGAGGACAGCAGGTTTGTACTCCATGGAGCCACTGACCACTTCCCCAGGGTGGCACCTCAGCAATCGTAATAATTCGTTGGAGGGCAGATTGCTGGACTGCTGTGATACCCTAGAAGTCCCTTAGAACACAGTCTGAGCTTGAATACTGTAACTTGAGACTGCATGACAGCAACATGAGCTTCCACTGCAGCTATCAGATTTTTGGTGGCAGCTGCCTGTGCGGCAATGGAAGTTGAGACATTGGCCAACAGCTATTGCATTATGGTTGGATCCACAAGCGTGTTTTAGTTGGCATCTATACCATACAGAAAGGGTGGGCTCCAAGCTCTGTCAAAAGCCCTGTGCCAAGCTGCTGCCAGACTCCCCCATGCTCCTTGATATTGAAAGCAGGTTTTCTGGTAGGCTTCCCAATGTGCCAAGCAATTTGTTGTGTACACCTGTAAGCATTCTTCTATAGGTTGACCCATTGAAGTGCTCATCTGTGACCTCACCCTCTGGTGAGCTGGCACCCCCGCCATTCTTAGCCCCTGCTCTTGTTGCAGTGCCCAGTGACTCACCATGTTCAGATCACACCCATATGCTATCCATCCTGTCAGTATCCGCACTGGTGATGTGTGCGAAATCAGGTGATGGTGCTGTGTCTTCTTGCTCTTCCTCCACTGCTTGGGCAGTTGCAGTTCTTGGGTATCTGAAAGGAAATAAGACAAGGGTGAAGAGAGGGGTAAAAGTAAGAAGTGCAAGCTCATACTGTCAGCAGTTTTAAATCAAAAGAGATTGTGGGATCAGGGGAAGTGGAATGTGAGAAGGAGGATTAGGTATGAGGATACTCGCATCTTCACTGGCTTCAGCCCCTCCCCAGCCATGGCCCTTCCCATTATGGTCAGCATCATCTCCCCCATGGGGGTCAGAGTATGCAGGCCCACCTCTCCTCCTCCAGTTAGTTCGTACTGCCTCAAGTTGTGTGCCACCTTCTCCTGCAAGAGAGAGGGAAGTATGTGTCATACAATATGTTTGGGTGATGTGGCTGTCTCGGTTGAATAGCTGGGATTGCACATTGTGGATATGAGACTTTCAGCAGTGCTAAGTATTTGAGGGTGTGGAGCATATGAATGTCAGGTGTAAGTCTCGATAAACAAAGATTGCTGGTATTTTTTTTTGCTGCCTGCATTATATTGAATGGGCATGGGGCTGGTTTTGGGGGCTACCTAATTTAGTCCCCTATAACTTTCACAATAAGGGAATGCACTAAAGTACGACAATATATTCCCCCAGCATTTATTTCTACCTCTTCTGATCCAAAATCTCACAGGATATCAGTTACCAGAAAAAAAAATGAGCACTCGGAAATATAACAAAACAAATGTTATTTGTGATTTTGTTTTCAGAAAATCAATGGCAATCACGTAAACCATATTAGGATGTCAGATACAATGAGGATGATCTTTTAAAGCAGTGGGTTATCATGGGCGTATCTTAACGGATAGCATAGGGTTGGGATCTGCATATGACACTAGGCACAAGTGCACTGCAACCGGGGCAGTGAGCGAGGATAGTGCATGGTTATTATGGAACTACTGGTTCTAGGTTGAAAAATAAAATAAAATATGCCCTGATCAGACTGAGTTTAGTCTGAGCATAGAGCCCTTCCAATATAAGTCAGGCTTCTGTTTCCAGTTCTTTGAACTAAACCCAAAAGTTATCAAAAAAAAAGAAAGAAATGCCGTCCATGGCAGTTGTGAGAAAAATGGATGAAAAATCCGAAGAGTGAAAAATGTAAGAAAAGTGCGTGAAAAATTCAAAAAGTGAGAAAAATGTGTCAAAAACTGCAAGAGTTAAAAAGTGAGAGAAAAAAATTCAAAGAATGGCAAATGTAAGGAAAACGTGCAAAAATTTTGGAGAGTGAAAAATGTGAGAAAAATGCATAAGAAAATTGAAGAGCGAAAAATGTGTAAAAAAACTTTAAAAAGTGGGAAATGTGGGAAAAATGAGTGAAACATTTGGGGCTGGAATTTACCAAGCCATCGATGTTGTGATTTGTGACGGGGGCGGGGGGGTGGGGTGTGGGGGGGAAACCTGAAAATGGGTCCAAATGAGGCTGACCACAGACCTCGACGCGAGGAAGGTCTGGCCTGATCCTCCCAGCGGCGGCAAGGCTCTGTGGTGCCCCACCTCCTCCCACCACCCCCGCCCCCCCGCCGCTGGGCAATGGGACCTCAATTAAAATATTCAATTAATAAAATTAATAAATTTACATAGACTTACCTCCAATCCTGAGGGCCCGCCACGATAATCGGCGCAGTGGCCAGCATCCCCAAGCCTTCAATTCCCCGTACAGGGAAAGGCACTGGTGGAGAGGGGGGATGAGGTAGGTTTGTCAGTGCAGGGGGGTGGAAACAGGGTCAAATATGCATAATGGAGGTAGGGGATGGTGGGAAGGGATGAACTTCAAACTTTGTGCAGTTTTGGGTGGGGGGGGGAAGGTCAGTTGTAAAAGGTAAGTGTTTTGTGGGGGGGACGGGCAAATAGTTAATGTAATCATTATTGGGGGGTTGGAAAGGGGCATGAGAAATTTATTTATTTAATTTTGTGGGGTAGGACTTTAAAAATTTAAATCAGGCAGCAAGGCTGACTGCCTTTTAAAAATGGTGCCAGCACCTGTGCACAGGCAGTTGAAGCTGTTTGCCAAGGACAAACAGCTTGCCGCCTCCACGCGACTGTGGTGGGGGTGGGGGGATGTGAGCTGCCCCGGCTATTTAAATGAGCCGCTGCCCTTGAGATTGCAGTGGCTCTTTGGCGTGCGGCCCCCACGTGTGGGCCGCCATTTTTTGAGCGCGCCATCAAGGTCAGTGGCGGGCTCTTAAAATCCAGCCCTTGAGGTGTGGAAATGTAAGGAAAATGTGTGGAAAATTCGAAAAGTGAATCATATGAGAAAAATGTGTAAAAAATTCAGAGTGAAAAATGTGATAAAAAAAGATTGAAAAAATTGAAGAGTGGTAGCTCTTTTGCCTGTGACTCAGAGGTTTGTGGGTTCAAGTCCCACACCAGAAACCTGAGCTCAAAAATCTAGGCTGATCATCCAGGGCAGTACTGAGGGAGTGCTGCACGGTCAAAAGTGCTGTTTTTCAGATGAGATATTAAGCAAAGGCCCTGTCTGTTCTCTCAGGTGGATGTAAAAGAGCCTAAGATACTATTTTGAAGAACAGGGGAATTATTCCAGGTGTAATGGACAATGTTTATCCCTTAAGTAATATCATTAAGAAATAAATAACTGGCCATTATCCCATTGATACTGTGGAAGCTTACGAATTGACTGCTTCATTTCCTTCATTACCGAGTGACTACAATTCAAAATTTCTTCATAGGCTGTACATTCTCAGGTCATGAAAGGCACTATATAAATGCAAGTCTTTCTTTCCTTGTTCTGTTTTCTCAGACATACCCCAAGAGATATCAATGCACTATAGGGCTCTGTTTCTTTTTCAATCTGTTATTAGTTTTCAGAATTTGAAGCACATTGTCATGATCGATTTTGTCAAGTGAATTGACTTAAAAGAACTATTTAATCTGTCTGACACTGTCCTGTCATATAAGTTATCCAATGATTCCGTACAGAAGTGACCATCCCTTTGATGTAACTTAGCTGTCACAGTAAGACAATATGGTGATGGGTCTTCTGTTATCAGAACTGCATTATGACATTTTTCTCCCCTTCTTGAGTTTTGAGCCACTTCATTTGTCGCTTTTCTCTATTTATTTTCTTTAAACCTTGACAGTACAATGAGGCACTGCGACAATTTTGAAATTTTATGGAGCAGTTTCCCAGAATGATTCATCAGCAGTTCCTGCAAGCAGAGATTGTGGGCTGAATTTTACTAGCGTGCCACCGATCTCGGCAGCGCGCTTCAAAGATGGCTGTCGTGGAACTGCTGTGATATTTCGCGCAGCGGCTCATTAACATGGAGAGGGCAGGACGACTGCCCCCAATGACATAGACGGGGCGGGCTCACTGCCCCGTCCGACGCCACCGCCATTTTTAAACGGCTTCAAGCCCTGACAGGTAATTAGAATTTTTTAAGTGAAATGGAAGGAACATTTAAATTTATAAAATTAATAAAAGACCAAAGCCCCTCTCCCACCCGCCCATGACCAAACACTTCATTTATTGTCTTTTCCACATTAAAAAAAATCTTCCCATCATGAACTTTCCCCTCGGAACTTTGTTTCCTTTTCCCTTCAACCCCTTCCCATCATCCCCTCAGCCAATGGTAGGAGTTTTCCCCACTCCCCACCGACCTGAAAATTTCACTTGGTCCCCCCCACATCCCCAACCAGTGTTATGCCTCTGATCTCTGAACGGAGATCCGAAGGCGCAGGGCATCCAGCAACTGCCCAGAATATCGGCGTGGAATGGCCATCGCGACAAGGTAAGTAATTATTCTTTATTTAGCATTTATTTAAATACGCTAATTAGGTCTTTATCACTGAGCAGCGGTGGGGGGGGGGGGTGCCCCAAGGCCTCGCCGCCACCGATTAAATGGGGTGGGGCCTTCCCGGCATCGAGGCCCATGGTGAGCCTCTCCCGGAAGGATTTTCCAGGCTCCCCTGCCATGACCCCCGATATCGGGGGGGCTAGTAAAATTCAGCCCTGTGTCTTATGCTCTCAAGGATCCAAGGCTTAACAACAATCCCACTTACAGTAAACTGCTCCCTAAGTTAAATATAGCTAGATGCTAAGCCAGCACCCTTTTCAGATTGTGACACATTAAGCTCAAGGTAAAATAGAACAAAAACAAAATAAGGTAAAGAAAATTCCCTTTAACTTTTAAAGACAATTCCAACATCTTGGCACAGGAAATGTAGTTGGTCCAGCCATCGGGTGATATTTCTTTTGACGAGTAGCACTATGTGTAGAATCTTCCTATCTTTGAAATTTTTCTGTCGCTGGGGACAAATGCAGTCCCGACCCCCATGATGGCAGCTACCCGAAAGGTGTTGAAATCTTCCTGGAGGAGGCCAATTAAGAAGCTGCCTCTGAGAGTGCTGTCCAATTAAGGATGGAGGGCAGACCAGGGAACTGGCAGGCCCAATGGGAGGGCACGCAGCGATGTCCTGCCGGCAGCCAATGGCAGAGTTGGGCGCTGCTCTAATATAGGCAGGAGACTGGCTTGAGGGGGAAGTTGCAGGTGGTGGTGTTCCCATGCATCTGCTGCCCTTGTCCTTCTAGGTGGTCGAGGGTATGGGTATGTGGTCGGAAAATTAAATAAATCATGTTGAAAGGGGAAAGTTCCCCAACAAATTACTTGCAAAGAGAACTAATATAACACTAGGAATTTAATTACAGCATGCCAGCACAAGATAACAGAGAGAACACTTTATTAAGTGAGAGAGTTAAATCTCCAATATCATTTTCAGGAAAAAACGATTTGAATGGAGATTTCAACTGTGCATATAAGTTGGAACTGGCCAAGTGGTCAAAATTGATATTGCATAATTTTTTCATAATTCAGTGTATCACAGAAACTACAGGATGTAATATTTACCTTGATTTGGGGATGTCAATTGATTCAAACGTTGGGCAATTGGAATTTCAAGTACCCATGCACAAAAATTCAGTGAATTTCTCTTTGCCTCCTATCTTTCATTAAACCCTTGAGGTTCTAGCCTTGTTCAGGGTTATGCCATGCTAAAGCTGTACAATTCTCCAGACTGCTGTTCGGGTTTGGTCATCAAAGCAAAGGGAATTTCAAGCCATGGAGGCAATGCATAAAATAATCAAAAATTTGATCGCTGGTGTCAAATGAATACTGTGAAAGAAATTATTGGAGCTTCTTAAACCTTGAAAATGAGATGATAAAGAGGGGCCATATAGCAATATAGAAGGTATTAAATAGAATAGTGAATTTAAATCCAGATCAAGAGAAACCAAGACACTGGAGCAGGATGGAAATAGATGAAAAGTGGTTACAGAACAATTTAGGATGATGGTGGGAATAACTCCCCTACACAAGAAGGATGCAACAATTCTGTTGAAAGGTCATCGACCTGAAACATTAGCTTTATTTCTCTCTCCACAGATGCTGCCTGGCCTGTTGAATGTTTCCAACATTGTCAGTGTCTATTTCAGATTTGCAGCATTCACAGTATTTTGCTTTTGGAATCCTGACATATCTAGATAACTATCATTCTGCTATCTTTACAAAGATTAAGTAAAGTAGCATCTTATTGGAAAATGGTTCTATGGTTCTTGGTTCTAAATGGAAAACTGGACATCTTTTTGTATACTGTAATTAGACTTCAGTACTTAAATATTAAATATTTGCATCTTATGATTGAAGTGCAGTTTCATTGCTGACCATTGTATAGGAAAAATTTTAAATATCAGAGTTATACCTATATCTGAACCTTGAAATAACACATTTTATGGAATAATTATAAGATGGAATAGTGTACAAATGAGAATGTTTTAAGTGTAACCCATATTGTGCAGCCTAAAATGATAGTACAGCATTAAGTGTCATGCATTGTATATATTCATGTTGGTAGCTTCAGTCGAGATTCAAATACAAATGAGGCCTATTGTCAAAGGTGGATTGTACACCTTTCAAAAAATAATTTTATAAAATGCTGCCATTTTCAATAGAAAAACAGAATTATTCTCTGAGGATTTCACCTTATCACGTGAAATGAAGTCATCCATACCGCACAGTTGCATAACCTTAAGGGACAACAATGTCAGGGATATATTGTAAAGATGGGTATTGAAGTAGCAGGTAATTTCAAATTCAAGTCATGGACCAGAACAGGCAATATGAAATTTGGGCACAAGGACTGGCTTTCAATTGCTGTGAAGCACTGAGATTGCCCACAGACAGGACTCAAATTGGAACAAGGTATAAACAGCACCTGTGGAATGAACTGTTGACAATAGTGTGTATTGGTAATGGCCAGAGGGAATAGTCAGGGATTGGGCCAGACTAGAAATATTAGTGATAAACTAAAGTGATAATGGGAGTCAGTAATGGACTGAACATGGGTGGGAGCCAGGAACTGGGAAAGGCCATGAAAAAGAAATAGAGACTGAGACTGAAGATAATCATGCTTGGAGGTTGGGAGGTTGAAGATAATCTTGATACATAATAGAAATCATTATATAGTTATGGTTCATTAGACTATTATTTTTGAGCACTCAGTTGTGATTTGGCTTGGTGAATAGTTAGCTGTGTTAATGATTCCATTTAAAAACAATTATAAACCCACTGTCTTACCTGGTACTAGGATAGTTTCTTTTCATACTTTTCCATTCATACTTCAAAACCAAGAAAAAGTTGGTAAAAAGTACATTTTATTCCATTGAAACTGGATTAAAATGTTGTATTTGATGAAAAGTATCCCCTTATCAGACAGCATTACCATTCTCCAATACATTCTTTGGTAGTGCATCTATAATGGCCCAGATTTTGCTGCCAAAATAACAGTGAGTTTAATGCACACAACAGCCAGGATTTTACTGAGCTTTCGAAGTCGGGCTCCATGGCGGGGAGGAGGGGTCCGGAAGATCATTCCAGCAGCGGCCCACCATGGAGCGTGCGCAGGAGTGCCGGGCCCGATCTTCCCAGCAGCAACAAGGCTCTGTGGCGGCCCCCCTGCCACTGGGCGACAGACCCGAATTAACATATTTAAATTAATGAAATGAATACGTTTCAATAAAATCAACAGCGATCTTACCTTCGGGTTGCGATCCTCCGAGCAGCGGCTGGCACTCGTGCCTTCACTTTCCCGTCCGGAGAAATCAGGTGCCACCATTGGGGGGAGAGGGGGAACTTATGAATTTTAGTGCAGTGGGCAGGGTGGGGGGGGAGGTGGGTAGAATTGGCTGTAATGCAAATTATTAGTGTAGGGGAGGGTGGGAAGGGAAGACCTCTGCACTTTGATCGGTTTTGCGGGGGAAGGTGAAGTGTTGAAGGGGGAAGGGGCAATAGATTTATTGGTGGTATTTTGGGGTGGGTAGCCCTTTAAAAATTTAAATGATCCAGCAGAGCTGGCTGCCCTTTAAAAATGGCGCCAGCGCCTGTGCACAGGCAGCTGATGCCATTGCCGGCGTCGGAGAGCCCGCCCCCTCCACATGATTGGGAGGAGGGTTTGCCTGACCAGCTTATTATCTTGGGGTACCTGGTTCGCGCATGCGGGCCACCGTTTTTTTCGCCTGCCACACATCCAGCAGTGGGAGAAGACAATCCAGTCCAACATTATTAATGTGTAAGTTATCTATTAACTTGTGACTAGGAAGAGATATCCTGGGATTGGCCATAGGTTGTTGGAGGATTTGCAGCGCTCTGCCATTAGCCTCGTGAAAATGTCAGCTTGCTCTCAACTTCCCCGTGTGGTTCATAAAATTGCTGCATTTACACATGAATTGCCAATTAAACTTGCCAAAGATTAGGGCTGCCACTTAACAGTGCAAGAACTTCTTTAATGAGGAGAGTAATGTTCCTGCAATGCCACTCAACCTTTCTGATCCAGAAAGGGAACAACTGAAACTGTGGGGCTGGATTTGAAAGCCCCTCCACCGTCGGGAATGGTAGTAGGGGAGCACTGAAGATCGGTGTGGCGGATGCCCGCCGCTCGTTGATGGGACCCCCATTTCAATACGTAAACTAATTTACATACTTGATTTAATGAGGGTCCCATCACCTCCTTAATCACTGCACCGATCTTCATTCAGGTGGCCGACAATGCCGTTCCGTCGAATCCTCGTTCGGGGAAACGTGGTGCGACACCTGTCGGGAGGGGGGAGGAGGTTTTTTTCTCGGTGTGGGGGTGGGGAGCAGGGTTAAAACGCTGCGGATTGGTTGGGGGGGAGGTGATGGGAAGGGGCAAAGGGGAAAGGTGCCGAACTTTGGAGGGGGGGGGGGGTTAAATGTCAAATTTTATATATCCGTTTCCGGGAGGGAAAAGGGCAGGAATGTTGAGATTTGCCATTTGGTGGGTGGGAGAGTGCATGGTAAGTTTATTTTGTTTAGTTTTAGGAAACTTAAACTTACCTGGCTCTTTAAATTTCAAATGTGCATTGGTGGGCTGTAAGCCCTTTAAAAATGCCGCCGGCGCCTGTGCATAGGCGCCGGATACTGTTGCCTGCAATGGCGCAACCTCCCCCTCCACATCATCGTGGGGGACGGGCGCCCCTGCCATGCAAATGAGCCATTGCATTTGAAATCGCGGCGGCTCCGTGATGTGATGCCCATGCACGCGGGCCGCATTTTTTTTACGTCCACCGCCTACTTCGTCGGTGTACTCTTAAAATGCAGCTTGTGGAGTCTCATTCCTGCAGGTAGTAGATTGTTATTTACTCTAGACTCAGCTATTCTAATTCTTTCCTGGCAGGCTCCATAATCTTGAGGTCATTCAAAACTCTGCTGCTTGTATCCTAACCCACACCAGGTACCCTTCACCTATCACCCCTGTGTTCGCTGACCTTTGTTGGCTCCTTGTTCGCCAATGCCTCAATTTCAAAATTCTCATCCTTGTTCAGAAAACCATCCATTGCCTCATCCTTGTCTATCTCTGTAACCCCCTACAGCCCTACAACTCTCTGAGGTCTCTGTGCTCCTCCAATTCTGGTATTTTGCTCATCCCCAATTTTCTTTGCTCCACCATCGTTGGTTGTGCTTTCAGCCACCTAGGTCCTAAGCTCTAGTATTCCTTCCCAAACCATTCCGTCTCTCTACCTCTCTCTCCTCCTTTAAGAAGGGCTCTTTAAAACCTACTTCATTGACCAAGCTTTTGATTACCGTGCCTAATATGTAGTTGGGTGTCAAATTTTGTTTGATATTATCCATGTGAAGTACCTTGGGATGTTTTATTACATGAGAGAGGATACATAAATGCAATTTGTTATTATTGTTATAGATTGTTCAAATTTTACATTTTAAATTGTTCTTACTTTTCCTTTCTGTATCTATTTTCTCACTCCCTCTCTAATCATTTTTCCCCTCTCCATTTCTCTTTCTGTACCTGATTGGACATGCTCTTTCCTTTTCCATCATTCCTCCATTTCTTTCTCTATCCCTCAACTTCTTTGGTTAAGATGATAGGCCATTGGTCTCATTGTTCACTTGAGTTTCTAGATACACTGCTGCCCTTGCACTTCCAGCTTTGCTGCACGATTTTGCAAGTCCTGAGTAACCAGTCCCAGAGCCATTCAATCCGCATTGCTGCCAAAATCTGGCATGCAGCCTCATTTAATAATTATCATTACAGACCGGCCTCAAGAGCAGGTTACTTGCCCTCATCCAACTCACCCCAGTTACACAGAAAGTAGGCACATTAATGGCAGATTGCTGTCAGGTTTCCCATTTTAGGAATTTAACCCCATCCTGCCACTCTTTCAACAGTAATTGAGAGAATGGTGTAAGTGTGATTTGAGATGAAGGGTGAGTGAAAATGTCTAGCTAACTGGGCAGGCTGTGAGAAGTTTCCCCTGCTCCAGTCAATGTTTATTTTCTGATTACTAAAAGAGTGCTATTCAATCTATTTAGTTACACTTTTCAGTGTATTTAGTTGCAAATAACCAATCTTACGTCTTTTTAAAGTATTATTCAAAACAACACTTAACACAATATTGACAGCACAAAATTGCATTTTCACTTTTGTTAAATGCAATTATCCCTGTTGAAATTGCAATATTATCCTGCTTTAGGCAATCTGTGTCAAAAGGCATATGTTGTATCTAGGTGTTATCGTTTATTGCATTCCAAAATATAAATTCATTTTATCAGGCAATGCATGTTTGTATGTGATTTAACAGTCCCATTTGCCATCAGTGTACCAAATTTTAGTGTAAGAACATTAAAACAAATGATTCATATTTCTGAAGTATAGAAGTTAAATCAAAATGGAAGTTTTCTGCTTTTTTTGAAGTTGAACTAACGCTGCATATATTGCAAAGAACATTTGTCATTTGTTACCAAAATTTTAACTTGCAAAACAAGTTAATCATATTACATAAATAAAAACAAGAAATGCTGGAAATACTCAGCAGGTCTGGCAGCATCTGTGGACAGAGAGGCAGAGTTAATGTTTCAGGTCAGTGACCCTTCATCAGAACTGTTCATCTGCAATATTTTGTTTTTATTATATCAATCATATTACAGTCTTGCACCGATGCAAAGTAATTCTAGAAATGCAAGAAGTGGCAATAAATACAAGTTACATTGATAATTTAATGAAGACCATGTTTATGTTGAAATGTGTGAACTTCTTATGTTTATGGATCTTTTCTGCTCTTCTTATGATCGGTAGCTTAAAACACTCTTGGCTCCCTATGGTTTCAAGAGCATTTACACTGGTTCATATCTAGATACGTTTTAATAGTATTCCCAGGATAAACAGAAAACCTTTGAGATACTGGATCTATCCTATGCCATTACAGGATATACACGTATATACACTCTTGCCTCCCTTAGCTGCTGGATTTTGCGAGCCCTGTGAAACTAGGCCCAGAGATGTTAAATCCACATAGCTGCTAAAATCTAACATGCAGCTTCAATTAATAATTATCATTACACACCTGCTTCAAGAGCAGGTTACTTGCCCGCATCCAATTCACCCCAGTTAAACTAAAAGTAGGCATGTTAATGTCAGACTGGTGTCACGCTTCCCATTTTAACAATTTAACCCCAATCTGTGCATCTCGGGTGTGGGGGGGGGGGGGGGGGGTGGGGTCGGTGTTGGCAGGTGAAAAGTTTCCCTTACTCTTTCAACAGTATCCTGGAATATGTGAACTGGCACTAACATTACCCAAAGTACCAAGCTCTGAACTGCCATTTCGTTCATAATTTTAGGTTGCCGTAAAAATCAACCGCTCTAAAAATACCAATTTTAATTCTTTGGAGTTTCTTTAATCACACATATGCTTTAATAACCAATCATTTACAAACATTGTGACAGGAGTAGACCATTCAGCTCCTTGAGCCTATTCCACTATTTAGTTAGATCATGGTTGATTTCTATCTTATCTCCATCTACCCATTTGGTTCTGTAACTCTCAATGTGATTGTCCAACAAAAATAAGTGAAAATACAATTGGATTTGCACCTGGAAAGGCAGGTGTGAATGCAACAACACAAAAGCAAATTACTGCAGATGCTGGAAATCTGAAATAAAAACAGAAAATGTTGGAAATACTCAGCAGGTCTGGCAGTATCTGAGGAGAGAGAAACAAAGTAACGTTTCAAGCCTGCGATCTTTTATCCTTTTGAGTTCTGATGAAAGGTCACAGACCTGAAACGTTAACTCAGTTTCTCTCTTCACAGATGCTGCCAGACCTGCTGAGCTGTGAATACAATTTTTTCCCCAAAAATATACTTTATTCATAAAAATCTGTAAAAAAAAAAATACATTACAACACAGTTCAAAACAGCACCAAGTTGACATCCCAAAAAGTGCAAAGGAAATCAGTTTTCTTCAATACAGGAGTGAGTTGCCTCACAACTCTTCCATTTCATTTTACATGTCATGTACATTTTACAGCAAATCCATATTTGGTGCATACAGCCCGAGTGGTTTCCCATGGATTCATCGCCTCAGTTCACTATGGCGGGAGGACCTTACACAGTGGTCTTTCCCCATTGAGCCTTTGCAGCAGCTGCCCCAAGCTTTAGTGCGTCCCTCAGTACGTAGTCCTGGACCTTGGAATATGCCAGTCTGCAACACTCGGTCGTGGACAACTCTTTGCGCTGGAAGACCAGCAAGTTCCGGGCGGACCAAGGTGCGTCTTTCACCGAATTGATGGTCCTCCAGCAGCAGTTGATGTTTGTCTCGGTGTGTGTCCCTGGGAACAGCCCATAGAGCACAGACTCCTGTGTTACAGAGCTGCTTGGGATGAACCTCAACAAAAACCACTGCATCTCTTTCCACACCTGCTTTGCAAAGGCACATTCCAGATGGAGATGGGCAGCTGTCTCTTCCCCACCACAGCCAACTCGAGGGCAGCGTGCAGAGGGGGTGAGACTCCAGGCGTGCAGGAAGGATCTGAAGGGGAGGGCCCTTCTCACCACCATCCAAGCTACGTTTTGGTACTTGTTTAAAAGTTCTGGTGATGAGGCATTCTGCCAAATGACTTTGGCAGTCTGCTCGGGGAACCAGCTGACAGGATCCACCATCTCCTTTTCCCATAGATCCTTGAGGACATTCTGTGCAGACCACTGCCTGATGGATTGGTGGTCAAAGGCGTTTTCCTGCAGAAACTTTTCCACAAAGGATAGGTGGTACAGCACGGTCCAACTGGATGGAGCATTCCGTGGCAATGTGACCAGACCCATCCTTCGCAACACTGGGGACAGATAGAACCTCATCACGTAGTAACACTTGGTGTTTGCTTACTGGGGCTCTTCGCATAGCTTGATGCAGCTGCACACGAAGGTGGTCCTCAGGATGAGGGCGACATTGGGTACATTTTTCCTGCCATTATCCAGAAGTTTGAACATTGTGTCCCTCTGGACCTGTTCCATTTTTGATTTCCAGATAAAGCGGAAAATGGCTCGTGTGACCGCCACGGCGCAGGAGTGGGGTATGGGCCAGACCTGCGCCACATACAGCAACAACGTGAGCGCCTCGCACCTGATGACCAGGTTCTTATCCACAATGGAGAGAGATCGCTGCTCCCACATGCTCAGCTTATGGTGGACCCTGGATACTTGCTCCTTCCAGGTTTCGGTGCACGCCCCGGCCCTTCTGAACCATATCCCCAGCACCTTCAGGTAGCCTGACCTGATGGTGAAGGGGACAAAGGATCGGTCGGCCCAGTTCCCAAAGAACATGGTCTCGCTCTTTCCATGATTAACTTTGGCTCCCGAGGCCAGTTCGAACTGGTCGCAGATGCTCATCAGTCTGCGAACGGACAGCAGATCTGAACAGAAGATGGTGACGTCGTCCATGTACAGGGAGGTTTTGACCTGAGTGCCTCCGCTACCTGGGATTATCACCCCTCTTATGCCCACATCCTTCCTAATGGATTTAGCAAAAGGTTCAGTACAGCAAACAAACAAGACAGGGGAGAGAGTACAGCCCTGTCTGACTCCAGATTGGATCGGGAAACTTTCTGATTCCCATCCATTGATTGAGACTGCGCCACTGATGTTTGTGTAGAGTAGTTGGATCCAATTGCGTCCATCATGTAGGTGTGCGATATCCTGTCAAAAGCCTCCTTCTGGTCCAAGCTGATGAAGCAGGTGTCCGCCCTCCTGTCCCGTACATAGGCGATCATATCTCTGAGTAGCGCAAGACTATCAGAGATCTTCCTGCCGGGTACAGTACAGGTCTGGTCAGGGTGAATCACCAACTCCAGAGCAGACTTGACCCGACTGGCGATGACTTTGGACAGAATCTTGGAGTCTACATTAAGTAGTGAGATGAGCTGCCAATTTCTGATTTCTGCCCTCTCCCCCTTCCGCTTGTAAATGAGGGTGATGGTGCCTTTCCTCATGGTTTCTGACATGCTGCCGGCCAGAAGCATACTCTCGTACACTTCCAGCAGGTCTGGGCTGACCCAGTCCCACAGAGCTGAATAGAACTCAACTGGTAAGCCGTCGCTTCTGGGAGTTTTACTTGTCTCGAAGGACCTGACGGCCTTTTTCAGCTCATCCAGAGTTAGCGGTTTGTCCAGTTTCTCCACATGCTGTCATCTAAGAACTCCGTGATAGATGACAGGAAGGACTGGGAGGCCGTACTGTCCGTGGGTTTCACTTTGTAAATCGCAGCATAAAAGGATTTGCTGATCCTTAGTATGTCGGACTGCGAAGACGTTACCGAGCCATCCTCTTCCTTCAGGCTGCTGATCCCAGAGCTCTCTCTGTGTACCTTTTGGAAGAAGTAATCATCCTGCTCAACGGAGCTGACTCTGGACTGGAAGATGATCTTGGAGGCCTCCATGGCAAAGAGCGAGGCCTGCTGGCTCTTCATCTCTTGGAAATCCTCCTGGACCTCGACCCCCAACAACTGCAGCCAGAGCAGATTTTGCATTCTTTTCTGGAGTCGGGACATTTCCCTCTGTCTCTCTCTTGCCCTCTGAACACCTTAGGAGATAAAGAACCTCTTGATGTTCTCCTTGATCGCCTCCCACCAGTGAACTGGAGAATCAAAGAGGGGTTTCACGGTCCCCCATCCTTTGTAATCCCTCTTGCGTTCCTCAACGTTCTCTGTGGTTAGCAGTGTAATATTGAGCTTCCATGTCACCCTGCCAACCCGCTGGTCATCCTGTAAATGACAGTCGGCCAGTAAGAGGCAACGGTCAGAGAAAAATACCGGCTTGATGTCGGTGGATCTCACCATGACAGCACGGGAGACAAACAGGAAATCAATCCTGGAACAGGCAGACCCATCCGATCTTGACCAGGTGTATCTATGCTGTGCTCCATCTGCAGGTTTGCTGATGACATCGTGCAGCTTGGCAACTTTTACTGTTTCCATCATGAATCTGGACGTAGCGTCCAGTTTGCTGTCATCGCTGCTGGATCGTTCAGTTGCGTTAATGATGTAGTTGAAGTCACCGCCTAGAATGACCAGCCTGGACATCGCCAGCAGCACTGGGAGCTGCTGGAGGACGGTCAGCCACTCGCTGCATTGAACCGGGGCATACATGTCGATCAACCGGAGTGGAGCATTGTTGTACATTACATCTGCTACGAGGAGGCGACCGCCCACCACCTCCTTAACTTCAGAGATGGTGAAGTTGCCTGCCCGCAGCTGAATACCCAGGCCGGAGGAACGGGAAACATCACCCCTGACCAGATCGATGGCCCGTGGGACCACCATCAAGACCATTAGATGCTGTAGATGCTGAGGTGCGGAATTCCAGTCTCCTGCAGAAACAGCAGGCCGGCTTTGACCTTGGCGAGGTAGCCAAAGATCGAAACACAACACATCACGTAGTGGATTTAACACTATGCACGTTAATCAAAGCAATCTTTATACCCATTTTAAAGTTGGGTGTTGCTTCCCACAACAGGAGGCCTTGCTTGTCCCAGTCCTTGGGTATGTTCCTGCATACCCATAGTGTACAAACGTTGGGCTCAGAAACCCCTCCTGGTTACTCATGGGAGTTTTGTTCCGCTGGGGTGACATAGTGGGGGTTTTGTAGGCAGCAAGGCTTGGGCTGTCCTCTGCTGTTGGTGTCTTTCCCCTCTGTTCCTCTTCGAAGACATCACTGCTCCTGGCTTCCCAGAGCTGGAGTGCGCTAAACGCTTCTTTGCTCTCGGTATGCTGGAGCTGGGATGCGCTGGGCATGTTGCTAGGTTCGGCGCTTTGGGTTTGGGGCGCGCTGGGCCCATCACAACTTCCAAAGCCCTGGAGCTGGGGGGGCTTTATCTTCCAGCTCTTTTGAGTTCTGCCACTTCTTTTGCAGGTGCCGTCATTCCCGCCCTTCCTCGTCCAATGAGGAGGAGCTGTCGTAGTCTGTCTCAGACAGTAGCCTCCTCTTGCCATTGGTTTGGGTTGTGGCCTGTTCCTTTTTTGGAGGTTTATTCTTTGTGGTTTTCCTTTGTACCACTTTCCACTGACCAGTTTGTCCATCTGCTGCCTCCTCCTCCAGAGGGAGGAGATTACTGTATTTAGTCAGCATTGAGTATTTATTGTAGAAATCTAGCACTAGGGACCACAAAGTGAAGTGTATCATAATTTAGTAAGGATTTAATAAGTATTTATTTATTTTATATCAATTAACTCTTAAACTGTTTAAACTCCCCTGGCTCTTTAAATCAGTTCATTTTAGCCCTAACTAAAAGCTAACAGTTAGTTTAGTGTATGCTGGATCCACTGCCCTCCCCCAGCCACACCTGCTCTTTGTTTTCTCAACGAAATTGATCCGGACGAAACTGAAGAGTTCAGCTGTCAATACTTTAATCTCCGATCCTGCTGTCTTCACTGTCCAGAGTGTCTGCGGCCACGGCGTGCGGTAAGTCCACTGAGGAGAAGAAGGAGCAGCGGGACCCTAGGGAAGCCTTGAGAAAAGGTGCTCCAAACACCCAAAAAATCCATCAACGGCTCCTCGGCCGCAACTTCAAAGCGCCCGCGGGAGATGGCTTGGAGAGCATCTGCAGCGCACTGTCAGCAATGCGGTATGCCTTTATTTAAACCACATCAAAAAACCCTTAGCGAATATAACCACCTTTGTAAGTCTGCCCAAAGATGCTTCACCTCCCGAAGGATGCGGATGAGCTTTCCGGACGTCGATGGTGGGAACTGAGGAAATGGCTTATTACCTGCACCCGCTTTCCCCTCCCTTCCCCTTCCCCCCTTTCCACCTCCCCCCCCCCCTTCCCCTTCCCTGCTCCACCCTCTCAGCTCACCCCCTCACAACCCCGTCCCAGCCCCCCCTCGCACCATCTTCCCCCGGCACCCCCTCGCACCCCCCTCCCTCCACCCCCTTCCCCTACACATCCCCCACCCCCTTACAGCCCCCTTCCCAGCTCCCCCTCGCACCCTTTCCCTCCACCCCTCCCCCTCGCATCCCCTCCTCCCACCGGCATCATCCTACACCTGTGTAGGGGCCCTAACAACCCCACTGCCTTGTGGGCGTCTCGGGAGAGACCAAGGCTAAGGGAGTAAACCCTAACAGATAATCCGGAGCGGAACCCCGTAGACAGTCATGTGTCACCTTTGGCATGTTTCCGGCAGTTCCTGCAGCCATACTGGTGCCAAACGTCGTGCCCTGCACTTCTTTGGACCCCACCAGAAAGGCCGAGAGGGGGTTTTGACAACTGGGCAACTCTCAACCTCCATAGATTCGCCCAGGCATGCGCCATGGAGAGGTCACTCCATAGTTGCCTCACAGCGACTGAAACAACATGGAAGGCAACAGTTACGTGTTATAAGTCCAGATAAATTGGCGTAGAAACTGGGCGCCATGGGTTGCCTTTGTCGGTGGGAGAGGTCATCGCACCTCACTGGACAGCTACCGCCCGCCTCAAACCGGGCAGCCCCCGGTCAATAAGGTTCTGTCCCGCCACAGTCTACCTGCTTCAATGGGTGCTTGGAGCTCAGGGTCATTGCCCGAAAGGTGGACTGAAACACCACATCAAACAACACGAAAAAAGGAAAGAAGGTACCAGCCCTTCGCTTTGCAAGCTGGAACATCAGAACTGCCTGTCGGAAGACCTTACACAAATCAACGATTCTCGGAAGACCGCCATCATTAACAACGAGCTCAGTAGACTCAATGTAGACATTGCAGCACTTCAGGAGACACGCCTCCTCGCGAGTGGATCTCTAGCAGAGCAAGACTACACCTTCTTCTGGCAGGGCAGGGATCCTGAAGAACCAAGACAGCATGGAGTGGGCTTCGCCATCAGAAACTCCTCGCTCAGCATGATAGAGCCTCCCTCAAATGGCTCGGAACGCATACTGTCCATCCGACTGCTCACCACCTCTGGCCCAGCACACCTACTCAGCATCTATGCTCCAACACTCTGCTCCCCACCTGAAGCTAAAGATCAGTTCTACGAGGAACTCCATAACATCATTAGCAGCACCCCCAACACCGAACACCTATTCCTGCTGGGGGACATTAATGCCAGGGTTGGGGCCGACCATGACTCATGGCCCTCCTGCCTTGGGCGCTATGGCGTTGGAAGGATGAATGAGAACGGGCAGAGACTGCTTGAGTTGTGGACCTATCATAACCTCTGCATCACCAACTCGTTCTTTCACACTAAACCCTGTCACCAGGTTTCATGGAGGCACCTAAGATCGCGTCATTGGCACCAGCTAGACCTCATTGTCACAAGGTGAGCCGTCTTAAACAGTGTTCAAATCACACGCATCTTCCACAGTGCGGACTGCGGCATCGACCACTCCCTGGTGTGCAGCAAGGTTAGACTCAGACCAAAGAAGTTGCATCATTCCAAGCAGAAGGGCCACCCGTGCATCAACACGAGCAGAATTTCTCACCCACAGCTGTTACAAAAATTTCTAAATTCACTTGTGTCAGCCCTTCAAAACACTCCCACAGGGGATGCTGAGACCAAGTGGGCCCACATCAGAGACGCCATCTATGAGTCAGCTTTGACCACCTACGGCAAAAGTACGAGGAGAAATGCAGACTGGTTTCAACCTCATAATGAAGAGCTGGAACCTGTCATAGCCGCTAAGCGCATTGCACTGTTGAACTACAAGAAAGCCCCCAGCGAGTTAACATCCGTAGCACTTAGAGCAGCCAGAAGCACTGCACAAAGAACAGCCAGGCGCTGCGTAAACGACTACTGGCAACACCTATGCAATCATATTCAGCTGGCCTCAGACACCGGAAACATCAGAGGAATGTATGATGGCATTAAGAGAGCTCTTGGGCCAACCATCAAGAAAATAAACCCCCTCAAATCTAAATCAGGGGACATAATCACTGACCAACGCACACAAATGGACCACTGAGTTGAGCACTACCTAGCACTGTACTCCAGGGAGAATGTTGTCACTGAGACTGCCCTCAATGCAGCCCAGCCTCTACCAGTCATGGATGAGCTGGATATACAGCCAACCAAATCGGAACTCAGTGATGCCATTGATTCTCTAGCCAGCGGAAAAACCCCTGGGAAGGACAGCATTACCCCTGAAATAATCAAGAGTGCCAAGCCTGCTATATTCTCAGCACTACATGAACTGCTATGCCTGTGCTGGGACGAGGGAGCAGTACCTCAGGACATGCGCGATGCCAATATCATCACCCTCTATAAAAATAAAGGTGACCGAGGTGACTGCAACAACTACCGTGGAATCTCCCTGCTCAGCATAGTGGGGAAAGTCTTTGCTCGAGTCGCTCTAAACAGGCTCCAGAAGCTGGCTGAGCGCATCTACCCTGAGGCACAGTGTGGCTTTCGTGCAGAGAGATCGACCATTGACACGCTGTTCTCCCTTCGTCAGATACAGGAGAAATGCCGTGAACAACAGATGCCCCTCTACATTGCTTTCATTGATCTCACCAAAGCCTTTGACCTCGTCAGCAGACGTGGTTTCTTCAGACTACTAGAAAAGATTGGATGCCCACCAAAGCTACTAAGTATCATCACCTCATTCCATGACAATATGAAAGGCACAATTCAACATGGTGGCTCGTCATCAGAGCCCTTTCCTATCCTGAGTGGTGTGAAACAGGGATGTGTTCTCGCACCCACACTTTTTGGGATTTTCTTCTCCCTGCTGCTTTCACATGCGTTCAAGTCCTCTGAAGAAGGAATTTTCCTCCACACAAAATCAGGTCGCAGGTTGTTCAACCTTGCCCGTCTAAGAGCGAAGTCCAAAGTACGGAAAGTCCTCATCAGGGAACTCCTCTTTGCTGACGATGCTGCTTTAACATCTCACACTGAAGAGTGCCTGCAGAGTCTCATCGACAGGTTTGCGGCTGCCTGCAATGAATTTGGCCTAACCATCAGCCTCAAGAAAACGAACATCATGGGGCAGGAGGTCAGAAATGCTCCATCCATCAATATTGGCGACCAAGCTCTGGAAGTGGTTCAAGAGTTCACCTACCTAGGCTCAACCATCACCAGTAACCTGTCTCTAGATGCAGAAATCAACAAGCGCATGGGAAAGGCTTCCATTGCTATGTCCAGACTGGCCAAGAGAGTGTGGGAAAATGGCGCACTGACACGGAACACAAAAGTCCGAGTGTATCAAGCCTGTGTCCTCAGTACCTTACTCTATGGCAGCGAGGCCTGGACAACGTATGTCAGCAAAGAGCGACGTCTCAATTCATTCCATCTTCGCTGCCTCCGGAGAATACTTGGCATCAGGTGGCAGGACCGTATCTCCAACACAGAAGTCCTCGAGGCGGCCAACATCCCCAGCTTATACACGCTACTGAGTCAGCGGCACTTGAGATGGCTTGGCCATGTGAGCCGCATGGAAGATGGCAGGATCCCCAAAGACACATTGTACAGCGAGCTCGCCACTGGTATCAGACCCATCGGCCGTCCATGTCTCCGCTTTAAAGAGGTCTGCAAACGTGACATGAAGTCCTGTGACATTGATCACAAGTCGTGGGAGTCAGTTGCCAGCGTTCGCCAGAGCTGGCGGACAGCCATAAAGGCGGGGCTGAAGTGTGGTGTGTCGAAGAGACTTAGCAGTTGGCAGAAAAAAGACAGAGACGCAAGGGAAGAGCCAACTGTGTAACAGCCCCGACAATCACATTTTTCTGCAGCACCTGTGGAAGAGCCTGTCACTCTAGAATTGGCCTTTATAGCCACTCCAGGCGCTGCTCCAAATACCACTGACCATCTCCAGGCGCTTACCCATTGTCTCTCGAGATAAGGAGGCCAAAGAAGACTTTCCATTGACCAGTTTGTCCATCTGCTGCCTCCTCCTCCATTGATTCTGTCTGTAGAGGAGGGGTTTCTGGGCACGGGGTAGGTGTTGGGTCACTGTTTGCAGCTGCATCCCCTTTTTTCTCCTTCTCAGGTCGACATTGCTCGCTGCGGAGAGGGTTGCTTGTCTCCTTCCCAGCACCAGGCGCGTTTACCGTTCCTTCTTCCGGCCTTCCCTTGGACCTTGCCATCTGATATAACTGAGGCAGCATTTGGGGCATGTTTTGTAGAGGTGGCCTGACCCACCGCACATGTTACAGCACTTACTCTGCTTCCAGTCCTTGGTCTGATGGCCTTCCTTCTTGCAGTTCTTCCAGACGACTGTGCTGCACTTAGCTGCCACGTGACCAGTTTTGCCACAGATGCAACAAACTCTGGGCTGCCCCGCATAGACCATGAAGCCTTGACTTCCCCCGATAGCAAAGCCGGAGAGAGGATGGATGATAGCTGCATTGGAGTCGACCTTCAAGGTCACCTTGTCCTGCCGCTTGCTGGTCCAAATCCCAAATGGGTCCTTAACATCCGTGCTGCTGCCAGGTGCCTCGCCGTACCTGGCAAGGAAGGTGAGTACATCCATGACAGGAAATGAGGGTTGTAGAGGTGGATTGTCAGCATCCGGTCACGTTGCGGTGGCAACATGAAGAGTGGCTCCACTGTGAGGCTCGACAGCGGCGCCTGGTTTCCCTTTTCCTTGAACACCTTCAGGAACTTGATGCTTCCCGCCACATTCTTAAACGTCACGCCGAAATATCCACTGCTGGGGAAGTCCTGCAGGCAGAAGATGTCTGCAGCTTGGAACCCATGCAATCAATAAGGATTTTCTTAATGAAGAAGGTTCGGTCCACAGATGGACCTCCTTCATGATCCTTTACCACCACCCAAACGGTGTTACGCACTCCCTGGCCTGAAGCTCTAGAATTGGTTACATCCATTTTCCGCAAAACCTACCTGGAACAGGATCAAAGGCCACTTATCATGGTTTCTCCCCTGCCAGGTAATGCAATCTTAGGCCTCAGAAGAGCAATGACTGGTAGCTATTGCCCAAAAACAAATAGCAGGCGGAAGGTCTCTAAAACCAATGCACCTTACAGTCCTCTGGTCTTTGGCACTTGCTGCTCTTTGATTATCCAATTGGACAGCAGGTGAACACAGGCCCTCAAGACCAACCTCATATAGGCGCCCCTCATACATGACCACTCTTCCAGCTTCTGGGCAGGTTAAGGAGAAAAGATGGTGTGTGGAGAGGTATAGAAAAATAAAAAGGAAAATAAGGTTTGGATCCCCCTCTTCCTGCCTCAATACTATGTAGACGCTAGCAGTCTCTTTCTTCACCCATCCCAAAAAACACTCTGAGGCACGAAGATGACAGAAATTGTGGATCATTGCACCCTTTTCCTCTCCCTTGCACTGTGAACTGAAAGTTCCCTGGTGAACTGAACAAGAAACATCATCCATAAAAGAGTGGAACATGGAGTTTACCCACAAGTGATTTTTTTGAATAAAATTAAGCAGACTTTATACACTAACAATGTATTCCACAGCAAATCACTACACATTTCTGGGTAAAATTCTTCTGTACACCAAGTGTGAAAAGCAATAGGAACATTAATTGGGAAAGAGCTCTATACTCCTCACTTTTGCACTAAACGGAGCATAAACTTATTGTCGAAGGATAACAAAACCTTACATTACATTACTTCATGGATCGACAGAACAGATTTGAGATTCTTTTGCAGTATTGGTTTTGGACCTTGTGTGCACAAATTGCCAAATATACCAGTGATCATTTCAACAAGAAATATTTAACCACTGTAACGATCAGGTGAGCAGGGGTCGAAGGGCTTTTCCCTCTCCTTGTTTGACCACAACAGATTTATTTCCTTTTTAAGTGGATATACTTGCCAATTCAGTGAGTCTTTGGCTCATTTATGATTGCTGTGTAAATAAGTAATCAGACAGCTTTTCTTGAGTTTAACAAAGACAGAGGCTAGCTTCATTATATTTAAAGCAATCTAAGTAAAATAATAAAACATTCTTCAACTTTCACACATACACACACAAACAAATAGGTTACAGAGTGGGGAAGGATATATTCGTCGAATTGGACTCCAGAGAAATAAAAGATGTATACAGTCTGTGGAGGTTGGTGACTCAGCTGGCTTCAGGCTGAATTCAGTGGTTGCACAACTTTCCTTTGGTGGTCCTGATGCTTCCGGTTTGAGAATGTGGACACTGATTCGGTGGTTCTTTGGCTTCCGGTTTGAAGATGTTGATGCTGATTCGGCTGCTCTCCGGGAGGCAGCAATGTGGCTGTTTTCCTTCAAGGGAGTCTCTGTCTGTCCTTTTTGGAAATTTCTCTTCCCACTGGCACCACCCTCAGGCTTAAGTAATTAAGCACATCGAGCATCAATCGGTGAACAGACTAACACAATCGAACACAGATCAATTAAGCCACTGAATACTACAGTCTGCAACGGGGAATATGTCTCAGTGCTCATGGTCAGCAGGCAGAGTTTGGAGCTTGCAATGTTTGAGGTTCATCTCCACCAGTTTAATATTCAAGTTTCCAGCCAGTGGATTAAAAAATCATTTGACATGGCACGTTTTTATGACACCACTTGGTTGCAAAGTGCTTTAGAATGCCCCAAGAATGTGATAAGACATTATATATTTTGTTTTCCTTTACTGTAACTTCAACTGGAAAAATGTATAAAGTAGATTTACCAGGTCTACATTGGATTACCATACTGTGTTTTTGTATCAAAGATTTGGGTTCAAAACTAGCAGAGCCAGTTGGGATGAGAGCTTTCTCTGTTAGCTATAAAGATCCTAGTATGACTCATCCTTGGCGAATCTCATTCCAAGTCTTTATGCATTTGGATGCAATGACAAAACTGTCCACAATTTAGCACAAATTGCTACGAAATTGGCAATCTCATTCAAAAAATCCATAGGGATGGCGGATGTGGGAAATGGAAAATTTCACACAGGCATGGCAAGATTGAGGTCAAATACTGATTGAATGATCTTAACAATTGAACAGTGACAGATAGAAAATGATATCCCAGTCTGCACATATTGAGTGGCTCTCACTTCAGAGGAGGCAAGGCCTTTGCCTTCATGTCACACCTGATGGGGTTGCAAGCAGAGTTCTGTCACTCTTGTAAAAGTCTAAATTGCAGAAGAATCATCTTCCTAGCAACGTGTAGCCAGTTGCCAACGGTAAAGCTTTTAGATTCACATATTCAGAAAGACTATATTTCTGCAATTTGTCAATCAATACTTTATATTAGTTATACACAAAAATCACCTCAAACCAGATAAAATGAATGTGTAAATAAATGGACTCCTGTTGCTGTTACAATTTGAATCAGAGGAAAGATTAGGTTGACCACAGAAGCTATCACACCAATTAATGTAGGAGTATTCAATATTCAGTCCCCAGGCCAACTTTGCTAGCCCCTATTATGACACTCAGCAGGATCTAACACAGCTTTATGTAACCCACCTGCTTTGCTCTTTTCAGTGGTTCTCTCCATCACACTGACTGCCTATATTACCTACCTCCATCCTTGCATTAGTTCATCTGATACTGAAACAGTCATCAATGCCTTTGTCATCGCCTCCAGATGTGACCACCCATGTTCTGCTGACTGGATTCCCATACTCCATCCCCTAAACTCCAGTTCATCCAAAATTCTGCTGCTTATACCTTATTTCACCTCATGTCCTATTCACCCATCGCTGTCAAGTCCTCAATGACTGCACCCCTTCCCCCATTTCTAACTCTGGCATCTTATGCATCACCACCCCTTTCCCCAGCATTTGTATGTTAGCTGATAGCTGACTACGAATTTCCTCCCGAAACCCCTTCAGCATTCTTTCTCCCTTTAATGACTCTCCTAAAAACCTAACTTTTCAAATCAAGCTTTTGGTCAATCCTAATATTTCCTTCTTTTGCTCAGCATATTTTTTTTATTATGCCTATACAGTGCTTTGGGACATTTTCCTACTTAAATGCCACAGTGACAACTAATAAGTTAAAGTTAAAAAGCTCCATAGGACAAATTAATTTTCAAACACATTCCAAAACTATTTTGTGTGTATGATAGATGCTTTATATTGGAATGAAAAATCAAAATATTTTCCTTCCATGGGTGCACAAAGACATTCCAGGTGCCAAGAAGTTTAGACATCTTTAGTGTTATATCATTTTCTAATGGTGTTAAATAAATGCTTTATTCTGAGCTATGAATAAATAGCTGGCTACATTTATTTCATGAAAAGAACAGTAATGCTTCATGGGTTAACTAACCACCAAAAGGGATAACAGCGTTTTGTTTTAAATGAACAGATCAAGTAGCATGGCCTGGAAATTACTAAGTAGTTATATCACAAGGACACTATGAGCTCATATGAACTTCCTCTCTAAGGATTAACACATTTATTTGAAATGGCTTAATGCTGCTTCAAAAAGCAGAGTGGAATTTGATATGAATGCTTTCAATTTGCTTAGGATAAAATCGCTCACTAACTTCTAGGTTTATGACTAATTATTTTTATATCAAATAGTTGTAGAATAAATAATACCACATCAAAAGAATAAAGCATGTCCTGAGACCGTTCAATAATCCAGAACCATATGTGTCAATTGCTTATGGTATTTGCATTATCTTACCTGTTCTATCTCAAAGGCCTTTAAATAAAAAACATATTCTTGCACAGTGTCTGGCAAAAAATTCCCATTAAAGCACTGGTGTTTTAAATTACGATGATCTAAGTTTTCATTTTAATGATGAAGACAATTTTACTGCATTCTGTTCCCTATTATATGTTTTGTTAATTTGAGTTCCAATGTTTTATTAACTTTTACTCATAAGGGATATGGAACCAAGGTGGGTAGATGGAGTTAAGATTCAGATCAACCATGATCCAACTGAACAGTGAAACATGTTTGAGGGGCTCAGCGGCCTACTCCTGCTCTTATCCAGGCCATTGTAAAATTTCTAACTTTGTATACTGATATCAAAATTAGTGTTGAAAGTTTCTCTACATCAATTTTTTCATGTATTGGCCACTCTGGAGCAGAGGAAGATAGGAGAACTGATACTGCACCTTTCTTGGTAAAATTGTCTAATAACTTCATGATTAAAAATTGCACATATTTATTTTGGGGAACAGCTGTGTTTCTAAGATATGGGGCTTGCTGAATTATACACAGTTTAAGCATTATTTGATTTTGTAGTACAAAGTTTTTTGAGTGATTAGAAAGCACTGCACATTCAGATGGCACAGCAAACGGTACATTTGACACGCAAATCCAATATAATTAAAAAGGCGCTTCTATATCAAGTGAATGGAAATATCAATTCCTGCGCAAAAAAGATCATACAGAAAAAATGTCATTTGAAAGAGCTTTCCAATTAGTCCCACACCCTTCTCTTCCCACAAACCCTGCAATTATCTACCTTTTCAAGTATATGTCCAATTCCGTTTTGAAAGTTACAATTAAATCTGCTTTCACCACTCCTGCATTCCAAATCATAGAAACTTGTTGCATAAAAAATTCTGCTAATCTCCCCACTGTTTCTTTGCCAATTACTATATACATGTGTGTCCTTTAGTTACCATTCCTTCTGCCGGTAGACAGAGTTTCTCCTTTTAATCTATCAAAACCTTTGATAATCTTGAACACCTCAATTAAATCTTCCCTTAACCTTTTCTGCTTTTAGAGAATAATCCTAGCTTCTCTCGTCTCTCCAGGTAATCAAAGTTCCTTATCCCTGGCACCATTCTAGTAAATCTTCTCTGCACCATCTCTGAGACCTTGACTTCCTTTCTAAAATATGCTGCCCACAACTGGACACAATAATCCAGCTGAGGCTGAACCAGTGATTTCTGAAGGTTTAGCGTAATTTCCTTCCTTTCGTCCTCTACAGGATTCCATGTGCTTTAAAAAAAAACAGCTTTCCCAACTTGTCTGCCACCTTCAAAGATTTCTGTATGTGTACTTGTGACCAATTGCTTAAATTCCCATTTCAACTATTAATAAATGTTCCCAGACTACATAAATGGGACATACTTGCTTCAAAACTAGAAATTTAAATTAAGGAACTCAAAGCCCAACACAGTAACTTCCTAAAAGTAATGGCAGAAGGCATTTAAGGTCCTGACTTAGATATCCATAGTTACAGCAGTGGTAATCAGGTAACAGACTAAACATTTAATTTTAGGGTTCATAAGATCATAAGAACTAAGAGCAGGAGTAGGCCGTCCGGCCCCTCGAGCCTGCTCCGCCATTCAATAAGATCATGGCTGATCTTTTCGTGGACTCAGATCCACTTACCCGCGCTCTCACCGTATCCCTTAATTCCTTTATTGTTCAAAAAGATATCTACCTTAGCTTTAAAAATGTTTACTGAAGTAACGTCAACTACTTCACTGGGCAAGGAATTCCATAGATTAACAACCCTCTGGGTGAGGAAGTTCCTTCTCAATTCAGTCCAAAATCTGCTCCCTCTAATCTTGAGGCTATGCCCTCTTGTCCTAGCTTCACCTGCCAGTGGAAACATCCTCTCTACTTGTATCTTATCTATTCCCTTCATAATTTTATATGTTTCTATAAGATCCCCCCTCATTCTTCTGAATTCCAATGAATATAATCCCAATCTACTCAGTCTTTCCTCATAAGCCAACCCCCTCAACTCCGGAATCAACCTAGTGAACCTCCTCTGCACCCCCTCCAGTGCCCGTACATCCTTTCTCAAGTAAGGAGACCAAAACTGCACACAGTACTCCAGGTGCAGCCTCACCAGTACCTTATACAGCTGCAACATAACCTCTCTGCTTTTAAACTCAATCCCTTTAGCAATGAAGGACAAAATTCCATTTGCCTTCCTAATTACTTGCTGTACCTGCAGACCAACCTTCTGCGATTCATGCACAAGGACACCCAGGTCCCTCTGCATAGCAGCATGCTGCAACTTTTTAGCATTCAAGTAATAATCCTTTTTACTGTTACTCCTACCGAAATGAATGACTTCACATTTATTAACATTGTATTCCATCTGCCAGACCTTTGCCCACTCACTCAATGTATCTATGTTCCTCTGCAAAGTTTCACAGTCATCTGCACACTTTGCTCTGCCACTCATCTTAGTGTTATCTGCAAACTTTGACACCCTACACGTGGTCCCCAACTCCAAATCATCTATATAAATTGTAAATAATTGCGGTTCCAACACCGATCCCTGGGGCACACCACTAGTGACTGATTGCCAGCCAGAATAGCACTCATTTATCCCCACTCTCTGCTTCCTCTATCCATGCTAATACTTTACCCCTAATGCCATGCATCCTTATCTTATGCAGCAGCCTCTTGTGCGGCACCTTGTCGAAGGCCTTTTGGAAATCTAGGTACACCACATCCACTGGGTCCCTATTGTCCACCCTGCTCGTAACGTCATCATAGAATTCCAAAAGATTTGTCAAGCATGACCTGCCCTTCATGAACCCATGCTGCGTCTGCCCAACGGGACAATTTCTATCAAGATGCCCTGCTATTTCTTCCTTGATAATAGACTCAAGCATCTTCCCCACTACAGAGGTTAAGCTAACCAGTCTATAATTCCCCATCTTTTGTCTACCTCTCTTTTTAAACAGTGGCATCACATCTGCTGTTTTCCAATCTGCTGGGACTACCCCAGAGTCCAGCGAATTTTGGAAAATTACCGCCAGCGCACCTGCTATTTCTCCCGCCATCTCTTTTAGTACCCTGGGATGCATTCCATCAGGATAACTCCAAATGTCGAATCTGAATGACTCCTGAAGCAAAGCACTACATTGCAATGTTTGTGGTTTCTAGAAGAATAGAACTACCTTCCTTGCATGAATACATTTTAGGATAATTTTAAGGAAATTGATTTTCTAATTTTAGAAACAGTCTTGGATTTTGCTTTTCAACATTGGCATTTTTCATGCTTTTGATACATTTCCTTGTGATAAGACTCTCGAGTCTTTTGTAAAGTTTTCAGTTCCAAGTCAAAAGACTTTAAAGGGTGGATTTACATTTCTGAGACCAGTAGCTGCAGCATCATTTCCAACCAGGCGGTATCGCATTTAAACTACTTGATTCCAACTGGATCCCTTCTGCCCAGCAGAGAACTCCACACATGCACAAATGGGTCCTCAAGCACAGAGATGGAATTAATAGATTGCATGTTCTGTAATCTTTTGAAAAGAAATGAAAATTAGGGCATTGTTTAATATATATATTTTGTGTATAGGTATATATATAAAAACTCAGTAATCTTTCCACTGATCTAGTTTTCTTTAGTATGATACTTAAAACTAAATAAGTGGTGTATGAAATTGGAGTAAGGATAAATGGCGATGAGAGACAATCAGATATGCTTTGAGGAACAAAATAATTAAGAATCAGTGTATAGATATACCTAAACAAGCTATGAAAAAGCAAGACAGCTTTTAGTACATCCAAGTAGACCAGTGGTAGCTTGGCCATCAATGAATTAACATCTAGAATCATAGAATGGCTACAGCATAAAAGGAAGCCATTTGGCCCATCATGTCCATGCTAACTCTCAGTAAGAGCTACTCAGCTGGTCCCACTCCCCTGCCTTTTCCCGCAGCCCTGCAATTCTTATCTCTTCAGATAATTATCCAATTCCCTTTTGAAAGCCACTATTGAATCTGCCTCCACCACATTCTCAGGCACTGCACTCCTAACCATCCACTGTGTAAAACAGTTTTTCCACATGTCACTTCTGGCTCTTTTGCCAATCACCTTAAATTGGTGTCCTCCGTTTCTTGACCCTTCCACCAAGGGAACAGTTTCATCCTATCAGCTCTGTCCAGAACCATCATGATTTTGAACACCTCTATCAAATCTCCTCTTCACCTTCTCTTCTCTAAGGAGAATAGCCCCAACTTCTCCAATCTATCCCCATAACTGAAGTCTCCCAACACTGGAACTATTCTTATCAATCTTTTCTGCACCCTCTCCAATGCCTTCATATCCTTCCTAAAGTGTGAGGCCCAAAATTGAACACAATACTCCAGCTGAGGCTGAACCAGTGTTTTATAAAGGTGCACCATAACTTCCTTGTTTTTGGCCAATTAACAGCTGGCACCAGGATCCCGTCCTTTAAAGACAGGGATCCCGCCTCCAAGAGCTGCTGGCAAATCACAGCAGCTGAGCAGTATTGGCATCAATGGGAGTGGCGGCCACTGTCAGTACTGCAAGAGGTCTTGGACCCAAGCCCATATTGGAGCCTTGATCCAAGGTGAGTGAGGCAGGGGAGGATGGGCATTTAGTGCAGGAAGAAGGGGGTTCAGGGAGGTGCAGGTTTTCCCAGTGGGGGCCCTCCATGGGCCACAGATTGCCCACGGAGGAGAGCCACTCACCCCCTAAGCTGGCAGGGAGGTCGCCCCATCTTACTGGGTGACCTCTGCGCATGGTGGAGGTCTCACCACCCCCCGCCCCCCAGTTAAATCCCAGCAGCAGCATGAAGAGGCCCTTAAATGGCCATTGATAGGCCACTTAAGGCCTCAATTAGCCT
The DNA here is from genome assembly GCF_036365525.1 of Heterodontus francisci. NCBI lineage: Eukaryota > Metazoa > Chordata > Chondrichthyes > Heterodontiformes > Heterodontidae > Heterodontus > Heterodontus francisci. The sequence goes on from NC_090397.1 coordinate 36,594,980, forward strand.
CTGGGCAGGAAGGCCGTCTGCGGCCTATCCCGCCCTGACAAAATTGCGTTGTGACAGGGAGGCAATGGGTGCTCCATCCCCCCCCTCATCCTGTTGCAATTGTATGAGCCTCACCCCCCTGCCTCTGAACCCATCTCAGGGGGCCCATAAAATTCAGGCCTATGCCTCTATTTATAAAGCTCAGGATTCTGTATGCCTTATTAACTGCCTTCTCAACCTTCAACAACCTTCAACAAGTTTCTCTGCTCCTGCACCTGTTTTAAAATTGTATCATTTATTTTAGAGTCATAGAATCGTACAGCATAGAAACAGGCACTTCGGCCCACCATGTCCATGCCGACCATAATGCCTATCTATACTAATCCCACCTGCCTGCGTTAATTCCATATCCCTCTATGCCTTTCTCATTCAAGTACCTGTCCAGATGCCTCTTAAATGTCACTACTGTTCCTGTCTCCACCACCTCCTCAGGCAGCTCATTCCAGATACCCATTATTCTTTGCGTGAAAAATTTACCCCTTTGATCCCCTTTAAACCTCCTCCCTCTCACCTTAAATCTATGCCCTCTAGTTTTAGTCACCCCTACCATGGGAAACAGACTCTGGCTATCTACCCTATCTATGCCTCTCATAACTTTATATACCTCTATCATGTCCCCTCTCAGCCTCCTTCGCTCCAGGGAAAACAGATCCAGCCTATCCAATCTCTCTTTACAACTCAAACCAGGCAACATCCTTGTGAATCTTTTCTGCACCCTCTCTAGCTGAATCACATCTTTCCTGTAGTGTGGCGACCAGAACTGCACACAGTACTCCAAATGCAGCCTAACCAACGTTATGTACAACTGTAACATGATGTCCCAACTCTTGTACTCAATGCCTCGGCCGATGAAGGCAAGCGTGCCATACGCCTTCTTCGCCACCCTGTCTACCTGTGTTGACACTTTCAGGGAACTGTGCACTTGCACCCCAAGGTCTCTCTGCTCAACAACACTCCCGAGGGCCCTGCCATTCACTGTCTTTGCCCTGCCCTGGTTTAACTTCCCAAAATGCATCATTTTGCACTTGCCTGCATTAAATTCCATTTGCCAATCCCTTGCCCACTTTCCCAGTTGATCTATATCCTATTGTAACCTTAGACAACCTTCTTCACTGTCCACTATACCACCAATTTTGATGCCATCTGCAAACGTACTAATCATGCCCCCTACATTCTCATCCAAGTCATTAATATATATGGCAAACAAGAGAGGGCCCAGCACCGATCCCTGTGGCACACCACTGGTCACTGGCCTCCAATCTGAAAAACAACCCTCCACTACCACACTCTGCCTCCTGTCACCAAGCCAATTTTGTATCGAATTGGTTAGCTCACCCTGGATCCCATGTGTTCAAACCTTCCGGACCAGCCTACCATGCGGGACTCTGTCAAAGGCCTTGCTAAAGTCCATGCAGACAAGGTCCATCGCCCTGCCCTCGTCAATCCTCTTGGTCGCCTCCTCAAAAAACTCAATCAAATTCGTGAGACATGATTTCCCATGTACAAAGCAATGCTGACTATCCCAAAACAGACCTTGCCTTTCCAAATGCATATAAATCCTGTCTGTCAGAATCCCTTCCAATAACTTTCCCACCACTGATGTAAGGCTCACCGGCCTGTAGTTTATCCCTGGCTTATCCCTGCTGCCCTTCTTAAATAAAGGCACAACATTAGCTATCCTCCAGTCTTCTGGTACCTCACCTGCGGCTAACGATGATACAAAAATCTCTGTCAGGGCTCCAGTAATCTCCTCCCTTGCTTCCCATAGCATCCTCGGATACACCTGGTCAGGCCCTGGGGATTTATCCACCTTAATGCGCTTCAAAACCTCCAAGACCACCTCCCTTGTAATGTTGATATGCTCCAGGATATCGGTGTTCCCTCCCTTGAACTCACTAGCTTCTATGACCTTTTCCACGGTAAATACAGACGAGAAGTATTCATTTAAGACCTCGCCCATTTCCTGTGGCTCCACACAAAGATTACCACACTGATCCTTAAGGGGACCTACTCTCTCCCGAGCTACCCTTTTACTCTTAATATACTTATAGAATCTTTTAGGATTCTCCTTTATCTTATCTGCCAGGGAAATCTCATGGCCCCTTTTCGTGCTCCTAATTTCCTTCTTAAGTGTAGTCCTACATCCCTTATACTCCTCGAGGGACTCGCTCGATCCCAGCTGCCTATACCTGACATATGCCTCCTTCTTTGTCCTGAGCAGACCCTCAATATCCCTCGTCAACCAAGGTTCCCTAAACATGCCAGCCTTGCCCTTCCATCTAACAGGAACATGCTGGCCCTGAACTCTTCCGATCTCACTTTTAAAAGCCTTCCACTTGCCAGATGTCCCTTTACCTGTAAACAGCCTCTCCCATTCAACTTTTGAGAGTTCCTGTCTGATGCCATTGAAATTGGCCTACCCCCAATTTAGGACTTCAACCTGAGGACCAGTCCTATCCTTTTCCATAACTATCTTGAAGCTAATAGAGTTATGGTCACTGGTCCCAAAGTGCTCCCCCACTGACACATCAACCACCTGCCTATCTTCATTTCCCAAGAGGAGGTCGAGTGTAGCCGCTTCTCTAGTAGGGCCATCCACATACTGCTTCAGAAAACTATCCTGGACACGCTTAACAAATTCTTCCCCATCTGATCCCTGAGCACTAAGGCAGTCCCAGTCAATATTAGGGAAGTTAAAATCACCTGATATTACTACCCTATAATACCTAAACCTATCTGTGATTTCCCTACATATATGCTCCTCCAATTCCCTCTGACTATTGGGGGGCCTATAGTATAATCCCATCAAAGTGATCACCCCTTTGTTATTTCTATGTTCTATCCATATGGCCTCACTGGACATTCCCCCCGGGATATCCTCTCTAAGTACTGCCATGATGTCCTCCCTAATCAATAGTGCAACTCTCGCTCCTCTCTTACCTCCACCTCTGTCACACCGGAAGCATTGGTACCCCGGAACATTGAGCTGCCAGTCCTGCCCATCCCTCAACCACGTTTCCGTAATAGCTATAATATCACAATCCCATGTACCGATCCATGCTCTGAGTTCATCTGGCTTACCTGTAAGGCTTCTTGCATTAAAAGAAATGCAGTTTAGCCCACCAGACCTTCCACGCTCCCTGTCCTGCCCCTGCCCATCCTCCCTACTGGACTTGCTTGCTTTAGCCTCGACATTTGTCTCAACTATCTCATCAGAGAGACTTTTACTTTGGGTCCCACTCCCCTGCCAGACTAGTTTAAACCCTCCCGAGTAGTACTAGCAAACCTCCCCGCAAGGATATTGGTCCCCTTCCATTTCAGATACAACCCGTCCCTCTTGTACAGGTCACCTCTGCGCCCGAAGAGATCCCAATGATCCAAGTAGCTTAAGCCCTCCCGCCTACACCAGCTCTTCAGCCACGCATTCATTTGCCTTATCCTTCTATTCCTACCCTCACTAGCACGTGGCGCAGGGAGTGATCCTGAGATTACAACTCTAGAGGTTCTGCTTTTTAACCTTCTGCCTAACTCCCTCTATTCACTTTGCAGGACCTCATCTCTCTTCCTGCCTATGTCGTTAGTACCAATATGGACCACGACCTCTGGCTGCTCACCCTCCCCTTTCAGAATGTCCTGCAACCGCTCCGAGACATCCTTGACCCTAGCACCAGGGAGGCAACATACCATCCTGGAGTCTCGTTTGTGGCCACAGAAAAGCCTATCTACACCCCTTACGATAGAATCCCCTATCTCTATAGCTCTTCGACCCCTTTTCTTCCCCTGCTGTGCAGCAGAGCCCTCCATGGTGCCACAGACGTGGCTGTTGCTGCCTTCGCCTGGGAGGTCATCCCCCCCCAACATTATCCAAAGTGGTATATCTGTTCGAGAGGGGGATGGCCACAGGAGACTCCTGCACTACCTGCCTGTGCCTACTACTCCATCTGGTGGTCACCCATCCCTTTTCTGCCTGTGCAGCCATTACCTGTGGTGTGACCACCTCACTAAACGTGCTATCCACGATGTCCTCAGCATCGCAAATGCTCCACAGTGAATCCACCCGCAGCTCCAGCTACGTAATGCGGGTAGCCAGTAGCTGCAGGTGGATACATTTCCTGCACACATGGTCATCAGGGACACTGGAAGTGCCCTGATTTCCCAAATAGTGCAGGAGGAGCAGATCACGGGGCTGAGGTCTCCTGCCATGACTTACCCTTCGGTTAATTAGTTACTCTCTTAATTTAAAAATACTAGTTATACTAGGGGCCTTGTTCTACCCATTACAATCTAAAGTCCTTAAAAAAAAAACACTTTAGTAGTACTCACCTTATCACCAGAGGTTTTATTTTCAACAAAAAAAAACTTACCCCTTATTTTTTTAAGATATTCTAACTGCTGCAAATCACCAACCAATCACCTTGCAGCTGTCCTGTGATGTCACTGTTGCCTTTTTTTTCAAAACTCAGGCGCACTGCCGCTGCTGTTTTTAAACACCGCCAGTCTCACTCAGTCTACTTCTTTCTCGCTGTCGCTGCTCTTTTTAAACACCGCCAGTCTCACTCAGTCTACTTCTTTCCCGCTGTTGCTGCTCTTTTTAAACACCGCCGGTCTCACTCAGTCTACTTCTTTCCCGCTGTCGCTGCTCTTTTTAAACACCGCTGGTCTCACTCAGTCTCCTTCTTTCCCACTGTCTCTGCTCTTTTTAAACACCGCCGGTCTCACTCAGTCTCCTTCTTTCCCACTGCTGCTGCTCTTTTTAAACATCGCTGGTCTTACTCAGTCTCATTCTTTCCCGCTGTCTCTGCTCTTTTTAAACACCGCCGGTCTCACTCAGTCTCCTTCTCTCCCGCTGCTCTTTTATATTGCCTTTTCTTACCCTTCCTACCAATATGGATCACTTCACATGTCTCTGCATTAAATTTCACCTCGCATGTGTCTCCCATTCCACCAGCCTGTCTATGTCCTCTGGACGTCAACACTATCCTCCTCACAGTTCACAATACTTCCAAGTTTTGTGTCATATGCATACTTTGAAATTATGCCCTACAGACCCAGGTCTAGGTCATTAATATGGATCATGAAAAGCAGTGGTCCTAATACCGAAACTGGGGAACTCTATTATATACCTTCCGCCAGTCCGAAAAATAACCATTTACCACGACTCTCTGTTTCCTGTCACTCAGCCAACTTCGAATCCCTGCTGCCACTATCCCTTTTATTCCATGGGTTTCACTTTTGCTGACAAGCTTGCTATGTGGCATTTATCAAACATCTTTTGGAAGTCCGTATATACCACATCAATCTCATGACCCTCAACCTCATGACCTATTACTTCAATATAACATTTGATCAAATTAGTTAAACATGATTTGCTCTTAACAAATCCATGCTAGCTTTCCTTAATTAATCCACATTTGTCAAAATGACTGCTAATTTTATCTCTGATTATTGTTTCTGAAAGCTTTTCCACCATCAAACTTAAACTGACTGGCCTAGAGTTGCTCGGTTTATTTTACACCCTATTTTGAACAAGGCAGCCCTCCGACTCTGCTCCTGTATCTAAGGAGGATTGGAAGATTATGCGCAGCGCCTCTGCAATTTCCACCCTTACTTCTCTCAGTATTTTCGAATGCATCTCACCTGGTCCTGGTGGCTTATCAACTTTAGGTACAACCAGCCTTTCTAACACCTTCTCTTTATCAAATTTTAGCCCATCCAGTGTCTCAACTACCTCCTCTTAAACTATCTTATTCCTTGGTAAAGACAGATGCAAAGTAGTCATTTAGTGCCTCAGCCACGTCCTCTGTCTCCGTGTGTAAATCCCCTTCTTAGCGTCTATTTGGCCCTATTCCTCCTTTTACCAACTTTTTGCTATTTGTGTGCTTCTACACTTGCTGACCCCCGTCTTTCACAATGGGGGGTGGAATTTATGCTGTCCCCCACAGTGGATTTGGAGAGCATGTAATCGGGTGGGATGGTGATGGGTCAGGACCCCGCTACCTTCCCACCTCTGTTGAAATTAAGTTTGGGGGGGAAGACCTGTAAATGGCCTTCTCACCCCGCTGCCAATTGAAGCCCCTTAAATGGACTATTAATGCCCAATGCAATATTGGATATTAGATATTCATTAAAAATAATTTTCAAACAACAACCAAAACTAGCTCAAAGAGGTAATGAAAAAGAAAATACTGAGCATAAGTGCTTTGAATTACAACAAATAGTATTTTCTATAAAGGTTTATTTTCATAATATACAGTGATGCTTATAGCTCAGGTTTCCCATAGTGGCTTACAGCAAATACCAAAAGAAAAGATCCAGCTCTGGCCTTAACTCAAAGGAAATGCAATTTAAAGACTTGTCAAGCAGGTGTCTCCGCTCATTAAAAGGAAAGCTATCAGTTAAGCCTTCTTGCTTAACTTCAGATGATATGAAGTTTAGCTTCATTTGCATTCTATCAGAATCCTCTGAGATACCCAGAAGTCCTTACAAACATAAAGGTGTGTTAACCCTCAAAGATGGATGGGTTAGTGTCGGGTGAGATGCCCAAATTTAAAAAAATCTCAAACCCAAATCCCAACTGCCCACTTCCGGGTTTAACAGATGAGGGACAGGGGGCAGGCAGACAACCCACTCCCTAGCGGATAGGCAATTTAAATATTTTAATAAGTTTGGAATACTCATTGTTAACCTGCTTCGTAGGTTTAACCTTAGCAAATCCAACAGCTCAAGGGAGGCAAGAACAGCCTCAGGATTAAGGTACATGCCTTACAGCACTCTTTGTGGGCCAGGGGGATTAGGAGAGCTTTCCACCAGCCCCGTAAGCTAATATCATTTCCTGGTATCAGACCCATCTCCATTGGACCACCTCCCCAGACAAAGATCCCCCAGGATTGGGGTTGGACACCCACCCTTCCCCCACCCCCTACAGGGGTGAGGCTTGGACACAGCTGGGACCAGACCTCCCCTTTGGAATCAAACCACGCTGGGACTAGGCCCCACTTCCTAGGGGTCAGGTATCAAAATTCACCCCCCCCTCCCTGCAGTGCTCTCAGTAGCAACTGCAGGCTCCCTACCTGTGCTATGGCTGTGGCCTGCTCTGGCATGCTCCCCACCCAACTGGAAACCGAGCCTGTCAATCAGGCTGACATCAGTCAGGGATCCTGTCAAAGAAAACAGTTGCACATGGTGGAGTCAGAACTCCACAACATGTGGGAAAATCTGGACGCAGGATTTTTGATATGAAACCCTGGCTCTCCTAGCCTACACAACGCAGTCCTATCAACATTAGAGCCAAAATGTTCATCCTTTCCAGGCTATTTAATCAGATAGACAATTGAAAGTTTTACAAAAATGTCCTGTTTCCCAGATTGTCATGAGAACCTCGAATGTGCACATATAACTAAAGAAAACACTTCGGAAATTTTGCGATAACTTGTAGTTAGCTAGCTTCACACTAAAGTTCAAAACCATGAAATGATGAAAGGTCACTGATCTGAAACGTTAACTCTGCTTCTCTCTCCACAGATGCTGCCTGACCTGCTGAGTATTTCCAGCAATTTTTGTTTTTATTTTATATGAAATTTTCAGTCATCGGCCTGGACTCACTGGTGCTTGATACCAGTGTGGATCAGAAGGTCAGGTAGAGCTCATTCTACCTGATTTAGGTCCAATTGACAATGAATGCGATCTTCTATTTGGATTTGGTGCAGAAGTGCTAAGATGTGAAAAAACCTCATTAAGGCTCTGAAAATTATTTAACTGAATAAAAGGTAGCCCAGGGTAAGATTTACTGCTTTCTCACCTGAAAGGAGTTGTGCGCTCCTCTAACCAATGTAAAATGGGCAATGACGGGAAGACATGTTCTGGCCTTTGGGAAACACATTTCTTGGAGCTTTCCTTGAGGGGTTTTGCAAGCCAGTTTATCTTTGTTGTATTTTTTTGGCATCCAGCTAGCCAATCTTCTATCCATGCCACTATGTTACCCCCTACACCATGAGCTTTTATTTTCTGCAATAACCTTTGATGTGGCACCTTATCAAATGCCTTCTGGAAATCTAAGTACGATACATCCACCAATTCCCATTTATCCACAGCACATGTAACTCCCTCAAAGAACTCCAATAAATCGGTTAAACATGATTTCCCTTTCACAAAACCATGCTGACTCTGCCTGATTACCTTGAATTTTTCATTGCCCTGCTATAACGTCTTTAATAATAGCTTCTAACATTTTCCCTAAGACAGATGTTAAGCTAACTGGCCTGTAGTTTCCTGCGTTCTGTCTCCCTCCATTAAGTTTCTCAAAATTTTATCTCTGCTGATATTAATTACATTAAGTTCCATACTTTTATTTGCTCCTTGGTTACCCTCTATTTCTAATATGTAATTTGTTTCCTCTACTGTGAAGATAGACAAATAAAAATGTGTTCAATGTCTCTGCCATTTCCTCATTCCTCATTATAATTTCTTCTGTCTCTGCCTCTAAGGGATGATATTTATTTTAGCTACTCTCCTCCTTTTTATAAACATAAAAATGCCCTTACAATTTGTTTTTATAATCCTGGCTAGTTTACTGTCATTCTTTTCCTTCCCTTTTTACTAACTTTTTGATAGCCCTTTGCTGGTTTCTAAAACTCTCCCAATCTTCAACTTTACCACTATCCTTTGCAACATTATTAGACTCATTATAAGGCATGATTCCATTGGTATTTATGGGACCTGGCTGGGCACAAGATTGGCTGCCATGTTTCTCTATATTACTATAGTTACTAAAACAGTACTTTATTGACTGTAAAGCATTTGTCCTGAAGTGCTATATAAATGCAGTTTTTTTCTTTCTGTTAAATGCAAGGTAGTATAAAATGGAACCCTGATTGTAACCAACTATAGAAAAGTTAACACGGTAGTTCTCAAACTATTCCACACAATCAAATAATTACAATGCTTTAGAATGTATGTTTCAGTAGTAATTCATGAGTGGAAATTACTTTTTATCTTGGAAGCAATAAAGTTGACTTTCTGTCTGGTAACAATTTTATAACTGTTTATCACAACTTGGGAAATGGATGCTTCAACACTAAAAAGATCAATCCCTTGTTTTCACTCATTTTAAATAGTACAAGAATAAAAGTGAATGTAACGTCCATAGAAAGTGCCAATTATTTTTTTGTTTAGTGCTGTTTTAAGAATGAATGTTCATGAGAAATGTGATAAAAGCCATTTTTGTTAAATCTTTATTATGGCTATTAATAATGAATGCATGCAGCATTCTGTAGCTGACAAATAGAAAAGCGAGGATTTGACTGTTGGTCAGACTTGAGCACGTGTGTTTATAAAGAGGAACATTGCAAAGTATTTCCATCTTAATGAAATAAGTAAATAGCTCTGAGGACTCTTCTACTTGAGAACATGGGTGTAGCATTGGGGGAGCCCATTGCTAAGCATATCACGGAGATGCAGGATGGGAAGAGTAACTGGGAGCACAGATTGCATAGAGGCACATGACCTGCAGTAGGTACTACCCCAGGGCAGTATATATACCACAAGAATCAGATCCATCAGCATGCTGAAAGCAATGCAGCAAAAGACTGAGGCTGGACATGAGAGGTTGTGGATGAGGGCTGAAACATAGTCCAAGAGGAGATGGAAAATCTGATAATTGTCTGCCATGCACCCTCAGTGTTAGCATCACAGGGAGTAACCACTTTGTTTTTCATTTGGACATCTGGCACTTCCTTTCTACTCAATGGAAGAATTACAAGTTGTTAAACTGAATTAAGATTTTTACTATATGTTTCCATACTTATAGTGTGTGTGATTTGAATTGCTTTCACCATGCTGCTTGTAAATGAGATGAAGATAAAAGTGTAAACACGAAGAATAAAGTCATAAACAGGGTTTAGTCAAAATGATATGATCCATGTTCAACGGGCAAATTGATGTGAGTGGATTGAGTGAGCAGCCTTCTCAAGTGCAATTACTGATGGGCAACAAATGCTGGCCTTGCCAGCGATGCTCACATCCTGTGAAAGAATTTTTTTTTAAATCAGTTCCATGTTGCTGAATATATGCAGCAATATATTTGGGATAATTTGCTGCAAACAGACACAATAGATAGAGAGATGAATGGAATGGAAGTAGCAAGCCAAATAGCTCCTGTGAGCTGATCCAACCATAATTTTGTTAGGTGTTTACACTGTTTCTCAACTAATTCCTAAAAAGCTCTGGGTTTTAGATCTGGTCAAAGTAAAGTGGTGACAAAATCCAACTTTCGCTAATTCAGTCCGAATGAAGTAAACGAAGCAATTTTTTTGTCTAGAATTTCATATTGTATTTTATCATCAGTGGTTTGTTTAATTTAACAAGTCTGTGGAAGACAAGTGGATAAAAGTGCCAGACAGTGGCCAATCCAAATTAGAAATAATAACGTGGAAGAATTTTCTCCAGGATCAATGATTTTGATATATTATGGATGATCATAATGTGGCAAATGTTAGGCAGTCCCTTTAAGCACAACTACTATACAATTTATCCTGAGAGAGAGTGTCTTCAAAATTTAAGATCTGAAAGTTCAAGATCTGAACTTTGTAACAGTTGAGATGAAATACAGCCGGTTGTGTGCAGTTTCTCCAGAAAAATGAGTAGCTAAGGGCTTCAAAATTTTGAGTTTAAAAATGGCAGGGGACTGCTCCCAACCACTTCAGGCATGCCATGTTGCAGAGAGAAGTAGTGCAGATATTCCGTGTGTATGCCACAAGAATGCAGAGTAGGCAGACTGTGATGTCGGTCAGCGTCTAACGCTGATTTGATGGTTGATCTGATATTTTGGACCTCGGCTTTCCAGTTAATACCCTGTCTTAAACACGCACAGCTGATCATGCATTCAGCTGCATGAGGGACCTTCCCACCACTGGCGGTATCTGAAGGCATAACCATTCAACTTGCAGGTTTTGTTCCTTTTGATCATTTGTTGCTGCAGTTTGTGGAAGAACTGGGTTGTTAAAGGAGTTGTGAAAAGTTTGCAGGGAGTGGTGCTGGATATTGTGATGGGATTGTGTTCCAGTCCTCATTGGACTGCAGCAACAGATGAGATCGGGCAGAGGCAGCAGAGAGGACAAGGTGCTCACAGAGCAGGGAGGAGGAGAACTCCCAGTAGGAAGCTTTACTTGCCCAGGGTTCTCGAAGAGCACTTCTCCGACCTGCACCTAAGCCAGGACAAGTGTGTTCAGCAGCTGTGCTTCACCAAGGAGGTGAGCACAGAATGGTGCTGCCTCTTGGAACCAGATCTAAAACCCAGAGCAGGGCAAGGATGGTGCTGCCAGTGGCTGTCAAGGTGACCATGGCCTTGAATATTTTGCACCAGAATTCGCACCCCTCCAAGCTGGAGCTAGTGACAGTACAAACATATCGCAGTTCTTTGTCCATTGCTGTATCCGGTAGATCACAGAGGCTCTGTATGCCAGGGGAGGGGACTTTATGGTCTTCTCTCGAAATAGAGAGAAGCAGGGGGAGCAAGCACATGTCTTTGCCAGAATAGTGGACTTCCCCATAGTGCAGGATGTCATTGACTGCACATGTGACCCTATGAATGGTGTATCTCAATGCAAAGTAATTCATGACAACGCTACTTCATCGGATACGTCATCAGGATGCGCCGCGGTGCGCACATGCGCAGACGGCCTCATGCCCCCTGCGCATGCGCTGCGGTCCGGCTGACCAGGACCGCTTTGCGCATGCGCAGACGCGCGGTACACGCATGCGCACACAGTCTCCTCATCTCTGCGTATGCACTGCGGTCCGACCTGCCATGACCGTTGTGCGCATGCGCAGTTGACGTCATCGCGTTATTTCGTCTTCCTCGCCGACGCGCCAGTTTGGCCTCTGCGCATGCGTCAAAGCTTCGGCGCGACTTTTTGAAAGTGGAAGGAGGAGAGGTTTCGTCGGGCATTTTCTCGCATTTTATCTGAATTATTTATTCGTTTTGGAGACTTGCTTCATTTTTATTTGACACAGGAGATTGTTCCAAGGTAAGTTGCTCTGAAAACATTTCCATTGTCTGGGTCACCGCATGTTCTCCAGTCCCTGTTGTGAGTTGCTCTGAAAACATTTCCATTGTCTGGGCCACCGCATGTTCTCCAGCCCCTGTTGTGAGTTGCTCTGAAAACATTTCCATTGTCTGGGCCACCGCATGTTCTCCAGTCCCTGTTGTGAGTTGCTCTGAAAACATTTCCATTGTCTGGGCCACCGCATGTTCTCCAGCCCCTGTTGTGAGTTGCTCTGAAAACATTTCCATTGACTGGGCCACCGCATGTAGCAGGATGAAGGCACAGTGACTGTGATTTCTGGCGGCAAACAGTACACACGGCAGATACATGACGGCCAGGCTACCTGCAGCTGCATCTTCTCCATTCAGACTTTGTTGCCCTGCAAACATGCTGTTGTTGTGCAGAGGCATCTGGGTCTGCCTTTGGACAGGCTCGCCCCCAATTGTCGCTGGCGTGCATCTCAGACACCAACGACGACAGGCATGGCTGCTGCCATAGTGATTACAGAGGAACAGCCAAGGCCCCTCAGCCACAATGAAAAATACCGCTTGCTTTCAGATCAATTGTACCAGCTACAACAGGCCATTCTGCAGAGTGGAACGGCATCATTCATGAGGAGACTGGACTGGCTGCGGCAACAGACTCTACGCTGGCAGCAAGGACTGGCTGATGAGATGGAGCCATTTACTATGCCCAACAATTGCCCGGAAGCACCTTCGGATGGAGGTGGCCGCGCGCTGGACATCAGTCACGTGTCACAAACCCTGGATCCTGAGCGTCTCACCCCCTGGCCTAATGATCTGATGGACCATACATATGCCTGCCTGTTCAAATCTCCACTTCCCCTACCTGCGGTACCCTCTCCTTGCTGCTCAGTTACACAGTCACCTGCTCCTACACCCATCAGGGCAGTGCACATGGACACACAGTTACCTGCTCCTACACCCATCAGGGCAGTGCTCATGGACACACAGTTACCTGCTCCTACACCCATCAGGGCAGTGCTCATGGACACACAGCCACCTGTTTCCCCATCTGACGTTGAAACAACCATGCAGAGCCTTGTGAGACTCCGCAATTGCCAGTTGCTGCCTGTCAAGCAGAGAGGGCGTCCAAAGGGGTCAAGCACTTGGGGAACATTCAGCAAGAAGAGACTGAGCACTAAAAGAAACAAGCATGCCGTGTCCAGTGGTAGCAGAAATATGAATGCTCTTGCTGTGAACACAACTGGTGATAGTAGTAGGCAGGATTAAATGGGAATGGATGGAAAGACGCACGAGTAACATGACCACTGGCAGGGAACTGCTGGGCTAAATGGCCAGCTTTATGTTCATAGCCCAAAAGAAATGTGCTTCTTTTCCAGCACCCTCACATCATTCATGTTTTCCCTGAGAGCAGCATTGAACCATCACGAGATAGGGGCAGTTACATCATCCTGCCTCCTACAGCTGAGGTGGGTACTAAGTGATTCATTGGCGGTGTTATCAGTACATGCCTTTACCGCAGAACACAAAGCATGCTCAACAGTAATTTCATTGGAGGGAGGGAAGCTCTGACACTGATGTTCTTTCCTTATTTTCTTTCATGTAAAACGTGCCCTTGAGAAAACAATCCTTGACACTTAAGGACAGCATTCAAGCAAAGGAGGCAGTGCGGGAGAGGACGCAAGGATGTGCTGATTCCTGCATCTGAGGTGGGTAATAAGTGCTTCATTGGCGACGTTATCAATTGGTGCCTTCACTGCAGAACTTAAAAAGGTGTGCACAACAGTAATTTCAGTGGATGGAGGGAGGCAAGCTCTGACTCTGATTTGCTTTATTTCTTTTCATGTAAAACATGCCGTCGAGAAAACAATCCTTGAGACTTAAGGTCAGCATTCAAGCAACGAAGGCAACTGGATCATGCTGCGGAGCTCGTCACAATGTGGAAAGGAACATTGCATTTATGGATGAATTGGGAATGCACATTGGGATGCGCTTGGGGAACATTCACCAAGAATAGACTGAGCTCAGACTCTTGTGACTTTGCCTTCTTCACATGGACAATACAGTAGTGGAAGAGAGAGCCAAGCGTTTATTCACCACAAGGCTCTCCAGGAACAATCTCTTTAGCTGTGCATAGCAGAGACTCGGCCTGTCTGTCTAACGGGAATGCTGGAAACACAACACTCATGTATCCATGCACAGCAGTTCCTCGGATACTTAATGAACTTAATAAAACTTTTCAATAATTAAACCCAGAATTGTTGAGGTTTTGTTTTGCATGCTATTTCCCTGACTTTGCAACTGCACTTCAGATATTCAACTATGGTGGAGATAGGGGGGTAAAGGAGGGGTGGAGGTAGGGGGGTAGAGGGAGGGGTGGGTGAAGAGGGGGAGGGGGTGGGGAGTGTGGGGAGGGGTGGGGAGAGGGAGCATGCAAAATGCAGGGACCAAACAGTTGCAATGCCTGAAGTACTGAGGAGAAGTAGAGAAAGCAACTGGGTAGGGGAGAAAGCAACTGGATTGGGCATCTGCAGCTGGAGGGAACGGCTGAATGGAGAGGGCCGGAGGCGAGAGGCCGTAGAGAGCTGCGGGGAGCGAGTGTGCAAAGACCTTGGTGTCACCGGGTCCAGGGACTGGCCAGTAAGTCTTTTGCTGTTGTGTTTATGGCGCATGCACAGAAAAAGGCACTCCTCTTCCGTTCTGCTGCTCCCCCCCCCCCCACTCTCTCCCCTTCCTCCCTCTCCCCCCAGCTCTCCCCCTCCCCACTCTCTCCCCTTCCTCCCTCTCCCCCCAGCTCTCCCCCTCCCCCCTTCCTTACCCCTCCCTCTCCCTCTTTCTCCCCCTTCCTTACCTCAGCCGTTCTCTCCCTCCCCTCCCTCTTTCTCTCCCCCCTCCCCTCCCTCTTTCTCTCCCCCATCCCCTCCCTCTTTCTCTCCCCCCCTCCCTCTTTCTCTCCCCCCCTCCCCTCCCTCTGTCTCTCCCCCTCCCCTCCCTCTTTCTCCCCCCCTCCCTCTTTCTCTCCCCCCCTCCCCTCCCTCTTTCTCTCCCCCCCTCCCCTCCCTCTTTCTCTCCCCCCTCCCCTCCCCCTTTCTCTCCCCCCTCCCCTCCCTCTTTCTCTCCCCCCTCCCCTCCCTCTTTCTCTCCCCCCCTCCCCTCCTTCTTTCTCTCCCCCCACTCCCCTCCCTCTTTCTCTCCCCCCCTCCCCTCCCTCTTTCTCTCCCCCTCCCTCTTTCTCCCCCCCTCCCCTCCCTCTTTCTCTCCCCCCTCCCTCTTTCTCTACCCCCCTCCCCTCCCTCTTTCTCTCCCCCCCTCCCCTCCCTCTTTCTCCCCACCCCTCCCCCTTCCTTACCTCTCCCTCTTTCTCCACCCCCCTCCCCGGCACCATTACCGCTGGTCTCCCCGCGCTGCTCTCCCCGGCCCCCGCGCTGCTCTCCCCGGCCCCCGCGCTGATCTCCCCGGCCCCCGCGCTGCTCTCCCCAGCCCCCGTGCTGATCTCCCCGGCCCCCGCGCTGCTCTCCCCGGCCCCCGCGCTGATCTCCCTGGCCCCCGCGCTGCTCTCCCCGGCCCCCGCGCTGCTCTCCCCGGCACCCGCGCTGATCTCCCCGGCCCCCGCGCTACTCTCCCAGGCCCGCTCCACTCTCTCACTCCGGCCGTTGTATTCTGCCACGTGTTTGTTAGGTTTCATCTCTGTGATTTTTTGAGCAGCGCCATCTTTAGTCCTGGCAGCTGCTACAGTCGCAGGCTGTGACGTTTTCGTGGCACATGCTGTATCTGCGCATGTGCCAAAACAGCGCCACCTACCGATCGCGTTGTCAACAATTGCGGTCTTAAACGACATGGAGTACTACTCACTCATGTGCAGTTGGTGAGTGACCCTTCCCAGAACATCATGCTGGTGAATACCCGCTCTCCTGGCAGCAATCATGATTCATTTGTCCTGCGCCAGTCCATTGATCCAGCAATCTTTGAGCTGTCACATCAAACCAGAGGGTAGATGCTTGGTCACATACTATGCACATGGCTAATGACTCCCCTCCACAACCACAAGTCTCCAGTGCTCATTCAGTGAGAACCATGATGCAATAAGGAACATCATCAAGCAAATCATCGGTGTCCTGAAGCAATGGTTCTGCTGCCTGGACCGCTCGGGGGAGGCCTCCTGTACTTGCAGCAGTGGATCTCCTGCTTCGTGGTGGTCTGTAACATCCTCCACAATCTGGTTACTATAAGGACACAGCCCTTGCTACCATGGGCTCGGCAACCATCCCAGGAGGTGAAGAAGGAGGAGGAGGAGGAAGAGGAGGAAGGAAGAAGGCAACCAGCACATCAACATTATGGACAGGCTGTCTGTGAGAGTATTGTCAGACTCCGTGTTCCCTGAATGAAACCCCAGATCCCCGTTGCTCAACACACCAGCGCTCTGTTTCGGGCCAATGCCGCATCCTCTTGGCCACAATCCTGAAATTAAAGCCACTACAAAACAACCATTCCAACAATACATCCAATACTAAATGCAATACTCAACTAATCACCCTTATGCATTCTCTTGGTGCCTGTCTTTGCCTGGCGTAATGCCCTCATGAGGTGCTACCCCAGTGGCTGCAGCATGACAGGTACAAGGCTGCCGACTTTCAAAGGGTCATGAAGAATATTCTCACATCTCTGGGACTTGAGGACCCAGCTTGTGACTGCATCACTGCCACATAGGTGGAAGTAGTCTGATTTGGCTGGCTAACTAACAGTAAGGACACTGGCAAAGTAGCAGTGATGGGAGCACAAATTCTGTCATACCAAGAGGGAACAGCAGGCTCCTGCTCCATGGAGCCACTGCCAGTCATTTGGGGTGGCACCTCAGCAATTCTAGTAATCTGCTAGAGAACAGATTACTGTAATGCTGTTAGATCTTGCAAGCCCCTTTGAGCACTGGTATCTGCAGCCATGATGGCAGAATTCTGAGCCTGTAAGACACCAAGCTAGGCTTGCATGGCAGCAAGCAGAGATTTCATGGTCTCAGTCTGAGCTCCAACTGCAGCACTCAGACGTTGGGAGGCTTCTGCTTGTGCTGCAATGGAAGCTGACATATTGGCCATCTGATGCTGCATTACGGTTGGGTCCACAATTGTTTTCATGGAGTTAACCACCACTTCCACAGTGGAAAGGATGAGCTCTAAGCTCTGAGCCAAGCCCTGTGTCAGGTTGGAGCTGGATTCCTCCATACTCCTTGACAATGACAACAGGTTCTCTGGTAGGCCTGCCAACACGCCAAGAATTACGTGTGTATACTGTTATGACCGGGTGAACAAGGGGTCTCAGGCTCCCCTCTGGCACTTTTCCTGGTTTGGCCGTAACAGGGTTTAACTTTTAAAACACAGTGTTTTTAACTTAACACCTCAGTGAGTCCTTACTCTCTGATCTCTAATTGTAATTGTCAATGAACCAACCAGACTGGCTTTCTTAGGTTTAAGCAAGAAAGATGTAAGTTTATTAAGCTTACCACTCTAACTCAGTTAAAACTACTAAAATATGTGATGCAACCACGCTAGCATGCAGACGAGATAAACACAAACACAAATAGATACAGAGGGGGAGAAAGAATTAAAGGGGGAGGATTAAGTACGGTTGGCAAGAAATAGAATTCAGTTGCTGTCTTTCAGTTTGGATGTAAAATCCTTGATTGGAGTTGAGGTCTTGCAGTTCTCTCTGGGGCCCAGTGCACACTTGTTTCTCTAGTACCAGAAGGCTGAAGAGGTCCTCTGTCTTGAGGCTTAAGCTGCTTCCGTGGGTCCCTGAGACTTTGCTTGTGAGAGAGAGACAGACAGGGAGAGAGCTTCCTTCTCTTTTGTCTTCAAATTGCAGTCTGTTCAAAACCTTTCTGTGAGGCACAATTCAAACAGTTCCCAGTCTGGCCAGCAGGTAAGTCATGTGACCAGCTCTTTGTTTGAAACACCATCGTCTGCGAATGTTGTTGATTCTCAAAGTTCTCCAGTCACACTTGGTGGGGTGTGGCTCTGGCTCTTACACAGGCAAAGAAGGTTGATTATTATGATTGCCCAGACTAATCTTGTTATTTGAATCAGTGAACACTTCATTGTCTCTCTATTCAACTTTCTCTTAGAATGCAAATGTGCAGCCGTGTTTCAGCTGTCCTACTCTGTAGTCTTTTTTAAAACAAGTTCTGTGCAATGTCCATTAAAAATAAGTTCAAGTAGTGTCCCATATTACAAAATTAATATGTTTCCATTTGTCAGGTGTGATTTCCGTCACAATACCTATTAGCCTTTCTCTGTATGCTGCCCCATTGAAGTCTTCATCTGAGTCCTTTGCAGCAGATTTGTGTGCAACCTCCCCCTCCAGTGATCTGGCACATGTACTATCCTTCCCTGGCTGTAACCCACTCAAGTCTGGTGACTCACCATGTGCAGCTCCTGCCTCTATACTACCCTCTAAGGTTCATGCAGTGCCAGCATCTGAGCTGGTGGCTGCCAATGTCAGATTAAGTGATGGTGTGTGTTCCTCCTCTGTCTGCTCTCCCTCTGGGCCTTCAGCCTCAGGCACCACTGCCTGGCCAGGTGGCAGTTCTTGGATATCTGAAAGCATAAGTGCACAAGGAGAGGGTTGGGTGAGGGAAGAGGGTCGCTGGAAAGCAAAATGTGCATGGTTACATCTTCTGCAGCGTGTACATTATAATAATTTTCTGGATGAGGGTGAAGCGGTATTTGAGAAGGTATGTAAGGCAGAAACATGTCATTATCCTCAATGGCTTCAGCGGCACTGTTGGCCATGGCCTCATTGATGGAAAGTCCAATTATCCCCAGCACTGTCTCTCCCATGGGGGTCAGCACATACATTCATGCCTGCACCCCACTGGTTTTCTGCTGTTGCTATTTATTATCGGCTACCTTGTCTTGCAGAAGAGAAGGAAGTGTGTCAGTGCGTGTGCTGCAATGTGGTTGGTTTTTGTGTCTGCCACAGTTGAATAGCTGGCAGTACATGGAAGCTGTGAGATGTGAATGCGTAGCTTCCAGCAGTGCTTAAGTGACTGAGGGTGAGGTGAAGCATATGAATGTGAGGTTTGGGTTGCTGTTGATATAGATTGTTGGTAGGCGAGTAAAGCAGTGTGGTGAATGAAGTACTGTGTGAGGCTAGTAGTGCAGTTGATAGGATTTGGCATGTACGGATGCATTCACTGACCTTGACTACTCATATAAAGTCAATAAACTCTAGTGGCACTACATCCATGTCCTCAGTGACAGACTGGGGCCATTGACAGCCTCAGCTACTTGCTTCCACTGCATTGTCTAGAAGGTCTCCTGAACCCTTGAGGGAAGAGAATCTCTCTCATCCAGTCCACTTGCTACTCCAGCAAGACACTGGGAATACTGGGTGCACACTCTCTTGCCTGTCACATCATTTCAGCCCCTTCTTGAAGGTTGTCCAATGGTACCCAATCAGTTTCAGCCCTGCCTTTAAGAGGTGCAAACTGGCTTTAAGTAGCACAGGCTAGCTTTAAGTGGTGCTAGCCTCGCACGAACTTGGACCCCCTATTGCAGCATGAAGCCACTCAGTAGGGCATTCAGCATTGGTCTGCACACCACAGTCATGGAGATGAGCAGACAGCACGAGGTTCACAAACTGCCTACATCACTTCGGACAGGTGCGGGATAATCGTACATCATGATCCGTGCGCCTGAATTCAGGGGCCTATCCAATTTAGTCCCCACAGTCTCTCCTAATGCTGTCTACTTCTGTTAACATTAAGTTATTTTTTGTATGGGTTAAAGTAAATTACATTATCCAGTAACTCAAATTAGGCGGTTGGAATGAATCAGCACTGTTAGATGGTTCAAATTTGAATCATGCAGTCATTTTGTGTGAGGCATCTTTAAATGAACAGAAGTTGAATGCAAATTCTAATAATGGCAGTAATTAATTTGAAAATGTTGTTTTCTATTGAACAAGTGAATGTGAATAGTATTCTGAATTTAATAGCATGAACTCATTTGAGTTTTTTTTCACCATACCTATCTGGCAGCCAGTTAAATCTAAAATGCTGTTAAAATTTGAGGCACACAGCCTCATTGACACATTTAAATAACTGGCCTACCTCTCATGTGCAGGTTGGACCCCTGCCCTCCAACCCGCCTTCATTGGAACTAGAAGTGGGGTCCTTCGAGGTGGGTTGGGGTAGGGTTTCAGATTTTTGAAATTTTAACCTACCTTCTGCCCCTCTCTCACCTGCCTTGGGAGTTACAATGACCCCATTGTGTATATCGAGGTAATCCAGCCTAGTGCAACAGAACTAGACTAAAATTCAATTCAGATACAATCATGAATTCCATTTTTAATGTGAAAGTTATTGCTTCCATCAGCAGAATTGCAAACCTGCGGAAAGGAGTCGGATTGTAAATTTATGAAATCTATAATTTACATGATTGGGAAATGTCATCATGTGGAATTGAAATATATATTTAATTAATATTCTTCATGAAGTGGATAGAAGCTGAATAAATTATGAAATCAAGTTCTGTATATGACCCCACTGTATATTATAGCCACATTTTGCAATTAACTGCTGGCTTATGATCTTAGCTCAGATATAATGATGTTTAGCCAAGTGACCAGATAGAATCAATCTATGTTCTAGAATTGACATCAGTCCTATAATAAATTATTCTACATTCTGTGAAATTTTCTTTGAATTCTGATTAAATTGGTACTTCCTTAACAGTCAGTCTTGCTCTGTAAAGCCAGAACACTGATCATTTATTAAAATTTCCACTGGTATTTGTCTAGCTAATTGAATACAATTAAAAACAGTTCTGAAACAATTCCCATCTGAAGTGATTTTTTCAATCAATACTTGCATTGGAAGAATTCATGAATGTTACATACTTCATGATAGGAGGAACCATTGTCATTAATTGCTTTTTGGGAGATTGCCTATTTCCTATAGCTTATATTTTTTAATGTTTAATTTACATTACCTTTCACTTGACCTGATTACTTCAAGGGTTCCATCTGCATCAGTCATGAATAATTACTTAGTCATGGATCCTAAGGTTCAGACAAAGTCGAAGCCTTCTCTGCTCAAGTGTACAATTGTAATTTATTATTACTGCCCATGTGTAGTATCATTGAATGTTGATAAGGCTGGAGTGCTTTCAAAAGTTGGAGTCAGAAATATCAATTTTAATCTTTATTAAAGGTGACCATTACTGTGAAGAAGAGTACTGCATCCTTTTACATAGAAAATAGTTTTGATGTCAACATAGGTTCTGTAGTTGAGTGCATTCACTGTTATTGCTATGTGCTTGCCCAGTGTTGAGTTATTTACTGGTTGATAATATAAGGTCATACAGGGACCTAAAGCAAACCATTCTCCATGGTTTGAATGGTGGCAAATGCTAAGTACTAGCTATTATCATTCTTTTAACAGAGGAGACTCAACAAAATACTTCTTCTGCTACTAATATACCCCCCAAAATTCAACCATATTCCTTTCATGTTACCTTTCAATATTTACCCTGTAACAGGGGGTAGCATAGTGGTAATGTCACTAGTAATCTAGACCCCCAAGCTAATGGGCTTGAATCCCACCATGGCAGAGGGTGAAATTTGAACTCAATAAAAAAAATCTGGAATTAAAAGCTTGTCTAATGGTGACCATTAAACCATTGTTGATTGCTGTAAAAACCCAGCTGGTCCTTTAGGGAAGGAAATCTGCTGTCCTTACCTGGTCTGGCCGACATGTGACTCCAGACCCACAGCAATGTGGTTGACTCTTGAAATGCCCTCTGAAGTAGCTGAGCAAACCACACATTTCAAGGGCAATAAATGCTAGCCTAGCCAGTGAAGCCCACATTCCACAAATGAATATAAAAAATGATTTTTTAAATGCAGTCTTAACACAACTACAGAATGGCAAATGAAAGCAGAACAGAAGATCTAAATGGACTTTATCTATGCTCTTCCTAAAAGGACGAAATTAGACCAAAATGCAGCAGATTCATATTTGGACAGACTAGCAGCTGCTGGTGTTAAATAAATTGATTGTATTTGTTTCTGGTAGAATTTGTTTTTGTTAACATTCCCCTTCATTGAAATTAAATGGTTAAGCTACTGCTAGTCCACCTCCAATGCCAATGGAGCCATTCATTTGCCAGTGGTGGTACCAAAACTCTGATTGACTAAAAATAACAAATGTACACAAAACTCAAAAAGAGCTGGGAAATCCGTTGGGTAAACAAAGAGTTGGGAGGGGGTAAATAAAAGAATTGGAAAATGAGAGAGGGAAGTTGACAAATTAAAAATACAAAACAAATCGGTAAAATGACTCTAGAAAATAGAATTGAGAAAAGGAGGTAAAAGAAAGACATAATTTTCTCATCAGTTTTAATTAAAAAGCTAAAATGATAATTAGTCCTAAATTAATAGATCGTGC
The DNA here is from genome assembly GCF_036365525.1 of Heterodontus francisci. NCBI lineage: Eukaryota > Metazoa > Chordata > Chondrichthyes > Heterodontiformes > Heterodontidae > Heterodontus > Heterodontus francisci. The sequence continues at coordinate 36,617,485 of NC_090397.1, forward strand.
ATGGAGACAATTGACCTACGATCTCTGGTGATTGATATTCTGAATGTTATGATTTATTATAATCTGAATTGGAATTAATCTGAAAAGGTTCTATTTGATTATGATATTTAATAACATTGAATTGGTCCTTAATTATTATAATTATCTTTCAATTCTTGCACAAGAAGAAAATATTGAGTTTGGAAGAAAGCGATTGAAATGCCTTACTAGAATAATGATATATAAAATTATTATGCAGATTACCATGTCAAGTACACAAGTATGTAAGAAGCTACATTTTAATGGATGATTATTTACTTGATACTGATTATAGGCATTAGTCTCTATTGCAAAGCAGTAAGGGTACCTATGTTCTCGATACACCTTAATGTTTAAGCAGTAAAAAACAAGTTGTCCGATATACATAAATGCATTAAGTGGAAATAAAATGATAAGAGTTCTTCCATAAGCCCTTGTTCACAGCTCATTAATGTAATTAATTGCCTTTCTGTGACAGGAGTCAGAATGTGCAGTTCTTGATTTTGATCAGTTGTTCTCTCCCGTCCTTGGTTTAGTTCCGTCCTATAAAAAGACTTGTCTTACACATCGGCGGAGAGAGAGGGAGATAGTTTAAAAACAGTGTGAGAATGCTGGGACCAGCAGAGCACATCGAGAGAGAGAGAGAGAGAGAGAGAGTTTAAAAACAGCATTGGAACATGAGATATTACATCGCAGGAAAGTCGTAAGTTGATTGGCTAGTGAGTATTTTGCTATTTTTCTCATTTCTCTTTCAAAACTCAAGTAATTTATTAGTAATTGTAAGCTTTTATGAATAGTAGTAAAGTTTAGTAATTTAGTAAAGTTGATTGGCCGGTAAATGCTTAGCATAAGGGACAATGTGTTAATAACCAGCTTAGGGCACTGGAGTTAGGGAAGATTAGATTAGATTAGATTAGAGATACAGCACTGAAACAGGCCCTTCGGCCCACCGAGTCTGTGCCGAACATCAACCACCCATTTATACTAATCCTACACTAATCCCATATTCCTACCAAACATCCTCACCTGTCCCTATATTTCCCTACCACCTACCTATACTAGTGACAATTTATAATGGCCAATTTACCTACCAACCTGCAAGTCTTTTGGCTTGTGGGAGGAAACCGGAGCACCCGGAGAAAACCCACGCAGACACAGGGAGAACTTGCAAACTCCACACAGGCAGTACCCGGAATCGAACCCGGGTCCCTGGAGCTGTGAGGCTGCGGTGCTAACCACTGCGCCATATATAAATAAAAAGAGCTCAGACTTTAAAATAACTACCCAAAACACATACCTGGGTAATTAAGAAATGTATAGCTCTTAGTTGTAGGTGGTCCTAGCATTTAATAAGCACGGTAAATTGTAGTATACAAATGACATAGGAAAGAGGTTCTGCTTGGTCAGTATGCGGAGCTGTGCACCAAATTAAGAAGCAGAACCTCAAAGGCAATAATCTTTGGATTATTATCTGAACCATGTGCAAATTTGCATTGGGCAAATAAGATTTAAAAAATTAATGCTTGACTCAAAGGCTGGTGCGGTAGAAGTGGGGTCTGGTTTGTGGGGCACTGGTACCAGTACTGAGGAAAGTGGGTGCTGTACCATTGGGATGGTCTTCACCTGAACCATGCTGGGACCAGCCACATAATTAGGGAAGTGGAGACGGTTTTAAACTAAATAGTGGGGGCAAGGGATCAATTTTGTGATAATGTGGTAAATCAAAGAATAGAGACAAGACAAGAGAAAAAGACATTAATATGGTAAATAATAAACAGACTGTGACAGGAAGGGACAGAGAGTACACATCTAAGAGTAAATCAACAGATAACTCTAGAGGTTACAAAAATAATAAAAGGACAAAATTAAAGGCGCTGTATCTGACTGCATGTAGCATTCGAAACAAAACAGATGAACTAATAGTCCAAATAGAAATAAGTATGATCTCATAGCCATTACAGAGACATGGCTGCAGCATGACATAGATTGGGACCTGAATATTGAAGGGTACATGACATTTAGGAAGGACAGGAAGCTAGAAAATAGTGGAGGGGTGGTTCTGTTAATTGATGATGGTATTCGCGCAATAGAGAGGGATGACCTAAGTTCAGGAAACCAGGATGTAGAAGCAATTTGGGTAGAGATGAGAAATGATAAAGGCAAGCGTCACTTGTGGGAGTGATGTACAGGCCTCCTAACAGTAACCACATGGTAGGACAGGGTATAAAGGAAGAAATAATAGGAGCTTGTTAGAAAGGTACGGCGATTAGAATCTACAGATAGACTGGAAAAATCAGATACACAAAGATAGCCTAGATGAAGAGTTCATAGAATGTTTTCAGGATAGTTTCTTGGAATAGCACATTCTGGAGTCAATCAGAGAGCAGGCTATACTACACCTGGGTATTCTGCAACAAAATAGGATTAATTGATGACCTCATAGTGAAAGCACCCCTAGGTAGCAATGACTATAATATGATTGAATTTTACTTTCAGTTTGAGGGACAGAAGGGTGGGCCTAAGACTAGTATTTTAAATTTAAATAAGAGCAATTATGAGGGCATGAAAGCAGAGCTAGCTAAAGTGAACTGACAAAGTAGGTTTAGGGATAGATCAATAGAGATGCAGTAGCAGACATTTAAGGGGATATTTCAGAATACACAGAATAGATACCTTCCAATGAGAAAGAAAAATTCCAAGGAGAGGGCCCACCATCCATGGTTAATTAAAAAAGTTAAAGATAGTATCAAAATTAAAGAAAAAGCATATCATTGTGCAAGCATGGGTGGCAGGTCAGAAGATTGGACAGAATATTAGAAAAAAGCAAAGAATGACTAAAAGATTAATAAGGAGGGAAAATTAGAGTACGAGAGAAAGCTAGCTAGAAATATAAAAACAAAAAGTAAGAGTTTCTAAGATATTTAAAAAAGAAAAGAGTTAACAAAGTGAGCGTTGGTCATATAGAAAACGAATCTGGGGAATTAATAAGGGAAAATAAGGAGATGACAGATGACTTGAACAGGTAATTTGCATCGGTCTTCACTATAGAGAATACAAGTAACATCTAAGAAATAGCTGTAAATCAGGAAATGGAAGGGTGGGAGGAACTCAAGAAAATTACAATCATCAGGAAAGAAGGACTAAGCAACTTGTTGGAGCTGCAGGCTGACAAGGCCCTGGGTCCTGATGCACTTCATCCTAGGATTTTAAAAGAAGTGGCTAGTGAGATAGTTGCTGCATTGGTTTTAATTTTCCAAAATTCCCTAGACTCGGGAAGGTTCCGTTAGTTTGGAAAATGGCAAATGTAACTCCTTTGTTCAAAAATGGAGCGAGACAGAAAGCAGGAAATTACAGGCCAGTTAGCTTAATATCTGTCATAGGGAAAATGTTAGAAGCTATTATTAATGATGTTATAGCAGAGCACTTAGAAAAAAAAGTCAAAGTAATCAGGCAGAGTGAACATGGTTTTGTGAAAGGGAAATCATGTTTAACCAATTTATTGGAGTCTTTGCATGTGCTGTGGATAAAGGGGAACCGGTAGATGTACTGTACTTAGATTTCCAAAAGGCATTTGATAAGGTGCCACATCAAATGTTATTGTGGAAAATAAAAGCTCATGGTGTAGGGGGTAGCATATTGGCATGGATAGAAGATTGGCTAGCTAACAGGAAACAGGGAGAAGGCATAAATGGATCATTTTCTGGTTGGCAGGATGTAATGAGTGGTGTGCCACAGGGATCAGTGCTGGGGCCTCAACTTTTTACAATTTATATAAATGACTTGGATGTAGTAACCGAAGGTATGGTTGCTAAATTTGCTGATGATACAAAGATAGATAGGAAAATAAGTTTGTGAAGAGGACATATGGAGGCTACAAAGGGATATAGATAGGTGAAGTGAGTGGGCAAAGATCTGGCAAATGGAGTATAATGTGGGAAAATGTGAAATTGTCCATTTTGGCAGGAAGAATAAAAAAAATAAATACTTTCTAAATGGTGAGAGATCGCAGAGCTCTGAGATGCAGAGGAATCTGGGTGTCCTAGTGCATGAATGGCAAAAGTTTAGTCTGCAGGTACAGCAAGTAATTAGGAAAGCTAATAGATTGTTATTGTTTATTGCGAGGGGAATTGAATACAAAAATAGGGAGGTTATGCTTCAATAATAAAAACAAGAAATGCTGGAAATACTCAGCAGGTCTGGCAGCATCTGCGGAGAGAGAAGTAGAGTTAACGTTTTGGGTCAGTGACCCTTCTTCGGAACTGACTCGAAACGTTAACTCTGCTTCTCTCTCCACAGATGCTGCCAGACCTGCTGAGTATTTCCAGCATTTCTTGTTTTTATTTCAGATTTCCAGCATCCGCAGTATTTTTGCTTTTATTTTAGAGGTTATGCTTCAGTTAGACAGGGCATTGGTGAGACTACATCTGGAGTACTGTGTACAGTATTGGTCTCCTTATTTTAAGGAAGGATGTAAATGCATTGGAAGCAGTTCAGAGAAGGTTTACTGGACTAATACCTGGAATGGGCGGGTTGTCTTATGAGGAAAGGTTGGACAGGCTAGGCTTGTATCCACTGGAGTTTAGAAGAGTAAGAGGCGACTTGATTGAAACAAATAAGATCCTGAGGGGTCTTGACAGGATGGATGTGGAAAGGATGTTTCCCCTTGTGGGAGAATTTAGAACTAGGGGTCACTGTTTAAAAATAAGGGGATAGCCCTTTAAGACAGAGATGAGGAGAATTTTTTTCTCTCAGAAGGTTGTGAGTCTTTGGAATTCTCTTCCTCAATAGGTGGTGAAAGCAGAGTCTTTGAATATTTTTGAGGCAGAGGTGGACAGATTCTTGATAAGCAAGAGGGTGAAAGGTTTTCGGAGGTAGCCGGGAATGTGGAGTTGAAGTTACAATCAGATCACCCATGATCCTATTGAACGGCAGAGCAGGCTCAAGGGACCAAATGACCTACTCCTGCTCCTAATTCGTATGTTCGTTTGTTTTTGATTTCTAGTATACACCCAGCATGAATGGCCTGTTCCTGTGCTGCACTGTTCTTTGTTCTTTATATCTTTTCTCTTTGCAGCTGCTGATGGACATCAGTCTGGAGTTGTCAGGAATTGATGCAAAACTAGCCATGGGAGCAGAGGTACAGTGGCGCAGTGGTTAGCACCGCAGCCTCACAGCTCCAGCGACCCGGGGTCAGTTCTGGGTACTGCCTGTGTGGAGTTTGCAAGTTCTCCCTGTGTCTGCGTGGGTTTTCGCCGGGTACTCTGGTTTCCTCCCACCACCAAAAGACTTGCAGGTTGATAGGTAAATTGGCCATTATAAATTACCCCTAGTATAGGTATGTGGTAGGAGAATATAGGGACAGGTGGGGATGTGATAGGAATATGGGATTAGTGTTGGATAGTATAAATGGGTGGTTGATGGTTGGCACAGACTCGGTGGGCCGAAGGGCCTGTTTCAGTGCGGTATCTCTTTTAAAAAAAGGTAGATTTTAACTTGCGCCATCAGGTGGAAAGCTGGTGGTAGTGAACTGACAGCACATTAAGCACCCCGCCTGATTTTCCTTTCCTTTGACTTCAATGACATAGATGAGAGGCACAATCTACTTTGGTGCTCAGGTTTCATTTACATTTAATTGTGGATGCTGCTAGGCAGCCTCCTTTTTAGGAGGATGGGAAATACAGTAGCTCTGACTCATATTTAAAGCAATCATGTACCTCTTAAAGGGGAAGTGTCTTTTCAGTGGTGGCCATGGGGAGCATGATTTTTAAACACTAATGAGAAACACTAATAACAACCTTCTTTGCTGACGATGCTGCATTATCATCTCACACTGAAGAGTGTCTGCAGAGTCTCATCGACAGGTTTGCGGCTGTCTGCAACGAATTTGGCCTAACCATCAGCCTCAAGAAAACGAACATCATGGGACAGGACGTCGGAAATGCTCCACCCATCAATATCGGCGACCACATTCTGGAAGTGGTTCAAGAGTTCACCTACCTAGGCTCAACTATCACCCGTAAACTGTCTCTCGATGCAGAAATCAACAAGCGCATGGGAAAGGCTTCCACTGCTATGTCCAGACTGGCCAAGAGAGTGTGGGAAAATGGCACACTGACAAGGAACACAAAAGTCCGAGTGTATCAAGCCTGTGTCCTCAGTACCTTGCTCTACAGCAGCGAGGCCTGGACAACGTATGTCAGCTAAGAGCGATGTCTCAATTCATTCCATCTTCGCTGCCTCCGGAGAATCCTTGGCATCAGGTGGCAGGACTGCATCTCCAACACAGTAGTCCTTGAGGCGGCCAACATCCCCAGCTTATACACACTACTGAGTCAGCGGCGCTTGAGATGGCTTGGCCATGTGAGCCGCATGGAAGATGGCATGATCTCCAAGGACACATTGTTCAGCGAGCTCGCCACTGGTATCAGACCTACCGGCTGTCCACGTCTCCGCTTAAAAGACGTCTGCAAACGCGACATGAGGTCTTGTAACATTGATCGCAAGTCGTGGGAGTCAGTTGCCAGCGATTGCCAGAGCTGGCGGACAGCCATAAAGGTGAGGCTATAGTGCGGCGAGTCAAAGAGACTTAGCAGTTGGCAGGAAAAAAGACAGAAGCGCAAGGTGAGAGCCAACTGTGTAACAGCCCCAACAACCAATTTTTTCTGCAGCACCTGTGGAAAAGTCTGTCACTCTAGTATTGGCCTTTATAGCCACTCCAGGCGCTGCTCCACAAACCACTGACCACCTCCAGGCGCTTATCCATTGTCTCCCGAGACAAGGAGGCCAAAGAAGAAGAAGAATGAGAATGTCAACTGCCACACTCCCCATTTTCCTGGTGCTGCTGTTGATGTGGTACTGAAGCAAGTGAAGGCAGAATGGAGGGCCTCTACCATTGTGATGGCAGACAAAGCACTGTGAGTTGCATAGATATGGAAACTAAGTTACGAAGGGACAGAGACAGACTAAGTGAGTGAGCAAAATTGTGGCAGATGGAGTTCAATTTGGGGGAATGTGAGGTTATCCACTTCAGATCCAAGAAAGTACAATTATAATATTTTCTTAATGCTGAGAAAACAAAGGGATTTAGATATCCATCTATACAATTCACTAAAAGCTCAAGCATAGGTTCAGAAAGTAACCAAAAAGCTTAATAGAATGTTAGCCTTTATCTTAAGTGGGTTTATATACAAAAGTGAGAAGATGATGCTGCACTAATGCAGACCTCAGCCGGAATACTGTGTTCAGTTTTGGGTAGATGTATTGACCTTCGAGAGGGTACGGCACAGATTCACCAGAATGATAACAGGGCTTAAAGGGCTTCATTATGAGGTTTCATATGCCTGGCTTGTGGTCCTTTGATTTTAAAAGTTTGACAGGGTGATAATAGAATTGGATAACGTAGATTCAAGGAAACTATTTCCTTTATTGGGGGAATCCAGAATAATGGGGCATAATATTAAAGTTAGATTTAGACTATTCAGAAGTGAAATCAGAAAGCACTTCTTTCACACAAAGCATTGTAGCTAACTGGCACTCACTTCCCCAAAAGGCTGTGGATGCTGGGATAATGGTTTGTTTTAAGCCTGAGATTGATAGACTGTTGCTAGGTAGGGGTAAATGGAGTTAAGGTACAAATCAGCCATGATCAAAACGAATGGCATTACTGAAGGGACTGAATGACCTACTCATGCTCCTATGCATGCCCAAGAAAATGCTTTGGCAGAGATGAAGAAAAGCTTCAAGGCATGCCAATACCTGTAACGTTATATTCAGGAGCTAACAGCAGTGTAGGAAGAAGTTCAATGATCTTATTAAGATAACCAAGGTGGGAATTTTATTTTCATTTGTCCTTTTTACTGAATGAAGCTTTGCAATATCCCACTTCTGTCAGCACTGTCAATCCTTCCCTTCCTGATTGCACATGCTTCTCCTCCAATCAAAGTGCAACGCTGCAACACAGTTCCTTTTGCCTACAATCACACACTGTACTATCTTTACAACTGACACAGGTAGCATTCTGTTATAATTTGGCTTCAAATGTCATATCCTACCAACTGTATCACAATCCTCACGCACTGCGCAATGCACCACAAACACTTCACTCACCTACCAACAATCTCTATCAATCACAACTCGTACCTAACATTCGTAGATTTACCTCACCCTTACATACTTAGCATTGCTGCAAGCTTCACATTCACATCTCACAGACTGACAGATATTAAACCATGACAGCCACATCAGCCACTTTGCACCATACTCACTGATACACTTCCCTCTCACATACAGGGCATGGTGGCACCTCGCCTGAGGCATCAGGAGCTAGCCAGTGGGGGACAGGCACAGCTGCATGTCCCCACCTCGATAGAAGAGACAGTGTTCACCATCAGTGAAGTGGTCATGACTGAAGCTGTGGTAAGCAGCGGGACTGAAACCATCAAAGATGACATTATGCTTATACCGAATCCTAATTTTTCACATCCAATCCCCCCTCGTCCCACAATCTGTTTCGACTTAAAAGCGGCGGGTTCCATAAGCACGCATCTCTTGCTTTCCCCACCTCGCCCACTAACCCCCTCTGCCCACACACCACTACCACAACCCTACCCTTGTGCCTTTCTCTTTTCAGATATCAAAGAACTGCAACAAAAAAAACGTGACCAGGCAGTGGTGGAAGAGCAGGAAGACAGTGACAAAGAAGATACACTATCACTCGCTCTCACTCACAGCCAGCAACTCAGATATTGACACTGTGCATACTTTAGAGGATAGCTTAGAGGCAGGATCTGCATGTAATGAGACACTGAGTACAAGTGGCCAGCAGCCAGGACAGGAGCAAGGGTAGTGCAGGTACCAGCTAGTCAGAGGACGGCATTGCATCCAAGTTCTTCGGCAGAAGACTCAGATAAAGATTTTGATGGGACTGCCTCAAGAAGTGGACTGATGGCTATGCACAATGAAATGCTTGGTACATTGGCAGGCCATCTCGAAAGCCTGCAGTCAATGTCAAGGAGAATGGAGGAATCCAGCACTAACTTGGCATAGTGCTTGGAGGCCATCCTTTCCAATGTGGAAAAGGTGGCCAACTTCATCAGCAGACTTTCAAACCCAACTATGATGCAGCGTCTGATGTTCGATGTCTCAGCTTACATTGCAGCACAAACAGAAGCAATCTAACATCTGCATGCTGCAGTTGAGCTAGACTTCTGTAATGCAAGGACAGCTTATTGTCATGCAAGCTCAGACTGCTGCCATCATGGCTGCAGATGCCATTGTTCAAAGGGACTTGCAGGGTGTCATAGCAGTCCAGCAAACTGTCCTCCAGCAGATTACTAGGTTTGGTGAGGCACCACCCCATTAGTAGCTCTGTGGAGCACAAACCTACAGTTCTCTTTCAGGATGACAGCATTAGTCCTTCCACCATTGCCACTCTGCCAGTGTCCTTGCTGTTGCCTGTCAGTCAGCCAGCCCAGACTGCTGTCGCCCATGCTGAGCTAGCACAGTCTGAAGCAGGGCCTTCTGGACCCAGAGCTGCATGAGATTATCTTCTGACACTATCTGAACTCTCCTCCAGTGAAATTCAGCAGTCTTCCACCAGCCATACTGCAGCCACTGGGGTCACACTGTGTAGGAGTGCGAGGACAGGCAAACTCACCCGCAAGACAGGCACTAAGTGAATGCACAAAGGTGAATAGTTGTTGTTCACATGCAATATGGTGTGGTTTGATTTATAAATTTGGTTTGGAATGTTTGTTTTTTGGTGACTTTTATTTTAGCATTGGAGCTAAGCTGTGATGGTCAGATGTGAGGGGAAAGGTAAGGCATGGAACTGTTGGCGAATCAGGAATTGGGTTTGAGTGTACTGCAAATGCAATTGGATGAGTCATTCATGGACAGTCCACCAGAAAGGAGCTGCGTTAGTTGCCCCCTCCCTTCCTCTTCTCCTCTTCCTCAGTTGCTCACCATATGGCTGTTGGCAAGGACTTTATCCTAATGATGGCAAGGTTGTACAATATGCAGCAGACCACCACAAATCATGACACATGCTCTGCCGAGTCATGTAGGGCTGCTTCAGAGTGTTCCAGGCAGTGGAAGTGCAGTTTTAGAATGTCAATTGTTTGCTCAATCACATTTCGTGTTGCAGGATAGTTTTCATTACATGCATGCTGCCCATGGTTGCGTGGGTTGCACACTGGAGACATGAACCATATTGGCAAAGGATAGCCCTTGTCACTCAATATCCAACCTCTGGTTTGTTGTGGTGGCTCAAATGCTGATGGCACAGCAAACTGCCTCAAAATGAAGCCATCATGACTGCTGCTAAGATACTGGACATTAACCTGCATGATACATTTTGTGTGGTTGCACACCAGCTGGACATTGAGGGAGTGGAATTCCTTTTGGTTGTGGTATGTCTCAGATTGAGATGCGTTGCCCACAAAGCGACATGTGTGCAGCCAATGGTACCGTGCACCACACGGAAACCTGCAATCCACATGCTCATTCAACTGCTTTTCTCTGGCAAGAGAGAACGAAATGTATTCAGCTCTCTTAGAATATAGAGCCTCAGTGACCTCCCTTGTGCAACAGTGGATGGCAAACTGGGAGATGTTGCAAAAATCACCTGCTCCTGCCTGGAAGGAGCTAGACGCATGAAAGTTCATAACCACGGTCACCTTCACAACCACTGGCAGTGCTCTCGCCCTGCTCTGAGGCTGCCGTTATGGCTGCAACATGTGGCAGATTTCAGTGGAGACTTCCTTAGTTCATTGGAAGTATTTAACACACTGTTCTGTGCTAAGATAGACATAGGAGAATTGATCCCTGAACACCTTGGGAGGATATGGCCTTTTGCTGAGAGCCTTTCTCTCCCTTCTCCTCCTCCTTCTTCAAGTAGCTTGTCCTGCTTTGTGTTGCCTCTGCTCATTCTCCCTGTCATGCTGTAGTCCAAAAGGATTGCATACTACTGCACCCATGTCTGGAGCAAATGGTGTGTGCAAAATCTTTGAAGTCAAGACAAATTTCTTCTGCAAGTGCCACCCCCACTCCCTGTAGATTTTAGCAACTTTAAAGAACTCAAGAAACCACTAAACCCTTCTGCAATCACAGCAACAGCCAATAGAAATCAATCAGCAACTAACCTGAAAGTAGTTGCTGATCCCTTTTAATAGCACCGGTGGGGGGATTCTTCCAGCTGCATAAATGCAGGTTCTTTTGTGTGAGGTTAAGAAAGGATGTTAGCTGGAATGTTGAGCTCCAAAATGATGGTGCTGGGATCAAATCAGTATTCCACACTGACTGACGTCACAATCTGCCTACTCTACATATTTCTGGTGGGTGCTCCCTGCATGTGCGCTAATACACTTACCAAAATGGCATACGGCACAGCTCACAACAGAAATGTGTGCAAATGCCACAGATGCCATTTTGGAGACAAAACTGCACTCATGGCACTGAAAGTCTTGGCGCTAAGGTACCAAATTTCATGGCCTACAGATGGTCGACTATGTCAAGCATTTAAAAGGGTGAAATCGTTAGCGGTTTCGAAGAGTCATTTAGCAAATATGTAAACTTATAAAAATTATGAGAGGAAAGAAATCAATTTTTAGGTTTCAGGTACACACTTCAAAGCATGTCCTTTTATGTTGCAAATCTTCAAACATTTTCACACCTTCAGACACTGTTCCTGTCGTTCAATTTTTACTTGGGTTTGTAAACACTTTAAAGACTTACAGGTTCTTCAAGTATTCTATTCCAGTACTAACATTTTGCACTCTTTAGCTTATCATGATACATCATTATGATAGGGCCATCATTCAGGATCAGTGTTCCCAGGAACAGATATTTCATTTGAGAAGAAAAGGCCGCTGATTTTTACAATACAGAAAATAGAATCTAGATACCAGAAATATTTTTCATGGCCTGGTAGCAGCAGATTATATGAAAGTGTAACAGGACACTTTGGAGTTGAAATTCCACAAGACTGTTTTCTCCTACTGTTGCTTTATTTAGCCAGGACCTTGGCTTGTTGACTCACTCCATCACTGAACGCATCATAAATCGCAGGATCAGCTCATTCACATATCTATTGGCATTGCCTATATCCATTCAATGCAGGAGTATTGTGCTAGGGTGGAGGCTGGAAATTATCATTAGTATCTATTAAACAGCCTTGAATGGCTGAAGATTACAGCAACCGGTTGGGTGACAGCGGATAAATATTATATGGCTTGATAGACTGAGTAAACTATTAGGTAATTCTGGTGGTTGACTCATGTGGGATGTCATGGCATTCTCAGAGAATGTCTTGGAGTGGAGGAATGGGCAGAGGCTCCAAGGAAAGGAGCAGCACACTTGCTGGATGGAGGCAGGAAAGAAGAGGAGAGATTTTAATGAGACCAATCTTAATTCACTGCTGGGGGAACTGCAACCAAGGAGAGAAAGATTGCTGCATACCAATGGGAAGTTACCTTAGAAATGTGTTTAGTGCCCCATGTGGAGGGAGGTGACAGTAGCACTGTCTGAACTGAGTTCAGACCAGTGCCAGAAAAAATTTCAATGACCTGACAAAGGCAGGAAAGGTAACAAACCTTGTTCCTTTTGTTCCTTGGACATCGTAGGCACTAGCACTATGCACCCTCTAAAATTAATAGCTCCACAATTAACCGTTTGCACTGCACTGTGGTTAAAGAGCTTCACTCCTTCCATACCTTGTAAGATATGTATCCATCTCCAGAGGAATTACTTGACTGCAGAAGCTTTAAAGCCTTTCTTCCATTTTCACAGGGTGATACCAGCTAATCTATTACTTCACCTTTCTGCTGCTTCCTGAGAAACATCCTATAAATGCTATCTTTCACCTAAAGAACTCAATTACATAAAATTACATTACATAGAATAAACAGCACAGAAACAGTCCATTCAACCCAACTACTCTGTGTTGGTGTTTTCCTCCACATGAGTGTCCACCCATTCCATCTACCTCATTTCACCCTTTCAGCATATCTCTCTCTATTCCCTTTTCTCTCATGTACTCATCTAGTTTCCTTTTTGAAAGCATCCTAAGGTATTTACTGCAACCACTTCTTGTGGTAGCAAGTTTCACATTCTGACCACTTTCTGAGTAAAGGAATTTCTCCTAATTTCTCTACTGGATTTATGAGTAACTATTTTGTATTTATAGACCCTAGTTTTAGATTCTTTCCACAAGTGGCAACATTCTCTCCACATCTAACCTGTCCAACCCATTTACAGTTTTAAAGAACTTTATCAGGTCACCTCTAAGTCTTTTTTCTAAAGAAAAACTCAGTCCTGTTATGGAAGAAGTATGCACATGTGTTAATGAAAGGCTAGGCACCAGAAGGGTTTTTTCCCAACATCAAAGATTTTATTCTTTGTGAGGATCAGGCTATATAGCTAGATGGAAGGAACTCTGCTGAATAAGTGAGAGATGGTGAGATTGATGGGATGGCGAAGGCACAGGTTAGATTGCAAGGTAATAGATAGAAGAGAAAACAGAATGGGTTTTCACATTCTGCACCAGGGTTTACTCTGCTGCACATATATCAGGCCTAAGGGACTCTGTTCATGATTTGCCGACTTTTACATAATGTCAACTTGAAGTCCGCCTTTGAATATCTCTCTCTCTCGCTCATCTTTAGTCCTGTTTTCACTTTGCTGTAGTTCTGAGTACTGCAGTTGCCAAACTCCTATTGATCTCTCTAATTGCTTTTCCTTTCTCATTGTCCACTGTCCATCTAGTATTCAGTACTTTTCATGATCTGCCCATTGACTTTGATTTTACTGTTCTCTCTCTGTCTCTCCCCCTCTCTGTCTCTTTCTCTCTGGATTTAGTTCAAATATATATTATTTTTTGCCGACCAATACCCTGCTGATTGCCTTTCTGACACATCGGGGAATTTTATCCTGGCGGCTGGGATCTTGATGTCGGGAGAAACTGACGTCGAGACCCCTGCATCGCCTCTTTTCCGGAAGGCCAATCAGGTACTTAAATGGACAGCGCCGTCCTTCCATAGAGTCTAGGACCCCATTGCCAGAGGTCCTGCCCTTGGAGAGCTGCAGGCCAATCAGTGGCCGGCAGCTGCAGCACGACTGCAGACTTGGTGGCTGCTGCTGGAGGTTAACATCCTGGAGGCCAAGGAGTGTTGTCGGAGCTAGGCCTCAGGTAGGTCAGGGTGGGAGGGATCTTGTGGGGTGCGGGTCGCAGGGGGGAGGGCAGTTGGCAGCAAGGGCAGGGGTTGGCGCTCAGCAGGCTCCCCCCTTCCCAATACCGGGTGCCTCGCTTTCTGTGCCATGCTTCACTGGCAGCAGCAGGGCAGCCTGCCACATGGCTAATTGTGGTTGCAGTGGGAAGAGGCCCTTAATTGGGGATTAATTGCCCAGTCAAGGCCCTCAATTGGTGGAAGGACGGGAAGGCTGTTCATAGGCCTTCCTGCCCCGGACTAAATTTTGGCATGAATGGTGGCGGGAACCTTCCCCCGCCACCATCCCACCAGATTTTATGCTCTCCCAGCCTCCAAACCCGCTGCAGGGGAGAGCATAAAATTCCCCCATCCTGTTCCAAAATTGATCCCGATGTTATAACTAGCAACTAGTTCCGGCTCACATGTAGACTTACTCCAGAGATACTACACGTTTCAACTCTTGGTGGTTTTAAATCTGCCTAACCTCCAGTTGTCTGACAGTTTCTCATCACTTAAAAAAAGTGTTTCTGGGAGCCCGATCTCAGCTGTCTACTTTCTTAATCAACTGTTTATATTCACCACCACTTATTGGATAATACACTTTATACTGGGTTGCTGCATTAAATGTTTTCCTCAGTTCACTTAAACTTCTAAGACATTTTCTTGAGTCTACATCCAGGTGCACTCAATCACCTGGACAAAGAAAAACTCAGACTGGATCTTGCTGGGAAATTAACAATGCCCTAATGACGCATGCCCTTATTAATATGCAAATATGCTTGCAAGTTTAGGGGATCAAGAGATAAGGTGTGAGTTGCAAGTTTCCAGAACTTGCTGGTTGATATATGCCACTTCACAGTTTGCTTCACCCAAATGGCAGCTTGCCCTTAGCCCCCTCCCCCACCCCCTATTATCACTGACCTGAAACGTTAACTCGGCTTCTCTCTCCATGGATGCTGCCAGACCTGCTGAGTATTTCCAGCATTTCTTGTTTTTATTTCAGATTTCCAGCATCCGCAGTATTTTGATTTTATTATACTAATAAGAACTTGCTGGATTTTCATATTCATTGTCCATTAAACTTAACACAAGAAGTTAAGTCTGGTAATTAGCAGTGTAACTTTCTTTCTAACAACATGATAATTGTTAGTGTAATGCTAATCAACCTGTCTGGCACAGAAATTGATCAGTTTAAACTGTGGAGTCTCATTTCTTCAGGTCATAAATTTTTCTTAGAGATTTTAAAAAATAACAATTTTTTTATTTGTTAAATTTTTTTTCTTACTTTTCCTTTCTGCCTCTTGTTCTCTCTCTCTTAATCCAATCTTTCTTTCCCTCACTTTATTTTCTTTCTATACTGTTTTTTTACTCATCCACTCAAATTCACCATCCTCTCTTCCTCTGTTTCTTTCTCAATCCTTAAATCTCATTGGTTAAGGAGATACACTGTTAGTCCTATCATTCACTGAGGCCCCAGATGTTCGTTTGTCACACCATTATCAGCTTGCATTTTCAGCAAGTTAAGGTGCAAAATAATTTTGAGTTGAACACTGCAGGTAAAGGTCTACTAAATAGGGCACACTTTGAGATGCCCCACTCCAGCAAGGTCTGGCCCAATATCCTTAAATTGGGTCATGTGGAATGCACATCTGTAAAAGAATCTGCCCGATTTCTTTCCATCAATCTATATATAGGTTTGCATACGACTAAATATTTTACATAGCTCTGCATTAATACTGGCCTCCAGGAGAGAATTTTAGGACATGCTGTCCACAGTCCTGGCATCATGTTCAACCAGCATCCTATCCATTACCAATTCCACTGACTTAGACCTCTGTGCCATTGCCTATTTTTATCCCTACTTCAGTTCTTCTGTTGCTGAAACCCTTATCTGTGGTTTTGTTGCTTCCACGATTGATTATTTCAGTAGTATCCTCACCAGCGTTATCATTGTCCACCTAATAAACTCCAACTTATGCAAAACTTATGCCTGCATCTTGTTCCACCCATTCTCACTGACCTATGATGGTCCCTTGATCCCTAAAGCATCCAATTTAAAATTCTTTACCTCTTTTTAAATCCTTCCTTGACCTTGCACCTGTCTCTCTGTAGCCTTCTTTATCCATACATCTCTGCCCTCACCCTTTGATTCTCCAACTCTGGCTTCCTGTGCTTTCTAAGCACCATATGCTCCTCCATACATCTCCCAATCCCCACCTCCCCACCCACAACCACTGCCCCCCCCCCCCCACCTCCTCCCACCATCACCACTGCTGGCACAGTTTGCAGTCACCTCTGTAAGACCTCACTTCTGGAGTCTACAGATTTATGATTCTTTGACTTGAGATTTATGAGAAAATACACAGGGCATGCAAATTCCATCTGTAAAGATTTTATTGTATCTTCAAGATAGATTCAAAACCACCATTGCCACATAATCTAAAATTAGTTATAAAAACACTACAATGCAAGCAATACACCAATAATGCTACAAGAGATATTTTTTAAATGTGCCATCACCAACAAAGTCGATGATTGTAGGTAGCCAAGCCACCTCCTTCAGACTGTAGCAATGAGGTTCCTTTAGCAACCACTTTTTATACTGTTTTTCAATAGTGGATAGGATGGTGCATTGACAGGACCTCAATATCCAGTGAAAGTCTTTTCTAATATAAATTATCCAATGGAGTGTGAGTTCTTTGTTTGAATTATGGAGTTAAAGCCCCCCGATACTTTCCATCTCCCAGAAGCTTATAGAGCTTATAAAGCTTTTAAACATGCCTTCTGTCTTTGATCAACCAAGCTTTTACATTATCTTCCCTTATCTCATCCTAGGCTGTTTTCCACAACACTCTTGAAACATCCCTTCTCATCTCTAATTTGTAAACCAACTTGCAGAGCTTGCAGTATCCTGATGAAAGATAACCCTCTTTTGCTCTCCACAGATGCTTCCAGACCTGATGAGTATTTCGAAGACTTTCTGTTTGTATTGCAGAGCTTCCTTGTTTGTATTTGCCTGTTGCCAGTCACTTACGCTCAGAGATGTTCATAATGGTTATCCAGTCCAAATGGTCTTATCAGATTAGTGAAACCATACTAAGGTTCTACATACTAATTAATTTTGAATCCCAGCAAGCATAATGACTTAACACAGCTTTGAAGCATGGTTGTCTGTTGTGTTTAGCTCTCTTTTAAGACGATGGACCTCAAGGCTAAACATTCCATGGCTTCGGAAGTGTTGTTTCCTATCACAGTCCCATGTTTCTTATTTAGCTGTGAAAAAGCAGCCTGCAGCTTTTAGCAGATTACTTTATTTCGAAAAGTCTCTTTTGGCCTTACAAAACATGCTGATAAATTTGGTCAAGTTTCTGTACAACTGGCTACAGTAAACAGAACTTTGCACCTCAGCTAAATTGTCGATGCCCCCAGGTTGAATATCTTCCGTAAGTCTCAACCACAAATTCCGAAGTTGGTCAAGCACATCTACTCTCTGCATCTCTCTCCATAAACTCCATTGTCTCATTCACTGCTTCTCTGTTGTCCTTAAAAAAACTTTTTGAACCAAATTTTTGACCTAGCCTTAAGTGACTTCCCCAAACTTCTTTACTGTAGCGTGGCATTCATTCCTCATATTATTTCCCTGTAAAGGACCTTGTGATAGCTTGTATATTAAAAGTTTTATATAAATGAGAGTTGTAATGAGAGGAATAAGTAATTCTAATGACAGATGTAATCTTCACTACAGGCATCAGCAGAGTATTTGAGGAGCCCTTAAAAAAATATCCAAAGTAACATACAAAAAGAGCAAGTTAAATAATGGGTTGAGAGCAAAAAAGGGTGAAGCTTTAAAACAAGTGAAAAATCTGAGAAATGAGTTTGAAACTGAGTTACATGACATTCACCAGTCATTTGTACATCTTATCAAACTTTCATAAAGCTGATAGCAGAATTCACAATGGTGGAAAAAGGAGTTAGTGAAGTGGAAAAAAGCTTTAATAATATTGAAGAAAAGAACGCCAATTTAGCAGGAACCTCTCTGCTCCAGACTAGAGAAGGAAGACTTGGCAATAGAAGGCAGAATATTTTCAAGATGAGCTGTATGGTGTAGGGAGCAAAGCTCTTAGGAATAAAAATTCAATTGATGGGTCTATTAGAGGGTGTCAAAGGCTGGAAGACAATTTTATTTTTATAAAATCTAATTTCAGAACTTTTTAACCTCTTCGAAAACACTTTATTAATATAAATGTAACAGGAGCTATCACAGTCGCTCTAGCCTGACTCTCTCTCAGAAAGTGCTAACCCATTTTCATTACCAAGTTCACAAGGACTGTAGAGTTCACAAAGAATATAGGGCATAGTTGGATGAAACAAAAGCAGCTTATTCAGACATAGACAGCCCATTCTTCAGCAGTAGAACTATACAACATTCAATCCAGCACTGGTGTGTTTAAAGTACGCATAAGAACATAAGAAATAGGATCATAGCTGATCTTTAACCTCAATTAGATAACTAGATATATTTCAGCAGATTCTACTCTGCATATAACTTACCAAAACAACTTGATTCAGATAAAAAGTAGAGCTTGCATTTCATTTTTTTAATTCTTTCATGGGATGTGAGTGTTGCATTTATTGTCCATCCCTAATTACCCTTGAGAAATTGGTGGTGAGCTGCCTTCTTGAACTGCTGCAGTCTATGTGGTGTAGATACACCCAAAGTGCTGTTAGGAAGGGAGCTCCAGGTTTTTGACCCAGTGTCAATGAAGCAATGGCAATATAAATCCAAGTTAAGATGATGTGTGATTTTGGGGGGAACTTGCAAGTGGTGGTGTTCCCTTGCTTTTGCTACCTTTGCCTTTCTAGGTGGTAGAGGTCATGGGTTTGGAAGATACTGTCGAAGGAGGCTTGGCGAGTTGCTGCAGTGCATCATGTAGATGATATACACTGGTGTCACTGTGCACCAGTGGTAGAGGGAGTGAATGTCTAAGGTAGCAGATGGAGTGCCAATCAGGTGGGCTGCTTTGCCCTGGATGGTGTCTGTAATAAGTTATTTATGTTGTCTGATGCAACATAAATGAGATGTGTGCAGTTCAGTTGGTTGAAGATCTCGAACAGATTTATGACAGCAAAACTATTATACAGTACAGAGCTAACTATTTACAGAACCTTACTCTGGATGTTCCAGTTGCAGAGTGACTCTGGCTCTGAGTCACATGACTACATCCTGGTACTTAGCTCATTAGCATACTAAGATCTTAAAGGAACATCACTCTTAAAGGCAATCATACAACATCCCCGTTCTTTCCAAAGATGAGTCTCATATGCTAAAAGTAAAAACACATAAAATTAGATAACATCAATATTATTTACACATGGATAGGATTATAAAATTTACATGTACAGAGGCTTAAGACTCCACATATTGTTTCAGTGGTTTGACAACTCATACTCGGAGAATTTGCGTCTCATCTGTTGCTGTTTTTTCTGAGGTTTCTCCCTCTCTGTATTCAGTTTCTGTTGCTTTTCTCAAGGTGACCACTTTTGAGGCCTTGTCATTCTTGGAAAGTTCTGGCACTTCATCTCGAAGATCCAACAGATGGCTTGGCCATGTGAGCCGTATGGAAGATGGCAGGATCCCCAAAGACACATTGTACAGCGAGCTCGCCACTGGTATCAGACCCACCGGCCGTCCATGTCTCCGTTATAAAGACGTCTGCAAACGCGACATGAAATCGTGTGACATTGATCACAAGTCGTGGGAGTCAGTTGCCAGCATTCGCCAGAGCTGGCGGGCAGCCATAAAGACAGGGCTAAATTGTGGCGAGTCGAAGAGACTTAGTAGTTGGCAGGAAAAAAGACAGAGGCGCAAGGGGAGAGCCAACTGTGCAACAGCCCCAACAAACAAATTTCTCTGCAGCACCTGTGGAAGAGCCTGTTACTCCAGAATTGGCCTTTATAGCCACTCCAGGCGCTGCTTCACAAACCACTGACCACCTCCAGGCGCGTATCCATTGTCTCTCGAGATAAGGAGGCCCAAAAGAAGTATTCAGTTTCTGTTGCTTTTCTCAAGGTGACCACTTTTGAGGCCTTGTCATTCTTGGAAAGTTCTGGCACTTCATCTCGAAGATCCAACAGATAATGCTTCAACTCATTCCTCCTCTGTCTCTTCCGGACATTGCGTGTCCATCGTCTCTCCTAATCCTCTGCATCGGAAGGCTTGGGGCTCAAGGTTAAGGACTTGTTGGGGGAGGAGTACTTGGCCTCATGGAAGTACCTGTACATTCTGGCTTGTTGTGGTGCTGGTGGTTCTCTACAGAGCAGAAGTAAAGGTGCGGCATAGTTGTGCTGTTACTGGGCTTCCAGTCTGCACCATTTAGTTTGCGTGTGGATTCCGGTCCTAGGATATTTCCTCTTGGCAATGCTCTCGTGCACAGGTATGATGTTGAGGTCCTTACATACTGGTAGTCCTGCCACTGCTGGTTGCAAAGAATGAGTGACCCACCGTATGCAGATAACTTGGCGGTTGTCAGTTGTATCAGTGATTTCCAATGACCCCAGTATATATCTTTGACTATTCAGACTGTTTGGATATTTGCACGCCCGCCAGTGTCAATCTTGACCTTGAGTCTATGTTTGCCAGCTTTCTTTGGGTACCTGATGTTAATAGCGACAAAAGCTTCCAGTTGTTTGACTTCATCAACGTAATGTGTCAGGTTCACAATGTGGAATTCCTGTTCATCTTCTGGCTGAGAATTACTCCTCATTTTGCTGTGGACTTCGTGTATGGACTTTTGTTTATGCATGTCTCTGACGCTCTCCTTGCTGCTGTTATCCTGTTGCTGTGCCTGTCTTCTGTTTATCTGTGTTGTGCTGTGGCTTCTGACCGAATCTTTGGAGCCAGATTTCTTGCATAGACGGGTCCGATGTCCCTTTGCACTGCACGCCTTGCACAGGTCATGAAATGCAGGGCAATTTTTCCATGAGTGGAACAGAAAACACACCACACAGCTTGCTTGCTCTTTTCGACCTGGTTATGGTGCTGATACTGTTGGTTGCACTGGTGCTTGCAGCTGCTGTTGCCCAGTTACAATTGCTTTGTATTTCCTGCCATCTTCCAGCAGCACATAAATGCTGTGAACTTTCTTCTTTCCCCAAGCGGTCGTTCTGAAACGCTTCAATGGGTGTCAATACAATCACAAGCTCCATTATTCGGTTCAACAGCTCAGTTTCTGAGAAGTTGCATTTGTTGCCCTTACTATGATGAACTGGTGTATTGATTCCTGTGGCTGTTGCCACAGGACATCAATACCAGGTGGTGAATTCTAAAATTCACTTGTAATCGGAGCTGATCTTCTCGCACTTTCCATATCTTTGAAGGATCTTTCTGGTCCTCTTCAGATAATCCGGAGGTGTTGAATCTGTGTAATCCCTCCTTTCCAACTGCTATCATTATTTTTACAGCCTATTCTTCTGGTTCTACAATTATTTGGTTTGTGAAGAATAACTGCATTCTTTGCTTGAACAGTTGGAACTTGGATAGGATGTCCAAGACCTTCCAGTTCATGCTGGGAAATTTGGTATCTATATTTCTTCCTTTGCTTTAAAAAGTGCTTTAAGACAAGTTCTATTACTCTGCATGGTTTCCCATTTAAGAAACTCTCTGTTATTTATACTAGCCACTTTGATTGACAGGAGCAGGTGTTTGCTAGTGCTGTGTGTTTATCTTGCTTCCAGTACTTAAGGGCTGAATTTTATTTGGGTGCCGCACTGTGCAGCGGTGCCCTTTCAACTCAGCATGGAGACCGTGTTATTACGCGCGGGGGCTCATTAGCATCACTGCGCAGAGCCTCCCCCCCGATATTATGTGGGGAGAGGCGGAACATTCGGCACAGTGAAGAATCCTTTGACAGTTGTGCAGCAGGTGCTGGGGCCCTATTTTACGTGCCCCAGCAACTGCTTCCTGACAGCTGTCAAATAAATACTTACCTCACTGCTGAAGAGGGAGGCTGCTGTCAATCTGGCAGCAAAGCAGAAAGTGCTGCAGAAATCCAATAGGTCAGGCAGCATCTGTGGAGGGAGAAGCCGAGTTAACTTGTCCAAGTTCACAGATCTGAAAGTTAACTCTGCTTCTCTCTCCACAGATGCTGCCTGACCTGCTGAGTGACCCTAGCACTTTCCACTTTGCTGCCACATACTTACCCTGCTCTGTCCCAGTGTCCTGTGAAGTTGCGATCCTCTTCTCCCACTCAAGTGAAACATTAGTTCTTGTACGCGTGCTGCACCTGGGTGAATAGTCATACATTTGCACATTCCAGGACGCAAGACTTAAATAGACCATAAAAGGTATTACAGAGATTTACAGCGAACACTGACACAAATGGGAATTCACGGGTGTCACAGCAATGTAAAAACGTCTTTCGGACAATGTTCCTCACCAACGTGTGTCCTTTTCTCTGTGAATGATGTGTGCCAGCATGGAGCGCCAATGTCACATCCCTTTGCACCGTTGGCCCTTCAGAAGAGCCAACGTATGCAATAACATCTTTACCATGCCACCATTATCATGAGTGTCTCCACATTTGCAATGACATAGACATTGGCTCAGTCAGCTGCTGCCTCTAATGTTTTACACAGGGATGCTGCAGATGTGGACTGGTGCACAGCAGGTGAGTGAGGGTGATGTGTGGCTTGTAGAGCTCATGTCAGTTCCTATGGAGCAGACAGCCTTTGTCTAATAAGCCACTTCCGTACATCCCTACTTCACTGTTAGCCCTGCACGCAGAGCTTGGGTGCCATCTGCCCTCCCTTGCGTCTTTCATGTTGTAGGTCATCAGCGTCCTCATAGTCCGAGGAGGAATCCTGTTGACGTCACTCTTCATCATGCCAGGCCTGGCTCCTATTGAGTGCGTAGTTGTGCACAGCAGCAAAGAAAGGAGATGGTCTTTTCAAAGAACAAAGGATAGTACAGCACAGGAACAGGCCATTCGGCCCTCCAAGCCTGCACCGATCTTGATGCCTGCCTAAACTAAAACCTTCTGCACTTCCGGGGACGGTATCCCTCTATTCCCATCCAATTCATGTATTTGTCAAGATGCCTCTTAAAGGTCGCTATCGTACCTGCTTCCACCACCTCCCCCGGCAGCAAGTTCCAGCCACTCACCACCCTCTGTGTAAGGAACTTGCCTCACACATCCCCTCTAAACTTTGCCCCTCTCACCTTAAACCTATGTCCCCAAGTAAATGACTCTTCCACCCTGGGAATCAGCCCATAGTACAGGGCATCACCCTATGAATCCAGGCGTTGGAGGCGCTCTTTCAGCATGCCAATCTCCTGCTCACTAGTGGCTCTGTAGCTCAGTGGCTGGTGTTGTATCTCTCCTCTGCAACTGTGGTGGAGTCTGTCACCGGTGTCGGGAGCCATGCCTGCAAAGGATAGCCCTTATCTCCAAGAAGCCACCCTTCCATCTGAGCCAGTTCAGTGACCAGCGGTGGCAGCTGGGACTGGCACAAGACACAGTTATCATGGCAGCTGCCTGAGAACTGGTCACACATTCGCTGCAAGCATCTGCGATATTCACATACCAGCTTCACCTAGATTGAGAGGGCTCCTTTAATGGTGACGTCTGTAGGTGGTAGCCTGGCAGTAGGCCTAATGGCCACATGAGTGTAGTCTATGAACATTACAACCTATGGTTCTCCGGCAATGGTGCCAGAACTACTGGCCCTCTGGGCCTGGCTGTGAGAGTCTGTCCTGAAGTGGATATACTCACTAGCCCTCCGGTGCAGGACATTGGTGACCTCCCTGATGCAGTGGTGCACTGCTGACTGTGTGACCTCACAAAGGTCTCTGGTAGGCCCCTAAAAGTCTGCAGAGGCATCAAGTTTGAGAACTGCTGCCACTATGAGGAACAAAGGCATATGTCCACTAGAGCCCATGGGTGGCAGGTCATCGTTGAGGAGGGCACAGAGACACGTCACCACCCTCTCTATATGTGCAATCTCCTCTGACACTGGTGCTCTGACATCCGATGGCATGTCACGTGGGGCCTGTAGATGCATGGCAACCGAAATGGCGGGCTCCCCATGGGGGCTGCTGCTCACGACCGGGAGCCTCTACGTGGATCGCACCTGCCTGTTGGTATTGCCTCTGGCGCATACGGTTCCTTACGTGCAGAGGATCACACAATGTAAGATGAGCCATACCTATTTCCATGTGATAAATAAAGTTGAACCCTGCATGCATTCGAAGGTTCCTAACAGGGCATGGATTGTTTTTGATGGGTACATCAGCTGCTTTCCTGGATCAACTATGTGGCGTGCCACAGCATTGCCCATCTTGGCCACCACTCTCCTACACTAGGGGCAATTTACAATGGCCAATTTACCTATCAACCTGCAAGACTTTGGCTTTGGGAGGAAACCGGAGCACCCGGCAGAAACCCACAAGGTCACAGGGAGAACTTGCAAACTCCGCACAGGCAGTACCCAGAACTGAACCCATGTTGCTGGAGCTGTGAGGCTGCAGTGCTAACCACTGCGCCGCCCCCTGGAGTGAGAGAGTGACAGACTCTTCCACAGGTGCTGCAGATAAAATTGGTTGTCGGAGCTGTTACACAGATGGCTCTCTCCTTGCACTTCTGTCTTTTTTCCTGCCAACTGCTAAGTCTCTTCGACTCGCCACTTGATGTCAAGGATTCTCCAGAGGCAGCGAAGATGGAATTAATTGAGACGTCGCTCTTGGCTGATGTACATTGTCCAGGCCTCACTGCTGTAGAGTAAGGTACTGAGGACACAGGCTTGAAACACTCGGACTTTTGTGTTCCATGTCAGTGCGCAATTTTTCCACACCCTCTTGGCCAGTATGGACATAGCAGTGGACGCCTTTCCCATGCACGTGTTGATTTTTGCATCGAGTGGCAGGTTACTGGTGATAGTTGGGCCTAGATAGGTGAATGCTTGAACCACCTCCAGAGTGTGGTCGCCGATATTGATGGATGGAGCATTTCAGACGTCCTGTCCCATGATGTTCATTTTCTTGAGGAGGATGGTTAGGCCAAATTAGGTCACTATTGTACTGTAAAGAAGCACAGCAACCAATTTGCAGATAGCAAAGTCCCACAAAAAGCTAAATGACAATTTAAACTGTTTGTATGGTGCTCATTGATAATAAATGTTGTCTTGGGCACTCAGAGAAATACCTTGCTCAAAGTACTCATGTTCCATCTACACTAAACTTTTAAAATACTGGTAGATAGTCTCCTGGTTGCATCACTTAACCTGTTATCAAGACCAGTCTCCAGGTCAGAACAACCACATTTTCTTCATATTCAGTGAAGGAACAAACATAAGCGAAAGATCTGTCATAAAAAATAAAGTGGAAGCTTTCTAGAATCCTGTCTGATTATATTGCATAGGCTGCCCTTCAAGTTGCAATCAACCTCTGGTGAAGAGGTTTCAGCACAGTATGGCCCCTGTTCTCCGTTGACATGATACATTATCCCGAGTCGATGTACGGGATAAGGAAGAGAAGATAAAGAAATGATTGATATAATGAATAAAAACTGCATAAAAGCACAACTCAGATATATATTTATTTTTATAACACCCCAAAAATCTAAGCTTTCATATTTTATGTCATGTTTTACAGCAAACAAGATCAGTTGTCCAACTGATTTTCATGTTTTTCCAATAGATTGCAAGGGAGTGGGTCTATTAAGCAGCAGGTTCTGGCACACTTGACTGCCCCTTAAGCCAAAATGAAGTGATGGGCGGAGGGATGGTTGCCATGATGAAAGCAGACAGTTATTATTCATGAAAAACAATGGCATTTACAGAAAAATATCAACCGAGCCCAGTTCAACAATTCAAGCTCTAACCAGTGTTACGACCATGGTTGTAAACATGACAAAAAGGTTGCGGGTTCCCTTTCAGCCTTCACCTGGTCTTACTGTAACAGGATTTTATTTAAAAACACACTGTGTTTTTGGCTCCCCCTTGGTGAATCCTTATTCACTGCTTTCCAATTATAAGGCAAAGAAACCAGCACAAACAGGCTTTCTTAGGTTTAAAGAAGAAAAGTTTAAATTTTATTAAACTTAAACTCTAATTTGGTTAACGCCTATGGATACATGATGCGCCCACGCTAGCATGCATACACGATACACACATGGTGCTTGGATAGAGATATAAAAAGAGCAGTAGAAAATAAACTGGAAAGGTTTGAGGCAATATCTGAAGAGTTTTTTTACGGCTCTTCGAGCTCACTGTAGAGTCTTTGATTGTAGGTAGACCTTGCTTTTCGTTGGGGCCCAGTATTCTTCTTGAACCTTGTTCGCTGTAGGAAACTTTTGTCTCTTAGGATTCAGAGGCTTGTGAGAGAGAGATGGGAGCAGACAGGAGAGATATCATCACTCCAGGAGCAAACGGTCTTTCTGTTCAAACTGTTTGTACAATTCAGAAAAAACCCATGTTGCCAAGCAGGTTAGTCATGTGACTAACTGGTCTCACCACGTCATGGAGTGTATCATCTTAGCAGTCTCTGGAATGCTCCTCTTACACACAATACCATGTGATCAAGACCCATTGTGGGTTGTATGTGTCAGGGAATGGTCCTTTGTCCTTCCAAGCACCATCTGTTAATATGCAAATATGTTTTCCAGTCACGGCTGATCTGTTTAACAAATCTTTTCTTCATTCCAGTAACAGTTTAAAATCAATGTTCATGACAAAATTAATATGCCTGATTATTGGCATGTGGGGGCCTGGCATGACACCAGGTATCCCTTGATTTCCGGTTTATGACACATGTGCAACACCATTTCGGTAGCTCATTGAATGAGAATACAAATTTTCCCAGAGTGGGGGGTGAGGTGTCTAATATTCTAAATATGTTTTGCATATAAATGTTCAGGTAGCAGAAACAAGCTTCACAACAAATTTAGAGAAATGTGATTGATTCAGCTATTCTTTCCTTTCATGGTACACTTTCCTTACTACTTATCTTTGGCTCATTGCTTTCATATGTGTTCATTAGTGTTTCATTTGTATATTTTTACCAATTAATTTACTTTTTGTTCATATATTCTCAACATAAACACAGGAAAACTTTAATAATGTAAGACTTCACTTCTGCGATTTCTTATTTAATTTCGGACCCGAGAATTTTGAGATATTGACAATTCAATCAGACATGAGCTCTGCTTAAAGGGGATAAGTTTACTGAAGCAGATTCAAAATCATGGAGTTTACACCAATAATCACACAAAGACTCTCACACAGACTTTTTACACAGGATCATATGCAAAGAGTTACACATACAATCCGCCCAGTCAAACGACTTGGTAGTTGGACTTTCAGTTCTAGGCCAAATCACTCTATTCTGACTGCAGTAAAGAATACTCTTTTTCGCCTTTTTTCACCCCAAAACTGGGTCTGTATGTTAGATTGACAGCACCTTTAGTGTCCTATAAAAATTCTCTACCACTGACCTTGCTGTTGCCAGCCAGGCCACGCAGATTGCTGCAGCCCAGGCCAAGATGGTGCAGTCTAAAGCTAGGCTTTCTAGGCCCAGCCCTGCTCAACGCCACTCTCCAAGGCCATCTACAGTCTCCTCCACTGAAAATCACCAGACTTGATGCAGTCACTGGGGAAGCACCTCATAAAAGTACTAAGAGAGACAAAGGCACATGGAAGAGGCACAAAGAGACTGCACAAGGGTAATTAGTTTATTTTTGTATGCATTATGTCATACTTTAATTGATAAATTTGGATTGGACTGTGTACTTGTGATGCATTTTATTTTTGCATTGTGGGAAAGATGCGATGATGATTGATGGAGGGATGGTAAGGATTGTGGGGACCGTTGGTGAATGGGGAATTGCGTTTGAGATTACTGGAATTGCTCATGAATTATTTGATCTTGTAGAGCCCAGGCAGAAAGGGGCTGGCTACATTGCCTACATTGCAGTTTCCCTTCCTCTTTGATTTCTGCCTCAATACAACTCTGGTTTCAATTGTTTCATTATTTATCATTGCTTTCCCGAAAAATGGTTAGAAATAGTGCTAACATTTATCTTTCTCACTGGACTATATTGGCTGTATTCAGTCCAAAATCAGATAGACTGAAAGGTCAAGGCACATTGCTGTGCTACACAATGTGAGAAAAATGGGCAACATACTTAAACAATGAATGGTGTTGAACTGGCTGTGGGAGAGACTGTAAGAGATGTGGGACTATTATGAGAATGTAAACTTACCATGGCTTTTTTTTGCCCCGTGATTACCTCAGTATTAGTGGGTGTGTATCAGATAAGAATACAAACACAAGTTAAGTTTTGGCTTAAAATAAGGGGCTGGAATTTGTGCCCAACTGTTTAAAGAGGAATTTGAACTTTTCAATCAGTGACTGTTGTTTCTGTCAGCAGCAGAATCCCATTGACCCATACAGGGCAAAACAATTGCCTGCAGAACTTGTAAAATCACTACTATATCTTGCCAACAATTGGTTTAGTTTAAAAGTTGAAATTTCTGTCTGCTCCTTTAAAGACCTTTGGAAGTAAAGACACAGCCTTGTAACTTCCAGGAACTGCTGCACACTGGGTGTAACGGTCAGGAAAAACGTCCCACTGTGTCTAGTGATTGCAGAGTACAAATTGTGTTTGAAGTTGAGACCCATTCTGGCTCATGCATCACACATTAAAAATTCTGAGCAGTCACAACATTACATTCAAAAATGCATTGAAAATTCTAATGTCAGGCTCAATCAATGGAAAAAATATATAAAATTGTCATCACATAACTGGAATACCAGCTATACCTGTAAATGGCAGCAATACGGCATTTTGGGCAATTTTGCCTATAGTGCACTCTCCCCACTCCTATCATCCTCTTACCATGATACGGTACCCTCCACCACCACCTCCCCCCTCCCCCAGCACAACCATCCCAAAGACCAGAACTCCCCACTACATTTCTGGTAGATACACATTATGCCAACATACCATGGTCCAATAGCCCTGCTACAACTCAACATTATGCCCCCAACATGATTCAGTTGTTTTGTCCAATCCCCCGCAACCACCACCACCCTCCCCCCCCACCCCCCGCCATATGATGCATATCTCATTGTGGATCTTTCACCAAATTAAACTAAGTTGGAAACTGTGGGGAAGGAAAGATTACCAAAATACACCTCCCCCTATCATGATACAGAATTTGGAGCCAGTAGGGAAAAGAAAAGTAACACAAGAGTAGAATTGATGCCCCAGGAAGCCCCCCACCCCAACCCCCCACAATGCCCAACTAAAATTAAGAGCCCAGAGGGAATTAAGATCCTATCACAAGCCACAGGTCAAAACTGAGACACTAATGAGTCCTTCTCCCCATATTCTTCCTTCCCTCTCTCCGCCTCCCCCATCTCACACCTGGCTCCAATTATCCCACCCTTCTAATCCTAGACTTGAATACTATACTCTGCAATGTATGCAACATCACAAAAGATGTGACTAGTATTATAACATTTTCATATTGTGATGATCCTGTGTTTTTTTTTCAAGGAATATGCGGTGTGCCTTTAAGGCTGGCAAAGGATCAGTACTGCTTTAAGAACCAGCAAGCCTCAAGAGTTGGAGAAAGTGCACTTTTGGTTGCCGTTGGGTACAGCCATTTGGTGACTGCGATTCAAAGGGTGCATTCTCATGATCTTGGATACAGCCACTTCGACTGAGCATCAAGTGATATATTGTTACAATTCAATTTTAAACTGGCTTTTTAGTTGAAGACAGTCTGTCCTAACAGAACAGACAGCTGGTGTTAGCACCTGAAAGAAGAGCTCTCAGCCATTTAAACTAAAGGAAGAGAATTTAGTCTGTTTAATTATTATTATCTCTCAAAATTCTAAAAATAAGTCAAGCCAAAACAGAGATCTCTGATAATTTAAACTGAAGGAAAGGAAATTAGACTGCGACAATCTTTTATCCCTCAAAAACTCTAATGCCAGATTGCTTCTATTGAAAGTATTTGCAAGTTGTTAATTGTTGAAATCCATCGCTGGGGAAGGAAAGCATCATTTACTGCTGGAATTAGACTATGGACTGTTCTACTGTTGAAGAACCTTTCTCCCACATCGGACAGCTGTGAGGACTTCAAGCAACATTGGACTGTAAATTTGCAAGGTCTTTAATTTTGCTATTTTAAATGTTGTTTATATCTTCATAGTGTTTAAGAATTTAGTTTTTCTAATTAAACAGTTAATTTGTTGATTTAAAGACACCTGATTTGGTTAGCCTCATTCGGGAGGTTAATAGATGGTACAGTTTAGCTGGGTCTTTCTTTAATTTGAAAAGTTTAAAATGATATGTTAGGTGATCTGTGGAGGGACAGGATTGAATTAACAGTGCATTTCTCCCACTACAATCAGAATCATATATTTTGATTGGGGGCTTTGACTGGAGGGGTCGGTCGTAACATATCAATTGGGGGCTCATCTGGGATTTAAATGACATATTAATTGAGGGCTGGCTCGAGATTTGAATCACATATTAACTGGGTTTCTGGATTTGAATCATATCTTAATTGGGGGCTCGCTCGCAGTTGAATCATATTTAATTTGGTGGCTCGCGTCTGGGATCAGAATCAGACTAATCTGGAGGGCTCGCATTTGGAATCATATTAATTACTCATTTCTGAGATAACATATTTAAATTGGGATCTTGAGTTTGACGTCATATTAATTGCTCCTGAGTCTGGGATCATATCATTTGGAAACTCAATTGTTGGGATCGAAATCTGACACCAAATTACAAAGAAATTAAAAGAACCAGGTCTCTTGTATAATAAGGTATGGTCTATACCATTATAATGGCATTAGTGGCTGTAGCAGAGTTTTGGGAAAGCAGAATGTTTCGCTGAGTGACTTGATAACTTTAACTTAGAACAAATTAAAAGAATTGGCAGCGAAATTGGGGTTGGAATTGAAATCAAGTGCCAAAAAAGCAGAGATAGTTGACATAATAGCTGAACATCTGGAATTAGTAGAAGATGATGATAATACAGATGAAGGGCAATACGAGGAACAAGAAAGGGAATATGCAAGACTTAAAAGTAGTAGGTCCAAGAATGATGCAGTGGAATTGGCTAGGATTCAGTTTGAAATGAAAAAACTGGAGCTTCAACAGGAAAAAGAATTAAGAACACTTGAAATGAAAAAAGAGGAAATGGAGAAAGAGAGAGCATTTCGGAGAGAAAGTGAAAAAGAGAGGGAAGTAAAGCTAAAAGAGATGGAACAAAGACAAAGGGGTAGTCTTAAATCCAGGAAAAATTTGGGTAAGGAAGAATCTGTGTTTAGATCAGGACCCAGCAAGAAGTTGTTTAAATTTATACAGGCTCTTCCTAAGTTCGAGGAAAGGTACATAGAGGCATTTTTCATATCTCTTGAAAAAATAGCCAAACAGATGAAATGGCCGAAAGAAAGCTGGACATTGCTCATGCATGGCAGGCTGGTAGGCAGAGCTCATGAAGCTTTTGCCATGCTTTCTGAAGAGGCTTCTGCAGATTATGAGGTGGCAAAAAAGGTTATTCTCGCCGTGCATGAGTTAGTCCCTGAAGCTTACCGTCAGAAGTTTAGGAACTTACAGAGATTGGCTGGGCAGACATATTTAGAATTTGAGAGGGTGAAGCAAATGAATTTTGATGGTTGGATACGAGCATTAAAGATAGAAACCACATATGAGAACCTTCGAGAATTGACTCTCTTAGAAGAGTTTAAAAACTCCATTCCTTCAGTAGTGAGAACTCATATAGATAACCTGAAAGTTTTGAAAGCTAGGCAAGCAGCAAAGATTGCTGATGAGTTTGAGTTTGTGAATAAGCCCACCTATTTTGTCTGTCACTCCCATAAACCCGAGAACAATAGAAAGTGGGAGAGTGAAAGGAAGACAAGTAGTCGGGGACAAGAAGAACAGCTGGAAATGCCCCAGGATCACCTCCTCAGGTCAGAAAGGAAAATGCTGAGGGTAGAAGTGAGGTTCATAAGCCAAAGCATCGTCATGGCAACAAAACGGGTCATTGTCGTTCAAAGTGCTGGAAATTGCGTGATAAACCCATAGGACTTGTTGGGGTATGCAAAGTTAGTACAGAGGAAAAGACTCTGACTGAGAGTATCGCAGACCAGGCTATAGCTTTAACGACAGCTGTGACTGTGAAACCAGATACTAAAACTAAAAGGAGTGCAAAGGCTAAGAATAAAATACCTGAGAGTTATAATGAATTTTTGTCAAAGGGGAGAGTAACTCCGTATCCTGTAAGTGAGGCAAGAAAACCTATCATTACACTCAGGAACACAGGAGCAACCCAAACACTCGCTGGGGAAAGCTATAAGGTTTCCACCAGAGAGTGCCTTGAACACTAAAGTTTTAGTTAATGGAATTGGTGGGGAGTATATACACGTACCTTTGTATAAAGTATGCCTAGAGAGCCTGGGGTAGCAACTGTAGGTGTTGTCCACAGTTTACCAGTAAAGGGAATTGATCTACTCCTAGGGAATGATTTGGCTGAATCAAAAGTATCAGTTTCTCCTATAGTTACAGAGGAACCAAGTGAAATTAAGGAAATGGAACAATTACAGGAACAAGTTCCGGGGATATTTCCTGCGTGTGTAGTTACCCGAGCAATGGCTAAACAGGATCCATTGTCGGAGGTAAAAGGAGCACCACAAGTGAATAGTCAAATATCTGAAACCTTATTTGGGGATTTAGATAACCCAAATGAGATGTTTAACAGATCGTCTATCATTGCAGCACAGCAAGCTGATCCAGAGATATACCAAATGGCACAGATGGCTCTGTCAGAAGCTTAGGCGAATGGAGTTCTGGAAGGCTATTATATGACAAACAGGGTTTTGAGGATGAAATGGAGACCGCCTCATAGGCCTTCCGATGAAGACTGGACAGTTGTTGAACAGATAGTGGTACCAGCTAGATATCGACCAGGATTATTAAGGTTAGCACACGACATTCTTTTTGCAGAACACAGGGGAATTCGAAAGACCAAATGACACATAAGCAAATATTATTACTGGCCAGGTCTTACAAAGGATGTGAGATAATTTTGTAGGGCATGCCACATCTGTCAAATGGTGGGAAAACCACAACCTACCCATAAAACCAGGGGATGAAATATTAGTGTTGTTACCAACACAGGGAGAACCAGTGAAAGCACAGCAGTGGCCCATATAGAATGGTCAAAACAGTGGGTAAGGTAGAATACTTGATTGACACCTCTGATCGCCGGAAGAAGAACCAGTTGTGTCACATTAATATGCTCAAACCATATTACCACAGGGAGGAGGATAAGCCAGTACAGGCATGTCAGGTAATCGGGACTGTGGAGAAGGAAAAGAATAGTGAGGATGAGGCAGAAGTAGGCCTAGGAATTTCTCAGATTGAATCCCCAACTATATAATTAGCAAATGCAGAATGGCTAGGAAAATTAAACAATAGGCTTTTACACTTAGAGGCAAAACAGCATGAAGTCCTAACCAGGGTTTTCACAACGTTTCAAAAAGTTTGTACGGATAAGCCAGGATGTACAACCTTAGCCACACATGATGTGGGCACAGGGGGAACCATTCCTTTAAAATAACATCCTTGTCGCTTAGGTCCAGACAGACAGGCCCAAGTGGAAGCAAAGGTACAATGCATGCTGAAGGGCAGCTTAGATGAACCTAGTCAGGACAGCTGGACATTGCAGATGGTCTTGATGTCTAAACCTGGTGGGTCAGTTCAAATTTGCATAGACTCTAGAAAAATCACTGTGGTAAAGAAGGCAGACTCCTACCCAAATTTTTATTTAAAGGACTGTATGGACAGAGTTGGCAACACAATGTGACTTAAAGAGACAGATGTGTCGGAGGGATACTGTCAAATTCCTTTGACACACCAGGGTAAGAAGAAAATCAACTTCTGTTGCACCGGACAGGATTTTCCAGTGTCAAATGATGCCACATAGGTTAAGGGGCACTCAAGAAATCTCTCAGAGAACAGTAAACCCAATAGTGGTCAGTGCTCCTAGCTGTGCAGTTCACCTGGCTGAGGTGGTGGAAAATAGGGACACTTGGAGGGAAAACACAAAACAATTGGAAGACTATGCTTGGAAATTTAAAAGGGTTATTTGGGACAGCCTTTTGAAAATTTTAAGCTGAAATGTTCTGGTGGAACTTGTTGCTGTAGTCTTAACATTTTAGAAAAGTGTATGCCAGCAAATGCATAAAAAAATGAGTTAGCATTTTTTCAATTTGTATTTTTTTTACCCATTGTAATGAAACGCATTTCAAGGATGGCGTTTCATTCCACCAGGGGTGGAGGTGTTATGATCCTGTAGGTTTCTTTCTGGGAATATGCAGTGTGCCTTTAAGGCTGACAAAGGATCAGTACTGCTTTAAGAACCAGCAAGCCTCAGGAATTGGAGAAATTGCACTGTTGGTTGCCAAAGGATACAGCCATTTGGACTGAGCATCAAGTGATACATTTGTTATAATTCAATTTTGAATTAGCTCTCTAGTTGAAGAAGTCTGTTCCAACAGAACACAGACAGACAGCTGGTGTTAGCACCTGAAAGAAGAGCTCTCAGCCATTTAAACTAAGGGAGGAGAATTTAGTCTGTTTAATTATTATTATCTCTCAAAATTCTAAAAATAAGTCAAGCCAAAACAGAGATCTCTGATAATTTAAACTGAAGGAAGGGAAGTTAGACTGTGACAATCTTTTATCCCTCAAAAACTCTAATGTCATATTGATTCTATTGAATGTGTTTGCAAGTTGTTAATTGTTGAAATCCATTGCTGGAGAAGGAAAGCATCACTTACTACTGGAATTAGACTATGGACTGTTCTACTGTTGAAGAACCTTTTTCCCCATCGGACAACTGTGAGAACTTCAAACAACATTGGACTGTAAATTTGCAAGGTCTTTAATTTTTCTATTTTAAATGTTGTTTATATCTTCATAGTGTTTAAGAATTTAGTTTTTCTAATTAAACAGTTAATTTGTTGATTTAAAGACACCTGATTTGGTTAGCCTCACTCGGGGGGTTGATAGATGGTACAGTTTAGCTGGGTCTTTCTTTAATTTGGAAAGTTTAAAAATGATATAGTAGGTGATCTATAGAGAGACAGGATTGAATTAACAGTGCGTTTTTCCCACCACAATCAGAATCGTATATTTTGATTGGGGGTTTTAACTGGAGTGGTTGGTCGTAACCATATTGAATTGTAGGTTGAGAATATATTGCAAATTTAAAGAGAAAATCTGCTAGCTGTCTTCTGAAACAAATTCTGTTGACTTTTTTGAGGGGGAAGTAAGTTAATTCAATATTAATAATGTGTAAGAACATCTACATTTCTGTGGGTCTCTCTACCCATCAAGTCTCTGGAACAGAAGTGATTACCTGTTAATTGCATCAGGGATTCTCTTCTGGTTTTAAAATGCTGGTTGCAGGCAAAGACTGCATATGCATAACAATCACTAAAAGCTGTTCTTGAGATCAAATTATTTGATCTGCAAGTTGGATACAAAAATGAAATATGAAATCCATCAGAATTAGAAGACTGTGATTCACTTTTCAAAAGAAAAGGAAAATTGAATTTTTAACAAATTACCTGTCTAGTGGGCTTAAACTCATTTGGTGTTCTATGCTATCTTCCCTGGAGACCCAGAACAACAGTGTAATAGGTATCTTCCCCTTGCTATTTACACATTGCATCAGGCAATAATTGGAATTACAATTACAATTTATCTAATTGTAATCCATATGACAATTAATAAAGACTTGGTTAAAGATTCTCGAAAGAACTTTAAGATTTTTGACATGGTAGGTTTTTGAAACAATTTAAAGTAAACTGCAATGTTAAGCCTTTGTATTGCTGATTATGTTGCTGTATTCGTTCATTGGATGTGTGTGTGTCGCTGGTCAGGCCAGCATTTATTGCCCATCCCTAATTGGCCTTGAACTGAGTGGCTTGCTAGGCCATTTCAGAGAGAGCACTTAAGAGTCAACCACATTGCTGTGCGACTAGAGTCACATGTAGGCCAGATCAAGTAAGAAAGGAAGATTTCCTTCTCTAAAGACCATTAGTGAACGTGATGTCATTTTTTAATTCAAAAAATTAAATTTCAATATTAGTTTCAGCCTGAACAATATGGTCTGGTAACATGGTGTATTTTGCTATTTGAAGAGAAAGAAGTACATAATGGGCAACCTCGAGAACAGAAAAAGGATAATTGTTAATTCATTGTCACACTAATCTAATCATGGCATGTAGAAGAGAGTAAATTTTTGGTTGGAGGCCTGGGTCTGTGCATGGAAACTGCATTTGGCTGCAAGTACAAATGGAAGCTTGGCAGAGTAACTTGTAACATCAAGTGCCAAAGCAATCAGAATGCTAAGCTATTTGTCAAATAAATACTGCATAAGTTTGAGACAGTCGTATGAAATTGTACAGTGATCTGGTTAGGTAGCACCTTAAGACACAAAGGAAACATTCAATATCTAGAAGCTGTGTGGAGGAAAGCCTTAAGATTAAACCTTAATGTCATGGGACTGAGTTAGAAAAAAAAATTAGAAAAACTCAGACTCTGTGGCCTTGAAAGGAGAAATGAGAAGGTGCTTTATAAGTGTATGTAAGATGCTAAAAGGGTGTATTTCCACAGGAGCGTTCCTGTCATACCTTCAGTGAAAGAGTTACAGAAACACCAGAAAGACAGCAAAGATAGAGGTTACGTAGCTCTTCTGCCCGAGCTACGGTGGACAAGCCAGAGAAATACTATAGGAATTCACCCCTAGAGTAATGGAAAAGGTTAATAATGAGCACTATTGGTAGAAACTAGCAAACGGTAGGCTCAGAATTGATATCAGAAGCATTTGTTTATGCGAAGTGTCATAAATACCTGGAAGGGTCTTCCACATGGAGCAGCGGATGTTAAATTAAAATTGTATTGTGAAGAAATTAAGGGGTCCAGTCAAATGAGCCATTGGAGGATGGAGAAAATGCAGTCAAAGAGGGTATGAATGGTAGATCTATATGGGACTGAACCATTCATGAATCCTGCACGAATCCTGGACCTCATACCTAAAGGTCGGTTCCTTGTTTTGAATTATTGTCAGTGGTTCTTGCCAAATCTTGTAATGAAAGTTGCATCAAAATCTTATGTTTTAGATGGTGGTACATTGGATAGCTGCTAAAGTCCAATCATTGACTGCATTCCAAAAATGCTGCTTGAATCTATCCACTTTTAAAGATGTCAATTACAGAGCATCCATTCATCTAGCTGCTAGTTCTACTGTTGAAAACAGATGCATTGGAGCCTGCTCAAAGAGGCTATTTGAAATGGAAAGTCCTTTCGGGCTCCAGGAATCTCAGGGAAAGAGACTGCACGTAAACAAATTGGAGTTAGACATGGTCACTTGTACAGAAAAATGAATTTCATAGTCCACCTGTCAATTTTCTGGTGACCAACAAATCAGTAGCCATATGGTTTAATAAAAAGAGACATAATGAGATTAATTTTACTTTTCAGGAGTGTGTGAAATTGGCGAGTGGGGATGCAGCGGGGGTGGGGGGGTGGTTAAAAGCATGGAAATTGATGGTGCATTGGAAACTGGCTCCTGCCGACTTCTGCATTTAACTACAGCACATTAGGCTTTGTGTAAGCAACCCCCTCAGGAAAGGTGAGTTGTCAATTTCAATATGTTAATCGCTCTATTCCAGCAACATGAACATTACTTTTGGAATTTAACTGCGGTTCCAGTGGTTTCCCGGGCGTCCTGGAACTCACCGGTGAAAGCAAGGTGAGAGCACAGGATGAAAGACATGACAGACTGTGATGGAAATCACACCTGTCAAATGGAAACATATTAATTTCGTCATATGGGACACTGCTTGAAACTTTTTTTTACTGGACATTGCAAATAACTTATTTAAAAAAGCAGAAATGAAGAGATGAAAACATGGTTGCATATTTGCATTCTGAGAAGACAAGGGCCGGCTCAGAGATATGAATAGAGAGACAATGGGGGTGCTCATTGATTCAATTAGCATGATTGGTCTGGGCAATGTGGTGATCAACCACATTGTAAGAGCCAAAACCCCATCTCCCACCAAATATGTCTGGAAGGCTGTGAAATCCAACAACCCTCCAAACAAAGAGATGGTCACATGACCTACCTGCTGGTCAGACTAGGGTTTTTGAATTGTGCCTTACAGAAAAGAAACAGACTGCAATTATGAATCTCAAGAAGAAGACAACTCTCTCTGACTCTCTCCAGCAAAGTCTCAGGAAAACCACGAGGTTAACTTCATGCTTCAAAACTAGACAAAGCCTCTCTTCAGCCTTCTGGTACCAGAGAAGCAAGCCTGGAATTGTGCACGTGGCCCCAGCAAAGACTCCAAGAACTTAGCTCAATTGAGGACATTGTACCAAGGACATTAAGAACTGTACCTGCATTCCATTTTTTTTACAAATTCTACTTCAACTGCACCATCCACCCCCCCCCCCCCCCCCCCCCCACAACTCTTTCTTCCCCTCTGTATCTATTTGTGTGTGTGTGCCTCTGGTATAGAGTCATAGAGTCGTACAGCATAGAAACAGGCACTTCGGCCCACCGCGTCCATGCCAACCATAATGCCTGTCTATACTAATCCCACCTTCCTGCATTAGTTCCATATCTCTCTATGCCCTGCTTATTCTAGTACTTGTCCAGATGCCTCTTAAATGTTGCTATTGTTCCTGCCACCCCACCTCCTCAGGCAGCTCATTCCAGATACTCACTATTCCTGGTGTGAAAAATTTATCCCTTTGATCCCCTTTAAACCTCCTCGTTCTCACCTTAAATCTATGCCTTCTAGCTTTAGTCACCCCTACCATGGGAAACAGACTCTGGCTATCTACCCTATCTATGCCTCTCATTATTTTATATACCTCTATCATGCTCCCTCTCAGCCTCCTTCGCTCCAGGGAAAACAGACCCAGCCTATCAAATCTCTCTTGATAACTCAAGCCCTCCAAACCAGGCAATATCCTTATGAATCTTTTCTGCACCCTCTCCAGCTTAATCACATCTTTCCTGTAGTGTGGCGACCAGAACTGCACACAGTACTCCAAATGCGGCCTAACCAATGTTATGTACAACTGTGACATGACGTCGCAATTCTTGTACTCAATGCCTCGGCCGATGAAGGC
Source organism: Heterodontus francisci (assembly GCF_036365525.1). Taxonomy (NCBI): domain Eukaryota; kingdom Metazoa; phylum Chordata; class Chondrichthyes; order Heterodontiformes; family Heterodontidae; genus Heterodontus; species Heterodontus francisci. The sequence continues at coordinate 36,656,939 of NC_090397.1, forward strand.
AAGCATGCCATACACCTTCTTCACCACCCTGTCTACCTGTGTTGCCACTTTCAAGGAACTATGTACTTGCACCCCAAGGTCTCTCTGCTCAACAACACTCCCCAGGGCCCTGCCATTCACTGTATATGTCCTGCCCTGGTTTAACTTCCCAAAATGCATCACTTCACATTTGTCTGCATTAAATTCCATTTGCCAATCCCTTGCCCACTTTCCCAGTTTATCTATATCCTGTTGTAACCTTAGACAACCTTCTTCACTGTCCACTATACCACCAATTTTGGTGTCATCTGCAAACTTACTAATCATACCCCCTACATTCACATCCAAGTCATTAATATATATGACAAACAGCAGAGGGCCCAGCACCGATCCCTGCAGCACACCACTGGTCGCCGGCGTCCAATTGGAAAAATAACCCTCCACTACCACCCTCTGCGTCCTATCACCAAGCCAATTTTGTATCCAATTTGCTAGCTCACCCTGGATCTCATGTGTTCGAACCTTCCGGACCAGCCTACCATGCGGGACGTTGTCAAAGGCCTTGCTAAAGTGCATGTAGACAATGTCCATCGCCCTTCCCTCGTCAATCCTCTTGGTCACCTCCTCGAAAAACTCAATCAAATTCGTGAGACATGATTTCCCACGCACAAAGCCATGCTGGCTATCCCTAATCAAACCATGCCTTTCCAAATGCAAATAAATCCTTTCTGTCAGAATCCCTTCCAATAACTTTATTACCACTGATGTAAGGCTCACTGGCCTGCAGTTCCCTGGCTTATCCCTGCTGCCCTCCTGAAATAAAGGCACAACATTAGCTATCCTCCAGTCTTCCGGTACCTCACCCGTGGCTAACGATGATGCAAAAATCTCTGCCGGGGCCCCAGCAATCTCCTCCCTTGCTTCCCATAGCATCTTAGGATTTCTCCACCTTAATGTGCTTCAAAACCTCCAACGTCTCCTCCTTTGCAATGTTAATATGCTCCAGGATATAACTGTTCCCTCCCTTGAACTCACTAGCTTCCATGACCTTCTCTACGGTAAATACGGACGAGAAATATTCATTTAAGACCTCGCCCATTTCCCGTGGCTCCACACATAGTTTGCCACACTGATCCTTAAGGGGACCTAATCTCTCCCTAGCTATCCTTTTACTCTTAATATACTTATAGAATCTTTTCGGATTCTCCTTTATCTTATCTGCCAGGGAAATCTCATGGCCCCTTTTCGCGCTCCTAATTTCCTTCTTAAGTGTAGTCCTACATCCCTTATACTCCTCGAGGGACTCGCTTGATCCCAGCTGCCTATACCTGACATATGCCTCCTACTTTGTCCTGACCAGACCCTCAATATCCCTCGTCAACCAAGGTTTCCTAAACTTGCCAACCTTGCCCTTCCATCTAACAGGAACATGTCGGCCCTGAACTCTTCCGATCTCACTTTTAAAAGCCTCCCACTTGCCAGACGTCCCTTTACCTGTAAACAGCCTCTCCCATTCAACTTTTGAGAGTTCCTGTCTGATGCCATCGAAATTAGCCTACCCCCAATTTAGGACTTCAACCTGAAGACCAGTCCTATCCTTTTTCATAACTATCTTGAAGCTAATAGAATTATGGTCACTGGTCCCAAAGTGCTCCCCCACTGACACATCAACCACCTGCCTATCTTCATTTCCCAAGAGGAGGTCGAGTGTAGCCGCTTCTCTAGTAGGGCCATCCACATACTGCTTCAGAAAACTATCCTGGACACGCTTAACAAATTCTTCCCCATCTGATCCCTGAGCACTAAGGCAGTCCCAGTCAATATTAGGTAAGTTAAAATCACCTACTATTACAACCCTATAATTCCTAAACCAATCTTTGTTTTCCCTACATATATGCTGCTCCACTTCCCTCTGACTATTGGGGGGCCTATAGTATAATCCCATCAAAGTGATCACCCCTTTGTTATTTCTAAGTTCTACCCATATGGCCTCACTGGATGTTCCCCCCGGGATATCCTCTCTATGTACTGCCGTGATGTCCTCGCTAATCAATAGTGCAACTCCCCCTCCTCTCTTACCTCCACCTCTGTCACACCGGAAGGATCGGTGCCCCGGGACATTGAGCTGCCAGTCCTGCCCATCCCTCAACCACGTTTCCGTAATAGCTATAATATCACAATCCCATGTACCGATCCATGCTCTGAGTTCATCTGCCTTACCCGTAAGGCTTCTTGCATTAAAGTAAATGCAGTTTAGCCTATCAGACCTTCCACGCTCCCTGTCCTGCCCCTGCCCGGCCTGCCTACTGGACTTGCTTGCTTTAACCTCTATATTTGCCTCAACTATATCATCGGAGTGGCTACTACCTTGAGTCCCACCCCCCTGCAAGACTAGTTTAAACCCTCCCGAGTAGTACTAGCAAAGCTCCCTGCAAGAATATTGGTCCCCTTCCAGTTTAGATGCAATCCGTCCTTCTTGTACAGGTCCCACCTCTGCACCAGAAGAGATCCCAATGGTCCAAGTAGCTGAAGCCCTCCCGCCTACACCAGCTCTTCAGCCATGCATTCATTTGCCTTATCCTCCTATTCCTACCCTCACTAGCACAAAGCGCAGGCAGTAATCCTGAGATTACAACCCTAGAGGTCCTGCTTTTTAACCTTCTGCCTAACTCCCTATATTCACTTTGCAGGACCTCATCTCTCTTCCTGCCTATGTCGTTAGTACCAATATGGACCACAACCTCTGGCTGCTCACCCTCCCCTTTCAGAATATCCTGCAGCTGCTCCGATACATCCTTGACCCTAGCACCAGGGAGACAACAAACCATCCTGGAGTCTCGTTTGTGGCCACAGAAAAGCCTATCTGCACTCCTTATGATAGAATCCCCTATCACTATAGCTCTTCCATCCCTTTTCCTTCCCTGCTGTGCAGCAGAGCCCTCCATGGTGCCACGAACTCGGCTGTTGCTGCTTTCCCCTGGGAGGTCATCCCACCAACAGTTTCCAAAGCGGTATATCTGTTTGAGAGGGGGATGGCCACAGGGGACTCCTGCACTACCTGCCTGCGCCTACTACTCCGTCTGGTGGTCACCCATCTCTTTTCTGCCTGTGCAGCCATTACCTGCGGTGTGACCACCTCACTAAACGTGCTATCCACGACGTCCTCAGCATCGCGGATGCTCCACAGTGAATCCACCTGCAGCTCCAGCTCCGTAATGCGGGTAGCCAGTAGCTGCATCTGGATACACTTCCTGCACACATAGTCACCAGGGACACTGGAAGCATCCCTGATTTCCCACATAGCGCAGGAAGTGCATATCATGGGGCTGAGCTCTCCTGCCATGACTTACCCTTAGGTTAATTAGTTACTGCCTTAATTAAAAAATACTAATTACACTGGGGGTCTTTTTCTACCCACTCCAATCTAAAGTCCTTAAAAATAAAACACTTTAGTAGTACTCACCTTATCACCAGAGGTTTTTTTTTCAACAAAAAAAAACTTTCTCTTTTTTTAAGATATTCTAACAGCTGCTACTCACCAACCAATCACCTTACAGCTCTCCTCTGATGTCACTGTTGGCTTTTTTTTTCAAAACTCCGACGCTGGAAGAGCTCCTCTCCGCTCCCGAAATGTATGCCTATGAGCATTTTAGTAATTTTAACCGAGTTAGAGTGATAAGGCTAATAAACTTACATCTTTCTTGTTTAATTGGTTCATTTGCAATTGCAATTTGAGAGCATGGGCTCACTGAGGTGGTAAGCTAAAATCACTGTGTTTAAAAAGATAAACCGTGTTATGGCCAAACCAGGAAAGGGGCAAGAGGGGAGCCTGAGACCCTTCCTCACCCAGTCGTAACACAGACAAATATCCCAATAAGTATTGAAATTTCACAGTTGCTTTCTTGCCTGATTGTATGAAAGGCGTTCACAACTTTAAAGGTGATTTTCACAACTTTGTATTTGGATCTCCACTTTGGAGTTGCGATCTATCAAATCAACATGGTTGCCACTTATGCTGTTTCACTTTGGAGCTCGGATGAGGACCAGGGTGACCAGCAGTATCAATAGCACCAGCAGGAACAGCAGGAAGAGGACCAGCAGGAGCACCAACAGCAGCATCAGCTGGAGCAGCAAAAGCCTGGTCTTCACAAATCTGCTGCTCCACAGGAGAAAAGGGATGGGCAGAGAGGTGAGCTAGTAGGAGGCCATACCCACAGCACAAAGTGTACAGACCAAGGATAAGCTCCTTTGACACATCGTACAGGCCGAGGATAAGCTCCCTTGACATGTCAGAATACCATTGTCTCATGAGGTTCAGGAACTCATATCAGGTGGTGGCAGACATTTGCAGGCTGCTGGAGAAAAACCTCCTGCTAAAACCAGAAAAAACGCTTTACATCCAGGGAGCAGACTCGGAGGGCGGAGTTCCGGACCGGTAAGTATAAAAACCCGACCCCGGGGATTCGCGGCCTACATCCAGGGAGAAGACTCGGAGGGCGGAGTTCCGGACCGGTAAGTATAAAAACCTTACCTCGGGGATTCGCGGCCAACATCCAGGGAGAAGACTCTGAGGGCGGCGTTCCGGACCGGTAAGTATAAAAACCTTACCTCAGGGATTCGCGGCCTACATCCAGGGAGAAGACTCGGAGGGCAGAGTTCCGGACCGGTAAGTTACCTCGGGTGGAAAAAAAACTGTAAAAGTGATGTCACAGGAAAGCTGTGACCTGATTGGCTGGTAGGGAATCTGCACTGAATTTGAAAATAAAATATTGATTAAAATTGATTAAAACGCTACTTAACTAATTAATTAATAAGTAGAGGAGTAACTAAACCGGAGGGAGGAGATTACTGTATTTAGCATTTAATATTTATAGTAGAAATCTAGCTCAAGGGACCACATACTTAATTGTAACTTAATTTAGTAAGGATTTAATAAGTATTCAAGTATTTATTTTAAATTAATTTATTAATTAGTGCTAGAAATGTCAGTTAGAGGGGTAAAGTGCTTCACCTGTGAGATGTGGGAGGTCCGTGACACTACCAGTCTTCCAGACGATTACATCTGCAGGAAGTGTACCCAGTTGCAGCTCCTCACAGATCGCATGGATCGGTTGGAGCAGCAACTGGATGCACTTAGGAGCATGCAGGTGGCAGAAAGCATCATAGACAGGAGTTTTAGAGATGTGGCTACACCTAAGGTGCAGGCAGATAGTTGAGTGACCGCTAGAAGGGGCAGGCAGTCAGTGCAGAAATCCGCTGTGGCTATCCCCCTCTCTAACAAGTATACCGTTTTGGATACTGTTGGGGGGGATGGTCTTTCAGGGGAAAACAACAGCAGCAGCCAGAGCAGTGGCACCACGGCTGGCACTGTTGTTCAGCAGGGAGAGGCAAAGCGCAGAAGGACAATAGTTATAGGGGACTCTATAGTCAGGGGCACAGATAGGCGGTTCTGTGGATGTGAAAGAGACTCCAGGATGGTATGTTGCCTCCCTGGTGCCAGGGTCAAGGATGTCTCTGAACGGGCAGGGGGCATTCTGAAGGGGGAGGGGGAGCAGCCAGAGGTTGTGGTACACATTGGTACTAACGACATAGGCAGGAAGAGAGACGAGGTCCTGCAGGGGCAGTTCAGGGAGTTAGGTAGAAAGTTAAAAAACAGGACCTCTAGGGTTGTAATCTCGGGATTACTCCCTGCACCACATGCCAGTGAGGCTAGAAATAGGAAGATAGTGCAGCTAAACACATGGCTGAACAGCTGGTGTAGGAGGGAGGGTTTCAGATATCTGGATCATTGGGGTCTCTTCTGGGACAGGTGGGACCTTTACAAGAAGGACGGGTTGCATCTAAACTGGAGGGGCACAAATATCCTGGCTGCGAGGTTTGCTAGCGTCACTCGGGAGGGTTTAAACTAGTGTGGCAAGGGGGTGGGAACCAGAGCAGTAGGACAGCAGGTGAAATAAATGAGGGGGAACCAATAAATAAGGCCAGTAAGACTAAGAGGAAGAGCAAGCAGGGAGATGTTGCTGAGCACAGCGGGACTGGTGGTCTGAAGTGCATTTGTTTCAATGTGAGAAGTATAACGTGTAAGGCACATGAACTTAGAACTTGGATTAGTACTTGGAACTATGATATGGTTGCTAATACAGAGACTTGGTTGAGGTAAGGACAGGATTGGCAGCTAAATGTTTCGGGATTTAGAAGCTTCAGGCGGGATAGAGGGCGATGTAAAAGGGGTGGGGGAGTTGCATTACTGGTTAAGGAGAATAGCACAGCTGTACTGCGGGAGGACACCTTGGAGAGGTCATGCAGCGAGGCAATATGGGTAGAGCTGAGGAATAGGAAGGGTGCAGTCACGATGTTGGGGGTTTACTACAGGCCTCCCAACGCCAGCGGAAGGTAGAGGAGCAGATATGTAGACAGACTTTGGAAAGATGTAAAGGTAACAGGGTTGTGGTGGTGGGTGATTTTAACTTCCCCTATATTGTCTGGGACTCACTTAGTGCTAGGGGCTTGGATGGGGCAGAATTTCTAAGGAGCATCCAGGAGGGCTTCTTGAAACAATATGTAGACGAGGGAAGGGGCCACACTGGACCTGGTATTGGGGAATGAGCCTGGCCAGGTGGTCGAAGTCTCAGTAGGGGAGCTTTTTGGGAACAGTGACCATAATTCCATAAATTTTAAGGTACTTGTGGATAAGGATAAGAGTAGTCCTCGGGTGAAGGTGCTAAATTTGGGGAAGGCTAATTATAACAATATTAGGCAGGAACTGAAGAATTTAGATTGGGGACGGCTGTTTGAGGGTAAATCAACACCTGACATGTGGGAGTCTTTCAAACGTCAGTTGATTAGAATCCAGGACTGGCATGTTCCTGTGAGGAAGAAGGATAAGTTTGGCAAGTTTCGGGAACCTTGGATAACGAGGGATATTGTGAGCCTAGTCAAAAGGAAAAAGGAAGCATTCATAAGGGCTAGAAGGCTGGGAACGGACAAAGCCCTTGAGGAATATAAAGTAAGTAGGAAGGAACTTAAGCAAGGAGTCAGGAGGGCTAAAAGGGGTCATGAAAAGTCATTGGCAAACAGGATTAAGGAGAATCCCAAGGCTTTTTATATGTATATAAAGAGCAAGAGGGTAATCAGGGAAAGGGTTGGCCCACTCAAGGACAGAGGAGGGAATCTATGCGTGGAGCCAGAGGAAATGGGCGAGGTACTCAATGAGTACTTTGCATCAGTATTCACCAAAGAGAAGGACTTGGTGGATGATGAGTCTAGCGAAGCGAGTGTAGATAGTCTGGGTCATGTCGTTATCAAAAACGGGGAGGTGTTGGGCGTCTTGCAAAGCATTAAGGTAGATAAGTCCCCAGGGCCTGATGGGATCTACCCATGAATACTGGGGGAGGCAAGGGAAGAAATTGCTGGGGCATTGACAGAAATCTTTGTATCCTCATTGGCTACAGGTGAGGTCCCAGAGGACTGGAGAATAGCCAATGTTGTTCCTTTGTTTAAGAAGGGTAGCAAGGATAATCCAGGAAATTATAGGCCAGTGAGCCTTACGTCAGTGGTAGGGAAATTATTGAAGAGGATTCTTCAGGACAGGATTTACTCCCATTTGGAAACAAATGAACTTATTAGCGAGAGACAGCATGGTTTTGTGAAGGGAAGGTCGTGTCTCACTAACTTGATCGAGTTTTTGAGGAAGTGACGAAGATGATTGATGAAGGAAGGGCAGTGGATGATGTCTACATGGACTTCAGTAAAGCCTTGACAAGGTCCCTCATGGCAGACTGGTACAAAAGATGAAGTCACACAGGATCAGAGGTAAGCTGGCAAGATGGATACAGAACTGGCTCGGTCATAGAAGACAGAGGGTAGCAGTGCAAGGGTGCTTTTCTGAATGGAGGGCTGTGACCAGTGGTGTTCTGCAGGGATCAGCGCTGGGACCTTTGCTGTTTTTAGTATATATAAATGCTTTGGAGGAAAATGTAGCTGGTCTGATTAGTAAGTTTGCGGACGACAGAAAAGTTGGTGGAGTTGCGGATAGTGATGAGGATTGTCAGAGGATGCAGCAGGATATAGATTGGTTGGAGACTTGGGCGGAGAAATGGCAGATGGAGTTTAATCCGGACAAATGTGAGGTAATGCATTTTGGAAGGTCTAATGCAGGTGGGAAGTATACAGTAAATGGCAGAACCCTTAAGAGTATTGACAGGCAGAGAGATCTGGGCGTACAGGTCCACAGATCACTGAAAGTGGCAACGCAGGTGGATAAGGTAGTCAAGAAGGCATACGGCATGCTTGCTTTCATCAGTCGGGGCATAGAGTATAAAAATTGGCAAGTCATGCTGTAGCTGTACAGAACCTTAGTTTGGCCACACTTGGAATATTGCGTGCAATTCTGGTCGCCACACTACCAGAAAGATGTGGAGGCTTTGGAGAGGGTACAGAAGAGGTTTACCAGGATGTTCCCGGTCTGGAGGGTATTAGCTATGAGGAGAGGTTGGATAAACTCGGATTGTTTTCACTGGAACGACGGAGGTGGAGGGGCAACATGATAGAGGTTTACAAAGTTATGAGTGCATGGAATGAGTGGATAGTCAGAAGGTTTTTCCCAGGGTGGAAGAGTCAGTTACTCGGGGACATAGGTTTAAGGTGCGAGGGGCAAAGTTTAGAGGGGATGTGCGAGGCAAGTTTTTTTACACAGAGGGTGGTGAGTGCCTGGAACTTCCTGCCGGGGGAGGTGGTGGAATCAGGTACGATAGCGACGTTTAAGAGGCATCTTGACAAATACACGAATAGGATGGGAATAGAGGGATACGGACCCCGGAAGTGCGGAAGATTTTAGTTTAGACAGGCATCAAGATCGGCGCAGGCTTGGAGGGCCGAATGGCCTGTTCCTGTGCTGTACTGTTCTTTGATCTTTACCAGTGGCTGTCAAAGGAACTACTCTCAACTTCTTTACCTTTGCCTCCCTCCAGGGCTCTGTTGGAGACATTTGCAGAATCTTACAGTCAGCAGCACACAAATGCCTAAGACAGTTGACTGATGTCTTGTTTTCCAGGACCACGAATGATGCCAACTTTTCCACCAATGATGCCAGTCAGGATGAGCAGGTTCTCGGATTGACAGTTCTAGCTGGCTGCCACAGGTGCAGAGTATCAATGACAGCATACGTGTGGTGATTAAGGCACTGTCAAATCACCCAGGAATATTTGTCAATCGCAAAGGCTTCCACTCCATCAATGTGTAGCTGGTGTGCACCACAAAAAGATTCCCCAGCAGCTGCCATGATACTTCCATCCTGCGGCAGTCTACTCTCCCTGATCTCTTTGCACCTCAAAGCAGACTTACTGGCTGGCTGCTCAGAGACAAGGGGTACCTGGTAAAATATGGCAGATGGCACCAGTGAGGAACCCAACCAGTAAGGCCGAGGAGTGATACAATGAAAAGAAATATGACAACCAGATGTGTCATTGAGAAAACAATCGGCATGCTGAAGATGTGCTTCAGCTGCCTGGACAGATTTGGAGGTGCCCTTCAATATTCACCAGCCAGGGTCTCCTGAATGGTTGTAGTGTGCTGTGCTTTGCACAACATTCCACAGCAGTGAAGTTTGGACATGCAGGAGGTACAAGGCACATAGGCCAGAGCCTCTTCAGATGATTCTGAGGAGCAGGGACTGGAGCAGAAGGAGGTGATGTGGCCAAGGACCCAGCAACATTGCTGCCTGGTATGCCTTCATTATTTTATGTTCACTTATGTTCCACCTATCCACCCACCTGACAGGTACATTCAAAAGCCCCTCAGTCCACCCCGCACTTACCCCAACACAAAGCAGTCCTGCAAACCCCCAGCTGCTCTTCCACAGTCCTCCCATTATTCGCCATCTACTCTTGTCTTACCATTCACCACAAGTAAAAGCACCACTTGTCAGGCCACTGGGCAACATGGGAGAGTGATGTAAAGAAATAATATTTATGTGGCTCAAAAGTTAAACATAAACTTAACATTTTGATATTGTGTAACACACTCACATGCATACCCCGAAGCAATAACAAGCCTTTACTCTTCCTCTTCCTAGAACTTTTAATTGGTGCAACCTTTGTGGCTTTAGTACAGATAAAGGGAGGCTGCTCAGATCCTTGGTCTGACTGTTGAGATGCTCTTGACCAACGTCCTCTGTGTTTTGGAGACTGTGAGGGCCCCACCTAAGACTGCTCTACCTGCACCTATGCAGGGCAGAGTTGGCCACCGGGACATGCAGCAGCATGTGGGGCCACTGACTGGGGCAGAGAGGGCATTGGGTGAGAAGTGAAAGTGCTTTGAATGGAATTCCTACTTCCATGTTCCCTTTCACCACCTTCCCTCTCATGGCTCAGCCGTCCTTCCTTGATAGCAATGAGCTGAAGAACACTTTGTTGCAGATCAGTGGGAGCATGAAAGGGCAAGGCACGGGTTTCATGAATCCAATTTAAGGTTGTATTCATTGTGTAAGCCACTGATGAGGGGCGTGCATGCACTCATTTGATTGCCCTGCTTGATGCTCCATGCAAGTGTCCACTCTTTTCATGGACAAAGATATCATCACAAAGGCCTGCGACATCATGCTTGAGGTGGACTCTTCCAATCTCTCTGCAAGTGTGCACAGTGTAGCTGGAACACCTGCCAGTCCAGCACACATTCTCTACTGCTGCTTCAGAAGTATCCTGTTTGTCGAGGGCTCCTGGGAAACAGTGTCTGCGTCCAGCTGAGCAGAGCTGGGAAAGTCCTTCAGCTTCCAATGTGGACTTTCCACTGCTGTCACTGTCTCCACCATCTGCTCTTGCTCAATTGTGATGTGTGAATTACCAGATGAAAACCCAGCTATCTTCCTTACCGGTCCCACCACCAAGTGTGAGTATCTGATTGGGTGCATGGTCTGCATGCACTCGCGGAGTGAGTGACCTCCTCTGAGAAGCCGTCATTGTCCTCCAGCACCACCTTCTGCAAGATCTTTGAAGTACCTGTGAGAGATTAAAGACATGAATTGGAACTGTCAATCTAAGCATGTTTTATTGATTATGATGCAGATGATCATATTGCACTGACTGCTGACATCAAGTCAACGTGACTGAGTGTTTTATGACAAGTGCCTGTCTGATATTCAATTCTGTCACCAGGTAGCTGAGAGATCCCCATCTCCAATGGCCAAGCTTGCCGAAAGTCCACTGATGTCTCGCGTTTTCTCTTCTGCAGTTGTCATTTATAAGGATTAGTGTACCTGCAAGGTAAGTTGGTGTGAGGAGTGATGTGCGAGAGTAGGCTTGAGAAGGCAGAGTGTAGGATTTGGTGTGATACGCACATCAGGATGTAGTTGAATGTGCCACTGTATCCAGCTTTCCTGTCCTTCCTGGGTCACTAAACCACTTTTGGCATTGAATCCCGCAGCGTGGTCCCACAATCCTGCTGATGATCTCCTCTGTTGACTCAGCCATGCCTTCTTGGTTTCACTGGCAGGCTTCTTCCTCCCATCAGGAGGGAACAATATCTCTTTATAGACTCTATAAGCCCCCAGCATCAAATCCAGGGAGGCATCACTAAAACAAGGTGTGGCCTTTGAGCATGTGCACTCCATTTTCTCACATACTTGTGCTCTGCTCCCAACTCCAGAATCTATCCAATATCATGTTTGCAGTGTTACTTCCAATACTGTAGTTGAAATCAACTCCTGTGGGTCATTATCACGCTCGTTCAACCTAGTTGATCGGGAAACCCAGAAATAATATGTCAATACATCAGCTGGGTCAAAAAGCCTTGGAAAAACATGCTGAAATTAATCCCAGGTCTCCCGTATGCTACTGGACACCCCTGCTCCTTACACATCAGCAATTTATAATCCCCACAATAGATTAAACTGGATTTTGTTTTCCACAGGCGTCGGGGTCTATGGCGGGGAGGGGCTTGAAGATGCCTCCAGGAGAGAATGCCTATGCCCCCCGATGCCGAGAGGGCTCGGCCTGAATTTACCAGTGGCAGCGAGGCCTCATGGCGGCCCCCCCCACCTCTTGCTGATGGGAGCCCCATTTGAATATTTAAATAAATTAAAATGAATGAATAAATGATACTCCTCCGCCACATGTCCCGCAGCGATCTTCGGCCCGGTGGCCGGCACTTCCGTGCCTTCAGATCCCCGTCCGGGGAAATGAGGCGCCATACTGGTGGGGTGTGGGGAGGAGGTAAATTTATCAGTGCAGGGGCGGGAGGAAATGGGGTCAAAGTAATATCATGGGAAGGTCTGGAGTTTAAAGTTTATGCAGTTTGGGGAGAGGAAAGGTCAGATGGACAATTTAAGTGTTTTGGGGGAACAGTGAAAATAATTAATTTAATTGTTATTGGGGGGTGTGAGAAGGGCAGAAGAAATGTCTTTATTTTTATTTTCTTTATCTTAAAATATTTAAATTTCCCAGGAGGGCTGACAGCCCTTTAAAAATGGCGTCAGCGCCTGTGCACAGGCAGCTGACGTCGTTGCCAAGGATGGTCAACTAGCTCTCTCCATGTGATGGGGGTGGTGGTGGGGGGGTGGGGGAAGGGGTGGTGGTGCAGTCTGCCCCGGCTATTTAAATGATCCGTCGCATGGAAGTTTGTGGCAGATCCGCGACATTTTATCACCTGCCGCCGATCAGAAGATTCAGTCCCATCTTATCTCTACAAATAGCATGTTCAGGTAATCTGATCATTTACCCTTATTATCCTTCTTTAGAAATAATTATTTTAAGTTTCTGTTTATGCTTATCATTTGTCAATCAAATTGGCAGCTGCACCTGGATTTCCTCCCGTTGAATTTGTGCCTCATAAATTTGATAACCTCACCTAGTGGAAACTGGTTAATCAACACATTCCTGCACTAATGCTTATTTTCACACTTTACAGGCAGCTAATGAGCTGGTTAATCCCCACCACTGACAAACAGACCATAAATATAGCCGAGGAGCTCAGAATGTACAAACGATATCTGTTGGCAATGGTAGAAATTTTTGTTTTTTCAACCATGATCTCACCATTCATTTTGGTCATAAGCATGAAACAAAATTAAGGAGCAGAGGGGCTCCCACTACAACAAGTTCAGATCCAGGCTGGCCTTATTATGAGCTATTGAAATTAAGGAAGAATTATGGAATATTACTACCTAGACCATAGCCCACCAAATTTGTCTAATCCCACTCACCTGCTCACTCATCATACTCTATAATATTCCTCCTTTTCCAGAAATGAATTCCTTTTTAAAACAATATATGGATTCTGCTTCAACAATGGCTTGTGGCAGAGAATTCCATATTTTAACGGCCTCTGTTTAAAGACATATTACCTCCTTTTAAACATTTTTGAGATAATCTTAAGTTTGCTCCTTTTCATCAATATTGGCTTGCAAAGCAAAGGGTATGGATATATGCGAGTAAGAAATACTATGGCAGTTAAACCTGCTAACTTCCAGAAATGGGTGTGAAGATTGTGGTGTGATTAACCTGTGTCCATTCGTTGCATGGCAGGCAGCATGGTAAATTCACGCTGTCTGCTGTTTTAAATGATTGTTGCATGCAGCCAGCTCTATCCCTGCTGTCCATTGCCTGCATGCATGAGCAGGGAGCCTGATACAGCAAGTAGCTAGCACTGCTTAAAGGCAGCTGGCATCTCTTAAAGAGGAGGTGCATTGTGGCTGCAAGAGTGGTGGGAGATTTTGGAAAAGTGAATCTGGGCTTTGATACTTTGAGCAATTTCTGACCATATGAAAGCACAATCACCCAGGTTTTCTGACAATGTGCTGGAGTCCTTGTGCATGAGGTGCAGAGAAGGTGAGACATTCTGAATCTGCTGCAGGGGAGCAGGAGGTGTTCCAGCCAGATGCTGAGGAGGGAGTGAGAAGAAGTAACGGTGGGGTTCAATGCTCGGTGTATTGCCCCAAGAACATTGATATAATGCAGGAAGAATTTTAATGATATAACACGAGTTGTCAAGATGAGTGAGCTAATCTTCAAATGCAATATCTTACCAACTGCACCATGATCCTCTTCCACTGTTCAAATTAATACACCCCTATAACCCACCCACCAATAATCTCTATGAATCAGTACTCAACCCTTCAATTCATATGATTTACCTCACCCTCACACACTTAGCACTGTTATAAACCTTGCACCCACATCTCACAGCTCACTCACACTGGCAGCTATTCAATTATGACAGCGACATCACCCAAATATATTGCAGGACACACACTGACACACTTCCCTTTTACTTGCAGAAGATGGTGGTACAAAACAGAAGGCAGCAGGAAAGAACTGGAGAAGGACAAGCGAGCCTGCATGTTTGAAACCATGTTGAAGAGGCTGTGCTGTTCATCATTGGAATATCACTGAGTCGATGACCTCTGGAAAGACTGGAGAGATAAAGTTGAGGGTATTTTCAGACCTAATCCTCCTTCTCTCATCCCACTTCTCCCTCATTGCTTAATCTCCTCTGACTCACAAGCTTCAGATGGTGTAAAGACACACTTCTTACTTTTTCCTCTCCCCTCAACACAACCCAACCTTTGTCCCCTTTTCATTTCAGACACCCAAGAACTGGAGGAGGAAGAGGAAGAAGACAACAAAGATGAAGAGACACCATCACTCAATTTGACACTCGCAGCCATCAGCTTTGAGACCGAAGTACATGTATTTCAGAAGCTAGGATAGAGGAGGAATACGCATATGGTGGGACAATGGGCACAAGTGTTCAGGAGGCTGGGTTAGGGGGAAAGATAGCCCAGGTGCCAACTTGCTGGAGGGCGAGGTCGCACACTAGTTTAGCTGCAGAGGAGTCAGACAATAAGTCTGATGGGTCAAAATACCGAAGAGAGCTGATGGGTGTACATAGCCAAACGATTGATGCACTGGATAACCTGCCAAAAAGCCAGTGTTTCATGACAAGGAGCATGGAGGAGTCCAAGATCAGCTCGACACAGGGCTTGGAGCCCATCCTTTTCAATATAGAACGGATGGTGATCTCCATGAGCACACCTGGGGATCCACTATGCTGCAATGCCTGATGGCAAATGCCACAGTTGCAGCACAAACAACTTCCATCAAAACTCTGAGTACTGCAGCAGAAGCTCAGACTGTTGCCGTGCAAGCTCAGACTGCTGCCATCATGGTTCTGTATACCACTGCTCAAAGGGGCTTCCAGGAGATTACAGAAGCCCGTCAAGAACCACCCTGGGAGAGTGGCAGTGGGCCCGTGGAACACAAACCTGCTCCCCTCCCTGCCGCTCCATCAATGCCCTTGCTGTTGCCTGTCAGCCATCCAGCCCAAACTGCTGCGGCTGAGAGCAAAATGGTGCAGTGTGAAGCTAGGCTCTCGAGGCCCAGCGTTGATGGAAATCGCACTCCAAGGCCATCTATATTCTCTTCAGTTGAAGGTCAGCAGCTTTAACCACCCTTGATTCAGCCATTGGGGAAAAGGAAGTAAGAGAATGCATAGAGTCGATTAGTTTATTTTTGCATGTGTTATTTAGTGCTTGAATTCATAAATTGGGATTGGAATGTGCATTTTCTGGTAGTTTTTATTTTTGCTTTGTCAGAAAGAGAACGATGTCATGATCAGCGATAGAAGAAAGGTGAAGAGTGTTGGATTATTGGTGAATGGGGAGGTGTGGTTGAGGTTACTGGCATTGTTCCTGAATTATTTGATCATGTACAGCCTGGGCAGAAAGGGGCTGTTTATGTTGTAACCTCCCATCCTCTTCCTGTTCCTCCATTTACTGTTGCAATTCCTCCTCCTCCACTTCCTCGATTCTTCCTCCTACTCTTCCTCATGCTCGTGATTCTCAGCTTCTCTCCTGATAGGTGGTGGCAAGGGCTGCTCCCTAATGGTGAAGTTGTACAGCATGCAGCATTTACTTACAAATTTTGACACCCAATCAGCTGAGTATTGCAGGGGTCCTCCAATACTGACCAGGCAGTAGAAGCATTATTTAAGGAGTCTGAAGGTGTATTCGAAAATATTCCTTGTGGCAGCATGACTCCCATTGTATGCTTGCTGTGAACGTGCACATGGGTTCCAGTCTGGAATCATGAACAATGTCATGAGTGGCTAACCTTTGTCTCCCAGTAGCCAGCCTTTGACTTGCCAGGGTGGGTTGAATACAGGTAGCACAGAGGATTGCTACAGAATGAACAACATGTGACTACTGCCAGAATAACAGGCATTCACTTGCACAATGAGCTACATGTGGTTGCACACCAGCTGCACATTGAGGGAATGAAATAACTCTTGGTTCATGAAAATGGAAGACTTGACATGAGACATGTGTAAGGCATATGCGTGAAGTCAATGGCACTCTGCACCATGTGGAAGCCTATAATCTGTACAGGTCCTCATGTTCACTCCATCTGCTTGCCGCTGGCAAGAGAATATGAGATGAAGCAGTCACTTTGTGTACAGAAACCCGCAGTGAATTCCCTTATGCAGCAGTGCCCTGAAATCTGTGAGATGTTGCTTACAACTCTGGAAGCAGCAGCCTGGAAGGAGCTGGATGCATAAAAGTTCATTGCCACAGTCACATTGAAAGCCTCAGGCTGTTCTGTCCTTGCCCTGCTCTGAGGTTGCAGATGTGGTGCAGCATTTGGCAGATTTCAGTCATGACCTCTTTTGTGAAGTGAAGACCTATCATGTATTGGTCCTCATTGATGTTGAGGTAAGAGAATGTCTCCCAAAAGACCCTTGGCACATATAGCTACCTGCCCCCCAACCCACCCACCCCCAATAACTTGTCCTGCTCTGCATGGCATCTCTTCATTCTCCCAGTCCTGCTCAATTTCCAAAGGAAGGCCTAGAAGGCCACCCATAGCTGGAAGCGACTTGTCTCAGGAGAAGCATTTAAATAAACAGAAATATACTTCAGCACCAGCCACACATTCCCTGTAAACTATTCAAATTTTAGCTAAGTGTAGGTAAGCTCCAAAAACACATAATTGCACCAGCAGCCAAAATAAATATTCCACTAATTTACATGTGAATAGTTCATGATCTGGTACAAACATGAAGGGCAATACATTTCTATGATTCCATGATCCTATCCATTCAAATAGTGCTGATGGGTGGGCCTTTATTCTGTTTACCTCTGTGTTCAGCTTTGCGAGGTTAAGACAGGGCATTGGCTAGAGTGTGCAGATGGAAAATAGCAAGGCTGGCATTAAATCAGCTTTGCACACAGGTTGATGTCATAATCTGCCTGCTCTGGATACTATCGTTAGGTGTGTGCATGCAAACTTTTTTACCAAGATGGCATCCTACAAATGTCTCAGCGAAAGTGTGCACACATAACTCAGACCCCATTTTCGAGTACTGGCTGTCTGCGTGGCACCTAAAAGATGGCTGTTACAAGCCCAATTTAACTGCTTGGGTGTCTCTATAAGGATTCTTCAATCTATTTGTTTGAGGAAACACACTGCTGCTCCTAGGTTCAAACAAGTCCCAGATCCCCTGTAGAGCGCACTTCATTGAAATAGATTTCTAACTACTGCAAGTTGCAGTGCCAAAGCCCAGAGAAAATCTATGTTCAAGTGTAATGAACGTCTGGCATCGGTGTTCACTGCTGACCATAAAATCTGAACCGTTACTTCATGTCATTCTTACTGAAAGGTTAGCCTGCAGTATTGACTACTCATGTCACTTTCATGTGGAAGGTAATTAAAACAAGGGCATCCACAGTTCTATTGATGGTGGTAGCAATGCAATGAAGCCACTTACTGCCTTTGAGCAAAGACTGCTGGTTTACGTTGGTAAGTGTACAGTGAATGACACACCTGTCAAAGTGGGATGAGATGCCCACCAATTGTTATGTTCCAAAGTCTTCCTACCTTTTTCCTGATTTGTGGAGTGATTAATATGTTTGGCTCAATGGTTTGTCACGAAGAACCCCACCTGCCAAAAATGAAGCATATTAATTTTGTCACATGAACATTAATTTTAAACTAAAATAAAAACAAGAAATTCTGGAAATACTCAGCAGGTCTGGCAGCATCTGTGGAGAGAGAAACAGTTATCAGAAGATAGCTTCTGGGATTTGACCCACAGACAAACGAGAAATTGGAAGTGGAAAGCCAAGTTGATCCCAATCAAAAAGAGAAAAGATTTCAATACAGGTTTTCTTGTGGTTGTGTGTGCTAGAATACTAACATGTCTGCGACTGAAGCTAGTAGCTCTCCAAGCCAGGGTGAAGTAACTTGGGATAAGTTAAAAGCACTGTCTATGGAAGAGTTGAGAAATATGCCTGAGCAGTGTGGGATTGCTGTCCGTGTCAAGGCTAGAAATTCTGAACTCCTAAGACTAGTGGCCAACCATCTTTCCCTTGAATCTGAAGAAGCAGAAACATGGTTAGAAGTAGACATGGACGGGGTATTGCTAGCAAAGATACAATTGGAACAGAGAAACTTGAATTTGAGGAAAGAGAAAAAAGAGAGACAGGAGAGAGAGAAAGAAAGAGTCTTTCAGAATGAATGCGAAGCGAGCTGAGGCAGCTTGAGTTAACTAGGGGGCAACAGAGTAACCCCAGTGAAAACATGGCCAATATGGAGGAGCATAATTCAGGGCTGGGTACAGAATTGTTAAAACTTTTCCAACTGATCCCAAAATTCAATAAGGGAAACATGGAAGCATTCTTTTGTGTCTTTTGAAAAACTGGCAAGGCTGGTAAAGTGACCAGCTGTGACTTGGGCTCTGTTGTTACAAAGCAAGCTAACCAGAAAAGCCCTATTGCCAGATGAGAGTTCATCCAATTATGAACTGACAAAAAATGCTATCCTCAGGGCATATGAGTTAGAACCGGAAGCCAAAAGCTTAGAATCCTCAAGAAGTTAGCTGATCAAACTTACCTGGAGTTTGAGAGAAATAAGCAGCTGGCTTTTGACCAGCGGCTGAGGGCTCTTAAAGTGCAGCTTATCTATGAAAATCTTAGAGAGGTAATTTTGCTTGAGGTATTTAAAAACTCTCTCCCACTCTCCGTAAAGACATATGCAGAGGAACAGAAGGTTCCTAGAGCTTGGCAAGCCACAGTTCTGGCTGATGAGTTTGCTTTAATCTATAAGTTGGTTGTCCAGGGGAAAATCTTTTCTAGTCACCCCACAAATCCAAAAAGTACAAAAAGTAAGAAGGTGATAGAAGCCCAAAAGTCCTGAGAAGGAAAGAAAAACAGGAGACAGAGGGCCCTACTCCAGCCAGAAAGGAAGGTGCTGTAAGTAGGAGTGAGACCCGGAGACCTGTGTACTTCCATTGTAATAAAGCAAGGCATCTAAGAGCTGACTGCTGGAAACTAAAGGGAAAACCTGTAGGGTTAACCAGGGCACACCTGCTCAGAGAAGGAGAAGGAACCCTGATGGAAAGCACAGCAGAACAAGCTGTGGCTTTATCTGCAGTAATAGTAAGACCCTGGAAGCCTACCGCTGCAAATGCAGGAAAATTTAATATGATTCCTGAAGGTTATCAGGGTTTTGTGTCTGAAGGGAGAGTAACCCCATACCCCTCGAGTGAGGCAAGCAAGCCCATAGTAATCCTCAGGAACACAGAGGCCATTAGATCCCTTTTACTGGGAAAAGGCCTGACCTTTCTCCCAGAGTGTGCAGTAAACACCAGAATGGTGGCGAATGGTATTGGAGGGCAGTATATGCCTGTACCTTTAGACCGGGTGCACCTGGAGTGTGACCTAGTTTCGGGACTGGTGACCGTAGGGATTGCCCCTGGTTTCCCTATGGACGGGGTTGACCTGCTCCTCGGTAATGATCTGGCGGGGGTCAAGGTGGCAGCTTCCCCAGTAGTGAAAGAGAGACCGCAGGAGGTCAGCGAAACAGGACAGTGGCAGGAGACAGTCCCCTGTAGTTTCCCTGAATGTGTAGTGAATCAGGCCATGATCAAACCAGCTCCCCCAAAGGAGACTGAATTAGCACTGCAGGCAGATGACCATGAGGTCTGTCTGTCTGAGACTTTCTTTGGAAAGTTAGGAGACCCAAGGAATGAGATAAATGGATCTTCTCTAGCTGAGGCTTAGTGAGCTGACCCATTATTGACAGAGTTAGCACAGGCTGCCCAGTCTGAAACTGAAGCAGAGGGAGTCCCTGATAGCTACTATTTAAAGAATGAGGTACTGATGAGGAAATTGAGTTCTCCTCACAGACTTGAGAGCAAGGAGTGGACAGTGGTTCACCAGTTAGTGGTGCTGCAGAGGTACCGGAAAGAAATATTAAGAATGGCCCATGAGATTACAGTGGCTGTACATGTCGGTATATGAAAAACCAAAGCCCACATAAGACAGTAGTTTGACTGGCCAGAACTCCACAAAGATGTGGTGAAGTACTGTAGGAGTTGCCACATGTGCCAGGTTGAGGGGAAACCCCAAACTACAGTGAAATCTGCACCCCTAAGTCCTGTATCGGTGTTTGGAGGACTCTCCAGCAGAGGGCTGGTAAACTGTAAGGGACCCCTGCCGAGAACTAAAGGGGACAGGCAGGCACAAGGCTGGCAAAAGGTTAGAAAGGAAAGGGGAAAAAGGGACAAAGAGTGCAGGTTAAAGGAAGTCTGGGAGGAATCCTGGATGAAAACCCCTACTGTCTGGTCAGCCAACCCTGAAATGTTTGAAAAGCTAGACCCCACATCCTCCTATGTAAATAAAAGCAAAATACTGCGGATGCTGGAAATCTGAAACAAAAACAAGAAATGCTGGATTCACTCAGCAGGTCTGGCAGCATCTGTGGAAAGAGAAGCAGAGTTAACGTTTCGGGTCAGTGACCCTTCTTCGGAACTCCTATGTAAATGCAGACTCTAGAAGCAACCCACCAGAGTTGCTCACAGCATTTACAGGAACCTGCAGAGACGAAGAAAGTCCTCAAGGGTGCAGGGAAACCGTAAGGGCAATACCTCACCTAGTCAAAGTGCCGCAGGGGAGTGCAGTAGAATCTGAACAAATACCTGCAAGCAGGAGAGTCCCAGAGGACAAAGGGAAGATTAGCAAGGAATCCGTCCCCATAGTCAGGAGAAAAGGGAACTAATCATCCCCTAAAGTGAACAGCCCTTGCATGACTCATCAAAGCACTGAAAGAGAGTTTAGAGTAGCCTAGGAAAAGACAATGGGAACTGCTCACTGATTCAATGAACAGAGATTGGTCTGGGCAATGGTGATCCAAATCTTGGTGTAAGAAACAGCACTACACCGCCCCCCCACCCCCACCGAGAGCTTTAGAATCCACAAATGCAGGAAATTGTTTTTAAAAAGTGAGTCACATGACTAACCTGCTGGCCCAGGTCTGGTTTTGAGCTGCTCACAGGACAGCTTGGGTCAGGCTGCAGATTGCAACTGAACTTGGAAGAGAGAGAGCCTGTCTCTCTCTCTCTCTCACTGATCTCAGGATCCACTGAAGTCACTTAAACTTCAAGAGCAAAAAGACTCCTATATCGAAACAAGTTTTAAAGCATGCACTGGGCCCCAACGAAATGGCAAGACTTACCGGCATCAAAAGACTTCACATCAAATTCAAAGGACCACAAATAAAACCCAGCTATTGCCTCAAACGTTTCCCTTTACTCTTTCTATTTCTGTCTCTATCTGCTTGTGAGTGCATCGCGTATGCATGCTAGCGTGGTCACGTATTCTTAGTCATTAACCGAATTAGAGTTTAAGATTAATAAATTTCCCCCTTTTTTGTTTAAATCAAAGAAAACCTGTCTGATTGATTTATTTGCCTTACAATTGGACATTAGTGAACAAGGATTCACAGAGGAGGAGCTAAAAAACATGCTGTTTTGAAAATTAAATCCTGTTACAGTTAAACCAGGCAAAGGCTGAGAGGGAACCCCTAGACCCTTTTCTCACCTGGTCGTAACAGGTGTCACACAAAAATAAATGTTTGCCCCCCACCCCCCCAATACAGAACATCATGAAGGCAGTTGTGCACTGGTTAAATGTACCAATGCACTCATAAATGTTCCTTCTGCTCAGTTTATAGATAATGGTATGAAAGCATTGGGGGTTGTTGGGGAACTAGAATCAAAGCATTCTAGATAAAAGCTGGTCAGTTTCCCTGTAAGGCACAGATTCCTTGGGTTCAATTTTGTTCAGCTCCCGATGTCGAGCTCTGTGGCAGAGCTAGGTGGGGGGTGCCAGAAGTTTACACTGGCAGCGGCCTGCCACTGACCCTGATGCTGGGATTGCCGGACCTGATCTTCCCGGCGGCTGTGAGGCTCCGTGGCAGGCACTCCAACCGCCGCTGCTCGGCACGGGATCCAACTTAAAATATTTAATAAACTCTATGCCTACATTTAAATTGAATTCCCTGCCATCTTACCTTCAGTTCTGGATCTTCAGTGCGATGGGCAGCACTCATGCGCCTTCCCTTGCCCGTCCAGGGAAAACTGGCACCAGCAAAGTGGGGAAGGGGGGGGAACGAGGTCAATGCTGCCTTTTTTTATATGTGGTGGGGGGAAAGGGTGACCTCTGCACTTTGTGCAGTTGGGGGAGAAGAGGTCAACTCCGCATTTTCAGTGTATTGTGAGGGGGGGGGGTGCAAACATTTATTTTTAGTGTGGTTGGGGGGAGGGGGGGGTGTGGGAGGGGAAATGGGGTCAACTGTCATCTGTTAACGAAGCCCCCGTCACGTGATTGGGGGCAGCGGCCACCCTGCATATTATAATGAGCTTCCACGCGCTAGATCTCGGCAGCGTGGCAGCGCGCAGCCCAAACATACGGGCCACCATTTTATTCGCCCATCGCCGCTCCCGGCTGTGGGAGCATAAAATCCAGCCCCTTGAAATAGCTGTTGTGCTGAATCACAGCAAACATGTTCCCCATTTACTGCCTTATTTGTTTAGGGAATGCAGCACTATACTATGAATGGGCCACGCACAATGAAATGAGATCCATTCCATGCAATGTCAGCAGAGCCAGCATATGCTTTCAATCAACTGTGGCAACACCTCCAACTTCAGCCCATTGATCATTGCTTAAGATAATGGGAACTGTCTTCCAAAAATGGGCTCAATTGGTCTTTTTGTTCTATTGGTGATAAGTATATGCCACGGAGTTACAAAAAAAAGTCATGTAAGCATTAACACTGCCAATAGTGCTATTTTCTATCCGGTACTATGTTAGCATAAACATGACTGACATTTGGAAAATAGGTCCTTAAAATGAATTGATATTACAATCAGAAATTAAATAACTCACTAAAGGGGCTCCCTCGTATCATGCCATCTGTTTACGTACAGCTGGATTTCAACCACAGAAATGTTGACAACTAAATAAAGTTACAGGCCAATGGTCAGTGAAATTGCAAGGCACCTCTACAGATGGCATGTAAGCTCATACATGAGCTTCATAGCATCATCTCTATCCATATGCAGAAGCAGAAAAAGCCCTCAAGCTAAACAGACAGTATTCAAGGTTATGGCCTGTAACAAGCTCCCTGGCCATTCTGTTAGAAGAAATATGATAGACATTTTTGGCATTGATCTGTCTGTCAAGTCTGAAAACATATGCAGCAGCAGTAGCAGGGTTTGTCTCCTGAGAATTCTTCTCAATGCTCTTGGCAAATTTGTTCAGTAAGGGTCTTTTTTAGTTCAGAACCTTGTGTGATTGCATGATAGGAAAATGCAAAGCAGAACAAGGAATATTATCTATGCATCTGAAAAGAGCATTGTCATAGACATTAAAGACCTTTATTATTTACATGTACTGGTTAACAATCTGTTGGCGCAGTATCTTCTGACATATAGTAGAAACAAAACGTTTAAATCGTTGTAATTCCAGGAGCCACAGAGGAAATAGAAAAACTCAATTGCTGTTTGGCTGAACCTGGTTTAGGGAATGCTTAATTTTTACTATCTTTAATATGCACCCTTTCATCCGTCCAGTGCTGTATCTGTACAGATAACCACTAAAGTATTTAAGGATCAACAAAAGCTTGATTTTAATTTGCAGTATTACAACTATTCACGAAGGAGTTTAAACTATATTTAAATGGTAAATTGCAGTAGAAAGATATCCAGGGGAACAAGGAGCTGCTTTTGTTACAATGGGGATGCGGAGAAATGTAGTTGACAGCATTGTGGAATACAGAAGGGAATTAGGAAGCTAGCAGCTAAGGATGGGAGAGAGTCGAAGAGATGAGCACAGAAGAGAATGTGAAAATGAATTAATTCAAGTACTGCTACAGACCCCCATTATTTTAACATGCATTTTCTTGTCTTTTGTTATTCCTGTGTCAAAACAGTTTTCTGTCTTCTCAAAATGTTAAATCAGAAGCCATGCTGCTTTGTTGCTGCCTGAAGAGATCTATCTGCTTTTAAAATAGTATTCTTCAGAGCCAGTATTGCTATTAGTGTATTCTTCATATGACATACTGGTTTAATATTATTTTATGTGAAAATGTTACAAGTATCCATAAATTGAAAAGAAAATGTCTTTTAATGGTTTTCCATAATTAAAATAATTTCCCCATAATTGAAGTCAAATTGGCAAGTCTGGAAAGTTCAAAAGATAACCATATATATGTAAATACTTACATATACTAATAAGGCCTGGCAGGTCTGGCAGCAACTGTGGAGACAGAGCAGAGTTACCGTTTCAGGTCTGTGACCTTTCATCAGAACAGAGAATCCCCACTTCTGTCATGTTTATGTTCAGAGAGGTGAGACAATATCCTCTGTATGAAATACAGCCATTTTCACACTGTGCATATGGAAACCTGCTTTCATGATCCAGAAGTAATTCACAGAGTAATGTTGGTTCCTGATGACAGTCCATTGGAGAGCTGCTTGATTTGCATTAGGAAAGTAGCAACATAGAAATTGCTGCAATTTTAAAAATGTTCTTTACTCCTGTACTCTATGCCCCTATTTGTGAATCTCAAATGCTATTCACCTTTTTATACCTTTATCTCCACCGGGGTCCGTCGACAGGACCGGGCGGTGGCGGAGCGAGCTTGCAAAGATCCCAACCCCATCATCGAAAGCAGGAAAGCCAATGTCAACCTCATATCATGCAACCAGGTTTTGCTTTCGAAGTACAGCAGATTCACCCTGCTTTCGTCCCCAAGCCATATGGAGTGCCCGGACTAGGGAGACGATGAGCGCATGCCAAAGGCCCAGCAAGGCCTCGGCCTCCCCACTGGTCTCATATGGAAAATCCTTGAATGGATCTTGGGAAAAGAAGCTCCACATCCTGGCCAGCCAAAGCACTGACCCCCCACCCCCTCCCACCCTCGCACCACCTTCCCCCCACCCCCTCCCCCTTGCACCCCACCCCTCCTCGCATCCCCTTCCCCCTTCCTTCCTGGAATCAGTTTACTTGTTAGGGCCTCTGCTCAGGGATAGGAGCTAAGAACCCCACTGCCTTGTGGGTGTCTTGGGAGAGACCAAGGCTAAGGGAGTAAACCCTAACAGAAAATCTGGAGTGGAACCCCTAAGGTGGTCATGTGTCAACTTTGGCATGTTTTCGGCAGTTCCTGCAGCCATACCGGTGCCAAACGTTGTGCACTGCACTCCTTTGGACCCCACTAGGAAGGCCGAGAGGGGGGTGGTTTGACACTTGGGCAACTCACAACCTCCATATATTCTGCCCAGGCATGCGCCATGGAGAGGTTACTCCATAGTCGCCTCACAGCGACCAAAACAACATGGAAGGCAGCAGTTACGGGTTATAAGTCCAGCTCAATTGGCGTAGAAATTGGGCGCCATGGGTTGCTTTTGTCAGTAGGAGAGGTCATCGCCTCTCACTGGACAGCTACCGCCAGCTTCAAACCGGGCAGCCCCTGGTCAGATAGAGGGTTCTGTCCCGCCAGAGTCCACCTGCTGCAATGGGTGCTTGGAGCTCAGGGCCATTGCCCGACAAGTGGACTGCAACACCACACCAAACAGCATGACAAAAAACGGAAAGAGGGTACCAGCCCTTCGTTTTGCAAGCTGGAACGTCAAAACTATGTGTCCTGGCCTGTCGGAGGACCTTACACAAATCTACAACTCTCGGAAGACTGCCATCATTAATAATGAGCTCAGTAGACTCAATGTGGACATTGCAGCACTTCAGGAGACACGCCTCCCTGTGAGCAGGTCTCTAAGAGAGCAAGACTACACCTTCTACAGGCAGGGTAGGGATCCTGAAGAACCAAGACGGCATGGAGTGAGCTTCACCATCAGAAACTCTTTGCTCAGCATGATAGAGCCACCTTCAAATGGCTCGGAACACATACTGTCCATCCGACTGCTCACCGCCTCTGGTCCAGTACACCTACTCAGCATCTATGCTCCAACACTCTGCTCCCCACATAAAGTTAAAGACAAGTTCTACAAGGAACTCCATAATATCATTAGTAGCATTCCTAATACCGAACATTTGTTCCTGCTGGGGGGTTTTACCACCAGGGTTGGAGCCGACCATGACTCATGGATCCTCCTGCCTTGGGCGCTATGGCGTTGGAAGGATGAATGACAATGGACAGAGACTGCTGGAGTTGTGTACCTATCACAACCTCTGCATCACCAACTCATTCATTCATACTAAACCCTGTCACCAGGTTTCATGGAGTCACCCAAGATCACATCATTGGCACCAGCTGGACCTCAACATCACAAGGCGAGCCTCTATAAACAGTGTTCAAATCACAGGCAGCTTCCACAGTGCAGACTGCGTCACCGACCATTCCCTGGTGTGCAGCAAAGTTAGACTCAAACCAAAGAAGCTACATCACTCCAAGCAGAAGGGCCGCCCACACATCAACACTAACAGAATTTCTTATCCACAGCTGTTACATAAGTTTCTAAATTCACTGAAAAAGCCCTTCAAAACACTCCTGCAGGGGATGCAGAGATGAACTGGGGCCCCCATCAGAGACGCCATCTATGATTCAGCAATGACCACCTATGGCAAACGTGTGAAGCAGAATGCAGACTGGCTTCAATCTCACTTTGAAGAGCTAGAACCTGTCATAGCCGTTAAGCGCACTGCACTGTTGAACTACAAGAAAGCCCCCAGCGAGTTAACATCCGTAGCACTTAAAGCAGCCAGAAGCACTACACAAAGAACAGCCAGGCACTGTGCAAATGACTACTGGCAACACCTATGCAGTCGTATTCAGCTGGCCTCCGACATCGGAAACCAGAGGAATTTATGATGGCATTAAGAGAGCTTTTGGACCAACCATCAAGAAGATTGCCCCCCTCAAGTATAAATCAGGGGAAATGATCACTGACCAATGCAAGCAAATGAACTGCTGGGTGGAGCACGACCTAGAACTGTACTCCAGGGAAAATGATGTCATTGATACCGCCCTCAATGCAGCCCAGTCTCTGTCAGTCATGGATGAGCTGGACGTACAGTCATCAAAATCGGAACTCAGTGATGCCATTGATTCTCAAGCCAGTGGAAACGCCCCTGGAAAGGACGGCATTACCCCTGAAATAATCAAGAGTGCCAAGCCTGCTATACTCTCAGCACTCCATGAACTGCTTTGCCTGTGCTGGGATGAGGGAGCAGTACCACAAAACATGCACGATGCCAATATCATCACCCTCTATAAGAACAAAGGTGACCGCAGTGACTGCAACAACTACCGTGGAATCTCCCTGCTCAGCATAGTGGGGAAAGTCTTCGCTCGTGTCTTTTTAAACAGACTCCGGAAGCTGGCTGAGCATGTTTACCCTGAGGCACAGTGTGGCTTTCGTGCAGAGAGATCGACCGTTGACATGCTGTTCTCCCTTTGCCAGCTACAGGAAAAATGTCGCGAACAACAGATGCCCCTCTACGTTGCTTTCATAGATCTCACCAAAGCCTTTGACCTCGTAAGCAGACGTGGTCTCTTCAGACTACTAGCAAAGATCGGATGTCCACCAAAGCTACTAAGTATCATCACCTCATTCCATGACAATATGAAAGACACAATTCAGCATAGCGACGCCTCATCAGACCCCTTTCCTATCCTGAGTGGTGTGAAACAGGGCTGTGTTCTCACACCTACACTGTTTGAGATTTTCTTCTCCCTGCTGCTGTCGCATGCGTTCAAGTCTTCAGAAGAAGGAATTTTCCTCCACACAGAATCAGATGGCAGGTTGTTCAACCTTGCCCATCTTACAGCAAACACCAAAGAACGGAAAGTCCTCATCAGGGAACTCCTCTTTGTTGACAATGCTGCATTAACATCCCACACAGAACAGTGTCTGCAGAGACTCATCGACAGGATTGCGGCTGCCTGCAACTAATTTGGCCTAACCATCAGCCTCAAGAAAGCGAACATCATGGAACAGGACGTCAGAAATGCTCCATCTATCAATATCGGTGACCACGTTCTGGAAGTGGTTCAAGAGTTCACCTATCTAGGCTCAACTATCACCAGTAACCTGTCTCTCGATTCAGAAATCAACAAGTGCATGGGAAAGTCCGCTGCTATGTCCACACTGGCCAAGAGGGTATGGGAAAATGGCGCAATGACACGGAACACAAAAGTCCGAGTGTTTCAAACCTGTGTCCTCAGTACCTTGCTCTACGGCAGTGAGGCCTGGACAATGTATGTCAGCCAAGAGCGGCGTCTCAACTCATTCCATCTTCGCTGCCTCCAGAGAATCCTTGGCATCAGGTGGCGGGACCATATCCCCAACGCAGAAGTCCTCGAGGTGGCCAACATCCCCAGCATATACACCCTACTGAGCCAGCGGTGCTTGAGATGGCTTGGCCATGGGAGCCACATGAATGATGGCAGGATCCCCAAGGACGCATTGTACAGCAAGCTCGTCACTGGTATCAGACCCACCGGCCGTCCATGTCTCCGCTTTAAAGACGTCTGTAAACGTGACATGAAGTCCTGTGACATTGACCACAAGTCATGGGAGTCAATTGCCAGTGAACGCCAGAGCTGGCGGACAGCCATAAAAATGGGGCTAAAGAGTGGTGCGTCGAAGAGACTTAGCAGTTGCAGGAAAGAAGATAGAAGTGCAAGGAGAGAGCCAATCGTGTAACAGCCCCGACAGCCAATTTTATCTGCAGCGCCTGTGGAAGAGTCTGTCCCTCCAGAATTGGCCTTTATCGCCACTCCAGGCACTGCTCCACAAACCACTGACCACCTCTCGGCGCTTACCCATTGTGTCTCGAGACAAGGAGGCCAAAGAAGAAGACTAATAAGGCAATCCACCCAAATTCAACTCAACCTCCCCCACCTCCTAAAAATGTTTGTATAAAATGAAATTCAACAACACTAACCTTCTGTCCACCAAAATTTTCACTTTCATGTCCACAAATACATTTTTTCTCAGTTCTTTACCATTTTAACTGAAGCATTCTTTTTCGCTGATCTTCTGCACTGGTGCTGTGATATTTAATTGGATCTTACCTATCTAACCTCAATTCTGTTTCCAGCAGCTCTTCATTCCCTGTATCAAGGGTGCAAATTAGCTGCTGCATTTCCGACATTAGGGAGACAGGATTAATTAAAGACCTGATAGTAAAGTATCCTCTGGGCAAGAGTGATCATAACATGATAGAATTTCACATTCAGTTTGAGGTGAGAAATATGGGTCCATAACTAGTATCTTAAACTTAAATAAACACAATTACAAGAGTATGAAGATAGAGTTGGGTAAAGTGGAGTGGGAAAATAGGTTAAAAGGTAAGACATTAGAGAAGCAGTGGCAGACATTTAAGGAGATATTTCATAAGTCTCAACAAAGATATATTCCATTGACAAAGAAAGACTTTACCAGAAGGATGAACCATCTGTGGCTAACTAAGGAAGTTAAGGATGGTAGCAAATTGAAAGAAAAGGCGTAGAATGCTGCGCAGATTAGTGGTAGGCCAGAAATTTGGGGAAATTTTAGAAACCAGCAAAGGATGACTAAAAATAATAAGAGGGAGAAATTGGAGTATGAGAGAAAACAAGCAAGAAATATAAAAACAGACAGTTAAAGCTTCTACAAACATATAAAAGGGAAAAGAGCAGCTAAGTGAGCATTTGTCCCTTAGAGGGTGAGACAGGGAAATTAATAATAGGAAAAGAGGAAAAGGCAGAAGCTTTGAACAAATAGTTTGTATCCGTCTTTACAGTAGAGGACACAAAAGGCATCCCAAGAATAATAGAAAATCAGGAGGCTAAAGGGAGGGAGGAACTTAAAACAATCACTATCACTAGAGAAAAAATAATGGAAATGCTAATGGGACGAAAAGTTGACAAGTCCCCTGGACCTGATGGCCTGCATCAGAGGGTCTTAAAGGAAGTGGCTGCAGAGATAGTGGATGCATTCATTGTAATATTCGAAAATTCCCCAGATCCTGGAAAGGTATTGTAGCCAAATTTGCTGACGATATGAAGATAGGTAGGAAAGCAAACTGTGAGGAGGATACAAAGTGACTGCAAAGAGATATAGATAGGTTGAGTGAGTAGGCAAAAATTTGGCAGCTGGGGTGTAGGGCTGGATTTTAAGGAGCCCTCAACGTCAGGATCCGTGGCAGGAGAGGCCTGATGATGGCCCCAGATGAGGCCCGCCACAGATCTCAACGCCAGCAGGGCCCGGCCTGATGCTCCCGGCGGCGGTGAGGCATCATGGTGACTGCCCGCCACTGGGTGACAGGACCATAATTTAAATATTTAAATCAATTAAAATAATTAATTTAAATAAACTTACCTTGCCTCCTGATGTCTCGCTACAATCTTCAGCCTGGCAGCCAGCACTCCCATGCCTTTGAATCCCTGTCCGAGGAAACAAGGGGCAACACTGGTGGGGAGGGGGGAGGAGGTACATTCTCAGCGTGGGAGGAGGGGATGGGGTCAAAGTAACATCATGGGTGTAGGGGATGGTGGGAAGGGTTGAAGTTTAAAGTTTGTGTAGTTTGGGGGGAGGGGGTTGGTCAGGTTGTAAAGGTATGTGTTTTGTGGTGGGGGGGCAAGGGAAAATAATTAATTTAATTGTTATTGGGGGGTGGGAGAGGGGCAAAAGAAATGTATTTATTTGTTTTTAATCACTTCACCTTGAAATAGTTATATTTTCTGGTAGGACCAACAGTCCTTTAAAAATGGCGTCAGTGCCTGCACACATGCAGCTGACGCCATTGCCGGGGACGGATATCCCGTCCCCTCCACATGACCAGAGGGGGTGTGACCCGCACCGGCTATTTAAATGAGCCACCACGCTTGGAATCGCAGCAGCTCTTTGGCGTGTGGCCCACACAGGCAGGCCACTATTGTTTCGCCTGCTGCCGATTTCGGCGGTGGGCTTATAAAATTCAACACATATTGTGGGAAAATGTGAAGTTGCCCACTTTGGCAGGAGGAATAGAAAAGCAGAATATTATTTAAATGGAGAGAGACTGGAGAATGCTGCGATACAGAGGGACCTGGGTGTCCTTGTTCATGAATTACTAAAAGTTAGCACGCAGGTACAGCAAGTAATTAGGAAGGCAAATGGAATGTTGGCCTTTATTGCAAGGGGGATGGCGTCGATAAGGAGGGAGGTCTTGCTACAGCTGCACAGGGCATTGGCGAGACTGCACCAGGAGTACTGTGTACAGTTTTGGTCACCTTATTTAAGGAGGGATTCACTTGTATTGGAAGTAGTTCAGAGAATCTTGCTGGTCTTCCAGCGCAAAGAGTTGTCCACAACCGAGTGTTGGAGACTGGCACATTCCAAGGTCCAGGACTACATGCTGAGGGATGCACTAAAGCTTGGATCAGCCGCCGCAAAGGCTCCATGGGGAAAGACCACTGTGTAAGCTCCTCCCACCAAAGTGAACTGAGGGGCTGGACCCATGGGAAACCGCTCGGGCTGTATACACCAAATGTGGTTTTGCTGTAAAATGTACATGGCAGGTAAAATGGAATGGAAGGGTTGTGAGGCAACTCACTCCTGTATTGAAAAAAACTGATTTCCTTTGCACTTTTTGGAGTGTCAACTTGGTGCTGTTTTGAACTCTTTTGTAATGTATTTTTTACAGATTTTTATGAATAAAGTATATTTTGCGGGAAATAAAAGTTCAGAGAAGGTTCTCTAGGCTGAATCCTGGGATGAGGTGTTTGTATTATGAGGAAAGGTTGAGCAGGCTGAGATTGCAAGGTGATCTTTTTGAAATGTATAAGATTCTGAGGGGGCTTGACAGGGTAGATGCTGAGAGGATGTTTCCCCTTCTGGGGGAATCTGGACCTAGATTAAAATTAAGGGTGCAGTTTCAAATTAAGGGGTCTCCCATTTAAATTGGAGATGAGGAGGAATTTCTTCTCTCGAGGTCATTAGTTTTTGAAATTCTCTTCCCTAGTGAGCAGGGGAGGCTGGGTCATTGAATATATTCAAGGCAGAGTTGGAGAGAGTTTTGATTGACAAAGGAGTCAAGGGCTATGGGCAGGCAGGAAAGTGGAGGTAAGGCCACAATCAGAACAGCCTTGGTCTTATTGAATGGTGGAGCAGACTTGAGGGGCCGAATGGCCTACTCCTGCTCCCATTTCTTATGTCCTTATGCCCTACACTTATAAAGTAATTCATTGACTGTAAAGCACTTTGGGACATCTGGTGGTTGTGAAGGCACTATGTAATAACTAACCTACTGTACTGTCTTTGATTTAAAATCAGCAAGTGAACATAGAGATCAGGAGGGCGAGTTAACAAAGAACAGTACAGCACAGGAACAGGCCATTCCGCCCTCCAAGCCTACGCCGATCTTGATGCCTGTCTAAACTAAAACCTTCTGCACTTCCGGGGAACGTATCCCTCTATTCCCATCCTATGCATCTATTTGTCAAGATGCCTCTTAAACGTCGCTATCGTACCTGCTTCCACCACCTCCCCCGGCAGCAAGTTCCAGGCACTCACCACCCTCTGTGTAAAGAGCTTGCCTCGCACATCCCCTCTAAACTTTGTCCCTCGCACCTTAAATCTATGTCCCCTAGTAACTGACTCTTCCACCCTGAGAAAAAGCTTCTGACTATCCACTCATGTCCATGCCACTCATAACTTTGTAAACCTCTATCATGTCGCCCCTCCACCTCCGTCGTTCCAGTGAAAACAATCCGAGTTTATTCAGCCTCTCCTCATAGCTAATGCCCTCCAGACCAGGCAACATCCTGGTAAACCTCTTCTGTACCCTCTCCAAAGCCTCCACATCCTTCTGGTAGTGTGGCGACCAGAATTGCACGCAATATTCCAAGTGTGGCCTAACTAAGGTTCTGTACAGCTACAGCATGACTTGCCAATTTTTATACTCTATGCCCTGACCGATGAAGGCAAGCATGCCGTATGTCTTCTTGACTACCGTATCCACATGTGTTGCCACTTTCAGTGACCTGTGGACCTGTACGCCCAGATCTCTCTGCCTGTCAATACTCCTAAGGGTTCTGCCATTTACTGTATACTTCCCAACTGTATTAGATCTTCCAAAATGCATTACCTCACATTTGTCCGGATTAAAATCCATCTGCCATTTCTCCGCCCAAGTCTCCAACCAATCTATATCCTGCTGTATCCTCTGACAATTCTCATCACTATCCGCAACTTCACCAACCTTTGTGTTGTCCGCAAACTTACCAATCAGACCAGCTACATTTTCCTCCAAATCATTTATATATACTACAAACAGCAAAGGTCCCAGCACTGATCCTTGCAGAACACCACTAGTCACAGCCCTCCATTCAGAAAAGCACCCTTGCACTGCTACCCTCTGTCTTCTATGACCAAGCCAGTTCTGTATCTATCTTGCCAGCTCACCTCTGATCCCGTATGACTTCACCTTTTGTATCAGTCTGCCATGAGGGACCTTGTCAAAGGCTTTATTGAAGTCCATATAGACAACATCCACTGCCCTTCCTTCAGCAATCATCTTCGTCACTTCCTCAAAAAACTCAAACAAGTTAGTGAGACACGACCTCCCCTTCACAAAACTCGCTAATAAATTCATTTGTTTCCAAATGGGAGTAAACCCTGTCCCGAAGAATCCTCTCTAATAGTTTCCCTACCACTGACGTAAGGCTCACCGGCCTATAATTTCCTGGATTATCCTTGCTACCCTTCTTAAACAAAGGAACAACATTGGCTATTCTCCAGTCCTCTGGGACCTCACCTGTAGCCAATCAGGATACAAAGATTTCTGTCAAGGCCCCAGCAATTTCTTCCCTTGCCTCCCCCAGTATTCTGAGGTAGATCCCATCAGGCCCTGGGGACTTATCTACCTTAATGCTTTGCAAGACGCCCAACACCTCCTCCTTTTTGATAACAACATGACCCAGACTATCTACACTCCCTTCCCGAGACTCATCATCCACCAAGTCCTTCTCTTTGGTGAATACTGATGCAAAGTACTCATTGAGTACCTCGCCCATTTCCTCTGGCTTCACACATCGATTCCCTCCTCTGTCCTTGAGTGGGCCAACCGTTTCCCTGATTACCCTCTTGCTCTTTATATATGTATAAAAAGCCTTGGGATTCTCCTTAATCCTGTTTGCCAATGACTTTTCATTAGCCCTTTTAGCCCTCCTGACTCTTTGCTTAAGTTCCTTCCTCCTTGCTTTATATTCCTCAAGGGCTTTGTCCGTTCCCAGCCTTCTAGCCCTTACAAATGCTTTCTTTTTCTTTTTGACGAGGCTCACAATATCCCGCGTTATCCAAGGTTCCCGAAACTTGCCAAACTTAGCCTTCTTCCTCACAGGAACATGCCGGTCTGGGATTCAAATCAACTGACGTTTGAAAGACTCCCACATGTCAGATATTGATTTACCCTCAAACAGCCGCCCCCAATCTAAATTCTTCAGTTCCTGCCTAATATTGTTATAATTAGCCTTCCCCCAATTTAGCACCTTCACCCGAGGACTACTCTTATCCTTATCCACAAGTACTTTAAAACTTACGGAATTATGGTCACTGTGTAGTGATCACAATTCCGTAAGCTTTAAAATACTCATGGACAAAGACGAGAGTGGTCCTAAAGGAAGAGTGCTAAATTGGGGGAAGGCCAACTATACCAAAATTCGGCAGGAGCTGGGGAATGTTGATTGGGAGCAGCTGTTTGAAGGTAAATCCACATGTGATATTTGGGAGGCTTTTAAAGAGAGGTTGATTAGCGCGCAGGAGAGACATGTTCCTGTGAAAATGAGGGATAGAAATGGCAAGATTAGGGAACTATGGATGACAGGTGAAATTGTGAGACGAGCTAAGAGGAAAAAGGAAGCATACATAAGGTCTAGGCGGCTGATGAAAGACGAAGCTTTGAAAGAATATCGGGAATGTAGGACCAATCTGAAACGAGGAATTAAGAGGGCTAAAAGGGGTCATGAAATATCTATAGCAAACAGGGTTAAAGAAAATCCCAAAGCCTTTTATTCATATATAAGGAGAAAGAGGGTAACTAGAGAAAGGATTGGCCCACTAAAGGACAAAGGAGGAATGTTATGCTTGGAGTCAGAGAAAATGGGTGCGATTCTAAACGAGTACTTTGCATCGGTATTCACCGAGGAGAGGGACATGACGGATGTTGAGGTTAGGAACAGATGTTTGATTACTCTAGGTCAAGTCGGCATAAGGAGGGAGGAAGTGTTGGGTATTCTAAAAGGCATTAAGGTGGACAAGTCCCCAGGTCCGGATGGGATCTATCCCAGGTTACTGAGGGAAGCGAGAGAGGAAATAGCTGGGGCCTTAACAGATATCTTTGCAGCATCCTTAAACACGGGTGAGGTCCCGGAGGACTGGAGAATTGCTAATGTTGTCCCCTTGTTTAAGAAGGGTAGCAGGGATAATCCAGGTAATTATAGACCGGTGAGCCTGACGTCAGTGGTAGGGAAGCTGCTGGAGAAGATACTGAGGGATAGGATCTATTCCCATTTGGATGAAAATGGGCTTATCAGTGATAGGCAACATGGTTTTGTGCAGGGAAGGTCATGTCTTACCAACTTAATAGAATTCTTTGAGGAAGTGACAAAGTTAATTGATGAGGGAAGGGCTGTCGATGTCATATACATGGACTTCAGTAAGGCGTTTGATAAGGTTCCCCATGGCAGGCTGATGGAGAAAGTGAAGGCGCATGGGGTCCAAGGTGTACTAGCTGGATGGATAAAGAACTGGCTGGGCAACAGGAGACAGAGAGTAGCAGTAGAAGGGAGTTTCTCAAAATGGAGACATGTGACCAGTGGTATTCCACAGGGATCCGTGCTGGGACCACTGTTGTTTGTGATATACATTAATGATTTGGAGGAAAGTATAGGTGGACTGATTAGCAAGTTTGCAGACGACACTAAGATTGGTGGAGTAGCAGATAGTGAAGGGGACTGTCAGAGAATACAGCAGAATATAGATAGATTGGAGAGTTGGGCAGAGAAATGGCAGATGGAGTTCAATCAGGGCAAATGCGAGGTGATGCATTTTGGAAGATCTAATTCAAGAGTGAACTATACAGTAAATTGAAAAGTCCTGGGGAAAATTGATGTCCAGAGAGATTTGGGTGTTCAGGTCCACTGTTCCCTGAAGGTGGCAACGCAGGTCAATAGAGTGGTCAAGAAGGCATACGGCATGCTTTCCTTCATCGGACGGGGTATTGAGTACAAGAGTTGGCAGGTCATGTTACAGTTGTATAGGACTTTGGTTCGGCCACATTTGGAATACTGCGTGCAGTTCTGGTCGCCACATTACCAAAAGGATGTGGATGTTTTGGAGAGGGTGCAGAGGAGGTTCACCAGGATGTTGCCTGGTATGGAGGGCGCGAGCTATGAAGAGAGGTTGAGTAGATTAGGATTATTTTCATTAGAAAGACGGAGGTTGAGGGGGGACCTGATTGAGGTGTACAAAATCATGAGAGGTAAAGACAGGGTGGATAGCAAGAGGCTTTTTCCCAGAGTGGGGGATTCAATTACTAGAGGACACGAGTTCAAAGTGAAAGGGGAAAAGTTTAGGGGGGATATGCGTGGAAAGTCCTTTACGCAGAGGGTGGTGGGTGCCTGGAACGCGTTGCCAGCGGAGGTGGTAGATGCGGGCATGATGGCGTCTTTTAAGATGTATCTAGACAGATACATGAATGGGCAGGAAGAAAAGAGATACAGACCCTTAGAAAATAGGCGACATGTTTAGATAGAGGATCTGGATCGGCGCAGGCTTGGAGGGCCGAAGGGCCTGTTCCTGTGCTGTAATTTTCTTTGTTCTTTGTTCTTTGTTCCCGAAATGCTCCCCTATTGAGACTTCGACCACTTGGCTGGGCTCATTCCCCAATAGCAGGTCCAGTACAATCCCTTACCTGGTTGGACTATCTACATATTGTTTCAAGAAGCTCTCCTGGATGCTCCTTACAAATTCTGCCCCATCCAAGCCCCTCGCACTAAGTGAGTCCCAGTCAATATAGGGGAAGTTAAAATCACCCACCACTACAATCCTGTTACTTTTACTTGTTACTTAAATGGCAAATTTTGTTGGCTCCTTCTGCCGCGATACTTGACAGAAGCAGCACACCCATCCAGGCTTGGGAATGTCAGTATTCCTTGTCCTGGTCATGTTAATCCCTGATTGAGGCATTAGACCTGCATGCTGAGTCCTTCTAGCTATTAATAATTTCACCAGCTGGAAGGCCCCAGTTGCAAATAACCTTGGAAGAGTGGATTCTAAAAAGAAAAAGGAATGCTTTGCTGTTTTTGGCCCTAAATGTAAAATGTACCCATTGTCTTCACAGATGTTGACTGGCCCACTGTGAGTTTTCAGCTTTTTCTATTTTTGTTTCGGATCACCAGTATCTGCACTGTTTTGCTTTAATGGTAATGAAGGAGTCTGGTATGTTTGTTTAATTTTAATTAGAGAGATACAGCACTGAAACACTGAGTCTGTGCCGACCAACAATCACCAATTTATACTAATTCTACATTAACCCCATATTCCGACCACACCCCCACAATTCCCCTACTACCTCCCTATATTAGAGACAATTTATAATGGCCAATTTACCTATCAACCTGCAAGTCTTTGGCTGTGGGAGAAACCAGAGCACCCAGCGAAAACCCACACAGTCACAGGGAGAACTTGCAAACTCTGCACAGGCAGTACCCAGAATTGAACCCGGGTTGCTGGAGTTATGAGGCTGCAGTGCTAACCACTGCGCCACCATAAAGATATAACTGGGAGTTGACTAAATGCCATAGTGCTAGAGAATTGGAGCAATAGCCACTGAGAGGAATGCTATATTCTCTTTGCCTATCATATTGAATAGTGTTTCTACTCACTGTTTAGACTTGTATATTATAGTCATCCACTTGGTTGCAGTACAAGAGGGTTGCTGGCATCCAATCCATTGTACTCCAGCCTTTATTCACTCCTTTTGCAAGGAACTGCCAGTAGCCAAGCAAAAAATTTAGAATGTGGGGGAATTGCAGTTAAATTGCAGTGGACAGATTACAAGTCATGATCTTGGAATTTGAATTTATTGAGATAGATTTTACAAATTAGCACTTGTAATGTAGGATCTCAAATGGCAGAAGCATATATCAGGGACTTGGGCAGACATGGCAGCACTCTGCATGATTGCCTCACTATTAAAATGAATGAATATTTATTTGTGTGGTGCATATTGAATTCCCAATGTGTGCTCTCATTACACAATGCTCTGTGCTGGGAATGCCTATGATTCGCTAGTTGAAACTTGCTGGAGGACAGTTGAAATTGATGCATTCTGATCCTCCGATGCTGTGCTAATTAAATGGCAGCTTTCTCTCCTGATTCCAGTGCAGCCTACCACTGCTAATTTAAAATCTCCTATTCCTTTAGATCCTGTTGACCCCACTCTGATTCCAAGTCAGAAAATGTTGGAAAACACTCAGCAGGTCAGACAGCATCTGTGGAGGGAGAAACAGAGTTAACCTTTCAGGTCAATGACCTCTAATTAGATGAGTTCTAATGAAAGGTCATCAACCTGAAACCTCAAGGGGCTGAATTTTATGGGCTGCCTCGGGATAGGAACCCTAGGGCTCATAAAAATGCATCGGAAGGTAGGAGGTAGAGTGCCCCTCGCCTTCCCAATGCCTTCCAAATTATTCTGGGGAGGGGAAGACAGAAGGTGGCCTTCCGGCCAGGCCAATTGAGGCCTTTAAGTGGCCAATTAATGTCCTCTTCATGCCTCTGCCTCAACTTAATAGAAAGCAGAGGGGCCTGCCGACGCCGGGAGACACCACCAAATAAAACCGGGCAGCCTGCTAGTGAGGTTGAGGGGCTTCCTCCTATGGGGGCAATCCAGGGCTCCCGGAGCGCCCCCCCCAGCAGCAATTGCTACCATCCGCCCAGGAAGAGCACCCCCACTCTTACTAACCTCACACCCCACCCTGTCACCAGGGCCTGCCTGAATGGCCCGGGTGACCCTGACCTGACTCGCCTCTCCCGGGATCTTCTCTCCCCTCAATGCTGCAAGGCCTCCTGCAGTACCAGCAGTCACCACTGCTCGCAGAGCTCCCGTTTGGCCGGCAGCTCTTGGAGGCAGGCGTTCATTCCTTAAAGGGACGACGTCCCGGATGGTGGGCAGTTAGTTGCCTGCCCGCTGTGGAATTACAACGGGGGTCCGACGAAGTGCCGCGGTGGGGTCTCCCCCCACCTGTTGGCCCACAACCCCAGGATCCCCGTCTTCAGAATAAAATTGAGCCCCTTAACTCTGTTTCTCTTTCCATAGATGCTGCCTGACTCGCTGAGTGTTTTCTGACATGTTTTTATTTCTGATTTCCAGCATCCGCAGTATTTTGCTTCTGATATCAAATCAGCAGGGGGATGTTGGATTGAAGTTGGACTTGAAAGGGAAAATGCCATTCAATCTGTATTGATCTGCTGCTTCTGCACTGTGATATTTCACCAACACAAATATATTTATTGATTACTTTTGTTAACTGACTTAATCCACACTCTGTTGAGTAAACTTTCTTTATCTTGAAAAGCATGAATTTAGAACAAGGATCAGCAATAATGCTAGGGTAATTTGATTTTCTGTTGATGCTCATGAACTAGACTCACATATGTAGGCTGTCCACTTGGATGAGGTACCAGAGGGCTGCTGGTATCCATGGAACTGTCCTCCAGCATGAATCGGAATCTCTGGAAAAGGAAAAGGAAATGTTCTAAATTCTTGAGATGCTCCATCATATCATTGTCCTTTAACTGTGAACTAAAGGCAAAAGACATGTTAATTTAAAACAGCTGTTTATTTAATATTAAAATAAATCAAGGGGGTAAAAATGTTGTGTATGTTTTATCAAAAATACTCATATGTTGCCTAATAGTTGAATATTGGTTCAAAATTTAGATCAAGAAATCTGAGCCTACAAGAATTGCAGTAGTGTTTCGTTTAGTTTAGAGATACAGCACTGAAACAGGCCCTTCGGCCCACCGAGTCTGTGCCGACCATCAACCACCCATTTATACTAATCCTACACTAATCCCACACCTATCCCTATATTCCCCTACCACCTACCTATACTAGTGGCAATTTATAATGGCCAATTTACCTACCAACCTGCAAGTCTTTTGGCTTGTGGGAGGAAACCGGAGCACCCGGAGAAAACCCACGCAGACACAGGGAGAACTTGCAAACTCCACACAGGCGGTACCCAGAATTGAACCCGGGGCGCTGGAGCTGTGAGGCTGCGGTGCTAACCACTGCGCCACTGTGCCGCCCCAGTGCTTCTGCACAATAATACATATGCTTAAATAATCGACAAGAATTACATTTTTATTGTTTAAAAATTGAGAATTGTTAGGCCCTGTGCAGTTGTTATTCCGAAGAGCGTACATATGTTTAAATGTAGAAGAAAAATCAAAGTTTTAGATTATAGAAGGCTGCAAAGAATGTTTGGTACTTAAAGGTTGAATATTAACTTTTTCCCCTCTAAACTTAAAACATACTGTTGTTATTCATTAATAAAACATGTCTTTCTGTAGAACAAGATGTGCATAAAGCATATTCATGCAGCAGCTTGACTAAAAATATGATAAGGTTAATTTACTTTGATTTATGTAAATTTCCTGTTGAAAATTTAGATGGCAATAAGATAATGTGACAAAACCCAGTTAATAATTTTGAAACATGAAATCTGAAGTGGAGTGATGAATCTGAACTTTAGCAAGGGGTCAATAATATGGAATTTGGGAGACCACAATTTACAGGCAATAAGTTGATCTTGGATAAACTTAGAAATTCTTTGTAGTTGGATGTGTTATATATTTTAAAGTGAGCTTGTTTAGATTCCTGTGTCCTTTAATTTACAATGTAGAGAGATTAGTGCACAATTGTTTGCCAAGCAAGAATTGAGTTACTGTGTTTGGAGAATTAGTTTTATGTTAAGAGACAGCACGGTAGAAACATCTTTGTTGTCTTGACATTTGAGATGGATATTAAATACTGTTTGTACTAAGTAGTTTTCATTTACATGTTTAATGGTAAATAAATTCACTTGTTGATTTATATCCAAAACCTCAATCTGAGAGAGTGCATATTCTTTTACCTACTAAAGACAAGGAGATCACATGGTGGCATGTGACACATTCCAGTTAGTTGCAAGGATTCTCTGTTCAACTGTGTCAGGCTACATTTATCCAGATATTGGGCAGTTAAAGATGCATTCTGGTCCATAGTGGAGTAGTAACTGATGTTAAACCCAAGAAGTGTATCAAACAAAAATGACTAAAATACATAGTGACATAGTGGGATAGTGACAAAAGGTATAATTAAAGATGACATTTCTGATGAGGCTTTTTTAAATTTGGTAAATAAGAGTGAGCAGTGATATTGCTTGAGTTGGTTGAGCCGTGTCTGGTTATAGATGACCAAGCCAGTCAAGCACCATGTACTCATAAGTTTGTGGCTCCAAGATTTGAGGTTGGAAAAGTTGCCATCAGATGAAGGAACTACAGGGGTGGGAGACTGAAGAGGGATTATATAGAAACATATATAGAAGAAACAGTGGATCAAGCATACCTACAAAAGAATATGATTAATGTTGGGAATTGCCTAGTGCATTATTACCAAGTACAAGTTTCTTACCACAAAAAGCAAACAATATCAAAGTGTTTGTATTCCCAATAACATAAGCAGAGAGGACCCAATACCCAAAGAATGATGGTATAAAGCACAAACTGATAATGATA
The DNA here is from genome assembly GCF_036365525.1 of Heterodontus francisci. Taxonomy (NCBI): domain Eukaryota; kingdom Metazoa; phylum Chordata; class Chondrichthyes; order Heterodontiformes; family Heterodontidae; genus Heterodontus; species Heterodontus francisci. Next base: position 36,699,020 of record NC_090397.1, read on the forward strand.
CTTTAGCTCTCCGGCTGGAAGATCCTGCAAGGCCTTATTTATCTTTCCAGCTTTCAAAGAATTTTAGTCTCCATAATAAATGAGAGAGGACAGATATAAGAGCAGGATATCCTCCTGGCACTGGGCTGAATTTCCAGGCCCCCCGAAAATACCGGCATCAGCCAGCGTGTCAGTTTCAAGATGCCATTCCTGATGCTGGCAGCATTCAACAGGACAGTGGGAGCGGGGGATGGGGAAGCAATCCCGCCTACTTCCCAATTGAGGCAAGTAAAAGTATTCAAGAAGCTTGTTAAGCGCTTGTTAGAGTTGGAGGGTGGAATTTTGAAGGGGACACATGAGTATCAGGAGCTGTCTGTTGCAGATCAGTTGAAGGGAGGCAGGTACAGAGTTGAGAGCCAGTCATGGCTGCCCCAAGGATTCACCTAACCCCATATGAGGCTCAGCAGGGCAAAGGGGGACTCAGCATTTGGTAAGGATTTGGTAAGCATTTGCAGCATTTGGCGCTGCACAGGTGGTGTCAAGAATGGTCACTCAGCGCACGGGAAGTGAATGGGGTTGTCACCCCCTGGCATTGCGGGAGTAGAAGAGCAGGGCGCAAGGCTGCCAAGGACAATTGGGTGGCCACCGGTTCAAAAGAAAGGAAGACACAGACTGGAACATCTAATCACTTACTGCCAATGAAGGAAGCACATCAGCCCAGAGGCTTTGCCCTCACCGTGGAGGATCATGTTACCTCTTTCATCACCTCATACCACTTTTCCTGTCACAGCAGCAACAAAAGGAGTCCCAGAAGGTTGGCTTAAAGTGTCATAATTTATACAGTGCAAAGAGAGAAAAACAGTAGACAAAGACAGTAAGAACACAACCCAATGACCCACTCAGTGCTCCGCACAATCTAGTGGCCTCCTCCTGCCACCATCTGGGAAGAGGATCTCCCTCCTCTGCCTCACGGCATCCAACATTAGATCCAGGTTAGCACTGATGAAGTGAGGGGCAGCCCTGTCCCAGGTGCCAGGCCTTGGTCTCTCCTGTGACATCTCACTTCCCTCTTGTGCTGTGGAAAGCTATGGCACAATTAGCAGATTTCTCCTTCAAGACAATCATAGAGTCATAGAGTCGTACAGCATAGAAACAGGCCCTTCAGCCCACCGCATCCACGCCGACCATAATGCCTATCTATACTAATCCCACCTGCCTGCATTAATTCCATATCCCTCTATGCCTTGCTCATTCAAGTACCTGTCCAGACGCCTCTTAAATGTCGTTACTGTTCCTGCCTCCACCACTTCCTCAGGCAACTCATTCCAGATACCCACTATTCTTTATGTGAAATATTTACCCCTTTGATCCCCTTTAAACCTTCTCCCTCTCACCTTAAATCTATGCCCTCTAGTTTTAGTCACCCCTACCATGGGAAACAGACTCTGGCTATCTACCCTATCTATGCCTCTCATAATTTTATATACCTCTATCATGTCCCCTCTCAGCCTCCTTCGCTCCAGGGAAAACAGACCCAGCCTATCCAATCATCAGCCTTAAATGGTTGCCGTGGGATGTCTAAATCAGTCCCACACTTCAACTGATTCCACTGGCTCTAATTGGACAGGAAACCTATCTCCATATCAATTAATGGCTTATCCCCAGGAAAATTGAGACTTTAAATCAATTTTCACTGGAGGCAGGTTACTGACCCAAAAACAAATCCGTCTCCTGTTTCCCACCTCTGTGGCGAAAATTCAGCCCATGACTACTTTAAACTATGGGAATGAGGTACATAATCATTTATCCTACAATCTAACGTCCTGTATGCAAGGGCTGTGAATGTATTTTCATCCACAACAGAGATAGAGAGCTTCATAAGGAAAATCCACTTTCAAGAGGCTAATATTCCATGTGGAGAAACAAAAATAAAGCTATTGGATAGGAGTCCTGATTGGACAGCAAAGTTTAGGGAAGAGAGGAAAAGTAGGAAAAACAAATAGATGGTCTGGAAGTTACAGAGAATTACATAGAAACTGAATGATTAACTCCATGTTAATCAAACAATCAATAGTCCGAATGCCCATATACCCAGGCTGTAATAGAGTTGGAGAAGCCAATGGTGGCAGCACATAACCAAAACATTGGACAAACGACAGCTGAAGCAGGAGAGAAAATGAAAATGAACCAAGATCGGGAAAAACAGACTTTTGGGGATATCAGGTGAATGCTGGACGGATTTGTATTACATTTCTCTGTCATTTTAACAGATGTATTAAAGGAGTAAAATATTAGAGGGAGGAATATAATATAAATGTGCTAAAGTTTCATCCATTCACCTTGGGAGCAGTCACTTCTGGCTTCATATAATTATTACAGAATTATTGTTAGTCTTATTGTAATAACAAATACTTCTGATCCATGGATACATTTGACTTGAACAACTGAAGAAAGAGGAAAGTGGAGAGAGACAAAAGAAAAAGAGAAGACAGCTAGAGATGTTTAGCAATAATGAAGCAAATTGTACAAGGTGGCGTTCCTGGCTGCAGGTCTCACTGGACAAGAAAACAGAATGGACAATTGAGCTTGGAGATTTGTGTGCCTAACCTGTGCTCCATCCCAATTTACCAGTGATTACAATTAACAGCATAAAACATAGAAGCCCAAGAATTGGAAGCACCATTGTCTTATCTTCCCCTCCCATTGAGCAAATATTTGTACTAGGAACAGTAACTCATAAAATGTTGTGTGGTGTATTTAGATGAGAATGTTCGAATGAGATAATAAGAAAATTGTCAATTGACAAATGCAGATACTTGCTTCATTGGTCAGAGAAACCAATATTGGTGGAAGTGAAGATAGTTTGAGTGAAAAGAAAAATTTGAGAGGATCATACTTCTAATATTTTTTAATTCCTCTTTCCACCTTCAGTTTTCACTAAAGATTGGGATTTAACATGAATACTTTTCTCTTTTTCCCTTAAATATGTAATCAGCAAAGACTCTACATTAAGATCCTCATTTACCAAATGGTTGAAACTGTTCTGAGGATGAAGAAGCTGACTTCTAACAGGTACCATTGATGCAGAGAAGTTGACTGTGATTTACAGTGGTGCTGGAGGGGGTAATCACAGTTGCAGGGAGTGAACAGTTGCTAGCATGACAAGAGAGGGAGTGGGAACCAAGAACAGACAAGGAGAAGAAACAGAGGCCAAACAGGGAGAAAAATACAACACTCTAAACTAATCTGCTATCACAGTTGCACATTGTAAACTGCTATATTGGAAGAAAGAGATTGTTTTTGGACAGAATAGCTTCACTACTGTAATGGATTGTGTGTATGTTTATTTTATAAAGTTTACCCAAAACCCCATTGAAATAAATACAATGTTAGTTTTGGGGGGTGGGGGGGGGGGGGGGGCACTATAGCCTTACAATGTAGAACTTGCTACCACATGAGGCAACTAACACAGATGCATTTAAGGGGAAGCTAAATAAATATATTAGGAAGAAAGAATAGGAGGATATGTTAATGGGTTTAGATGAAGAAGGGGGGGAGGAGGCTTATGTGGTGCATATAACACCAGCATAGACCTGTTGGGTTGAATAACCTGTCACTTTACTGTAAATACAATGTAATAATATGTAATGGCCCAACAAGGCAAATAGTACCAGATGAGCTGTTACTTTTTAAAATTATAAGCATATTCGTAACACATATTGTTCCAGAATGGTTGGTGGGACAGATTCAGACGCTAACCTGCACATAATGCATCACTGCTGTAGGTGCTGTCTGTCCTCACATGTTCTCAACCTCACATTTAGTGCAGACCTGAGGCAACCTCATAGCTGTAAAACCGCACGGATCTCTTCAAGGAATTGCTTACTGGAGTAAACTCCACCAAGGCAATCGTGCATAAAAATATAGATGAGGATCCAATGTATTTCATTCATGTGAACTATCACCATAATATCACAATAGATAAGCAGTGAATGGCTGTCCATATCCTTTGTGCATGACATACAGGTTACTGGGCAGCTAATAATTTTCAGTCAAGCAACTTTATTTCAGTTGTTCACCTGTAGCAACCTGCAATGCTGCTTTCAAATGCAAAGCTTAAGCTGTCATATATACCAGCAATGTTATCTCAAAGGCTATCTAAGTAATGGTACAGAAATATTTCAAATTTTCCAATTTAAAAGTTAGTGGCCGAAATTTCCTGGATTGCACTAACACACAAACAATGCTGAAATCCAGCATGAAATCGCAAATGCACTACTATCAGCTGTTGTCCATTTAGGTTCGAAATGTAGCTATAAAATCTAAAAGTTTGATGGCACTGCACACCCTTGTCATGTGTTAAATGGGTACCTAAGCCTCCAATATGATAGACTGGAAGCACATGCTCGTTAGTAGCTGGAAGTGCACTGCCCGCCATATTGGCATAGGCAAAAAAAAGGTGCGAGCCCACACCTGAAACAGGCTTTAATTCCTTTGCATATGCAAATAAAATGCCTAACACCTCATCAACACCTCCTCTGTAATATTGGTTTGCCCTGAGGTAACCTGCGCTGGCCCAGCTGCATTCAGGAAAACCGGATCAACATGCATCCCAAACAGGTCCGTACAGGGACCATAAAAAAGGCAGGTTTGCTAAAATGCATAGCTGAATGTGAAGATGGAAGTTGCAGATGCTAACAGGTCTGCTCTAAATTTGCAGCATTTCCTGATTTTATTTCAGATTTCTAGGGTGGGATTTTAGCATTCTCAGTACGACATGTTGGGAGGCAGGGGAGCCTGGAAAATAGTAGAGAACCACATCGAAACTTCACCGTGACTCAGTCCCATCACAGGGAAAGTTTCCTAGCAGTGGGACCAGCTGCCACTCAGCTGCCCGCCAAACAGAGGCGGGCCTCCAATTTGAATAATTAAAGGCCCAATTAAGGGTGATTTTCCCAGGCCGCCGGCATTTTGTCAACAGCGGAGTGACCCCCTGCCATGTGGGAAGGCTGCCAGCTGCATGGAGGGTGTCTCCCTGCAGTGTCCTGGGGGGGCCATCGGAGCTGGAGGCTACATGGCCCAGACACGGGGCCACCGGGAGTAAAGGCCACCCGTGCGACCCCAACGCTGCCACTGGAGGGATTTCCCCTCTGTTCGCCAGGGCCTGCCTGCTTCGCCCAACAAAAAAATTAATGATGACCGCTCCGAGGATGCCTCCATTTTGAGGTGCCTTTGCATTCTCTTAGCTCCCTCAGCAGCAGCCACCTCTCTTGGTGGTGCTATCAAGGCTCCAGAGCTGCCAGTCCTCTGATTAGGCTGGCAGCATAGAAGGCCCGCCTGGTGTTCATAATTGGCTGCCTCCCCTGCCTGCGGGTTCTTAATTGCCTTCTCCTGGCAATATCTCAGGTGAAGTGCCGCCTCATGTCCGTGCAGACCTCCGACCTGGAACCGATAACGGGACCTCCAACGTTTTGGAAAAATCTCACTCCTTGTATTTGTAATTTTTTTGTACCAGGTTTTTGGCTCTGATTCATTTCATTATCTGGTCTGTTTGTATTCTCTACTGAGACTGAAAACATTACACCTACATTTGCTGTTTTCAGTCTAAATCTCCATGAAATATGCAAGGTCAAATTAATTAACACATGAACAAGCTTCACACAGGCTAGGGAAATAAGAGACTGAAGGCAGGGAATGGCTTTGTTATCTGGTTAGAAATTGCTTGCTGAGATGAGCTAATTGAACCAGAGAACTGCTGCAAGGAACGAGTCATGAAACGCTTTGAGATTCTGAATGTTCTTTTCATTTACCTTATCTCTATATAGCTGTATTTTATTTGTGTGACAAACAATTTTACATTATCTAACAGCTGTCTCATTTTGTTGCTATGTTAGACACTACCAGCCTCTAACAAAACAATCTCCTCTAATACAAAAACAAGAAATGCTGGAGTCACTCAGCAGGTCTGGCAGCATCTGTGGAAAGAGAAGCAGAGTTAACGTTTCGGGTCAGTGACCCTTCTTCGGAACTGACAAATATTAGAAAAGTCACAGAGTATAAACAAGTGAGGTGGGGGTGGGGCAAGAGATAACAAAGGAGAAGGTGCAGATTGGACCAGGCCACATAGCTGACCAAAACGTCACGGAGCAAAGGCAAACAATATGTTAATGGTGTGTTGAAAGACAAAGCATTAGTACAGATTAGGTGTGAATACACTGAATATTGAACAGCAGCAAGTGCAAACCTGAAGAAAAACAACCCACCCACTGTTTTTTTCAGGTTGTTTTTCTTCAGGTTTGCACTTGCTGCTGTTCAATATTCAGTGTATTCACACCTAACCTGTACTAATGCTTTGTCTTTCAAAACACCATTAACATATTGTTTGCCTTTGCTCCGTGACGTTTTGGTCAGCTATGTGGCCTGGTCCAATCTGCACCTTCTCCTTTGTTATCTCTTGCCCCACCCCCACCTCACTTGTTTATACTCTGTGACTTTTCTAATATTTGTCAGTTCCGAAGAAGGGTCACTGACCCGAAACGTTAACTCTGCTTCTCTTTCCACAGATGCTGCCAGACCTGCTGAGTGACTCCAGCATTTCTTGTTTTTGTTTCAGATTTCCAGCATCCGCAGTATTTTGCTTTTATTTTAATCTCCTCTAATAGTTAGACAGTAGTTAGAGAAACTAGACTGAAGGGATTTGAACAGAGTGTGGTGGGAAAGGTCATCTTGGAGCTGAGTGACATGAAATGTTGAGGACCATAGAGTGGAGGGGAAGTTAGAAATGGGGCAGTTGCTGAAGGATCAAAGGTAAGTTTTTTAAGGAAAAGGTTATGGTAGCAGCTTTCCAGACAAGAAACAATGCTCAAAGAAAGGAAAAATGTTATGAAGTCAGCAAGCATTGAGCTGTGGAGAGGTAGTTGAGCTGGGCTCAGAGAGGGTCAATGTGAGATTTACAGAGGACTAAAGGCCTGCTTGGGTCTGAAAATAAACACTGACCTGAACCCAACAGAACCACATTGGACCCAAGCCCACCCGGCCCGAGTCGTTCCATTTTTCCCGTGCCCAGCCGCACCCGCGCCTGACCCGGGCCCGACCCGACCCGAACCCAACCCGACCATAGTGCACTCACTGTACTTACCACTTTTGGATGGATAGAATGGAAGAAAGCTGCAGCACGAGTGCGATGACAACATAGAGACGCTCATTTGCTCACTGCGCAGAATCAGAGTCTGTGGAGTTCAGATGCACGTTTCCCTCCTTGACGTCCCGTACTACCAGCTCAGGCAGGCTTTTCAAATTTTGACGCTTACTTACTCAACTTCCCTTTTCCTCCCAGCAGAGCAAAAGGTAGTACTGTGTGTGTCTGACCTGGATCCGACCCGACCCGGACCCGGCCCGGCCCAAACTGAGCCCGAAAGCTGGACCCGGAAGAGTGACCCGACCCGACCCGAACCTGATACATGTCGTCAGGTCCCGTCGGGTTCGGATCGGGTAGCAGGCCTTTACAGAGGATATGAGTCTGATGAATTGGGGGAAGATTTAAGAAAGAAGCTCATCACAGAGGACAAGGAGTTACAACGCAAAGAATAAATGAGGAAAACTGAGAAGAGATTTCAGCAAGGAGGTCAGTAGGAAACTAGAGACAAGGACAAGGGTCATAGAGAGATACAGCACCGAAACAGGCCCTTTGGCCCACCGAGTCTGTGCTGACCATTTACACTAATCCCATATTCCTTGCAACATCCCACCTTCCCTCAATTCTCCTACCGACACTAGGAGCAATTTATTTTTTTTGTTCATTTTAAATTATTCTGGTGGTTGGAGGTGGTGGTGGGGGAGTTGATCCTTCGTGCTGCTGAATGCATGTTCAGCTATTCGAGGTTAAGGAAGGACGTTAACTGTAGTGTTGAACTCTAAAATGCCACAGTTGGCGTCATGTTGAATGATGTTGTGATCTGCCTGCTCTGCATGCCTTCGGCAGTCTTTCACTCCACGCATAATATTACCCTCACCAGTATGACGGCCACACGATAAGTCCCATAAAAGTGCATTCACGCTACAGAAGCCATTTTGGGGCACTCATAGCACTCAAAATACAGCATCAATGAGCCCAATTTCTCACTCGATGACTGTGCAATGCTTTCACCCCAACCTCCAATTTACTAGATTGTCTTACAGTGAAGTAGCCATATGCTTCATGCTTACAAATGTCTCCGATGCAAGTGTTTGATTAATTAGAAATAATCAAATTTATTTTGGGGTCTGTACAGAATGCTGTACTCATAAAACAAGAATTCAAGTTGGGTCATCAACATTGTTTAAAACAAAAAATGAGAAGCAGAACAAGTTAATTTAAGTCACTAACTGGCAATGTGTACACAGGAATCACTGAGTTCATTGTACATATGGCTGATATGTGTCACACTTTAGTATAATGGACAGAAGTTTTTTTTATTCATTCATGGGATGTGGGTGTCACTGGCTAGGCCAGCATTTATTGCCCATCCCTAATTGCCCTTGAGAAGGTGGTGGTGAGATGCCTTCTTGAACCGCTGCAGTCCATGTGGGGTAGGTACGCCCACAGTGCTGTTAGGAAGGGAGTTCCAGGATTTTGACCCGGCGACAGTGAAGGAACGGCGATATAGTTCCAAGTCGAGATGGTGTGTGACTTGGAGGGGAACTTGCAGGTGGTGGTCACAGAATTATAGAATAATACAGTGCAGAAGAGGGCCTTCGGCCCATCGAGTCTGCACCGATGCATTAAAACACCTGACCTGTCTACCTAATCCCATTTGCCAGCACTTGGCCCATAGCCTTGAATGTTATGACGTGCCAAGTGCTCATCAAGGTACTTTTTAAAGGATGTGAGGCAACCTGCCTCTACCACCCTCCCAGGCAGGGCATTCCAGACCGTCACCACCCTCTGGATAAAAAAGTTCTTCCTCAAATCCCCCTTAAACCTCCTGCCCCTCACCTTAAACTTGTGACCCCTCGTAACTGACCCTTCAACGAAGGGGAACAGCTGCTCCCTATCCACCCTGTCCATGGCCCTCAATCTTGTACACCTTGATCAGGTCACCCGTCAGTCTTCTCTGCTCCAGTGAAAACAACCCAAGCCTATCCAACCTCTCTTCATAGCTTAAATGTTCCATCCCAGGCAACATCCTGGTGAATCGCCGCTGCACCCCCTCCAATGCAATCACATCCTTCCTATAATTAGGTAACCAGAATTGTACACAGTACTCCAGCTGTGGCCTTACCAAAGTTCTGTACAACTCCAACATGACCTCCTTGCTTTTGTAATCTATGCCTCGATTGATAAAGGCAAGTGTCCCATATGCCTTCTTCACCACCTTATTAACCTGCCCTTCTGCCTTCAGAGATCGATGGACAAACACGCCAAAGTCCCTTTGTTCCTCGGAACTTCCCAGTGTCAGGCCATTCATTGAATACTTCCGTGTCACGTTACTCCTTCCAAAGTGTATCACCTCACACTTTTCAGCGTTAAATTCCATCTGATACTTTTCTGCCCATTTGACCATCCCGTCTATATCTTCCTGTAACCCAAGACACTCAACCTCACTGCTAACCTCTTGGCCAATCTTTGTGTCATCCGCGAACTTACTGATCCTACCCCTCACATAGTCATCTATGTCATTTACATAAATTACAAACAATAGGGGACCCAGCACAGATCCCTGTGGTACGCCACTGAACACTGGCTTCCAGTCACGAAAGCAGCCGTATGTCATCACTCTCTGTTTCCTACAGCTGAGCCAATTTTGAATCCACCTTTTCAAGTTACCTTGTACCCCATGTGCATTTGCTTTCTTGATAAGTCTCCCATGTGGGACCTTGTCAAAGGCTTTGCTGAAATCCATGTAAACTACATCAACTGCACTACCCTCATCTACACACCTGGTCACATGCTCAAAAAATTCAATCAAATTTGTTAGGCATGACCTCCCTCTGACAAAGCCATGCTGACTATTCCTAATCAAATTTTGCCTCTCCAAGTGGAGATAGATTCTCTCCTTCAGAATTTTCTCCAATAGTTTCCCGACCACTGACGTGAGACTCACTGGTCTGTAGTTCCCTGGCTTATCTCTACAACCTTTCTTAAATAGTGGGACCACATTAGCTGTTCTCCAGTCCTCTGGCACCTCCCCCGTGGCCAGAGAGGAATTAAAAATTTGGGTTGGAGCCCCTGCAATCTCTACCCTTGCCTCCCACAGCATCCTGGGACACAAATCGTCCGGACCTGGGGATTTGTCCACTTTTAAGCCTTCCAAAACCTCCAATACCTTGTCACTCCCTATGACAATTTGCTCAAGAACCTCACAGTTTCTCTCTCTCAGTTCCATATCTACATCCTCATTCTCTTGGGTGAAGACAGATGTGAAGTATTCGTTCAACACCCTACCAATGTCCTCTGGCTCCACCCACAAATTTCCCCCTTGGTCCCTAATGGGTCCTACTCTTTCCCTGGTTATCTTCTTCCCATTGATATACTTATAGAATATCTTGGGATTTTCCCTACTTTTACCAGCCAGAGCTTTCTGGTATCCCCTCTTTGCTCTCCTAATTGCTTTCTTAAGCTCCATCCTACACTTTCTGTACTCCACTAATGCTTCCGTTGATTTGCTCCCCTTGTATTTGCTGAAAGGCTCTCTTTTCCTTCTCATCGTACCCTGAATGTTTCTGGTTATCCATGGTTCTCTGGGCTTGTTGCTCCTACCTATTACCCTAGAGGGAACATGTTGGGCCTGTACCCTCCCCATTTCATTTTTGAATGCCCCCCACTGCTCTTCTGTAGATTTCCCGACAAGTAACTCTTTCCAGTCTACCTTGGCCAGATCCTACCTTATTTTACTAAAATGCGCTCTCCCCCAATCCAAAACCTTTTTTTGCAACTTGTCTATTTCTTTCTCCATAACAAGCTTAAATTGTACCATGTTGTGGTCGCTATCACCAAAATGCTCCCTCACCAACACATCAACCACCTGTACAGCTTCATTCCCTAGAATTAGGTCCAGCACTGCACCCTCCCTTGTTGGTGTCTCTACATATTGAGCTAAAAAGTTCTCCTGTATACATTTTAAGAACTCCATCTAAGCCCTTAACACGATGACTATCCCAATTAATGTTGGGAAAGTTGAAATCACCTAATACAATTACCCTATTATTTTTACAGACCTTTGCAAATTGCGCACATACTTGCTCCTCAATTTCCCGCTGACTATCTGGGGGTCTATCATAAACACCTAGCAATGTGGCTTAGAACTTACTTCTGCTGTATTCCCTCTGACTTGTTCGCTTTCCTGTGTTTAGCTGTGTCCCTATTCTGCTAGGAGTCTGCATCCCCTCCCCCTGCCAAATTAGTTTAAACTCCTCCCAACAGCACCAGCAAACCCACCAGCAAGGATGTTAGTCCCCCTCTGGTTCAGATGTAGACCGTTCCGCTTGTATATGTCCCACCTTCCCCAGACATGGTCCCAGTGGTCCAGGAATCTAAAACCCTCCCTCCTGCACCAACTCTTAAACCACGCATTCATCTGTGCTATTCTCCTATTTCTATATTCGCTAGCATGTGGCACTGGGAGTAATCCAGAGATTACAACCCGAGAGGTCCTGCTTTTTAGTCTACTGCCTAACTCCCTGAATTCTTGATGCAAGACCTCATCCCTCTTTCTACCTATGTCATTGGTACCAACATGTACCATGACCTCTGCCTTATCACCCTCCCCCTTCAGGATGCCCTGCAGCCATTCAGTAACATCCTGGACCCTGGCACCAGGGAGGCAACACACCATCCTGGTGTCACGTTGACGGCCACAGTAGCATCTATCTGTTCCCCTGACTATAGAATCCCCTATTACTAATCCCCTATTACTATTGCTCTTCCTCTCGATACCCCTTCCTGTGCAGACAGGCTGCTTGCGGTGCCAGAAGCTTGGCTCTGTCCGCACTCCTAGGAGGAACCAGCCTCATCAGCCTCCAAAATGGAATACCGATTTGCAAGCGGGACCCCAGGGGACTCCTGAACTACCTGCCTGATTCTCTTGGACTGCCTGGTGGTCACCCATTCCCTTCCTTCCTCAAGTCCCTTCAGCTGCGGTGTGGCCACCTCTCTATACGTGCTATCCACAATTCTCTCAGACTTGCGGATGCTCCACAGTGTTTCCAGCTGCCATTCCAGCTCTAAAACCCGAGCTTCCAGGAGCTGCAGCTGGACACACTTCCTGCACACATGCTGGTCCCGGGGACTGGAAATGTTCCCGGATTCCCACATGCAGCAAGAGGAGCAAACCACGGCTTCAAGCTCTCCTGCCATGACTAAACCCTTTAAATTTAAAACTTCAGAAGATTAAAATTTAAAAAAAACAATTAAGTCTTGCTAAAACTATGACTTACAATTCAATCCACTTTGAAAAATACCCACCAGGACTTACTCAAAAGAGCTTTGCTCTTTGGAAACTCTCGGCTCCCATCATTCTGAGGTCAGGCAGGAAATGAAAGGAGCTCTTCGCTCCCTCCTCTTCGAACTTCCTCAGTCACCAAACTTCCACTATAGCACTCTAATATAACCCAAGTCAGCACTCTAATGCAAACAAAGTCAGCACTGTAAGATGGCCCACTTTTATACTGACTGACTCTAGCCCCTGAAAACTGGTTTAAGTCAATTCTCTAATTAACAAGGTGCAGCTGCAAGCAGAGCCTGAGTGAACCCTGTTTAAAGCTGGTCTAAAACTCACCTTCTCCAACCCAAACAGCAACTGTTAAGTTAATCTGCTAAATAAAAGAGAGACTAGACTTAAGATAAAATTAACCCTTAATTATCCTCAGTCACCAATCTTGCACGATAGCACTCTAATACAACCCATGCACTTGCTGCCCTTGTCCTTATACTTGGTAGAGGTCGCGGGTTTGAAAGTTGCTGTTGCAGGAGCCGTGGTGAGTTGCAGCAGTGCACCTTGTAGATGTTACACACTGCTGCCACTGTGCGTCAGTGGTGGAGGGAATGGTGTGGATGGGGTGCCAATCAGGTGGGCTGCTTTGTCCTGGATGGTGTTGAGCTTTTTGAGTGTTGTTGGAGCTGCACCCATCCAGGCAAGTGGAGAGTATTCCATCACACTCCTGACTTGTGCCTTGGAGATGGTGGACAGGCTTTGGGGAGGCAGGAGATGAGTTACTCGCCGCAGGATTCCTAGCCTCTGACCTGCTCTTGTAGCTACAGCATTTATCTGGCGGCTCCAGTTCAGTTTCTGGTCAATGGTAGCCCCTAGATTGTTGATAGTGGGGGATTCAGTGATGGTAATGCCATTGAATGTCAAGGTGAGATGGTTAGATTCTCTCTTGTTGGAGATGGTCATTGCTTGGCACTTGTGTGACAAATGTTACTTGCCACTTATCAGCCCAAGCCTGGATATTGTCCAGCTCTTGTTGCATTCCTACACGGACTGCTTCAGTGTCTGAGGGGTCGCGAATGGTGCTGAACATTGTACACTCATCAGCGAGCATCCCCACTTCAGATCTTATGATTGAAGGAAGGTCATTGATGAAGCAGCTGAAGCTGGTTGGACCTAGGACACTACCATGAGGAACTCCTGCAGTGATGTCCTGAAGCTCAGATGATTGACCTCCAACAACCACAACCATCTTCCTTTGCTTTAGGTATGACTCCAACCAGCAGAGAGTTTTCCCCCTGATTCCCATTGACTCCAGTTTTGCTAGGGCTGCTTGATATACTCAGTCACATGCTGCCTTGATGTCAAAGGCAGTCACTCTCACCTTACCTCTTGAGTTCAGCTCTTTTGTTCATGTTTGAACCAAGGCTGTGATCAGGTCAGGAGCTGAGTGGCCCTGGCGGAACCCAAACTGAGCGTCACTGAGCAGGTTATTGCTAAGCAAGTGCTGCTTGATGGCACTGTTGATGACACCTTCCATCACTTTACTGATGATTGAAAGTAGGCTAATGGGGCGGTAATTGGCTGGGTTGGACTGTCCTGCTTTTTGTGTGCAGGACATACCAGGGCAATTTTCCACATTGTTGTAGCTGTACTGGCTAGGGACGCGGCAAGTTCTGGAGAACAGGTCTTCTGTACTATTGCCGGAATGTTGTCAGGGCCCATAGCCTTTGCAGTATTCAGTATCTTCAGTAGTTTCTTGATCTCACACTGGGTGAATTGAATTAGCTGAAGTCTGGCATCTGGGACTTCAGGAGGAGGCCGAGATGGATCATCAACTCGGCACTTCTGGCTGGAGATTGTTGCAAATGCTTCAGCCTTATCTTTCGTACTGATGTGCTGGGCTCCCCCATTGAGGATGGGGATATTTGTGGAGCCATCTCCTCCAGTTAGTTGTTTAATTGTCCACCCCCATTCATGGCTGGATGCAGCAGGATTGCAGAGCTTAGATCGGATCTATTGGTTATGGGATTGCTTAGCTCTGTCAGTTGCATGCTGTTTACGCAGTTTGGCATGCAAGTATTCCTGTGTTGTAGCTTCACCAGGTTGACACCTTATTTTGAGGTATGCCTGGTGCTGCTCCTGGCATGCCCTCCTGCACTCTTCATTGAACCAGAGTTGATCTCCTGGCTTGATGGTAATGGTAGAGTGTGGGATATGCCGGGCCATGAGGTTATAGATTGTGGTTGAGTACAATTCTGCTGCTGCTGATGGCCCACAGCGCCTCATGGATGCCCAGTTTTGCATTGCTAGATCGGTTCGAAATCTATCCCATTTAGCATGGTGATAGTGCCATACAGCACAATGGACGGTATCCTCAATGTGAAGGTGGAACTGCATCTCCACAAGGACTGTGTGATGGTCACTCCTACCAATATTGTCATGGACAGATGCATCTGCGGCAGGCAGATTGGTGAGGACAAGGTCAAATATGTTTTTCCCTCTTGTTGGTTACCTCACCACCTGCCACAGACCCAGTCTGGCAGCAATGTCCTTTAGGACTCGGCCAGCTTGGTCAGTAGTGGTGCTACCAAGCCACTCTTGGTGATGGAGATTGAAGTCCCCCACCCAACTGGTCTGTCAAGTTATAATTTTGGGTCCCCTGTTGATGGATGCCGTCAATGAACAGCTTGGCTGCATGCAGCAGTCATTGAAATGAACAGCCAGCGGGAAGTCCGTGTGCTGCCTGCATTACATTGAAATGGCGCAAGTTAATTGCACATCGCAATCCACATGCCTATTTGTCGATTCTATTCAATTTAGCCACTATAATGTTTGGACAAGACTTCCCATCTGTTACAAATCTTTTCCTTATGGTTTCCAGCACATCTGAAAGACAACTGGCTTCCCTCTCTCTGTCCTCCAAGTTCATATAATTTTAAGATGCGACTAGATGCCACTTGTATACACTTGAAGTAATTTGTTGTTTATTAAAAATACTGCAAAGTTCACAACATTTCCTTGAACAATTGGAATATAATGCTTTTTCCTTTATTAGGTTTGGTTTAGCTGTCAGGGGAGTTAGCAATTCTTCGTTCACAGATAAAATTATAATCAGTGTGTAAATCAGGTGGAACAATATTACTCAAGCTAATAATTCAGGATGAAATGCATCATGGTCAGTCCAGATAACTGGAGGTTGGCACTCCTATTTCCACATTATCACAAGTAGCTCATTTTTCCCTTGCCTTCCTATCTCTGCTACATTCTTAACCAATTTCATGTTGTGAATAAGATAATTAACCTTTAGTTACTGTAGTCACTAAAGTTTCCTAACTGTAAATATTTTGGGATATAATTTCTGAAGTGTTTCCCAATCTCCCACCAAAGTCACGGCCAAATATCAAGAGGTGTTTATGATTAGAGTCTTAAATCTCTCGCTTCTGGTTCGGCCTCTGTTTTTCTTTTGCTTATCCACATAATGCCTTGGAGTGATAAAGACACCTTATCATTGAAAGCTGTTATTATAAATGAATTGAAATATGTCGAGCAGTTTAAAAAATGATTGAGATTCAAAAGTTCAAAATATCGAAGGGGATTGAAAAACTGTGGGAAAGATACTTTATACTTTGCAAAAAGTCTGAATATAGGAGAACTAGATACAGAAGCCATAACTTCTTCATGTTTTGAAGCAATGATTGTGGAATGGACTGGTATGTAGTTCGGTCGCTGCTGGTTCATTGGATGAGTTTGCATTCAGCAAAAGTGTAGTGTTACGACCAAGGTTGGAGGACAGCACAGTCCCTTTCTAGTCCCATACTCCACTGGTCATAACATATATTTAAAAATATTTTAACCAGTTATGGATATGGCTAATTATATACTTTTATCTATCCGTTTCAGAATACAAATCCACCAACCAGGTTTCTTTAATAAACAGCAAAATTATGAATTTATTATAAAACAAGACTTATTCAATAAAGATGCAAAGCTTATTAACACACAGGTTGAAATATGAAAGTATAAATATATTCCCTTCTAAATAACCCGACACACATGTGCGCACACATACCGGTTAAAGAAAAAAAAACTTTCTCTGCAGAGATCAACTTTACAAAAACAAAAGTACTTTGACCAAATACTTGTTCATTCTTGAAGAAAAAAGGATAAGATATGAAATGTTCCAGGTGACTTTCGGTCTGGCATCCAGGTACATGTCGATGGCTGTCACTGGGAGCTTTCTGGGGCAGTTCTATTCAGGAGACATTGAGAAGTAGTCTTGCAGGCTTTTCAGGAGAATTACTGAATTTCAGATTATCACACTGGATTCTCAGGGTTTCTCAAGAGGTGGAACAGGATGTGTTGGGTGACTTCTTGTTTAGCAGGATACACACCAACAGCACTCAAACAATCCAAAAACAACCAAAACTCCTGACCACCATAAATCTAGGCATGTAACGTCTCTGTAAACAACTCTAATATCCAGCAAGGCTCCTGCTGTTTGCTTAGCTTAAGACATGTGACTTGCAGTAAGTGTTCGTTTTTAAACAAAGTCCCAAGTATCCTTCCAGTGACCCTTTTCTAAAAAAAAAGTCCAGCATCTCCTCAGGTATTTTCCATAGTTTAAACACAAGTCCTCATAAAAGATTAACAATGAAGCACGTTCACGACCATAGTTTAATCTGGATTTAAGGTCAGAGACCAAACAAAGGTGAAATTAGGTCCTCAAACAGAAGTACAGTAATATTTATTCTATAAAATTAAAAATGACATTTCAATTTCATTTAAAGAATATAAACAAATAAATGCATCAAAGTTTTTTTAAAAAATATAATGTGCAATTGTCTAAAATAATACTATCTGGGTAATAGCTGTAATTTTGGTGATATAACATGCATAGTTGGAACACTATCAAGAAGTTTCAATCACAACTAGCTAAAGTGTTTCCCTTAGTTTGTGTAGTTTTATCAGCGCAATCCGGGTGAAATGGACTGAACCAGTGCAAAAGATCATGCAAACTCAAGCATAGTTATGTCAAGTGTAAATTGAGTTTCACAATCTTTACTGTTAATTCGAAAATCATTTTGCTTAAAGCTGGCTCCCCACCACAAAACATCTCCAAATCAAAATAATGAGGATGGCGAGTTTGCACCAGTGGTGCCCATTCGAGGGATGTCTTTAAATTGAACTTCTTTTTAGGTGCACTGGCACTAGCAGGCATATTTTAAAAGCTTTTACATATTGTAAAATAACTAATTTGCTAAGTAACTGACTAATGTACACCAATGAAACTAGTAAATGGTTGATTATAGTTTTTGAAGTCACCTTCAATGATTTAAAATTAGGTTACTCTCAGGTGGAGGACTGTATACTTATTAAAAATGTTATTTTTTGTGATAAACCCATTTTCAGCTGTATTAATGAAACTGCACCTGGATAAAAAAACACCTACTTTATGTTATGCTGACTGATTGCGTTAGTTCATCGAAGATGTTACATTTGTGATTATGCAAATGCATTTTTAGAGACACTTGAACTGTAATTTAAACCGTAACTGCAAATGTAATTTGTGCCCCATTTCCCAATTGTGTTCAAAGTGGAAATTCTGCCTCACATTTAAATTGGATGCAGTCTAAATATCTTAGCATACAAAATAAAATATCCCTATTCTTTTCATAATCGATTTAACTAATTATCCTTCTTACTGTTCAATATTTACATCTACTGTAAAACACTTCAGATTTGGCTATTTTGTGCTGATATTTCTCTGCGGTATGTATATTCTAATACATTTGGCTAATTGGCCTTCATCCCCACTGGGAATGTAAACTACTCCATTAAACTCCTCAAATAAATACATTGAGATTCAGTGGTCTGTGGCAGCAGTGCAAAACTGGCTCGTAGTGAATCGGTAGCCAATTTTTCAACGTGT
Source organism: Heterodontus francisci (assembly GCF_036365525.1). Taxonomy (NCBI): domain Eukaryota; kingdom Metazoa; phylum Chordata; class Chondrichthyes; order Heterodontiformes; family Heterodontidae; genus Heterodontus; species Heterodontus francisci. The sequence continues at coordinate 36,717,338 of NC_090397.1, forward strand.
CAGTTTTTATTTTCCATTAACTTGGGAAATATTGCCCAGATTTTTAATTTCAATCCAAGTAAAAGTGACAGTGAGACCAGGAAACAAAAAAGAGTTTGAACTGCTGTTCAGTGGAAAGAAGATCAGGCATGGTGAAAGATCAGCTGCCGCCAATTTGCTGAGCATGTTTCACGCTGCTGGAGGGAAAGGAAGAAAGTGCATTGATTTCACCCCCTTAGTTATTATTATTCCCATTTATTGTGCCTTAAACAATGAAATGTTTCCATTTATTGCACAGCAAAGAATACATTAAATATGGAGTTTATGAATGGAGTTCAAAGAAGAATATTTGAGATATGTAATAATGGCAATTAAATTCTAACTGCTGAAAAGGGAATACTGCCATTTTAAATTCAGACACCCACTGATTTTCAATAATACACTAGCATTATTTTTAGTCATAATAATTAAATCTCGTGTACTTTTGTTGCTGTGTGAGATGGTTTTTAATTTTTTCAGCCTTGATTATCAATGTTGACATCAATAGCTTGGATGATACATTCAGGTGAAGATTGATGGAAAGTTAGTTACTGTATGACTATTACTATCACGGTATAATCATGACAAGATTACTGAATTTGTGCTGGATTGAATTATTTGGAAACAACATTGTCCCATTTATTTTATTTTATTTCTATAAGCTAGCAATGAATAAGCAAAAGAACCAATAAACCTACTACAATGAAGAGACATATTTTCAACTCTGTGACCTGCATTTGAATCCATGCCATATTGAAGGGCTGAGCATATTTTCTCTCTATTGGCTGGAACCATCTGATATGACCTGAGCTTTTATAGTCCTACCCCATGGACTATAGTGATCATGAGTTCACAGAATAAAACTGCTAATAGTCCAGTATTAAAGTGCTGTGTTGAGACACGATGACTCTCTGCAATGTGGAAAGAAATTGAATTCGGACTTCCAGTTGGGTCATTTCATGCACTGCCTACACTGACATTTCCTGTAGTTTGGAAGCTGGCCAGCTATCCTTCCCTGTCAGACATAGGGAGTTAGTGGTCTAAAGCCATCTTCAAAATGGAAAGAATTTGGTGCAGGACCCTCAAAAAAATTTCTCTCTGTACACTGATAACTATAAATTCTTGCACTTAGCATTTATAAAACTTATCCTATACTACTATGGAGTAAAGTTATGGAGCAGAGTTTCCACCTCTTGCACTTGGATGTAACGATTGCCTAAACAAGCTACATACAGACCCATAATGGGATCTACTCAATTTTCTGCTTGTTCATTTAAATGGGTGGAAAAATTGGGGGACCTCCATTAAGAGTGTGCAATCCTCTCTGCCCAATTTTCCTCTTTGCTGTGACCTAGTGCAAGAAGAGGAACACCTGCCCCAATAATTATACCTATAGAGGCATTTGTCCTTAATAGAATGCTTTACGGGTAAAAATAGAAGCAAAGAAAAATAGATCACACCTTCCAAATGGATTTAAGAATTATTTTAGAACTTAATTTTGATTAGGTATTTAATAAAATGTCTAGGAAAAGGACATATAAAATAGTTACTTTAAATACATGAAAATAAATGAATATAAATGACTGGTATTTTCGTCTTAATTACTAGAGGCACATAAAAAGATTTGAAACACGCATGTAAGAAATTTAAAAGACCACTAGACACTAGGTGCCACATTCATATTTTAACAGATAATCACAAGTGTTTCCCACCATTTATTATGTTGATTCCTATCTATGTGCTATGTTAAACCAGGATGATAGTGTAACAATGTGTGAATTATTTTCTTTTAATTAAGATTATTTTTTCCCTCAAATGAATTAGAACATGAAGGCTACATTTATTTTCACTGATTGAATAGTTCACATTGTAAAACAAGGATAAAAGCAACGGAATACCTGAGTACACAATTATGCAGTACTGTGAAGCATACCCTGGTTTCCCTACACATTAAATTACCAACTTCAGAAGAGCAGTCTGTTTATGTGTTATTAGTGGAAGGAAACAAAATTAAGTAACCAAATCAATCTTTATTGTTATGAATTACTGTGATTCAATATCAGCATTAGCAGTGGTACATGACCAAATTTTCTTCCCTTATCGTCAAGAAATGTTGTGTGCTGCAAAAATGTAGTCTAAAGAGGAGAATAAGCTTCCTATATAAATGCAAACTTAACAAATTGGCATTAGCACAATGTTTTTATATTCAGAACATAATTCAGAACAATCTGATAGCATGAAAGTTTCCTCTTACTTCTTATCGTTAATTGAGACTTCGGGCTGAATTTTACCAGCCCCTCGGCATCGGGGGTCGTGGCGGGGGGGCCGTAAAATAATTGCCGGAGTGGCCCGCCATGACCCCCAATATCGAGAAGGCCCCGTCGCATATTGCCGCTGCCGGCGAGGACTCGGTGCGCAATGCCCCCACCACTCGCCCCCGCCACTTGGTGGCGGGACCTTCATTTAGATATTAAAATCAATTAAAATAAATGCAGATGAACTTACCTGGTCCCAGCGGCTGTCTCATGCCATATTTACGGCCACCGGCCCCAACTCGTGCGCCATTGGACCTCCAGACGGAGTTCCGAGATAAGACATTGGTGGGGAGGGGGGGGAGGACTGAAATTTTCAGGGCGGGAGGGGTGGGGGAGCAGTGAAAACTGCTCCGATTGGTTGCGATGGTGGGAAAGGGTTTAGGGTCAAAGGGAATAAAGTTCGAGGGAGAAAGGTCATGAGTGAAAACTCACTTTTTTTTGAGGGGCTCGGACAAAAAAATCATCTGATTATTCATTTGGGGGGGTTGTGGGAGAGGGGATTGGAAATGTCAATAAAATTTTATTCAATTTTTTCACATCCCTGTCTCCTTAAACATTTAAATAGCACGGAAGGGCTTGAAACCCATTATAAACGGCGGTGGTGCCTGTGCAGTGGCGCCTGACGATGTTGCTGGGTACGCAGCGGCCTCCCCCTCTACGTCACCAGGGGCAGTCGCTCTGCCCCCTCCATTTAAATGAGCCCCAGGGTGAAATACTGTGGGGGCTCAGTGTCGGAAGGCCGCTGAGTACAAAGCGCGCCGCCACGAAGTGTGGCGCACTAACAAAATTCAACCCATGGTCTGCAAGTTGTATCCAGAATCCACATTGCTTCATATTGTTCCTTAACTCTGAACCTAACCCATTCTTTGTGAACAGCTACCTCTGCAGTCAGAAACATAGGGCTAAAAATAGGATATAGCCCGTTAGTGGGCACATGGATCTTGATGGGTGATTATCCCAAGGCTGACGAAAACTTGGTGCTGCTGCTCATCTGCATGATTGTGGCTTGCAGCCCACAGCTAGACACTGCTGAGTTGCATGCTCAGCAGGGCACCCAAATTCATGCTAGGCTAGTATCAAACAAAGGTAGCCTGCACTTTTTAAAGTAATCCTGCACCTCTTAAAGGATATTTGTACTTTGGCTGCAGCAAGGGCTGGAAGAGTCTGTAAAAAATATTTCTCAGAAGTGTCATGAAGAACCCCACCTGCCAAGAAAGAGGCATATTAATTTTGTTATATGAACATCAATTTTAAACTGTTGGTGGAGTGAAGAGATGACTTGTTTGACGAGACCAACAGTGGCTGGAAGGAAAGTTGCATACCAAAAGACAATGTTTGGAGAGACAAAGGAATTGCTCACTGATTCAATTAACAGAGATTGGGCTGGGCAATGGTGATCTACATCATATCGGGGTGGGAGACAGCACTACACCCCCCACCGAGAGCTTTGAAATCCACAAATACAGGAGTGGTTAAGCCAGTTAGTCACATGACTAACCTGCTGGCCAACTTGGAGTTTTGAATTGTGCTCACAAGACAGTTTGGTCAGAGTGCAGAGTGAACCTGGGCAGCCGCTCTCCTGGCTGGGTCTCTCTCACTTTCTCACAAGCCTCCGGACCCACTGAAGACACGTAAACCTCAAGAGAGAAAAGACTCCTACATCGAAACAAGTTAAAACGTGCACTGGGCCCCAATGAACAGCGAGACTTACCAGCAACCAAAGACTCAACATCAAACTCAAAGGATTGTAACTACCAGATATTGCCTCAAACATTTCCCCTTTATTCCTTTTACTTTTTCTGTCTCTATCTGCATGTGTGTTTATCGTGTATGCATGCTAGTGTCGCGTACTTGCAGTCGTTAACCAAATTAGAGTTTAAGATTAACAAACTTCCACCTTTCTTGTTTAAATCTAAGAAAACCTGTCTGATTCCTTTGCCTTATAATTGAAAAGTGGTGAACAAGGATTCACTGAGGGGGAGCTAAAACACGGTGTTTTTAAAATTAAACCCTGTTATGGTTAAACCAGGCAAAAGCTGAGAAGGAACCCCTAGACCTCGATCTCACCTGGTCATAACAAAAGAAAGAAAGAGGAGCAGTGGAGCAGCAGGCCAGAGTGAGGGCTCCCATCTTCTCCTATGCAGTGCTATGGGCATTAATGCAGGAGGTGAAAAGGAGGAGAGGGGTCATCTTTCCATAGGGGCCCTGGAGGCCCTCCAGACAGATGCTTAGAAGGGAATGGGAGCTAATGGCCATGGGGGTCAATGTAGGGTATCTGACCCCAAAGAACTGGCTGTAGTGTCAGGAAAAGTTCAATGAGTGGTCAAGGTCAGTGAACACATCTTCAAATGGCATCTCCAACCCACTGAACCACAAACCTAACCCATTGTTCAATGCACCACATTACCATCATTCACCCATCAGCAATCACGACTCATGCCTAACATTCATACGCTGCACCTCACCTGTACATGCGTACTACTGCTGCAGCCTTATACCCACATCTCACAGCTTCCACATACTGCCAGCTATTCAGCTATGACATGCCATTCAACCTAACACATTGCACACTGGCAGTCTTCCCTCTGTCTTACAGGATAAGATGGAATTCAACAGGAGGGAGCAGCAAAGAACCCATGACAAACAGGCATGGCTGTATGTAGTCAGCCCCTTGGAGGAGATAGTTCTCTGAATTATTGGAGTAGCAATCACCAAGACGTTGCAACCGGCATCACTGAAACCATCCAAGATGATGGTATGTTCCTGCCTTATGCACCTTCTCAAATCTTACTTCACCCTCCTCCTGCAATCTGGCATTAAGGAAAAGGTGCAGATGTTGTGGACATCTTGCTTTCCACCCAACCTGCTTCCCTCAACCCTACACTCCCCTTCTGTGTTTAGCCTTTCAGACACCCAAGACCTGTGCCTGACCAGTCAGTGCAGCCAGATGATGGAAGGCAAGAAGAAAAGCAGACATCTGATAAAGAAGCACTGTCCCTTGATCTGACACTTGCAGCCACCAACTCCGATACTGGCACTGTGTGTACTCTAGAGGGTAGCATTGGGGTAAAGTTTCCATGTGCTGAATCACCAAAGCAGCCAGGCCAGAGGGAAAAGATAGCGCGTGTGCCAGATCCCGGGAGGGTGAGGTTGCAGACAACATTTGCTACAGAGGACTCAGGTGAGGACTTCGATGGGCCAGCAGACGGGAAAAGGCTGATGGACATGCACACCGAAATGCTTGGTGCATTGGTAGGCCTGCTAAAGAACCTGCTTTTACTGTCAAAAAACATGGAAAAGTCTGGCTCCAAATTGGCACATGACTTTGTGCAGAGCTTGGAATCCATTCTTTCCAGTGTGGAAGTGGTAGCCAACTGAATGATAAACACTTGTGGATGCAGCTGTGATGCAGAATCGGATGGCCGATGTCTCAGTTTCAATTGCAGTACAGGCAGAAACCATCCAACATCTGAGTGCTACAGTGGAAGTTCAGACTAACATCATGAGATCTATGCTTGTTGCCGTGTAAGCCCAGCTTGGTGCCCATACAGGCTCAGACTGCTGCTATTATGGCTGTAGATACCAGTGCTCAAACAGTCTTGCAGGAATCTCACAGCAGTCCAGCAATCTGTCCAACAGATTACTAGGATTGCTGAGGTACTGCTCCAGGAGAGGCAGTGGCTCCATTGTGCACCAAACCTGCTGTCCTCTCTCAAGAGGGCAGCATTCATGCTCCCATCACTGCCACTCAGCCAGTGCCTCTGCTGTTGCCTGCCAACCAGTAAGCCAGCCCAGAATGCTGTTGCCCATGCCCAGGCAGTACAGTTCAAAGTTGGGCAGCAAGGCCCAGAGCTGCTAAGAACATCCTGAAAAGCAATCTGCAGTCTCCCCCAGTGAAAGTCAGCAGCCTTCCACCAGCTATGCTGCAGCCACTGGGGTAGCACTGTGTAGGGGCACTAGGTCAGGCAAAGGCATCCACGAGACAGGGACAAAGGGAATACACAAGGGTGATTAGTTGAATATTGTTTGATCAAGTTGGAATGGAATCATTCTTTTGTGTTGTCTCTTATGTCAGGATTTTGGCCAAGAGAATGCTGTGATGGTCCATAATAGAAGGATGGACAGATAAGGAAGTGTGGAGGAATGATGGAATATTTTTTCTGTGGAATCAAAGTCTGATGAGACGCTGAAAGAAGCCCATCTGCAACGAACATATCCCAAGGGCCTCCACCATTCCTTCTCCTCCTCTTCCTCCTGAGGTGACTGCCAAAGGCCTGGTGGCAAGGGCTGTACCCTCATTATGTTCAGGTTGTGAAGGATGCAGCAGACCACCACCAATTACAAGACACACTCTGGCAAGCATTGGATGGCTCCTGCCAAGCCGTCTTGTAGGCAAAATTGTAGGTGGCTTTCTTCCCCTGGTGTCTGTCTTGGATCTAGCAACCAGCAGTTAGACTTCGCATGAGGTTTTCTGGAGGCAGAGAAAGAGCTCCTGGCTTCTGCACAGTTTCAGTCACTGGCTTGTCTGTCTTTCTCAAGGGAAACTCCCAGCTTGCACAGAGATGGACATATGGTCACATGACTGCCTCAGTGCATTCTCTAGAACCTTCTAATGAGATTCAAGATTAGGAGTTTCCATCTCCTCAAGCCTCAGGATGTCAATATTTACACTTGGAGGGTTTGCTTTTTCAAAGTCAATGTGTCAGGATGCCCTTAAATGCCATGCTGATGAAAGCAATCTTAGATAATTCAATCACTAGAGCCAGCCATTGTTTTGGGTACAGGCTCATCAGACATGTGTCTCCTGTTGGAGGTCTTGGAATGTGTAAGGTGTTCAAATGTAAATTGCAGTGGCCATCTTGGCTGCCACCTCTTGTTTTAAAGTTAACTGTAGATTTGTTTTAGATCAACAGTTTAATGCAAGTTTCCAACCGATTAATTAAATTCCTCATTTGGCACATCGTGTTTTCTTGACAATTATATCATTTATTGCAAGGGGAGTTGAATACAAAAGTAGGGAGGTTATGCTTCAGTTATACATGGTATTGGTGAGACCACATCTGGAGTACTGTGTACAGTATTGGTCTCCTTATTTAAGGAAGAATGTAAATGTGTTGGAAGCAGTTCAGAGAAAGTTTACTAGACTCATACCTGAAATGGACGGGTTGTCTTACAAGGGAAGGTTGGGCAGGCTAGGCTTGTATCTGCTGCAGTTTAAAAGAGTAAGAGGTGACTTGACAGGGTGGATGTGGAAAGGATGTTTCCCTGTGTGGGAGAATCTAGAACTAGGGGTCACTTTTAAAAATAAGGGGTCACCCATTTAAGACAGAGATGAGGAGAATTTTTTTTCCTTTCAGAGGGTCATAAATCTTTGGAACCCTGTTCCTCAAAAGGCAGTGGAAGCAGAGTGTTTAAATATTTTTAAGGCAGAGGTGGATAGATAAGTAAGGGGGTGAAAGGTTATCGGGGGTAGGTGGGAATGTGGAGTCGAGATTACAATCAGATCAGCCGTGATCTTTTTGAATGATGGAGCAGGTACGAGGGGCCAAATGGCCTACTCCTGCTCCCAATTCATATGTTTGTATGAACCGGACAGAAAAGTCCAAACGATATCATAATTACCATGCTTAAGTATCTAGATTTTTCTTTATTTCCACATTTCCTACATTACAACAGTGACTACACTTCAAGAAAAGGTACTCAATTGGCTGCAAAACACCTTGAGACATCTGGTGGTTATGAAAGGTGCTTATATAAATGCAAGTCTTTTTTATACATTTTGATAAATGCTATTGGACTGAAATCATATAGGACTTTCATTCCAGTTCTAATAAATAATCAGACACTAGAGACAAGTTAACTTTCAAGATTAATTGAGAATATATATGATCCTAAGCAAGTCTGTGTGCCTGTTATACTTACATGTAGGATACCCATCACAGATCAAAAGCATCACTAGTCCAGACCAGTTCTTGGCCAGACATACCCCTCAAAGATATATTGCATTCAACATTAATATTTTTATACTGAAACACACCTACATTGATCACAGGATATGGTGCAATCCTGACACATGGGCTGTCCCTTTATCTAAAACTGAGTTAAATCAGTCGTGTCGAGTTTTGCAGTATAATATGTGACTGGATTCAACAGAAAACTATTGGTGTTACTTGATGCCTCAGCCCTCATCTCTACCAGATAATTCCAGTTGTTTGGGTTGCTGCATCCTGTTTTCCTTATAGCGTTCTGTTTGAACTCACCCCAGCATTTTTGCATGAGGCATGAGTTTAGAATGGTTACAGCACCGAAGGATGCCATTTGGCCTGTCGCATCTGTGCAGGACTGTATGTTAACCCGTTCACTAACCAAGTCATATGATATAAGTTCCAATGAAGTTAAGCACTGTATCTATAACTAGCTTTTGCTAGGACTGTGGTTAGTTACCCCTATTCCAATAGCTGTTTCTTCTGTTTATATATGTATTCTTGTTCAATCCGCCTGTACTACATACTCAACAGAATTCATTTGGTCTCTCTTGCCGGTTTAAACATACTCTATCCCTCTTGATGCATTCACTATGGCTCCCTATACTAGCACATGATGCTCCTTACGTATGCCAAGTTATGAACCTATCATATTGCACACTATCTTGCAAATGCAATTACACTTACTTTGATTTTTATAATTGATTTTTAGATTGTGCATTTCTATTTCATCGATATCATGCCACTGAAGGTTTTGAGAATAGAACATCAAAGTGCAAGAAATTATTCATCAAACCTTTAAGGAATGTTATTTGAGAAACCTTTTAATACAGTAAAGGACACCAGTGTTGGAAAAATCAGACTAATCTGACAAATCCTTAACATCAATATTCTGCAAACTGTCTCAAAGATCTTTAAAAAATACCAACTTCTGAGTTATTTATTTACAATATATAACATTGATTTATTATCAGGATTTAGATTATTGCAATCATAGAAAATGCTTGTATTATTAAATGTAATTTATTTCAAAGATCCTTGATAATGATTTGATAAGAGTTTTAATTCTTTTTGGCTCATAGCTTTCTTACCACAGCTGCAGTTTAATGTTAGTAGGAAGCTACATCATGAAGAATAGAAAACGATGTTTCAGCAATCATATTTAGGCTCCAGCTATATATGTGAAATTTCATAAAGAAAATTGTTACATGAAACATTTTCTCTTTTCTTAAGGTATTATGAAACCAAAACTAAAATGAAAAATATGGGTTGAAAATAATACATGTTAGCAACTTATTCACACCTCAATAACCATAGTTAGTTGAATAAACCAACTATTTTAGATGAGGTAGATTTTCATGTCTGCTGTCTGGGTGTTAACCATCGTGGGACTACATTGTCAAAAGAAAAATCTGGCAAGGTGGATCATACACTCCTTACAGATTTCATTAGTTGCAAAGAAAGGAAAATTAGGCAAGTTCTATGCTAATACTAACATGCAATCTACTCCCCCAGAATTTCCTTCCTGCATTCTGCCCAGGCAATGCTTAATCCCCAGACAGTAAAGACAAAAATTTACCTTCGTGACACTGAAAATTACAATGCCATCTGCTATATCTTTATTCATGCATTCTTATTAGTAAAATTAGTATAACCCTTTGGTTGTTCAAACAATTTGCATGAAAATTCAGTTCAGATATATGTAGGGGTAAAATGTCCATGGGAGTTCTCCCAAACTCCTGCCATTACTTCAATAAAATATTCGTGGTAACCCAGGAGAAACGGAATGAAAGGTCATTACATTGTTTCATTGTAGTTTCTGCTGAGGTGATGGTGGGAGATCAGGAAAACCCGAAGCTGCCTTTTGCTGTGATTGTTTAGGTTGACTTGAGTGTATTTTTTTACCATTTAAAAGGAACTGAAGTACCATAAGTGTTCAATATGTTGTTGTGCTTATAGTTTAACACTGTTTACCAAATATACAGAGAAAGAATGAAGAAATGTACCTGTTGAAGAAAATCTAAACAAGCAGACAACTAAAGGCAAGCTGTAAGGATGCACGAACATGACTTTCACATAGAGTTAGTTCACTTAAAACAGGGATTACAAATGAGTCAATGACACAGTCACTTAAGGTAAGATGTGGAATGCATTTTCCTCAGAACATGTTTTTAGTGCTGATATTGATCAGGGATCATTAGCACCAGCAAATCAGTGTTATTTTATGAGAAAAAGCTTTGTAAAATTGTCGTTTTATTGAGCATTTCAAACAGAGCATGACTATAACATGTCATCTATGGATAGAATGCTTACCTTTGAATCATAAAATGGTGGATTCAAGTTCCTCTCCAGGACATAAATGTAACAATCTAGGCTGACACTCCAATGCAGTAATGAGGGAGTGCTGTGCTGTCTTCTCAGATGAGACGTTGAGCTGAGGCCCTGTCTGTCCCCCCAGGTTGATATAAAAGATTCTATGGTACTATTTCGAAGAACAGCAGGGGAGGTATCCAGGCCAATATTTATCCCTCAATCAACATTACAGAACATTATCACATGTTGTCATTATCACATTGTTATTTGTGGGATTTGGCTGCTGCATTTCCTTTGTCGCAACAGTGACTACATTTCAAAAAGTACTTTATTGCCTGTAAAGCACTTTGGGATGTCTGTTGGCCATGAAAGGTGCTATATAAATGCCACTCTTTCTTTTCTTTTTTATAACACAAAAAAGACTGAAAACATAATAAATGACATGTGAGAAGTAATTAATACATGGCAAATCATTAAAACATATTGTCAATATAATAATAAAATATCTAGAGCTTGTCATCTTCTATAGCATGTAGTGAAACAAAGCAACAGCATTTTTGTTCAAGTAATTTCTTTGATTTACCGGAAACGTACCATTACCCACTCAGCCCCTTCATGTTGTAACATTAGTTACTGCCAAAGGAAACAGAGCAAGTCAAAATTACCCTCACAAGTTCAGAAGATCATAAAATCATAGTATCATAAGAAATAGGAGCAGGAGTAGGCCATTTGGCCCCTCGAGCCTGCTCCAACCTTCAATAAGATCATGGCTAATCTGAATGTGGCCTTAACTCCACTTTCCTGCCTGCTTCCCCCATAACCTTTGACTCCCTTGTAGATCAAACTCAGCCTTGAATATATCCAATGACCCAGCCTCCACTGCTCTCTGGTGAAGAGAATTCCAAAGACTAACAACCCTCTGAGAGAAGAAATTCCTCCTCATCTCAATCTTAAAAGGGAGATGCCTTATTTTGAAACTGTGCCCCCTAGTTCTAGATTCCCCCATGGGGAAAAACATCCTCTGAGTACCTACCAAGTCAACCCCCCTCAGAATCCTATATGTTTCAATAAGATCACCTCTCATTCTTCTAAACTCCAATGAGTATAGGACCAACCTGCTCAACCTTTCCTTATAAGTCAACCCCTTCATCCCAGGAATCAACCTAGTGAACCTTCTCTGAACTGCTTCCAATGCAAATGTATCCTCCCTTAAGTAAGGAGACAAAAACTGTATGCAGTACTCTAGGTGCAGTCTCACCAATGTCCTGTACAGTTGTAGCAAGACTTTCCTACTGTTATACTCCATTCCTGTTGCAATAAATGCCAACATTCCATTTGCCTTCCTAATTACCTGCTGTATCTGCATGCTAACTTTTTGTGATTCATGCACAAGGGCACCCAGATCCTTCTGTACAGCAGCATTCTGTAGGCTCTCTCCATTTAAATAATATTCTGCTTTTCTATTCTTCCCACCAAAGTGGACAACCTCTCATTTTCCCCCATTATACTCCATCTGCCAAATTTTTGCCCACTCACTTAACCTATTGTTACGGTTAAGTGAGGAGAGGTTGAATACTTCCCTCTTTTCCCTCTCCTTTGTTTGACCACAACAGATTTAATACTTTCTTAAAGTGGAAGTACTGGCCAATTCAATAGGTGTTTGGTTACTTGCTTACAATGATCATACCAAGAACCAATCGGACAGGTTTTCTTGAGTTTAACAAAGAAAGAGGTTAACTTTATTGTACCTAACTGAGCTAATTATGCTCCAACTTTCACTCACACACACACGAGGGGTTTACACACACACAAATAGGTTATAGTGGGGAAAGGCAGATTGGTTGAGTTACAGTCCATAAAAAAGAGTATACAGTCTGTGGCATTTGGAGATTCGGCTGGCTTCATGCTGATTTAGGTGGTCCTGAGACTTTTAGTTTGAAGAGGTAGATGTCTGGTTCAGTGGGTCGCTTGGAGACAGCAGTGCGAATGATTTCCTCCAACAGCATTTCTGATTGTAGTCAGAGTATGCAAAGTGGTCAGTCAACAAGCAGGATTTGAAGCTTTCAAGCTGGAATGGAGAGAGAGAGAGAGAGAGAGAGAGGGAGCGACCCCACTTGGGTTTCTTGTGTCAGAGTCCAGAAGCTTCTCCTCCCTGCTGCAGAAAAGCACAAGCTTAAAACCACAGATGGGAGAGGCTTGTCACATAACAATCACTCAGTGATTCAAAGATAGCAGTTAGCAGTATTTCTTCTTGTCAGAAAGAAAAAAGAACAAGCAGTTCCCTTAAACTTCCTGGGTCTTGGATCTTGCTGGGGATGAGCAAACATTTCATCTCCATCTCACAGGCATTGCAATTCAGGATACAGTGTTGCAAATCAGGTGGCCATCCCGAGCTGCCAGCAAAGTCATCCTTCATCTGTTTTCTCTTAAATTTCTTCAAAAAATATAAATTCAGATCTCCAGTCAGTGGATTAAAAGAAATTGACATTCAACAAAACAAGTTGGCGTGACACTATCTATATCTCTTTCCAGACACAAGTTGCTTTCCTACCTATTTTATACTATCTGCAAATTTGACAATACACTCGGTCCATTCATCCAAGTCATTAATATAGATTGTAAATAGTTGAGGCCCTAGAACCTATCCCTGTGGCACTCCACTAGTTACAGTTTGCCAACCTGAAAATACCCCATTTATCCCGACTCTCTGTTTCCTGTTAGTTAGCCAATCCTCTATCCATGTTAACATATTACCCCCCAACACCATGAGCTCTTATCTTGTGTAACACCTTATTGAATGCCTTTTGGGAATCTAAATGTTCCCCTTTAACCACCCTGCTTGTTACACCTTCAAAGAACTCTAATAAATTTGTAAAACACTATTTCCCTTTCATAAAAGCAGGTTGACTCTGCCTGATTGCATTATGATTTTCTAAATGTCTGATGCGATTTCCTTAATAATGGATTCTAGTATTTTCCCAATGACAGATGTTAGGCTAACTGGCCGATATTTTCCTGCTTTCTGTTTCTCTCCTTTCTTGAATAGAGGTGTTATATTTGCAGTTTTCCAATCTGCAGAGACCTTTCCAGGATCTAGGGAATTTTGGAAGATCACAGCCAATGCATCCACTATCTCATTAGAATCACGGCACCGAGCCGCCTTCCCGATATTACCGGGGGAGAGTTGGGACATTCGGCACTGTGAGACAGATTTTGACAGTTGTGCAGTAGGTGCTGGAACCCTATTTTAAGTGCCCCAGCACCTGCTTCCTGACAGCTGTCAAAGAAATACTTACCTCACTGCTGAACAGTGGGGCTGCTGTCAATCTGGCAGCAAAGCAGAAAGTCCTGCAGAAATCCAGCAGGTCAGGCACCATCTGTGGAGAGAGAAGCAGAGTTAACTTCTCCAAGTTCACAGATCTGAAAGTTAACTCTGTTTCTCTTTCCACAGATGCTGCCTGATCTGCTGAGTGCCCCCAGCACTTTCCACTTTGCTGCCACATACTTACCCTGCTGTGTCCCAGTGTCCTGTGAAGTTGTGATCCTCTTCTCCCATTCAAGTGTAACATTCCTTCTTGTAGGCGTGCTGCACCGGGGTGTATAATCTTAATTTTGCACAATCCAGGAGATGAGACTTAAATAGACCATAAAAGGTATTACAGAGGTTTACAGAGAACACACTGACACAAATGGGAATGCACGGGTGTCACAGCAATGTAAATATGTCTTTCACTAAATGTTCCTCACCAACCTCTGTGTCCTTTTCTCTGTGTGAATGATGTATGCCAGCATGGAGCGCCAATGTCACATCCCTTTGTACCGTTAGCCTATCAGGAGAGCCAACATATGCAATAACATCATTGCCATGTCACCATTACACATGAACGTCTCCATGGACCCAGTGACATGGACATTGACTCAGTCAGCTGCTGCCTCTAATGGTTTACACAGGGATGCTGCAGATGTAGACTAGTGTATAGCAGGTGAGCAAGGGTGATGTGTGGCTTGCAGAGCTCGTATCAGTTCCTTTGGAGCAGACAGTCTTTTTCTGATAAGCCACTTCCGTACGTCCCTATCTCACCGCTAGCCCTGCGTGCAGAGCCTGGGTGCCATCTGCCCTCCCTTGTGTCTTTCATGTTGTAGGTCCTCAGCATCCTCATAGTCCGAGGAGGAATCCTGTTGACGTTTCTCTTCATCATGCCAGGCCTGGTCCCTATTGGGTGCGTATTTGTGCAGAGCAGCAAAGAAAGGAGTAGGCATTTTCGGCCCTTGGTACAGGGCATCACCCTTTCCATCCAGGCAGTGGAGGCACTCTTTCAGCATGCCGATCTCCTGCTCAATGGTGGCTCTTGTAGCTCAGTGGCTGGCTTTGTATCTCTCCTCTTCAGCAGTGGTGGAGTCTCTTACTGGTGTCGGGAGCCATGTCTGCAAATGATAGCCCTTATCTCCATGAAGCCACCCCTCCATCTGAGCCAGTTCAGTGAACTGCAGTGGCAGCCGGGACAAGCGCAAAACCCAGGTGTCATGGCAGCTGCCTGAGAAGCGGTCATACATTTGCTGCAAGCATCTGCAGTGTTCACATACCAGCATCACCTAGATTGAGAGGGCTCCTTTAATGGTGACGTCTGCAGGAGGTAGCCTGGCAGTAGGCCTTATGGCCACATGAGTGCAGACTATGAACATTATAACCTATGGTTCTCCAGCAATGGTGCCAGAACCAATGGCCCTCTGGGCCTGGCTGTGAGAGTCCGTCCTGAAGCGGAACTACTCACTAGCCCTCCGGTGCAGGGCATTGGTGACCTCCCTGATGCAGTGGTGCACTGCTGATTGTGTGACCCCACAGAAGTCTCTCTTGGGCCCCTAAAAGGCTGCAGAGGCGTCAGGCTTAAGAACCACTGCCACTATGAGGAACGAAGGCGTGGGATGTCCATTAGAGCCCGTGGTTGAGCAGGGCACAGAGAAGTGTCACCCATCCTCTCTATATGCGCAATCTCCTCTGACGCTGGTTCTCTGACATCCAATGGCATGTCATGTGGGGCCTGTAGATGTACGGCAACCGTAATGGCGGGCTCCCCTTGGGGCTGCTGCTCACGACCGGGTGCCTCTATGTGGATCGCGCCTGCCTGTTGATATTGCCTCTGGCACATACAGATCCTCATGTGCAGAGGATCACACAATGTAGGATGAGCCATACCTATTTCCATGTGATAAATAAAGTTGAACCCTGCATGTATTCGAAGGTTCCTAACAGGGCACGGATTGGTGTTGATGGGTACATCAGCTGCTTTCCTGGATCAACTATGTGGTGTGCCATGGCATTGTCCATCTTGGCCAACACTCAGAGTGGCACAGCATGACCAAATCAAGATCCTACCAGCTGAATTGATTGCCCCCACCATCCATAAAACCTTACTGCTCCTGCCTTTTCTGGCACCGTCCCCACATACAGGGTGCCAAGTGTGCCATTGCCCCTTCACAAACACAGAGCATACACTGTTAACAGAGGGATGGTACACGGTACCTCCCTTCATGCCAGCACAGCTTCCCCTCCAGTAATCCCAGATCCCCTCCCTTCCAGAATGCAGAGTTAGAGCCCTGCATATCCCCCCTCCCTTGAAGAATGCAGAGTTAGACCCCTGTGTATCCCCCTCCCTCCTCCCTCCTCCCTTTAAGAATGCAGAGTTCGACCCCTGTGTAACCCCCTTCCTCCTCCCTTCCGTAATGCAGAGTGAGGACCTGCCGGCTTTTCAGATCGTGAACGGGATGGCATGTGACGGCTGCCCGTTCAATGAAAAATCCGGCAGTGTCCGTGGAGAGGCGGAGGTCTACATAAGAAGCAAAGGTAAGTAATCATTAGCATGTGTTGATTATGGTGCCGCTGCTGTGCGGCGGGGGGGGGCCGCACCGAGGTCCTTCCGCCGCCGGTAATATGCGACAGGCCCTTCTCAGCATCATGGGTCGAGGCGGGCCTCACCCCACAGCAATTTACTGGCCCCCCCGCCGCAACCTGCGGCATCGAGGGACCGGTAAAATTCAGCCCTAGGATGCAGGCCATGAGGTCCAGGGGATTTCAGCCTTTAGTCCCATTAGTTTTCCAGGTATTTTTTTCTTTAATGATTGTTTTAATTTCCTCCCTCCCTTATTCTTCTTGACTTTCTGCTTTTTGTATCTTCTACTGTGAAGGCAGATACAAAATACATGTTCAAAGTCTCTGCCATTTCCTTGTTTCCCATTATTAATTCACGAGTCTGATCCTCTAAGGAACCAATGCTTACTTAAGCTACTCTCTTCCTTTTTGATTATTTGTGGAATTTTTTACTGTCTGTTTTTATATTTCCTGTTTTACTCTCATGAGTTTACTCTCATATTCTATTTCTTCCCTTTTTTTTAGCTAGCCTCTGCTGGTTTCTAAAACTTTTCCAATCTTCTGGCCTACCACTAATCTTTGCTGCATTGTATGCCTTTTCTTTGAATTTGATACCATCCTTAACTTTCTTAATTAGCCACAGATGGTGCGTCCTTCTCATAGAGTCTTGCTTTCTCAATGGAATATATCTTTGTTCAGATTTATGAAATATCTCCTTAAATGTCTGCCACTGCTTCTCTACTGTTTCACATTTAAATTATTTTCCCAGTCCACTTCAGCCTATTCTGTCTTCATACCCTTGTAACTATCTTTATTTAAGTTTCAGACATTAGTTTCAGACCCAAATTTCTCACCTGAGTGTGAACTGAATGTGAAATTCCAACATTTTATGATCTCTCTTGCCTAGATGATCATTTACTCTGAGGCCATATATTAATCCTGTCTCATTACACATTACTAGGTCTAAAATAGCCTGCTCCCAGAACATAGTGTTCTTAGAAACTGTCCCTAATGCACTCTATGAACTCATCCTGAAGGCTACCTTTGCCAATCTGATTAGTCCAATCTATAAGAAGATTAAAATCCCCCATGATTATTGCAGTACCTTTCCTACAAGCCCCCCATTATTTCTTGATTTATACTCTGTCCTACAGTGTAGCTACAGTTAGGGGCCTATAAACTACTCCCACCAGTGACTTCTTTCCTTTGCTATTTCTTATCTCCACCCAAACGGATTCTACATCTTGATCTTGTGAGCCAAGATCCTTTCGCACTCCTGTACTGATCTCATTCTTTATTAAGAGAGCTACCGTACCTCATTTGCTTTTCTTCCCATGCTTCTGAAATGGCAAATTCCCTTGAATGTTTAGTTCCCAGCCTTGGTCACTTTGCAACCACATCTCTGTAATGGCTATCATATGATACACATTTATTTCTATTTGTCCTATCAATTCATCCATCTTGTTATGAATGCTGCATGCATTCAGATAAAGAGCCTTTAATTCTGTCTTTTTACCATTATTCCCTACTATGACCTTATTCACTGGTGCACTCTTATGTTTGTATGTTCTGTCCCTTCCTGTCACACTCTGGTTATCATACCCACATCACTACCCCCCACTATTGCCTTGTCCTTTCTCATTAGCATTCTAAATTTCCCCTCACCTGAACCCTGCCCCCAACTATTTAGTTTAAAGCCCTGTCTACTGCTCTAGTTGTATGATTTGCCAGGACATCTTCCCAGCATAGTTCAGATGATGGCTGTCCCAATGGTACAGCTCCCTCTCTCCCCAGTACTGGTGCTAGTGCCCCATGAATCGCAACTCATTTCTCCCACATCACTATTTGAACCATGCATTCAACTCTCTGATCTATTTACCCTATGCCAATTTGCTCGTGGCTCAGGCAGCAATCCCAAGATTATTACCTTTGTAGTTGTGCTTTTCAATTTAGCCCCAAGTTGCTCATACTCCTTCAGCAGAACCTCTTTCTTAGTCGTACCTATGTGATTGGTACCCACATGGACCACAACAACTGAATCCTTTCCCTCCCATTCCAAGTTCCTTTCCAGCCCCAAGAAGATGTCCTTAACCCTAGCACCAGACAGGCAATACAGCCTTCAGGACTCTCGCTCTCGGCTGCAGAGAACAGTATCTATCTCCCTAACAATACTGTCTATACTACTACATTCCTTTTTACTCCCCCCACTTGAATGTCCCCCTGCACCACAGTGCTGTGGTCAGTTTGATCATCCTCCCTGCAGTCCCTGCTCTCGTCCACACAAGCTGTAAGAACCTTGAACCTGCTGGACAAGTGCAAGGGCTGAAATTCTTCCATCGTTACCTTCTGGATCCCCATACCTGTCTCACTCATAGTCATACCCTCCTGTCCCTGAGAACAAACCAAATCTGAAGTGCCTAGCCTAAGCGGTGTGACTGCTGCCTGGAACAGGCAAAATGTCCAGGTAACTTTCCCCCTCCCTGATGCATCACAATGTCAAAATCTCAGACTCCAGCTCATCAACTTGAGACGCAGTTACTTGAGCTGCAGCCACTTACTGCAAAACATGGTTGCTGTGGATCACACTGCCCACATTGATTACACTGAATATTTTTTAAAAAGCACTATTCGAGTGTCTTTCAGGAATGTGTAAACAGGTGATGCTGAAAACCTGTTTGCACTTTACATTCATGGTCTTTTGGCAGAATTTGCACTCTTGAGGTGCTTTATAGCTTTCTGTAGTATTGGCATTATCCTGTGTATAACATTTTAATGTGTTATCAATCCCAAAACAAGCACAATACGAAATATAATGACTCAACTCACTTACCAAAAGCCACTATTCACCGGAATAATGAAAGCATTTAAATAAGAATTAAAAACATAGCATTTAATGTGAAAATAAACTATTCTTGTAGCGGTAAAAATGCATGTTCTGAAATGCTGTTACAGCATAGTACACCACCAATTAGCGGGTGGGTTTCTCTTTGTTATTTTAAGAATCAGAACAAGGTCACATCAGTCACAGATTAGTTTCAGATTACATTTCACACACTACTATGGATTGACCTGACTACGCATAATCTGCACAAGGTTTATCAAGGACTGTCAACACAGCATGCTGCAATCATGTCATGCACCACAAAAAATGACAGATATTAAAAGGGCATTTTAATCTATCAAATAAGACAACTTTGTCTTTGGAAGAGCAATACCATCATATCATCATGGATTACAGATAACAGGATCATCAAAAGAAAAGTCAAATTCATTCTTGTCAGGAAAAGCATCTGTTTTGGTCTAATATGTGGTGATAATCTTGTGTATGGTGGGTGTGATGTGTGATGGACATGTAGTGGGCGGTATGTGTTGTGCGTGGGGTGTGAGATGAAGATAGGATACCCAACCTTGTACATGATATTCAAAATATGATCAGAATGAAATTTGTAGTGTTAGGTTTGCTTGCTCTGTTGACTTACAATTAAATGCCATTGATAAGTATCCCAATACTTACATAATGTCGAATAAGGATGTAAAGGGTTAATACTGAAGACAGTGAGAGTGATGATGTAACAGTCACATGGTATAGGCTTGAGAAGAACAAGAAATAGCCTTACAGAGGATGCTGGCTTAGGCTTGTGGAGAGTGTATGTAGTAAATGTAAATAATAGAGTTGTTAGTTGACTTCATCCGGAGGCTAAGACTTTCTCCAGAATGCCCTAGCAATGCGACAAATACAACAACACACAATAAGGTGGCAGCGGTAAAACAGCCCTAAAACAATGGTAAAAGTGTAGTGAACAATAGAGTGGTTTAAAGATAAATACTGGCCCGGTACAGTAAGAAAACTACTTACATGCTGAAGAGGCTGTGGAGAGCTTTGGAGCTGCAGTGAGTCAGAGCACAAAAGTACAGGCTGCACCACAGAAGCTTGATGGTCTGCAAGTAGAATCTAATGATCGGGTGAGGCATGATACTGACAGTCTTGGATCGGGTTAAAAGCCCCTTGAAAAGCTTGAAGTAATTCTCTAAAGGCATTGTGCTCTGAAAGTGAAAAAATGGGGAAAAACCCAATCCTTCACTCAGGCTGAACACGAGGACGAAGAGCAGAGAACTCCCGAAAAGCGTGGAAACTCCCCCAAAAACAGCAAGGACACCTCTATTAAAGCCAGAAAACCTGATAAAAATAAACAAAAACAAATTGAATTTCTCAAAGAAAGAGGAACACCCTAAAAAAGCCTACTAAAACTGTGGGGAACTCCCGAGAGTAACAGGGACACCTCCATTAAAGCAAGCAAGCCCTGAAAAAAACCAAACAAGCAAAACTTCTTAAAGAAAGGGGAACACCCTGAAAAGACTATTTAAAGAAAGCAATATGGCTTCAAACTTTGGAATGCCTGAAAGTTTCCATGATCAAGAAGGACCCAGTCAGGTACAAAATTGGCCCTTCTGGAGGAAAAGTATCCTAAGGTTTAGGATTCCTTCTCAGCTCCATACCAAATTAGAATTGAAACAAGTGAACACCCTTTTATATTCAGTAGGTACGATTGCAGACAACGTAATTGTCCGACAAGGGATCAACGAGGTTTCTGATAAATTTGAAGAGGTACTTCAAGCCTTTGATAAATATTTCAATCTCAGCAACAGTAAAATCTTGGAAAGAGCCATATCTAACAAGCGGGCAAAAAAGATTGATGAATCTGTAGATTCCTATATTAATGATCTGTATAGTGTTATACCAATGTGCTTTGTTGAATGATAATTTTCTTTAATCCACTGACTGGAGATCTGAATTTTTTTTTAAAAGACCAGTTAAAAGGATGACTTTGCTGGCAGCTTAAGATGGCTACCTAATTTGCCAACACTGCAACGCTTG
Source organism: Heterodontus francisci (assembly GCF_036365525.1). Lineage (NCBI taxonomy): Eukaryota > Metazoa > Chordata > Chondrichthyes > Heterodontiformes > Heterodontidae > Heterodontus > Heterodontus francisci. Next base: position 36,738,710 of record NC_090397.1, read on the forward strand.
TGAGGAGGGAGACAAAATGGCTGCATTTCCCAGCAAGAACCAAGACCCAGGAAGTTTAAGGGAACTGCTTGTTCTTTTTCTTTTTAGCAAAAAAGAATTACTGCTAACTGCTATGTTTGAATGACTGAGTGACTGTCATGTGACAAGCCCCTCCCCATCTGTTGTTTTAAGCTTGTGTGTGTGTGTGTGTGCGAAAGTTGGTGCATTGTTTATTATTTTTACTAGTTTTGTTTATGTAAAATAAAATTAACCTCACCAGTACATCCACTTTCAGAAAGAACTTTAAGAAAGAATTAAACCTGTTGTGGTCAAACAAGGAGAGGGAAAGGAGGGAAGCCCTTCGACCCATCCTCACTTAACTGTAACAGAAATGTGGGGGCTCACATCTGGATCAAACCCGAAGAGAAATGGAAAATTGGAAGCGGGAAACCAAATTGATCCTTCGCAATAATTTAAAAACTTCAATACTGGCTTTCTTGTGGATTTCAATGATAGAGTACTAAAGTGTCCATATTTGAGGTCAGTATCTTTCTAGAACAGAGTGAAGTCACTTGAGCCAGGTTAAAAGCCCTATCTGTTGAAGAGTTGAGGAATGTAACTGGGCAGTTAGAGATTACCATCCATCCAAAAGCTAGGAAGCCTGAAATCTTAAAACTTGTGGCCAACCATTTTAAAATTGACACTGAAGAACCAGAGACAGGCATAAAATCTGAAACAGACAAAGTAGCATTAGCTTAGGTATAACTAGAGCAGAGGAGACTAGAATAAGAATTTCAGGAAAGAGAGAAAGGAAGAGATTTCCAGGAATGAGAGAAAGAATGAGAATTCCAGGAAAGGGAAAAGGGAGGAAAGGGAAAAAGAAAGAACTTTCCAGGAGAAGGAGGAAAGGAATTTAAGGCAGCTCAAACTAACTAGGGGAAGACCCAATACAACCAGAGAGGGCACTGCTTGTGAGGGAGTTACCCCTAGCTCAGTACTTGGTGCTGAGCTCTTAAAGCTCTCCCAGCTGATACCAAAGTTCAATGAAGGGAATGTGGAAGCATTTTTCTTATGTTTTGAAAAGCTTGTGTTACGACCAGGTGAGAAAGGTGTCTAGGGGTCTCTTTCAGCCTTTACCTGGTCTTATTGTAACAGGATTTAATTTTTAAATGCACCATGTTTTGAGCTTCCCCTTGGTGAATCCTTGTTCACCACTTTCCAATTATAAGGCAAGGAAATGAGCAAAAACTGGCTTTCTTAGGTATAAAGAAGAAAAGTGAAATTTATTAAAACTTAAACTCTAATTCGGTTAACGCCTACGGATACGCGCCGCGCCCACATTAGCATGCAAACGCGATATGCATATGCAAATAGAGACAGAAAAGGGCAGAAAAAAAATAAAGTAGAGAGGCAGTATCAGAAGAGTTTCTTGTTACTGTGCTCCGAGCTCACTATAGTTGTTTTGTAGGTAGTTCTTGCTTGGAGGTAATTCTTGCTTTTTGTTGAGGCTCAGTATTCTTCTTAAACCTTGTTCACTGCAGGAAACTTTTCTCTCTTGGGATCCCAAAGGTGGTGAGAAAGAGATGAGTGGACAGAAGAGAGGTCTTTTCCAGTCCAGGAGCAAAGAGCTTTCTAAGTTCAAATTCTCTGTGGCAAGTTCAAATTCAAAAAACTCCAACACCTAGTTAGTCATGTGATTAAACTGGTCTGACCATGTCTTCTGTGTATTGGGGGAGCAGGGATTGGTTCCTGTGTTCCAACACTGTCTGCTAGTATGCAAAAAGGTCTTTCCAGGAGGGGCCTGGAAATTCCTTGTGATAGGCCCTCTGTTCTTCCCAGCAACAATTTTAAATTTAATGTCCATGTGGCAAAATTATGTGCCTCATTCTTGGCAGGTGGGGGCCTGCATGACACTTGCAAAACAGATGAAGTGGCCAGTAGACAACTGGACACTATTATTGCAAAGCAAACTAACAGCAAAAGCCCATGTGGGTAATTGACTGTTGCCTGATGAGAGTTCATAAGATTATGAGATTCCTAAAAATACTATCCTGCATGCATCTGGACTAGTACTGGACGTGTACTGCCAAAAGTGTCGACCTCTCCGAAAGCAGCTGGAACAAACTTGCCTCATGTTCGATAGGAAACTCGCTTTTGGCCAGTGCATATGGGCACTTAAGATAGAGTCCACCTATGAAAACCTCAGAAAGGTGATCCTCCTTGAGGAGTTCAAAAACTTGCTTACCCTTTCCATAAGAAACCACATGGTGGAACAAAAGGTTCCAAGAGCCAGGCAGGCAGCATTCCTAGCTGATGATTATGCACTTATTCACAAGCCCTTGCCCCAAAAGAAACCCTTCCCTAGTCACCTCCTAAAATCTGAAAAGGATAGAAGGTGGGGGAGGGGGGGGGGTGGTGATAGGAGGATGAACAGCTATGAGCAAGAAGGGAGAGCTGGAAACACGGGAGGCCCTCCTCAGGCCAAATGGAAGTTGTTGACAACAGGAGTGATGCCCAGAAGCCTTTATGCTTCCATTTTAACAAGGCAGGTCACCTTCAAGCTGCCTGATGGAAGTTACAGGGAAACCCATAGGTTTAGAAAGGTACACTAGACCAGTGCAGGAAAAGGGGCCCTGATGAAAAGCATAGCGGACCAGGGTATGCATTTAACTGCAGCAGTAAAACTCAGTAAACCCATTGCTGAGAGTACGGGAAAATTTAACAAATCCCTGAGAGTTACCCGGATTTTGAGTCCAAAGGAAAAGTGACTCCATACCCCTTGAGTAAGGCAAGTAAGTTCACAGTCACACTTAGGGATACAGGAACCACCCAATCCCTTCTGCTGGAAAAAGGCATGACCATTCCCCCAGAGAGTGCATTGAATGCTAAAGTGCTAGTAAACGGTTTCACTGGAAAGTATATGCCCATACCTTTATACCAGGTGCATATGGAGTGCGACCTTATTTCAGGACCGGTAACCGTGGGAATTGTCGCTAGTTTACCTGTGGGTGGGGTCGACCTGCTCCTGGGTAATGATTTGGCAGGGGTTTTAGAGAGATTGAAAGAGGTCATGGAGACAGAACAGTTACAGGAAAAGGTTCCTGGCATTTTTCCTGACTGTGTGGTGATCCGGTCCATGGCCAAACAAGCTCCATCAGAGGAGGCTGAACTGGCACTGCAGACAGATGACCCTACTGTCTGGTTATCTGAAACCTTCTTTGGAAAGTTAGAAGACCCAAAGGGATGGGTTAAACAGGTCTTCCTTGGTCAAGGTTCAGCAAGCCAACCCAGGGTTAAAAAAGTTAGCACAGACTGCCCAAACTGAAGCTGAAGCAGAGGGAGTTCCAGCGTGCTACTATTTAAAGGATGAAGTGCTGATGAGGAAGTGGAGACCTCCTCACAGACCTGCAGATGAAGAGTGGACAGTGGTTCACCAAGTAATGGTGCCACCGAGGTACCGTAGGGAAATATTGAGATTAGCCCACGAAATTCCAATGGTTGGACATGTCAGTATCAGAAGAACCCAAGCCCGTATCAGACAGCATTTTCACTGGCCACAGTTACATAAAGATGTGGTGGAGTTCTGTAAGTCATGCCACACGTGCCAGGTTGTGGGGAACCCTTAACCTGCAATAAATCCTGCACCCCTACGATAAACATGCCAAGGCCAGAACATTTCAGCTCGGAGATCACGTGTTAGTGCTATTGCCAATACAGGGAGAACCATTGAAACCCTGGTTCAGTGGCCCATACAGAGTAATAAAGAGAATAAGCCAGGTGAATTATATAATTGACACCCCAGATCGTAAGATAAAGCAAAGGCTGTGCCAAATCAATATGTTAAAACGGTATCACAGCCAGGAAGGGGACAAACAAGCACAAGTCTGACAGGCATTCAGGAAAGAGGAGGGTGAAAGGGACAGTGAGGACGAGTTAGAGGAAGGCCGGGAGGATTCCCAAATCGAACCCCCTATGGTCCGGTTAACTAACACTGAAATGTTAGGGTAATTAGATACCGTACTCTCCTATTTAAACACAGAACAGAGAGGAGACCTAACCAGGCTGCTCACAATGTTTAAAGGGATCTGCAGGGACAAACCAGGGTGCACAACCCAAACCCTACATGATGTGGATGTAGGAGAGACTCTTCCCATAAAACAAAATCCCTATCGCCTAGGTCCCAGGAAACTGACCAGGTTTGGGAGGAAATTCAGACTGAAGACCTAGAAATTAAAGATTTAAATTCTGAAGGGAGACACAGAACAGCTCATAAGTCAAAGGAAAACCCTAAGTCCAGAAAGAGTTTGTGGCAGATTTGAAGGCCAGTGATGGTGGTGGTGACTGCAAGTCAAGTATCCTAACAGAGGAGGAATTGTGGGCCAGTCATGATGAGCTGGAACAACAGGAAGGGATGCAGGACAATATTGATAGGTGGTCTCAAGCTGCAAGGAAAGAAAATCCAGCATTGGGTGAAAGTACAAAATGACTATGAAGCACTTCAAGGCAGGCTGAAAACTTTGCCTCACAAAGTGTCTTATGATGTTATGGTGCAGACCGCCTTCAATGCAGCCCAGCCTCTGCCAGTCATGGATGAGCTGGACGTACAGTCATCAAAATTGAATTCAGTGATGCCATTGATTCTCCAGCCAGGGGAAAAGCCCCTGGGAAGGACGGCATTACCCCTGAAATAATCAAGAGTGCCAATACTTTCAGCATTGTATGAACTGCTTTGCCTGTGCTGGGACGAGGGTGCAGTACCACAAAACATGCGTGATGCCAATATCATCACCCTCTATCAGAACAAGGGTGACCGCGGTGACTGCAACAACTACCATGGAATCTCCCTGCTCAGCATACTGGGGAAAGTCTTCGCTCGAGTCGCTTTAAACAGGCTCCAGAAGCTGGCTGAGCGTGTCTACCCTGAGGCATAGTGTGGCTTCCGAGCAGAGAGATCCACCATCAGATACAGGAGAAATGCCACGAACAACAGATGCCCCTCTACATTGCTTTCATTGATCTCACCAAAGTCTTTGACCTCGAGAGCAGACGTGGTCTCTTCAGACTACTAGAAAAGATCGGATGTCCACCAAAGCTACGAAGTATCATCACCTCATTCCATGACAATATGAAAGGCACAATTCAACATAGCGGCACCTCATCAGACCCCTTTCCTATCCTGAGTGGCGTGAAACATGGCTGTGTTCTCGCACCTACACTGTTTGGGATCTTCTTCTCACTGCTGCTCCCACATGCGTTCAAGTCTTCAGAAGAAGGAATTTTCCTGCACACAAGATCAGGTCGCAGGTTGTTCAACCTTGCCCGTCTAAGAGCGAAGACCAAAGTACAGAAGGTCCTCATCGGGGAACTCCTCTTTGCTGACGATGCTGGATTAATATCTCACACTGAAGAGTGTCTGCAGAGACTCATCGACAGGTTTGCGGCTGCCTGCAACGAATTTGGCCTAACCATCAGCCTCAAGAAAATGAACATCATGGGACAGGATGTCAGAAATGCTCCATCCATCAATATCGGCGACCATGGTCTGGAAGTGGTTCAAGAGTTCACCTACCTAGGCTCAACTATCACCAGTAACCTGTCTCGATGCAGAAATCAACAAGCGCATGGGAAAGGCTTCCACTGCTATGTCCAGACTAGCCAAGAGAGTGTGGGAAAATGGCACACTGACACGGAACACAAAAGTCCGAGTGTATCAAGCCTGTGTCCTCAGTTCCTTGCTCTACGGCAGCGAGGCCTGGACAACGTATGTCAGCCAAGAGCGACGTCTCAATTCATTCCATCTTAGCTGCCTCCGGAGAATACTTGGCATCAAGTGACAGGACCGTATCTCCAACACAGAAGTCCTCGAGGCGGCCAACATCCCCAGCATATACACCCTACTGAGCCAGCGGCGCTTGAGGTGGCTTGGCCATGTGAGCCGCATGGAAGATGGCAGGTTCCCCAAGGATGCATTGTACAGCGAGCTCGTTACTGGTATCAGACCCACGGCCGTCCATGTCTCCGCTTTAAAGATGTCTGCAAACGCGACATGAAGTCCTGTGACATTGATCACAAGTCATGGGAGCCAGTTGCCAGTGATCACCAGAGCTGGCGGGCAGCCATAAAGGCGGGGCTAAAGTGTGGCGAGTCGAAGAGACTTAGCAGTTGGCAGGAAAAAAGACAGAAGCGCAAGGGGAGAGCCAACTGTGTAACAGCCCCAACAACCAATTTTATCTGTAGCACCTTTGGAAGAGTGTGTCACTCTAGAATTGGCCTTTATAGCCACTCCAGGCACTGCTTCACAATCCACTGACCACCTCCAGGTGCACACCCATTATCTCTCGAGACAAGGTGGCCAAAGAAGAAGAAGATTTAGCTCACTGGTATTTATGTCAGATCTGCTAATCCACACAAATGAATTCACCGTTTTAGTAGGTGACAATTGATTTGCAAAGGGCTCTGCAAAGCAAGCTGTTGGCCTGGTGGAGCACAGGAAAAAACATATACAAAAAGCACTGGATGATCTTCACAAAGTTATGAACAACTTTGAATCCAGGGTTGACTTCACTGATATAGAGAAACTGGAAAAGGACGATATTGTAGAAATACACAAGAAAATTTAATGTATGCTGGAGCACAAGCTGATTAAACCCAGTCAGAGGCGTTGGAATTCCCCAGTTGTGCTCATGACCAATGCCGGATGAAAAGAAACTAGAGTATGGCCATGATAGTGAGACTGATGAGTGTGTGTGTATAATTTCTTTTTAATTTGTGGCCTCATAATGAAATGTTCCTGGATTTCATTTTGCGTGGGGGGGAGGTGTTACGCCAATGTGCTTTGTTGAATGATATTTTTCTTTAATCTACTGACTGGAGATCTGAATTTATATCTTTAAAAATACATTTTAAAAAGACCAGCTAAAAGGATGACTTTTTTGGCAGCTTAAGATGGCTACTTAATTTTTAACATTAATCCTACACTGCAATGCTTGTGAGGAGGAATCAAAATGGCTGCATTTCCCAGCAAGAACCAAGACCCAGGAAATTTAAGGGAACTGCTTGTTCTTTTTCTGTTTAGCAAGAGAGAATTACTGCTAACTTTTATGCTTGAATGACTGAGTGACTATCATGTAACAAACCCTTCCCCATCTGTGGTTTTAAGCTTGTGCCTTTCTGCAACAGAGAGGGGAGAAGCAATTGAACTCTGACATGTGCAGACCGTAGTGGGGGTCTCCCTTTCTCTCCCCATTCCAGCTTGTAAGCTTTCAAATCCTGCCTGTTGACTGACCACTTTTGCATACTCTGGCTACAATCAGAAACCCCATTGGAGGAAATCATCCGCATCGCTGTCTCCAAGAGTCCCACCAAACTAGTCATATGCTTTTTTAAACAAAAAGCCTCAGGACCACCGAATTCAGCTAGAAACCAGCCGAATCACCAAATGCAACAGACTGTATACCCATTTTTTCTATTGTCTCTAACTCAACCAATCTACCTTTCCCCACTTTGTATGTGTGTAAAGCTGTAGTATGTGTGTGAGTGAAAGTTGTGCATTGTTTATTATTTTTGTTAGTTCAGTTTTGGTACAATAATGTTAACCGCTTTTTTTTGTTAAACTCAAGAAAACCTGTCTGGTTCTTGTTATTGTTATGAGGATTTCCATTTTTTGTATTAAAACTTGGGATTCTATATTTTAAAAAACTGAAAAGGATTTCAGTGGACATTGAGACATCTGGAGATAATTGAACTTCATGGACGACTTGAAAGGAAGTTTAACAAAGGTCGAACTGGTAAACAAGGGCTGGAAAGCATATCATTTCAAGGAAACCAGCAGGGGATTTGACCTGAGAGCCACCCTCTGTTCTGAGGAGAGAGAATTTATGACTTGGCATGTGACTTGTTTCTGGAAGGTTTTGATTTCATTTTTGAACTTTGAAAGCCAGTGGCTTTGGACAAAAGCAGGCAATTGGAATTTGATTTTGACCTGCCTCGACATCAGAAGTAGAAACAGAAAAGTATTACCTATCTGTAAAGAATCCTTGCTCTTGAAAAGCAAAAGTTTGTATGAAGTGGTATTGTTGCCTCCTACATTTTTGAAGAAACCCTGAATTTTCAGAAATCTTGCATCTTAAAAAAAGGCATTGAATGTGAAAACTGACACTTGTTGCTACACCCCTGATTGAAGACCAATGTGAAGCCTTCTACCGCTGAAGTTCCATGAACGCCTACCCATCAGAGACTGTTCATCAACCTCTCCTGAAAAGATTTCAAGTGGCATCCAACTATTTGACTTTGGGACACTTTGCCAAATCAAAGAACCTCCTTCCAGATCATGGCAGTCTAAGTGTTTTTAAAATTCCTTTTATTCCTATGAAACAGCTGTAAACCCAAATCCCTTTTTTTCCCAGTTAACTGTTTTTTGGATGTATGTGCATGTGGGCTAGGAAAAAATAAGGAGCGTTACTGTCTCTCTTCATATATATTTATACATATATATTATATGTTATTATATTATACATATATATATTAACTTCATTATTGATTAAGACTTGGTTTTATAATAAACGGTTAATTTTGTTGTTGATTAAGGAAACCTGGTTGGTGTGCTTTATTCTGGGGACAAATAGAGTATCTAATTGGCTGTTTTGATAAGTGGGAAAATTCATTGATATGCTGTGACCTGTGGAGAAGTGGGACTGAATTAAAAGTGCACTCCTCCCGCCTTGGTCGTAAAATTATGATCATAGCAAGTAAGTAATCAAACACCTACTGAATTGGCCAGTTTATTCACTTTAAGAAAGAATTAAAACTGTTGTGGTCAAAGAAGGAGATGGAAAAGAGGGAAGCCCTTCGACCCCTCCTCACTTGACCGTAACAATAGATTTGCAGAAAGATGCGAATAAGGTGAATTAAAGGCAGAACTAATTAGAGACTGGATAATCAACGCCGTAGCTGATGAATCCTTATCAGACCTTTTGCAATCCAGATGTTACACTGGAAAATGCCCTTCAGGTTATAAGACAGGCTGAAGTTTGCAAACAGAATAGGGCCATTCTACAAGCTGAAGACAAGCTGTGGATGAGAAGAAGTCCAATGCCAGTGCAGTTTGTGAGGCCGAAGTCAGAGAAACACTTTGTGGAAAAGAAAAATCATAAAGGTGAGAAGGTGCATGGCACAGGGAAACGGTGCCAACGCTGTGGAGGCAGGAAGACCCATAGATGGGAGAAGTGTCCAGCAAGTAAAGCCGAGTGTTTTAATTGTTAAAAAACTGGACATTTTGGGAAAATGTGCCAAAGCAAAATTTACTTGCTTAAGATGCAAAGCAGAAGAGCTTCACACAAAAAGCAGTGAATCAAGTATATCAATATTCAGATGAGAAAGAACCAGAAGATTTCCTGGGAGAAATTAATAATCCAGATCAAGGTTTCTGGATGGTGGACATCTACATGAATGGACACCTTACTAATTTTAAAACTTAACACAGGGGCTAGCTTCACAATACTGTCTGAGCAAGAGCCATGGGTGATGAGACATTACCAACAACCGACGCATATGCAATTGCATGGTCCAGGCAGGAAACAACTGAACGTAAAAGGCAAACTCCAAGCAACTCTTCAGCATAGAGGGAGACAACTGGTGGAGACCTTATATGTCTTGCATAATCAAGAATTTTCCTTACTGAGTAGGAATGCATGTTTAGAACTGCAGTTGTTTAAGAAGATGGACGAAGTCAAGCAAACAAAGCTAAACAATCGCTTTCAAGCAGAATACCTGAAGCTTTTTACAGGACTCAGAAGACTCAAGACGGAGTACAGGATCACGCTGAAGGAAGTGGCCAGGCCAGTGTGTATCTTCACATCAAGAAGAATACCTCATCCATGTTGACCAAAGTCCAAGAACAATTGGAAGAGATGACATAATGGGCATTATCTCTCCAGTAACATAACCAACAGAGTGGTGTTTGGCCATGGTTCCTGTCCCAAAGCAAAGTGGAACTCTGCATATTTGCACGGATTTAACGCAGCTCAACAAAGCAGTAGCACGTGAGATCGACCCAATGTCCACAGTTGATAGTTTAGCAAACCTCTCTCGGAGCACCAGGTTTACAAAACTCAATGCCAGTAGTAGGTTTTGGAAGATCCCCCAGATGGGACCTCAAGATTATTGACCACATTTAATACACCTTTTTGGGCAGTTTTGTTTCAATAGGTTACCGTTTGGAATAACATCAGCACCAGAGATCTTTCAGTGGTCTACATCCAACATCTTAGAAGGGATCAAAGGAGTTATTTGTCACATAGATGCTGACGCACACATCCTGATACATGGACAGTCAGTAGAAGAACATGACCAAAGAGTTTGACAGGTTTGACAGAGATTTCAAGAAGCTAAACGAGAAGTGTGAATTTTCCAAGACTTTGATTTGTTTCTTGAGACACATAGCGAGCAGTGAAGGTAAAATGGCAGAGCCACAGAAGACAAGGGACATTACAGAATTTCCTCCTCCTACTACCATTCAACAGATACAGAGATTCCTGGGAATGGTAAATCAATTAGCAAAGTTTCTACCTCACTTAGCACAGAAAACTGATCCACTGAGACAACTCCTCAGAAAACAGCAAGCATGGTGTTGGAATTCCTACCAAGAACAAGCATTCCAGAAAATTAAAGAGATGTTTATTTCTCCAGTCAACTTGGCACACTACAACCCTACACTACCTACAACAATAGCAGCAGATGCCTCCTCAGCTGAGTTGGGCGCAGTTCTTTTCAGGAACAACCTGATAGTTCCTGTAAACAAATATTCTATGCATCAAGAGCTTTGTCAGAAATAGGGACATGCTATGCTGTTATAGAAAAAGAAGCTCTAGCTGTCACATAGGCATGTGAAAAATTTTCAGACTACATCACCGGATTACCTGTCACCATCAAGACAGACTATAAACCTTTGGTATCCTTGTTAGATGGATGCCTCTACGTATGCAAAGACTTTGTCTAAGATTGATGAGGTATACGTATGAGACAGTATATGTCCAAGGGAAGTTGCAATCGTCCGCCGATGTTCTATTATGGGAACAGCTGACCATCCCACACAAGAAGACGTGAAATTCGTATGTGACATGAAATCATATTCGCAACATACAGCATAAAATTGGCCAGCAAGCATACAGAAGTTGTGAGAAATACGACAAGCCCAAAAAAGTGATGAAGAATGCATTCACATTAGACAGCATTGTATACAAGGGTGGCCACAAGAAAGCCCAAGAGGGAGAACAATGAAGATGTTCCATGAGTATAGGAAAGACTTTGCCATAAACAGTGACCTATTAGCTTACAATGACAGAATTGTTATTCCTAGTTCAATGAGACCCGATATCTTCGATCATTTACACCAAGGCCATTTGGGTATAACTCAGTGCAGAGCGAGGGCACAAACTTCAATATGGTGACCTGGAATATTTAAGGACATTGAGACCATGATCCAGAACTACCAGACATGTGTGATACAGAGGCTAGAACAGCGCAAACCTTTGTTAACCACCTAATTTCCAACGAGACCTTGACAAAGGCTCGGTATGGATTTTCTCATGTTTATTGGGAAGACATATATAATCATCATTGATTACTTTTCAAGATAGATAGAAGTCAGAAGAATATATTCTACGACCACCAAAGTAGCTATCAGGATTCTCCAAAACATCTTTGCGACACATGGGATTCTGGATGAAAAATTATCAGACAATGGACTACAGTTTGCAAATGAATGTTTGACTTGGTTTGTGGTGAAGATGGGCTTTCAGCATCTCACAAGCTCACTGAGGCAGAAAGAGGTGTGAGAACCATAAAATCTTTACAAAAGAAAAATGAAGATCTTCCAATCTTACTCCGAATTTATCGTTCAATGCTGATAATGTATGGATTATCACCAGCAGAATTACTGATGGTCAGGAAGTTAAGAACACAGCTTCCAGTGTTGCCTCAGAAATTGATTCCAAGATTGAAGGCTCAGGACTAGGGGAAAGTACAAGATAAGGAACCTCCTATAGAAGGAAACAAACCCAGAATTATAATAGAAGATTTCGAATGAGAAGCTTATCCAAATTAACAATAGTCAAACTGTATGGATATGTGACCTAGAAATGGAATGTACAGTAATCCATAAACACAAAGACTATCAGCAATCATATGTGATACACATGACTGAAGGGAACATACGAAAAAATTGGATGAATATCATTCCTATTCCCCAAAAGCAACAGCCAATAATTCATTTGGAAGACCCAGAGGAACAGACCCAAACTGAACAGAATGCTACACTCTGTAGGAAAATTCAACAAAGTCAGCAATCCAGATTTACAAAGCAGACTGCTGATAATCCCAGACAGACTACAACCAGATCAGGGAGAGTTGTCAAACCTCCTATCAAACTAAACCTGTGAAGTCAGAGATGTGAGGGAGAGACGGTAGTGGATAAGTCATGAATGTATACATGTTTGAGAAAATGTTAGATAAAGACTTGGGGGGATATGTAGTATAAGGATGTTAAGAGTTAATACTGAAGACAGTGAGAGCAACCCCTCCCACTGTAAGAGTGATGATGTAACAGTCACATGGTATAGGCTTGAGAAGAAAAAAAGAGATAACAGCACAGAGGATGCTAGCTTAGGAGGTTTGTGGAGAGTGTATATAGTAATTGTAAACAATAAAGAGTTGTTCGTTGATTTTATCCAGAGTCTAAGAATTTCTCCAGAATGCCCTAGCAATGCTACGAATACAACAACACACAACACATAAGGCTTGCATGAATGAGCTTTAGATTGCTGCAAACTTTAAATGATCAACAATAACCAAAATCTTTTTCGCATTCTACACGGCCCTCTCACCATACTACAGGCCTGTCCAGGACACCACACATCTATTCAAAAAGATGTAATTTTATGCAAGGCATCCGGATGTAAGCTGTTTCATTTTGTTTTGTGAGCACTGCAGGATAGGAGACATGTACAAAATAAATAAGTTTCAAGAAAGATTAAAGATGGATAATAACAAATCAGGATTGGAACTGAATGGTGTTGGATAAGCATAAACTGGTAGGATCCAATATTTCATGAAAGACAATGATCCTATGTTGGTTGGACTGTGGAGATGTCATTTATCGGAAAAAATGTTTAGCTTTCATTACCAGGCTAGATAAATACGCTGGAGTTTTTTATTAACAAGGAAAGAACAGGAGCTACAGAGATATTCAAAATTTTAAATGAGGTAGAATTCATGAGAGACCAACTTGTTCTCAGGAAATAGGAGCCTTAGTGGTCTGAATGCCCTTTTCCCATTCTATTTTTTATTCCATTGAAAGGATAATGATATTTTAAAGAGCTGCAATTTGACCTAAGGTCAACTTAATTGATTCAAAGAAAATGTAAGCAGTATCTTTGAAACCGGACGGACCACCCGGCATCGACCTAGGCACCGGAAACAACAACGGCAAACCCAGCCCTGTCGACCCTGCAAAATCCTCCTTACTAACATCTGGGGACTTGTGCCAAAGGTGGGACAGCTGTCCCACAGACTAGTCAAGCAACAGCCTGACAGAGTAATACTCACGGTATCATACCTTACAGACAATGACCCAGACACTGCCATCACCATCCCCGGGTATGTCCTGTCTCACCGGCAGGACAGACCCACCAGAGGTGGCGGGACAGTGGTCTACAGTAGGGAGGGAGTTGCCCTGGGAGTCCTCAACATCGACTCTGGACCCCATGAAGTCTCATGGCATCAGGTCAAACATGGGCAAGGTAACCTCCTACTGATTACCACCTACCGCCCTCCCTCAGCTGATGACTCAGTACTCCACCACGTTGAACACCACTTGGAGGAAGCACTGAGGGTGGCAAGGGCACAAAATGTACTCTGGGTGGGGGATTTTAATGTCCATCACCAAGAGTGGCTCGGTAGCACCACTACTGACCGAGCTGGCCGAGTCCTAAAGGACATAGCTGCTAGACTGGGTCTGCGGCAGGTGGTGGGGGAACCAACACGAGGGAAAAACATACTTGACCTCGTCCTCACCAATCTGCCTGCTGCAGATGCTTCTGTCCATGACTGTATTGGTAGGAGTGACCACCGTACAGTCCTTGTGGAGACGAAATCCCGCCTTCACATTGAGGATACCGTCCATCGTGTTGTGTGGCACTATCACCGTGCTAAATGGGATAGATTTTGAACAGATCTAGCAATGCAAAACTGGGCATCCATGAGGCGCTGTGGGCCATCAGCAGCAGCAGAATTGTACTCAACCACAATCTGTAACCTCATGGCCTGGCATAACCCCCACGCTACCATTACCATCAAGCCAGAAGACCAACCCTGGTTCAATGAACAGTGCAGGAGGACATGCCAGGTGCAGCACCAGGCATACCTCAAAATGAGGTGTCAACCTGGTGAAGCGACAACACAGGACTACCTGCATGCCAAACTGCGTAAGCAGCATGCGATAGACAGAGCTAAGCGATCCCATAACCAACGGATCAGATCGAAGCTCTGCAGTCCTGCCACATCCAGCCGTGAATGGTGGTGGACAATAAAACAACTAACTGGAGGAGGTGGCTCCACAAATAACCCCATCCTCAATCATGGGAGAGCCCAGCACATCAGTGCGAAAGATAAGGCTGAAGCATTTGCAACAATCTTCAGCCAGAAGTGCTGAGTTGATGATCCATCTCAGCCTCCTCCTGAAGTTCCCAGCATCACAGATGCCAGATTTCAGCCAATTTGATTCACTCCACGTGATATCAAGAAACGACTGAAGGCACTGGATACTGCAAAGACTATGGGCCCTGACAATATTCCAGCAATAGTACTGAAGACCTGTGCTCCAGAACCAGCCGCGCCCCTAGTCAAGCTGTTCCAGTCCAGCTACAACACTGGCATCTACCTTGCAATGTGGAAAATTGCCCAGGTATGTCCTGTACACAAAAAGCAGGACAAGTCCAACCCGGCCAATTACCGCCCCATCAACCTACTCTCAATCATCGGTAAAGTGATGAAAGGTGTCATCAACAGTGCCATCAAGCGGCACTTGCTTAGCAATAACCTGCTCAGTGACGCTCAGTTTGGGTTCCGCCAGGGCCACTCAGCTCCTGACCTCATTACAGCCTTGATTCAAACATGGACAAAAGAGCTGAACTCAAGAGGTGAGATGAGAGTGACTGCCCTTGACATCAAGGCAGCATTTGACCGAGTATGGCATCAAGGAGCCCTAGTAAAACTGAGGTCAATGGGAATAAGGGGGAAAACCCTCCGCTGGCTGGAGTCATAGCTAGCGCAAAGGAAGATGGTTGTGTTCGATGGAGGTCAATCATCTGAGCTCCAGGACATCACTGCAGGAGTTCCTCAGGGTAGTGTCCTGGGCCCAACCATCTTCAGTTGCTTCATCAATGACCTTCCTTCAATCATAAGGTCAGAAGTGGGGATGTTCGCTGATGATTGCACAATGTTCAGCACCATTTGTGACTCCTCAGATACTGAAGCAGTCCGTGTAGAAATGCAACAAGACCTGGACAATATCCAGGCTTGGGCTGATAAGTGGCAAGTAACATTCGCACCACACAAGTGCCAGGCAATGACCATCTCCAACAAGAGAGAATCTAACCATCTCCCCTTGACATTCAACAGCATTACAATCGCTGAATCCCCCAATATCAACATCTTAGGGGCTACCATTGACCAGAAACTGAACTGGAGTAGCCATATAAATACCATGGCTACAAGAGCAGGTCAGAGGCTAGGAATCCTGATGCAAGTAACTCACCTCCTGACTCCCCAAAGCCTGTCCACCATATCCAAGGCACAAGTCAGGAGTGTGATGGAATACTCTCCACTTGCCTGGATTTGTGCAGCTCCAACAACACTCAAGAAGCTCAACACCATCCAGGACAAAGCAGCCCGCTTGATTGGCACCCCATCTACAAACATTCACTCCCTCCACCACTGACGGACAGTGACAGCAGTGTAGACCATCTACAAGATGCACTGCAGCAATGCACCAAGGCTCCTCAGACAGCACCTTCCAAACCCGTGACCTCTACCAACTAGAGGGACAAGGGCAGCAAATACATGGGAACACCACCACCTGCAAGTTCCCATCCAAGTCACACACCATCCTGACTTGGAACTATATCACCGTTCCTTCACTGTTGCTGGGTCAAAATACTGGAACTCACTTACTAACAGCACTGTGGGTGTACCTACCCCAAATGGACTGCAGCGGTCAAGAAGGCAGCTCACCACCACGTTCTCAAGGGCAATTAGAGATGGGCAATAAATGCTGGCCTGGTCAGCGTTGCCCACATCCCATGAATGAATAAACAAATAACTGCTGTAATACTTTTAAGGTATTCTAGCTCACGAGGAAGTCAGGAAATATGCAAATAATATCAAAGAAATTAATGAAAGATTTAAAATTTTAATTGTTTTCTTCCCTTCACTCTTAATCTCCTTGTTGCCTACCAGCAGCACAAGTCCTCCATCCGTCAGTCCAGTCAAGAACTAGGAAAACCTAACCAGTGGTAATAAAAGCAAAATACTGCGGATGCTGGAAATCTGAAATAAAAACAAGAAATGCTGGAAATACTCAGCAGGATACTGCGGTATTACCAGTGGTAATAAATTAGTTTGAAAATCAGCCGAGGTTTGGAGTCAAACTCAAACCTTTAGGATTGGAATGTAGTACTGCAGGCATTAGAAGATTATCACAACATTTGGGGATGACCATTTAGGACTGAGATGAGGAGAAATTTATTTATTCAGAGGGTTGAGTCTTTGGAAATTTTTACCCCAGAGGTGTGTGGATGCTCAGTTGTTGAGTGCTTTCAAGGCTGAGATCGATAGATTTTTGGACTTATACTGGTAGAGTTTAAGTTGGTTGAACCGTGTTTTGCAGTGGATAACCAGATCAGTTGCTCCACAGGGGTGTGTGCAGTTAGATCATCATACTCACCAGAGGTTGCTTTAACACATATTGATTTAAAATGAATTCCCACTGCCTTGCAGATGTCTAAGTATGCTTATAAGACCATCTTCACCTGGATTCCAATTTACAAGTTTCAGTAACATTTACATTTGCCAATGCTCCTTATTTTCTCCCCAGCAGAGAAGTTGGCCTCCTTCTGTACAGTTATTTTTCTTAATCTTAAACTGATAATTCTCAGCAGTATAACACTGACACAGACATTTCACTTTTTTTTTCTGGATGAACACCTGCCCCAGTGAAAAAGAACAGACTATTTTAAACAAAGTTAGAACACAAGATAGTTTATCAAATATTATTCATCGACCAAGTGAAGCTTACTTGTGAGTCACGTTAGCAGTTTTATTGTTCCTAATGCTGTCACTTTGGGAAATGAAAGAACATGTTTCTGCTGAATAGCTTTAAATGCAACAACATCCACAAAAACTGTCTTAGTGACATTTCCACCTGATAGACTCAGGCTGTTGACCTTGCATAAGGACATTAATAATAATAATGCAAGTTGCTGACGACCAATTTTTCCTGTGAAATCTACCCCAGAGTAAAATTTACTTTCTTGCTCAGAAAATCAAATCCATTGTGTTCAGTTTTGTTTTAGCCAATATTCCACTTGCATCATTGAAAGTTTGATGTTCCCATGATGCCATCCTTTCAATTAATCTTGAAATTCAGTGTTTACATTGTCCAGAAATAGAATGATTGTAAAGTAAATGGCCTATTTTCACTGAATAGCAGCAATGATCATTAACTATGAGCTTGTTACCTCTGCTACTATTTTCACTGCTCCTTGGCAACTATGGAAATAAAAAGCAGCTCACTTAATGAAAAAATGGCCTTGAGGAAACAAATATTAAGGACTTTCATTTTGACATAAGTTGCTTGATTTTCTTGACCACTTTTCTGCCTGGGGTTTATTTATCACAATTGTTAGTATGAGCAAAGATGTGGGAAGACTGCAATGAGTGAACATGTTTTATTTATTCTGTCAATTTTTGTCAGTTCTTAGGTTATCACATATAGACATATAGGACTCCGGATTCACAGCAGCTTCAGCAGATTCAAATATTAGTCAAAGTATAATGCTTCGAATGATAAAAGCTCCACTTCAATCTTGTTTAAAGATTGTTGGTGCTTTAACAGATTTACAGTCCATTCTCCATGTTGTCAGGTCTGCACAAGTCAAATAAATCTGACAATCTCACAAGACAACAAATGTAATGCCCACCACCACTTTCCATTAGGGATTTCTCAGGGTCAAAACCTAATTAACTATTCATCCTGATCCCCCAGCACATTTACAGCCAGGTGTTGGGAACTTGCCAAAGGTGGGATGGGAAATTACATCCAAAACTTAAAGGGAATGGATGGAAAATCTTGTTGGTCCCCCTGAGCTCCACATATTGAATTTCTGATTTACAATCCCAGTGTGGGAAACTTCATGCTGAGAGTGCAATTTTGTAAAACATACCCTCCTGTTAGGAGAAGGAACAAAAAAATTATGAAAATGTTTCCACAAGAATTACAAAAAAAATGTTTTTTGTAATTTAAACTTCAATATTTGGATCTGCTGAAGCTGCTGTGAATCCAGAGTCCAATATGTCTATATGTGATAACCTAAGATCCGACAAAAATTGAATGAATAAATTCAAAAATGAATGGTAAAACAAAAAATTCGAAAAGCGTTAACACTTTCAAAGCTCCAGCACTTGAGGAGCTATCATCGGGTGTATGCCAAGTGGGGAAAGGGAGAACCCAGCTTAATCCTGGCCTAAGCAGATGGATAAACATGTTCGGCTTGAATTAAAGGCATTATAATATTTAAATGTGACAATGGAGCATAATAATGATTAAATTAATGACCCTCAAGCTATACATCACCAACTTTCTCTCTCTCGTGGGGAAAGATGCCTCTGGTCCTTTAGGACTACGGATGGAGCAGCAGCAGCTGTAAGGACCAGATTTGATAGCCTGAATATTATTTTCCTAATCCATGCTTTTTATGTTTTAAATGTGCTTTGACTGAAAAAAAAATCACAAAATACCTGATCAAAGTCTTTCCATTATTAGGAACATAGGTAAAGGGCTCTGGGGTCCATCTGGCTGGTTTTAAGTTCAGAAAATGTTATGCTATACTCTTACAGGTTCTATCTAGTAGCACTTTGCCTTTTTCTATGTTCCCATATCAGATACCAAATAAATGGATTTTCTACTCAAGTGTGTCTAAATGATGCATCATTCCATCTCTGTGCATGACATTGCTGGAAAGTAATTGCATCAGATTTTGATGTATAAGTATATGGCAAAGCACCAGTAAAGAGGCCTAGTTCTGTAAAGTTTGCTCAGCATTCAAAGAAACACGTTTATCAGGCAGAAACGCTTATTGTAAACTGCTTATCCTTTTAGAAGTTTCATGGTTTTTGCAGCATTAATACGATCTGAAGTGTTTCTGTATCAGATCCGGGAAGCAGACATTGGATGAGAAATTCAACTCACAACTGCCTGTTTTTTGGGTACAAAATTGGCATTAGACCTCTGAGTTTCTGCTACATGTGATCTGCTGTGCCAGAAGTGTGCCAAATGCCATATTAGTGCAGGCAACTCATATTTGTCCTGGGCACCCACCTGGGCGGCACAGTGGCGCAGTGGTTAGCACCGCAGCCTCACAGCTCCAGTGACCCGGGTTCAGTTCTGGCTACTGCCTGTGCGGAGTTTGCAAGCTCTCCCTGTGACCGCGTGGGTTTCCGTTGGGTGCTCCAGTTTCCTCCCACAGCCAAAGACTTGCAGGTTGATACGTAAATTGCCTCTAGTGTAGGTAGGTGGTTGGGGATGTGGTAGGGAATATGGGATTAATGTAGGATTAGTATAAATAGGTGGTTGTTGGTTGGCACAGACTCGGTGGGCCAAAGGACCTGTTTCAGTGCTGTATCAATAAATAAATAAAACTGGCTTTAGGATCCTTTTAATATGCAAATTGCCAGTTGCACAACCCTAAATGGGTATAGTGGGCACCATGTTCACTCTGACTAGTTAAATCTAACCAGTGTTCTTTTAAGGGACTTCTTCACACCCTGCCTCCTGTAAGGACTCTATTCCATTCTCCCAGTTTCTGCTCTGATGATGCTACCTTCCACGACAGTGCTTCTGATATGTCTTCCTTTTTCCTCAACCGAGGATTCCCCCCCACTGTGGTTGACAGGGCCCTCAACCGTGTCCGGCCCATTTCCCGTACCTCTACCCTCACCCCTTCCCCTCCCTCCCAAAAACGCGACAGGGTTCCCCTTGTCCTCACTTTCCACCCTGCCAGCCTCCACATTCAAAGGATCATCCTCCGCCACTTCCAGTGTGATGCCACTACCAAACGCACCTTCCCCTCTCTTCCCCTGTCAGCATTTAGAAGGGATTGTTCCCTCCGTGACACCCTAGTCCACTCCTCCATTACCCCCACCACCTCGTCCCCTTCCCATGGCACCTTCCCCTGCAATCGCAGGAGGTGTAATACCTGCCCATTTACTTCCTCTCTCCTCACTATCCTAGGCCCCAAACACTCCTTTCACATGAAGCAGCAATTTACTTGTACTTCTTTCAATTTAGTATACTGTACTCGCTGCTCACAATGTGGTCTCCTGTACATTGGGGAGACCAAATGCAGATTTGGTGACCACTATGCGGAACACCTCCGCTCAGTCCGTAAGCATGACCCCGAGCTTCCGGTTGCTGGCCATTTCAGCACCCCACCCCCACTCTCATGCTCACATCTCTGTCCTGGGATTGCTGCAGTGGTTCAGTGAACATCAACCCAAGCTCGAGGAACAGCATCGCATTTACCAATTAGGCATGCTACAGTCTGCCGACTGAACATTGAATTCAATAATTTCGGAGCATGACGGGGCCCCCTTTTTATGTTTAGTTATTTTTCCTTTTTTCTTTGGTTATTTTATTTTAGGTCTTTATTTGTTTTTTTTAGGTTTTTTAGTGTGTTTAGTTTGTTTCTATTGTGCCTACCCACTGTTTCTGTTGTTTAAAAAGAAATTTTAATGTTTGTGCTTGGGATGCTTTGTGCTTTACAGTCTATTCACACCTCTCTGTACTAACGCTTTGTGTTTCAGCACACCATTGCTCCATGACCTTCTGGTCAGTTATTCTCTGTGACCTAGTCCTATTGACACCTTCTCTTTTGTTATCTCTTGCCCCACCCCCCGCTTTATTTGCTTAAAATCTTTTACATTTCTAATATTTGTCAGTTCTGATGAAGGGTCACTGACCTGAAACGTTAACTCTGCTTCTCTCTGCACAGATGCTGCCAGACCTGCTGAGTATTTCCAGTATTTCTTGTTTTTATTTCTTTTAAGGGACTACAGGAGACAGAAAATGGTAGGACTAGGAGAAGCAGGAGTAGCTGAATGCCAAGCCAAAGAACAGATATTAGAAAGAATGACCAAAAGACTGGACAAAGACTTGGATTTTAAGGAGGGCTTTAAAGGAGAAGCAGAAGGAAAAGTGATGAAGGTGTTTAGGAAGGGAATTCCATAACATGAAGGTTAGACAACTAAAGGAGACACAGTCTCCAGTAGTGGGGCAAAGAGACTGGACAATGCACAAAAGGTTAGAGCTAGAGGAAACGAGGGCTTGGGGGTGGGGGGGTGGGCGGTGTTGGGCGAGGTTTGTAGGAGGTTACAGAGACAGGCGAATACATGAAGGGATTTAAATGCAAGGATGAGGATTTTAAGTTGGAGTATTGGGGAACCCGGACTCATGAAGAATCTCTGCTTAGTGTTGAATAGAATGCTGATATTGTGACCAGTCTGGTTCAGCATGAAACAGTGGCTTGGGAAGGAGGGCAGAATCCATTGCAAAGGTACGGAGTTTGTGATGGGCCCAAGGATGATGGTTACAGCCTTCCCATGTTTAACTGGAAACAATTACAGCTTATTCAAGGCTGGGGATCCTGGCTGAATCTGGGCAGCTGGGGTCCTATTTACAGCATAGAATTCAGTTTTCATACTTTCACTTGGACTCCAACCTAATTTTGGTAGGTCCCTGGACTGCCCTTGTAAAGGCCCCTGAACAAAATGGCGGAATTAGCATAAGAACGGGGAAATAAGCGCAGAACTACAATTTCAAGGTCATTACCACCCCGTGCTTAGTCGGCAGATTGAGCTAAAATTGGTCTGAGTTTCTCGCAGGAATGCTGTGATCGCGATCCTTGGAGACCTCAGGCTCCAATTGACCAGAATGTGCCAAGCCAAATTGGACAAGCTGGGGACTCAGCTTGAGAGATTCCTGTCAGCAGACTGCACTCTATCCAATGCAATTCTTTGGCTTGTTCTCACGTGTAATAAAGCCATTGCATAACTAAACACCCAGAGGTCCAAAGCCACCTCCATCTCATGAACCCTCACTGAATAATCTCCTACCCACATAGCATTTACATGTAGCCAAAGGTTAAGACTTATAGAAGCATAACTTACAAACTCACTTTGGGAAACACTGTGATAGGATCTAGATCGGTGGTCTATTTGAGTCTTTTTTCAGAAGAGCCATGCCAAGTTAATGCTTAAAGAGCAGTAAACTAGAGAAGACAAAAATATATAACACATTGTTTTTGATTACAATAGCATCAAGAAAATGTTTATTTGTGTAACATATCATGCCAAAAAGAACATGTTTTTTGCTATTCAGTAGCAATGATATTGCAGCTTGTTATTTCTTGTTGGAAAAAGAATTGAAGAAATATGGCCAGTCTAAAGCATAAAAATGTTTTTGTTTGACTGGGGCAAGAACTGCAATTACTTTTATAATACATAAGGAAATATTCTAAAATCAAACAGAAAAAAACATTTTTGTATCATGGTTTAGTTCCTTTTCACATGCAATTATATTAATTAATTGTAAAAATGAACACATTTCTGGAATTTGAGCTAGATTGGATAAGACATCTGTTTGAATTTTATATTGTATTCATGAAAGCTTACAATTTTGGTTGACATAATGCCTAAGTATTGACTAATGTTTTATTTCCCTTCCACCACACCATTTCTAGAAGTCAATAGAAACTTCAAAGTAGTGAGAGAGGTTTCACCCTGAAGACATTTTGAATGCTATTAGCTGATCGCCCTTGATGTTGCGCAGTTTGGGTATGACGTTCAGTTATGATTTTTAACTGCTAACTTTTAGCAAAATTCCTTCGGCACTTCATGCATCCTGAGGTCTATTACAGGTTAACTGGTGTTAATGAGGCAAGTTTGCCTCACTAGGTGCTTGCAAATTTCTAGCTCCAGGTCAATTTGCAACCTTGCAAATCATGAAACCTGTAAATGGCACCATGACATGATTGCATTTTCTTTTGTTTATACTTTTGCATTGGAAAACTGAACGTGGCAGTCCATAAGCAATTTATGCAGAGAGACAGATAGATTTCTTATGGTGTTCCAAATATTTTAATTTAAGAGTAGTATATACAAAAGGCAACATTGTGAAAACAAAAGGCAAAATAACTGCTAATGCTGGAAATCTGAACTATAAATAGAAAGAGCTGGAAATACTCAGCAGGTCAGGCCTGAGGATTTTTGGAATTTTTTTGTTTATATTTATGCAAAATTATGGAAAGTGTTTGCAAATAAATGTGGTTGAAATATCATGAATATAGGAATAATTCAGCTACAGTTGTTCTCTTGGCTCACCAGGTGGAGTAAGTTACAGGGGGCTGATTGGCAGGTTGCAGCCTTATGACCACAGGAAGCCAAGACCTACAAGCAAGGAGGGGAGGGAAGAAAACTGGAGCCTAGAACAGGTCTATCTTGGGACTTAGCTGCTGGGTGCAAATGTCATCTTAATCCCTAGAGGCTGCTCTGCACACATAGAAAGCAACATCATATACTCCTGCACTGAGGTAGCAGCTAGGTGAAGTACAAGGCTATAGTTATCAGCACATCTGTCGCACACAACACCATTTGACATTCAAAAATCTGGTTGCCTGAAGTTGTATGCACGGTGTTGTTGCCAAGATTTGCGAGCATCTTTCATATGGTGGCAGGAATGCAATATTTGCGAGTTGCCTAAAAGATACAGGGTACTATAAGTAAAGACTTATTTGCAGGCTATGTAGACAGAGGAATTAATGAAGTGCCAAGATTCCTCTTCAAAGCAAGTGAAAGATCCAAGATCAAACACCAAACACCAAATGGTTAATCTGTCCCTTGCATTGCTAGTGTCTTTTTACTGTAAGAACAAAGCAGAATAGGTATATCAGGAATAAAAGAATGACTAGAGTTAGATTAGGGCCAATCAAGGAAAGTAGTGGGAAGTTGTGTGTGGAATCAGAGGAGATAGGGGAAGTGTTAAATGAATATTTTGCGTCAGTATTTACAGTAGAGAAAGAAAATGTTGTTGAGAATACTGAGATTCAGGCTACGAGGCTAGATGGGATTGAGGTTCACAAGGAGGAGGTGTTAGCAATTTTGGAAAGTGTGAAAATAGATAAGTCCCCTGGGCCAGATGGGATTTATCCTAGGATTCTCTGGGAAGCTAGGGAGGAGATTGCAGAGCCTTTGTCCTTGATCTTTATGTCGTCATTGTCGACAGGAATAGTGCCGGAAGACTGGAGGATTGCAAATGTTGTCCCCTGTTCAAGAAGGGGAGTAGAGACAGCCCTGGTAATTATAGACCTGTGAGCCTTACTTCGGTTGTGGGTAAAATGTTGGAAAAGGTTATAAGAGACAGGATTTATAATCATCTTGAAAAGAATAAGTACATTAGAGATAGTCAGCACGGTTTTGTGACGGGTAGGTCGTGCCTCACAAACCTTATTGAGTTTTTCGAGAAGGTGACCAAACAGGTGGATGAGGGTAAAGCAGTGGATGTGGTGTATATGGATTTCAGTAAGGCCTTTGATAAGGTTCCCCACGGTAGGCTATTGCAGAAAATATGGAAGTATGGGGTTGAAGGTGATTTAGAGCTTTGGATCAGAAATTGGCTAGCTGAAAGAAGACAGAGGGTGGTGGTTGATGGCAAATGTTCATCCTGGAGTTTAGTTACTAGTGGTGTACCGCAAGGATCTGTTTTGGGGCCATTGCTGTTTGTCATTTTTATAAATGACCTGGAAGAGGGTGTAGAAGGGTGGGTTAGTAAATTTGCAGATGACACTAAGGTCGGTGGAGTTGTGGATAGTGCCGAAGGATGTTGTAGGGTACAGAGAGACATAGATAGGCTGCAGAGCTGGGCTGAGAGATGGCAAATGGAGTTTAATGCGGAAAAGTGCGAGGTGATTCACTTTGGAAGGAGTAACAGGAATGCAGAGTACTGGGCTAATGGGAAGATTCTTGGTAGTGTAGATGAGCAGAGAGATCTTGGTGTCCAGGTGCATAAATCCCTGAAGGTTGCTAACCAGGTTAATAGGGCTGTCAAGAAGGCATATGGTGTGTTAGCTTTTATTAGTAGGGGGGTCGAGTTTCGGAGCCACGAGGTCATGCTGCAGCTGTACAAGACTCTGGTGAGACCGCACCTGGAGTATTGCGTGCAGTTCTGGTCACCGCATTATAGAAAGGATGTGGAAGCTATGGAAAGGGTGCAGAGGAGATTTACTAGGATGTTGCCTGGTATGGAGGGAAGGTCTTACGAGGAAAGGCTGAGGGACTTGAGGTTGTTTTCGTTGGAGAGAAGGAGGAGGAGAGGTGACTTAATAGAGACATATAAGATAATCAGAGGGTTAGATAGGGTGGATAGTGAGCGTCTTTTTCCTCGGATGGTGATGGCAAACACGAGGGGACATAGCTTCAAGTTGAGGGGTGATAGATATAGGACAGATGTGAGAGGTAGTTTCTTTACTCAGAGAGTAGTAAGGGCGTGGAATGCCCTGCCTGCAGCAGTAGTAGATTCGCCAACTTTAAGGGCATTTAAGTGGACATTGGATAGACACATGGATGAAAATGGAATAGTGTAGGTCAGATGGTTTCACAGCTCAGCGCAACATCGAGGGCCGAAGGGCCTGTACTGCGCTGTAATATTCTAATTCTAATTCAGACTGTATAAGGGGCCTGAGTTTAGAATGCAATGCTCTCAAATGTAGATGCAAGCAAGCAGAGGAGAATAGAGTGAGCATAGGTGCCTCAATCAAAATATTATATCCCATGGGTTGGCATGTATCGTAAACAGGATGGGCAGAAACACTTAGCCACGCACATATATACAGTATGAGACCAATGGCACTCATGGAAATCTGTTGATGACTTTGATCACAGTGAACTCAGGGTGGTTGTAAGTGTCATACATGCTTTGTACATTGCATTCTTGGAAGGTGGTTCTGAATCCCCTTACTTCGGCTCACTTGGTCAGCTTATTGCAGTTTTTGTGGCACTGCATAGCTGTACAAGGATCATGAAGGTGGCACTAACAGTCAAAGCCATCTCTTTCCTCTGGTCGACCTCTTCCCCAACCCAACTCAATCATAGCTTCTGAAACCAAAATCTCTAGGCTGGATTGTAAATTCTGTTCTTAGTTCCAGATACTGCAAAAATCTCACAAAAAAATCTCTGTTATTGTGATCAATTGTTAATACTGTTACTCTAAGTATTAGGACTGCTCTGATTAATGCGAACATTATCAATCTTATTTTGTATTGCATTCTTACCTCAAAGTATGTATACTCCTTGTACATTGAACTTCAGTGCTGCTATCAATTTATACAAGACTCTTTATAATGAGATGGATATGACCAATGTCTATAAAATATTTACTTACAGTTGACTGGGTATCATTTATTATTCATTGTAAAATAAGCTCAAAGAAGCTAATGCACTGCAGTTGCAAAATTATCTCAACCCTGCTGATACAATGTGCAATAACCTAAATATTTCTACATTTTGCAGTTCCAGCCTTTTCTAATTAAAATGTAATGTGGTATGAATAAATTCTCCTGCATATGTTTAGCCTGAAACCTAACCATGTTGTATTTGTGAGAAATAAGAACATGTAAACTGACAAGTGAAACACTTGGTGGTTGGAATCATACTGTGCAATATCAGTAACAAATATATTAATACATCAGTGTGAAATTCCTTTGCTATTTTAACAAGGCTGTTTATTTTCAATGGGTTATTGCTTTTTGTTTCAATGTGTGACTTTGTACAAATACTTGAATGCAATTGTTACTAATATCACAGCACAATTTTAATCTGAGCGAAGACAGATAATTCCTAAACACATCAATTTTTGCATTGTCAAATAGAAAGTGAGAAGATCTAAATTTTATATACCATTGTTTACATAAAGCACAACATGTGTGCCCACACATTTTCCATTTGTTTCATAATACTTTATTGCCATCTTATTCCCTGGGTCAGTGCAGTCAGAGACATTTTTTTGCACTGTTTACTAAGCCTTCAAATGAAATTATAATCTATTAAATTATCTGCTGGAGCTGTAAACCAGCAATATTGAGGCTGCAGCCGACAGAATACAATGCTCCAGAACAATTCCAGAATCAGTCAGCACTCCAGTGAATAGCATCGATGTCAGCATTGCCAGCTAATATTGAAGAAATATAATGTCCTGGAAAAATAAAAGTAGAGATCATTCTCTGTGTGTACACCTACTCTAAAAGATGTGTTCAACAGGGGTTGGCATCCTTCCAACTATGAAAGATGATGGACATGCACCACAAGTGCTGCATGTGAAGCTGCCAGGTGACGCTATGACTTGTTGTTTTTGACATTGGCACCTGTGCCAAGCTGCTGTAGCAACTGGTCATCGTGGTAGTGCACACCAGTCCACAGGATGCATCACCATTAACCTCTTTCGCCAACTAGTGACTCCCAAGTGCAATAGTTGACATTTAGGGCCCACATGTCACACGTGCAAGCATCCTTGAAGCGGAGCTTTGGGCATCCCATTGGTTGTCTGGCCCTAGTTACCTCACCATTCAGAAGGTCCTTGGGTATGTAACTGTCTTTCATCCTGTGGATGTGTCTAAAAGAAGTCTTCAATGACAGGTGTTCAAATTACATTACAAATTGCAGGAGAAAAACTGGTTACAATTTTTATAAAGTGCAACATGGTCCACCTCTGTTTTGTCCCGTGTATTTCTCCATTTTTCACACCTTATTCCACCATTGGCACTCACTCTTGCTTTCTCAAGCGCAAGTATTTCCAAATGTAACACTTTGATGGCTTCAGACCAGTCTTACTTAAGCTGCAGGCTGATGGCAAGAGATGTCTAAAACTAAAACTGGGATCATTTTATGCTCCTTGTACATAGACATAGATTGTAAGGAGCTAAACGCAGTTCCAATACTAGATTTATGTTTAAGTGTCAGAGCACCGTATCAGATAGAGAAGATCCACCCTTTTCTGCTGGACTATTTGCAGCAAAACCTCGAAAGCAGCGTCGTTAAGCCATTCATCAACTGTGTTTGCCTTCCACCATTTTTACCCTCCAACCCCACAATGCTCCACTATATCTGCGCTCATCTAATTCTGGCCTCTTGAGCATCCCCAATTTTAATCACTCCACCATTGTTTGCTGTGCCTTCAGTTGCCTCGCCTTAAACTCTGGAATTCCCTCCTTACGCCTCTCTACCTCATTTTCCTCCTTTAAGATGCTGCTTAAAACCTACTACTTTGACCAAGATTTTGTTCATCTGATCTAATGGGCTGAATTTTCTGAGCAAGTGGGAAGCGGGTCAGGAGACAGGATGTCTGGTAAAATAATGACAGAAGGCATCAGTATGAAAAGTCCAATGCCTTGATGCCAGTTCCAGATTTTCTGAAGGACAACCGGTATGGCGGGAGGAACAGCCTCTTCGACGTGGCAACAAGATAATTAAGCCTGTTAATCAGGCAATTGACTAAAACTTTACGGGGCAATTGGAATTTTATAAGGGGTGCACAAGGATCAAGGGGCTTCGAAGCCTCGCCAATTATATGGAGATGGTGAGGGTGTGGGAGGTCAAGGCTGGCAGCAGATGGCAGCTATTGGTACTAAGAGCCTTGTACCAAGGGGAGGGAAATCAGGATTTGGCTGGCATAGTGCCAACCTTCAAGTGGCACACCAGGGACTGTAGGAAGGTTGGGGGGCTATGGAGGGTCTGGGGCAGGGATAGGCACTGACATTGCATGGCAGACATTTGACAAAATTGACTCAGCTATGGACATGGGAGCAATTAGTCTGTATATAAAAAGTGTATAGCTGATCTAATGCCATCAAAACACAGTCCGATTTAAAACACATTTCTCCCGAAAAATAAAGTAGCTAAGCAGACAAACAAATATCAATGGAGAGCAGCACAACTGTATTCGCAATCAAAACACCCACAAGGAATCACCTTGAGAACTGTTGGATTGATGCTTGTCTACATATTGCAACTACATTAACGAGCACAAAGGACTTCAATGTAGCTGCGGTGGTCAGGTACTTTCAGAATCAAAAATATTAAAGTGAGTTGAATTTATTATTACAAGAAATGTTGGAATCACTCAGCAGGTCTGGCAGCATCTGTGGAAAGAGAAGCAGAGTCAACGTTTCGGGTCAGTGACCCTTCATCGGAACTGACAAATATTAGAAAAGTCACAGGTTATAAGCAAGTGAGGTGTGGGTGGGGCAAGAGATAATAAAAGGAGGTCCAGATTGGACCAGGCCACATAGCTGACCAAAAGGTCACGGAGCAAAGGCAAACAATATGTTAATGGTGTGTTGAAATACAAAGCATTAGTACAGATTAGAACATAGAACATAGAACATTACAGCGCAGTACAGGCCCTTCGGCCCTCGATGTTGCGCCGACCTGTGAAACCATCTGGCCTACACTATTCCATTTTCATCCATATGTCTATCCAATGACCACTTAAATGCCCTTAAAGTTGGCGAGTCTACTACTGTTGCAGGCAGGGCGTTCCACGCCCCTACTACTGTCCGTGTAAAGAAACTACCTCTGACATCTGTCCTATATCTATCACCCCTCAACTTAAAGCTATGTCCCCTCGTGTTTGCCATCACCATCCGAGGAAAAAGGCTCTCACTATCCACCCTGTCCAACCCTCTGATTATCTTATATGTCTCTATTAAGTCACCTCTTCTCCTCCTCCTTCTCTCTAACGAAAACAACCTCAAGTCTCTCAGCCTTTCCTCGTAAGACCTTCCCTCCATACCAGGCAACATCCTAGTAAATCTCCTCTGCACCCTTTCCAAAGCTTCCACATCCTTCCTATAATGCGGTGACCAGAACTGCACGCAATACTCCAGGTGCGGCCGCACCAGAGTTCTGTACAGCTGCAGCATGACCTCGTGGCTCCTAAACTCGATCCCCCTACTAATAAAAGCTAACACACCATATGCCTTCTTAACAGCTCTATTAACTTGGGTGGCAACTTTCCGGGATTTATGTACCTGGACACCAAGATCTCTCTGCTCATCTACACTACCAAGAATCTTCCCATTAGCCCAGTACTCTGCAAACCTGTTACTCCTTCCGAAGTGAATCACCTCACACTATTCCACATTAAACTCCATTTGCCATCTCAGGCTGCAGAGCTGGGCTATCTATGTCCCTCTGTAACCTACAACATCCTTCGGCACTATCCACAACTCCACCGACCTTAGTGTCATCCGCAAATTTACTAACCCACCCTTCTACACCCTCATCCAGGTCATTTATAAAAATGACAAACAGCAGTGGCCCCAAAACAGATCCTTGCGGTACACTAGAAACTATACTCCGGGATGAACATTTACCATCAACCACCACCCTCTGTCTTCTTTCAGCTAGCCAATTTCTGATCCAAAGCACTAATTCACCTTCAATCCCATACTTCTGTATTTTGTGCAATAGCCTACCGTGGGGAACTTTATCAAACGCCTTACTGAAATCCATATAGACCACATCCATGGCTTTACCCTCATCCACCTGTTTGGTCACCTTGTCAAAAAACTCAATAAGGTTTGTGAGGCACGACCTACCCTTCACAAAACCGTGCTGACTATCTCTAATGAACTTATTCTTTTCAAGATGATTATAAATCCTATCTCTTATAACCTTTTCCAACATTTTACCCACAACCGAAGTAAGGCTCACAGGTCTATAATTACCAGGGCTGTCTCTACTCCCCTTCTTGAACAAGGGGACAACATTTGCTATCCTCCAGTCTTCCGGCACTATCCCTGTCGACAATGACGACATAAAAATCAAGGACAAAGGCTCTGCAATCTCCTCCCTGGCTTCCCAGAGAATCCTAGGATAAATCCCATCTGGCCCAGGGGACTTATCTATTTTCACACTTTCCAAAATTGATAACACCTCCTCCTTGTGAACGTCAATCCCATCTAGCCTAGTAGTCTGTATCTCAGTATTCTCCTCGACAACATTTTCTATCTCCACTGTAAATACTGACGAAAAATATTCATTTAACACTTCCCCGATCTCCTCCGATTCCACACACAACTTCCCACTACTATCCTTGATTGGCCCTAACCTATCTCTAGTCATTCTTTTATTCCTGATATACCTATAGAAAGCCTTAGGGTTTTCTTTGATCCTATCCGCCAATGACTTCTCGTGTCCTCTCCTTGCTCTTCTTATCTCTCCCTTTAGATCCTTCCTGGCTAGCTTGTAACTCTCAAGCGCCCTAACTGAGCCTTCACGTCTCATCCTAACATAAGCCTTCTTCTTCCTCTTGACAAGCTCTTCCACTTCTTTAGTAAACCACGGCTCCCTCGCTCGACAACTTCCTCCCTGCCTGACAGGTACATACTTATCAAGGACACGCAGTAGCTGCTCCTTGAATAAGCTCCACATTTCAATTGTGCCCATCCCCTGCAGTTTCCTTCCCCATCCTACACATCCTAAATCTTGCCTAATCGCATCATAATTTCCTTTCCCCCAGCTATAATTCTTGCCCTGCTGTATATGCCTGTCCCTGCCCATTGCTAAGGTAAACCTAACCGAATTGTGATCACTATCACCAAAGTGCTCACCAACTTCTAAATCTAACACCTGGCCGGGTTCATTACCCAGTACCAAATCCAATGTGGCATCGCCCCTGGTTGGCCTGTCTACATACTGTGTCAGAAAACCCTCCTGCAAACACTGGACAAAAACAGACCCATCTAAAGTACTCGAACTATAGTATTTCCAGTCAATATTTGGAAAGTTAAAGTCCCCCATAACCACTACCCTGTTACTCTCGCTCCTGTCAAGAATCATCTTTGCTATCCTTTCCTCTACATCTCTGGAACTATTTGGAGGTCTATAGAAAACTCCCAACAGGGTGACCTCTCCTCTCCTGTTTCTAACCTCGGCCCAGACTACCTCAGTAGACGAGTCCTCAAACGTCCTTTCTGCCGCTGTAATACTTTCCTTGATTAACAATGCCACACCCCCCCCTCTTTAACCATCTTCTCTGTTCTTAGTGAAACATCTAAATCCCGGAACCCGCAACATCCATTCCTGTCCCTGCTCTACCCATGTCTCTGAAATGGCCACAACATCGAGATCCCAGGTACCAACCCATGCTGCAAGCTCACCCACCTTATTCCAGATGCTCCTGGCGTTGAAGTAGACACATTTTAAACCAAGTTCTTGCTTGCCAGTGCCCTCTTGTGTCCTTATAACCTTATCCCTGACCTCACTACTATCAACATCCTGCACACTGGAACTACAATTTAGGCTCCCATCACCCTGCTGAATTAGTTTAAACCCCACCGAAGAGCACTCGCAAATCTCCCCCCCCAGGATATTGGTACCCCTCTGGTTCAGGTGAAGACCATCCTGTTTGTAGAGGTCCCACCTACCCCAGAAAGAGCCCCATTTATCCAGGAAACCAAAACCCTCCCTCCTACACCATCCCTGCAGCCACGTGTTCAACTCCTCTCTCTCCCTATTCCTCACTTCGCTAGCACGTGGCACGGGCAACAACCCAGAGATAACAACTCTGTTTGTTCTCGCTCTAAGCTTCCACCCTAGCTCCCTGAATTTCTGCCTTAAATCCCCATCTGTCTTCCTACCTATGTCGTTGGGGCCTATGTGTACCACGACTTGGGGCTGCTCCCCCTCTCCCTTGAGGATCCCAAAAACACGATCCGAGACATCACGCACCCTGGCACCTGGGAGGCAACACACCAACCGTGAGTCTCTGTCGTTC
The DNA here is from genome assembly GCF_036365525.1 of Heterodontus francisci. NCBI lineage: Eukaryota > Metazoa > Chordata > Chondrichthyes > Heterodontiformes > Heterodontidae > Heterodontus > Heterodontus francisci. Next base: position 36,771,846 of record NC_090397.1, read on the forward strand.
CCACAAAACCTCCTATCTGTTCCCCTAACGATGGAGTCCCCAATGACTAATGCTCTGCTCCTCTTACCCCTTCCCTTCTGAGCAACAGGGACAGACTCTGCGCCAGAGACCTGTATCCCATTGCCTACCCCTGGTAAGTCGTCTCCCCCAACAGTATCCAAAATGGTATACCTGTTGTTGAGGGAAACGGCCACAGGGGATCCCTGCACTGCCTGCTGGTTCCCTCTCCTTCCCCTGACGGTAACCCATCTACCTTCTTTTACCTGAGGTGTGACTGCCTCCCGATAACTCCTCTCAATAATCCCCTCCGCCTCCCGAATGATCCGAAGTTCCTATACACTGAATATTGAACAGCAGCAAGTGCAAGCCTGAAAAAAAAAGTGGGTAAGCAAACTGAACAAAGACGAAATGAAATAAATTCAAAAAAGATGATTGTAAAAAATGTTAAAAAGAATGTTAAAAAAAGGAAGAAAAAATAACTAGAAATTTAAGTAAAATGGGGGGCTGTCATGCTCTGAAATTATTGAACTCAATGTTCAGTCCGGCAGGCTGTAGTGTGGCTAATCGGTAAATGAGATGCTGTTCCTCGAGCTTGCATTGATGTTCACTGGAACACTGCAGCAATCCCAGGACAGAGATGTGAGCATGAGAGCGGTGGGGGCGTGGGGAGTGTTGAAATGGCAAGCAACCAGAAGCTCAGGGTCCTGCTTGCGGACTGAGTGGAGATGTTCCGCAAAGCAGTCACCCAGTCTGCGCTTAGTCTCCCAATGTAGAGGAGACCACACTGTGAGCAGCGAATACAGTATACTACATTGAAAGAAGTACAAGTAAATCGCTGCTTCACCTGAAAGGAGTGTTTGGGGCCTGGGATAGTGAGGAGAGAGGAGGTAAATGGGCAGGTATTACACCTCCTGCGATTACAGGGGAAGGTGCCCTGGGACAGGGACGAGGTGGTGGGGGTAATGGAGGAGTGGACCAGGGCGTCGCGGAGGGAACGATCCCTTCGGAATGCTGACAGGGGAAGGGAGGGGAAGATGCGACTGGTAGTGGCATCACGCTGGAGGTGGCGGAAATGGCGGAGGATGATCCTTTGGATATGGAGGCTGGTGGGATGAAAAGTGAGGACAAGGGGAACCCTGTCACGGTTCTGGGAGGGAGGGGAAGGGGTGAAGGTAGAGGTGCGGGGAATGGGTCGGACACGGTTGAGGGCCCTGTCAACCACAGTGGGGGGAAATCCTCGGTTGAGGAAAAAGGAGGTCATATCAGAAGCACCGTCATGGAAGGTAGCATCATCAGAGCAGATGCGTCGGAGACGGAGAAACTGGGAGAATGGAATGGAGTCCTAACAGGAGGTAGGGTGTGAAGAAGTGTAGTCGAGATAGCTGTGGGAGTCGGTGGGCTTATAATGGATATTAGTAGACAACCTATCCCCAGAGATGGAGACAGAGAAGTCGAGGAAGGGAAGGGAAGTGTCAGAGATGGACCATGTAAAGGTGAGAGAAGGGTGAAAATTGGAAGCAAAGTTGATAAAGTTTTCCAGTTCGGGGCGGGAGCAGGAAACGGCACCGATACAGTCATCAATGTACCGGAAAAAGAGTTGGGGGAGGGGGCCTGAGTAGGACTGGAACAAAGAATGCTCGACATATCCCACAAAAAGACAGGCATAACTAGGACCCATGCGGGTACCCATAGCGACACCTTTTACTTGAAGGAAGTGCATGGAGTTGACGGAGAAGTTGTTCAATCTGAGAACAAGTTCAGCCAGGCGGAGGTGGGTGGTGGTGGATGGGGACTGGTTGGGCCTCTGTTCCAGGAAGAAGCGGAGAGGCCTCAAACCATCCTGGTGGGGGATGGAGGTGTAGAGCGATTGGACGTCCATAGTGAAGGGGAGGCGGTTGGGACCAGGAAACTGGAAATTGTCAAAATGACGTAGGCGTCAGAAGAGTCACAGATGTAGGTGGGAAGAGACTGGACCAGCGGAGAAAAGATAGAGTCTAGATAGGAAGAAATAAGTTCAGTGGGGCAGGAGCAGGCTGACACAATGGGTCTGCCGGGACAGTCCCGTTTGTGGATTTTGGGAAGGCGGTAGAAGCGGGCTGTCCGGGGTTGTGGGACTATGAGGTTGGAAGCTGTAGAGGGAAGATCTCCATAGGAGATGAGGTCAGTGACAGTCCTTTGGACGGTGCCTTGATGTTCGGTGGTGGGGTCATGGTCCAGAGGGAGGTAGGAAGAAGTGTCCGTGAGTTGGCGTTGAGCTTCTGCAAGGTAGAGGTCGGTACGCCATACGACAACAGCACCACCCTTGTCTGCAGGTTTGATGACCATGTCGGGGTTAGACCTGAGAGAACGGAGTGCCTCAAGTTCAGAGGGGGACAGGTTAGAGTAAGTGAGGGGGGGGCAGAGAAATTGAGACAACCAATGTCTCGCCGACAGTTTTCAATGAAGAGATCAAGAGCAGGTAAGAGGCCAGGGGGAGGGGTCCAGGTCGAGGGAGAATGCTGGAGGCGGGTGAATGGGTCTGCTGGTCGGGGGGAGGACTCCTGGTCAAAGAAGTGAGCCGGAGGCGGAGGCGACGGAAGAAGAGCTCAACGTCATGCCGAGCGCGAAATTCATTGAGGTGGGGGCGTAATTGAGGTGGGGTTTTGCTTACCCACAGTTTTTCTTCAGGTTTGCACTTGCTGCTGTTCAATATTCAGTGTATTTACACCTAATCTGTACTAATTCTTTGTCTTTCAACACACCATTAACATATTGTTTGCCTTTGCTCTGTGACCTTTTGGTCAAATATGTGGCCTGGTCCAATCTAGACCTCCTTTGTTATCTCTTGCCCCACCCCGACCTCACTTGCATATAACCTGCGACTTTTCTAATATTTGTCAGTTCCGATGAAGGGTCACTGACCCGAAACGTTGACTCTGCTTCTCTTTCCACAGATGCTGCCAGACCTGCTGAGTGATTCCAGTATTTCTTGTTATTGTTTCAGATTTCCAGCATCCGCAGTATTTTGCTTGAATTTATTATTAGCTTGCTAGCTAACTAGGAAAGCTAGCTAATCACTTTTTCCAGTGCGAAAAATTATTTGCTATTTTTCCAGTTGAATGACATAAAGCTACTTCTCAGTCCTAGTTTTTATCGTGTGATGGTTTCGCTGGCTAGCTACATGCTAATGCAATGTTAGCACATGGTGTAGTTATCTCTATTCTGTCAACAATTCACATTGGCATTGCATACCGCTTTGTTTGCTAGCTAATACAGTTGTGCAGATGGATGCAAGAAAGAACTTGCATTAATGTAGCACCTTTCACGAACCTACGACTGAATTCAGGATGGATCCTGGGTGCAGTCCCAATTCCAGATTCCACCTCTCCCCAGCTGATAAACTGCTTGAGAGACTCACTATCCCAGAGTCTGCTTCAAAGGAAAGAGTGCCACCGACTTGGACAAGTGGCTCTCTAAAATGAGATTTGACAGTTTAGTGCTAATTCGGGCCACTTAGATTCTGTGCTTCAAACCAGGAAGTGTCTCTCTCCCCGGAACTGAAGGAATCCAGGGGGAAATACAAATGGGTGTTGGTGCTGAGATCTCTGTTTGAGCTGTAAGGAGTCACTCCTGTCTCTGAATTTTAAAGCATTAAAAATAATTTGAAAATCTATACTGAATCATTTTCTCCTTTCATTGGTGTACACTAACCAGTTTCTTTATAAATTAAATAATTTTTCATTGGATATGTAGAGATGTTTAAAATGTGCTCACTGGTGCCTGTGTAATTCAGAGATGCTTAATGAGGCTCATTATTTCCATCTGGGGGTGGGGGTGGCATCGAGTGAAATGACTTTTCCACCAGGGTTAAAGTTACATCAAGCACAAACTGAGTTTACTCAATCGTTTATACTGGTTCAGCTGATTTCACCCAAAACTAATAAAACTAGTGGAAAACCAGCCCCCCTTAGAGTTAACTTAGTGACTCATTCTGCAAATAAACTTCTGGTATAAACTCTGGCTTTATGTACAAAAGAGCAATTTATTATATTGTAGAAAAATATTGCAATAGAATTAAACAATATCCATAATTGATGCACGATTTAGAATTGCTTCAACAGGAAAAGTTTGACTCCCAAAATCCATTCCCTTATCTGAAAACAAAGGCCTATCCCAGACTAACCTCTTCACAAAAGTTTTACCTGTGCTCATGATTCGCTCAGACTTGCTGAGGCCCTCGAAATATCTGTGTTCCTGGTTCCCGGGTTGTGATGTAGCTCATGGCCTGGAGTCGGGTTGTCTGGATCTTCAGCTGGTCCTGATTCTATGTATTGTTACCACTACTAGCCTCTGCCAGTGTGTGAACAGTGCAAAGTGACTCCAGGTCTCGTCTCCGTTTTATGTTCTGGGACCAATCCCGATGCCCCAATGATCCCGGTCCCTTACTTTCGCTCCAGGTAATTTTAAATGTCTTGCTCCAAGCCTTGAATAAATTTTAAAACACAAGTTTAAAGGCTTGTACCAAGACACTTAAAATTACCACGGACATCAATTTTTTTTTTTACCACAGGCACTGGTGACCGTATATGGACACATTGCTGAGCCCTGGTCTGGGGTAAGGCGGCCTTGCAACCTCTGTGCAGAGAGCTGCCATGGGCCTGCTCCAGTCAGGCTTCAGGACCTCCAATGAGGATGAACATCAGAGTGGGAGGCAGCAGCAAACTGTGGGCTACCAAGAGTCTCACCCTTGGGAGGGGGATGCAGGAGGAGCACACAGAAGGGCACACCACCAGCCTCCTATTTGCAGAAGGGCCTACCCACCAGGCTCACGTACTTGCAGATGTTGGAGCAGCAGTGTCACTGAAAACTCTGCTTCTCCAGGGAGTCTGTTACAAAGCTGTGCACCATGATGGAAGACAAGCTCAGGCCCATGAGAAGTGGTGGGCACTCTATGCCAGTGGTGCCAAAGATCACTGATATTGAATTTCTATGCCTCAGGATAATTCCAGGGATACTCTGGAGATATGTGTGGCGTCTCCCAGTCCGCGGCTCATTGATGCATCAAGTTGGTCACCAATGGCATGTTCAGGAGGGCCTGAAGATTGTCTTCTTTGAAACTGATCTGGACAGTAGGCTGAGAGGGCTGTAGGATTTGGGGCCATCGCTGGTTTCTCCCAGGTGCAGGTTGTAATCTACTGCACACATGTGGCTATCGAGACACCCACAGAACAGCCAGCAGCCTTCATGAACAAAGAAGGGCTTCCATTCCATCAATGTCCAAGTGGTCCGTGACCACCGCAGACAGATCCTTCAAGTGTGTGCTCGATTCCCAGTAAGCAGCCACAACGCCTTCATTCTTCACCAGTCGCAGGTGCCAGACTTCTTCAAACCTCCTCCACTCTGTTCAAGGATGGCTACTAGGTGACACGAGCTGAACATGTGGCTAATGATACCTGGGAGGAGGCCAAGAACTGAAGCAGAGAAGGACAATACATGCCTCAGGTCAACTAGGGCGATCACCGAGCAGGCCATAGGGTTTTTGAAGATGCAGTTCAAGTGCCTGGATAGATCTGGTGGAGCCCTTCAGTACTGCACTGACAGGGTCTCCCGTATCATCATGGTGTGCTGTGCTTTACACAACCAGGCACTTCAGGAGGGAGGCTTTGGCCACTGAGGAGGATCATGGGCATGCTCCTCCTCTGAAGACGACAAGCTGGAGGAAGATGATGAGTAGGCGCCAGATGAGGAGGCACCTCAACGACCACTATCAAGTAGAGAGGCAAGACATACAAGGGAGGATCTTATACAGAAATGTTTTGGTTGAAATCGCTTGTATGACCCAAGAAATCCAATAAAGTGCCAGGTTTCTGCAGTCCTGCTGCCGAATGCTTCATTGTCCTCAAAGTGTGCCTGCACACAGCAGGACATGACACAGCAGCATGTGGATAGCATCAATGTCATGCAATGTGGTCCTTTCCAGAATTCCCTTTGAAGGAGACAGGGTGCCCTTGAAGGCCAGAAAGCTTGTGATAAGTCGAGGCCTAATACTTGCTGTGCCACATTCGATTTTTATTTGGGGCCATTCAAAACTGAACATCTCCTTTACAATACAAAACAATCACCCCTGAACCCTGAGTGCTGCTAGGTGCTCTGCTTAAATCTTTTACGGGTGCTCCTACAAAGTGCTCTCCCTACACTGTCAGCTGAGGCTGCTGATCCAGCTGCCTGTTTGTCTTCGATGACCTTGGCGGCCATCCTCTGGATGCCTGAGGTCGGGAGTGCCCCAGTATACTGAGGACCTCCTGCATTGATGCAGGGGTCTCCTCCGCCATCAGTGCCATGTGAGGCTCAAGTGTCACTGCCAGAGAAGCTGAGGAGGCGGTGGCCATTCCAGAAGCACCCAGATGCAGTGTTTTACTTCTCCTCCCTTTGAAGTTACGCTTGGACCTCCCTGCTCACCTGAGACTCTCAAAGACATGGCAGCAAATCCAGATGCCTCTCCCCCCTCTTGCCCATCCATTACACCACGGACTGAATAGAGGTGGCAATGACATGCAGGTCCTAGTGCATCTCCTGCATCTACTAAGTGACCTGCTGCATCTGGCTCTCAGTCAGAGTCACTAAGCTCTGAATGGAGGAAGCCAAGCTGGTGCATGCCAGAGGCAAAGCCCCACTCATGGACTAGATGGCCTCCTCCACTGTTTGTGCCAGGGTGCACATAGCCTCAGGCAGCTCCACCAGTTGTCCCCTGACCTCATGCTGCAGATCCAGCAGCTGGCACCTTGTGGATGAGGCATGTCACCAACCTCAGGCTTAGCATCACCCTGGCTTCCCACAGTACTCCGAGTGTCAGTGTCCTGGGCTGTTACAGCCTCCATCAGCAGCTCTGGCGCTTGTGTGCTGTGCTCACTAGGTTGTGAACCCACATCTAAACATGTGAGCATGCCCACTGAGGAGACAGTATCTGCGCTGGTGGAAGGTGTGGGGAAATGGTATGACAGTACACCCTCTGAGGTCCCCTCCTCCTCCTTGCCAGCAGTGGACGGTTGTCCCCTGGTCACGGCGGGTGGAGGCTCTAGACTTTGATCTGTATGAGAAAATAGAGCAATTAGTGGGTTACAGGAATGACAATGTGCTCTTGAGACTGGCCCCGTTGTGATGCTGGGTAGACAGAGGAGCATCATTGCTCCTCTAATTCAGAGACGATTTCCTACCGGGCCTTGGGCCACTCAATCTCCCTACGCCTAACTGCTATCTCCACATCAGTGATGGAACAGCCTCCCTGTTGCCCTCCAATCTCCAAGGCCACCTCCTCCATCGGCATCAGGACCTGCAGAAAGGGGACACCCAACGCCACTCGTCTTTGCCTTTTCTCTGGAGTTATGTGCATTTTTTCCTGCAAGCACAGAGAAGAGCATCGTTAGACGCCCAGTGTAGATAAGCATAAAGCCTGAGCAGGTGGCAGCATGCCTAGACATGATAGAGGCACCGGCATGCCCCCTGCAAGCTGCCACTCAGCAGCCACAGCACAGTTGTCAGCTGTGTCTGACTGGGGCACTTCACAGCAGGACTGCCATGCCTCTGACAGCCAATGCTGCTGCCTGGGCATTGACAGTGCCTGAATGGGTAAACCCTTGTTAGCAATCTCACTTGTACCCCTTAACACTTGTAAGGCTGAAGAGTTTGTACTGTGTTCTGCACTCACCTTGGCAGAACACAGGACGTCATTCATCCTCTTCCAGCACTGACCGGTCTCCTCCTGGTCCAGGGGAAGAGGACACCCCAACCCATGCCTGCACAACCTGGAGGAGAACCTGCAGGAAGACATCACTAAACCATGGGGCCACCCTGAGATGCTGCTCGACTATCCTTAGTGCTACTGCTGTGGCTGGAACCTCTTGCTTGCCTCTCCAGTTGTTATTTAATCCTTTCAGAAAGTGTTGGCAGCCCTTAAAAGATGGCCCCAGTACTACCCGCAAATGCTGCTGGGGATGTCGGCTGTTGAATCTGCCAGCAGTTAATTGGCCGGCGCTGACAATTTAATTCACCCTGCAGTTTCCCACCCCCCCCCCCCCACCGACAACGAAGGCCTCCCAGTTCCGGCCGCGACATCGGGACCCGGGGCAGGAGTGAAAAATTCAGCCCATTATCTCCTTATGTGACTTGGTGTCCTATTTTATTTTATTATGCTCCTGTGAAGCGCCTTGGGATATTTTATTATGTTTAATGATTCTATATAAATACAAGTTGTCGCTGTCTTCAACTGTAGAACAGCTTTTTAAAGGCAGACAACAAAAGCTCTTTAAGCTGGATAACCCATTGCCACATCCCATGGTATTTCAATGAGCTCTGATCCAGCAGGACCTATTCTTTATTATAACAAGCTGACTTCACATTATAGCACATTATAAAGTCAGCAGGGAGCACTGCCAGTGCAAGCAGCATCTCAATGTTACCTCACCATAACCACATTATCTGCCTTTGTATCTAAAGGATCTTGGGTTCTTCAATCTGAAATCTTAAAGTCCATTGATGGAAAATTTCAGCCAAAATATTCAGCTGCCATTTCCTTTCTGATATTAAATAGCCGGCATATTTCCAGCAGCTTCTGTTCCCATTTCAAATTTCTAACGTTGACAATTATTGAAAGAGAAAGGTGGAAAGATAGTTAGCATTGAACAATGGGGTGAAAATAACACTTAAAAACTGCAGATAGCAACAAAACAATGTAACTAGAAAAACAATAAGTGAAAATTTTAGTCAGAACTAGGCTGACAGCAGTTCAATTTTTGTTTACCATTAAAACTTTACTATATTACCTGACAGTTATTTCTAACAAGTAGCGCATTTAATAAAAACAGTAATTGCTGGTTTCCTCAATATTTGTGGAGAGAACAGGCAAGTTAACATTTTGGTTGTGAACCCTTCTTCAATATAAATGTATTTAACTGTTCAGTTGTAACCTTCATGCAATGGGTTCAGATTGGTTTAACTTTGTCCAAATTTCAGTTGGTTCATTTACTATTACCTCATTACTTACTAATGAACAAAACCATCTGCAACTATATTAATCTTTAAAAGAAGCTGTTAAGTAAAATTTTCTTGGGAGAACAATAATTCAAACTATTAATAACTGTATTAAGTGATCATCAATGATTTCAACTCTGATGAGATGCTTTCTAATTTTCCTTACTTCTATGTTTATCAAAATATATTGGTCGTTAAAAGTCAGGACAAAATCACTTAATAGCATATGTGCTTACGTACAAACTGTCATATTTCCAATCAATATTAGGAATAATTTACTACTTTATTGGATTCAGGAAATGTTAAATTTTTTAAATTAAAAAGTCAGTAAATTAGGCATCTAAAATGTGTTTGTTGTGGTATAAATATTACAAAAGGTTGTGCTTTAATTAGAAATCCATTAATCATACCGAATTTTACAGAAAATACATTACAGTTACAAAGAAGTAGGAGTGGGACATTCAGCCCTTCAGTAAAGATATCTTTTCAGGTACATCATCAGCACCAGCCATTAACATGCTGTATATTCCTCCCTTTAAAAAAAAAACTTGTTTAAAGAAATAGCAATCTTATTGTATAAAAAAAATTTCCATGTGTTCCTAACTTATAACACACGACAGCCCTCTTCAAGGACATCCAACAATTTTTTTTGAACAAGCACCTCGCTTAGTAAAACAATCTAACAACTGATGACTTGCGTCAACCCATTTTATTTTGGAAATTTCTTTCTAACATTTCTTTTATACTGGCGAGATCAATCCTCAATCTCTTTTCTCTGACACGTTTTGTCGAATGAACATTGTCCCAGAGCGAATGGTTATCTATGTAGCATTCTATAGGAAAACTCTTCTCCAATTGCCCCTTATACAAGAGTTCCTTTAAAATACTCGATAAATACATACCCATATCTATCGCTTCTATCAATGCAAGTGTCTCAGCAGCTAAGGTGCTTTTAACTATCCCCTTTATTTTCTTTGACTCCAAGGCTAATGGGCAACATTTATCATTTCTTCCCACCAAAAATATAATGAACTCTGCTGCACTCGAATAACCACCGGGAAGATTAGCGTGTGAAGCGTCACTAAAAACTACCAATTTCATCTCTTCTGGGTCACCCAATGCTGGAAATTTGAGTGTGCATTTATCAAAACTCTTCAATGTCTCATTTGCTTTCAGCACTTCCCCCAACAGCAGCATGTTTCAGCATGGTGCTCAATTCTAATACATCACAGCAAGCATCCAGCCTAGGTCATGTGCACAGCCAGTTCAACTGCCAAATTAAGATCTTTAACTTGTCTACTTCTTCCTTGGTTGCAGAGTCTTCCTTTTGTGAGGATCTGGACCAATGTATTGGGGTACAATTAGCATTCCCTCAGTAAGACTGTTGATTTAGGGTTACCCCCAACTTAGTCTGCCTAATATTCAATCCTATAGATTTAAAAGCTCCAGAAGCCTGACTTCCAATTTTAAATTCCTGCAGAACTTTATCTGCCACAAATTTCTCAAATGCCTCAGATCTTCCCCACAGAAAATCATCCACGTGCATCAAGAAAACGCCTGTTTGTTTTTCTTCATAATATCATTAAAACATTGCCGGATCCACCTTTAGTTGAATACAACCAGCTTTTAGTAGGACGGACCCAACTGAAAAATACCACACTCTGGATGCATCATTTAGCCCATAAACACACTTGTTTAGCTTCCAGAATTTCCCTTCCATATCTCCAGCTTCTTTTTGTGGCTTTAAAAATACTTGCCTTTTAAATCTCTCCCCTTGCAAAAATGCTGCTTTGATGTCAATGGACCTAAATTCCCACGAGTTTGTCGCTAAAAGGGTTAGGAAAATCCTCAGACTTACTTTTCCTGCTGTTGGGGAGTCCACTCTAACTTCCTGGTCGCCTAGTCGTTCCTCAAATCCCCGAGCCTCAAGTCTGGCCTTCGCTTTATATGGACCATCGGGAAGTTCTTTTTCTGTACAGATACATCTATGGGACAATGCTGGTTGTCCTCTATCTGGCACCTCCATGTATATACCAAACTCTCGCCAACTGTCAAGCTCTTTACGCTTGGCATTTTTTATCGATCTACCATTGAACCTGTTGCAGCCACTAGAGCTACTCTGTTGCAAGGGCTCCTACTTCTTGTGGTGCCCCTCACCTGCTCTCTGGTCCTTGCTCTAGTAAAACCACGTCCCCTACTAGAGTTCCTATTGCTTTCTGGACTACTACTACTCGACCTGTCCCTCCTACAACAAGACTTCCTTTCACAAGTTTGTAACTTTTTCCTTGGACTATGATGATCTTCAGGCCCACTGTCTGAACTTATGCTACATTTTCTGGCCTTCCATATTTTCACTTCCTTCTGCCAATCTATAGGTCTGATATCCTATCCCATGTCCTTCATATTCAGCCAATGTTTGTATTTCCCTGTGGCTTTTCCTGCCCTTCCTATAATGATGGCTTCCCTTCATTCCTTAGTCCCTTCTGGCATATATGTCACTCTCGTCCCAACTTTCAGTAGCTGACCTTTGAGATAAATGGCCTTATCTGGATCTTCACTATCACATGGCTCACTCTCAGTCAGCCCATTATCTACCACAATCTGTTGCTCGCAAAGGTCTGACATATGTGCATGCAAAGTACATGGTGCATCATGGGTGTCCCTCATTTGTTCAGATTCTGTCAATGTATAATCAGTGCCAATAAGCCGCGAGGAATGTATTATAATGGTTTGGTTGCCATGTTGCAAAATCACCATTTTGCCATCAGTGCCTATAACTTTTCCTGGGCCTCGCCATTCTTTCTGCCCTTCTCTTTTGTAATACACCATGTCCCTGGTATTAAAATATTTTCTGATGGCCTGATCTGATACCTCAAAGCTCTCCTGATTTTTTCTGAAACCTCCACCTTAATAAATGCTCTTCTCCCTGCCTGCATGGCATTCAAATGTTCGGCAAAAATTAAACTAATTGTAGCTTCTCTAAAGCCGGGGGATGATTAGATTAGATTAGAGATACAGCACTGAAACAGGCCCTTCAGCCCACCGAGTCTGTGCCGAACATCAACCACCCATTTATACTAATCCTACACTAATCCCATATTCCTACCAAACATCCCCACCTGTCCCTATATTTCCCTACCACCTACCTATACTAGTGACAATTTATAATGGCCAATTTACCTATCAACCTGCAAGTCTTTTGGCCAAAGATATTTTTGGATTCCTGCCATAAATTAGTTGATATGGGCTGTAGCCCCCAATTATCTGAAACGTGTTTTTCACACGTACTGCCCACCCCAGAGCAGTAGTCAATTTACAATTCGGCTGGTCTGCGAACATTTTTCGGAGCATTTCGACAATCACGGCATGATTTCTCACAAATCCCGTTACTAAAAGGACTTCCTGCTGCCGTGTGAATTGCTACAATATTCATATTTTCACACATACTCCTGAACTCATCATTGGCAAATTCTCTTCCATCAGTTAGAAACCTAGCCAGTGCTCCAAGTTCTGTTCTTATCCACAGTTCCATTACTTTGTCCACTATAACTTTTTTTCTTCATTATAAATTACCGTCGACAGACTGAATCTAGTCGCCACATCTAAAAAGTCTAGATTAAAAATGTTTTTTTCTTTATGCCATACCTTCCAGTCCATCCCTACGGTTTCATTAAAATCCCTTGCTAATGGGAGACTCGCTATGCCCTGCGATGGTGTCCTCCTGTATTTTTTTGTTTAAAACAGATATCACATTTTCCATTGATATCTTTGAGAAGTTTAGTGTAGTCATCATCTATTACCCCTGCATCTTTCAACAGAATCTTCAACCTATGACAAGGTGGATGTACAAACTGTTGATGTAGTTTTGAAATAATTTGCCTTTGCTCCTTTAAATCCCTACGCCCGGATGCCATTAATACGTCTTTAACATCTTGCTTAGAGATGTTAGGTCTCGCTAAAGGAATACAATAATGCCCCGACTGTGTAAACCGCAAAGCTACAGATTTCCAAAGACAATCGCCTTATCGTGTTCCATATCCAATTTCATCTGAGCCTTTTTTTTTTAAAAATAGACAGTTTACTTAACAGCAAAGGTATATCACTAGATACTACATCCGTATGAATAAAAAATTGTTTACCCCCTGCTATTTTACATGGAATTACCACTCTTTTTAGTGATTTCAACATGTTGTCATCCCCAAACCTGAAATAGGTAGAACTGTCGTATTCTTTGGCCTTACTTCTGTATTCTTTACTTAAAGAATCCATGTAACACCTTAACCAGTCCACTCCACAGACTGTGGACACACACCCACTGCCCATTACGGCACAATTGAACAAATCTGCGATTAGGACACTCATTATCGGACTGAAGCTTCTTGTGACCAGTAAAATTCTTTGATTGATCAGTAGCTTCATCCTTGCCTTCTGAACCTTCCACATCATGTGTCATCTCAAAAACCCTGTTATTCCATTTTGGACAATGCAACGCATAGTGGTACTTTGAGTCACATCAGAAACACCTGTCGACCACCCCTTAGTTATTCCTGGGGTTCGTCCTTCTGCCATAATTACCCAATTCCTGCCATCTGTTATAGCTGCCAAAAGGGCCTCTATACTCATTCATTTTGCATGTCTTTCTCCTTTCGTATGGACGTCTCGGCCCCATACTTGAACGGCCTCAAAATGCTGCTAGTATTGTAGCCTCCACCTTTGGTCTCACCGCTGAAGAGCCCATCTATGCCATGAAAGTGGCCAGAAAGGAATGTTTTCCCAAAAACTTTTTTAGGACGTCAGACATCTGATCAAACAGCATATCTTTTTCATTGAATCTAACTCCAGTTAATACCAAGAGCCTATCCATGTTCAATTTCCTAGCACAATCCAACAATTTGAAAGAAAGTACTGATCTAGGAATTTCCAAGCAGAATCACTGCAACCTTGCATATAGTCAGTTAAACTTCATAATATATTCTTCTATGGAAGAATCATCCATTTTTATAAATTTATCAAAGTCCAATCACACCTCACCTTTCATATACATTTTATCCATATATTTCAAGAGTTTGTCCAAACTTTCCTCAACATCCAAATGATAAGCCTTAAGTTCAGAGAACACTTTGCCCAGATATTGCTTCTGGTAGGAAGTGCAATTGCAAGGGTCATTCCTTACTTCCATTTAGGTAAAGATGTAACTCGTGTCCATATATCAATTTAGTTCTTCCATTGATCGTAAGGTTCAGCTTCACAAAACAGCAGTGGAAAATCATATCCTGACACCTTACACTTGGTTTCAATCATCTTTCTTCATAAAAAAAACTTCAAATGCAGCTTTGCCAACAACAAAAAACTCCAATTCTAATCACCTGTTTGAAAACAAATCTTAGTCTCCAATCTTCACTGTCAGGCAACTATCCTCTGCTACCAATGTTAGAGAAATCTCCAAGCCTGTTTGTGAAGAAGACACTAAGACTAGGATGCCTTGGTAGAGATTGTTTATTGCTTGTCACAGCACTTACTTCTGCTCTCCAAACAATACCACCAGTCAGTGCTGGCTGACACTTCTTTATATAGACACACTTGAATACAATTAACTAATTAACACCCAACACCTGTTCACCCTATTATCTTGAACTACCAGGTATTTATCATCCATTAACAGAACTTCAGACCCTAGCACCCTGGAAGGAAGTAGTGCAACATGTCTGGTAGTCTACATTGATTAGGTTCAACATTGTGTGCAGTATATGATGTGGGGACAGATGTGGAGGAAGATGTCAAATGTTAAAGGAGTCAGGAAGGTAACCATGCCCAACAGTACCATTTATCAGGTACATAGTTCAAGTAAGCATGCAAAATAATTTGGTTCATTATGCAGATTTATTTAATGACACACAGGATGGGTTGCAGCTTCAAAACATCTGTTACAATGTATGCAGCTTTTTCGACTTACCACATGTGCAAACTACTCTGGCTGCTCATCGACTTTGCATCTAAAAAGGATAGAACAGAGTATTTTCTAAATGCTGAAAAGCGAGAAGCAGTGGAGATCCAGTTGCATAGATCATTAAAATGTAATGAACAGGAACAGAAAGTAATTAAAAGGCTAATGGAATGCAGTCCTTTATTTATAAAGGATTAGAATACAACGGAGTAGAAGTCATTCTTCAGCTATAGAAATCCTTGATTAGAGCACACCTGGAGTACTGTGAGCAGTTCTGGGAACCACACCTTAGGAAGGCTATATTGGCCTTGGAGATAGTGCATCGTAGATTTACTAGAATGATACCCAGAGTCCCAGGGTTAAATTATGAGGAGAGATTACACAAATTAGGGTTGTATTCTCTGGAATTTAGAAAGTTAAGGGATGATTTGTTCAAAGTTTTCAAGATATTAAGGGGAACTGATAGGGTAGATAGAGAGAAACTATTTTTGTGTTTTTTTCGGGGGGTTCTAAGCCGAGGGGACATAGGCTAAAAATTAGAGCCAGACCTCTCAGGAGTGAAATTAGGAAATACTTCTACATGCAAAGATGGTAGAAGTTTGGAACTCTCTTCCACAAATGGCAATTGGTCATTTTAAATCTGAGGTTGATAGATTTTTGTTATACAAACATATTCAGGATATGGAGTAAAGGCAAGTATGTGAATTTTGGTTGCAGATCAATCATGTTCTAATTAAATGGCGGAACAGGCTCGGTGGGCTAAATGGTCTACTCCTGTTCTCCTATCCTCTTCACCACCAAGCTCATCTTTATCCTGCTGTGCTACCCATTGCTATGTTGGATCATCAGGAAAGCAGGGTAGAAGGCAAGATGGCTTCACCCCCTTAACATATGATCATAGAAAAACATAGAAAAAGGACCAACTGACCCCTCTAGCTCGACCTATAAAGTTGTGATCCCCTATGCATCATGATACACACACTCCTTACCTATCTGGAGTCATTTAATCTCCTACGAGAAGCAGAAAAAACAGATAAAACTCAGGCCAATTAGGAATAACATTCTGGAATTTCCTCTCTCACCCTAGGTGGTCAAAACTAGTTCAGGAGACCACACTAACCCTAATTTTATATTACAGGATAGCTATCTCCTGTACAAAGTGATCTGTGCCCCAGCAAGAAACAGATCCAGCTCTCACTTGAAAGAATATCGTTAATCAGCATTCACCGGCAATCTGTTCCATAAATCCATTAAATAAAAACACAAAATGCTGTAAATACTCAGCAGGTCTGGCAGTATCTGTGGAGAGAAAACCAGAATTAATGTTTCAGGTTGATGACCCTTCATCAGAATCTTGCCGGCAACCTGTTGTACAGATCCATTATTCTCTGGTAAAAGGGTAACTGCCTAACATCCAACTTCCCCCAGTTCTGCCCTTACATAACTTGTAAATATGATTCCTTGTCCTCCCTAACCTATCCAGTTCAAATTTTTGGTCCACACAAATACAATCTAGACCCTTCATTATTTTACAAACCTCACTCAAATCATCGGAAGCTATACTTCTTGAAAGTATACGAACACAATTCTTTCAGTCTTTATGAGTAGCTAAGGTACTTGCTTCCAGTTTAAATCTTATGACCGTCCTCTGGAACCTCAACATTCCCTCTTCCCCCCCCCCCCCCCCACCGCGTGCGCTCCGTGACAGAGGACCAAAACTCTGGCCTAATCAAGGTACTGTACAAAGGCAAAATGGTATGACTTGTTCTGTAGTGAACTGCCTGTGATGACAACTTAGAGTCCTGTTTGCTTTAGCTATAGCTTTGTAGCATTGGTAGTGAACTTTTCAGGAGTGGTACACTAAATACACTAAAAAAAAATTTCACCACTGGCTTCAATTCTGTTGCCTATTAAATGTATGTATTTTTGGCATTAAACCTATCCATGTGCATAACACCACACTTTTCTAAGCTAAACATCATTTCCATTGGCTCCATTCCACCCCCACAATGAGATCTGCTTGTAGCAATTGAACATCCTCTACCATCCGAACCCTCACACATAGCTGAATGTCATCTACAGACTTACAGATCATTTCCCCAACACCTAGATCTATATTATTAATGAAGATAGTAAAGAGCCAACATTCAAACATCAATAGCTCAGTGTACCATTAGTAACTGGTTTCCAGATACTAGATTCATTGACAACAACTTTCTGCCTATTGGCATTCAGCCAATTCTTAATCCACCAAAGATTATCACTTATTCCACAACATTCTATCTTGTAGAACAGCCTCTTGAGTTACCTTATCAAAGTATTTCTGAAAGTCCAGGTAGACAATGTCTGCTGGTTACCCTGATCCATTAATTGTGACTTCTTAAAAAAAAATCATTCAAATTTTTAAGACAGGGCCTTCTTTTCCAGAAGCATTGTTGAGTGTCCCTGATGATGTCTTCTTTATCTATGGTCATATAAAGCATCTCGAATGATACCTTCACGCACCTTCTCTATTACTGAAGGGAGACTAATTAGGTTTTTTGTGTAAAATGTTACCGAAAATAGGTTTTAAAGCTCTTTCTTTAATGAACTTGTTTTGAAATTATTTGGAAACACAAAAACACAATTATTGTTACAGCCTAAGGGAAGATACATTTCAATTTGTTGTGTTGAGCACTGATGCTTGCTGGGATTTCCATACAGTGTGCAAGCTCAGACTGCAGCATCTCAGGAAATACAGCCACAGTTGTAGTTCTTACTTTCTTCATCTGACGAAGACATGTCTGCGAGGAATATCAGCTCAAAACCTAGGCTTTTGAGAGATTGAGGCCTCAGAATAAAAACATTAATGAATGTATTTACAAGCGTAGACAATAATTATAGGAAAGTTTAGCTGTATTATTCTAATTTTGAAGATGTGTGGGATGAAATGAAGTAAAATAGAGAATGATACAGTGAGACTTAATTTCAGTGTAGTGAGGATGTAGGAGGCAGAAGAATCTGTAAGAGGATTATCTTTTCAAGAACTTCATGGGCTAGGAATTGATTTACCTCTGTTTTCCTGTGCGAGGGTCTCATTCGCAGCATGCCCATGCCGATTCCAATGGAGATGGGAGCATGTAACTTTGGTGCTCCCACATCATTTACTTGTCTGTAACATGGCCCTGAGTGGATCCCACACTGCACTCCTGGCCATAGCACTGCAAGTGGTCTCTGCACAGCAAGGGGGATAAATAGAGTTGTGAGAAAACTACGTGCTCCAGACTGCCTTCCCTTTATAAGGGCACAGTCCTGATAAAAGGAGAAGCTGCACTAATAGAGTGAAAGCTGCTAGATAATCACTGTGGAAGACTCAGGCTAAACACACCAGGGAAAGGCCTCCCTGTTTCAGTGACACTGCCTTGGGAGCACTGGTTACATAAGTGGAGACGAGGAGAGATGCCATTTTTCCACCGGGGTCAGGAAGCATTCGAGACAGATCCTCAGAAGGGAATGGGAACAGGTAGCAAGGGGGTTAGGGACTAGAGTGTCATCCTGAGGACATGGCAGCAGTGCAGGGGGAGTCAAGGTAAGTGAATGCATCTGCACATCACATCTCAGACCCACTACATCACCAACCTCTCACACTGCTCAATGCACCATAGCTCCATCACTCATGCAGCAGCATTCCCTGGCACTCAGGACTTACCCCTAACACCCTTATACAATACCTCACGCACACACACCTTCCAATCAAGCCAGCCAGACACGCATCTCTCCAGGCTTCCGTAAACATACAGCTATTTAGATATGCCTGTATGCCTGCTATAGCACAAGCACAGTGACACTCAGTCATTGACATTGTGCCCTCTCACTTGCAGGAGAAGGTGGCCCATAACAGGCAGGAAAGCCAGAGGATTGGCAGAGGACCAGCACTCCTGCATCCCCTCAGCATCCTCAAGGAGATGGTGCAATGAATAATCTGGACAGATGCCGTGGAGACAGTGGCACCTGGCACAGCCGAGACCATCAAAGATGATGGAAAGTTACTGCCTTACACACCTTCTACACTCACTCCTCACCCTCATCCTGAAAGGTGCAATGAAATGGAAACTGCAGATGGTGTGACCGTGGAACTCCTGCTTTCTTCCGCAACTCCCTTCCTTCATCCCTACCCTCCCCTTGTTCTTTCGTGCTTTTAGATAGTCAAGAACTGATGGCTGCTCAGCCTCAACAGAGCCATGAGGAAGAGGAAGAGCAACTCCACGAGAGTGAAGAGGAGGCCCCACCATTTGACCTTACGCTCACAGCCACCAACTCAGATACTGGCGCTGTATGAACTTTAGAGGCTAGTGTAGAGTTGGGATTGGCACGTGTTGAGTCACTGGGCATAAGGAGATGGGACAGCACGTGTGCGAACACCCCAGAGGGCAAGGTCACAGATGCGTTCTACTGCAGGGGACTCAAATAATGACCCAGATGGAGCGGACTACAGGAAATCATTGATGATGATGCACACTGAGATGCTTGATGCATCAAGAAGCCTTCCAGACAGCCTCCATTAACTGGCAAGGTGCATGGACGAGTCTGGCTCCCACGTGGTACAGGGCATCTCCCAAAACTTGAAGCCCATTCTGTCCACTGTGAAAATGGTGGGAAACTCCATGACAGCACTAGCAGACCCATCCATGATGCAGCATCAGGTGGCCGCGTCTCATCTTCAACTGCAGCTCAGGTGGAGCCTCCTGACATTCCACTGCTGTAGTAGAAGCTCAGACAGAGGTCATGAGTCCCATGCTTACTGCCATGCAGGCTCAGACTGCTGCCATCATGTTGCAGATCTCAGTGCTTAGAGAGGCATGCAGGCTCTCACAGCAGTCACACAGTCAATGCTCCGGCAGATTACTAGGATTGCTGAGATCCTGCTCCCAGGAGTGGCAGTGGCTCCTTGGAGTACAAACCTGCTGTTCACTCTCAGGATGACAGCATTTCTGCTTCCAGCACTACCCGTCTGCCAATGTCCTTGCTCTTGCCTCTCAGCCAGCCAGCCCAAACTGCTACTGTCCATACCAAGGTGGTGCAGACTGAATCTGGGCCCTCAAGGCCCAGAGTTGCTTGAGGCTGTCCTGAAAGGCTCCCACAGCGAAAGCCAACAGCCTTCCACCAGGCATGCTGCAGCCATTGTGGTAGGAACACAAGGACAGACAAATCTACCTGCAAGATAGGCATTAAGGGACTGCGCCAAGGTGATTAGTTCTTTTTTTTTTCTTGTATTATTGATGTGTTGCTTGATACAGTTGGTGAGTAAAGGATTTTACTGTTTGATTTTGGCCAAGGGGACTTTGTGATGGGGAGTCTGATATGAATGAAAGGGTTGGAAGTAGTGGATCCATATTGGGGTGGTAAAGTTCTTTTTAACTGAAGTGAAGCCTCACAATGCAGTCCCTCACGCGCCGTCCAATTGCATGTGGTGAATGAAGTCACCTTCCTTCCTCCTCCTCCTCGTCCCCTCAAGGTAGCCTCCAGATGCCAGGAGGTAGTGGCTGGGCTCTCAGAATGGCTAGGTTATGGAAGACAAAGCACACCACCATGAACATGGACACCCTCTCTGGCACGCTCTGTAGAGATCAATCCTGAGTGATCTAGGCAGTGAAACTGTTGCTTGAGGAGGTGGATGGCTTGCTCATTGTGGGCCACTCTGTGACCCCTATTGAAGGCCCTTTGATCTCATGTGGTGGGCTGCTGGAAGGGAGTCCTCAGCCACACATATATGGGGTAGCCCTTGTCGCCGAGCAGTCATGCTGGGGTGCATCTTGGAGAACCAAAGACAGTATGTATGGTGGACTGGCACAGGATAAATGCATTCTAGGTGCTACCAGGATAGTGGACATTCACTGCGATGAACTTCTTCGTATGGTTGCACATCAACTGCACGTTCAGAGATTTGTAACCCTTGCAGACCCCAGATCACTCCCTATTGGCGTGGGGGACTGCACAGCCATGTGCAGATAGCCAATGGTGCCCTGCACCATCAGGAAGTCTGCTCTCCTGGTGAATCCATTTGCCCTTTCATCCTGTTGTTCCCTCCTCAGAGAGAAGAGGATCAAGTCCCCTCCACTCAGGTACAGTGGCTCTGTGACCTCCTGATGCAGCTATAAAGTGGACACTGCAAGATGTTACTGATGTTACCTGTTTCCACTGGTATTGAATGTTAGGGTGATGGTGACCTTCATGACAACTGGGAGGGCTGTCCTCGCCCTGCTTTGAAGCTCCAGGTTAGTGTGAAGGAGGCAACATTACTCCATAAGGACCCTCTTAGTGAAGCGCAGCCTCTTCAGACGCTGCTCCTGGTTTATAGCTAAGTAGGAGTGGTGCTCCCAGAACACTTTGTGAGTAGGGCCTTCTATGGACAGCCCTCCTTCTCCTTTCTCCTCACAGAGCTTCCGCTCTCTGCCTCCTCCTCTCCATGTCCCTGGTCTCATTGCAGACCAAGTGATACTGAAACAACTGTCCCATACCTGTGTAAGGCACTGGTCTTTCCTCCCTTACTGTGTGCAGCAAATATCTCAAAATACTTCCAGAAATTCACTACAGTGCAAAAGTAAGTCAAAATCACCTCACCTGCAACTTCTTGAGTGGCCTTTTAAATAGCCTCAAAATAGGGCCCAACTTGCTTCATAATGCTTGTTGTTTCAGGAGTGAAGATGCTGGCTGGACATGCATTGCTCAAGTTTGGGATCCTGGCATCACATTGGCCAGTTGGGCTGTGTAACGTCAGGTTAGCTCTGAATCAGAGCCTTCCAGCGCATGCAGGGGACGTGCCTGCATACACTCTTACCCTAGCAGAATGCTGCGCGGGCCACTTAAGAAGCAGCTGCTGGCACAGGGGACACTGGTAGAGCAACATTACGTGAGGTAATTTCTCACCCACTGAGTAAATATCATGATCAAATAGGGCCCATTGTTTACCATTTATTCTATCCTTGTAATGTGTTAGTAATTTTTGCACTTAGGAAAAATACTCCTTTGAGCCATTGTATCATTTTTCTAAACTATTATGTGCTTATCCTAGGCTGGTTGCAAAAAAAAAATGTTTTCCTTTGATGTTGATGGTGTGTGCTGTGGAGCATGTCAATACCTAAAAGACCAATATGATATCTTTTCATTTAGCAACAATAGCTAAAAGCAAGTGGCTTAGTGCTGCAATGGTAAAATAGATATTGTCAAAAAGGATACTGGTTCCCAAAGGAGCAAGTGTTCTGTGACAGATGGAAAAAGAGCAGAATTCTCTCAGATCTTTTTGAAAGAAAAGTAAATGGAAAAGAGTGTGCCATTCAATAATTAATTAATTGTACAGAATCATTTCACCCTGGCAAAGGTTATAATATAATAGTTTGGTGCTTAAAATATACCAACAATATCTGAATAATATTCCTCTGCACTATATGCAATGTTCTGCATCACAGCACAAAACAGGATAGAATAATGATTTCTGGCACAAGAACAATGTCCAGGAGGCACATAGACAAAGGTTAAAAATGTTATGCCCTAAAGTTTTTTTTTTAAATGGTTAAAGAAATAACAGAAAAAATAATAATTTTGTCATCATTAGTAATAGTGATCTTTTGTCATTTTATTTTTGAATTTTCATCCATACCTGAATCACTTTTAACCCTTGTTCTTGGCTTGACACCTATATTTCGGACAAACATGAACATAAATAAGAATTAAACCTAAGGCTGTCCATCTGAGATGGCTTTCAATATCTGGTTAACTACACCTTTCAAGAATAATAGGTGTTAATTGCAAATCTTGCCAGTAGTCAAAATTAAGTCAGATCATACTGGAATGCAGTACGTTACCCATGTTTTGATGCTGATACATACATTTTCTATGTATCTTGTCCCCCAGTCTGCAGAAGAGAGCAGGCTAAAATTTTTTAAGGCTGCACAGAGGTTTATGGGTTGTTCTGTAGGGAATGTGGACTTCTTAAATCTTTCTGTATTATGAATTTTATGTACCATATATATTGTGTATGTGGTTTGTATATGCGTTTGGTAAATGAAGAGTTAATTTTAAATGTGTGCTTTACTGAAAAAATGCTGCCTGCACAGTTTGAGTCAACTGGAATCACCACGTTGTGATGTGGACGAATAATATGAACAGATAAAGGGAAAGAAAACAACAGATATTGAAAAGTATGTAACAAGTTTTGGTCAAAATGTAACAGAAAATCAGGATATGTTTTGCTGGAAATGTATGAACTAATGGATCTCAAGGTTATAATGGACTGTTTGTGCACCAAGGACACATGGTTTTGCACCAAGGACACATGGTTTTGCACATGTGAACATGATGAATATATAAACGGAAGCATCAACAAATAAAATGGTAGCACCAAGTGAAACAGCGATATGTATGAACCAACAAATCAGTACACAGCAAGTTCACCAGAGCACAGGAAGAGCCACTGGCTAAGAAGAAGAAAGGAACAGACCTGAGGAGGTTCGGCACACAGATTTGAAAATGACAGAGGAAGAGACAAGAGGAGTCACGAGCTGTCTGTGCCATTAGAGCTGATGGAGAGTAAAGACCACCTGGACTAGGATATCGACTGCCTTGGATTTATTATGCATTGCTTTCTCCCCTGAATAAATCATCCTGATATCACTACATTAGGAGTCTCCTTGTCCGAATTCGTATTGTCAGTCCAAGAATTAATTCTAAGTAAGGTTCTATATCTTACAGTTCAGTTGCTTACACCTGTTTTATACCAATAGGAATGCATGTGATGGAACACAGGAAACTCATATGTAACTTCATCTAGAGTCTACTGGTGTATGCTATTTTTGTTTTTTTTTAAATGGGGCAAGAGTGGTTAACTTATTGCAAAAAAATTCTAAGCCCAGGTTCCACTGGAACCTGAGGAACAAAAACTGACACCATAGGGATTCTCCACCCACTGTCCATTATTTGCCTTGTAATTTTTTTTATCCATTCATGGCATGTGGGTGTCATTGGCTAGGCCAGCATTTATTGCCCATCCCTAATTGCCCTTGAGAAGGTGGTGGTGAGCTGCCTTCTTGAACCGCTGCAGTCCATGTGGTGTAAGTACTCCCACAGTGCTGTTTGGAAGGGAGTTCCAGGATTTTGACCCAGCGACAGTAAAGGAATGGCAATATAGTTCCAAGTCAGGATGGTGTGTGACTTGGAGGGAACTTGGAGGTGATGGTGTTCCCATGCATCTGCTGTAATGGGCAGACATAAGTGTTGCCTCTTACAACGCAATAAGAAATTCTTGGAAACAATGGAGACTCAGAACAATAGGATTTCAACTGTTTTCTGAGCATTTATTCCAGTCTTCTGCTGGAGCTACCAGAGGAGAGTAGTTGAACGCTATGGGCCTCATTTTCAGGCCTTGCTGGGGCCAGGAAAGGAGGAGAGTGGGCACTAAAATTGGCACCGTCGGAATGCATGCTCCTTCCAAGGCTCCATTTTTTCAGTTGGGATGGTGGGGGTGGAGGGGCCAGCATGAAGTAGCCGATTAAGGTCATTCAGCCCATTTAAGGCCCATTGAAGGAGGCTAACTAGGATTTTCCAGTCAGCCTCCAGGTTCCTGCAGGTGGCAGGGGCACGTTTAACTGCCTGAAGGCAGCTTCAAGGTGGAAGACTGGGGCAGTGGGGTGGGGGGGGGGGGTGGGTGGTGGAGATGGGTCCAAAGCTCGAGGCAGGCCTGGAGGCCTTCCCTACCTGCCTGGGTGCAGTAGCAGCCGCAGGCCAACCTGTAGAGGAGCTCCACCAAGTCCCCTCCCAACAGTGGTGGCCGGGCTGAAAAAGCCATTTTTTAGTTAAACTTTGAAAAAGTTGGAGAGAGGGCGCCTCCATTTTGAAGCGATCTCTCCCTCACTTACCTGCTATGGCATCCTGCTGCTGCTTCAAAGCTGCAAGGCCTCTTATTGGTCCTCCAGCTTTAAGAACCCGCCAGCTATCTTTAATTGGAGGCGATCCCACCCTCTAGCCATTAATTGGCCGCTCAGGGGAAAATCAATGTTGAGTGACTGTTTCTGAAAAACAGCTGGCTTCTGACCCACATTTGAGCCTGATGTGGGGTTTAAAAGCCCACAGGGAAAATCCAGTCCCGTATTTGTAAAGTCCAATAATCATTTCACATCCAAGAACATGAATTGGAAAAGCCTAATTTTAACCAGGAAATGAGCATGCTCTTTGTTTATTCCACTGTCTATTGTTTAAGAATATAGAGACCCTTGAACCTTCAAATGTTTGGTGTATATTCGAATGCTTTATAAGGCCAATCACTCTCCAAGGTAAAATAGCAACTGCTGAGCCTGACCAGCTGCACAACCAGCTTTAATGAGCAAAAGACAGGAGCTTGACCAAATTTACCAGCATGCTTTGAGAAGCTGTCTGGGAAAACTGGCCTGAATTTTACGTTGCGTGGGAGGCCCGCCCACTGGCCAAAAAGTCAGTGGTGAGCCCGCTTCTTCCGGGCCTGTGGAACGACGCCTGGATTTTTTGCTCCCCAGGCTCTTAATTGGCTTTGGGCAGGACTTCCACCTCCTTGAGGCAGGAAGCCCCACCTAATACAGCTGTCAGCCAATCAGCGGGCCGGGTGTTGTGCGGTGAGGGCGCTTGAGGCTTCAGGGGCGGCCTTTCGTGGGGCACAGGGTGTCCAATGAGGAGGGCCCCTCCCCCAAGCCCACAAGAAGGTTGCCAGGTTTTGCCTGGCGGTGTTCTTGGTGTATATGTGTGGCTTTCGTGCAGAGAGATCGACCGTTGATATGCTGTTCTCCCTTTGTCAGATACAGGAGAAATGCCACAAACAACAGATGCCCCTCTACATTGCTTTCATTGATCTCACCAAAGCCTTTGACCTCGTCAGCAGACGTGGTCTCTTCAGACTACTAGAAAAGATCGGATGCCCACCAAAGCTACTAAGTATCATCACCTCATTCCATGACAATATGAAAGGCACAATTCAACATGGTGGCTCCTCATCAGACCCCTTTCCTATCCTGAGTGGCGTGAAACAGGGCTGTGTTCTCGCACCTACACTTTTTGGGATTTTCTTCTCCCTACTGCTTTCACATGCGTTCAAGTCCTCGGAAGAAGGAATTTTCCTCCACACAAGATCAGGGGGCAGGTTGTTCAACCTTGCCCTCTAAGAGTGAAGTCCAAAGTGCGGTAAGTCCTCATCAGGGAACTCCTCTTTGCTGACGATGCTGCTTTAACATCTCACACTGAAGAGTGCCTGCAGAGTCTCATCGACAGGTTTGCGGCTGCCTGCAATGAATTTGGCCTAACCATCAGCCTCATCAGCCTCAAGAAAACGATCATGGGGCAGGACGTCAGAAATGCTCCATCCATCAATATTGGCGACCACGCTCTGGAAGTGGTTCAAGAGTTCACCTACCTAGGCTCAACTATCACCAGTAACCTGTCTCTAGATGCAGAAATCAACAAGCACATGGGAAAGACTTCCACTGCTATGTCCAGACTGGCCAAGAGAGTGTGGGAAAATGGCGCACTGACACGGAACACAAAAGTCCGAGTGTATCAAGCCTGTGTACCTTGCTCTATGGCAGCGAAGCCTGGACAACGTATGTCAGCAAAGAGCGACGTCTCAATTCATTCCACCTTCGCTGCCTCCGGAGAATACTTGGCATCAGGTGGCAGGACCATATCTCCAACACAGAAGTCCTCGAGGAGGCCAACATCCCCAACTTATACACACTACTGAGTCAAGGGCGCTTGAGATGGCTTGGCCATGTGAGCCGCATGGAAGATGGCAGGATCCCCAAAGACACATTGTACAGCGAGCTCGCCACTGGTATCAGACCCATCGGCCGTCCATGTCTCTGCTTTAAAGACGTCTGCAAACGCGACATGAAATCCTTGACATTGATCACAAGTCGTGGGAGTCAGTTGCCAGCGTTCGCCAGAGCTGGCGGACAGCCATAAAGGCGGGGCTAAAGTGTGACGAGTCAAAGAGACTTAGCAGTTGGCAGGAAAAAAGACAGAGGCGCAAGGGAAGAGCCAACTGTGTAACAGCCCCGACAATCAAATTTTTCTGCAGCACCCGTGGAAGAGCCTGTCACTCTAGAATTGGCCTTTATAGCCACTCCAGGCGCTGCTCCACACACCACTGACCACCTCCAGGCGCTTACCCATTGTCTCTCGAGATAAGGAGGCCAAAGAAGGTTCTTGGTGCCTTTGCCATCCGCCCGCCATGAGTAAAATACCAGCGGTGGCGGGAGGAGGCCCTTAAGTCCCAGTTAATTGGCCACTTAAGGGCCTTGATTGACCTGGACGGGTGGGCCGTTTTTTTCCGCCGCCGCCCCACGTATAATTGCAGCGGGGGGACAAAGGCGTCAGGAATGGCCCCCTCCACCTCCCACTCAATTTTACCACGCCCCCCACCCCCCACCACCACCAGCCTATTCGTTGTGGGGGGCTGTAAAATTCTGACCATTGTTTTTTAAACTTGAAGTCGCACATTTACTTTGTTTTTCGAATTGCTGACATAGACCAGACAAAGCAATCGGTCCACAGTGATACAAATAAGACATCTGTAGCTGGATGAACCAACCTTCAGAGTTCTGTAAATTAACAATGAACTTCTCAAGCCTGTATGAGCAACCTCGAGGTCTGATAAGATCAGCTGATAGCTCATGTTCAAAAAATTGCCAGCTTAACCAACTCAAGTCAAACATCAGATGATCACCCCCTGTAAGAGTGCAGATTTTTGCTGTAAATTGACCAAAACTTAAAAGTTGACCATATTCTCAAGAACCTTTGGACTGTGACAGAAAAGGCCCACTGTAGCCCTAAAAACAACATACAACCACACTTCGAAGCTGTGTTAGGTCTTTCAGTCCAATTGTGTTTAATTGAGGAATGCTTAATAAAACTGGACATGGGAGACAACACAGGATGAGATAAAGGAGACAGTCCTGAGCATTCTGTGTAGCAGAAACTTATGGAAGATAGATAACATGAGGGCTGGTTTTAACTCCATAGCTTAAACAAAGAACTTGATGCTTCATTGGATATGTCATATTAAGGAGAATTTTAAAGGAAATAAGGTGCTGTCAATCTAACATCCAGGCCCAGTCTTGGGAAAAAAAGGTATTAAAATGTTCTGAAAAGAGCACTTTTTACTACAGTTGGAATAGACTGATTTGGCCAATCAACGGGAACTGTAAGTTCAACTACCAAGTCGTTTGATTTAGGCAAGGGCCAGTTTAACTACCTGAAGGCAGCCTCCCAGCGGCAGACTGGTTTTGGGGGGGGGTTGAGGGTCTGACCAATGCTACAAGTAGGCCTAGAGGCCCTTCCTGTCTGTCTAGGTGCAGTCAGATTATATGTATAACAATTTGTGAGGCTGCAGTCAGAAAGTGGTAAGCTGGCCAGTTATCTTGCCAGGAGGACCTACGATCAACAAGGACTGATCATTCATTGGTGGTTGTATGTATGGTTATCTCTTCTAACATTATTGCTGTATTGCTTGCTTTGTAGTCTTTTTAGATTGTGTGGTAGTGAATCTTTCTTGAAGATACAATAAAATCTTATTGATGTAATTTGTACGTCCTGTGTAATTTCTCACAAATCTTAAGTAAAAGAATCATAACCTTGTAGACTGCAGGAATGAGGTCTTACAATATTTTACCCGTGCCCTCGCTGTTAAGATTGACAGGAAGATCAACATAAGAATATAAAAAAACTCCATTATTTTCCACAACTGTTGTGGTGGGAATTGCAGAGAATTTGCAGGAGGATGAGATAACATTTATTTCTGAATTTGAACTTATTTTCACCTGCACATATGACCAGAGAGAAATATCCTAAAATATTTTCCCTGATATTGAAGATTTGCAGCAAAAACAATAGTCTGTCTGCTGTCATATCTACAACAGTAATTGCTTTTTAATAGGATACATAATTTAGTTTAATGAAAATGGTTACAGAGTAGCCCTGCAGCTGATTTTAAAGTTAATTCTTTCTTGCGTCTTGATCTTTGTAGCTTTCAAAATATGCACATTTTGTCACAAAAACTGCAAAAACAATTTTTCCATGCATTTCTGATATTGGATGAAGTAAGATTGGAGCACGATATGAGACCACAGGGTATTTCTGATTCCAAGAGTAGCCTGAATGTTTATAGTTTGGGGTATCAAAGGCTGAAGATTATTTACTTCACAATGATTGCAATTGGATTTTGAGTGAGTAATCCTGATTTTCAATCAACTCATCAATCATGTAGAGTTGCATGTATACATTTAATATGTTAAATTGTATCCTGTAATATCACCATAACTAATAGGCCCTGCATTTGTAACTTGAAATGAATACTACAGTGAATGAATGATATGCGGATTGTGAGTCAGTTGCAAAATGCTAATTTTAACGCACTTCTTTAAAGGTCAAATTTTGAATATTCTTGCCTCTTTCTGTGAATGTTGGAACAGGTTGGTTTACATAAAATTTCTATTTCTGACAAGTAATTGGTTTCAGAAGATAATTTTCCAGATGTTAAATTTCACACAGAATGCAAATATGACAATTTCAAAAAAAACTGCATCCGGCATTTTTAGGGACATCATTCTTAAAGGCAATCACAACAGTTTTCATCTTTCATGTAAGACAACGGACAGATCATTCTTTTCCTCTCAACAAAGCTAACATTACTGTTTTCTGGATATTTGTTTTACTTTCATTTTGAGTTGTGAAGTTTAACATCTGTAAAATTTCTCATCAATGCAGGAGAAAAAAGTGAAAATGCTGGAAATTCTCAGAAGGTCTGGTAGCATCTGTGGTGAGAGAAACAGTGTCAACCTTTTAGGTTACTGACCTTTCATCAGGTCATTGACCTGAAACGTTAGCCTGA
The DNA here is from genome assembly GCF_036365525.1 of Heterodontus francisci. Taxonomy (NCBI): domain Eukaryota; kingdom Metazoa; phylum Chordata; class Chondrichthyes; order Heterodontiformes; family Heterodontidae; genus Heterodontus; species Heterodontus francisci. The sequence goes on from NC_090397.1 coordinate 36,801,680, forward strand.
ATTTTACCGCGGGCTTCAAGACCCTAACATTGGGGGTGAAAAGTGGGTTCAAAGCTCACACTTGTCAGCAGTGGGACCAGCTCAGCAATTTTACCACAGGTGACTTCCTGAATGGTCGCCTGTGTGCCCACCATCCTTAATTAGGGATGGTGGGCAGATTCCTGATGCTGCCAGCACATTCAGAGGGCCGGCAGCTCTGAAGCTTCAGCGGTGCCACCGGGAGAGGGGCTAACTGCTGAGGCAGGCAGGAGACTTATTTAAATTTTTAAAGTTACAGCATGTTATATATGTATATATTGTTATACTATCTGTAAAGTGTTAGGAACTAATTAGTTAGGAACTAGTTGTTATGTGTAAGTGTTCTTGTGGGGGGCCTCATTCATGGCTGCACTGGGAAGTCATGTTATATCTAACACAAGAACCAGTTCAACCAGGTTCTATCGCCAGAGCATGGTGCTGTAATAAACCAGACTGACTCCAGCCTTTTCCAAGTTTAAAGTGTGATTCTTTCCAACATCTGGGAACCAGAAACAGCATAAAGACGAAACACAGCAGTTTAAAAATTAAGTTGAGAAATTTAATAAAAGTTTCAATCTACTCTTCCACCTCCCAATAACTAGACATTTTATTAATTGTCCTCTCCCCCCAAAAAAACTAACTTTGCGATCCCAACCTTGTCCCCACCAATGTTTATAACCTTTTACCTTCTAGCTCTTCCACCAATCGCAAGAGTTTTACCTGCTCCCCCCTTCCCAACCAGTGTTCCGCTTCGGATCCTAACGGAGATCTGAAGGCGTGGAAGTTCCGGCAATCGGCTAGAATATCGCAGCGGGATGGCCATTGTGATGAAGTAAGTATTAATTCATCCATTTAAATGGATTAACGTATTTTAATTATGTTCCCAGAACCAAACGATAAGGGGACCTTCCCGGGGTTGAGGCCCGTGGCAGGCCTCTCCTGGAGGTATTTTCCGGGCCCCCCCACACCATGACCCCCGACATCGGGGGGTTCGGTAAAATCCAGCGGGCCCCTCTTTTAGCCTTGGAGCTTCTGGCTCTGATGGCCCACTAGGTTGCTGCAGCAAGACTGCCTCCATTAAGTTGGCAGCTTTCCCACATGGCGGGGGAGGGGGCACTCTGCCATTGCTAAAATGCTCGTGTCCCCGTAAAATGGTGCTTAATAGAGCCTTTAATTATGCTAATTGGCTGCCCGCCTCTTTGCCTGCTGGGAAAAGGCCCCAGTGTTGGGACTATGTCAGGGACCCGTCCTAACGTAGCTCTCCACTATTTTACCTACCTCACCACTTCCAGCCCGCCACCCAGGAGCCAGTAAAAAATCTGCCCTTAACTCTGTTTCTGTCTCCACAGATACTGCCTGGAATGCTGAGTATTTCCAGCACTTTGTTTTTATTTCAGATTGCCAGCATCCACGGTATTTTGCTTTTATTGCAGGAGAAAAAAACTATTGCTCTTACTGATTAAAACATGTGAAACTGAATATTATTTTCAAAATCATTTATCTGTCAATCATATAAAGCTCATATTAGAAATTCTGTGTGACAAACTTCAAATGCAAACTGTTTAATGCTGGGAGCATTAATTTTACACAGGCAATATTTCATTTAAAATAAATAAGTTAATGCTTGGTACAAATATTGAGCACAGGAATGTGACATGAGCTTGTTAAGTTCACCAGTCAAAATTCTGCTATTTTATGTCAAACAATCTTCTCAGGAGGAGATTAGAATATTCAAAATGTAACCTTTAAAGAATGCACTAAAATTAGTGTTTACTTTGATGAAATTTTCTGCTAAAATATGCAGCATTTAAGCTCTGAGTATGCCAGTAATGCACAGCAGGTTGATCAGTGTCTGCAAAAGGTTAATGTTTCAAGAAAGAACCTCAATTAAAGTTCTGGTGAAAGGCTACTAATTTGGCGTGATCTATCTTTGTCAAAAGCTGATCTGCTGTGCATTGCTAAGGTTTTCTGTTTTTATTTCAGAATTCCTGCATTCAATGCTCATTTTATCACCAATACCTAAATTCAAAAGTTTGAGCTTTACTGTATTTCTATTTTCAAAGGCTTATTTTCATGAGACCCATTTATTATTGTTATATTATAATTTATCGACATGAAACACAGCAGTTTAAAAATTAAATTGAGAAATTTCATAAACGTTTCAATCTAATCTTCCAAGTCCCAATAACTAGACATTTTATTAATTGTCCTCTCTCCCCCCAAAAAATTAACTTTGCGATCTCAATCTTGTCCCCCCCAATGTTTATAACCTTTTCCCTTCAAGCTCTTCCACCGATCGCAAGAGTTTGTGTTTAGGAATCCATTCAGTAGATTTTAAATTATGTGTATAATTAGGTTTTGGAAACTATTTTTTGGAAAAAATCTGAGGGATAGGATTAATCTCCACTTGGAGAGGCAGGGATTAATCAAGGATTGTCAGCATGGCTTTGTCAGGAGGAGATCATGCCTAACAAACTTGATTGAATTTTTCGAGGAGGTGACTAGATGTGTGGATGAGGGTAAAGCAGTTGATGTAGTCTACATGGACTTCAGTAAGGCTTTTGATAAGGTCCCGCCTGGGAGATTGGTACAGAAGGTAACAGCCTATGGGATCCAGGGCAATTTGGTAAATTGGATCCAAAATTGGCTTAGTGGCAGGAGGCAGAGGGTGATGGTCGAGGGTTGTTTTTGCATTTGGAAGCCTGTGACCAGTGGTGTACTGCAAGGATCAGTACTGGGACCCTTGCTGTTTGTAGTGTACATTAATGATTTAGACGTGAATATCGGAGGTACGATCAGTAAGTTCCCAGATGACACGGAAATTGTTGGTGTCGTAAATGGTAAGGAGGAAAGCCTTAGATTACAGGGCGATATAGATGGGCTGGTAAGATGGGCAGAGCAGTGGCAAATGGAATTTAATCCTGAGAAGTGTGAGGTGATACATTTTGGGAGGACTAACAAGGCAAGGGTATATACAATGGATGGTTCGATCCTAGGAAGTACAGAGAGTCAGAGGGACCTTGGTGCACTTCTCCATAGATCACTGAAGGTAGCAGCACAGGTAGATAAGATGGTTAGGAAGGCATATGGCATACTTGTCTTTATTGGCCGAGCCATAGAATATAAGAGCAGGGAGGTTATGATGGAGCTATATAAAACGCTAGTTATGCCACAGCTAGAGTACTGTGTACAGCTCTGGGCACCACACTATAGGAAGGATGTGATTGCACTGGAGAGGGTGCAGAGGAGATTCACCAGAATGTCACCTGGGCTGGAGCATTTCAGCTATGATGAGAGACTGGATAGGCTAGGGTTGTTTTCCTTAGAGCAGAGAACACTAAGGAGGGACCTGATTTAGGTATACAAAATTATGAGGGGCATTAATAGGCTAGATAGGAAGAAACCTTTTCCCTTAGCGGAGGTGTCAATAACCAGGGGGCATAGCTTTAAGGTAAGGGGCAGGAGGTTTAGAGGAGACTTGAGGGAAAAAATGTTCACCCAGAGGGTGGTTGAAATCTGGAACACACTGCCTGAAGGGGTGGTAGAGGCAGGAAGCTTCACAACATTCGATGAGCACTTGAAATGCCATAGCGTACAAGGCTACGGGCCAAGTGCTGGAAAATGGGATTAGAACAGATAGGTACTTGATGGCCGGCATGGACACGATGGGCCGAAGGGCCTGTTTCTGTGCTGTATAACTCTATGACTCTAATATATTTGTCTGGTATTCCCAGAGTTAAACCGTGACAAGAAAATGTGGGATTTCTATAAAAAAATTTGCAACAGTTTTACGTTTTGAGTATCACAGTGTAAGTGATTAATGACCTTTGAGGCTCAATTAAGAATTAATGCAAAGTTTTGAGTCAATTTAAGGAAACAAAGTTTAGGCCCTTTCATTTATCAAAACACCATAACCACTTATAAAAGCAGATGCTGCACTGTCACCATATATTTTTGAAACTAAATCTTTTAAATCATTAATATAATTATATAATTATTAGCCTGAATTTCAGAATAAAGAATAGAGCTAGCTATTTAAAGCAGAATGTAATAGATTATCCTTTTAGTCAGCTGATCTTCCCATACTATTCCAGATTCATTGGAAAAAATCATTGCATGTCTACTTGTTTTAAATATTGCTAACTGCTTTACCTCATACTTTACAATTATTATTAAAAAGACTTAGCATCAGAATCAGTTTAATTATTATAATAATTAATGTTCTCTTGTTCTGTCCATTTGCGTGTTTTTAGTAGTCATTGTGGATAGTATTACTGGTGTTGCTCAATTGGTTGCCAGCACTAATGTTTTTTCTCAGCATGTTACTGTCCTTCAAATATTCAGTATTAGTGAATCACACAGTCGAACATGGATTGAGAGATACTGAGACTTGACCAGTTTATTGAGGTACTATTCTCTCCTTCTTTCCTCTTCTTGTACTGTCCCCTTCCTGCCTCCACCCACCATTTAATAATCTTTCTTAGTTTTGAAGGCTTTGGAGAGAATGTCCTGTTGGAGCATTAAAAGTGGGTAGAAAACTCTAAATACGTGTTATTCAAATGTAACCTGAAAGATAAAGTTTGAAATATTTACCATTTCAATTCCTTTTGTCCAGACAAGAATCAAGTTTCCCTCTTCCCCCAGTTATAAGCAACAATTTTAGTCTTATTGTCAGTCATTTAACAGGGAAATGAAAACCTTTATATGAAATGTACTGTTTTGTCACAGTATATTTATAAAAGCCAAACTTGTAAGGTTGAAATCCCCAGCACATTGTCTTATTAGTTACAGGAGACCAGCAGTTCACTACAAAAGAAATTTGCTTTCTGGGCTCCTTGTCACCTGGCTTAGTAAAATATGAATAAACAGGAGTGGAAAAGGTTCTGATGGAAGACCAAAATCATACTATGTAGACCAGCTACTGTACTGTGCATCATATCTACAAGCACAGGTACTATTGTCTGGCATTGACTGAAGGGCACTGTTTCCAGAGGTTTGGGTTTAGCTGTGAGCTACAGAGCTATGCCGTCTGCTTCAGGAACACATCTAGATACCCTCAAATTTATGGGTGGATCTGTCAGGAACTATTCCGGTGATCACAACCTACAATGTTTATGCCTCCAACTCCTTTTCATACATTAGCAGCACCAATTTGCTGTTCATTGATACATCAAATAGGAGTTTACTCAAGAGTAGGGATACATTCAACATGTGGATACGGTAGCATAGTAGCTTTGTAACTGGATTAGTAATCCAGAGGCTTGGACTAATGATCCAGAGACATGAGTTCATAGTCCACCACAGCAGCTGGAGAACGTAAACTCAGTTAATTAAATAAGTCTGGAATGAACAGCTAGCATCAGTAATGGTGACTGTGAGACTACTGGATTGTCATAAAAACCTATCTGGTTCACTAATGTCCTTCAGGGAAGGAAATCTGCTGCCCTTACCTGTGTGGCCTATATGTAACACCAGACCCACAGCAATGTGGTTGACTCTTGACTGTCTTCTGAAATAGCCTAGTAATTACTCAGTTGTATTCAAGAAGGCAGCTCATCAACACCTTCTCAAGGGTCAGTAGGGATGGGAATTATGTGCTGGCCTTTCCAGTAATACCCATATCTTGACAAAGAATTTAAAAAAAAACCCTCCTTTCTCACTGAGCTGCAGTAACAACATGGCAGGGCTACCCAATGCCACTAGGCTGCTGGTGTGACAGTGGCTATCTGGGTGCCTAGCCATAATGCTAATGAATGCTACAGATGTGGTTCAACTCCATTAATGACAGTTCATTAGTAACCACCAACACAGTATCATGCTAGAAAATATCTTCTTCCCAAGAAGTGCCCGTGATGTTTTCATTTGGTTGCAGTATCTGTACCAACCTGTTTGGAAGGTAAAGGAAGACTGAAAGGATGGCTTCTGGGAGAACAAAACTATCCATTTCAGCCTGGTTCATTACAACCTTGTGGCAGCCATGGACAGAGTCAGTGTACAGATACAGCAAGGCCCATGCACCACAATTATTCTCAAGCATACCATTGACATCTTAAAGCAGCACTTCAGGTATTTGGATAAATTAGAGCTTACTTTTAGTACAGCCTCTCCTCTAACATCATCCCTATTTGTTACATACCTTTGCTATGTAAAGAGGCCTAATTGTGGATTGCAGAGGTTAATTTGGAATGAAGATCAGAGCAGAAAGCTGGCGCTAGCCTTGAGAGGATAGTTCCTGAAATATCAGCACAGCCAGGAAGACTGCTGGACCAAGAACTAATTCAAGACAAACTTGGCTAAATGCCTGATCTGCCACTTTTAGGAACTCATTTGTCCACATGTAAACAAAAAGACTCAAACATCTGCAGCAACTCTGTCTGAACCTCCTCAATACCCATCCTTTGCAGTGCTGAATTTAATGGAATAGTCAATAAACCAAAACTGACACATTTTTGTCACATTACTGCACCCCTGTTGAACTGAATACCTATGAGTGCTGCTGACATGGTCCAAGAGAGGAAACAGATGGTGTTCATTCCTTGGGCTGGATTTAGTCATCGTGGCGAATGTCCCACCGACAGGCCCCAAAGTGTTGAGTGGGCAACTCCACTTTGGTGGTCTGTGGGACCCAGGGCCGTATCTTGACAACGGCCACCATAACGGACAGGCGCCCACCTCCAGAAGCTGTCAGCCAATCAGAGCGCCGGCAGCTCAGCAACACCACTGGAAGTGCTGGGACTACACCTGGAAGATTAGGACGTAATGGATGAACGACACCCTCACAACTAAGTAAGTGGGGTCTGGGACACTAGGGCCAGTCAGGGAGGCCCTGGTGAGGTAGGGTGTGAGGTTGGTGAGGGCAGGCGGTGCTGTTGCTGCTAGGGTGGCATTGCCACTGGGGGGGCTCCCTCTGTGGGCCAAAAGGTGCCCGAACAGGAAGGCCCACACCCAAGCTGCTGGGAGGCTGCCAGGGTATACCTGGCAGTCACCCATGCAACAGAGAGCCCCCCTGCCACCGGTAAAGTGTGTGGGAAGATGCCTTTAATTGGCCAGTTAAGTGGCTCAATTGGCCTCTGGGCAGGAGCTTCTGGCAAGTTGGCATGGTGGCAGGAAGATAACGGCAGTCCACCCCTGACCTTCCTGCACCATTTTGCAGGCCTCTGGTTCCCAGCCTGTCCCCAGAAGGCTGGTAAAATCTAGCCCCTCATGTGATAGTGTGTTGCCCTTCCCAATGTGTGAATCACAACAATGTTGTATCCATGCCGGCAATGCTGTATTGTAGCAGAAACTTGTTTTTTTTCCACGTGTTGCTGCTCCAGTATTCTGTAGTATTTTGGTGACATTGAAACATATTCTATTCAACCGCAGAAGAAGTCATTGTTACAACTCAGGTAGCTAGCTGGTGAATGATGGAACTGGAACTTAGTCTTTATAAACTTCTAAGCTTTTATTTACAAAGACACAAATTGCCTACTATGCACCTCTAATCTAACTTTCCGTTTCACCCTGTTCCTATATATATGAACACAGACGAGTGTCTGATTAATGCCAACCACTTGAATACAATTAAACACCCAATTTATATACAAACAACAGTCATTTCTATACTTTGTTTAACTTAAGTTAATATACCAGTTACTTGTGAGGTGTGCCTCTCATGTTCAACTTAAAATGGCTATGTTGTCAATCAATGCCACAGCATTATCCACAGCTTTTGTCAAAATTGACCAGTTTTGTCGGCGGGGCGGCTTTGAGTGGATGTTTTCTAAACTAGTGCAGAAGATTGCAGAAACTTGATTTGCACTGGATGTTATTTGCGCATAAAATTCCTTAACCTTTTGAGCTATTTTGACCAATTTTGTGTTAATTGCACTGATAAAAATAGCGCAACCTATAGGAAACTTATGCGCATTTGTCCAAAAGCCAAATAAAACATATACATATAGCAAAAACAAAATAAGCATAGCAAATAGCAGTTCTGTGATTTTAATAATGTCCATCAAGAAAACAGTGTTAAATTGTACAGTTATTGGAAACTAATGAAACCATCACCTATTAGGTTTTCCTCACTGCTGTAGCTGCTCTGCTCCTGATATTTATTGAGGTCTATGCTGCACAAGCATGGTGATACAGGCTTCAAGTACATCCTTATTGGAAAGGTCCATAGTAAAGCAGCTGACACCTGCAATATCCCTTGTTGATGCCTGGAAGTTCCCTGGGGTTTAAATTTAAGGTTGTGACCTTCATTGCCATGGCTGGTGTAGTAAATATATTTGACTGTTCTACAGATTTTCCTGGCTTAAGTGGCACATCTCAGTGCTGTTTTTTCTGGTGAACCTATGTCTCTCAAACAAAACACTTCATCATGCCTTTAAATTAGACTCTATTACAGTTGACCAACTGCCCGAGATAATCCCTGGAAGAGACTCCAAAGTCATCTCCAGTCCCTTCTCTTCTCTGCCATTATATGCATGACAATGGATGCTACTTCTATGCTCACAGTTAGGAATATCTGGTACTAGTTACTGCTCTTGCTGCTCTCTTGTGCCTCTTAACTTTTTGAGAGCTCTTCACTTATGCCAGGTCTGAACTCCTGTAAAACATTCCCCTTCAGAGTGCCTCTGTAGCTGTAGAAGGCTGCACAGTTGCTCTTTCATAACCTTTAAGAATGTCTTAATAAACTCAATTAACCTTTTATCCCAAATTGGAAATGTTTCTGATATCTAATTTTGTCCTACCGATTATAGAGGACAATCGGTACATATTCATTTTTTCCTCACACAGCACTCTTTAAACACATACATTTTTTTTTGAAAGCTTCCTAAGCAGAGGAATACCAACCCGCTTAAGCTCAATAGACACCTTATTTGATCAAAGTATTGACACCTGATAGTGTGCCTGAACATATGCTCCTGAGTGAAATAAATAATTAAGTACCCGTCAAATGGAAGTTAAAGGCTACAATTGATTTACAAAGAAGAGATTACGGATAGTAAATACAAATTATAACTAGCTGCAAAATGTGTTGGTATCAAATGTTAATTAATTCAATCATTCAATTTTTATTATTAAAATTATTAAAATTAAAACTGGCATCAGAGTTATGGTGACTGTGTTCAGACTCTCTGATACTCAGCAACTTATTTTATTCATAGGTAATCTCAGTATTGCATCACTCCTTGTTGGTCTGTGGCTGAAAGATAGAACTTTTCTAATTTTCATTGACATTTGGAGACTATTCATCATTCAAGACTGTCCAACCAACTGAAGTGTTTGATAGAAAATAATTAAATTTGAATTTAATGTGTCAGCTGTGACTCAGGTGTCTGTGGCCCTCTTAGCTGAGTCAGAAGGTCATGGCTTCAAATCCCACTCTGGGGCTTGAACACAAAAATCAAGGTTAACACTCCAGTGCTGAGGGAGTGCTGTGCTGTTGGATGCATTGTCTTTTCAGGTGGATGTAAAAGATCCCAGAGCATTATCTTGAAGAAGAGTAAGGGAGTTATCCCTAGTGTCCGAACTAATATTTATCCCTCAATCAACAATACAAAAAAAAATTATCTGATCATTATCATGTTGCTGTTTATGGGAACTTGCTGTGTGCAAATTAGCTGCTGCACTTTCTACTCCACAACAGTGCCTACATTTCAAAAGTACTTCATTGGCTGTAAAGCACAGTAAGATGTCCAGTGATGGTGAAAGGCACTATATAAAGGCAAGTCCTAACTTTATAATGTATAATTCACTAAACTAATTCTATCTGGTGATTTTTTATTTATTTTCAAAATCTGTAGAAACAGAGCCTGGAACCTTGTTTGTTGCAACTGAAGCATACATCTGGATCTTCTGATAGCAGAACCAAGCCTATGGATATTACAAGCAGCTGAACAATGAGAAATAAAACTTCTACTGTTCCTACTGTGAAGCCTGTACTTCCAGCAGACTGTTTCACATCTGACCTTTTATTATGATATTTATGCAATGCCAAGGGAAATAGTTCTTGATCAGGGTGGTGGGCGGGGGGTGGGGGGAGGGTTGCTAAATTTATCATTTCTCACAAGATTTTCTAGTGATGTATGTATCCAGTTTTGCAAACAAAGCTTTAACTTTTATTCATTTCTTTTTTCACTGTTTATCATAACTTTCAATATGATTGTGGGCCGAAACACTTTAAAAGATTGCTGCCTGAAATCTTAAAGTGACCTTTTAATGAAAGGGACCGATTCTAATGCCCTAATACTTTGAGTCATTATGCCGGCTTTGTCTGCATGTGGAAATCCAGCATTGCAATCTGCAGTAGTCCTCCACACCACACATCCCACCCACCAGGTTCACAGGATGTGTCTATGTGTCCATAATGCTGTAGGTGACTGATTTATTCAGATTACTTAATCCTGCCCTGATCCCAGAAACTCTGGAAATCTCAACATATCAGTGCATCATGATTCTCCCACTGCCAGAGTGTGATTGTAGATATTTCAGGCCACACTGCTTCGTATCGCCAGAAGGTATAAGGAAATTACATATAACTTATCTACATGTGAGTTACTAAAACCCTTTTGTTATATTCATTTTTGTAAACTTTATTATAAAGCCAGTTCAATCCTGTCAATTTACATGTTAAGTAGAAATATTCAATTTGCAATTGAATCTAACTATGATCAGGAAGGCCCTTCATTATAATAGATTAATCTACTTTGAAAAAGTTGAACAAACTGACAATGTTTGCATCAATCCTGGAAAATACAAACATGAGTAAATCCATGACCCTGTAGTGTCTTGTTTTCTGATTGAACAATACAGCAGTAATACTAAAACTCCATGAACAAAGGGGCTATTTGGAGAAAGAATTTAATTAAAAAGGCAATTCAGGATTCCTTTAACAAGTCCAAAAATGACCACTCCACTTCCCTTTAAATGCATCAGCATGAATTTCTAGGTTATTGACTTGTTCAATTGAGTGATAGCCTTACCAAATAATGGCATAAATTTGCAGAAAATTGCTTTTTATAAAGTGACAGCATATGCTCTGAAAAAAAAATGTTGATGTTGTCCAAGCATGTGGTTGAGGACTGAAAAATTCTACTCACTAACTGACCAGGGCTGAAATACTGTCCGGATTTAATGAGTTGAAAAACACAGCAACCCGTCAGTTTGCCTGCAGCTTCAATGCATCTATTCCTCTTTTTCCAGTTCTTCAATGTTTCTGTGCTTTTTTTTTTGCTGCATCAGATTCTTTGTGACCTGAAGAAGGCTTTCACTATCTCTGTTTTACTAGCTCCTCATTACCATCAAAGGTGTGTTTAACTTTTTACATAATTCACTGCCTCTGGTCAAAGTTCAAGTCATAGCTTCTGGAGAATCAAATGTTATTCTAGCAAAATTAGAGAAGACCTATCTATTAAGCACCCAGTCATTTCTCATACATTTTCAAGTCACATTTTGTCGCAATAAATACATATTTGACTCTGTGTGGCTTTGAAATCAATTGCAATAATATGGCTGTATTTTTCATGGTTTCCTTTGTGATCTCTGGAATGTTATAGAACAAGTAAAATAGAAACCCATGCTTTCTTTTCTAGAACCTTTATATCTTACATGTTTCATTCATCGATTCTTCTCCAACCTTAAATACCGTTACTGTTTATTTTTATACTCATTGGAAACGTATTACTAGTTCTGGCCATATTGAGTTGAAGAGGGCTAAGGTCTGTGCTTGAGGAAAAAGAAATTCTTTATATCATATTGATAAAATACAATAAATATAAGATCAGTTAATAAACAAATGCATGACAATATTTTATGCAGTTGTGCACAAGAAGAATAATGAATACTATGCAAAAAACACGCTACAACGATTTTCTTTTGAAATATATATATATGTCATTGGTAGACATGCAACGTGACTGAAGTTAATATAAAAAGGAACGACTGCAACAACTTGGTTATATTGCTCCTTAAATATGAATAATAATCCATAATCAGAAATCGATTTAATATTTCATGGTGAATCCTTTAAAAATAAAAATCTTTAAAAAAAAATTGATGGTTAAACAAATGATGAATCTTATCAGAATTTGAAAATGCTGAGACGTTTCGTGATGAGTAACTTGACATAAAGGGCTGAATTTTACCAGCCCCTCGTCATCGGGGATCGTGACGGGTGGGCCCGTAAAATGCTTGCGGGAGCGGCCCGCCACGACCCCCGACACTGAGAAGGCCCCGCCGCATTTTCCCAGCAGCGGCGAGGTCTTGGTGCGGCCAACCCGCCGCTCGGCAGCGGGGGGCCTTCATTTAAATAGTCAAATCAATGCAAGTAAATTTACATCCACTTACCTGTTCCCTGCGGCCGTCCCACGCTGATTTTATGGCCCCCAGCCGCACCTTGCGCTCCTTTGGAACTCCATTCGGTGTTCTGAGGCGAGACACCGGTGGGGAGGGGGGAGGAGTGAAATTATCAGAGTGAGGATAACACTTTTTATTGGCTGTGGTAATGGTGGGAAGGGGTTGCAGTGCAAAGGTGACCAAGTTCTGGGGAAAAGGTTGGGTTAAAAATAAAGTTTTTTTTTGTTGGGAAAAGCCCAAAAATAAAGTTTGTGTTCATTGGACGGGGTGGGGTTGTAGAGGGGCTTTCAGCTTTTATTGAACATTGGAAACTCAATGGCAAATGAATGTTTCTTTAAAAATGTAAATACTCCTTAAGGGCTGGTAGCCCTTTAAAAAATGGCGCCGCGCCTGCGTTGTGGCGCCGGACACCGCTGCCGGGGATGGAACGGTCACCCCCTCTACGTCATCGGGGGCGGATTTTCCGCCCCCTTCATTTAAATGAGTCCCTGCTCAAAATATTGCAGGGGTTCAACGGCGGCGCTTCTGTGTCTGTGTGCACCGTGCTAATAAAAGTCAGTACAAAAAGTCCACATTGTACTACAGGATTGAGTAACCTAACAATAAAGTTATTTGTGATTAGTCAGATGAACAAATATACAAAAATTTATAATGGTATTCTTTTTGAATTTATCAATAGGTATAATTTTACATCACGCTTTATAGTTCTAAGCATACAAGAGGTCACTATATCCTGAATGTCTATTATTATTATTTCCGCCATGAACATCGATCCTGCAAGTTAATAGCTCGGTATCCAGCCACTTACGGTTGCACCACCTGTGACTATCAATACAGATGTCATGTCATGCACAGATTAGCTTCTTTATTTCTCTGATTTCTACACTGTGATGTTGGCCCAGATTTTGTGGTAAAAATAGTGTAAGGTGATCACTGCTTACCGCTATTAAAGAGCAATTCAGTCAGCAGCTTTTGGTGACCGCACATGCGCAATTAAATGTGGAAATCTGAGTTGCCCTGCTCCTCCAGAAGCTGCACTGCAACAGTATTTCACCAAGATTCCTGACATTGAAACATGTGGAGCAGCGTGAAGTTGCGGTACTTACATGATAGATACCCACTAAGCATAAAACCGTGGAAATACAAAATTCCAGAGATATTGGTAGATTAAGTAAATGGGCAAAACCGTGGCAGCTGATGCCAATGTAGGCAAGTGTGAAATCACCACTTTGGATCGAGAAAGGATATATCAGAGTACTTACTAAATGGTAAAAAGCTTAAAATGGCGGGGCTCCAAAGGAAATGAGGGAAAAATGTGCGTAAACCAGTAAAATGTCATGGACAAGTGCAGAAAATTATCAAAAATGGTACTGGAATGCTGGCCTTTATATCAAGAGAATTAGAATACAAGGGGGTAGATGTTATGCTACAGCTGTATAAAGCCCTGGTTCCACAGCACCTAGAATACTGTGAGCAGTTCTGGGCACTACAACTTAGGAAGGAGATATTGGCCTTGGACAGAGTGCAGTATAGATTTACCAAAATGATACCTAGACTCCAAATGATAAATTACAAAGAGATATTATACAAACTAGGTTTGTATTCCTTAGATCTTGGAAGGTTAAGGGGTAATTTGATCAACATTTACAAGATATTAAGGGGAACTGACAGAAGGGTTGGGGAGGCCAGGACTAGGGGACATAGCATAAAGATTAGAGCCAGATATTACAGGTGAAAATTAGAAAACATTTCTACATGCAAAGGGTGGTAAAGTTTGGAACGCTCACAGTTGATGCTAGGTCAATTATTAACTTTAAATCTGAGATTAACAAATTTTGGTAACCAAAGATATTAAGGGATGCGGGCCAAAGGCAGGTATATGGAGTTAGGTCACAGATAAGCCACAGTCTCGTTGTTAGGCAGAACAGGCTCAAGGGGCTAAATGGCCTACTCCTGTTCCTGTGTTCCTAGATTTCTATGTTCATAAACTCACCAAAAGAAATTTAACTGTGAGATAAGTCTTAATTACTGCCCAATAACCTCTTTTCCACTGAAAATTCACTTTTACAAGTGTGGAGTCTCATTCCTTCTGAATGTATTACTTTTGGAGATTTAAAACTTTTTAATGTACTTTTTCTGTTCGTTTGATCTCTTTCCCTTAATCCAACCTTTCCTTCCCTCTCTTTAATTTGCTTTTTATACATGATTTGACTTTTGATTAACTATTTTAACTTATACCTCCTGGTTCAGACCTGCAGGGCTTAATCGAATTGCCCATGTAAACAGGTGCAGGAATCGCGATAAGCGATCAATCTATGGCCATTGATTGCAATGCAGGCAGCATGCCAACTTCGTGCTTCTGCTTACTTGTTGATCTCTACACTCAGGTAACACCAACTGCACTGTTCATTGGTTGGATACATCAGCAGTGGGACAATATTGTGAGTTGCTTGCAGCATTTAAAGCTAGCCTACACTGCTTAAAGCTAGCCCGCACCTCTTAAAAAGGAGCAGCAATATGGCTGAAGTAGGCACTGAGAGTTGTGATTGAAGAAAATCTGACCTGGGAAAGAGTGAAGAATGGCACAAGAGGGGAGAGAGTGGGCTCCAAGGTTTTCAGACACTACACTGGAGACCTTGGTGGAGGAGGTGGAAAGGAGTGAGATGTCCTGAATCTGCAGCAAGGAAGGAGGCTCTCCAGATACACAGTCAAAAGGCCATGGGAGCAGATAGCCTTGGAAGTCAGTGCCTGGAGTCAAGCCCCAAGGACCTGGATACAGTGCCACAAGAAGTACAATGAATGGTCAAGGTCAGTGAATACATCTTCAAATTCCATACACTAGCAACTGCATCAGTAGCCTCAGCCACTGCTCAAATCACCACACTCTTATCACTCACCTGTCAAAAAGATGAAGGTATCCTCATGACTAATCCACCTTTTCAAATCCTAATTGCCTCATTCCACTATCTTTTCTGATTTAAAAACTGCAGATGGTGTAACCATGTACCTCTTACTCCACCCTCATCCACTCCCAAGCCTCACAACCCTACCTTGTGCATTTTTCCTTTCACAAACCCAAGTCATGCAACTTATCCAGGCAGTGATGGAACATCAAGAAGAGAGTGATGGTGAGGACACAGCACCGTCACTTCATTTCACACATGTAGCCACCAGGTCAGATGCTGACACCATGCATAGCTTAGAGGATAAGTTAGATGTAGGATCAGCACATGGTGAAACATCAGGCATAAGTGGGCTGCAGCCAGGGCAGGGACACACATGGGTTCTGTTGCAGATGACTCAGTTGAGCACTTCATTGGGGCAGCTTGCAGAAGAACACTAATGGGAATGCACAACAAAATGCTTGATGTATTGGGACGGAATGTTAGAATGCCTGTGGTCAATGCCAGGGAGCATGGGGGAGTCTAGCACCAACTTGACACAGGGCTTTGTGCGGAGATTGAAGCCTGTCCTTTCCAACATGGAAGTAGTGGCCAATACCATCAACCTAACTCCGTTTGCACACTTGTGGACCCAACCACGATGCAGTGTCTGATGGCCGATGTCAGAGCTTCCATTGCAGCATATGCAGCAACGACTCAAAGTATGAATGCTGCAGTGGAGGCTCAGATTGCTGTGTGACAGTTTACAGTCTGCAGAGGGGCTTGTGAGTGTCACAGCAGTTGAACGATCTATTCTCCAGCCGATTACTAGGATTGTTGAGGCGCAGCCTGCGAGGAATGGCAGTGGCTCCACACAGCGCATACTCTCTCAGGATGACAGCATTCATCCTCCCATCCCTGCCACTTTGCCCATGCTCTTGCTGTTGCCTGTCAACAGGCCAGCCCAGACGAGCTGCCACACATGCCAAGATGATTCAGTCTGCAGCTGGGCTCTCTAGACCCAGAGCTGTTCAAGCTCATCCTCCAAGGCCATCTGCAGTCTTCTCCATTGAAAATCAGCAGCCTTCCACTAGCCATGCTGCAGCCATTGGGAAAGCACTGTGTCAGAGCAACAGGACAGACAAAGGTACACAGAAGACAAGCACTAACAGTGTGCACAAGAGTGATTATTTGACTTTTTTATGCAATATTGCATGATTTCATTTATAAATCCAGTTTGGAATGTTTATTTTGTGGTGGCTTTTTATCTTTGTTCTGTGGCTAAGCAAACATTGTGATGGTTAGTGACAAAGGGAGGGTAAGGTGTGGAAATGACCACCATGTGGTTAACGTAAACATGTTTCAGCATGTCAATGGTCTGCTCTATCACATTTTGTGTGGAAGCATGGTTTTCATTGTACTCATGCAACCCATGTGTATACAGGTTGCACACTGGAGTCATCTGCCATGTTGTCAGCTGATAGCCCTTGTCGCCCAGTAGCCACTCTTTGGTTTGTCGTGGTAGCTCAAATGCAACTGGCACTGCAGACTGCCACAGAATGAAGGCATCATGACAGCTGCCAGCATACCAGGCACTAGCCTGAAGGATTTGCTGCCTCTGGCCACACACCAGCTGGATGCTGAGGGAGTGGAATCCCGTTTGGTTCCAGTATGGGGCAGAGTTGGCATATGGTGCTCATAAAGCAATGTGTGTACAGTCAATTGCACCCTGCTCTATGGGAAACCTTGCAATCCTCACAAAGTTGTGCGCCCACTCCATCTGTTTGTCTCTGGCAGAGGAGAATGAATTGTAGTTAGGTCTCATTGAATAGAGAGCCGCCCTTACTCAACAGTGGATGGGAAACTGTGAGATGTTGCGAATATATTCAGCACCAGCCTTGAAGGAGCCAAAAACATAAAAGTTCATTGGCACTGACAACGCTGTCCTTGCCTTGCTATGTGGTTGGAAAGGTGGCTGCAGCAAGTGGTAAATTTTAGTGAGACTGCCCTAACTAAAGTGCACATGGCTCAAACATTGTTCTTCTTGAGGTTAAGGTAGGAGAATTGCTCCCTGAACACACTGGGTGGATATGACCTCCTGCTGAGAGCCCTTCTCCCCTCCTCCTCCTCCCTCTTCCAGGAGCCTGTCCTGCTCTGTGTGCCCTCTGCTCATTCTCATATTGTATTTCAAGGGGAATGCCTACTAGTGCAGCCATGTCAGGGAGCAACTGGTTCGTGCAGAAGCCTTAAAGTCAGCAAAAACCCCTTCAGCATCTGTCATACCACTCTCTGTAGACTTTGCAACTTGAATCAACTATGGAAAGCACATAACACTTGTAGAATCACAGCAACTAACCTGTAAGTAGTTGATAATCTGTTTAAGTAGGTGGGGAATCCTTCCTGCTGCAGAACACATGTTCAGCTTTGCGAGTTTAGAAAAGGACATTAACTGGAATGTTGAGCTCCAAAATGGCACTGCTGGCATCAAATCAGCTTTTCATGCAGAATGACATCATGATCTACCTGTTCTGCATACTCCCAGCGAATGTTCACTTCGCATGCCCTGACCAATACAGCAACTGTTGTGTTATTGGCTCTGAACACATAACTACCAAACACTATAACAATGATTGGTAAACTAAATGAAGGGTTCTTTATTGAAGAACAATCGGATTCTAGGCGAGCTTGTCAATACACATGCTACATGCTGACTAACACTGCTTCAACTACTCTACCACATGTTAACTTGCATCACTTCCTGTGATGAAGTATATTAAACTATTTACATATTCAGTAGTATGGTAATTAGTATTAAAGCAATTAAAACAATATCACCACAGTATCAAGCTTTACTGGCCCTCACAAGTGAGTGCATGCACTGTGAACACCATTTTAGAGCTCTAAGGACATTCATAACGCTCCAAAAAATGGGTGTTAATGAGCCCAATCCCTCGCTTTGCCTGTCTCAGTAAGGATTCTTCAATCTGATTGATTAAGAAGATACACAGTTGTCTGTCCTACTCACAGAGGCCCCAGATCCCTTGTAGCGGTGCCATACCAAAATACATTTATAATCACCGCACGTTCCAGTACAAAATCTCATCAAAGGTCTTGCAGAAAGAATAAACATAATGAACAGTTGGCATTGCTGATTGCAAGATCTGGGCATTACATAAACTAGTTTACATAATATCACATGCAACTTGAGGATTTTTGTTGAAATAACTATCTATACTGTACTATGTTATTACACTATACTTGCATCTTGTTTCCCGGAAATTACTAGTTGTCCAATATTTGTGAATTAAGTGGCATTAACTAGACCCTGAGCTTCTCAAAGATGGGGCTATCAGCATGACTTCTTTTTTATGTTACTTTAGCATAACACCATGAATTCTCTAGTCAAATGTTATACATTTTAGCATGACAGCATGTAGTACTTTATGAAACATTTATGGCTTTAATTTTCTCCAGCAGTACCCAGATGAATGAATTCATGCAAAATTTGTTTGTGCACTGTTTAAGATGGCCATTAACCTGTCTAAAATAAATGGCTTAATGACTATTGTCAAGCTAGTCCCCCACCTGCCAAGAATGAGGCACATTAATTTAGTCATGAACATTGATTTTAAACTGCTACTGGAGTGAAGTAAGGACTTGTTAAACAGATCAGCCATGGCTGGAAAAGACATTTGCATATTAACAGACAGTGTTTGGAAGGACAAAGCAGCCATTTCCTGACATATTCAATGCACAATGGACTTTTGATCCCCAGATGTTGAAGACGATTCCAGGTGAAGCTCGCATTCCAGGTTGACTGCTAAGATGGCCGAATACACAAATGGACATGGTAAAACCAGCTAGTCACATGACTAAGATACTAGGCAACCTGAGTTTTTTGAATTGGTACAAAGAGTTTGGGCAGAGTGTCTGTTTGCTCCTGGACTGAGAAGCTCTCTCTCCTGTCTGCTCCCATCTTTTTCTCACAAGCCTCTGAATCCATTGAAGACACATGAACCCCAAGAGAGAAAAGTCTCCTACCGCGAACAAGGTTTAAGAAGAATACTGGGCCCCAACGAAAAGCAAGATCTACCTACAATCAAGGACTCTACAGTGAGCTCGAAGAACCGTAACAACAGCTCTTCAGATATTGTCTCATACTTTTCCACTTTATTTTTCTTCTGCTCTTTACTGTCTCTATTTTCATGTGTGCATCATGTATGCATGCTAGCGTGGGCACGTTGTGTATCCATAGGAGTTAACCCAATTAGAGTTTATGTTCAAGCTAAATAAGTTTCAACTTTTCTTCTTTAAACCTGAGAAAGTCTGCTTGTGCTGGTTTCTTTGCCTTATAATTGGAAAGTGGTGAATAAGGGTTCACCAAGTGGGAACTGAAAAAACACGGTGTGTTGAAAATCAAACCCTGTTACAGTAAGCGTAAGTGAAGGCTGAAAGAGACCCCTAGACCTGTTCCTTACCTGGTTGTAACACTACGTTAAAATAGTGCACCAAAGAATTTCATCCTGTTTTTTGCTCGAAAAACATTGCATAATAAAATAGAAGCAAGTTGTATTTGAAACATTTATGGTATAATAAAATAATAAAAGCACAATGGAAACTAATTCCCTCTGGCAGAATATTAGTTTACACGTCACTAACCAATTTTCCACCTGAGAATGTGAAATTTTGCAGTGTTTTCTTTTTATTATAAATGCTTCAAATTAGAATTTTTTCTAACTTATTATCCAATGTTTTCCCAGCAAAAATAGATGAAGTCCCTTTTTCAGTGCATTTTCCAATGTTTAAACGAGCGGTTCAGACATCTGAACTGGAAGTGACAATAACTTTTAAATTTTATTTGAAAAGCAGGTAAACTGGGGGATGGAGTTATGTTTTGCCAATTTCTTTGATTTTAGTTTTGATGACGACATTCAATTTGTATAAAGTTATTGATGTAAACTATACTACTAAAATAAGCATACTGACCGGAATTTTACTTGGCCCCTGAGAGTGGGGTAGGCAGCGAGTTGGGAGGGGAGGTAAAATGCGGTCAGGATGCATTCACCTGAAAGTGCAACATCGTGACTTCACTTCCGCATTTTATGAGTGGCAGGAACCATGGAAAGCGGATTCTCACCAAGACATGGCAGGAGATCAATTAAGGTAGTTTAAATTAACTCAATTTTTAAAGTGTTTTTAGAATTTTATGAACAGCGCACAGGAATCACGGGCCTTCAGAGCCCTGCCTGGTTAAAGGAGGTGGCATGGAGGAGAGAGTTCAGTGCTACCTCTGCCAGCCAGGCATATTGAGAAGGTAGTTTGGAGAATAGAGGCAATTGCCGGACGAAGGCAGAATGGGGGTTGAAGGTGGCAGAACTGACAGCGGAGGGGAGGGGGGTGACTGCATGCATGTGACCATCAAAGCTCCAACGGACCAGCCAGTGGCCTTCATCAACAGGAAGGGCTTCCATTCCATCGATGTACAACTGATCTGTGACCACCAAAAGCAGATCCTTCAGGTGTGTGCACAGTTCCTGGGAAGCAGCCAAGGCACCAGCATACCTCAGTAGTCACAGGTGCCAGTTCTACACACCCACAGCCACCACCACCCCCTCCACCCCCCTACACCCCCACATGCCTTCAGAAATGGATTCTTGGGAACAAGGGAAACCCAATGAAGACATGGCCACCCACGCCAGTGAGGAACCCTCGCACTACAGCAAAGGAAAGTTACTATACTTGCCACAGCTCCACACAAGTGACCATTAAGCAGGCAATTGATCTCCTAAAGATGCGACTCACATGCGTGGATTGATCTGGCGGTGCCCTTCAATATGCCCCAGAGAGGATCGCACACATCGTGGTGGTCTGCTGTGCTCTACAAAACCTAGCACTGTACATCGATAATGAGGACATCATCGATCACCACTCCTTATCCGATGAGGGGGATCCTGCTGAGCAGGCAGCACCGAATGAGGAACCCTTTGTAATGTACTATAGTGGTGACTTCACCTTTAAGAGATCAGGCCACTGATGCAACTGATGACATCATCATACATATATAAGGAGGAGACACCATTTTGAGAGGTGCACTCAGCTTATGTTTACAGAGAACACACAACACACACACACAAAACACACCTACACACTCAAGTGCACGCACATGAGGAAAAGATCTGGACCTGAGATCATGCAGTGTAGATAAGCAAGAGAATAAATAATGTTTGTGTTGAATATAAAGCCTGTGGTTGGCATTTAATGAAGACTTAAGAACACAGCACAGCACTACATTTTTCTAGCAATGAGGATTTTTAAAAAGAAACACACAGACAACACAGGAACATACAGAAGACTTGCTTTGAAGGTTCTAGGTTTTTTTTTAATCACCATGTACACACAACAATTGCCAGTCTTTCCAGCCTTTACAGAGACAGACAGCAACCCAGGTACACACTGGAGCAAATGGCTAGCAAAATTTGAAAATCTAATGGTGGCACTCGATATCAATATACCACAAAGGAAAAGAGTGTTACTTCTACACTACGCTGGACCAAAAGTCGCCAATATCTTCAATACACTCACAGATATTGGAAACGATGCTGATTATGATGCAATGAAGAATGCTCTAACAAGATGTTTTCAACCGAGGGAAAATCCTCACTACGAAATTTATGTCTTTAGGCAAGCAAGACAAGTGCGAGACCCTTGACGAGACTCAGAAGTCTGAGCCAGAATTGCACTTCACAGACGTGGACAAAGAAATCATCTCCCAAATCATTATGACCTGCCAATCACCAAGACTGAGTAGGTAACCTCTTAGAGGCAAGAATCGTAAAATGAAAATCCCGTGAGGCCAGGATAGGATTGTTGACAGAACCTGTGAATGCCTCAAGAAGAAAGTTTCACCAGGGAAACACACCAAACAGAAGAAACAGAGGAAACCTAGAGAAAGGTCCAAGGCATGTCAAGGAAGACCAAGTCAGAGATTACAGTTACCTTACGTTTGAACATGCAATGATTGCGGTGGTGCATATGCTCACTACAAAACTTGTCCTGTGGAAAAATGGGACATTTTGCAAGAGTATGCTGATCGAAGCCTGCAGAAGACATTAATAGAGTTGAATGTCAGAAGGAAGATTACATCTTTGAAGCACGAGAGAAGATTTTTGTTGCTCACAACAACAAGTACTGACACTTGCCCATGAGTGATGTGTTCACAGTCAATTCGACAATCTCTGCAGTAATTGATTCAGGAGCAACAGTCAACATAATGGATGCCCTGACGTACCACAAGTTACAAAGAAAACAGAAACTGCAATTGAACAATCTCCTACAGATCAAACGTCCCTCTACCAATCCTAGAGATGATCCAAGTTACTCTCAAATCCTCCCATGGGTTCACATGTCAGACCGCATTCCATGTTATAGACTCAAGCAAGTGAAATCTGCTAAATATCGAAACTGCCAGTGAATTGAAGCTGATCACAATCAATATCGCCAGAGGACAGAACTACTTGATGAAAGAAAACATTGATGCCTACTCAACCCTACACACACTCAATAGAAAGCTTGAGGGATAGAGACAAGAGTCAAAAACAAAGGATAAAGATGCATGCAGACTGACAGGTGCGCACAAAAGATAGTGAGATAAAAGAAGGAGACAAGGTCCTGGTTCGGCAAGTGAAAACATCAAAAATTAGCTCACCATTTGTTACAAGAGTGCTCTTGATAGTTCAGAGAGAAGGCAGCATGGCCATAGCAAAGAGAGGAAACTGCATTATGAAGAGAAATGTAACCTTCATAAAAAGAGTCAATGCCATAACAATTCCAGAAGAAAGCGATAGAGATGACTTCAATGACTTCTCATACAAATACACTTGTTGAAGTCAGGTGGGCAGTTGAAGAGTGGGAAACACCCACATCATACCACATGGTCACAACAATGGGCTTTACATTAAGGTTCAATGCAACTAATGAAATTTAAACAATCTTTACCTGCCCTGGAAGTCTGACTATAACAGAGTAGAAAAGTAAAAAAGATTCTATTCCCTACTATTGATTTTCCTCACTTTATCAAAGAAAAGAAAAGGTCCATCTATTACTAAAATAGTAACACACATTCAAAAACAGAACAAACAAATAAACAATATATTATATATAACATTTCTAAATTTTCAGATCTTTCACTTTTAACCACATTCAATGCCATAACTTCAACAAATGGGTTGTAGAAAATAAATCATTTGTGCCTTAATTAGTAAACCAAGGTTCAGCTTTTCTAAATCACAATGTGAATGGGATCAGTAAACTCTCTCTAAGCACCAACAAGAACAATTTTTTCAAGCTTAAATCTATTTTTCAACATTTTAATTTTGATTTAGTTGGCAAATTGCTTTTATAAGTTTCCTACTTTACTAGACATTCATGATATAATTTATTAATGTCAATTATTCATGATAATTATTAAAGAGCGAAATTTTTCTTACCATCTAAACCTATCTGGGATTAAAAACTATAACATTCAGAGAAAAGGAATAGCAAAAGAGTTATGTACAGAAAATAAATATAATTTGGGTATTTGATTTTCATTTTAAGTACCTTCAAAATATTGCAGTTTGTAATCTGGCTATTGATGATGCATAATTGTGTGTTTGGATATTGTTTCAATGAAGCATACATAATCAATAAGATATTAATATGAAGGTGACTATGACAGTGAACTCAAGAATTCAACTACAGTTATTGATCACCATTGCTCTCAAGCTGTCAGTTCTGATAGGTGAAGGGCATGAAGTAGTGGGGAATTCTCAAAATGAACATCAATTATTTTTAAAATACTCTGTATGCTTTAAAGAACAACATTTTGGTTCAAAATGACCAAAATGTTTAAGCATGCATGCATAGCTTCTAATGTTGGTTCAATTGGTAGCTCACTGAGTCAAAAGTTGTAGGTTCAAATTCATTCTAGGATTTTAACACATAATCCAGACTGATACTTCAGTGCAGTGCCGAGAAAGCATGACATCGTGGGAGGCGCTGCCTTTTGGATGATACATTAAACCAAGGACTCCAGTTGTCTGTTCAGGTGACATAAAGGGGTAGAAATTTGTATGCTTTGGGCCCATGTTTCAGATGTAAAAGAGGCTAAAAGCATGCCAATTTCACAGTGAAACAGTCTGCACCCAATCTGCAGAGGTGTTGTGCCACTGCTAATTTGTGAGACCAATTCCCAGGAAGCCACCAAAATCAGGCATTGGACCCATTAAATATGTTAATGAGGGGCCTAATGCAGATTGAAGGATCCCCTGTGTAAAATTAGTTATCAATGAGCTGGCCAAATGTCCGGCCAGCCTTGCTCATGATTCTTCAGCAGCCCCCATGTTTGGTGCTTTAATGCTATTCAGACAGGGAGGCCACATCCGGGCATTCATTTGTCTTCTTGATGATATTAACTGACAAGCTCTTGATGAAATAGCACACACAGCGAGACCATTATATGAAACAGTAGTAGTAGTGGTCTCCATGGCCGCCATCTAGAAGTTAGTTTCATTTTAATTTTTGTTATTTAAAAAAAAATGTGGCACCAGGAGGAGCAAGCGTGCTCCTCTGACTCCACAGTCCCAGCGGCTCACCAATCTTGTGGCCAGCTCCAATCCCCCTCCCAGAACATACGTCAGGACTGGTGTCAGTGAGGTCACATGACATTATTCAAAATACATTTGTTATTCACCTCATTTCCATGTTGTGAGACTGCGCTGTACTCAAATTAACTATAATGTCTGCCAGCATTATCAATAGTTATTAGTTATTATGCTTCCAAAAGTAATTCATTGAACGTGAAACACTTAGAATGTCCAAAGAGTGCGAGATAATGGCAAGTTCATTCCTTCTTCCTAAAACTTCTAGAATTCTGTTGAATGGGTAAAACAGTGGTACCCTATCACACTGTCCTGTGAAATGTTAGGAAACAGGTTCCTAAGAACACAGATTATTGAGAAAATCAGACATGGAAAAAGACCATTTAGTTCATCAGAGCTTGTTACTTTTCCATCACAATGCAGTGTTCTTTATGTATCTTTCCTACGCTATTTGTTATTTTGTACTCCTCTTATCTGGGCCCTTTTTAATAATTTTTCCAGGATGAAAAGCCCTGGGGAAGGGGGGGGGGTGCGATTTTCCCCAGGTACTTAAGGTGTTAAAGAGCCTCCGAGGTGGCTAAGAATAGGGTCTTAAGCTGCAAAGATGATTTTGCCTGCCTTTAGCGCACAGCGCCATCTTGGTAAAGGAGTTTGTTGTATGATTGCCTTTAAGAGTGATGTCCCTTTAAGATTTTAGTATGCTAATATACCAGGATGCAATCATGTCTCTCAGATCCAGAGTCACTCTGTAACTGTAACACCCAGTTTAAGATTCTGTAAATAGTTTGCTCTGCACTGTATATAGTAGTTTGGCTGTAATAAACCTGTTTGAGATCTTCAGCAAACTGCACTCCACGCATTTATGTTGCACCAGAGAACATAAAGAACTCAATATATAGTGGCAACTGTGATGAGAAGACAAAGTCTGAGATTGAAGACCATAGGTAAAACAGCTGTAAAAACTACCTTTCCTATAGCCACTAGAGAGAAGGTTCAAGACAAATACTGGCTCAAACAGTAAACAAAAAGAAATTACTTCAAGACAGAGCTCAGAATGACAGGCTGCAAGTAAATTGGGTGAGTCATTGTTCTGAAGGGCGAGTAATACTGCTACCAAACAAAGCTTTGAAGTCCTTCAAAAGATTGCCTTTTTTGAAAGCTCCATGTGAAAAAAAAGACCCAACTCCTTTCCTAGGCTAATTGAGGTCGGCACCATTATAGGAGGTGTCCAGTTGCAAAAAGGTGGGAAAAACCCAATAACTGCAGAGCCTCAATCCACGCAAACAATAAAAAAAGTTAAATCACTTGTGCATGAAGAAGAGCTTCCATTCACGAAGCCACAGTAAAAGAAACCATGAAAACTACTCAAGTGTGAACAACATAAACAAACCTTAGCAAAAAAAGCTATTGAACTGCCTATTCAACAGCTGTTGTTCTATGGAAGCCACAATGACTGCAGGAGAAGCTGCAACCTCAGTCATCAGACGCTGTGTGATGTCGAAGTCCACAGGCCGGAAGCTGGAATTGGCTAGCCTCTCCATACTGGAGTGGATGGGTTCCAGGCTCTGCGCCAATCCATGGATCAAGGTGGAGGGGGACTGTTTCATTCTCCTAGCTGCAATCAGTCAGGCTGTACCTTGCATAGGTTTGTCAGACCCATCAGCCTTCTTTTGAAGCTTGAACCTGCGAGATTCTTATCTGATTCCACTACAGCAGAACTATTAGGTGAACTTGCTCCCCTGGCAAGATGGCACCTGTGGTGTCCCTACCATCTAATGTGGCTGCTGCCAACTAGTGTCTGGTATGTCCCATTGTGATGATGCCTCTTCTAACCAGGCCTCTCAGTTACGCATAATGCCAATCTCTGAGCTGGTGTCTGCGATAATGGTAGTCATTGGTACAGTGCCCTCTTCCTTTTCTCCTCCTCCTTCTCTTCTTCTGTGGGGGTAGGGCGGGTGGAGTGGGTGAGAGGTGGCTCTTGCTCATCTTCCATTTGCTATGGGGTGGCAGAGGAGGGGGAGATAAGGTGCATCTTGTTCCTGGGAGCCTGCAATGATAAAGCTGCAAGGGTTAGTGTGCAGTGTGTGTGACTACTATAGGTGGATGTGTGTGATGAGACCATATGGAGCTTGGGAGTCAGGGAAGGTTGGAGGAAATTAGGATCAGGAATAGTTGTGGATATGTAAGGAAGCTAGAGTGCCCTATATGCAATATGGCCCCTGCTCTGCCTCTGGCCACGTGTCTCTCACTTCCTAATGACGGCCAGCACTACCTGCTCAAGGGGAGTGATGTCATGCAGGCGAGCTGCCCCTCACCCGGTCAGGTCTTGCTGCCACTTGTCATGTGCTATCTTGTCCTGAAAGAGAAAAAGTGGTGATTGTGAATGAGTGCATCGTGTTTGTATGTGTGATGCCTCACATGGTTGAAGAATTGTGAGATGTGTCTAAGGTGTGAGTAATAACTGTGAATGGTGCAACAGTGTGGGGTGTGTAAATGTCAGTGTATAGTTGGATGGTGGATGAAATGTGTTGAGGTTGTGATACTGTGGTGGTGCAGTTATTGAGCAGTGTGTTTGTGAGACGGAATCTTACCAAGACCACTCGTGTCAAGTCGGTAAATTTCTTGTGCCACTGGAGTCATATCCTGGGGTCAGTGCTCCTGGCTGTCACCTCCCAGGCAATCTGCTCCCACAGGCACTACATTTTCTGCCTCTGTAGCCTCCTTACCCCCTGCGGGTACAAGACATTCCTGCTCCTGTGGACCTTATCCACAAAGACCTCCAGTGCCACGCCTGGGAAACTGCAGGCCCCCTCTCTCGATCCCTGAGCCATCCTTCAGTGTTTGCTTCTCTGCCAGTCAGTACAGCCCACACCTTCTGTGGAAGTAGGTGCATGGAAGTTACATGTACAGCTCCATGAAAATTACTTCTAATCACTACTTGAGTGCTAAATGTGCAGGACACAGTTTCAGAATCAGCAGACACATTTAAATCATGGTTATCATCAATTAGCCCGAAAATTGCATGCTAAACCCATGCTTTCAAACACATGTTTCTGAAGAACACAGCATCCATTCAGCACCTATTTGCACCCTTTCACCAAAATAACCTAAGTTTCTCCAATTTTCCTTGATAAATCAGTCCTTGGTGCCTGAATAACCAGAACAATTATGAGGTTCCCTCCTAACCTTTCCTTATAGATCATTCCTGTACAATTCAGATTAATAATTTTGCATATCTGTTGTGGCACATTAATCAAAATTGACTACAGTACTCCAAGTACTCGTGCAGTTCTGCCCATGACATTGAGGAAAGGTACAAGATAGATGTTGTTTCAAAGATAGTGAAGGAAAAATCAGAGCAGCAGATAACCTATGATTTGGTGCATACTTATTAGTCTGCTTCTTTATAAGATTAACCTACACCTTTCAGCATGTTTGAGACACTCAATTCATTGGCTATTTTTGAAATTGTGTAGAAATGCATTGATTGTCCATTAGACAGCAGGTGAAAGTATAAATGAAAATTTAGAATCTTGTACATGGCTAAGAATAGCCAAAATATTTGTAACATGTTCCAACATCTCAAAGTCATACAGTGCACTTCAAAACACCTGAATATTGTTTGTTTCTTATCTTAAATGCTATTGAGTTTCTTTTTTCCCAACCAGGTCTATTAATCTAGGCACATCAATGTCAATAAAAACAAAAAACTGCAAATGCTGGAAATCTGAAATAAAAACAGAAAGTGCTGGAAATACTCGGCAGGTCAGGCAGCATCTGCGGACAGAGAAGCACAGTTAACATTTCAGGTCTGTGACCTTTCATCAGAACTGATGACAGCACCAGGCATACCTAAAAATGAGGTACCAGTCTGGTAAAGCTACAACACCGGATTACTTGCATGCCAAACAGCAGAAACAGCATGCAGTAGACAGAGCTCAGCAATCCCACAACCAATGGATCAAATCTAAGTTCTGCAGTCCTGCCACATCCAGTTGTTAATGGTAGTGCACAATTAAGCAACTGACAGGAGGAGGAGGCTCCACAAATATCCCCATCCTCAACAATGGGGGAGCCCAGCACATCAGTGCAAAAGTCAAGGCTGAAGCATTTGCATCCACTTTCAGCCAGAAGTGCAGAGTTGATGATCCATCTCAGCCTCCTCCTGAAGTCCCCAGCATCACAGATGCCAGTCTTCAGCCAATCCAATTCACTCCACGTGATATCAAGAAATGGCTGAAGACACTGGATATTGCAAGGGCTAAGGGCCCTGACAACATTTTGACAATAGTACTGAAGACCTGTGCTCCAGAAATAGCCACGCACCTAGCCAAGCTGTCACAGTACAGCTACAACACTGGCATCTATCTGGCAATGTGGAAAATTGCCCAGGTATGTCCTGTACACAAAAAGAAGGACAAATCCAACCTGGCCAATTACCGCCCTATCAGTCCACTCCCGATCATCAGCAAAGTTTTGGAAGGGGTCATCGACAGTGCTATCAAGCGGCACTTGATCAGCAATAACCTGTTCTCTGACGCTCAGTTTTGGTTTCATCAGGGCCACTCAGCTGCTAACCTCATTACAGCCTTGGTCCAAACATGGACAAAAGAGCTGAACTCCAAAGGTGAGGTGAGAGTGACTGCCCTTGACATCAAGGCAGCATTTGACCAAGTATGGCATGAAGGAGCCCTAGCACAACTGCAGTCAATGGAAATCAGGGGGAAAACTCTCCACTGGTTGAAGTCATACCTAGCATAAAGGAAGATGGTTGTGCCTGTTGAAGGTCAATCTTCTCAGTCCCAGGACATCACCTCAGGGTCATGCCTTGGTCTAACCATCTTCAGCTGCTTTATCATTGACCTTCCCTCCATCATAAGGTCAGAAGTGGGGATGTTCGCTGACGATTGTACAATATTCAGCACCATTCGCAATTCTTCAGATACTGAACCAGTAAGACCTGGATAACATTCAGGCATGGGCTGATAAGTGCCAAGTAACATTCACACCACACAAGTGCCAGGCAATGAGCATCTCAACTAAGAGAGAATCTAACCATCTCCCCTTGAAGTTCAATGGCATTACGATCGCTGAATCCCTGGGGGTTACCATTGACCAGAAACTGAACTGGAGCTGCGGCTGCAAGAGCAGGTCTGAGGCTGGGAATTCTGCAGCAAATAACTCATCTCCTGTCTCCCCAGTGCCTGTCCACCATCTACAAGGCATAAGTCAGGAGTGTGCTGGAATACTCTCCACTTGCCTGGAGTAGTGCGGCTCCCAAACCACTCAAGAAGCTTGACACCATCCAGGACAAAGCAGCCTGCTTCATTGGTACCCCATCCACCACCCTCAACATTAACTCCCTCCGCCACCGAAGCACAGTGGCAGCAGTGTGTACCATCTACAAGATGCACTGCAGCAACTCACCAAGTCTCCTTCGACAGCACCTTCCAAACCCTTGACCTCTACCACCTAGAAGGTCAATGGCAGCAGATGAATGGGAACACCACCACTTGCAAGTTCCCCTCCAAGCCATACACCATCCTGACTTGGAACTATATTGCCATTCCTTCACTGTCGCTGGGTCAAAATCCTGGAACTCCCTTCCTAACAGTACTGTGGGTGTACCTACATCCCCAGGACTGCAGCGGTTCAAGAAGGCAGCTTACCGCCACCTTCTCAAGGGCAATTAGGGATGGGCAACAAATGCTGGCCTAGCTAGCGACACCCACATCCCATGAATGAATAAAAAAAATCAGAGTCCTGTGATCACAATATCCCAGATCCCTGTCATATCAGTGATGATTATGAATCTAGTTTTTCTAATCAAATGATGGAATTTATCTAAAAGTGGCTGTTGCTTAGGGAGTGTTCTCCAGTTAATTTACAGTTTGAGATTTTTTTTGGTTTCTTGCTTACTCCTGTTTTTAGAACTAAGAAGGCCAAAGCACTTATTTCTAGTTAATGTTGCAATGTTTTGTTTATTGTGTGTGTTAGCTTTTAAATACACCCTATAATGTTGTTGTCCTTTGAATGGTGATTATATACACATATAAAAAAATCCTGCAAATTCTGGAAATATGAAATTAAACCGAGAATGCTGGAAATAGACTGTGGATCAGGCAGCATCTGTACAAAGAAAAGACAAGCTGACATTTAGAGTGTATACCCTTTAGTAGAATGGAAATGAAAATTTAACCAAGTATTCTTTATTGGAATGCTGTACAGGCAGTGGGGGAATGGTCTGCATCTGTGACATTGGCTTGTATTTTCACTTTTTTGGATTAGCAAACCCAGAAGGTTTTGAAATTTCTCTTCTCTTTTTTTACGCTTCTCTTTACAATTTTCTTTTCTCTTTTCCTCGAGCTTCCTTCATTTTCTCACCTTCTTATTAGTGTGAGCTTCTTCTATGTCTTTTCAATTTTTAACTGCGTGCTTTGGGGTTTTTGTATAGGTTCTCCATCACCTCACTAATGATCTTTTATATCATCCAATAATTTTCTATTGACCAGTCTGCAGATCATTCAACCCCATATTAACACCCTCTTTGTGATCAGCTTATCTGTTGTTCTACTTTCCCTTTTTGTCTTTATTTTCCCAAACTTACTAAAATGTGTTTGTCTTTTACCTTTTTAGCTCTGATGAAGAGTATATGAAATGTCAACTTGTCTGTTTCTCTTTACAGATGTTGATTGGTCTGCTTTGTGTTGCTGGCATTTTCTGTTTTTATTTACAGGCGAGTTACTGTGCAATTCCCCCATGTAGCTGGAAAGTAATTTTAATATACAATTTGAGTTTTGTGATATTCACTTAGACTGCAATGGCTTTGCTTGACACATTCCATCCAAGACATATCAAAATATTGGAATTCACTTTGCGGATTCTCTTGAAAGCTCGAAAGAAGCTACAATATAACCTTGTTTATCTTCCACCTGTGCCATCATCCGTCCACCCGCTAGCTCGATTGAATCCAGATGATTTGTTTAAAAAATAAAGAAGAGGTGAAATTGAGATGGATATAGCTCATCAAATTCCAAGACTGATGCATGACAGCAATTCTGTTGAAATGGTAAATTTAACATCAGTGTGGACAATGCACCTGGTCTAGTTCCAGAGGATCAAATTCTATTATCGTCAAAATGTAGTATAAGCCCTGTCTGTCACATGTGTGTCCTTGGAAAAAAGAAAGCATTCCCTTTTTTTTGTAATTGTTTTATTTTGCCCACCATCTCTGAAGGTTATCTTTTGATTACTGCATTTAAAGAAAGTGTCATAACACAGAGCAAAGTTAGGTGCTGCACAATTTGTACCTGTATGTTGGTTTTGTGTGGTTAATTTTATTGCCTTCAGCAATGAAAACTTGGGAAAGAGCTGCTAGATATGCAATTTAGTTGTTAATTCATAGTCATAAGTGATGACATCAGAGCATTCTATCATTAAACCCTTTTTAGAAAGCACCTGTTCACTCTCAATAGAATAGTTAATGGAATATTAACATTGAAATCAGTATTGTTCAACCTTTTTGCATGGGAGGGCCATACTACGATTTTTATTTAACATGGGGAGCCAGTGAGACAAGTTCACAAAGATAAAGGCATTAAAATGTATCTTGCTATTAATCAAAACATCAACAAAGGTGCATTTTTGTGAAGAAGCATTAAATGAGACTAATTTATTGACTTACTTTCTGGTCATTATATTGGACACTGAGTTAGTGTGATACCTGGCATTTGTTTGTTTGCACAAGTGGTTAATGTTTGCCTGCACACTTCTTGTAGCAATGCGGAGTATTCTAGTAGATGCCATTCTGTCAGGAGCGATCTTGATCACTCTCTCTCTATCTCTCTCTGTGTCCCCCTCTCATTCTCTGTGTCCCCCTCTCTCTCTGTCCCTTTTCCCTCTCTCTCTCTCTCTGCCCCCTCTCTCTCTCTGTCCCCCTCTCTCCCTCTCTCTCTGTCTTCCTTTCCCTCTCTCTCTCTCTGTCCCCCTGTCTCCCTATCCCCCTTTCTCTCTCTCTGACAGTTGCAGAGAGTGGGGGCATTCAGCAGATGATCAGTTTTTAAAAAAATCTCAAATCAGTTTCACAGCTGACAGATCCTGACATCGGAAACAGCAGTTTCTGAACTTTGGACAGATTCAAGGTTTTCCGGCGGGCTTTTAAAAAACACCGAATCTGTCCGAAGTTCAGAAATTGCTGTTCCCAATATCAGGATATGTCAGCTGTGAAACTGACTTGTGATCTTTTGTAAAAAGCCTATCTGACAATTTCTGATCTCCTGTCACGGACCTCTGACAAGGGTAAGGAATGGCCTCGGGTACAGTTTACAGTTTACAGCCACGGGCTGGATAGAAACCTTTGGCGGGACGGATGTTGGCCTGCGGGCCGTATGTTGGATAACCCTGATCTAAATAATTGCTACACTAAGAGAAGTTTTGGATGTCTCTAACTATTGGAGCACTGAACCTGTAATAAAAGCAAAATACTGCAGATACTGAAAATCTGAAATAAAAACAGAAAGTGTTGGAGATACTCAGCAGGTCAGGCAATATCTGTGGGAAGGGAAGCAGAGTTAATGTTTCAGGTCCGTAACCTTTCATCAGAACTGGCAAAGGTTAGAGAAAATTAGGTTTTAAGCAAGTAAAGAGGGGCGGGAGCAGTGGGTGGTTAGTGGGGAAGAGAACAAAAGGGAAGGTGTGTGAGAGGGCAGAGGGCAGGAGAGCTGAAATAACAAAGCTGTCATGGGACAAAGGCAAAGCAAAGAGTGCGTTAATGCTTGTGGAGAAAGACAAAGCATTAGTCCAGAGAGGGTGTTAATGTCAGAATAATGAGCAGCTCTGTCCACATGAAAAACAGGTACACAGTTAAAAAATGAACTAAAATAAAATAATTGAAAAATATAAAAAAAAGCCAGTCATGCTCTGAAATTGTTGAACTCAAGGTTAAGTCTGCAAGGCTGTAAAGTACCTTATCGAAAGATCAGGTGCTGCTCCTCGAGCTTGTGTTAATGTTCACTGGAACACTGCAGCAGGTCAAGGACAGAAATATGGGCATGAGAGCAGGGTGGGGTGGGGGGGGATGGTGGTGGGTGTTGAAATGGCAAGCAACTGGAAGCTCAGGTCATGCTTTCATCCCTTCCCCTCCGTCCCAAAACCGCGACAGATACTAAATTGAAGGAAGTATAAGTGAATCGCTACTTCACCTGGACGGAGTGTTTGGGGCCTTGGATGGTGAGGAGTGAGGAGGTAAAAGGACAGGTATTACGCCTCCTGTGATTGCATGGGAAGGTGCCGTGGGAAGGGGACGAGGTATCGGGGTGATGGAGGAGTGGACCAGGGTGTCGAGAGGGAACAATCCCTTCGGAATGCTGACATGGGAGGGGAAGAGAAAATGGGTTTGGTGGTGGCATCACGCTGGAGGTGGCGGAAATGTTGGTATGCGGGTACAGCACGTAATTTGGAAAGCTAATAGAATGTTATTGTTTATCACGAGGGGAATTGAGTACAAAAGTAGGGAGGTTATGCTTCAGCTATACAGGGCATTGGTGAGACCACATCTGGAGTACTGCGTACTGTACCGTCTCCTTATTTAAGGAAGGATGTAAATGCGTTGGAGGCAGTACAGAGAATGTTTACTAGACTAATACCTGGAATGGGCGGGCAGCCTTACGAGGAAAGATTGGACCTGCTAGGCTTGTATCCGCTGGAATTTAGAAGAGTAAGAGGCAACTTGATTGAAACATATAAGATCCTGACGGGTCTTGGCAGGGTGGATGTGGAAGGGATGTGGAAGAATCTAGAACTAGGGGTGACTGTTCAAAAATAAAGGGTCACCCATTTAAGACAGAGATGAGGAGAACTTTTTTCTCTCAGAGGGTCGTGAGTCTTTGGAATTCTCTTCCTCAAAAGGTGGTGGAAGCAGAGTCTTTGAATATTTTTAAGGCAGAGGTAGATAGATTCTTGATAAGCAAGGGGGTGGAAGGTTATCGGGGGTAGGTGGAAATGTGGAGTAATCAGTTGAGCCACAAACTTATTGAATGGCAGAGCAGACTCGAAGGGCAGAGTGGCCTACTCCTGCTCCTAATTTGTATGTTCGTTTGCACTGCCTGGAGCTGTTAATGGCCATCTTGACCAGGCCCAGGAGCAGTCCCATGAGGAGGCCCTCTGACCTGCCCACTCCCCTCTACGCTGCGTGGCCAAAGATCAGGAATATGGGACTGTAGTGCAGGCAAAAAGTGAACAGCAGCCTCTCCAAATGGTGGAAAAGGGCTACAACCTCTCACACTTATTGTAAATCTAAAACACAAACTCATCAAGGCTGAATTGCAGGCAGCCTGCGAGTCTGTGAATATGTTTAAAAACCTATTGAATGAGACTGCTCTGTGCAATACTCTCCATGTCAGATCCTCAAAGGAATGGGGTGGACTCTCATGTCGAGAGCCTTCCACTGGGGACCCCTGCCTCTGCTGGATGGCAAAACGGAATTCCAGGGTGTGTCCGGATGGAAGATGAGGGTGATTAAGTGCAGACTGTGCAGGAACAGCCAACACGGGAAACCCCTCTGCATGGAGTGGAATGGCATAGAGAGGATTTCCAAGAGACAGCAGGCTCCCGTGAGGAGTTTCAGGGCCTTGTGCCAATAGAAATTCTATCCAAAAGGCGGTCAGCTCAGATGGGATTGAAATTGGGTTAAAAAAAATCTTGCAAGTAAATAAGGACTGATTTTTCACCTGATAGCAGTTTACAACCAATTTACTGCTGTACAGAAAATAATACACTAATGAGGCCATTAATTTCCTTGGAGTTGCTCCCACTTCACTCCATAACTTTGCCAGAAACGAGACGGAAGCAGTGCTTATTGAAAACCTTTGACTGTGGTAGAGGGTGGGGAGCAAGAGTGGTCCAAAAATCTACCAGGGGCTTTGATCCTGTGAGAAGCATGTGCAGTTGTCTCAATGCAGAATGTCAAAAAAAAGCCTTCCTAGCTGCAGAACTTTCTATTCCAACACTTCCCAACTCTTCTGTGTCAGGTATTCCTCACTTCCATTTGCATAAGCTGAGCCAAACAGATGCTGCACTTCATAAAGTGCATGAGCAGTGCAAACCTAGGATACCTGGAGCTGCGACACTACTGGCTGTCTCAGTGGAAACTTGATGGATGGATCATGGGAAGAATCAAACTGCACAAAGAAACTCGGGGGAAGCATTTTAAAGGCTCTTAAGTAGTGAAAACGGCTTCCACCCACCTTCCCCTGCTAAAAATGTCCTGCACGTTCCTGTACAGTAAGTGTATTGAAAATGGTGAGGAAATTTACCCCTACACTTGAGGGACATGACTTAGAAAGAACAGATGATTTAGGATGTCCTCAGTGATTCAGACCTCTTTGTCTGCCTGTGAGTTTTTTATGCAGCCAGGACAATCCAATCCCCTGGAGGAAATTAATCCACTCAAATATTGGACAAAGCATTATTGCCACTTGCATTAAAAAGAGCACCACGCCACTCTTCCAGAGGGATGTCAAATGAATCTTACAACCATAACCAGTAGAAGATGAAGGAGAATTAGATTATGATTTATTTCTGTTTAGAAAACCTCCCATGGCAAAGTAAGAAACTTCATAGACTAGTCTGATTGATATCAGGTTCTACATACCAATCAACAGTAAGAAACTTGCATTTATGTAAAAGCTTTCATATAGATGTATATTGTTATGGTCGTGAAGAGGGTTTGAAGAGCTGCCCTCTTTTCCCTCTCTATTGTTTGACCACAATAGGCTTAATTATTTCTTAAAGTGGATGTACTGGCCAATTCAGTAGGTGCTAGATTACTTACTTGCCATGATTACACAATAACCAAAACAATAGGTTTTCTTGAGTTAACAAAGAAAGAGGTTAACTTTATTGTACCTAAACTGAACTAACAAAATAATAAACAATGCACCAACTTTCACTGTCTCTCTCACACACACACTAGAGGTTTACACACACACAAATAAGTTACAGAGTGGGGAAAGGTAGATTGGTTGAGTTAAAGTCCATAAAAAAGGAATACAGTCTGTGGGGTTTAATGATTTGGCTGGCTTCAAGCTGAATTCAGTGGTCCTGGGGCTTTTAGATTGAAGAGTTAGGTGACTGGTTCAGTGAGTCTCTTGGAGATAGTGATGTGGATCATTTCCTCCAACGGGGTTTCTGATTGTAGCCAGAGTACGCAAAGGTCAACAGGCAGGATTTGAAAGCTTTCAACAGGAATGGAGAGAGAGAGAGAGACAGAGGGAGGGACCCCCACTTAGGGTCTGCTTATTTCAGAGTCCAGTTGCTTCTCCTCTGTTGCAGAGAAAATACCAGCTTAAAACTACAGATGGGGAGGAGCTTGTCACATGACAGTCACTCAGTGATTCAAACATAGCAGTTAGCAGTACTTCTTCTTCTTGCTGAGAGAACAGGTAGTTCCTTTAAACTTATGTGTCTTGGTTCTTGCTGGGGACTTAGTGGACGTTTTGTCTCTATCCTCACAAGCATTGCAGTGTAGGATACAGTGTTGCAAATTAGGTAGCCAACTTAAGCTGAAAAGATGACTTTGCTGGCAGCTTGTCTTTTTAAAAAATGTCTTTTAAATAAAAATATAAATTCAAATTTCCAGTCAGTGGATTAAAGAAAATTATCATTCAACAAAACATTGGTGTAATAAAATAAATAATGGGGAACAAAATAAGTAGCTCTTTTACAATAATGCAATAATGCATTCAATTGTTGCTCATGTGGAAACATGACATTTTCTGCAACTGTGTCAAGAAATTAATCTTCAGATGTTCCATTCCCAAAGAGTGAGATTTACAATGGAGACTAGTCAAAGCACCCAATGATTCTCCACTATTGGGATAATAACCTGATTCCCCCTACCATTACTTTAAAAATTGCAAGTCCCAAATTGGATGAGAAAGAAAGCACAAAGAGGACATCTGCAGATACATAGCCACAGGGAGGGATGTGCATAGGTTTCATGAAAAAAGGTCACACAGTTCGCAGAGTAGACAGATTTAGCACCAAATGAAAAGTTGCTTTTGAAACAATTTTTGTATTTATATCCTCTGTTACATATACTTTGACCAGGCATAGAGAAAACAGATCCAGTTAATGTGAGTGCATGCAGGTACGATACTAAGAGAAAGGTGAACAGTTTCACAGTAGATTATGTCATGGCCGAAATGCCTGATACTTGGAAAATCACTCTGCATAATCTTTCAGCAGGGTTACGAGCTCTCCACATGTTTATTAAGGAATGAACAATATTAATCTAAGCAAAAATTAAGACAGTATAAGTAGATTGTGTTCTTTCATACAAACTTGAAATAATCATTGTTCTGCATATTTGAATATTTTAAGCAGATACCAAGTTTAAATGACCGTATTTTACACGTAGACAAATATTTAACCATAGATTCAAAATGTAGTCTTTGAAAGGAAAAGAGTTCTGTTTTCAGCAATAAACAGATAATTATTACAAAAAATTGTCTACAGTATTGTAATGTGTTTCTACTATCATCAAGAAGCCAAAAAATTATGAAGCAGACTAGTTTTGTATTTTCAATGTTATATTGTTAAAAGCACATAAGATAGGAGGAGCTCCAAAACTATGGATTCAGCATACAAACTTTAATTACCCAGTTTATTGAACCCCTTCACACGAAACGTAAGGTCACTAATGATCTTTTTTGGAATGCTGCTTCAAACAAGAATCCGGTGACTTCCACTCAGAAATGTACAAAGCATATCTCCAATAACAACATATACATTTGTATGCAAAAGACAATTATCAAACCCAAACTTCATCAAGACCTTTGGATATACTGAAAAGCCTATTGAAAATACATTTACTAGTAGTTTACACGCCTCAAAAGCTTTCAAAATTGAATTCATGTTTAAATTTCTTTTTTAAAGTGAAATCAAAACTAGGTTTTGTGCTCAGGTAGCATAATAATTGAAGTATTGGAGGAAGTAGATTGACTTCAACTGGACATTGTGGATGTTAGACAGAGTTTGGATGAAGTGGCTAATTGGATAGTTAAACTGAATGCAGTGGATGTGGTGAAAATATGAACTTTCAAAAGGTGTTTAATAAGGTGTCTTACAAGATATAAAAATTCATGTAAAAGAGAAAATGTAACAGCATGGATAGAAAGTAGGCTGATGGACAGAAAATAAAGTGTTAGGGTAAATGAGTTTTGCTCAATTGGAAAAGGGTTGGAATAGTGTACCTCAAGCGTCAGCATTGTGTCTCCTCTTGTTTTCATCTTTACGGATGGTTTGGACTTGGGCATACAGAGCACAACATTGAAATTTGTTGATAACTCAAAAGTAGGGGCTAGGTGATATGAAAGACTAAAGGAGGATGAATTGATCTTAAAAGGCATGATGTAGTAGCCATTACAGAAACCTGGCTATAACCAGGGACTGTATAGGAGGGAGCAGCAAAATGTAGAAATGCATTTGTTATAGGAAATTTCATAGTTAGGGGACAGACAGGCATTACTGTAACTGTCATGGTGAGTCCCGCATGGTGTGTAGCCTCCCTGGTGCCAGAGTAAAACACTTCAAAGAAAGGGCGCAGAATATTCTTCAGCGCGGATGGAGTGAGTCAGAAGTTGTGGTACACCTTGATACCAACGACATAACAAGGGCAGGTACTTAGAGCCTACGGTCAGATTTTCAGGAGCTAGGGAGGAAGTTAAAGAGCAGGACTTTGAAGGTAATAATCTTTGTATTACTCCCAGTGCCATGTGCTTGTGAGAGTAGAAATAGGAAGATGGGGAAGATCAATGAATTGCTTGCAGCATGTTGTAGGAGTGAGCGCTTCAGATTCTTGGGACATTGGGACAGAAGGCACCTATTCAAAAGGTACAGGTTGCACCTCAATAGGACTAGGACCAATGTTAACTAGTGTGGTTGGGGAGGGTTTAAGCTAAATTGGCAGGAAGCTGGGCACCAGCATATAGAAGTAGAAAACAGGAATAAGGTGCATAATGTGAGAATGTTGGACAGTACTGAAGAAAGGAGTAGTTCCAGATTAGATAGGAGCAGACTGAGAAAAGCCACAAGGAAAACAAAGACAGGATTAAAATGCACGTATGTAAATGCACAAAGTGCAGTGAATAAGGTTGGTGAGCTACAAGCACAAATAGCAGTATTGGAATATGATGCAATGGCAATAATGGAAACACGGCTTAAAAATGGTGAGGACTGGGCACTCAATATGCAAGGATATAAAATGTTCATAAAAATAGGGAAGGAAAAAAGGGATAAAAGCAAAAAACGTTGGAAATACTCAGCAGGTCTGGCAGCATCTGTGGAGAGAGGAGCAGAGTTAACGTTTCAGGTCAGTGACCCTTCTTCAGAACTGGGTAGGAAAAAAGGGAGGTGGGTTGGCAATGCTGGTTAGGGCACACATTGTAGTGTTGGAAAGAGGGGATGTCTTTGAGGGGGGCAAGGACAGAATCCATCTGGTTAGAATTAAGAAGCAAAAAGGGTATGATCATGCTACTAGGGTTATTCTAAAGGCCTCCAAATAGTGAGAGAGAGATAGAGGGGCAAATCTGCAGGGAAATCACAGAGATGTGCAAGAACTACAGAGTGGTGATATTTGAGGGACTTTAATTACCCAAATATCGATTGGGATACTGTTAGAGCAAAGGGAAAGAAGGGGGTGGAATTTCTGGATTGTGTTCAGGAGAGCTTCCTTGATCGGTATTTTCTCAGTCTAATTAGAAAGGAGGCATTTCTGGATCTGGTGTTGGGAAATGAGGTGGGGCAAGTGAACCAAATGTCTATCGGGGAGCACTTGGGTAAGAGTGATCATCATATCATAAGGTTTAGATTTGATATGCAGAAAAGCAAGGAATGATATAAGGTAGAACGGCTAGATTGGAAGAGAACTAATGTCAATTTGATGAGAAGGGATCTAGACAGGATAAAATGGAACCAAAGACTGACAGGCAAAACTGTAATGAAACAATGGGTTATCTTTAAGGAAGAGAAGATTCAGGTACAGGCTAGGTACATCCCAACAAGGGCGAAAGGGAGGGAAACCAAAAACAGGGCTCCTTGGATGATGAGGGAGATAGAGATTATGATAAAACACAAAAAGAGGGTTATGATGCATGCCAGGTGAATTGTTCAAGTGAGAACCAGGCCAAACACAATAAGTTGAGAGGGGAGGTGAAGAGGAAAATAAGACCGGTAAAGAGAGATTATGAGAAGTGAATGGCAGTCAAAATAAAAGGGAACACAAAAATCTTCCACTGGCATGTAAGTAGCAAGAGGGTAGTAAAAGGTGGAGCAGGGCCTGTTAGGGACAGTGAAGGTAATATATGTTTAGAGGCACATAGCAAGGCTTGAATACTTAATGAGCACTTTGTATCGTTGTTTACTAAGGAAGAGGATGCTGACTAAATATTGGTAGAAGCGGAGAGAGTAGAGGAAATGGACAGGGTAAAAATTGAGAGGGAAGAGGTACTGGAAAGGCTGGCTATGTTTAGGGTAGATAAGTCACCTGGTCCGGATGACTTGCATCTCATGTTGCTATAGGAAGTGGGGATGGAGATA
The DNA here is from genome assembly GCF_036365525.1 of Heterodontus francisci. NCBI lineage: Eukaryota > Metazoa > Chordata > Chondrichthyes > Heterodontiformes > Heterodontidae > Heterodontus > Heterodontus francisci. Next base: position 36,843,156 of record NC_090397.1, read on the forward strand.
GCAGAAGGGCTTGCCATAATCTGCCAATCTTCCCTAGAAACGGGGGAGGTGTCAGAAGATTAGAGAGTAGCAAATGTGGCACTCTTATTCAAAAAAGGGTGTTAGGGCAGACCTAGAAACTATAGGCCGGTTAGTTTAACATCAGTGGTGGGTAAGGTTTTAGGAACAATAATTAAGGAAAAAAATCAACAGGCACTTTGAGAGGTTTGAGATAATTAAGGATAGCCAGAACAGATTTGTAAAAAGCAGATCATACTTGATTAATCCATTTGAATTTTTTGATGGAGTAACAGAGAAGGTTGATGAAGGGAATGTGGTGGATGTTGTCTATATGGATTTTAAGAAAGCGCTTGATAAAGTAGCTCATAAAAGGCTGGTTAACAAAATTGAGCCTCATGGAATAGTAAGGTCAGTGTCCAATTGGATAAAAAAAAGGCTCAAGGATAGAAAACGAGTCGTGGTAAATGGTTGGTTTTCAGACTGGAAAATGGGAGACAGTGGTGTTCCCCAAGGGTCAGTGCTGGGACCACTGCTTTTTTGCTATATATAAATGACTTGGATCTTGGAATACAGAGTAGAATTTCAAAATTTGCTGATGATACCAAACTTGGAGGAGTGGCATACAGTGAATCACCTGCAACAGGACATAGATAGGCTAGCAGAATGGGCAGACAAGTGGCAAATGAAATTTAATACAGACAAGTGTGAGGTGATGAATTTTGGCAGAAGGGATAGGGTGAGGCAATTTAGACTTAATGGCACAGTTCTAAAGAGTGTGCAAGAACAGAGGAACTTGGGGATGCACGTGCATCATTCTTTGAAAGTGGTAGAACATATTGAGAGAATGGTTAGCAAAGCATATGGGATCTTGGGCTTCATAAATAGAGGCATAGAGTACAAATGCAGTGAGGTTATTCTGAATCTTTATAAAGCTCTGCTTAGGCCTCAACTGGAGTATTGTGTCCAGTTCTGGTCACCACATTTTAGGAAAGATGTGAGGGTCCTTGAGAGGGTGCAGAGGAGATTTACCAGAATGGTTCCAGGGCTGGGGGATTTAGTTACAAGGTTAGGTTGGAAAAGCTGGTGTTGTTCTCCCTGGAGTGAAGGAGATTAAAGGGAGATTTGATAGACCTGTACAAGACTATGACAGGCTTAGATAAATTAGACAAGGAAAAACTGTTCCCATTAACTGATGGTACAAGGACTAGGGGACACAGATTGAATGTTTTGGACAAGAGATGCAGGGGGAATTTGAGGAAGAAGTTTTTTACGCATTGAGTTGTAATGACCTGGACCTCACTGCCCACGAGGTTGGTAGAAGTAAAGGCAATCAGTGATTTCAAAAGGAAATTGGATGGGCACTGTTAAACTCCAGAAAGCTTGTTATGGAAGGATATTGCTGGAGCCTATATTTACTCAGTTTCACACTTATTGTGCAGAGTAAAAGGATTACAAGCATATATCTCCTCACTCAAACCCTCCACCAGTCTCAGTGAATGTCTGCTTATACTTCTTTGGCCTCCTTGTCTCGAGAGACAATGGGTAAGTGCCTAAAGGTGGTCAGTGGTTTGTGGAGCAGTGCCTGGAGTGGCTATGAAGGCCAATTCTAGAGTGACAGACCCTTCCACAGATGCTGCAGATAAAATTGGTTGTCGGGGCTGTTACACAGTTGGCTCTCTCCTTACACTTCTGTCTCTTTTCCTGCCAACTGCTAAGTCTCTTCGACTAGCCTCTCTTTAGCCCCGCCTTTATAGCTGTCCGCCGGCTCTGGCAATCACTGGCAACTGACACCCACGACTTGTGGTCAATGTCGCAGGACTTCATGTCGCATTTGCAGACAACTTTAAAGCGGAGACATGGATGACCGGTGCGTCTGATATCAGTGACGAGCTCGCCAAACAATGCGCCCTTGGGGATCCTGCCATCTTCCATGTGGATAACATGGCTAAGCCATCTCAAGCACCACTGGCTCAGTATGGTGTATATGCTGGGGATGTTGGCCACTTTGAGGACTTCTGCGTTGGAGATACGGTCCTGCCACCTGATCCACCTGATGCCAAGGATTCTCCGGAGACTGCGAAGATGGAATGAGTTGAAACGTCGCTCTTGGCTCCAGGCCTCGCTGCCGTAGAGCAAGGTACTGAGGACACAGGCTTGAAACATTCAGACCTTTGTGTTCAGTGTCAGTGCACCATTTTCCCACACCCCTTTTGCCAGTCTGGACATAGCAGCAGACGACTTTCCCATGCGCTTGTTGATTTCTGCATTGAGAGACATGCTACTGGTGATAGTTGAGCCTCGGTAGATGAACACTTGAACCACTTCCAGAGTGTGGTCACCGATATTGATGGATGGGGCATTTCTGACATCCTGTCCCATGATATTCGTTTTCCTGAGGCTGATGGTTAGGCCAAATTTGTTGCAGGCAGCCGCAATCCTGTCGATGAGTCTCTGCAGACACTCTTCTGTGTGGGATGTTTTTTTTTTAGAGATACAGCACTGAAACAGGCCCTTCGGCCCACCGAGTCTGTGCCGACCATTAACCAACCATTTATACTAATCCTACACTAATCCCATATTCCTACCACATCCTCACCTGTCCCTATATTCCCCTACCACCTACCTATACTAGGGGCAATTTTATAATGGCCAATTTACCTATCAACCTGCAAGTCTTTTGGCTGTGGGAGGAAACCGGAGCACCCGGAGGAAACCCACGCAGACAGAGGGAGAACTTGCAAACTCCATACAGGCAGTACCAGGAATCGAACCCGGGTCCCTGGAGCTGTGAGGCTGCGGTGCTAACCACTGCGCCACTGTGCCGCATCGTCAGCAAAGAGGAGTTCCCTGATGAGGACCTTCCATACTTTGGTCCTCGCTCTAAGACGGGCAAGGTTGAACAACTTACCTTCTGATCTTGTGTGGAGGAAAATTCCTTCTTCTGAAGACTTGAACACATGTGACAGCAGCAGTGAGAAGAATATCCCAAACAGTGTAGGTGCGAGAACATAGCCCTGTTTCACGCCACTCAGGATAGGAAAGGGGTCTGATGAGGCACCGCTATGCTGAATTATTCCTTTCATATTGTCATGGAATGAGGTGATGATACTTAGTAGCTTTGAAAGACATCTGATCTTTTCTAGTAGTCTGAAGAGACCACGTCTGCTGACGAGGTCAAAGGCTTTGGTGAGATCTATGAAAGCAACGTAGAGGGGCATCTGTTGTTCTCGGCATTTCCCCTGTAGCTGGCGAAGGGAGAACAGCATGTCAATGGTGTATCTCTCTGCTCAAATGTCGCACTGTGCCTCAGGGTGGACACGCTCAGTCAGCTTCCGTAGTCTGTTTAAAACGACTCGAGCGAAGGCTTTCCCCACAATGGTGAGCAGGGAGGTTCCACGGTAGTTGTTGCAGTCACCGCGGTCACCCTTGTTCTTAAAGAGGGTGATGATATTGGCATCGTGCATGCCCTGTGGTACTGCTTCCTCATCCCAGAACAGGCAAAGCAGTTCATGGAGTGCTGAGAGTATAGTAGACTTGGCACTCTTGATTATTTCAGGGGTAATGCCATCCTTTCCAGGGGCTTTTCCATTGGCTAGAGAATCAATGGCATTACTGAGTTCCCATTTTGTTGGCTGTTCGTCCAGCTCATCCATGACTGGCAGAGACTGGGCTGCATTGAGGGCGGTATCAGTGACATCATTTTCCTTGGAGTACAGTTCTAGGTAGTGCTCCACCCAGCGGTCCATTTGCTTGCGTTGATCAGTGATCGTTTCCCCTGATTTAGACTTGGGGGGCAGCGGGGATATCTTCTTGATGGTTGGCCCAAAAGCTTTCTTAATGCCATCATACATTCCTCTGATCTTTCTGGTGTCGGAGGCCAGCTGAATACGACTGCATAGCTGTTACCAGTAGTCAATTGCACAGCGCCTGGCTATTCCTTGTGCAGCACTTCTGGCTACTTTAAGTGCTACGGATGTTAACTCGCTGGAGCCTTTCTTGTAGTTCAGCAGTGCAGTGCCCTTAGTGGCTATGACATGTTGCATCTCTTCAGAGTGAGATTGAAACCAGTCTGCATTCTGCTTCTCACGTTTGCCAAAGGTGGTCATCGCTGAGTCATAGATGGCATCTCTGATGTGCCCCACTTGGTCTCTGCATCCCCTGCAGGAGTGTTTTGGAGGGATTTTTCAAGTGAATTAAGAAACTTCTGTGACAGCTGTGGGTAAGAAATTCTGTTCGTGTTGATGCACGGGCGACCCTTCTGCTCGGAGTGATGTAGCTTCTTTGGTTTGAGTCTAACTTTGCTGCACACCAGGGAGTGGTCGGTGTCGCAGTCCGCACTGCGGAAGCTGCGTGTGATTTGAACGCTGTTTAAAGAGGCTCGCCTTGTGATGATGAGGTCCAGCTGGTGCCAACGACGTGATCTCGGGTCTCTCCATGAAACCTGGTGACAGAGTTTAGTTTGAAAGAACGAGTTGATGATACAGAGGTTGTGATAGGTACACGACTCCAACAGTCTCTGTCCATTCTCATTCATCCTTCCAATGCCATAGCGACCGAAGCAGTTGTAATGACCTGGAACTCGCTGCCCACGAGGTTGGTAGAAGTAGAGGCAATCAGTGATTTCAAAAGGAAATTGGATGGGCACTGTTAAATTCCAGAAAGCTTGTTACGGAAGGATAATGCTGGAGCCTATCCTTACTCAGTTTCACATTTATTGTGCAGAATAAAAGGATTACAAACATGTAGCTCCTCATTCAACCCTCCACAAGTCTCAGTGAGTGTCTGCTTATAAGTGCTCAATTAAGACTCCAATTAACACCCTTCACCTGCATGTAATCAAACCATTGATACACAATTAACAGATAGATTAACAGGCACTTGAAGGAAATAAACTTGCAGGGCTATGGGATTGAGCAGGGGAGTGGGACTGACTGGATTGCTCCGTGGAGAACCAACATTTACTCGATGGGTCAAATGACTTCCTTCTATGCCATAAATGACTTGATGTCTCTATTACATAACCACGATTGAGAACTAAATATTCCAGACTTTTGACCTATGGGGAAATTGGAAAATGAAAAGGGAACAGCGATATTGCTGATAGACACAATTACTGCAATTGAAAAGAGGGATTTCAGTAAGGGTAATTAGACAGTGGAAAGACAATGGGACAAGTTAAGGAATAGCAAAGGATGTAAGAGTCCGATAGAAGTAGTCTACAGAGCTACTGATTGTAGTGATATACTGGAGGAATGTATATCATGTAGCAAAAACGAAGTGAATATAATGGGAAATTTTAATTTTCACATAGACTGAAGAAGCAGGGCAGCACAAGTACTCGCATAGAGTCGAGTTCTATAGAGTACTTCTGCTACAGAGTGCTCAGCTTGGGGAACTTGGTGAGAGAGGGGATTTTAAGGATTTTAAAGGTTGATCTCTCTCTAAAATTTAGTAAAGTTTTGTATTCAGCATTTAGCTTTTAACTTAACTTTAGTCATAACTTGTAGTTTCCTTCACACTATTAGTCAGTGGTAAACAAGTTGTCTGCTAGTGACAGCTGCACAGTTAGTTAATTAGGTGGTTAGGTAGAACTGGTCATTGCTGTCAGCAGAAGCTGATTCAATTCTTCGGAATTTTTGCTAGAATTAATACAGGAGGCTTTTGCTAATGCACAGAGTAAGAAGTATAGAGTCCAGTTCTACAGAATACTTCTTCTACAGAGTACTAAATTTGGGGAATTTGGTGCTGTTCTGGTATTTTAAAAAAAACACGGAGCGGTCTGAAAGAGGGAGCTGGAGACCGTGAGACATGAGAGCTGAGGTCTAGAGGCATTATTTAAAATTAATAGTTTAAACAGGATACGAACTAGATTCTGAAAGAGGGAATAGAGATTTTTTTTAAGATCCTGGAAGTGCAGCTGAGACCTTTTGCTTGCATTTGTGCGCCATGTGGGAACCTCAGGATACTTCATACGTCTAGGGTGACCACATACGTAGAAAGTGTCTCCAGCTACTTGAGCTCAAGCTCAGGGTTTCTGAGCTTGAGGGGCAGCTGGAGACACTGCCAAGCATCAGGGAGACGTGAGTTTCCTGGATCATATGTACCACGAGTTGACCACTCCACAGGCAGAGAGAGTTCAGCATAGTAGATGGATGACCATCCAGAAGAGTATGAAATGGCAGCAAGTGCAGGAGTCTTCAGGTTGTGTGCCACTCTCAAACCAGTGCTCAGCATTGGAGACTGCTGGGAGTGATAACACCTTGAAGGAGTACAGTCCAGAACATGGAGCCAATGGGCAAGGGACTGCACAGGGGGAATTGCAAAGTGTAGAAATGCAGTCATTATCAGAGATTCCATAGTTAGGGGGACAGGCAGGCATTTCTGTAACCGCCATTGTGAATCCTGCCTGGTGTATTGCCTCCCTAGTGTTAGGGTAAAGGACATCATGGAGAGCGTGCAGAATAATCCCCAGGGGGAAGGAAATGAGCCAGAGTAGTGGAACACGTCGGTACCTATGACATAGAGTAGGGAGATATTGAGGTCCTACAGTCAGACTTTCAGGAGCTAGGAAGGAGGTTAAAAAGTAGGACCTAGAACGTAGTAATCTCTGGATTACTTTCAGTGCCATTCACCAGCGAGAGTAGAAATAGGAAGATAGAGAGGATCAATGTGTGGCTTAAGGCATGGTACATGAGGGAGGGCTTCAGATTCTTGGGGTAATGGGACAAGTTCTGGGGCAGGAGGCACCTATTCAAAAGGGATGTGTTGCACCTCGACAGAATTGGGACCAATATTCTCTCATCCAGCAGTATGGCCACCAGACCCTGTCACCCATCAGTATGGCCACCCGACCCTGTCACCCACTAGTATGTCCACTTGACCCTCTCACCCAGCAGTATGGCCACCCGTGCCGACTACCTGAGACCAAGCCCACCCATGCAAAGCACACAGCACTGCAGGCTGACGATTGCCTCCGCTCCCCACTCTTCCCCTATCCGGTGTTGGTTATGGCTGCCTTCCCATTGTGGCACTGAGGACTCGCCTCGGTACTGCCACCTTTCAGCAGCCAGGGTTTCGAAGGCAAGTGAGGGCGGCCCATCGTTCAGATAATTCCAAGCACCCCATTGAATCGCTTTCAATTACATGCAAATGTATTATAACTAAGTGTTCTACAATTTAAATCCCAGTCCCATTGTGTTGGGATGACAATGCCGACTTGGTGCTCTCCTGCTGTTGACTAAATCCGGACCTGCCGTCATGACGTCGGATTTCTGGGCGCGACGCTGTTCTCCAGCCCCCGCACTCCTCCATTCCCACTCTCGAAAGCCTCACTAAATTCAGCCCACCATGTGCATAGCCTTTTGCAACTGCAAATCTTTATTCTTCCTCTTCCTAGCACTTCTACATGGTACAACTCCTGTAGCTACTCAGAGGTAGAGGCAGACTACTCTGTTTGCTCAGATGCTCTTGGCCATTGTCCTCAGGGTATTGGAGCCCATGAGGGTTCTGTCAAAGACTGCTCCACCTGTGCCTGTGCAGGAGCAAACTTGGCCCTTGGGACATGAGGTAGCACATTGACTACTGACTGAGTTGGGACAGGGGGCAGGGGGACTATGGGTGAGAAGGGGGAGCACTTTGAGCCACGTCCCCACTTCCATGTCTCCTTTCACCATCTTCCCTCTCATTGACCACCCACACTTCCCTATTGGAGAGCACTTTTCTGCAGATCAGTGGGGTAATGAACAGCAATGGCTAGAGTTTTATCAATTTTATTTAAAGTGGCATCTATAGTGTACGAGCTCATTTGATTGCCGCATTTTATGCTCCATGCAGGTGGACACTCTTTTCATAGACAAAGACATCATCACAAATGCCTGTGACATCATGCAACACATGCTTGAGATGAATGCCTGCAATCTCTCTGCACGTATGTATAGTGTGGCTGGTACAACTGCCAGTACATTGTACATTTTCTGCAGCTGTTCCAAAAGTATCCTGTTCATCAACAACCCCCAAGGTTCAGCATCTGTGTCCAGCCAAGCAGAGCTTGGAGTGTCCTGTGCCCTCCGATGCAGACTCTGCACTGCTGTCCCTGTCTCCATCATCTGCTTTTGCTCAGTTCTGATATGGATGGCACCAGGTGAAAACCCAACTGTCTTCCTTACCGGTCCCACCAAAATGTGAGCATCTGAACTGGTGGATAGTCTGTATGAGCCCTGTGATTGCCTACCCTCAAAGCGATTGAGCTCCTCTGAGGAGTCTTTGTTGTCCTCTTGCATCATCTCCTGCGGGACACTCGAAGGACCTATGGGAGATTAAAGACATGAATTAGAGCCATTAAGGTAAGAATGTTTTAAGTGATCATTATGCACATGATCATATTTCACTGGCTGCTGACATCAGGTCAACATGAGTGAGTGTTGCATGCCATGTGGCTGGGTGATATTTAATTCTGTCACTAGGTAGCTGGGAGGCCTCCATCTCCCACAGCCAGGCTCACTGAGACTAACCTGACCTCCAGCACCTCCTCCTCCGCAGAGGTTAATTGTGAGATCGATGGAGGAACACTTCCAGTTTTTTTTTAGAGATACAGCACTGAAACAGGCCCTTCGGCCCACCGAGTCTGTGCTGACCATCAACCACCCATTTATACTAATCCTACACTAATCCCATATTCCTACCACATCCCCACCTGTCCCTATATTTCCCTACCACCTACCTATACTAGTGGCAATTTATAATGGCCAATTTACCTACCAACCTGCAAGTTCTCTGCCTCTCCCTGGTGTTCTGTGCTGCCTTCTCCTGCAGGGAGGGAAAGAAGAGACCTATGAGTGAGAGTAATGGAATGTGTTGAATGGATGGATGGACAACTTTGTTTAAGGTGACTGTGACGGAGAGGCATGACATTGTATTAAGATGAGTGTGAGTGTCCCAGTGGTGGTTAATCAGATGGGATGTGAGGATGTGCATAGACAGAGAGGGATGGGTGTACCTTCAAAGTAAGTTGGTGTGAGGAGTGATGTGCTGGAGTAGGCTTGAGAAGGCAGAGTGAGGGCGTTGACAGATCAGGATGTAATTAAATGTGCTACTGCTCTCACCTTTCCTGCTCTGACTAGGTTATTAAACCAGTTTCAGCACTGAATCCAGCAGCATAGCACCGTACTCCTCCTACAGACTTCATGAGCATCCTGAGTCATGCCTTTTTGCATTTACTAACAAGCTGCTTCTTCGCATCAGTAGGGAACAATATTTCCCTGCAGGCCCTTACAGACCCCAGCATCACATCCGGCAAGGCATCGCTAAAGCAAAGCACAACCTTGGAACATTGGAACATTTTCTTCTTTTGTTCTCCCAATTCCAGAATCCATCAACTGTCATCTTTGCAATGTCCCTTTAAGTACTGGAGTTGAAATCGACTCATGTGGGTCGTCATCCCCTCCAAACCACACACCATCCTGACTTGGAACTATATTGCTGTTCCTTCACTGTCACTGGGTCAAAATCCTGGAACTCCCTTCCTAACAGTACTGTGGGTGTACCTACCCCACATGGACTGCAGCGTTCAAGAAGGCAACTCACCACCACCTTCTCAAGGGCAATTAGGGATGGGCAATAAATGCTGGCATAGCCAGCAATGCCCACATCCCCTGAACAAATAAAAAAAATCACACCTGCTCAGCCTAATTGGTGGGAAAACCTAGAAGTCAGATACAAATGCAGTGACTGGGATAAAAAGCCACTGACAGATGTGCTGCACATACAGCAGGTTTCGGATACACTAACATGTACTCCACTTACCTCCCCTCCAACCCCACCCACACAAAGTCCTGCTCCCTGTGCATCATCAAATTAAAATTCTCCATAATCCCTTGACAGTGGAAGTACAGGTAGACAAATAAATGGAATAGCCCAACTGCAAATGCCCAATAATGAATGCAGGGCTATAGAGTGAGTTTCCATGACTGATTGATGAATTGTTATCTAAGAATCCTGAGCATAGGAAGATTGAAGACTTCTGGCCTGACTGGGCAGCATTCAAGCAATTTGTGAGCACAGGAATTGTTGTGAGAAATAAGCAACTGCTGCCTATAAAAAATTTAAGTGCATGTTGAGTGTGTAGACATGTTTCCACCTTCTAATTAAAAGTCCCAGGCTGAATGGGAATCAACCACACTATTAATTAGGAACTGTAACAGGACCAAACTGTAAATAACATTTCTGCATATACTTCATTTCCCTTTTTTTTGACCTTTTCTTTATAGAAAGAGGAACTTAATAACATGGAGTAGGGCTACAAGTGCCTAAATAATAAAACATGTAAGCTATTGGAATATCAAATTTAGGATCTGTAGGGAGTTGATGCTTGGAGAGCTTTATTTAACACTGATCCTACAACTGATGAGTCTCAGACTATCCCTGATCATTATTGGCATATTGAAGCTATGATTGGCTATGGAGTCTGAGCACCTAGCTCTATAAAAGCTGCTGTGCAGCCAGCCATTTGGTATAATAGAGTGTTAAACAGCAGAGATCAATAAAGTAGACTCATGTACTCTTATGAGAGTAAGCCCTTGACACTTTAATGAGAGGATCTCCAACAAGTTACAGGCGAGTAGCACTGTTACAAAACAGTAAATGGCAAAGTGATTCTTGTTAAGAACAACATGATGAAATTCGGGGGGATAAATTTGCCTTGGGCTACTCTCTAGTGCAAAATGGATAATGCGATCCGAAAGCACCCGCAGATCTTAGTCTGAAGCCCAATCAAAATTGGGCCTTGTTTGCATGTAATCTTTGCAGAAGATATCAGATGAGTATCCAATGGCAAGTTGGCTCACAGATAATGGGAATTGAAGTGGAGATGGAGGGGAGGGGGGTGGTGACGAGCCAAAGCCATCAGTGGCCTGCAGTATTTTTAAGGAATCAGGAAAGACTCTCCTGCTCCACCTGGCTCTACAGAAATGAAACAAAAAAAGACTTTACCTATTTTATTGTGGGCACTTTAAGATTGCTACTTTGGCCACTGAAGAGTAGGAACAACTGGGCAGAGAATGCACAGATTAAACTCCAGCCATTTGATGACCAATTTTGCATCAGGATCTTACAACAGCATTATGACCCAAATTTGCAAATTTCAGGCACCTGGCACCTACCACCTGTTTCAAACAGGTGCTTTGCACATCTAAAAGTAACTGGCTTACACATTTGGCAGCTGCTGTACTGAAGGGGACAGTTCGGGTGCAAGGGGTCATGAGCTAAAATTTGTCTCCCTAACATTGGGAACAATGAATTTCTTTCAGATTCTTTGGTAACATACTACTATACTAAACTAAACATACTAAGATGGTATACTATTAAGGGAGCAGAGGACTAATATTCTTCCTTAGTATCACGTCAGGTTTGTATGACTAAGTGCCTTTATATACTGTTACAGATAGGTGGGAAATGATAGGGACGGTTTCCCTTTTTTGCCTCTCAGCTGAAAGTTGGTATTTTTATTAGAAATGTGTTTTAACCCCTGAGCATTTTAATAGTCAACAAACAGACAAATGACAGGTTTTCTTGCAGGTTGAAAGAAAGATAAATGTTTATTATACAATACCCAAAATTATTCACAACTTCACCCGCTCTCACAGGCACACAGACACACACACACATACACACAAGAAAGAAACAGAGATTAGAAGATAACATGCCTTTAGATCTGATGGTTTTGAAAAGAGTTCACTGTAAACCTTGCGTTCTTACCTGGGGTGAAGATTTTTTTAAAAGGTGCAGGGCTATTTTCTCTTTTTCCTGGTTCACTGAAAACAAAACTTGGTAAGTCTTGGGAGAGCAAATGCATTGTGCAGAATTTGTTTTGTTGTATCTTAGTCACAGTTCACTGTCATAAACCCTGGTACAGTTTCTCAGGTAGGGAGTCTCAAAGCCACTTTTCTTCCCCGCTTACAGATAGTTTAAAGATCATATTCTTGGCGGGGTCCTTCTTCTGCTGAAGCAGATGGAATCTCTCTCTCACTGGCTCTGCCTTTGCCTGCCCAGCATATACTTTTATTAAACTCCTTATGAGACTCCTGGTTTCTGTCATGTGACCATGGTCTATCTTTACCATTGTTCTCAATAAATGGTGTCTGATGCTGGGGGCAATTGTTAGACAATGGGGTCTGGGTGTCACCCATCTGCATTCCATTTTGATAAAGTAGATTTATTTTACACCCATTCATTTGAGTTTGAATTTGGAGACACCATGTCTGCCATGCCATTGTTAACCCAATTTGTTGAAGAGTGGTAGCCATTAACACAGAATGGGCTGTTTACATTTTAATGTCTTCTCCAAGGCTAGTCTCAACATGAAGATTGGCTGAGGGTTCTTATAGTTTCCATGTGTATTGGCGGTACAGGATAAGGTCACCTGACCTCTTGACACCATCCTGTTTTCCAGAAACAGTGTCCGTTTTTGGGGTTTTTTGTGAGTTCATTTTATAGTTCATAATTCCCCCACGCATGAGTGCGACAATACCCACAGAATATACAGCAGAAAGGTAAAATCCAAATTGACATATATTGCTTATATGGTGGTTTGTCAGAGGGTAGAATGTTTCATAATGACTCGTGTGTTATATGATGTATTGCATTATGCAGGAGGATCCTCCTTTTGTTCAATATTTTGTGACTTTTTTTGTTTTGCACTTTAATGTGTCAGATCATATTTATTATTTGTATTCACATTTACTTTTGTTTATTTTTGATTTAAATTTTTATTTAATTTTCTGTTTGTATGGAATTTGGTTTATTTAATAAAACTGTATATAGTTTGTTTTTAAATTGATTTTTTATTTTGTATTTTGGTACATATCTGTCTCCCCTCCATTCTGCGTTTCTCTCCTCCCTCTATTATCCTTATTTGATTTTCTCTATTATTCATTGCTCCAAGTCAGTCTCTGTTCCCTCTACTTCTCTTTCACATATTTCTTTTAGTCTATATTACACTCTTTCGCACTCTGCGTTGCATAAATAATCCTCAAAAAATTGTTATTTCCAGGCATCACACACGGGCCCATTTTGCAGCATGGCACATTTTATCACGACTACTTCCAACTGGATTTTTTGTCGCATCGCCATTTGGAAAGGTTAGCCCATAAACCAACCTCACAACACAACCTAGCCACATAATGTGTGCCCTTTTATTCTTAGAGAAGCTGGGGTGTAAGTTGGACACCTGAGTCTCACTTTTTATGAGCTACGTAAATTTTCAAAACCTCCACTCTATTTCGCTATTTGCAACACCTAACAGGGGGAAAGTAGACCCAAAATGCAAATCTTTGCCTGGAATTTTACACCACCCCAATGAACAGGATTGCATAAAATGGAGCTGGAGGTTCCGGGAGGCCTTCCAAACAAGCTGCCGCCTCCGCCCTACTTTACGTAGGGCGGGGGGGCGAAAAATGGGCTGCCTACCACAGGCCAATCAAAGCCCTTAAGTTGCTAATTAACTGCTACATAAGGGCCTTCGCCCGCCTCCATGTGGATTTTTCGTGTGGCAAGCGGGCATCTTGGAGCCCGAAAAGGCCGCCTGGGAAAAGCTGGCGGCCTCTCCACGCCCAGGGGATGGTGTGGGCTCTGACAATTGGGCACAGGGTAACCACCCTTGCCTCGCCGGGTCCCGACTGATTACCCCCGGCGAGGCAACCCAAACTTACCTGGACTCCTGGCTCCATGTCCTCGGTTGGGCTGCAGTCCCAGCAGTGGCCATCGTTCCCGGTGGCGCTGCTGGGACTAAGAGCTGCCGGCCCGATGATTGGCCGACAGCTCAATGAGGCGGGGCTTCCTCCCTCAAGTGGGTGGAAGTCCCGCCTCAGAACAATTAAATCCTGGTGACCCAAAAAATGTGGGACGGATCCCCAGGCTAGGGGGAAGTGGGTTCACCACCGACATTTACATCGGTAGCCAGCTCCCGTCTGCCCAATGTAAAATCCAGCCCTTTGAGTAAGTCTGAACAGCCCATTCTTAACATCCTGGGGCCTGATGATATACAGGCAGCACGAAGTGCAGGCTTCCTTCAAGTTTGAGACTGGTACTTTTCCTTTTCCGTGATTCTTCTGACTCACTCACCTGTCAGCATGGAAAATCTATGATTTGTGCAGCATTATATAATAATTATTTAAAGTTTATAATTTTTTCATTACAGCAAAACATATGAATTTGTACCCAATTTGAAGAGGGCATTTTCAGAATATTGGCTTTGACTACGATTTAATTTTTTGTTATCTTGCTTTGCATTCTTAATTCTCTCTCATGGTTTACATATTAATGTGAATGAACAAGTACATCTGTTCTCATCAAGGTTCTGCCATTGATAAAGCACACCTGAACAAACATGTATATAATTGCTGGAGAAAATAATGAATATTTAGCTGAAGGCTCAAAGCATTTAAAAAATCTCATTACAAAACTTGCAATGACATCAAAGAGTCTGAGAATAAAAAACCCTAATGGTCAAAACTGTAAAGTTCACATTGCTGCTTCCTAATGATTCACAGACCTCCGACTGTTTCGTGCATCAAAGGTATTATTAATATTGTATTGATATGAAAACTAAAGGCTGTCAGACTGACTAAAATATAGCTTTGGTTTTTCATTTTGAGTCAAATAAGGCAAATTCAATGTCTTAGTGAAACTCTACCATCCTATCCTTCCCCCTAACCCCACCAACTCCTGCAAATTCACTGCAAGTCTGGTTCCAGCTCAAAGTGCCTAGTTCAGTAATTCCAATCCATATAGATGTATATTAACTCTATGTTTAATGTTTACTAAAGACTTTTGATATCTGAAGCAACGTTAATTCTGTTAAAGCTTTAATATTTGGATGTAAGATGTGTTTCTATGGGGCATGTTAACCTAGGTTTCCCCTTTTTGTCACTTACTCTCCCACTTTCCCCATTCTCAGTATGCAGCTCCTGTAATTTGGATGCCAGAGAGGGTGGCACTGCCAACATTACCAGATGCCAGGTGGGACTCACAGCCTGTACTTGGTTTTTTCAGGGTTCAACTCTTCCATCAATGAGGCAACCAGCAGTTTTGCACATCAATAATGAAGCTTAAGGAAGAAGGAGGCAATTCTGCTTTTCTTCATTCCTTGGAAAACCAGTGTTCCTTAAATTCTGTCTTCCACCGTGCTGCCCCTAAAATGCCTGTTGGTATTTCCAAAACTATTTATATAAAGCGCTTTCATTTAGTTAAATTTATATTACATACTAAAATTTCCAATTCCTAGTTTTATATTAATATACCTTATATCCTGTTTCCTGCATTACAACAATGACTACTCTGCAAAAGTACTTCATTGGCTGTAAAGCACTTTAGGACATCCTGTGTTTGTGAAAGGCACGATATCAATGCAAGTCTTACTTTCTTAAATTTCTGATTCCCATCTAGTTTATTGATAGATTCCTCACCCACCACTTTCCATTTTTTTTAATTGGCATGGTCAGGTAGGAGGTGGAAGGAGGGAAATTACTTGGGGATATGCTCCACCATATATCCACATTTGCACTGCAGCAAACATCGAGCTTTTCTTTTCCGTGATTGCATATATGGGCAGGCATATACCACTGGTTTGTAAATGACAGAAATACATTATACAATATATTTCTCTCTATTTGCATTATTTGAATGATGAGCATAAGGCATTTAGTTTTCTAAGATCAATGGAGGGGCCCCGATTTTTTTTTTATTCAGCCAGGACCTGCGTAAGGACTCATCCATCATTGCCTTGCATAAGCCAAAGAGAGCGTCATAACATTTTAAGAAAAATATTTCCACTTTTTCAGTGAGGAAGCTTAATGTAGCCCACATATTGTGGCTAATGTCGGGAGGCATGCTGTGGCAAAACTCTGCCCTCATTCTGATATGATTCCCTGATGGAGACTAGAGGTCTTGCCCCCAAAATGGAAATAACCTCAAGGATAAGTATTCAGGTCACATCTCTGTGATAAATGGAAAAATATTTTGGGAAGTGTCAGAATCACAATCTTTAGTCTATATCTAATAATCCAATATTTTCTTTACTATTGCCACTGCACCTCATGCTAATTTTCAAATTTATATTTAAGTCTTTTACACAATGCTGCTTTTTTAAAGATAGCAGGATTAAGTATCATTTACTCAGTTGCTGAACCTGTGTTAATCTCGGAATTTTAAGTATTTTTTCCAACTACCTTGCCTTGTCACATAATTTTTCATCAGCAAATTTTACATAAGAACACAACTACAATGATACCTAAACAAAATACTGCAGATGCTGGAAATCGGAAATAAAAACAGAAATTGCTGGAAATACTCAGCAGGTCAGGCAGCATCTGCGAGTTCTGCTTTTCTCAGCTTTTCTCTCCCCAGATGCTGCCTGAACTGCTAAGTATTTTCAGCATTTTCTATTTTTGTATAAGAACATAACTATTGGGGCACGAGTAGGCCATAGGGCAACTCGAGCCTGCTCACCATTCAATAAGATCATGGTTAATCTTCTAGCTCAACTCTACTTTCTTGTCCTATCCCGCTATCGCTGTATTCCCTTGGTGCCCAAAATCTATTGTTCTCAATTTTGAATACAATTAATGGCTGAGCATCCACAGCACTCTACAGTAGAGAATTCCAAAGACTCACCAACCCTCTGAGTGAAGAAATTTCTCCTTATCTCAGTTGTAAATGACTGACACCTTATCCTGAGACTGTGACCCATAGTTCTAGACCTTGCAGCCAGGGGAAAGAGCCTCTCAGTATCTACCCTGTCAACAACCCCTCTAAGAATTTTATATTTTAACTTTGGCAATCCTATTAAGAATATTCATAAGTACTGGAAGTAACATAATTCCCATGATTCTGTCCTCTTGGAGTTTACTGGCATCTAATCCTTGCTGCCTATTATTTAATCAATCAGGATACAACTGCTCCAGTGCTGATCTTTTGAGGAATCTCAGTCAAATGCTTTCTTGGACTCAGGGTATGTGATATGAGCAAAATATAATTGTCTCCTAATTTTGGAATCTCCTCAAGGGATCCGGGTAAATTTGTTAAAGATGTTGTTCATTAGCTAATGTTGGCTTCAGATTACAACTTGATGGTTACAGGCATTGAACTGTTTTCCGTATAATCAACTCAAATACTTCCCCAATGTAAAATTAGCTGCTTATAATTTTTGAGCACCATACCATATAAACCCCTCCTCCCCCCCAACAGCCCCACTGTAATAACATTAGCTTTCTTCCTGTCTTCTGGCACCGACCCTGTGTTCAGTAAAGTACAAAACATTTCTGCTGCAACTCTGAATTCTACCTCATTTCTTTAAGTATAATTGGACCTCATTTGTTCCCAAACACTATGAATATTTAACCACTCTAGTTTTTTAATTCCAATTTCATCACTACTATTTTTCCACAGGCTCAGCCATATACCTCACCCAATCTTTTCTATAGTGAGACCTGTTGAAAGTGTTGTTTGCTGCTCCCACAATATATCCCAGCAATTCTTTACCTTTCACTCATAAGTTACTCGTATTTTGTATCGCCAACTTTTTTTCTAGTTGGTAGATACAGTTCTCATTTCTCTAGTTAACCATATAATGCCATGCACATTTCATTTGCATATTTCAGGGGGCATTTATAATACAATTTTAGTATCAGTGCAAGGTGGTTGCCACTGGTCAATGCATCTGATTCCAGAGCAAAGCGGAGTGTGACTCCTTAAATGTAGTAGTCTCACACAAAGTGGATTGGAAACCCTGAGCCCCGATTTCAGCCTAATCCACCTGGCAGGAATGGGGCAAATTCAGATTGGATTCCCATTCCGATTTTATGCTCCATTGATTTCAACATTATAAAATAGGTGTCTAACCTGAATCCATCCCGTGCCTGCTGGACATCTTAAGTTAAAATCAGAGATCATATTAAGTATGAATTCAATGCAGTGTCAAACCTGGTTTACAAAGTACCCAGGATTATACTTGACCTCGGTCACTTCGTAAACCTACTTAACCTCAAACTTAATCTAATTGCTTACAGATTCTCCCCAGCACTCTTGAAATCTGGCAATTAATTTGATAGTCTTTTGCACAAAAATACACTACAGTATTCTGTCTATTGACCATACGATAATTAATACTCAAGTACTCTCATGTCTTTTAATATTTAATCATTTCAAGCTCAATACTAAATCCCAAGCATTCATGGTCCCTTTCCTATTCCTCCATTATGCCAAGGGTCAGTATTAGCTCCATAAATTTGTCATCACGTTTTGCAGGTGGTGTTCTGATGTGTTTGCTGCCCTTGTCCTTTCAGGTGGTAGAAGAGACGGGTTTGGAAGGTGCTGTCAAAGGAGCCTTAGTGAGTTGCTGCAGTGCATCTTGTACACACTGCTGCCACTGTGCATTGGTGGTGAAAGGAGTGAATACTTAAGGTGATAGATAAGGTGCTGATCAAGACAGCTGCTTTGTCTGGATGGTGTCAAGCTTCTTGAGTATTGTTGGAGCCGCACTCATCCAGGCAAGTGGAGGGTATTTCATCACACTCCTGACTTATGCCTTGTAGATAGTGGACAGGCTTTGGGGAGTCAAGAGGTGATTTACTTGCCTCAGAATAGCCAGCCTCTAACCTGCTCTTGTAGCCACAGTATTATCCAGTTCAGTTTCTGATCAATGGTGTAGTGATCTCTTACAAAAATGAACTGATTAATATGAATTGATTTGAACATGGAGGATCGATTAACTGAGTCACTGTACATGTTAAAGTGTCTTAAAGTAATCAGTTGTTCCCTCTCTAAATTGTCTGCCATATCGTGGAATTTGTGTATCCAGAAGGTGGTGAGACGCCGTGTCTGGCCAAACCCTCTCCGTCACAGGAAACCTTGTTTTTGGGTATTTGTTCTCAGTGTCTGGAGACAGGAGATGTGTTTTACCACCAAGCATTCCACCAGCATCCCAGACACTTATGTTTACCAATAATGGCTAAAATGAACACCAGTACTTGGTAAAACATTTGCCCTGATTACAGACACCTTGCATTCATGCATATCAGAACATTTACAGGATGGGCCCCATTATGAGTTCTCATAACAGCCAGAGTAAGGGGTCCTGTCCTACTGTGTAAGAGTCAGCTGGGAAAGCACCTTCGGCATGATGGGTGATATCATATCTGACCATTCACAGAGCTGATTATGCAGGGAAAACCAGTCATTGATCGCCACAAGGTTTGAGCACGAGGAAAGCTATGCACGGAAGTGGATCAAAAGGGCCTTGTCTCTTTGTTTCATTGCTGTGCAGCCAGACCATTGGCCAACATCTCAAGCAACAATTCCCACCACCACCCCCCCCCCCCCCTCCACCCCACCCTGGACATCTGATAAACGCACAGAGCAGGAGTTGGAACAAACACTAAAGAGCCCGAGCTGGACTGGATAAGAGAAAAAACTTTGGAACCATACCAGGCAACTGGGTGAGAAAAACGTTTAGTGTCTGTGGTTTAATCAGTAAATACAGATTTGGCTGGGAGACTGACACCAGTTTTCTGTGGTTGAGTTACGGTAAAGACACGGGCTGGACAAAGAGGTCAGTTACTTGGGGTAATAAAAAAGTAAAGACACGGACTGGGTGAGACAGATCAGTCTGTATCACTAATAAGTTCTGTGCCTGTTCATCAGCTATCAGTGTGCTATTTGTATCCTTGTGGTTTTGAAGTGTAGTTCAGAAACGTGAGTTCAAGAATTTTGCAATACTTTTGTCAGTGTCATCATTTAATCTATTCAAGTCTGAAACTGAGTAATGGTAATGTTCTTTCTTTTCTTTCTTTCTTTTGGGCCTCCTTATCTCGAGAGACAATGGATACGCGCCTGGAGGTGGTCAGTGGTTTGTGAAGCAGCGCCTGGAGTGGCTATAAAGGCCAATTCTGGAGTGACAGGCTCTTCCACAGGTGCTGCAGAGAAATTTGTTTGTTGGGGCTGTTGCACAGTTGGCTCTCCCCTTGCGCCTCTGTCTTTTTTCCTGCCAACTACTAAGTCTCTTCGACTCGCCACAATTTAGCCCTGTCTTTATGGCTGCCCGCCAGCTCTGGCGAATGCTGGCAACTGACTCCCACGACTTGTGATCAATGTCACACGATTTCATGTCGCGTTTGCAGACGTCTTTATAACGGAGACATGGACGGCCGGTGGGTCTGATACCAGTGGCGAGCTCGCTGTACAATGTGTCTTTGGGGATCCTGCCATCTTCCATGCGGCTCACATGGCCAAGCCATCTCAAGCGCCGCTGACTCAGTAGTGTGTATAAGCTGGGGATGTTGGCCGCTTCAAGGACTTCTGTGTTGGAGATATAGTCCTGCCACCTGATGCCAAGTATTCTCCGAAGGCAGCGAAGATGGAATGAATTGAGACGTCGCTCTTGGCTGGCATACGTTGTCCAGGCCTCGCTGCCGTAGAGCAAGGTACTGAGGACACAGGCCTGATACACTCGGACTTTTGTGTTCCGTGTCAGTGCGCCATTTTCCCACACTCTCTTGGCCAGTCTGAACATAGCAGTGGAAGCCTTACCCATGCGCTTGTTGATTTCTGCATCTAGAGACAGGTTACTGGTGATAGTTGAGCCTAGGTAGGTGAACTCTTGAACCACTTCCAGAGCGTGGTCGCCAATATTGATGGATGGAGCATTTCTGACATCCTGCCCCATGATGTTCGTTTTCTTGAGGCTGATGGTTAGGCCAAATTCATTGCAGGCAGACGCAAACCTGTCGATGAGACTCTGCAGGCATTCTTCAGTGTGAGATGTTAAAGCAGCATCGTCAGCAAAGAGGAGTTCTCTGATGAGGACTTTCCGTACTTTGGACTTCGCTCTTAGACGGGCAAGGTTGAACAACCTGCCCCCTGATCTTGTGTGGAGGAAAATTCCTTCTTCAGAGGATTTGAACGCATGTGAAAGCAGCAGGGAGAAGAAAATCCCAAAAAGTGTGGGTGCGAGAACACAGCCCTGTTTCACACCACTCAGGATAGGAAAGGGCTCTGATGAGGAGCCACCATGTTGAATTGTGCCTTTCATATTGGTAATGTAATGGTAATGTGTTACAGTGGTAACCCCCAGGATGTTTATAGTGGGGAATTCAGCGATGGTAATGCCATTATATTGTTATTGAATTGTACCGCAAACAAATTATGTCATTTTTACGCAGCTTGCAAATCTTCCTTAAATGGAGGTCAAGGATCTAAAACTCTGCTGCCCAATACCTATTCAACACTAAACGTCATTCATCCATTACTCGCTCCTCACCAATCTCCACTAACTCCATATGGAACAAATTTAAAATTCTTGCTCTCATTTAGAAATCCATGGTTCATCTTACACAACCTCTTCAACCTTCTCTAGCCCTAAGTTCCAGTCCATGCCCGCTGTTCTTTTGACTCTGGACTCGCATGCATCCTCCAGTTCCTGTATTCTTCATACAGTGGCAGAGCTTTCAGCCTTCTAGGTCCTATCTTCTGGGATTTCCTTCCACTTCACTTGCCATTTCCCTTCTCACCTTTAATAGCCTCTTTCATGTTCATTGGTTTAATTGATCTGTGTTTGATTGTATTAGTACTGTAAATAGCCCTGTTGTTGACTTAGAACTAGTGTCATCTCCGCATTGCTCTGAGATATATCAGAAATACAAAATATTCCGCAAACTGGCAAATACATAATGGACAGTCCAAAACTGACCTTTTAACTCTGCTTTTGATCACTTCTCCTAATTCTTCCACTATTGTTCTCTCCTATTTGAAGTACTTTCGGATGCTTCATTATATTAACAATTGTGCACAAAAGAACTTGTTGCTGTTGTTGTGTTCCAACATGGCGAGAGACTGGCTTTGCAGATATTGTCATTAAAGAGGTTGGCTTTTAAAACAGAGATAGATATTGGTCCATCTACTGGTGGGAAATTATACTGAAACCATTCTTACCTCCATGCACATCTGTCTGATATCATTGCTAACCTTGGTTTTAGCAGATTTGTGGCTTAATATACTTTGGAACAAAAGTATTGGTTGACTTTGTATTGAGTTATTTCATTGCTAAATTACAAAATAATTAACAGTTGTTGAAAGTCTACAATTTAACTAAGCTTTCAGGTTAGTGCTCATGTATTTTTTTCTCTGCAGTAGTATGATCTTTTTTAGAGGGAGCTCTTGGATGTTGATCTTTCTGTATGCTGATTTGTTCTGTTTTTAAGAATGGTTTCCTAAAATGGCTAGAGGCAGGCAAATCTAACAAATTGACAAATCTAATGACCTTGCCAAGGACAGCAAAAGCTTAAGCTGCTGCTGTTACAGCTCAGGGTCAAGGATGAGTAACTAGCACCGATACCCACTTCCTGTGATCATCTATGACAATAACAACACTGCAGTCAGTGCAAGCCAAGAGACATTTGAATATTACATTTGTCAATTAATTTAAATGCAATTTATGTTAGATGAGCAATTGTAACTATCATTGAATGCAACCTGTTTTGCATTCATCCTCCGGAATAAACGTTGCTATGCAAGTTTTGGAGTCTGACAACTGTTCATTAGTAGATAATAAAAAAGCACCAAACATTACACATGATATTGGGAGATGTTGGTATTGGATTTTTTTACTGGGAGCTGGATGTCCTCCTTTCTTAGGTATGACTGGAGTTCATCTTTTCTTTTTCCATTGCACTCTAACCTCCTTCTGCTTCTAAGAAAGGTATTTAACATATCACACAGAATACAAACTCAAAGTTAATTCTATAATTCTGTCATGAACACAAGAAGTCTTGTTGGCAGTAGTATTCAAAGTAGACAAGATCTTCATATAGGCAAGTGTGATATTGCAATTTCTGTACAATAATTTACCTGCCTTCTTGGAGGTTGTATCAAAGAATTAAAGAATTTTATGCTTCAGGTAAAGGTCACCAGTACTGAAGGGTAATTTCCCTGCTTTCACTCCTGGTATCATTCATTTTTAAAAAATGTCTTTTTAGAGTTAGATTATGAGACTGAAGTGAAAGTAAAGATCAAGTGTCCTGTGATGATAATGCGACTGAATCATAAGTCACAATGTATAGGTCTGTCACATGGTAAGATTTCCAAGCAAAAGCCAACATTGTGGTATCTTGGTAAAATCAATTGGTGCTGTAAATTTCCAATCAATAGCAATATAAAATTCCAAGCAACTTTGTTTAGGCATTCATATAATCCACAACCCAACTGTTTCATGCTATGTTGTGATTAAGGGACCATTTAGAATTATTATGTCTTCAAAACACTTTAGTTTCACATTTAATGATTAATGCTAATGTTAATATTGTTAGCTCATGGAACTTTAATCATGCTTTCAGCAATTATTAATTTCAATTGTAACCATTGCCCTTTTCCGTCATACCTTTTTATTTTAACAGGATACCTATCATAATCTTAACTTTTGATTGTTTACCACTGCAACAAATTTCAAATCTTGATTCCCCTGGGTTAAGCATCACCAGTCTCTGCATCCCTTACAATCAGAAGTCTACCTTTACTCTCCAATATCTAGTCATACAATAGCGTGACCCAGGGCGCATAACAATGGACCCCCATTCCCTTACTGTATATTGAGATGTCATACATGTCTCTATGTGCACATCTCCTCTCTTAAAGTTAGACTAATTAATACTTTAATGAAATGAGGCAGAGTGTAATTTAAGAAGTGTGTTACTTTACTATGTCAAGAGATTTGAGAGTGTAACACCACATAATCAATCTCATCATGTTTTGACTTAATTCAGCAACCTCTCTCATAAAAATGAACAGAGTAAATATACTACACCACCCCACAATGGCTAAATAATTGTTTTGGCCAAGGTTTACACTGGACGATCTTCAAAATCGCTCTATCTGCTCCATGTGTTTTCATCAACAGGTCTTCACAACTAACCCATAATCCATGTATTGGGTTGCTTAACTGTACAGAAAGACAACAGGTTCACCTCTGAAATAAAAACAGAAAGTGCTGGAGTTACGACCAGGTGAGAAAGGGGTCTAGGGGTTCCCTCTCAGCCTTTGCCTGGTTTGACCGTAACAGGGTTAAATTTTTAAAACACCATGTTTTTAGCTACCCCTCAGTGAATCCTTCTTCACTGCTCTTCAATTGTAATGGCAAAGAAGTCAACCAGTCAGGTTTTCTTAGATTTAAACAAGAAAGGTGTAAGTTTATTAACCTTAAAACTCTAATTCGGTTAAAACTACTAAAAATATGCGGTGACCATGCTAGCATGCTCACGCGATAAACACACAGATAGAGACGGAAGAGGAGAAAGAATAAGGGGAAAAGTTTGAAGAAATAGCTGGAGCTCATTTACTGTCTTTTGAGTTCAATGTAGAATCTTTGATTGCAGTTAAATCTTGCCATTTCGTTGGGGCCCAGTGCACACTTTCAAACTTGTTTCAATGTAGCAGTCTTCTCTCTTGAGGTTTAAGTGGCTTCAGTCGATCTGGAAATTCATGAGAGAGAGAGAGAGAGAGACCTTCCTTTTCTGCTGTCTTCAAATTACAGTGTCTGGCTTCAAACTGTTCTGTGAACACAATTCAAAAACCCAGGGCTAGCAGGTTGGTCATGTGACTAGGTTTTTGCAACAAACCCTCCTGCATTTTTTGTGGATTCTCCATCTTAGCAGACACCCTCAGTTGTGGGTGGGGGACTGGATGGAATGCTGGCTTGTTACACATTCAATGACTGGTGATCAAAATCCATTTTGGTTAATTGGATCAGGGAGCAGTTTCATTGTCTCCTCCAGGCACTCTCTCTTAGAATGCAAATGTTTCCAGCCACTGCTGTGATCTTTTTAAACAAGTCATCTTTTCAGTCCAGCAATGGTTTAAAATTAATATTTCATATGACAAAATTAATATGCCTTATTCATGGCAGGTGGGGTCTTCATGACAGCTGAAAATACTCAGCAGGTCTGGCAGCATCTGTGGAGAGAAAAACAGATTTAACATTTCAGGGTTTCAGGTCAGTGACCTTTCATCAGAACTTCTGACCCCTCTGACCTCAGACCCTTTCACTATCCCAGCCCTTGGCTGGCCAGTAGAGATGTTAGTTAACTGGTCAATCCCCTTCCCTGCAAGCCAGAAGTAAGCTCCTTGAAACTAACTCCTGCTAATATGTGAATGTTTACTGGGGTGTTTGTAATAATTTGCATTGTGTCAAATTTGAGTGTAATAGCACTATTCTGGATAAATTATTTGACTCTCAACACTGCTGTTCAGAGAACACAAACCGTCAAGAACAAACTTTAATTTAACAGTAACATTTTAATATAAATCATACCAAAATCCTTCCGTAGAAAAATGGTCTGAAATTCTGAACTCCCTCCTTTGTCCAATGATCAATTATAACCCAAAGTTTATAGCACTTTATCAGAATGGTGCGCCAATGGGCACAGAAGGAGTGCTGCTTTTGGAACACAGAGGCAGAATAGACGGACAATATTTATTACTGGGAATAATTGTTTTTTTGGGTGCGAGAATAGGATCCTGACATTTGTGGGTTAGTGAGATCTAAGTGAGATTGTAAGATAAGGGGCCAGGTATGATGGTTTTATCTGTCAGGTCAAGAACAAAGAACAAAGAACAGTACAGCACAGGAACAGGCCATTTGGCCCTCCAAGCCTGTGCCGATCATGATGCCTGTCTAAGCTAAAACCTCCTGCACTTCCAGGGTCCGTATCCCTCTATTCCCTTCCTATTCATGAATAAACAATGGTCTTTGTTTTTTTTTGCCCACATGTTATCATGGACTTGGATTGACTGTATGGTGTTACACTGCTCATTCACTTGACAATAGCAAAACATCTTGGTAATTGCATTCTACCTCATCTTGTTAAAGGATTGAGTAGTCTCCTTTTTGGAAGATATAAGAAGTGCACACAGAGGCATGTGTAAGATCACAGTATACAGTTTCAGTGTTATGCCCCTTATGTCATGCTATTGTATGACTAGATATTGTACAGTAAAGGTAGACGCCTGATCCTACGCAATGCAAGCATTTTTTGCAATGTAATAAAAGCAAATGAACAGTTACATTATTTCAGTATTTAATGAGTAAGATTAGTATACTGAAAGTAATGTAATTTCCCAAAATGTTTCCATAAGGCTTGCAATAGCTAACACAAAAGCAAAATATTGCGGACGCTGGAAATACAAAATAAAAACAGAAAATGCTGGAAATACCCAGCAGGTCAGGCAGCATCTGTGAAGAGAGAAATAGAGTAAACATTTGAGGTCAATGGCCTTTGATACTCCTGATGAAAGGTCATCGACCTGAAATGTTGGGCAGATTTTCAAAGGCTGGCGGGGTTGGGACCGGGCATGGACCCGATTTGAAATTCGCAGTCCCCGAGGTTGTCTCCAGAACCCAACAATTCCGGGACAGTCCGTAATTGTCAATGTGCGGGTGGGGGGAGGGAACGGGGAAGCTCCAATTAAGGGCCCATTAAGCTTTTGGAGGTGCTTGTTAAGGGGCTGGTGGGTGTGCGGGTCTGCACTGTGATTACAGCAAGCCTGACTAATCTGGCATAGTGTCGGGCTCACAGCGGGCAGGGGTCAACTTTATTGTTGGAAAATGAAATGTCTTGGGCCCATGGGGATCATGCGCCAGGCCAAGCACAGGACATTTTTAAACAATTCTATAGGTGCTGCCTCACCTCTTTATTCCGCTGGCCCTCCAAGGAGCTGCCTGCTCTTATCGGCAAGGCATCATAGCTGCCGCCTGCCTTTGCTGCTCGCACTGCACAGGCACCTCCCGTCTGCTGCAAATGCTCAGCGCCACTAATTGGGCATCAAGCTCACCTTCTGTTTCAATTAGGGCATTAACATCATCAACATTTAAAGATCGAGTCGCATTAGTAATGCAGCTGAGGCGCGGGGTCGGGACCTAGAAACCATTTTGAAAATTCAGCCTGTTAACTCTTTCTCTTTCCAAAGATGCTGCCTGACCTGCTGAGTATTTCCAGCATTTTCTGTTTTTACTGCGACAGCTAGCACTGCATATTGAAGGCAAATCTAAATCACTAGTCATATCAAATCTAATTGGAATTATGTGAAATTGACCCCACCTTAAGCACAGTGATCTAAAGGATGTGTCAATGTTTCTAGAAGGTTTAGAGAATTGTTGCTGACTGGTGGCGATGAAATTATCAACTCATTCAATGTAATGCTGTCTGCATCCATTCTGAGCTGGTTTAAAGTATAGTTTATGTTTAGATTTGGAAGAGGGGGTATAATCCATGTTCACCTCTGGCCTTATGGGATCTGGTTTACAAGACTGGATCCAGAACATTTATTTTTCTCTGTACATAGTTAAAATATGCAGACTCAGAAAAACAACCAGTCTCCCAAGACATCAGAAACACTTATCTCCTTACTATACTGTAAAGAAATTGCATTATAATTCATTTGAACAGACTTAATCCCAAATGTAGTATAATTCTAATTCTCTTGTCTACCTTTTCTGTCCAATGCAATGGTGATTTCATAGCTGAATGGTGGATTCACATGTAGCCAAATTGCTGTTACTTACCATGTTCATTTATTCAAGTCGCCCAGAGCATCAAACACTATTCTAGGCCACTTACAAAGGTATAGGGTTTCAAGGTAAGATTCCTAATCACAGAATCACTCACCTTTCTTCTAACTCCAATGCATTCATCAACAATGGGAGGAAATGATAGATTGGAAAGATTTCCACACATGTAATTAATCTGTACACATAAAAAATAATTAATTGTGCATTGCCACATTGCTTCAACTCAGAAGTTATTTATTCTTCCCATTTCTTATTCAATTGATTGAAAATTGGTGATGAATTCACAGGGCAATTTTTTCTGATCCTACATGTTCGCAAAAGCCTTCAAAGCAGTTTTGGTGGCTAAAAGCTGAACATGCATTATCAATAAGTAGTAGCAGTATTCAGTCTTTGGTATCAGGGGTGTTGTATACACTGTCAAACACTGCCACCTACAGGTGGTTTTGATAACTAATTCAATAATCATAAGGAATCTTGGTCATAGAGTCATAGAGTTATACAGCACAGAAACAGGCCCTTCGGTCCATCATGTCTGTGCCGACCATCAAGCACCTATCTATTCTAATCCCATTTTCCAGCACTTGGCCCGTAGCCTTGTATGCTATGGCATTTCAAGTGCTCATCTAAATTCTTCTTAAATGTTGTGAGGGTTCCTGCCTCTACCATCCCTTCAGGCAGTGTGTTCCAGATTCCAACCACTCTCTGGGTGAAAATTCTTTCCTCAAATCCCCTCTAAAACTCCTGCCCCTTACCTTAAATCTATGCCCCCTGGTTATTGACACCTCCACTAAGGGAAAAAGTTTCTTCCTATCTACCCTATCTATGTCCCTCATAATTTTGTATACCTCAATCAGGTCCTCCCTCAGCCTTCTCTGCTCTAAGGAAAACAGTCTCGCTTCATAGCTGAAATGCTCCAGCCCAGGCAACATCCTGGTGAATCTCCTCTGCACCCTCTCCAGTGCAATCACATCCTTCCTCTAGTGTGGCAACCAGAACTGCACACAGTACTCCAGCTGTGGCCTAACTAGCGTTTTATACAGCTCCATCATAACCTCCCTGCTCTTATATTCTGTGCCTCGGCTAATAAAGGCAATTATTCCGGCAATAACGGCAATTTGCCTTCCTAACCACATTATCTACCTGTGCTGATGCCTTCAGTGATCTATAGACAAGTACATCAAGGCCCCTCTGACCCTCTGTACTTCCTAGGGTCCTACCATCCATTGTCTATTCCCTTGCCTTTAGTCCTCCCAAAATGCATCACCTCACACTTCTCAGGATTAAATTCTATTTACCACTGCTCCGCCCAACTTACCAGCCCATCTATATTGTCCTGTAATCTAAGGCTTTCCTCCTTACTATTTACGACACCACAAACTTCCATGTCATCTGCGAACTTTCTGATCATACCTCCTATACTCACGTCTAAATCATTAATGGAAACTACAAACAGCAAGGGTCCCAGCACCAATCCCTGTGGTACACCACTGGTCACAGGCTTTCAATCACAAAAACAACCCTCGACCATCACCCTCTGCCTCCTGCCACTAAGCCAATTTGGATCCAATTTGCCAAATTGCCCTGGATTCCATGGGCACTTACCTTCTTGACCAATCTCCCATGTGGGACCTTATCAAAAGTCTTACTGAAGTCCATGTAGACTACATCAACTGCTTTATCCTCATCTACACACCTAGTCACCTCCTTGAGTAATTCAATCAAATTTGTTAGACATGATCTCCCCCAATAAAGCCATGCTGACTATCTCTGATTATCCCTGCCTCTCCGAGTGGAAATTAATCCTGTCCCTCAGAATTTTTTCCAAAAAATAGTTTCCCTACCACTGATGTTAGACTCACTGGCCTATAATTACCTGGTTTATCCCTATCACCCTTCTTGAATAATGGTACCACATTCGCTGTCTTCATGTTCTCTGGCACCTCTCCTGTGGCCAGAGAGAATTTGAAAAATTGTGTCAGAGCCCCTGCAATCTCCTCCCTTGCCTCACAAAACAGCCTGGGATACATCTCAACTGGCCCTGGGGTTTTATACATTTTTAAGCCTGCTAAAACTGCTAATACCTCCTCCCTTTCAATGCTAATTTGTTCAAGTATATCACAGTGCCCCTCCCTGATCTCTACACCTACATCATGCGTCTCTGTAGTAAACACAGATGAAAAGTAATCATTTAAAACCTCACCTATGTTCTCCGGCTCCACACACAGATTGTCACTTTGGTTCCTAATGGGCCCTACTCTTTGCCTGGTTATCCTCTTACCCTTAATATACTTTTTAAACACCTTGGGATTTTCCTTTATCTTGCCCGCCAGTGATTTTTCATGCCCCCTCTTCACTCTCCTAATTACTTTTTAAGTACCCCCTACATTTTCTATACTCCTCTCGGGCCTCTACTGTTTTCAGTCCTCTGAATCTGTCATAAGCCTCCTTTTTTCCCCTCATCCAATCCTTTATATCCCTTCACATCCAGGGTCCCCTGGACTTGTTGGTCCTACCCTTCACCTTTACGGGAACATGTTAGTCCTTAACTTTCACTATTTCCTTTTTGAATGACTCCCACTGGTCTGATGTAGACTTTCCTACAAGTAACTGCTCCCAGTCCACTTTGGCCAGATCCTGTTTTATCATATTGAAATTGGCCTTCCCCCAATTTAGTACCTTTATTAACAGTCCATCTTTGTCCTTTTCCATAACTACCTAAAGTTTTACAGAGTTATGGTCACTATCCCCGAAATGCTCCCCGGCTGACACTTCCACCACTTGTTCGGCTTCATTCCCTAAGATTAGGTCTATAGATTTGGTGCGAGAATTATTTTCATACTCATGAAGCAAAATATACCAGAATGCAGAGAATTTTTTTTAATAAAGGGAATTTAATGTAATATATTAAATTTAGGCCATTGGGCACTGGAGATGAGATAATTCAGGAAGACTGTGCATATCAGCCTCCATCCTTTATCAAAGAATCTAGACATACAATAAAATTTGTATGCCATCAGGGAAGCTATCCCTTTAATGGACAAACTGCCACCTCCAAGAGCTGCCAGTCAATCAGGGGGCTGGCAGCTCTGCAGTACCAACAGCGTCACTGGGAGCCTGCAGGAGGCCTGCAGTACCGAGGACATTGGCAACCTCAGGAGAGAGGTATGTGGGGTCAGGGTCACCGGGACCATTCAGGTAGGTACCGGTGATGGGGTGAGATGGGTTGATGTGGGTGGGAGATGTCTTTCCTGCAGGGTGGCAGGGGGCCCTCTGGGGCCCATGGAATGCCCCCAAAGGAGGACACCCCCACCAACCCTGTTAGGAGGCCACCAGGTTTTACCTAGCGGCGTCTCCCCATGGCAGCAGGCCCCTTCACCTTCAATAAATTTGATGCTGAGATGGGAAAAAGCCTTTAACTGGCCATTAATAGGCCACTTAAGGGCCTCAATCAGCCTGGGGTGGGAAGACTGCCCTGGACTAAATTAGAAGCTGTCAGGAAGGCGATGGGCACTCCACCGCCCACCTTCCAATGCAATTTGACGGGGCCCCTGTCTCCTTTCCCTCCCGAGGGGGCCATAAATTTACTCTTTGGTGTCAATCACCTCACTCAGACATGTTGGTCTCTCTAATGGGGCTGGATTTTGTGGAGGAGGCAGAGCTCCCAGAGCCAGGCCGCAAAGGCAGAGGAACCCCGCCTCGGCCTTTTCATGCCATCCCGGAGTGATCCTCCGTCGTTTTGCAGCTTAAGTGTCCCACGCCGGAATCCCTGCCCCTTTAAATACGGGGATCCCGCCTCCAAGTGCTGCCAGACAGGGCTGGCAGCTCAACAGTATCAGCAGCGCCACCACTAGCGGTGGTCACTACCGGTACTGCAGAGCATTGTACTTATGCCCAGTGCTGGCACCCCAGACCTTAGGTAAGTGAGGCAGGGTCACCGGGACCAGTCTGAAGGCCCCGGTGAGGGGGAGGGGGGGCGGGGGGCGTGAGAGGGTGGGTGTGAAGTCCAAGGGAAGGGGGATCCATGAAGGTGAAGTTTTGGAGCAGTTGTCCGCTGTGGGCTAAAGATGGCTCATGAAGGAGGAATCCTTCCCCTGCCACCCGCACCCAAGCCTCAGTTGGCCTCTGTGCAGGATGGCTGTCATCAGCCTATCCCACCCCTGGGAAAATCACTTGGCAATGGGGCGGCGACAGGCCCTCTGCTCAGGGGGGCCCATAAAATCTGCCCCATAATCTCCAAATCAATTAAGCATTGGCACCTGGACATGCAGGTCACTCATTTGCTCCCTAGATTCTCACAACTTTGCTTACTAATGGTCTGTCATAGGTCTAATAAGGCAGGACATATTTACATCCTCCTTAATGAGCTATCTCTAGATCTATGTTCTTGATGACTTGTCTTCTAACCCTGGTAAATAATGTTTTGTTTGTATTAGTCTTCATGCTTTATTTGCATTAGCCATTTTCTTTTGCAGCATTCAGTTTGACTACTGACTCCATTTATGGCAATTCTTGGAATGTTGCTTTTAATCCCTTTATGGTGGCCTCTTCTACTCTTGTACATGATCCCAAACCCTTTGTTTTTTTTTTATTCAGACCTCCTGTGGATTCCCTTTTCCACCCGTCCTATTATCAATGATAAATATTTCAACTTTCTGGACTTTCATCTCTGGAACTCCCTCCACCTTGCTTCCTCACTATCTGTCTCTCAGGGCCTTCCTCACATCTTATATGAATCTAGAGAAGAGATAGCAGAGGCAATATTACACAAATTTAACCATTTGTTTGGAAAAGCGATAATGCCAGAAGACTGGAGAATAGCTGATGTTATACCCTTAAGAAGGGAGACATGGTCAGGAAACTATAGACCAGCCAGTTTAACATCAGTGCATCAGTGGTAGGAAAAATAATAGAATCCCTACTAAAGGAGAAAATAGAAAATATCTAGAAATCAAAAATGTAGTAATGTCAGTCAACATTGATTTCAAACAGGAAAGTCTTTCTTGATCAGTCTCATTGAATTCTTTGAAGAGATAACAGAGAGAGTAGACAAGGGTGATGTAGTAGATGCAACTTACCTAGATTTCCAAAAGACCTTCATTAAGGTGATAATAGACTAATGAATAAGATCAGAGCATGTTGGAGCCAAGGGACAAGTAACAGAATGGATAACTAGGTGGCTGCAAGACAGAAAGCAGAGAGTAGGGGTAAAGAATAGCTATTCAGAGTGGCAGGAAGTGGGGTCAACAAAAACAACTTAGGATCCACAAGCATCAGTGCTGAGACCATTATTGTTTACAATTTATATGAATGATTCAGGCCTTAGAATCAAAAACACAATTTCTAAATTTGCAGATGACAACAAATTGGGGGATAGTCAAACGTCGTCAAAAAACTCAATTAGATTGGTCAAGCATGATCTGCCTTTTACAAATCTGTGCTGGCTCTTTTTAATTAACTCAAACCTCTCCATGTGCCTATTGATTTTTTCCCTGATTGTTGTTTCTAAAATCTTACCCACCACTAATGTTAAACTAACTGATCTGTAGTTGCTAGGACTGTCCTTACATCCTTTCTTGAATGAGGGTGTCACATTTGCCATTCTCCAAACCTTTGGTACCTCCCCCATATCTAGGGAAGATTGAAAGATTATGGCAAGCCTTTCAGCTATCTCCATTCCCACTTCCTTCAGCAATCTGGGATGCAAGCCATTCGGACCAAGTGACTTATCTACCCTAAGCATAGCTAGCCTCTCCAGTACCTCCTTTCTTTCAGTTTTTACCCTATCCATTGCCTCTATTGTCTCCGCCTTTACCAATATTTTGTCAGATTCCTCTTCCTTAGTAAACATCGATACAAAGTACTCATTAAGTATTGTAGCCTTGCCCTTCGCCTCTAAGCATATATCATCCTCTTTGTTCCTAATAGGCCCTTCTTTCTTTTGGGCCTCCTTATCTCGAGAAACAATGGATACGTGCCTGGAGGTGGTCAGTGGTTTGTGAAGCAGCGCCTGGAGTGGCTATAAAGGCCAATTCTGGAGTGACAGGCTCTTCCACAGGTGCTGCAGAGAAATTTGTTTGTCGGGGCTGTTGCACAGTTGGCTCTCCCCTTGCGCCTCTGTCTTTTTTCCTGCCAACTACTAAGTCTCTTCGACTCGCCACAATAGGCCCTACAACACCTCTTATTACCTATTTACTATTTACATGGCAGTAGCAGATTTTTTGTGTTCCCTTTCATGTTGACTGCCATTCTATTCTCATATTCTCTCTTTGCCAGTCTTATTTTCCCCTTCATGTTCCCTCTCAGCTTATTGTATTTGGCCTGGTTCTCACTTGAAGAATTCACCTGACATGTATCATACACCATTCTTTGTGTTTCATCATAATCTCTTGTCATCCAAGGAGCCCTATTTTTGGTTCCCCTACCTTTTGCCCTTGTTGGAATGTGCCTAGCCTGTAACTGAAGCATCTCTTCTTTAAGCATAACGCATTGTTCCATACAGTTTTTCCTGTCAGTCTTTGGTTCCATTTTACCCTGGCTAGATCCCTTCTCATCGCATTGAAATTAGCCCTCATCCAATCTAGACATTCTATTTTATACCGTTGCTTGTTTTTCTGCATTACTAGTCTAAACCTTATGATACGATGACCACTCTGACCCAAGTGCTTCCTCACAGACACGTTGGGGAGAATTTTATGCTGTCCGCTGAAATGGATTTGGTGGCATGTGGGTGATATAATTAGGCGAGAAGTGTTTTTTGCAGATTGCGGGATATTTTAGAGGAATTAAGTCGGCGGCAGGTTTGTGGCGTTAAGGGGATCCCCCAGCGTGGTGACGGGTTGCAGATTTGCATTCATTTAAATAACATGAATACTTATTACCCTACGCATAGTTACAATTTAGTCCTACCTGCCAGACTAAGTGAACGGGAAGCGATATTCCTGTGCCACCCGGTTCATGAATGTTTCAACGTGGCATGCAACAGTCAGATTTGTGCAGTTGAGTCACAGGACTGTGCTCTTCTGTTTTAATTCATCCACTAAACTAACACCAGCATTGCAATGGATGTGTACCTCCACGACAGCATTGGAATGGATGTGTACCACCACGACAGCATTGGAATGGATGTATAACTCCACGACAGCATTGCAATGGATGTTTGCCTCCAAGACAGCATTGCAATGGATGTTTACCTCCACGCCAGCATTGCAATGGATGTGTACCTCCGCGACAGCATTGCAATGGATGTTTACCTCCACGCCAGCATTGTAATGGATGTGTACCTCCACGCCAGCATTGGAATGGATGTGTACCTCTGCGACAGCATTGCAATGGATGTTTGCCTCCACGACAGCATTGGAATGGATGTTTGCCTCCACGACAGCATTGCAATGGATGTTTGCCTCCACGACAGCATTGCAATGGATGTTTACCTCCACGACAGCATTGGAATGGATGTGTACCTCCACGACAGCATTGCAATGGATGTTTGCCTCCACGACAGCATTGGAATGGATGTGTACCTCCACGACAGCATTGCAATGGATGTTTACCTCCACGACAGCATTGGAATGGATGTGTACCTCCGCGACAGCATTGCAATGAATGTTTGCCTCCATGACTGCATTGGAATGGATGTTTACCTCCACGACTGCATTGGAATGGATGTTTACCTCCAGGACAGCATTGGAATGGATGTTTCCCTCCAGGACAGCATTGGAATGGATGTTTACCTCCACGACTGCATTGGAATGGATGTGTACCTCCATGACAGCATTGGAATGGATGTGTACCTCCATGACAGCATTGGAATCGATGTTTGCCTTCATGACAGCATTGGAATGGATGGTTGCCTCCATGACAGCATTGGAATGGATGTGTACCTCCATGACAGCATTGGAATGGATGTTTGTCTCCATGACAGCATTGGAATGGATGTATACCTCCGCAACAGCATTGGAATGGATGTTTGCCTTCATGACAGCATTGGAATGGATGTTTGCCTCCATGACAGCATTGGAATGGATGTGTACCTCCGCAACAGCATTGGAATGGATGTTTGCCTCCATGACTGCATTGGAATGGATGTTTACCTCCACGACAGCATTGGAATGGATGTTTGCCTCCATGACTGCATTGGAATGGATGTTTACCTCCGCAACAGCATTGGAATGGATGTGTACCTCCACGACAGCATTGGAATGGATGTGTACCTCCACGACAGCATTGCAATAGATGTTTGCCTCCGCAACAGCATTGGAATGGATGTGTGCCTCCACGACAGCATTGGAATGGATGTGTACCTCCACGACAGCATTGCAATGGATGTGTACCTCCACGACAGCATTGGAATGGATGTTTGCCTCCACGACAGCATTGGAATGGATGTTTGCCTCCACGACAGCATTGGAATGGATGTTTGCCTCCATGACAGCATTGGAATGGATGTGTACCTCCACGACAGCATTGGAATGGATGTGTACCTCCACGACAGCATTGGAATGGATGTTTGCCTCCATGACAGCATTGGAATGGATGTGTACCTCCACGACAGCATTGGAATGGATGTTTGCCTCCACGACAGCATTGGAATGGATGTTTGCCTCCACGACAGCATTGGAATGGATGTTTGCCTCCACGACAGCATTGGAATGGATGTTTGCCTCCACGACAGCATTGGAATGGATGTTTGCCTCCATGACAGCATTGGAATGGATGTTTGCCTCCATGACAGCATTGGAATGGATGTGTACCTCCATGACAGCATTGGAATGGATGTGTACCTCCACGACAGCATTGGAATGGATGTGTGCCTCCATGACAGCATTGGAATGGATGTTTACCTCCACGACAGCATTGGAATGGATGTGTGCCTCCATGACAGCATTGGAATGGATGTTTACCTCCACGCCAGCATTAGAATGGATGTTTGCCTCCATGACAGCATTGGAATGGATGTGTACCTCCACGACAGCATTGGAATGGATGTGTACCTCCATGACAGCATTGGAATCGATGTTTGCCTTCATGACAGCATTGGAATGGATGGTTGCCTCCATGACAGCATTGGAATGGATGTGTACCTCCATGACAGCATTGGAATGGATGTTTGTCTCCATGACAGCATTGGAATGGATGTATACCTCCGCAACAGCATTGGAATGGATGTTTGCCTTCATGACAGCATTGGAATGGATGTTTGCCTCCATGACAGCATTGGAATGGATGTGTACCTCCGCAACAGCATTGGAATGGATGTTTGCCTCCATGACTGCATTGGAATGGATGTTTACCTCCACGACAGCATTGGAATGGATGTTTGCCTCCATGACTGCATTGGAATGGATGTTTACCTCCGCAACAGCATTGGAATGGATGTGTACCTCCACGACAGCATTGGAATGGATGTGTACCTCCACGACAGCATTGCAATAGATGTTTGCCTCCGCAACAGCATTGGAATGGATGTGTGCCTCCACGACAGCATTGGAATGGATGTGTACCTCCACGACAGCATTGGAATGGATGTGTACCTCCACGACAGCATTGGAATGGATGTTTGCCTCCACGACAGCATTGGAATGGATGTTTGCCTCCACGACAGCATTGGAATGGATGTTTGCCTCCATGACAGCATTGGAATGGATGTGTACCTCCACGACAGCATTGGAATGGATGTGTACCTCCACGACAGCATTGGAATGGATGTTTGCCTCCATGACAGCATTGGAATGGATGTGTACCTCCACGACAGCATTGGAATGGATGTTTGCCTCCACGACAGCATTGGAATGGATGTTTGCCTCCACGACAGCATTGGAATGGATGTTTGCCTCCACGACAGCATTGGAATGGATGTTTGCCTCCACGACAGCATTGGAATGGATGTTTGCCTCCATGACAGCATTGGAATGGATGTTTGCCTCCATGACAGCATTGGAATGGATGTGTACCTCCATGACAGCATTGGAATGGATGTGTACCTCCACGACAGCATTGGAATGGATGTGTGCCTCCATGACAGCATTGGAATGGATGTTTACCTCCACGACAGCATTGGAATGGATGTGTGCCTCCATGACAGCATTGGAATGGATGTATACCTCCACGACAGCATTGGAATGGATGTTTGCCTCCATGATAGCATTGGAATGGATGTGTACCTCCACGACAGCATTGGAATGGATGTGTACTTCCACGACAGCATTGGAATGGATGTATACCTCCACGACAGCATTGGAATGGATGTTTGCCTCCATGACAGCATTGGAATGGATGTGTACCTCCATGACAGCATTGGAATGGATGTTTGTCTCCATGACAGCATTGGAATGGATGTATACCTGAAGAAGGAATTTTCCTCCACACAAGATCAGGGGGGCAGGTTGTTCAACCTTGCCCGTCTAAGAGCGAAGTCCAAAGTACGGAAAGTCCTCATCAGAGAACTCCTCTTTGCTGACGATGCTGCTTTAACATCTCACACTGAAGAATGCCTGCAGAGTCTCATCGACAGGTTTGCGTCTGCCTGCAATGAATTTGGCCTAACCATCAGCCTCAAGAAAACGAACATCATGGGGCAGGATGTCAGAAATGCTCCATCCATCAATATTGGCGACCACGCTCTGGAAGTGGTTCAAGAGTTCACCTACCTAGGCTCAACTATCACCAGTAACCTGTCTCTAGATGCAGAAATCAACAAGCGCATGGGTAAGGCTTCCACTGCTATGTCCAGACTGGCCAAGAGAGTGTGGGAAAATGGCGCACTGACACGGAACACAAAAGTCCGAGTGTATCAGGCCTGTGTCCTCAGTACCTTGCTCTACGGCAGCGAGGCCTGGACAACGTATGCCAGCCAAGAGCGACGTCTCAATTCATTCCATCTTCGCTGCCTTCGGAGAATACTTGGCATCAGGTGGCAGGACTATATCTCCAACACAGAAGTCCTTGAAGCGGCCAACACCCCCAGCTTATACACACTACTGAGTCAGCAGCGCTTGAGATGGCTTGGCCATGTGAGCCGCATGGAAGATGGCAGGATCCCCAAAGACACATTGTACAGCGAGCTCGCCACTGGTATCAGACCCACCGGCCGTCCATGTCTCCGTTATAAAGACGTCTGCAAACGCGACATGAAATCGTGTGACATTGATCACAAGTCGTGGGAGTCAGTTGCCAGCATTCGCCAGAGCTGGCGGGCAGCCATAAAGACAGGGCTAAATTGTGGCGAGTCGAAGAGACTTAGTAGTTGGCAGGAAAAAAGACAGAGGCGCAAGGGGAGAGCCAACTGTGCAACAGCCCCAACAAACAAATTTCTCTGCAGCACCTGTGGAAGAGCCTGTCACTCCAGAATTGGCCTTTATAGCCACTCCAGGCGCTGCTTCACAAACCACTGACCACCTCCAGGCGCGTATCCATTGTCTCTCGAGATAAGGAGGCCCAAAAGAACAAGAACATACCTCCGCAACAGCATTGGAATGGATGTTTGCCTCCATGACAGCATTGGAATGGATGTGTACCTCCATGACAGCATTGGAATGGATGTGTACCTCCATGACAGCATTGGAATGGATGTTTGCCTCCATGACAGCATTGGAATGGATGTATACCTCCGCAACAGCATTGGAATGGAT
Organism: Heterodontus francisci; assembly: GCF_036365525.1. Taxonomy (NCBI): domain Eukaryota; kingdom Metazoa; phylum Chordata; class Chondrichthyes; order Heterodontiformes; family Heterodontidae; genus Heterodontus; species Heterodontus francisci. The sequence continues at coordinate 36,882,387 of NC_090397.1, forward strand.
GTTTACATCCACGACTGCATTGGAATGGATGTGTACCTCCACGACAGCATTGGAATGGATGTGTACCTCCACGACAGCATTGGAATGGATGTTTGCCTCCATGACAGCATTGGAATGGATGTTTGCCTCCGCAACAGTATTGGAATGGACGTTTGCCTCCATGACAGCATTGGAATGGATGTTTGCCTCCATGACAGCATTGGAATGGATGTTTGCCTCCGCAACAGTATTGGAATGGATGTGTACCTCCACGACAGCATTGGAATGGATGTTTGCCTCCATGACAGCATTGGAATGGATGTGTAACTCCGCAACAGCATTGGAATGTATGTTTACATCCACGACTGCATTGGAATGGATGTATACCTCCGCAACAGCATTGGAATGGATGTATACCTCCGCAACAGCATTGGAATGGATGTTTGCCTCCATGACAGCATTGGAATGGATGTTTGCCTCCATGACAGCATTGGAATGGATGTGTACCTCCAGAACAGCATTGGAATGGATGTTTACATCCACGACTGCATTGGAATGGATGTTTGCCTCCATGACAGCATTGGAATGGATTTGTAACTCCGCAACAGCATTGGAATGGATGTTTACATCCACGACTGCATTGGAATGGATGTTTGCCTCCATGACAGCATTGGAATGGATGTGTAACTCCGCAACAGCATTGGAATGTATGTTTACATCCACGACTGCATTGGAATGGATGTTTGCCTCCATGACAGCATTGGAATGGATGTGTAACTCCTCAACAGCATTGGAATGGATGTGTACCTCCATGACAGCATTGCAATGAATGTAGACCTCCGCAACAGCATTGGAATGGATGTGTACCTCCATGACAGCATTGCAATGAATGTAGACCTCCGCAACAGCATTGGAATGGATGTGTACCTCCATGACAGCATTGCAATGAATGTAGACCTCCGCGACAGCATTGGAATGGATGTGTACCTCCAGGACAGCATTGGAATGGATGTGTACCTCCGCAACAGCATTGGAATGGATGTGTACCTGCACGCCAGCATTGGAATGGATGTGTACCTCCACGACAGCATTGGAATGGATGTTTGCCTCCATGACAGCATTGGAATGGATGTGTACCTCCACGTCAGCATTTGAATGGATGTTTGCCTGCATGACAGCATCGGAATGGATGTGTACCTCCACGACAGCATTGGAATGGATGTTTACCTCCACGACAGCATTGCAATGGATGTGTACCTCCACGCCAGCATTGGAATGGATGTTTACCTCCACGACAGCATTGGAATGGATGTTTACCTCCACGACAGCATTGCAATGGATGTGTACCTCCACGCCAGCATTGGAATGGATGTTTGCCTCCACTACAGCATTGGAATGGATGTATACCTCCGCAACAGCATTGGAATGGATGTGTACCTGCAGGACAGCATTGGAATGGATGTATACCTCCGGATCAGCATTGGAATGCATGTGTACCTCCGCAACAGCATTGGAATGGATGTGTACCTCCACGACAGCATTGGAATGGATGTTTGCCTCCACTACAGCATTGGAATGCATGTATACCTCCGGATCAGCATTGGAATGGATGTGTACCTCCACGACAGCATTGGAATGGATGTGTACCTCCGGATCAGCATTGGAATGCATGTGTGCCTCCACGACAGCATTGGAATGGATGTGTACCTCCACGACAGCATTGGAATGGATGTGTACCTCCACGACAGCATTGGAATGGATGTTTACCTCCACGCCAGCATTGGAATGGATGTTTACCTCCACGACAGCATTGGAATGGATGTGTACCTCCACGACAGCATTGGAATGGATGTGTGCCTCCACGACAGCATTGGAATGGATGTGTACCTCCGCGACAGCATTGGAATGGATGTTTACCTCCACGACAGCATTGGAATGGATGTGTACCTCCACGACAGCATTGGAATGGATGTGTACCTCCACGACAGCATTGGAATGGATGTGTACCTCCGCGACAGCATTGGAATGGAAGTTTACCTCCACGACTGCATTGGAATGGATGTTTGCCTCCACGACAGCATTGGAATGGATGTGTACCTCCGCGACAGCATTGGAATGGATGTTTACCTCCACGACTGCATTGGAATGGATGTTTGCCTCCACGACAGCATTGGAATGGATATGTACCCCCGCGACAGCATTGGAATTGATTTGTGCCTCCACGACAGCATTGGAATGGATGTGTACCTCCGCGACAGCATTGGAATGGATGTTTACCTCCACGACTGCATTGGAATGGATGTTTGCCTCCACGACAGCATTGGAATGGATATGTACCTCCGCGACAGCATTGGAATGGATTTGTGCCTCCACGACAGCATTGGAATCGATGTGTGCCTCCACGACAGCATTGGAATGAACGTGTGCCTCCACGACAGCATTGGAATGGATGTGTACCTCCCCGACAGCATTGGAATGGATGTGTGCCTCCACGACAGCATTGGAATGGATGTGTACCTCCGCGACAGCATTGGAATGGATGTGTACCTCCGCGACAGCATTGGAATGGATGTGTACCTCCGCGACAGCATTGGAATGGATGTTTACCTCCACGACTGCATTGGAATGGATGTTTGCCTCCGCGACAGCATTGGAATGGATGTGTACCTCCGCGACAGCATTGGAATGGATGTTTACCTCCGCGACAGCATTGGAATGGATTTGTGCCTCCACGACAGCATTGGAATCGATGTGTGCCTCCACGACAGCATTGGAATGAACGTGTGCCTCCACGACAGCATTGGAATGGATGTGTACCTCCCCGACAGCATTGGAATGGATGTGTACCTCCACGACAGCATTGGAATGGATTTGTACCTCCAGGACAGCATTGGAATGGATGTGTACCTCCGCAACAGCATTGGAATGGATGTGTACCTCCACGACAGCATTGGAATGGATTTGTACCTCCAGGACAGCATTGGAATGGATGTGTACCTCCAGGACAGCATTGGAATGGATGTGTACCTCCGCGACAGCATTGGAATGGATGTGTACATCCAGGACAGCATTGGAATGGATGTGTACCTCCGCGACAGCATTGGAATGGATGTGTACCTCCACGACAGCATTGGAATGGATTTGTACCTCCAGGACAGCATTGGAATGGATGTGTACCTCCAGGACAGCATTGGAATGGATGTGTACCTCCGCGACAGCATTGGAATGGATGTGTACATCCAGGACAGCATTGGAATGGATGTGTACCTCCGCGACAGCATTGGAACGGATGTGTACCTCCAGCACAGCATTGGAATGGATGTGTACCTCCAGGACAGCATTGGAATGGATGTGCACCTCCAGGACAGCATTGGAATGGATGTGTACCTCCGCGACAGCATTGGAATGGATGTGTACCTCCACGACAGCATTGCAATGGATGTGTACCTCCGCGACAGCATTGCAATGGATGTGTACCTCCAGGACAGCATTGGAATGGATGTGCACCTCCAGGACAGCATTGGAATGGATGTGTACCTCCGCGACAGCATTGGAATGGATGTGTACCTCCACGACAGCATTGCAATGGATGTGTACCTCCGCGGCAGCATTGCAATGGATGTGTACCTCCAAGACAGCATTGCAATGGATGTGTACCTCCACGACAGCATTGCAATGGATGTGTACCTCCAGACCAGCATTGGAATGGATGTGTACCTCCACGACAGCATTGGAATGGATGTGTACCACCACGCCAGCATTGGAATGGATGTGTACCTCCACGACAGCATTGCAATGGATGTGTACCTCCGCGGCAGCATTGCAATGGATGTGTACCTCCACGACAGCATTGCAATGGATGTGTACCTCCACGACAGCATTGCAATGGATGTGTACCTCCAGACCAGCATTGGAATGGATGTTTAGCTCCACGACTGCATTGGAATGGATGTTTAGCTCCACGACAGCATTGGAATGGATGTGTACCTCCACGCCAGCATTGGAATGGATGTGTACCTCCACGACAGCATTGCAATGGATGTTTACCTCCACGATAGCATTGGAATGGATGTGTACCTCTGCGACAGCATTGCAATGGATGTGTACCTCCACGACAGCATTGCAATGGATGTGTACCTCCACGACAGCATTGGAATGGATGTGTACCTCCAGACCAGCATTGGAATGGATGTTTAGCTCCACGACAGCATTGGAATGGATGTGTACCTCCACGCCAGCATTGGAATGGATGTGTACCTCCACGACAGCATTGCAATGGATGTTTACCTCCACGATAGCATTGCAATGGATGTGTACCTCCGCGACAGCATTGGAATGGATGTGTACCTCCAGACCAGCATTGGAATGGATGTTTAGCTCCACGACAGCATTGGAATGGATGTTTAGCTCCACGACAGCATTGGAATGGATGTGTACCTCCACGCCAGCATTGGAATGGATGTGTACCTCCACGCCAGCATTGGAATGGATGTTTGCCTCCACGACAGCATTGGAATGGATGTTTGCCTCCAGGTTCAGCACCAGCATGGGTGAATCTTGTTCGGGAATGGCGGTGAAGACATGGGCCGGGACTAAATTGGGAAGCAGGGGAGAGTGCTTGGGGAGGGGTTGATCGGGTGCATTGATGAGCACAGGAGGGTAGTTGGGGAGGGAAGGAAAAGGTTGATTGGGTGCATGGAGGAGCAGGGGAGGATGAAACGGAGCATCCAGGTTGTTGAATGGTTGATGTTGATGGTGACGATGCATTTTGTCGGCTGCGAGGGTGGTGGGTGGATTTGATCAGTACTGTGTGAAGATATTTGGCAAAGGCCTAAAGGGAGGGATGAGTGCTGTCAATATCAGGGAGCTGTGGGGCAAATTGAAGGTACTGACTAGCAGAGGGAGCAGTCACAATCAATGGGAGCAATAGATTCTGTAGGGGGGAAGGTCAAGACTAATGGGTGGGTATTTGACAGTTTCACATGGAGGGGAATGGGACTCGGCAACAATGGTCAGTTCGATGTGAAGAAGTTCAAGACTAAGAGGCAGCATGTCAATAGCAACGGGAGTAAGAACAGGGGGGAGGGATGGCATGAATACATTGATGATTACACTGTGCATGGTAATGGGAGGAGGCTCAATGGTAACAGAGGGAAGGGTAACGGTAACATTGGGTGGGTCAAGGGTGATGGGTTCAAGCTGGAAGGTTGCAGGAGGAGGTTGGAAGGTGGGAAGACTTGTCCTGAATTCCAGGCGCATCATTTTCTCCAATGATAATGAAAACCACACGGACACTCAAGAATTCCAAGGAGAGTGGGAGAAGGCAAATGGCAGTGGGTGTGTCTTCTACCTGGCTGCAATTTGAAAGCAGATATAAAGGAGCTGTTCATTGCTCGATGTTTCAGCTCAGTGTCAAGAGAGGGCTGAATCACTGCGTTCTGCTTATCTATTGTTCAGAAAATCCGCTGCGACATGGGTCTAATACAGCCAGTTTGTTTAGTACCACGGGAAGAAGAACAAAAAGAGACACTAAGGAGGGCTCTTTTCCCTTAACCCATGATGCCTGAGTGCCAGTAACAGGCAGAACAGGAAGGCATGGATGCTCCGAATGATAACATCAAGAAACAGCCTTATCGAAGACGGGCACTGGCATGTCAACACATCCTCAGGACAAGGACAAATTACCTTCAAATGTCAGAGAGGCAATGCCAGAGACACCTAAGGATGTTACATGAAATGGTCACAGAAATTTGTAGGATCCTGCAACATGACCTGAAGCTGCTCAGCTTCGGTGGGAATCCCATGCCAGTTGCCCTCAAGGTTACTGCTGCACCCCATTTTTCTCCAGCAGCTCCTTCCATGGATCATGGGCGACATATGTGGCATCTCGCAGTCTGCAACCCACAGGTGCATCAAAAAGGTGGCCTATTCTCTTTTTCGACGTGTCAATGACTTTATCTACTTACCTGTAGACGAGGACAGTCAGGCAGTAAGTTCTGCAGCCTTCGGCAGCATCGCTAGCTTCCCTGGTGTGCAAGGGGTAATCGACTGTACTCATGTGGCCATTAGAGCTCCCTGGGACCGGCCTGCTGTCTTTGTCAATCCCAAAGGCTTCCACTTTTTAAAAGTACAGCTGATTTGCGGCCACAGGAGAAGAATCATGCATGTTTGCACACGTTTCCCAGGAAGCTGTCATGACTCCTACATTTTGAGGAACCCTCAGCTGCCAGAAGTTTCTGAGGAACCAGCCAAAGTGGACGGGTGGATCCTGGGTAACAAGGGTTGCTCATTTTGTACATGGTTGATGAAACCAATACGTCATCCCCAAAGCGCTGCTGAAGAGAGGTACAATGTGCAAACGCATCCACCACAGCCATCATTGAAGACACCATTGGCATGCTGAAAATGTGATTCCGTTGCCTTGACCGGTCTGGAGAGGTTCTGCAGTACGTGCTACAGAGGGTGTCATGAATAATTGTTGTCTGCTGTGCCTTGCACAACATTGCAATTAGATGTGGCAACATTCTGCAGGCAGAGAAACAGGAGGCTTACCAGTCCTCCTCAGATGAGGATGACTATGAAGAGGGTGAGGAGGAGGACAACAATGACAACGATGCTGTCATTGATATGAGGGCCATGGAGAGAGATGCAAGGGACATCAGGGAGAACCTCATTTATGCACGTTTCAGTCAACAATAAGCCACATCATCAAGGAACATTGGGAGGAGAAACACAACAATTCCACACAGAAATTCCCTTGTGCATGAGGTCTTATTCATCTCCGTAATCTTAACAAAGCGTTGCTGCACGTTCATGTGATTGCCTTTTGAAATCAATTATGGGCTACGATGAATGCGACTACACACCACAACAAGCAGCGTTAAATTATGACCGCAGAAGACAAAGTAAGGCATGACGGTATTGGAAAAAGTTAATAATCATCAATAGGAAAACAGCAATCATTGAAAAGTGAAGGCTCAAATTCCAAATTTACCGAGAGTGGATCAAAGTTTGCATGAAATAAAAATCTATTAATAAATCTTTTCAATGGTGACAATTTGTATAGTACCCATGCCACCTTTGTGATCAAAACTCTTTCAATTTACTTTTTCTCCCACTACGACATCAGCAGCTGAGATGGAGGCAGTGTGCTCAGTGTACTGCTCTGTTGCTCTGGATGACTGTGGCAGGCGTACTGTGGAGGAACGGGGCTTTGATGGCTCCATCATACTGGGGGTCTGCAGCAATGGTGCTTGAGTATCCCCCATGTGCTCGCCTGCTGGAGATAAGGGGGTCAATGTTGGGGGGGTGGTGCGGGGGGAGAGAACAAGATGCCGCTTACCCTGGAGGTGTCCTTAGAGTAGGACCCCGGGGCAGCTGGCACGCGCTCCTCCTCCACTTGTATGCATGATGGCACCTGCCTGTCTATCTGAGGGGAAGAAGCACCTGGAGGGAGGTCCAGGTTTCTTGCCCCCTCGCACTTAGAGTCTGTTGCATGGAGCCCACGGCAACAGTGATGGAGTGCAGGTCAGATCGCATATGGCTCAAGTGCTCAACCAGACTTGCCACAGAGCTTGCCAGACCTTCGACTGAGGAAGCCATATGCTCAAATGCCTGGAATATGGCAGACGTCATGGCTTGCATGGATTCCTCCATGGCATGAGCAATGTTACGCATGACCTCAGGCATCTCCGGCATATTTTCCACATGGCTTTGCTGCACATCCAACAGTCTTCTCATAGGATCAACATGAGCGTAGGACTGAGCAGGGGACTGGTCCCCAGCAGTCTGCCAATTGACAGCGGACCCAGCTAGCAAATTCTCCCTCAGTTTCTAGGACATGTCTGTGTTGTGCACTCCAGCTTGCGGCCCAGATTCTAATCTTAGACCCCCCCCACCCCTGCGGACTATGTGGATGTATCTGTGCTGGCGGAGGTGGAAGAACAGGCAGGTGACGGTGCACCCTCTGGGGCATTGGCTTCTTCTTCCTCCCCAGAGGAGGATTCTTGGGCCACTTGGCATTCTGCAACTTGAGTGTGGGCACCTGCAGTGGAGACACAAACAGAGGCACTTTAAGTGCTCACTTGAGTTCATAATATTTCCTTCAGTTTCCACATATGGCTGGAAGAGCAGAAATGACACTTCATCCTTACCCTTGTGGCTCCTGCCTCGCCATCTCCACTCACCCTGCCTCCCTCCTCTCTTATGATCTCAGATGCCTCCTCCTCCTCAGCCATGGTCAGCAGCCTTATGCCAAGGACCCCTCCTCCTGTTTTAGCATGATCACGCTGGTTGTGACTTTGTTCATCCTGCAGCAGACAGTGCAGATTTAATGACATGGCAAATGATGCATCACAACCATTGCATACATGCATCAACATCATTCATTCTGCATTGGCTTTTGAACGACACATCCAATTACATGAACAATGCCAATCTTCATCTTGGCGTAACATCATTTAGTGAACAGCATCAAGGCTGCTCACGCATTCCACTGCATTCCTTGCACACCCTCTGCCTTAAAGACATGGAGCCATAGAAGAAAACAAAGGAGCAGCTTCGCCAGGACCACTTACCCTCGCCGATCTGAGCAAGTCATTGATGCACTTGTGACACGGTTCCCATGTTTTACGAGTGACCCCATGGTTCGAGCCCTCCTCTGCTACCTCCATTCAGGCCGCCTTGGTGAGGCGGAAGGGTCTTTGTACTCCATCTGCAGGGAAGGGGACCATCCGCCTTTCCCTGGCAGCCTGGAGAAGAACCTGCAGGGAGGCATCACTGGATCGTGGGGTGGGACACTGCCTGCCGGCGGCCATTTGATTCACTTTGGCTGTAGAGAAAATAAATGATGTGAAGTTGGTGGTGACTTTCACAAAATAAGGCAGGCAAAAACATTTTGATTTAAGTAAAAGCTTCAATATAAATTAGTCTGAAGATATTTACATGAAAGGAAGGCTGCTGATTCTTGAGGCTGCCAGCACAGAATGTTTTATATCTGTGGCAATCATGGTGTTTGGGGCAGTGATGGCTGGTTCCACCAATGAAAGGCCGCCCCCGCTGCATGATCCCACCTGTTCCCCATGCCCTTCGTGCATTGCTAATTTAAATGTGGGAAGTGGGATATGCGGTGGAAGCGGAAGTTACAACAGCATCTGGTCCCGCTGTCGGGAATGCCACAGCACTCCTCTCTCTCTTTCTCACCATTTGAAGACCTATAGAATACCCCCAGTAGCATGATCATACCCTTTTTACTTTTCAACTCGAACCAAATGGATGCTGCCCTTGCCCCCTCAAGGATATCCTCTCTTTCCAACACTACAATGTCTTCCCTAATCAGTATTGCCACCTCACCTCCCTTTTTTTCCCTTTATCTTTTCTGAACACTTTATATCCTTGTATATTAAACGCCCAGTCCTCAACATTTTTAAACCACGTTTCCGCTATTGCCAGTACATCATATCTCCATACTGCTATTTGTGCTTGTAGCTCACCAACCTTATTCACCACACTTTGTGCTTTTACATAAATGCATTGTAATCCTGTCTTTGCATTCCGCGCAGTCCTTCTCAATCTGCTCGTATCTAATATGGAACTACTCTATTCTCTGGTACTGTCCAATGTTCTCACATAATGCACCTTATTCCTCTTTTCTGATTCTATATGCTGGCGTGCATCCACCTGCCTATTTAGTTTAACCCCTCCCCAAGCACACTAGTGAACATTGGTCCCATCCTGTTCAGGTGCAACCTGTCCCTTTTGAAGAGGTGCCTCCTGCCCCAGAACCTTTTGGTAACATGTAGCACTGGGAGTAATCCAGAGATTACTACCTTCAAGGTCCTACTCTTTAGCTTCCTCCCTAGCTCCTGAATATCTGGCCATAAGGCCATAATACCTGCCCTTGCTATGTCATTGGTACCAATATGTACCATAACTTCTGGCTCACTCCTTTCCCCCTGCAAAATATCCTGCATCCTTTCCATAATGTCCTATACCCTGGGACCCAGGAGGCAACATACCATGCAGGACTCATGATGATGGTTACAGAAATGCCTCTCTGTCCCCCTGACTATGGAATCTCCTATAAAAACTGTATTTCCGCACTTTGCTCCTTGCCCCTGGACAGTCCCTTGCCCATTGGTGCCATGGTCTGGACTGCACTCCTTTAGGGTACCATCACTCCCAGCAGTCTCCAATGCTGAGTACCTGTTTGACAGTGTCACACACCCCAAAGACTCCTGCACCTCCTGCCTCTTCCTACTCTTCCAGATCCCACCCATTATCCTCAACTCTTACTGTGGGGTGATCACCTTCTGGAAAGTATGATCCAGGAAACTCTCATCTCCCTGACATTCTGCAGTGACTGCAACTGCCTCTGAAGCTCAGAAACCCTGAGCTCAAGCTGAAGCAGCCAGAGACACTTCCTACACATGTGGTCCCCCAAGACACATGAAGTGTCCTGAAGCTCCCACACAGCATCGGAATTGTAAGCAACAGGTTGCAGCTGCCCAACCATGATCTAAAATAAAACCTCTATTCACTCTTTTAGAATCTATTTGGTGCCTTGTTTAAACTATTAATTTTGATTAATGCCTCTAGACATGCTAGACCTGCTCTGTGATACTAATCTTATTAATTCACCCACTGTTATACTCACCCTGATTGAGGTCATAATAATGAAACTGAACGTGTCTCACTCCCTTTGGTTTAAATATGCAAAAGATGTTTGGAGACCTACTGAAAAATATGCTACATAGCATTAAATGCTATTATCGTTCTACACCATACTCCCAGGCATTTTAGGGCCAGTTTGGCACATTACCATGAGTTTCCTTGCTAAAGATTCTTGTCTGCTGAGTTCTGTTCACAAATCAGCAAAATCACTTCAATCATGATCCCTAACTGAAGTGATATTTTATTAATCAACCTTTAGCTAGCCAAGGGTTCCGTTTGACCAAATTCTATGTATCAGTTTCCCCATAATTATATAGATTTCACCATGCCAACATTTGAATTGTTCATAAAGTAAGGACTGATAATTTTTGAAAAATGTGACATTTGGTAATTAGAGCATAACAAGTTAATTATTATCTGAATTAACATATGTAATACAAAACATTTTAAAGGAAGAAATGTGTACACCCATTGGTGACTCGCAGTCATCTGTTACTGTGTTTCATGCTTTATGATAGCAAGCATTTTTTTTCTGTAGCATTTCATCTACTATAACATCATGATTAAAGAGCCTTTTACCGTCTTCTGAGTGATGTCACTGGAGAAGCACTTCAGGTAACTGGTAACTAGTAGTGTTATTGCATGAAGGACGTGTCAAAAACACATCAATAAATCTATCAGTTCCTCTTTATAACCATTAGGATTACATAAAAATTCAAATAAATATGTGGCCCATTAATAATGTAGAATCTGATTTTATCATTTTTATTCACCATTAAACTCACTGATTTTCCAAATCAGATCATTTTTCAAATAGCATTCTGAAAAACAACATGCTGATAGAGAAAAACCTTGCATAAATATAATTACTACTGTATACAAGTAAAGGTTTTAGAGGAAATCCACTGTTACAAAATTATTACATTGTAATAGCAGTCACATGATGGCATAATTCTTCAAATTCTATGTGGCCATAGCCCCATGCTGCAGAATCTAAGAAGGTAAAATACATGATGAAATACACCACTTTTGTCGAAATGCACAGAATCAGGATCTAGTAGCTAATCCTCGATTAACAGCAGCCGATGACACTGGTGTATTGGTCTCCTGATGAAAATATCAAAAATCCAGCCACATTGGGCCACCTGCTCAAAGAACAAAGAACAAAGAAAATTACAGCACAGGAACAGGCCCTTCGGCCCTCCAAGCCTGCGCCGATCCAGATCCTCTATCGAAACCTGTCGCCTATTTTCTAAGGGTCTGTATCTCTTTGCTTCCTGCCCATTCATGTATCTGTCTAGATACATCTTAAAAGACGCTATCGTGCCCGCGTCTACCACCTCCGCTGGCAACGTGTTCCAGGCACCCACCACCCTCTGCGTAAAGAACTTTCCACACATATCCCCCCTAAACTTTTCCCCTCTCACTTTGAACTCGTGACCCCTAGTAATTGAATCCCCCACTCTGGGAAAAAGCTTCTTGCTATCCACCCTGTCTATACCTCTCATGATTTTGTACACCTCAATCAGGTCCCCCCTCAACCTCCGTCTTTCTAATGAAAATAATCCTAATCTACTCAACCTCTCTTCATAGCTAGCGCCCTCCATACCAGGCAACATCCTGGTGAACCTCCTCTGCACCCTCTCCAAAGCATCTACATCCTTTTGGTAATGTGGCGACCAGAACTGCACGCAGTATTCCAAATGTGGCCGAACCAAAGTCTTATACAACTGTAACATGACCTGCCAACTCTTGTACTCAATACCCCGTCCGATGAAGGAAAGCATGCCGTATGCCTTCTTGACCACTCTATTGACCTGCGTTGCCACCTTCAGGGAACAATGGACCTGAACACCCAAATCTCTCTGGACATCAATTTTCCCCAGGACTTTTCCATTTACTGTATAGTTCACTCTTGAATTGGATCTTCCAAAATGCATCACCTCGCATTTGCCCGGATTGAACTCCATCTGCCATTTCTCTGCCCAACTCTCCAATCTATCTATATTCTGCTGTATTCTCTGACAGTCCCCTTCACTATCTGCTACTCCACCAATCTTAGTGTCGTCTGCAAACTTGCTAATCAGACCACCTATACTTTCCTCCAAATCATTTATGTATATCACAAACAACAGTGGTCCTAGCACGGATCCCTGTGGAACACCACTGTTCACACGTCTCCATTTTGAGAAACTCCCTTCCACTGCTACTCTCTGTCTCCTGTTGCCCAGCCAGGAGCGGGGGATTTACCAGCAGCCGCCAAGCTCCAGCGATTAGCCTCTGAGTGACCGCGTGACGTGCCCCTTTGGACCTCCTTCCCCAGACGGGAGCACCCGAGCGGTGGCCTTAAAAGGGACAAGGCCAGGTCGGACATAGCTCCATCCGCGTTCCATCTGTCAGCAACGCCACGGGAGGTCAAAAGATCTGCATCCACCAATCACCAACCCCACCCCCCGCCCCACCACGGTTTTGCTTCAGCATCTTGGTGTGGTGTAGACAGCTCCATCTGTACGACCCCCCTTCCCCCATCCTCCTGAGGCGTTATTGAACCGGGGAAGCCCTCACCCGATCTCGATAGACCACGACGAACAATGCCACGGGAGGTCAGACTTTTTTTATTGAAGTACTGATGGTTTCAGACATTTCAGAGTGCACATGGCCGACCACATCAATTCATGGAGATATGAAATCAGTAGCCTTTCTCAGGGATCAGCTCTATCACCACGTATTTTTAATCTATGTACAAACCACCTGCCTGTGACTAAATTGTGAAAATTCATCTATACCAATGATAGTGCAGTTGCTACTCAAGCCAGTGACTTTTCCACCCTGGAAATCTCATGGACTACAGATATAAAACTAATGGCAAAGTTCTGTCTGAATTGTCATCTTTAATCAACTATCAGAATGCTTGTGTTCTCCATCTTTCACTTGCACAATGCTACCGCATCTCATGAACTCACTAAGTAGTCAACTTCTTAACCATAATGTTAACTGTATTTACTTGGGTCTCCCTCCATGGATTGCCACCTTGACATTGTGGAGAGGTTTGTGCACTCTGACAATTGCTTGAATGATGTCGTCAGGAGCTCCTTGCTCCTGGTAGGGTCACCCATAGCGGCAAGGTTGGGAGGAGGTGCCAGACAAAGTGCAGTCCAAAAAGTCCTCAATGGCAGAACAGGTAAAGGAAGACTGTGCATCTCACCGACTGTGAAGGCGGAAGAAGGCTGCAGCGGCAAGGTGATCCCAGTCGACACATCACCGAAATCTGAACACCAATCTGTCAAGATTGTATGGTCAATGATGGTGCCCCAAGGACCTCACGTTAAATAAAGTCATGTACAGTCTTCCGCCAGGGTCCGTTTACCAAGTCCTGTGGTGATGGGGAATTGACAATGGGGACGGGGCTGTGAACCTGGGTGTCCCTGGTCAAGAATCTGCACAATCCTGCACTCCAGATTCCACATGGGACGTCCTGCCGCACATGCCCAAAGGTCTGCAGGCCGAGAATCGCCCTGTTCAGTCACATGAAGACACATGGCAGAAATTCATGACCCTGAGTAGACGTCATCTGACATTGACTTGGGCACCATCCTTGACCAATTACTAATTAACAAAAATCATCCACTGAATATTGCTGAGGAAGTCAAATTCCAACATAACCTCAACAACAAACTTGTCAGCTTTGCCTGGGAGCAAATGTCTGCACTTTATGCTCATCTGCTGCTGCACTGTGCTTTTCAGTTGTGGAATATTGTGCTCCCATTTGGATTTGTTCACCATCTGCTAAGCTTGTGGATAATCAATTGCATGCTAATATACATCTTATGTCAGGCACGTTACAGGCCATTCTCTTTCTGTGATGACGAGTCCTCTGCAACATAGCTCCTCCACAGCTTCGTTGTTCAGATTCAATAGAAAAATTGGTGAATAAACTTTGCAACAGAATTATATTGCTTTTGACAAGATCAATCTATCCAACAACAGCAAAGATCTCTTCAAGACACCAATTTGGATGACCTGTCCTGATGATTAATTTGTTGGCCTGAAGCTATGACAGTAGATGTTTCTATAAATCACCATATCACTTCCAGCAGACCATCAACCAGGATTTAACTAGCTATGTTGTAATTGGGCACTCCTCAACATATGCCTCAAATCTTCACCAATGAGCCTTTCGTGATGATGACAAACCATGTCCCATGTTGTTTAGTCATTCCTGCTAACTAAACTATTTGGTGGTCGACATGCTTTGAGTGGTGGTGATGACCATGCTCTAGGATGGCCAACTCTGCAGAAACTGAATGACATCTTATTATCATTATTATGTCTATTTCTTTTTCAACTGCCTCGTATACCGTATTTTGTGCCTTACTCATTGTGACAAGACACATATTCAGAAATTTTTAGCCTGAATCACTCCTTTGTACCACATTTTCAGCTGTTTTTCTTTATGTAATACATATTAATGCACAGTGAAGCAGTGTAACCATGAGGTCCAGCTAATATTTTGTTTGTATGTTATACCAGAACTTTTCTTGTCTTTATCTACTTTATTGATACTATTGTAGTTAGACCATCTCTGAAGTGTCAGCTGTGCCTCAGTTGGTGGCACTCTTGCCTCTGAGTCAGAAGGTTGTGTGTTCAAATTCCCAGCAGATATTCAAGCACAACAAATCTAGATGACACTCCGGTGTAGTGCTGAGCGAGTGCTGTACTGTTGGAGTTTTTGTCTTTTAGATGAGATGTTAAACCAAGGCCCTGTCTGCTGTCTCAGGTGGTTGTAAAATATCCCATGGCACTATTTTGAAGCAGAGCAGGGGAGGTGTCCTGGGCCAATATTTATCCCTTATCAACATCACTAAATCAACATCACTAAAACAGATTATTTGGTCATTACCATATTGCTGTTTGTAGGAGCTTGCTGTGCTAAAATTAGCTGCCGCCTGTCCTACATTGCAAATGTGGACTGGATTTTACTGACCACTCCAGCGTTGGGTTTCGTGACGGGTGGCGGGGGCATAGAAAATACCTCCAGGAGAGGACCGCCATGCACCTCGATGCTAGGAGGGCCTGGCCCGATATTACCGGTGCAGTAAGGTCTTGTGACGGCCCCACCACCGCTCGGCAACGGGACCCCAATTTGAATATTTAAATAAATTAAAATGATTGATTTAATTAAGCTCACACTGCCGCCTGATGTCCCGCTGAGATCTTTGGCCCGGCAGCCGGCACTCCTGCATCTTTGGATCCCAATCCGGGGAAACGAGGGTCAACATTGGTGGGGAGAGGGGAGGTAAGTTTATCAGTGTAGTTGGGGGGCGGGGGGAACAGGGTCAAATAAGTTTGTAGTTGAAAGTTTGTGCAGTTTGGGGGTGGGGGGGAAGGTCAGATGGTAAAGGTAAGTGTTTTCGGGGGAAGGGCAAATAATTAATTTAATTATTATTGGCGTGGGAGAGCAGCAAAAGAGATGTATTTATTTATTTTAATGCAATTTACCTTTAAATATTTAAATTAACCAGTAGGGCTGATAGCCCTTTAAAAATGGCATCAGTGCCTGCGCACAGGCAGCTGACGCCATTGCTGGCAATGGACAGCTCGCCCCCTCCATGTGATCGGAGGGGGTAGCCCATCCCGGGGATGCAAATAAGCCGCCGTGTGGAAGATTGCGGCTGCTCTATGGCGTGTGGCCTACACGGGTAGGTCGCCATTTTTTCATGGCGGCAAGATTATAAAATCCAGTCCAGTGACTACCCTTTTTACTTCATTGGCATTTTCTCTTTTCATCCTTGGTGCTGTCTTGGACTAATGCCTTTAGCCTTTCAATTTAAATTTTCAATTTAAAAAAATATTATTTCATATTTGATGTCTGTGCAAGCAAATAACATGCATGCCAATTTATCAGATTTAGGCCAATAGTGTACCTTCTCACTTTTGTGTCAAGCATTAGTTGAAAAAAGCTCAACTAATGTTATTTAATGTTAAAACCTACTTAAAGGAAGAAATAATATTCACAGTATAGATCCTAATTTGCAAGTGAATGACCTTGTATCAGTGCTTAAAACAGCCTAAGGTCTAGACTAATACCAATTCACAATGTGAAGCAAGAGGATGTCAGAAGGATTCCTTGTTCTCTTCAATTTCAGCTAATCCATTTGGATTCCTGGAGGTTGCTTTATTTAATCCTGTGGCTTTTCAGTTGAATGCCAGTTATATTACTTATAGCAAGTAAGCTTCAATTAACAGATTATGTTTAAAGGCAACTAGATTTCAGAGAACACTTCATAGTGTGTGAACAAAAATTGGCTTCTGTACTTTGAGGGTGCATTGCATTGCATTGCAGCAGCTGAAATGAATCATCCAGGACCTGATAGCTCACATCTGAAACACAGAACACAATAACAACAACTTGCATTTATGTAATACCTTTAATGAAATAAAATGTTCCAAGGCACTTCACAGGAGCAATTATCAAACAGTACTTGACATTGAGCCACATAAAAACACTAGGAGAGGTGACCAAAAGCTTAGTCAAAGAGGTAGATTTTAATGAACATCACAAAGGAGGAGAACAGAGAGGTAGAGAGTGTGAGAGGCTTATGGAAGGAATTCCAGAGCTTAAGGCCTAGGTAAATGGAGGTACAGACATTCATGGTGGAGTAAAGATAATTGGAAATGCATGGTTGTAGGGCTGAAGGAGGTTGCAGAGACAGGGAGGAGTGAGGCCAGGAAGGCACTTAAAAATAAGGATGACAATTTTATATTTACACCGTGGTGTTAAACACAGTCTTCTATCATTCTTCTGTTTCCTTGGTGCCAGTTACAAACCAAATTTCCCACTGCTGTCTGTGAGCTTGGCTGAACCTTTATAATGCCACCATAATGAAAAGCATCACTTGTGCCTCTGTTCACCATTTTTTATTTATTTTATTTGCCCTATTTCTGTTTTCAATTTGTTTTCACTGTTAACAATAAGTAAATAATAGTTTGAGGTGTGAAATTGCATTTTTCATTCTGTAGTGCCACCACTGTACTTGATTTTGGGGGGAAAAAGTGATGGTTTTCTAAGCTATGCTTTACATAAGAATGCAAAAGCGGTCATACAATCTGTCCTGTGGATCCAATTTTAGCAACTAATTCCAAACCCATACCAAGTTTTTACATTCTAAATCAGAAATGGTTCAAATTCTCATTTTAATTATTGAAAATAGTCCACATTTGCTTTAATGAGTAACTGTCAATTCCATAAATTAGTGGTTTAAGGTATAAAGACATTGTTTAAAGAACAGCTATACTGTAGTTTCTGCATAAATATAGAAATTAAAATTAGTCACCAAAAAAATCTAGAACGCCACAAATCAAGCACAGATTTTTCCGCCATAATCTTTGATGCATGTTCTTGTGAGGGTATGTGCAAAGTTTGAATTTATATGTAAGCTATGGCATATTTATCCTATTGAGTGTTCCAATAATTTGTTTTATTCATTTTTGGGATACGGGCATCACTGGCAAGACTGGCATTTATTGCCCATGTCTGGTTGCCTTTGAGAAGCTGGTGGTGAGCTCTGCTCTTGAATAGCTGCAGTCCTTGTGTTGAAGGTGCGCCCACAATTCTGTTAGGTAGACAGTTCCACATTGGTATGGGACTGGAGTCACATATAGGCCAGACCAAGTGAGGGATGGCAGGTTTACCTCTTTTATATTGTGATACTTTTTTTGTTAATTAAAACTTTCTATTACATAATTTTTGCTTTTTGCCTTAAGATGAATCATTAAAAAGAACTTAAACTTTTTTACAAAGTTCCTGGGCAACAATGGAAATCATTAACATTCATTTATTTATTTTATTAATTGTGCTTTATTTCAAAAATGGCAATTACATTATGTTGTCCACTCCACCCAATGTTTTGGGATACTACATTACTTGATAATAGATAAAGATTTTTAATTGTGTTTTGGTGATTACATTTTGTGATTCCATCAACTTTTTCTTGTAAACTGCAATCTATTGGCCTTAGTTATATTTTATTTTAATCCATTAATTTTAACAAAAACAGATGTGGGTAAAAAGAAATGCAACGTCAGGTTAAAACCAGTAATGGACTAGCTATCTATATTTAATATTGGTCTGAGGAGTTCTACTGCATCCAAAAGAGAATTTTTTTAAAGTGTGGGAAGAAAAGTTAACTCTTACTTGCTAAGACCCAGTTTAACCACTTTAAGGATAAACGAATGCACCGACACTTACTGAAGGGAACCAATGACAGGGAATAGTAAGAAGATGCATTCAGCTTGAGTGTAGCAGCTGCTGGTGAGTAAATCACAGTGCAGTAGGAGGAGAAGGCTTAGTATAAGACCCAGGAATGCAGGGAACTTTCATCATTCAAGGATTAATTGAATAATTGAAGGCCAAATACCCTCGAAAAATCTATAATGTGTTTGAATGTTCATATGTTTCTATTATTTTTTCTGCGCTATTATCTGGCTTACGATCCCTAAAGTGAGTGCTGTTATTGAATATCATTTAGTAGTTCCTTAAGTGTTTGTGCTTTAGGGTTTTGAAGGCCATTTAGATATCTTGCAGGCCTTTTGTGTATATGGAAAAACTTACTATTATCTGTTCACTTATTTTTATTTTCACTATGCCTCATTTCTTGTGCATGCTTCCCAAACAGTAGCAAGATGGCAACAGAGTCAGGTTTCTAGGCATGATAATGGTGATGGGCTGCATTATAAGAGCCTGCCACCGAAGTAGGCGACGGGCGTAAAAATTTGCAGCCTGCACGCACGGATCCATGTCACGGAGCAATTGCGATTCCAAACGCGGTGGCTCATTACGATGTCTAGGGCAGCTGCACACACCAATGACATGGAGTGGGTGGGCGAGCCATCGCTGGCAACAGCGTCCGATGCCAATGCACAGGCACTGCCACCATTTTTAAAGGGCTTACATCCCTAACTGAGTATTTACATTTTTAAAGGGCCAGTTACTGTAAAGTTTAAAAATTAATTGCCATGCAGGCCCCCACCTGCCAGGAATGGGGCAAAGATATTACGCCACATGGACAGTAACTTTTAAAATTGTTGCTGGGAAGAAAAGAAGGCCTAGTACAAGGGGTTGCCAAGCCTCTGACTGGAAAGACATTTGCATAGTAACAGATAGTGCTTGGAAAGGACAAAGGGGCAACTCCCTGTTCCAATTAAATCCACAATGGACTTTTGATTACCAGACATTGAAGGTGGAGAGGATAGCATTCCAGGTTAACTGCTAAGGTGGCTGAATACACCAACAGACGTGGTCAGACCAGTTTAGTCATATGACTAACTGGCTGTTGGTGTTTTTTGAATTTGAACTTGCCACAGAGAATTTGAACTGAGAAAGCTGTTTGCTCCTGGACTGAAAAGACCTCTCCCCTGTCTGCTCCCATCTCTTTCTCACGGAACTGAAGACCCATTGAAGACACATGAACCCCAAGAGAGAAAAGTCTCCAACAGTGAACAAGGTTTAAGAAGAATACTGGGCCCCAATGAAAAGCAAGACTACCTATATATCCTTGTGGGATATGTCGAACATTCCTTGTTCCAGTCCTACTCAGGACCCCTCCCCCAACTCTTTTTCTGGTACATTGATGACTGTATCAGTGCCGTTTCCTGCTCCGGCCCCAAACTGGAAAACTTTATCAACTTTGCTTCTAATTTCGACCTTTCTCTCACCTTTACATGGTCCATCTCCGACACTTCCCTTCCCTTCATCAACTTCTCTGTCTCCATCTCTGAGGATAGGCTGTCTACTAATATCCATTATAAACCCACCAACTCCCACAGCTACCTCGACTACACTTCTTCATACCCTGCCTCCTGTAAGGACTCCATTCCATTCTCCCAGTTTCTCCATCTCTGACGCATATGCTTTGATGATGCTACCTTCCATGACAGCGCTTCTGATATGTCTTCTTTTTTCCTCAACCGAGGATTCCCGCCCCACTGTGGTTAACAGGGCCCTCAACCGTGTCCGGCCCATTTCCCGCACCTCTACCCTCACCCCGTCCCCTCCCTCCCAGAACTGTGACAGGGTTCCTCTTGTCCTCACTTTCCACCCCATCAGCCTCCATATACAAAGGATCATCCTCCGCCATTTCCACCACTTCCAGCGTGATGCCACTACCAGTCGCATCTTCCCCTCCCTTCCATTGTCAGCATTCCGAAGGGATCGTTCCATCCGCGACACCCTGGTCCACTTCTCCATTACCCCCACCAACTCATCCCCTTCCCACGGCACCTTCCCCTGCAATCGCAGAACGTGTAATACCTGACCCTTTACCTCCTCTCTTCTCACTATCCCAGGCCCCAAACACTCCTTTCAGGTGAAGCAGCGATTTACTTGTACTTCTTTCAATGTAGTATACTGTGTTCGCTGCTCACAATGTGGTCTCCTCTACATTGGGGAGACCAAACACAGACTGGGTGACTGCTTTGCGGAACACCTCCGCTCAGTCCGCAAGCAGGACCCCGAGCTTCCGGTTGCTTGCTATTTCAACTCCCCACTGCTCTTATGCTCACATCTCTGTCCTGGGATTGCTGTAGTGTTCCAGTGAACATCAACGCAAGCTCGAGGAACAGCATCTCATTTACCGATTTGGCACACTACAGCCTGCCGGACTGAACATTGAGTTCAATAATTTCAGAGCATGACGGGCCCCCCATTTTACTTTTATTTTTAGTTATTTTTTTCTTTTTCCTTTTTTTATATATTTTTTGTGTTTATTTTATTTTATTTCATCTTAGTCTGTCAGTTTGCTTACCCACTGTTTTTTTCATGTTTGTACTTGCGGCTGTTCAATTTTCAGTCCGTTAACACCCTATCTGTACGAATGCTTTGTCTTTCAACACACCATTAACATATTGTTTGTCTTTGCTCCATGACCTTCTGGTCAGCTATTCTGTGACCCTGTCCTATCTACACCTTCCCCTTTGTTATCTCTTGCCCCACCCCTGCTTTACTTGCTTATAACCTTTTACAATTCCAATATTTGCCAATTCTGAAGAAGGGTTACTGACCTGAAACATTGGCCGGAATTTTATGCTGGGTGGACGGGAGCCGGACTCCGACATAAATGTCGGTGCCGATCCTGCTCCCGCCCAGCCTGGGGATCCGTCCCGTATTTTACAGATCCCCAGGCTTTAATTGGCCCGAGGCAGGACTTCCACTCACTTGAGGAAGGAGGTCCCGCCTCAGTGAGCTGCTGGCCAATCAGCGGGCTGGCAGCTCTTAGTCTCAGCAGCGCCACCGGGAGCGGTGGTCACTGCTGAGACTGCAGCCCAGTCGACCGAGGAAGACGCAATGGAACCGGGACAGAAGGCATGTTCAGGCAGCCTCACAAGGGGAATCGGATGTGCCCTGGTGAGGCAAGGGTGGTCGTTTGCGGGGAGGGGGCCGTCTTGGATCCCAAGGTTGGGTTGGGAGGTGGGGGCGGCCCGATTGCCAGGCCTCCGTCCCCCCTCCCCCAGGGTGCGAAAGGCCGGCAGCTATAGCTGGGCGGCCTTTCACGTCCTGGCACACCCACTTGCCATGGGTAAATTATCCGTGGAGACGGGCGAGGGCCCTTAAGTGGCCGTTAAGTGGCCACTTAAGGGTCTTGATTGGCCTCGGAAGCGCAGGCCATTTCTCACCACCCCCCCGCCGGACCTCCGTAAACTTGGTCGGAGGCAGAAGTGGGACGGTCAGGCCTCCCAGAGCCTGCCGCTCAATTTTATGCCGCCCCCACGCCACCATCCGACCCACTGGGGCGGCGTAAAATTCCGGCCATTAACTCTGCGTCTCTCTCCACAGATGCTACCAGACCTGCTGAGTATTTCCAGCATTTCTTGTTTTTATTACAAAAGGACTAGAGTGATCTCGAAGCACAGTAACAAGAAACTCTTCTGATATTGCCTCAAACCTCTTTACTTTATTTTTTCTTCTGCTCTTTTCTGTCTCTATTTGCATGTGCGTATCGCATATGCATGCCAGCATGGGGCACGGCGTGCATTTGTAGGCATTAACCAAATTAGAGTTTAAGTTTAAATTTAATAGAATTTCACTTTTCTTCTTTAAACCTAAGAAAGCCTGTTAATGCTAATTTGTTTGCCTTAAAATTGGAAAGTGGTGAACAAGGATTCATCAAGGGGGAGCTCATAACAGAATAAGTTTAAAATTAAATCCTGTTACAATAAGACCAAGTGACGGCTGAAAGAGACCCCTAGACACCTTACTCACCTGGTTCTAACAAAGTCGAAAAGTCTTTCCATGCCCTGACCCCAGCCCCCACCCCCAACCCCGCCAATGACATTACACTTCATTTCAGCCCTTTCCCACCCCACCGCCCCCGGAATACCTACTGTAATTATATGACCTTTCACCCACCCCCAAAGTTCAGCCCCTTTGTCCTTTACTCCTAAACTAGTTTGGCAGGGGGATGGGAACCGGAGCCACGGATCAGTGGATGGGGTAGCTGTTGAACAGGCAGATACAGAGTGCAGAGAGTCTGTGAGGAAGGTTAGACTGTTGACAGGGCAAAGTTGCAGCCAGTATGATAGGTTGAAGTGTGTCTACTTTAACGCAAGAAGTGTCAGGAATAAGGGTGATGAACTTAGAGCATGGATCAGTACTTGGAGCTACGATGTTGTGGCCATTACAGAGACGTGGATATCACAGGGGCAGGAATGGATGTTGGATGTTCCGGGGTTTAGATGTTTCAAAAGGAATAGGGAGGGAGGTAAAAGAGGTGGGGGAGTGGCATTGCTAATCAGGGATAGTATCACAGCTGCAGAAAGGGAGGTCGTCGAGGAGGGTTTGTCTACTGAGTCATTATGGGTGGAAGTCAGAAACAGGAAAGGAGCAGTCACTTTGTTGGGAGTTTTCTATAGACACCCCAATAGCAACAGAGACATGGAGGAACAGATTGGGAGGTAGATTTTGGAAAGGTGCAGAAGTAACAGGGTTGTTGTCATGGGTGACTCAACTTCCCTAATATTGATTGGAACCTCCTTAATGCAAATAGTTTGGATGGAGCAGTTTTTGTCAGGTGTGTCCAGGAAGGTTTCCTGACTCAATATGTAGATAGGCCGACTAGAGGGGAGGCTATGTTGGACATGGTGCTTGGCAACGAACCAGGCCAGGTGGCAGATCTCTCGGTGGGAGAGCATTTCGGTGATAGTGATCACAACTCCCTGACCTTTACTATAGTCATGGAGAGGGACAGGAGCAGACGGAATGGGAAAATATTTAATTGGGGGAGGGGGAATTACAATGCTATTAGGCAGGAACTGGGGAGCATAAATTGGGAACAGATGTTCTCAGGGAAATGCGCGACAGAAATGTGGAGGTTGTTTAGGGAGCACTTGCTGCGACTACTGGATAGGTTTATCCCAATGAGACAGGGAAGGGATGGTAGGGTGAAGGAACCTTGGATGACAAGAGATGTGGAACAGCTAGTCAAGAGGAAGGAGGAAGCTTACTTAAGGTTGAGGAAGCAAGGATCAGACAGGGCTCTAGAGGGTTACAAGGTAGCCAGGAAGGAACTGAAGAATGGACTTAGGAGAGCTAGAAGGGGACATGAAAAAGTCTTGGCGGGTAGGATTAAGGAAAATCCCAAGGTGTTCTACACTTATGTGAGGAACAAGAGGATGGCCAGAGTGAGGGAAGGGCCAATCAGGGATAGTGGAGGGAACTTGTGCCTGGAGTCGGAGGAGGTAGGGGAGGTCCTAAATGAATACTTTGCTTCAGTATTCACTAGTGAGAGGGACCTGGTCGTTTGTGAGGACAGCGTGGAACAGGCTGATATACTCGAACAGGTTGAGGTTAAGAGGGAGGATGTGCTGGAAATTTTGAATGATAAGAGGACAGATAAGTCCCCGGGGCCAGACGGGATATACCCAAGGATATTACGGGAAGCGAGGGAAGAGATTGCTGCGCCTTTGGCGATGATCTTTACGTCTTCGTTGTCCACTGAAGTAGTACCGGATGATTGGAGGGTGGCAAATGTTGTTCCCTTGTTCAAGAAAGGGAATAGGGATAACCCTGGGAATTATAGACCAGTCAGTCTTACGTCGGTAGTGGGCAAATTATTGGAGAGGATTCTGAGAGACAGGATTTATGATTATTTGGAAAAGCATGGTTTGATTAGAGACAGTCAGCATGGCTTTGTGAGGGGCAGGTCATGCCTCACAAGCCTTATTAAATTCTTTGAAGATATGACAAAACACATTGATGAAGGAAGAGCAGTGGATGTGGTGTATATGGATTTTAGCAAGGCATTTGATAAGGTTCTCCATGGTAGGCTCATTCAGAAAGTAAGGAGGCATGGGATTCAGGGAAAGTTAGCCGTCTGGATACAAAATTGGCTGGCCCATAGAAGACAGAGGGTGGTAGTAGATGGAAAGTATTCAGCATGGAGCTCGGTGACCAGTGGTGTTCCACAAGGATCTGTTCTGGGACCTCTGCTCTTTGTGATTTTTATAAATGACTTGGATGAGGAAGTGGAAGGCTGGGTTAGCAAGTTTGCCAATGTCACAAAGGTTGCTGGAGTTGTGGATAGTGTGGAAGGCTGTTGTAGGTTGCCACGGGACATTGACAGGATGCAGAGCTGGGCTGAGAAGTGGCAGATGGAGTTCAACCTGGAAAAGTGTGAAGTGATTCATTTTGGAAGGTCGAATTTGAATGCGGAATACAGGCTTAAAGACAGGATTCTTGGTAGTGTGGAGGAACAGAGGGATCTTGGGGTCCATGTCCATAGATCGCTCAAAGTTGCCACCCAAGTTGATAGGGTGTTAAGAAGGCGTATGGTGTGTTGGCTTTCATTAACAGGGGGATTGAGTTTAAGAGCCGCGAGGTTATGCTGCAGCTCTATAAGGCCCTGGTTCAACCACACTTGGAATATTGTGTTCAGTTCTGGTCGCCTCATTATAGGAAGGATGTGGAAGCATTAGAGAGGGTGCAGAGGATGCTGCCTGGACTGGAGGGCATGTCTTACGAAGAAAGGTTGAGGGAGCTAGGGCTTTTCTCATTGGAGCGAAGAAGGATGAGAGGTGACTTGATAGAGGGGTACAAGATGATGAGAGGCATAGATAGAGTGGATAGCCAGAGACTTTTTCCCAGGGTGGAAAGGGCTATCACCAGGGGGCATAATTTTAAGCTGATTGGAGGAATGTTTCGGGGAGATGTCAGAGGTAGGTTCTTTACACAGAGAGTGGTGGGTGCGTGGAATGCGCTGCCAGCGGTGGTAGTAGAAGCAGATACATTAGGGGCATTTATGTGACTCTTGGATAGGTACATGGATGATAGTAGAATGAAGGGTAGGTTGTTAGTTTGATCTTAGAGTAGGTTAAAGGTTCGGCACAACGTCGTGGGCCGAAGGGCCTGTACTGTGCTGTACTGTTCTATGTTCTATGTTCTATCACCCCCCAACCAATCCGAAGTGTTTTAACACTGCTCCCCACTCCTGGACTGAGAAAAGTTCCTTCTCCCCCCTCTCCACAGGAGTCACGCCTCGTTCCCCGAACGGGGATTCAAAGGCGTAGCATTGCTGGCCGCCTGAATGGAGACCTGCTGGCAGAATTGCTGCGCCTGCATATTCATTAGAGGTAAGTAGCCATTTACATATTTTAATGTTGGCCCCGTCACTGAGCGGCGGGGCGGCTGCCGCGAGGCCTCACCGCCCCTGAGATCGGTACGGGCCCTGCCGCCATCAGGGTCAATGGCGGGCCACCTCCATTGCAATCTTCATTGCCCACCCGGCAACGTTCCCAGCGTTGGAGAGGCTTTAAAATCCAGCCCCATGTGTGTGAGTTTTTTTGAAGTTCTCCTTGAAAGCTAAAACTGAGACATAACACCTGGGTCGAAATTTTATGGCCCCCAAGCGAGCAGGCTGGTGGTGGGAGTAGCTTAAAATTGAGTAGGAGGCGGGGGTGGCTGTTCATGACCCCCTCCTGCCCCCGCTGCAATTTCACGCGGGGCGGCGGTGGCAAGAAACGATCCTCCTACCCCAGGCCAATCTAGTGGCCAATTAACTGCCACTTAAGGGCCTCCTCCCACTGCTGAGGGTACTTTACCCCCAGTGGCCAGACAGCAAAAGCCTCAAGAACCCTGCCTGGTGAAACTAGGTGGCTTTCTTGCAGGCTTGGGGGGCCCTCCTGATCGGGCACCCTGTGCCCCACAGAGGGCCGCCCCCGAAGTCCCAACTTCCCCCAATGTACAACATTCCTCCGACCCGCTAATTGAGTCCCCTTGCCTCGCCAGGGCCCCAGCATGTCCCCAGCGAGGCCCTAAAAGCTTATCTGTCTTCTGGGGCCATCCTTCACCTTGCTTATGATGGCTGGGTGTAGTCCCAGCAGTGGCCACTGCTCACGTTGGTGCTGTTGGGACTAAGAGCTGCCGGCCCGCTGATTAAGGGCCTGGGGTACGAAAAATTCCGGCCTAGCTCCCCAGGCCTGGTGGAGGTGGGCTCGCCATTGACTTTTCGGCCAGTGGGGTGGGGCCTCCCGCTAAGCGAAAAATTCCACCCCTGGTTTCTGAAGACTTGCAGGGACATTGAACCACTACTCATTGCCTTCACCCTTCCTCATGGGAACCTTCGAAGGTGTTATCTATTTTGATTTTTGGATATCTGACATTTTCATGTCTGCATAAGGAAAGAATGAAAGACAGCGTGAATTAATTTTAGTGCATTTTGCAGTTCTTATACTCAAAATATTTATAATACCCTTGCGCTCATGTTTGACAACTCTGTCTTGTCAACTTCACTCGTGTTTATTATGGATGTGACTTACCACAAAGTGCTCCCTGTAAAATGAGAAAGTGGCACTGGAGGATGGCTGAAAAACCAGTTGAGTAACTGCATGGAATACAAAAAGCCCACTACCCTTATCTGAATAACACCTTCATCAGTGCCTGTGATCTCTTTTGCTGGAGTGACTGTGGGCTACATCACTTGTGCAGGGTTATCTGATGGCATAGAATTGACCGTGACATGCATGTCAATTGCTACTTCATGCATACCATTGCTGACAGCCATTTGAAGTTTTTTTTAAATAAAATTATTGTTGCTTGCCGGTCTTGTGTGGCCAGACACTAACCCTGTTATGTATGTGCATTGATTAACCTTAGTTCACAACCTTACCAGATATTACTTCAATATAGTATGTCACTGTCAAATGCAGGGTGAATTATTGGTGTGGAAAACACAGAAGATGCTTCAGGTGATCCTTCTCCTTGCAAATTTTCCTGGAAGTGTCAAATCATCTTCTGTATGAATAGTTTCCTTATCGTCAAGCTACAACAAGATGAAAGATCTTCTCAACCTCACGTGTGTCAAGGAAATATCAGTATACTATAGTACACACAACTGTTAAAATAGTGATTGATGGCTGGTACACATAATTGTTATTTCCAACACCAATAGAGGTGATTCTCTTTGAGTTAGGGAGACACAAAAATGCAATCACAAATAACATAATAGAGAATAGCCATTCAGTTCCAGCTTTTGTCATTTGTCTTCATTCTCTACTGAAGAGTTTTCTGTCTTTCTACTGCATGTCTGATCTTGGGAAAATGCCAGATTGCATCAATTTTGCGGTCATGCAGAGTGGAAATAAACTTCATCAAGGGCTATCAGAATGACATTGTAAACTGAACGAGAGGACAGATGTCCTCATGCAGTGTTTGCACATCAACCAAAGTCTTCAGTGTGTATTTAGAACTTAATAAGCTTCACCATTTAGTTAAGTGCTCCTGGGAAAGGATTAGTTGCAAATAAATTAATAAATCAAGAACTGAACATGGATCTAATTCCTTTCAATCACTCCCAAAGACTGAAAGATGGGGCATATATTCCAATTGGTGGGATTGATCCAATCATTACAGAATGAGCAATATGAGACACAGGAAATAAGGTGGGAAATCCCTTTTGTGAAATGACAGCCACAGTAGTGGACCGTGTGTTCTTTCAGCCACCATATCAAGCGGTCTAAACTGCTCTTTCACTTTAAATATTGGTACATATGTTGCAGTAGGAATGGTGGGAATGGTAATTAGAGTTACTGTGATTCCCTAATTTCTCACAGGAAAATGGGCAATAAATGTCAACATTCAAAATCAAGAAATGGGAATTCCTTCGGATATTCCTCTTTTTTTAATGCAATGCAGAGGAGGAAGAAGAGGATGAAAACAAGGCTGTAAAGCAGGTCCTTGCGGTACCAGAGGTGGATTGCCTGCACCTTCCCCTGCCTATGCAGCTGTGTCTTCAGACTTAGTTACACCTATCTGGGAATGCTTGTGGAAAACTTGAATTCAGAGCCTTTGCTTTATCAGGGAGACAGTTGTACTGTCTGCTGTAATCTGACCAGCGAACAATGTTAACTAGACATTATCTATAGCACTCAAGCTCGCCACAGCTCTGATCTTTTGTGCCTTCAGCTCACCGGAAACTACCGTTGTACCAGGGTTGCCAGTAACATTAATTTGCAGTGTACTGATTCATCAAGCAGATAACAGATGCATTGTTCACCACGGCAAACACTTTTGTTACTTTCCTTTCAGAAACCTGGTGACCAAATAAGTCAGTACTTCAAGTTTTCCTCCTTACAGAATGCCCAAAGGTCTATGGCATCTTCAATGACATCCTCAGGGCCATCAAGGTCCTTATATACACTCCCATGACTTCGGTGAACCACAAAGGCTTCCACTTCATCCATGTGTTGGTCATTGGACTGAATATAAAAGGGGCAAAATTCAATAGCCCCCAAAAATGAGCACAGGAATTGCAATGCACAATTAACCAGCACCCTTTCCTTCCGATGCAGACAGCATGTAAATTTCATGCTGTCTGCCTATTTACATGATTGTTCCATGCAGACAGTACTAAGCACACTGTTTAGTGGCTGCATTCCTGAGCAGGGGGGCAGAAAATCATGACTGATTAGCACAAGTTTCAAGCTAGCCTGCTATACTTAAAGCTAGCCTGTACCTTTTAAAGGGGAGATGCATTTTGATTGGAGCAGATGCTGGAAGTTATTCTAGAAGTGAATTTGACCTGGGAAAGACACATGAATGACACAACATGGCAGAGAGCGGGATCCAAGGGTCTCTAACGTTGCACTGGAGGCCTTAGTACATAAGATGGAAAGAGGAGAAAGGTCTTCTATCCAAACAATGTGAATCTCTAACAGCCATTACTCACACTTCACATTCCTAGCTTCACCTCACCCTTATACACTTAGCATTTCTGAAAGCCCATATCTCACAGCTTGCACGCACTGCCAGCTATTCAACCATGACAGCCACATCAAACCAACCCAAACACATTGCACGACATTCACTGACACACTTTCCTCTCTCTTGCGGGACAAGATGGTGCAGGAATAGAGGCAGCAACACTTAACTGGCTGGGGACAGGCACAGTTACGTGACCTCACCATCGTGAAGGAGGTGCTGCTCATCAGCAGTGGAACAACCATGACTGAAGCTGTGGTGAGGGGTGGGGCTTAACACATCAAAGATGACCCTATGCTTATACCTAATCCCACTCATCTCACAATCTGTAGTGATTTACAAGCTATCACTGATCTAAGAATGCACCTCTTGTTTTCCCCAGCTCCCCTCACCGCAAGACTTTCCCCTTTCACATACCCAAGAACTGCAACCTAGATAGGCAGTGGTGCAAGAAGCTTGACACCATCCAGGACAAAGCAGCTCACTTGATCAGCACCCCATCCACCACCTTAAACATTCACTCCCTCCACCACCGGCGCACAATGGCAGCAGTGTGTGGCATCTACAAAATGTACTGCAGCAACTCGCCACGGCTTCTTCAGCAGCACCTTCCAAACCCGCGACCTCTACCACCTAGAAAAACAAGGTCAGCTGGCGCATGGGAACACCACCACCTGCAGTTTCCCCTTAAAGTCACATACCATCCTGACTTAGATATATATCGTTGTTCTTTCACTGTCACTGGGTCAAAATCCTGGAATTCACTTCCTAACAGCACTGTGGGTGCACCTACACCACATGGACTGCAGTCATTCAAGAAGGAACTCACCACCACCTTCACGATGCCCACATCCTATGAACGAATAAAACCAAAAATTCCAGCTGGTGTACAATGATGACACCACCTCCTCCTGTGAGACTGCTACAATATCTGGAAAATAAATAATTTTTATCTTTTCATCATGAATACACAGTCTCAGTGTAATAACTGCCACTGTTGTATATGTGCCATCATTACGTGGTGAGGTTTTGTCAGTCCTCAGATCTCTTTTGGTTTTCTTTTGCTTGTTATATGCTAAGGAAATCATGTTTTTTTCTTTCTTAAAAAAAAACTATCATCAGAAATCTATGCAGTCTTCATTTCTAGTAAAGTAAACTGTCACCTGTTCACACATCATTCTCACTGAGCTAGTTCATCATCTATTGTATCATGGACACTGATATTCATATCTCTCACTGGAGAAAGGACAAATGCAAATATGCACTGCGATCAGGTTCTCAATATGTGGCTGTGCTCTCCAGCAGCACAAAAATATATCCCTGGGGGTAAATCCTCCACAGGACTTTATTATAGCTACCTTTTTCTCAATTCTTAAAAGTGGAAGTGATTAGTGCAGTTCTGTATCTTGATTATAAAATTTCCATTCCCGAGTCTTGATTTTTATTATTGGAATGTGTTTTGAAAATCAGTTCTGTTAAGAAAATGGTTTTATCTTCACGGTCATGCTGAAGGACTGAAATTTATGTAGAATTAAGAAAAATAATAGAATAACAGTGTCATGCAGGCCCGCACCTGCCAAGAATGAGGCATATTAATTTTGTCATATCAGCATTGATTTTAAACTTGCTGGGAAGAAGAGAAGGCCTGTTACAAGGGCTGCCAGACACTTACCAGAAAAACATTTGCATACTGACAGACAGTGCTTGTGGAGACAAAAGGACCATTCCCTGACACATCCAACCCACAATGGATTTTAATCACCAGACATTGAAGGTGTAAGGAAGAGCATTCCAGAGACTGCTAAGGTGATACAATCCACAAACGCCAGGACTGGTTAAACCAGCTGGTCACATGACTAACTAGCTGGTCCAGGGTTTTTTGAACGAGCCACAGAGTTTTTGAACTCAGAAAGACTGTTTGCTCCTGGAGTGAGAAGACCTCTCCTGTCTGCTCCCATCTCTTTCTCACAAGCCTCTGGATCCACTGAGGACAAATGAACTTCAAGGGAGAAAAGTCTGCTACATCGAACAAGGTTTACGAAGATTACTGGGACCCAATGAAAAGCAGGATCTACCTACAATCAAGGACTCTACAGTGAGCTCGAAGAACAGTAACCAAAGCCATCTTCAGATATTGCCTCAAACTTATCCACTTTATTTCTTCTGCTCTTTGCTGTCTCTATCTGCATGTGTGTATCACGTATGCATGCTAGCGTGGGCGCGTGGGGTATCCTTAGACGTTAACTGAATTGGAGTTTAAATTTATTAAAGTTCAACCTTTTTTCTTTAAACCTAAGCAAAGCTGTTTGGCTCGTTTCTTTGCCTAATAATTGGAAGTTAGTGAACAAGGATTCACTAAGGGGAGCTAAAAAAAAACATGTTTAAAATTGAACCCTAAAATGATAAGACCAGGTGAAGGCTGAGAGGGACCCCTTTCTCACCTGGTCATAACAGACAGAGAAACAGGGAAAGCTTTGCTGCTTCCCCGAACGATCAATAACACTTTAATTGTCAAGTACCCCATCATCAACATCTTGGGGAGGTTATCATTGACCAGAAGCTTAACTGGTTAGCCATTATGACTACAAAATGAGGTCTGAAACTGAATACTCCATGACAAATAGCACACCTCCTGATCTCTCAAAGCTTCTCTACCACCTACAAGGCTCACATCAGAAGAATGATGAAATACTCAACACTCATCTGGATGGGAGCAGCCTCAACAACATTCAAAAGGCTTGACACCATTCAGGCCACTTAATCGACAATTTTCTGCAATGAACTCGGTATCTGCCTCCTCCATCACTGGTGAACTGTCGCTGCATAAGTACTATCAACAGACTATACTACCAGAAAGTCACCAAACTTACATCAACAGCACTTTCCAACCCTGCAACATTTACTACTGAGAATGAGAAGAGCAGCAATTTCATGGGAATAGCATTACTTCCAAAATGCACCTCCAAATTACACCCCATCCTGATTTGAACTTTTATTGTCAGTCATTCATCATTGACAGATCAAAATTCTGGAATTCCTTAATTAACATCACCATGGGAGCACTATCGGCAAGAAGACTGCAGCCATTTGATTAGGGGCACCACCAATATTCCCTCTACACTGCGTGTGTATGTGACCATGCAGCAATCGCGAAGGTACTGCACAGGTGGCACACAAGCTGTCCCCTTTAAGATCCTGCACATGTGCGGCCACGCACAAAAATTTAAATGGATTAAAATAAACAGGCCGCGGACAACAAGGAAAATTTAGAGGGTTCATTGCTCACCACCTTCTCAGGGTAACAAGTGATAGGCAATAAATGCGGCCTTGTCAGTGACTCCCATTTTCCAAGAACATAGTAAAAAATTGCCAGATTAATAAATTGAAGCTGGTGCAAAAACATTTATAATATAAAGATAGTCACTTTTAATTCAACTTACTTTAAATCTAACTGAAAATCCAGAATTAGGAATGTACAGGGGTGTTACTTAATTTACAAGATTGTTATGATTTGTGTATCTTTGCTCAATTACTGGGCAAGATAAAATGTAAAATGCCTTCTTTCTTATAAAGATGTTTCATTAAACACTAAATACATAGTCAGCTGAGCAATTTAAGCACCTGAAATCGGCAGCATTAGGAAGGAAACTGGCATGAATTTAGATATTGAGCTCTCTCAATCCAGACTTCAGAATCAGTGTGCCGCTGTCTGTTATCGTCATGTTGCTACAGGCAAGCCAGCCTTATCTGTCTCTTTATTACGCCCTCTATAAAATACACTGGCCAGAAAGCACCATGAAAGAAGCAAAACCCTTCGAGAGTCAACCATTGCACTGCCATAACAATAGTTCTGAATCCAGATAATAAAATGTCATTCATTTTGAATTATATCTTCAAATATTTGTGTATGTCTGACTGTCCCTTCATTTTTGCACAGAACAGAAGAAAAAGGAAAATATTGCACGACAGTGAACCAAGTTACCTAAATTATCTTAAATTGACTAGGCGACCAAAATCGCCCTAATGAGATTACTTAAAACAAGTAGCTTTATTTTTTTTTATGTTGTGAATGCTGAAGAATAAAGGCATCCTTGCAACTTCCTCCCCTGCTGTCATTTAGATTAATTGTAAGTGACACTGTTAAACAAAAAGAGAAAATGTCTGAAGTATCCATTAGGTAATTAGGCAACTTTAAAGAGAAAAAAGGAAACTGACATGAATTTAGATACTGAGCTCTCTCAATCTTGATTGTAACCCTTCATCAGAACCAAAGTATTTCCAGCAGGAAAATGGAAATTTGTAACCTTGCTTATTCAATGGAAATTGGCGCTCAATTTTTTCCTTCTAACTTTCTCCCCTCCTATTCTAAAGGTGGCATCTCTTGTTGGAGAATTGTTTTACAGTACTGGCTGCCATCTGATACCTCACCCAAACAGCCATTCTCATAGGAAATGTGAGGCTTTTGGGCTAGGTGATCATAAGGCCATTACAGTCAAGCCTGATGCTACCATCAGCTGGCATCCATTTGTATCTACTTGCAGCAGGGGTTGCCAGATACTGATCAGCTGTGGCACACATTGTAAAAGTTGCTTTCAACAATCCCTGATGGAAGTGTATGCAGGGTAAGAACAAATAAGAATTAGTTGTGATAGCTACCACAGCCAAATGGTTTCCAAGTTCATATATGAAGATGGTAGAATAAGTAAGATACCAAAGTGGGAGGAAAGGTGGGAGGTAGTGGTGGTGAAGGGTAGGGGTGGTTATGGGGAAGCAGTGACTATCAGACCAAAGGCAATAGGAGAAGAAAGGACAGGGGGGAGAAAAATAAGAGGGACAAATTTAACTAGAGAAAGAAATCTATGTTCAATTCCTTTTCATTCACTTAAGACTTAGATCTCCAATATATTCTGTGCTCTCGGTGTGGTCAGTTTAACATTTTATTTAATACAATGTGTGGCAGAAAATATTACAGCAAGTGCGCTTAACTGATCACACTCAGTAACGCTCTTGCAATTATGGAGATCAGATACCAGGAGAAACCCCATTACTATAATATTGCTAAAATAAAAGTGTGATAAGTCAAAAAGTCAAAAAGCGTGACAGAAGCACCATCAGAGCATATGGGTTAGATGCAGGCAGCCACCCAAATGTGCATTTTGCATAAGAAATAAAACTAGTGAGTTAGAAACACAAATTCAGCTTAAAGGGTATGATGGTGTAGTCATTACAGAGACCAGTCTACAGGCTGATAATAACTGGCAGCAAAATATTGCAGGCTGTAAGATCATTAGAAAGGACAGGGAGACTAGGAAAGGAGCAGCAGTCACAATATTGATAGAAAACACCAGCAGAAAGAAGGGATATCAGCAAGGGCAATCAGGCAATGGAAACACTTCAGGTAGAATTAAGGGACAGGAAAGAATGCAAGGGAGAGTTGTCTTTGGATCATAGGGTCATAGAGAGATACAGCACTGAAACAGGCCCTTTGGCCCACTGAGTCTGTGCCGACCAACAACCACCCATTTGCACTAATCCTACATTAATCCCATATTCCCTACCACATCCCCACCATGCTCCTACCACCTACCTACACTAGGGGCAATTTACAATGGTCAATTTACCTATCAACCTGCAAGTCTTTGGCTGTGGGAGGAAACCGGAGCACCCGGTAGAAACCCACACAGTCACAGGGAGAACTTGCAAACTCCGCACAGGCAGTACCCAGGACCAAACCCAGCTCGCTGGAGCTGTGAGGCTGCGGTGCTAACCACTGCACCACTGTGCTGCTGCTGTGATGTGTTGGGATTTAGAAATAGGGAGCTCAGAGAAGTATGTAGTAAAAAGAATGCAGTTATATTGGAGATTTTAATGTTCACATAGGAGATTTGATCACAGTTTTCAAGATACTAAGGGAAACAGGTAAAGTACATAGTGGAACTATTTCCACTGTTTAAGGAGTCTAGGACTAGGGGGGCATGGTCTAAAAATTAGAGTCAGCCCCTTCAGGAGTAAAATTAGGAAACAGTTCTGTACATAATGGGTAAGTAGAAGTTTAGAACTCTCTTCCACAAGCAGTAATTGATGCGAGATCAATTGTTAATTTAAAATCTGAAATTGATAGATTTTTGTTAACCAAACATATTAAGCAATATGGGGCAAAGGTGGGTATATGGAGTTAGGTTGCAAATTAGCGAAGATCTCATGGAAAGGTTCAACAGGCTCAAGGGACTGAATGACCTACAGCTGTTCCGATGTTACTATGCTCCTCGAGGCAGAAGTAGTAAAAGTAGTGAATTTCTAGAGTGTATTCGGGACGGTTTTCTGAAACAAGTTTGAGAGGCAGAACGGAGAGTCACAAACCAAAGTATTAAGTTCAAGAAAGACAGACTTCAAATGGAGGAGACTTAAACTGATCACTGAAAACTGAACTGAACTGTTGTGGGTAAAAGAAAACTTGTTTTCTACTTTTTTTAAAAAGAGATGCAATATTGTAAATTAATTATTCTTTGTAAGGGCAGGCTAAGTGAAAGGGAATGTTCATTCTTTCATTTTCTTTGATACAATTGAAATCCAGGTCATTTTGGCTAACCTAAGAGTGTTTTCTGTGGTATATGAATCTCACTGTTGGCAGGTCCAGTGATAATGGATGGGTGGCAACTCTGTAGATTGAAGAAATGCCTGCAATAATTATGCGATTAGAATTTCTTAAAATTTGTATTTTAAACTGTGGTAAAAATGTGTTAATTTGTGCATTATTTGAATAATTCAAATAACCAAAATTCTATAGTTT
The DNA here is from genome assembly GCF_036365525.1 of Heterodontus francisci. Taxonomy (NCBI): domain Eukaryota; kingdom Metazoa; phylum Chordata; class Chondrichthyes; order Heterodontiformes; family Heterodontidae; genus Heterodontus; species Heterodontus francisci. The sequence continues at coordinate 36,919,073 of NC_090397.1, forward strand.
TGCTTCATATTTTGACAGTGACTAATGATTATAATTGCTCTATCGAAAATACTTTCAAGCTTCAAATTTTAAATAAAATACTATTTGTGATCATCTATCAGTGGCAGACCAAAAGGAATAATTTCACATATCTTCTCAATTTGGGTAATTACTCGAAAGTAATAAAATGCAAAGAAAGTAAATGGAAAAGCTTGTTTTAAACTCTGCTTATTATAAATGTATTATTTCATAATTTGTATGAATCATTTAAACTGAAAATGTCTTGAATTTTCATTATTTTTGAAACACATTTACAACCATTCTTCATTGCTTTGAGTGGGAAAGGTAATACAACTGAATTTATGGATGAATTTAGAAGTTGAAAAGAAAACTTTACAAGGTGGAGAGAAAATAATTAAGCATCCTATATTGTCATTATGTTACAAAGCATGATATTCTGTTATTTCAGTGTTAAAAGTGGCCTGCAGTAGGGGAAACATATTGGCCCAGAATTTTCAGGAGTTGGGAATCTTGCGGTAACACCGGGAATTAGATTTCTTTTCTGTCCCCTTCAGCACCTATTAACTTTGCATCACGTTTTGCTGAAAATTAGGGTGTTGTACTGCAGGTTAAAAGTAGTCAACTATTAATCTAAGTTTAAATTAACTTGAACATTAGCAGATTGTTCAATACACCAACCAAAAACCTATGAAATTTAACAATTCAAATGGTCATTAAATCTCTGAAGTGGCAGCTTGGACATTATTTAAACCAAGCTTAAGGAAAATGTGCAGTTCTTACTTTTCTGCCTATGGAACATGACATGTGAACTTATAAATAAGATAGCCTCCTGTCCAGGGTTCAGAATATTATTATTTTAACTAGCAGAGACCCTTAAAACATTTGCCGTCCAATTAGTATCTTTATTGCAACAGTACTTCTTTAAATACAGGATTTCTAGTTAGCTTTTTACCAAAGACTTCAACAGAATCAAAAATTCTCACTCTGGGAAAACCTACATAAAGCGGTCCAGGTGTAAAAACAGGCCGAGAAATATAAATGCAAGATTTTTCAAGAGTCTGGCCTTGTGACTTGTTTATAGTAATAGAATATGAAAGTCTAGTTGGGAACTGTTTTCTCCTGAGTTGAAAAGGCTGGTTTACTTCTGATGGACTCAATATTCTCTAATTCCTTGAAATCTGCCTATTATAATTTCAACATCTTTCATCAAAGAAAACAGCTTCCTAATTACCAATCTACTTCCATGACAAAGGGCTGAATTTTGCCGGCCCATTGTAGGTGGGTGGGACAGCGGGAGGGGTCAGAATATTGTAACGCAAAAACGTCAGGAGAGAAGCCCAACGTTTTCATGTCCGATCCGGATGTTGCAAAGGGTGGCTGACATGGCAGGATGACGTCGTGCCTGCACATGGCAAGCAGGTAATTGAGCTTGTTTAAAAGGCAATTAACTTCATTTCACGAGGGTTTTCAGATTTTTCCAGAGCTGCACGTAAACCATGGGCATGAGGTGACCTTGAGCAAGCAGGAGGTCAGTTCTGGCTGCAAACGGCAGCCAACAAGAGTAATGCTGAGCCTTGGCAGGGAGGGTGGAACATCCCGGGCATTGGTATACACAGTAGGGAGAAAAGTGCCAGAGCTGAGGGGGGATACCGCCTGAGTGGCATATTGACATTGGCATTCGTGTGGTGGAAGTGGTGGGAGGAAGCCCTAGAGAATGAGTGAGTCTACATGCCATTCAATCAGGTGTGGCTGCTCCAAGGGTAGTGGGGCAACAGCAACTGGAGGGGCAGCAGGTGCGCCAGTTTCGGGGTTGATGGGATGGAGGTGAAGGGCACAGAGGGAGACGGAACCAGCCTCCTGTGCACAGAAGAAGTTAACCACCAGAAAGAGTTTACAGATCGTGGCTCAGTTACCTTCAAATGTCAACAGCAGTGTTGCCAAAGACTCCGCCTCTCCAGGGAGGCAGTCACAAAGCTGTATGCTATGTTGGAGGACAAACTGAGTCCCATGGGAAGTGGTGGCACTGAGGGTCACTGTGGTGCTGAATTTCTATGCCTCAGGAGAATTCCAGGGATCCACCGGAGATATGTGTGGGATCTCCAATTCTGCTGCTCATCATCGCATCAAGGTGGCCACCAATGCCGTCTTCAAGAGGGCCAGCCAGTACATGCACTTCCGTACCATTGCAGTCAATCAGACTGAGAGGGCTATAGGGTTTGGTACCATTGCTGGATTCCCCCAGTGCAGGGTGTCATCGATTGCACGCATCTGGCTATCAAGGCTCCCACTGACAAGCCTGCAGCCTTCATCAACAAGAAGGGCCCCCACTCGTGCAATGTACAACTGGTCTGCAACCACCACAAGTCCTTCCATGGTTCGAGGAAAGCAGACACAACACCTGCATACTAAGGCAGTCCCAGGTGCCACAGCTTTTCAGACTTCTTCAGGATGGATACTGGGTGACAAGGGCTCAATACAAAGACCAGCAAAGGGTCACAAAGCAGCTTATAAGAGCTACTAAAAGAGATTATGAAAGGAAACTTGCAAGGGACATCAAAATCAATAAGAAGAAATTTTTTAGTTACATAAAGGGAAAACGGGTGGTCAAGAGCAATGCAGGCCCACTAAAAGCTGAAACTGGAGATATTGTCATTGATAATGGGGAAATGGCAGACGTGTTGAACAATTACTTTGCCTCAGTATTTACAGTTGAAAAAGAGGATAACTTGCCAGAAGTCCCGAAAAAATTAATAGCCAATAGGGGACAGGGACTTAATACAATTAATGTAAGAAAATCATCAGTAACAAGGAAATTAATGGAACTAAAGAGTGAGAAATCCCCAGGACCTGACGGTTTCCATCCGAGGGTGTTAAAGGAAGTAGGCGAGCACATTGTAGATGCCCTAACTATAGTCTTTCAGAGTTCCCTAGATTCAGGAGTGGTCCCTCTGGATTGGAAAGTTGCACATGTCACTTCACTTTTTAAGAAGGGTGAAAGGGGGAACCAAGGAAATTACAGACAAGTTAGCCTGACATCTGTGGTGGGAAAGTTACTGGAGTCTATAATCAAGGATAGGGTGACCTCAAAAAATTTCAGTTAATCAGGGACAGCCAGCATGGATTCATGACGGGAAGGTCATGCCTGACAAATCTCATTGAATTTTTTGAAGAGGTGACTAAGGTAGTGGACAGGGGAGTGTCCATGGATGTTATTTATATGGACTTCCAGAAGGCATTTGATAAAGTCCCACATAAGAGACTATTAACTAAGGTAGAAACCCATGGAGTTGAGGGCAAATTATTGACATGGTTAGAAAGTTGGTTGAGTGGTAGGCGATAGAGAGTGGGGATCATGATATTGGTAGGCTGTAACTAGTGGTGTCCCGCAGGGATCTGTGTTGGGGCCTCAATTATTCACATTATTTATTAACGGCTTGGATGATGGCATAGTAAGTCATATATCCAAATTTCCTGATGAAACAAAGTTAGGCTGCATTGTAGACAGTCTAGATGATAGCATAAATTTGCAAAGAGGTATTGACAGACTAGGTGAGTGGGCAAAACTGTGGTAGATGGATTTCAATGCGGGCAAGTGTGAGGTTATCCATTTTGGACCAAAAAAGGATAGAGCATTTCTAAATGGGAAGTGGTTAAGTACAGTGGATGTCCAAAGAGACTTGGGGGTTCAGGTGCACAGATCTTTAAAATGCCACAAGCAAGTGCAGAAAATAATCAAAAAGGCTAATGGAATGCTAGCCTTTATATCCAGAGGATTGGAGTATAAAGACACAGAGGTTACGCTGCAGCTGTACAAAACCCTGGTTAGACCCCACTTGGAGTACTGTGAGCAGCTGTGGGCACCACACCTTAGGAAGGATATATTGGCCTTGGAGGGAGTGCAACGTAGGTTAACAAGAATGATACCTGGACTACAGGGGTTAAGTTACGAGGAGAGATTACACAAATTAGGCCTGTTTTCGCTAGAATTTAGAAGGTTAAGGGGTGATCTGATTGAAGTCTTCAAGATATTAACAGGAAAAGACAGGCTAGATAAAGATAAACTATTTCCACTGGTTGGAGATTCTAAAACTAGGGGTCATAGTCTAAAAATTAGGACCAGACCGTTCAGGAGAGATGTTAGGAAGTACTTCTTCACACAAAGGGTGGTAGAGGTTTGGAACTCGCTCCCACAAACAGCAGTTGAAGCTAGAACAGTTGTTAATTTTAAATCTGAGACAGATTTTTGTTAAGCAAAGATATTAAGGGATATGGGCCAAAGGCAGGTATATGGAGTTAGGCCACAGATCAACCATGATCTCATTGAATGTCAGGACAGGCTCGAGGGGCTGAATGGCCTACTCCTGTTCTTATCTTCCTATCTTCCTATGTTCCTATGTAATATGTTGCTAAGACCTGGCTTCAGACATCTGTCAGGAACCCTAGCACTGCTGCAGAGGAGAGATACACCACCTGCCACGGGACAACTCGAGCAACCATCGAGCAGGCCATAGGCCTTCTGAAAGTGCAGTTCAAATGTTTAGACATATTCGGTGGAGCACTGCACGGTGCCCCAGAAAGGGTTTTGCGCATCATGGTGGCTTTCTGTGCCCTGTACAACTTGGCCCTACAAAGGGGAGAGCTATTGAACAATAAGGATATCGTTGAGCGTGATGTTTCGTCTAATGAGAAGATGAAGGATGACGATGAGCAGGTATAGGATGTTGCAGAGCCCCCCGGGGCCACAGGCAAGTTACCATGAGATATGTGAAAGGGGTGCTCGAGATGTGCTAATACAGACAGGTTCACACAATCCTTACTGGCAAATGTATGCAATGCAATAAAGCTTCAGCACACTGTAGCCCTGGTTTCGCCTCCTTCATTGACTTTACCATTTACCTGGTCCAGTTAGACAGGTCACTGCGACATGGGGAGTACCTCAACCTCACGCGGTGTGGTACCACCCTCACACCCTTTGACAGAGCCAGAGTGCTGCTGAAGTCCAAGTGGCCCACAAGAAATGCAAGGAGAACACTAGCCTTGCAACATCAGATATTTAATGGCAGGACAAATATTTGCAAGGCACAATGGATCCAAAAACATGTAACCTGTGACACCTTAGTGCAGCTAGGTGCTCTTCCTAAATCTCTTGTGTGTGCTCCTTCATGGTGCTCCCCCTGCACTTTCAGCTGAGGTGGAGGCAGACTGCTGACCTTCCTGCCCCATGGCTTGGGTTGACCTTGGCCATCGCCCTCTGTCCGCCTGAGGCCTGGAGGGTCCCGGTATACTGATGGCTTCCTGCATGTGCAGGAGTATCTTCTGTCATTGCAGCTGAGTGAGGCACTGGTGTCACTGACAGGGGTCCAAGGGGCTGTTGTGCATGCCAGGAGTGTCCTGACAGGAGCTCCCAGATGCATCACACAGCTGATCCTCTATCCTTTAAAGCCCATCTGTACCTCCCTGCTCACCTGAGGAGGTTGAGGACCTGGCGCTGAGTCCAAGCACCTCTAGCCCACTACCCCGCACCCCCCCTGCACTCTGGCCCATTCCTCGCACAGTCTTTGCTGCACAAATCCCTTGGAGTTGGCAATGGCATGTTGGTCCACGCACATCTCCATTATGCTGGATATGGTTCTCCATGAGGGTCGCCAATCTCTCAATGGAGGAAGTCAAGTGCCGGACAGGCCAGAGACATGGCGACACTCATGCCTGGATGGTCCAGGCCTCTATCGTCCGTGCCAGGGTGCACATAGCTTCTGGAATCTCCACCTGATGTTCCCTCACCAGACCCTGTAGCTCCAGTACCTGCTGCCTTGCTGACGACTACAGAGGAATGTCATCAGCCTGAGGCTCGGTATCACCGGGCCCTCCAGCAGTCCTCTGAGAGTTGATGGCCTCGGCTGTCACAGACTCTGTCAGCTGCTCGGGCGTGTCTGTACTGTGCCCACCAGATTGTGACCCCAGATCGACTCGCAAAAGGATATCCACTGTCAGCTGCTCGGGCGTGTCTGTACTGTGCCCATCAGATTGTGACCCCAGATCTACTCGCAAATGGATATCCACTGATGTAGGAGTATCAGCGCTGGTGGAAAGTGTGGGGGAAACAATGAGATGGTGCATCCTCTGAGGTTCCCTCCTCCTCCTCAGAGGTGGACTGCTGTTTTCTGATCACTTGAGCAGCCTGCAGTTCTCTTTGACCTGCATGAGAGAAAAGAGGAATTAGGGAATAATGCACCTTCCATCATGTCATTCAGTCCACCCCTGGTGTGAGCTTCATGTGACCAGTGGTGAACACATGAACACTATGCCTCATGTCTCATGTTCACCAGAGGCTGTCTTGTGCCCATCCATTAGGCCACTCACTCTCTCGTGTTTCCACTCCTGTCTCACTATCTGCGATAGAACAGTCCCCATACTGGCCTCCAAGCTCCAGTGCCTCCTCCTGCTTGGGGGTCAGGACAGCAAAATACAGTATGCCACTGCCGGTCTTTGCCCTTTCCCTCGCATTGTGGGCTGTCTTTTCCTGCAAACACACAGATGACCTTTTTTAGTCACCTAACAAAGCCACTCTGTTCACCGATGCTGCTGGCCACCTAACTGTCCATGATGGTGCCACATGCATGCCTCCTTCACGTGGCCACTTAACAGCGGCATTGCAGAAGTCACCATAGACAGAATGGGCCCATTCAGCAATATGTTGCCATGCCTGAGACAGCCAATGCTGCTGCCTATCCCATTGCATTGACTGGGTTGATATTTCCCCTTCTAACTAGCACCTTTATGCCTCACTACATGTAAGCCCCTAAGGATAGAAAAGTGTGATGCATCTTACTTGGCAGATCGCATGAGGTCATTCACCCGCTTGTAGCACTGTTGCCAGGTTCAAGGGACGACCCCACGGCCGATGATCTCTATCCAGGCAAGTTTGGTCTGGCAGGCAGGTCTCCTCCTTCCATCACAGGGGAAGAGGACCCCGAGAAGCCTGGAGGAGAGACTGCAGGAAGCATCGTTAAACCTTGGGCCCACCCAGGTTCTTGCTTCTGCCATTGTTGCACCAGCCTGCTTTCTGCTGCTGTCCCTCTCAGGCTTCTTTGCTACTGCAACTATTCAAAAGAGTACTGGAAGCCCTTTAAAATGGTGCCAGCGCTCCCAGCAGCATGACCTCACCCTGCCACTGGTGCCTTACTGGACGCACCCCCCCCCCCCACCCCTTTCTGGCTGTCGGCATTTAATTGGCTTGCTGCCACATAATTCCACTTTGCAGCATGACCCCTGAATGAATGGTGGCACCTCCCGCTTCAGGTCCCGGTAGTGGGATGACAGGCAGCACCAAAACATTCAGCCCATGGTCTTTGCTTTGTAGCAACATTATAACTGCTCCTTCCTTGAGCCTAAGTTTGTGTGGTAGCATGCCCATTGGAGTTAGACTGTATAGAAAGTCTGGTAGCTATAAACTCTTATCATCTACTTCCTCTATGGAACCACACTGATGTATTCTTTTAATTCAACTGACAGCTTTTCTAAAACTTTTTCATTCAAATCTAGGGAATCTTCATTTTTAGCATGAAGAAGAGCTTTCAAAAAATACGTTGGTCGGAATATTACCGTTAAGAATCGGGTCCCGTCGGGGTCGTGCAGAGGGAAAAATGGCGTGCGAAGACGTCGTGCCGGGTCCCCAGTGTCATTACGTGCTGACGCAATTTAACCAGCGTGGGAAGTCGGGCATGATCGAGTTTGCGCTCACCGCCCGACTAACATCAATTGAGAAGTAATTAAGGTAATTCAGAATCCAATTGACAGAGATTTTACGCTACGTATCTGATTTTACGGCCGTTAATCGGGTCGTGGGGCGTGTCGGGAACCCGGCAGGTTCAAAAGGGCGGCAGGCATTGATTCATGAGGGAGTTGGAGGTAAAAATGTATTTCTTGAACTTTATTAATGCTGATGTTATTTGTGTGTCCTAATAAGGGGTGTAACTTGCAGGTTGTGCAGAAGGTTTAATCTGAATGTTATGCACTGCTGATAGGGACCCATGTAATATTAGTTATTGCCTGAAGGAAGTACCTGAAGTGAGCCAGTCACAAAAGCTGGAAGCTATTACTTGTGGTCAAAGCATTTGTTCTGCTGTTCAACAATGGGAATTGTTCACTCTGGAGTTGGATCATCAGATGAGGAGGATAGTGATTCGATGAGTGACAGAAGTACAGATGGTCAGGGGAACGTACAGCAAGCTGCACCAGTGCATCCTCGTGCTGTTGGAGGGAGAGTAGTTCGCAGAGTCGCCCGGAAGTGACCAAATGTCAGGAGACGTACCTACCCAGTAGTAAGGGCATACCAAACGCATCTGAACTACCTGCAGCTGTCAGAACGCCAGTGCAGAAGAAGACTGCGGCTGTCACGGGAGACTGTCACATCTCTTTGTGAGATGTTGGCAGTGGATGGTGCATTAAAATGTCTCGGTGGCCATCCAATGCCAGTTGCTCTAAAGGTTACAGTAGCTCTTAACTTCTATGCGTCTGCTCCTTCCAAGCCTCAGCTGCAGACTTGTGCGGTGTCTCACAATCAGCAGCACACCATTGCATAAAGGTTGTGATTGATGTATTGTTTCAACGTGCTGACCATTTCATCACGTTCAAGACGGACAACACCAGTCAGGCTGAGAGAGCCAGAGGCTTCAGCACTATATCCGGCTTCCCAATGGTACAGGGCGTGATGGACTGTACTCATGTGGCCCTTAGAGCACCAGCTGGACAGTCGGGGACATTCAGGAACTGCAAGGGATTCCATTCAATGAACGTTCAGCTTGTCTGTGATCATCAGAAGCAAATCATGCAGGTGTGTACACATTATCCTGGTAGTTGTCATGATTCTTTCATTCTCCACAACTCACAGGTGTCTGCAATTTTCAGTCCTCCACTCAGAATGGAGGGATGGATACTTGGCGACAGGGGTTATCTTCTGAAGACATGGCTCATGACACCAGTGAGGAACCTAAGGGGTGAGGCAGAGGAACAATACAACGGGAGCCAAGTGGCCACCAGAGTGACAATGGAGCAAACTGTAGGCCTCCTAAAGATGAGATTTAGGTGTCTTGACTGCTCTGGTGGATCACTGCAGTACGCACCGTCGAGGGTTTCCAAAATCATTGTCGTCTGCTGTGTCTTGCATAACCTTGCGCATTGAACATGGAGATGCCCTAGAGGATGATCAATGTCATCGCGATGTGTCATCAGATGATGACGACGTTTCTGATGAGGAAGATGGGCATCATTCTAATGATGATCATGGGGAGGAAGCTGAATGTAACTTGACTCTAACTGCAAGAGAAACAAGGGAATCTCTAATAGGAACGAGTTTCAGTTGAAATGATATAAATCTTCACACATTTCAAACTGCTTTATGACATTAATCATTGTGAGGATCTGACAGTGCAAAATCTCTAACTTTTAGGGGGTGAGACAATGCGAATAACCAATCCATCACATCATGAGGGACGCGACCCAAGTGTGTGGCTTCACATTTGAGACAACTTGAGTTGACTAACTATGTAATATCTGGCTTCAGGAATGACATGTCCAATGATAAAATCTCCAATTTAATCAAACACTATTGTTTGACAAATCAAATAAATGTACTTCAAGTCACCCAGTGCACCAGTAGTGAAATTAAAGTGTTTTCTTAATCCGTTTACGTGTGCTCATTCGTGTGCATGATCCCTCGCCACCAGACTTACCAGAGGCAGGTGGTTGATCTTGTCGCCGCCCTGCTGTTGATGACTTGGGCAGACGTCCTCTGCATGTTCACGGCCGTGAGGGCTCTGGCATCTCAGGATTCTCGTGACAAATATCATGAGCACCCTCTATCACCCCGGGATTTAACGGTTCACATGTCCCTGGCAGAGGGAGCAAGGAGCTGCAGGATGCATCAGAAGCACCGTGAGAGGAGCTCCCGTATGTGATCTGCTGCCCCTGTGCCCTCGTGAGGCTCCGGTGGTCCTCAATGGTGGCATCAGAGCGCTGAGTGTCCTCAACCTGGCGCAGCCGCATCAGATTATGCTCTTTGATGCTCTGGTCCAGGGAGGCCACAGTCGCTCTGAGGTCCCGAATTGCATGAAGAACTGGTTCCTCCACTGCAGCCGTCAGTCTATCAATGATGGAAGCCAGATGTTCAAATGCCTGTGAGTTTGCTGAACTCACACTTTGGATGGATGTCTCCAGAGTATGAGTCATAGCGCGCAACTTCTCAGGCAACTCCGCCAGATTTCCATGGACCGCATTCTGTACCTGCAACATCGCCTGACGAAAGGATGATCTCAGAGGCACGTCATCAGCTTGCGGCTCTGCACTGGCCTGGCATCCCACTCTCCTCCGAGTGTGTGAGGCATCGGCCGATTCTGCCTCTGGTGTCTGGCCCGGCAACTGTGCTGTGCTCAGACCAATTTGTGACATTGATTCCCCAGACACAGTCATCCCAACCGAAGTGTCAGTATCTGCTGTGGTACTTGGTGTGTCACGATGATGTGACAGTGCACCCTCTGAGGTGCCTTTCTCCACCTCAGAGGTGGATGGTAGGGCAACGGTAACGCTTCCTGGCATATACTGGGTTTCACCTGTTGGGAAAAGCATTGTGATCAGTTTCATCATCAATCCAGAGTTAAGCACAAGTTTGTGCCTCCAGCATGGTTACATCTGGGTGATGTTACAATTGAGAGCAAAATTCAGTGTATTTGACATTCACCAAATCATTGGCACAGTAGTGCAGCCTCACCACCGTCCCCCCCCCCCATAAAGAAGTGTTACACCACATTCTGGAACACTCACTCTCATGGCCAGGTACACCGGCCTCGCCATCTGCCATGGCGCGCCCTCCTTCCTCCCCTGCTATAATTAAGGCATCCTCCTCAATTCTGGTGAGGAATGCCTGGTTGGCTACGCCGCCAACAGTACCTGATCTCTCCCGGGCATTGTGTGCCCTCTTTTCCTGAATAAACAAAGATACTTATTTTATACATAGTCAATGGCATATGACGCTGTCACCCAAAGGGTTAGTGGTGCATTTCACTGCTGTGACAGTGTTGGGCGCAATTTTAACACCACAGCATCAGCGTTCATTTCAGACTTGCCCATCATGCGTCCCATGTCAAGTCAGCAGCCAGGCATTGATCATACAGGGCTTCCACATTGCATCATGGGTACACAAAAAACCTCCCTTGGCACATAACCAATTAGATGAATGAGGAATGCCCCTTACCCGGGCAGAGCGAAGCAGGTCATTGAGGTGCTTGCGGCACTGCATCCATGTACGCCTCACAACGCCTCGGCTGCTGACCTCCTCTGCAACCTCCAGCCAGGCCCTCTTGGTCACTTCGGAGGGTCTCCTTCTCCCATCTGAGCTGAATAGAATGTCTCTCCTCTCCTCAATGGCCTGGAGGAGGACCTGCAGTGAATCGTCAGCGAATCGGTGGGTGGGGGGGGGGGGCAACGCGATTGCTTCTGCCCTCCATCAACTCGAACAGCAATATTGTTGTCTCCCAGTCTTTCTGTGTTTCAAGGTATGGAGCCTTTGAAATCTCCAGACCTTATGACAGTTGTATCTTCCTTTACATCAAATGGGGAACTCACTGCTCTGTTTAAATTCAGTAATCCTTTATGTAGGGCTTACAATCAGCCTTCCGCGTATGTGGCCCCGCCCCCAATGATGCTGAAGTTCCCGCCCGCGCGGGCCATTTCTCTTCGGAGTTACACCGCAGGCCTGCTGATTAGGTGATCAGCACGTGATGCCGGCAGCCAGGTGACGCGGAGCGCGATCGGGGGCCTTGTCTGCTTCGGGTGCATCGGCCCCGGGGCCACCGGTAAGTGAAAAATTCCGGCCATTGTATCAAATAATTGTCCCTGCCATTTTGCCACACTTAACCAATTCCATCATCTTATCCACCCCATCCATGTCTTCCCCTCCCTCCCATGCCATCCCCATCCCATACCATTCCATCCTTGCCATGCCATCCATCCCCATCCCATTCCATCCAACCTTTCCATGCCAACTGTATCCCTCCCATCAATCCCATCCCACCCCAACAGAAACAATCTCTCCAGTCAGAGTAACTTTGTTGTTGGTCTCCCCTTACCCTCTGCTTTTTAATTCTCCACCAATCCCCACACCTGTCGCCATCACCACCAATCATTGGCAGCCGCACATGCATCACGTGCTCCAATCCTCTGTGCGCCCCATGTGCCTCCACATGCAGAAGGCACCACCCACCAAATAAATCCACCAATAGACTGATCAATCAAAACAATCTATACAAACATAAACTGAGAATAATTATTATAGATTCATGTTAGTTACTGATTCAACAAGGTGATTGGTAGCTACGTACAAAGTAACCACCAATGTACCCACATATTTTGAGGTAGGGGAAAGTCTAAATCCTGACAAGCTGAAATAGGTTTAACATCAACTTTACTCCCAGCCAAAATTGACAACAAGTCAATTTAACAAGTCAAACTTATCAGCTAAAATTGCATCCTGGTTGCATGCTTTATGCGGTATGTGCAAAAACAATTATAATTTAATCGCTAAATGCGTTCAAAGTAGAAGGCCATTGGAAACATAAATTACCCAACAGGGTCACTACACTCTTAAACAGCAGCCTGACCTTTCATTTGGAGTTTAATCTGTATTTACAGCGCAAATGCAGCAATTTCTTGACATACATGGAGAGATTGACGATGAGCTCCGTTTTTGGAGAGGTTTAGAGTGAAGTGGCGCAAATCATCCAGTATATTATGAAGCTTCACCACTGATGACCTATGTCCTCCTTGCCACAAATTGCTTGGTTTTTAATTGCACCATGCCCCTTTAAATCACTGTTATTTTGCAGCAGATTCAGGATTTAGGACATGATTTTTGTACACCAAAAGCAGGTGAGGAAGTTGATTCAATGGTTATGAGCCGACAGTAATTGGCTGCACATTTTAATTACTTCAGCAAAACACCTTTTTACGATTCACAAGTACAGATGAGAACAGTTGGCCCATCTTAGCCCATCCATCATATTCAATTAGTCTACTGTTTTAAATGAGGTATGTGCCAAAAAACTCTGAAGATAATTGTGATAATTAGTGATATTTTGAAAGCCGAATGGACTAGCATAGGATATTTAAAGATCACTGCAATAGTGCAGAGAGGACTAATGAGACTAAAATAGTGCACAAAAGTTTATACCATTGCTTCCAGTTTCAGGGGTTCAAATATCAGGAGGAATTTTAACTCCTCGCTCAGTGGGAATCGAGCAGGTGCGCACTTAAAATGAAGTGGCTTACTTTCCTGCTCTGCTTCCGACAATCTCTGATTTTAACGCCGCGGATTTGAGTGATTGATGACATACCCACTGGATTCAAGTGAAAGCTTCATGAATAAATAAAATCAGGATTTGATGAGGTCAATGATAGCATTTTAACTGGAATCAGAGCAGTGAAGTCACCAATGCTTCCCTGCAAGGCTGAAGCAGGTCAGTAGCTGGTGAGAAGGAGAAAGATGCACTCCTGGTTAGTGAGAAAATATAAGTTGCGTGGCCAGCAGGAGAGGACCTAACGTGCCATGGAGTCTGATACCATCAGATTGGCCACCTGTTTCATATACCACCTGATTTTACTTTTCATTGAATAGGGCCTGTCAGAATGCTTTCGCATTCGTCACGCTAGTTGGCTATGACCTTGGATGTGTCACTGGGCGTCTGGAGTTAAACATGTATTCGCCACTAGGCAATTGTGCAGCAGATCTATCATTGAAATCAGATAAATAACAAATCACAAGATAACCCAAAGTATCCAACAAATTATCTTTTTGATATGTGGCAATGCCTCCCATGACTTTCCCAGACTACACACCACAAATAGATGAGAGAACCCAGATCCCAAGTCTTTATCAATATTGTCCTGAACAGGGCACAAGGAGGTATGTGGACATGTCTTGGGATGTGTTTCCCTTTGATGTTGTTCTCACCTGTGGAGAAACATCTGGGGGTATCCATAGTACTCCCCTACATTAACCAGAGTGCAGGAAATCAAACCTGTGGTGAAGCAACACACCTCCAACAAAATCTTCCTAATGTGATTTTTTTGGTGGCATTTACTTTTAAATGTAGAATTAAGATATTTTGTTGCTGTCCTTGAATCTTGATACTCTATTTAGCAGTAATTTGGGAGAGGTTAGGATCAGAGCAGATCTCTGCATTTTGATTGTTCTTCAATTCTAAAAATGGGAATCTCTTTAAAATAAATTCTATTTGGAATGTAAATTTTGTAGGTTTTCAGCTTTACTTCTGTTCTATCAACAGGAAAGACGATTCTCAGATACCTCAAGCTTAAAAAAGCACAGGATTTTGCCTCTTAACGGCTGGAACCCGTCAGATAAGCCAGAGTATATCCACTCTACCTTTTTTTGTGCTGTAACTTCGTGCATCAATTTTCTGTTTGAAAATGTTAGAGAAAATTAAGATGATTTCAAGTCCTGAAAACTCTAGAGATATGATAAGTCAGTACATCTGCTAACTAAAACATCTGCTAATCATATATTTCCTCTTACTCACAGAAATGTTGGAACCATCGGAACAGGAGTAGGACATTCAGCCCCTCTGGCTTATTCCACCAGTCAGGGCCAGTAACTAGATTTGTTATTGACACCATCTGTACCAACCAATGTTTTCTTTGCATCTCTAGAACCAGGAAATAATTAGAAGATTTCAACATGTTTTGATAGGAAAGCATTTTCTAATCTCATCAATGTAAGTAATGAAGAATGAATGACTATATTTTGCTTTGAGCACAATTGGGGTTAATGTAATATTGTGAAAAGGTATGTTGCATTTGGATAGAGTGTGATGCAAATCTCATGTGCTGTGGGAAATTTCTGCTACAGGTGATAGAAGAGAGAGCACTATGATAATTAAAGATTTAGTCAGGATGACACTAATAAATGGAAATGAGGAGTCAAACAAGGTGATATGTAAATGAGC
This sequence comes from Heterodontus francisci, assembly GCF_036365525.1. Lineage (NCBI taxonomy): Eukaryota > Metazoa > Chordata > Chondrichthyes > Heterodontiformes > Heterodontidae > Heterodontus > Heterodontus francisci. Next base: position 36,934,087 of record NC_090397.1, read on the forward strand.
ATCCAATTTTAATTGCTTACATCTCAAGTAATTGTCTCATTAAAGGTAGGAATTTTAATTTTCACTTTCTTTCATAGATAATAACATACTCACAATTTTCTAAAAACCTATAAGAACAGGTGAATACTGTCTAGACATAGTATTTTTTCAAAATATCTACAACCTTCAATTATGATGCTAAAACACTAATGCAACCTTTATATTAATGCATAATCAATATTAAATACTACTACATATTAAATGTAGTTGAGCCTTCTCATCACCACTGCTTAAAGCAGCAGTGTGTTGTTTTAATATTTATTCTTATATATTTTAATGAGGTTAAATTGTATCCCCACCCCTTCAGAAGTTCCTACTAGATTTTTCAAATCTACTCTGCTGCTTCCACTTCCCTCCAGATCAGCTAAAGTTACAAGCCAGGCAATTGCCATGTAATTATTACCATATGAACACATTCATATCAAATTACTTTAGCCATTGTTTTAATGTAGGCATTAATCCATGCATTCAAAATGGATTATGTATTCACAAAAATAGCAAAGGGATATGATACAAACCTGTTAAGTGTTCATATTATCGTATCACTCAGCATAATTTTCATGGTCTAGTCAATCAGCCTTTTCCTTTAGTTTAAGCAACCTGTGAAATTGCCACCATAATGCTACTGGGAATGGAGGGAATAGAAATCAGATCCAGTGATGACACTATTCCATAGCCGCGACATTTATCCTCTGTGTCCCAGACTGAGGAAGGAAAATGTCACTCAGGGTTCCTGTTTTTGATCACTGTCCAGAGATTGCCAACTGGAACATGCAGGCGGGGACATCGGGTGAAGTCAGAATTGGCTCAACTCTGAAGCTTCTAAAGGTTGAACAGCCTAATGGTGCTCACTGTCGAGCCTTATCCATGAAGTGTGATCATTTTGGGCAAGGTGCCAGGTGGCTGCCAATGCTTGTAGAACTTGGTTTGATTCATTGGCTTCTGGAATAGAGGAGATAAAGGAGATACAGTTAGAAAATAAAAGAGCCACTGAACCATTGTATTAGTGCTCCTAGCATTTTCCAAGACTTATAGGCAATAGAAACTATTTAACTCATTGTGGGCAACCAGCTTATCTTTTATTAATCCAATTCAAGATTGGTTAGAGACCTTACTATACTTTTTGTGTGGGGTTGATTCCTCCGGTCACAGTAAATAAATATGTTAAGATTTCCCCTGCTTGTTATTTCTCGCAAAAACACAAAGGCATAGTCATTTTCCAATTAGGAAGAAGAAATTCACAGGCATTGAAACTATTAAATTGACTGACATTCCTGAAAGACACAACAGTTCTGACAGACACTAGAGACAGAAAAATGTTATTACATAAATAGATTCTAATCAGAACGATTAGCAATAAACCTGAAGATGTTTCCGGAAAGAATAGTATATTGCCAATAAAAAGCTTAAATCTGCAATTTGGAAATAGCTCAGTGTGCCTTATTAAGCTAGTGTTATCCAGGTCAACTAGTTTCTAGGTAACAGTATCTCCCATTCTAAACCATACTGTTATTAGGAGGATTTATTACTTCTGAATAACAATTGGGTAAAATTACTAATCAGTCTGACTAATTTTGGAGCCTTTCAGCTTTGATTTGGTGGTTAACCTGAGGTCTGAACAAGTCAAGGTAATTTTCTGTTCTTACTCAATATTTTCCATTACAGTTCTGATTTGTTGGATTTCCAGTAGAAACTACTTATATGTCTAAACAAAACAAAAAACGTTTTTACGGTAACTGTGAGAGATAAACAAAGATTTGAGATAATGCCAGCAGAGCTGTTACTTCCATAATAGATTGCTGTTTATCAGCCTCTGAAAGCTTAAGAACACTCATTCCTTAGCAAGTGGCAAGCTCAATTACATTATCTACAAAAAACAAGCACCAGTCAGCAGATATATCTTGAGTCATTCAAAGAATGTAGTTCTCATTATGAAAGCTCTTTTGTGATGTGGACAAAACATCTGAGAACAGTTGCATTGAATTTACAATTCAGCTCTGAAGAAACTGGCAATAAATGGAAGGATCTTTAAATATAATATTTTTTTTTCTAATTGAGATATGAGTTATTTAATTAAACAGTTCTAGAAAAGAAATTTCATCCACATTGCAAACATCTACAAACTTAGGACATAATTCTCAACTGGTAGTGGTTTGCTGATATTGCAACAATATTTGTCACTTCTGCATGATGTTTTCCCTTGGCACCTTAACACAAACAATACTTTCAACAAGACCTTTACTTACCTTTACTTACCTACCTTCCACAACTCTGTCCCCCAATTTTCTTTGCTCTTTTTTTGAAAGTATCGGTGAACTGATGCCAGCTGCAATCTGGTAGCTTGTCCAAGTGACCATTCTTTATCCACAAACCTAGGCAGTGAGGGTTGGCATGTCATTCAACTAGGGGCAGAGGTCATCACAGACAAGCCCAATTCTGTTCTCACCCAGCATCCACAATAATGCAAGTTCCAGCAGGGATCACTGGATAGCAACCAGCAACAGGAACCCAAACTGAGTTTCCTGCTTTCCTGGACAAGGGTATTGTGGCCAAGAGTTGCATCTGACTATTTCAATGGGTGAGAACAGCTAATTCAGTACAAGCCAAAGATTAAAACTCAGATCTTCTTAGTCTATGTGTATCACTACCACAGAGCCATCAACTCTGTAAATGACTTTTGATTCACATTATTATAGATCTATTTAGAAATATTGTCGACCTTCTTCTCTATACTGTTGTGTAAGATTGTGAGATCAAAAGCCAAGTACAAATTGTACTTTATGTCAAGTACAATAAAGGAAAGAAAATATAAACTTACAGCAGTGTGAGGTGGCTCTGAGAATTTCACACACAGCAGTTAGAATTGATACTCTCCTAAACTTACATACAAATAATTAGAAACATCCTGCCCCTTCTGATTTAATTTTTCCAGCAACATGGGGGCTGAATTTTACCAGCCCTGTGGGGACAAGCTGGGAAGCGGGAAGGCCAGCAAAATAGTATGCGAAGTATTCTACAAACTCATCTCCAGACTACCTTTGCCAATTTGATTTGTCCAGTCTACATGAAGATTAAAGCCCCCCATCATTATGACATTGCCTTTGTTACAAGCTCCAATTATTTCTTGCTTAATGCTCTGTCCAATGGTATAACTACTGTTAGGGGGTCTATAAATGACTCCTCCCAGTGTTTTCTGATCATTGTTACTCCAAATCTCCACTCATACTGATTCTACAACCTCATCTTCTGAGCCAAGATCCTTTCTTACTATTGCCCTTTATGTCGTCCTTCACTATCAGGGCTATTCTTCCTCCTTATCCATTCTGCCTGTCTTTTCAAAATTAAGGAAATGACCAAAACAATGAAGGAAGCTATGAGCAGTAGAAACTAACTACTGTCTCTGTCAGTTAGGTTGTAAATAGCAATTGGTGTCACGTTACAAGAAATTAATAATGACTTTATTAATATTTATACAATTCCCAAATTCACTGAATTTCCTTCCTGGAGATTAATATGTTACAGCTTCATTTTGATAGTTTACTGTTTGATAGGTGAGAACAAATTCCATTAACTATATACTATCTGTTGCAGACAATAAGGACAATTATGCTGTCAAGTGAGTGGGGAAGGGAATTGGGTGAGCAGTCCTTAGACCTAGTTCTCAGCTGATTCATAGAGATTGGCATTCTGCAGCCAGCCCACATTTCTCTTGCAGAGGCTGATCCCGTTTTCCATGGTATCACCAAATAATTATCATAGTGTTGCATTAAGGGTGTAAAGATTATGATAATCATCTGGTGATACCATTTCCTATGTTCAGTCAGGAGTGCACTGAAAGCATTGAGTGCTCATTTAAAACTGCTGATGCTTTAAATGCACCATCAGCTATTTCAAATACTAGACTCTTCGAGGCCATCATTAACTGCAGGATTTCATTCTTCATTGAGCTTTTTTTTTAACTGATTTCATTGCATTCGCTGTTAGTTTCTCTGGTGGCCTATGTTTAGCATTTCTACATGCTGTATTTTAAGCTGCCATTACTTCAGTCCTGAGGGTTGGTGGCCTGCTGGATATACAGTTCTGTTTGCTTGGAGGAGGCCACAATGAGAGACAGCTCTATTATCCATGCAAATGCTTGCCAATCGCCTGCTACTGAATGCTTCCTCAGTATGTTGACTGATCTCTGTGGGAATAAATCAATGTACAATAATACTGAAGATACATATTATGCTTCCTCCATCCAATTCTCCAGAACTGTGAAAACTGGCTAGGTGAGATTGCCGTACATTGGAGTTCCACGTGTCTGTATCACAAGTGTGGGCATTTATTAGTAAAACTATGTCTGGGCCTCAACCACTAGGAACTCCAGTGCAGAAAACATTGAAGTGACCATTCTCTGCATGGTGGCCTCTAGTTCATTTCAGTAGGAATGCATCACTCCACAGATGCAGGTGGCAGGCTCCTCCAAAGTTGCTCTGAGACTTTTCAGGTTACTTAACACAGACTCAAATGTGCTTCTCTTCCTATCACCTACAGTTATGGGAGGTGGTATTGATTCGCCAACCCACCTCCACCCAGGAATTTCTAGCAGTGTTTCTGATTGGAGGGAGGTCATTGAGCTCCAAACAGGCAGCTTTCCTTTATAGTACATCCTGGTGTAAAACCACCAAAGCAACATTCTCAAAAGGAGTAGTTCTATTGCCCTATGCCACCTTCAACTGCCCCCTTCCACTCCTTCCCTTTCACAACTGTTAGCTGCAGGACTTCACATTTTTGAAGCGCATTGTTACGACCAGGTGAGAACGGTGTCTGGGGGTCCCTCTCAGCCTTCACCAGGGCTTACTGTAACAGGATTTAATTTTTTAACACACCGTGTTTTGTGCTCCCCCTTGGTGAATCCTTGTTCACTGCTTTCCAATTATAAGGCAAAGAAATGAGCACAAACAGGCTTTCTTAGGTTTAAAGAAGAAAAGTGAAATTTATTAAACTTAAACTTAAACTCTAATTCGGTTAATGCCGACAGATACACACCGCGCCCCAAACTAGCATGCATACGTGATACACACATGCAAATAGAGACAGAAAAGAGCAGAAGAAAAATAAAGTGGAGAGGTTTGTGGCAATATCTGAAGAGTTTCTTGTTACTGTGCTTCAAGCTCACTGTAGAGTCCTTTTGTAGGTAATTTTTGCTTGTAGGTAATTCCTGCTTTTCGCTGGGGCCCGGTATTCTTCTTAAACCTTGTTCACTGTAGAAGACTTTTCTCTCTTGGGGTTTCTGTGTCTTCAAGGGATTCCAAAGCTGCTGGGAAAGAGATGAGAGCAGACAGGTTATGCTGCGGCGAACCAGCCACGAGGGATCTTTGCAGTCCAGGAGTAAACAGCTTTCTGCCAGTTCAAAACTCTGTTCAAATTCAAGTTCAAATTCCTGCAACAGCCAGTTAGTCATGTGACTAAACTGGTCTGACCACATCCTCTGTGTATTGGGAGCAGGGACTGGATCCTTTTTTCCAACACTGTCTGCTAGTATGCAAAAAATGTATTTCCGGCTAGAGGCCTGGCAATCCCTTGTATTAGGCCCTCTTTTCTTCCCAGCAACAATTTGAAGTTTAATGTCCATGTGGCAAAATTAATGTGCCTCATTCTTGGCAGGTGGGGGCCTGCATGACAGCATCATTGCTTTAATTGGAAGTTGCAGTTGCTTAAGAGCTGCTACTTTATTGAATATCCTGCCCACTCTCCCAACATGTCAACAATCTGCTCAGAGAAATCACGAAAGATCAGCTCTCTTTACCAACCTCATGCCATGCATAATGTGTGCAGCCCTGCTGGCACAGAAGTGGGCTGGCATATTCAGCCTTAATATTTTTAGTTCGAATGCAGCAACTATTCTTTTTCAATCAGTGTTCAATTTTCTTATTGGAACAAGAAAAAAGCTGATCATTTATTTTTGTTTCTGCGAGTGTTAACATTTTGCAAGGAAAGCAATTTATAAAATCATTTGGGATAGCTTAACATAAAGGGTCGGTTACCTTCCCTACAGTTATTGAGCACCAATACTCATTAGTTACGGTCAAGAGTAGTATGATAACAATGTTGCTAATAAAAACCCGTAGTCATAGGTTGCTGCAACTAACAGTAAAATACACATTTTTTTGAGTCAGAATGTTATAGTCCTTTTCTGTGTTGCTATGTTTTTTTTTTCATTCCTAGGATGTGGACTTCGCTGGCTAGGCCAGCATTTATTGCCCATCCCTAATTGTCCTTGAGAAGGTATTGGTGAGGTATCTTCTTGAACTGCTACAGTCTGTGTGGGGTATGTACACCCACAGTGCTGTTCGGAAGGGAGTTCCAGGATTTTGACCCAGCGACAGTGAAGGAACGACGATATAGTTCCAAGTCAGGATGGTGTCTGGCTTGGAGGGGAACTTGCAGGTGGTGGTGTTCCCATGCATCTGCTACCCTTGACCTTCTAGGTGGTAGAGGTTGCAGGTTTGGAAGGTGAATCATTGTCTAAGGTGCTGTACTCAATTCCGTGAATCGACTCAACACCTTATTGCATGTGACTGCCGTATGCAACACTCTCCATGTCAAATCCCCGACGAACAAAGGGAGGACTCCTGCATAGAGTGCCTCCTACCAGGGGTCTCCGCCTCCTCTGGATGGCAGGATGGAATACCACAGCATGTCCAGACTGCCGGCAAGGACGAGGAAGTGGAGGATGTGTAAAAGCAGCCCGTACAAGAACCCCTTCGTGCAAAGTGGAATGACATGGAGGGGATTTCCAAGAGACGGCTCAAGTTGTGGGGCTGAGGCTCCCAAGGGAGGTTTCGGGACCTGGTACCAATGAGAAATCTCGGCTGAATAAGGATCAGATCGGATGCGAGTGCTCCACACACCTGAGCCACCTTGACAACACGAGTGCAGTCAGGACCGAGCACCACATTTCTATGATCCGCAATGGCTTTGACCATGACCTGGATGCTACATAAGGATGCATGTTGTGCTAGCTCTTCCAGGGACATCCATCCCACTCCTCCACCATCCAGAATGTTCTTGACTCTGGTCACCTTGACAGTCAGTGCCTTCTCCTCCACCGGCTATGTGAACTCTTACTGCTGGAGTTGTGGCTTCCTGAGCAGTGGCTCCTGGAAGATAGCCGCCACTCCTGACAGGGGGTCGTGTGAATGCCCAGTTTATACCCACCACTTGCATACAGTAAACACAATTAATGGACAATTAACACGATCTGTTGGATGAGGCCCTGCCTACCTGTTCAGGCAAGGTGTGCTGTGGACCTGGACAAGATGGTAATTTCATACTTAGGAATTTATATATTTCAATAAAAGAATTTTTAATTAACGGGTGAGAAATTGGGAATTATGCCTTTTTGTTGGGCGCTACTCATGCACACGTTCGGGGCAAATCTCACTGGATGCCATATTGGTGAGAGGGTGTTAGTGCATGCACAATGAAAAACCACTGGAAGTACATGCAGCAGGTGAAGTTGGCATTTTGCCTGCATTGCAATCAAAGGGCATGGGTTAGTCACACATCACCATCCCCACATCTGCTTTCAGGTGCTATCGAAATTAGCCCCCAATATGTCTATTAAAATAGCGCAGAAAATATTTTTGAAGAGTCAGCCGTTATTTTGGGGGCTGAATTTCAAGATATATGCATCCAGTTCTGGAATTTCCCCTCATGTCAAAATATCAAATTTGCAAAATGACATTTTTCTCCACATCATTTTTTCATGTATAAAGCAAAGCAAATATAACAAATATAAGTATATAAGTATTAAATGTTCTATTTTTTGCATTAATTTGAAGATAAACATTTTCACAAAGAAATTACTTTGTATCGCTTCAATGTTCCATGGCACTTGTGACGGAAACCACACTGGCCAAATGGAAACATCTTAATTTTGTCATATGGCACACTATTTGAACTTTTCACTGGACATTGAACATAATTTGTTTAAAAGGACCACAGAGCTGAACAGCTAATATATGGTGCACATTTGCATTCTGAGAGACAGTTGCATAGAGAGACAATGGAAGTGTTCACTGATTCAGTTGACGAGATGGATTTTGTCAATAGTGGTGTTCAAAAGACATTGAAAGCCATTGACTTTGTAACAGACAAGCCTTCACCAATACCAGCCCCCCTGCCCCCCTCCCCACTGAGTGTGACTGGAGAACTTTTGAAATCAACAATCCTCGCAGACAATGCTGTTTCAAACAAAGAGCTGGTCACATGACTTACCTGCTGGCCAGACTGGGAATTGATTGAATTGTGCCACACAGAAAGGTTTGGGACAGACTGCAATTTGAATACAAAAGAGAAGTAAGCTATCTCCCTGTCTCTCTCTCTCTCAAGCAACATCCCAGGGACTCACAGAAGCAACTTAAGCCTAAGACAGAGGACCCCTTCAGCCTTCTGGTACCAGAGAAGCAAGTTTGAAAGTGTGCATTGGGCCCCAGTGAAAATGACAAGACTGCAATTCCAACCAAAGACTTTACAGCAAAACTAAAGATAATAACTGAATTCCATCTACTTCTCCAAACCCTCTCCCCTTTAATTCTTTCTCCTCCTCTGTATCTATTTGTGTGTGTGTTTATTGCTTATGCATGCTAGTATGGTTGTGTCATGTATTTTTAGTAATTTTAACTGAGTTAGAGTGATAAGGTTAATAAACTTACACCTTTCTTGTTTAAACCTAAGAATGCCTGTCTGATTGGTTCATTTACAATTACAATTAGAGAGCAGTGAGTAAGGATTCAATGAGGTGAAGCTAAAACATTGTGTTTTTAAAAGTTAAACCCTGTTACAGCCAAACCAGGAAAGGGGCCAAAGGGGAGCCTGAAACCCTTTCCTCACCTGGTCGTAACAGAAATTTGAGCACACTGCACACAGAGCTAAGGGTGATCATTGAGATAGATGTTTGCTGCCACACTTGCATTTTGAATATTATATTTTTCCTTGCTAAACAAAGAACATTTGATTTATTTAATACCTATTAAGCCAGAAATTGTGAAAGCACCACCCAAGAACAATGTGAAAGCCATTTATCTTCTTCATTCCTGCAGATATCCTTGATGCAGAGTCATCTGTTAAAATAACAGATCTATTTGGGGAAGTTCCAGCAGCTGAGATAAATACTAACAGTCTCCAGTCCCATAGATTTTCAAAGGAGGAGATAAGGAGTGGAGACATCTTCGACTGGCATTAGAGTTACTAATGAAGAGCTGTTTCATAAACAGGATTTTCTTCTTGCATGCCTATTTGCCCCTTTCCATGTGGCTGGAGTAAGTGATTGGAAGGGAGAGGACTGTTGGCTGGAAGAGATCCTAGCTTTAAAGTGCTAAAGATGTTTTTAAAATTTGCAAGCTATTTTCCTAATCTTCAAGCAATGCCACTTTTATGTCAACTGTTAAGGAGGTGTGCAAGGACATGCTATTGTTAACACTGTTGTCCCTCCTTCCTCATGGGAAATGCCTGATAGCTGTTTAATAACACCCTCTGAAGTGGAGATTAGGCACTTACTGTGTTCTACCATTCTGGTATAACTAATTAAATGAGAACTGTAATTACATTTCATGACAAAAAACAACAATGTTCAAACAAGCTGAATTTTGTACCTTTTCACAAATTACATAATGGAAAATGGAAATCCAAAAGTGGCTAGATTATGAATTAATAATAACACTCTGCATTTTCCAATCACAAACTTTCATTACAGAGATTTATTTTGCATGTCAAAACATATATCTAGAAAAATCTTCACCAGGATAATGAAAATATGAAACAAATATTTGCTTGTCACTCTTATCTGTGTGTTGAAAGATTTGCAATCGCTAGCATCTTTTTTCTTCACATTCATCAAAAACAGTTTTTTGATATTTGATCTCACCCATTACACTGTAAGGAATTATAAGGCCTTATTCTAGCAGTTTTATTGTTCCCATGACCCCAAATGTTTCACTTCTGTTCAAATGCAAAGACTCAAACCTTTTGACTTCATAAAAGGCTGCATGAAGAAAGGCTTTAGTTCTCAGATACTGGACTTTCATTGTTGGCATTCACAGCAATTCACTTTTAATGAATTGTCCTTGTACTTTCTGTATTATAATGGAAGGGAATTTCATCCAGGCAGCAGGAATTGACTGCAGGCACTAAAGAAAAGTATTAACAAGGATTGTTCTCAATTGAAAGTCAAAGTTAAAAGAGGCTTGTGATAAAGAAGGTCAATGGGTCCCTTTTCTCTGTTCAATTTGGATTGGATACTTGAACAGATTTTGGCAGAAAAATCTAAATTCTGATAGTGAGGTACTACAACTATTAGTAACGATTCAGGAGATAATGATTGCTGCTTTGTGATCACTGAAACTTCCAAGTGATGGTGTAAAACACCACAGCCATCTTGATTGGGACACTTAGAACAAAGAAATATTGAATGTAACTTTTTGAAGAAACAAATCTAAATACCGGGCTGAATTTTATCAATCCCCCCGAGGTGAGGTCGGAGGTGGGGGGTGGGGAGGGGTGCATAGAATCGCGACGGGTGGCGAGGGGCAGATGACCCATCATCATCCATCACCAAGCGACCTTACCAGGGTCAGGATAGGGTGACGACAGCCTTCCCGCCTCTTAAGAGCCTTTTCAAGCCTCCGCTGAGCTCTGACTAGCGGCAGGGCTGCCTCCACCATGCAGGGAGGGCACCTTGTAAAACGAGGCATCCTCCCTGTGGGCTTGGAGGAGGGGTGGTGGTGGAGGGGTCCCTTCTCTGTTGGCAACCTGTGTCCCACAGACAGCCCCAGCTGGGAAATAATGTGCCTCCCAGGACCCCACTCCCCATGGGATCTATGACCACACCCCAACCCCCTCTTGCCGAGGCCTTCCAGACTGGCCCCGGCGACCCCGTCTCACTTATCTGAGGTCCAGGGTTCCAACACTGGTCCTGGATCTAAGGCCTCTGAAATACCAGCAGTGGCCACTGCTCCCCATCCTGTGATTGGCCGGCAGCTCTTGGAGGCGGGATCCCTGCCTTTAAAGGGACAGGGAACATGGCATGGGACATTTAATCTTCAAAACACTGGAAAATTTCTCTGGAGGTGGGGGGGAGTGGGGAGACAAAAAGGCTGAGGCAGGGCTCCCCCTGCCATTTTGGCCTGGCACCAGGAGCCCCCCCCCCCCTCCTCCACAAAATCCAGCCCACCATTATTGTGAACACGGTAGAAACAAAATATATAATTCTTGTAAAATTTTCAAAACAGATACATAATTGTATCCTCAGGTATGGGTTCTCCCCGCTCATGGCAAAAAAAGGGTTATTTCACCCTTTCCTTCTATTGTGTCTTTTACTTGCTACTGGAAAATTAGTTCATCCTTGGATGGATCTAATGGCCCAGTTTTTGCTGAAAAAGGGTGTCTGAACAATGTACACCATTATTAATGTGTAAATCATCCAGCAATTCGTGGTAAGGAAGAGACATCCTGTGAATTGCGAATCACAGCAAGTTGCTGGCTGATTTTTACTGCCCTGCCATCAGCTTTATGAAAACAGCATTGGGGGCTTAACCTCCACGATTTTTATGAAGATGCTGTATTTATATATTAATTGCCCATTAAAGTCACCACAGAAAGTTACTTGCATTTCTAAGTGTGGAGTCTCATTTCTTCAGGTTGTGAATTGTTATAGGAGATATTAAAAATGGCATTTAAAATTTAATTATTTTCCTTACTTTTCTGTCTTTTTTATATCCGTCTCTCAATCCAATATTTCCTTTCCTCTCCTTATTTCTCTTTCTGTACCCGATTTGACATCGAATTCACCCACTTTAATTGCACCTCCTTCTCAGCCCTTCCTCTATTTATTTTTCAATCCTTAAATTACATTGGTTAAGACAATATACTGTTTGTCCCATTATTCGGATCCCAGATGTCCGGTTTCCCTCATTATGCCATTATGAGCTTGCACTGACAGCAACTTTATGAGAAAACATTTACAAGCAAATCTAACTAACAGGGCATGCCACAAAATGTCCTGCTCCAGCAAAATCTAATTGATTACCTTCTTGCCAATATGCATCTGTCACCAACATGCTATTTTGGGTTATCTGTAGTTTCTAACAGTATATTCCACCCTTAGTAGTAATATTTTCATACACCATCTTATGAATGATCCATTAGTTTATGCATCTTCTTTTTTGTACTTTGCCTTTTCCTTGTGCAGTGATAGGCATTTGACTAAGCATGGTAACAAAGATATCAACCTACATGTTCATACCTGGTTTTCATCAACTAATTCCGCTGGCTTTAAACATAAACTCATATAACAATTGCATTATGCAATTAGATATTTTGTCAGAGATCACCTCAATAGTTTGCACAACAGTATTGGATTCGAAATGCCATGTACTTCTGAAGGACTGCCAGTCCAATGATAAATGTCCTGGATTGGTATGGTGGCTATGCGTTTATCGCAGGCTTCCGCAATTGTACATGAATAGGTTTTGAGCGTTCTCTTCATCAATATGCTTAAATAATAATGATGCTGTTATCAGTGATGTGAGTGACCAGCTTGTGAAGGTCCAACCATTTGTTTCACTAAGACCACATTATTGATTATTTTACCCCTTGGATTATTTGTTTCATGTCTTGAATAAGAAGATAAAAAGTTAAAATGTCTTAATGATTGTGTCAAGGATGGTCGTGAGAGGAAATTACAGCTGTTAGAGATGGATGACTGTTAGATGATATAAGAGAAGCATATTAGTCGATGTGATATAAGAGAGATATATGAGCCTCATCTAGTTTTCACAGTGTATGGGTAAAGAAACAAAAAAAAACTTAGAATGACTAGGGAGAAAATAATGAATACCAATATTAACTGTTGATTACAACATGCTCTGGTAGCTCCTTTTACCCAGAAGAGTCAGCTTAGCACACAGGCTGAATGCAGAACTGGGATGCTTTCACTGCTCCTCTGTTGCATGAATCATCAGTGATGTGCCAAGAATTTTAGAAGATGTGAAAAACTCATATGAATTTGTAATTCTTCATAATATGCATAACAAAATAATTCATCATAATTTCCCACAGAAATCTTTAGTGTTCAGTGCTATGAAAGTAGGTCCATTTCCATTTCAGATCAACTAATGGCATTCAGTGGTTCAAATCAAATTATATGTACCAATATATTACCATTAATATATTACCATGCTATGGTCTCATGCAGCTTTTACTACAATGATACAGGACAATATTACTGACTATTATAAACAGATAGGAAAGCCTCCACACACTCTGAGCTGAATTTTGTGGCCAGCGAAGAAAATGGCAGCCCGCACACATGTGCCATGTCCCGCCATTTAAATATGCAGGGAGGCTGCCCTGCCAATCAGGTGGTGGGGACGACCTCAGAAAAGCTGTGAACGGTGTCAGCTGTCTCTGCAGAGGCGCTGGTGCCATTTTTAAAGGGCTGCCAACCCTGCTCAGAAAATGCTGAGTTGAACCCCATACTCCGCCTCCCCCACTACACGGAAAATAAATGTTGGCCCTGTTCCCCGCCCGCCCCCCAATACACTGAAATTGAAGAGTTAACACCTTCCCCGCCTCCACCACACTACAAATACAGATTTGACCTTGTCCCTACCCCCACTACACTGAAAATGGTCTGATCCCCCGCTTCCCCAACTCAGTGGTGCCAGCTTTACCTGGATGGGAAAGTGAAGGTGCGTGAGTGCCGCCCGTTGCATGGAAGATCTGGATCCGATGCCAAGATTACAGGGAATTGTATTTAAATGTATGCATAAAATTTATTTCAATATTTAAAGTCAGGTCCCATCGTTAAGCGGCGGAGGGGCCGCCATGGAGCCTCGTCACTGCCAGGAAGATCAGGCCCGGCAATCCTGGTTGACAAGTTGCTGCCACTCTGATCTCCCTGCACACCCCACTCCTGCCACGGAGCCCAAGGTCGGGAACTGAACAAAATTCATTATTTTCACCAAAATATAAAGACAACAAGGTAAAGCACAACTCATTAAATGGGGATTCCACACCTTGGGCTGGATTTGAAAGCCCCTCCGCTGTCGGGAACGTTAGTGGGAGGGCAATGAAGATCAGTGCAGCGGAGGCCCGCCACCGCCACCGACGGCGACAGGCCCCATGCCGATCTTGGCTGCGGCAGTGAGGCCTCGTGGCGGCTGCCCCACCGCGCCGTGACGGGACCCCCATTTAAATATGTAAACTAATTTACATACCTGATTCAATGAAGGTCCCGTCGCATCATTAATCGCTGCATCGATCTTCATTCAGGCGGCTGACAATACCCTGCCTTTGAATCCCCGTTGGGGGAAATGTGGTGCGACACCTGTGGGGAGGGGGGAGGAGGATAGTTTCTACGAACATACGAATTCGGAGCAGGAGTAGGCCACTCAATCCTTCGAGCCTGCTCCACCATTCAATAAGTTCATGGCTCAACTGATTACTCCACATTTCCACCTACCCCCGATAACCTTCCACCCTCTTGCTTATCAAGAATCTATCTACCTCTGCCTTAAAAATATTCAATGATTCTGCTTCCACCGCCTTTTGAGGAAGGGAATTCCAAAGACTCATGACTCTCTGAGAGAAAAAAGTTCTCCCCATCTCTGTCTTAAATGGGCGACCCCTTTTTTAAACAATGACCCCTAATTCTAGAATATATTGAATGATTTGGCCTCAACTGCTTTCTGTGGTAGAGAATTCCACAGGCTCACCACTCTCTGGGTGAAGAAATCTCTCCTCATCTCAGTCCTAAATGGCTTACCCTTTACCCTTAGACTGTGACCCCTGGTCCTGGACTCCCCCGCCATCGGGAACATCCTTCCTGCATCTAGTCTGTCCAGTCCTGTTAGAATTTTGTAGGTTTCTATGAGATCCCCTCTCATTCTTCTAAACTCTAGCGAAAACAAGCCTAATTGACCCAATCTCTCTTCATATGTCAGTCCTGCCATCCCAAGAATCAGTCTGGTGAACCTTTGCTGCACTCCCTCTATAGCAACAGCATCTTTCCTTAGATAAGGAGACCAAAACTGCACACAATACTCCAGATGTGGTCTCACCAAGGCCTTGTATAATTGCAGCATGACATCCTTGCTCCTGTACTCGAATCCTCTTGCTATGAAGGCCAACATACCATTTGCCTTCTTAACTGCCTGCTGCACCTGCATGCTTACTTTCAGCGACTGGTGCACAAGGACATCCAGGTCTCACTGCACCTCCCCTTTCCCAATCTATCGCCGTTCAGATAATAATCTGCCTTTCTGTTTTTGCCACCAAAGTGGATAATCTCACATTTATCCACATTATACTGCATCTGCCATGTATTTGCCCATTCACTCAACCTGCCCAAATCACACTGGAGCTTCTCTGCATCCTCCTCACAGCTCACACTCCCACCCAGCTTTGTGTCAATTGCAAACTTGGATATATTACATTTCGTTCCCTCATCTATACTATTAATATATATTGTGAATAGCTGGGGTTCTAGCACTGATCCCTGCAGTACCCCACTAGTCACTGCCTGCCAAAGTGGACAATTTCACACTTTCCTACATTATACTCCATTTTCCAGGTCTTTGCCCACTCACTTAACCTATCTATATCCCTTTGTAGCCCCTTTACATCCTCGTCACAAATTACTTTCCTACCTACCTTTGTGTCATCAGCAAATTTAGTAACCATACCTTCGGTCCCTTCATCCCAGGTGGAAAAGGGCAGGAATGTTTTGAAATGCCAATGTTGGGGGTTGGGAAAATGAATTTAATGAAAAGGTTGGGTTTTTTTTGGTCATTGAACTGACCTGGCCCTTTAATTTTAAAATCTCCAGTAAGGGCTGTAAGCTCTTTAAAAATGGTGGCGGCACCTGTGCATTGGCACCAGACGCCGTTGCCTACGACAGCTTGCCTGCCCCCTCCATGCGATCACGGGGGGCGGGCGCCATGGCCTTGCACTTCGGCGGCAGACTCTTAGAATTCAGCTCCTTTTAATTTACATTTTGATACTTATAAACAAATCTGTTAGTGAGATTTTGTGAGCCATTGAGTGTTTTCTTTGGAGAATGTCATCTGTGAGAATCGGACTTTGGCATTCCATTACTTTTTCCTGAAATAATTCTGTAAATTAAATAAACTCTGGTTAATATTCCACAGCAATATTATGAGTATATAATCTTAAATTTTGCTTTGCAATCTGATACAGTATAAAGAGTGGTGGAAGCAGCTGAGCCCTGAGCCTGCTTGGCTCCAGAATGAGCACCCCAGAGGATTTCTATTATTGGCCACAGAGTCCTGCAGGGAGGGCCCAGCTGCAGCTTCCTTTGGGATGACCACACACACTCCATGGTTAACTGCAATGTTGATCCCATGCACCAGAACCCCACACAAGTTGGTGGCAGATTCTTCCACAATCCAAGACGTGGTGATAGTGGCCTAATTTCCAAATCGTGTTGAAGGCTGTGCAGAGAGAGGTCCTATGAGGATGAAGAATGGCCCTATGTGGAAGAGAGAACCACGCAGCAATAACTAGAGCAATTTTTTCTGGCGGCCTCTCTTGAAGCACATGCTTCAAACAGGCACTGAACAGCTGGACTGTGAAATTCGAAGCCCTTATGAGCCCTGTACATAGTAGTTAATGCATGGGGCAAGACAAAGGCCTCTGACCTCCATGCTTGATAATATGGGCTCTTTCTAAAGCGTCATTGGCTCTACCGACCAGAAGAAATTATCCTTACTGATTTCACAAACCATTGGTTCCACTCTATGCAATTAAGTCACACGCATTGTCCGCTAATAATACGCAAGTCTATTAAGATTCTCAAATGGAGCCAACAGGACCACCAAAATAGATCACCTGCTCCTTTCACTGCTGTCTGGGGGACCTTTCAGTGTGCTTATGGGTATCAGCTTTGGCTTGGTGGTAATACTCCCACCTCTGACTCAGAAAGTTGTGGGTTCAAGTCCCACTGCAGCAATTTAGGCATATAATTTAGGTTGAAACTTCATTGCAGTACTGAGGGAGTGCTGCACTATTGGAGGCTCCACCTTTCGGGATGAGACATGAAACCAAGACCCCATCTACCCTATCAGTTGGGTGTAAAAGATGCAATGGTGCAATTCTAAGTAAAGCAGGGGAGTCCTCCCTAGTGTATTGGCAAGTATTGATCCCTTAAACAGCATAATTAAAAACAGATTATCCGGTCATTATCTCATTCTAAAACAAAAAGTGCTGGAAATACGCAGCAGGTCTGGCAGCATCTGTGAAGAGAGAAGCAAAGTTAACGTTTCAGGTCTGTCACCTTTGATTATCATTTTTGGGACCTTGCTGTGTTCAAATTGGCTGCCACGTTTCTTACATTATAACAGTGACTACACTTCAAAAGTACTTCATTGGCTATAAATCAATTTGAGACATCCTGAGGTTGTTAACGATAAAAATGCCAGTTTTTTGTTTTATTTATTAATATCAGAGCAAAGTTAATTGGCAAATTGCTGTTTCAAGAAAGTCATTAAAATAAATCTTTATCAATAAATGTTTTAATCATTCAAGATTATACAGAAATCACATTACAATTATGCAGGTTATGGAGGATAAATGAAGTAGAGAAGTGAAGCAATACTATTTGACATTTATGTCAGCAATACATTCACAAGGGCAGGACCTCCAGTCGCTCTGAGAGTGCATTTTGATTTTTCATGGTATATCCTGTACTATGGATATCATCCTTTACAGCAAAATATATTTGTCAAATATATGCCCATTACTCCTTAACCTTTCGCATTCTTAAGTCTTAGAAGACATTTCAGTATTCAGTCCTATCCACATGTTAAGATATTCTGGCATTATTTCCCATAAGGAGATAAATATTAGTGATGATTTACTTTTAATATACAAAACTCAAGGCAGAATTTTGAGATGACAAGTCTGGCCCCTTAAGGAATAATAGCCATTAAACATTTCCATATTTTTTTAGCTCATCTATGTTTATTGTTATGCTAGGCCCCCACCTGCCAAGAATGAGGCACATTAATTTTGTCGTGAACATTGATTTTAAACTGTTACTGGATTGAAGAAAGGACTTGTTAAACAGATCAGCCATGACTGGAAAATACATTTGCATAATGACAGATGGTGATTGGAAGAACAAAGGAACAGTTCCTGACACATTCAACCCACAATGGACTTTCACAACCAGGTATTGTGTGTAAGAGGAGCATTCCAGAGACTGCTAAGGTGATACAATCCAAAACGTGGTCAGACCAGTTAGACACATGACTAACCTATTTGGCAACCTGGGGTTTTCTGAACTGTACAAACATTTTGAACTGAGAAAGACGTTTTGCTCCTGGACTGAGAAGATCTCTCCTGTCTGCTCCCATCTCCTTCTCACAAGCCTCTGAATCCACTGAAGACAGATGAACCCCAAGAGAGAAAAGTCTCCTACAGTGAACAAGGTTTAAGAAGAATACTGGGCGCAACGAAAAGCAAGATCTACCTACAATCAAGGACTCTACAGTGAGTTCGAAGAACCACAACAAAAACTCTTCAGAGATTGCCTCAAACTTTTCAACTTTATTTTTTTCCTTCTGCTCTTTACTGTCTCTATTTGCCTGTGTACATCGCGTATGCATGCTGGTATAGGTGCATCGTGTATCCATAGGCATCAACTGAATTAGAGTTTAAGTTTAAGTTAAATAAATTTCAATTTTCTTCTTTGAACCTAAGAAAACATGTTTGTGCTAGATTCCTTGCCTTACAATTGAAAAGCATTGAACAAGGATTCACCAAGCAGAGCTAAAAACACAGTGTGTTTAAAAATAAAACCATGTTATGGTAAGACCAGGTGAAGGCTGAGAGGAACCCCTAGACACCTTTCTCACCTGGTCGTAACGTTATAAAAATCATATTTTGACAGCATGTCTATCTATGTCTTTTATTCTCCAACCATTTTGAGTGATCAAGGTTATACATTGGACCTTAGTCAAGTTAGTGATACTGTACAGTCAAAGTAAAGGAATCAGCAATGTCGTGCTAGGCCAATGGTTTTGTTGAATGATAATTTTCTTTAATCCACTGACTGGAGATCTGAATTTATATGTTGTCATGTTGGGCCCCCATCTGCCAAGAACGAGGCATATTAATTTCGCCACATGGATATTACATTTCCAATTGTTACTGGGAGGAAGAGAAGGCCTGTTACAAGTGCTGCCATATACTTACTTGGCTGGACGATATTTACACACATATAGGGACAAGAGAGGTTACTCCCCTTATCCATTGAAGCCACAATGGACTTTGTGCACCAGACATTGAAGGCAGGGAAGTGAATTCCAGGCCCTGCTAAGATGATACAATCCACAGAGCCAAGATGAGGTCAGACCAGCTAGTCACATTACTAACCTGCTTGACAACCTGTGTTTTTTCTGAACAAAGTGATTCTTGACAACGCAGCCAGCGGAGACGTCATCCGACTGCGCCAACCTGCGCACATGTGCACACAGGCTCTTGCTCTCTGCGTGTGCGCTGCGTTTCGCATTGCCAGGACCAGTTGGCGCATGCACGGATGATGTCATCACCAAAATTGCCAGGACTCGTATACGCATGCCCAGACAACGTCATCGCATAACGCGGGAGAGAGAGGGGTGTGGGGGAGAAGCGGGTTGTTGGGGAGAGAGTGGGGGAGCAGCAGGGAGAGAGTGGGGTATGGTGAAGAATCCCACCGCCACCCGATCTCTCCAGCCATTCCCCCACCCGCCCGTCCGCCTGCTCTCTCCGGCCATTCCGCCCGTCCACCCGCCAGCTCTCTCTGGCCATGCCCCACCAACCCCCTACCCGCTCTCTCTGGCCATTCCCCCCACCCACCCGCCTGCTCTCTCCGGCTATTCCTCCTCTCCGCACGCCCGCTCTCTCCGGCCATTGCGCCTGCCCACCCGCCAGCTCTCTCTGGCCATGCCCCAACCCCACCCCACCCCAATCCGCTCTCTCCGGCCATTCCCCAGACAGCCG
The DNA here is from genome assembly GCF_036365525.1 of Heterodontus francisci. Classification (NCBI taxonomy): domain Eukaryota; kingdom Metazoa; phylum Chordata; class Chondrichthyes; order Heterodontiformes; family Heterodontidae; genus Heterodontus; species Heterodontus francisci. The sequence goes on from NC_090397.1 coordinate 36,954,175, forward strand.
ATCTCTCCGGCCATTCCCCAGACAGCCGATCTCTCCGGCCATTCCCCAGACAGCCGATCTCTCCAGCCATTTCCCAGCCCGCCCAACCTCTCCTGCCATTCCCCAGCCAGATGATCTCTCTGGCCATTGTGTGCTGCCATGTGTTTGCTTTGCCTTTGTGTGATTATTTGAGCAGCGCCATCTTTAGTCCTGGCAGCTGCCTGAACTTCGCTGACTGTGACGTTTTAGTTTAACAGCCTGCATTTGTGCATGTGCAAGTGAAGCGCCACCTAGTGGCTGCATTGTCAGCAAACACAGCCTTTTCTGAATTGCACAAACAGTTTAAACTGAGAGTGTCTGTTTGCTCTTGGACTGAAAAGAACTCTCTTGGCTGGCTCGCCACATCCTCTCCTGTCTGTTTAGTTTAGTTTAGAGATACAGCACTGAAACAGGCCCTTCGGCCCACCGAGTCTGTGCCGACCATCAACCACCCATTTATACTAATCCTACACTAATTCCATATGCCTACCACATCCCCACCTGTCCCTCTATTTCCCTACCACCTACCTATACTAGGGGCAATTGCTAATGGCCAATTTACCTATCAACCTGCAAGTCTTTGGCATGTGGGAGGAAACCGGAGCACCCGGAGGAAACCCACACAGACACAGGGAGAACTTGCAAACTCCACACAGGCAATACCCAGAATTGAACCCGGGTCGCTGGAGCTGTGAGGCTGCGGTGCTCACCACTGCGCCACTGTGTCTGCTCCCATCTCTTTCTCACAGAACTTCAAATCCACTGAAGACACATGAACCCCAAGAGAGAAAAGTCTCCTACAGCGAATAAGGTTCAAGAAGAATATTGGACCCCAACGAAAAGCAAGATTTACCTACAATCAACGACTCTACAGTGAGGTCAAAGATCCGTAACAAAAACCCTCTTCAGAGATTGCATCAAACTTTTCTACTTTATTTCTTCTGCTCTGTTCTGTCCCTATCTGCATTTGTGTATTGCGTATGCATGCTAGCATGGGAGCGTTGTGTATCCGTAGGCGTTAACCGAATTAAAGTTAAGTTTAAGTTTAATAAATCTTCACCTTTCTTCTTTAAGCCTAAGAAAACCTGTTTGTGCTGGTTTCTTTGTCTTATAGTTGGAAAGGGGTGCACAAGGATTCACCATGTGAGGCTAAAAACATGGTGTATTTAAATTAAACCCTGTTACGGTAAGACCTGATGAAGGCTGAGAGGGAACCCTAGACCCCTTTCTCACCTGGTCTTAACAGAAATCTGCATACGAGTGTCCGGAACTGACCCACAGACAAACAAGAGACATTGGAAGTGGGAAGCCAAATTGTTCCCAATCAAAAAAAAAGCTAGATTTCAATAAAAGTTTTCTTGTGGTTCTGTGTGCTTGAATACTAACATGTCTGAAATTGCTCCCCAAGCTTGATTGAAGTAACTTGGGATAAGTTAAAAGCACTTTCTATGGAGGAGTTGAGGAAAATGTCTGAGCAGTGTGGGATCACTGTATGTAGCAAGGCTAGGAAGTCTGAACTCCTAAGGCTAGTGGCCAACCATTTTTCCCTTGAATCTGAAGAAGCAGAAATAAGGCTAGAAGTAGATCCAGACAGGGTATTGCTAGCAAAGATACAATTGGAACTGAGGAAACTTGAATTAGAGGAGAGGGAGAAAGAAAGAGCCTTCCAGAAAGAACATGAAGAAAATAAAAGGCCGGCGAGGGAGAGAGAAAGAATATTCTGGAAGGAATGTGAAGAAAGAGAGCTGAAGCGGCTTGAGCGGCCATCAGAGTAATGCCAGTGAAAGCATGGCCAATGTGGAGGAGAATAATTCAGGGCTGGGTACAAAATTGTTAAAACTAGATCAATTAATTCCAAAATTCATTAAGGAGGATGTAGAAGGATTTTTTTGTGTCATTTGAAAAACTGGCAAGACAGCTAAAACGGCCAGCTGAGACCTGGCCTCTTTTCCTGTAAAGCAAGCTAACTGGAAAAGCTCATGAGGTCTATTCCCTGTTGCCAGATGAGAGCTCATCAAATTATGAACTGACAAAAAATGCTATCCTCAGGGTATATGAATTAGTACCTGAAGCCTATCACCAAAAGTTCAAAACCCTCAAGAAGCAAGCTAATAAAACTTATCTGGAGTTTGAAAGAAGTAGGCAGCTGGCTTTTGACCAGTGGCTGAGGGCTGTTAAAGTACAGCTCAGCTATGAGAATCTCAGAGAAGTAATTCTGTTAGAGGAATTTAAAAACTCTCTCCCAGTCTCCATAAAGACCCATGTAGAGGAGCAGCGGGTTCAGAGACCCCGGCTAGCAACCGTTCTAGCTGATAAGTTTGCTTTAATCTATTAGTCAGTTTCCCAGGGCAGAACCTTTCCTAGTCACCCCCACAAATCCAAAAAGGACAATGGGTGGGAAGGTAATAGGAGCCCAAGCAGTCCTGGGAGAGAAAGAAAAACAGGAGACACAGGGGGCCTTTGTTTAGCCAAACAGAAAGGTGCTAGGAGCAGGAATGAGACCCAGAGACCTGTATGCTTCCATTGTAATAAAGCAGGACATTTAAGAGCTGAGTGCTGGAAACTAAAGGGGAAACCGGTAGAGTTAATCAGGGCACAGTAGCTCAGTGAAGAAGTTAACCTGATGAAAAGCACAGCAGAACAAGCTGTGGCTTTAACTGCCGTAAGAGTGTGACCGAGGGAGCTTACTATGGCAAGTGCAGGAAAAGCTAATAGGATTCTTGAAGGCTATCAGGGTTTTGTGTCTGTAGGGAAAGTAACCCCATACCCCTCGAGTGGGGCAAGCAAGCCCATAGTAATTCTCAGGGACACAGGGGCCATTAGATCCCTTTTACTTGGGAAAAGGCCTGACCTTTGTCCCAGAGAGTCCATTGAACACCAGAATGGTGGTGAATGGTATTGAAGGGCAGTATATGCCTGTACCTGTACACCAGGTGCACCTGGTATGTAACCTAGTTTTGGAACCAATGACCATAGGGATAGTCCCTGGTTTGCCTGTGGACAGGGTTGACCTACTCCTAGGTAATGATCTGGCTGGGGTGAAGGTGGTAGCCACCCCCCCGCCAGTCGTGAAAGAAAGACTGCAGGACATCAGAGAGACAGGGCCATGGCAGGAGATGGACCCCTGCAGTTTCCCTGAATCAGGATCAGGGAAGTGTAGTGGATCAGGCCATGATCAAACCAACTCCCCCAGAGGAGACTGAATTGTCACTGCAGGCAGATGACCAAGTCAGTCTGTCTGAGACTTTCTTTGGAAAGTTAGGAGATCCAGGGAATGAATTAAATGGATTTTCCCTCGGTGAGGCTCAGCAAGCCGACCCAGTATTGCAAGAGTTAGCACAGGCTGCCCAGTCTGCCCTAGACCCCTTTCTCACCTGGTCGTAAGAATGTTTTTAAAAGACATTTAAAAAAGAAAAGCTACAAGGATGACTTTGCTGGAAGTTTAATGTGGCTACCTAATTTGCAACACTGTATCCTACATTCCAAATGAATACGAGGAGGGAGACAAAATGTCTGCATTTCTCAGCAAGAACCAAGACCCAGGAAGTTTATAGCCAGAAGAAATACTGCTACCTGCTATGCTTGAATGGCTGTCATGTGACAAGTCCCTCCCCATCTGTGGTTTTAAGCTTGTATCTTTGTGCAGCAGAGAGAAGAGAAGCATCTGAACTCTGACATATGCAGACCCAAGTGGGGGTCCCTCTCTCTCTCCCTTCCAACTTGAAAGTTTTCAAATCCTGCTTGTTGACTGACCACCTTTGCATACTCTGGCTACAATCTGAAACCCTGTTGGAGGAAATCGTCTACATTGCTGTGTCCAAGAGACCCACCAAACCAGTCATCTACCTCTTCAAACTAAAAGCCTCAGGACCACTGAATTCAGCTAGAAGCCAGTTGAATCACCAAACTCCACACTTTTTTTATGTACTCTAACTCAACCAATCTATCTTTCCCCACTCCGTAACCTATTTAGAGTCATAGAGCGATACAGCACTGAAACAGGCCCTCCAGCCCACCAAGTCTGTGCCGACCAACAACCACCCATTTATACTAATCCTACATTAATCCCATATTCCCTACCACATCCCCACCATTCTCCTACCACCTACCTACACTAGGAGAAATTTACAATAGCCAATTTACCTATCAATCTGCTAGTCTTTGGCTGTGAGAGGAAACTGGAGCACCCGGCAGAAACCCACACGGTCACAGGGAGAACTTGTAAACTCCACACAGGCTGTACCCAGAACCGAACCCGGGTCACTGGAGTTGTGAGGCTGCGGTGCTAACCACTGCACCACTATGCCACCCACATTTGTGTGTATGTAAACCTCTTGTGTGTGTGTGTGTGAGTGAAAGTTGGTGCGTTCTTTATTATTTTTATCAGTTTAGTTTAGGGACAATAAAGTTCACCTCTTTTTTGTTAACTCAAGAAAACCTGTCTGGTTGGTTCTTTTATGATTATAGCAAGTAAGTAATCAAACACCTACTGAATTGGCCAGTACATCCACTTTAACAAAAGAATTAAACCTGTTATGGTCAAACAAGGAGAGGGAAAAGAGGGAAAGTAGTTACAGAGCTAAAGTAAATTGTTATTTATCAATACAGTTATAAGTCACATTGTACTTCAGATATAAAGTTTGAGTAAACTGCTTTCATCAGCATTGGGGTTGTATGTTAGCACATGTTGAAATGAATGCACTTACCTAGCAGTGTGATTCTAATGATTGGATCAGTGAGCTATGTAGGTAAAGTCATTGTGAAGTCATAATGGGCCCACACACTCAAAACTTTGCTTCCCTCAATACTCTAAGCACCAGTACACATCTGCAGGCAATTGTATGAACACTAACGCTTCATATTTCAGAAGAAGCCAATATAAACTGCTTCGACTAGGTGAAAAGGGGTCTAGGAGTTCCCCCTCAGCCTTTGCCTGATTTAACTGTAACAGGGTTTAATTTTAGAAACACTGTGTTTTTAGCTCCCCCTTCAGTGAATCCATGTTCACTGCTCCAATTGTAAGGCAAAGAAATAAGGCAGGTTTCCTTAGATTTAAACAAGAAAGGTAGAAGTTTATTAATCTTAAACTCTAATCCGGTTAACGACTATGAATATGTGACGCAACCATGCTAGCATATGCGATAAACACACAAGCAGATAGAGACAGAAAAAGTAGAAAGAATAAAGGGGAAAAGTTTGAGGCAATATCTGTTAATTATTTACTGTCCTTTGAGTTCAATGTGGAGTCTTTGATTGCTGGTAAGTCCTGCTATTTGTTGGGGCCCAGTTCATGCTTCAACTTGTTTCAATGTCAGAGTTTTTTCTCTCTTGAGGTGTATGTGTCTTCTGTGGGTCCGGTGGCTTATGAGAAGGCGAGAGAGAGACAGCCAGGAGAGAGGTATGCTTGTTCCAGTTTCAGTTGCAAAACCGCTTTCTGAATTATTTTCGTGTGGCACAAATAAAAATCCAAGTTGGCCAGCAGGTCAGTCATGTGACTAACTGGCTTAACCACTTCTGCATTTGTGGATTGTCTTATCTTTGCAGGCCCTGCAATGCACTTCCTTACACCTTCAATATCTGGTAATCAAAATCCATTTGGGTTAATTGGATCAGGGAATAGTGCTTTGTCTCTACATGCAGCGTCTCTTAGTATGCAAATGTCCTTCCAGCCCAGTGTCTGGTGATCCCTTTAACAAGTTATTTCTTCACTCCAGCAACAGTTTAAAATTGATGTTCATATGACAAAATTAATATGCCTTGTTCTTGGCAGGTGGGGGTCTGCATGACAAAACTAATTATTCAATGCACCTTAATTGTCAAGATTAAAGGGACGAATTTCTGAATTTGTGTGGACTCATACCCTTGTAGTGCAAATGTAGTGAAACATGCCCCACGATTACTCAATATTCATTTAATTGTCCTTTAGGTGTTGCAAATTAGATACAACTAAACATACAAAGAAAAGATTTCCATTAATCTTTATTATACTGGTGTAATCAGAAACACAACCTTCTCTGTAGTTGCAGAACTATGTTAATTATAGTCCAGCCGGCAATGGGTTCAAAGTCTAATTGAACACTGGCAGTGTTGATGTAATCAATGTTTCAGATAGCAATATTGTAGGACAATTCTACAATAATTGGATTGATTTTTGTGCCCTTCCTCATTCCCACCGCCCCCAACTCTCAGCAAACAGCAAAGAGCACTCAGGAACTTGCTTGACTGGCTTCACAGTTCTTAATTTTTACCCTCTGTTAATTTACAAATGTCCACCCCTAATCACTGTTGTTAACTTAGTGTACAGCTTCCTTGGCTCCAAAATTGAGCTTAATATATTTCTAACTGTATATATTTTGCTGGTTCTGCACATGTCAGTGCAATATACATATGTAAGTAATAATAATGAAGGATAAAGGTTATGGTATTAATACAGACAACAAAATCCACTATTTGTAAATAATCACTTTACAACTTTGAGATTATCATTATTTTGCAATAGACTAGAATATTGGTCCCATATTCTTGAATTCTTTCAACTTTGAATATTGCAGAAGGAATTAACGGTCATCCAGTGGGCGAGTTCATTATTTTCTACATGAACAGAATATTCAGTTAACTATATACGAGTTTGATACCCTGGTGTGCAAATATTGATGGTGCACGTGTTTATCTAGCACTGTCCAGGTGTCCCTATCTGAATTTCTATTCATAGGTAGAACTTAACAGAGTACCAGCTGAGACCAGAATTGTCTGTTGCAGTGGATAATTTAACAGTCTGAAAATGATATTCAATCCATGTGACACTTATGTTCATTGCAAATTACAAATAATGTATTGCATAGAAATTGTTAATACGTCTGTCTGCAACAACAGGATAAATTCTTATCGCAGTGATGTTCACAGCTTTCCAACTCAGCAGCAACAAAAGTGTCCAGGTTTATATTCTGCCTAACAAATCAATGATTGAGTGTCCCTAAAGTCCTGCACAAGATCCACTGCAAGAATATCAGTCGAGTTACACAGATAATTTGCTTGTCATACAAGGTGAGCTGTTCTATTCTCACGTGGCATTCTGCAATGTCAGAAATTGACATTGAATATAGTACATGGATCTATACATATCAGGGTTATATCTTCCAGCAGTTAGGTCCAACTGAATTGATTAATTTTTAAAATACTTCAATAGCTTCACTACTAAAGCAAGGGTGTTTGGTTGGTTTTCAGTACTGAATTAAGGTCATTGGTCATTCTTAATATAGTCAATTACATATGACTGAATCTATTTCTGTGAGCTTGATAGAAAGTGAAAATCCCAAACCGCTCTTCGCTCCTGTTAACTAGATTTAGCAGTAAAGTACTGCTAAATAAATTTATTTTAGTTATGACTTGTACTAGGTTTACAGCCCAAATTATGCACAGTTTTCTCTACAATATATCATGAGATGTGTTTAAAATGTCCGGTAAGTTAAAAGTAATCAAAAATACAAAACAATTTAAAGAGCAGGAAAAATGTAGGAGGAAGTTTTCAAAGGAAATATTAGCCAAAGGCAAATTTTGATTGATGTTTTTCAATAAATATTATCAATTATCAGCCCTACATGCCGGTCTTCCTCCCTATTAGGGTAGGCCATTGACAGGTCGTTTCTTTGGAAACATTGGGGACTGTGATTTATAATCAGCTTCAAGTCACTTCAAGGCTATATAAACATGGGAATTATGCTAGCAACCCTCAGGGCAATACAAAATTGTGCCTTCCTCCACCTGCTGTTTCCAATGGAGCTGCTCTGAGATGCCCCTATCTGTGACATCATTGTAAGACCATAGCAGGGAGCAAGATCCAACTCAAGGGCCTCCATGTTGGTAAAATAATTCATAATGATGGGAAGACAGCAATCACGATATTTTCTGCTTCAAATGGGGACCTTTTTTCTCTTAGACTTTCCATCCCCTTAGAGTTTTTTTTAAATCTTGCATTTCAGTGACAAATATGCAATAAAATCTGTATGTATGCTGTCAGGTCAATTATCAATAATTAGAACAAGTTAAAGGAGAAATTCCCCACACTACCAAAAACTGTTATGCTGAACAAATGTGTGTAGCATATTTATCTTGAACTCATTTCCTCATTTGTATGCATTCTATCATTAGTGCATATTTATCGGCAAAAAAAATTCTGAATCTTAAAGTAGTGCAAGGTGATGCTATTGAAACAGTTATTGTATGAAAGAAATTGCTGTTAAATGAGATCTACTCTTAATGTGAGTATTTCTATCTGAACAAGAAAATTTAAACAATACTGATTTTCAATTACTAAAATATGTTTATTGACAATATCAGTATTGCAGAGTATTCCAACATACATTAGACATACTCAGGAATATCAAAAGTGAACTTGATCTGATTCACTGATCTAGAGGGAAATAGTAGACAGTTAACTTAATAATTATCAGCAAGTGAGAAATTAAGCTCAGATAATCTTGTATTGAAATAAAAATCTTAAAACTATAAGTAAAATGTGCAAAAGCATATTAAATGGTTGAATACTTCCATCTTGAGGACATGAAAGGCACTAAATAAGTTCAAGGTTTTTCTTTCTTCAATAAAACTACATAGACCCCTAGCAACTGAGAATTATTGACATTAAAACCTGAATAAGAAAATGTCTATACAGTGTAAATCTATCTCCTTCAGGACTGACTAAAGAATAAATAAATGGAGCAAGCCTTAACAAATTATCTCAGGCAAAAGTCAAAGATATCAGATCAAAGGGAGAATGTATTTTAGATCTATCAGGCATTTCCATTATCAAGTGGATAAATTGTTCTTCAACAGTGATAACCTCAATAAAGCAGCATCTGTTTTGACTCTTGTACCTTCACAATTGTTTGTCTCAGTTGTCAGTGATTGCTGTATTCATTCTGACCAATTTAAGCCAATATTTTTAAAATGTCACATTGTTACTCAGTTTCCAATTAATCTTCAGATTGATATTATATAGACGCAGTCAAATGAAATGTTGTACGGCATGAAGATAGTTGTCCATGAGTTTTCAACCTGACTGTCAATAGTAGAATGAAATTAGACTGTGCAGAATTAGCATGCTAGCAGTCAATGCATTGGTGTAAACCTCTTCTGCTCATTATTTTCAAGGAGGATTTAACTCAAATAAAATAACCAGATTTGCACCTCTATTAAAATAGCACCATATAAATAATGAAATTTATGGTCTGTATTTCTGGACCACCATAACTTGATTTTTTTTAAAGATACAGATACATAGTAATACAGTTTGACTTAACTGGTGCTTTAAATACCTTTATTTAGCTGATGACATTTAAAGAGGGACATTATTATTAATAAGTACTATAAAAGCTACAGGTGTAGATCATCATGTATCATAATGCATAAATCCATGCATTCCTAGGCAATCCAACCTAACTCATGTGACAGTAACAGAGTTCTACAGTGCATATATATTATATATATAGATAAATGTATACATACACACACACATATAGGTCATTATCTGGGCATGTACTGCATGAAAAAGTAGTGGAAACAGATTCAATATTAACTTTCAAAAGGAAATTGATAAATACTTGAAAAGAAAAATATTGGAAGGAAATAGTAGGGGAGTAGAACTAATTGGGTAGTCCTCTCAAAGAGCCAGCACAGACCAAATGGGCTGAATGGCTTCCTCCCATGCTATACATATGATTCTCTGATTATTTTAAATGTTAAGATTTAGAATAGCTGAGTGAATGGAACTACTATCATCTGCTGAATGACTCTCAAATGACTTTTAAACCAAAAAGTATGTGTCCAATAGGGTGCATAGGGGACAATAATAATGATTTCTCCTTCCAGGTAGAAAGGTTTTACAAGAATTCGATTAAATAATTAAAAGATGGAAGTGGTCGGAACTGAAAGTACTCCCCTCCAGTAAAGTTCGCTTTAAAAGAAAAGCACATTATTTATGTTTGATCTGATGAAAGAAGAATAGAAAGAAAGATACATTTGTTTTACTAATACTATCCAGGCAGGTCACAGCCTTGTGGTTTCATTTGATATTGGTTCTAGCCTATTCATTCATTTGATTCTCTGTGGGTTTTAATTAACACAAGTTGACTTTGCATATTTTTATTGATTTAATAAGTTGAACAATTTCACTTCCATCAGAGTATCCAGTTATCAGACATGGTTTGTCTATAAAATTATCACGATATTCTTAAGAAAGATCCTGATAACTGGAAAGTATTTGGTGCGAGGAACAAAACTGCATTCAGTGTAATCATTTGGTTTATCTTATACTGTCATGACTCACATCTAGGTGACAGAAAGAGGAGAGGTCATTATTTCCCCAAAAGTTCTACTTTGGCTTATTACCAGCACTGTTGTACTCTACTGATAACCTCCTTATTGTGTTTATATCCCAGGATCCATTTATATAGAATGTTATGCTTCATAAATTTAAGATTCATTGAAGTATTGAGGAATTTATGAACATGTTTTTAAGACAAGATAACAAATAGGTTAATCTAAGCTAAAACCAAGTTTACGGATGGTAAAATAGGAGGCTGGTCAGGATAGTATTGGAATAGTGGAAAACAATAGATCACTACTGCAAATCTGTGTTATTTACTAACCCGACTTCACTCAGTTGGGCTTAATTTCGGGACTGTAATAGCATCTCTAGAATTAAACATTCTCAGCTGGTTCTTTACCACCAGATATGTTCTTCATTCCTATTTTAAAAAATCACACACAACTCATTGATACCCTGAAATGAGACATAGATATTGATGCTAAAATATCAGAATTAAATGGATTAATGCCTTCTGCTTAAATAGCAGAAAGAGTTATGTCTTTGTACGTTTGCAACTTCAGCTTCTGTGTCTCTGAGAACTGGTTCAATCAACATAACTATGCATGGTGAACTACTTAACTCCAGCAGCTACAAGAAACAAATACATTATGTAAAGTTCATTACTGAGACAATATTTAAATACCCCGTTGCTCTTCTTAGAAGTAGGGCTGGATTTTAAGAAACTGCCGCCTCAAAAAATGGCAGCCTGCCCACGCGGCATCTCATTTAAATAGCCGTGGGGACCTGCCCACTCAAACATGTGGAGGGACAGGCTGACGATCCCTGGCAATGGCGTCAGCTGCCTGCGTACAGGCGCTGTCAGCTAGTCTAAATTTTTAAAGAAGTATGCCCCCAAAAAATATACAATAAATTTCTAATGCCCCTTTCCCACCCCTCAATAACATTTACATTAGTTATTTGCCCTTCCCCCCCACAAAACACTTACCTTTTAAATGCATCCTTCCCCCTTCCCCCAGACTGCACATAGTTTAGAGTTCACCCCTTCCCACCATCCCCTATATCCATTATGTTTATTTGACCCTGTCTCCCCCCACCCCATAGAAAATATTAACTCCATCCCCCTCCCCATCAGTGTTATGTCGCATTTCCCCAGATGGGGAATTGAAGCCGTAGGAGTACCAGCTGCCCCGCTGAAGATGGCGCGGGCCCAGAAGATTGAAGATAAATCCATTTAAATGTGTTCATTTTGTTAATTTAAATATTTAAATTCACGTCCCGTTGCCAAGTGACAGGGGGGCCGCCACGGAGCCTCGCCACGGCCAGGAGGATCGGTCCAGGCCCTCCCAGCGTTGAGGACCTTGGCGGGTCTCTTCCGGACCCATCTTCAGGTGCCCCCCCTGCCCCCTGCCATGGATCAGGACGCTGGGGGTAGAACAAGATCCAGACCATACAATCATGAGAAATCAAAGTGAGCAACTTCATTTCAGACTGCAATCCCATAACATCTTTCGGTCAGCATGCTGTTTGACATGCATGGAAACCATTCAACTCCAAATCAAGCTACTGAGCCATCCACCTGGATGGCGCACATTCTTTCACTGTAGGAGCATACTCAATTAATGAATTAATTAAACGAGGCTTAGATATAGATTGTCATATGAATGCGTTTAAGAGTGATGTTCCTTTAAGATCTTTGTATACTAATGAGCTCAGTCCCAGGATGTAGTCATGTGACTCAAAGTCAGAGTCACTCTGCAACTGTAACACCTAGATGAAGGTTCTGTACATAGTTTGTTCTGTATTGTCTATAATAGTTTAGCTGTTTGAGATCTTCAACAAACTGGACCCCACACATCTCATTTTTGTTGCATTAGACAACATAAAGAACACATTACATAGATTGATAGAGATTGGCAAATGGACCCCCAAGTGCATGCTAACGTGGTGTTCGTGTTTCACTAGCTACAACCATACATTCTAACAGAGCAGATCATTGGTCAGCTTCCTGCTGCTCATCCAGTCCAGGCCACCTTCAGGGCATTAACTTGCAGAGTTACCTAAGGTTTAATGGCAAAATTTCCAGTACCTGGTGACAAATTGATCTCACCAAGTTCCATTAGTGAGGCAGCCTGGCTAATTAACCATTAAGTGTGCCTTGTAGGCAGTGCAGAACTTGCCATGCAAACCATGTGTGATGTGGATCTCCAGAAGTGAATTGGATGTCAAATGAAGACAATCCTCTTTCTTGCGCGGAGACTCCAGTCTCACCATCCGCTAATGAGCAGCCGTCCTGCTAGCTCCAGTGCCTCCTCCTCATCCGTCAACAGAGGCCATATTTTCTGGAATTCCTTCACCAGTGCTTGAAGTCTCCCTGTTGTTATGGGCCCGCTTTTGTCCCCTGCTGGGGTTTCCTACATGGCTTTTCCCCATGTCCACTTTCAGGGGGCATAATGGGGGTGAGCTGTGAAAGATGGTGGCCTGTGACCAAGATGCAACAATGCACCTGGCAGGATGTGGTGATGCCCATTCCCCTTGCCTTTGCCTTTGCGGTGACTCCCTCCTCATGTCACACAGCCTCCTGCATAGCCACATGCAAGCCCCAAAGAGGAGAGAGGTATGGAGAACTCACCTTGGCAGAACAAAGGAGGTTGTTGACTCTCTTTTTGCATTGGACCCATGTTCAGGGGGAGTGGGTGTGACCCCATGGCTGCTGACCTCCTCTGCAATCTCCATTCAGGCAGGAGGACCTCTTCTTTCCATCCCTGGGGAAAAGGACCTCCTGCCTTTCCCTTGCAGGCTGGAAAAGATTCTCCAGGGAGGTGTCGCTAAACATGGGGTCACCCAGTGTCTTGCCTCTGCCATAGTGCGCCGTCCTTCTCCAGGGAGGGTGGAGGTCCAGGAGTTACAACACCAGGTCCAGCAGCAATCCAAACTCAGTAAATCTCTCAAAGGTTGCAATGCAAGCAGGGCTGTCAGGGCTTTAAATTTTGTGCCAGCACCTGCTCCGGAGTCACCTGACACCACAATCAGCACCTCAGAGCCCGCCCCCATTGCGTAATTGGAAGAGCCCTGCACCTCCATTATGATAGATGGCCACCCGCCATGTAATAGTGATCGGCTGGCCGCATACGTCATGGGTGGCAACAGCACCCACTTCCGGGTCTGTTGCCAGGACCCGCGATGGGAACAGTAAATTCAGGCCAGCGGCTGGAAGTGGGGCTCTCTCTTAACATTAAGAACATTGAAAAGTTAATTTCAATCGTGATCCAGATGATTGCTTGGGCCCTACTTTGCACCTCTATACTAGAGTTGTATTGCAACCAATGCAAGGCCAAAGTGCTGTGTGACTACCTACTGGAGATGGTCCATGCTCTTTGCTTGAGTCTGCTCAGGAGATAGGTAGGAAACCTCACTCTTGCTGATATTATGTTGGAAGTGTATCTGAAACTGGTTTGATAATTTCATATGTATCACATCAGGCACAGCAATAGATGTACGATGTATAGTAATAAAGGAAAAATAAACTACAGCATGGTCTAATTTATGTCATTGACAATCTTAATGGTGTTACAAGATTGCCAAATTCCTGCAAAGTGTAGTCAGTTTCTTTCAATTTATTTGGAGACCCCATGAACAACCTAAAACTTGTTTCAGAATATATAAACTCTTTTGTGTGTGTGTGTAGGTTCCCTGAATGAAAGGGTAGTGTATGGGGCTCAATTTTAAACAACTGGATATCTATTAATACCAAAATCAAATCTCCCATTCTTTTGTAAATAAAAGGTTTTAGATAGGGTTTGCATTAGTTTTAAACATCTGTAGCCAATACAACCATCGGTCTTCTTGATACCAGGGGTTTAATTGTTAAGTAGACTAAACATGGAGAATATTTTACAAGAATGAAAATTACATTAAAAGTAATTGTTGATAAACACATCAAACCTTTTAGCAACAGTATACGCCGCGAAACTTGAAGTTACCTAATTTGAACTCCTTGATAATTTGATTTATTTCAGAATTTAATTCCTACTTTGTCGACTTATTTATGTTCCAAAATTCAAATTACTGAATAATATATTTTTAGTGCAAAAAAATTACTTCAAATGATCAGAAGTTGCGTGTAAATCCAATAACCATATTTTCTGAGCTGAATGTATCTAGCTTGCTGAGCAAAAAATGTAAATGGTGAAACTTGAGTTCAAATGTAAAAATTATGTACATTTTCTTTAGTCCACAATAGGAGCAATACAACATCACAGGAGAATAAAAGCAAAATACTGCAGATGCTGGAAATCTGAAATAAAAACAGAAAGTGCTGAAAATACTCAGCAGGTCAGGCAGCATCTGTGGACAGAGACGCAGAGTTAACATTTCAGGTCTGTGGGGAAAGAAAACAAAAGGGGAGGTCTGCCCTATCACCCCCATCACACACCTCCCCTTTTGTTCTTTTCCCCACCATCTCCCCCCTCAACCCCCTTCACTTGCTTAAAACTTAATTCTTTTCTAACTTTTGCCAGTTCTGCTGAAAGATCACAGACCAGAAATGTTAACTCTGCTTCTCTCTCCACAGATGCTGCCTCACCTGCTGAGTATTTCCTGCACTTTCTGTTTTTATCACAGGAGAATATTTTGTTTGTCTAATTATTCCCGTTGGTTATTAATAATTGTCTGTTGAAAGATAATCACCTAAAACATCCTAATTCTTTTCACAAATCCTAACTGACCTGATGTTTACTTGTAACATTTTCTGGTTTTATCAATAATTGTAATCCTGGTCTGATTGGTTTATTAAAATTCTACACCTCAACTTATTATTGATGTGTATATTGGGCCTAGCACATCATAAGATATATTCTATTAAAATTCTTAATTATGTTTATTTTGTTCTGTCTGATCTCTCAACACAATTTTCACAATATTCTCTTTTTATCGTGATAAATTAAATGAGATGCAATGTCGCATTTAACACTTCGCATTGGTGGCAAACAGTTATATGAAAATATAATTGTTTTCACTTCATTTCAGCCTTGTAGAAACTATTTGATGTTGCATATTAATGAGGTAAGCTATTTTCAATAATTGCTGAAACTTTCCTTAAGTTGTGCAGAAAACTTTGTTAAATAGAGGATGGGAGCCGGCCACCGACTCAAAAGTCGGTGGCGAACCTGCTTCCACCTAGCCTGGGAATCAGACCTGCATTTTACGGGTCCCCAGGCTTTAATTGTTCCGAGACGGGACTTCCACCCGCTTGAGGAAGGAAGTCCCGCCTCATTGAGCTGCCGGCTAATCAGTGGGCTGGCAGCTCTTAGTCCCAGCAGTGCCACCGGGAGCGATGGCCACTGCTGGGACTGCAGACCAGCCGAACAATGGAGGCGGGAAGACAGGTCTGTCTTGGTTGCCTCGCCGGGGGTAATCGGTCGGGCCCCGGCGAGGCACGGGTGGTTGGTTGGGGGAAGGGGGGGGTGTGTTGGGTTCTGGGGCTAGTTAGGATAGTGGGGGCAGCCCTCCATCGGGCACCCTGTGCCCGATAAGCAGGGCCCCCCACCCCCGGGATGATCGCAGCTGCCTGGTTTTCACAGGCCGCTTTTCCCAGTGCCAGGACGCCCGCTTGCCACTCGTAAAATCCGCATGGAGGAGGGCGAAGGCCCTTAAACAGGGCGAAGGCCCTGTTTATCGCCAGCCCCCTCTACCCCGCCCCCTACGTAAAGGGGGGCAGAGGCGGAAGTGGGTCTGGAAAGCCTCCCGGAGCATCCCGCTTCAGTTTACGCCACCCCCCCCCCTGCACCCCCCACCCCCGCCCTCACCCCCCACCCCCGCCACCATCTGACTCATTGGGGTGGCATAAAATTCCAGCCAATGACTCAACAGAAGAAACTAATTATTATGCAAATATCAGGCAAATTGACCTCCAGCATTTTCATATGTCTGCTCCAGCATGTAAATGCAATGATGATAATCGTCATATGTTAAATACTATGATAATGTAGGTTTACATAACTATGACTCAATGAAATGCTGGGGTGGATTTCCAGGGATCACTAAGACAAGACTTTTTCATCAAAGTATACAACTGTGTTTAACTAAAGACATTTAGAGTTCCATTCTGAGCATTAGGTTTTTGTTATTTCATCAGAATGAGGAGTAGAAATCTTTAAGAAAATTTTAAAATTAGATGACATATATTTAAACATATACTTTATTGACCAGTTTTTCTACACAGTTTATTTTGATATGAATCGTATTTGACAAACTGCACAATGTAATTCAGGCATGAGTCATCCAAATCACATTAGGAGTTATTTCCATATTGCTTAGGCTTCACACCCTGCAACATATCTGCAACGTTAGTGATATCTGTGGTGACACAGTCGACCAAATGATCCATGGAACAGCTGCATTCTGACTAATCAGCGACTTTATGACTCTCATCACAATAGATTGATGTCCTATATTTTATTTGTCTGTACAAGTCCTGTCAAATCAAATCTCAGGCAGTCAAATGCAAGTTGTTGTATCTTGATATATTAATTTTTATTGATGTTATTCATCATGGCTTTGTAGAAATATCTGTTGACTGCACATAATGGGGAGTAATTTTCACAGTGTGTGTGGGTGGAAAATGAATGGCAGCTGTATCAGCTGCCCATTATACACTCGGTCCAATTTGCTTTAATATTAAAGCCATTGGAAAGGAAACTCAGGTGACCGATCCGATACTGTCATGCTCCCTATAAGTAACGTGCCCATTGGCAGGGTGGGAAATCTGGCAAGTTTGCTACTAATTAAGGCAGCCTTCCACGGGAGCAAGAATCCTGGCAACAGAAGTCTAACCCGCTGAGAGCTGCTAGCCAATCAGAGGTCAGCAACTCTTTAACTGAGCAGCGCCACTGCACAGGTAGTGGTTGCTGCTGGTAGAACACCCACCCGAGACCTAGGAGGACCCAGACCACAGGTAGGTAAGGGTGGGAAGGGTCTTATGGGGTGAAGGTCATGGGGCTGGTGGGTGTAGGGGGTCAGCAGCCAGGGCCCCCACAACCCCAGGAACTGGCAAGCAACCCACACGGTTTTTCTTGTCGTGCTCCCTGTGCAGCGGCAAGCCTGCCCGCCACTGGGCTAATTGTGGTGGCAGTGGGATGAGATTCATAATTGGGCATTAATTGCCCACTTAAGGGCCTCAATTGGCAATGGGGTGGGAAGGTCGTTCACAGGTCTTCCCATCCCAGACTTAATTTCGGCAGAGGCGGGGAAGGTGGTTTGGTCCCCTGTCCGCCATTATCCAACCCAATTACATTCTCTCCCTGCCTCCAAACCTGCCGCAGGTGAAAGCATAACATTCCCCCACTGACAGGCATTGGAACAACAATTAATCAAACACAATTTAACTGTGAATCCAAATTAAACATATTTAAACATTAAACAGCACAAAAGGAGGCCATTCAGCCCATTGAATCTGCAGCTGCTTTTTTGAAGAGCAATCCAGTTAGTCCCAGTCCTCCACTCTTTTCCCATATCCCTGCATTTTTTCTCCTTCAAGTACTTATCCAATTCCCTTTTGAAGGCTACTATTGAATCTGTATCCATCATCCTATCAGCCATTGCATTCTAATTCCTAACCACCCATTGTGTAAAAAGGTTTTTCCTCATGTTGCCTCTGGCCAATCACCTTAAATCTGTGCCCTCTCCTTATTGACCCTTCAGCCATTGGAAACAGTTTCTCATTAAAATCATGAATGGTTTAGATAGAGTAAATAAACACCTCTTCAAATCTCCTTTTAGCTTTCTCTGCTCTAAGGAGAACAACCAGCTTCTCCAGTCTATCCACAGAACTGTGATCCCTCATCCCTGGAACCTCTAGTAAACCTCTTCTGTACCCTCTACAAAGCCTTCCTATCCTTCCTAAAGTATGGTGCCCAGAATTCAACACACTGCTCCACCTGAGGCCAAACTAGTGTTTTATGTAGGTTTAGCATAATTTACTGACTTTGTCACACTGTATGTCTAACATCCAGTACTGGACAGATAGAAATTTACTCCAACTAAATATTGGGAAGACTGAAGCCATTGTCTTTGGGCCCTGCGCAGACTTTGTTCCCTAGCCACTGATTCCTTTGCTCTCCCTGACAAATGTCTGTGGCTGAACATGACTGTTCGCAACTTTGATATCTATTTGACCCTGAGATGAGCTTTCGACCATATATCTCTAAGACCGCTTATTTCCACCTCCGTAACATTGCCCAACTCCACCCCTTCCTCCGCTTATCTGCCATTGAAAACCTCACCAATGCCTTTGTTACCTCTAGATTTGACTATTCCAACACGCACCTGGCCAGCATCCCACTTGAGGTCATCCAAAACTCTGCTGCCCGTGTTCTAATTCATACCAAGTCCTGTTCATTCATTGCCAGTGTGCTCCCTGACCTACACTGGCTCCCGGTTAAGCAAAACTTGGATTTTACAATTCTCATTCTTGTCTTTAAATACCTCTATGGCCTTGCCCCTCCCTATCTCTGCAAAATCCTCCAGCTTCACAACCCTCCAAGATATCTGTGGTCCTCCAATCCTGGCTTCTTTAGTATTCCCAATTTTAATTGCTCCATCTTTGGTGGCTAGCACCCTCTCTGAAAGTGTACTATTTAGCATGTGAGGGGCGGCACAGTGGCGCAGTGGTTAGCACCGCAGCCTCACAGCTCCAGCGACCCGGGTTCAATTCTGGGTCCTGCCTGTGTGGAGTTTGCAAGTTCTTCCTGTGTCTGCGTGGGTTTCCTCCGGGTGCTCCGGTTTCCTCCCAGAGCCAAAAGACTTGCAGGTTGATAGGTAAATTGGCCATTATAAATTGCCCCTAGTATAGGTAGGTGGTAGGGGAATATAGGGACAGGTGAGGATGTGGTAGAAATATGGGATTAGTGTAGGATTAGTATAAATGGGTGGTTAATGGTCGGCATAGACTCGGTGGGCCGAAGGGCCTGTTTCAGTGCTGTATCTCTAAATCTAAAAAAAAAAAATCTAAATAATTGTAGAGCCTCAGTAAACTATACTTTTATGCAAACAAAGGCATAAAATAGTTTTATATGACAACTGTAGTGAAATATAAATGGTTAAGAACTTTTGAAGAAATTCTAAGTAATAAGCGAGTGGTTAGGATCTGGAATGCACTGCTTGAGAGTGTGGTGGAGGCAGATTCAATGGAGGCTTTCAAAAGAGAATGGAATAATTATCTGAGGAGGAAACATTTGCAGGGCTACGGGGAAGAGGCAGGGGAGTGGGACTAGATCAGTTCCTCTTGCAGAGAACGGGCACAGACATGATGGGCCAAATGATCTCCTTCTGTGCTGTAACCATTCCATAATTCTATGATTCTATAATAGACAATGATTTATGAATCATGAAGTAAGGTTTGCATTTTTTCAGTTAAATTTTTCATTGTACAAAGAGCAAAATACTGCAGACATTGGGAATCTGAAACAAAGCTGAAAACGCTGGAGACACTCAAGCAGGTCAGGGAGTGCCCATCGAGAATACACAAACCAGTTGATGTTTCACATATAAGCACTTCCTCAGAGCTGCAAAACATTGCAGATGAATAGCATTTAAGAAGGAATCTGTTCATCTACAGTGTTTTCCTTGGCATTGCTCTGACCTATTGCAAACATCAATAAAGTTAATTTGCAGCACATGCTGAAACTAAGTAATTTAAAAAATTGAACATTCAGTAAAACTTATTTATTTACTTATTCAAAATCCAAGATTGAAAATACTTGGTCATACAAAGGAGTGATTCTTCTCAAGGCTAATGCTACAGTACCAATGTAATTATTTTATCAATGCAGAACATACCAGGTAACATCTAAAACATTCCCTTTGGGCCACTCCTTTACATGGCTGAATACTATTTCAGCAGCTTTTGATGTTAACCAGATGTGTTAAAGCACTGCTCATAACATCTCCTGTCATTTTCTCAATATGCTGCTGCAGCATCAACCCCTTTGAATGCAAACCTACAACTTGGATTTAACTTTATCAGCTGAGAAACAAAGACAGATTAAAAACAAGGCCTCTGCTATAAGTTAGTTAGTCGTTTTATCTCAGCTCAGCAGTATTTCAATTGATCTTCTCGGTTTGTGCATCTGTCAGATCCCAACAGCACAGGAAATCAATGATGTAAGAGCTATCGTGGTTGTATGACACTCTTTTTGATCAACCCAGTTGATATATTTCACCAAGGCTCCAAGTATTCAGTCTGCTAACAGTTTTTTTTTCTGAGGTCAAGTGAATTAGCTTCTCCATTTTAGACCATGTTTTTGGTTATCAGGAATATCATGTGTGATATCCTGTAAAATTACATTGGCTGTAATATCTTGATTTAAATCTCCAAGGTGCAATTGCTGATTACAAGATTTCACAGCCAAAATTATAGTGTTGCACAGATTATCTGCCCTATGCTTATCTGACATTATCAAAGGCACAATGGACTGGAGTGTCACATAATAAATTATTTATTCTTGCTGTAGGCTCTGTTTTACTGATGGTAAAATATTCTGATTATGCTAGTGCTGGAATCCTACATTTAACATGAAATTTAAAAGTGGCTGGATAAATTTATTGTTTTCAAATTATTTGCTTTTACTAGACTTGGAGAACAAACACCTTATTTCCCTTTGTTTTGTTGGGAATGATACAGCTGAATAATTGAAGCCTGTGAACAGAAACACCTGGCACAATTCTATTAAGGATAATGAAAGTCAACATGGTTCTGTAACTCCTAAAACATGGTTGTCATTTTCACTTTGAGCGCAGATAGAAAACTGGCAACTGGAGATCATCTGCCGTTTACATACCCTGCCCAGTTTTCCTTTCCATTGAAGCCAACTTGCTGCCACTGCTGAAAACAAAAAAGACCCCTGTCACCTTATTGGGGGAAGCTCTCAATGTGACCTCATCATGCTGAGCATGACTGGAATTGAAGTTGACCTTGTGGATCTGTACTGTGTAAACAGGGTTAAAGACGAAACCTGAGCAAGTTGGCACTACAACTATTACGTTATCACATCCTCAAGACATCCCAATATGTTTCACAACAAATGGTTTTTCTTTTGAAATGTAGGGGTAGAAGTTTGTTCATGTGGCTGCGCTCCGCAGACGTACGGCGGTTCCCCGGGGGCAGGCAGCGCCGTGAGGGCCGCGCTGGTAGTGACCCATGGTGTTGCCTGACCCGGGGAATCGGGGAATCAAGGTATGTCTGCATTGCGCCGCTACTCAAATGAATTTCTCCTCCTAGAACGTTTACTATGTACTCAACCATGGCAATAAAGTTTCCCACAGCAAGGTCCCACAAAAAGCAAATTCAAAAAATGATCAGTTTCTTGATGGTGTTGGTTGGGATAGGAAAATGGAAAAGACAATTCCTGGCTGTTCTTTCAACAGTGCAACAGGGTCCTTTAGAAATGCCTCAAAAAGTAGACAAGTCCTAGAGTGGGGTTTCAATCCACAACCTTCCAACTCAAAGGGAAGAGTGCTACCAAGCTAATACTTAAGAAAATATTGTGCTATAAGTGCATGTCTGAGTTACCTTGCTCTACGGCAGCGAGGCCTGGACAACGTATGCCAGCCAAGAGCGACGTCTCAATTCATTCCATCTTCGCTGCCTTCGGAGAATACTTGGCATCAGGTGGCAGGACTATATCTCCAACACAGAAGTCCTTGAAGCGGCCAACACCCCCAGCTTATACACACTACTGAGTCAGCGGCGCTTGAGATGGCTTGGCCATGTGAGCCGCATGGAAGATGGCAGGATCCCCAAAGACACATTGTACAGCGAGCTCGCCACTGGTATCAGACCCACCGGCCGTCCATGTCTCCGTTATAAAGACGTCTGCAAACGCGACATGAAATCGTGTGACATTGATCACAAGTCGTGGGAGTCAGTTGCCAGCATTCGCCAGAGCTGGCGGGCAGCCATAAAGACAGGGCTAAATTGTGGCGAGTCGAAGAGACTTAGTAGTTGGCAGGAAAAAAGACAGAGGCGCAAGGGGAGAGCCAACTGTGCAACAGCCCCAACAAACAAATTTCTCTGCAGCACCTGTGGAAGAGCCTGTCACTCCAGAATTGGCCTTTATAGCCACTCCAGGCGCTGCTTCACAAACCACTGACCACCTCCAGGCGCATATCCATTGTCTCTCGAGATAAGGAGGCCCAAAAGAAGAAAAAGAGTTAACATAGAACATAAGTAATTGAGAATCTGTCATCACAATGTATGACTAGATTATTAAATATGAATTTCAGACAGTAGTTTTGAAGCCCATCTAACAAATGCCCACCTAAATATAAAGGTCAATTTCAAGTAATAATGACTATGGTCTGCATTTTGCAGCACAGATTCAACAGGTGGATAAAATATTAATGTCAATGGATTAGCAACAGCAATTAGGTCAATTATTGGTGTCTATATTCAATTAACTTTAACCAGACTGCAATGCCAAAGGTGTAACTTAGCACATGTAGCCAGATTTTAAATTATTCTCAAATTGAGCCATAATTTAGTACGTGTACAAAGTAAGTGCAGAATGAGAAATTAAAAATGAGTAGCTATCACCACAAGGATTCCAACAGTTGAAGAAGGCAGCTCATTACCATCTTGTCAGGACAATAAGGGATAAACAATATATGTGGCCTTTGACAGCGTCACCTACATTCTGAGGATTTTTAAAAAATGTGCTATACTGGTGCGTCATGCATCAACACAATGACCAAGAAACTTAATTGCACCCGAAAAGTGAACAAATGCAGGTAGAGCTGCAGATATATGTTCATGTGGGCTCTACAACAACATGAAATATCATGCTGGTAGTTCATTATCATAGGTCAGGTGTGCAGCCAGAACTCCCCACCGTGCTTATTGGCTGCACACTTGTTTGGTGGGGGTGCAAAATTGGGTTTTTCTGACGTCACTTAAAGGCCGCCAGCATCTCCAAAAGGGGAGGTGTGCCATAGATTCAGACAATAGGGGAACCTTGGAAGTTGAAAAAAGGCTGAAGGAGATCCAGAACAGGCACCCAGGTTCTCAGCTGCTGCATTAGAGACCATGATAGAGGCAGTGGACGGGAGGTACTTGCTGATTGTTACCAATTTTTTCGACCAGAGTTGACTTGCCAACCAATCAGCACCCTTTTTTTATGCAGTATAAATTGTTGCTCCCTTTGAAATCTAACATTCTTGTGTCTGTCCTGATAAGTGCAAGATGAAAAGCTTTGACAGCATGTCTCTTTTTTTCAGCAAATACTATCATATTTCTAAAGCAGAGGATTGACAAAAACATTTTTATGCACTACTTCATGTTGTATGACACTCCTTTATTACAGTCATGCACTATTTTGAATGCAGAATGCATCTTTACATGGAAAACTTAATTGTACTTTCACAATAAGAAGCAGGCAGGAAACTCTCTACATAAATATTGTAATATTAGTGACCCACAGTGGAAATAAGCATCAACCCAGCGTGACCATTCCAGGAACAGACAGAGTTGTACTTAGAAGCCTGAATATTCATTTTACTGAAGGGTCTAACCTACATATGAATTGAATTGTAAAGGTGGGTTTGAAGGAAAAGATGACACAGAAAATAAAGTGAAAAATATTAACAATCTTCACAAAAATTACAGGCAAGTAATATGTAATTATTGAACCAATTTTTAAATAATACATTCCTGATTAAGGAGGACTTTTTAAAGATACATCACAATACATTCTGATGGAATTCCATGTAGTGTGGAGGAGTTGGATGCCATAGAAATAAAAGTTTGGATATTTTCTCATATTCAGACCTGTACGTTAGTTATTCACTGGGTAAGCTTTCATACAATGAATGCAGAATTTGAACAAATCAGAATAAACAACTTTGAAAATAATGAATAAAACAAATGGTCCAGAATTTTCTGGAGTGGTATGCCCTGTTAGTTAAACTTTTTCCCTTCTGCTTAAAAATATTTTGCCCTGTGAGTATGAGCTAATAATGATTTGGTGAGAACAACAGAGCATCTGGGACCTCAGGGAACGATGGCACCAACAGTATAGTGTATCTTTTTGACCAATTAATTTAAGGATTGAGGAAACAGAGGAGTGATGAAATCAGAAACGGGAACAAGTATCAAATCAGGTTCAGAGAGACAATTAAAGATGGGGGGAGAGAAGATTTGATTAAGCGAGAGAGAGAATGAGGCAGAAAGGTAAAGCAAGAAAAAATATATAAAAAAGTAAAATTTTTAAATGTTTTAATTCTCCAACAACAATGTACTATCTGCAGGAAGGAGACTACACAGTTTCAATTGTTCCTTTTCTGGGTCAGAGTTGTTGATTGGCATTACAGAAATGTAAATCTCATCATAAAGGTACTTACACTGTTAAGCAGCACCCCTAACTTTCTTCTTCTTTCTTCTTCTTTGGCCTCCTTGTCTCGAGAGACAATGGGCAAGTGCCTAAAGGTGGTCAGTGGTTTGTGGAGCAGTGCCTGGAGTGGCTATAAAAGCCAATTCTAGAGTGACAGACTCTTCCACAGGAGCTACAGATAAAATTGGTTGTTGGGGCTGTTACACAGTTGGCTCTCTCCTTACTCTTCTGCCTCTTTTCCTGCCAACTGCTAAGTCTCTTCGACTCCCCTCTCTTTAGCCCCAACTTTATAGCTGTCCACCAGCTCTGGCAATCGCAGGCAACTGACTCCCACGACTTGTGGTCAATGTCACAGGATTTGCGTTTGCAGACATCTTTAAAGCAGAGACATGGACGGCCGGTGGGTCTGATTCCAGTGACGAGCTTGCTATACAGTGCGTCCTTGGGGATTCTGCCATCATTCATGCGGCTCACATGGCCAAGCCATCTCAAGCACCGCTGGCTCAGTAGGGCATATATGCTGGGGATGTTGGCCGCCTCGAGGATTTCTGCATTGGAGATACGGTCCTGCCACCTGATGCCAAGGATTCTCCGGAGACAGCGAAGATGGAATGCAGTAAGACGTCGCTCTTGGCTGACATACATTGTCCAGACCTCGCTGCCATAGAGCAAGGTACTGAGGACACAGGTTTGAAACACTCGGGCTTTTGTATTCCAAGTCAGTGCACCATTTTCCCACACCCTTTTTGCCAGTCTGGACATAGCAGCAGATGCCTTTCCCAAGCACTTGTTGATTTCTGCATCGAGAGACAGATTACTGGTGATAGTTGAGCCTAGGTAGGGGAACTCTTGAACCACTTCCAGAGCATGGTCACTGATATTGATGGATGGAGTATTTCTGACGTCCTGTCCCATGATGTTCATTTTCTTGAGGCTGATGGTTATGCCAAATTCGTTGTAGGCAGCCGCAATCCTGTCGATGAGTCTCTGCAGGCACTCTTCCGTGTGGGATGTTAATGAAGCATTGTCAGCAAAGAGGAGTTCCCCGATGAGGACTTTCCATACTTTGGGCTTTGCTCTAAGATGGGCAAGGTTGAACAACCTACCTTCTGATCTTGTGTGGAGGAAAATTCCTTCTTCTGAAGACTTAAACGTATGTGAGAGCAGCAGTGAGAGCAGCAGTGAGAAGACGATCCCAAACAGTATAGGTACGAGAACACAGCCCTATTTCATGCCTCTCAGGATAGGAAAAGGGTCTGATGAGGCACCGCTATGCTGAATTGTGCCTTTCACATTGTCATGGAATGAACTGATGATACTTAGTAGCTTTGGTGGACATCCGATCTTTGCTAGTAGTCTGAAGAGACCACGTCTGCTGACGAGGTCAAAGGTTTTGGTGAGATCTATGAAAGCAACGTAGAGGAGCATCCATTGTTCGCGGCATTTCTCCTGTAGCTGGCGAAGGGAGAACAGCATGTCAATGGTGGATCTCTCTGCTCGAAAGCTACACTGTGCCTCAGGGTAGACATGCTCAGTCAGCTTCTGGAGTCTGTTTAAAATGACTCGAACAAAGGCTTTCCTCACTATGCTGAGCCGGGAGATTCCACGGTCGTTGTTGCAGTCACTGCAGTCACCCTTGTTCTTATAGAGGGTGATGATATTGGCATCGTGCATGTCCTGTGGTACTGCGCCCTCATCCCAGCACAGGCAAAGCAGGTCATGGAGTGCTAAGAGTATAACAGACTTGTCACTCTTGATTATTTCAGGGGTAATGCCGTCCTTTCCATGGGCTTTTCCCCTGGCTAGAGAATCGATGGTATTACTGAGTTCCGATTTTGTTGGCTGTTCGTCCAGCTCATCCATGACTGGCAGAGACTGGGCTGCATTGAGGGCGGTATCAGTGACATCATTTTCCCTGGAGTACAGTTCTAGGTAGTACTCCACCCAGTGGTCCAAAACAGTATAGGTACGAGAACACAGCCCTATTGCCTTGGTCAGTGATCGTTTCCCCTGATTTAAACTTGAGGGGGGAGATCTTCTTGATGGTTGGCCTAAAAGCTCTCTTAATGCCATCATATTTTCCTCTGATGCTTCCGGTATCAGAGGCCAGCTAAATATGACTGCATAGGTGTTGCCAGTAGTCATTTGCACAGGGCCTGGCTGTTCTTTGTGCAGTGCTTCCAGCGGCTTTAAAGTGCTACGGATGTTAACTCACTGGGGGCTTTCTTGTAGTTCAGCAGTGCAGTGCACTTAGCGGCTATGACAGGTTCCATCTCTTCAGAGTGAGATTGAAACCAGTCTGCATTCTGCTTCTCACATTTGCCAAAGGTGGTCATTGCAGGGTCATAGCGTCTCTGATGTGGGCCCATTTGGTCTCTGCATCCCCTGCAGGAGTGTTTTGAAGAGCTTTTTCAAGTGAACTAAGAAACTTTTGTGACAGCTGTGGATAAGAAATTCTGTTAGTGTTGATGCGCAGGCAGCCCTTCTGCTTGGAGTGATGTAGCTTCTTTGGTTTGAGACTAACTTTGCTGCACACCAGGGAGTGGTCGGTGACGCAGTCCGCACTGTGGAAGCTGCCTGTGATTTGAACGCTGTTTAAAGAGGCTCGCCTTGTGATGATGAGGTCCAGCTGGTGCCAACGACGTGATCTTGGGTGTCTCCATGAAACCTGGTGACAGGGTTTAGTATGAAAGAACGAGTCGATAATGCAGAGGTTGTGATAGGTACACGACTCCAGCAGTCTCTGTCCATTCTCATTCATCCTTCCAATGCCATAGCGCCCGAGGCAGGAGGGCCATGAGTCATGGTCAGCCCCAACCCTGGCGTTAAAGTCCCCCAGCAGGAACAAATGTTCGGTATTAAGAATGCTACTAATGATATTATGGAGTTCCTTGTAGAACTGGTCTTTAACTTCAGGTGGGGAGCAGAGTATTGGAGCATAGATGCTGAGTAGGTGTACTGGAGCAGAGACGGTGAGCAGTCGGATGGACAGTATGCGTTCTGAGCCATTTGAGGGTGGCTCTATCATGCTGAGCAAAGAGTTTCTGATGGCAAAGCCCACTCCATGCTGTCTTGGTTCTTCTGGATCCCTACCCTGCCAGTAGAAGGTGTAGTCTTGCTCTCTTAGTGATCCGCTTGCAGGGAGGCGTGTCTCCTGAAGTGTTGGCAATGTCCCCATTGAGTCTACTGAACTCATTGTTAATGGCGACGGTCTTCCGAAAGTTGTCGATTTGTGTAAGGTCTACCGACAGGCAGGACACATGTTCTGACGTTCCAGCTTGCAAAACGAAGAGCTGGTACCTTCTTTCCCTTTTTTGTCGTGCTGTTTTGTGCGGTGTTACAGTCCACTTGTCAGGCAATGACCCTGAACTCCAAGCACCCATTGAAGCAGGTGGACTGTGGTGGGACAGAACCTTTCTGACTGGGGACTACCCGGTTTGAGGCGGGCGGTAGCTGTCCAGTGAGATGCAATGACCTGTCCCACTGACAAAGGCAACCCATGGCACCCAATCTCTACGTCAATTGAGCTGGGCTTAAATCCCGTAACTGCTGCCTTCCATGTTGTTTTGGTCGCTATGAGGCGACTATGGAGTGACCTCTCCATGGCGCATGCCTGGGAGGAATGTATGGAGGTTGTGAGTTGCCCAAGTGTCAAAACCCCCCTCTCGGCCTTCCTAGTGGGATCCAAAGGAGTGCAGATCATGACTTTTGGCACCAGTATGGCTGCAGGAACTGCTGGAAACATACCAAAGGTGACACATGCCTTAGGGATTCCCCTCCGGATTTTCTGTTCGGGTTTACTCCCTTAGCCTTAGTCTCTCCTGAGACGCTCACAAGACAGTGGGGTTACTAGCTCGTATCCTTGAGCAGGGGCCCTAACAAGTAAACTGTGCGATTTCATGGAGGGAGAGGGAAGGGGGGAGGGGGTGCGAGGGGGGAGGGGGGTGCAGGGGGGGGGAACGGGGTGCGAGGGGGTGGGGGGAGAAGGTGGTGTGAGGGGGAGAGGGGCCCTAACTTTCTATGGAAGGTTTAATTAATAAACAAAATGCACCTTCTTTAAACTCATGGGGATGTTGAGGATTAGTTGCCACTTTCATGAAACAAATAGTAAAATGGTCCAGTAACTTGTGGCAATTCATGATTCACGGGGTATCTCTTCCTTGCTATAAGGTTCTGGATGGCTTACACATTAATAACAATGAGTGCAGTAGGCTTGCTGTTATTTTGGCAGCGAAATCCGGGCAAAGAAGATTTAAGGAGCTATAGTTAACATCCTAATAATAGTATTTTTTGATGTCCGTCAAGTTTTCAATTCCAGTATTGTGATGGAATATCTGCATGTGTAACCAGAAATGAACAACAAATATTTATCTGAAATCCAATGAATGGAACAAAGCTTTTTGACATAAAGCTGGTTTCAGATGCAATAGTGCAACTATCTGTTATTACAGTTTCAGTGTCTGTGATATACAATCAGGGTCTATGCAGGCATGATAAAGAATTAATGCAGAAGGATGAAGTGTAATCTCTTATTATAGGATAAGTTACTGTGATAGATCATGGGACCTCTGCAGCACCATCTGTATTGTAGGGCCATATCAGTAAAGGTAAGTGCTCATATTCTCTATAGTAATCATGATCCTTTGAAAAAAGATCTTCTTTGGTGGTTCACAATCAGCAGCCTGTGCAATTTAGTCCCTTTCCTTCTGCTCGGATTTAACATTATTTGCCATCAGATGACTGCATATGAATATGTGATTGTTAGTTTGCACAAGGGTTGAATTGAGATATAATTCTATTGATTATGGAAATATTTATTTTCAGTGGAAAGTAGTAACCGCCATATTGTTATGTTCTTCCTTATAAAAATATAAAACAATGCAGACCATCCATTAAGCACAAGAAAACTTGCATCAAAACAGAAATAAGGAATCATTCTAGAGGGAAAGAAAAATCCACACTTCTTTTTATCTATGGTAAACCACTTCCTCAAACTCCCCTGCCCCTTCTACCTGCAGGTCAACAACAGCAGCAATGCTGTGAAGAGTGAAAGACCAGATGATGAGAAGTCAGAAATTCAATGGATAATTTGGCACAGGAGCTGAGGGAAGTTCTTCCAGGGGTGGAGGCTAATGGTAGTGGAGTTGAAGGCAGATAGGGAGATGTGGATGGTAAGGAAATTAAGGAGGTGGTCCAAGATAGCTATATCAGCCTTTCATATGTTTTCTCTATGCTGGACCTTTACTGCAAAAGTCTGAGTTTGCCATATTATTACATTGCAGTTGATGATTGACACACCCAGTACAGTATTTTGAAATGGTGTTTAATTTTATTGTATGCCCATCTGTGGCCCTTCTGGCACATGCCCACCATATGTTTAGTGGGAGTGCAGTGAAATGCCCAGAAACTTTGTTGGGGTACAGATACACTGGTGCCACCTTTCCCAGTCAGCCTTTGCAAGCAGCTATCCCAAATAATGATACTGTAACTGGAATAAGAGTGGGTGTGGTTAGGGTAGAGGTCTCCCAGGTTAGGAGATTCCATGTCTGCAGTCTAGTGGAACATCAGCAAGCGAATAAGCCAAGGAACAACAAGGGTACTGACCTACCAAAACAGCAGACATAGGTATAGAGCCAAACTGATGGTCCAGATCTGAGACTAGGCCTAAACCTCAGAAAATCTATAGGCCCCAAGGTCTGAAGACTTCTGGAATTTTTGAAGATTACAAAAGGTGCTGATTGGCATCCAATGGCACAATAAAATGTTTCCAAGGAGGATATTCCATCCCCCACCCCCTCTTCAGGTCTCCCCAATCTGATAGATGCCTAACTTGTGACCCTCGTGGCACAGAGACTGTGTATGGCATTTAACCAAGATGACGTTTGGCAGTCATAGCCTGTCAGATCAGCACTTTTGGCAGGATTGATGGACCTTGGATTTTTGGGCCTATGTCCTCTGATGAAAATTTGTACCGATGGCCAAGCATAAAGGTCAGGAGAGGAAGAGATTGTCGAAATCTCACAAATCTAGTGAGACATGCAAGCATTTCTACATGGTTTGCTTCATTTATACAGATGATTAAATTCAAGTCGCATGTATTTCACTGCTTGGACATGTATGGATTTTGATTGTTATAGAACTTGCTAACGGGGTTCTGTAAGTGACTTTTGCAATGAATGCATTGGTGACTAGAGTTTGTCCTGCAGGGAAACAAGTCATTGCCTTTAGTTTACATTTGTGCAAAATTATGTGCCACCTTTTGTTAGTGTTAAATATATCCGCTGGGAACTAATTATGCTGAGAGGATCTGCCAGCATGCTAATTAGCTTAGCTTGTTAAAGGACAATGTCATGTTACACCTGCATAGCTGTTCCAACCACAAAGTTTTTCTGAAGATTTGTGAAGATTTTGTATTACTCAGGTCACGGTTTCAAAAAGAGTTTTAATGAGACAACCTTCTAGTTTCAGTGAATTATAAATGTATCTGAAACCGTCCCACTTTAATTATCCAGTAATGTGCCATTTGTTTGTAGGAAGAAAGGTATTTAATATTCATCAGTTAGATTTTAGAATGGGACGATGTCCTCTGTTTCTTTTACTACCTTTTGCTGCTGTATGATCTTCCTCCTATTTTCCATATGATTTCTTTCCTTACCCACCCTCTCTTAAATGGACCCTCTTGCTGGGGTATGGCTCTTTTAGAGCCAGCAGCTGTCAGAAACTTTTCCCCAATAACAGTCTTTTTTTGACCTCAGCCAGTGAGCATCAGTCGACCTTGATCACACAAAGAACTGAGTCCAATCCTTTTCTCCCCTAACTTCACACAAACATACAGTTCAGCAGCAATATCTGGGTAACGATTAGAATTGCCAACCTTGATAGGTACTTTTCCTCCTTCAGGAATAAGTTTATTTATTTTTGCTCACACAACTCAGAGACTGGGTGTAGATTTCCTGATCTATATGATGCAGTGCCACAAAGTACATGGTGCAACCTACTGAAGTCTATCGAGGAATCTACCCATTTTCTTTTTAGTTTGAACATCCTCCCAATGGATCACAACTGGGTCCAAAATACAGATCCTTAAACTGTGTTCGAGTGCATCACAACTGAGTCTAAAATACAGATCCTTACTTCCTCTCTCAGTGCTAATTTTAAATTCATGACCTTTCATCACTGGCTGCAGCCAGAGAAAGTGTTATTTTTGAATTCATCCCGTCAAAACCCTTTATGATTTTTGACTTTCCTCAGCCCATTCTGCTTCATTTCTCATAGTCTCAAGGATCAAGTATCTAATCATAATACACCTTTTTCATTCCTCATTTCATTTGAATACATCTGTGCTGTATAGTATCTACGGCTTTACTATCCTTTGTAAAATTGATGTCCAAAACTATACCTAGTAACTGGGGGTCATCCCTGAATGGCAACAACTCAGGCAGGTTTTTATGGAGCCTGGAGGAGCACCTCGGCTCTACGAAAATAAACACAAACTTACCTGTAAGCTCCTCTCTGACTGGACCATGAGTCAATATTGGGCCAATCCCAGTATTGTGCGAAAATGGCAGTCTTATGTACCTTGTACAACTCCAATTTGCATTTTAAATGGGCCAACCCCTGCCAGGCAAGTGCTCCAGTCACCCACTCAAGAGAAGACATGGCCATAGCAACAGCGGTAAGGGTAACACAAGTCGCTCATCACCATTTTCCACTGGGCTGGAGGCCTTAAACTCTACTTTGCAGTCTCTAAAACCTCCAGATAGCTAACTGCAGTTTACATTCTTTCATCGCAACATTCATTCTAATTTTATACCATTATCCATAGCTATGCTTAAATTATTTTAAAGCAGCTTATTGTGTTATTATTTCATCATCAAAAATGGGTAAAAAAGGGCACTCTTTGATCTTAAATGTTAAAAGTTGGTGTGAAATTGATAAATCTTTGGGAACAAAATTAGCACAACTCTTACAAAATACATTATTATCATTGAAAGTGGAATAATTCACAGCAGGCACTCATTGACTTTGACAATCGAAGGTCATTGTATAACAGGCATGGTTAGACAAGGTGCAACTATAAATCACTTTACTATTCATTAATGTGCTATCTTTCTTTGATATCTATGCAAATGAGAATCAATACAAAGATTTCTCTAAAATAAAGCACAAGACTGGCTCTCACATCTATTATAGAAAGTGAACTGTAATGCAGGAAATTATCTAATGTCAGCAGACTGTCATTTAACCTGAGGGGGACATTTGCAAAACAAAATATTGTGTGTCAGTTCCTTGACATGTGGGTAGCTTAACATATTTAAGATCTAACTTTGACCAGTCTAGTATCATTCGCTGTACAAGATCAATTGTAGCTGACATGATGTAGCCAAATTTGAAAGAAATTAAGTCAGGTTTACGTAAAGTCCCTTCCAGCTCGAAATTCAAGCTTACAAAAGATAATGTTGGTTTATGCTTCTTACTGTCATTAATTAGTGATTGTTTTAACCACTTTCCTTACAATTTTTTCAGTTAAGTCTAAGGAAATACTTATTGCATGATAGGGTCACAATAACATGAAATCCAGAAAAATGTGCTTCGTGATTTACGATGAAACACAGAGCTCTATCTTGTGTTGGTATTGACAGCAGGAATTGTATGAGTGAACAGACAAAACAGCTTAAAAGGTAGTTTTCAACCCCGCTACTATGTTGAATCAGTTCCTGAAAAATGACATTTTTTTAAAGTTGAGAGCTTTAGACTCACTCTCACTTTTATTCAACCACCTGTCATATTCATTAATCTGTTACTATACAAAATTGCACAAATAAGGTAATTACAGAATTATTTTGCAGAAATTGGTTGATTTTTCACAGGGACTTAATTGTGATATTTTACCTCTAATGGATTCATGTTCTGATTTCGCAAAGGATTTGCTATCTCTGTAACTCAGTGGAGTTGCTTTTAATGCTTTCTTTCCTAAGAAGGCATTCAGGTTTTCTTTTTGGATTTTGCCTTTTGCTTTGGCTTCAGATTCAATAAAACATTAGCAAAGCCAAACTGTGAGATGTCATCTTGCCTTGTCAGCCTGAGAATTCCCCTGGACAGCTAAGAGAAAGCTGATGTTCCACATCCACAAACAGAAAAAAAGACTTGTATTTATACTGGGCAGTTTTGGGTCAATCAGAAAGTGCTCCATGTATCATGAATTACCGTGAACATCTAAGGACAGCGATTTTACATACAGCAATATGCCACAAACAGTAGTGAGATGAATGACCAGTTAATCTGTTTGTCTTTTGTTATGGTGGCAGAGGAAGGACTGCAGTTCAGGACAATGGTAAGACTGCCCGCTCCTCTTTGAACAGTGCCATGGGATTTGTAACATTTAACCAACCCTCCAAAACTGGCATGTGTGGCCTCAGTTCCAACAGGGTTGGGCACTGGGAACCAAATTTGGATTTTCTTTATGAATTTCAGGAATTCAAAAATGTGAATTTGTCCCAGGCTGCTATAGTCTCTGTAACTGCACTCTTATTGATAGATTTAGGAGATTCTGCCAATAGGAATGCCAGGAACGAGCCTGCCACACCTCTGTTGAAACACTAGGAAATAAATAGGTAAACTCACTTTAGTAAGAAAAGCACAATAGCCCAGGATAGGAACAGATCGGTAATAGAAAGGGATCTGCTATGCTTTCTTCACCCTGGTGCTCATGTATCTTCGCAGCCTCATTGGCCCCGGCACAACTTGCCTCCGTCTTCACCGACTCCAAGGCCAACAGGTATCTTCACTGATATCCAGACCCAAGCTTACTGATTGCTCTTTGCAGCTGCTTACTTCTTACAGTGCTTATAATTGATATGCTGAAAAAAATGAACCAGCAGTTTCCCATCAAAATAAAAAGCAGCCAGTAAACCCAGGGTATTGTGGGGAAATGCTGCAAGGGAGAAGAGTTAGCAAAAGGGGGAAAGAAAGAGGAAGGAGTGAGTGGCAACTATGAATGGAGCTGAGAGGACGGTGCAGCTGTCATTCAGTAGTGCAATGGAGTGTCAGTGCCCTCCAACAGTGACCTCCATTAGAATTTACAGGGTGACGGAGGGGGGCACTTCATTTGCATGGTGTAGATGAGCATAAGTGCCACTTTGGGGGCATCTTCAGCACGAAACCACTCCATGTACCCAGAAACATGGATAATCACCTGCCAAAGGGAGGGAAGGGAGAGCTGCCGAGAATCTGCCCTTCTCTGAATCTGTTACTGCTCCCATCAGTCCCTTAAGCAACGGGGGAAATGAACATAGGAAATGTTTCATTTTATTTCTCTTCAGGATTCCGGGCTGCTTTCCAGGCCTGGGCCCTACTGGTGAAGTCCATCTATTCCCTTGTGGAGGTTAGTAACCCACATTTCTCTTCATGCACTGGCCACTACTACTACACTTATCTATGGCCAGACTGGGAACTCCTGTCTTCGGAAATTCCTGGCCCCTCCCCACCCCCGTCCTATAATTTGCTTGTTAAAAGCCCAATCAGATGTTCTCTCCCTTACAGGGCAATGCAGAAACTGCCAGAAACATTAGAGACCCAGGGAACTCGGTCTCCCCATTTCAATGGGAACCCCCTGTGGGAGTTACAGTAGGATTCCGTCAGTCACCTGTGGGAGTTACAATGGGAGACCAGTAGAACATCCAAGAAATTTGAGGATTAACACTATGCTATCAGGAATTAAGCAAAAGTGTTAATGTATGGGGATAAGCCAAAAATAATATTCATGGCCATATAATTAGCCAGTGTATGCTACTAGGATTAGCAATTACATTTCAAACTAGTTTACTGTAATATTAAAGACACTTGTTTTATGCAACACATTAATACTGCATCTAAATGTCTCACAGGGAGTTACTGTCATAGCCCAGTTTCATTGCTACGCTGTCATTTTTTGCAGCAAACCATCGCCATGCTCTTATTTACTACAGGGATTCAACTCCAGCAGTCTCTATTCTCAAAGGAGCATTGACCACGATGGTCTCACTTCTTGCAGAGATTCATCACTATGCTGCTGACACTCGAGTTTCTCACAGCAATTTAAAATGATGCTCTTTGCCTCTCCCAGTAATTTGTCACAGTGTTCTCATTTGCCATGACAGTTTCCTGGGATACTCACAGTTGTGATGTCTTCCTTCCACTTGTTGCAGGAACCTGCTTCAACTTCTTATTTCTCCTAATGAACTGTCACATCAGGCATTCATTTCTCACTGTGTTTCTCTGTGGAGCTTTGATTTTTCATAGTGATTATACAAAATGTTCAGATTTCTCCCAGTGATTTTCTATTACATTCTCATTTCTCCATGAAGCTTTGGTTTCTTACGATTCTGGTTTCATTTCCCAGTAATTAATTTCTTAAATAATTCTTTCATGGAACTATTTCTCACTACTTTTTGTGAGGCTCCTCGTTATCAGCCTGAAAAATAAGTGCTGCACCATCGTATTTCTAGTCTTGTGTGTATTTATTAAAGATATATCAGCTTGGGGTGGGGCGGGGGGGGGGGGAGGGGGAGGGAATGGTGGTGGTGGGTGGGAGTGTTAACTCGGATGCCCTAAGCATTGGCGTTGGGACCACCACTGTTTCTAATTTATATTGATGACCTGGATTCAGGAACTTAATGCAACATGATCAAATTTATAGCCAAGGCCAAATTAGGAAGGGCAGTTGATTCTGAAGAGGCAGCTGAAAAAATAGAAAGTAAGCTGGGCAAAATGGATAAGTATAATAACAGATGACATTTAATATGGACAAGTGCAAAATACAACACACAGAAAAGACAAATGGTGACATACATATTCCATGAATGGTGTAGAATTAACAAAGGATAACATTGAAAGAAGCCTGTTAGTCTTAATAGACTTAATGCTCAGCATGTCCAACCAAGAAGAGCAAAAATCAACAAATCCAGTAGAATATTAAACTATATTGCCAAAACAATAGAGTTTACATCAGAGGAAGTCATTCTTAAATTGTATAGGGCCTGAGTCAGACTGCACCTTGTGTACTGTGTCCAGTTCTTGTCATTGAGGCACAGGAGAGACATTCAGCTCAGAGAAGTATCCCAAGGCTGATCGCCATGTCAGAGGTCTGAGTCATGAGGAAAAGATTGCAGAAATTATGAAAAGAGGAGTGTGAAATCTTATAGAGGTATATAAAATATCAAATAGTATTGAAAAAATACATTTGTAATATTGCTTCAAATTAAATTGTAAAAGTAGGACAAGGGGACACAAGTTAAAACTATTAAATCTAGGGCTGATATCAGAACGTTCGTCACACAAAAAAGTGATCGACAGAGGGAATGGATTTTCTGGTACAGCACTGGAGGCAAAAAGCCTGGAATCATTTCAGTGAAGATTAAATGTTATACTGGGTGGATTGCAGTGTTTTTCTGTGTGAATGAACTAAGGTGGGATAAATGGTCTCTCTCATCTATATTTACCCTGTGATTTTTCATCAAGCTATGATGTCAGGATGCTGTCATTTCTCACCAAGGGTTACACATGCAAGGATCTGGGGAATAAAGCTCCTTTTGCCTAGAATTCATACTCACAATGAATTTTTCAGCAAAACTATTGACAGGAGGCATTTCACCCTCCTGGTTTCCTGGAGAGATTTGCACCTCACACCTGCTATTCACTGCAATGCAGGAATTGTTCCCACATCCTCCCTTATCATATTGATGCATATATTTATCACTCCTAACTGTAATTCACAAAACTTTCATCGCTGTGCCTATTTCTCATAGAGAGTCAATGCTAAGTTCTGTTATCATATTCATTTGTCAGCGGGCTCTCATTAATCACAGAGATTTGTGACAGCATGTAAGTTTGTCACCCCATCCCCCATTTCTAGAAGCAATTCTCTAATGCTATAGCTTCTTGCTGGCTTTCACTCAGAGTTTTTGGGCGGTTTCTCTAGTTATTCAATTTGTCACTGCCCCCCCGCCCCCATGTTATTCTCAGAGATTTGTCATTGTTCCTCACAGAGGTTCAGTAACCCACCTTCATTTTTCACTTTTATTCTTTTCTTCAAGATATTTGAAATTTTACTTGATACTCACTGCGATTCACTAAAATGTTCAGGTTTGTTGCAGCAATTTGTCAAGGCTCTTGAAGCTCTTTTATGTTGATTTAGGCTTTGGATCTTTGGAGAGCAATACTCCCCTGTCTATCTGCACTGAAGTGGAGCTGGTTTCAGTGCAGGATGGGCTATAAAATATAAACCCCCGATTCTGCAAAAGTGCAGGTCGCTTCCGAGCATTTGAGTACTCTGCATGCAAAGCAAACAAGCCTGCTTGGAAACCTAAGGCTAAGCCAGTACCATGTATCAGCATACTTCCACAGTGATGCTACTTTGCCCTATGATATAAGCATGCTGATGTGGTAAACTGGTTCAGCACATCTATAACACAGACCAGAGAACTTCAAGAACAGCTGGAAGATCAAGAGACATACAAAAAACTGATCTTCATCAACTTGTTCAGCATTTTGTCTTCTTGCAGCCAATGGTAAAGTGAAGGCAAATCTGCTGTTTTTTTTTTAAACAAGATCTGAGTGAATTCAACCCGTCTAATTCTGGTTGCTAAAAATGCTTCACCAGCATAATCTGAAAGTCTTAAAAAAAAATACCCTGCTGACTTTAGGACAATAGAGCGTGATTGTCATTATTTACATGCCATCATAATGATGCCTTCACAGTGAACTCATTTATCACATTAGATATTGTGTGCATCATCTATTGACGTCACAATGCAATTATGCTGCACCCTCTCAGTGGCCACTTTGTCATTGGCTGTTCTCAGCATATAAAACCACCCAAACTGCACTTTATAGTCGGAGGGCAATCAGAGATGTGTGTGCTGTGTGAATTCTAGACAGCAACACATTTACTTCGTAATCTTAAAACCTAGTGTAAAGGTGCTTGGATTTTTTTTTGCTATTGAAGGCACATGATCCATGTGTGGGGAACTTAGAAATCTGATTTTCCTGTGGACTTTGGATATACTTTATCTGAAATAATCTGAACTCCCTTGTATCAGCAGGTTCACGGCCCAGACGGTCGCCAGCATTGGCCTAGAAAAGAGGGGAGGAAAATTAACCACAGAGAGTGCGACAGCAGCAGCAGTGGACACACCTTTGGGTTGTTGTCCAAAGACAGCAATCCTTTGATTGAAGAGGGGTTGCACACAATGCCTTAGGCCCACTTCTTCTGGGGATCCTTCCAAATAGCCTCCCAGCTGTCAATGGAACAGGGAAATGAGGCATGAGGACCCACTTCATTTAAATGATTATCTTTGACCTGCATATATTTCTAGTGCAGTCCATCCACCCCCTTGGGCAATGCCACTGAAATTCCAGGGCAACATAAGAGGTGGAAAGCAGGCATCTTGGACTTCTGCGTCTTTTTTTCCCCTGTGTTCGTACTTTGGGAATAAACATATCCCAGGCTCCAATCACAGGGGAGTGGTGGTGTAATGGTAATGTCACTGAACTAGCACTCCAGAGGCCCAGGCTAAGGCCCTAGGGACACAGATTCAAATCTCACCATTATATTCAATTATTAATAAAAATCTGGAATTAAAAGCTAGTCTCAGTAATGGTGTCATGAAACTATCATCAATTGTCACGAAGACCCATCTGGTTCACAAATGTCCTTTAGGGAAGGAAATCTGCCATCCCTACCTAGTCTGGCCTACATGTGATTCCAGACCCACAGAAAAGTAATTGACTCTTAAATGGCATCGCAAGCCACTCAGTTGTCAAGGGCAATTAGTGATGGTCAACACACCCATCCCTTGAAAGGAAAAAAAATGCCCCTCTTGTATACAGACATCAAATGAACGTTACTGTGATTGCAGCATAACAAATTTCTAACATTGATGATTGGTGCATACTAAACAAGTGACACCAAACACCAATCAGATAATTAGGAACATGTGGGGAGCCATTGCACGTTAGCTAGAATATATAATTGTGGTGTGTTGAAAAAAAGTCTAATTAGTGACAGATTAGTTATTAAGATACAGACTATTTGTATTAAGAGACACCTACAAGAATTTAAATTGACATTGAAAGCTTGCATTGAAATATGTAAAGCTAGTGAATCGACAGCAAAGCATCAGAAAGAAATAAGCACCCAAGAATAAGAAGAATATAGTAAAGAAAAATAGAGAAAGTGACTCCATTATGAAGCACAAGGTATTTTTGAAAACTACTGTAAATTCTGTGGAAAATGTAATGTCAA
This sequence comes from Heterodontus francisci, assembly GCF_036365525.1. Taxonomy (NCBI): domain Eukaryota; kingdom Metazoa; phylum Chordata; class Chondrichthyes; order Heterodontiformes; family Heterodontidae; genus Heterodontus; species Heterodontus francisci. Next base: position 36,994,184 of record NC_090397.1, read on the forward strand.
GCAGAAAGAAGCTTATCTTGCTTGATGGAAAAAGTATAACACATGAAACAATTCTCAGACAGGTTTTCAACATCCAATATTTGGAACAAAGGCAAACAGCAGCTATATACCGTAGATGAAGCTAATTGTGACACAAATGTAGATTATATTCTTTCACTTGAAAATGGACCAGTGAAACCTGATTGAATGGGCCCCCATCAGCAATACAAATAACAAATGCATAACCTTAACAAGAAGGCATAGTGGAGCAGTATGAAACCCCAGAATAAGGAATTTATCTGCCAATGACTTTTCTTGATCTGTTAATACTGGGATTGTTTAATTTCAATACTGATATAGATTTTATTGCTGTGGATGAAGTATTCTTATTTAAATGCTTAATTTTCTTTTGAGAAGAGAAATTTGTCAATGTTGGTGTAACTTTGTATCCATAGTGCAAGAAGTTCCCTGACTCAGAAATGTTTGTAGAATTGAAAGCCTCATGAGGTTTATTGAAAAGACACATGTTTGGAAATGCTGAAATCTCTTCGAGTATGTTGCTAACTAAACATCATATAACACACCATGATAGCTCCCGGTTGCCTTCTGCAATTAATCTTCACCATTCCTAGCATCTAAACCTATCCCCAAGTTCTCCTGCTCTTCTTTGCTCCCTTTCTCACTCAGGCTCTATTTGACTGCTGCAGTTCCTACTTTAGTTCCTCCACTGAGGTTTGCCCTAATTGCTTCTCTCTATTCTTGTCCCAATACAGAGTTTGACATCCTCCAGCTCAAAACTTCCTCTTCCCATAGCCTATCGTGCCTGATGCTGCAGGACATCACTAGTATTTTATTAATAAACTATCACTTCTGGTATAATGAATAAAGTTTCTAAATTTGTAAAAGATGGACTGACAAGTGATGAGTTCCAGAAGAAAGTCTATTTTAATTAAGCTCATTTTGAAAATGTAAATTCGGTGAAGCCACTTTTACAAGAATGTTTCTAAACTTCATAAAGGTAGGACGTAAGATTTTTTGAGTTTATTGTCTAACTGACCTAGTTTGTTTGAGCAAGAAGGAATTAGATGTGATAACAGATTTGCTTATATATTCTCCATTTAGCATAATGATCATGCTCTTTTTATTTCTTAAGAATAGGTTTTATAGGACACCCGGGAGACCCAGTGCTGCAATAAAAATGGAAAATATTGGAAATGCTCAGTAGATCAGGCAGCATCTTTTTTATATTCATTCACAGGATGTGGGTGTTGCTGCTAAGGCCAGCATTTATTGCCCATCCCTAATTACCCTTGAGAAGGTGGCAGTGAGCCTCCTTCTTGAACTGCTGCAGTCCGTGTGGTGAAGATACACCTACAGTGCTTTTAGGTAGGGAATTCTAGAACTTTGACCCAGTGAGAATGAAGGAATGGTGATATATTTCCAAGTTAGGATGGTAAGTGACTTGGAGAAGAACTTGCAGGTGTTCCCAGGCACCTGCTGTCCTTGTCCTTCTACGTCGTAGAGGGCACAGGTTTGGGAGGCGCAGATACAGTGGGGGAATGGGACTGGATTGCTATGCAGAGAGCTGGCATGGACTTGATGGGCTGGTGGCCTCCTTCTATGCCATAATGACTCTATGCTATTGAAGAAGCCTTGGTGAGCTGCTGCAGTATATCGTGCAGATAGAGTCATAGAGAGATACAGCACCAAAACAGGTCCTTTGGCCCACTGAGTCTGTGCTGACCATCAACCACCCATTTATACTAATCCTACATTAATCCCATTTTCCCCCCTCTCACATCCCCACCTTCCTTCAATTCTCCTACCACCTACCTACACTAGGGACAATTTTCTTTACAATGGCCAATTTATCTATCAACCCACAAGTCTTTGGCATGTGGGAGGAAACCAGAACACCCGGAGGAAACCCACGTGGTCACAGGGAGAACTTGCAAACTCCACGCAGGCAGTACCCAGAACCGAACCCAGGTCGCTGGAGCGGCGAGGCTGTGGTGCTAGCCACTGCACCACTGTGCCACCCTGCTAATGATTTTAATTACCTGTATACTAAAACTCCAAGAATTCTTTCTTGCCCCAAGGTCTCAAGTACATTTCCATTTAGCACATAATCCACATTAGCACACTGCAGCCACGGTGCCCCAATGGTGGAAGGTGTGAATGTTAAAGCTGGTGGATAAGGTGTCGAACAAGTAGGCTTCTTTGTCTTGGATCGTCTCAAGCTTCCTGAGTGCTGTTGGAGCTGCACTCATCCAGTCAAGTGGAGAGTATTCCATCACACTCTTGGCTTGTGCATGGTAAATGATGGGAAGGCTTTGGGCTGTCAGGAGATGAAACACTCCCCACAGAATACCCAACTTCTAACCTGCTTTTGTAACTGTGGTATTTATGTGGCTGGTCCAGTTAAGTTTCTGGTCAATGGTGACCCCCAGGATGTTGATGTTGATGCTGCTCAAGGGTGTCCTGCAAGGCCATCTGCAGTCTCTTCCACCGAAAGTCAGCAGCCTACTGCCAGCTATGCTGCAATCACCGGGGTAGCACTGCGTAGGAGTACTAGGCATCTGCACGGCAGGCACGAAGGGAATATATAAGGGTGATTAATTGAATTTTGTATGGAATATTGGCTGGTTTGTTTTAGAAAGTTGGCTTATGGTGGCTCTTATTTCAACATTCCTACTCTCAATCATCAGTAAAGTGATGGAAGGTGTCATCTACTTTCAATCATCAGTAAAGTGATGGAAGGTATCATCAACAGTGCCATCAAGCGGCACTTGCATAGCAATAACCTGCTCAGTGATGCTCAGTTTGGGCTCCGCCAGGGCCACTCAGCTCCTGACCTCATTACAGCCTTGGTTCAAACATGGACAAGAGAGCTGAACTCAAGAGGTGAGGTGAGAGTGGCTGCCCTTGACATCAAGGCAGCATTTGACCGAGAATGGCATCAAGAAGCCCTCACAAAACTGAGGTCAATGGGAATCAGGGGGAAAACCCTCCGCTGGCTGGAGTCATACCTAGCACAAAAGAAGATGGTTATGGTTGTTGGAGGTCAATCATCTGAGCTCCAGGACTTCACTGCAGGAGTTCCTCAGGGCAGTGTCCTAGGCCCAACCATCTTCAGCTGCTTCATCAATGACCTTCCTTCAATCATAAGGTCAGAAATGGGGATGTTCGCTGATGATTGCACAATGTTCAGCACCATTCGTGACTCCTCAGATACTGAAGCAGTCCGTGTAGAAATGCAGCAAGACCTGGACAATATCCAGGCTTGGGCTGATAAGTGGCAAGTAACATTCGTGCCACGCAAGTGCCAGACAATGACCATCTCCAACAAGAGAGAATCTAACCATCTTCCCTGGACATTCAACGGCATTACCATCGCTGAATCCCCCACTATCAACATCCTAGAGGCTACCTTTGACCAGAAACTGAACTGGAGTAGCCATATAAATACCGTGGCGACAAGAGCAGGTCAGAGGCTAGGAATCCTGAGGTGAGTAACTCACCTCCTGACTCCCCAAAGCCTGTCCACCATCTACAAGGCAGAAGTCAGGAGTGTGATGGAATACTCTCCACTTGCCTGGATGGGTGCAGCTCCAACAACACTCAAGAAGCTTGACACCATCCAGGACAAAGCAGCCCGCTTGATTGGCACCCCATCTACAAACATTCACTCCCTCCACCACCGACGCACAGTGGCAGCAGTGTGTACCATCTACAAGATGCACTGCAGCAATGCACCAAGGCTCCTCAGACAGCACCTTCTAAACCCGCAACCTCTACCAACTAGAAGGACAAGGGCAGCCAATACATGGGAAGACCACCACCTGCAAGTTCCCCTCCAAGTCACACACCGTCCTGACTTGGAACTATATCGCCGTTCCTTCACTGTCGCTGAGTCAAAATCCCGGAACTCCCTTCCTAACAGCACTGTGGGTGTACCTACCCCACATGGACTCCAGTGGTTCAAGAAGGCAGCTCACCACCATGTTCTCAAGGGAAATTAGGGATGGGCAATAAATGCTGGCCTGGCCAGCAACGCCCACATCCCATAAATGAATAAAAAATTTTAAAAAACTTTGTGGCCAAGAGGATGCTGCAATGGTCAGTGACAGAGGGAAGGTACAGTCTGAGACTGTTGTTGAATGAGGAATTTGGGTTGTGTTTACTGGTATCACAGGCAGATGAGCCAATCACAGACAGCCACGATGGAAAGGAGGTGCGCTGATTGCCTCCTGCTCCTCCTCCTCACCATATACCTGATATCAAGGGCTGTTCCCTCATGATGGCAATGTTGTGCAAGATACAGCAGATTGCACTCTGGTAAGGGTAACAGGGTTGTAGTGGTGGGTGATTTTAATTTTCCCCGATATTGACTGGGATTCGCTTTGTGTTAGGGGCTTGGATGGGGCAGAATTCGTAAGGAGCATCCAGGAGGGCTTCTTGAAACAATACGTAGATAGTCCAACTAGGGATGGAGCCGTACTGGACCTGGTATTGGGGAATGAGCCCGGCCAGGTGGTCGAAGTTTCAGTAGGGGAGCATTTCCGGAACAGTGACCATAATTCCATAAGTTTAAAAAAAGGGGCGGCACAGTGGCACAGTGGTTAGCACCGCAGCCTCACAGCTCCAGCGACCCGGGTACAATTCTGGGTACTGCCTGTGTGGAGTTTGCAAGTTCTCCCTGTGTCTGCGTGGGTTTCCTCCGGGTGCTCCGGTTTCCTCCCACATGCCAAAGACTTGCAGGTTGATAGGTTAATTGGCCATTATAAATTGCCCCTAGTATAGGTAGGTGGTAGGGAAATATAGGGACGGGTGGGGATGTGGTAGGAATATGGGATTAGTGTAGAATTAGTATAAATGGGTGGTTGATGGTTGGCACAGACTCGGTGGGCCGAAGGGCCTGTTTCAGTGCTGTATCTCTAAACTAAACTAAAACTAAACTAAACCTCCAGTGCAGTTCAGGCAGTGGAAGCTTTGCTTAACCACCCCAAGTCTCTTCTCAATGGCATTTCATGTGGTAGCATGGCTCTCTTCATATGCATGCTGCCACTTGTGGTTTTGCTGTGTACCAGAATCATGAGCCAGGTGGTCAGTGGATATCCCTTGTCACCCAACAACCACCCTCTGCTTTGATGTTGTGGCTCAAATACTGACGAAACAGCAGACTGGCATAGAATAAAGGCATTATGGGTGTCATAAGGATACCTAGCACTGACCAGCATTATAGAATCATCAAAGTTTACAGCACAGAAGGAGGCCATTTGGCCCATCGTGTCTGCACCGGCTGACAAGTAGCCATCCAGTCTAATCCCACTTTCCAGCTCTTGGTCCATAGCCTTGTAGGTTACGGCACTTCAAGTGCATATCCAAGTACTTTTTAAATACTATGAGGGTTTCTGCCTCTACCATCCTTTCAGGCAGTGAGTTCCAGATCCCCACCAACCTCTGGATGAAAATATCTCCCCTCAAATCACCTCTAAACCTCCTACTTCTTACCCTAAATTTATGCCCCTTGTTATGGACCCCTCACCCAAGAGGAATAGGATTTTCCTATCCACTCTATCTAGATCCCTCATCATTTTATTGGAACATAGGAAATTGGAGCAAGAGTAGGCCATTCGGCCCCTCGAGCCTGCTCCGCCATTCAACTCGATCATGGCTGATCTTCTACCTCAACGCCATTTTCCCGCACTATCCCCATATACTTTGATATCTTTAATAGCTAGACATCTTTTAATTTAGTTTAGAGATACAGCACTGAAACAGGCCCTTCGGCCCACCGAGTCTGTGCCGACCATCAACCACCCATTTATACTAATCCTACACTAATTCCATATTCCTACCACATCCCCACCTGTCCCTATATTTCCCTACCACCTACCTATACTAGGGGCAATTTATAATGACCAATTAACCTATCAACCTGCAAGTCTTTGGCATGTGGGAGGAAACTGGAGCACCCGGAGGAAACCCACGCAGACACAGGGAGAACTTGCAAACTCCACACAGGCAGTACCCAGAATTGAACCCGGGTCGCTGGAGCTGTGAGGCTGCAGTGCTAACCACTCAGTCTTGAATATACTCCCTGACTGAGGCTCCACAGCTCTCTGGGGTAGAGTATTCCAAAGATTCACCACCCTCTGTGTGAAGAAATTCCTCCTCATCTCAGTCTTAAATGACCTACCTGTTGTTCTGAGACTGTGTCCCCTGATTGTAGAACCTGCGCCCCCACCACTCCCACCGGCCAGGGGAAACATCCTTCCTGCATCAACCTTGTCAAGCCCTGTAAACATTCTGCATGCTTCAGTGAGATATACACTTCAATTAGGTTCTCCCTTAGCATCCTCAGTTCGAAAGAAAACAATCCTAGCCTGTCCAATCTTTCCTCAGAACTAAAATTCTCCAGTCCAGGCAACATCCTCATAAATCACCTCTGTACCCTCTCTTGTGCAATCACATCTTTCCTATAGTGTGGTGACCAGAACTGCACGCATTATTCCAGCTGTGGCCTAACTTGTGTCTTATACAGTTCCAGCATAACTTCACAGCTCTTATATTCTATGTCTCAGCTAATAAAGGCAAGTATCCTGTATACATTCTTGACTACCTTATCTACCTGTCCAGCCACCTTCAGGGATCTGTGGACATGAACTCCAATGTCCCTCTGTTCCTCAACACTTCTCAGTATCCAACCAATTATTGACTATTCACTTGCCTTGTTAGCCTTCCCCACTAACCTCACACTTCTCTGCATTGAACTCCATTTGCCACTGTTCTGCCCACCTGACTAGTCCATTGATATCTTCCTGCAGTCTACAGATTTCTTCTTCATTATCAACCACATGGCCAAATTTTGTATTGTCTGCAAACTTCTTGTTCATACCCCCTACATTCAAGTCTAAAGCAAGAGACTTAGTACTGAGCCCTGTGGAACCCCATTGGAAACAGCCTTTCAGAGACAAAAATGCCCATCAGCCATTACCCTTTGCTTCCTACCTCTTCGTCAATTTTGGATCTAAATTCCCAATTTGCCTGGAATCCATTTGCTTTTACTTTCATGACCAGCCTGCCATGTGTGACCTTATCAAAAGTCTTGCTAAAATCCATATAGACTACATCAAATGCACTATCCTCATTGACCCTCCTCATTACATCCTCAAAAAATTCAAACACTTTAATCAGACATGACCTTCCCTTAACAAATCCATGCTGATTGTCTTTAATTAATCCGTGTCTTTCCAAATTAAGATTTATCCTGTCCCTCAGAATTTTTTCCAATAATTTGCTGAGATGCACTGAGCATGGTCGCATATCAACTGCGCTTTCAGGGAGTGGAACTCTTTGCGGTTGTGATACACATGCAGGCTCTGTGTGCTTCTCTCTGATCAGAGAGAGTGCAATGTATTCCCCTCTCCTGGTATAAAGAGCATCAGTCCTCCTCCCTTATACAGCAGTGGACGGCAAACTGGGAGATGTTAGAGATGTCACCTGTTCCAGCCTGGAAAGATACTGAAGAAATTCATGGCCACAGTCACCTTCACAGCTACTGGCAGCATCACCCTTGCTCTGCTAAGGTTCCATGTCTATCTGCAAGAAGTGGCAGATTTCAGTAAGCATCTCCTCCATAAAACAGAGATGTACACTGTTCCTCATTGAGGTTGAGGTAAAAGAAAAGCTCCTTGAAGGCCCTAGGTAGATAAGGCCTCCTGCAAACTGAGAGCCCTTCTCCACCACCCCCACCCCCCGCACCCCCCCCCCCCCCCCCCCCCTTCCTTTGAGAGCAGTTTGGCTTCCTCTGCTCAATCACCCTGTCACACTGCAGGCCAAGATGGGTGGGTGGCAGCTACAGCACCCATGACTGGGAGCTGGTGGTCTGAGTAGAACTCTTGAAGTCAGACCAAGGCCTTCACCACATGCCACACCACTCCCTGTCAACTTCACCAACTTTAAACAGCAATTAAAAATAGAAAACTCACAGCACTTTGATAAACTGAGATAGATCCAGTAGAAATCAATCAGCAACTAACCTGAAATTAGTTGAAGATCCTTTTAAATAGCATTGGTTGGTGGGGGGGGGGGGGGGGGGGGGGTGGCGGTAGAAGAGAGGGGTACTTCCTATTGTTGAATGCATGTTCAAATGGTGTCAAATCAGCATTACTTGCTGACTGACATCATGGTCTGCCTACTCTGCATACACCCATCGCATGTTCCTAACACTTGTGCTAACGTCCTCACCAAAATGGCACCCGGCATGAGCCACACTAGAAGTTTGTGCACATAGCATGGATGGTATTTTGATACTCGTAGCACTGTAACTGCAGTTGCTACAAAGCCCAATTTTCCTGTCGGTATGCTTATATTAGATATTGGTTGAATCTTTCTTTGGCCTCCTACACTGTTCTAATGAAGCTCAACAGAAGCATGAGGAACAGCACCTCATCTTTCAATTAGGCACTCTATAGCCTTCCGGATTCAACATTGAGTTCGACAATTTCAGATCATAACCACTGTTGCATTGTTTTTTGGAGAACAGTTATCGGTAAGGATGCTGCTATTGTCATTCACAGCTCCTCTAGGCCCAGCTGTTCTTTCTTTTCTTATCCAACTGCAATCCCTTTTTTTTCTTGCACCATTATTCCTTTTGCGATTTAATTTCTCCTGCCTTCCAACCTATCACAGACCTTCCCTTTCATTCTTTCCTCCCATTCCCCTGTCCCTGCCTCGATATTTGCTTAAAATTTGCTGCATCACTAATTGTTTCCAGTTCTGACGAAGGTCATCAACCTGAAATGTTAACTCTGTTTCTCTCTCCACAGATGTTGCTTGACCTGCTGAGCATTTCCAGTATTTTCTGTTTTTATTTTAGATTTCCTGGATCAGCAGTATTTTGATTTTGTATTCGACCCAGTGCTGTTTACCAATAAGGTAGCAATCCTGAAGGATGGATAACTTAATTTCCCAATTAGGAATAAATGGCACCCGCAATTGAACATACGTCTAAAACTGGCTAGGGTCTAAAAATAACCCGCCAGATAACCATCTAAAATCTATTTACCTTACATTAGAAGCATTCGGTAGTCTTCATTCTCTCTTCTTCCAGTTAATCAGTACCCTCCAATCAACACTTCATTGTATACCATATCAGGGTATTGGAATAAATGGGTTCTGGTGGGGTTATACTCATTGATTTGGAACAACTCGCTTAATTTCAAAGCAAAATTCTTCAGTGGGTGGGTGAATATATGCAAGTAGTAAGGGTTGCTCAATGTTAAGCCAGCTAACTAAAAGATCCAAAGGGCTTGCATAAAGCCACCTTGAATAGGTTCATCTGGAAGTGATATAAAGCAATACAAGGGGTTAGTGGTCTCAAAGTTCCAAAGCCCATTCTAGCCCCTTTCCCTATTAAACATTAACAGCATAACATGCAATTTATTTACCTTTTCTTCCCTCTCCCTCGTATGCAGAAATTACCTCATTTGTCTATCAAATTCTTTAAAGTAAAAATAGACTCACAAGGGAAATTATTGAAAGAATACAATCAATCAGTCTTGAGGGCTCTGGGTGCTTTTTTTTTAACATATTGACCTACCCCATAAAGAGGCAGAAACTGTTATTTGGTCAGGTTTTATTCCACTGATTTCAAAATCAATTCTAAATGTAACCAGAAATCTTAGAAAGCTGTGCCTTGTCTTGGAACATAATGTGAACATCACCAGGTTGTTTGATAGATTTGTCCAGCAGACAGTCAGAGCTACACACAAAATAGAATTTTTTAAAATATATATATTTCATTGTTTCAGTCATAAAGTGACCTTGAAGGCTTGTTGTTGGACATGTTGCAGATAGTACCTGCTCTAGTAGTTTTCTGCAGACAATATCTTTTAATCATAAAATGGAGCCCTTAACACAAGATGGAATCTGAACACAATCTCACATAGCATTGCTTCTGTAACAATGATCTCCCTCAAATGTATCAATCTTCCTCCAAAAAGAAAGTTTTTTTTTAAACTGAGTTTTTTTTTTAAAGGAATATGAAATAGTTGACCCTTAAGCCACTACAAATTCAAAAATTACAAAGGGACATTGTCCCCTGTGGTCAGTAAGCCAGTATGAATAAGGTATCCCTGTTTGTGTGCTAGTTCTATTTATGTGCGTTCAGTCAAAGAGGGTAAGATAATACGGTCAGCAGCAAAGTTTCAGCCATATTCATTCAAGTCCCACACAACACCATCGATGGTTTCTTTCAGGGTCTGGGATATCATAGGTATGCAGCTGCTTATCTGTCTTGGGAGCCCAATTTAGCATTCTAGTGGAGAAAGCAAATGCACAAAGTTTTCCTGTATAACTTCTGCTGTTGTAAAACTACATATGAACAATTTTATACCCACATTTCCTAATACTCCTTCCTTGCATGTTACCAAATCTGAACAAATACTGCTTTTAACTTACTATCTTATTCAATGTCCAATTTAAACAAGACAAAAACTGGAATTTTATCTGCACGCCATGGGTCCACTGATGGAGGTGGCTACTGCTGAGGATGCAGGGAGAAGGGAAGGGTGTTCTCCATGTAGAGGCACTCTTGGAGGGCAGGTAAAAAATTTTTTTAGTCTGTCGGAGCCAGGCAGGCAGGCCCTAGCGATCCGAGGCATGAACCCTCCAGCGATGACGTGGATCTGCGAGGGTGGCCATTGCCACCAGGGGGCCCCCCTTGCGGAGCCCCCGGAAAGGATGGGCACCACCCCCCACCCCGGGAAGTCGCTAGGAGGCCGCCTCGATCACCCTGGCAGTCTCCCTATGTGGTAAGGCTCCGTTCCAAAACCAGCAAAATGCCAGCGGCAGCATAAAATGGCCATTAATAGGCTGGTTAATTGGAATAATTGGTTGCCTGCCTCCAGTCAGTGGGTGGTCGAGCTGCTGCCATTTCTGCCTTTGGGAATATCCCATAACAGCGGGAAGATGCCGTGCTTCCCTCCCGACGCCTTCTGCCACCATTTTACCAGCTCTCCTGTCTCCCGGCCCGTATCCTGGGCTGGTAAAATCCCTGCCATAGTCTGTTAAGATAGGTTATGATTGTTAAGATAATTGCAGCAGATAATAATCACTGCAAAATTCTAGAAACTTAATTTTAAACAAAATGTATCTATTCTGCTGTAACCCCTATGAGCGAGAGTACAACTGTCCTCTTCCATTTCAATGCAGCAGCCTCCAAGCAACATATTTCCATAGTTTATTTTAAATTGTTAAATCAAGAATCTTAATATTTATCTGGCGCTAGATTTTCAGGTCCTGCCGAGGACAGGAATGGAAGCGGGCGGGGCTCCACAATAGAGTCATAGAGTCGTACAGCATAGAAACAGGCCCTTCGGCCCATCGTGTCCATGCCGACCAAAATACCTATCTATACTAATCCCACCTGCCTGCATTAATTCAATATCACTCTATGCCTTGTTCATTCAAGTACCTGTCCCAATGCCTCTGAAATATTGCTACTGTTCCTGCCTCCACCACCTCATCTGGCAGCTCATTTCAGATACCCACTATTCTTTGCATGAAAAATTTACCCCTTTGATCCCCTTTAAACCTCCTCCCTCTCACCTTAAATCTATGCCCTCTAGTTTTAGTCACCCCTACCATGGGAAACAGACTCTGGCCATCTACCCTATCTATGCCTCTCATAATTTATATACCTCTATCATGTCCCCGCTCAGCCTCCTTCTCTCCAGGGAAAACAGACCCAGCCTATCCAATCTCTCTTTATAACTCAAGCCCTCCAAACTAGGCAACATCCTTGTGAATCTTTTCTGCACCCTCTCTAGCTTAATCACATCTTTCCTGTAGTGCAGCGACCAGAACTGCACACAGTACTCCAAATGCGGCCTAACCAACGTTATGTACAACTGTAACATGACGTCCCAACTCTTGTACTCAATGCCTCGGCCAATGAAAGCAAGCATGCCATACGCCTTCTTCACCACCCTGTCCACCACCCTGTCCACCTTTGTTGCCACTTTCAGTGAACTATGTACTTGCACCCCAAGGTCTCTCTGCTCAACAACACTCCACAGGGCCCTGCCATTCACTGTATATGTCCTGCCCTGGTTTAACTTCCCAAAATGCATCACTTCACACTTGTCTGTGTTAAATTCCATTTGCCACTCCCTTGCCCACTTTCCCAGTTGATCTATATCCTGCTGTAACCTTAGACAACCTTCTTCACTGTCCACTATACCACCAATTTTGGTGTCATCTGCAAACTTACTAATTATGCCCCCTACATTCACATCCAAGTCATTAATATATATGACAAAAAACAGAGGGCCCAGCACTGATCCCTGCGGCACACCACTGGTCACAAGCCTCCAATCTGAAAAACAACCCTCCACTACCACCCTCTGCCTCCTATCACCAAGCCAATTTTGTATCCAATTGGATAGCTTACCCTGGATCCCATGTGTTCGAACCTTCCAGACCAGCCTACCATGCGGGACCTTGTCAAGGGCCTTGCTAAAGTCCATGTAGACAACGTCCACCGCCCTGCCCTCGTCAATCCTCTTGGTCACCTCCTCAAAAAACTCATTCAAATTCGTGACACATGACTTCCCACGCACAAAGTCATGCTGACTATCCCTAATCTGACCTTGCCTTTCCAAATGCATATAAAACAAATAATAATAACGGCGCTGGTTTCCTGACGCTGTTCACGGAACAGCCATGTTCACCAGGGTAGGGGGAGGGCAGCATCAGGATCCTTCCCGATCCCTGAGTAAGGTCAATTAAACTGGTTAAGGAACTTATTAAGAGCTCATTGATGGGGGGAGGATTATGATTTTCGTGGGGACACATGGGTTACACATGCTGTCTCGGGCAGACCAGGTGAAGGGAGGTTGGTACACAGTGGGGGGCAGTCATGGTCCCATAAAAAGATGAACGATGCAGAGGGGGGCTTTGCCATTGACACATAGGTGCTCTTGGTGTAGCGCAGATGACCAGGAGAGTGTGCAGTAAGTTCACTGGGGGGGTCGTCACCATCCTGCCATCACGGAGGCAGAAGGGCAGGGGGTAAGATTGCCAATGTTAATTGGACAGCCGCCTGACACCAAGCAAGGCAGCAACTGACAATGGGAGCAGACTCTTAGATTTTGGGCTCAGTGGTGATGAGCAGCAAAAACCTCTGCAGGAAAGGTGTAACTTGAGGCATCAGGTGGGCAGGAGAGAGGAATGAGGGCAGGAAAGAGACGGAGGCCGTGCCCTCAACATAGGATCTACTAGCAACAACAGAGCTACCTGGAGATGACTGAGAACCAGTGCTTTAGGAGTCTGCGACTCTCCAGACAGATGGTCACAGACATCTGTGCCATCATCACTGAAGACCTCACACCTCGTAACACTGCTCACCATGACCTGCCAGTTGCTGCTTATGTCACTTTCGCCTTGAACCTCTTCATTTCTAGGTCCTTCCGAGAATCAGTTGTGGACCTTGGTGGCATCTCGCAAACGTCTGCACACCACGACATCTCGTAGTTCACTGATGCCCTATTTGCCAGAGCTGGACAGCACATTCATTTCATGACAGATGAGGCCTCGCAGGCACAGATAGCAATGAGTTTTGTGGCCATCGCTGGATTTCTCCAGGGGCAGGGCATCATTGATTGCACACATGTGTCTATCAAGGTACCCAGTGACCAAGTAATCAGATTCATCAACAGGAAGGGCTTCCACTCCCTCAAACTCTGCAAACACAACAAGAGCTTCTTTCATGTGCGTACTCACTTTCCTGGCAGCGGTCATGACTCCTTCATCCTCTGCCAGTCCAGCATGCCACAGTTCTTTACTCCAGCACCCAAAGTCCGTGGCTGAATTCTAGGGAATAAGGGATATGCTTCTACAGCAGCCCGAGACAGAGGCACAGAGGCAATACAACCAAAGCCAGCTGCTCACTAGGGAAACCACTGAGTAAGCCATTGGGCTTCTGAAGATGGGCTTCCAATGCATAGACTGATCGGGTGGCACCCTGCAGTACAATCCTGCAAGGGTCTTGCTCATTACAGTGGTCTGCTGCACTCTCTATAACATGGCCCTCCTGAGATGTGTGGGCCTTGATGGCGCAGCTCATTGGAGAAAGGGGAGAGGCAGGACATGGAAGAGGCGGAGGAAGGGGAGGTGGAGGGGTAGGATGCAGAACACCGAGGTGCTCCAGCTACACATGAAGGTGGCCAAGCACAGCGTGGGGCTCAAAGGTCTCATCAGGATGCCATGTATATCAGAGATCGTCTGATTCAGGAACGTTCCAACTGAGGGCCTCTGACCCAGGGTGAAGGGCGTGGTCTGGAACTCAATCTGATGTGCCTGTGCTAACATATCCATTGAAGACGTAACCTGGAACATCTAAACTCTTACCGCCAATGAAGGATGAATATCTGCGCAGAGGTTTTGCCATCACCATTGAGGAACCCGTGACGTCCTTCATCAGCTCCCACCTCTTTTCTTGTCCCACTAGCAATAAAATGAGTCTCACATGTGTGGCTTCAAATGTTATTATTTACATAGTGCTCAGAAAGGAAAACAGTGCAATGTTACAGCAAGAAGGCACCCCAGTGACCCACTCAGTGCTCCACGCATCACAGTGGCCTCCACACTTGGCCACTTCTACGCGTTGCTCCCCTTGTGGCCTCGGAACAGGTGGAGGCAGCCTTGTCAGGGCTTGTGGCTGAGATGCATGTGACGGTCGTCCTCGTTGTGGAGGTGCCTGTGGGGGCATCTCCAGAGGCTGCTGCACCTGCATCATTGCAGGGGCAGCCTCCATCATTTGAACCTGCTGCACAGATGCTCCCACTATCAGAGAAGCCAAGGAGGCGGAGGATGATGAAGGCGCCCTTACTTCCTTGCTGACATCCTCAGCCTTTGGCTGGCACTCCAGATGGCTGGAGGGGAGCACCAGCCCCTCCAACCATCTCTGTGACACCAGCACCACTGACTGGTCCATATTACATAGTGTGGCACGCATGCATGCACTCCAAGTGCTGCTGCATATGGTTCTCCATGAGGTTTACCACTCTTTCAAAGCCCTGAGCCATTGTGGCGCATATGAACTGAATGGACTCCTCCATTCTCTACCCATAACCCTGTGCTGCATCAAGGAACTTCGACATGTGGGAGGCACATGTACTGTTGCTGGTCTAGGTAGAGCCTCCTTTCCAGTGACTCCTGAGGCCCTGCATCTGTGCCCAGCTGAGCTAGGCTGTGTCTGTTCTCTCTCATCTGAAGGAGACTGCCCACAGCTGCCTCTGGTATTTCCTCCTTCACATTAGCGCCATGATCCTCACTCAGTGCCACCCTATCTAAACACACACGAGGAGTCACCAAGGTGAGAGTACCTGCGCTGGTCGATAGTGTGCTTATAAGGTGTGATGGTGCTTCTTTGGATCTTTGGTGGTCATCTTGGCTCAGTGATGGAGAGGGAGAAGGTCTCCTCAGATGGGCGCTGGCACGTATGGAAGACACAAGAAGAGATCATGAGAGCGAGCCTTGGAGAGTAAAAGCCTGTTTCGTGCTGAGGCTTCCCAATTCTGTTGGATGGGGTGGAGTGCAATACACCCCCTTAATGATCATATTGCTCTCTCTAATTACCATCTGCAGCAGGAGTGCCCATTTCACGAGGGCTGACTTCATTGTGGTCTGTGATCCTGGATATTTCCATCACTCCCTCCTCTGTTGGTGTAATGATTTGATGGGGTCAGGGATACCTCCCCCTGTTTGTGCCCTCTTGCGAGCATTATGTACCCATTTGTCCTGCAATGACAAAAGAGGGCAAGATAAAGTACTGCTGTCCTCTATGACCAATGGCTGTTGCTCCTATTTATTAGAAGCTGCATATATCAGTGCTGGGAGGTCCTCAGCAGCACTATGGCTCTGAGTCATTCTGAGGGGTCAGGAGTAGCATGCGCCCTGAGACTCCTCAGCTGGTGTGTCTGCTGGAGGGAGAATACCCAGAGACCTGTCCTGACAGTTAGGGATAGTACCCACCTTGCCAGAGTGCATCAGGTCATTGAACCTTTTTTTGCACCGGATCCATGTCCTTCTCACCACACTTCTGCTGCTGACAGTGGCAGCAATGTAAATCCACATCTTCTTGGTCTGAGTGGATGGCCTCCTCTGCAACCCAACAGGAAGAGGACCTCCCTCCTCTCCCTCACCCCCACAACGAAAATCCAGCCCCTGATGTCTCATGCCTGATACATTGGGAACAGCGCAGGAACCACAATATCAGGCTTCCTCCTACAACTCTACATCCTTTTCAGAACAAGCTTGGAGTCACCTCAACACTCATTCCTTCTTCATTTACCTCATCATCTCTCCTCTTTTCAACGTTGATGCTGTCCTGTACCATGGGCCTTGATCTTTCTCCCAGATTTATTCATAAATAGATCTCAGTCTCTTGTGAAAAAATTAATTATTTCATTAAATTTGCCAAAATAAAAAGTTAGCATCAGTTCAAAATGAGATTTCACCCACGCTATATTCTCAGGCAGAGTCTCATTTCTAGGAGGGGAGAGGGAAGGAAAAGTGAATGATGTGCTCAGCACAATGAGGCTATGGTTGTCAATGCTTCAGACTAGAAACCGTTTCCATTATTGATAGCCAGTGTCAACATCAAGTGCCTCAAGATCAAGTGTTGCCTGGGCCAGAGAAAGTATTCTGCCTCAGCAATGTTACTCAGAAAAACAAACCCCCACTCTATTGGGTTGATTTTTCCCTCACATATCATCAACCCTTGAGAGTTCTTAGAGTAAGAATTGTAATTTTGTGCTCATTTCTATCTAATTGTGGGCACTTATCTGTTGATAAGCTTTGCACATTAGAAACCCTCATCCCTGCACTCTGTAGTGTATTTAAAAACAGATCCTAGAAATTTAAGGGCACGCTGCTAATTCACTGTGCCAACCAGTTCCTTGGGAACATATTCATTAATTGACAACTCTTGCAAATGTTAACTAGGATACTTTGTAAGAGTTCATTATTCTTTGACTTAATAAATACAATTGTTAATGGCATTAATATAACAAATATACCCTCCAAGTTTTGTAAATTATCAATATTAATGCATATACAGACAATTGTTTGATAGTGTAGATGCTGATTCCATTACTGACAGTCATTCTTCCTTTCATCTCTTTCTGTTCTTTACTGGTACTAAGTAAATCAATAAATATTCAACTCTTGGGTGCAAAATCATCAAACTTCTCACACACAACCGCCTGAGGGAGGTGAAGCTGATTTTAACAGCTGGGCCTCATTAACAGCCTACTGGTCTGCTGCCCATCCAAAATGGGCCTAAAGAGGCAGCATGATGGCTGCTGACAGGTGAAGGTCAGGCAGCCCAGAAGCTGCTTGCTGACACTCAGATAAGTTAAGAAATGATGTGATGCAGGATGGGGGAGGGAGGAGCAGACAGCAGGGTTCTTCAAGTGAAATGAGGAGGGAGGCCAAGTCTTTCCTTGTGGGGCATTGAGAAGCCCCTGCAGGACCCTCAAAGAAAAAATTATACTTAGCTTTTTGGACGTTCACTAGCTGTCTGGTAGGTTGCACTGGTGGAACAAAATAAAGCAGCCAGTAGGCTTTTAAAATTACCTGTGAGTGACAGGACTCCAGTTAGCATACATTATTGAGGTGACTGCCTGAGACAGACTGACACCTCTGTTGCTTGGTGTTCTGATTGCCATGGAGCAAGAGAAAGAGCCATTTGATTTCTAACTCCTGTTCTGCAGTTTCCACCAAGCTGAGGGAGTTAAAATGCCTCCTATACTCTAAGCCATATAATCTTGCTATCTAAAAACTAGATGATCATGAGTGTCAGTTCAGTGAGCTCATTGCAATATCAGTGATTTCTCTTCAACCCCTGGAAATGCTACATTACCAGATATTGTAAAGTCAAACTCCAGTTCATAAGAAGTTGTCTTTGGTGCCAGCTACAAGAGAAAGATCCACATGAAGTGTAACTATGCATTAGTGAAGTTCTGGCAAATAATGAGTTAAGAGAATGAGACTGTGTGACAAGCCTTAATTTAACACAGTGGGAGGTAGTGAAGAGAAGGAGTGTGTCAGATGGCATATTTGAAGCTTAGAAAATAAAGAAAGGACATTTGAAAGGAGTATTGATCATAGTAACATCAATAAAATTGAGCTTGGTATGAATAGTTGTGGTAGAGAGAAAGCTTGGGGACTACAGAAATACTCTACCAGATGATGAGTTTTTCTTGTATACTATCCAGATGTGTGAAAGAGGAATCAGATGCATTTCGATAGTTTACTCACATTTCCATCAAATGTTTAAACTGTACAGCGGTGTTATAGAATAATTCAGACTTAACTCTGCAGGTTATCTCTAAATGGAGTGGTGAGATTTTGTCTCCTCCCAGGTGCCTGCTGTCTTCATTGTGGTCACGTTTTGCAGTAAAAATAAAATCTCAGCTGGGACACATTATGCAAAATAGCTGGCCTGTAAAACATTGTGCTTTGGGGGTCCATTCACCTGTTTGGACTAAGTATTTAACTTTTACCCCCTGGTAATGTCAACTGGTAAGTGAAACAAATTTACAGCTGTCATTAATCATGTATGATCAGCCCAGCTTGTGTTTATCCAGTTTTTCAATCACAACAGAGCTGAGGCCAAATTTATCCCTTGTACCTTTACAGATTCACTGCAAGTAAAAATGATTCTGCAGTAGGTTGGGACATTTGTGAGGAGGCGGTGTTGTAGTGGTAATGTCACTAGACTAGAAATCCACAGCCCAGGCTAATGCTCTAGTTCATGGGTTCGAATCCCACCATGACAGGTAGTGAAATTTGAATTTAATTAATAGAAAAGAAAGTCTAATGGTGACCATGAAACCATTGTCAATTGTTGAAAAAAACCCATCTGTTTCACTAATGTCCTTCAGGGAAGGGAATCTGCTGTCCTTACCTGGTCTGGCCTACATGTGACTTCAGACCCACAGCAATGTCGTTGACTCTGAAATGCCCTCTGTAATGGCCTAGCAAGCCACTCAGTTCATGAGGAATTAGAAATGGGCAATAAATGCTGGCTTAGCCAGCGATGCCCAGATCCCATGAATGAATAAAAAAAATTAGTGTTGTTGAATCCACTCTGTTTATATAACATTAAACAGTGATTTCACTTCAAAAGTATTTCATTGACTGTAAAGTGGACTGGGACATCCTGAGATTGTGAAAGGTGCTACAAGAATGTAAGTCTTTTATTTAGTTTGATGAGATGGAGAGACCAAATTACAGAATTAGCAAAAGTTGGCCAATAACTCAAAAATGCTGTCAAAGATTTAAAAAAAAACAAAAAAAGGTTGTAACTCCAGCTTTATACAATGGTCCCAAAAATCCATGGCTACTTCAGCTGAGTTCTACCTAATTCTGGCAGGAATCTGCCGGAATGGCCAGAAACTAGGCTAGAATCTGATAATAATGACTTCTGGCTTTGTGCTGAGATTTCCATGATGGTGAGGCCAGGTGTATGAGAGGTCTGATCAGGACCCCCAAAGGTTTAATGGTGGCTTTTGTATGGAGAATGCAGAGGCTGACTAAGTTTTCTTCTGGGGGTCCCAGCATCCGTCTACCTTGGCTCCGGAGTCTTCTGCCAGACCTTCTGTCCACTTTGGTTCTCCAGCAGTGCCCTTGGCCCATGGAAGCCATGTAATGTAAGGACCTTCCCCATACCCCATAAATTTCAGTGGGGCCAGCAGTTGAGGTCAGGGGCAGTTACTTGTGCTGTGATGCTTTGTCCTGTGCTTTGTGTGGCCAACATTCTTTCATTTGTATTGGAGGGAGGAAGAAAAGGACCTGAAAGGAAATTGAAGTGTGAAAGACACAAAACTGATAGTGAGGTCTGGGAGAATGTTCCACAGAATGGGCTGCATTTTACACTGCTGCTGAAATCAGCATAAACAATGGGCGGACCGCATGTCGTGGAGCCGCTGCGATATTATCTGTGGCAGCTCATTTCAATGGCCAGGGCGGACTGCCCCCCTGGATGATGTGGAAAGGCGGGCGGTGCGTCCCCGGCAATGGTGTCAGCTGCCTTTGCGTAGACACTGACGACATTTTTAAAGGGCTTTGAGCCCTGTCGTTACATTAAAATATTTAAAGGAGAATGGATCAAAAATTAAAGGAGTTGATTTTGTCCCTCTCCCACCAACCACCCTAACAACCATAGATTTAATTCTTTGCCCTGTCCTCCACCAAAATGCTTACCTTGTGCACCTGACCTCCCCCCCACCCCCCAAGTTCATAAACTTTAAACTTTACCCCTTCTCATCATTTCCTACACCAATGAAATGACTCTGACACCGCTCTCTCCCACCCCCACCCCACCCCCCACCACCGCACTGAAAAAATTACCTGTTCCTCCCTCCCCATCAGTGTTCCACCTCTGATCCCCGGATGGGAATCCGAAGGCACCAGAGGACTGGCCACACTGACACCAATATCACTCCAGGAAGGATTGTGAGAGCGCGATAGTAATCAATTCATTTATTTACATTAATTAACATATTTAAATTGGCCTCCTGTTGCCTAGCAATGGGGGGAGGGCCGCCATGAGGCCTCGCCACCACTGGCAATATGGGGCTGGGCCTTCCCGGCATCGAGGTCTGTGGTGGGCCTCTCCCGGAGGCATTTTCCGGTCCCCTCCACCACAACCTCTGACGTCAGGGGGTCTGTAAAATTCAGCACAATACTTAAAAATGTTGATATTATACTTCTTAATTGATTAATTCTGAAGGAAAATACAGTGACAATAGGATTTTCAACAGGCCAACTACAAGAAAGCCCCCAGTGAGTTAACATCCGTAGCACTTAAAGCAGCCAAAAGCACTGCACAAAGAATGGCCAGGCGTTGTGCAAATGACTACTGGCAACACCTATGCAGTCATATTCAGCTGGCCTCAGACACCGGAAACATCAGAGGAATGTATGATGGCATAAAGAGAGCTTTTGGGCCAACCATCAAGAAGATCGCCCCCCTCAAATCTAAATCAGGGGACACAATCACTGACCAACGCAAACAAATGGACCGCTGGGTTGAGCACTACCTAGAACTGTACTCCAGGGAGAATGTTGTCACTGAGACTGCCCTCAATGCAGCCCAGCCTCGACCAGTCATGAATGAGCTGGACGTACAGCCAACAAAATCGGAACTCAGTGATGCCATTGATTCTCTAGCTAGCGGAAAAGCCCCTGGGAAGGACAGCATTACCCCTGAAATAATCAAGAGTGCCAAGCCTGCTATACTCTCAGCACTACATGAACTGCTTTGCCTGTGCTGGGACGAGGGAGCAGTACCTCAGGACATGCGCGATGCCAATATCATCACCCTCTATAAAAACAAAGGTGACCGCGGTGACTGCAACAACTACCGTGGAATCTCCCTGCTCAGCATAGTGGGGAAAGTCTTTGTTCGAGTCACTTTAAACAGGCTCCAGAAGCTGGCCGAGCGCGTCTACCCTGAGGCACAGTGTGGCTTTTGTGCAGAGAGATCGACCATTGACATGCTGTTCTCCCTTCATCAGATACAGGAGAAATGCCGTGAACAACAGATGCCCCTCTACATTGCTTTCATTGATCTCACCAAAGCCTTTGTCCTCGTCAGCAGACGTGGTCTCTTCAGACTACTAGAAAAGATCGGATGTCCACCAAAGCTACTAAGTATCATCACCTCATTCCATGACAATATGAAAGGCACAATTCAGCAAAGCGGCACCTCATCAGACCCGTTTCCTATCCTGAGTGGCGTGAAACAGGGCTGTGTTCTTGCACCCACACTGTTTGGGATTTTCTTCTCCCTGCTGCTCTCACATGCTTTCAAGTCTGTTTAGTTTAGTTTAGAGATACAGCACTGAAACAGGCCCTTCGGCCCACCGAGTCTGTGCTGACCATCAACAACCCATTTATACTAATCCTACCACATCCCCACCTGTCCCTACCACCTACCTATACTAGTGGCAATTTATAATGGCCAATTTAACTACCAACCTGCAAGTCTTTTGGCTTGTGGGAGGAAACCAGAGCACCCGGAGAAAACCCACGCAGACACAGGGAGAACTTGCAAACTCCACACAGGCAGTACCCAGAATTGAACCCGGGTCGCTGGAGCTGTGAGGCTGCAGTGCTAACCACTGCGCCACTGTGCCGCAGAAGAAGGAATTTTCCTCCACACAAGTTCAGGAGGCAGGCTGTTCAACCTTGCCCGTCTAAGAGCGAAGACCAAAGTACGGAAAGTCCTCATCAGTGAACTCCTTTTTGCTGACGATGCTGCTTTAACATCTCACACTGAAGAGTGTCTGCAGAGTCTCATCGACAGGTTTGCGGCTGCCTGCAACGAATTTGGACTAACAATCAGCCTCAAGAAAACGAACATCATGGGACAGGACGTCAGAAATGCTCCATCCATCAATATTGGCGACCACGCTCTGGAAGTGGTTCAAGAGTTCACCTACCTAGGCTCAACTATCACCAGTAACCTGTCCCTAGATGCAGAAATCAACAAGCGCATGGGAAAGGCTTCCACTGCTATGTCCAGACTGGCCAAGAGAGTGTGGGAAAATGGCGCACTGACACGGAACACAAAAGTCCGAGTGTATCAAGCCTGTGTCCTCAGTACCTTGCTCTATGGCAGCGAGGCCTGGACAATGTATGTCAGCCAAGAGCGACATCTCAATTCATTCCATCTTCGCTGCCTTCGGAGAATACTTGGCATCAGGTGGCAGGACCATATCTCCAACACAAAAGTCCTCGAGGCGGCCAACATCCCCAGCTTATACACACTACTGAGTCAGCGGCGCTTGAGATGGCTTGGCCATGTGAGCCGCATAGAAGATTGCATGATCCCCAAAGACACATTGTACAGCGAGCTCGCCACTGGTATCAGACCCACCGGCCGTCCATGTCTCCGCTTTAAAGACGTCTGCAAATGCAACATGAAATCCTGTGACATTGATCACAAGTCATGGGAGTCAGTTGCCAGCGATCGCCAGAGCTGGCGGGCAGCCATAAAGGCAGGGCTAAAGTGTGGCGAGTCGAAGAGACTTAGCAGTTGGCAGGAAAAAAGACAGAGGCGCAAGGGGAGAGCCAACTGTGCAACAGCCCCGACAAACAAATTTTTCTGCAGCATCTGTGGAAGAGTCTGCCACTCTAGAATTGGCCTTTATAGCCACTCCAAGCGTTGCTCTACAAACCACTGACCACCTCCAGGCGCTTAACCATTGTCTCTCGAGACAAGGAGGCCAAAGAAGAAGAAGAAGACTAGCTCATCACTTATTAATAAAATAAAAAATGTGTTTTTTCTACAATGGACAAGCTATCTGCTCCACTAGAGTAATGCCCAGATCACAAAGTTGAAAATTACCCCCAGTGTATCTCATCTAACGCCATACATTTTGCAGAAATATTCTCATCTCCTCCAATCTTCGCAGCTCATATTTCCTGCCTGCCCTTCAATTCAACCTGGCAGTGTTCTCTCCCTCAAACCCAATCTGTTGGTATTCTTCTTCCCCTTTTCCCAATTCATGCTGGCACTCCTCTTTCCTCATAGCTCTTCGGTAATGCCATTACTCTCTATCTTCCTCCATCTAAAGTGCCACTTCCAGCTTCTTGTCTCCTCCCTTTAATTGTCATTTATTCCTTTCCCGTTCGCTTCTCTCTTTTCCTCTCCAATTCATTACCATCCATTTCTCCCTTCTTTCTCCTTCAGTTCCCTCTTCCTTGTCCCCTTCATTACCATCCAATCTCCCTCTTCCTTCTCCCTACATTTCTTACTTCTCTCACTCTTCATTGTCAACCATGTTCCCCTTTCAGTGCCTCTCATTCACTACCACCCAGTCAGTCCCAGTCCTATCTGAGTCCAGCTGCTAATACATTGGACCAAGTTCCTCTCTGCTCTTAACACTGCTGTTAGCATGAGTGGCAGGGACTGTCTCCTCTTTATACTGGAGGTGGGAACTTCTATTCTTGCACAAGTTCCTCCCTACAGTTGTCTTTCTATAGCTCCACTACTCCACTGGTCACAATATATATTTAAATGTTTTACCCTGTTACCAATACGACCAATTATATCCTTTATCTATCTTAGTTTCAGAATAAAAATCCACCAACCAGGTTTTTTAATAAACAACAAAATTGTTGATTTATTATAAAGCAAGACTTATTCAATTAAGATGCAAAGCTTATGAACACACAGTTTGAAATATGAAAGTATAAATGTCTACCCTTTAAAATAACCTATAACACTTGCATACACATACCGGTTAAAGAAAAAAATAAGGACACATGAAAAAACTGGCTCTGCAGAGATAAATTTTAAAAAAAAACTTTGGCCAATGTATTGTCAATTCTTGAAGAAAAGGAATAAGATACAGATTTTCCAGATGACTTTCGGTCTGGCCCCTTGCTACACATAGACGGATGTCACTAGACACATGTGGTTGTCACTGGGATCTTTTCAGAAGCAGTTCGTTCAGGAGATGTCGAGAAGAAGTCTTCCAGAAGCTTCTCAGGAGAAATGCTGCATCGGTTTCTCTAGCTCTTACACTGGATTCTCAGGGTTTTTCAAAGCGGTGGAACAGGATGGGCTGGTTGCTTCTCCATCTCTCTGCAGGCTGCAATCGCAACTGCACTCCAACACAATATCCAAAAGCGCAACCAAAACTCCTGACAGCCATTAATCCAGACATGTGACTTCTCTAAGTCCAAACAGTTCCATAGTCTATAAGGCTCTGGCTGTTTACTTAAGACATGTGACTTCCAGTAAGTTTTTTTTAAACAAAGTCCCAAGTGTCCTTCCAGAGACACTTTTTAAAAAAAAAACAAGTCCAGGCAGCTTCTCGGGTATTTTGCACAGTCTTTTAAACACAAGTCCTCAAAACAATATTAATAACGGAAGTATCTTCATGACACAATACATGGAGGCACCATCCCTAATATACCACTGTGCGCCACTTAGCATAGAGAGAGAATAGATTTGGTGTGATGCAGCAAGACTGGGTTGGCATAGAATTGGGGGAGAGGGGCTGACCAAAATGCTGTTTATCAGGGTCGAGTGATGGATGTCAGCATGTACAGACCGACACTGCTGAACTTCATTTTCTTTCCCTTGAGCACAAAGTGAATCCTGCCTTCAACAAGATGGGAGTAGCCCGATAGTGCAGTCAAGGGAGGAGTCTGTAACAAAGAAATGGACCTTGTGCAATCTGACCATAAAATGTAACTAGAAAAACCTTCCCCACACTAAAGAACACTGCCAAATGATCATTCAATTGCTTTGCCTTAGCTAATTACTCTAAAATGTTCAGTAATTTACCACCAACTTTAACACATTGTCATTTGTTGGAGAGTACTCCAAATCAAGATTAGGGCTGGTGACTCATTACAGCATGACATCCTGTGACAAATCCTAAGATTTCTGTAACCTACTGTGACAAGTGTGATTTTCCTTGTCACATGGCGGATTGCAAGTCTAATCAGTGAAAAGTTTTTTTTTAAATAACAGCTGCTTTCATTTCAGCACTGTATGCTTTAGGTGTACCTCTTGGTGGACTGTGTTTGCAGATGTACAACATCCAGTTCCTTGTGGTGGAATAACAAAGGCCCCATATTTCAAAGGTGCATCATACTCTTGAAAGTTTCTTTCCACTGTCAAATCAACCAGACTGCTCTCAAACAGTGCACTTTTATATCAAATTTAGAAAATCTGAATCATTTTACTTAGATGGAATTTTAAATTGTTTTTATAATTCCTATCACCATTATAAATTGAGGAATCTTTTTATTGGTTATAGATTTATTCTCTCTCTGTGCATGCTTGATGCCCACACGGGAATTTGTTTTTGGAGTAAAAATGACCTAAGCCCAATTCAAGGTGCTGAAATTTCTGTAAAATGTGGGAATGCACTGCGATGTGCTCTGTAACTTTCTATGCAGTGCTGCTGAGATCATTGTTCCTGACTGCACGCAGTTGCATTGATCTCACATGACCAGTGGACACTGCTAGGAATGAGGTGTCTTATCAACACAAGCAATAATGTTCTGATGTAGCTTTATAAGTGTCCTTCTGTTCTGTTGAAAGTATATTTTATGGCTAAGTTCCTTTATTAGTTGTGCCCCATTAAAAAGAAAAGGGACCACATGTAAAATCTATTTGTTCTGTTGATGAGACTGGGAAAGCACAGTGTCTTCTTTGTGGATCAATTTTAAAGCAAAGTAAGACTGGTCAGCTCATTTTAAATCTTTTAGTACTGGTCCCAGTGATTAGCACATAATAAACGCGGAAAGCCACGGAAGCTGGGGGCCAAATATCAAGTGCTGATGGCCGCCTTGATAGTACTGCTACTTTTTTTTAGATTAGAGATACAGCACTGAAACAGGCCCTTCGGCCCACCGAGTCTGTGCCGACCATCAACCACCCATTTTTATACTAATCCTACACTAATCCCATATTCCTACCAAACATCCCCACCTGTCCCTATATTTACCTACCACCTACCTATACTAGTGACAATTTATAATGGCCAATTTACCTATCAACCTGCAAGTCTTTTGGCTTGTGGGAGGAAACCGGAGCACCCGGAGAAAACCCACGCAGACACAGGGAGAACTTGCAAACTCCACACAGGCAGTTTGCACTAATTTATTGCAGCACAATTCAGCTGAAATCAATGTAACCAGCACAAGAGGTTATGGAAATCTTAACCATAAATTCCATTCAGTGCACATCAAGTTTCCACAAACTTTTGTGCTACTTTAAAAAGAAATCACGTTAGAAGCTGGCTCCATGCATAAAACTGGTCTCATCCCCAGGATGAATTACTCAATATTGGGAGATTCTAATAATTCATCATTTGCAGGCTTTCAGGGACTCTCTAAAAATTAAGCTGGATCTTTTGGATGCAAGGACACGAATAGAAATGTTTCATAGGCTTTCAAAGAGGGTTGTCCAACATATTGCCCGCGGGCCAGAATCCGGCCGACCAAATGTTTGTATCCAGCCCGCCAGTCCGCTCCTTTCAGGCACACACTCTTACACAATATTCACACCCGCCCTTTCACACAACAAACTGTTCGCCAAATGTAGATCTCCCAGGACAGGTTTTCTCCTCTTCTCGGCCTGCCTGCTGTGGACTCTCAGTGGGTATTTCAGCTCAGCTCAGTAACTGCTAAACACTCTGAGTCCGGCGCTCCGAAGAGTGTCTGTTGAATAGATTCCTTGGCAAGAGCCAATCCCAGCTGTGACTGTGATAAACCAATCGCTGGTGTTATGTCATTATATTGATTTCACACAGAAACATGTTGCATTATAGTGAAAATACAAATCAGCTGTTCTCGGACCCTCCAGACTCTCTGGGCTGAATTTTATGAGCCCTCCAGTATCAGGGGTCATGGCAGGGGCCTGTAAAATTGTTCCGGGAATGGCCCGCCACGACCCCCGATGCCGGGAAGGGCCTGTCGCATTTTACCGGCAGTGGCAATGTCTCGGTGCGGCACCCCCCCACCCCCCCCCCCGCCGCTTGGCGGCCGAGCCTTCAATTACATATGCAAATTATATTAAAATTAAATAATAATTACTTACCTGGTAGCGACGGCCATCCCACGCCAATATTCAAGCCGCTGGCTGGAACACCCGCGCCTTCGGAACTCCGTTCGGTGGAGCAGGGAAAACTCTTTGGATTGGTGGGGGGGATAGCAGGAAGGGGTTGAGGGTTAAAGTTAATAAAGGTCGGGGGGAAAGGTCAGAAACTGAATAAAAGTTTTTTTTTGGTGGGGGGGGGAATGGGCTTTTAATGAATAGATTATTCCTTGGGGGTGTGGGTGAGAGGAGCGAAGATGTTATTTAATGTATAATTTTACACTTTTGTTCCCTTTAAAAATTCAAAATTCTTCTAAGGGCTAGAAGCCCAATGGCACAGGACGCCATTGCCTGGGACAGAGCAGCCGCTACGTCATCGGGGCAGTCACTCCACCCCCTCCATTTAAGTGAGCCCCGCATGAAATATCGTGGGGGCTCAACGACAGCTGCTCCGCGCGGGCGGGCTGACAAGATCAGAGCGCATCGCTGCAATTTGTGGCGTACTCATAAAATTCAGCCCTCTGTTTTTCTGCCTCCTCCTGCACTGTAAAATCAGAGAATCAAAGACAACAGGAACCAGTGTCCTATCCTTCCCATTCTCAACAACCAGAGACATCCAGTTGGAAAATAATCCCACATTCAGACAATGGACTTTCAGACAGTGACTGGCTGTTTCTATCCATCCATCGATTCAGGACTGAAGACAGAAAAGTGCACCGTCACACCTGAACTTACCGAGAGGAAAAGGGACACTCATCCGTCACACTGGAGGAGTGTTCACAATGCCAGCGTGATATGTCCTATCAGTATGTCCTCATCATGCTCAATAACATTATCACCCTTTTATATACAACACCAGACAGAAAGAAAGAGAGACAAAGAGGGAGTGAAAGAGCATATCAGTCTTAACATTCCTAACAGTGTGCCCATATTACACTGAATAACAGTATTACATCTTCATACGTATCATCAGAGAGAAAGAATCAGTCTTACAAAAATAAGCATACATATCACACTCAATAATGGTCTTCCCAATTGCTAAGTTTTTCACTTTATTGACTTCAAAATTCTTAATTTCACATATCGACATGTATTGATACTGATCTTGAACTGTGATGAACTGAAGTTGTTCACAGACATTGACTCTTGTGCAAGCAAAAAAAAAGTATCTCACTAAATCTGTGTTCAACATAGTGACGAAAAAGTAAGTTAATATATTAGTCTTCTCGTTTAAAGCTTGTTCACAAAAATGCACATTTTTGTTGTTTTGATTAAGAGTAAAATAAATTTCCATTGCCTTTATCTGTCTGAAATTTGCTCACTGGCCCCTATGTAGGGCAAAAATTGTAATGTTCCCCCCCTACCCCCATGCAAAAACATTGAACACCACTGCTTTTGAATGTAATGTTTTCTTTAATTTAATAAGAAGCTGGCTGCAGAAACCAAATAACTAGCAAATGATTCTGTATGTTTTTAAAAGTCATTTTCAGTCATTTAAAATTGAGTTATTCTCAGGCGGTGGATTAACACTTCAATTAAAAATGCTCAATTGGTTACAGTAAACTGATTTTCAGCTGTATTGATCAAATTGCGCCAAGTTATTACTTAAATATATCAAGAAATATTTTATAAAACAATTTAAATCTATGGTTAGTTTAGAGAAACAGCACTGAAACAGGCCCTTCAGCCCACCGAGTCTGTGCCAACCATCAACCACCCATTTATACTAATCCTACACTAATCCCATATTCCTACCACATCCCCACCTGTCCCTATATTTCCCTACCACCTACCTATACTAGGAGCAATTGCAAATGGCCAATTTACCTATCAACCTGCAAGTCTTTAGCATGTGGGAGCAAACTGGAGCACCCAGAGGAAACCCATGCAGACACAGGGAGAACTTGCAAACTCCACACAGGCAGTACCCAGAATTGAACCCAGGTCGCTGGAGCTGTGAGGCTGCGGTGCTAACCACTGCGCCACTGTGCCGCCCTGTCTTAAAATGTTGCTTGATTGCACTGGTTCATGACAGATTTTGCATTCAGCAATATGCAAGGGAATTTGAGCAGAACATCAAGAAAAAAAAACACTTTCTTAAATGGGTGCAATTTTGAGCACAATTTGAGCCCATTTCTCTGATTGTGCTCAAAGTGGTAAATCTACCTCCATGTTTCTCTCTGAGAAATACTTTATTTCAAGTTCAGTTTGTTTAATTAACTTGTGAATTATTTCCATTCTTCCCACATGCATTAGACTGTTCAATATTTTGGTATAGAAATCCCAATCTCCTAGTGTAACCTGAGTGGAAGATTGACAGAAACCCTGGAGAAATCATGTAATTAGCCAGTTATGCGATTACTCCAAGGTTTTACCTGACCTTTCACTGAAGCTAGGGGCGGAGATTGGGAGAATCCCCATAGAAATTCAAGGCATTTGTCCATGTTGCTGATTTTGTGAAAAACCTTTTTAATAGTTTACCCTAAATGAAAAGTATTTGGTATTACTGATATCATCAGCCTTCTGAAGTGATGCGAGATGTAGGGCTGAATTTTATGAGCCCCTCAACGCTGTGAGTCATGGCGGGGGGGCCCGTAAAATTCTACAGGAAGAGGCCCGCCTCAACCCCCCACGTTAAGAAGGGCCCACCACATATTACTGGCGGCAGGGGGGTCACGATGCAGCCCGCCCACCACTTGGCAGCAACACCCCAATTAGAATATGTAAAGCGCTATTTACCTCTCCAGATTATGTATCCCACCGCCTCTCGCTCCACTCTTCCGAGTTTTACGTAGAACAGGCGACAATCATGTGCCGTCCTGTTCACGAACAGAGAACCAGATGAGACATCAGAAGCAGGAGTGCTGGACAGTGAAGGTAAGTGCAGCTATACAGGGGTCTCAGCTCTGCATTCTTAAAGGGAGGAGGGACGGGGGATGACAGGGTGCTCAGCTCTGCATTCTTCAAAGGAGGAGAGAGGGGGTCTGGAATTACTGTTGGGAAAGCTCTGCAGGGATGAAGGGAGGTACTGTGTACCCTCCCTTCGTAAACGGTGTACGCTCTGTGTTTGTTTGTGTGTATGAAGGAGCAATGGCACTCTAGTCACCCTGTGGGTGGGAGAGTGTCAGAAAGAGTAGGAGGGGATGGTGATGGAGGGGATGGATGATGCAGCTGATAGGATCTTGATATGGTCATGCTGTGACACTCTGAGTGTTGGCCAAGATGGACAATGCCATGCCACGCCATATAGTTGATCCATGAAAGCACCTGATGTACCCGTCAACACCAATGCCCGCCCTGTTAGGAACCTTTGAATAAATGAAGGATACAACTTTGTTTATCACATAGAAATGGGTCTGGCTCATTGTGTGATCAGCTTCTCCTGAGGATCCATATATGCCGGAGGCAAAATCAACAGGCAGGTGCAGTCCATGTAGAGGCACCTGGTCATGAGCAGCAGCCCCCAAGGGGGAGCTCACCATTACGGTCACCATGCAACTACAGGTCCCATATGACATGCCATCGGCTGTCAGAGCATCAGTGTCAGAGGTGATTGCACATGTGGAGAGGGTGGTGACAGTCTCTGTGCCCTGCTCAACGATGACCTGCAGCCCATGGTCTTCGGTGGACATCCTATGCCTGCTGTCCTCGTAGTGGCAGCAGTTCCTAAGCTTGACGTCAATGCAGCATTTCAGGGGCCCATCGGAGACCTTTGTGGGGTCACACTGTCAGCAGTGCACTGCTGCACCAGGGTGGTCACCGATACTCTGCACCGGAGTACCAGTGAGTATGTCCGCTTCAGGATGGACTCTCACTGCCAGGTCCAGACGGCCATCGGTTTCCGCACCATTGCTGGAGAACCATAGATTTTAGGGTTTATAGACTGCACCCACGTGGCCATCAGGCCTCCCGCCAGGCTACCACCTGCAGATGTCACCATTAAAGGAATCCTCTCAATCTAGGTGCAGCTGGTATGTGATCACTGGAGATGCTTCATGCAAATCTGTACCTGCTTCTCAGGCAGCTGCCATGACACCTGGGTCCTGCGCCAGTCCCAGCTGCCACCACTGTTCACTGAACTGGCTCAGTTGGAGGGGTGGCTTCTTGGAGACAAGGGCTATCTCTTGCAGACATGGCTCCTGACACCAGTGAGACATCACTATTGTAGAAGAGAGATACAACGCCAGCCGCTGAGCTACAAGAGCCACCACTGAACAGGTGATCGGCATGCTGAGAAAGCGCTTCCAATGCCTGGATAGATAAAGTGATGCCCTGTACTACGGGCCAAAAAGGCCAGCTCCTTTCTTTGCTGATCACTGTACTCTGCACAACTACGTACCCAATAGGCGGCAGGCCTTGCTTGATGAGGAGAGATGTCAACAGGATTCCTTCTTGGACTATGAAGACATTGAGGACCTACAATAGGCGATGCGCATGGGAGGGCAGATTGCACCCAGACTCTGCATGCAGGGCTAGCAGTGATCTAGGGCTGTACGACAGTGGCTTATCAGACAAAGGCTCTCTGCTCCATAGGAACTGACATGAGCTCTGCAAGCCGCACATCACCCTCGCTCACCTGCTGTGCAACAGTCCACATCTGCAGCATGCAGTAAACCATTAAAGGCAGCAGCTGACTAAGCCAACATCCATGTCACTGAGTCCATGGAGACGCTCATGAGAAATGGTAGCATGGCAATGAAGTTATTGCATATGTTGGCTCTCCTGAAGGGCCAACGGTGCAAAGGGGTGTGACATTGGCGCGACATACTGGCACACATCATTCACACAGAGAAAAGGACATTCATGTTGATGAGGAACATTTAGTGAAAGATGTATTTACATTGCTGTGACACCCGTGGATTCCCATTTGTGCCAGTGTTTTCTCTAAATACTTGCAAGTGCCCCTTCTCGGTGCAACCTCTGCACCAGCAGCCTGACTGGAGGAAGGCTGCTGATCTGATTGCCCTTTGGCTGTGGATTACTTTGACGGTTATACCCTGTGCTTACGATGCTTAGAGGGCCCCAGCTGGCTGGGGGAGTGCTCGTTCATCCTCTTCCAGCATTGGACCCTTTGACAGCGGATGGCCTCATGGCTACTCACCTCCTCTGCTATCTCCAGCCAGACTGCCTTGTTCAGGCAGGAGGGCCTCTTCTTACAATTGCTGGGGAAAAGGACCTTCCGCCTTGTCCGCACAGCCTGGAGGAGGGCGTGTAGGGAGGTTTCACTGAACTGTGGGGCCACCCTAGAGTACGCCTCTGCCATTGACAGTTTTTGGTGTGGTGTTTTAAATGCAAAGATGACTCTACCATGTAACTGCTCTAACCTCTGGCCGCAAGGTTTATCTTGCAGTTGTTTGAAAACCAATGCAGGACTAGTGAGGAAATCAGTGCTGTTGTCATGGTTTTTCATGTATTACACATTAACACATGGTCACAAACACTTTGCTTCTGCAGCAGCTGATCATAATTATTGGTGTAAAATTTCTAGTGGGCAATGCAGCTAGATTATGAACATATTTTCCTCTTTATTTACAAAGATTGTTTAATTTCAGTTACATGTATTTTCACATAACGGTTAGCAGAGAAATGAACACAGATTCCAAATGCATATTAGTCTGCGGCTTTTCACAGTCAGATGATTAGTATGTAGATATTCTTCAGTTATGTTTTTATTTCTGTTGTGTATTTGCCTTTTATGGTACATTTAAGTCTCACGTCTTGGAATGTGCGAAATTATGATTATTCACCCAGGTACAGCACATCTAAAAGAAGGAATGTTACCCTTGAGTGGAAGAAGAGGATCTCAACTTCACAGGACACTGGGATACAGCAGGGTAAATATGTGGCAGCAAAGCAGAAAGTGCTGGGGAAGCTCAGCAGGTCAGGCAGCATCTGTGGAGAGAGAAGCAGAATTAACTTTCAGGTCTTTGGAACTTGGTCAGTTAAGTTAACTGAAAGTTAACTCTGCTTCTCTCTCCACAGATGCTGCCTGGCCTGCTGAGTTTCTCCAGCACTTTTTGCTTTGCTGCCAGATTGACTGCAGCCCCACTCTTCAACAGTGAGTTAAGTATTTCTTTGGCAGCTGTCAGGAAGCAGGTGCTGGGGTGCTTTAAATAGGGCCCCAACACCTGCTGCACAACTGTCAAAAGGTCCCTCACTGTGTCGTATGTCCCACCTCTCCCCACGTAATATGGGTGTGGCGGCACATCGGAGTGATACTAATGAGCCCCCGCACGTAATATCACAGGGGCTCGGCGGTGGCTGTTCAGAGCGGGCACACCGCTGAGTTCAAAGCACGCCGCCGTGAAGTGCGGCCGCTAATAAAATTCGGCCCGTGGTAGAATCCTACATATCTAGTAACAAATTAACTATTAAGTGTAACAAATTCATAATGTTAAATTTTAGCAGGGACTATATAGCTGCCTCTTGAGAGCAAGTACAAAGTTATTGGGAGCGATTCCAAAACATGACATTAGCATTGGTAGCATCTCATACTTTGGGTTATGTATCCCACCTGGAATGGCTTTTACTGCAGCTTGTGCTTTACAGAAAATTCAGCCTTCTCCTTTAAACTGATAAAACTATGATAGTAATATGCTGCATATTATTGTCTATGTTCAGAAATTGTAGTAGTTATAATGAAACTAGCATCTATGTTTCAATTCATAGCTTAATGACACATTTGAGATTTAGCTGTGAGTTATTTTCTAGCATACTGTAACCACAGAATATTCTTTGCAGTTTTCAAAAAAACTTTGTGTTTGTTAGGTCATATATGCATACTGTCCTTTAGGAGTTAATATTGCCAATTTTCTCCATTTTACCCTTACTTCAGAGGTGATGACTCCTTTCTGGGATACAGTTCTATAGACCTTCAATAGTTCATCCATTTTGCTATTATTCATGTGTGAGCCTTTACAATCAGTGTCAGCAGGCTATTAATTTGCAGAGGGTATTCCTGACCACATCCAAGCTTATCCTGATCTGACAATCCACACATGTGAAATTCCAGCAGGAGTTGTTGACTTGCAATGAGAAATGGAAACGCTGATTAGTTTTCTCATCCCAAACTAAGGTCAACTGTAATGAAAGCAAAATACTGCAGATGCTGGAAATCTGAAATAAAAACAAAAGGTGGTGGAGAGTACTCAGCAGGTCGGGCAGCATCTGTGCAGAGGGAAGCAAACCTTTCAGGATTTGATGAAAGGTCACTGACCTGAAATGTTAAGTTTGCTTCTCTCTCCACAGATGCTGTCAGACCTGCTGAGTATTTTCCGCCACTTTTTGTTTTTATTTAAGGTCAACTGTAGTTGCCTGTCTGCTGTCCAAGCTGAGATCAGCTAACTCAGCATTGACCTGGGATCGAACCTTGGGCTTTGCTGATCTACATGGCTAAGCTCTTCCTTGGGCAAACATGTTGAACTATTAGAGGAGCCTTTTATTTATTTCGAATGTTAACTGTGTGACTGTTGTCATGGCAAAGAGTCAGTTTACTACACATGTATTGTCATGCAAGCCCCCACCTGCCAAGAATGAGGCATATTAATTTTGTCATATGAACATTGATTTTAAACTGTTGCTGGAGTGAAGAAAGGTCTTGTTAAAAACTCACCAGACACTTGGCTGGAAGGACATTTACATACTAAGAGACAGTGCTTGTGGAGACAAGGATTATTCCCTGGTCTACTTAACCCACAATGGATTTTGATCACCAGACATTGAAGGTGTAAGGAACAGCGTTCCAGAGACTGCTAAGGTGATACAATCTGCAAAAGCCAGGAATGGTTAAACCAGCTGGGCACATGACTAACTGGCTGGTCCAGGATTTTTTGAACTAGCCACAGAGTTTTTGAACTCAGAAAGACTGTTTGCTCCTGGATTGAGAAGACCTCTCCAGTCTGTTCCCATCTCTTTCTCACAAGCCTCTGGACCCACAGAAAACACGTGAGCCTCAAGAGAGAAAAAGTTTAAGAAGAATACTGGGCCCCAACAAAAAAGCAAGACCTAAATACAATCAAGGACTCTACAGCGAGCTCGAAGAACAGTAACTAAAACCATCTTCAGATATTGCCTCAAACTTTTCCACTTTATTTCTTCTGCTCTTTTCTGTCTCTATCTGCATGTGTGTATCACATATGCAAGATAGCAAGGACACGTCACGTATCTGTAGGCATTAACTGAATTAGAGTTTAATAAAGTTCAACCTTTCTTCTTTCAACCTAAGCAAACCTGTTTGGCTGGTTTCTTTGTCTTACAATTAGAAAGCAGTGAACAAGGATTCATCAAGGGGGAGCTAAAAACACAGTGTGTTTAAAATTAAACCCTGTTACAGTAAGACCAGGTGAAGGCTGAGAAGGAACCCTAGACCCCTTTCTCACCTAGTCATAACAGTGTCCACAGACACAGGGACACCGTTGGCAACATCATTCGATTATTTCAACACCACTCATGTTCAGTGCTTTCAAATTTATCATCTGTTCTGAGTGAAATAAAAGCATAATACTGAAGTTGAGAAGTGTGTTCATTGGGCCACATCTACTGCTGCAGCACTAACATTCCTCATTGGAGATCATGACGCAGGTTTTCCTTAACGCTCTCTAAAGAAGAAACGACAGTCTACAAATTGCTAAAGGCATATAATGCTTTACCCTGGTAGAATTCAGCAGTACTGGCCAGCAATTTGAGGACTGCTTTTGCATACCAGTGCTGGAAGACATATTCTTAGGACAGGAGGTGGGCAACCTTAATAACAAGAAGAGTCACATTTTTAAATTTATCAAAAGCAATATCTTAAGAGCTGCAATGCTGTTACTCAAAAGCCAATAATAATGGAAAGCAAGACAGATACATTTTAACAACATTTTACAAAAACATTGTTAATTGACTGATACTTTCTCACAGGTGCAATATTTACAAATGTTTAAAAAAAAACAATTTAATTACCATCTAAATGGGTTTGATCGTTCAAGATTGGGTGCCACATTTCAGTTCTGAATGAGCTGCTTGTGGCTCCAGAGCTGCAGGTTGTAGACACCTTGAAAAAGGTCCACTAATCTGCCAGAAAACAGAGAAGTACAAAGGAGGTGTCTGACAAATGTATGTAACCATTCATGAATTAACTCTATTGGTACAATTGGTATTATTGTCTCACGAAAAGCACATTCCATTCAAAACTGTCCATGCTTTCCATTGCCACAGTTAAACAGGTAAGACTCTTCACACACTTATTCAATTATTGAATAATACACAATTATTCAATTCAATTTGTCTCTGTTCAAATGCAGATAGTCTAACCATTCCAGCCCAAAAGCCATGAGCAAGGACAGTCTGCATGACATATTTCTATCCTGCACCCCTCTTTCCCTTCTTCACTTCTGTGCCATTTTACATCAAGTGCTTTCTCATGCCCTCAACTACCTGTAAGTCCTGCAATACTAGGGTATCAGTTAACATAGGCCAAGTGGGTGATGCAGGATGCTGTAGTCTACAGTACGATCCGGTTCCGACTGTGAGCATTGGTTCCTGCACCATTGTTTGAAGTGGAAGCAGGAGTTACGTTTGAGTGCATTAATGAATTTTTCCAGTTCGCTATTGCTTTTGAAAGTTATTGCAAAGCTGGTGTTCCCATTGTGAAAGTACAGAGACATTTGCTTTTCACAGAGGTTGTCAAATAGGATGGTCATGATCAATGATCTGCAAATCAGAGTTAGCAAACAGCACAAGCTGCCATTAGAGGAACATTCTATTTTCTCATTGAATTGCTGTATGGTCAAACAGTTCAGAAAAAAAAAAATGCAGGTTTTTAGAAGCTTGGGAACTGTGAAAATGACTCGCTAAAGGAATGTATGGAGCCACAGATCTGTTGGGTGAGATTGTCAAATTCATAAGGTATGAGTCTGACATGAGGCAATCTGTGCCCAGCTGTTTTAATGGCATGTGCTACTCACAGCTAGAAATAGGGGAACTTTAAGACTTATTTCTAAAAGAAGAAGAGCTCCCTAGTTTAAATGGTCTTTGGCATTTACCAGATAACTCTGGTGAGATTCATAGAAAACAACCTGTCAGCAATCCAGAAGGGGAAGAACACCAGTCAGTGTAGTGAATGACAGATTCAGTATTGTGTAATTTGGCAGGTTGATGTCACCTCCATTTGACTCACAGAGAATAAAAATAGTTAAGAAAATTCAAATGCACAGGAGCCTAGCTACTTGACGATTCCTATTATAATTTTCTTTTATCAGAATATTCAGACATTCATATCAGTAAATCAATAAAATCTGCCAGCAGCTATATTTTCCCACTGATTAATTTTTTCTATCATTTACCTATATAATAAATCATTTTCTGTCATACAAAGAATAAATCCTAGGCTTTAGGGTTTGACTGAAGTTAAAGAAGAAAATCCTTTATTGTTTGTGAAAAATAATCTTTCTGGTGAAAATGTAGACAAGAAGAAATATGTGTTCTTAATGTATTAATGGTGTGTTTCAAAAGTATTGTGAGAAAGTATTTTGTAACTTCACTCCTAACCAATTGGGTTTCATTGTTACCAGGTTTTTGAGGAGCAGGTCATGAATATCAGAAACATGCATCTGAATCTGGCCTAAAAAATTATGCACAGTCTCAATGTAATTACTTACATTTTCTGACATTTAGCAACCATGTTGTCCAGAAAAATGCTAGAAGTATCTCATATTTTATGTTTTAAATCCAAGAAATAACCCAGTGTCAGTGAATTGATGTGATTTCTATGGTCACAATGTATACAAACAGCAAACAACATGGTAACTCATTCATTTCTGAATGTGACTAAACTTTCCCTGAACCAACATGCCAAAAATGCTCTATCAATTAAGGATGATCTCCAACAACTAACAAACAGAATCCATGAAGCAAGAAGACTGTTTGGCTTAAGCACATACAAAAAATGAATTTCCAATTGTGTTTAGAGGGCTGGAAACACCAAAGATAATAAAATGGAGAAGAATTAGAAGTGGATAAATTTTCATATTATTATGCTGCTGGGTATGGTAGTATAGTGGTAACTTTACTGGCCCAGTAACCTAACAGCCTAGACTAATGATATAATAAACATGAGTTCAAATCCCACAATAGTAGCTGGGTAATTTAACTTTATTTAATTAAGTAAATCTGGAATAAAAAGCTTGTCTTAAAAATGGTGACCATACAATCACCAGACTGTTGTAAAAGCCCATCTGGTTTTGACCTATGACATTTCATAAAGTGTGACATAACAGGCTTGTCAGCAAGTTAAAACCCATAGAATAAAAGGGATAGAGGCAGCATGGATATTAAGTTGGCTGAGTGACAGGAAAACAAGAGTAGTTGTGAACGGTTATTTTTCAGACTGGAGGAAGGTATAAAGTGGGGTTCCCCTGGCGTCAATGTTAGGACTACTACTTTTCTTGACCTATACTAATGACCTAGACATTGGTGTACAAGGCACAATTTCGAAATTTGCAGATGACACAAAATTTGAAAGGATAGGGATAAATTTCAAGAGGACTTAGACAGGCTGGTGGAATGGACTGAAAAGTGGCAGATTAAATTTAATACAGAGAAGTGTGATGTGATTCATTTTGGTAGGAAGAACGGGGAGCAGCAATATAAAATAAAAGGTACAATTCTAAAGGGGATGCAGGAGCAGAGGGACCTGGGGGTATATGTGCACAAATTATTGAAGGTGGCAGGACAGGTTGAGAAAGCGGTTAATAAATGTTGCAGACAGGTGGGAAATGATAGGGATGGTTTCCACTTTTCACCTCTCAAATGACCAAAGACAGTATGTTTTATTAGAATTGAGTTTTAACCCTTGAGTGTTTAAAGATCAATAAACAGATAAATAACTCATTTTCTTATATGTTTAAAGAAAGATAAATGTTTATTAAACAATATCCGAAAATATTCACAATGTCACCCACATACACACATGCACACAAACAAGAAAAGATGGAAATTAAAAGATAGAATGCTTTTATGTCTGATGGTGTTAATAAAGAGTTCATTGTGAAACCTTGTTTTTTTAAAATTATTTGTTCCTGGGATGTGGGCACCGCTGGCTAAGCCAGCATTTATTGCCCATCCCCAATTGCCCTTGACAAGGTAATGGCAAGCCGCCTTCTTGAACTATTGCAGTCATGTGGGGTAGGTGTACCTACAGTGCTGTTAAGAAGGGAGTTCCAGGACTTTGACCTAGCAACAGTGAAGGAACGAACGGCTATATAGTCCCAAGTCAGGATGGTGTGTGGCTTGGAGGGAAACTTGGTGGTGTTCCCATGCATCTGCTGCCCTTGTCCTTCGAGCTGATAGAGGTCAGGATTTGGAAGGTGCTGTCTAAGAAGCCTGGGTGCATTGCTGCAGTGCATCATGTAGATGGTACACACTTCTGCCATTGTGCGTCGGTAGTGGAGGGAGTGAATGTTGTGGATGGGGAGCCAATCAAGCAGGCTGCTTTGTCCTGGATGATGTCAAGCTGCTTGAGTGTTGTTGGAGCTGCACCCATCCAGACACTGTGTGGAGTTTGCAAGTTCTCCGTGTCTGCATGGGTTTCCTCCGGGTGCTCTGGTTTCCTCCCACATGCCAAAGACTTGCAGGTTGATAGGTTAATTGGCCATTATAAATTGCCCCTAGTATAGGTAGGTGGTAGGGAAGTAAATAGGGACAGGTGGGGATGTGGTAGGAATATGGGATTAGTGTAGGATTAGTATAAATGGGTGGTTGATGGTCGGCACAGACTCGGTGGGCCGAAGGGCCTGTTTCAGTGCTGTATCTCTAAACTAAACTAAACTAAACAAGTGGAGAATATTCCATCACACTCCTGACTTGTGCCTTGTAAATGGTGGACAGGCTTTGGGGAGTCAGGAGATGAGCTGCTCGCCACAGGATTCCTAGCCTCTGACCTGCTCTTGTAGCTACAGTATTTATATGGCTACTCCAGTTCAGTTTCTGGTCAATGGTAACCCCCTGGATATTGATAATGGGGGTTTCAGTCATTGTAATTCCCCATTGAATGTCAAGGGGAGATGGTTAGATTCTTTCTTGTTGGAGATGGTCATTACCTGGCACTTGTGTGACGCAAATGTTACTTGGCCACTTATCAGCCCAGGCCTGGACATTGTCCAGGTCTTGCTGCGTTTCTACATGGACTGCTTCAGTATCTGAGGAGTTGCGCATGGTGCTGAACATTGTGCAATCATCAGCGAACATCCCCACTTCTGACCTTATGATCAAAGGAAGGTCATTGATGAAGCAACTGAAGATGGTTGGGCCTAGGACACTACCCTAGGAACTCCTGCAGTGATATCCTGGAGCTGAGATAGCAACCACAGCCATCTTCCTTTGTGCTAGGTACAACTCCATCCAGCGGAGAGTTTTCCCCTGATTCCCATTGACTCCAGTTTTGCTGGGCTCCTTGATGCCATACTCGGTCAAATGCTACCTCGATGTCAAAGGCAATCACTCTTACCTCACCTCTTGAGTTCAGTTCTTTTGCCCCATGTTTGAACCAAGGCTGTAATGAGGTCTGGAGCTGAGTGGCCCTGGCGGAACCCAAACTGAGCAGTGAGCAGGTTATTGCTAAGCAAGAGCCACTTGATAGCACTGTTGACGACACCTTCCATCACTTTACTGATGATTAAGAGTAGACTGATAGGGCGGTAATTGACCAGGTTGGACTTGTCCTGATTTTTGTGTACAGGACATACCTGGGCAATTTTCCACATTGCTGGGTAGATGCCACTGTTGTTGCTGAACTGGAACAGCTTGGCTAGGTGCGTGGCAAGTTCTGCTGGAATGTTGTCAGGGCCCATAGCCTTTGCAGTATCCAGTGCCTTCAGTCATTTCTTGATATCACATGGAATGAATCGAATTGGCTGCAGACTGGCATCTGTGATGCTGGGGACTTCAGGAGAAATCCAAGATGGATCATCAACCCGGCACTTCTGGCTGAAGGCCGCTGCAAATGCTCCAGCCTTATCTTCTGCACTGATGTCCTGGGCTTCCCCGTCATTGAGGATGGGGATATTTGTGGAGCCACCTCCACCTCCAGTTCATTGTTTAATTGTCCACCACCATTCACGACTGGATGTGGCAGGACTGCAGAGCTTAAATCTGATCTGTTGGTTATGAGATCACTTAGCTCTGTCTGTTGCATGCTGCTTACACTGTTTGGCATGCAAGTAGTCCTGGGTTGTAGCTTCACCACTAATGACTGAGCTGGCGGAGACCTAAAGGACATAACTGCAAGACTGGGTCTGCGCCAGGTGGTGAAGGAAACGACAGGAGAGAGAAATATACTAGACCTTGTCCTCACCAATCTGACTGTTGCAGATGCATCTGTCCATGAGAGTATTGGTAGGAGTGACCACCGCACAGTCCTTGTGGAGACTAAGTCTCATCTTCACGTTGAGGATACCCTCCATCATGTTGTATGCATGGTGCTGCTGCTGGCATGCCCTCCTGCACTCTTCATTGAACCAGGGTTGGTCTCCCGGCTTGATGGTAATGGTAGAGTGAGGGATATGCCGGGCCATGAGGTTACAGATTGTGGTTGAGTACAATTCTGCTGCTGCTGATGGCCCACAGAGCCTCATGGATGCCCAGGTTTGCATTGCTACATTTGCTCAAAATTTATCCCATTTGGCACAGTGTTATTGCCACACAACACAATGGAGGGTATCCTCAATGTGAAGACGGGACTTAGTCTCCACCAGGACTATGTGGTGGTCACTCCTACCAACACTGTCATGGGCAGATGCATCTGCGACAGGCAGATTGGTGAGGATGATGTCCAGTATATGTTTCCCTCTTGTTGGTTCCTTCACCACCTGGCGCAGACCCAGTCTCGCAGCTATATCCTTTTCGTCTCCGCCAGCTCGGTCAGTAGTGGTGCTACCGAGCCACTGTTCATAATGGACAATGATGTCCCCATCCACAGTACATTCTGCACCAATGCCACCCTCAGTGCTTCCTCCAAGTGGTGTTCAACATGAAGCAGTACTGATTCATCAGCTGAGGTTGGGGGGTGGGGGGGGGGGGGGGGTGGGGGTGGCGGTAGGTGGTAATCAGCAGGAGGTTCCCTTGCCCATGTTTGATCTGATGGCATGAGACTTCATGGGGTCTGGAGTCGATGTTGAGGACTCCCAGGGCACTCCCTTCTG
This sequence comes from Heterodontus francisci, assembly GCF_036365525.1. Taxonomy (NCBI): domain Eukaryota; kingdom Metazoa; phylum Chordata; class Chondrichthyes; order Heterodontiformes; family Heterodontidae; genus Heterodontus; species Heterodontus francisci. Next base: position 37,036,985 of record NC_090397.1, read on the forward strand.
ACTGTTTACCACTGTGCCTCAACCTCTGCTGGGTCTGTCCTGCCGGTGGGACTGGACATACCCAGAGATGGTGATGGCAGTGTCAGGGACATTTTCTCTCAGGTATCATTCTATTTAGTTGGCAATTGTAGCAGCATTTCTGCCATTGAATTGTGACTGAGATTTAACCAAAGAAGTCTGTGGGCTATGGCTTTACTAGTCTGTGGGACAGCTCTCCCAACTTTGGCACAAACCCCCAGATGTTTGTAAGGAGGACTTTGCAGGGTCAACAGGGCTTTGTTTGCCATTGTTATTTCCAGTGCCTGGGTGGATGCCAGGTGGTCCGTCCAGTTTCATTTCTTACTGGCTTTGTAGTGGTTAAATACAACTGAGTGGCTTGCTAAGCCATTTAGGAGTCAACCACATTGCTGTGGGTTTGAAGACACATGTAGGCCAGACTAGGTAAGGACAGCAGATTTCCTTCCCTAAAGGACATTAGTGAATCAGATGGGTTTTTACAACAATTGACAATGGTTTCATGGCCATCATTAGACTAGCTTTTTTTTTTTAAATTCCAGATTTTTATTAATTGAATTCAAATTCCTTCTTCTACTATGGTGAGATTGGAACCCATGTCCCCAGGGTAATACCCTGGGTCTCTAGGTTACTAGTCTAGTGACAGTACCACTATACCACTCCACCACCACCTCACCATTTCCCCAGGAGGAAGAGTTAAAAACAGCACAAGTCTGTTTTTCCTTTTTCCTGGTATACTGACGTCAAACTATGGAAAGTTTCAGGTGGGCGATGCTTTGCTGCAGACTTCTTTGGTTAAATCTCAGTCACAATTCAGTGGCAGAAATCCTGTTACAATTGTTTAGGTAGGGAGATTCAAGGTCATCTTTTGTCTCTACCTCTAAGTAGTTTAAAGATGGTATTCTGGCAGGGTCCTTCTTCTTGTTGGGATGGGTCTCTCTTGCTTCTGGCTTTATGGCTTTCTACACAGAAAAATGTCTCTTATTAAAAACTCCTTATCAGAGATTTGGCATCTGCCAGGTGACCTAAGTTTCTCTCCCATTGTGTTTTCATAATTGGTGTTTGATTATATTGCCATTGTTAGACAATGGGTTTGGATGTTGCTCGTCTCTATGGCATCTTGATAAAGTGGTGTCTTTTCCACACCCAGGATCCTGAGTCTGGAGTCTCGTTGTCTGCAAAGTCATTGTTAGCCCAACTTGTTGAATAGGGGTAGCCATTAACATTGAATTAACATTTACATTTCTAATGCTTTCTTCAACACTTGACCAGACATGACAATTTGTTCAGCATTCCAGCAGTTACCACATGTACTTGCAGGACAGGAGAAGTCACCTGACCGCATACTCCAACTTGATTTGCAGCAAAAGGTGCACGTTTTGAGTCCAATTCATCAGGTCATTTTATAGTTCATAATTTCTCCCTGCTTGAGTATAACATAAAGTATACGGGATCCTGGGCTTTATAAATCGGGGCATAGAATACAAAATCAAGGAAGTTATTCTGAACCTGTATAAAACCCTGGTTCATCCATAAATGGAGTATTATGTCCAATTCTGGCCACAACACTTTAGGAAGGATGTGAAGGCATTAGAGAAAAGATTCATCAGAAAGGTTCCAGGGATGAGGAACTTCAGTTATGTGGATATATTGGAGAAGCTGGGGCTGTTCTCCTTAGAGAAGAGAAAATTAAGAGCAGATTTGACAGAGGTGTTCAAAATCATAAGTGGTCTAGAATGAGTAGATAGGGAGAAACTGTTCCCGTTGGCAGAAGTCTCAAGAACCAGAGGACACTGATTTAAGGTGATTGGCAAAATAAACAAAGAAGAAAAACTTTTCTACATTGCATGTGGTTAATATCTGGAATGTGCTGCCTGAGACTGTGGCGGAGGCAGATTCAATCATGCCTTTCAAAAGAGAATTGGATAATTATCTGAAGTGAAAAAATTTGCGGGGCTGCGGGAAAATGAAGGGGAATGGAACTAGGTGAGTTGCTCTTCCAGAGATCTGGCATGGACACGATGGGCCAAATGGCCTCCTTCTGTAACCAGTTCTAATGAAAGGTCACAGACCTGAAATGTTAACTCTGCTTCTCTCTCTCCACAGATGCTGCCTGACCTGCTGAGTATTTCCAGCACTTTCTGTTTTTTTTTATTTCAGAGTTCCAGCATCTGCAGTATTTTGCTTTGATATTAGGGTATCTTATAGCTTGTATTATAAACATCATTCCAAATGAAACCAATGTAAGCTGCAGAAAGAGAAAGGAGATATCTGTTGCTGAGCGTCATTAAGAAGTTCATTGTTTGAAACAAAAATTACTTTCATAGCATTAGCCCACTATATGCTTTATTGAAATATTTCAAACTCAATGGGAACTATTGTTGAATCTACTAAGAGAAACAGTTTGATATGAATATGGAACCATGCATTGTGTTCTGCTTTATGTGGCAGATAGACTCTGATGTGTACAAAGACTGGAGGTGAAGCATGCTAAATGTTTAAATCACTGGGATATGGCTAGGTTGGTGAGAGAATTGGTATATCTAAAACAGCAATTTATGAAAGATTGATCATATTTTTCAGATCCAGATTGCTGTTTCAAGATTGTAATTTCTCATCTATCTTCGCTAATGTCTTGCATTTCCATGAACATGAACGAGCCTTTAAATTATATCCTCAGAAGGCAGAAATCTACAGCAAGTATTCCAAATTCTAATTGACTTTCAATACAGTATAATCTAGCAATGCATTACCATCTGCACTCTGAGGGAGCATGCCTTCTGATATGAAGCAAATTGTGCTTTATTGTGTCCTTTGTTAAAGAAAAGCATATAACATACAGCTCTTCACTATAAAATTATTTTATGTGGGCTCCCAAAGAAAGCATTATGGAGAGGTTTTTCTGCACTTGACCTGTGTCACTACTGTTCTTCAAAAATAAATCACAAATTGTGACTCCAAAAGACATTCACAGCCCTCATCATTTCCACAACTTTTTGTAAATAACTTATTTTCAACTGGGTTATTTTGGTGATTTATTCTGTTACTTCCACCTCTGCCTTTCTTGAATCTTCTTGGAGCATGTAGCTTCTCTTACTGAGAAGACAAAATAAAAATCTGCACCAAGGTCTCTATTAATGCTGGTTTGTAGCAGTAAGATGTATATAATAGCAACCTGGTGTAACCAGTCCTCTGATTTTCATTCACTTTCCATGAGGAAGTGCTTGGCCTTTAACACACCAATATAATGCAAAAAAATAGCATCTCAAAGGCAATGCAGCCAAGAGCCTAACACTTGAAAATTGGGTTTTAGTTGAAAAATGCACTTTTCCATTAGAACAGTGCAGCTTTTGGGGTGATGTGATAGAAGCAATTATTAAAATTATGAAAGGATGCCTGATGGAAATAGACTGTTTCTGGGGGTCTAGAACGAGGGATTATAAATACAAGATAAAGCATAAGTAATCTAAAGAGAAAGGCATGCATTTCTATAGTGCTTTACACAACTTCAGGGTGCTCCAAAGCATTTTACAGCCAATGAAATACTGGTGGAACAGTCACCGTTGCATGAAACATGGCAAATTTGCAGACAAGCTCCCAACAATGTGATAGTGACTAGAAAATCAGTTTGAGTAAAGTTAAAGGGATAAGTATTGGTCAGGACAACGGGAAGAACTCCCCTACTCTTCCTCGAAATAAAGCCATGGGATCTTTTGTATCCATCTGAGAGGACAGACAGAGCCTTGGTTTAACATCTCATCTGAATGACAGCACCTTTGATTGTGCAGCACTTTCTCAGTAATGGACTAAAGTGTCAGCCTAGATTTTGAGCTCAGAACTTGAACCCACAACCTGCTGGCTCTGACGTGAGGGAGCTTCTACTGAAACACAACCGACACATTTCGAACATAAAGCAAGGTAAAATTCTTTACACAGTGTTACAACCAAGGCAGGAAGGGTGCACTGTCAATTCAGTCCCACTTCTCCAGAGGTCACAACACATCAATAAATGTTCCCACTTACTGAAATAGCCAATTAGAAACTCTATTTGTCCCAGAATAAAGCACACCAACCAGGTTTCTTTAATAAACAACAAAATTATTTATTATAAAACCAAGTCTTAACCAATAATGAAGTAAATATATACGCAAATTGAAACATATTAAAGCCCATATTTATATATATATATATATATGTCCTACCCATCACACACACTCACACACATCCAAAACCAGTTAATCAGGAAAAAAGGGATTTTTGTTTACAGCTGTTACAAAGAACTAGAAGGAATAAAAAAGAATCTTAGACTGCAATGATTTGGAAGGAAATCCTTTGGTTTTGGAGGGATGTCCCAAGGTCGAATAGCTGGCTGCTACTAGGAATTTTTCCAGGCGAGGTTGATGAATAGTCTGTTTGGGTAGGTTTTCAAAGAAATTCGACTACAGCAGGCTTCACATAGGTCTTCCATCAGGTGTGCAGCAACAGGTGCCAGTTCTCACACACATTTGATGCAAAAATCCTTTTAAAGATGCAAGGTTGCTGCAAATATTCAGGGTTTCTTCAAAAATGCAGGAGGCTACAGTACCACTTCATACAAGCTTTTGCTTTTCAAGAGCAAGGATTCTTTACAGAGAGGTAATACTTGTCTGGTTTTTCTTCTGATCTCCTGGTAGGTCCATTTGCAGATTCCAACTGCCTGCTTTAGTCCAAGCCCACTGGCTTTTAAAGTTCAAAAATGAAACTACTTTTGCAAGTAAGTCTCACGCGAAGTCATAAATTCCCTGCTGTCAATACAAAGGGTAGCTCTGAGGTCAAAACTCCTTGCAGTTTTCCTTGAAATCGCCTGGTTTCCAGTATTTGTTTACTGGTCAAAACCAGGAACCTCTTGTTAACCTTGCTTTTTTTTAAAAAAGCATCCATAAAGTTCAGCTATCTCCAAATGTTTCAATGTCCATGAAATCCTTTTTTTCTGGTTTTTAAAAAAATATAATTTCCCAAGTTTTAACAAAAATATGGACTCTCGTAACAACAGAAGTTGTGAGGCTGTGAAATTCACATCCGGCTTAGTGGTGAGGCAGAAACCATCTCAATATTTAAGAATAGATTGGATAGGTGAATGAAGGAAAAGGGAATGAAGTGACATGGGAACATGGTGGGTTGATGTAATTAGAACGTTTTGCTTCCATGGAAGGTAAACATCAACAAAAACTGATTGGGTCGAATATCTTGTTTCTATCTTGTAAATTCCAGATATTTCTATATGTAGTTGCTCCATTCATATTCTATGGGATCAGTCGCTTCTAACTTTCAACTGACGATATATTTGGAATTTTCTGTTCGTGTAAGTGTAAATGTAACAATGAAGTCACCTCTGCAGTGACTATGGAATCTAATATGCAGTCAAAACCCCAAAAGATTAGCATTTAATTATAATGTAAACAGTACAAAGCAAATTGGACCATTTTGAATTCATTTGCAAAAAGTCAAAATAAAACTCTTCGGCAAAGACGGAGGTTTTCGGGGTCTGTCTACATATTTCCCACAGCTTTGACAATTCAAAGATTCCTTGCTGCTATTTGACACTGGTATTTTTAATAACCTATTCGTAATATAAAAGTATTTTTTCATCCTGAGTTCCAGTGAGATCCAACTCTCTTCAGAGTTACATATGAGTTTGTGGAAAGAGGGAGCAATGCACTCTAACTGGTATCTGGTTTGTTTGTTTTCTTTTTCTACGTTTTAATTCACATTGGTGTAATATGTGGCACGCAGTTTTTGACAATCTAGAGTTAACAATAAGGGTGATCATTTAATTTACTGCTCGTCTAGTGGAGAACACATCCATTGGTGAATGCTTATTCTTACTGGCAATCTAGTGGTGAATATATGTTGATTCAAAGGTAAAATTTAATGTTTCATGGGAGGGAGAGAAAGACAACATGGGTGGAAACTTGCAACACCCCAAAATAATTAATTTAATAATTGGAAATATTTATAAACCATAAGGGAAAACAATGAAACTGATGTAGAATTATTGAAACAACTAAAGGCAGCATTCATGAAAGGGAGGGTGTTGGTTATGGGCAATCTGAATTCATTGAAAGCCTTCAATGAGTGACGTGAGCGGAAGTAATCATTCAGGGCTAACAGAGATTCCTTGCAGTTGTGGCCTCACTTAATTTCCTTCTTCTCATTTTCCAAGGCAACTTTGAATTTTGGGGGACACCCCAGTATCAGTAATGATACATCTTGAACTTGTGATATCAACTGGCTATGAATTATGTGAAAGCTTTCTGGAAAATATCATGTATCAAAATTCTAATTCACTTTCTGAATGTTTCTGGCATTCATGCCATTTCCACAATTATGTCAAATACAGGAGTGGTAACTTTATTATACTGCAAGGACTGTCTGAAAAGCATTCTGTTTGGAAGATTGGAGGGGCATTGCCATTTAGTTCCCAAAGGAATTTTAATTTCCTTTATTTCTAGAAAACTCAGAAATGTGCCTTATAACACATCAAATCGCACCTATCACAAGACATCTCCACTGTAAGCATCAACTGTATAAATGAACTTCAATTGTATTTGGTTTAACTTAATGCCATTTAAGTGTTCTTCAAATGCTCACAGTATGTAAAGAGATTACTCTCAAACTCTGCTCTCATACTTTGTTGAACACTTGACAGTTCTAACAGAAAATATAACAATGGCAGTCAACGAATAAGAAGGTGGTACCGGAGGCTGGTCACCTTAGAGATAAAAGATAATGATTTTTCCAGAAGGGAATCTTTATACAAGGATTAGATACTTTATCCATTTCATCTGTTCATCCAGAGGGGCCAGTTAACTGAATACTACTGGGAGTTGAATCCATAGACTCCAGCAAGTATTAGGCATGGGCACTGTTAGGTTTGACACTCAGTACGTTATAATAATACAATCAGGTTCACCATGAAATAGAAAACTGATAGAAAATGTGGAATCTGGGAAGTACAGTTCTGTGCTAATTACAAAACCTGCACAATCCCTGATCATGCTGTACATTATAACATTTCCTATGACATAAAAAAGTAATAAAATCATATTACATAGTCGCTGTGCTGACAATTTATGATATTAGCAAATTTCTCTTGAGCAAAGTTGCAGAATAATTTGATAGAATATGCTTCTATAGTAGCTTGCTCTATTCAAGTTATAAAAAAATAAAGTGGTTCTTCTCTTTAAAACCAATACCTGCCACACTATTTGGTCTAATTACTGTTCATGATCTTAAATTGTGTTAGGATCCAAATTTTGCAAAGGGCTGCTGTACTAATAGTTCAAATCCATACATGAATATGTTTCTACAATAAAGCCAAATTCTCTCCTCCCAGCACAGGATGGGTTTAAGAAAACTTAAATGCCAGCCTTTAATTGCTGAAACTGTTAAGAAAGAAGCATTTCCAATGCAAAATAAGTGAATTCGGAAAACACTCAAAATAACACAGCAAGTCCATCAGAGTCACCAAATCACACCTTGGTCTGTCCCCCTACACCTCTGGCATCTTCTCCTCCTTTGAGCATTTCACCTTTCTCTACCCCTCTCACCTCTCCTTTAAAATCCTTATTCTCTACCACCTACCCAAGTAACACACCGAGTTTCTCATCAAGCTATCTTCACTGCTTTCTTCCCTTAGCCTCTGCATCAAGTAACTTCTCATCCTTGGTGACTCCAATCTCCATCTCAACTCAATATTCCCTCTCTCCTCTGAGTTCACTACCCTCCTATCCTCCCTGAATGTGTTCCTCCATATAAACCTACCTACCCACATTCAAGGCCACCCCCTCCCCCAGCCTCTCTAATCATGTTGTATCAATCACAGATAAGGCTATCTCTGATCAGTTTCTTGTATCCCTCTACAGTTACATTGCCCTTTCCCCTCTTAACCCCACTTCCTTCTGTATCTGCCCCTAGGCAAAAAAGGAAAGGAGGAGGGGTAGTGTTGTTGGCAAAGGATGAAATCAATGCAATAGTGAGGAAGGATATTGGCTCGGAAAATTATGATTTGGACTCTGTATGGGTGGAGCTAAGGAACTCCAAGGGGCAGAAAACATTGGTGGGAGTTGTCTATAGGCCCCCAAACAGTAGTGGAGATGTAAGGGATGGCATTAAACAGAAAATTAGAGACGCATGCAATTAGGGTACAACTGTAATCATGGGTGACTTTAATCGCGTATAGATTGGTCAAACCAAATTAGCAATAATGCTGTGGAGGAGGATTTCCTAGAGTATGTATGTGATGGTTTTTTAGATCAATACGTTGAGAAACCAACTAGAGAACAGGCTATCCTAGACTGGGTATTGTGTAATGAGAAAGGATTAATTAATAATCTTGTTGTGCGGGGTCCCTTGGGGAGAAGCAACCATAACATGATAGAATTCTTCATTAAGGTGGAGAGTGAAGTAGTTGAATATGAAACTAGGGTCCTGAATCTAAATAATGGAAACTATGAAGGTATGAGGCGCAAGTTGGCTATGGTAGATTGGGGAACTTTACTAAAAGGGTTGACGGTGGATAGGCAATGGATAATATTTAAAGAACGTGTGCATGAATTACAATTATTCATTCCTGTCTGGTTCAAAAATAAAACCGGAAAGGTGGCTCAACCATGGCTTACAAAAGAAATTAGGGATAGTATTAGATGTAAAGAGGAGGCATATAAAATTGCCAGAAAAAGTAGCAAGTCTGAGGATTGGGAGCAGTTCAGAATTCAGCACAGGAGGACATAGAGGTTGACTAAGCGGGGGAAAATAGAGTATGAGAGTAAACTTGCGGGGAACATAAAAACTGACTGTAAAAGTTTCTATAAATACGTGAAGAGAAAAAGATTAGTGAAGACAAATGTAGGTCCCTTACAGTCAGAAACAGGGGAAATTATAATGGGGAACAAAGAAATGGCAGAACAATTAAACACATACTTTGGTTCTGTCTTCACAAAGGAAGAACTGAAGGAAATCAGACTGTGCAGGATTAAAATACCAGCAGCATATTACTCACCTTCGTCACACAAGTTTGTGCCCTATCCCATTTTAACACATGACTTTTGGGCAGTGCTAGAGGCCTTCGCCTATTGACATGCAACAGTTGGGGGCCGATGACATAATTCAGTTTTCAACCCATTTTAAATTTGTTGTGGGGCGTTCAGTGCCCCCTGCCAGCCTTACCAGGGAAACCTCCTGCCAGACAGAAGTAGGTCCAGAAGAGGGCCAAGAAAGTGAGTTAATTAAACTTAGTCCTCTGGATCCCACAAGGAAACCTTGGATTAGCCACCTATTATACACAGCGCCTGATAATCATGTGACAGAAACCACACCTGCCAAATCGAAACATATTAATTTTGTTGTATGGAACAGTACTTGAACTTTTACTGGACATTGAATATAACTTGTTTAAAAAGACCACAGAGCTGAATGGCTGAAAACATGGCTGCACATTTCTGAGATACTGTTAAATAGAGAGACAATGGAAGTGTTCCCTGATGCAATTAGCAAGATTGGGCTGGGCAACAGTGATGATTCACATCTTGTCCGTGTAAGAGCCAGCACTCCACCCACCCCCCCAACCTAGTAAGCTTTGAAAAATCAACAACAGTCGCAGACTATGCTGTTTCAAACAAAGATTTGGTCACGTGATTAACCTGCTGGCCAACCTGGGAATTGCTTGAATTGTGCCTCACAGAAAGATTTGGGACAGACTGAAATTGAAATTCAAGAAGAAAGCACCCCTCTCTCTGTTTCTCTCTCTCTGGCAACGTTCCAGGGACCCACAGAAGCAGCTTAAGAGGACTTAATTAGCTTTCTGATACCAGCGAAACAGATTTGAAAGTGTGCACTGGGCCCCAATGAGAACTGCAAGACTTAACTCCAATCCAGGTCTTTACATCCAAACCAAAGACAGTAACTGAATTCCATTTATTACTGTAAAGCCCCCCCCCTTCCCCTTCATTCTTTCTCCCCCTCTATATCTATTTGTTTGTGTGTGTTTATCACGTATACATGCTAGCATGGTTGCGTTGTGTATTTTTAGTACTTTAACTAAGTTAAAGTGTTAAGGCTAATAAACTTACATCTTTCTTGTTGAAACCTAAGAAAACCTGTGTGATTGGTTCCTTTACAATTACAATTAGAGAGCAGGGAGTAAGGACTCAATGAGGTGAAGCTAAAACACTGTGGTTTTAAAAGTTAAACCCTGTTACGGCCAAACCAGGAAAGGGGCAAGAGGGGATCCTGAGACCCCTTCCTCACTTGGTCGTAACACTCATTTCCATTGCAGTTAATGGGATTAAATATTAGGTGCTGCATATAATGGGCAGCCGATCCAATATCTCACTTTTTGTGCTACCGCCAGAGACGAAAATCTACACCTTACAGTTTTGGAACACATTCTCTGTTTTAGGTTCCCTGCTTTTTGTTGCTTCTCCATGTTTGCACCCTATTTTTTACATAATTTCCACAGATTATTCTACAAAATAAATTACTATTGCACTAAATTTCATGACTTGACATTATGGGCTGAATTTTATGACCGCACTGCAGATCACGATGGCGTGCTCTCATTTTGGTGTTCCGCTCGTGCGGATGCGCCATCACTGAGCCCCCGCGATATTTTGCGCAGGGGATCATTTTAATGGAGGGGATGTGGTGGCCGCCCCCGATGATGTGGAGGGGGCAGCCGCTCTATCCCCAGCAATGGCGTCCGGCGCCACTGCGCTGGCGGCTGCGCCATTTTTAAAGGGCTTCAATCCCTTTCTGGCAATTCAAATTTTTAAAGGGACATGGAGAGCAAATTAAAATTTTAAATTTTATTAACCTATCAAAGCCCCTTTCCACCCCGCCCCCCGCCATTACCATTAAATGTATTTAAGACACATAAAAAACTTTTCTTCCCATCACCAACTTTGCCTCCCGAACTTTGCTACCTTTGCCCTTCAACCCCTTCCCAATATCCCCTCAGCCAATACAAAGTGTTTTCCCTGCTGCACCCCCCTCCCGCCCTGATAATTTCACTCCTCCCCTCTCCCCATCAATGTCACGCCTCGGAATTCCGAACAGAGTTTCAAAGGCGCACGAGTTCCGGCCAGCGGGACATGGTGAGTTGATTTGCATCTTTTTAACTTTATTTTAATATTGAAATGGAGGCCCAACCGCAAAGCAGCAGGGGGCCGCACCGAGGCCTTGCTACCACCTGTAAAATGCGGTGAGGCCTTCTCGGGGTTGGGGGTCATGGCAGGCCTCCTACAGAAGGATTTTTATGGGCCCACCCATCATAACCCCCACTCCGGAGGGCTCATAAAATTCAACCCTATATGTGCAAACTGATCCAAAGTGCTTCATCAAATGATCTGTCATCCACATTGGCTTCTTTGGTCAAACCCAGTGACCTGATAAAAGATGGAAAGAAAATCTGCCCCATTCCTCACACTCAGTGAACCAAACGCGTGCTTTATTTGCTTTCATTTAAAGAAACATTCAGTTCTTAAGTAGACCCCTTAGGCTTTTACGTGACTATTGCAGGGATTTGAAAGAAAATATGAAGCGTGATTCATCAGTGCCACTCTGTGGTAGTTGTCAAGGCTTTAATCAAATTGCAATGGAAAGTCTACAGAGACTTGCAGAACCAGGGCTGCAATTTTGAATATATCAGCGTGATGGTAGATAACATGAATGCTGCTGTATTAATAGGCATAAACCTCCACCTTAAATTGACTGATTAAAGTATTTTCTAACAACCATTTTATTCTATGACACATATGATAGATTACTTTGCATCAAGTTTCATTATTGCTATTCGCTTAAATTGAAATTGGCACTCGAATGACCTTGTCCAGTTGAAGGGCTATCAATAAAAACATGGGTGGTTAAGATAGGGGAACCAAGCATGCAGAGTGAAATGGAAAAGGGCAAGAGATAAAAAATTGGGGATAGGAGAGGCAAGTTGGGATTATAGTAAAAAAAAAGGACACAAAGAGAGAAAAATCAGTTATGCACTAAGAAGTGAAGAAAATACAGGGAGAAAACAGACAGAATAAATGCAGTTCTTAGGCAGGAAAGAGTCCCTGCTACAGTGATGAATTACCTAATATTACAGCAGATTTCGTGATAATAAATAATACATAATAATAAACAAATAATAATAAATAATAGGGGGAAAAGATTGATTTTTAAAAATACTTGCTCTTTTTAGTTCAAAGATTTCAGAAAACCCCATACAACACACTTTATTTCTCATATCTTCACACTGTTCACTTGGAGATCAGTGTGAAATAGTGGAAGGACTCAGATCCTGATTAACAGTTTGACAAACTGAGACATGAGGGCTTCTTCCATGGCCATAACCATCTTTATACTAGCTCATGTGGAACATAAATGCCACCATAAACCAGTTGGGCTGAATGGCCTGTTTCTGTGCTGTAGACTCTGTGCAATAGGGTGCTTAATCCTGCATAGTTCTCACAACCCATACGATTAGAGTAGACCTATCATACCAGCAGATGCAAGCATCCCACTGGATGTCAACTCAGAATTTAGAGCAGGAATTAAGTCCATTGCTGGGACTCTCAGCAGCAGGGTTTGAAGCCTACAACTTCTGACTCAGAGGCAGGAACATTACCACTAAGCTTAAGACTTACTCTAGCATACAGCACTAATAAGCAACGTTCAAACTGAAAGTAGTAGTCGAAATTGAACCAAAACTAAGATATCCATGTTGTACTTCTCCAATTTAACTTTGTAAGTTGGAAATTTGGTCCTTCATTTCTGGTAGACCATAGATAACAATTGGACTAGGCTGAAAGGAAGCAATTACCAACAGTTAGTGTTCTAAAAACAGAAAATTCTGGACACACACTGTTGTGATACTACTTTAACAGTCTGAGTACTTCGACATCATCGCAAGATGTGAAAACAACCAACATGTGATTGCTCAGTTGGAATTGTGCTAATTATCTAGTCACACATGTATTATAGAACCCTCTTTTAAACCTGTTACTTAATAATAAAGAACCCATTCTTTGAATTACCTTTCAAGTCAAGATTGCTTGATACCTTATTACTGAACTTGGCAATAACACAATATGGTGGCAGCGTGTGGTCTCTGAAGATTTCCAAGTCTTAAGCACACCATACACAACATGGTTGCAGCTTGTGGTTTCTGAAACCTTTCGAGTTCTGGGCACACCATCCACATCTGGTAATGTCGAGGCGTAGTTGAAGACTGCAGCATGGAGGGAGCAGAATGCATCGAAGTAGCAATACAGCAGAGAGGCTCAGCAGCAGCATTCATCGGCGACAGCAATTTCTCCTATTGAAGTCCATTGGAGGCAGTGGTGATGGCACAACACTGTCAGATTCGACAACTATCTATTGAATTCGGTGCTCAAGAGTGAGTGAGTACACAAATGGTGGTTGTTATTTTGACAGTTGTCAGTGAGAAAACGCAGAAATTGGGCTGAATTGGACTCGGGAAAGACGAGCAGAGTTGGTTCGTGTTGGGGCAGCAGAGCGGCACTGCTATTGTGTGTTGTGTGTCTCCGCTATAGCTGCTTCATGGGCGGAGTCTCCCGATCACATACAGAAAGCCGCTATAGGCACTGAACACAGGGCATGGCTGAAGTCTGACACATAATGGCAATACAGGCAGCAATCGAAGGAGACCATTGATCAATTTGTAAGCAGATGTCACACGAAAGGAAAGGTCTGTGATTTTTTGAAAGTGGCATTATCCAAAAGGATCATGAAATTGGTTATTGAATCTAACCTGACAGAAACTTTTCAGAAAGAGCTACTAGACAGACAAAAAAAGGGTTTGATATAGAAAGTCACCTGAGAGAAGACAAGAAATTTGAGGCCATTGCCACAAGCATGTATATGAGCACCCGGAACAACGATCATAGGCGAGATAGCCAGATCACCTCAGCAAAGCAAGATATATGGCAAGTGTGGACTGGCACACTGACCGAGAAATTGTCCCACTTACATGGACAACTGCAAAGTGTGTGGCGAGAAAGGGCACTGGGTAAGGCTGTGCAAGAGGTCTTGTACTAGTAGAAAACTGGGCAGAAGTCACAGCAGACCATGACCTGCAAGAAACAAACACCACCTTATGAGAGGAACAGGGATACATTCAGAAGAGGCCAATCTAAATGCAGAAATGTCCACGAGATATGTATAACATAGAGACCACTGATGGTGAGCAATTCTTTCACACAGTAACAATTGCCTACCAGATGGACCCAGTTACTCAGCATGAAGCATTCACCGCCATTGACATCAGTTGCTCAGAGAAAGCTGAACAGCACAAACTGCAACTCAAGATCGAGACAGGGGCAAGTGCAAATATTTTGCTACTAGGAATACTAAGAACATATATATGGTAAGATAGGAAGCCATGATGCAACCTACAAATGCAAGACTCACTGCATACAATGGTACCCCGATCAAATGTATGAGAACACTAAAGCTGGAATGTAGGTATGGAAAGTCACAGCAAACATTTTACATTGCTGATACGAACGGTTCAGCAGTTGCAGGGCTACCAGCATGTAGCGAGCTTCAAATTGTGACAATGCATGAGATCAGCAGTGTGCCAAGCACAGACGTCCAAAACAAGTATGATCCCATTGAATCCATCCAAGACTTAAAATGAATGTACCAGGATCGTTTTGATATAGTGGGAAGTTTCAAAGGGGTAGCAACTTTATATCTGAAAGATGTGCCATTCCTTCTATAGATCCAGGAAGGAAATGTAGCATCCATAAGAACAAACTCAAAGCCAAGCTGGATATTATGGAAAAGCAAGGAATTATCAGGCACATTCAGAAGCACACAGATTGGTGCAGTTCTATAACAGAAATGATAAAAAAAAGAAGGCAACATCAAGGTATGCTTAGATCCTAGAAGGCTGAATCACCTTGGAGGAACTTAATCCAAAGTTTGCATAGGCTAGATTCTTTTCCAAGCTTCATGTAAAGTACAGATATAGGTCAGCACATCTCTCTGAAAGTTGGCAAGAATTAATGGGCTGGACTTTACATCGGACAGACGGGAGCTAGCCACTGACGTAAAAGTCAGTGGTGAACCCGCTTCCGCCTAGTCTGGGGATCCGTCCCGCATTTTACGGGTCCCCGGGCTTTAACTGTTCCGAGGCAGGACTTCCACCCGCTTGAGGGAGGAAGTCCCGCGTCATTGAGCTGCCGGCCAATTATTGGGCCGGCAGCCCTTAGTCCCAGCAGCGTCACCGGGAGCGGTGCCCGAATGTCATGGTACCCCAACCCCCCTGCACCCCCGGTGCGCTGAGAGACCGCCAGGTTTCACCGGGCAGCCTTTTGTGTCTCCAGGACGCCGGCTTGCCATGGGTAAAATCACCATGCAGGCAGGCGAAGGCCCTTCAGTGGCCGTTAAGTGGCCACTTAAGGGCCTTGGGGCGGCTTATTTTACGCACCAACCCCCGCCCTACGCAAAGTGGGCCGGAGGCAGCAGCGGGTTGGGAAGGCCTCCCAGAGCCATCCACTCAATTTTACGCCATCCCCACGCTACCATCCGGCTCGCTGGGCTGGCATAAAATTCCAGCCAATGACTTTCAAGACTCTGTTTGGGAGATATTGGGCTGAATTTTAATCGCACACCACACTCCTTGGCAGTGCGCTTTCAACTCGACAGCCTTCCAACACGGCAGATGGGCCACCGAGGATCCCCTGCGATATAAGCGTGGGGGCTCATTTAAATAGTAGGTGCAAAGTGGCCGCCCCCAATGACATGTAGGGGCGGCCTCCGCCTCCCCGGCAATGATGTCCGGCGCCACCATGCTGCCACTGGC
Source organism: Heterodontus francisci (assembly GCF_036365525.1). Lineage (NCBI taxonomy): Eukaryota > Metazoa > Chordata > Chondrichthyes > Heterodontiformes > Heterodontidae > Heterodontus > Heterodontus francisci. The sequence continues at coordinate 37,052,856 of NC_090397.1, forward strand.
ACCATTTTTAAAGGGCTTTAAGCCCTTAGAATTACTTTTGATTTTTAAAGGTGCAGCAATGTTAAATTTTATTAAAAAAATAAGAAAGATGTGAATGGTCCTTCCCCAATCCCCCAATGGTCGTTTCAATGCCCGAAATGACCAACACATGCCTTTTTCCCTACATGAACTTTACCCCCTAAACTTCTAACATTTGGCCAAGAACCCCTTCCCACCATCCCCACATCCAATAAAAATTGATTTCCCCACTCCTCCACTACTCCCGCCCTGAAATTTTTATTACTGTCCCCTCCACTACATGTGAAGTTCTGAAGGCGCACAGAGAAAAGCTGGCAGCCATAAAATCGGTGTGGGAAGGCCGCCACTTCCAGGTAATTGCATTTACATCTTATTAACATTCATTTGAATATGGAGATGAAGAGCCCGCCACCAGGCGGCGGAGGGGCCGCACTGAGGTCCCCCCACCACCGGTAATATGCAGCGGGCCCCTCTCGATGTCGCAGGTCGAGGCGAGCCTCTCCCTGCAGAATTTTACCGGCCCCGGCGCCGCAACCCACACTGTCGAGGGGCCGGTAAAATTCAGCCCATTGTTTTTTGCGCCTACCATTTCACTTATCAGTAAGCCAGGATTTATTTCAGCAATGTATGGATCGTATCACAGAGAATGTTCCAGGGTGTGTCTGTATTGTTGCCGACGTAGCGATGATGGGCAGCACGAAAGATGAGCACGACTGGAATCTGCACATTCTCCTGCAAACTGCCAGAAAGGAAAGCCTTGTATTTAACAGCAAGAAGTGTGCCATGAGCATGAATCACATCAATTTTTTTCAGTTCCATTTACACAGATGCAGGCATAAAACCAGATCCCAGCAAAATGCAGGATATCCAGTCCATGCCTTGTCCACAAGACAAGGAAGACTTACTAAGATGTCTATTTAATTTCCTAGCTCTCTACATCTCAGATTTTGCAGAGAAATCCTCATCTCTACAGGAACTCCTGAAAAAGGATGGACCCTATCTGTGGCATGAGAACAACCAGCATGCATTTGATTTGCTGAAGCAACCACTGTTGACAGAGGCATGTTTACAGTATTATGACCTGAATAAGGATACCGTTCTTGAAGTAGATGCTTTGTTGAAAGGTTTGGGAGTATGCTTACTCCAAGAGGGTCATCCAATTGCTTTTGGATCAAAGAGCTTGTCGCCCACACAGGCAAGTTATTCCAACAAAGAAAGGGAAACACTAGCTCTGGTATTTGGAATCATCAAGTTTCCCACTTAACTTTTTTGGAAGCATTTTGTAGACAACACGGATCATAAACCACTGGCTATGATGTAGCAGAAACCACTCACCAGTGCATCACCCTGTCTACAATGACTATTGACAAAAGTCAAGGATATGACTGCGAAGTTAGATATAAACCAAGGAATCTTATGGTGACCTCAGACTCCTTAGCAGACTACCCAATCACAGAAAGTGTGAAGACATTCCATTAGACATTCAGGTTGACGAAGTTGACACAGAACTGGAAGATGTATACCAGATAGATTTGATGCAGTTTGGACAAAGAAAGTGTGAGGAACTACAGGAAGAAACTTCTAGAGACCCAGTCTTAATGGAGCTATGGCAACTCATTGTCAAAGGATAGCCTGACACGAAACAAGAAGGTCCTGCAGAACTTAGAATCTTTTGACAATACTGAGATGAGCTGAGGGTTTTTAGTGGGGTCATCTTCAAGGGAAAGCAGGTCTAAATTCCACAAACGCTTCGCCATGACAGTCTTTTGCAGTTGCACCTAGGTCATATGGGTGTAGAGAAATCTAGAAGATTTGCATGCAAAACTGCCTACTGGCCAGGAATTAACACTGACATTGAGTGATGCATGTCAAAAGCTTCAATCAAGTCAACATAAAGAGGCGCTTCTCCCGCATGAAGGTCCGTCACATCCTTGGACACGGGTTGCCACTGATCTTTTCTCTATCAAAAGTGATGACTATCTTTTGCTAACCAATTATTTCTCCAAGTTCCCCATGATCTGGCAATTGAAGGATTCGTCGAGCCAAACAGTTGCTAAAACTATCAGTGCAATATTCAGCTTATTTGGCCCTCTGGATGCGATAATATCAGACAATAGACTGTAATATACCGCCAAACCGGGTGAAGATACGTGTAAGAAATGGGCAGTGAACCATGTCACCATATTACCTCCCGGTTGAACGGCCTAGCTGAAAGAATGGTACACACAGCCAAATCACTGATTGTGAAGTGTTGAGAAACAAAGCAAGATCTACATGTAACCATGTTACACTTAAGGGCAACACCAAATGGCACAGGTTTACCATCACCTGTGGAAACTTTATTTGGAAGACAAATTAAGACAACTCTACCAAGTCATCACTTCATGAAACCTTCATCAATACAGGACAAACTGACAGTGAATCAAGGGATGAAAGCTCTGCATGACAAATATGCAGGCATGGAACTTCCACCGTTACAGATTGGACAGACGGTTTGAGTGATGCATCTGCAGGGGGAACATAATTTCCCGTGGGGGTGTCCAAAATCTGAACTGAACCAAGGTCGTATTAAGTTACCATGCCTAATGGAGCAGTACTATAGAGAAACTGATGTCAGCTTAAGGAAATAGCTAACAACATTGTCTCTGACAACCCTATTGCTTTGAGAACATGTTCACATTCCAACCCATAGAACGTGGCAAAGAAAACTGACAAGTGTCATGCTCAGGCACAGGATGAGTGTCAGAACACACAGACAAGTCAAGAGAAAAATGTTGACAAGTCTAATTCTCAACCGAGCTACAGTGACAAGATCAGTTTCAGTCAGTCGACCTCCTGTAAGTTATAGAGACACTCGACTGAAGGATTTGAAAGTCAGTGCATTTGTAAATATTGTTCAGTACTGTTTTCTTTCATTGTGTGCAGAGTTTATCTTTTGTGTATTTCCATTTTAGGAAAGGGGGCTGTTGTGATACCACTTTAACAGCCTGAGTACTTCACACATCATCACAGGAAGTGACATCAACCAACACGTGACAGCTCAGTTAGAATTGCACATGTATTATAGAGTGTTCTTGTAAATCTGTTACTTAATAATAAAGAACCCACTCCCTGATTATCTTTCAACTCAAGATTGTTAGGTACCTTATTGCTGAAGGAAGCAATAACACAACACACTCCACACATCAGGCAGTATCTGGGAAGCAAGTAACAGAGTTAACATTTCAGGTCAACAACCTTTGTTTTTATTCCAGTGAAATAGGGTTGATTTTTTTTTTTACTTTTCTTTTGTTCCATGTCATTTTTGTGCTATTCATTCCTTCCAGTTCCTTTCTGGGGTAGAGGATGCATGCATCGGAATTGCTTAAAGGCCTTTTGAGGTGGTGAGGCATCCTAACTCACCGGTGGCAATCTTTCTTCTTCCTTGTCCTTTGCTGATATTTTTAGAGTTCAGATTCAAATTCAGAGGCTGTGTTTCCAGTGAAGTAAAGAAGATGAAAAAAAGACAAGAGTCAAAGAGGAAAGGGTTGGGTCTGGATTTTACTCATAATGGCAGAAAATGAAGGTAGATGAGTTGGGAAGGCCTATGAATGCATTCCTGCCTCTTTGTGGGAAGGAATAAATTCCCCTATGCTCAGTTGAAGGGATCTCAACTTCTTATGTTAGTTAGGACTATTATATAGTCACAGGGCTGAATTTTTTTGCTGATGGTCAAGTCCTGCCACCAAAACCAAAAGCAGTAGCCAACCCTGCTCCAGTAGGCGTTGGGAGCCTGGGGTGGCATTTTGCCAGTGGCAGCTAATGAAGAGGCTGCTGCCGGGACTGCTGATCAATTGAGGACAGTAGCTTGCCCCCAAGAGTTGCCAACCCCATCAGAGACCCAGCAGCTCAGCACCCTCAGCAGTGCCACTGCTAGCGGTGGCCATTGCTGAGGGTGCAGCTGCAGGATGAGGGTACCTCAATGACTGGGCACCCTTAAAGAGTGGTGAGTTTGGTTGGCTGAAGCTGGGTCAGGCAGACTGACTCTAGTGATTGGCAGGAGGGGCGCTGTGGTGCACTGGCGGTGCCATCGCCTGAAATGATTTATGTCTTTAATCCCTTATAAGCACTAAACCAAATAAGGAGTACATCCCTACGAATCTCCTTTAATTAAGTTCAAACCAAACAAACTCTTATAGACACTTACTTGAGTCCAAGTAATTGAACTGGCTTTCCCTCAAAAAATGAAAACTAACAAAGAATTATACATCTTTCAGATTGCCTATTTTTAATAATTTTGGCCATGTCATAAATATCCCAGATATTATAAGGGTCTGGGAAACGCTCTTCAATACGTATCTCTTCACTTAAAGAGACACTGAGAGGTGGTTCTTGTAGTTGTATATAGAATATTACATGAGACAATTTATTAACTTTTATATATTTATTCAAGAATTTAACATGCAATACACTTCTTAAGTTGATAAGTATATCACAATATCAAATATTACTGAGAGATGTAACACATAATCTTATTTCTAACGCAGAATCCAAAAATTTAACCTTGCTAATGTTACAGCAAAATATCTTAGAATATCCATCAAAATTTGAAGTAAACTTTTACCTTAAATTCACTGAGTAAGGTATAGGGTGAGAAGTATTGTTTGAGGAATTCAACACTTCTAATTTTCACTTCAGAGCCTCTCATGATTATACTGTTTCTAAGGTGTCATATGGCCTCTTAGCATATAGGTGCTACCTTTCTGTGTGTGATTTTCTTGCTTTCAAAATCCATATTTGGTAGTATCATTAACTAACTCTCCACTTAATGCTTTACTGGAAATCCCCTGTTTTTGAAGTTGTGAGCATTTATTTGGTCAAAATGTTTATAATTGTGTTTACTTGACCTTTTGTTCCTGTAAATCCATTCCATTTATTGTTTTATCATCTATAATTGCCTTTTTTATGGTACCTTAAAGCAACCTTTTGAGCCGATCTGTCTGCATCAACAACGTCATAAACTAATTAAGTTTATTGCTACCTCTTACCAATGTCACACAGGATATTTCAATGTGTGTGTTTATCTTCCAAGTCCCTGACAACAGAAATTCTATTCTAACAGGGACCTTGAAATTTTTTAACTCTACCTTCTTAAAGGGGAATGTCAGTGATTCTTGAAAACTGACCATTTATTAAATCTTTAATTCTAAAAGGTATAATATATTAACTATATCTAAATACTACCTAATTTAGCTTATTATACCTATATTCCATCACACACCACGGCGGTGGCCATTGCTGCCCGGGGGGGGGGGGTCCTCCACCTCCACCTCCACCGCCCCCCCCCCCCCACCCCCCGTCCCCCGAGAACCTGCTCGGAGGCTGCCAGGCTTTACCTGACCATCTCCCCACACAGCGGTGGGCCCTCCTGACACAGGCAAAATGCCCGCGTGGCAGGAAGTGACCCTTAATTGGCCACTCAAGTGGCTCAATTGGCCACCCATGGCAGCCACGCCGCTAAGGTTCCCATCACTGACAATATGCCATCCTCTCCTCCTGATGCCTTCTCCGACCTCCCAGTCCACCTCCAAAGGGCTGGGAAAATTCAGCCCATTGAGTCATTATGGCACAGAAGGAGGCTATTCAGTCCATCTAGTCTATTCCAGCTCTCTGTAGAGCAATCCAGTCAGTGCCACTTGCCACTCTATCCCCATAGCCCTGCAAGTTTATTTCCCTCAGGTACCCATCAAATTTCCTTTTGAAATCATTCATCGTCTCCACTTCCACTATCCTCACACACAGCAAGTTCTAGGTCATTACCAATCACTGCATAAAAAAGTAAAAAAGTTCTTCCTCACATCCCCACTGTATCTCTTTCCCAAAACCTGAAATCTGTGACCGTTAGTCATTGTACCATCAGTTAATGGGAGCAGCCTTTCTTCGTCTACCTTATCTAAACCTGTCATAATCTTGCACAGCTTTATCACATGTTCCCTCAAACTCCTTTGCTCCAATTAGAACAACCCCAGCTTCTCCAACCTAACCTTGTAACTAAAATTCCTCATCCCTGGAACCATTTTAGTAAATCTCCTCTGCACCTTCTCAAGGTCCCTCACAACCTTCTTAAAGTGTGGTGACCAGAACTGGATGGAATACTCCAGTTGTCGCCTAACCAGAGCTTTATAAAGGTTCAGCATAACTGACTTGCTCTTGTACTCAATACATCTATTTATGAAGCCCAAGGTCCCACATGCTTCACTAACTACTCTCTCAATATGTCCTGCCACCTTCAAAGATCTATGCACATGAACCTCTGACCCTGTACACTCTTTAGAACTGTGCCATTTAGTCTATATTGCCTCTCTATCCCTTTTTCCAAATGCATCACATCACACTTGCCTGCCTTAAATTCCATCTGCCACTTGTCTGCCCATTCTGCTGGCCTATTTATGTCCTGTTGCAGTCAATTGTCATCATCCTCACTGTCTTCCATACCTTGAAGTTTGGTATCATCAGCAAATTTTGAAATTTTACTCCGTATTCCAAGATCCAAGTCATTTATATATAGCAAAAAAGCAGTGGGTCCTAGCACTGAACATTGGGGAACATTGCTGTCTACTCTCTTCCAATCTGAAAAGCAACCATTTACAACGATTCACTGTTTTCTGCCCTTGTGCCAATTTTTTGTCCAAGCTGACACTGACCCTCTTATTCCATGAGGCTCAATTTTGTTAACCAGCCTTTTATGTGGCACATTGGCAAACACGTTCTTAAAATCCACATGGACAACATCCACTGCATTCCCTTCATCAACATTCTCTGCTACTTCATCAAAAAATTCAATTAGATTAGTTAAGCATGATCTACCTTTTACAAATTCGTGCTGGCTCTCCTAAATTAATTAAAACTTCTCCAAGTTGAACTTATCCCTGATTATTGTTCCTAAAACCTTACCCAGCATTGATATTAAACTGACCGGCCTATAGTTACTAGGAATGTCCTTACAGCCTTTCTTGAATTCTTGAGTCACATTTCTCCAATCCTCTGGCACCTGCCCCATATGTCAGGAAGATTGGAAGATTTTGGCAAGCCCTTCTGCTATTTCCACTCTCACTTCCTTTAGCAACCTGGGATACAAGTCATCCAGACCAGGTGATTCTAGTTTAGGCCCCATTGGAGAAATTCTTCACTGAGCACAATGATCATTATTGCTTTCAAAAAAATTCCTAAAGATCTTGCTGAGGAGGCAGGAAGGGCAGGACTGCATCTCCCCACCCCCGACTCCACAGCACTCTCAGTTGCACACCTCCTATCTCAACCCAACACCCAACCACCATAGGACTAATGTAAGGGCTGCTGCCAATGAGGTAAGCAACCCGACATTCATCATTTTAAAATGTAAAGCAGTCTGTGGAGGTGTATTTACTCACACAGCACATACACATGCACATATTGCAGCAAATCACAGTGAGATACTTTAGATATCTTAAGCTCTATTTCAGCCAGCTTTCAACTCTAACTTTTTTTGTGTTTATAGGCATCCTTGAAGGTCCCACTGGTGTCACAAACCTAGCACTTCACAGCACTCAGCAAAACCTAATTTATTTGTAGCCAGAACCAGTACAGTTATATCCAGTCTAGGGAATTTAGAATGTCAGCATGAACTACATAGCATGAGTGAGCTCAATTATGTGATGGAGGCACAGGAGGAGCAGCTGGCCAGAGACCCAACTTGTGTCCTTAATGGGCTGCAGAACCCTATGAGCTTTGCATTTTTTGCAATAATTGAAGGATATGTACAACATCCTGAAAGGCCAGTGTGGATTTTAGAGGAGTCCCCTACATCTATACTTCGTAATCAACTGGTTAATTGAATTGCAGTGCAGTGTGGAGTGCATGGACTATCTGCAGCAAAGTCCCAGCGACAGAGGTCCCTAAGACCAGTTGTAGCATCTCTCAAGAATGCTCAGACCACTGCTATCGATGCCTTGATGTCCAATCTCCAATTGTCCATTTTGTGCAGTTTCAATATGCTTGATGAATTGGATGAAGATTATGCTCTTATTGGTACTCAGAGGTCTGTTCCCACACTGAAGGAGTAACCAACAGCAGGGCCATGACTGGAGTAGGTAGGAACACAGGAACAGGAGTAGGCAATTTAGCATCTCAATATGTGGTCTCTCAGAGTGGATTCAGTCCCTCAGGTTTCTACCCCTGCACCACCACCCGCCAATAACAGAAGATGTGGCAAAAAGTGCATGGGGTGAGATATCGCCCACAAAAACAGAAATGGCAAAGCTAGTTGCAGGGCAATCTCTACCATATGGAGGCAAAGGCAGCCACTGACACCTCAGAGGTCATGCAGAAGATGAGGGTCAGTGAGGATGCAGTTGGTTACAACATTGTAGATATGTAGAGGACTAATACTGGTTGGAAGGGCACTTTGCTGAAGGTCTCCACAATGAGAGATACTAAAAAGCTGGTTCAGCAGGAATCTCTTGGTTCCTTGTGTTAGCCTTGCTCTGCTCTTGGCTGACAATAGGCGGCCTCCTTCTCCACACGCTTCATGCTTATGCCTCTGAAGATGGAAAAGATGGGAAACATGCAGCTGACTGCAATGACATTGCAAACCCTATATTGTAAGACACCTCTATTCTGTCTAGATATGAAGTGTTGCTACAAACTGCTGAATGTATATTCATTAATACTACTGGTGGCTGCATCAGTCTTGTATCTGCACTTTGATTTATCCATCAAATAGACATGGCACAGTGTATTAAAATAAAGGCAACAGTATTGCTGCCTGGTATTGTCACAAATTTGACAGATGACTTGCACATTAGTGGAGCAAAAGCCCTTGTAGTACATGAAGAACATAGCATTGTGTGCTGAGGCCTTTAGGGCCACATGCTTGCCTCAGTGGCACTCTAAATTTTGGAGATTTTTAAAAACAAAAAAAAATGCATGGCCTTTTCATTCTTTTGCTAGCTATGCAAAGGAAATTGTTTGCTTCAGACATCGAGGCAAAGCAAGGCATCTTACAATAGATCCCATCGTACGCAGTAAGTCCAAAACCTACATATAAAGTCCCCACTATGAACTAAAGATCTCAGCCACACATATGCAAACAATCCAACACCATGAATGCTAATAATCCCAGTTTTCAAGATGTTGAAAATCCAAGTCCTTCCAAAATTGCAAAACTCCACCCCCTCCATAAAATAAAATCCTAACTCCAATTACATGAAGAATTCAATCCACCACTGCCATATACAAAAAGCTGAATTTTAACTCTCAAAAATGGTTGAGATTGGGACAGATGCTAAAATTCATAGGGTGGAATTTTACCCTTGCAGGTGGGTTTGGAAGCAGCGGAAGGGTAGGTGGGTGAGGTGGGGGGGGGGGGGGGCGGGTGGCAGCAAGGAAAATTAGAAAAAAAATTAAGTTGTATCGGAAAGCCAACGTGTTCCCACCTCCTCACGCTTTTCAAAGAGACGGCTTCTGTGCGCTGACAGCAAGAAGCCAATGAAGCAATTAGCAAGCGTTTTCAGAGGGTAATGGAATTTCACCAGCGGCGCATGGGACCCCACATAGTGTCTGCAGCTCATAAACCCATAGGAGGCAGTGCGAGAGATTAGAGCATCATGAAGATCATATGCAATCTGCAAGTTAAGAGTGCAAATCAGCAAGTCTGAGGTCATCCGCAGGCAGAGGCTTGCAATTGTATAGTTATCTCCTGCAGACTGATGTCACAGATAATGCTGATGGTGAAGAAGTGGCTATGGTTTCCTCCAGCAGTTTTGCACCCCTATTTTATGCCCCCTCCCCCTCTCAGCCATTCACCTCAGCAGCACTCTCACTGAAAATGGTCCCCCCCTTTCAGATCAAACCTAAGGTGGGAAAATTCAGCCCATAAAGTCTAAAACAGGAATGCAACCAGCCTCAAACCTGCCCTCTTCTGGTTTCAATGGAGGTGGGAAAAGGGACAGGCAACTAATCTGCGAATGGGAAGCAGGTTGGTCATTTCAATATTATAATGAGGCTTTCTGCCTTCATTTTAAGTCATTCTGTTTTTATCTCATGTCAGCCAGGTTTCACAGGGCTTGGGAAACCTGCCAGTTGAAAGGAGGCGAGAAAGGCTGGATCCAAGAGGTAAGTGCCTTTACAACACTGCTTGAGGACCAGGAAGAGCAGTAGTGTTTCCTCCTGATACAATAAGCTATTCAGTAATTCCACCCCTCTTCACTTCATGATCTGTATGCTGTCTCGTACCCCCCCACCATCTGCTCCGTCCAACCACCTCCAGGATCAGAACACCAACGCCCCGCCCAACCCCACTAGACCCACCTGATCTCCTCAGCTGCTGCCCTGTGAAGCAGGTTTCATCGTCTAACAAGCCTCCAGCCTGTTAATCAGGCTGCCTGTGGACAGGAAACCAACAGAAAAATATTTAAGGGAGCCCTGTGTTTAAAAACAGCAAGACAATCAGGAAACCCATTCTTCTGGGTTTCCTGGGCTCGCAGAAGCCACATGGAATTTGCCTCTGTGCTAAAATCCAGGCTGAAAAGTCTGTACATCACTGATTCTTTCACTTCCTGGCCATATCTTCTCCACAACCTGGCCTGGTCTACCATTTCCCATCACTGATTGCTCACTCTGCTGCCTTTTAATGCTTTCTTTGCAACTGGTTTTGGTTGATTTTGTTTGTTTACAACATTAAAGGCACAAGAGCAGGTCAGAGGCTGGGAATGCTGCACCGAGTAACTCAACTCCTGACTCCCCAAAGCCTGTCCACCATCTACAAGGCACAGGTCAGGCGTGTGATGGAATACTCTCCACTTGCCTGGATGGGTGCAGCTCCAACAACACTCAAGAAGCTCGACACCACTCAGGACAAAGCAGCCCACTTGATCAGCACCCCATCCACCACCATTGGTATACACTCTCTCCACAACTGACACACAGTTGCAGCACTGTGTACCATATACAAGATGCACTGCAGCAACTCGTTAAGACTCCTTCAACAGCACCTTCCAAACCTATGACTTCTACCACCTAGAATGCCAAGGGCAGCAGATGCATGGGAACACCACCACCTGCAAATTCCCCTCCAAGTCACAAACCATCCTGACTTGGAACTCTATTGCTGTTCCTTCAATGTCACTGGGTCAAAATCCTGGCACTCCCTCCCGAACAGCACTGTGGGTGTACCTACATCACATGGACTGCAGCAGTTCAAGAAGGCAGCTCACCACCACCTTCTCAAGGGCAATTGGGAATGGGCAACAAATGCTGGCCTGGCCAGCGATGCCCACATCCCAAGAATGAATAAAAATATGAAAGATGTTGTATGAATGTAAACTTCTCTTTTTTCCTTTCTGATTCAAGAACTACCTTTGAATTTGTCTTTTCAGAATTCAACAACAGCACAACAGATCAGCACATTGCTTACTGGTTTTCATGAACTCTTTTGTTCAGTTATTTAAGGTCCTTATACAAATAATTCTTTATCCAGTCAATAAGTGTGGATATAGTCCATATCCCAAGGATAAAAGACAGTGGACAAATCGGCTATGGCACCCAGTCTCTCGTACAACTGGATTTCACTTTATTGTATACATCTCCTTTAAATCTAACAATCTAAAAGCATCTTCAGTAAATAAACCATTGCTTTTCTAAGTACTTGCACAACACTTTGAGGATGAGTAGCCTTCCTGCATGGCATCTTGATGATATATGCAGTGAGACAATTTCTGTGAAGAATTCAGTTCAATTTGTTTTGATAAGGTGAGAGCAGCAACACAGCACTTGTCATCAACCATTGAGGGTGCTTGACATACTGTAGATTCACAGCTACCCACTCTTCCCCTCCCGCTAAGATATTTCAAGCAGCTCAGGAACTATCTTCAAGAGCTGAAAAAAACAGACCTACATCTTTACTGGTACAGTATCTTCAAACTTTTCTGTAATGTTAGCTATTGACATCAATTATAATTATTGTACAAAAAAATGTCAAGACATCTGAAATATTAATGATTGTATCTGTGGCTGCTGTACAGTTCATCAAAATTCTACCCCATGCCCAATTTAGTTCTTCTGGCAATGAAATTGGGTCATGTAGTACTTCCATGGCTGATTTGATACATGTTCCGCCAATTTGGACTGCACAGGTTGTTATGCCAATATGCTTTGTTGAATGATAATGTTCTTTAATCCACCGACTGGAGATCTGAATTTATTTTTTGGAAAAAATATATTTTTAAAATGACCAGCTAAAAGGATGATTTTGCTGACAGTTTAAGATAGCTACCTAATCTGCAACACCGTATCCTACATTGCAATGCTTGTGAGGAGGGAGACAAAATGTCTGCTCATGCCCCGCAAGAAACAAGACCCAGGACGTTTAAATGAACTACCTGTTCTTTTTAGCAAGAGAGAAATACTGCTAACTGCTATGTTTGAATGACTGAGTGATTGACATGCGACAAGCCCCTCCCCAACTATGGTTTTAAGCTTGTGTCTTTCTGGAGCAGAAACAGAAGAAGCTTCGGGCTCTGACATGTGCAGTTCCTAAGTGAAGGTCCCTCTCTCTCTCTCCCCCTTTCCATTCCAGTTTGAAAGCTTTCAAATCCTGCTTGTTGACTGACCACCTTTGCGTACTGTTACAATCAGAAACCCCGTAGGAGGAAATTTTCCGCATCGCTGTCTCCAAGAGACCCAGCAAACCAGTCATCTACCGCTTCAAATGTAAAACCTCAGGGCCACCGAATTCAGCTAGAAGCCAGCTGAATCACCAAACGCCACAGACTGTATACCCCTTTTCTCCTATGGACTCTAACTCAACCAATCTACTTTTACCCACTCTGTAACCTATTTGTGTATGTTTAAACCTCCAGAGTGTGTGTAAGTGAAAGTTGGCACGTTGTTTATCATTTTTATTAGTTCAGAGTTACGACCAGGTGAGAAAGGTGTCTAGGGGTCTTTTGCAGTCTTCACCTGGTCTTATTGTAACAGGATTTAATTTTAAACACACTGTGTTTTGAGCTCCCCTTTGTGAATCCTGGTTCGCAGCTTTCCAATTATAAGGCAAAGAAATGAGCACACCAGATTTTCTCAGGTTTAAAGAAGGAAAGTGAAATTTATTAAACTTATTTAAACTCTAATATGGTTAACGCTTACAGATATATGACACACCCACACTAGCATGCACACGCGATACACACATGCAAATAGAGACAGAAAAGAGCAGAGGAAAAGAAATAAGTAGAGGTTTGAGGCAGTCTCAGAAGGGTGGTTTCTTGTTACTGTTTCTGTGTTTCCAGCTCACAGTAAAGTCCTTGATTGTAGACAGCTCTTACTTTTCGTTGGGGCCCAGTATTCTTCTTAAACCTTGTGTACTGTAGGATACTTTTCTCTCTTGGGCTTCATATGTCTTCAATGGTTTCCGAAGCTGGTGAGAACAAGATGAGAGCAGACAGGAGAGCGGTGTTCTCAGTCCAGGAGAAAACAGCCTTCTGAGTTCAAAGTTCTTGTTGGAGGTTCAAATTCATAACACTCCAACAGTCAGTCATGTGCCTAAACTGGTCTGACCACGCCTGTTTGTGTATTCAGCCATCGTAGTAGTTAACCTGGAATGCTCAACGTCTGGTAATCAAAAGTCCATCATGGATTAAATTGGAGCAGGGAATAGATTCTTTGTCCTTTGAAGTACTTGTCTGTTGATCTGCTAATGTCTCTCTCCAGTCAAAGTCTCCAATTGTTTTTTAAAGCAAGTTCTTTCTTCACCATCAATAGTTTAAAGTCAATGTTCATGTGGCAAAATAAATTTTTCTCATTCTTGGCAGGTCGGGGGGGGGCTTGCCTGACATCACTTTAGGTACAATAAAGTTAACCTCTTTCTTTGTTAACTCAAGAAAGCCTGTCCGATTTGCTCTTGTTATGATCATAGCAAGAAGTAATCAAACACCTACTGAATTGGCCAGTACATCCACTTTAAGAAAGAATTAAACCTGTTGTGATCAAACAAGAAGGGGGAAAAGAGGGAAGTCCTTCAACCCCTCCTCACTTGACAGTAACAAGGTCCAGATAACACCCTCTTCTGTTCACTCACAGCTGATCATGCATTCAACTGCACGAGGGAACACCACCCCGCCCCCCCCCCCCCACCCCCACCACCCCGCTAGGGCTAATAAAGGGCCAACCACCCAACTTGCAGCTGAAATAAAAAATAGAAAATGCTGGAAATACTCAGCAAGTCAGACAGCATCTGTGGAAGTAGGGCTGAATTATCCCGGTCCCGTGACGGCGGGCTTGGTAGTGGTGGGGGGCGGGGGGGGGGGGCAGGAAAATAGGGGAGAATCCGTGTTGGGATGGATTCCCGTCACTGGAGAATTTTCCCAGGGCAGTTTGGGAAGCGGATTGCTTACCCGCTCCAGGGAGCCAGTTGGCAGGGAGCCAATTGAGATGGTTAAGGCCTCAATTACGGCCGCTTTTACGGCCTCACCAGCATTTTGCTGCCAGCAGAGTGGCCCCCCACTGTCACGTGCAGAGGCCACCAGCTCAAAGGAGGCAGTCTCCCTGAGGAAAGCTGGGATGCCATCAGAACTGGAGGCTCCATGTCCCAGTGACAGAACCACAAGCAGAAAAGGCCGCACTTGCGGCTCAAACTATCCACCCGGAAGGGTTTTCCCTTCGCTTCGAGGGGCCTACAATCTTCGCCCGTCCGAATTTTTTATTTAGATGTACGCCTCTGAGGGTGCCTCCATGTTGAGGCACATTCACGGTCTCCAACCGTTGGGGCTGCCAAGGCTCTAAAGCTGCCAGTCCTCTGATTGATCTGGCAGTGTCGGAAACCCACCCGCCAACCTTAACAAGATGGCGAATGTGGAGATGGCCAGTTCTTCGGGAAGATGCCTCCGGGAAGATTACAAGGCCAGTCCCACTGCTGGCAAGTGCGACCTCGGGACCCTCATTTGGCCCTGATGTTTGGATCCCAAAGCCCACGAGAAAATCCAGTTCAATGTTTCAGGTCGATGACCAGAACTGGGAAAAGTTAGAAATGTGATAGGTTTTAAGCAAGTGAAAGGGGGGAGTATGGGAATAGAATGAAAGGGAAAGTCTGTGATAGGATGGAAGGCAGAGAGATTAAATGACAAAAGGGTCAGTGGTAATGGGACAAGTAAAGAAACAAAAGATATACCAGGAGGAGGTGTGAATGGCAGAATCATGAACAGCTGCTGACCGAAAGCAAAAGAAAAGGGAAAAACAAGAGAGTAAAACCAAAGCTAACAAAGAAAAATGAAACAAAATGTGGTAGATATTATCATCTGAAATTGTTGAACTTAATGTTGAGTCCGGACGACTGTAAAGTGCCCAGTCGAAAGATGAGGTGCTGTTCCTCGAGACTGCGTAGAGCTTCTGAGGAACACTGCAGGAGGCTGAGGACAGAAAGGCCAGAGTGGGAGCAAGGTGGAGAATTCAAATGGCAGGTGACTGGAAGTTCAGGGTCATGCTTGCAGATTGAAAGGAGGTGTTCTATAAAGTGATCACCCAATCTGCATTTGATTTCCCTAGCGTAAAGCAAATTGCATTGTGCGCAGTGAATACAGTATACTAAATTGAAGTAAGTACATGTAAATCATTGTTACACCTGGAAGGAATGTTTGCGGCCTTGAATGGTGAAGAGAGAGTAGGTAGAAGGGCAAACATTGCAGCTCCTGCATTTTCAGAGGAAGGTGCTGTGGGAAGGGGAGTGGGTGTCAGATGTGATTGAGGAGTGGACAAAAGTGTCACAGGGAATGGTCCCTTTGGAATGCTGAAAGTGGCGGTGGAGGGCAAGATGTCTTGGTGATGGCATCAAGCAGCATGTGGCGGAAATGGCGGATGATCCATTGGCTACAGAGGCTGGTGGGGTGGAAGGTGAAGATGAGGGAAACCCTATCATGGTTCTGGGATGGAAGGAAAGGAGTGCGGGAAATGGGATAGACAAAGTCGAGGATGCTGTCAGCCAGGGTCTGGGGGAATCCTCAGTTGAAGATAAAGGAAGACATATCAGAAGTGCTGGTATGGAAGTTTGCATCATCAGAGCAGATGTGACAGAGACTGAGAAAGTGGAAGAATGGAATAGAATTCTTACACGAAGTTGGGTGTTTGGAAGTGTAGTCCAAGTAACTGTGTGCATCAATGGGCCTGTAGTGAATATTGGTTATAGCCTATCCTGAGAAATGGAGACTGAGAAGAGGATGGAAGGGAAGAGAAAAGTTAGAGATGTACCATCTGAAGGTAAGAAGAGTGGAAATTGGAAGTAAAGTTGATGAAATTTTCCAGTTCAGGGTGAGAGCAGGAAACTGCATCAATACAGTCAATGTACTGAAAAAGAAGTAAGGGATGAGGCCTGTGTAGAACTGGAACAAGGAATGTTCCACATATCCAACAAAAAGGCTGGCATAGCTATGGCCCATGTGGATATCTGTAGCAAGACCTTTTATTTGGAGGAAGTGAGTGGAGCTAAAGGAGGAATTGTTCAATGCGAGAACAAGTTCAGCCAGGCAGAGGAGGGTGGTGGTTGGGCCTCTGTTAAGGAAAAGCATAGAACTCTCAGACCTTCCTGGTGGGGGATGGAGGTGTAGAGGGATTGGATGTCCATGGTGAAAAGGGGATGGTTAGGGCCAGGAAACTATAAACTGTTAAAGTGATGGAGGGCATTAGAAGTGCCACAGATGTAGGTGGGAACAGACTGGACAAGGGGAGAAAAAAAGAGAGTCAGGATCGGAAGAAAGTCGTTCAGTTCACCTCAACTTGCAGATGAGGTGCTTTTGAATTACTTTTGCTCATCCAGTTGGTATGCAAACAAAACCAGAAGATCCTCTAGGTCACTGCCTGCTTTCCTGGGAGCAGCCACGACGCCTTCATCCTGCAGCAGTCAGCAGTACCTGCCATATTTGGTGCACCACAGCGAACCAGAGGCTAGATGCTGGATGACAAGGGATACCCTATATGCACCTGGCTGATGACTCCCTCCACCACCTGACCACGCGAGGACTGTGCCTATAATAAGAGCAAGAAGGAATGTCGCAGAGCAAACCATCAGAATCCTGAAGCAACAGTTCTGTTGCTTGGACCGCACGGAGGGCACCCCCTAGTACTCACCAGAGCAAGTTTGCTCTGCTGCATCCTCCATAGCTTTGTTATCATGAGGGCAGAGCCCTTTGTTACCAAGCATTTGGAGGTCACCTCAGGAGGTGGAAGAGGAGGCAGGGAGGAGACATCCTGAACTCCTTCGCTCTGAACAGGCTGTCCGTGAGTGGATACTGAGACTCTGATTCTCATAAGACGTCACCAGATCATCAAGATCACTCCACAATTCCTCACCTTATAATCCATCTGCTATGTAACATCAAGGCATCCTCTTGACCAAAATCCTGAAACAAAAAACAATTTCATTACAACTTTATCTATAAACATTTCCAATACATGGAAAACTCAACTATTCACCCTTGTGCATTCCCTTAGTGCCTGTCTTGTGGGTGCCTTTGCTTGTCCTAAAGCTGCTGCGCAGTGCTTCCCCAGTGGTTTCAGCATGGCTGGCGGAAGGCTGCTGACTTTCAGTGGAGGAGACTGCAGATAGTCTTGAGGGCTCAACTTCAGACTACACCACCTCAGCATGGGCGGCAGCAGTCTGGGCTGGCTGGTTGAGAGGCAACAGCAGGGGTGCTGGCAGAGTGGCAGTGATGGGAGCATGAAAGCTGTAATGCTGAGAGAGATCTGTGCACCATGGAGGCACTGCCACTCCCCTGAAGCAGTGCGACAGCAATCCTAGTAATTGGTTGGAGGTTTGCTGAACTGTGGTGAGAATTGCAATCCCCTTTGAGCACTGGTGTTCACAGCCATGCTGGCAGCAAGCTGAGCCTGCATGGCAGCAAGCATGGATCTCATGACTCTATCTGAGCTTCCACTGCAACACTGAGAAGTTAGGTGGCTGCACCAGTGCTGCAATGGAAGCTGAGACATCAGCCACCAGTCGCTGCATCATGAGTAGTTCTGTAAGCATTCTCATGAAGTTGGGGAATTCACTATCACTTCCATGCTGGAAAGGATGGACTCCAAGCTCTGCATGAATCCCTGAGCTAAGTTGGAACTGGACTCCTTCATGTTCCTTGACAGTGACAACAGGTTGTCTGGTAGACTAGACAGTGCACCAAGCATCTCAGAGTACATGGACATCAATGTTCTCCTGTATGCTGCCCCCTCAAAGTCCTCATCTGAGTCCGTGCAGCAGAACTTGTCTGCACCCTTACACCCTCCGGTGAGCTGGTACATGGACTGTCCTTTCCCCCTGGCCTGGCTGTAGCCCACTCTTGCCCAGAGACTCCTGATGTGCTGATCCCAACTCTTTACTACCCTCTAAGATACAGGCAATACCAGTGTCTGAGCTGGTGACTGTAATTGTCAGATCAAGTGGCAGTGCTTCTTCATCAGAGGTCTGTAGCAGTTGGCAATGGCATGCTGGTCTGCACACATCTCCATTATGCTGGATATGGTTCTCCATGAGAGTAGCCAATCTCTCGATGAAGGAAGGCAAGTGCGCATATGCCAGAGACATGGCGGCACTCAAGCCTGGATGGACTCCTCATCGCCCATGCCAGGGTGTGTGTAGCTTCTGGAAACTGCCAGATATTCCCTCACCTCACGCTGTAGCTCCAGCATCTGCCACCTTGTTGACAACTCCAGAGTTGTCTTCACCCAAGCCTCCCACAGTCCTCCGTCTGTCGGTAAGCCCGGCTGTCACAGCCTCCGTCAGGTGCTCAGGTGTGTGTATAGTGTGCTCGCCAGATTGTGATCCTAGATCTACTCACAAATGTATATCCACCGACATGAGGGTATCTGAGCTGGTGGAGGGTGTGGCGAATGATGTGATGGTGCGTTTTCTGAGGCTCCCTCCTCCACCTCAGAGTGGACAGCTGCCCTTTGGCCTCTGGAGCTGTCTGTTCTTGTATTTGCCCTGCTTAAGAGAGAAAATTAATTAGAGGCTAACGCACATTCCAGCGCTCCATTCATACTTCACACTACTCCTATTGTGGAGCTTCATGTGTCTGGTGGTGAACACACTGTTGAACAATCCCTCCTCTCCTCTGTGATGTCATGCGTATCCTTTACCTTCAACTCCTTTCACTCTTAGTTAAACTGCATTTGCCCAAAGACCAGCATTGTTATTCATGTCAACTAACATGGTAGGCCTCAACAGCTACCACACAAATCCACTCTGCACATGGAGTTTCAAAAAGGATTATAATTGTCATGGCTGACAACAATTCTTAATATTAATTGTCACTGTGCTGTGAGCCTCTTCTTCTTCTTCTTTGGCCTCCTTGTCTCGGGAGACAATGGGTAAGCGCCTGGAGGTGGTCAGTGGTTTGCTGCCTTCCATGTTGTTTCAGTCACTGTGAGGCGACTATGGAGTGACCTCTCCATGGCGCATGCCTGGGCGAATGTATGGAGGTTGTGAGTTGCCCAAGCGTCAAAACCCTCATCTCGGCCTTTCTGGTGGAGTCCAAAAGAGTGCAGAGCACAACTTTTGGCACCGGTATGGCTGCAGGAATGCCAGAAACATGCCAAAGGTGACACATGACCGCCTACGGGATTCCGCTCCTGATTTTCTGTTAGGGTTTACTCCCTATTATGCAACTTAAAGAAAGAAAGATCTTGCTCTTAAAGACGGTGCCTTTAACAATGGCAGGACATTCCAAATTGCTTTGCGACCAACAAAATACTTCTGAAGTGTGCCACTGTTGCAATGCTTAAGTGTTCTCTTATCTGCTCCAATACTGCTATGAGGTGCTCCCCCAGTTTTATAGCATGGGGAGGGTGGATTGTTGTGGCTTAGTCAAGGACTCTGAGATACTGGTTTTACACAGCCCCAATTGGCATGAGATCCAGAGGAACACTGCAGCAACTCTGGCTGCTCGGAGAGTCTGGCCCAGCTACATTTCTGTGCATTGTTTGAGCAGATGCTGAGGATCAAGATGCGCTGTTATCATGAAAGATGGCAACATGTTCCCTTCCTGTTGCAGGACTGCCCCTGCCACGGGGCTGAGGCACAGCACTTCCACTGAACTGTTGGGGAGGAGAATGTGATCTGATTGAAGCCACTATCTATATTGCCCCGAGTCTGTTTAGATCTGACCAAAAGGCATAGCAGTGAACTCCTTAGAAAATGCTGGTGTTATCATAGGAATATTTTTAATACTTTCCATCCAGGCATAGTCTCATGCACATAGGATAATCTCTTTTCACAAGTCCCTTTGCTGCAGAACAAACATTTTCTATTGCAGATGTTAATAAGTACAAATAGCATCCAGATAGCAGGTGCTTATCTGGACACTGTCGTCAAATTAGCTGCTTCATATCTGAAGCAGATATGCCAGTAAATTATCAGGACAATCTAGCCTTTGTCATCAAAAAGATCTCTGTCAGTGATAAATACTTAGGTTATAATGTGATCAAGATCATTCCAGGCTAAATCTAATCTTATAAAGGTGACAGCATCTGACAGACTTTGATATTAATTGCCATGTCATGAAAACATTAGGTTTCAACCCAACCTTGCCTAAGGCACTATAATTGTACATGAATAACACTGCACAAAATATGCAGTAAAGGGGTTTAGAAGTAATCCATTTATATTGGAAGTTCTTCCTTTGGATAATACCAATCTTTCCTTGCAGCAAACCTAAAAATGTTAGGGATATGTGTGAAAGAAAGTAACTGCATGTTCACATTAATTAATTTTTATCAAGCAGCATTAGTCCACACCTCTAGTCTACACCCCAGTGCGATACTATGAGCCTGAAAATTGGATGTTAAGCATTGCAGAACTAAGGCATGAGACCTACTCATGAATCAATTGTGCTCAATTCCACATAATATATACTGACTGCATGAGAAATGCATTGAGGTCAAGAAAGTAAATGCATTGGAGGGTCATTAGGGTCCTAATTTCAATACAAATTAAGCCAGATCAAACCATAGCTTTATATTGTAGCTGTACATACTAAGCATTCATTTGGAAAGGGTGTTTAATGGAATTCTTATTCAAAAAATAGAAATAGTGCTCCTGGATGGCTTTCTTCTTGTTCCAGGGCCTATTCATCCTTGTCCTTTCTTTTTTCAGCCTCTAATAGCTAGCTGCTGCAAGGGTGCTTAGGTCACTCTCCACTTCCTCGCCCTCGTCAGCCGGCCAGACACGCCCTGGCGGTCCACGTTGCCAGCTGGCGGCGAGGGGAAACTCCGATAGAGGTCTCTCTATGCGGGAGTCCTCCCCCTTTACATCGGGGACCTGGGGTGGAAGGTGTTGCACAGGGCAGTCCCATGCAATAGACTTTTAAGAAGGTTCACGGACTCCCAGGCCGTCTGTACTTTCTGCGGCCTGGACGAGACCGTGTTTCACATATATGTGGAGTGTGCGAGGTTGCAGCCCCTCTTTGAGTATTTGAAGGGGCTGCTCCTTAAGTTCTGGCTGCGCTTCAGTCCACGCTCCTGATCTTTGGGCACCCGGTGCGGAGGGGCGTGGGCCGGAAGTGGATCTCCTTGTTGTTCTGCTCCTGGGCCTGGCCAAGGTGGCAATTCACAGGTCCAGGCTGCGGGCCGTCGGGGGGTCCGTCCTCCCTGATTGCCTGCCCCTCTTCCATGGTTACGTTCGCGCCCGGGTGTCCCTGGAGAAGGAGCATGCGGTGTCCGCCAGTACGCTTGAGTCCTTCCGTGACCGTTGGGCACCGCAGGGACGGGGGTGCATCGTCGACGCCGAGAATGGCATTTTAATTTAAGTTTTTGGTTTATTTATCTGTTTTTAATAAAGTTATTTTTAAAAAATGTATATAAAGGGGGCCTGAGGAATAAAGGCCCCCTCAACATAAAATATATAAAAGGGACCTGGGGGGAAAAAAAGGTGCTTAGGTTCACTTTGCCTCAATACAAAAACAGAAGGGCAGCACTGTTCAAGCAGCCATGAGTCCTTTAGTGACTCGTAGCACCTGACATTCCTGCCCCTGCTCTCAAGCCAAGTGGTACTCCCAGCACATCATATGATCTGTGCCAGGAGTACCACTTAGACAATAAGCCCAATGTGCAATAGGTGCACGTAGTGCCTAACGACCAGTGATCTCAGGCTGTTCCATGCTAGGACTACATTATCTACCTGTATATTTAAACAACTAATAAATCTGGTCCAACACAACATCCTTGCAACTTTGTTATTCTCATATTCTATATATGCTGATGATACAAAGTTAGGTGGGAAATTAAGCGGTAAGCAGGACACAAAAAGGTTGCAGAGTTATATAGACAGGTTGGGTGAGTGGGCAAGAACATGGCAGATGGAATACAATGTGGCAAAGTTACCTTGGTAGGAAAAAATTTAAAAAGCAGAATATTTCTTGAATGGTGAGAGGCTTGGAAATGTTTTCTTTCAGAGGGACCCAGGTGTCCTTGTACATAAATCACAGAAAGTTCACATGCAGGTACTGAAAGCAATTAGAAAGGAAAATAGCATGTTAGCATTTGTTACAAAGGAATTGGAGTATAAGATTAAAGAAGTTTTGCTACAATTAAACTGGGCATTGGTGAGGCCACACCTGGAGTACTGTATGCAGTTTTGATCTCCTTAACTAAAGAAGGACATGCTTGCCCTAGAGGAAGGGCAATGAAGTTTGATTAGACTGGATCCTGGAATGAGGAGACAATCCCATGAGGAGAGATTGAGTAGACTAGACTTATATTCCCTGCAGTTTAGAAAAATGAGAGCTGATCTAATTGAAATATATAAAATTCTTAAGGGACTTGACAGGGTAGATGCTGAGAAAATGTTTTCCCTGGCTGGGGAATCTAGAACAAAGGGTCACTGTCTCAGAATAAGGGCCATTGACCACTTAGGACTAAGATGAGGAGAAATTTCTTCATTCAAAGGGTTGTGAATCTTGGAATTCTCCACACCGGAGAGCTGTGGATTGTCAATTATTGAGAATATTTAAGACAGTGATCAAGTGATTTTTGGATACAACGGGAATTAAGGGATATAAGGATAGTGCAGGAAGGTGGAGTTAAGGTAGTCGATCAGCCATGATCTTATTGAATGGTGGAACAGATTCAAAGGGCCAAATGGCCTACTTTTGCTCCTATTTCATATGTTCTTATGTATGCAGTCAGACTCACTTACTGTATTCCTCGACCCCATAAGCAGACAGTTTGCAATGTATTGAGTGGAGTGCAGATTTAACTCAAAACTCATTGTCCCAGAATTTACTTAAAAGAATAAGGGTGCGTGAACAACTCACACCATTATTAATGTGCAAATCAGACACTTGTGGTGAGGAAGAGATGCCCAATGAATTGCGAATCACCACAAGTTGCCAACCAACTTTCGTCGCTCTGCAGTTAGCTTTGCAAAAACAGGATCTCACCCTCAATCTCTCGCAAAGTTTCATGAAGTTGTGCATTAATTAGTCATGAAACTCACCACAAAAAGTTAGGTTTCGAAATTAAGATTCGAAGTACTGTCATGCTCACGTGAAGTGCAGCGATGGAAAATACAGAACCCAAACTGAAGAGTTATAAAATTTGACTTTTCCTTTAAAAAGTGGGCAATGTGCTGCAAAATGGCCACTGAAGGTCAAACGACCTGGCCCTGTATATTCAAACTGTCTTACTGTCTGTTCAGGACAAAAGGATACATTCCAAGACAGGAGGTGCCAATTACACCCATCCTGAACCCATCAAGAGACATTTTTGAATTTGTTTTATTCACTCGTGGGATGTGGGCATCACTGCTAGGCCAGCATTTATTGCCCATCCTTGATTGCCCTTGAGAAGATGGTGATGAGCTGCCATCTTGAACTGCTGCAGTCCTTGGAGTATAGGTACACCAGTAGTGCTGTTAGGAAGTGAGTTCCAGGATTTTGACCCAACTACAGCAATGGCGATATAGTTCCAAGTCAGGATGGTGTGAATGGGTTCTTCTGAAACAAAGAAGGTGTGAAGTAGCCACATCCTGGTCCATTGTTGGTTGCCACAAGGAGGGGGCTCTGTGTCTCCCAACAGAGGCAACATGTGAACGAATGTTTGACCTTACAAAGTAGCTCTCTGGAGAGAGAGGGAGAGAATCAGAACAACATTACTAAAGCCTGTCCAGCCGAGAGCTGAGAGACCCAGCAAAAGCCAAAGAAGGGGCCCTGCTGTGAATTTTACACTTCAGCTTATGCAGCAGAGAACTGAAAGTGATCACCATCTCTAGACTGAAATTTCAACCACCAGAAAAATCTACAAACAACCCAGGCCTGCAATTTTAAAAAGAGAGCTTGTCCTTAGAAGATTCAACAGGTTTACCATGAACCCAGAACACCTTCTCAGTCCTTCCTCTGGTTATGTTTCAATCATTAAATCATATTTGTTAAGGAGATACACTATTTTTCCCATACTTCATCAAGGTCCCAGATGTCCTGTTACCTTCCCTGACTTGTTATCACCGCACACTCCAGACTTAGTGGGCAAAAAATCTTTTAGCTGAAGGGTTAGTCCAACTGACAGGTTTAACATTAGATGCCCCACTTCATCAAATTCTGGGCCAATGTGAGTAGATGTAGTGTTGGTTTCTCCACCACAGCTCTGTGATAGATATTTTCAATGTTCAATGAGTCACACTATGTGAAAAGCAATAGCTGCCATTTTATACTAAGGGTATATTACCCTGTGATTGTGTAATCTGGCCATTGGGTTTCACAAATGGTTCAACGTGTTTTATGTGTAATTTTTTTCATGAATTATGGCGTAGCATTTCTGCATTGGATGCAATCGGAAATCCGGGGGCAAATTGCATTCGTTTAGTTATTTTATTATTTAGCAAATGCAAGTCCCCAGAGCCAAGCGACAGCCTCCTCATTTGCTGAAATTAAGGTGATTAGTTTGCCACTTAGTCTGTAGAGGGGACTCTCCTCGGTAATGTGCAGCATTGCTTGTGTCTCTCCACAAGTGCATAAGGGGTTTTTACTGAGGTCCCAGCAGTGGAGGTTGGTCACGCAGGGGCCCTGGCTTGTCCTGAACTTGTTTAGCAAGGACTGCTCTTGCTGTGGTAGGTCAAAGCCTGCCATTCGGCAGATGGGATTTGTTACAAGGAACTTGTTAGTGATTCCCGTGTTTCCCATTCCTTGATCCAAAGGATGTCTGCTGGTAGATCTTGATCAGGAAGGTTGCTCCATATGGGGCGCTGAGATGGAAGGCAGGCAGTAGATGGATTGAACATGTCATTATGGAGTAGTAGATGAGGTTTCAACCAACTTGTGGGTTTTCATCAGTCGATGGATTTTTTTTATTCGTTTATGTGATGTGAGTGTCACTGACTAGGCCAGCATTTATTGCCCATCCCTAAATGCCCTTGAACTGAGTGGCTTGCTTGCTAGGCCATTTCAGAGGGCATTTAAGAGTCAACCACATTGCTGTGGGTCTGGAGTCACAAGTCGACCAGGCCAGGTAAGGACAGCAGATTTATTTCCCTCAAGGCCATTAAAGAACCAGATGAGTTTTTACAACATGGTTTCATGGTCCTCATGAGACTAGCCTTTTAATTCCAGATTTATTAATTAAATTTAAATTTCACCATCTGCCATGGTGGGATTCAAACCCACATCCCCAGAGCATTAGCCTAGGCTCTGGATTACTAGTCTAGTGACATTACCACTACATCACCAGCTTCCCCTATGCTTGAGGGAGTGATGTTTGTGAGGACAGGAAGCCAGCGGAGGAGTGTTGAGCGGAGGGTTCAAGTTATGATGAGATTTGTTGTATTCAATTGAGCATCAACACGATGTTAGTTTAGTGAAGTGGATCATTTACTCAAGATTCCCCTCAAACACATTTGCATATCACCAAACTTAAAATCAGTCATGAATCAGTGCAAGAGGGCGGTGTTTTAGAACATAATATATTGAATAAACATCTTGTTTTAAAAAATATTCCTTGATATATTTAAGAGTGGTAACTTTATGCAGTTTGATTAATACAGGTCAAAATGGCTTGTCAGAGCGTCTAGTCACCACCTGTAACTAACCTTATTTTAAATAACTGAAAATTACTAAAAGCTATACAGAACCATTTGCTAGTTGTATTGGATTACAGTAGTCAGTTTTTTTGGTACATTTTTAAAAATATATATTCAAAAGCTTCTAATAGGTGCCTACTAGTGTCCCTGCACCTAAAAAATGCTTAATTTTAAAAGCCTCCTCAAAGACCTGCATACAGGTACAAATAGCAGAGACTCGCCATGGAGATTCATTCGATCTGGGGCAATGTGCAGTTTTGTGGGCAGAGTCTGCTTCTAGCATGATTTTTTCTAAATTAGCACAAAAATCGTGGAAACTCGATTTGCACTGAGCATAATTTTCACTTAAGATTCCGCCTTCTTTGGCATCGGCTATGCCGATTTTGGGTGCATTCCACCGAGAAAACTAATGCAATCGAGTGGTAATCTCTGGCAAAATATGCAAAACAAGAGAGTTTAAACAAAATGTTCTAAAACTCTAAAAATGACATAATTCATAAAACATAATTAAATTTGTCCAATGAATTATCTTATGTTCCTTCTTTTATGCCTTAATTAAAGTTTTTACTTGAAGGTCTCAGCCTTTCCCAAGAGCCTGGTATTGATTTTATTTTCCCCAGAGCTCTGACTCAGTGACTGAATTTGGATTGTACAGCTTGAGCATATGCAATTGGACTCACATCCCAGTATGTGGGGTAGCACTGATTAGTGAGCTCTATTGATTAAATACTTTCCTTCAGCTTCAAGCACTTTCTATGCAGTAGTTTTTCTGCAAATAATTTTGAAAATCCACAGGATGGGAATGACGGAGTGATAGCAAAGTAAAGAGATAGTGGAAAGGTGATGGGGTTCAGAATGTGATGGGAGTGACCGAGTTGGGGGAATTTTGTGTACTTAGGGAATGGAGCTGTAGAGAGCTACATTTTCAGGTAATTAGACTCCAAATACAGCCTGCAGCTGTTTTGTGGCTATTATCCCCATTGCACAATGTCATAGCAACCACTATCTCCCACCTGAATTGAGAATAAGACATTGAGAAGCAGAGAGAAATACAAAGAGTTAAGGGAAGAGAAGCAGAACAGAAGAAAGGAACAACAGAAACATATCAGAAATAGATACGAAATAAGCATATTCTCCAACTTAATGGACTGGATTTTACGGGACTGGCGGGGGACCCAGCCCCAGGCCCAAAATGTGAAGGGAACCCCACCTCAGCTTTTTGAAGACCCCAGCGGCTCTAGTTAATGGCGCATAGGCAATTAGCTGCCTGGTGCCAGGGTTCCCATCCCTTTGAGGATGGGATCCTGCCTCTAAGAGCTGCTGACCAATCAGAGGGCCAGTAGCTCAGTAGTATTAACAACATCACCGGGAGTAGTGGCCACTGCCGGTACTACAAAAGGCCAGGGACCGGGACCGGTCTGGAGCCCCTGACCCCAGGTAAGCATGGCAGGGTCGCCGGGACCAGTCCGGCAGGGCCCTGTAATGTGGTGGAGGAAGGGTGGTTGTTGAGGGCAAGGGGGATGTTAATGGAGGGAGGGCCTTTACCGTAGAGGCCCTCCATGGTCCATGGATTGCCAATGGAGGAGATTCCACCCACCAAGCCCACAAGGAGGTCACCTTGTTTTACTAGGTGACCTCTCCACATGGTGGGGCTCCTACCAGCCACTTGTAGGATTTCAGCAGCGGCAGAAAGAGGCTCTTAAGTAACCATTAATTGGCTACTTCAGGGCCCCAAATGGCTGCTGGTTGGGAAGGCCATTTTTGGTCTTTCCTGCCCCCAACAAAGTCGCATGGTGTCGGGAAGGCGACGGGCACTCCACCCGCAGCCTTCCCTCGCTATTTTATGGGCCCCCGCGGCACCCATCCTGTCTCTTAAGAGCCTATAACATTCAGCCCAGTGTGTGCAATGTCATTGAAAATATGTGTGTAGATAGATTCATAGAATCATTGAATGATATGGCACAGAAGGAGGCCATTCAGCTCAACTTGGCTATGCCGTCTCTTTGGTAGAACTATCCAATTAATCCCACTCCCCTGCACATTTCCCACAGACTTGTATTTGTTTTTCCTTCAAGTATATATCGAATTCCCTTTTGAAAATTACTATTGAATCTGCTTCCACCACCCTTCCAGGCAGCACATTCCAGATCACAATAACTCGATGTGTAAAAACGTGTTTGCTCGTATCATCTCTGCTTCTTTTGCCAATCACCTTAAATCTGCACCCTCTGGTTTACAATCTGCCTCATTTATTCAACACAGCTGGTCGCAAACCTGTTGCTACACTAAAATTCTAGGTTGTTCCACCAAGTGTCTCATTTAAATAACTTTACTCCCTCGGTGGAAATCAGTTTTTATGTTCTAAGGTAAGTGCGATTGGATTAGATCTCAAAGACTGTTGAGGTTGGCTGGGTTATGCCATCAAAATTGAATTCAATAGATTCATTTGTACAGCTGTTGCTGCTGTCAGAGTGAAAGAAACCTATTAATGCACTGTTCAGGTGAAAAGCTATTTTGCACATTTGCTTCTGACAGATTTGTATCACAGCAGATGGAACAAGAGCTGAACAAATAGCTATGACTACACCAGACTTTGTGAATGTTGCTGATTCAAAGTACAGTCAGAGTAACCACACTGCCAGCCTTTAACATGTTCACCATTCTTTAATATTCAGAGTTTATACGTAAACTGAAAAAGTTCAGGTTCTGAACTAAAATCAAGTGGAATACTGGGCATTAATAAGTGTTTTAATTATTTTACTGGTAGGCGTTTTGTTTTCATTGTGTCCATAAATGTTTTAAATGTAGCATGGACAAGTTGCATTAAATTGTGTTTGAAGATATAGGATTGGAATTCGGTTTCTTCACAGCTCATTTTTTCTAAATGTTTATACTTATTTTATTATTCAGTCCTTACACTTTAGCCTGACTAGAATGTTCTGAAATCCCAACTTTATTGAAAACCATTTTAACTACCTTTTGCAACTATTCTTGGCTTTTATATAATTGCCTGGTCTGCAGTAGCTTTATTGCAAAAATATGAACTTGTGACTTACGCTGGCTCGTTCTGATCTTCCCTACTCCAGCCAAATGGTCACTAACTTGTTACGTGGTTCCGGTTTGGACTACTGTCAATGTGGTGTGCTATGGCTAGGATGATAATTGACTCAAGAAAATCTCAGTACATGCATAAAATTGCTTTGCCAGAGCAACTACCTTTTTTGTTATTCTTTCATGGGATATGGGGGTCGCTGGCTAGGCTAGCATTTGTTGCCCATCCCTAATTGCCCTTGAGAAGGTGGTGGTGGGCCAACTTCTTGAACCACTGCAGATCATGTGGGTGCATCCACAGCACTGTTAGGAAGAGAGTTTCAGGATTTTGGTCCAGCAACAGTGAAACAATGATGATATAGTTTCAAGTCAGGGTGGTGTGTGGCTTGGAGGAAAACTTGCAGGTGATGGTATTCCCATGCATCTGCTGTCCTTGTCCTTCTAGGTGGCAGAGGTCACAGGCTTGGAAGGTGCTTTGGTGAGTTGCTGCAGTGCATCTTGTAGATGGTACACACTGCTGCCACTGTGAGTCAGTGGTGGAGGGAGTGGATGTTGAAGGTGGTGGATGGGGTGCTGATCAAGCAGGCTGCTTTGTCCTGATTGGCTTAAGAGTTATCCAGATGTCTATCCCTGTAATCATAGAGTCATAGAGAGTCTAGCACTGAAACAGGCCCTTCTGCCCACCGAGTCTATGCTGACCATCAACCACCCAGTTATACTAATCCTACATTAATCCCATGTCCCCTAACACATCCCCACCTTCCCTCAATTCTCCTACCACCTACCTAAACTAGGGGCAATTTACAATGGCCAATTTACCTATCAACCTGCAAGTCTTTGGCTCTGGGAGGAAACCAGAGCACCCGGCAGAAACGCACGTGGTCAAAGGGAGAACTTGCAAACTCTGCACAGGCAGTATCCAGAACCGAACCCAGGTCGCTGGAGCTGTGAGGCTGCAGTGCTAACCACTGTGCCACCCTTTATCTTTCCACTTGACATATTAGGATTACCTTAAAATGTATCAATCAACTAAGATGTGTCCAAAATGACACAAGTAAGCTTTTGCTTTTTAATACATCTACCAGTTTCCAAGGCCGGGGTTTTGTCACCATGATGGAAGTCCTGACTTTGGGACCCAATAAGAGGTCCTGAGCCCACACCAGCAGGCAACGGGACCGCGGCAACAAATTTACTGGCAGCAGCCAATTAAGAGGCTGCCGCCAGGACTGCCGTCAAGTTAAGGGCAGCAGCCTGACTCTCCGAGCTGGCTGCCCAATCAGAGACCCGGCAGCTCTCCAGCCTCATGGCCGCTGCTGAGGCTGCAAAGGGAAAGAGAGGGCCCCTCCATGCTGAGGCGCCCTGACAAGCAAGTAGAAAATTTTATTTCTCTGCCAGGGCCAGGCAGGCCCCAGCGATCGAAGGGGTAACACCACCAGCAGCGGCACGGGTCCATGGGGAAGGTCATTGCCACTGGGAGTCCCCTCATCGAAGCATGAAGCCTCAGGAAACCAAACTCCCACCCCCGGGAAGCCTTCTCAACACAGCTAGCAGACTCCCCATGCAGCGGACGGGGGTTGTTCCAACGCTGGCAAAATGTCGGGAGCCTGGTACAATGACTGTCAATAAGCCAAATAGGCTGGGAATATCCCCTAATGAAGAGAACACGTCAGGCTTCCCTTACGATGCCTTTTGCCGCCATTTTACCACCCCTCCCACCTCCCAGCCTGTCCTCAAAGCCCTGAGAACATCCTAGCCCAAAGGGGGATTTTTCCAATTCCACAATCCCAATAGAGAGTCTAATAATGGCCAGAAAATTAGGACAGTGCTCACCCAAATTTCCAATATGCATGCATTAGCTGGAAAAACCTCTTGCCACAGGTGTAAAGTTAGAAAGCTACCCATTTATTGCACTCATGCTAGTTATCATGAACAGGATGCTGGCAGCTATCTCAATATTGACATCATCTATTAATTTGTGGCCTTGCATATGTATGCCTATTTTTCCAATCTATGATGATTTTTGTTTGCTTTCTTTGTTTACATCAGATTACTGGCCCACTGGTAAATTGTTCTTCAATTTGTCTTTAACCAAAAACAGGAGTAAATGTTGTTGCAAAAAGCATGACCTCATTTTCGGAATTTTATTATTGACAAATTGAAATGGTATAACAAAATGCAAGCATAAAAAGAAAATAACAGGTAAATCATATTCAATATTTTGCAGAATTGCTCAAGTAACCAAATTTACTGTGACCTTTTTGCTGTCAAATAACTAAAATATTCAAGCGTTATGGATGATGCATGTTCTTGCTAGTCTCAAGCATTGGCAAAGGCATCTCTTCAAGCACATTTTCATTTACATCTTGTGTATATTCAAGATTGATGTCTCTTACAATTTGTGGCATCAATGTTATTGTCATTAGAAACATAGAAACATAGAAAATAGGAGCAGGAGTAGGCCACTCGGCCCTTCGAGCCTGCTCCGCCATTCATTATGATCATGGCTGATCATCCAACTCAGTAACCTGTTCCCACTTTCGCCCCATATCCTTTGATCCCTTTAAACCCAACAGCTATATCTAACTCCTTCTTAAAAGCATACAATGTTTTGGCCTCAACTGCTTTCTGTGCTGGCGAATTCCACAGGTTCACCTCTCTCTGGGTGAAGAAATTTCTCCTCATCTCAGTCCTGAATGGTTTACCCGGTATCCTTAGACTATGATCCCTGGTTCTGGACGCCCCCACCATCAGGAACATCCTTCCTGCATCTACCCTGTCAAGTCCTGTTAGAATTTTATAGGTTTCTATGAGATCTCCGCTCACTCTTCTGAACTCCAGCGAATATAATCCTACTGACTCAATCTCTCCTCATACGTCAGTCCCGCCATCCCAGGAATCAGTCTGGTAAACTTTCGCCGCACTCGCTCTCTAGCAAGAACATCCTTCCTCAGATAAGGAGACCAAAACTGCACACAATATTCCAGGTGTGGCCTTACCTAGGCCCTGTATAATTGCAGCCCTACTCCTGTACTCAAATCCTCTCGCTATGAAGGCCAACATACCATTTGCCTTTTTAACCGCCTGTTGCACCTGCATGCTTACCTTCAGTGACTGGTGTATGAGAACACCCCAGGTCTCGTTGCATATTCCCGTCTCTCAGTTTATAGCCGCTCAGATAATAATCTGCCTTCCTGTTTTTGCTATCAAAGTGGATAACCTCACATTTATCCACATTATACTGCATTTGCCATGCATTAGCCCACTCACTCAACTTGTCCAAATCACCCTGAAGCCTCTCTGCATCCTCCTCATAACTCACCCTCCCATCCAGTTTTGTGTCATCTGCAAATTTGGAGATATCACATTTAGTTCCCTCGTCTAAATCATTAATATATATTGTGAATAGCTGAGGTCCTAGCACCGATCCCTGCAGTACCCCACTAGTCACGGCCTGCCATTCGATAAAAGATCAGTTTATCCCTACTCTTTGTTTCCTGTCTGCCAACCAATTTTCTATCCATCACAATACACTACCCCCAATCCCATGTGCTTTAATTTTACACGTTAATCTCTTATGTGGGACTTTGTCAAAAGCCTTCTGAAAGTCCAAATGAACCACATCCACTGGCTCCCCCTCATCAACTCTACTAGTTACATCCTCGAAGAATTCCAGTAGATTTGACAAGCATGATTTCCCTTTCGTAAATCCATGCTGACTCTGCCCGATTCTACCACTGTTCTCTAAGTGCTCTGCTATAAAATCTTTGATAATGGACTCTAGAATTTTCCCCACTACCGGCGTCAGGCTGACTGGTCTATAATTCCCTGCTTTCTCTCTACCTCCCTTTTTAAATAGTGGGGTTACATTACCTACCCTCCAATTTGTAGGAACTGTTCCAGAGTCCATAGAATCTTGGAGGATGACCACCAATGCATCCACTATTGCTAGGGCTACTTCCTTAAGTACTCTGGGATGCAGACCATCAGGCCTTGGGGATTTATCAGCCTTCAATCCCATCAATTTCCCCAACACCATTTCTCTACTCATACTGATTTCCTTCAGTTCCTCTCTCTCACTAAACCCTGTGCTCTGCAACATTTCTGGTATGATATTTGTCTCCTCCTTTGTGAAGACTGAACCAAAGTATGCATTTAGTTGGTCAGCCATTTGTTTGTTCCCCATAATAAATTCCCCTGTTTCTGACTGTAAGGGACCTACATTTGTCTTCACTAATCTTTTTCTCTTCACATACCTATAGAAACTTTTACAGTCAGTTTTTATGTTACCTGCAAGCTTGCTCTCATACTCTATTTTCCCCTTCTTAATCAATCCCTTGATCCTCCTTTGCTGAATTCTAAACTGCTCCCAATTCTCAGGTCAGTTGTTTTTTCTGGCGAATTTATATGCTTCTTCCTTGGATCTAATACTATCTCTAATTTCCCTTGTAAGCCATAGTTTGGCTACTTTTCCCATTTTACTTTTGCAGCAGACAGGAATAAACAATTGTTGCAGTTCATCCATGCGCTTTTTGAACGTTTGCCGTTGCCTTTCCACTGTCATCCCTTTAAGTAACGTTTCACAATCCATCATAGCCAACTCGTGCCTCATACCTTTGTAGTTTCCTTTACTGAGATTCAGGACCCTAGTCTAAGAATCAACTATGTCACTCTCCATCTTGATGAGGAATTCTATCACGTTATGGTCACTCAACCCCAAGGGGTCTCGCACAACTAGATAGTCAATTATTCCTCTCTCATTACACAATATCCAGTCTAGGATGGCCTCTTCTCTCGTTGGTTCCTCAACGTATTGGTCCAGAAAACCATCCCGTATACACTCCAAGAATTCTTCCTCGATGGTATTGTGGCTGATTTGATTTGCCCAATCTATATGCAGATTGAAGTCACCCATAATTACAGATGTTCCTTTTTCGCATGCGTCTCTAATTTCCTGTTTAATGCCATTCCCAACATCACCACTACAGTTTGGGGGTCTATATACAACCCCAACTAACGTTTTTTGCCCCTTAGTGTTTCTCAGCTCTACCCATACAGATTCCACATCGTCAGAGCTGATATCTTTCCTCACTATTGTGTTAATTTCCTCTTTAACCAGCAATGCAATTCCACCACCTTTAGTTTTTTTTCTGTCCTTCCTAAATACTGAATACCCCTGAATGTTCATTTCCCATCCCTGGTCACCTTGCAGCCTTGTCTCCATAATCCCGACTATATCATACCCATTTACATCTATTTGCACACTTAATTCATCCACTTTATTGAGAATGCTCCATGCGTTCAGACACAAAGCCTTAAGGCTTGTCTTTTTAACAACACTTGGCCCTTTCCCACTATTTTTCACAGTGGCCCTGTTTGATTCTGGCCCTTGATTTCTCTGCCTATCACATTTCTTATTCCCCTTACTGTCTTTTGTACTTGTCTTTGATTCCCCCCCCCCCACTATGACTCCTTGCAAAGGTTCCCATCCCCCTGCCATTTTAGTTTAAACCCTCCCCAACCACTCCAGCAAATACTCGCCCAAGGACATCAATCCCGGTCCTGCCCAGGTGTAACCCATCCAGTTTGCACTGGCCCCACCTCCCCCAGAACCGGTCCCAATGTTCCAGGAATCTAAAACCCTCCCCCTCACACCATCTCTTCAGCCACGTATTCATCCGATCTTTCCTGCTATTTCTACTCTGACTAGCACGTGGCACTGGTAGTAATCCTGAGATCACTACCTTTGAGGTCCTACTTTACAACTTACTTCCTAACTCCCTATATTCTGCTTTTAGGACCTCATCCTTTTTTTACCTACGTCGTTTATACCAATGTGTACCATGACCATTGGCTGTTCACCCTCCCCCTTCAGAATGTCCTGTAACCGCTCTGAGATATCCTTGACCCTTGCACCAGGGAGGCAACATACCGTCCTGGAGACTCTTTTGCGGCCACAGAAATGCCTATCTATTCTCCTTACAGTTGAATCCCCTATAACAATTGCATTCCTACACTTTTTACTCTTCCGCTGTGCAGCAGTGCCAACTTTGGTGCAACGAATTGGACTGTTGCTGCTTTCCCCTGAGAGGCCATTCTCCCCAACAGTATCCAAAGCAGTATATCTGTTTTGCAGGGGAATAGCCACAGGAGATTCCTGCACTGCCTGCCTCATCCTCTTGCTCTGCCTGGTGACAACTAATTTCTTGTGGAAGTTGTGATGCTAACAAAATATTTCTCTATTGGAAGGGATCAGTTTACCCAGACCATTTCACATTAATCTTTTATAAAATATATACTGGCTGTTATGTCAGAAATTAAGTATAGTCTATCGATAATCAATAATACAGTGATAGAAACATAGAAAATGGGAGCAGGAGTAGGCCATTTGGTCCTTCGAGCCTGCTCCGCCATTCGTAATGATCATGGCTGATCCTCCAACTCAGTAACCTGTTCCCACTTTCACCCATAGCCTTTGATCCCTTTATACCCAAATGCTCTATCTAACTCCTTCTTGAAAACATACAATGTTTTGGCCTCAACTGCTTTCTGTGGTAGCGAATTGCACAGGTTCACCACTCTCTGGGTGAAGAAATTTCTCCTCTTCTCAGTAATATATCATAATGTCTCAATTATCGATGTTCACAATAATAGGGGCAAGCAAAAACTAATGGATTTAAAAAGCAGAGAAAAACTTTTCCTGTATATTCCACGATATAAATTATTTTTAAAAATGGATGCAAGTGGATCTCCAATAACATTCTTTGTGCTGTGAATATCAGGACGTAGGGTACACAACTAGATCTGGGACTGGAACTGAGGGTTTTGAGTGAAGACGCATCTTGAATAGTGTGGGGACCAAACAGTCATCTGATTTTCAGAAGGTTGATAGTGTTGCATTCTAAAAACCAGATGATCTGTGGCTCTTGGCTCTGAGTCAGCCTGTGCAGATGCTAAAAGTGCTGGTCCTACTTTGCTGCATTAGGTCACAATGCTGCTGCTTGAGATGGGCGATTGCTCCACTTGCCTTCAGAAGAAAAACTGCACCACAAGATCTAAGGGTGGGTGCAAGGGACTGAGGGAGTAGGTTGTAGACAAAGCCTCAAAGAAAGTTGCCCCCAAAGAACTAGCACTCTCTGTGGTGTGGATTTTGCCTTTTCCAATGTTAATTTCATTCTGCTCAGGGGATTGCCGGCATCCAGCAACAGGAATGTCATCAATCAGGCTAAGCAGCCGATCCCATTGAAGAATTCTCACAAGTGCTATCAAGAAGTATTTGCTTAGCAATAACCTGCTCAGTGACGCACAGTTTGGGTTCCGCCAGGGCCACTCAGCTCCAGGGCTCAATACAGCCTTGGTTCAAACATGTACAAAAGAGCTGAACTCAAGAGGTCAGCTCGAGGTGAGAGTGACTGCCCTTGACATCAAGGCAGCATTTGACTGAGTATGGCATCAAAGAGCCTTAACAAAACTGAAGTCACTAGGAATCGGGGGAAAACACTCCGTTGGTTGGAGTCATACCTAGCACAAAGGAAGATGGTTGTGGTTGTTGGGGGTCAATCATCTCAGTCCTAGGACATCACTGCAGGAGTTCCTCAGGGTAGTGTCCTAGGCCCAACCATCTTCAGCTGCTTCATCAATGACCTTCCTTCAATCATAAGGTCAGAATAGGGATGTTCGCTGATGATTGCACAATGTTCAGCACCATTCGCGACTCCTCAGATACTGAAAAAGTCTATGTAGAAATGCAGCAAGACCTGGACAATATCCAGGCTTGGGCTGATAAGTGGCAAGTAACATTTGCGCCACACAAGTGCCGGGCAATGACTATCTCAAACATGAGCGAATCTAATCATCTCCCTTTGACATTCAGTGGCACTACGATCTCTGAATCCCCCACTATGAACATCCTGGAGGTTACCATTGACCAGAAACTGAACTCGAGTAGCCATATAAATACCATGGCTGCAAGAGCAGGTCCGAGGCTAAGAATCCTGAGGCGTGTAACTCATCTCCTGACTCCATCACCTGTCCACCATCTACAAGACACAAGTCAGGAGTGTGATGGAATACTCTCCACTTGCCTGGATGGGTGCAGCTCCAACAACACTCAGGAAGCTCGACACCATCCAGGACAAAGCAGCCTGCTTGATTGGCACCCCATCCACCACATTCACTCCCTCCACCACTGCGCACAGTGGCAGCAGTGTGTACCATCTACAAGATGCACTGCAGCAATGCACCAAGGCTCCTTA
Source organism: Heterodontus francisci (assembly GCF_036365525.1). Taxonomy (NCBI): domain Eukaryota; kingdom Metazoa; phylum Chordata; class Chondrichthyes; order Heterodontiformes; family Heterodontidae; genus Heterodontus; species Heterodontus francisci. The sequence continues at coordinate 37,090,239 of NC_090397.1, forward strand.
GACAGCACCTTTCAAACCCACAACCTCTACCATCTAGAAAGACAAGGGCAGCAGTTGCATGGGAACACCACCACCTGCAGGTTCCCCTCCAAGCGACATGATCCTGACTTGGAACTATATCGCCGTTCCTTCACTGTCACTGGGTCAAGATCCTGGAACTCCCTTCCGAACAGCACTGTGGGTGTACCTACCTCACATTGACTGCAGCGGTTCAAGAAGGCAGCTCACCACCACCTTCTCAAGGGCAATTTGGGATGGGCAATAAATGCCTGCATAGCCAGCGATGCCCACATCCCACGAATGAATAAAAAACATACAGCATACAGTAAAAAGCATTGATTATCCTTTTTTAATAATCTTACAGACAGTGAAATAATGAAATAGGATTAAGGGACAAATGGAAGTATCATAAACAAACTTAAAAATATGTATATTATTTTAAAAATCTGTGGAATTTTTACCATAATGGAGATATTTGATATTCCACAAATACCTGTTCATTTCTTCAAGACCAGAGACGTTCTTCAGCTGTATCTGTGAACTTAGTACGCCACTGAAGACCCAGTTACACCTCATTCAACAAGGGGCTTTTTTTACAGTGAGCATAAAAACAGAAGTTCACATCAATTCAAATGATTTCTAAAATTTCCATCTGCATGAACTTCAACAGCCATCCTGTAGAAAAGTGGGGAATCACCGAGTGCAACTTCCACATTTCAGCATTGAACTGCGCATGTGCAGACCAAAAGTTGCTGTCAGTTTCACAGCTGTATTATGCTTGTGAACGCTGACAGCTTCGCCATCATTACAACTGCAAGATTCGGGCCATTATCTGAGGGATTGTTAGCATGTAATCATCAGTGTATAGCCCTACTTCTCACCTTATAATGGAGCCAAGGTCATAGATGAAGCAGCTGTAGATAGTTGGGCCTGGAATGCTGTTCTGAGGTACTTTTGTCGTGATGCCCTGGGAGTGAGATGATTGGCCTTCAAAAATCACAGCCATCTTTACTTTGTGCCACATATACTCGAGACTCTGGAGAGTTTTGTCCCTGATTCTCCTTGACGTAAGTTTCATTGGAGCATCTTGGTGCCACACACAATCAAGCGATGTTTAGATGTCAAGGGCAGTCACTCTCATCTAATATCTGGAATTCTTATATTTATGTTTGGCCAAGGTTGTAATGAGGTTTGCAGCTGAGTGGTCTTGGTGGAACCCAAACTGAGCATTGGTGAGCAGGTTATTGGTGATTAAGGGCCTCCTGATCACATTATTGACAATACCTTCCATCATTTTGCTGAAGATTGGCAGCAGGTTTATCAGGCAGTAATTGGCCTGGTTGGATTTGTCCTGCTTTACTTAATTTATTATATTTAATTTGCTGCCTTTGATTTAATTTGGTAGCATTTTAAATCATGTTATTTTGTCTGATGAGATCAATTAGCAGTCTCAGCTTCATGCAAGCACAGATTCAATAGAAATGTGCAACGTTCAAAATGGGAAGTATCACAGGATGACTTTTGTGTCAGGCATGTAGGTAACATAATAGCAACCAAAATCAAAATAACGTTTGTCAATAAGACAATTTGCACCTAAGGGAAAAAAATCAATTTTGAAATAATTATTTCTTTCCTGACAATAATCAACAGGCTGACAATCTCCCTGTTGTTCAAATAATGAACACAATGGACTGCATTTTAAAGCCCCTCCACTGTCAGGAACGGTGGCGGGTGGCGGGGGGCGGGGGGGGGCAATGAAGACCGGTACGGCGGTGGCCCACCATGACCCCGACAGCGGCAGGCCCCGTACCTATCTTGGTGGCGAGGCCTCATGGCAGCTCCCCGTTGCTCGGCGACAGGACCATGATTTACATATGGAAATTAATTTACATACATGATTTAATGATGGTCCCGTCGCCTCCTTAATTGTCGCACCGATCCTCATTCGGGCGGCCGACAATGTCGCGCTTTCGAATCCCCGTTTGGGGAAATGAGGCATGACACCTGTGGGGAGGGGGAGGAGCTTTTATCTCAGTGTGTGGGGGGAGTGGGGTTACAATGCTGCGGATTGGTCGGGGGTGGGGGGGGGGGTGGGTAATGGGAAGGGGTAAAGGGCAAAGCTGCCGAACTTTGGGGGGGTGAGGGTAAAGGTCAAATTTTCAATGTCTGTATTCTGGGAGGGAAAAGGGCAGGAATGTTGAGATTTGCCATTGCTGGGGTGGGGTGGAGAGTGCATGGTTAGTTTATTTTATTGCTTAGAAACTTTAACTTACCTGGCCCTTTAAATTTTAAATGTGCATTGAGGACTGTAAGCCCTTTAAAAATGACGCCAGCGCCTGCGCATTGGTGCCAGACACCGTTGCCGGCAACAGCTCGCCCACCCCCTTCACATCATCACAGTGGGTGGGTGCCGCGCCCATGCAAATGAGCCGCCACGTTCAAAATCGCAGTAGCTCCGTGACGTGGTGCCCGTGCGTGCAGGCTGCATTTTTTTATGTCCGCGGCCCAGTTCGGCAGCAGAGTCTTAAAATGCAACCCAATGGGCAGGTTTTTATTTGATTGAGAAGGTGGGATCGGGGTTGGGCGATCACTTAACCCAGCCCCTTGGATTGGCTGCCGATTTCCGATGCAAAACCTGCAGCTCCCAAATTTAAAAGGCAGTGACAGGCGGTGGAAGAGGCAACCCGCCTCTTTAAGCCTCTTTATAAGCTTACCTTTAGCCCATTAAGGACCAGTTTTCAATTTTCTTTTGCCGAACAGGTCCGTATCCTTATTAGTCTAAAGGGCTCATGACAGGGGTTCAAGATGACTCCACATTCCAATGGAAAGGAAGGACATAAGAGGAATTGGGATTCAGCTACTCCAAGCTTGGTCCACCAGTGATGAGGAGCAGCATCTGCAGGAGCAGAGGCAGATCCCTGGGCAACAGGGGCACAGAGTTGAGGAATGAGGGGTAGAAAGGCAACAGAGGTGACATCCTCAGCTTAGGGTCCACCACCAATGGAAAAACTGCCTGAATATGGCAGAGCCTCAGTGCCACAGAACACTGTTCCTGTCCAGGTAGGTGGTTGCTGACCTCTGTGCCCTCGCTGAGGGTCATCTGAGAGTTAGCAAGAACCATTGCCATGGACTTTCCGTGGCTCTAAGAGTCACAGTGCCCTTGCACATTCCTGCAACTGGATCCTTCCTAGGAGCAGCAGCAGACATTGGCTGCATCTCGTAGGCAGCAGCACATCATTGCATCGCAGAGGTGTCGGATAGTCTGTTCGAGAGGCCAGGGGATTAAATTGAATTCAAGGTGGATAGCAGCATTCAAGCTCAAGGAGCAGTGGGATTTGCCTCCCTCGTTGGATGCCCTCAAGTGCAGGAGATCATCAATTGCACCCATGTGGCCATCGAGGCACCGACTGACCAGCCAGGGAGATTACTCAATAGGAAAGGATGCCGCTTCCCAAACGTCAAGCTGCCATGTGACCACTGGAAGTGCTTTATGCGGGTCTGCATGCTTTCCTAGAAGCTATCATTATGTCTTTCACCTCCAGCACTCGCAGAAGCCACAGCTCTCCATAAGGTCATCGGAGCTTCCTGGATGGCTGTTAGAGTATAAAGCTTACCCCTTGTAGAGATGGTTGACAATTCTGATGCGTCACCCTGAGGCTGAGAAACACTGCAACCGCTGACACCTGAGCATGAGTTAATATTGAGCTGGCACCCTGCAGTACACTCCCTCAAGGGTCTTGCACATTGTGGTGGTCTGCTGAGCCCTCCATTACATGGCCCTCCAGAGAGGTGTGGACATTGAGGAGGGAGAAGTGCTGGAACAGCACAGCTCCTTGGATAAGGAAGAAGAGGAAGAAGAGGAGGAAGAAGACGAGGATGAGGATGAGGCTGAAGGAGAGCTGGAGAGCAGTCCCCATGCTTTGCAGGGATGCCACCATCACAGGCTCAGGAGGCAGAGCGCTCATCAGGATGGCAGGGACACTAAGGCCACTCTGATGTAAAAACGTTGGGCCTGCGCAAGACTCAAACTGCAGGACATTTGGAAAGGCGATTCTCCATCTGAATGACAGCAACCATCAATTCGTAGTAAAAGTCAGCAACGTTCCAGTGGCACAAAAACTGCAATGCTCCAGAGTGTCCACCTAATACAGTCTTCCCCAGAACATTCCATTGCTTTGGCAACCCTTACTTCCCATTCTCTTGCATCTCTCCATGATGAGATGGAAACACACTAGTTTGTCTTAGTGCAACAAATTTCTCAGTGATTTATCGCTTAACAGTGCACTATTATTTACATCAGAAACACCCAAGTGACCCACAAAGTGACATTACCAATGTGGTGGCCTCCGCTGACCGCCACTCCTACAAGTGCCTGGTCCTGTGGCTGAGGATGAGGTGGAGGCAGATTACTTGCAAGTGCCTGTCTGGGATTGAGATGGCCGTGGCGGTTGGCCTCGGCATGAAGTTGCTGCACTGACATCACTGCGGAGGCAGCCTCTGTTACAGGGCGTGACTCTACAGATGCTTTGCCTGTCAGAAGGGCCATGGAGGCAGATGATGATGACAGAACCCCACGAGGGACGGTCCCTCCTCAGCCCTTTCATGGCGACTTTGATCACTGGAGGGGACCACCAGCTGGGATGCAGCTGGCATCCACTCCATGCTTCTTGGCACCATTTGCACCACTGACCAGTCAATGCCGCTAACTGCAGCATGCATTCTGTGCATGTCAGTACGCTGTTCCTGCATCCACTCCGAGTGATGCTGCATGTGGCTCTCCAAGGGTTTGGCCACTCTCTCAATGGAGGAGCTCATGCATTCAAAGCACTGAGTCATTGTGGATCACATAAGATGAATAGATTCCTCCATTCTCATCCCTTGACTCCGCAGAGCCTCAGGTAACTCTGACATGTGGGAAGACATCTCACGCTGATTCTCCAGGTGCAGCCTGCATGTGCCTGAATATGTAGTGTAATCTTTATTTTTTTTTAGATCGGGTTTAGATTGTTATGTATAACAAACTCTTTCTTGATTAAACTGAAGAATACCTGTCCGATCACAAAGGTAAAAGTTAAACCACTCACTGAAGTGGTAAGCACATCCACTGTTTAAAAAGCAATAAACCCTGTTGCAGTCAAATAAGAGCAAGGACAAGAGGGGAGCCTTGTGACCACACCCCCCCCCCCCACCCCCCACCTTCCTCACCTGATTGTAACAGTTTCTTTTAAAAAATGTTGGTGATATATATTAAACTGGGGCAGAGCAAAGGATCGAGAGATAAATATGTCCATGTATCTCTTTTTTTGCACATTACTGTATCCATAAAGCTGAGTTCCACTACACACCTGAGAAAATTTGCTATTATTCAACCAGTACCTAAAACATATTATCTGGTCACTATCACATTACAATTTATGGGAGCTTGTTGTGCAGGAATTGGCTTCTGCGTTTCCCACATTATGACAGTGACTACACGTCAAAAAAGTACTTAATTGGCTGCAAAGTACTTTGGGATGTCCTGAGTTCATGATATGTGTTATATAATTGCAAATTATTTGTTTCTTTCCTTCTTTCCCCATGTGCTATTTTAACACATGAAGTGATTAAAGATTTTGAATAGTTCCTGGTGCCTCAACATATGTGGGGAAGAAAAGAAACCATGATTATTTGGGTAAAAATCAATTTTACACTCGTCCTAAAAACAAAAGCTATATTGTAGATTTTCTGGTCAACAGATTTGGGCATGAGGGGACTGGTAAGTTAGATGTCCAGTGATCTTGTCCAGTCCCTGCTGGAATGCCCCACAACCTTCTTATCAGGTTTTACACTCATGTAATTTGTTATTGTAGCTGCTTTATTGCTGTAAATCATTTTCAGTGATATCCACCCTGAGTTAAAGTTGATCCCTAGCTGCCCAAAGAAGAAAAGCATTTAATCATTTAAATGAATGGGCAAAGATGAATTGGCATTGAGGTAGTAACACCACAAAGGGTTGCATTAAAATATTTCATGCAATCCTATCAGCTATTAACAACTACTGTCATTTAATTACTTACAATGTCCAGATGGTACAGGTGATATGCTGCTAATGAAGCAGTTTATGTTAAAAAAAAAACTAATGCAGTGATTCCACCATTAATGACTCACTGGACAAAAGAGTTCATAATTTTTTTTTTCCTCACTAGGCTGAGATATTATTCCATCCAGACTACATATTTACATATATTCTTTAGTAGTTTGCTTTTGAAAACTTAGATGCATGTTTCATCTTTGGAAGATTAAGGACCCATTATTATTGCTGTCCTAACAAATAGGAAATATCAACAACATGTTGAGTCAGAGTGTTCAACTCTCAAAGATACATTTTGCAGAAATGTGACTTTCTTAGCTGCACTAAAAACCTAGGATCTAATCATGATTCCAGTCAATCAATATAAATGTGCAAAATTTGATAAACCAGCAGTGGAGTGGGACATTGTGGAGAAAATGTCTGAACATCAGCAGAGAAAAGATCAATTTACCATCTGCACATGTTGCTAAGGAAAATAAGAGCATGGAGAAAACCCTTCTTTTGGTGAGGAAAATCAGGATGAAAAGATAACATGAAACAAGGCAATACCATCTCTACAACTTGGAAATCCTGACAGGAGGTCCAAATGGTATGTTAGCTTTTGTTACAAAGAAATTGGATTTTAAGAGTAAAGTCTTACTACAATTATACAGGGCTTTGGTGAGGCCACATCTGGAGTACGGTCTTGAAACATATACGTATCAGTTCATATAACCAGTAGACTGCTCAATTGCTCACTGTCCAAAGAACAAAATAATTGCTACACATTACTTAATCTGTAATTAAAGTTTCTGTATGTCTTTGTTGTCAATTTATTTAAAGTGCAATTAATAAATAGTTAGCTGTCAGTATAGTATTTTTGACTACTAAAGTTAAATAAGTTTAGGTTATCCTACTGATGGTCATAACTAGAGCTGTGCCAGATAATTCTGGAAGTTTAGTTTCATTATGTACATGACCTCCAGAATTATTATAATATTCTGCATGTAAATATCATGTCAACATAATGAATTGAGCTAAGGGTTGTCTAACAATTTATTGGTACAAGACACTTTTTTAATAAACTCTGGCTATGATTTTTTCTCTTTATTTCAGTTTTATATAATGACAGATTAGGGTTTCAGTTAAATATTTGGAGGAAGTAATTAACTCTTGTTACAAATTGTAAATCAACCTTTCCTCCATATAAAAGAAATGTCCACCAGTAGATTTACATGGGCTGGTAAAGAAATTAATATTCTCACAGTCTTGGTTTGTTTTTGCTTTTTATAACCCCCTTTCAGCCAAGAGGACGAGACAGTCTGAGCTGAAGATTTATCCATGGCTTCCAACCAGAAGTCAACATTGGCATGCAACTTAAATCTTTTCCCTTTGGGATTCAGTGATACTCAGCTGCCCCAAAAGCAAGCCTAAATTGTCTTGTTTGGCTTCAAAGAGCAACTTCCAGATCATCAAATGTCTGAACAAAATTGGGATTAGAACCATAGAACCATAGAATAAGTACAGCACAGAAGGAGGCCATTCAGCCCAATGTGTCTGTGCTGGCCAAATAAACTATCCGCCCAAACTAATCCCAGCTTTCAGCACCTGGTCCATAACCCTGCAGGTTACAGCACCTCAGGTACATGTCCAGGTCCCTTTTAAAAGAATTGAGGATTTCTGCCTCCACCACCATTCCTGGCAGTGAATTCCAGACACCCATCACCCTCTGGGTGTAAAAGTTTCCCCTCATGTCCCCTCTAATCCTTCTACCAATCACCTTAAATCTGTGCATCCTGGTAATTGACCTCCCCACCAGGGGAAATAGGTCCTTCCTGTCCACTCTATCTAGGCCCCTCATAATTTTGTACACCTCAATCAAGTCACCCCTCAGCCTCCTCAGTTCCAGGGAAAGCAACCCCAGCCTATCCAATCTTTCCTCATAGCTGCAACCTTCAAGTCCTGGCAACATTCTTGTAAATCTCTGCTGTACTCTCTCCAGGACAATTACGTTCTTTCTGTAATGTGGTGACCAGAACTGCACGCAATACTCCATCTGTGGCCTAACCAACGGTCTATAGAGTTCCAGCGTCACATACCTGCTTTTGTATACTATACCTCGGCCAATAAAGGAAAGCAATCCATATGCCTTCTTCACCGCTCAATCCACCTGTCCTGCCACCTTCGGGGACCAGTGCACATGTACTCCAAGGTCTCTCACTTCTTCTACCTTTCTCAATATCTTCCTGTTTATTGTATATTCCCTTGCTTTATTTGCCCTCCCCAAATGCAATACCTCATACTTCTCTGAATTGAATTCCATTTGCCACTTTTCTGCCCACTCAACCAAAACATTGAATTCATTCTGGAGTCCACGGCTTTCCTCCTCACTATTAACTACACAACCAATTTTTGTGTCAACAGCAAATTTCCCAATCATGTCACCCACATTTAAGTCCAAATCATTAACATATACCACAAACAGCAAGGGACCCAACACTGAGCCCTGTGGAACACCACTGGAAACAGCTTTCCATTCACAAAAACATCCGTCAACTGCTACCCCTTGTTTCCCGTCACTGAGCCAATTCGGAATCCAACCTGCCACCTTCCTCTGTATCCCATGGGCTTTCATTTTACTGACCAGGCTGCCATGCACAACCTTGTCAAATGCCTTACTAAAGTCCATGTAAACCACTATCCTCATCAATCCTCCTTGTCACTTCCTCAAAAAACTCAATTAAGTTAGTAAGACATGACATTCCCTTAACAAATCCATGCTGACTATCCCTGATCAACCCATGCCTTTCTAAGTGACAGTTTATCCTGTCCCTCAGATTAGATTCTAACAATTTACCCACCTCTGAGGTTAGACTAACTGGCCTATACTTACCTGGCTTATCCCCCGCACCCTTTTTAAACAATGGTACAACGTTCACAGACCTCCAAGCATCAGGTACCTCGCCTGTATCTAGTGAGGACTTGAAGATGATCCTCAGCGCATCCACTATTTCCTCCCTGGATTCCTTTAACAACCTGTGATGCAATCCAATTGGTCCTGGCAATTTATCCACTTTCAGGGATGTCAGACCCTCAAGCACATCCTCTCTCATTATAATTATCATATCTAATATTTCACACTCCTTCTCTTTAACTACAATGTCTGCATCTACCCTCTCCTTTGTGAAAACAGAGACAAAAAACTCATTAAGAACCCTGCCCACCTCTTCTGCATCCACGCATAAGTTCCCCTGAACATCTCTGATAGGCCCTACCCTTTCCTTGGTTATCCTCTTGCTCTTAATGTACTGATGAAACATCTTCAGGTTTTCCTTGATTTTTCCTGCCAATAATTTTTCATGTCCTCTCTTTGCTTTTCTAATTTTCTTTTTTACTTCACCCCTGCACTTTCTATACTAGTCATGGCTTTCTAAAGTATTAAGATATTTATGATCGTCATAAGTTTTCTTTTTTTGCTTTAACTTACCCTTTTAGCTTTTAGATAACCAGAGGGCTCTAGATTTGGCAGTACCATCCTTAATCTTTGTGGGGACATGCCTACACTGTGCCCACCGTAACTCGCTCTTGAATGCCTCCCACTGGTTTGCCGCTGATTTTCCTTCAAGTAGCTGCATCCAGTCCACTTTTGCCAGGTCGTCTCTTGGTTTCGTAAAATTTTCCTTCCCCCAATTTAGAACCTTTGCTTCAGTTTTATCTTTGTTCTTTTCCATGATTATGCTAAAACTAACTGTATTATGGTCACTATCTCCAAAATGGTCACCCACTGTTACTTCATCCACTTGCCCAGCATCATTACCGAAGACTAAATCTCAAATTGTGCCCCCTCTCGTTGGGCTTGTTATGTGCTGGTTAAAAAAGTTCTCTTGAATGCAGTTCAAGTATTTTCTCCCCTCTGTGCCCTTCACACTGTTTGTATCCCAGTTGATATTGGGGTAGTTGGGATTTGACTATTTGAAGCCAAAGATCAAGACTGAATGTTCATTCCTGCTTTAAGCACCTCTCACTGATAAATTAAATTGCCCTAAGATTATGGGTTGGATTTTAATTGTTTGACACACTGGCAGCAGAGGAGCCTGTTAGGAGGTAGGGAAACCAAAATTTTCAGCAGCATGTTTATTAGTGGCTTTTTAACCCAGTTAAAATCTGATTCTGGTTTTCCGACCAATTAATGCAAGCAGACATGATGATCGCCTGCATGAGTCTATTTCAGCTGAAATATTTAAAGGGATTCTGCTAGGATAAAAGTTGAAGGATTGTTTAGATGTTTAAACAGAGGAAGAAACTGCAGCAATGTATTCACAACACTTGCAAGGCAGCATCTCATTTCACTGATACCTCCCTAGAGTTGATGCCACACACTTTAAGGGCCCACATCTCCATACTGACAGCTGCAGAGGCGGAGGCTCTGGAGATAAGTTGAGTTTCGGCATGCCTGGCCATTGAAGATGGAGAGATGAGTGCCTTACAGCTATTTGGTGATGGAATTAAATATCACACAGCCATGTGGCATACAAAACACATTCATGTTGACTTGATGTCAGCAGCCTGTGAAATATGATCATGTGCACAACGATAACTTAACAACTTCTTAACTTGACAGTTATAAATCATACCTTTCACCTCCCACAGGCCCATCAAGTGAAGTGATGCAGCAGAAGGATGAAGACTCCTCAGAGGAGGTCACTCATTCTGAGGATGCACCGTCACAGGACTCATGCAGACCATCCACCAGCTCAGATATGCACTCCTCCTTGAAACCGGCAAGAGAGGTAGCTGGGTCCTCACATAGCATCTCACACATCATGTGGGCAATAACAAGTGGTGGAGACGGGACATTCCACATGGGAAGGCTCAGGACACTCCAGCTCTGTTCAGCTGAACACAGACGCTGAGCCTCGGGGGCTGTCAAAAAAGAGGATAATTCGGAAGCAGCAGCGGAAAATGTGTGAAGTTCTGTCAGCATTTCCAGATACAGTACGCAAAACTAGAGAGGGATTGGAGGTGTCCGGCTCTACCATGGGTGCCATGATGTCTATATTGATGAAAAGAGAGGCCACCTGCATGGGGCTTCAAACCTGGCAATCAAAAGAATGCATGCTGGTCCTCATCAATGACTTGCACACTCTAAATACCACCTTAAACAGGATTGATAAAAATCCAGCTTTGGCCCTTCAGTGCCCCACTGATGTGCAGCAAAGTGCTCCCCAGCTCATTGCTAGCAGGGATGTTCGGGTGGTCCATGAAAGGGAAGATGGAGAAAGGGACATGGAAGTGGGTATTTAGCCCAAAGCGCTTCCACTTCTCACCCATTTCCTCGCACCCCCCCAGTCAGTACCCCACATGCTGTCTCTTGTTCCGATGGTCCTAGTCTGTCCTGCACAGGTGCAGGTGGGGTATTCTTTGGTGGGACCTTCATGGGCTTCAAAACCTAGAGGACATCTGTCATGGGCATTTCAGCAATCAGAGGAGGGATCTGAGCAGTCTGTCTCTACCTCCGCTGAAGCCACAGCGGTTGCAACACATAGGAGCAGCAGAAAAATGATGAATAAAAATTTGTAATCGCACAAGGGCATGCACATGGGCATTTAACACAATGTTAGATTGTTAAGTTTCTGTTTCTTTTTTATAAGATTTAAGTTATTTGTTTGCACCATTTTCCCATATTAACCATATTTGCCTGGAAAGTGGCCTTCTGGCTTGTAACAAATGGTAAGTCTAGAGTTAAAGAGCAATGGATGTCTGTGACAGGGATGCTTTGTTGATTGTAGGAATGCTTTGTGTTGCGGGATGGAGAGGGCAGCAAGCGGGTTCAGAATTTGGATGCCAAATGGGTGCAGTGCTTCAATCTAACTGAATCATGCCTGCTTTAGGCCATCCTGGGCAGCAGTGTGCACCACTGCTGGTTCACCCTGGGCTGGATCTTGTTCTCTTCCAGGTGTCGGGTTCCATGGCGGGGGGGTAGGGGGGCCTGAAGATGGGTCCAGATGAGGTCCGCCATGGGCCTCGATGCTGTGAGGGGCTGGCCCGATCGTCCCGGCAATCAAATCAATAAAATGGATGAATTAACATAAGTGCAATTTTGAGGACCCGCCTTGATCTTCGGCTCGGCGGCCGGCATTCCCGTGCTTTCATATCCCCGTCCGGGGAAAGGCAGCATCACACTGGTGGGAATGGGGGAGAAGGTAAAATTTTCAGTGCGGGGGTGGTTGGGGTGGGGTGGTGCGTGGGAACAGGGTCAAATAAACATAATGGGTATAGGGGATGGTGGGAAGGGTTGAACTGTAAACTTTGTGCAGTTTGGGGGGGAGAGGTCAGATGAAAAAGCTAAGTGTTTTTTGGGAGGAAGGACAAATAGTTAATGTAATTGTTATTGGGGAGGTGGAAAAGGGGCATTATAAATTTATCTATTTAATTTTGGGGGGGGTTGTCTTTAAAAATGTAAATTAGGTGGCAGGGCTGACTGCTATTTAAAAATGCGGCAGCACCTGCGCACAGGCAGCTGATGCCATTGTCAGGGATGGACAGCCTGTCCCCACCCCAAGCTTGGGGGTGAGGGGGAGTGGGCCGCCGCTGCAATTTAAATGAGCCGCCACACTTAAGATCGCAGAAATTCTTTGGCGTGTGGCCTGCGGAGGCGGCCGCCATTTTTTGAGCTTGCCGCCGAGATCGGCGACGGGCCCTTAAAATCCAAGCTCCTGCTCCACCTCCTCTGAAGAGGCACTGCGCCTTGCACTTTCTTCCTCCTGCAGCTCCAGTCCTTGTTGCTATGCTATGTTGTGCAAGGCGCAGCACATCACCATTAGTCTCAGTGCCCGGGCTGGCGCATACTGAAAGATGCCTCCAGATCAATCCAGGAACTTAAAGTGTGACTTCAACATCCTGACTGCTTGCTCGATGACAGCTCGCATTGTTACTCTCCAGAAAGCCCAGTGGTGAAGGATAAAACAGGAGCCGCCCTTTACAAACTTTTATAAGCATTTATTCACAAAGATATAAATGATAAGCATGTACCTCCTAAACTCAAACCGCAGTTCTAGTCTTTTCCTATTTATAGGCGGTCAAGTGAAACCTTAGTTAATGACCAGCACCTGAATCCAACTAAACATAATTAATATACAAGCAACACTTGTGGTCAGCTGGCTTCAATTGTATCTCACCTGGGCTTCTAACAGGTGTCATCAACCAGATCTTCAGCGGGTAGCCCTTGTCTCCAAAATGCCAGCCACTAACTCTGCTTTGAGGTGTGAAGAGCTCAGAGAGACTTGACTGGAGTGGACGAAAACATCATGGCAGCTTCCTGGGAGCATTGCACCAGCATGCATGATCTTTCTGTAGTTGCACATGAGCTGAACATTGATGGAGTGGAAGCCCTTGCCATTGACCAAGTCTCTAGAGTGATCTGCGAGCACCTTGATGACCACATGTGTCCAGTCGATGACTCCCTGGACTTCTGGGAAGCCAACCAGAGCCATAAGCTGAGCGCCCACTCATTCTGACAGCTTCATCGGTTGCAAAGTTCACATAAGTCCTAGCCATGGTAAACAAGTCATTGGTCACCTGTGAGATGCATTTGTGGGTAGCAGATTGTGAGATTCTGAAAATATCTCCAGCAGATCAGGGAAGGAGGCAGAGGACAAGAAATTAAAGGTGATGGTGACTTTGATTGTCACTGGCAATGCGTGCCCACCTGGCCCACTTGGCAGGAGGCCAGTCTTCATCCAAGAGGCTGCAAATGTCAGCAATCACATTACATGATACACAGTACCACCTGAGACCCTGGTGCTCACTCATGTCCAGGAAGTTGATCCTCTGCCTATAAATCCTGTGTTGGGGTATCATCTTCTGCAAGCTCATCCCCTCTGCCCTGTGGAATAGCAGGTGGGTGAGGAGAAGGCTGCTGCTGCTCCTGCTGTTGTGCTGGTGATCTCTTCCTCATCTGTAGTCCAAGGAAAGTTGCATAAGCGGCACCCAATTTGAACTGATGTTTGACAGATGGGAAGCATAGATCAGATGCACAAAACTGCAAGGTAGTAGAAATGGAAATCAGCTCCATGGTAGTGAAACACACTGTTAGAACAAGTCCTGCGAGCAAAAGCCTTTCACTTAGCCAAGGCGTGGTCAGAATACTTATAGGATTTTTTTGCCTGCCATTTGCTCAGTCCCCTCAATTCCTGCTGTCCACTCACCTCACTTTCACTGATGAGTATCAGGAAGCCCAGGAAACTCATGCACTCGAAGTTAAATTCGAAAAGCCAAGTTAAAATAGCTGCTAATTGCCTTTTACCATATTTGAATTGGCAACCCGCCTCTCCTGAGAGGGTTTCTTGCACAGTTCTGACACGCTGTCAAGTTCAGCCCTTTTTACCAAATGCCTGCTTGTTCCCAAACCCATTCACTTTTCTATGTTAAAACTTTCCTTTCTGAGTCTGTGAACTTGACTATAACATGACAGAATTGCAACAGATTTTCATCCCAACATTCTAAATGGTACCCTGTGCCTCTTATGTAGAATGCAATTATTCAAAATTAGTTTTTAGTTATCTCTTGAAAATAAATGGGATCTGGTTTCCAGTTAAATATTTCATGCTGCTAATCACGCTGTAATTAGAAAACTATGGTGTAGGTTCAACCGATCGGAGCTAGGCTAATCACGCAGAACATCATCGTTTTTTGAGACAGCAAACTATGCTCATTATGACATGCAATTAATATGCACACAACCATTACATACATCCAATTATTTAAAATATGCCTGCAATAGTGCAATTATTTTCCACGCAGTAACTTTGGTATCATTATCAGAAGTGCCTTTTTGTCTGTGGATAAACTCAAGTTAAAGAGAAACACAATGGTCAGAATTTTCCCAGTCCTGTGGAGGCGACTTTCAAAGCAGGCATGCAGCAACTTTGCGTCAGTGGACCGCGTGTCAGTTCTCTGATGTTTTGCCGTCTCCCAGCCATTTTTCCAGAGGTGGACTCATGGGGATGACAACTACCCGCTCAGCAGTGGCAAGAAGCCTATGAAACATAGAAAATAGGAGCAGGAGTCGGCCATTCGGCCCTTCGAGACTGCTCCTCCATTCATTATGATCATGGCTGATCATCCAACTCAGTAACCTGTTCCTGCTTTCACCCCATACCCTTTGATCCCTTTAGACCCAAGAGCTATATCTAACTCCTTCTTGAAAACATACAATGTTTTGGCTTCAACTGCAGTTAAAGAGTCAATTAGATCCTATTTTATAACATCGATGCAATATTCAGGAGATCGCATGGACCTCTTGCTGTGTTCGCACGCCGGCAAGTAAGAGGAAGCGGGTGCACAGCAGGAGGTCGAAGCTGCATTATACCTTAAAGTATTTTAAAGGTTACCAGCTGAAAATGGCATGGCTGTTGCCCTCCCATGTTACAGCCTTGTCATTGAGTGTGGAGTTTCTGGAGACAGATGTCTCCAATCGGCATGGGCCGAACGAGGTCTCAGCCACTCTCTTGATAATGGTGGTAGCTCCATTACTTCCCTGCTTGAGCCTCAGCAGTGCTCCCACTGGTCGCACAATGAGGGCTACCAGCCTCCCTTGCAGTTGGCTGCACTGTCTTCGGATCCCGCCACTGGAACCCGCCACCATCCTTAATTGGACTGCAAAAGCGTAGGCAGCCGACTAATTTGCCGCCTCCCATAAAATTAAACCGGTGGGCGGACTGCGAAAGTGGGAGGGGGGTTGGGACCTTGAAATGGTCCTGATGTCGAGTTCCCGATGCTCCAGGCAAAATTCAGCCCAATGTATCAATATAGAGAACAAAATTTACAACATATGCTATGTTTGCAGTATAATTGGGTATATCATTATATTCTTCATGGTTTTAACAAAAGTTCTTGACATTGTAATGTTATAGAGAAACAATGCAAAACTCATAGTCTTTCTTATATGAGGAAGTCTCAACATATGCCAGTTCAATTCAGGTGGTGAGACCAATGTCTGGTGGTTCCTGCTGATTTTAATTCTGCCTCTCTAGAAGAAAGTGCCTGGCCATTTACTCATCACTTGCCCCAGTAACATGTCTGAAATTAGAAATCTGCTGGACAAGAAAACATGCAAACCTAACATTTCATAGTATACAACATCTTGGGACATATCTCTCTCGTCCTCCAAGTAGGTATGTAGCCATGCCACAGAAAGGCAATTCCTAAAAAGTTCTCTATGTATAAGTGTTTGCCCATTACGTTGTGATGGAAACCTCACATGCCAAATGGAAAATATTAATTTTGTCATATGGAACTCTGCCTGAGACATTTTTACTGGATATTATTGCAAATAACTTTTAAGAAGCAGAACAGAACAGCTAAAGATGGCATGCACAATTTACATATGAGAAGCCAAAGACCAGCTGGGAGACAAAGGTGATTAGCCCGTCTAACCAGAACAATAGGGAGGTGCTCTGATTCAATTACCTGGAGTGGTTTTTGTCAATATTATCAAAAGCCATTGACACCCATTGACTTTGAAAGAGCCAACTCCTCCACCATCAAGTATGTTTGAAGAACTTTGAATTTCAAAAAACCTTCCAGAAACTTCTGTTTCAAACAAAGAGGTGGTCACATGACATACCTGCCTGTGTAAGTCTGAGTTTGTGAATTGTGGCTCAGACGAAAGACAGTAATTGAACTCCATGACAGAACATCTCTCCTCTCTCCCTCTCCAACAAAATCCAAGGGAAGCCTCGGCAGCAGCTAAACCTCAAATCTACAGATCCTCATAGTCATCAACAAGGAGGATAGATAAAGTCTTTCTTCTACCTTCCGGAACCAGAGAAGCAAGCCCGAATTGTGCACGTGGCCCAGCGAGGACTTCAAGATTTCAATTTCACCGAAGGACACAGGGACTACACTTCCAAATTTAAATTCCATTTTTATTAGGGACTCTACTCCAAAGCTCCCACCTCTGCTTTTCCCCTTTGTATCTATTTGTGTGTGTGTGCGCCTCTCATATGAATGTAAGCGTGGATGTGTCACGTATTTTAGTAATTTTAACTGGTTTAGAGTGACAAGGTTAATAAACTTACATCTTTCTGTTTAAACTCAAGAAATCCTGTCTGTTTGGTTCATTTGAAAGTATAGAGTAACAGGAGCAAATGCTCACTGAGTTGGTAAGTTAAATCACTGTGTTAAAAGGATAAACCCTGTTGCGGTCAAACCAGAGAAGGGGCGAAAAGGGAGCGCCCTTTCAACTCGGCAGCCTTCCGACACGGAAGTGTCGCCGAGTAACCCCTGCGATATTATGCGCAGGGGCTCATGTAAATAGTGGGGGCGGAGCAGCCAACCCCGATGACATGTAGGGGGCAGCTGCCATGTCCCTGGTAACAGCATCTGGCATTACTGTGCAGGTGCAGGCGCCATTGTTAAAGGGCTTTAAGCCTTGAGCAGAGATTTTAATTTTTAAAGGGACCAGGACTTTAAATTTCAATAAAAACAGTACATTTTACATCAAAGCGCCACTTCCACCCGCACCCCCCCAATGATCACACAATAAATTTATTTCCCTCTCCCCCCAAAAAAAATTCTTGACAGTCCCGACCTTTAAACCCCAAACTTTGCACTCTTTGTCCTTCTACCCCTTCCCACCATCCCCACAGCCAAAGAAAAATCTTTTTCCCGCTCCTCCATCCCTCTCGCCCTGAAAATTTTATTCATCCCCCCTCCCCACCAGGTTCTCACCTCGAAACTCCGTACGGAGCTCTGAAGGTGCGCAAGCTGTGGTTGGAGTCGGTAAAATCAGCGTGGGACATCCGCCACCTGCAGGTAAGTTCATTAGCATCTAATTTAGGTTCATTTGAATATGCAGATGAAGGGCCTGACACCAGGTGGTGGGGCGGCCGTACCGAGATCCCCCCGCCACCGGGAATATGCGGCGGGCCCTTCTCGACATCGCGGGTAGAGGCAGGCCTCTCCCACAAAATCTTACCAGTCCCCGTGCTACAACCCATGCCGTTGAGGGACCGGTAAAATTCAGAACACTGAGTGAGTTTCTCAGATTTGTGACTGATACGACCAGTGAGAAAGGTGTCTAGGGGTCCCTTTTAGCCTTCACCTGGTCTTACTGTAACAGGGTTTTATTTTAAACACACCGTGTTTTTAGCTCCCCTTTGGTGAATCCTTGTTCACTACTTTCCAATTATAAGGCAAAGAAATTAGCACAAACAGGCTTTCTTAGGTTTAAAGAAGAAAAGTGAAATTTATTAAAACTTAAACCTAAACTCTAATTCGGCTAACACCTACAGATACAAGCCGTGCCCCGCTAGCATGCATGTATGATACACACATGCAAATCGAGACAGAAAAGAGCAGAAGTAAAATAAAGTGAAAACGTTTGAGGCAATCTCTGAAGGGGGCTTGTTACTGTGCTTCAAGCTCGCTGTAGAGTCCTTGATTGTATGATTGTACGTAGTCTTGCTTTTTGTTGGGGCCCAATATTCTTCTTAAACCTTGTTTACTGTAGTAGACTTTTCTCTCTTGGGGTTCATGAGTCTTCAATAGGTCTTCAGTTCCATGAGAAAGAGGTGGCGGCAAGCCAGCTACAAGAGGTTTTTTCAATCCAGGAGCAAACAGCTTTTTCTTGCCTTCAAACACTGTTTCTCCAATTTAAAACTCCCCTAGTTGGCCAACAGGTGGTCATGTGATTGACTGGTTTGACCAGGTCTCTTCTGTGCATTGGGTGCACCTTAGCAGTCAACCTGGAATGCTAGCTTCTCTACCTTCAATGTCTGATAATCAAAAGTCCATTGTGGATTAAATTGGAGCAGGGAGTGGCCCCTTTGTCCGTTCCAAGTATTGTCTATTACTATGCAAATATCTTTCCATTTAAGAGTCTGGTGTTTTTTTTTAAAGCAAGTTCTTTCTTTACTCCAGTAACAGTTTAAAAATCAATGTTCATGTGGTGAAATTAATGTGCCTCATTCTTGGCAGGTGGGGGCCTGGATGACTGTGACCATTACAATTTTTAAGTTACATCAATGACTTGGGCTGATATGGGGGTTGAGGATTGGAACCTGTATTTGTTCCACCGTTCCATTGATGTGGACAAGATAGAGAATGTAACAGTTGGTCAAGTAACCCACATGAGCAGATGCACCATTGGATGTAAAACAATAAGAGATGGTAGAGTAGGTCAGAATCAGAAAATACTTTGCCATCAATGACCAAAATCTGGTAGAGTTTAAGGTTAAGTTAAGAATGGAAAAGTGCTTGAATACCATGCCATATAAGCTATTAGCCCACACGTAGAGAATAGGAGGTTCAGGTCAGGTCAAGCTTTACCACCCTTGTTAGAATACACAAGTTTAGCATTGATGTGAAGCCAAAACAGCAACCTTTTCATATCAATGCTAAACTAGTAATGTAAATTCACATCTGCCATCGGTAATTGAGAAGCTAGCAGAACCCCTACTTTATGGGAGTTACAACCTTATAGAATTTTATTTATATATATATATATATGTATGTAAACTTTTAAACAGCACTTACATATTAGCAATCTGACTGACTCTTGGGCCTGGACTTTAGCCCAGAGGTATGCTCCGTGTGGGGACGGGTGGGGAGCTGTTTTGTGGTTGGAAAACGTAGAAGAACTGGTTTGCCCAAGGTCCAAAGTTAAAAACTGCAGGACTCCTTTAATCTTTTTCTCTGTCAGTTTCTCGCCCACAGGCAGCCTGATTGACAAGCTAGAGGGGTGCCGACAACGAGGGGGGGTTCCAATGATGTAAAGAGTCCAGTTTGCTGGGGGGTGGAGGGAGGTTGCCCAATGATGGTCGTGGGCTTCCAATGGTGTGGGGTGCAGATGGTGATCAGGGGGTTTCCAATGGTGGTTGGGGGTAGTGGGGGTCCGATAGTGGGGGGTGTAGATGGTGGTTGGGTCTGATGGTGGGGAGAGCAGATAGTGGTTATGGGTGGGGGTCCAATGGTGGATGGGAGGGGAGCAGATAGTGGTCAGGGAAAACAGACAGATCCCATTAGGATATGTACTGGTAGCTTGTTGGGCTGGGGGAGTAGTGCCGTGAAAGCACTTACCTCATGGATTCAGCCCTTCTCACCTCCTTTCATCTCGTGGGTTTCCCGAGGTCTGGGAAACCTGCCTGACAGGAATTAAAAATAGAATGACTGTTAAAATGAAGGCAGGCAACCTTATTATAACATTTAAGTGACAAGCCCACCTCGCTGATTGGTGGTTCCACTCATCTCAGCTCCATTAAACCTGTAAGTGGGCAGGTTTGGTTCCTGTTTCAGATTTTTTGAATCTTAACCATTGACCTCACACCAATCCACCCATCTTTGTGATTCTATTGCAACAGGTCAAGTATTCTTGGTATACTAAGATTAAATTTATTAATTCTGCATTTCAAACGGAAAATGTCTTTGAAGGAGCATGGCATCAGTGAATTATTGAGAATGAAGCAGCCCTTTCTATATGATATAAACAGGAGGAACTGTAAATTTTGCTTTTCATCAATTATGAACAATTTTCATCAATTTCTATACTTATGTCGCCTATGAAAGAAAACAAACATAATTTTAACCCCAAAGGATGGGTGGGTCGTAAAAATTCCAAGGTAGAAAAATTTAATTGAATAGCACTACTTTAAGTGGTGCTACGCAGACTTACATCGATTCCTTGGGGGCAGAGAGCAACGCAGGCAGTTACCTGCATGGCTCATGTGGATTTTCTCATTGATATCATTGAAGAATGCTACACAGGCCATGCAGGTAGCAGCCCAGGGTGCTGTCTCCCCATGGGGAATCAACATAGTCTACACAGCACCATTTGAAGTGGTGCTACGTAAACAAATTTTTCTCCATAAATATATCAAGTGTAACTGCAATTTTCTTCCAACGCAACCACATCCAGGTTTAACAAAAGCACATTTGGCTGTATACAGGAAACCAGCTCACCAGAGGTCATTAGCACAGGGAGGATCAATCATTAGCACAGAAGAATCGATCATTAGCACAGGAGAATCGATCATTTGCACAGGGGAATCGATCATTTGTACGGGGAGATCGATCATTTGTACGGGGAGATCGATCATTAGCACAGGAGAATCGATCATTTGCACAGGGGAATCGATCATTTGTACGGGGAGATCGATCATTTGTACGGGGAGATCGATCATTAGCACAGGAGAATCGATCATTTGCACAGGAGAATCGATCATTTGTACGGGGAGATCGATCATTAGCACATGGAGGATCGATCATTAGCGCAGGGTGATCGATCCTCAATATGGGGGACGATCATTAGCACATGCAGTTGTATAATGAGAGCCACATGACCAGCAGGTGTATGGTTGCGCAAGGATTAGCATGTTGAAAATATGCTTCAGCTACCTACATATGTCAGTGAGGGTCTCCAGAATTATAATGGTTGGCTACATCATTGCAGAGCAGAGAGGATTGGAAGTGGAAGACAACCATGGCGTTCACTAAGTATCTTCTGACGAGGAGAACATTGAAAAAGAAGAGGAGGCTGAGCACTGTGAAGGTGTGGCATCCATCACCAGACCAGCAGTGTACATTAACTGGAACCACTGAAGTGATGTATTTGCACTGGTGCATGGCTATAGGTCCTTTGAAGGCACACCCTCAGAAGGAATGAAACCTCCAAGGAGCCATCGTCATGCTTGTCCACAGACTCCTCTTGCTTTATGCATGAAGATTCTGGAAGACAAAAGAAACAGATGTGAATCAGTCCTTGAAAAGTCACAATCTAGACAATCACCATACCCAGACTTCTCCTGGTTCATTCATTGGTAAAATAAAGTCAGGATGTGTATCAGAGATATTTTTAATTCTGTCACCAGTTAGCTGCAAGTTCCCAGTCTCTCCATCTCTGATTGACCGGAACACAGATGTGCCACTTATTTCCATGGGTTCCTCCTCTGCAACTGTGAGCTGCACAATTTGTGATGGACAATCTCCAGTCCTTTCCCTCTCCCTTGCATTTTGTACTCTCTTCTCCTGCAATTATGCTTGGCAAGGAAGATATCCGGGTGAATGAGGTGGTTGTTTAGGTCAGTAAACTGCTTTCTGCACTGCATCTAAGACACACCACTCATGCAGCACACCTCGTCAGCCACCTCTAACCATGCCTTCTTGGTAAGAGCAGCAGGTTTCCTCCTCCCATTACTGGGAAAAGTGTATCCCTCCAGCTCCAGGCTGCACCCAGCAGTAATTCAAGGGAAGCATCATTGAATCTGGGTGCTGGCTTTGCTCTTCATGAATCCATGTTAAACACCTTCTGGCTGCACCAACTTCCATTTTTGCATTGGCCCTTTAAGTAGTCAACTTGAGATTGTGTCATACTGTGCACACCACACCTGCTGTGCCCTTGGAGATGTGAGACCCGGAAGGAAAAATATAATCATTCAATCAAGTTTAAATCAAAATAACTGACCACTAAGCTTTCTTCCAGGTTTTAGATGCACAGAATTCCTTCCCCCAAACCCCACTAGCCTTTGCGTTAATATTGGGGGCCTACAAGCTGGATTGTCGAAGGCCACAAAGGGCAGTGTACACTGAGGAAGCATAATTGTAAGTGATTGTATCTGGACTTTTACAGCACAAATGAAACAGTAGGATCTTCCGACACAGTTCTTTCAGAGACAGTGACATCTCATTATCCTACCCTATCGAGACTAGAACTTCTAAAAAAATCTCAGGAAGCATTACTTTTATTTGACACCAAGTTTAATGGATCTAATGTATTCTCACTTAGGTGATGTCTGGTAAGTTCACCCCATCTTCTTATTTCTATGTTCAATTAAACATTTTTGGAGAGTTGGAGTGCGGTGCTGTAAATATGCTTAAAATTAGCATAATTTCCAATGTTACATTTTCTGCTGAAAATGATTACTGTAAGTGTATTATCCAGTTAACTTAGTTATGTTCGAACTTTTTATGAACAGGGAATATCCACACGTTAGATTTATAGAAATTTTTATAGCAGTGAGACTGTCAGTATAAATACTAATAAGCAAAAAATTACAATTATCTCTATTGGCAATCCCACAACAATATTTATAGATTTACATCATTAATACATTTCAGGCACTTGGACACATTGCTAAATCAGTCCACAGCAACCACATCATGATACTAATGAAGTAGCTTCAGGAATACAGATGAGGTTATAATGATAGAAAATGTAATTAATGTGCAATAACTGGGGTATTCAGTGAGTGTAAAGGATTAAACAAAGAATATAAAAAGGTAATGACTAATATATATGACAATATTGTTAATGTACAAAATTATCAACTTATTATGTTCTGTAAATGTTAAAGGACAATCTATGCTATAGCACTGGATGAAGAAGTAGTAAAGCACATAAGTGATGCGATAATGTTATTGTGATGCAATGTTCGCAAGGTGAAGTATATCATTGCATTGTGTCTTGTCAACTAGAGGAAAAACAAATTTGTTAAGCACTTTTATACCTTGTAATAGTAAATGCAATAAAGTGGAATTAGACTACTATCAGTACCACAAAAAATGTACTTTTATGTCAAAGGATTCACTGGAAAATGTAACAACTATGAGTTCATATCTTAGCTTGAAATAAGGAAAAGGTTATGATTTAGACAAAATTAATAGTGTGCCAATCTTACTGAATAGATTTCCAAACATCTACATGTTGTGCTGCACTGAACATATGTGTTTTGGATAGAAATTGTGGAATGTAAAGGTGGCAGCAACTTGACTAGTACTGACAGTGGTGCCCTGAGAGCATCTTGGGTACTGGCGTCTTTGCAGCAGTTGACATATCTTTGTAACTGCCGCTGTACTAGCCCGATGTATGTAAAAGCATTGCTCCTCCAGTAATTGCCTGCCAGTATGTCAGATCATACAAGTAGTTCGTGCCACAATGTTAGGTGCAGGCAATTGGCCCTGGTACCTGCAGATCTTCCTGCCATGTCTTCTTTCGTCCTATACCACTTCAAAATAAATAACACACTATATTTAGGGCAAATTAAAACCATCAACTCTCATCATTTTAACTTGATTTGGATATTACTATGGCACACTACATAGCACCTGGATGCCTTATCAATCCTTGAGCATCAGTGAAGATTTAAATTGTAAGAGTTCCTTTTCATGTATTTATTTTCAAGTCTTCCTGCTCTACTAAAGTTGCAAAGAAACAAAAAAGCTCAAAAATCAGCAACACAAAAGCACTTATAAAAAGATCATGCAAGAAAGCATCTGCCTCTTTAAATGGTTGTTCAATGGGTGATAAAGGATAAAGACTATGTATGGTGTAAATTTCCAACCTTAGCATGTCCACTGCAGAGCTTTGTCTACTGGCAGGAGGAAGGACAATATTCAACTCCTATAAGTGAAAATCCCGAGCTAGCAAGATATATTCTATAAGTACAGGGGCCAGGAAATTGGGCGGAATCTTTCCTTTCACTGAATCTCCGAGCAATGCGTTCATCACTTAACTTCTATGCCCAACCTGGCTGGACAAGCGGAGAACACAGCACAATTCCATCTTAAACAGATGGTAAATTGGGTTATGGCATGCGTACATGTATTTAAATTGATCACTATTATAAATGAAGCTATAATACATATTTTTGGAGCATTTTAGGCTGGCCCAATTGGGACAAAATTTTCCAATTACCCTGCAGTCATCCTGGAGAACAAATCCATGTTCTACTTCACCATCATGAACATCCCACACCATCAATCTTCACCTCTGATACTAAATGCTATTAGATTATTACCTAGATCCACTGATTCCCTGGGCCCAGTGAATTAACTACAAGACCCATGTTTTCAAATTATTCCATGGCATCACTGCAGCTTGTCCAATGAATCATTTCCAACCAATTATCTTGACTGCATCATTATTTCCTCTAATGCTAGATTGCTGCTGGTTCCCTACACCCTCTGTTTCACCATATGAAGTTGTGTCATTCAGTCATTATGTCACTGCTCTCTGGAATTATCTCTCAGCATTGCTTTGCCTGTTACCTCCCCTCTTTCTTGCAAAAGCTTTCCAAAAAACAATTTCTTCAACTATGCTTTCCATGTTTCTTCACCATCCCAAAATCCTTTCCTTTCCTCTCAGGATCTAACACTTCATGAAGCATACACTCACTTACATTGCTTTACATAAGAACTCTTATATAGATGCATTTTGTGGTATGTCCTTCAAAACAAGAATTAAATATTTCTTTAAGAATGGGATTGAAAACTTGAACTGGAAACCTTTCTTATGAAAGGCGATCAACTCTCCACAGATGTTGCCTGATCTGCTGAGTATTTCCAGAATATTCTGTTTATGCTAGATTTTAAATATCAGAATATAACTCAAGCCAAGAGTTGCCCCTTGCAACCTTTGTTAGATATGACTAACACTGAACATGCGTTGTTCTTCATTCTTGTTAATTCTTACTCGAGAGTTGGAATCTCCTGAGGACAACTGCTGCTGAAATCAAATAACTCAAGCCATCTCAACTAGAATAGGCGTGAATGATAACTGACATAGTGTTTGATGTTCCTAGCTGCAGCTGTTTTCCTCTTACACACACTCCGTAGCACAGTTGGGCGGCACAAAGCACAACACAAACCTGTGTATTTGTCAACAAGTGAGTGCTTTTTATGAACAGAACTCATTTCCCTGATCTGTGCCTTTGCAAGTGGTGTATAAACAGAAGGATTGCCCACCTTTGAGTAACTGATTGACCCCGGTTTACACAGTCCAGCTGAATATCCTTTCTCCTTCCAGTCAAAAGGCTCTTGGACACTGCTATCAGGCAATGACAGCACCATTGGCATCACTTCTCATCATGCCCTAGACATATTAGCTACTTCTAACCTGCCAACCTACCTCATTCCTGATGCTGCAGTTTCCATCTGCCATGTAAGTCCCTGCCTAAAGCTGCCTTGAACTTGGTCACTCACCAGAGCCTAACTGCTGCTGCCACTATTGTCCATAGTTACTGAGACAAAGGTTCTATTTTAACTCCAGGACAGATTTTAGCAAGTGAGCAACAGTATGAGTTAGAAACTCACCTGCTGCTTCAGAAATGAGGCTTGGCATATTTTAACTCCCAGGCCTTATTTAAATTCCATCAACCAACATCCTAATAGTTCTGGACGGGGTGTTGGTAGGAAGCAGTGGAAGATTGTGCGGCCTGGAGACTGCCCACAGACAGCAGGAAAGTGGAAGTATCAACCACTGGGCTGTCCAGCTTCTGAGATCGGGAGGAGGGAATGTTAATGTGACAGGAAAGGCCTAAGCTTTCTTTATGGAGCTCAGAGGAGCATCCCTGCTCCCCCTGACCCCACGAGGAATGCAATAAAAGAATGTTGAAACCTCGATTCTCATCACAATGGAGTTGGTCTGGTGAGAAGCTCACTTGGGCAGCCGAGCAAAAATTGCTGTTGGGTCCCAATGATATTGTTAGGACCTGTTATGCATATATTAAAAAGGATCCCATTGGTGAAAATCTGAACCTGTCAGCTCCAAGCAGCTTCAGTTGGCTATGTGATTTCAACTGGCCACCAGCCCAGTTACCACCGGGGAGGTAGGGTTAAAATCACACCAAAGAGACAGGAACAGAAGAGTAAGAAAGAGAATGAGAACAACAAAAGTAAAAGATATTGTAGTGAAGGCAGAAAGGGAAAGCGACAGAAATGAATGAGCAGAGAGGCACATATAAGTGAATGAGAACAGAGACTGAAGTTCCAGATGCCAATTATCCTGATACCTTGCCAAATTGACTATTTTCCATGTGTCAGCCTTGGCAATGAGTGTTCACAAGGTATTTGACCGTGGGAGACGAGGCCATCACAGTTTGGTCCAATCATGTCCTCACCATCTGTCAGGGGTCACTGGGTAATGATCAGGTGGAGAAACCTTGTCTATTTTCCCTTCTAACCAGGGGCACTAGGGGCAGTTGTAATACTCTTACTCCAGCTGAGATCAGCTAACACAGCAGAGTGCAAGATTGAATTTAAGACTTTTCTTGTCTATATGGCTTAACTACTTGCTGGATAAACTTGATGAGTCTTGAAACATATTCTATGCAGTGGGGGCGGGGGGCCCTCCACCACGCAGGCAGGTAGCCTTGTAACATGATGCGATCTCCCTGTGGGCTTGGGGGATCCCTCCTTCATGGACAATTTGTGGCTCATGGAGGACATCACTGGGATCCACTTTACCCCCCAGGAACCCCCACTCCCTTTGGACTACACGACCACCCCCCACCTCCCCTCACCGGGACCTTTTGGACTGGCCCCAACGACCCCATTTCACCTACCTCTGGTCTGGGGTTCCAGCACTGCGCCTGTGTCCGAGGCCTCTGCAGTATTGGCAGTGGCCACCACTCCCGGTGGCGCTGCCACTACTGCTGAGGTGCTGTGATTGGCCGGCAACTCTTGAACGCGGGATCCCTGTCGTTAAAGGGACGGGCATCCGGGCTCCTGAAACTTTGATTTAAAAAGACCGGGGTGGGGGGTGTAGCTGGGGGTACAACAAAGCAGAGGTGGGGTTCCCCTACCTTTTTAGCCCGGTGCCGGGAACCCCTCCTCCAGCACAAAATCCAGCCCCATGAGGGGCCACCCCGCAATTGGAAAAATGCTGGCGGCAACGTTCAAATGGCCCTTAATAGGGCCTTTAATTATGCAAATCAGCTTCCTGCCTCCGTGGAGCGGGCTGTCGATCCATGTCTTGCCGCTGGGAAACTTCCCCGGCAGCAGGACTACACTGGAGAGCGGTCCCGATGTAACTCCATGTATTATATCAGCACCCAGCCCTGCCTCAATTTCCACCACCCAGGGGTTGGTATAATTCAGCCCATTATTTTCATCATTACAATCACATAGGTCAATACCGGCATCATGTATTATTTCAAATAGAAGGTAAAGACTTATTGTAAGAGCAGGAAATTAAGAACAGACACAAACTGGGTGAATTCTATGAATGTCTAATGTAAACTTGAAGAACTTGACAGACTTATTCTGGAAGTAAGAAAAAAGTAACTACCTTAATTTTTATGGTTTTGGACAACGTTGTTCACAGGGACCGGTATAAGCAGCGGATTACTGTTTCTCAGCAGGATTTCCACTAATGTGAACAGTGATGGATTTGGGCGATTCCACGATGAAATTCTATCCCACAATTCCCAGACGTCTTTATGTGTCCTTGTGATCCAGGCAACCGAGATATGGATTTCGACAAATTACACTTTTTTTTTTTACTTTGTTCATTAAACAATGTTGATGATCAATGAGATTGACAATTCTTTCTGTACTCCATAACTCCATGAACCTGCGGTCACTCAGCAGATCAAACAGCTAGCATGGAAATATTTGTCACACCATACAGAGCTGAAAATGACCTGATATGTTGTTTAGCTGCTGCTCTCACAATCTGCTGTTGCAATATGCAGCCAGGCTGCCTTTTTAAAGGCTGCACTCTAATTTTCATGCACCCCGCTGATTACTCTTGTTTTACAGAGAGTTTACGCCAATCAAAATTCCAATGCTTATGTAAACGAGTTGGTGCAGGAAACCCCTGTGTAAATCCCTCTCCAATCCATCAGCAGGTACAACTCTTTTTTTTCCATTGTCATAAAAACGTGCAATTTACTGTATGATTATTAAAGCTGGGTTATTTATTGAAATTAGTGAGGAACTGAGACATAAAAGTTGCAACCTGGTAGCAACAGCCATAGTCCAAGGCCATGCAAGTTGTTACAAGATCCATTTTGTTATCTTAGATATATTTAGGTATTTTCTATTTACATTCGCAGATACAATGAACTTCCCTTTGCTTAAATTTCAAAGATGCGTAAATTTCTGTTTGTACTGATAAGAAATAACAGACATCGAGAATGATGCAATGATAATCAGCCTGCACCCAGTAATTATATTTCTCATTTATATTTGATAATTCCTACCTAATTACCATTTCATTTTCAAACAAGATTATGAAAATAAACTTTTGAGTTCTTTGAGTTGATTATGGTTGTAGAAAGAATGATGAATTATATTTTTCAATTTGCAGTCTTCTTCTAGTGAAGGTGTTCAACAATTCATTTTTTCTTGACTAGTAATGTAATTGTGTTTTACTCAAGATGGTGGTGTGTAATTTTTTGTGAAAGGAGAAAAACTGCATTTTAATGGATCTTTAAATCCATTTATATATTTAAACCCACTGTGTCCAGCATGTACATGTCAGATCTCAATGTGTCAAACTTGAAAGCATTACACTTGAAGGTGTCACATGTGCGAAGTCTCTCACATTTGGACAAGATTGGCTCAAATATATTATTCATAAAACTCAACTAAACAGGTAGGAAATTTGCTAATGAACACATAGCAAGAAGGTAGGAAAACTACCAGCTAAGAATTGTCAATCCATGTCCTCCATTTACAGAGGCCTACCTTCTAGGTCCCCCAGGAAGAAACCCTTTGGGGAAAAAAAAATATGTGCCCTTTATAAAAAGGGCCACCAGTAGAGACAGCTTAACTAAATGATTGAAATGAAGCCGGAGGAGCAATTTTAGGCCAGCCACAGGTCTCCCATTTAAGACAGACACTGCCTGCAAAGTATCAATTCTTGGTTCAATGTCTTTAAAATTTTATCGAAAGAGTCTTGGCTAATTGACAATTTACTTGTAGTCTTCGTTGATGAACGCAATGTGATGTACATCTTCAAAGACTGCAATTTTAATGTAGGATGACAGATTATTTTCATCAGTGAAATTCATGAAGATTCATTGTCATTTGAATATTAAATTTAAACTGTTTCAAGCCTGGCCATGGCATAGTTCTCCACATTACCATAAGACTTAAAGGGCTGCATTTTCCATTGCTATTTCATCCAAAATTAGAGCAGATGAATATCAGGCAGGGAGGCCTACCATGTCTCTCCGTTAGATCTACTTTTCTCAGGCCTTGCCCCTGTCCCAGTAGAAAAAGCCGCCAGCTGCTTTTTCACAAAGCTACCATACAGAAATTATAGTCGAGAGATGGGAGCAGGAAATACATTCGATTTCTCAGCCTTTCACTGCTGATGCCACTGGCCCCAGGAACGATGAGCAGAGGAGTTGTGATAGTCCCTGGGGTAACAATGAGCACCTTTTGGAGGAAGAAAATAAAACACCTCATCTCCTTGGACCCAATAAGCTTCCTTGTTTAGGCCTTGACCCCATTCTACGTTCCAAGGCTTCTCGGTTTCTTTTACAATTATACCGTCTTCTTTTGGTATCGAAGCAGGTGTTCTTCTGAAGAACTGCCACATCACCCTCCTCGGCAGTGGTGAACTCTCTCTTGGTGTTGATATACAGTGTAAGAAAAATGTGCTATGCTGAATGATGATTTTTAATTCATCGGTTGGAGACCCAAATTAAACTTTTAAAAAGGAAAGCTGGAATCCTACATTCAACTTTTAAAAAGCTGGCAGCCAAGATGGCCACCACAATTTGCATTGAAATACCTCACATTCCAAGGCATCGAAGTGGAGACACATGTCTAAATAGCTCTCATCCAGAACAATGGGATGAACAGTTGAGTGAACTATCCAGTATCACCCTCATTCGTAAGACATTCAAAGCCATCTTGGAATATTCACACTGGTGCAGACAAACCTCCAGGGGAGTAAACATTGAAACAATAAGACCTGAGAGAAATTGGGGATTCTTAGATTTGGATCTCATTAAAGTGAAAAAAAAAAATACACTGAAAGAATCATTTGACAATCTCCCCAGTCTGTGTGAAAAGTTGGAGTTTCTGTTACACTGCAGACAAGTTTGACAGCTAATCAATGCAAGATCCCAGTGAGACTCTCTCTCTTCCTCTCTCTCTCCAGGTAATACTGCAAGTTACAAACACTGTCTGTGACTGCAGAACATCCAAGTCTATCATTGCTACAGCCAAAGACCTGGGGAGAAAGCCACCTATATCACTGTCTCCAACTAAACCCTGAACCAAGTGGGCCAAGGACTTCAGAACCACAAATCGAGCCAGAACACAACTGAATTGCCAGTCCTTACAGACTGTATCTAATTTTTATTTGTTCTGGACTCTAATCCAACCAAACTATTTTTCATTACTCTGTAACCTATTTGTGTGTATGTGTGAAAGTTGGAGTGTAGTTCATTATTTTACTGAGATTGGATTTTGATTTTAAGTACAATAAACTAACCTATTTCTTGTTTAAACTCAAGAAAATCTATCCAATTGGTTCTTTAATGATCATAGCACATAAAGGGTTAAACACTCACTGAATTGGTAAGCACATCCACTGCCTAAAAAGGAATAAATCCTGTTGCGGTCAAACAAAGAGTGGGACAAGACGGGAGCCTTTTGACCCCTCCTCACCTGATCGTAATAACAGGTAATAGGTTGAAATTATGGGAAAGTCTAAGAGGTGAATGCAATTTCTACCCCAACAATCTTCTAATAGGTGGAGAAAAATCAAGCCTAAAGAAGGTTTTGGTATTTTTATAGCACCTTTCACATGCTTGGGATGCCCCAAAGCACCTTACAGCCAATTATTTATTTTTGAAATGTATTCACTGTTGTTACATAAGCAAATATGGCAACCACTTGCACACAGCAATGTACCTCGAACAGCAATGAGATAAATGATCAGTTAATCTGTTTTACAGTTATTGGTTGAGGGGTTAATGCTGGCTAGGACAACTTCCTACTCTTCTTCACGTGGTGCCATAATATCCTTTACAGCCACATGATCAGATAAGTACAGCCTCAGTTTTCCAAAAGATGGCATCTCCAACAATGTTTGTGATTTATTCTACTACTTGTCCCCTGACTCCATATGCCCTGACATTAGTTATGAGTCTACCATGCTGTACCTTATCAAAGCCCATGATTTGAGTGTCTATGCATACTTCGTCCACTGCATTAGCCAGGTCTACTCGTGCGAATACATCTTCCAAGGACTCAGTAAGGTAAATCAAGCATGATCTTCCCTTATGAATTCTGTGCTGACTATTCTTTATTATATTTTCGGTTTCTAGATGTTTTTCTACTACATCTTTGAGTAAATATTTCAATAATTTTCCGACGATCAATGTTAATCTATCTGGTTTATATTTCCCTGGATTTGTTCTATCTCCCTTTTAAATATAAAAATAATATGAGCTATCCGGCAGTTCTCCAGCACTATTCTCTTTTCTATTAAAATTTTACAGATGTATCATAGTGTCTCAGCTATCCCCTTAGGTACTTTTAGTACATGCAGATGAATTCCATCCATACCAGGGTTTTAACCTCTAAGTTTGTCCAGTTTATCAATTGTCTCCCTGCCTTTCAACCTTAAATGTTTTGATATCCATTTGATCTCTTTTCTTCTAATGTCCAACTTGTTAGTCATCCTGGTAAATACAAAATCAAAGTGAATATTTTGCTAGGGGAGGCGGTGGCATAGTGGTATTGTCACTGGACTAGTAACCCAGAGACCCAAGGTATTGCTCTGGGGACATGGGTTCAAATCCCACCACAGCAGAAGGTGGAATTTGAATTCAATTAATAAATCTGGAATTAAAATCTAGTCTAATGATGGCCATGAAACCATTGTTGTAAAAACCCATCTGGTTCACTAATATCCTTTAGGGAAGGAAATCTGCTGTTGTCCTTACCTGGTCTGGCCTACATGTCCATAGCAATGTGGTTGACTCTTACATGTCCTCGCAAGGCACTCAGTTGTATCTAACCACTACAAAGTCAATAAAAAGGAATGAAACCAGATGGACCACCCAGCATCGACCTAGGCACCGGAAATGACAACGGCAAACCCAGCCCTGTCGACCCTGCAAAGTCGGCCTTACTACAAACATCTGGGGGCTTGTGCCAAAGTTGGGAGAGCTGTCCCACAGACTAGTCAAGCAACAGCCTGACATAGTTATACTCACAGAATCATACTTTACAGCCAATGTCCCAGACACTGCCATCACCATCCCCGGGTATGTCCTGTCCCACCGGCAGGACAGACCCACCAGAGGTGGTGGCACAGTGGTATACAGTAGGGAGGGAATTGCCCTGGGATACCTCAACATCGACTCTGGACCCCATGAAGTCTCATGGCATCAGATCAAACATGGACAACGAAACCTCCTGCTGATTACCACCTACCGTCCTCCTTCGGCTAATGAGTCAGTACTCCTCCATGTTGAACAGCACTTGGAGGAAGCACTGAGGGTGGCGAGGGCACAAAATGCACTCTGGGTGGGGGACTTCACTGTCCATCACCAAGAGTGGCTCGGTAGCACCACTACTGACCGAGCTGGCCGAGTCCTTAAGGACATATCTGCTAGACTGGGTATGTGGCAGGTGGTGAGGGAACCAACAAGAGGGGAAAACATACTTGACCTCATCCCCACCAAACTGCCTGCCGCAGATGCATCTGTCCATGACTGTATTGGTAGGAGTGGCCACCGCACAGTCCTTGTGGAGACGACGTCCCGCCTTCACATCGAGGATACCGTCCATCGTGTTGTGTGGCATTACCACCGTGCTAAATGGGATAGATTTCGAACAGATCTAGCAATGCAAAACTGGGCATTCACGAGGCGCTGTGGGCCATCAGCAGCAGCAGAATTGTACTCAACCATAATCTGTAACCTCATGGCCCAGCATATCCCCCACTCTACCATTACCATCAAGCCAAGAGATCAACCCTGGTTCAATGAAGAGTGCAGGAGGGCATGCAAGGAGCAACACCAGGCATATCTCAAAATGAGGTGTCAACCTGGTGAAGCTACAACACAGGACTATCTGCGTGCCAAATTGCGTAAGCAGCATGCGATAGACAGAGCTAAGCGATCCCATAACCAACGGATCAGATCTAAGCTCTACAGTCCTGCCACATCCAGCCGTGAATGGTGGTGGACAATTAAACAACTGACAGGAGGAGGAAGCTCCACAAATATCCCCATTCTCTACAATGGGGGAGCCCAGCACATCATTGCGAAAGATAAGGTTGAAGCATGTGCAACAATCTTCAGCCAGAAGTGCCGAGTTGATGATCCATCTCGGCATCCTCCTGAAGTCCCCAGCATCACAGATGCCAGACTTCTGCCAACTTGATTCACTCCGCGTGATATCAAGAAACGACTGAAAGCACTGGATACTGCAAAAGCTATTGGCCCTGACAATATTCCGGCAATAGTACCGAAGACCCGTGCTCCAGAACCAGCCGCGCCCCTAGCCAAGCTGTGCCAGTACAGCTACAACACTGGCATCTACCCTGCAATCAGGAAAATTGCCCAGATATGTCCTGTACACAAAAGGCAGGACAAGTCCAACTCGGACAATTACCGCCCCATCAGCCTACTCTCAATCATCAGTAAAGTGATGGAAGGTGTCATCAACAGTGCCATCAAGCGGCACTTGCTTAGCAATAACCTGCTCAGTGATGCTCAGTTGGGTTCCGCCAGGGCCACTCAGCTCCTGACCGCATTACAGCCTTGGTTCAAACATGGACAAGAGAGCTGAACTCAGGAGGTGAGGTGAGAGTGACTGCCCTTGACAACAAGGGAGCATTTGACTGAGTATGGCATCAAGGAGCCCCAGCAAAACTGAGGTCAATGGGAATCAGGGGGAAAACCCTCCGCTGGCTGGAGTCATACCTTGCACAAAGGTAGATGGTTGTGGTTGTTGGGGTTCAATCATCTGAGCTCCAGGACATCACTGCAGGAATTCCTCAGGATAGTTTCCTAGACCCAACCATCTTCAGCTGCTTCATCAATGACCTTCCTTCAATCATAAGGTCAGAAATGGGGATGTTCGCTGATGATTGCACAATATTCAGCACCATTCGTGACTCCTCAGATACTGAAGCAGTCCGTGTAGAAATGCAGCAAGACCTGGACAATATCCAGGCTTGGGCTGATAAGTGGCAAGTAACATTCGCGCCACACAAGTGCCAGGCAATGACCATCTTCAACAAGAGAGAATCTAACCATCTCCTCTTGACATTCAATGGCGTTACCATCGCTGAATCCCCCACTGTCGACATCTTAGGGGCTACCATTGACCAGAAACTGAACTGGAGTAGCCATATAAATACTGTGGCTACAAGAGCAGGTCAGAGGCTAGGAATCCTGAGGCGAGTAACTCACCTCCCGACTCCCCAAAGCCTGTCCACCAGCTACAAGGCACAAGTCAGGAGTGTGATGGAATACTCTCCACTTGCCTGGATGGGTGCTGCTCCAACAACACTCAAGAAGCTCGACACCATCCAGGACAAAGCAGCCCACTAGATTGGCACCCCATCTACAAACATTCACTCCCTCCACTACCGACGCACAGTGGCAGCAGTGTGTACAATCTACAAGATGCACTGCAGCAACGCACTAAGGCTCCTTCGATAGCACCTTCCAAACCCGCGATCTCTACCAACTAGAAGGACAAGGGCAGCAAATGCATGGGAACATCACCACCTGCAAGTTCTCCTCCAAGTCACACACCATCCTGACTTGGAACTATATCACCGTTCCTTCACTGTCGCTGGGTCAAAATCCTGGAACTCCCTTCCTAACAGCACTGTGGGTACACCTACCCCAAATGGACTGCAGCAGTTCAAGAAGGCAGTTCACCACCACCTTCTCAAGGGCAATTAGAAATGGGCAATAAATGCTGGCCTGGCCAGTGACGCCCACATCCCATGAATGAATTTTTTAAAAATTTACTATTTATGACATTTCACCTGTAAATTTATTCTGTGTTTCCCCTAATGGCCCTATCGCTATCTTAATTATACTGTTGTTATTTGTGTGTCTGTAGAATCCTATTTCTTTTTATATTCTTTGATAATTTTATTTTGTAGTTCCTCTTTGCCTTCCTAATTATGTTTTAGACATCGTTCCTAACCTGTTCATATTCATTTTTGTCATCCTCTCCTTTATTGTCTATGTACTTATTGCATACCTTTACTTTAGTTTCAGTTTTAACCTGATATCTTTAGTCATCTATTGTGTTTCATTACTGGCTAGTGTTTGATTATTTTAGTGGATTAAATTTCTCAAATTCTAATGATCAACTTTTTAAATATTTCCCACAGCTGTTCTCTCTCTTTGTTTCATAATCGTTTTATTTTTCAGTTTACCCACCCTGTTCCATCCTCATTCTCTCATCATTAGCTTTTTTCAATTTATTATGGTCTTTGTCTTATTTATATCTCCCTCAGTTATTATGTTGTGAATATTATTGTCTATTCCCTAGACTTGCTTCTTTCATCTGCTCGGGCTCACTTCTCAGTCTTAGATCCAGCAGTTGAGCTTCTTACGTACTGGGTAAGAAAGGAATCCTGTACACACTGGAAAGCTCCATTCCCTCTTCCCCTTCCAGTTTACTTGGAGGCAATTGAAATCTCCTAAGATTATTATTCTTTGTATTTTACGCATTTCATAGATTTGTCTGCACATTTCTCCCTCCATTCCCCTTCTACAATTAGGTAGATCCTGAAGAACATGATCAATCCCTTCTTATCCTGTATTTCAATCTTCATGGATTCTGTTTCTTTCTTAATGTTAGTTATGTCCTTTTTTGTACTACCATTAAGTTATCTTTCATTAGTACAGCTACCCCACCCTCTGCAATTATTTGGATGGCACTGCATGTTATTTACTGCAGGGACCAAATGTTATTAAAGTCTTTGCCAAATGTTTGCTGCTATATGTACTGTGATCAATTCTACGAGAACAACTTGTTAATCTGTTCCCCTGATATATTCTATTCAGAGTAAGAATGGCACCTAATCATAATTGTGGTGCACTATCAAATATCAGGTGAGGAAAATTAGCAGATAGACACTACATGAGTATCATGTAATTCTCAATCTATTAATAATAAATTACCCTATAGAATATGATAGTTGCAGATTATGAATAGAAACATTCTGCTGCCTTATAAACATGTTAATCATGTCTTTTGTTCTGCAGTAAACTCTCTTGATTTTAATTAATTTAGGTGAATTAATGTGCTCTGCTATGACTGTCAGTTTACAGAGCAACATACAGCAGCAATTCGAAGCAAAAACATAATTGGTAAAAAGCATAACATCAGCCAAATAACTAGCTCATGCATATTTAAATGAAGGCATGACCCCAAATCAAATCATTGATGAACTGAAAGGGCATTTATTATTGTGTTCGTTTATAAACCATTTAGTTTTTCTTCCCCCACAATGCATCTCTGCCCAACAAAACTGGTGGTGGGGAATTTATATCCAGCAGCTATTCATGCAGTTTTGCAACCAGGGGAAGCATAGGAATAATATATTTAATCGTTCTTTCAAATTGTACTGTACTCCTTTGGAGAACCAGTCATATTTCATTGTTTTAGCTGAAATTGTAAACTTAATTAGGGTTAATTTTTGTGCGTCTCCAGCTGATCATTGTTCCTGCTGATATCAAAAAGCGCAAGCAATTCAGCAAGCTTTTAAATAACTGGGCAAAAGGTTTAATAAGGTAGTCATAGTTTCAGATCAC
Source organism: Heterodontus francisci (assembly GCF_036365525.1). NCBI lineage: Eukaryota > Metazoa > Chordata > Chondrichthyes > Heterodontiformes > Heterodontidae > Heterodontus > Heterodontus francisci. The sequence goes on from NC_090397.1 coordinate 37,127,826, forward strand.
CCAGTGGGGCAAAAATTGGTATACGTTGCACCTATTTTTCATGTGTAAAACAAGCAGAAAAGATACCAATTTAGCAGTGGGTTGGACGCATATGTTTGTCCCACTCCCACATTCATGGCGACCAAAGTTTAGGCATCACTGGTAGATATCTAAACAGGGACTCAGTCTCTTTTATATGTAAATTAGAGACAAATACTTGTTGAAGGACCCCTTCCACAAATGAAGTCATGCCATGAGTGGAGCAGGTGTCAGATTGTTCAGCAGCTGCCAACTAAAGGTAAGGCTTTGATTTTGTTTTTCAAAAATACCTTCTTATGAAGTCTGAAGGGCCATGAGTGCTCCCCTGAATCTGCAGGAGTCGTACCCTGCCCCTCTTCCCTTTCCATGCCATATGCCACAGCAATCCCCTTCCAGGACTTAATCTGAAGACAAGATCTGTGGAGCAAAATTGGTTTTTCGTGTGGGGCAAGCTGCCTGCGGTGGCAGCTCACCCCGAGAATGCAGACAAAATCTGAGGACCAATTTCTGGCCTATTGTTTCAGGCCCAGACTAATTTCTACCCCTCTACTTTTAACATTTAGGATATGATGTGCAGAATTTCTAGATAAATATAATCTAGTTCTTGAGAAAGCTGTAATTTTTGAAAGAGTAATTTTATACCTAAATCACTGTAAACTGTTATTGTAATTATTTTTCTGAATGAGTTATGTGAACATGTTTGAAAATGATTGATTATCTATTGGATTATATACATTTTTCTGCTTCATTGGAGAAAGTTGAAATTCATCCTGTGTATGATTTATTATTTATTAACATGACATTTATTCTGTATTGTTGCTGAAGGTGTTCAACCAAAACTGTAGAGAAATACTTATACGTGGCCACATGTAGCTATGCACTAATCTTTTGATAACTGTCAGTCTGTAATTTTTCACTACCAATATTGCATTCTTAAATACAAAGGCTGCAAAATTCAGCTCTATAGCACTTGCCTTTTCGGCGTTATGTTGCTGCCTTGGGTGCAAAATGACATTGCATCCCACACGCATGACTTATCATGCAGACTGCGCCGGACACCATCTTGTTGAGGTCACTAGCACGGATGCCAGGACCATGTGCCGGAAGTATATAGACAGGTCATGGCATCAGTCAGCATGTAACTCTGATTTGACACTAGAGTTGCCATTTTCAGCCTCAACGCTCGAGCTACCACTCTCTGTTAAACATGCACAGCTGAACATGCATTCAGCAGCAGAAAGGACCGCTCCCCAATAAGCACTATTTAAAGGGATCATCAAGCACTTTTAGGTGAACTGTTGATTGATTTTTACTGGCTGTTACTGAGAGTGTAAAAATGCTGCAAGCTTTCTACCACAATTTAAGGTTGGTGAAATCAATAGGGAGTAGTGTTGCATATGGTGGAAGCCTTGGTTCTGACTTCAAGGGTTCTGCTCAGACCACTTGATCCCAGTCATGGGTTCTGTTGTTACCACCCCCCTTGGCCTGCAGCATGACAGGGAGGTTGAGAAGAGGCAATACAAAAAAGGACAAGTTGCTCAGAGAGGGAGGAAGGGAAGGGAAGGAGAGGAGCCCGCTCAGTAGAAGCCCTTATCCGCTCAGGGTCTTCAGGGAGCATTTTGTTTACCTCAGCCTCAGCAAGGAACGGTGTTTGCAACATTTCCATTTTATGAAATGTCATGCAGACCCCCACCTGCCAAGAATGAGGCATATTAATTTCGTCATATAAACATTGATTTGAAACTGTTGTTGGAGTGAATAAAGAGATCAAACCTTTGACTGGAGGACATTTGTATACTAAGAGATGGTGCTTGAGGTGACAAAGGACTACTCACTGGTCCATTTGGTCCAAATGGATTTTGATCACCAGACATTGAAGGTGTAAGGAAGCGCTTTCCAGGGACTGCTAAAATATGCAATCCACAAACCTCGCAGGACAGACTGTTCCAAATAAAGTGCTAGTCACATAACTAAACTGCTGGGCAACCTGGAGTTGATTGGAATTGTGCCACACAGAAAGGAACAGAAGGCAGTTTGCAACTGAAGCTGGAACAAGGAAGCCTCTCTCCTGGCTGTCTCTCTCTCACTTTCTCCCAAGTCACCATGGAAGACATGTAAACCTCAAGAGAGAAAAGACTCCTACATCGAACCAAGTTGAAGCATGAACTGGGCCCCAACGAACAACAGGACTTACCAGCAACCAAAGACTCTACGTTGAACTCAAAAGACAGTAAATAACTAACAGATATTGCCTCAAACTTTTCCCCTTTACTCTTTCTACTTTTTCTGTCTCGACCTGCATGTGTGTTTATCTCGTATGCATGCTAGCGTGGTCATGTCACATTCTTTTGGGCCTCCTTATCTCGAGAGACAATGGATACGCGCCTGGAGGTGGTCAGTGGTTTGTGAAGCAGCGCCTGGAGTGGCTATAAAGGCCAATTCTGGAGTGACAGGCTCTTCCACAAGTGCTGCAGAGAAATTTGTTTGTTGGGGCTGTTGCACAGTTGGCTCTCCCCTTGCGCCTCTGTCTTTTTTCCTGCCAACTACTAAGTCTCTTCGACTCGCCACATGTCACATATTCGTAGTTATTAACCGGATTAGAGTTTAAGATTAATAAACTTCCACCTTTCTTGTTTAAATCTAAGGAAACCTGTCTGATTTCTTTGACTTACAAGTGGAGCAATGAACAAGGATTCACTGAGGGGGGAGCTGAAAACACAGTGTTTCTAAAATTAAACCCTATTAGGGTTAAGCAGGCAAAGACTGAGAGCGAACCCCTAGACCCTTTCTCACTTGATCGGAACGGAAGGAAGTGCTCACTGAAATCTGTCACCTCTTGCAGGCTGACCTGCTGTCTCAAAGCAGGGTAAAGATGATGTTGCCAGTGGCTGTAAAGCCATCCATCGCCATGAAATTCTTCACTTTGAGATCCTTCCAAGCTGAAGCAGGCAGCCTCTCTAACATTTCCCAGTGCCATCCACTGCAGTACAAGGGAGGTCACTGCCGCCCATTATGCCTGGAAAGGAGAATACATAGCATTCTTTCCAGTGTGAAGAAGGCAGGGCATGCAAATGGCTTTACCAGGATCGTGGGCTTCCACATGATGCAGGGTGTATTTGACTGCACCACCTGGCTTTGTGGGCATCCCATCTAAACCACTCAGGTTAGGACTCACTATACAGTTGGTATGCAATCATGCTCAGCACATCATGTAGGTGAATGCCCGCTATCCTGTCAGCAGTCATGATGTATTTATTCTGCGCCAGTCCATGGTACCATCAGTATTTGAGCCACCATAGGAGACCTAGTGGCTATCCACTGACCAGCTGACTCATGACTCCGGTGTGTAACCATACAACATGCATATTACAAAGCCATGCTGTCACACAAAATATCATTGAGCAGACCATTAAGGTGCTTAAGCAACACTTCTACTGCCTGGTCAACTTTGGAGGAGCCCTGCAGAAGCCGACAGTGTGTGTCACAATTTGTCATGGTCTACTGTATCCTGCACAATCTCGCCATCATGAGTGCACAGCCCTTGCCACCAGGTATACAGCGTGTAGCTGAGGAGGAAGGGCAGAAGAAACCAACACATCCCCTTTCCAGCCAGGCTGTCTGTAATTGACTTATATGACTAAGGTATCATCGAATGCAACCACAATTCCGCATTCACCAACAGTCCCACACCTTACCTTCTCTCTGTTACTGACCATTATAGTATCCTGTTGGCCACAGTGCTGAAATAAAAGCCAGCACAAAACATCCATTCCAAAACAACTTCATCAAACAAAAACATCCAATCTTCCATGCAGAAGTCAAACTGAACTAATCACCCTTGTACATTCCCTTAGTGCCTGTCTTCCAGGTGCCTTTGCCTGGTCTTGTGCTCCTATGCTGTGCTACCCCACTGACTGCAGCATGGCTGGAAAAAAGCTGCTGATTCTCAATGGAGAAGACTGGCCTTGAAGAAAGACCTCGAGCAACTCTGGCCCAGCATATCTCCTACTTAGGACTGCACCACCAGTTTGGGTTGGCTGGCAGACAGACAAGAACAAGGGCACTGGGGGAGTGTCGGTGTTAGGAGGACAGATGCTTTCATCCTAAGGGTGGACAGCAGGTTGTTCCATGGAGTCATTGCCACTACCCCAAGGTGGCACCTCAGCTTACACAGGTGGTGAACGAACCAACAAAAGGGAAATCCTGCTTGACCTCACCCTCACAATCAACCTGCTGCAGATGCATCTGTCCATGATAGTATTGGTAGAAGTGACCACCGCACAGTCCCTGTGAAGACAAAGACCCTACTTCACACTGAGGATACTGTCCATTGTGTTGTGTGGCACTACAACTGTGCTAAATGGGATAGATTCAGAACAGATCTAGCAAACTCAAAACTGGGCTGCCATGAGGTGCTGTGGGCCATCAGCAGCAGCAGAATTGTATTCAACCACAATCTGTAACCTGGTGGCTCAGCATATCCCCCACTCTACCATTACCATCAAGCCAAGGGATCAAGGCTGGTTTGCTAAGGAGTGCAGGACAGCATTCAAGGAGCACCATCAGACATACCTAAAAATGAGATGCCAACCTGGTCAAGCAACAACAGAGGACGACATGCATGCTAAACGGCAGAAGGAGCATGTGGTAGACAGAGCTAAGCGATCTCACAACCAGCAGATCAGATCAAAGTTCTGCAGTCCTGCTACATCCAGTCATGAAAGGTGGTGGACAATTAAAGTAACTGAAGGAGAAGGCTCAACAAACATTCCCATCCTCAATGATAGGGGAGCCCAGCAAGTCAGTGCAAAAGACAAGGCTGAAACATTTGCAACCATCTTCAGCCAGAAGTGACGAGTAGATGATCCATCTCGGCATCCTCCTGAGGTCCCCAACAGATGCCAGTCTTCAGCCAATTCGAATCATTCCACACAATATCAAGAAACGGCTAAATGCACTGGTTACAGCAAAGGCTATGGACCCTGACAGCATCCCGGCAATAGTACTGAAAACTTGTGCTCCAGAACTAGCTGCACCCCTAGCCAAGCTGTTCCGGTACAACTACAAATCTGGCATCTACCTGACAATGTGGAAAATTGCCCATGTTGTCCTGTGCACAAAAAGCAGAACAAATCTAATCTGTGAATCAGCAAAGTGATGGAAGTTGTCGTTGACAGTGCTATCAAGTGGCAGTTACACAGCAATAACCTGCTCACCAATGCTCAGTTTAGGTTTCACCAGGGCCACGGCTCCAGAACTCATTACAGACTTACTCCAATCATGGACAAAAGAGCTGAATTCAAGAGGTGAAGAGAGAGTGACTGCCCTTGACTTCAAGGCAGCATCTGACCGAGTATGGCATCAAGGAGCCCTAGCAAAATTGAAGTCAACGGGAATCAGGTGAAAATTCTCTACTGGTTCAAGTCATACCTAGTACAAAGGAAGATGGTTGTGATTGTTGGAGGCCCCAGAACATCACTGCAGGAGTTCCTCAGGGTAATGTCCTTGGCCCAACCATCTTCAGCTGCTTCATTAATAAACTTCTCTTCATCATACAGTCAGAAGTGGGTACATTTGCTGCTGATTGGAACTGAACATTGTGTATTTGTGACACCTCCAGATACTGAGACAGTCCATGTTCACAGGCAGCAAGACCTGGACAAAATTCAGGTCTTGGGCAGATAAGTAGCAAGTTACATTTGCGCACACAAGTGCCAGGTAATGATCATCTCCAGCGAGAGAATCTAACCGTCTCCCCTTGACATTCAATGGCATTACCATTGCTGAAACTACTATCAACATCCTGCAGGTTACCATTGACCAGAAACTTAACTGGACCAGCCATATAAATACTGTGGCTACAAGAGCAGGTCAGAGGCTGGGAATTTTGCAGTAAGTAACTCACCTCCCGACTCCCCAAAGCCTGTTCACCATCTACAAGGCACAAGTCAGGAGTGTGATGGAATACTCTCCACTTGCCTGGTGGAGTGCAGCTCCAACAACACTCAAGAAGCTCGACACCATCCAGACAAAGCAGCCCGCTTGATTGGCACACCATCCACAAACATTCACTCCCTCCACTACCGACGCACAGTGGCAGCAGTGTGTATCCCGTCTACAAGATGCACTGCAGCAATGCGTCAAAGCTCCTTAGATAGCACCTTCCAAACCCACAACCTCTACCACCTAGAAGGACAAGGGCAGCGGATGTATGGTAACACCACCACCTGCAAGTTCCCCTCCAAGCCACATACCATCCTGACTTGGAACTATATCGCCGTTCCTTCACTGTCAATGGATCAAAATCCTGGAACTCCCTTCCGAACAGCACTGTTGGTATACCTACCCCACACGGACTGCAGCGGTTCAAGAGGCAGCTCACCACCACCTTTTCAAGGCCAATTAGGGATGGGCAATAAATTCTGGCCTTGACAGTGATGCCCACATCCCATCAATGAATAAAAAGAATACATCCAGGACAAAGCAACCAACTTGATTGGCACCCCGTCCACCACCTTAAACATTCAGTCCCTCTACCACTGGCGCACAGTGGCAGCAGTGTGTACCATATACAAGATGCACTGTAGCAACTCACCAAGCCCCCTTCGACAGCACCTACCAAACCCGTGACATCTACCACCCAGAAGGATAAGGGCAACAGACGCATGGGATCACCATCACCTGCAAGTTCCCCTCCAAGTTGCACATCATCCTGATTTAGAATTATATTGTCATTCCTTCGCTGTTGCTGTGTCAAAAACCTGGAACTCCCTTCCTAACAGCACTGTGGGTGTACCTACACCACATGGACTGCAGCTGTTCAAGAAGGTGGCTCACTATTGTCTTCTCAAGGGCAATTAGCGATGGGCAACAAATGCTAGCCTTGCCACCGATGCTTACTTCCCATGGATTTTTTAATTCTTTCTAGTCATCTCTTGGAGGACAGGTTACTGGACTGCTGTGATACCCTGATAGCCCCTTTGAACACTGGTATCTGCAGCCATGGTGGCAGTTGTCTAAGCCAGCATGGCAATAAGCTGGCCTTGCATGACAGCAGTCAGAGCTTCCAGTGCTGCACTCAGATGTTGGGTGGCTTCTGCTTGCGCTGTAATGGAAGCTGAGACATTGGCCATCGGCTGCTGCATCATGGTAGGGTCAGCATGTTCTCATGGAGTTGGCCATCACTTATATGCTAGAAAGGATGGGCTCCAAGCTCTGCACAAAGCCCTGTGCCATGTTCCTCCATGCTCCTTGATTGTTTCAGCAGGCTTTCTGGTAGGCCTGCCAATGCAACAAGCGTTTCAGTGTGCATATCTATCAGCCTTTTTCTCTACGCCACCCCATTGCAGTCCTCATCTGAGTCCTCTGCAGCAAAATTTGTGTGCAATCTCACCTTCTGTGGAGCTGGCAGCTGTAATACCCTTTCCCACTGCTCTGGCTGCAGGCCACTTGTGCCCCGGACTCAACACGTGAAGAGCCCACCTCTATGCTGCCTTCTAAACTACATGCACTGTCAGTATCTGAGTAGGTGGTTGCAAGTGTGAGATCGTGTGATGGTGCTTCAGCATCATCTTCAGTGCCTTCTTCCTTTTGCTCTTCAAGCTCCTGTACCACTGCTTGGCAAGGTGGCAGTCCTTGGGTATCTGAAACAAGAAAGGCACAAGGGTGGGTTGCTGTGAAGGAAGGGGGAAGCAAGTGGTACATGTTTACACCATCTGAAGCTTGAGAATCAGAAGAGATTGTGGGATGAGGGGAAGTTGGATGTGAGAAGGAGGATTAGATAGGAGCATACCCCATCACTTTCAATCCTTTCAGCCCTGCCACAGGCCAAAGCCTCAGTCGTGCCTGCTCCAATGATGACAAGCACATCTCCTGTACCAACATCAGTTAAGTGTTTCTGTCTCTGGTTAAGCACCAACTTGTACTGCAAGTGAGAGGGAAGTGTGTCAAAGAGTGTGGAGCAATGTGTTTGCATCATGTGCCTGTCATGGTTGACTAGCTGGCAGCACGTACAACGTCTGAGATGTAGGTGTGAGGCTTGCAGCATTGCTAAGTGTGTAACGGTAAGGTGAAGCTATGAATGTGAGATATGAGTCATAACTGATGGAGATTGTTGGAAAGTGAGTGATGGGAGTGTGGTGCATTGAACAGTGTGTGAGGCTGGTGGTGCAGTTGATGGAATGGGGCATTTGAAGATGCATTCACTAACCTTGACCATTCGTGTGAGTTCATTGAACTTCTTGCAGCACTGCATCCAGGTCCTCGGGGATACACTAGTTGCATTGACCTGCATGGCGTTCTGCTCCCATTGCCTTCTCAGAGATTGTCTGAACAATCTCCCGGCCCCTCTGAATAGAGGAGGTCTCTGGTCCTGTTCACTTCCTGCACCAAGGCCTCTGCTATTACATTGGAAAAGCTTGAAGCCCGCTCTCTGCTATGTTGTGCCATTCCGGTTTCAAGTCACTTCTGCAATGAATTCCAGCACCGGTTCTAACCAAAATGCACCTCCCCTTTAAGAGATGCAAGCTGGCTTTAAGTCATGAACTCGTGCCAATTGCTCAAGATTTTGTTTTCCCTACTCGAGCATGCATCCACTCAACAGAGTGCTTAGTGCTGGATGCACATTGCAATCATGTAAATGAGCAAGCAACATGAAGTTCATCGTGCATTGCGATTCCCCCATCCATCTTTGGGCAGTATCCAAATTTTCCTCCAAAATCTGATTGCTTCTGAGTTGAAAAGCTGCAATGCCTTACTCAATCCTTCAATAAAATGGCTTTGGCTATTATTTAATTTAAGCCCCAAGTGTCTAAAAGTGTTGCACCTTCATACACTTCCTGTTGTGTAACAGTTACTTCCTGTCACAGTCACACTTTTGTAACTTCACTCTTCTGCTGTCACACTTTGCTCATTGACTCCAAGTCACACCACAGGTCATGGAACAGACTAATTATGTACATATTTCTTGAAGGTAGCAATTGGCTAACAATGGGAAAGCAGTGGGGGCGGGCAGGATAGTGGTATCGGGTGAGGCAAAAGGGCCCTGTTGATGGAGGAGGCCGACAAGAAAAGAATTACATCAGAGGGGCCTAATGGTCTTAAAGGGGTCTTGGTTCAAACTTACCTGAACCTTACCATCCCCAATACTACTATACCAGTCAAGACAGACCCGTTCTACCAAACTTGGTCCCTCTTCATTCTTTGATGCCAACCTCCAGTTCTCCTGGACATGAACCTCAATTCAGATGATTCCTCCAAATCAAAATTGCAGATTCCTGCTTCCAGGGCTCATTAACCCCCAGAGCAGACTTCTAGAGCCCTGACCACTTCCATTTTCCCCATAGTGATCTTGCCGAAACATATAAGATTCTGAGGGGCTTGACAAGGTAGATGCTGAGGGGATGTTTCCCCTCATGGGGGAATCTAGAACTGGGGGCCACAGTTTTCAGAATAAGGGGTCTCTCATTTAAGACAGAGATGAGGAGGAGTGTCTTCTCTCAGAAGGTCAGTAATGTTTGGAATTCACTACCCCAGAGAGCAGTGGATGCTGGGTCATTGAATACATTCAAGGCTGAGCTAGACAGATTTTTGATCTACAAGGGAGTCAAAGGTTATGGAGGGCAGGCAGGAAAGTGCAGTTAAGGTCACGATCAGATCAGCCATGACTTTATTGAATGGCAGAGCAGGCTCGAGGGGCCGAATGGCCTACTCCTGCTCCTATTTCTTATGTTCTTATATAGAAACTGGACACCAGCCCCCAAGCTCCAGGAACCTCCTCAAAATACTGTTTGATCCTGCGACTGTCAGAACTCAGGTTAAAACTTGTAATACATCTGACTTTTTCCAGTTCTGACAAAAAGTCATTGACTCTTTGTTTTTCTCCACAGATGCTGCCTGACCTGCTGAGTATTTCCAGCATTTTCTTTTTTTTTTATTTCAGATTTCCAGCATCTGCAGTATTTTTGCTTCCAAGCAGGTTGTGACTGTAGCAAAAGAAGTCACATGATTTTCACTTCTAGTTACTTTTCAGTATTGCAAACTGCAGAGGATACATGTGAAATTACTTCAGTGAGTGCTTATACTGTATTATTTTCTTAGTAACATAAGACACATGCACAATTTGATGACATACTTGAAGTGTATTCTAAGGGCAGTTTTTGCTTTGAGACACCAAGTTATTCATCAGCATCCTCTGATTTTCATAGATTTATAATATAATATTATTTGTTTTGTAATTTGCAGATCCAATTAACATGCTACAAAACCATGCCTTAAAGTCACTTAGATCAGCAGAGGACATAGTTAGATTCTGCTGTTGTCTTATTGATTCTTTGGGTTTGATTAAGTCCATCCTCTGCAAATCCATGATGACCTTCAATGTGTTTACATTTTAGAAGCTGTAATTAGGATCCGTTTGAGCAATGAATATCGAATACACGGCAAAGTAGAACTTCAAATGTCAAACCTTATGATTCATGCTATCCTTTAACATACAAATGGTTTGAGAAAAAAACACATTTTTAAGGCAATCTGGTAAGAATCCAAATAATCTGTCTCTCACACACACACGCACACACGCACACACACATCCTATTAAAAGTTCATGGAATGTTTGTTGCAGGTTTGCTAAATGCAGCATGGCTGATGAGCTGCAGTAATGTATTTCCCTCCAAGTCTATTTTGCATCATTAGTTGGAATGACACTGATGACATTTTTCTGAAATAAGCGAGAAGATTCGACATTTAATTTTTAATTGGTTTTTGTAGAAAATATGGCAACGTTATGCCAGAATACACTGTGTTTAGAATCCTGACAAACACGTAAGTAGTTTGCCAGGAAATAGGATGCACGGTAAAAGGTTGTTCTTGCACCAGGAATTTTGTGTATTAGGTGTTAAAAATAGCTCATTTAGAAATCTATGTACCATAGTTGGATTAATCATTTTATTCTTCAATCAATGTATCGAGTGGAATGTGTAATGAGTGGCTGATGCGATGCTGTCTATTTGCGATGCTGGCCAAGGTGAATTTCTATTCCATTGTGACTGTTACACCCTGCTTAATCCACCAGGAGCCATGTTTGTGAAAAGAGACCCACTAGACATCTTTCCCTCTATTTCCATCAAGATTAAAATTTGAACTCATGCCTCTACACCAGTGGTTCTCAAATGTTTTTGTCCACAGACCACCTAAGTAAGGCAAAAGACCACAAGGACCGCCTACTGGTCCTACCCCATTCACTTCCACTTGCCGCTGCAAGAAAACCCATCAGAATTAATGAGAAAAATGGCACTGCTTTTGATGAGACACCGATGAGGTGACGTCTGGTCCTAAGCCGGAGAGATTCAGTCTCATGTCGGGCTCCACATTCAGCCAGTTCCTCATTGATTTCTGTCCCACAAGTGTTGAGAATCCGATTTCACAATTGTAAGTTGTAACAGTAACATAAATCTTGATTATAAAATGACATTGTTGTTGCTCATGCTTAGGGAGACTCGTGTCATGCACGCAGGAGCCGGTCTGGTTGTGTGACGTCACGTGAGTGGTGGGGTAAGGGTTTTGGCCTGTTTGATCTGATGGCCTTACCTGTGGTGTTGCACATCAGTGACTTGCATTTTGGACCAGCCTGGGTACTAACCACACTTTGAGAACCACTGATCTACACGAGTCCAACATTTGAACAGTACAGCTAATAGGATATCCATCTGCTTAAATCATTAAATAAAGATATTTTATAAATCGTCCCAGTAATGGGAATTTATGATACCTTCTTTCAGTTGTGTAAGGCCCAAGAGTCAGAAGTACCCAAAGTAGTGACAATCATCGTTTATACAGGTGAAAGAAGAGTTTTAATGGTATGATGTTTTATTTATTCTAATTACATTCTGTTAATTAGACATATTCCAGAATGCATTTAACTGCTGTTAGTTATTCCTTTTATTGCAATAGTTCCATCTGCAGGTTGTTGCTAACATTTCTAGAATGCTTTTTTTCGAGGAGATGGAGTGGAGATTTTCATGTGATTTCTAAACCAAGTCAGTAATGTCATATGAAAATTCTACAGTCTCTGGAGAAACCAATGGATAGGCATCACCAGGCTTTGATTTACTTTTCTTATTAATCATGTGCTCTGAAAAGTATTATCAAAGCTCCTGCCCATCTTCCAAACAAAAAAAAAGAGAAACATGGATATCAACAGCTTTGCAGTCACACAATACAGAGATTCTGTACATCTTGCTGAAGTCAATCTATAGTCAAATACTTATAAGAAATATTCCAGCACTGAGGTCTCCCCTCAGCAGTCATCAGATTTTAAAGCCTCACTATTTTCATCAAGGAGCATAAAAATATGCAGGACCAGACAAGGCCACTGTGGTCTATCAGATTTTTCTCAAAGTTAAAAAAGACCATTCTTCATCTCATAAACCGCTCGATCAGATGTTTTACCAAGAGGCTAACCAGCTTCCTTTTGTATTTTCCAACAATATCTCCACTGTCTCCCTGAGCACTCTGTCCCACATGCTCACCATCCTCCGTTTAAACCCAAGCTGTCTGTTCATATTCCTTCTCCTGGAGTTACAGATTATACAAATCATTTTATCAGGGTTTAGTAATCCAAACCCACTTAAACGCTAAAACTATGATAAGATCCTCTTACTAAAACTACTCTAGTGTCCCTATAGAAGGCCTTAGTTAGGCCCTGCATAGAATATTGTGTCCAGTTCTGGTACCCATGTATGGTGGGAGATATGTCTTAGAAAAGGTTCAGAGGAGGGCTATTAGATTAATATCTAGTTTTAAAAAACCTTAACTATCACAATAGGCTCAGGGAGCAAAGTCTCTTTACTCTCAAAGCATAAACTTCAGAGAAACTTGATTTGAAATATATAAAATGATGAAGGAACTAGACTACACTGTATAAATGTGTACAGATTATTTGAATTTCCTGGAATTTGTTTTTTCCAAAATTAGCTTTGGCATTTTTAAGTTTGACTTTTTTGCCTGTGAGGCAATTCTATAGTTGTTGGTGGGCGGGAAGTGTTTGAGTCATATTGATCAATTGCAGCATGGCTGAATGGGTCAGAAACAATGAAGCAACTAATCTTTTTCTTTTCCTTCTTTCACATGTATGTATACACCAAGAGCTTTCTTTTCTCCGGTGTAAATATTCCGGGTTTTCTAAGTCTATCCTCAAAGCTCAAATGCCTAACACTCAGTGAGTTTAGTTTTGTTGTCCTCCTCTGTACCATCTCCCAAACCAGAATGTTCTCATTGTAGTAGAGTCACTAGAATTGTACACCATACTCCAGATTGTACAGAGCACTGGTTCAGTCCTATGTCAATAATGGCCCCGGGACTTATGTTCTATCTTCTGGCCATACAGAAGTTGATAAACCTTATTCATGTTTTGGATAAATTGACAACTCCTTGCTGAATAGAGAAGCATTGTTCATATCATCCACCAAACTGGAAAGAGGATCAGTACTTTCCAAATGGCTGACTTTAAATCTATTTAATGTTCAGACTTTAAGAGGAGGTGAAGGCATTGGAGAGGTTACAGAAAAGATTTACTAAAATGGTTCTAGGGATGAGGAATTACAGTTCATGGATGGACTAGAGAAGCATGGGTTGTTCTCCTTAGAGCAGAGAAGGCTAAAAGCAGATTTAATAGAAATGTTTAAAATCATGAGCAGTTTAGATAGAGTAAACAAAGAGAAACTGTTTCCAGTGGCTGAAGCATTAATAATGAAAGGGTACGGAGTTAAGTTGACTGGCAAAAGAACCAGAGGCAAACTGAGGAAAAACTTTTTTTAACGCAACTGAGTGGTTAGGATTAGGAATACAATGGTGATACAGTAGTAGATACAAATTCAATAGTAGCTTCAAAAAGAAGTAGATAAATATATGAATGAGAAAAAATTGCAGCGTTGTGGGGAAAATATAGGGGACTGGGTTGACTGCATTGTTTTTTGAAAGAGCAGGTATCGACTAGATGAGTCAATTAGCCTCCTTCTGTGCTGTACAATTAAATATTGGTAAGATTGAAGCCATTGTTTTCAGTCCCCGCTCCAAACTCCATTCCCTAGCTACTGACTCCATCCCTTTCCCTGGCAACAGCCTGAGATTAAGCCAGTCTGTTTGCAACCTTAGTGTCGCATTTGACCCCGAAATGAGCTTCCATCCTCATATTCGTGCTATCACTAAGACCGCCTATTTTCACCTCCGTATCTTTGCCCCATCTCAGCTCATCTGCTTCTGCAACCCTCATTCATGCCTCTAGACTTGACTATTTCAATGCACTCCAGGATGGTCTCCTGCATTCTACTCTCTATAACCTTGACGTCATCCAAAAGTCTGCTGCCCGTGTCTTAACTCGCATCAAGTGTCCTCTTTCTGTGCCTTAAACTTTCGATGATTCTATGATTCAAGTCCCATTTACCAAACATCTCTGTGCTTGCTTGCTGACCTACATTGCTGCAGGTCAAGCAACATCTTGATTTTAAAATTCTCATCTTTGTTTTCAAATCCCTCCATGGCTTCGCCCCTCCCTATCTCTGTAATCTCCTCCAGCCCTACAACCCTCCAAGTAACTGCGCTCCTCTAATTTTGGCATCTTGTGCATCTTTGATTTTAATCACTCCATCATTGGTGGCCATGCCTTCAGTTGTCTAGGCCCCAAGCTCTGGAATACCCTCCCTACACCTCTCCATCTTGCTTTCCTCCTTTAAGACACTCCTTAAAACCTATCTCTTTGCCCAAGCTTTTGTTCATCTGACCTAATATCTCCTTTTGTGGCTCGGTGTCATATCTTGTTTTATAATGCTCCTGTGAAGCACTTGGGACATTTTATTACGTAAAGACACTATCTAAATGTAAATTGTTGTTGTACTATTCTATGATTTCCTCTGAGTTTATGATGTTATGATTTTAAAAAGTTACATTTTCCCCCCAAGATAATATTTGTACTCCAACAATAAAATATAATTTAGTTTCAAAGTCATGTTTCTGTCAGTTCATCCAGTGGTATAAAATATATTGAAAATTGATTGGGCCTCACCAGTAAAGCTGGAACACTTGTTCAAACTGGAAGATAGAGGTTTGTTTCTATTATTATGGTTGGTGAGCTTGCTTGACATCAGGGCACACAGTAGAATATATCATTTCTGCAATTGTTACATGTACAGTAGAAAGAATTACTTTCATGTATTATGAAAAACAAGATCAGAGAGTGATGGATTGAGAATGGGCTTATTATTTCACTACTCCTTGCACATACAACTTTCATTTGTATAGTGCCTTTAATATTGTAAAACATCCCAAGATGCTTCAGAGGAGTATGATGAAACAAACTTTGATATTGAGCCAAAGAAGATGATATTAGCATAGGTGACCAAAAGCTTGGTCAAAGACATAGGGTTTAAGGAGGGTCTTAAAGGAGGAGAGAGAGAGAGGTAGCAAGGCAGAAAGATTTAGGGATGGAATTCCAGAGTTTAGGGCTAAAGTAATTGAAGGCAATGCTGCCAATGCTGGAGTGAAATTGGAGGTTAGCAACAGTGAAGCAGATATGTTTAAAATTTGCCAAATGATTTCTGAGCTTTCACAAACCTTTGACAGCAAGTTTTCAACAAAATGCCAAAGAGAACACATCCTAAGAAACACATCACAGTACGTTGATGATCAGAATTGCAAAATTAAATCAAATAAATAAAATAATTCTTGCAGCCCGCTGAAAATTAGTTCTTGCATGCAAACCCAGCACTGTTATTGTTCCTACAATTTGATTTGAGGTTTCAATTCTTATGGGTCACACAATTTTCTCTCACCCTCTTATCTTCGAGTATCCTAATTCAGAAGAACAGATTAAGGTGCTGTAGTATCATAGTCTGGGAGCAATCAATCAATTTCACACACAGTTATCAGTTTATGCAGCAAATGAAACAAAAAAAACGTCAACCAAAAGCTTTTCCCTTTAGACCCTTTGACAGTAGTCACGCATATTCATTGTTTCACAAACAAATGCTCAATTTGCACATCAAGCAGTGAAAGCTTAATGAATGTTACAGGGACTTGCATTTGCAGAGGATTTTTAAATATAATAGTAACACTGTCATTCAAATATCTTCCCTACCCTTGATCTACAATTAACATGAAGCTGTTGCTTACCTTACTCCTCTCTCTGTTCGGTGACACATGCCAAAAGCAGGTAAAATTGTGACTTGACAAAGGTATAAAGGACACATAATGAGCAATAGTGGATTGTAAAATATTATTCTATTCACCGGGACAAAACAAAATTGGCTTTCTGTGAAGTCTCACTTCTTTACAGCAAGGTGCACTTTGTACCACCAACAAACACCTGTACAGGATATATTTTGCAAAGTCCTGCACTGGCAACTTGCATACAGCCAGTGGATATTGGAAAATACTGGATATATCTGCAATACAGAGCTTTAAAAAAAAATTACCCTTAAGTGCACAGTCTGTACATTCTTAAAGGGAATTCACTGCAAACTAACCTTTCCATCCCAATGTAGTTGCATGATGCATGCACACATTATCACAGATACTGTGAACTGCACCTTGATACTTGTGTAGGACTCTATTAAGATGATGTGATAGATGGAATTGGACAGCAGTATCCAATACCAGCGTGAAGGGCTGAGGCCTCATATGCCCCTAATTCACTTTGCATCCCAATCTGACTGTCTTGCCGATCCTAATATCGTATTGTTTTCAGTATTGCCATAATTTTTCAGCCTTCAATGGCCAGATCCAGCAAAGGAAGTTGGTGTATGTGAAGAAAAAAAGATATTGGCAGCAAAGATTGGTCAGCCAGAAGTCATTATATACCCACAACCTGTCCCCCAATCGCAACCCAGTAGAGCTTCCAGTAAAATATGGACTATGTACTACAGGTGTTATTAAAATATTTAACTGAGCTGACCTTGCATTATCATTAGTAAACTGGTGGAAGGTTCTCTAACTTCAGGCGACTGATCAATTTTGAGAAGGTCCTTCAGATTTTAGAACAAAGCCACTTTGAGAAAGTTGATTTGGAGCTAAATTGGACAGCTTCTAAAAATGGGTGCGGCGATCGAGATGCCCATTTAACCCACACCCATTGCTTCCAATGCAGGCAGCATGTCAACTTTGTGTAACCTGCTAATTTGCATAATGGCTATGCACAGCCAGCACTAATCATGTGGAGTGGCTACACACCTCAGCAGAGGGCCCAAGTTTGTGCGAGATGAGCACCACTTAAAGCTAGCCTGCACTACTTAAAGCCAGGCTGCATGTCTGAAAGGGGAGGTGCATTCTATCAGGAGAAGGTGCTGGAATGGTTTGTGGAAGAGAGTCTGAGCAAGAAGAACAGTGAATTATGATGCAACAGGGGAGATAGCGTTCTCTAAGGTTTTCTGACGCTGCACTGGATGCCTTGGTGGAAAGGAGGAGAGTTGTGATCCATACACAAGGGGCCAGGAGGCCGTCCAGTGAAGTCAGTGAGACCAGTTAGCTGTGGCAGTCAATGCCAGGAGTCTATCTCCAAGTACCTGGAATCAATACTGTAAAAAGGTCAATAATGTCACATGAGTAGTCGATGTAACTTCAAATGCCATATCCCACCCTCTGCACTACCAGCCTCGCACACTGCTCGATGCACCACATCTCCATCAATCGCCTACGAACAACCTCTACCAATCACAACTCATAGCATTCATAGCTTCAGCTCACCCCCACACTGCTGTAAGTCTCACACCCACATCTTGCAACTTACACACCCAGCTATTCAACCATGACAGCCAAATCACCCAATCACATTGCACCACACTCACAGACACACTTCCCTCTCTCTTGCAGAACAAGTTGGCACATAACCAGAGCCAGCAGGACCTAACTGGTGGAGGACAAGCATGGCTGCATGTCCTTACCTTGACGGAGAGGGTGGTCACCATCATTGCAGCAGCCATTGCTGAGGCCATCAAAGGTGACAATATCCTCATAACTGATCCCACTTCCCCCTCATCTGAATTACAAGCTGCAGATGGTGTAAGCTTGCATCTCTTGCTTTCCACCACCCCCCACCCCATACTCATCACAACCCTATTCTTGTGCCTTTCTCCTTTCAGATATCCAAGAACTGCAACCTGGCCAGGAAATGATAGAAGAGGAAGAGATGGAAGAGCAGGAAGGCAGGACGAAGAAAAACCTTCCCTCACACTCATACTCAAAGCCACCGGCTAAGATAATGACACTGTGCGTACTTTAGGGGATAGCATAGTGGCAGGATCTGCATGTAGTGAGACACCGGGCACGAGCGGCCTATATCCAGAGTAGGGAACAAGGGTAGCACAGGTGTCAGCTTGCTGGAGTGTGATGTCGCACGCAAGTTCTGTTGCGGAGAACTCAGATGAAAACTTCAATGGGGTGGCCTACAGAAGAGTGCTGATGGGTATGCATAATGAAATGCTCACTGCATTGACAGGCCATCTAGAAAGCCTGCAGTCAGTGCAATGGAACATGGAGGAATCCAGCATAAACGGTGCCTGTGCAGCACTTGCAGCCCACTGTCTCCAGTGTGGAAGTGGTGGCTAACTCCATTAGCACACTGAGGACCCAGCTATGATGCAGTGTCTGATGGCCGATGTCTCAGCTTGCATTGCAGCACAAGCAGAAACTACCCAATGCCTGAGTGCTGCAACGGAAGCACAGACCTCTGTAATACAAGGTCAGCTTGCTGCCATGTAGGCTGAGACTGCTGCCATCATGACTGCAGATAGCAAAAAGGGTCTTGCAGGGTGTTACAGCATCCAGTAATCTGTCCTTTAACACATTACTAGGTTTGCTGAAGCACTGCCCAGAGAGTGCAAGTGCCTCCATGCAGCATGAACCTGCTGTCCTCTCTCAGGATGACAGCACTCCTCCTCCCACTGCTGCCACCCTGCCTGTGCCTTTGCTGTTGCCTGTCAGTCAATCAGTCAGTCAGCCCAGAGTGTTGCTGCTCATGCCGAGATGGTGCCTTCCAAAGCCAGGCCTTCTCGATCCAGAGCTGCTCGAAGTCGTCCTCCAAGGCCATCTGCAGTCTCCCCCACTGAAAGTCAGCAGCCTTCTACCAGCCACTGGGTAGCACTGAGTAGGATCACTATGGTGGGTTAAAGCACATGGAAGACAGGAACTAATGGAATGTACAAGGGTGAATAGCTGACGCTGTTTGCAATATGGCATAGTTTGAATTATAAATTTAGTTTGGAATGTTTATTTTGTGTCGCCTTTTATTTTA
Organism: Heterodontus francisci; assembly: GCF_036365525.1. Classification (NCBI taxonomy): domain Eukaryota; kingdom Metazoa; phylum Chordata; class Chondrichthyes; order Heterodontiformes; family Heterodontidae; genus Heterodontus; species Heterodontus francisci. The sequence continues at coordinate 37,147,123 of NC_090397.1, forward strand.
GCATTGTGGCCAAGCATGCACTGTGATGGTTAGTGACAGAGAAGAGAAGATGTGGGATTGTTTCTGAATGCGATTTGGGTTGCGTTCACTGGTATCACAGTCGGATAAGCTGATCACAGACAGCATGGCCAGAAAGCGGCTATGCTGGTTGCCTCCGCCCTCCCTCTTTCTCCTGCTCTTATTCCTCCTCTTCCTCTTCCATCACTCTTCTTCTTCCTCTTGCCCTCCTGATGGCAGACCACCGTGAATCTTGATACATGCTCTGCCGTGTAGAGCATGGCTCCTACAGAGCAATCCAGGCAGCAGAAATGTTGTTTCAGCACTCCAATGGTCTGCTGTATCACATTTCATATGGCAGCATGGCTTTCCTTGTATGCATGTTGCCAACATGCCAGCTTGTGCAGCAGAATCATCAAAGGATATCCCTGCTCATTCAGCAGCCACTCTCTAGTTTGTCAATGTGGCTTAAATGCAGGTGGCACACTAGACTACTGCAGAATGAAGGCATCATGCCAGGATACTGGGCATGGACCTGCATGATGTGTTGAGTATGGTCACACATCAGCTGGATGCTGAGGGAGTGGAATCCCTTTTGGTTGCCGTACCTCTCTGAGTTGTCGTACAGTGTCTGTAAAGTAACGTGTGTGCTGTCAATGACACACTGCACCATGGGGGAAGCCTGCAATCCTTGCAAAACCACATTCCCACTCCACCTGCTTCTCTCTGCAAGACAGAATGAAATGTCTTCGATTCTCTGAGAATACAGAGTCTCAGTTACCTCCCTTCTCCAACAGGCAGGTCGACAGTGAACTGGGAGATGTTACAAATATCACCTGCTCCAGCCTGTAAGGAGCCAGACACATAAAGGTTCATGGCCACAATCACCTTCACAGCACTGGCAATGCCATCATTATCCTGCTCTGAGGATGCAGTTGTGGTCATTATATTTCAGTGATGTTGTCCTTAGTGAAAAGCAGACGTCTGACATGTTGAACTGGAAATTGGCGTGCCCTGGTTTTTGGGTGCGTGGGTCGCTGTTTATGACCTGCCTGTGCCAGTTTAGATCGAGGTAGGAAACACACAAACTTGGTGTACCCACCTCATCTGAATGATTGTATCATTGGGCCTAGCTGCTCTTGCGCTGCTTCTCTCTTCTCCAAGCTGCCTACAGCCTCTGCACTCTGCAGGGTGGCCCGGCAGTGTTGTTTCCACACCACGTGCTGCAGGCAGGCTACTCCTCTTATAGGCTCACTCCCTATTAAAGGGCAGCTGCACACCTGAACTGAAGGAACCACAATGGCATAGCACACAAGGGAGCACATTTCCTGGCTCAATAGGGCCACATTGGAGGCTCTGGTGAGCGAGGTGGACTCCAGGAGGGACATATTGTTTCCCAGGATGGGCTGAAAGCCCTCATGCACTATCCTGAGGAAGAAATGGGAGCACATCACCAGGGAGGTTAACTCCAGGAGTCTGACCCGCAGGATGTGGCAGTAGTGCCAGGAAATAGTACAATGACCTCACATAGGTGGTCAAGATGAGTGAAAGCATCCTTACATTACATCTCATACCTACCTCACCACTAACCTCTCACTGTGCTCAATTCACCACAACCCCATTGCTCACCCAGCAGCACTATCTGGCACTCGGGACTCATGCCTGGCAATCACACACTGCACCTCACCAACACACGCCTTCCAATGCTGCCAGCATCACACCACCTCTTACTGCCTCCACAGACCTTCACCTATTCAGCTATGGCAGGCACATCATACAGCTATGGCAGGCAGGCACATCACACACAATCATTGAATGTCTTCCCTCTCTCTTGCAGGAAAAATAGTGCCCAACAAGTGGGAGCCCCAGAAAACCAAAGTGGGGGCTCCAAGACTCCATCCCCTAAAAACCTTGGAGGAGATGGTGCTCCTGACCATGGACTGGGAGGTGACATAGCTCATGGCATCTGGTCCTGCAGAGGCAGTCCAGGATGATGGTCGGTGATTGCCTTATGCTACCTCTGAGCTATCTCCTCACCCGATAATCCTGAGAAGTGGCATCAAGTGGAAACTTCAGATGGTGTGACCATGGAACTCCTGATTTCCTCCCCACCATCCCATCCATCATCCCAACCCTTCTGTTTTGCTTGTATGCTTTCAGACACCCAAGACCTACCACCTGGACAGCCTCAGCAGAGCCAGGAGGAACAGGAGGAGGAATCCCACAGCATTGATGAGGAGACCCTGGCACTTGATTAGACACTCACTGTCATCAACTCCACAAACTTTAGAGGCTAGCATAGAGTTGAGCTCTGCATATAGTAGGTAGCCAGGCACCGAGGGGCTGCAGCCAGGCCAGGTGGAAAGGGAAGCTGATGTGCCTGTTTCCCGGAGGAAGAGATCACAGATGAGTTCTGCTGCAGGGGACTCAGATGAGGACTCTGAAGTGGGGGGCATACAGGAGGACGCTGATGACCATGCTTGGAGCATTGGCAGGCCTGCCAGACGGCCTCCTGTCACAGTCAACATGGTAGAGGGCATCGTGCAGAGCTTGCAGCCCATCCTTTCCAGTGTGGAAGCAGTGATCAACTCCATGGCAGAATTAGAGGACCAAACCATGATGGAGCGTTTGGTGGCCGATGTCTCAGCTTCCACTGCAGCATAGGCAGAAGCCACCCAATGTCAGAGTGCTGCAGTAGAAGCTCATATGGAGTTCATGAGCTTCATGGTTGCTGCAATGCATACTCAGATTGCTGCCATAGTGCAGATCTCAGTGCTCAAAGGGACTTGCAGGCTCTCACAACAGTCCAGCAATCTGTGCTGCAACAGATTAGTAGGATTGCTGAGGTGCCACGCCATGGACATGGCAGTGGCCTCATGGAGGATGAACCCGCTGTCCTCTCTCAGGATGACAGCATTCATTCTCCCACCACTGCTACTCCACCAGTGCCCCTGCTGTTGCATCTCAGCCAGTCAACCCAGACTGCTGCCATCCATGCCAAAGTGATGCAGTCCAAAGCTGGGCCCCAAGGTGCAGAGCTGCTAGGGTCACCCTCCAAGGCCATCTGCAGTCTCCCCCAGTGAAAGTCAGCAAACTTCCACCAGCCATGTTGCTGACACTGGAGTCACTCCTCATAGGAGCACTAGGACAGGCAAAAACACCTGCAGGACAGGCACTAAGGAAATGCACAAGGGTGAATAGTTCATTGTTGCTTGTATAATTGCGTGTATTGTTCCAGAAAGATGTTTTGTGAAGATTTAATGGTAGCTTTTATTGTTCAGTGTTGATTAAGGGAACATTGCAATGGTGCTTGTGAAATGAATGTGAGGGTAGTGAATGGTGCTTTCATGTTGGGATGGGGAAGTTGTTAAAGTGGCAGTGGAGCCTCACAATTCACTCTTTCACAGTCCGTTCACTTACACGATGTCCAAGATACCTCCTCTCTGCCTCCTTTAGTTCCTGCTACTCTCTCCCTCCTCACTGAGCTTCTCCTTTCTGCTTCCTCCATTCCATTTCCTGGTCATGTTGCAGACCAGGAGGCACTGCAGCAACTGCCCCCATACCTGGATCAGGTACCCCTCTCTCCTCTTTGACTGTATTCAGAAACTGGCAAAAAAGCACCTCCAAGAATGTAGCACAGTGCTTCCACCAACTTTAGCTAAGCAAAGCTTAGAAAGAAACACCTCTCCTGCAACTTGTGGAGTGACACTTTAATTAGCACAAGCCCAGGTTCCACCTTGCAGTTGCATGCCTGATCTTTGTTGAGCGATACTTGAACTTGTGGGCTGGATCTGCATGGTCCAAGTTTCCAATCCTGGCATCGCAGCAGCCAGTTCAGCTGTGTGGCATCAGAATAGCATTCATTCAAGGTCCTCAGTTGCACGCATGGGACAGACCTGTGTGCACCTTTCTAATGCAGCACATCACTCCCGCTGTGCAGGAAAGGGGCCAGAAGCACATCTCAACCCCATGAAGCATAGATAGGCCTCTGTAGTACCACTCAAAGTGGTGCTACAGCAATGAATTTCTAGCCCACTGTTCATTGCTGTGGTTCAGGTAGGAGAATTACTCCCTCGACACCTTGAGTGGATATGGTCTCTTGTCGAGAGACCTTCTCCCCCTCTCCTCTTCCCTCTTCCAGCAATTTGTCCTGCTCTGTGTTATATGAACATATGAATTAGGAGCAGGAGTAGGCCACTTGGCCTTTTGAGCCTGCTCCGTCATTCAATAAGTTCATGACAGAACTGATTACTCCACATTGTCACCTACCCCCAATAACGTTCCACCCCCTTGATTATCAAGAATCTATCAACCTCTGCCTTAAAAATATTCTAAGACTCTGCTTCCACCGCCTTTTGAGGAAGAGAATTCCAAAGACTCACGACCCTCTGAGAAAGAAAAATTTCTCCTCATCTCTGTCTTAAATGGGTGACCCCTTATTTTTAAACAGTGACCCCTAGTTCTAGATTCTCCCACAAAGGGAAACATCCTTTCCACATACACCCTGTCAAGACCCCTCAGGATCTTATACGTTTCAATCAAGTCACCTCTCACTCTTCTAAATTCCAGCGGATACAAGCCTAGCCTGTCCAATCTTTCCTCGTAAGACAGCCTGCCCATTCCAAGTATTAATCTAGTAAACCTTCTCTGTACTGTCTCCAATGCATTTACATCCTTCCTTAAATAAGGAGACCAGTACTGTACATGGTACTCCAGATGTGGTCTCACGAATGCCCTGTATAGCTGAAGCATAACCTCCTTACTTTTGTATTCAATTCCCCTCGTGATAAACAATAACATTCCTAATTATGTGCTGTACCTGCATACTAACCTGTTATGATTCATGCACTAGAACACCCAGATCCCTCTGCATCTCAGAGCTCAGCAATCTCTTACCATTTAGATAATATGCTTATTTTTTATTCTTCCTGCCAAAGTGGACAATATCACACTTTCCCACATTATACTCCATTTGTAGGTCTTTGCCCATTCACTTAACCAATCTATATCCCTATGTAGCCCTCTTATGTCCTCTTCACAAGTTACTTTCCAACCTATTTTTCTGTCATCAGCAAATTTAGCAACCATACCTTTGGTCCCTTCATCTAAGTAATTTATATAAATTGCAAAAAGTTGAGCACCCAGCATAGATCCCTGTGGGATACCACTCGTTACATCTTGCCAACCAAAAATGACCCAGGTATGCCTACTCTCTGTTTCCTGTTAGCTAGCAAATCTTCTATCCATGCCAATATGTTATCCCCTACACCATGAGCTTTTATTTTCTGCAATAACCTTTGATGTGGCACCTTATCAAATGCCTTCTGGAAATCTAAGTACAATGCATCCACCGGTTCCACTTTATCCACAGCACATGTAATTCCCTCAAAGAACTCCAATAAATTGGTTAAACATGATTTCCTTTTCACAAAACCATGTTGACTCTGCCTGATTACCTTGATTTTTTCTTAATGCCCTGATATAACGTCTTTAATAATAGCTTCTAACATTTTCTCCAAGACAGATGTTAAGCTCCGTCACCTCTGCTTATTCTCCCTGTCGTAGTTAAAGGGGAATGTGTACTAATGCACCCATGTCTGGTATTATGAAAGTGCTTCCATTTTTGTTAAATATTTTTGAGGACTCATTTAAATTGTGGAAATGGATTCATTTTGGAAGACCGAAGATTTCATAGATGCTGGACTTTGTTTTTTGTTGAAAGTTCACTGAAAGGACACTTGAGATGTTGTGTTTGAAAACAACTTTTACTGGATATCACATGTCTTAAGATAAATAAACAACAGAAACATTAGTGACTTGAGGAGATGTTTACGGAGAAGTGACATGTCAAGATTTATGAGGGTCAGGAGGTGATTTTGCTTCTGAGATGTTGTTTTGGTTCATTTGGGGTGTGGACAGTATTGAAAAGCAGCTGGTTCTGAACCCTGCTGTAAAGAAATCCTGTACCTCTCTGAGACCCTGACAAATCCAGTGTGTCAGTTCCTCTTTCGCTAGCTCTTTGAAATAACCCTGCGAATCCAGAGTGTGATAACTGAAACCCTGATGCCACATTTCTCCTGGAAAGCCTACCAGGCTGCTTCTGAAAAGATCCCAGTGACCCATCTCCGTATACTTGGATGTCAAACCAAAAGGGACAACTGACATCCTTCCATATCTTCTCTTTTTTTTCAAGAATTAGCAAGTATTTGGCCAAAGTATTTTTTTGTCCATTTTTTTGTAAAAGAACTTTGCAGAGAAAATTATTTTATTTTTCTTTAAGCAATGTGTGTGTGAGTGTTTGTGTAGGGGGGTATTTAAAAAGGGAACTTTCATATTTCAATCTGTGTGTTAATGCTTTGCTTCATTACTGGATAAGTCTTGTTTTATAATAAACTGATAATTTTGTTGTTTATGAAAGAAACCTGGTTGGTGTATTTTTTGGGGGGATAAAGAGTAGAGTATCTGATTGACCATATTGGTAACTGGGTAAACATTTAAAATATATGTTGTGACCTATGGAGAAGTGAGACTAAAAAAGACAATGTACTCCTCCCACCTTGGTCATAACACTGGGAGAAAGTGTTTAGAATCCTGAAGGCAGAACAATGTTTTTTCAGCACATGCCACACCCTGTAGCATTTAGCTCCTTCTACTAATTCAGCAGCAGCCAGTAGAAATCAAACACCAACTAACCTGAAAGTGGTTAATAATCTCTTTTAAATAGCACTGGTGGGGTTGTGGGGGGTGGGGGTGGGGGGAGGGGGGTGGGAGGTTGGTGGTGGTGGTTGTGCTTCCTGCTGTTGATCGCATGTTCAGCTCTCCATGTTTAAGAGACAGCATTAGCTGGAATATTAAGCTCCAAAATGACAGAGCTGATGTCAAATCAGTACTGCACGCTGATTGAAGTCACGACCTACTGACAACAGCAACAACAACCACCTCTTATATTTATATAGCGACTTTAACATAATGAAACGTCCCAAGACGCTTTACAGGAGCATTAAAAAAACAAATATGACACCGCACCACAAAAGGAGCTATTAGGTCAGATGACCAAAAGCTTGGTCAATAAGGTAGGTTTTATGGAGTGTCTTAAAGAAGGAAAGCGAGGTGGAGAGGCGGAGAAGTGTAGGGAGGGTATTCCAGAGCTTGGGGCTGAGGCAACTGAAGGCGCAGCCTTCAACGATGGAGCGATTAAAATCAGGGATGCACCAGAGGCTGGAATTAAATGAGTGCAGATATTTGGGACTGGAGGAGATTACAGAGAAAGGGAGGGGTGAGGCCATGGAGGGATTTGAAAACAAGGATGAGAATTTTTAGATCAAGACTTTGCTTGACCGGGAGACAGTGTAGGTCAGCGAGCACAGGGGTGATAGGTGAACGGGACTTGGTGCCAGTTAAAACACAGGCAACAGAGTTTTGGCTGACCTCAAGTTTACGGAGAGTAGAATGTGGGAAACCATCCAAGAGTGCATTGGAATAGTCAAGTCTAGAGGTAACGAAGGCATGAATGAGGGAATACTCTGCATACTTCCAGTGGACACTCCCTGCACGTGCACTGATGCCCTCACCAAAATGTCCTCTGGTGTAGCTTGCACCGGAAGTGTGTGCATGCGCCACAGATACTATTCTGGAGTCAAAACTACTCGTAGTGCCATAAAAACTGGCACTAAGGAGCCAGGTTTTGTGGCCCAGAGTCCAATCCCAACCCAGAGTCAGTTCTTTGCAAGCTTTTCATTCCACCCTATTCACAAACTCAGTTCCTGCCACTAAAGCATACAAGCAAATACAGTACCATGCAACTGATATGCTAAGGTAAATTTTTAATGTTGCTGATGACAGTATTGTAATGTATGCACCCCTTTGCTTTCTCTAAGTATGTGCGAGAAACCAGATCCACAGCCTAGTCAGTCAGACATGCTACCAATGCACTGCATCCAGGATCAAACGTTTCTATCTCCACAAATACGAGTTCAGATACATCTATCCCTGGAGATTCATTTTAGTAGTTTAGAGGGTACTTCAGCAAATATATTACAGAGCACAGCTAGCCAGGCGCTGGTAGCATGAAGAACAATAGGGAACCAGTTGAGTTTTTATAATGATCCACAGACCTTTGTGGTTATACTTCTAGTGCTACCCCATAAATTATTCAATTTTATTGAATTCAATTTTGCAGCTTGCTTTGGTGAGATTTTTATTCATGGTGTGTGAAAGTAAATCACATAGCACCACTTCTAGCAGTGCTATGCAGGCCTACCTCCATTGTAGAAACTCAGGAGGCACTGCTGGTTGCTTTCCAGATGACCCATGTAGCATGAGGCAACTGCAGTGGCGTACACAGGTACATCCCATGCATGCGCCCGAAAGGCTTGAAAGGACGAGATCAAGGCACAAAAACCTCAAAAGTAAAGGTAGTCAACTGTAGATAACAAAAGAAGTTAAGGATTGTATAAGATTAAAAGAAAAGGCCTATAAAGTTGCCAGAAATAGTAGTAAACCTGAGGATTGGGAAGATTTTAGAATACAGCAAAGGAGGACAAAGAAACTGATTAAGAAAGGAAAAATAGAATATGAATGTAAGCTAGCAAAAAATATAAAAATGGACTGTAAAAGCTTCTATAGGTACGTAAAAAGGAAATGTTTGGCTAAGACAAATGTGGGTCCATTACAGGCAGAGTCAGGAGAATTTATAATGGGGAATAGAGAAATGGCAGAGAAGCTAAATGATGACTTTGTGTCTGTCTTCACTGAGAAAGATAAAAGAAATCTACCAGAATTAAAGATCCAAGGGATTAAGGGGAATGAGGAACTGAAGGAAATTAGTATTAGTAAGAAGGTTGTATTGGAGAAATTAATGGGGGTGAAGGTTGATAAGTCCTGGGGACCTGATATTCTATATCCCAGAGTGTTGAAAGAGGAAGCTATGGAGATAGTGGATGCATTGGTGATCATCTTCCAAAATTCTATAGATTCTGGTACGGTTCCTGCAGCTTGGAAGGTCACAAATGCCACCCCACTATTTAAGAAGGAAAGGAGAGAGAAAACAGGGAATTACAGACCTGTTAGCCTTACATCAGTCATTGGGAAAACACTAGAAGCTATTCTAAAGGATGTGATAAATGGACACTTGGATAATAATGATCCGATTCGGCATAGTCAACAGGGTTTTATGAATGAGAAATCATGTTTGACGAACCTGTTGGAGTTTTTTGAGGATGTTACTAACAGATTTGATAAAGGGAAGTCAGTGGACATAGTATGCTTGGACTTTCAGGAGGCTTTTGATAAAGTCCCCCACAGATCGATTAGCAAAATTAAAGCACATGGGATAGGAGATAATACACTGGCACGGATTAAGGATTGGTTAACAGGCAGAAAAACAACGTTTTCACGTTGGCAGGCTGTGACTAATGGGCTACCACAGGGATCAGTGCTTGAGCCCCAGCTGTTCACAATATATATCAATGATTTGGATGTGGGGACCAAATGTAATATTTCCAAGTTCACAAATGACACAAAACTAGGTGGGAATGTGTGTTGTGAGGAAGATGCAAAGCAGCTTCAATGGGATTTGGACAGACTTAATGAGTGGGCAAGAACGTGGCAGATGGAATATAATGTAGACAGATGTGAGGTTATCCACTTTGGTAGGAAGAACAGATGTGCAGAATATTTCTTAAATGGTAAGAGATTTGAAAGTGTAGATGTACAAAGGGATCTGGGTGTCCTTGTCAATAAGTCACTGAAAGCTAACATACAGGTGCAGCAAGCAATTAGGAAGGCTAATGGTATGTTAGCCTTTATTGTAAGAGGATTTGAGTACAGGAGTAGTGAAGTCTTGCTTCAATTGTATAGAACCTTGGTTAGACTGCACCTGGAGTACTGTGTGCAGTTTTGGTCCCCTTCCCTTAGGAAGGATATTATTGCCATAGAGGGAGTGCAACAAAGGTTCACCAGACTTGTTCCTGAGATGGCGGGACTGTCCTATGAAGAGAGATTGGGGAAACTGGACCCGTATTCTCTAGAGTTTCAAAGAATGAGAGTTGAAACCTGCAAAATACTTAAAAGGGATAGACAGGGTAGAGTTTGCTGAGATGTTTTCCCTGGTTGGGGAGTCTAGAACCAGGGAACACAATTTCAGTATAAAGGAGAAGCCATTACGACAGAGATGAGGAGAAATTTCTTTACTCAGAAGGTTATGAATCTTTGGAATTGTCTACCCCGGAGGGCTGTGGAAGCTCAGTCGTTCAGTATGTTTAAAGCAGAGATTGACAGATTTCTAAATACAAATGACATAAGGGGATATGAGGATAGTGTGGGTAAAAGGCATTGAAGTGGATGATCAGCTATGATCATATTGAATGGCAGGACAAGCTCGATGGGCTGAATGGCTTACTCCTGCTCCTATGTTCCTATGTCAAGCTAATGCAATGCATGAATACTAAAATTGTCCAACGATTATATAGGGAATGCCTTCTTTATTCACTTCTGAAACAACAAGTGATAGGAAGTCAAATAGGCCCTGTTCTGGGGCTATTTAAAGGGCCATTCAGCAAGTTGCAGCTGAGGTGCTTTTGACTTACTTGTGCTCAGGCAAAGTTGGTGGAAGTACTGTGATGAGTTGCTCGAGGAGTTCAAGTGTTTCTGCTCACTACAGAAAGTCGGAGAATTGCATTGGCTTCTGTAAATATGGGGGCAAAAGAAGATAAGAACATAAGAAATAGGAGCAGGAGTAGGCCATTCGGCCCCTTGAGCCTACTCTGCCATTCAATAAGATCATGGCTGATCTAATTGTGGTCTTAACTCCACTTTCCTTCCTGCCCCTCCAACCATAACCCTTGACTCCCTTGTAGATCAAAAATCTGCCTAACTCAACCTTGAAAATATTCAATGACCCAACCTTCACTGCTCTCTGGGTTAGAGAATTCCAAAGATTAATGACCCTGAGAGAAGAAGTTCCTCCTCATCTCCATCTTAAATGAGAGACCCCTTATTTTGAAACTGTGTCCCTGAGTTCTAGATTCCCCCACAAGGGGAACCATCCTCTCAGCATCTACCTTGTCAAGCCCCCTCAGAATCTTATATGTTTCAATAAGATCACCTCTCATTCTTCGAAACTCCAACCTCTCAACCTTTCCTCATAAGGCAGCCCCTTCATCCCAGGAATCAACCTAGTGAACCTTCTCTGACCTGCCTCCAAAGCACGTACATCTCTCCTTAAATAACAAGACAAAACTGTAGGTCGAACTGTAGGTGTGGTCTCACCAACGCCCTGTACCTACTTTTATACTCCATCCCCCTTGCAACGAAGACCAACATTCCATTTGCCTTCCTAATTATTTGCTGTACCTGCATGCTACCTTTTTGTGATTCATGTATAAGGACACCCAGATCCCTCTGTACCGCAGCATTCTTCAGTCTCTTGCCATTTAAATAATATTCTACTTTTCTATTCTTCCTGCCAAAGTGGACAACCTCACATTTTCCCACATTAAACTACATCTACCAAGTTTTTGCCCACTCATTTAATCTATATATATATATATCCCTTTGCAGACTCTTTGTATCCTTCTCACAACTTGCTTTCCTACCTATAGAATAACAGCAGTATGAGCCTGCATGGTAGCAGCCAGGGATCTCATGATCTCTGTCAGAACTTCCACCCCAGCACTGATACATTGGCTGCACCTGTGCATCAGTGGAAGCTGAGACAATGGACAGCAGATGCTTCATCATGGGTCAGTCTGGCAGTGCTGCCATGGAGATGCCCACCACTTCCATGGTGGAAAGGATGGGCTCCATGCTCTGTGTGATGCCCTGTGCCATGGTGGAGCCAGACTCCTCCATGCTCCTAACCAGTGACTGGGGACCATTTAGAAGGTCTGCCAATGCACCAAGCATGTCTGTGTGCATTTTTATTAGCGTTTTCCTACAGTCCACCCCAACAAAGTCCTCACCTAGAGAGTGAGAATGGGGAATTAATAGTATGTAATAAAGAAATGGCAGATGAAATGAAAAACTATTTTGCTTCTGTCTTCACTATAGAGGATACAAAAAACATTCCAGTAATATCTGTAAATCAGGAGGTGGAAGGAAGTGAGAAACTTGGTGAAATTACAATCACCAGGGAAGCAGTACTGAGCAAACTGATGGAGCTGCGGACTGACAAGTCTTCGGGTCCTGATGGACTTCATCCTAGGGTCTTAAAAGAGGTGGCTAATGAGGTAGTAGATGCTTTGGTGTTAATTTTTCAAAATTCACTAGATTCTGGAAAGGCTCCATCAGACTGGAAAGTAGCAAATATAACCCCTGTATTCAAGAAGGGGGGGGAGGCAGAAAACAGGTAACTATAGGCCAGTTAGCTTGACATCTGGGTGGGGAAGGTGTTAGAATTGATCATTAAGGAGGTTATAGCTGGGCACTTAGAAAAACTCAAGGTAATCGGGAATAGTCAGCATGGTTATGTGAAAGGGAAATCATGTTTAACCAATTTATTGGAGTTCTTTAAAGGAGTAACATGCACTGTGGATAAAGGGGAGCCTATTGACATACTGCACTTGGATTTTCAGAAGGCATTCGACAAGGTGCCACATAAAAGGTTATTGCGCAAAGGAGGAACTCATGGTGTAGGGGGTAACATATTAACATGGATAGAAGATTGGCTGGCTGGCTGGCAGAAAACAGAGAGTATGCATAAATGGGTCCTTTTCTGATTGGCAGGATGTGATGAGTGGAGTCCTGCAGGGGTCTGTGCTGGGTCCTCAACTTTTTACAATTTGTATGAGTGACTGAGATGAGGGGAACGATGGCATGGTAGCTAAATTCGCAGATGACACAAAGATAGGTTGTGAAAAGGACATAAGGAGGTAGCAGACTGATATAGATAATGGGTGGGCAAAAATCTGGCAGATGGAGTACAACGTGGGAAGATGTGAAGTTGTTCACTTTGGTAGGAAGAATAAAAAAGCAGAGAGATCTAGGTGTTCTAGTGCATGAATCACAAAAAGTTAGTATGCAGGCACAGCAGATAATAAAGAGGGCTAATGGAACACAAAGAACAAAGAACAGTACAGCACAGGAACAGGCCATTCGGCCCTCCAAGCCTGCACCGATCTTGATGCCTAAAACCTTCTGCATTTCTGGGGTCTGTATCCCTCTATTCCCATCCTATTCATGTATTTGTCAAGATGCCTCATAAACGTTGCTATTGTACCTGCTTCCACCACCTCCCCCGGCAGCAAGTTCCAGGCACTCACCACCCTCTGTGTAAAAGAACTTGCCTCGCACATCCCCTCTAAACTTTGCCACTCACACCTTAAACCTATGTCCCCTCATAACTGACTCTTCCACCCTGGGAAAAAGCTTCGGACTATCCAGAATGGTATCCTTTATTACAAGAAGAATTGAAAATAAAAGTAAGGATGTTCTGCTTCAATTATACAGGGCATCGGTGAGACCACATCTCAAATACTGTGTGCAATTTTGGTCCGCTTATTTAAGGAAGGATGTAAATGCGTTGGAGGCAGTTCAGAGGATGTTGACTAGATTAATACCTGGAATGAGCGAGTTGTCTTGTGAGGAAAGGTTGGGCAGACTGGGCTTGTTTTCACTGGAGTTTAGAAGAGTGAGGGGAGAGTTGATTGAAGTATATAAGATGCTGAAAGGTCTTGACAAGGTGGAAGTGGAAAGATTGTGGGGGAGTCTAGAACTAGGGGGCATTATTTTAAAATTAGGCGTCGCCCTTTTAGGACAGAGATGAGAATTTTTTTCTCTCAGTGGGTTGTGCAACTTTGGAACTCTCGGCTTCAGAAGGTGCTGAAGGTGGGGACATTGACTATTTTTAAGGCAGAGGTAGATAGTTTCTTGTTAGGCAAGGGAATCAAAGGTTATCGGGGGTAGATGGGAGTGTGGAACTTGAGACGCAAACAGATCAGCCGTGATCTTATTGAATGGCAGAGCAGGCTCAAGGGGCCAAATGGCTTAATTCTGCTCCTAATTCGTATGTATCTGAGCCCCTGTAGCAGACCTGGTATATGACCTTGTCCTCCAGGGAGTTCACAGACGAGCTGGCCTATCTCTCTGTCCTGGTTGCAGCCCATTTGTGCCCAGTGACTCACCACATGCAGATCCCAAATCTAAACTATCCTCTAACATGCGTGCTGTGCCAATATCCAAGCTGGTAGTTTCAAGTGTTAGGTTTAGTGACCGTGTTTCTTCCTGAAAGATATCTTTCTCCTCTCACCCTTCCACTTGTTTTTACAAGGGCTGAGCAACTGGCAGTTTCTGGCTAACTGCAAGCTCAAAAACTATAGGGGAGGATAAGGATACGGAAAGAGAAGCTGGGCAGTAAATCACCAGGTTCACGGTCACACAATCTGCAGTTTCCATTTCATAGCACTTTTCAGGAGGAGGATGAGGAGTGAATGGAGAAGGTGCTTAGGGAAGCTACTTACTGTCGTCCAGGATGGCGTTCCCTGCACCAGATGCCACTGGCTCTGCAGCAGTGCTGTCCATGATCTGAAGGACCAGCTTCTTCAGGGAGCTGAGGGGATATATTCATCCTGTTTCTCCACTGATCTTCTGCCTGTTGAGTGCCACCTTCTCCTGCAAGAGAGAGGGCAAAATGCCAGTGGCAGTGTGTCAATGCATTTGAGCGATGCCTGCCATAGCTGAATAGTTGGAGGTATGTGGAGGCCTGGAGAGATGTGTGCATGGCTAGCATGATTAGAAGGTTTATATGGGTGTGGCATAATCACAGAATCATAGAATGATACAGTGCAGAAGAGGCCCTTCGGCCCATCGAGTCTGCACCGATACATTAAAGACAACTGACCTGTCTACCTAATTCCATTTGCCAGCACTTGGCCCATAGCCTTGAATATTATGACGTGCCAAGTGCTCATCCAGGTACTTTTAAAGGATGTGAGGCAACCCGCCTCTACCACCCTTCCAGGCAGTGCATTGCAGACCGTCACCACCCTCTGGCTAAAAAGGTTCTTCCTCAAATCCCCCTTAAACCTCCTGCCCCTCACCTTAAACATGTGTCCCCTAGTAACTGAGCCTTCAACTAAGGGGAACAGCTGCTCCCTATCCACCCTGTCCATGCCTCTCATAATCTTGTACACCTCGAACAGGTCACCCCTCAGTCTTCTCTGCTCCAGCGAAAACAACCCAAGCCTATCCAACCTCTCTTCATAGCTTAAATGTTCCATCCCAGGCAACATCCTGGTGAATCGCCTCTGCACCCCCTCCAGTGCAATCACATCCTTCCTATAATGTGACGAAGAGAATTGCACACAGTACTCCAGCTGTGGCCTTACCAAAGTTCTATACAACTCCAACATGACCTCCTTGCTTTTGTAATCTATGCCTCGATTGATAAAAGTCCCATATGCTTTTTTCACCACCCTATTAACCTGCCCGTCTGCCTTCAGAGATCTATGGACAAACACGGCAAGGTCCCTTTGTTCCTCGGAACTTCCCAGTGTCAGGCCATTCATTGAATACTTCCGTGTCACATTACTCCTTCCAAAGTGTATCACCTCACACTTTTCAGGGTTAAATTCCATCTGCCACTTTTCTGCCCATTTGACCATCCCGTCTATATCTTCCTGTAACCCAAGACACTCAACCTCACTGTTAACCACTCGGCCAATCTTTGTGTTATCCACGAATTTACTGATCCTACCCCCCACGTAGTCATCTATGTCGTTTATATAAATGACAAACAATGGAGGACCCAACACAGATCCCTGTGGTACGCCACTGGACACTGGCTTCCAGTCACTAAAACAGCCATCTGTCATCACTCTCTGTCTCCTACAGCTAAGCCAATTTTGAATCCACCTCATCAAGTTACCTTGTACCCCATGTGCATTTGCTTTCTTGATAAGTCTCCCATGTGGGACCTTGTCAAAGGCTTTGCTGAAATCCATGTAAACTACATCAACTGCACTACCCTCATCTACACACCTGGTCACATGCTTAAAAAATTCAATCAAATTTGTTAGGCATGACCTCCCTCTGACAAAGCCATGCTGACTATTCCTAATCAAATTTTGCTCTCCAAGTGGAAATAGATTCTCTCCTTCAGAATTTTCTCCAATAGTTTCCCGACCACTGACATGAGACTCACTGGTCTGTAGTTCCCTGGCTTATCTCTACAACCTTTATTAAATAATGGGACCACATTAGCTGTTCTCCAGTCCTCTGGCACCTCCCCCGTGGCCAGAGAGGAATTAAAAATTTGGGTCAGAGCCCCTGCAATCTCCACCCTCGCCTCCCACAGCATCCTAGGACACAAATCGTCCGGACCTGGAGATTTGTGCACTTTTAAGTCTGCCAAAACCTCCAATACCTTGTCACTCCCTATGACAATTTGCTCAAGAACCTCACAGTCTCTCTCTCTCTGAGTCCCATATCTACATCCTTATTCTCTTGGGTGAAGACAGATGTGAAGTATTCATTCAACATCCTACCAATGTCCTTTGGCTCCACCCACAGATTTCCCCCGGGTCTCTAATGGGTCCTCCTCTTACCTTGGTTTTCCTCTTCCCATTGATATACTTATAGAATATCTTGGGATTTTCCCTACTTTTACCAGCCAGAGCTTTCTCATATCCCCTCTTTGCTCTCCTAATTGCTTTCTTGAGCTCCATCCTATACTTTCTGTACTCCACTAATGCTTCCGTTGGTTTGCTCCCCTTGTATTTGCTGAAAGGCTCGCTTTTCCTTCTCATCGTACCCTGAATGTTTCAGGTCATCCATGGTTCTCTGGGCTTGTTGCTCCTACCTATTACCCTAGAGGGAACATGTTGGGCCTGTACCCTCCCCATTTCCTTTTTGAATGCCCCCCACTGCTCTTCTATAGATTTCCTGACAAGTAACTCTTTCCAGTCTACCTTGGCCAGATCCTGCCTTATTTTACTAAAATTCGCTCTCCCCCAATCCAAAAGCTTTTTTTTGCAACTTGTCTATTTCTTTCTCCATAACAAGCTTAAAGTGTACCATGTTGTGGTCGCTATTACCAAAATGCACCCCCACCAACACATCAACCAACTGTCCGGCTTCATTCCCCATAATTAGGTCCAGCACTGCACCCTCCCTTGTTGGATCCTCTACATATTGAGCTAAAAAGTTCTCCTGTATACATTTTAAGAACTCCACTCCATCTAAGCCCTTAACAGGATGACTATCCCAATTAATGTTGGGAAAGTTGAAATCACCTAATATAATTACCCGATTATTATTTTTACACACCTCTGCGAATTGCGCACATATTTGCTCCTCAATTTCCTGCTGACTATCTGGGGGTCTATAATAAACACCTGGCAATGTGGCTGTCCCTTTTTTATTCCTAAATTCTACTCATAAAGCTTCATTTGATGCCCCCTCCAAGATATCATCTCTCTTTACTGCAGTAACTAACTCCTTTACTAATATTGCAATGCTCCCTCCTCTTTTACCCCCTCCTCTGTCTTGCCTGAAGATTCTATATCCCGGGATATTGAGCTGCCAATCCTGTCCCTCCCTCAACCATGTCTCCGTGATGGCTACTATATCACAATTCCACGTGTCAATCCTTGCCCTTAACTCATCCGTTTTACCTGTAATACTTCTGGCATTAAAGTAGAGGCCATCCATCCTGGTCTTACTCCCTTGAAACTTACTTCCACTGTATTCCCTCTGACTTGTTTGCTTTCCTGTGTTTAGCTGTGTCCCTATTTTTCTAGGAGTTTGCATCCCCTCCCCCTGCAAAATTAGTTTAAACTCCTCCCAACAGCACTAGCATACCCACCAGCAAGGATGTTAGTCCCCCTCTGGTTCAAATGTAGACCATCCCGCTTGTACAGGTCCCACCTTCCCCAGAAATGGTCCCAGTGGTCCTGGAGTCTAAAACCCTCCCTCCTGCACCAACTCTTAAGCCATGCATTCATCTGTGCTATTCTCCTATTTCTATACTCACTAGCACGTGGCACTGGGAGTAATCAAGAGATTACAACCCGAGATGTCTTGCTTTTTAGTCTACTGCCTAACTCCCTGAATTCTTGATGCAAGACCTCATTCCTCTTTCTCCCCATGTCATTGGTACCAACATGTACCATGACCTCTACGTTATCACCCTCCCCCTTCAGGATGCCCTGCAGCCATTCAGTGACATCCCGGACCCTGGCACCAGGGAGGCAACACACCATCCTGGAGTCACATTGACAGCCACAGTAGTACCTATCTGTTGCCCTGACTATAGAATCCCCTATTACTATTGCTCTTCCTCTCTTTCCCCCTTCCTGTGCAGACAGGCTGCTTGTGATGCCAGAAGTTTGGCTCTGTCCGCACTCCCTGGAGGAACCAGCCTCATCAGCCTCCAAAATGGAATACCGATTTGCAAGCGAGACCCCAGGGGACTCCTGAACTACCTGCCTGTTTCTCTTGGACTGCCTGGTGGTCACCCATTCCCTTCCTTCCTCAAGTCCCTTCAGCTGCGGTGTGACCACCTCTCTAAACATGCTATCCACGATGCTCCCAGACGCGCGGATGCTCCTCAGTATTTCCAGCCGCCGTTACAGCTCTGAAACCCGAGCTTCCAGGAGCTGCAGCTGGATACACTTCTTGCACACATGCTGGTCCCGGGGACTGGAAATGTTCCCGGATTCCCACATGCAGCAAGAGGAACAAACCACGGCTTTAAGCTCTCCTGCCATGACTAAACCCTTTAAATTTAAAACTTTAGAAGACGATGATAATAAAAAAAATAAATCAACTAAGTCTTGCTAAAACAATGACTTACAATTCAATCCAGTTTGAAAAATACCCACCAGGACTTACTCACCAGTCAGCTGTGCTCTTTGGAAACTCTCGGCTCCCCTCACGCTCTTTGAGGACAGGTAGGAAATGAAAGGAGCTCCTCACTCCCTCCTCACCGAACTCCCTCAGTCACAAAACTCCCACTTTAAGCACTCTAATGCAAACAAAGTCAGCACTGTACGATGGCCCACTTTTATACTGTCTGACTCTAGCCCGTGAAAACTGGTTTAAGCCAGTAATCTAACTAACAAGGTGCAGCTGCAAGCAGAGCCTGAGTAAACTCTGTTTAAATCTGGTCTAAAAGTCATCTTCTCCAACCCAAACAGCAACTGTTAAGTTAATTTGCTAAATAAAAGAAAGATTAGACTTTAGATAAAACTAACCCTTCATTACCCTCAGTCACAAAACTCCCACTTTAGCATTCTAATGCAGCCCCAGTTTAGCACTCCAGTGCAAACCGTAATGTAAGGATGTTAGGGGGTGGGTCCTGAATTCAGTGAATTCTGCTGATGGGGGTGTGGTGCATTGAGCGGTGTGAGAGGTGTGGTGTGGTAGGTGAGAGATGTGGCACCAGTGCATTCACTCACCTTGACCATCCGAGTGAGGTCATTAAACGTTTTGCAGCACTGTTTCCAGGTCTGTGGTGCCTAGGCATTCACTACCCATGTCACTTCAATCTCACAGCAGAGTGAGTCCAGGCAGCAGCGCTGAATGTGGAAGCCCTCTCCTTCCAAATGGTGGGACATGGCTTCTCTGTCAGTGGTCACAAGCAATTATCCAACAGCCTGCAGTGGATTTCTGCAACTTCCCTTTTAAAAAGGGAAGGCTGAATGGTTTCTGAAGAAAGCTTCTTAGCCCCCTGGATTGTGCAGAGGACACTTGCACTGAAATGAAGACTGGGCCACCACACCTTACCATGCCACAATCATGGAAACAAGGTGGGTAGGCAAACCGTGACCCCGCACCCAAAAATCGGGGCAAATGAGTTTTGCACCCATTATCTTTGGATTGCTAGTCCAATATTATAAACATTACGTTACAGTACCTATGTGTTATATAAAATTTACTAAATTGGATATAACATACATGATGTTTTACATGAATACTATTAGGGCAAGGTCCAATATACCTTAAGTTAAATCTATATTCAGAACCTTATCAAAACTGTATCCTCACTTTGTATGGAACTACAAAGATGTATGAGTGTCAAAATCTGCGACTGACGTTACCACATTATTTAAAAAAAAATATGGTTCACTAGTATCACATCTATGTTGAGTTAAAACAATTCCATTTTAAATTGAAAAATTTATTTTGGCCCCAAATCACAGTGGACATAAATTGAATTTGGTTTATATAACTTCATTTGCCATAATGGGTTTTTATATTGCTCGAATCCTGATGCAATGCATAGGCTCTGACACAATTGTAGCATGCCTCAGTGAGTACTTGATAGGTCTGCATCTGAATCAGGTTCCCTCTCGTGTACCATTGGGCAAACAAAGTCTTTATCAGAATTGGGATGATTTATTCTTACTGAGAGAATGTAGCTCCCTCTTCATCAGACAGTAACAATGGGGAGGGTGTGCCAGCAATGCCAATCAATTAAAATTAATGGTCAATTCCTGAACTGGGACAGGAGGATGGAAAATGACCTGCAGTCATTCATGGATTAGGAAGGACAGTGAACCCATTTATTTCATCCATCCAGAAAGAACTTAAAGTACTCCCATTACAGCACAAATAGTTTCCCAAATGCTTCCAAGGCTTTCATCTCTACTGCAGCATCTTGAAATCCATTCAAATTTACCTTTTCTATTCCCTGAACTGTCTTAAATATCTTTATAATGTAATTTCAAAGATGCCTCCTTTCCAGGATAAAAAAAATGCTCCTGTCTTTCACCATAATTCAGACCTTTAATACTAGCGATTACCTTACATTACACTGTCTCAGCACCTGAATATCACTCCTGTTTCTCGGCAAACAGAACTGGAGACTCCAGTCAAAGTTCAGTCTAACCAGAGCACTGTATAGTTTGATCACAACTTCCTCTGGCTTGTATTCTCCTCTTTTATCCATGTCATTCAGCATTGTTGATTACTGCTCTGTTCTGCTTGGTCATGCTTAGCGTTTAGTCTGCTGAGACTCCTAGGTCTCTTTGAGCTTCATCCTTAACTACTTCAACACCAACCATAGAGTGAATGTGTCATTTATTTTTCCTTCCTATGTGCAGTACTTTGCACTTGGCTACATTAAATTTCACCAATATATTGTTAGTCAGTCCAACTATTTAGCACACCAAACCTACATATTAACTACTCGAGCTTCCAGATTTATGCACTTATTTGTCAAAAAAAGCAGTAAGATGGCATTGAGCACTAGAGTACAGCACTAGCAGTAATTGTGACAAAGTTGGAAAGATACAGTCTTGATCCCCTAATTTGCTCAGCTTCCCAATTTGAACCTGGGTTAGCAGGACGACACTGAATGAATGCTGCAGTGTCTCTTAATAGGGCGAAGGAAAATCAGACAATGTAATTCAGGGTGGAAGTGTAGGAGTAGACTTCCACTATTTGGGTAACAGAGGTATGAGGCTAGATGGACTAAAGAGCGCTGATAACAATAAGGAATTTTTAAAAATTAAAAACAGGAAAAAAGGTGATTCCACAACCTGGTGCACTAAGCAAGAAACACCTAAGAGAGATGAACTGGTCATTATCACCGTGCTATTTGTGGAACCTTGCTGTGCACAAATTGGCTGACGCGTTTCCGATATTACAACAGTGATTACACTTCAAGAAAGTACTTCATTTGCTGGAAAGCATTTTGGAACAACCTGAGGTTGTGAAAGCACAATATAAATGCAAGTCTTTCTTTTTTTAAATAATTCATGAACAGTGTACTGTTGAGTTCCTAAGATGTTCTCCCTACTGGATTAGCAGGATAGCAAAATATCCCTGTTATGAATGCTGGACTTTGTCGCATGATTATGGATTAAAAATGGCAATTTTTAATGTAGTTTAAGATCGCGTCAGAGAAGTCAGGTGACCTCAAACCAACTCTGCGTAAAGACAAGACAGGGATCATGTTTACCAGGACAACAAAAAACCCAGATCAAGGACCTTTTTGAAAAGAAGAGACTGCAAGGGTATAACACCTGAAGAACAAAAGGTTTCACCCTCCCAGACTTTCAAATCGTAAACAAAGAGTCAGTGGTTCTGAAAATGTAAATATGAATTGCAGTTGCTAACACCTGGAAACAATGGAAAGTCCAGGTGGCGCTCCTATAGCTAGACTTGTGGACTTTGCATATTGGAAAAGAGAAATGGATATTGACTTTTGATTCCAGATAAATTCAACAGATTTTCAGAAGGCAGGCAGGCTGTAAGGAAAACTGGAAGAAGACCAGCGGTGGCAGCCTCAGAGAGGAGAGAAGGAACACCTCTCAGAAGACTGATACAGTGAAAGGCAACTAAGACTTGAACCTGTTTTGAAAGTTGAGGTTTGCGGAGAAAGTAAAGACCAACAGGATTACCAGAGATCACCTTATTCATGGAAGTCCAAGTCAAAAGTGCTCAGAAAAGCGAACAAAGAGGACATTGACTCTGAGAACAGTCTGGGAGATCCAACCCATTGCAACTGGGAGGAGTTTGGGACATTTAGCTGCAAAGATTTTGCATCAAGGAGGACTGGGTATTGTATAAGCGTGGTATGAGGGTTTCAAGTGTTTTAGTAAGTGAAGATAATACCTTTCTCTGTAATTTGGGGTATCAGCTACTTTCAAAATACTATCTAGTTAATGGGGATTTTTAGTTTAGTTATTAGAATAAAATTCTTCAAATATGAAATCTTGTCAAGCAATTCTTTAAATTGGTCTGGGTGTTGATCTCATGTTTTAACCTTAACAGTCTCACTGAGGTCGTAACAAATTGGGCGCTTGTCCAGGAGACGAATTCGGAGGCTGTAAAATGGGTACATTGGAATTTGCTAGAACATAAACGAACAAGATTTCACATTCATTTTGGCTGGGTTAAATGGGAAATCAACATGAGTACCATTAATGTACAAGAATTTGTTAAGAGAGAAGATTTTACTCTCAGTATATTACAGCAGTTGAAAAAGGTCGATTTGGTTATGATATCAGCACATGTGGGGTTAGTATAAGCCCAGGGGCGAGGAAAGCAGAGATAATCCAAGATTTACTTCCTTGCTTGAAGCTGGTGAAAGAAGAAGTTTCCCCTCGTTTTGAAGTGGAACTAGCCAAAATTGAGTTAGAGAAGCTGAGATTGGAAAGGGAAAGAGGAAAAGCAAGAGAATAAAGAGAAAAGGAAAGAGAGGAAAGGGAAAAAGAAAGACAGGAAAGAGGAACGAGAAAGGGGCGGATGATTACAATTTGACATGAGAAAGCTTGAATTCGAAAGAGAAAGGGAAGAGAAAGAAAAAGAACAAGAATTGCGAAAATTGATATTAGATTATGAAGAGAGAATGGAAAAGCTTAGGTTACAGGAACAGGGAGTGGCAGGAAATTTTGAGGATGAATCCAATTTTACTCCTGGTTTTGATTTGGCAAGGAATATTCAATTAGTGCCTAAATTCCACGAGGAAGGAGTTGAAATGTACTTTGTGTCCTTTGAAAAAAATGCTACAAAGTTTCAATAGCTGAAAGAAAGCTAAACAATTTTATTGTAGTGTGTTAGTAGGAAAAGCATTAGAGGTACATTCAAAACTTTTGGAGGAACAGTCAAGTGGCTATGAAATGATTAAAACTGCAGTTCTCAATGCTTGAGTTGGTGCCAGAAGCTTACAGGCAAAAATTCAGGAATTTAAAAAAGAAAAAGAGCCAGTCATTTATGGGATTTGCTAGAGAGAAGGAAATGATATTTGATTGATGATATAGGTCCATGAAGATTGAGCAAGACTTTGAAAACCTTAAGGAAGCAATCCTTTTCGAGGAATTTAAAAATAGTATCTCTTCAGGAATATGCACCCACCTGGAAGAACATAAAGTTGATAAAATAAGGAATGCTGCAGTAATGGCAGATGATTACGAATTGACCCACAAAAGCAGTAGTTATAGGCCTCAGTTTGGAAACTTTCAGAGAAGTTGGAAAGATAGGAAAGTGGATAATAACAAGAGCTTTTATTTTCGTGAGAGAAGGGGTGAAGGAGAGGATACAGGCAACCCTCAGAGTGGTACAAAAAGATAGGCAGGAGACTCGGGTTGAGTCAAAAGGACCAAAGTGTTATTTTTGTAATAAAAGAGGGAATATAAAATCTGAATGTTGGAAGTTAAAAGGCAAATCAGTAGTTGTGGTCGGTTTACCAAAAGCCTTTCCTGAAAAGGATGCCCCAATAGGTGGTGCAGTTGACAAGCCAGTGGCTTTGGTGATGTTGAATAGTGAGCAGAGGTGTGCTCCCCTGTGTGCTAATGAATTAAGCCAGGTCCCTGAAGGTTATAGAAGTTTTGTGTTCAGGAGTAAGGTGTCCCCATTTCCGTCAGATGAGGCAGGCAAGTCGATTGTGCTGCTTAGAGATACAGGAGCAACCCAGTCATTAATGGTAGCAAAGGATGTAAATGTTGCTCCATGTAGTGCAATGAATGTGAAAGTCATAGTGCAGGGCATTAAGGGGTTATATATCCATTCCATTGCATAAGGTTAATTTGCAATGTGATTTAATCACCAGTCCAGTAACAGTGGGAATTGCCCCTGATTTGCATATTGAAGGGGTGGATTTGTTGCTGGGGATAAGGTATTGACATCTCCAGTAGTTTCAGAAAAGCCAGTTGAGGTTGCTGAAATGGAAGTTTTGCAGGAGGAATTTCCTGGAATATTCCCAAATTGTATCATGACTAGATCCCAGGCCCACAAGATGAGAAGGATTCAGTTGTTCTGGAGGACAATTCGGGTGTTTTGTTGGATGAAGTTTTTTTCAAGTATTTGAATGAGGACGTTGGTGAAAAAGACTCCAAGGCTAGCAATGGTGAATTGTTTAGCTGATCATCTTTGATTGAGGCACAACAGGCAGACCCTGACTTAAGAAGTTTGTCGCAAATGGTGTGTTCTGAGGCAGAAGCTGAAAAAGTCGCTGAGTGTTATTATGTCAAGAATGACATACTAATGAGAAAATGGAGACCTCCCCAGAGGCCCACAGATCAGGACCAGGCTGTAGCTCACCAGGTTGTTGTTCCCCGAGGGTACCACAGTGAAATTTTAATAATTGCCCATGAGATCCCAGTGGCAGGTCATGTGGGTGTTCAAAAGATAGGATAAGACAACATTTGTATTGGCCAGGTTTGCATAAAGATGTGGTTGAATTTTGCAGAACTTGCCATACATGTCAGGTAGTTGGGAAGCAACAGCCTTTGATTAAACCAGCCCCATTGATACCAATACCTGCATTTGATGAACCATTTAGTAGGGTTCTTGTGGATTGTGTTGGACCCCTACCACAACTTAGTCAGGTCACAAGTTTTTCCTAACCATCATGGATTTGTCCATTAGGCTTCCGGAGGCAATACTTTGGAAAATGATCAAATCAAAAGTTGTGATTGAGGGGTTAATTCTGTCTTTCTCTATTAATTGCCAAAATAAATTCAGTCAGGCCAGGGGTCAAAATTCATGTCAGGGTATTTCAAGAGGTCTTGTGTAATTTGGGTGTGAAGCAGCTTAAATCGTCCACTTAACACCCACAGTTACAAGGTGCTTTTGAAAGCTATCACCAAACCCTAAAAATTATGATAAAGGCCTAGTGTTTTGAGTATCCTCAAATTTGGTATAAAGAGTTAGCATTTTTATTATTTGCCACCAGGACACACCAAATGAGTCCACTGGTTTCAGTCCATTTGGTCTATGAGCATGAGGTTGGGGGTCCCCTTAAACTCATTAAGGAGGGATTTTTAGCACAGGAAGAGGAAACTATCCTCTTAGATTATGTAATAGAGTTTCAAGAGAGACTCTCAAAAGCTTGTGAGATGGACAGAGAACATCTCACGACTTCTCATCAAGTGCTGAAAACTCAAGTGGATAGAACAGTTAAGGCATGCAGTTTGCAGTCTGGAGACAAGGGCTGGAATTTTCCCCACTGCACCCCGCCCCCCCACCCAGGAGTAGTCTGGGAGGCGGGGTGGGGGGTGGTGGTGGTGCGGTCCCGTCACCTACCTGTCCCCGCTGCCATTTTACCATCAGTGGGGGAGGTGGCAAACAGCCTGCCCACCCCAGGCCAATTGATGCCCTTAAGTAGCCAATTATATGTGACTTAAGGGCTTCGTCCATCCGCCGCAGGTATATTACCAGCAGTGGACGGCCACTTTGCCACCTGGGAAGGCCACCCAGTTAAACACTGTGCCGCATGGAGAACCCCACCCCCAGCAACACAGGCTCCCCCCGCCCTCTCAATCAACACTCACCACCGCCCCCCTCCCCCTCACCAGGGCTCAGCTGGTTATCACCAGCAAGACCCGAAAGCCAATCATTTTTGGGGCCGGCACCCATGTTGCTCCTTTCGCTAGGTGCAGTCCCAGCAGTGGCCACCGCTACTGGTGCCGCTGCTGGGACTGAGGAGCTGCCGGCTCTCTGATTGGCCAACAGCTCTTGGAGCGTAAGTCCCAACCAAGGGCAATTAGGGGCCTGGGCCATGTAAAATTATAGTATGGCTTCCAGGCCCTGTAGAGACAGGCTCGGCCCCGACATTTTAGCCGCTGGACGGAGTCTCTGTCACAATGTAAAATTCTGGCCAAGGCATTAGTTTTGTTGCCTTTGCCTGGGGAACCACTGAAAGCTAGGTTCAGTTAACCTTACTTCATTAAGAGGAAACATAGTGAGGTGAATTATTTGGTTAGTACCGTAGACAGATGGAAAAGTCAAAGAGTGTGTCACGTGAATATATTGAAAAGATACAATGACCGTGAACCTTGTCAGTCAGTAAATGTATGCCAAATGATAGAAGAGGAGGTTAAAGATAGTATTACTTTTAGTGAACTGGGTAAAAGGGCAGAGACTGAGAACTCTCAGATTAAATCTCCTGGAGTGTAACTGGCAAACACAGAAGTGTTAGAAAATTTAGATACAGTTCTACACTGTCTTTCCGAAAAGCATAAAAGGGACATACCTGAGCTGTTCAAAGAGTTTAAAGCAGCATGTGGAGAAAAGGCAGGATGAACTTCTTTGGCTATTCATGGGGTTGAAGTAGAGACAACTACACCCATTAAAGAGAACCCTTATCGACTCAATCCTGATAAATTGGCTCAGATGGTTCCAAAAGATTTTGTATTGATTATCAGAAAGTCAATGCAGTATCTGAAACACTCTTATCCAATCCCACCCTACCTTTAGGACATTGACCTGTGGAACATCTGGAGCTGAATGAGGGAGGACCTCAGGACCTGGAAGAGTAGACCTATCAATGAGCCAGGCCTACGTAACTCTTACGTATAGTCAGATTTGCTCATTCTTCAGACAAGTAATTTTATTTAAGAATGGTTTCCAAAATATTACTGTGACAGTGTCAAAACATAGCCTTGATCCAAATATTGCAACAATAACAAAATTTCAAACTCACTTAATAGTGCATTAAAATGAAGTTCCCATTTAATGTAGAATGTTCTAAAGATTTCAACATGTTCTCTTTATAATGACTAATTGTGTGGTGGCTACAAAGGCATGATTTTAAACCTGAGACTTAATAATACATGGATCTAGTGCTAATGGAACTTTTAATGAAAATTTAAAGCAAATGCATTCACGAAGGAGTAAGCTGGTAAACAGGATCCTCATACTATTAATTAGGAAGGAGTTGAATAAGTCTTTTATAGCAAACCCAATAGACACTTCAAATGCTTCCGTAAATCCTATCAAAGAGCCTTATGTCCTTTACTTCTAAATGTCATTTCTTCTACAGTTTTAGGGGCTTTCTTGGCCAAGAGGAAAGGCAATTACATTTGGTGACAGATAATAGTAATACATTGTTGGAATTAGATAAAGGATTAACATTGCAAGTGTGTTTTCTCTGATCAGTCTATGCAAATAAAGTTAAACATGAAGAAGAGAAATAAAATATAGACTGCTAAGATGATGCACAATGCCTGTCCAAATCAAAAATGCTGCATTATTATCATTTACAATCAATGAAATAGCTGTCATCTGTATTTCAGCAAATGGGGTTCAACAGATTAGTGCTTTGCCTTGGGTTGGTCATCCTATTTTTACAGATTCAATTAATGCTTTAAAGTAAAGGCTGAGCAATGAGATTTGCAGAGGCAGATTCTGTCAATATGGCCTCTGGGACTTTTTAACTATTGCTGCTTATAAGGTCATGGTAAGGGTGTCTGATCAATGAATACTCATAAATAACAATCATTCACTGTCTGAAACTATTGGTAGCATCTGTGAAATTTGGGAATACGATCCAATTAATTACACCTATTGCAGTCAAATAAAGAATTAGCACTATTCTTGTGCCTGAACACATGATAAATAATTGAAACGTCAGATATTGAATGACTTGGGGAATGAAGGCAGCAATCCAGAACTCATAAATAATTTACAAATTGTGCTGGAGTCAGGCTGGTTTATAGAGTACACTATTGGTCATATGACAGGCACTGTTTAGAGTGACATGGGGCCAGATTTCAGTTATACGGATGGCTCTGAGTCACTTTGTGGTGAAAGAAAAGCCCATCATGTGTGCTCAGAGCTCCATTCACTAACATCTGAATACGTGGATTTCCCTTTGCCAATGTCATTTTGAATCTGGCATCAAGTCAAGGGGGATCTCCAGGCGTCCAGCAGCAGTGATGTTATCAAGCAGGGAAAGCAGCCAATTACATTGAAGTATTTTCACAGACAGCAAACCAGGAAGTAAAAGTCACTGAATCCCTTTACTTTTAATTTTAAGTTTTACAGATAGCAAAATAAATGATTGGGACATACACATAGGATTAAGGTAGAAGCTAAAATATCATAACTAAACTTAAAAATGAAAAATATGTGGAATTTATCATAATGGAAAAATTTAGTTTCAACAAATATCAAATTACTCTTTTAGGTCCACTGTTTAACAGTAATCAGGAAGTTTGCACACTGTTAAAAACCCAGTTACACCTCATTCAACAAGATGTAACTTTTACAGTGAGACTAGGAGCAGAAAAGTGGAAGTTCTCATCAGTTCAGTGATTTCTATTTGATTGCATTCTGGGGGAACTGCAACAACGCACCCTACGGGGAAGCATAGAATCACTGACAGCAGCTTCTGGATTTCTACATTTAACTCTGCATGTGCAGACTCCAGACGTTTCTGTCAATTTCAGAGAAGTAATGACGGTGATCACTATCACTTTTGCCATCATTACTACTGCACAATCGGGCCCATGATTTCAATCCATTCAGTTTTCAATATTGTTATGAAACATACTCTTAAATAAAATCAATAGTTATTGCTTTTCTTTCTGTGGTGATTTTAATTCCTTCAATTTACACAATTTTTAAAATCTAAATGAAGGTTACATCAGAGATTCTAGATTGAAATCTTGGCGAGCAGGGTTACATAACCACCAGGAAGATTCAATTACAAAGGATGAAATAAAATGGTTTCACAGAAAATAGACTTTTAAACATTTTAGACCATTTTGTAAAAAATTTAAACTATCTATTTTGGATAATATAACTTTTAATGTTTAACACTAATTTAGCTCAGTGTATAGTTATGTATTCTAGCTTCAATGCAGGGAACTAAATGCTCCTAAAGTATCCTAAACTGTGTTTTTGTGATTAGTTAAGTAAATGGCAAATAACATTCATCTGTCTAGTGTGTTTGTTTCTGGAATAACAATGTTAGGTTTGGATGATATTAATAATGAGGGACATATTCTTGAGATATAGATGGTATTAGTACCCCAATATAGTGTTGGGCCATATCTTTGCCATATCTTTGACAATGTCTGCCGTATCTATTAGTAATTTGGCTAATTAACATTCGAAATAAGACTTACGGTGGCTCATGGCTCTGAAATAGAAGAAAATTTAGTCTTTAAGACTTTTAATTATATTCCTACAGTAAAGTAAAAGAAAACACTTATTTGGATTATCATGCAAGCATTTCCACAAAACAATTACACAGACAGCTTTTTTCCTTATAAGACTTTGTAAATTATTTTGAAAATGATTATGTGATTCTAAAAATGTTATCGCATTATTATAATACAGCAAAATGTATGTAAAGGCCACATATTTAGAGGTGAATGTTGATGAAAATCAAAATTTTGTTTTTAGATCTATATTCAAAGAAACAATAGTGGATTGTATCCCCATAGTGATTTGATATTTTATCTTTCTAAATGAAACCCTGGTTCTTTAATCTTTGTAGCAGTATTCACTGGCCGAAATTTTACGCCACCCCAGCAAGTGTAAAATGGAGCGGGAGGCTCCGGGAGGCCTTCCTGATCCACTCCCGTCTCCACCCAACTTTACGTGGGTGGGTGAAAAACGGGCTGCCCACCCTGGCCAATCAAGACCCTTAAGTTGCCAATTAATGGCCACTTTAGGGCCTTCGCCCACCTCCACGGGGATTTACCCAAGCAGGTGTCCTGGAGCTGAGAAAGGCATCCCGGTGAAAGCTGGCAGCCTCTCAGAGCCCCGGGGGTGAGCCCTGACAAACGGGCACAGGGTGCCCGATTGAGGGCTGCCCCCGCTTCCCTAACCACCCCCCAAAACGACTACTTTTGCCTCGCCGGGCCCCGATCAATTACACCTGGCGAGGCAACCCAAACTTACCTACACTCCTGGCTCTCTGTCCTCGGCTGGGCTGCAGTCCTTTGTAACACCGGAGACACATAAAACCTCAGCATGTAGTGACACTTGGTGTTTGAATACTGGGGCTCTATGCACAGCTTGATGCACCTGCACATGAAAGTGGTCATCAAGATGAGAGTGACGTTGGGTTCATTTTTCCAGCCCTTATCCAGAGGTTTGAACATCGTGTCCCTCCGGACCCGGTCTATTTTAGATCTCCAATAAAGTGGAAAATGACTCAGGTGACCACCATGGTGCAGGAGTGGGGTATGGGCCAGACCTGCGCCACATATAGCAACAACGTGAGCGCCTCGCACCTGATGACCAGTTTTTTAACCACAATGGAGAGATCGTGGACCCTGGCTACTCGCTCCTTTCAGGTTTTGGCACATGCTGCAGTGCTTCCGAACCATATCCCCAGCACCTTCAGGTAGTCTGACCTGACAGTGAAGGGGACAAAGGATCGGTCGGCCCAGTTCCCAAAGAACATGGCCGCACTCTTGCTGTGGTTGACTTCAGCCCCCGAGGCCATTTCGAACTGGTCACAGATGCTCATCAGTTTGCGAACGGACAGCAGATCTGAGCAGATGACGGCGGCGGCGTCCATGTACAGGGAAGTTTTCACCTGAGTGCCTCCGCTGTCTGGGATTGTCACCCCTCTTATGCCCGCATCCTTCCTAATGGATTCAGCAAAAGGTTCAATACAGCAAACAAACAGGACAGGGGAGACAGGACAGCCCTGTCTGACTCCAGATTGGATCGGGAAACTTTCTGATACCCACCCATTTATTGAGACTGCGCTACTGATGTTTGTGTAGAGCAGTTTGATCCAATTGCAGATTCCCTCCCCATACCCCATTTTGGGGAGCACGTCCATCATATATGTGTGTGATATCCTGTCAAAAGCCTTCTCCTGGTCCAAGCTGATGAGGCAGGTGTCCACCCTCCTGTCCCATACATAAGCGATCATATCCCTGAGTAGCGTGAGACTATCAGAGATCTTCCTGCTGGGTACAGTGCAGGTCTGGTCTGGGTGAATCACCAACTCCAGAGCAGACTTGATCCAATTGGCGATGACTTTGGACAGAATCTTGTAGTCAACATTAAGCAGTGAGATGGGCCGCCAATTTCTTATTTCCGCCCTCTCCCCCTTCCGCTTGTAGATGAGGGTGATGATGCCTTTCCTCATGGATTCTGACATGCTGCCAGCCAGAAGCATACTCTTGCATACTCCAGCAGGTCTGGGCCGACCCAGTCCCAAAGAGCCAAATACAACTCAACCAGTAAGCTGTCACTTCCGGGAGTTCTACTCATCTTGAAGGACCTGACGGCATTTGTCAGCTCATCCAGAGTTAGCGGTTTGTCCAGTCTCTCCCTCATGCTGTCATCTAAGACCTCCGTGATAGATGACAGGAAGGACTGGGAAGCCATGCTGTCCGTGGGTTTCACACCAGCCTGTTCATCCTTTCCTGTTAGGTATACTCTCACTTTTCTGGTATCATCCTTCTAATTTTGTTTTCAGCCTCTCCAGTGCCTCTACATCCTTTTTATAATATGTGGACCAGAACTGTCCACAGTACTCTTGTATGATCTAACCGAAGTTCGATACAAGTTTAGTATAACGTCTCTACTTTTTAATTCTATCCCTCTAGAAATAAAC
Source organism: Heterodontus francisci (assembly GCF_036365525.1). Lineage (NCBI taxonomy): Eukaryota > Metazoa > Chordata > Chondrichthyes > Heterodontiformes > Heterodontidae > Heterodontus > Heterodontus francisci. Next base: position 37,179,374 of record NC_090397.1, read on the forward strand.
CCTAGTGCTTGATTTGCTTTTTTAATGGTCTTATTAATCTGCATCCCTATTTTTAGTGATTTATTTACTTGTACCCCCAGATCCCTTTGCTCCTCTACCCCATTTAATTTCTGTTTTTGTTCAAAGTACTATGACCTCCTTATTTTTCTTAGCAAAATATACTACCTCACACTTGTCTATGTTGAAATTCTTTTGCCAATTATATGCCTATTCTGCAAGCACAAAATGCTGAATTCTATATTGTACATTGAAGTTCCATGCCTCACAGTACACCAAGCCACCGTTTATGCTATTCAGTTATAAGAAGATCTGCTTCACACTGTTGAATGCGTATTAATATGTTAATATTAATAGGATTTCTACTGAGTTTTTTAAATCAGGATTCCAGAGGCACAATGGAAAGGAATTAATCTTTTAAGAAAGTCACAATTGCAACATTTCTCTCCTGGATAAAATAAAATTATAGCCACTAATTGTTGCTTTCAAAACTCAACACATATTTGATGCACCAATTAATGCTGGGTAGTACAAAATTGATGCACATGAAAAATAAAGGAGAAAAGTAAATAGTTTTGTTATGTGACTGAACGGATATATTTTTGTGATACGGTGGAGCCATTCTGGAACTCTATTGATTAGTGAGGGTAGAAAGATGGAGTGTATGTTTGGTATTAGGTTTGTTATCTGATAGCAGGTGGACCACATACCCATGGAATATTTCAGTTAGCAGTTTATCGAGGCCCTCACCTCACCCGTCATCACTTTTGCATTGGTTAGCATCCTTCCAAGTATGAAAGATGATGGACTCACAGCAAATGATCTATTTAAGTGGGGTGTGCCTTTGCTGATGCCTGTGCAGGCCAATCCTTGAGAGGCAGGTTCTGCCACAAGTGCTGTATGTGAAGCTGCCAACTGACCCTGTGAGTTGTTGTTTTTGACATTGGCGCCTGTTGCCAAGCTGCTGTAGTAACTGGTCATCGTGGTAGTGCACTCCAGTCCACAGGATGTGTCGCCATGTCCCTCTTTCGCCAGCTAGTGACTCCCAGGTGTGATAGTCGACATTTAGGGCCTTTATGTCATGCTCATAAGCATCCTTGAAGTGGAGCTTTGGGTGTCCCACTGGTCGTCTGGCCCCAGCTACCTCACCATGCAGAAGGTCCTTGGGTATGCGACCATCTTCCATCCTGCGGATATGTCCGATCCATCGAAGCCGCCTCTGTTTGATCAGTGCAACACACTTGGAAGCTCTGCCTTTGAGAGGACTGCCACATTTGTGATTCTGTCCTGCCAGGATATACCCATAATGTGCCGCAGTCAGTGAAGATGGAAATTATTGAGCTACTTTTCCTGGTAGCTGTAAATCGCCCATGTTTCACAACCATACAGCAAGGTGCTGATAAGCCTTCTGAACCATCAGCTTGGTCATAAGGGTTGTTATCTTGGTGTTATCCCATGCACATTTCACAAATTGTCCAAAGGTGGTGTCTGGATGAGTTAGATGAAGAACCCTCATCACTGGAGCTCGAGAAGGCCATAGACCACCTCGCGAATAGGAGGGCACATGGCAAGGACGGAATCCCAGCCGAGCTGCTCAAGCACAGAAAGTCCCATCTATTGCCACACCTTTATGACCTTCTCCTTCTCTGCTGGAAAATAGGCTCTGTTCCACAGGAGATGCCTGATGCCAAAATCCAATACTGCTGAATAAAGCAGTTCCAGGCCTATCAAACTGATTAGCTAACGAAAACCTCTTTTAAGCAGTAGAGATAGGTATAGGGAACATGATGCCCTTGGACTTTTCTCTTTAGGTTTCACATTTTATCCTTACTAGTTCTTATATATTTAAATGATACATCCTGGCTCCCTGGGCAGTCCACTCTATGATTTGGCCAAGCACCTGGGTGACTACATCTATTACTATCTATTACACTGAGGCAGGTATCTTATACTGAAATGTCCTACTGTTGCCATGTAAACACAACTTAAGCTTGAATGCACTGAAATAGAAAAATAAAACTCAACTCCTGACTCTCCAAAGCCTGTCCACCATCTACAAGACACAAGTCATGAGTGTGATGGAATACTCCCCACTCACCTGGACAAGTGCAGCTCCAGCAACACCCAAGAAGTTTGATGCCATCCAAGACAAAGCTCCCCATTTGATTGGCACCCCATCCACCACCTTAAACATTCATTCCCTTCACATACAGACACGCCATGGTTGCAGTGAGTATAATCTACAAGATGCATCACAGCAACTTGTCAAGGCTCCTTCAACAGCTCTTTCCAAACTTGCAATCTCCAGCACCTAGAAGAACAAGGGCAGAAGATACATGGAAACACCACCACCTGCAATCTCCCCTTCAAGTCACAAACCATCCTGTCTTGGAAATATATTGCCATTCTTTCACTGTTGCTGGGCCAAAATCCTGGAACTCCCTCCCTGAAAGCACAGTGGGGGTACCTACACCACATGGATTGCCACGGTTCACCACCACTTTCTCGATGACAATTAGGGATGGGCAATAAATGCTGGCTTTGCTTGTGACATCCACATCCCACGAATGAATAAAAAAACAGGCAGTGTCACAATAAAGTATGTTTGTTTGTCCTCGCCTTCTATTGAGAAATCTGAGTGAAAGATCAAAGGTGATGAGGACAATTTTTCAACTTCGAGCTCACGGCATAAGGTCTCACCTGCCAGAAGTCCATGTCAGAAATTCTGGTGCCTGTGCCTTAATTTCAGATGCCTTGCAGGCCATCAGGAAATTACCCCATAACCCAGAGCATGTCACTCCACCTCCCCACCCCAACCCACCCTCGAGGGCATAAATTTGAGACCTTGGCTATTTTAACTTTGGGGCCTCATTAACAACCTGCAGGCCAGCTACCCATCCAAAATGGGTGTAAAGAGGTAGCTGGCCAGCTGTTAGAAAATAAAGATTGGGTGACCCAGAGGCTGCCCACTGACACGCAGGTCAGCTACAAGTGCATTTTAGCAAGGTCTGGCCTTAAAGAAGGAGTGGGGGAGGGAGCCCTTATGGAGGACATAGTGATATTTAAAATGTACCGCCGCTTCTTTTCCACCAGATTTTACTGAGTGGGATGGCCTCAGTTAACTATTCAGATGCCTTTGGGATCCGAATAACATCATTGTAGTTCTGTTTGCATGTATCAATGAAGGTCCTGCTTGAATCAGGCAGGTAGCTTGGGAGCCTAAATTAAGGGCCCAGTTAGAGTGTTGTTGAGCGGGAATGGAGTGGGAATGACACGGAATGTTTCCAGAGTGATCTTAACTGTACAGCTACCCTGTTCCCATCAGGTGGGGTGGGTTAAAGTTGGCCTCCAAAGTATCTAAGCATTCCTTACTTTTTTCTAAATGTGAAAACTAATATTAGAAAAGAAAGAGCCCGTCCACCTGGATGTCTTAATGCAGATCCCTGTGGACCATTCATTCTTTCTAAATTTCTATCTTGGATTCTGCCATAATCTCAACATGTATTATTATCGATAGGATTTATTTTATTTGTTTATATAAATACTGGACTGAGCCCATAACATAATGTTTTTTCACACTGTTGCTGACCCATCCATTGTTCTCCTACAGTCATTACATGTGTAGCTGCTTCATTACAGGGGGTCAACAACAGCAGCTGTATATGTTGTCATTTATATTATGTTATCCTAGCCTCTCTCTGTTTTATTTTATCCTGATGTAATCTTTATAAGTTTATTTTTGGGCTTTCCCTTCAACGCAGTCCCAATTTTTACTGCCCAAATCACCTGCATTTGTAGCTACTTGAGGGCAATGGGACTTCTGGTACCTTAGTAAATGACAGGATCAACAGTGTGTCTCCTTAACCAATAAAATCTAAGAATTGAGAAAGAAACAGAGGGTCAACGGAGAAGGAGGATGAATTTGAGCCAAATCAAGAACAGAAAGAGAAATAAAGAGAGGGAAAGAGAGATTGGATTAAGAGAGAATGATATTTGGGATAGCAAGGAAAGCAAGAAAAATATTTCTAACATCAATTTACTACATGCAGGAATGAGACTCAACAGATTAAATCCACTTTCTGGCCAGAGAGATTAATTGACATTGTATTAAAAATTATCACATTGTTAAAAGGTACTGACACTGTTAATTATGAGCTCTAACTTTCTGCAGCAAATTTAATGGGCAATCAATGTGGACATCCAACAAGGCCTTAAAAATAATGGGGATGTTGGGGGCGAGATGTCATTTATGTGAGGCAAATGGCAGAGTGGTGCAAATCGACAAACATTTTCTGGAGATATGTTATTTGCACTGCATGTTTTAATCACCCGAACCTGCTGTCTGATTTGCACGTTAATAAGGGAGAGTGTCATTCACATGCTGTTATTTTTCCAAAAAGATTTGGCCCATTATGTTATCCTCGCCTCCCTCAGTTTATTTTTGACTTTTGATGTAATGTTTTTAAGGTTATTTTGGGCTTTGCCTTCAAAGTGTTCCCAATTTTAACTATCCAAATCACTGGCACATCTTGTAGCTACTTGTCATCCATATGTATTCTGTTTTTATTTGCATTCACTACTGTGTCTTTTCCTATTTACAGCAATATATAGTGATATGTCCACTGTGATAATTATGGAACACAAAATGCCTTGTGACAGCATCAGATCTTTAACATTTGTTTTCCCTCCATGTGCTTTGTAGTGTATAGACAAAACAAATGTAATTAGTGTGAAAATAGATTATTACAAATACTATGTTATTGGGGATTCATGCAATTCATTAAATCCCCTTAGGTCTTTCTATATTTGAAGATCATAAATTGTAGGATTATACTGTGCTTTTTCTATGCTTTATACCAAACTAGAAAAGGTTAAAGGCGACCAGAATTGCTGCTTGAATAATCCTGACATTAGCAGCTACTTCAATAGTATTTAGGGCTGTATCAGTTAGCTTCAACAGAGTGCCATGTGGCTTTAGTGACATCTAGAGGTTTATATAAGCTGTTTAAATTCTCACAAGCATGTATATATCAGAAAGATCTTCAGAATCAGAGGAATAATGGGCATTCCAAAATGAGTCAATGGATGAACCTTAAAATGTGAAAGATTTGGTTAAAAAAAAAATTATCTAAACTATGTTCAACAAACTTAATTGAAAAAAGGATGAAAGTTAAAAATGTGCAGAGCCCTTGCTTGCCTTTTTGAGTTAGATGGGCAGTTTGGGGGGGGAATTCTCAATAAACTAGTTTAGCTGAATGTCAAACTGAATGATATTCAGAATTTCCAAGCCGCAAAATTTAGGAGGATACTATAATTAAAAAGAAAATATTTCTCCAAATTGTAGCTGATCAACTAAATTCTTCATTGTAGGACAAGGCTATTTGTTCAGTTAGATGCATGTTTAATTTTTTTTAGCTTCTTGGATGATTGGATTCCCCAAAGTACCCTCTAACATAATAAACTTCAAAAAAAAATTTCACAAATGTAAAGGATCATTTATTAAATTATAAATGTTGTCCTCTCAGGCTTATCATCAACACCACCAATGTCAGATCAAAAAATAGAATTGAGCACTTTTTAACAACTTTCAAAATGCATCGCATATTATTCGGTTCATTACTCTTGCTCCCGCACATGTCAAAGAGATCAGTCACATGAAGTTACACGCAAATTTTCTCTGTTGGGAGATCTTTTCTTTGCAGGAGAGGCTTGCAGAGACATTATTCAATGCTGCTGATATAATTTAAGAAATGAGAGCAGGGGAATGTGTTCCTTGTGTTGCTCTTGCCGTGTAAATGTAAGGATGTTTGTAAGAAGTTAACACTGTGCAAAGATATTAAGAGAAGAAAGATTTATTGATAGGACAGTATATTGTACCAGTGAGGAATAGTTATTCATGTATTCGGCAAAGTGGACATTTGGCAGGTCGTTGACAGACAAATCAAAAAGCAAGTACCATAAGGGAAGAAACAAAAGAAAAAAGAAAGTCTTTTTAAATGTTAAGTTCAATCTATATGTTAATTCTGTATGTCAGAGTTGTAATTTTGTGAGTTTAATTAATTGAGCTTAGTTTAGAGATACAGCACTGAAACAGGCCCTTCGGCCCACTGAGTCTGTGCCGACCATCAACCACCCATTTATACTAATCCTACACTAATCCCATATTCCTACCACATCCCCACCTGTCCCTATATTTCCCTACCACCTACCTATACTAGGGGCAATTTATAATGGCCAATTAACCTATCAACCTGCAAGTCTTTGGCATGTGGGAGGAAACCGGAGCACCCGGAGGAAACCCACGCAGACACAGGGAGAACTTGCAAACTCCACACAGGCAGTACCCAGAATTGAACCCGGGTTGCTGGAGCTGTGAGGCTGCGGTGCTAACCACTGCACCACTGTGCCGCCTCAAACTCTTGGGAATAAATATTTCTAATGCACTTTAAAGAACAGATTAAATGTTAACATATTTTTGTTTGCTGACTTCTTGTTATCACAGAATCGTTACAGCGCAGAAGGAGGCCATCGTGTCAGCACTAGCTCCCTGAAAGAGCAACTTGCTCAATTCTACTCCCCTGCCTTCTCCCTGTAATCCTGCACATTCTTCCTTTTCATATAACTATCCAATTCCCTTTTGAATGCTTCAATTGAATCTGCCTCCACCATATTCTCAGGCAGTGCATTCCAGACCTTAACCACTCACTGTGTGAAAAAGTCTTTCCTCATGTTATGCAGAAATTATTAGGAAAGGTACAAATCTGTTTGCTCTTTACTTAGATGCCAGAGCAATATCATTTCTCCACTTAAACTTGGAATTCATTTCTCCAAATAAGCCTGGGGAAATCTGGCAGAATTCAGGTGGTAAGCACAACAGGGGATATTGGCTAAAGAACAAGCTTTTGGGTAAACTATGTACCAGGAGAGTCGTATCAAGTCTGTCAATGTAGGAGGACGAAGATGGTGGTGATTAGAATAAGGACGACAAGAAGGAGACCATAGACAGCAAACATTCAGTTTCAGGACCAGGTACTATTTATCACAGCATGAGTACTGCTGACATGTGACTTATCTGAACTTTAGCGAGGAACAGCATGTAAGGGGGCTGCACTTCTGCAGCAATGCAAACTCTGACCTGTGTCACTTCCTTGAACCAGATCTGAAGCCAAGTAACAACATCCAGACATTCTAAATGAATGTGAAAGTGACAACCAACCTAACTTCTATGCCACTGGACGCTTCCACGCACCATTAGGAGAAATCATTTAGATCAGCCCCGATGCCGTTCACGGTTGAATCACTAAGATAACAGATGCTCTCTTCCTGCACTCAATGATATACATTAGGTTCAACAGCAGCATGCAAACACCAGCTGGAAAGGTAGAGCCAATTTCATCAATCGTATGGTATTCACCGAGTACAAGGCACAATTGATCGCATGCGCCATAAGCATATTAACAAAAGGATACTTTCATTCGTATCGCCTGCAATATTGAAGCAGTCGGTTCCTGCAGGCAGCAATAACTAGACAACATTCAGGCTTGGGCTGACAAGTGGCAAATAACATTTGCACCACACAAGTGTCAGGCAATGACCATTTCCAACAAGACGGAGTCTAACCACCTCCCCTTGACATTCAACGGCATTACCATCCTCAAATCTCCACCATCAACATTGACTAGAAACGTAACTAGACCAGCCACACAAATACTGTGGCTACAAGAGCTGGTCAGAGGCAAGCGATGCACAACCTCACTTCCCAAAGCCTTTCTACAAGTCACAAGTCAGGAGTGTGATGGAATCTTTCCATTTTCCTGGATCAGGGCAGCTCCAACAACACGCAAGAAACCTGACACCATCCATGACAATTCAGCCCGCTTTCTTGTTACTCCATCCACCTGCTTAAATATTCACTCCCTCCACCACAGGCACACCATGGCAGCAGTGTGTACCATCTACAAGATGCGCTGCTGCAACTCGCCAAGTCTCCTTCAGCAGCACCTTCCAAACCCGCGAGTTCCACCACCTAAAATGACAAGGGCAGCAGGAGCAAGGGAACACCACCACCTGCAAGTTCCTCTTTATGTTACACATCATCCTTCATCGTTAGTGGGTCAAAATCCTGCAACTCCCTACCTAAGAGCACTATGAGAGCACTTTCATCACATGGACTACAGCAGTTTAAGAAGACAACTCATCACCACCTTCTCAAGGGCAATGAGCGATGGGCAACAGATTCTGCCCGACCAGCAATGCCCACATCCTGTGAATGAATAGAAGAAAGCGCTATTGTCCCTGAAAATACAGCCAATTTGCAACCATCAAAAAAAAAGGCCAGTTCAAGCTTGTCTTCCAGTGAATGCCTATGGCATGCACATGTTATGGAAATTAAGCATTTCCTAGCTGTGCAAGATACTGAATGAAAAATTGGCTGCTGATTGACTTGTGTTATCGGCTGTAAATGTGCCTAATGACAGACTTGTGAAACATCCAACCATACTGGACACTACAAGGTATTTAATTGTAATTGACCAGTGCCTTGGCCTCCTAAAATGATAATTCCAACATTTGATCCACTTTTAAACATAAGCTAGACTGAATTCGCAGAATAGTTGTAACATGTCCCATACTTACAATATTGTCACACAAAAAGCCATTGCTTGCTGAAAAGAAGGACTCAGGAAAAGTATGAGTGAGAACATGAATCCTCTATAACACAAATGAAGTGCCCAATTAGCACTGATGCAATGGACACTGATCCAGGACTTTCTTTTTCCTTTGATACTGTACATGGCCCTTTCTGCAAACAGAAGGACAGAATACAGACCTTGTAAATACAGTTTAGCTGCAGTTGACCAGGTGTTTTTGGCACAATATAAAGTAGAGGTAATTTTCTGGCTTAGTGCTCCTGGTGGGGAATCCTACCTTGCAGGGGTATATGTCATAAATGCATGTACGCATTGAATGTGCTCATGTTAGATGCATAAAATCATAAAATTACTCTGAGTATTTCTCTTTAGTTCTGTATCATTTTTATTTTACACTAATTTTACATTACAATGTGCTGCAATCTTATGTGCTTAGCAGTTGTTTTTCTTAATGCTATAGCGCATATGTGCAACATGTTGAATGTTGCTGTGATGTTCCTTTCTGCTTACATATATTGGTGAGCTGTAGTCTTTCTCATTTACTAATCCCAACTGATATCTTCCCATCCGATCTCTCACGTGGACGTAAAAGATCCCATGGCACTATCTTGAAGAGGAGTAGAGGAGTAATCCCTCCTGTCTTGGCCAATATTTATCCCTCAGTCAACATCACAAAAAACAGATTATCAGATCTTTATCATATTGCTGTTTGTGGGACTTTGCTGTGTGCAAACTTGCTCTCATGTTTCCTATATTACAACAGTGACTATACTTCAGAAGTACTTCATTACCTGTAAAACACTTTGGGCATCCTGAGGTCATGAAGAGTGTTATATAAAAACAAATTTTTCTTTCTTTCCAACTGGAAGAAGGATTCATATGTATCAACAGTCTGGGTTTAATGTGAACCATCAGTTTGTTCAGGACATTGCTCGTTTTTGCAGGTAAAAAATTCTGCACTACTCTAGCTCTTCGCTTCTGTTACTGCAATTGCACATAAAACCTGTTGCACACTGTGGATGGAGAATGTTGCAAGATTAAGAATTCCCACCTCCAGTGGGCCACAGCATTCAATTCCATTGAGGAACAGAAGCAGGAGCTATGAGGTAGAAGTAGAAGTAGCAATCAGGAAGGAAAGAGGGAAGAAAGGAGAGGAAGTGGAGTTGAGGAAATGGGGAGGGAGAGATTGCCAGTATTAACTGAATGGAGAGGGAAGGCAGTGGAGAACTGTGCCAGGCCAAAGTAAGGAGTTGGGGTAGGAATGCTACCAGCATGAGCTGGAGGGGAGAAAATCATCAGCTTGAAATGCAAGGGTGTGTCTTATGATATTGCCACATTAAAAGACATTGCTTGCTGTAAAATAGCAAAGTAGGATTGAGGAAAAGGATGAGTGAGAACATGAATCCTCTATAGCACTGATGTGCTGGGAACGGATAGGAGAAGAAGGACTGGGGCAGGCAGGCAGAAGAGTCTAATCTGTGTGGTGAGAAGAAACAAAAGCTCTTGAATTCCTCCTTGAAGGTCATCCCTATTATGTTTCTAAGCAAGGCAAACTCCCTTTATTGCATTTTGGACTAGAATCTCAATGTCCTGATATCATCAGTGGCAGCATTCGTGACAAGATGATCCAACTAAACTGCTCCCCTGTATGTCAGAGGCCCCTACTCTTGATGTAATTACAGTGATGCTATGTTTGGTGGTGAAACACAAAAACTGCTTTGAACCAGATAAAAGTAGAATTCATTTCCACAGTAAGTGTATGTAAATATCATTACACCGATCAGGAAGGAACATTGTAATTTTGACAAATATCAGGAGCCATAGTAGCTGTACAGATTCACCATCTGCTTGTAGTGAGTAAAATGTTTCATTTTGTGGATTACAAGCCAGGCCTGGCACACCGGAGCAAGTCTTATTCTATCGAGAAAGGGACAATACACAATATGTTGATGAATGTAACTACACAGCGAAAAAGCAAATGCGGCACAGCTGTTAAAAATATTGCCAGCTCTAGTAGAGTATGACAAACATTACTAGCTGAAGTGGAAAAACAAAGTGAGTAGTTACACAAAGTCAGTTTTACTTGTGCTTTAAGATAGTTTGTGAAAAATCTTTCTCAGCTGCTAGTAATCATGTCTGTCATTTCTAGCTTGTTGTAATACTTCTGAAATAACTTCAAGACTTTTTTTATGTTCTATCAAGTTACTGGTGAAATTATTCATGTAAGTATCATGGGCATCTGAAACTTCCATGGATAAGCATTTCTTTTATTGCTCGGTAATTGCTACACATATCCATATATAGCAAGACAAAATAATTTCCAGTTATGTCAATATGTAATTGGTAGTGATCTTTGTTGCTTACCATGGCATTTTCTTCAAGTTTGCCACTTTTGGCCACACATGCTTTGGCATCCCACATGATTGCCCTCTATGAGTGCTGGGCTCTCTATTTTGTGATAATTTCATAAGATTGTAAGATCATAAGAAATAGGAGCAGGAGTAGGCTATTCAGCCCCTTGAGCCTTCTCCACCATTCAATAAGATGGCTGTTCTGATTGTGGCCATAATACCACTTTCCTGCTGGTCCCCGATAACCCTTGACTGCCTTCTAGATCAAAATTCTGCCTAACTCAGCCTTGAAGATATTCAATGACCCAGCCTCCACTGCTCTCTGGGGAAGAGAATTCAAAAGATTAATGACCCTCTGAGAGAAGAAATTCCTCCTCATCTACATCTTAAATGGGAGACTCCCTATTCTGAAACTGTGCCACCTAGCTCTAGATTCCCCCACCGGGGGAAACATTAGCATCCACCCTGTGAGGTCCCCTCAGGATCTTATATATTTCAATAAGATCACCTCTCATTCTTCTAAAGTCCAATGAGGATAGGCCCAACCTGCTTAACCTTTCATCATAAGACAATCCCCTCATCCCAGGAATTAGCCTAGTGAACCTTCTCTGAACTGCTTCCAATGCAAGTATATCCCTCTTTCAATAAGGAGGCCAAAACTGTATGCAGTACTCTAGGCGTGGCCTCACCAATGCCCTGTACAGTTGTAGCAAGGCTTCCCTACTTATATACTCCATCCCCCTTGTAATAAATACCAACATTACAGTTGCCTTCCTAATTTCTTGCTGTACCTGCATTCTGACTTTTTGTGATTCATGTACAAGGACCCCAGATCCCTCTATACCGCAGCATTTTGCAGTTCCTCTCCATTTAAATAATTTCTACTTTTCTATTCTTGCCACCAAAGTGGACAGCCTCATGTTTTTCCACATTATACCCCATCGACCAAATTTTTTCCCACTTATTTAACAAATGTATATCCCTTTGCAGACTCTTTGGGCTGAATTTTACCAGGCCCTCGACATCGGGGTCATGGCAGGGTGTCCCATAAAATACTTGCCGGAGCGGCCTGCCATGACCCCCGACACCAAGAAGGCCTCACCACATTTTACCGGCGACGGCGAGGCCTCGGTGCTGCCCCCCTTGGCACTTGCGGCAGGGCCCTCATTTAAATATTAAAATTAATTAAAACAAGACACAAATCAACTTAGCTTGTCCCCGTGCCTTCCCACGCCGATATTAAGGCTGCCAAATGGAAGTCCCGCGTCTTCAGAACTCTGGGGAGGGGGGGAGGAGTGAAGATTTCAGGGTGGGAGGTGGGGGAGAGGGGAGAACTATTGTAATTGGTTGTGGGGATGATGGGAAGGGGTTGAGGGTCAAAGGTTCTGAAGTTGGGGGGGAAGTTCACAAAATGCTTTTTTGGGGGGATATGTCACTGTAACACATGAGGGCTCAGTGGTGGGATGTGGGAGAAGAGACTCTAAGTTGAAATAAAAGTGTTCATCAGGTTGTAGTGAAGCAGCACCTTTAATTATTGAAATGAGATTGAAAGGCTTGAAGTCCTTTAAAAATGGCACCAGCGCCTGCGCGGTGACGTCAGACACCATTTTGGGGACGGAGCAGCCGCCCCCTTTATGTCATCAGGGGCGGCTGCTCCGCCCCCACCATTTAAATGAGCCCCTGCGCGAAATATCGCAGCAAAATGCGGTGCGCTCATAAAATTCAGCCCTTTGTGTCCTCCTCACAACTTGCTTTGGATCATCCCCAAATTTGGCTACAGTACACTCGGTCCCTTCATCCAAGTCATCAATTTAGATTGTAAATAGTTGAGGCCCCAAAACCTATCCCTGTAGCACTCCACTAGTTACAGTTTGCCAACCTGAAAATGCCCCATTTATCCCAACTCTCTGTTTCCTATTAGTTAGCAAATCCTCTATCCATGCTAATATATCACTCCCAACACCATGAGCTCTTATTTTACATAGTAACCTTTTAAGCAGCACCTTATCGAATGCCTTTTGGAAATTCAAATGCACTACATCGACTGGTTCCCCTTTATGCACCCTGCCTGTTACATTCTCAAAGAATGCTAATAAATTTGTCAAAGAGAATTTTCCTTTCATAAAACCATGTTGACTCCTCCTGATTATATTATGATTTTCTAAATGTCTTGCTACTGCTTCCTTAATAATGGTTCCAGCATTATATAGGCTAACTGGCCTATAATTTCCTGCTTTCTGTCTCCCACCTTCCATGAATACATTTCTGGTTTTCCAATCCAGTGGGACCTTTCCAGAATCCAGGGAATTTTGGAAGATAACAACCAATGCATCCTCTATCTGTGCGGCCACTTCTTTTAAGACCCTAGGATGCAGGGCATCAGGTCCAGCGGACTTGTCAGTCTTTAGTCCCATTAGTTTTCCTAGTACCTTTTCTCTAGAGTTGGTGATAGTTTTAATCTCCCCCCTCCCGTTTGCCTCTTGATTTTCTACTATTCTTGGGAAGTTTTTTGTGTCTTCTACTGTGAAGACAAATACAAAATAGTTGTTCAAAGTTTCGGCTATTTCTTTGTTTCCCATTATTAATTCCCCAGTCTCATCCTCTAATGGAACAATGCTTACTTTAGCTATTCTTTTCCTTTTTATATACCTGTGGAAGCTTTTTCTGTCTGTTTTTATATTTCTTGCTAGTTTAATATTCTAATTTTTCCCTTTTTTAGCCATCTTTGCCTGTTTCTAAAATTATCCCAATCTTCTGGCCTACTACTAATTTTGGCAGCATTGTATGCCTTTTCTTTCAATTTTATACCATCCTTAACTTTATTAATTAGCATCTTTCTCATAGAGTTCTTTCCAAATGGAATATATCTTTATTGTTCCACTGACCAGTGGAGGGCCTTTCTCCGTTCATTCACACTGGGCTGAATTGTACCGTGGGCGTCGAGACCCTGACGTCAGACCAAAAAGCAAGTCTCAAGCCCACACTTGCCAGCAGCAGGATGGGAGATGACCTCAGGGCCCACATCCAATTAGGATGGCAAGCAGGCTCATGATGCTGCCGGCCGAATCAAAGGGCTCCAATGGCACCCCCCCTCCCTCCAGGCTGCCGCAGGGAAGCCACCTCCATAAAGCTGGCTGCCCCACCACTGGCAAAATGCTGGCAGCCCCACTTATAGGCCCCTAATTGGGGCCTCACTTATGCAAATCAGCTGCCCGCCTCTGCGGAGTGGGCAGCCGATCTGCATTCCGTCCTGCCTCCAGCCTGCGACTAGGAAACTTCCTATTTTACCAGCCTGCCTGCCTCTGTCCCCGCCACCCGGGGACTGGTAACATTCAGCCCACTGTTGACAACAGAGGTTCTCAACCTTTTTGCTTCTAAGGCCCCCCATCTTGTGTTATAAAAATTCCTCTGGCTCTCTGTTTTTCTGTATAAAATTTAATTATAAAGTTAAACATATATATTATTTTTTTTTTGCTTACTTAATGTGAAACCTGAATGGTGAATGGCCTGCCTCATCTGTAATTAGCATAATCTTGTGGAAAGGCCCAAGAACCACATCACTTGTAAGTGGTGGTCCATTGGTATTCAATGGAGGGGCTACAGAGCATTTCTGGTACACTATGACCAGAAAATTTCTGAGCTTGCAGTGTGGTGGGAAAATGTCATCAAGAATTTGTCCCAGCTTTCATCATAAAATGAAAAGTAACATATCCCACAAAGAGCTGCGTGTTTCTACATCTACACAGAACTCAACATAAGCGGAGATGTCTATAAGAAAAAAATGAATAAATATTCAATATCTTTCTTTAAAAGTTAGGAAGAAAATTCTCAAAGGGGTTTGTTCATTTTTGGTCGCTGGAAAGTTTGCAATTGACGGTCGAATGGAATCATGCAGAAAGCCTAGACACAGTATAAGAAGATGGCAGTCAGCTTTGCAGTAGCAAAATTAATGCAGCTTCTACTGCAGTCACACAAAGAAATAATTCAGTATTTATTCAGTTTGCTTTCCAATAGTTATTAAATTGAAATCAGTTTTAATGATAATAGAAGCCGAATGTGATACAGTGGCACACAACATGTAACCCGATGTTAAGATTAGTCTGACAGCACTGCCTCACCCCCATCAGAAATTATTGACTTCCAGCAACTGAATTGATTCCCACATGTGCCATTCAGGCACTTTACATGCAGATTAATTCATCCATTGTTTTGCCTCTTGTTGCATGCTCCAGGCTCTATAAAGGTTCTTGAGTGTTCTGCCCTCAGCTGCTGTCAGTACCTGAGTTGAGGTCACGTCCATGTCGACATTGTCAGATTTAACACAGAGGGGCTGTACCAGCGTCTTGCCCATCCCAGTCAGGGCGTGAGGTTCTGCCCACTCGTGTAAGTCTATGGAAATGTTGCAGCTGTACTGCAGACAATGCAGGCTCAGGCTCTGTGAGCTGGCACACGAGCTACATGGTAGCAGGTTGAAATAAACCCAACTTCTGATAGGCTCTGCAATCCTTGCCCTCAACCCTTATTGTTTGCCCTGATCTGCTTTCCCACAGCTCCACCCTCCTGTTGCAACTAAACGAACAAAGGGCAGAATCAGTGATAAGAGGTGGTGATGAGCCGCCAAGATCTTAAGCGCAGCGGCTCATTTAAATAGTCAGGGCAGCTGCCTCCCTCAATCCCGTGGACGGGAGGGGCTGTCCGTCCCCGTCAATGGTGTCAGCAGCCTGTGTACAGGCCCTGGCACCATTTTTAAAGGGCAGCCATCCCTGCCAGCATATTTAAATTTTTAAAGATACACCCCCCCAAAATTTATCAAATAACATTATAATGCCCCTTTCCCAACCCCCGAAACATTAACTATTTGCCCTTTCCCCCAAAACACTTGCCTTTTAAATCTGACCTTCCTGCCCCCCAAACTGCACACATTTTAAAGTTTATCCTTTCCCTCTATCCCTTACACCCATTACGTTTATTTGACCCCATTCTCCACCCCCGCACTGAAAATCTTAACTCTCCTCCCCCACCCCACCGCCCCACTCCACACAAGTGTCATGCCTGCTTTCCCCAGAAGGGGAATTGAAGGCGCTGGAATGCCGGCCACCGCACTGAAGATCGTGGCGGGTCCGGAAGATTGCCGGTATGTATATTTAAATGAATTCATTTTATTGATTTAAATATTGAAATGCTGTTCCCACTGCTGGGCGACGGGAGGGCTGCCACGAAGCCTTGGCGCCGTTGGGAGGATCGGGCCTGGCCCTCCCGGCGTCGGCCTCCATAGCAGGCCTCTTCCGCAATGATCTTCCGGCCATCTCCGCCACAGAGCCTGCGTCGGGGACTTGGTAAAATCCAACACCATAAGTCTAGCCATAGCAAAACCACCTGAACCTGCTTTTGTTTCCAGGTGTTAACAATTGCAATTTGAATTTGCATTTAGATCCCTTGGCTTCCTGTTAACTGTCTGTAAGTCTGGGAGAGCAAAATCCATTGTCCTTTAGGTGTACCCTGCTTTCAAAAGGTTCTGTGATCTGGGTTCCATGTTTTCATGGTAAGCGAGATCCCTGGTTTGTCTCTGGGCACAATTTACACTGAATTAAAGATCACAGCTTTTTTAAAACATAAGCATTCTACAAAGTCCAGTATTCATAAGAGCTGTTATTTTCTTCATTATTGTTATTTTTCTTACGTTGATTTTGGTGATCCTCTGTCGCTGATTCAATATTAGTTTCCTTGGGATGTCCGACATGTTGACCTGTTCCTCTACTCCACATGTCCTTAGTTTAATTGTGTCACACTCACGAGGTGTGCAACTGAAAATACAGAAACAAACTGAAAAGTTATAAAACTTAGAACAAATGTAAAAGATTGGGACATTTGCTGTCAACAAAATGGAGGACAAGTCACGATTCATACCACCTCCTGCACTGTAATCCACATCCATTGTCTACGAAGACTGAAAACCAATCATCACTGTCTTCATGGAAATAAGACAGATAATCACACATGGATGTGAGCTATACTCAAACAAACTAAGACAAAGGCCTTCCCCAGACTTTTCATCTCCAACTAACCTTCACTATCTTCTTTGGCCTCCTTATCTCGAGAGACAATGGGTAAGCGCCTGGAGGTGGTCAGTGGTGTGTGGAGCATCGCCTGGAGTGGCTATAAAGGCCAATTCTAGAGTGACAGGCTCTTCCACAGGTGCTGCAGAAAAATTTGTTTGTCGGGGCTGTTACACAGTTGGCTCTCCCCTTGCGCCTCTGTCTTTTTTCCTGCCAACTGCTAAGTCTCTTTGACTCGCCACACTTTAGCCCCGCCTTTATGGCTACCCGCCAGCTCTGGCGAACGCTGGCAACTGACTCCCACGACTTGTGATCAATGTCACAGGACTTCATGTCGCGTTTGCAGACGTCGTTAAAGCGGAGACATGGACGGCCGGTGGGTCTGATACCAGCGGCGAGCTCGCTGTACAATGTGTCTTTGGGGATCCTGCCATCTTCCATGCGGCTCACATGGCCAAGCCATCTCAAGCACCGCTGACTCAGTAGTGTGTATAAGCTGGGGATGTTGGCCGCCTCGAGGACTTCTGTGTTGGAGATACGGTCCTGCCAAGTATTCTCCAGAGGCAGCGAAGATGGAATGAATTGAGAGTTCGCTCTTGGCTGACATATGTTGTCCAGGCCTCGCTACCATAGAGCAAGGTACTGAGGACACAGGCTTGATACACTCGGACTTTTGTGTTCCATGTCAGTGCGCCATTTTCCCACACTCTCTTGGCCAGTCTGGACATAGCAGTGGAAGCCTTTCCCATGCGTTTGTTGATTTCTGCACCTAGAGACAGGTTACTGGTGATAGTTGAGCCTAGGTAGGTGAACTCTTGAACCACTTCCAGAGCGTGGCCGCCAATATTGATGGATGGAGCATTTCTGTCGTCCTGCCCCATGATGTTCGTTTTCTTGAGGCTGATGTTTAGGCCAAATTCATTGCAGACAGCCGCAAACCTGTCGATGAGACTCTGCAGGCACTCTTCAGTGTGAGATGTTAAAGCAGCATCGTCAGTAAAGAGGAGTTCCCTGATGAGGATATTCCGTACTTTGGACTTTGCTCTTAGACGGGCAAGGTCCTTCACTATAATGGGGTGTAAACAGCCTTTGTATCCTCAAAATGCAGCCATCAAAAGGACCAGAAATAATTGAAACATAAAATTACATGGGCAGAACTAACATTTGTAATTTCATCCTAAAAGGTAATCATTTTGAGGAACAAAGGTGTGGGGGGTGGGGGTGATCATACCAGTACAGAACTTCTGACATCAACATCAGTCTGGTCTCTCATCAGCCACGCAGAAAAACATCTAAAGCCAACTTGAATTCCAGTAAGGTTGAGAGAAAGAGAGTGAGAGTGACAGAGAGATCAGCTACAGCCAACACAGTGGAAGCCTGCTGAGACAAGTTGGAAGTCAGCTACAGTAGAGACAAGAGGGTGCCTTTGTAAAAACTACTTTTCTACCTTTGAGAATTGAACTAAGCCATCAGCAAAATCTTCAACCCGAAGGGGACTGCCAGAAGGCTGCAATAGCCCAGCAATTGCCAGACAACCAGCAACAAGGTCTGCAACTGTAAAATACACCTTCCCAGAGGATCCCACAGATTTTCCATGAAACAACAGACTTTTACACCTTGAACCTTTATCCTTTACCATCCATTTATATTTTGTTTAGTGTGTATGTGAGAGTGAATGCGTGCGTGAGTGGTGTTGCAAACATTTTGGGAATGAATATTGTTTAATAAATAGTCAATATTCTGTTTTAAACTTATAAACCTATCACTGTCTGTTTATTTGGTAAGTAAACCACATGGATTGAAACACTAGTAACAGAAAAACACTGTTGGTGGTCAGTTGGGAGGTGAACAGTGGAAACCAGTTATCTCATCACCTACCTGTCAGTAACAATTGACAATATCACCGTTATCAGTTTCCAAGTGGCTCACATTGCTCCTGGTCACCCTCTTTCTCTTAATGTAATTGTAAAAATGTATTATGTTGATCTTGATATCCCTTGCAAGTTTTGTTTCATACTCCTTTTTGTAATTCTTACCTTTTGTACTCTTTTGTAACTCTGTTTATCACCTTTTGCTGTTCTTTGTATCTTTCTCATTCACCAGGATCTGTGCTCCTTTTTGCATTCTTGTATACTTAAGCCTAGCTAGTGGATAGAAGAGCAGGGAAACACAAGAGCAGGTTCGTTTTTTCTAAGATCTGGGAAGAGAGATAGCGGGTGGATAGATTGCCCTCAGATTACCTATCAGATTCAGAGAAACAGGGCTGACCAGAATAAGATGATTAAAAAGCCCACGATCCTGGCTAGTGTGGCATGTTCTATTAATTTATTTCTCTTGAGGAGGTTATGAAAAGAAAATATAGTCTGGCGAGGTTTACTTCTAATGGTTCCATTTTTTCACTGAACAATTGCAAAATAAAATAATTTGTGGTCTCGTCATCTTAAAGTGTGAATCAGTCCAACTTTTGGATGATTGGAGAAGCACAAATGTAGGCACTTAGGAGCATCCAGTTTATATCATAAGGAGGGTTTATTGTATACTATCATACGACAATATATTGAGCAATAAAGGTAAACTCTGATCATAATGGATGTAAACTCCATTTATTGGGAGAACACTGAATCCAGGGGAACATCTGGAGCTGATCCAGAACTTGTAACAGTACAGTACTCTGTTCTTCAGTGCTCCAAATTATGTTCAACTATTCTGTTATGTATAGCACTTGCAAGCCCATTAAGGGCACTAATAGATGATTCAGCACCATTTTTACAATTTTTTTGCTTCACAGCCAATGAGGCACTTTTGAAGTGTAGTCTCTATTGTAATGTAGGTAAATACAGCAGCTTCTCTGTGCACATCAAGGTCCTACAAACAGCAATGAGATGAAATGACAGGATAGGGCTATGGGGAAAAGGCAGAGGAGTGGAACTAGGTGAGTTGCTCTTCCAGACAGTCGGCACGGACATGATAGGCATTCCTCTGTGCTGTAACCATTCTAGGATTCTATAATCTGTTTTGGTTTTGTTGTTTGAGGGATAAATGTTGACCTGGATAACTCCTCTACGAGTTGCACCATATGAACTTTTACATCCACCTGAAAGCACAGAAAGGGCCTCATTTTAGCATCTTTTCCAAAAGATGACCTCCAACAGTGCAGGATTCCTTCAGTACTGCACTGAAATGTCAATCTAGATTATGCATTCATGGCTCTGGAGTGAATCTTGAGTCTACAACTTCCTGCAAAGGCAATAGTGCTGTCATTGGCACATGAAAAATGTACTTGAGTAAAGGTATATCAACATGAACTAACACAGACCAAGTAATTGAAGTGGGAATTCAATCGATGGCAAGGGATGTAGAGGAGATAGAGTAAACGTAATAGTTTTTATTTATAAATAATTAAAGTAAGTCACATTACAGATGGCAATGTATTTTATGGGAATGTAAAAATGCACCAGTGGTGGTTCGGCATATTGAAATAAGTAATATGGACAACAAGCAATCTGAAACCCTGTGATGAAATGGTTAGTGAGTCGCAAGATAAAAATGAAAATTTATGCTATCTGGGAAAACAAGGGATAAATCCTGAGATATCAGGGACATAGTCAATGATTAAAGAAAGGATAGGATCCTTGGTTTTGAATCTGAAGAAAGTCAATAAGATGATATGATGAATATCGACAGGTTTTTGTTCAAACTCAAGACAGAAGAACAAAAGTAAATGATTGCAAGTTAAAGTAGCCTGAACTGAACTTCAGGACACTGTCCTCATGTTTTGAATTGTTAATTTATTTAGCGTGGTATATACTGGCTCAGTTCAAGAAGGGAATTGGATTTAATTCTTATTTATCTGAAAATACTGTGATGTTAGTCTGGGGATAGGAAAAGGGGTAAAACCAAGCAGAGGAGAGCTGGATAATGTAGATTTTCAAAGCTGAATCATTGAAATATTACAACATTGGTATATGGAGGAAGCAGCTATTGCACAAGAACCTTCTGACATCATAAAGAATTATTAGTATTTTTACTGCCCTCCTCAGACTCTAGCTTAGATAAATAAATCTACTGAACTGATTTTAACTGCTATCAACTAGTAACTAGAGTTCTTAAAGCACCATTGAATATATCACAAGATTTGTAGTTATGCAAAAAAAATGGAAAGGTGTGTTTAGACTTTCCTTTTTTTTTGTTTATTCAATCACAGGATCTGGACGTTGCTGACAGGATGAGCATTTCTTGTCCATCCCTAGTTGTCCTTGAGAAGGTGCTGTTGAGCCGCCTTCTTGAATCACTGCAATCCTTGTGGTGAAAGTACTCCTACAATGTATGTAGAGAGTTCCAGGATTTTGACCCAGCGACAATGAAGGAAAGTGATATATTTTCAAGTAAAGATGCTGTGTGGCTTGGAGTGGAACTTGGAGGTGGTGAGGTTTCCATGCTCCTACTGCACTTGTCCTTCTAGGAATTCCTTTTTCCCATACTTAGTGTTTATCTTACCCTTTCATCCTGTTGTGAAATACTTCAAGCCATCTTCCTGCACATGAGAGTGTCTGTCCCTGTTTTATGATCAGTTTCACCATGAGACTATTTATCAAAGCTGAGCATGAGCATTGCACTAAAACCCAAGATAAATCCATTCTTGCCATTGGATTGGACTGCAGGTATATTTTCCCCAAAGTAAGATTTAGATGGCTGTTCATGATCCCTCTCACTTCAAAATATCAGCTTCATTGCAGAGCAATTAGATTGAATGCAACTGCTTTTAGTGTGGTCAATACAATGGTTCTACACTGATCAGAACAATACTCTATTTCTACCTACCATTTGGTACAGAGGATAACCCATATGTAAAAAGCAGCTGGTGATTTCACATGCTCATAAAGATAGTTTTTATAGCTCATGATTAAGAAAGGTTTAAAACTCTTGAGGAAAAATACTTTCATGATTATATTTAGAAAAGCACCCAACAACAGAGTCTAATGAAAAGAATGGGAAGATTCTTGGTAGTGTAGATGAACAGAGAGATCTTGGTGTCCAGGTACATAAATCCCTGAAAGTTGCTACCCAGGTTAATAGGGCTGTTAAGAAGGCATATGGTGTATTAGCTTTTATTAGTAGGGGGATCGAGTTTCGGAGCCACGAGGTCATGCTGCAGCTGTACAAAACTCTGGTGAGACCGCACCTGGAGTACTGCGTGCAGTTCTGGTCACCGCACTTTAGGAAGGATGTGGAAGCTTTGGAAAGGGTGCAGAGGAGATTTACTAGGATGTTGCCTGGTATGGAGGGAAGGTCTTACGAGGAAAGGCTGAGGGACTTGAGGTTGTTTTCATTGGAGAGAAGGAGGAGGAGAGGTGACTTGATAGAGACATATAAGATAATCAGAGGGTTAGATAGGGTGGATAGTGAGAGTCTTTTTCCTCGGATGGTGATGGCAAACACGAGGGGACATAGCTTTAAGTTGAGGGGTGATAGATATAGGACAGATGTTAGAGGTAGTTTTTTTACTCAGAGAGTAGTAGGGGCGTGGAACGCCCTGCCTGCAACAGTAATAGACTCGCCAACTTTAAGGGCATTTAAGTGGTCATTGGATAGACATATGGATGAAAATGGAATAGTGTAGGACAGATGGTTTCACAGGTCAGCGCAACATCGAGGGCCGAAGGGCCTGTACTGCGCTGTAATGTTCTAATGTTCTAATTAACCAGCCAGTTACTGTAATACAGAAGCTCTCAGTGCATTGCTAAGTTTTGTCTAATTTGAAATCTTCTTAATTGCTGATAATTAGTTTAACATTTTCTAGCATTTCCAGCATGGCTAATCAGTTCCTCCAGACAGTTCTGCCATTCAATTAGATTATGGTTGCTTTGTATCTCAATCCTTGTACCAGCCTTTGCTCCATATCCCTTAATATACTTTTCTAATTAACATCTGTTGATCTCATTCTTGAAAATTTAAATTGACCCCACATATGTAACCTTTTTGTGGAGTGAATTTTGCATTTCCACTACCCATTTGTGAATAAGTGACTTTACTCCTGAATCGCCTAGCTGTAATTTTACGATTGTGCGCCCTTGTCCCAGATTCTCCCACGAGAGGAAATAACTTCTCTGGGGGTAAAATTTGCATATGACAGCAGTATGGGATGGACTCCTAGCGAATTGACAGCCGATTTTTCATTGATTTTCTTTCCACTGAAGTTCATGCACCGAACAACATTTTAAACTCTTTTTAGAAACCTGTTTACTAGTTTCACGGTCGCTTTACTATGCAGTCTGTCCTCATAACTTAAGTTTTTTTATTTTTTTTTATTTATTTAGAGATATAGCACTGAAACAGGCCCTTCAGCCCACCGAGTCTGTGCTGACCAACAACCACCCATTTATACTAACCCTACAGTAATCCCATATGCCCTACCACCTACCTACACTAGGGGCAATTTATAATGGTCAATTTACCTATAACCTGCAAGTCTTTGGCATGTGGGAGGAAACCGGAGCACCCGGAGAAAACCCACGCAGACACAGGGAGAACTTGCAAACTCCACACAGACAGTACCCAGAATTGAACCTGGGTCCCTGGAGCTGTGAGGCTGCGGTGCTAACCACTGCCCTGGTGTCATTCTGGTGAATTGATGTGGTAAACCCTTGAAGGTCAACATATCCTTGCTGAGATGCAATGCCCAAAACTGAGTGCAATACTTCAGATGGGGACTGATCAATGCTCAGTACAACTGATGCCTCATTTCCTCCCCCTTGTATTCTGCTCCCTTGAAATGAAGGCCTACATTCCATTAGCCTTTTTGCTTTAGTTTTGGTTAATTTATTCAAAAGATCTCATGGACATATCATTATCAAGGTAGCCTACAGTGATGTCAAATGCAGAGAAGAGATACCACAGTGGCAGATTGTTTAAATCATTAAAATGAAGATGTTAGAGCAAACAAAATATTGGTTAGTCTCTGCTAAAGTGGAGTCTTTTGCTTATAGCTCTAAAGAGTTAACATATTCAAGCTACCAGTCAGAATTTGGCATCATTCCCACCACAATCCCTTCCCTGGGATGATGATGGATGGTATTGTTATCTTTGTAGCCCACAGCGGATGTAGAAAGTAGAGAAGAGGTATGACAGAGAGTAGTGTGCAGAGAACGAGGTAACAATATTTGCAACTTTCGGGGAAGACCAGTGTAAGCTTCCTGGTTGTGGGAGCTGGTGACTCTCTTATGAATTACAATTCACAATTACAAATTGCACAAAACAATTATCGATGAAAACAAAAAATCACGACTATAATTGAAAAATTAGATGCTGAAACTATAATGTAAATATCCCACCAAACTGTACAAAGCATCTGAAAAAGATTGTTTCCAGCAACAGTTTTTTTTTTTGCCTTTCTCTAAAAGCTGCTGCAATATACGATCCAATGCAGAAGTGCATCACTCTAAATTATACTCTCTAATGGACAGTATAATATTTCCATCTGGTAAACTCATCTCCTGTCGAATTCAGTCATTTTGCTCTCCTAGTAGTCACTATAAGATTTAATTTACTAGCATTAGGTTCGTTTGTGGCATTTTAGTGACCATTTTTCTCACTCAAAAAACTTCTTTAAAAACTTTTCTCGTGGTGCCAAGCCTGTTAAGTTCAGGATAACTAAATCTACAGTGGCTCTTAAAAGGTCTGCAGCAGACTGCCACCAAAAAGGTAGGCTATAAAATATACATTTACCTCAATGTGGACCTAGGAGGAGCTGAATTGCTTCTTCCAGCTGCACAAAGGTCCCAAAGATTGTTGCTGGTCTGGCTAGGTTGTCTCCAGATTTCCCTCCTCCTCCCGATCGCTCCCTTCCTCCTGATCACCCCCACCCTCTCGAAAACACCTGCTCCCTCTCAATTATCTCCCACCAACCCCCGGACCTACCTGAGGGCCACTGCCATCAATGAGCCTTCCCGAAATTTAAATCTGCTTTACTAACGAGCTGGCTGGAAACACGAAACTGGAGTCTGCAGATCTCCAGTCCAATCTAAATGACACCCGAGGCCTGATATCAAGTGTGCCTCGGGTCTACTAGTTCTGGCACAGAGATTATTCCCTGCTTCCAGTACTCAGGCCGGTGCTATCCAATTTCAATATCCAATATCTCCAATAGAAGCAGAAATTGTCTCATCTCCATCTGGGAGCAGCAGGTCTGACCATGTATTATCTTGTTATCTTTACTTGACAGAGTATATCGGTTGGCGCCTTGGTTGTATGGGATCATGGGGTGAAATCCTGACTCTGAATTTGAAAAGGTTGGGAGCATTGGGGGATTTGGCTTGGAATGACGAGATGGCTCAGGCTAAGATGGGAGATGGAAGAGAGGTGGAGGCATGGCTGCATAGTGGTAGCAGGCCAGTAGAATAAGAATGGTTCTTTGGTAACAATTAGAGTGATAATCGTTAAAGCCGAGTTTGGAGGAATGTACTGTCTTTCTCTAGTTCCACTGCTCCACTGGTCACAATGTATGTTTAAATGTTTTACCCAGATACCGATACGGCCAATTATATACTCTTATCTATATTAGTTTCAGCATTTAAAAAATTCACCAATCAGGTTTCTTTAAAAAACAACAAAATTATTGTTTTATTATAAAACAATCAATAAAGATGCAAAGCTTATTAACACACAGTTTGAAATATGAAAGTATAAATATATACCCTTCTGGAACAAGCTAACACATGCACACACACACCAAGAAAAAAAATAAAGAAAAATGAAAAAACTGTCTGCAGAGATCAACTTTAAAAAAAATACATTGGCCAAGATATTGTCACTTCTTGAAGAAAAATGATAAGATATGGAATGTTCCAGATGGCCTTTGATCTGACGTCCGGGTGCACGTAGATGGCTGTCACTGGGATCTTTCTGGAGCAGTTCTGTTCAGGAGACATCGAAGAGTAGTTTTGTGGGCTTTTCAGGAGAATTACTGCATAGTGGTTTCAGCTATCGCACTGGATTCCCAGAAGATTTTCCAAAAGAGGTGGAAAAGGATGAGTTGGGTGGCTTCTCTGTAAGAAGGCTACACATCAACTGTGCATTTAAACAGTCCAAACCAAATCAAAAAGCCAAAAATCCTGACAACCATAAACCTAGACATGTGACTTCACTGTAAACAACTCCAATAGGCAGCAAGTCTCCTTATGTTTATTTTAGCACTTCATTGTCTCTTCCAGTAAGTGTTTTCTTTTAAAAAAAAATCCAAAATGTCCTTCCAGTAACTCTTAAAAGAAGCAAATCCAGGCATCACCTTGGTCTTTCAAATGAACCAATTTTCACAACCTTTTGAACACAATTCCTCAAAAAATATCAATAATGGAAGCACCTTCATGACATAACGGGCTGAATGTTATTAGCACGCTGCACATTATGGCGGCATGCTTTGAACTCGGCGGCCTTCCGACACAGATGCGTCACCACTGAGCCCCCGCGATATTTCGTGTGGAGGCTCATTGAAGTGGAGAGGGTGGAGCGGCCACCCCCGACGATGTAGAGGGGGCGGCTGCTACATCCCCAGCAATCGTGTCCGGCACCACCACACAGGCTCTGGCGCCATTTTAAAAGAACTCATTAAAATTTTTAAAGGGAAAGAATCCTGAAAAATAAAGATCGACATTTACACACATTTTAATTTCCCTCTCCCACACCCCCTATTAAATAACAAATATGGAAATTGCCCGCCCTCCAGAAAAAAAATTTTCAGGTCTCGAATTATCCCCCCCCACCGACGTTCATTACCGATGACCCTCAACCCCTTCCCACCATCCCCACGGCCCCGCTTCCCCCCTTCCGCCCTGATAATTTTAGTCCTGCCCCCTCCCCACCTGTGTCTCGCCTCAGAACTCCAAACGGAGTTCCGAAGGCACGTGAGGTGCGGCTGGCGGCCATAAAATTAGCATGGGACGGCTGCCGAGATCAGGTAAGTTTATTTGCATTTCATATTAATTAATTTTAATATGTAAATTAAGGCCCTTCTGTCAAGCGGGGGGGCCACACCGAGGCCTTGCCACCACCGGTAAAATACGGTGGAGCCTCCTCGGCATCGGGGATCATGGCAGGCTGCTCCTGCAAGTATTGTACGGGCCCCCCCCCCACCCCACCACAATCCCCATGTCAAGGGGCTGAAAAATTCATCCCAATGCATTTCAGGGGAGACAGTGGCATAGTAGTAATGGGCTGAATTTTTAGCCGCCCCAGCGGGTCAGATGGTGGCATGGGGGTGGCGTAAAATTGAGTGGGAGGCACCGGGAGGCCTACTCACCCCGCTCCCGCCTCCGATGAACTTTACGGCAGTTGGGCGGGGAGGAGGCAAAACGGCCACCTGCCCAAAGCCAATCAAGGCCCTTAAGTGGCCACTTAACGGCCACTTAAGGGGTCTCGCCCACCTCCACGGGCATTTTGCCCATGGGAAGCACGCGTGCTGGGGACGTGAAAAGATGTGATAGCTGCCGGCCTTTCCATGCCCCATGGGGTGGGGGGAGGGTGCCATGGCAGTCCGGCACAGGGTGCCCGATTGAGGGCTGCCCCCACCTCCCAACCCACCCCCGGAACCCAAGACCTCCCCCCTCCCCCTAAACAACCACTCCAGCCTCACCAGGGAAGGACTGATTCCCCTGGTGAGGCAAGCCCAACTTACCTCATCTCCAGGCTCCATGGTGTTGGCTGGGCTGCAATCACAGCAGTGGCCTCCACTCCAGGTGGCGCTGCTGGGACTAAGGGCTGCCGGTCCGCTGATTGGCCAGCAGCCCACTGAGGCGGGACCTCCTCTCTCAAGTGGGTGGAAGTCCTGCCTTGGGACAATTAAAGCCCAGGGACCTGTAAAATACGAGACGGATCCCCGGACTAGGCAAAAGCGGATTCGCCACAAACTTTTACATCGGTGGTGAATTCCCGTCCGCCTAAGGTAAAATCCAGCCCAATGTTACTGGACTAGTAATCTAGAAGCCCAGGCTAATGTCCTGAGCGGACAAGTTCAAATCCCAGCATGGCAGCTGGTAGAAGTTAAATTCCTTTAATTAATAAATGCAATTAACTAATTAAAAAATCTGGAATTGAAAGCTAATCTTAGAAATGGTGCTTTGAAACTATCATCAATTGTCATAAAAACCCATCTGGTTCACTCTTGTCCTTTAGGAAAGGAAATCTGCTGCCCTTACCTGGTCTTGCCTACCTGAGACTCCAGACCCACAACAATGTGGTTGACTCTCAACTATCCTCTGAAATGGCTGAGTAAGGCACTCAATTGTACCAAACCATACAGAAAGGTCACACCAGATGGACTGCAGCGGTTCAAGAAGGTGGTTGACTACAACTTCCTCAAGGGCAATTAGGGATGGGCAACAAATGCCGGCCTTGTCAGTCATGCCCACAGCCCATGAAAGATTAAAAAAAAGAAGTGAAGATATGGTCAGCATGGATCAATCAGAATTGTGGAGCACCGTAGAGATTTGTTTTGAATTCGATGAATATTCCAATGCTATAATTTTTTATTGTACATGCCCAATATAATCAATAAGCATTATAACTTACATAAATACCTGATGCAAAAATATTATATAATTAGCCGATTTAAAATAAAATATAATTTACCAATAATTGAATTTCATTTTACATAAATATAGAGTAGATAAATGGGTCCAATATTATCATTTCTTATATAAACATAAAATATTGTAAATTAAATAAACTGCCAATAACTAAGTGTTATAAAATTATTTTATGAATACCTATTAAATTATGCCAGAACACAGATTTAACCAATAAAATGACCGACAGACTCAACAATAGCAATATACAGAATAAACAAACTAGAAATGTTATTATAAAGAAAGATACTACAATACACATTGTATACAAATGAAAATACTTCAAAAAATGAAACTTGACTATAATATCTAGTCCTAAAATCTAGGGCACTTAGTAGAGCCACTGGGGATGAAAACTTTATCCTTCTTTCAAAAGCAAAAGGAACTGCAATGTTGGTTTTGGTTTCCACTCTTCAGAGACCCTTTTGGCTGTGCTGATATATAGGTCAATTCCCAAAGGTCCAAATGAATAGCTTTCTTATGCAGCTACTTTTTTCTAAGTTTAATCCTTTGCTCATCTTTTTCAGTTCCCTATATGTTACAATCATATGGTTTATCCAAAGTTACGTCTTTATCGCATATGTGTGTATTTAAGAGGTGGAACTTATGCATTTTATAATTCTATATACAAATTTAAAAACAAAAGCAATGCCAGAGAGTGAGGCAGTGAATAAAGAGGTACAATTTGAGGTCATTTAGCATTGTAAGACAGTCTGGGAGAAATTTTAACTCTCTCCTCTCAGCATGAACAGAGCAGTGAGTGTTTCCCACTCCATTCCCACTGATCTTGGGGGTGGATGAGGCATCCCCTGAACCTTAAATGCTAATCATAGCCAATGACATCAACACTGCCCCCACCTGCCCGGACTACACTCCCAAACCCCCAACCTGCCCCCATCACACATGCAAGACCTTCCTGAAACTGCTCCCTAGCACTTACCTACAAGACAGCAAGGCAACCAAGGACCATTCAATCTTTCCCTTCAGTAACTGCTCTGCACCCTTATTCCTGCCCATACTGGTCATTCATGGTGTGGAAGCCAGGGCCAGCCGACCAGTGGGGCACTCAAAGCTCCCTTACAAGGATGCATGCAAGCGTGACATTGAGGCCCTAAATATCGACTAGCACACTTGGGAGTCGCTAGCTGGCCAAAGAGGGAAGCGGCGACACATCCTGTGGACTGGTGCACGCTACCATAATGACCAGTTGCTGCAGCAGCTTGCAACAGCATCAAAAACAACAACTCACAGCATCACTTGGCAGCTTCACATGCAGTACTTGTGGCAGAACCTGCGTCTCAAGGTTTGACCTTCACAGCCATCAGCAAAGGTGCACCAAGTGAAGACACCGCACTTAAATGAATTGTTTGCTGTGTGTCCATCATCTTTCATAGATGGAAGGGTGCCAACCAACTGGTCATTTAAATGAGGCCCAAGAGTTAAAATGCCCCAGGCATGAAACTTAATCCAGTGAGGACGTTTCACACCCAAGCCATCCACCTGAAACTCATTTGGGTTTAAACTCAAACGCTCCATGTTTGTTGAGATAGGATACTTTCTGACCAATTTGTGTGACAGAGAATGCAACAAGTCAATATATGTTAAATGAGCAATGTGAAAACCCCCTTACACAATGGGCAGACCTGCTATCTACCATTCGATAGCATGCAATAACCTATGGGAAATAATGTTTTAAACAGCAAGAACTATTTTTTGTGTATTTTGTATTGGAGAAAAAGTGCTTGTAATTAATTTTCCTGTTCAATACTAAGCCACCATTGCCTGAATCAGTCACTTTTAAAACATGCATTTTGTCCTCTGAGCAAATATTTTGCTGCAATAATGTATTCAATGTACAGTGCATCTTTCAGATCTGTGCTTTCATCTCCAAGAAGAGCTGGGATGTAATAGTTACCCCATAGGCTATAGGAGCACAACAGACCTCTGCTGTACCAATTATACCAGGTCTCGTAGGAATCCATTATAGGCTCTTAACCTTCCACAGTTTGGTATCATTAAGGTGGCTTGTGTCAAAAGCTTGAAATACTAGTCGAATTTTGAGGTGGGATTTGTCTATCGAGTTCTAAAAAGCTATTTCAGGGTTATGGCTTCAAATATTGATAAGATGATTCTCTTTGAGATGTTAAAATTTGCTCTACCATCTCAAATTTATTTCTGCATTATTCTCCATCATTCATTTGTTGACTTGAAATCGAAATATGTGAGAAGGAACCCTTTAGAAACTGAAGTACCAAGCTTCCCCCAGTTTCTGCAACAAACAAAAAATACTTTTAAAAAGCACATTGTTTTCGATTTCGTAATATGGTAAAATTCTTATATTTTAATGTCATGGCTATACATTTGAGTTCTCTGTAAGATATTGCTTTATCTATTCAGAAAATATTAATACTGAGAAATAAATGTGAGAAATATACCTTTTCTGGTTATTTCTGACAATTAATTTACTTATTTCATAAATTTGAAGGAGGTTATTCAGGTCATCACATCTAATTCATCAGCCAGAGCTACTTTAATTTATGCAACTATGGCATTTATTTATTCATTTATTTATGGGAAAGGAACACACTATTTACTAATTTTCAAGTATCCAATCAAAAATACATGCCTCTAAGGAGATCTCTTCGAAACCTCTTCCCAGATTTTTTCAATGCATCCCTCCCCTGCTTCCACACACCAGCAACCCTCCCCTTTCAAATCCACAATCTCAGGACATCTGCTATTCTATATTATGAACAATGTTATACATAAAAATACTTCTTGGTGGTGGATAAGCTGTATGAATGAATAACTGCATCATCACACCCTATTCAGCATGCTCTGGAGTTAATAAAAGTTACTGTAAGCTTAAGAGTGAGGGATGGGATACTTGTAAAAAAGAAAACCCTCAATACTTTACTTTGGAAGGATACGAATTGGAATAACCTATAGTCATATGAAGCAGGATAGCAGGCTGTAATCATACCCTCTAATTTGTTCCTGCAGTTTAGGGAATGTTTTATTTGGTCCTTGATTTTCTTTTTAATATCTCCAAAGGATAGAAAATGGAATCATTGATTACGAGTACAGAACTGAATGTTGTCCATTGGTTAGCGGAAAGAAGGTTAAGAACATAACAGGAAATCATTAAAGCAATAATGATTCCCCCAAAATGTATTTTTCAATAAGGGATGAGACACAAACTGGGAAAATATGTAGAAATATGTAGCGATCGTAAGTTAACCCCATCTAAACAATACAGATAAACTGTGAAAGTTAAGGAATCAGTGATGGCTAATCTGTTTTCTACACAATTAAATTATTACAACATATGGGCCAAGGTTTTACAGCCCCCCCCAAGGAACAGGCTGTTGGTGAGGGGGCCGAAATATTGAGTGGGAGACAGGGGGTGCCATTCCCGACGCTTTCCCTCCTCCCCTGCAATTTTATGCGGGGTGGCATGAAATGGCCCACCTGCCCCAAGCCGATCAAGACTCTTAAGTGGCCAATTAACTGCCACTTAAGGGCCTCCTCCCGCCACAGCAGGTATTTTACCCACGGCGCCCGGATGGCAAAGGCCCTAAGAAAACCACCAGGTAAAACCTAGTGGCCTTCTTGCAGGCTGGCGGGGGCCCCTCCTGATCGGACACCCTGTGCCCCATGGAGGACTGCCCCTGATACCCAGCCACCCAACGCACAACACTCCCCCCTACTCTAACTGACCCCCCTTGCCTTGCCGGGGGCTGGCTGATTGGTCCGGTGAGGCCCCAAAAACTCACCACCTTTCCAGGGCTGTCCTTCCTCTTCCTGCTGAAGCTGGGTGTCGTCCCAGCAGTGGCCACCGCACCCGCTGGCTCTGCTGGGGCTAAGAGCTACTGGCCCGCTGATTGGCTAGCAGCTCCATTAGGCGGGACTTCCTGCTTCATGGAGGTGGAAGTCCCTCCCAAGGCAAATTAATGGGCTGGAGAGTGAAAAATCCAGGCCCGGCGGAGGCGGGCTTGCCACCGACTTTTCATCCAGTGGGTAGGGCCTCCCACCAACATAAAATTCCAGCCATGGTGCTACTGAAGAGAGCCACTTTTCTTTTCTGGTAAGTGGACCATGTGACCTTTTTTAGGCTTTTATGATCATAATCCAATATTAATCTAACAAAAGTAAAACAGTATTTGCTCAATTGATTTCCAAATTGTCAGGAGATTTGAGGCAGTGAAAGTCACAAATCATGAATAAGCAAAAGTTTAATGTGGCGCATTAAAATTAGTGGGAACTTGAACAACTTCTTTGCACAAAGAACTTCTATTTGAAGCAATTCTTTTGTAAAATACTGTCCTTGAAAGAAAAAAATTCCAAAACTTATTTAATAATTGATTATACAAATACTAAGTATGTTTGACTGTAGTGCTTAATTGCATTTATTATTACCCTGTTAATACAATGCTTTAATAATTAAAGGTAACAAACAATTGCTCAAGTAAATGCTGGGTGAGGTGAAAATAGTCAGCACTAAAGGCACTGTTATATTAAAGTTTAGGGTTTGAGTGAATTATGGTGTACAGATTTAAGCTACAGTACAAGCGCCATATTATTCCCTGCCCACACAATGCCAAGTTCTGTATACACATGCAAGTAGTACACACAAACTTCTGCACATTGAATGCAGGATCGACAATGTCAATAAGAGGACAGACAGCACTTTGTGAATATTCTAAAAGTTAATATTGTCTTTTATAAAGTTTCTGTGTGTTCTCCTTGCCAAAAGCATTTCATAAAGGGTCTATTCCTTAAGTGTCAATTTAGTTCAGTCAAATTCCACACCCATTGATGCCATCCCCTTTCCAGGACACTCTTTGTATTCAACGCCTGTCCATCACAGCTGATACGTTTTTTATTCAAATTATAATGGTAATGGCTAATGGTAATGATCTGGAATGCTAATGTGTGAATGTTTAAGTTTTGTATCCTATTCCTTCCTGTCTTATTTTAGCAGAGGAGGTTAAAATAGTGGAGGAAGAAATTCCTTTGCAATGCCTTAAGCATTCAGAGAACTACAGAAATTACAGCATAATGGGTGGCCACTTGACCCATTGTACCTACATCTGTGTTGGTGCCAGCTTTGCAAATGGGCTATCTATTTTCATTCTATTTCACTGCCTCATAAGTTCATGTCCTACAATGAAATTTCAAGGCCTGGTTGTGTTGGTAACCAGCTTTACCTGTGGAATGAGACACAGACAATTGTCCTTTATATCTAGTTTATCTATTATTTCACATACATGAGCAGATGAACAGAGCTGCTCTACCAGCAGTTAAAATTTAAATGTTTAGAGGGTAGGGACAGAAGTGTCTGCGGGCTCTAAACATTAAAAATTGCTAAGGGAGCCCAAAGCATCCCCTAAGTACATCTTAAACCAGGTTTGACACCTCATTGATGTCAAATTTAAGTGGTGTGAGATTTCTTCCTGAAAGGGGTCTCACAGCACTTGTTTCCATAGTCACATTTGGATGACACAGTTGCAGTTTGAATGCTCTTTTAATGATCCTGCTACCCCATATGGATTGCCTTTACAGGGACAAAAATAAACATCCTTTCTCTAGCAGTGTTTCTATATTTTTAGGGGAACAATATTACTTGCATTTTACTTGCAGAAGACAAGATTGTTTATTCCATTTATTTGCAGCAGCTTAGATAGACCATCGTAATGGATATATACAATCTTCATCGTTATATATTCATTAATAAATAATATTGATACAATCATTTTACCAGCATAGGAACCATAAATACGTAAAAACCCTTCATTAATGAGCTATTACAAAATGATTGTCCATAGACTTAGGCCACATTATACAAACTGATTGCATTCATTATAGTGAAATTGCTATTAAAGAAATTGATTTCAGAGCGAATTTTACTTGTTACTAATTTATTTTTCAAAAAAAATTATGAATTCCTGCATCTTAATATGTACTAAAATCAGTTTTGTTATTCAACAGTGTCCCCTTTCATGGAAATTTAAGATATATTTTCCCTCATGAATTATGGCATACCTGTTTTCATTTTTGAAATATTCTGCTGCAAATGTGCGCATTAACAACTTCATAAATAATTTACAAGTTAGAAAGCTAGGAATATTTTTGTCTTTACAGTATCATAGTCATTTCCCTGGGTTTCCTGTAAAATACTTAGGGTTAGAGATTAGTCTGCACCCATTTTTTGGTCATGAGCAGTGGCATCTCAACAACCACACAGTAGAAGGATTGACTCTAAATGAAACAGGTTGAATTCTGTTCGCTTTTCCTAATGATGTTCCAGTCCATCAACGCCTTCTCTATTAGATACATTGCACCAATAAACTATATTCATTGAGAACTTTGCTGAATCTCACACATATGCAGTTTTAGTTTTGCTACTTGTGTTAATTGAAACGAATAATTGAAAAAAAAAGGAAAAATATATTTTAGTGCAGGCAGTTGAATCATAACTTTGTATTCCAAAGGTGGGCCAGGTTCACAAACTTAGGCTCATCGCCCTTCAGGTTTTGATGAAGTTTTGTCATGTCTCAATCACCTTCTGGCAACCTAAGCAGAGTCAATTGAGAACAGATTTCCCGAAGCAAGTCTCACCTTTTAGCCAAGGGAAGTTCAGTCACTCTTCACATTGTCGACAAAACCACAACATATTTATCTAAATTATTAGTTCTATTAATACAGTGTTTCCTTGGTAATATAGTTAAAACAATGAACTTGTGGGCCTAGAAATCGGATAACGTCTGACAAACGAGTGCTATGTGACTCAAATTCTATGACAGAATTTCAAAAACCTGAAAATGACCAAGGGTTTCCAGTTTGGGTGAATTCAGCGATCTGGGTACATGTTGCACTCAAAATTGTGCTAGTTTTACGAAGGATTTTTTTGCTCAAATTTCTGCTCGATATTTTGTGCTGGTTTGGCCAATTTTGGGTGAATTGCGCAGAAAAACCAATGCAACCTAGCAGAAACTGTAGGCCAAAGTGTTTATTGGTCCTAGTGGTCAGAACAATTTAAATTGCAACCTCAAGACCTCAGAAATGTTTGAATAAATCATGTAAAATTACTATAATGTGTTAAGTTCTACAAGCTGTGTACATTGCCATGCCCTGAATTTCTCCAAATATTTTAGGCAGTTATTCCCTTTTTTTATTCCCTTTTCTCATTTGCTGGCTGAACACCGAGTGAGTGATACATGGTCTGCTTCCAGTCCCAATGCTCTTTGTTGCCAGCCAGAGACAATCCAAAAACTCCACTCAGATTTCCGTGACCCCTGCTGTGGGGTTGCTGCAACTCTGCTCAGCACCTTCCCATTCCACATGGCTCAGACCTCACATCGCAGCAGAGTAGAACTCAAATTTGTGTCCATTCCTACTCTAGAGTTCCATCGAAGTATCAGGGTAAGTATATAGTTACTGCAATCTGAAGCACAGCTCTCTTCACTGGGCAAGATCTCAAGCTGAAAAGTTAACCCCTATGCAAAACTACAACAGGCAGATTATGATGAAGGGAGGTGGGGTAGCTTTGTTAATAAAGGAAGGGATCAGTGCAGTTGTGAGTAATGATATAGATGTAATAGATCGTGATGTAGAATCAGTTTGGGTGGAAATAAGGAATAGCAAGGGAAATAAATCATGGATGGGAGTGGTCCCGAGAAGTTGCCTCTCTGTAGGACAAAGTATTAATCAGGAAATAATGGAGGCGTGTAAGAAGGGCACTACAATTATCATGGGTGATTTTAATCTGCATATAGACTGGACAAATCAAATTGGCAAGGGTAACATGGAAGACGCTTTGTAGAGTGCATCAGGGATTGTTTCTTAGAACAATATGTTGCAGAACCTACCCGGGAACAGGCTATTTTAGATTTGGTAATGTGTAATGAGGTAGGATTAATAAGAGATCTCGTAGTTAAGGATCCTCTAGGGGGAAGCGTTCATAACATGGTAGAATTTCAAATTCAGTTTGAGGGTGAGCAACTCGGGTCCCAAACCAGTGTCTTCAACTTAAACAAGGGAAATTACAGAGGTATGAAGAGAGAGTTGTCTAAAGCGGGCTGGGAAGATAGACTGCAGGGGAAGTCAGTAGATGAGCAGTGGCAGACTTTGAAGCAGATATTTCATAACACTCAGCAAACATTTATTCCGGTCAGAAGGAAGGACTCAATGAGAACGATGAACCACCCGTGGATAACAAAGGAAGTTTAAGGAGAGTATCAAATCAAAAACAAAGGTGTACAATGCAGCGAAAGCTAGTGGTAGGCCAGAGGATTGGGATTTTTTTAGAAACCAGCAGTGGATGACTAAACAACTAATAAAGAGGGAGAAAATTGATTATGAGAGTAAATTGGCAAGAAATAGGAAAACAAACAGTAAGAGCTTCTACGGGTAAATAAAAAGGAAGAGAGTAGCTAAAGTAAGTGTGGGACCTTTAGAGGATGAGACTCGGGAATTAATAACAGGGAACAGGGAAATGGCAGATAATTTAAACCATTATTCGAGCATATTGCTCAATATTTTGCATCGGTCTTCACGGTGGAGGACACCATAAACATCCCAACAATAATAGATGAGCAAGGTGTAAATGGGAGGGAGAAATTTGTAACAATCTGTATCATGAGGGAAAAGGTGTTTGACAAGCTGATGGGACTAAAGGCAGTCAAGTCACCAGGACCTGAAGGCCTGCATCCAAGGGTTTTAAAAGAAGTGGCTGTAGAGATAATGGAGGCACTGGATTCCAGTGGGGTACCAGCGGATTGGAAAACCGTTAATGTGATGCCCTATTCAAGAAAGGAGGGAGACAGAAAGCAGAAAAATATAGACCAGTTAGCGTAACACCTGTCATTGGGAAAATACTGGAGTCCATTATTAAAGAAGAAATAGCAGGACATTTAGAAAAACATAATGCAATCAAACAAAGTCAACATGGTTTTATGAAAGGGAAATCATGTTTGACAAATTTGTTACAGTTAATTGAGGATATAACAAGCAGAGTGGATAAAGGGGAACCAGCAGATGTCGTGTATTTGGATTTTCAGAAGGTGTTCGATAAGGTGCCACATAAAAGGTTATTGCACAAAATAAGAGCTCAGGGTATTGTGGGTAATGTGTTGGTATGGATTGAGGATTGGCTAACACACAGAAGGCGGAGAGTCAGGATTAATGGGTCTTTTGCAGGTTGGAAAGCCGTAACTAGTGGAATGCCACAAGGATCGGTCCTAGGGCCTCAACTATTTACTATCTATATTAATGACTTGGAGGAAGGGACAGAGTGTACAGTATCCAGATTTGCTGATGATACAAAAATAGGTGGGAAGGCATGTTGTGATGAGGACATAAAGAATCTGCAAAGGGATATAGATAGGTTAAGTAAGTGGGCAAAAACTTGGCAGATGGAGTTCAATGTCAGAAAGTGTGAGGTCATCCACTTTGGTAGGAAGAATAAAAAGGCAGATTATTACTTAGATAGAGAAAGACTACAAAATACTGCAGTACAGAGGGATCTGGGTGGGTTCTTGTACATGAAACACCACAAATTAACATGCAGGTGCAGCAAGTTATTAGGAAGACAAATAGAATTTTGGCCTTTATTGCTAGGGGGTTAGAAATTAAAAATAGTGAAGTCTTGTTACAACTGTACAGGGTGTTGGTGAGGCCACACCTGGAGTACTGCGTACAGTTTTGGTCCTCGTATTTAAGGAAGGATATACTAGCATTGGAGGAAGTTCAGAAAAGGTTCACTAGGCTGATTCCTGGGATGAAGGGGTTGTCTTATCAAGAATGACTAAACAGGTTAGGCCTTTAGTCATTGGAGTTTAGAAGAATGAGAGGTGATCTTATTGAAACATATAAGATTCTAAGTGGACTTGTCAGGGTAGATGTTGAGAATGTGTTTCCACTGATGGGGGAATCTCGAACTAGGGGACATAGTTACAGAATAAAGGGTCACACATTTAAAACTGAGATGCGAAGGAATTTCTTCTCTCAGAGGGTGGTGAATCTCTGGAATTCTCTGCCTCCGAGAGTTGTGGAGGCTAGGTCACTAAATGCATTTAAGGAGGAGGTAGATAGATTTTTGAAATCTCGGGGAGTCGAGGAGTATGGGGAGCAGGCCCAAAAGAGGAGTTGAGGCCTGGGACAGATCAGCCATGATCTTATTGAATGGTGGGGCAGGCTTGAGGAGCTGAATGGCCTACTCCTGCTTCTATTTCTTATGTTCTTATCTATTCAGTCCTTGGGTTTGTGTCTAAGTGTGCAATATGCTCCATCAATTTCATTACTATGGAAACCCTGTGAGTAAGCTCTATAGAAACTGTACTGGAGCTGGTTACCTAAATCCCCTTCAGAAGCCCACCCAGCTTCAATTAATGCAAGGCAATGTGTAAGCCGTTCTAATGAACATTCGTCTTTAATGTCTCCATTTCTATTATCATCCATTAAGTTGATCCTCATATCGATGCTTGGCTTCATTCTGGTTTTGTGGTGTAACCCTTCAATACCCAGCTAAATTTAAAAGAATAAGTGTTTTGCATCACTGTTACCTTTGCAAAAAAGCTGGCAGGTATTATCCAGGCATCTGTTACATGCCCACAAGACGTTAGACACACAAGCAGTAATGCTAAAGCTTTAGGCCTCAAATTGTACCTTTTTATTTCTGCCCAAATTTGCTGGATCTGCACATCAGCAGATTTGCTAATCATTATGTACTGTGGATATTGTAGATAGCAATATTAGAATTAAGAAAATTATTCTGCAATTTTTGTTTGATTGCAATATTGTTAGGCATGTTAGGAAAATACAGATGCTGTAAATGTTGGCCTTTCCCAGAATCTATATTTGGGTGCACTTTAGGGCTACATTTCCCTCTACATGGTAAGTTAATGAAAAATGACTTAGTAAACAATTATTGTAAACTCATGACATTTAGTAAAAGATTTCTTGTTTTGAAAATATACCCGAAGGAGCACCTTTTAAAAAGAAAAAATTGAAAAAC
Source organism: Heterodontus francisci (assembly GCF_036365525.1). NCBI lineage: Eukaryota > Metazoa > Chordata > Chondrichthyes > Heterodontiformes > Heterodontidae > Heterodontus > Heterodontus francisci. The sequence continues at coordinate 37,219,061 of NC_090397.1, forward strand.
TGACATTAATGTCGTACCTTTCACAACCTCAGGATGTGCCTAAGTGCTTTGCAGCCAATTATGTATTCTTTGAAGTGTAGTCATTGTTGAATGTGGGAAAAGTGGCAGCCAATAAGCACACAGCTCAGTTCCACAAACAGCAATGTAATAATGTAAGATTCCCTATTCATGTATACATATATATATCAGATTAAGATTAAGGTTTTGCTTTCTTTCTACTTATAAATGGCTCGTGGATGTGTACTACAGCTTGAAATAATGAAATGGTTAAAGTTGTTCATTGTCGGGATGCTTTAGGGTTTAATGTGTACTATTTAACTGACTGTGCTGTTTAGCTTCTGCTGAACGTGCAGGATGTTTGATTCATGCCAGTTGACTTATTTCTGTGGCCACATTGTGAAACAAGACAGTTAAGGCAGTCTTGAGACAGAATGTGAGACAATGGAGCTCAGGATGATTAGTTACATGTTAAATGGTAATCAAGTTAGCATGTCATTTTGAATGAAATATCTCACTCTGGGGGTTTTGTTCACAATAATACTTGTCATGCCGTAATGAATCAGCAAGGACAGTGTCCGTGAGAGAAGGCCAACAAAGATCTTGAACTTTCCTTCACAACTTGTAGAAAGAGTCAGGATTGAAAGGATTAATGAAGGTTACCAGTGTACCCAGGGGAAAATGGGGTAAAATTGTTTATTTCTCTGTATGTCTACTGCTCAAAAACATTGAGGGGAATTTTAGCTCCCAAAAATGGATGGGTTTGGATCAGGAGGGATCCTGACCCCCAAACAGTCCATTTGCAGTTTTAATGAAGATGAGATGGGGACAAGCAACCAACCTGCTCTCCGGCGGTGCATTGGCAATTTATATATTATAATGAGGCTGCATGCCTCAGCATTAACCACCAGTCTAAATTTAGCGCTGGCTGGTTGTGTTTTCCAGGCCTTGGGAAACCCGACGGCTAAAGGGAGATAAGGACTTCTGGATCTAGGGGGTAAGTGCCTTTCCACTTATTTGTTGTATCCAGTTTACCTGCTTCACCCAATGCCCACAATCGGATATCCCCTTAACGATCCTATCTCCGCCCGCTGACCATTCCAATCTCCCCCACACCTCTTCTGATCCCTCTGCTGACTCTTCTGATCTCCCAACTCATCTGAATTCCTCCTGAAACCTTCAACCCCTCCCTTCCTCCTCTCCGTTCCCTGATTGTGGCCTGATGCTGAAGGCCTACCCACCTGATAGCCAGCCAGCCTCTCAATCTGGCTGGCTGCCCCCGGGAGAACTGAAACACTAATCAAATCCTGCCATTAAATTCAGCAGCACTCGAGCGGAACCGGTTCTTCCAGTTTCCCAATCTGAAAGCAGTGACCTCCCCACTGCCACCATCCTGCTCCCTCCCCACCTCCAAGTTAATATCCAGCACATTGTATGGGCCTGAACTTGGTTGAACACAACAAACTGATTTTTGTTGCTTGGTGTTGGATTCAAACTTTCTGACAATAATGTCTAGATAATCTATTTTAGTGATGTTTTAAACAATATTTTAACCATTTTGAACCTACTATTCATGCAAAGAACTAAATTTATTAACCAACTATTTGAATAACAAGGAAAATATTTTCTATTTCGGAATACAACAGATTAATTATCTAACATAAATCTATCCTGACGGGATTTTCAAAATGTAGTTATTAAATGGAATTTATTTAACAACTGCAGAATAATATTTGTTACTTTATATAAATTTAGCTATGTCATTAAAACATCAAGCTTTCTTATGTAGTTTCTCAGTGTTAAGATATGTTGCACCCAAAATTACGGTATATGTATATATCTATGTTACAGTGACAGGACATTTTGCAAATATCAGTGATAAAGCACCATAAAGCACTTTTTAACATATTTAGTTGTTTTCATCATGGGATGAGGAGTAGCAGTGCAAAGGAACTGAATATTTTTCTACTTGCCACCTCATGAAATTATTGCATTCTCTCAGGTCAGGTATAATCCAAGTCGATCATACTGCATTGATTTTCAGAAGATTTTAATAAATATTTTCAGCATCATTGCAATGATTTTTGATTTATATTCAAATTATGGTATAATAGCATGAATAACACCACAGCAGGATACTGGCACATTATCTTTCCACTGGGAATGTTGAAAATGTGCAGAGGGCACAGCTTCTGAAAGAGATAGAAATATTGAACAAAATATTTGTGACCCAACTGCTGAAACTCTGATGGTGATTCTAATAAGGGGCTTGACCCCAAATAGCTGGAGTTTGTAATTGTTGTTATTGGGTGGGATAAGTTTGTGCCAGTTTTAATAACAGCTTCAACCTACTATGAGGAAAGTCACAGGTGGCCTGATGTTCTTTGATGGGTTTTTACAAAACAAAGGGAACAACGGCCATTTTTGCTATAATTTTCGTTCTGACAGGTTGAAACGGCTGTAGAAAATATCACCCAATTAATTGCCTTACAAGATCCCAGTTCATTTTGAGAAACATTTAAGGCTTGATTTTAACTTAGGGTGCAAATCAGGTGAGACCGTGGTATCTAGCAGATGGACTCCAGCTGCCATTATTTCACTACACCCTGGATCTGTAGGCGTGCAAACAGCCTGGTTGCATCTTTGCCAGGAATTTGCTGCCACTTGCTGTATTGGTGCCTGCAAGGAAGTCAAAACGTTGTGATGTTGCCGCAATGGAAAGGTGTGGACTTGACATCGTACCTGTCAGCTGTTGTATGTCCTGGGAGATTGTTGTCAGAGTCAGCATGTAGGTATGCTTCTCTTCAGAAGAGTTCCCATGGGTTATCAGTCCTATAACTCCAAAGCCATCCCCTCTGTCTCTACTGGGAAGGGAGCACATCCTCCCCCACTTCCCAATCCTCCATTCCCTCATCCTCAGTGAATGACCTGATGCCAATTCCTCATGACCGCTATCTAATTCCCATCCCCCTCCCCACTAGTGAATGTCCCTGAGCTGGTGTGTGGGAGAGAGGAAGCAAATATCACAGTTGGTATGTTGGTGAGAGATGGTGCAGAGGAAGACAGGGAACAATGAATCAGCTGGACTTTTAGGCCCTTCTAATCTACCTCAAACAGGCTCTCACCGCCTCCTCCCTTCAGGTGGTCTCTACGGCCAACGGATTCAGGGTGGAAAAAATGAAGATGTGTGTATGCAGCAAATCTCACCCACCTTTTAACTGTTACATGTGGTAAGTCAAGGACTCCAAGAAGTTCTTGCAGTAATTTGCTGGCACAGTGGCCCTCAAATCCTCAATATGCCTCCATTAGCTGCCTCAGGCATATCCAAAAATGGACACAGCCAAATGGAGTCTGGGATCTCTGCAGTTATTTTAAGTTTAGCCACAGGGGAAGGCAGACAGTCACTTATCTGCATAAGATCTTAGATCACTTGCCTCCAGACATTGAATGGATACTTTAGCGCAAGCAGTCCTCTGCACTGCTGCATTACTGGAATAGAACGTGCAAGGACTTTTACAGAGAATTGCAAGGCCTGTCACCAAGTTGCCTGTCTTTTACCAGGACCTGCTGAAAATTTGATCTCTTGCACTAGGGATACTCATCTGACCAAAGGAACTGCTAAATTTGATGATTCACTGCTTTGCAAACCACATTTGCACATGCCCTAGTTGACCTCTATTTTCGGACAGTTCTTGGTAGGAAGTGTTACCGTCTTTGGAAGGTGAGTGTGGACCTATGTTCTTACTGGAATTGTTGGTGATCTGCGTTGGAACACATTACATAGCTCAGTGACTGATAACAGGCTGCCGAGATGTTTACCAGAGTTCTCCCATAATTATCCATTTTGCACTGATAAGACTGTATTCTGGTGCTACAGGTTGTACCCCATCTATTATTGGAGGGGATTGCTTTTAAATTTTAGGTTTTACTTTCCTCAACAATGTTTATTGTCAGCCACATGTTGCATATGAATAGATTGGAGGATTTTCTGGTAGGTAGAATGAGCATGGGCAATTCCGCCATCTACAGGTTGAGGATGAATAAGTCTGACAGGCAAGTTTGTTCCCAGTGCTTGCCTATCTTTTGAGCCATAGTCTGTCCTCGAGTGACCCGCGCTCTAACACACAGTATCTGCTACTTCATTAGACTCCTTCAGCAATCGGGCCACTAGGTGGAACTTTTGTTTGCATCTCAACTAATTTGACCCCTTGATTTCATTTTGTTATTTTAAGTGGACTAAGGCCCACAACTCCACTTGGCCTTCTTAAAATAGGACTCGTTCGCTGTATTCACACAGGGGCCATCCTTAGCACCAAAAAATGTTGACGTCATAAAATGTAAAATTGTGCCATCTTCAATACTGCAGTAGGATTGCTCTAATTATACAAAAACAAGAAATGCTGGATTCACTCAGCAGGTCTGGCAGCATCTGTGGAAAGAGAAGCAGAGTTAACGTTTCGGGTCAGTATTTCTTGTTTTTGTTTCAGATTTCCAGCATCCGCAGTATTTTGCTTTTATTGCTCTAATTATACCCTGAGCTAAAACCAAAAAATAAAACCATGGGAAATTCCACACATCTTCTCCACTCCTAATTTTAATCTTTTTTCATGTCTGGTTCAACTTCCAATCCCTCACTTTCTCCATGCTTCTGCTTCCTATCAATAGTGTTCACTGTCGCAGAAAGGGCAGGCGGATTAACACTAGAGAAGGCTGAGTTTGCTTTTCCTGCTCAGTGCACTTGTACAGCTCCATTGGCCACAGAATTGTTCGGCTTTTTGAAAAACAGATGGAAAAGCTTTGGTGTGCATAAAGGTTAGCCTAACCTTCCTGCATTGGAAGACAGAGGGAAAAGAAGCAACCAAAGCAGCAAAGAAGAGTAAAAGAGGAATCAAAACAGATCTGGAGATCAATGAACTTTTCTGGATGGTGGTTTTGAGCATCAGGAATAATAAAAGATGCAAAAACAACATTTTAGATACTGTCTCAAACACGACCTTTAGATAAGTTATAGAGCTTACAACTCTATTTTCATTCTTGAAAGGACAATGTTACCCAGTATGCCCTAAATTAATTTTATTTAATTAAGCTGCTTATTGCTTATCAATAATATCATTAAACCTATCACCCAGTTAATGAACTAAGAGCATAATTGTACATTTTATTTGTAAACTTTTAAAATATTTAAATGACTTGCTGATCTCACATCTCCAGAGGTCCTTTATCTTATGGTTTGCTTCATAACATCAATAAATTCATCGCAAATATATTCATTGTTATCAAACGTGTGCCATTAAATCACTTGGTCAGTGTAAGGTTTGCAGGGAATTTATGATGATTTTATCTTAGTGTATTGTGAATTGTGTGCAAACATTTATTGAGGCATACAGACTAGATAGTCTCTGTGGTGGCTGCAACTCAAAGGTCAATATATGACATTAAGTTTCATTAATTTTATGAATGATTAATTAATGATCCAATTGTATTATTGTAAGTAATTATAAACATATTTGTGACCTATGTTCACCTTAGGAGTGAGTGCTCCTATATAATTTGTGACATTTGTGCCAAGTGGACACAAGCCAGTTTGCTTTTCACAAAATGTTAGCTTATCTCTTGGGTTACATCGGAAAATGTTATGAATACTTTAGAAACAATGGAGGCTGGTAAGATTTAGAGCACATCAGCGTATCTTCTCTCCATTTATCATAAGAAAATGTAACAACAGGAATTCAAGAAGATGCTTGGCAGGTAATTACTCAACTAATGAATGTCTTAATTACAAACATTTATGGAGTCAGTTATATCAGTCTCATGCTTCAATCATTTAATCTAAAACTGTTTTTATAAACTGTCTTTTAACCAGCAATTTTCTGATGAGAGTATATAGGTGAATTGGATTTGAAAATGATTGAAATACATTATTTAGATGCAAATCACAGAAAGATATTATGAAATACATTTCCCTCACTATCATTGTATTACAATGTTGCTCAATCAAGGTCTGTTTCTCGCACATTTAAAGAGTACTTTGAAAGCAGACAATGACAGCTCTGTTCTGAAATAGTCAGGTTATGCAAACATACTACTGGTATCAGCAGGCACCCAGTTCTCTGAACCAGCAGAAACCTGTGTTAATCTTCCTCCAGGACCTTAATCCCATTCTCACTGCAAATGATCATGTAGACAATTTAAGAAGATTTAATATGTGACTAAAATTGAGAATGTGAGATGGTGCTGAATATTGTAGCTGATGCTTGGTGCTGAAAGCAATTTCATATGTGCAGAGAGTTAATCTTACAAATCTAACAAAGGAGCCCTCTGGCCCAGCCCTGAGGATCAAATCCAATTCTACCAGGATACACATAAAGTCATGTCTATCATGACTTTGCCCTTGAAAAGAAAAAAGACCTGTTACCTAGGAGAACAAATAAGAGAAACTTAAATGTTTGACTTCCTTTCTTCAATATAAAAATGTCCGTTTTATTTTTTCGTAAGGTTTGAAAAAATTCACAACTCAGCTACTTCTATCTCTCTTAAATATCATTGCACCTTTAACGGTTTCAAAGTATTTTCATGTATAAAGCTGGCTTCAAAATGTACATCCATGTAAGTAATAACACAATAACTTTGCATTACATTTTATAGATCTGTCAACTCTAAGACAATTAAAGAGTAAAATCATATTGTAACAGATATGGGAACTATGCCATCTAAGCTGTCAGCATAGTGGTAGCAATGCACAGTGGCGCAGTGGTTAGCACCGCATCCTCACAGCTCCAGCGACCCGGGTTCAATTCTGGGTACTGCCTGTGTGGAGTTTGCAAGTTCTCCCTGTGTCTGCGTGGGTTTCCTCCGGGTGCTCTGGTTTCCTCCCACAGCCAAAAGACTTGCAGGTTGATAGGTAAATTGGCCATTATAAATTGCCCCTAGTGTCGGTAGGTGGTAGGGGAATATAGGGACAGGTGAGGATGTGGTAGGAATATGGGATTAGTGTAGGATTAGTATAAATGGGTGGTTAATGGTCGGCACAGACTCGGTGGGCCGAAGGGCCTGTTTCAGTGCTGTATATCTAAATCTAAAATCTAAATGCGTATGCTACTGTTGGTGAGCTGACACAAGGGGCGGGATTTTCCCAGCATGGGTTGAGTCCCAATGTCAGGACCATAAGTGGGCACTGAGCCCGCGCAGGCGGTCAGCGGGACTGCAGTGACAATCTTCCCAACAGCAGCTAATAACGAGGCCGCTGTCAGGTCTGCTGTCCAAATAAGGACAAGATGCTGGCTCTGCACGCTGCCGGTCCAACAAGAGAAGTGACTACTGCTGAGGCTGCAAAGAGAATGAGAGGTCAGATCCATTTTAAGACACTCTTGAAGGGTTGGTAAGAACAGACTTGTAAGCAAAATTATAGCTCATGGAATAAAAGGGGACAGTAGCAACATGGATACGGAATTAGCTGAGTGACAGGAAACAAAGAGTCGTGGTTAAGGGATGTTTTTGGGGCTGGAGGAAGGTTTGTAGTGGAGTTCCCCAGGGATCAGTGTTGGGACCCTTGCTCTTCCCGATATATATTAATGACCTAGACCTTGGTGTACAGGGCACAATATCAAAGTTTGCAGATGACATGAAACTTGGAAGCATTGTGAACTGTGTGGAGGATAGTGTAGAACTTCAAAAGGACATAGACAAGTTGGTGGAATGGGTGGATAGGTGGCAGATGAAGTTCAATGCAGAGAAATGTGAAGTGATTAATTTTGGTAGGAAGAACATGGAGAGACAATATAAAATAAAGGGTACAATTCTAAACGGGGTGCAGGAACATATACACCTGGATGTATATGTACATAAGTCATTGAAGGTGGCAGGACAGGTTGCGAGAGCGGTTAATAAAGCATACAGTATCCTGGGTTTTATTAATAGGGGCATAGAGTACAAGAGCAAGGAAGTTACGTTGAATTTATATAAGACACTAGTTTGGCCTCATCTGGAGTATTGCGTCCAGGTCTGGGCTCCACAACTTAGGAAAGACATGAGGGCATTGGAGAAAGTACAGAAAAGATTGACAAGAATGGTTCCAGGGATGAGGAATTTCAAATATGATGATAGATTGGAGAAGTTAGGACAGTTTTCCTTGGAGAAGAGAAGGCTGAGAGGTGATTTGATAGAGGTATTCAAAATCATGAGGGGTCTGGACAGAGTAGATAGAGAGAAACTGTTCCCACTCATGGAAAGATCAACAATGTGAAGGCACAGATTTAAAGTAATTAATAAGAGAAGCAAAAGTGACACGAGGGAAAACGTTTTTATGCGGCGAATGGTTAAGGTCTGGAATGCACTGCCTGACAGTGTAGTGGAGGCAGGTTCAATTGAAGCATTCAAAAGGGAATTAGACGTATATGAGAAAGAAGAATGTACAGGGTTACAGGGAGAAGGCGGTGGAATAGCACTAAGTGAATTGCTCTTTTGGAGAGCTGGTGCGGACATGATGGGCCGAATGGCCTCCTGCTTTGTAACAATTCTTTGAAATTTGTTGCTGGGCTGGGGCCAGGCAGGCAGGCCCTGGCAATCAGAGCGGTAACTCCAGCAGCAGCATTGGGGTCAGGGGTGTGCTGCAGGGGCCTACGCCTTGGGCTGTGGAGCTTCTGGAAACCAAGCTTCCCCCCACAAGGAAGCTGCTGGGCGGTCACCTCCATGCAGCTGATGGCTTCCCCACACGGCCGTCAATTGGCCTTTTAATTATTTAAATTGGCCGCTCTCCTCTGGTCGGCTGGTGGCTAAACTGCTGCTGTTCGCACTACTGGGAAAATGGCTCCATGGCAGGACTGCATCAGGGAGACCTCCCAACGCGGCTCCCCCTATTTTACCGCATCCCACACTTCCAATTCCGCCACCCGGGGGCCGGTAAAATCCTGAGTACGGTTTATTGGGATAGAGTTGAAAGAGGCAGAGGCCAGAGGCTGGGTGATTGCAGACTAGATGAAAAGGGAAAAATCTGTGAGGCCCGAGGATTGTGAATTGAAGGTGAAAAAGGACAGTGATAGACATCACAAAGGCATGCCAGAAGAAAGAGAAGATGGCAGCATGTGATGTGCTGCGTCAGAGCTCAGTTGGCTTCATCGCCAAATGGTAGGACGTGGGCTTACACCTGAAAATTCTGCATATGGTGCGTTCTCAAATCTCAGCCATGCCATTGTAGTGATGTTGCCAAGAAAAATCTAGGCCTTTTCCTACTGACAGGTGGGATAATTAGATAGGAAAATTCATCATTTGAGGTTCCATTCATGCTCTTCAGATAGCATCTGATCATATAGGGGCATAATAGAATGTCACAGAAGACTAGAAAATAAAGAAAACGAAAGAGAAAAATGCAGCATTAAAAACAGATAGAAATGCTGAAAGCAATTGACATAAGGAGATAAAGACATACAAAAGAGAGTTAGAGAAATAGAAAGAGGCAAAGAAAAAGAAGCAAAAGTAAAGTAAAAAAAAGTGCAAAGAAAAATAAGCAACTAAAATAAACAAATAGTTTTTTCCTTGCGCATGGTGAACGATGGAGGGCTAAAGATGCAGAAGAGGGTAACCAGAATGATAGCAATCCTAAGGGCTCTTAGTAATGACAATACAGCTATTTACGTTGGCAAAAAGCAGATTTAGAAAGTTCATGACTGAGGCCAAGTGAATGATCCATCCACATGTCCATGAAAATTGCAATCAGGGGCCTATGTCATAGGGCATTCAAAATGTTCTTGATGTGCTTTGAAAATATACTTTACAATAGATTTTTTATTTTTTTAAAGTTTTATCTCGATAATCATATCCATTTCTATTTTCGGTGACTTTTTTGTCTTTGTATTTCTACCAGACTTCAATGCCAATGAATATCAATCTCTTCAAAGCCTCCTCTATTGACATTCATTGCTAAGGGGCTGTTTTGTGAATACTGAACACTTTTATGATTATTAAAGAAAAAATATATATATTTCAATTAGAAAAACATTATTTCATTCACTACTTTCTTGAAGAAATTATGAATTGAAACATGGTATAAATCTAAGAATAATAAATAGAAAATATACTGGTCCAGCTTAGTATTTTGATTATTTCACTCATGAGAAAGATTGCACTCACAGTGCCACTCTCAACCATGCCTCCGGTCTTTGTGAATGGAAGCCATTTTGCAATCATGGCATAAACCCAGTAATACAGCAACAACACCAACAACTTGTATTTATATAGCAACTTTAACATAATGAAACATCCGAAGGTGCTTCACAGGAGCATTATAAAACAAAATATGACACTGAGCCATATAAAGAGATATTGGCCAGGATTTTATGCTGGCGACAGGGATCTCGACGTTCAAAAAAGCAACGCCGAGAACCCTGCATCGCCTTTTCTGTGGGAGGCCTGCCGAATCTAGTGCCAATTAGGCACTTAAGTGGACAACGGTGGGCCTTCCATGGGATCAAGAACCCCGGCGTCGTATCTCAACCTCGGAGAGCTGCCGGCTAATCACAGGCCGGCAGCTCTTGTACTGAGCAGTGCTATCGCAGAGGCGGTGGTTGCTGCCGGTGGTGCAACTACCTGAAGCCCAGGAGCGTCACTGGAACCAGGCCACAGGTATGTCAGGGCGGGAGGGGTCTTGCAAGGTTGGGGTCGGAGGGGATTGCTTAACTGGGTGCCAATGTATGTCAACAACCATAAAGGTGATGGGTGAATGGGACTTGGTGTGAGTTAGGACCCTGGCAACGGGGCTTTGGATGACTTCAAGTTTACAGAGGATAGAAAGTGGGCAGCCAGCCAGGAATGTGTTAGACTAGTCAAGTGTAGAGGCACTGCTATTACAATTATCCTTAGGTTTGCACACATGTTATTACATTAAAGTCTCTTGCCCTGAACCTGTGTTACTGAAGAGATTCTGTTCATTTTAGTAGCAGTTATACTATAGTTAACAATAGTATTGTCTTAGTGCCATTAGCCAACCATATATTGTAATGCAGGAATCTAACAAGTGATAAGAGCAGCTAGTGATCTTTCTACATCTATATATCATCACTAATAAATTGCAACAACTTGCATTTACACAGCACCTTTAAGATAGAAAAATATCCCAAGGTGCTTCACAGAGATGTAATAAATAAAACATAGTTGACCAAAAGCTTGGATAAAGAGTTGAATTTTTTGGAGGGGCTTAGGGAGGTGAAGAAGCAAGGGGGGTTAATGAGAATAATAAAAGGATTACAGAGACTTTTATCATTTAAGATTGATCAAGAAATGGTTGGAATGATCGCATGTGACAAATTCCATTGAATCAAATTAAAACTGAGCCGATAGAGCATTTTTTTTTCATTTTTCTCCTTTCTGCTATTGAAGTCCATAACTCATGTTCAATTCAGTTACATAGATTCAGCTGTCCTCCTGTAATTCACACAAATGTCCATTACTTGTGTCTGAACCACTTGAATTGGACAATTCAACCATAGGAACATTACAGCAGGTTTGATTCTGTACTTACCTAATGTCCACATTAACGCACTTTCCAGTAAGGTTACTCCAATAGCAATCAAGAGTAGGAACTCTGGCTGTGATGTAACTTTTTCTCCCTCTCTATTTAAAGAATAGGGCCTTATCACCCCTGCCTCAGATCAGTTAACAGCACAGACCTGGGATCAAAGCTGTGATCTCCAGCACCAACCGTGTATTTACTTAATGAGCCATTGGGAAGGCCTCACGAACAACTTAAAGGTGTATCTACCTCAAAAAGCTGCCTCTGATTCCAGCCTTTGCAGCAGTGCTGGGGAAGAATTGGCAGCCAGAAAATAAAACTGTGAATCATGACTTATCTGTTACTGTCGAATCCACCCCACAATAAAAGCAGGGTGCATTCAATAGTGCCCAGGGATATTAGAAAATTGCTTCTTCTTGGCCTGCACTGGATATGGTGAGCAAAGAAAGGATTTTAGTTCTCAAAAGGCTGCATTATGAGCAAGGAAACAATTAATCAAAGCTAAAACAAAAAAAGAGTACAGTGATATTTATATTTATACACTTCCGAACATCATTGTAAATTAGAAAGTAATTAACTCCCATGATGGTAGATTGGCAGGTGTCCAGCAATAAGCACGACCCAAATGACTAACCATACCGACACATGATAAATTATTTAACAACCTATCCATAATTTAAGAGGAGGCAGCTTTAGAATGCCAGTTAATTTCTTTGCATATATTTAAAATTAATCTGCACATCTGTTAAGCACTGAAAGTGTTGCTGAACCATTTTTTTACATTAGTTTAAAAGGAGAGGCAAGGTATTGTCGATTTTCATATCTTTGCTGCTATATTAGGTGCTATAAAATAGAGCAACCGAGAACTGAGAAGTACAGCCTTGTTTAATTTCATGATGCTATCTCAGAAAAAAGAAAGATGATGTGCGGGTCACAATTGTTAAAAGCAGAAACTAATTTGAGTTTTTGAATTGCTGCAGATTTCCTTCCACAGAAAGTATTGCGGGTATCATTCATGGCAGAACAGAATACTTTAGAAAACACTGCTCTTTCATTCTTCAGGCACTGAAAGCTTCAGAGCTCTAATCAATTGCTTCATGAATTAGTTTCCTCCATTGTGTGAAGGTATCTAGTGTATTTACTCAATGAGCCCATCAAAGCTTCTCTCATATTTTGAAGAACTGTGTTAGCTGATCCTGCTGTTTGTTAATGCTCCAATAAAATGAGTTGCTTGGCTATTTGAATTTTGCCTCTGTACCATACAAAAACATGTCTATTTATGTTGAATCATTAAAAACTTTCAGTAAAGAAATCTGCTAATCAAATAAATGAGAAGATAATTTTCTTCACATTATTTCTCCCCTACTGAAAAAAAAATGGTTTGGAAGAGAGTGTATTTCATTAATAAACAACAGAATGCTTATTTTAGTCCAGAAATAAAGACCCAGAGTGCACGGTTTTGAAAGCCCAATTTGTGAGAAAGCAATTTTCTTACTGATTGTTACTTTGGGGGAAAACACAGGCATCATCATTTAGATGGATAATTGCATCCCCTTTGGTACTTCAGGACTGGGGATTTCATGTCACATGTACAATCAATTGGTTATGACACATAACATCATTAATCTTATGACAGTCATTGGTAAGAGGAGAAATTGGAATGATATGATCAATAGAGAGGTTACTAACCCAAGTTCTGACCAACTAAGGACTTTCCTTAGTTACTCTACTCGAATCCCACATGGAAGATTATAACTTTAAACTATGCTCTGACATCAGAAATGAGCCAGATGCTTTGGTACACCATTCCAGTTCTTAACCTTGACCAATTCTTACAGTACCACCTCTTGAATTCAGATGGTTTTTCATTGGCAACTGGTAATTTCCTGAAATTAACAGAAATGTTAGTGTGGAGTTTTGTCTTCAATGCATGGGCAGTGACCTGCCTGATTTTCATTCCATTGATTTGCTCCACCAGATTACAAGGGGAATTGGATTAAAAGTAGGCGAATGGAGTTGAGGTATTGATTAGCCATACAGTAATAGAATGGTGGAACAGGCCCAAGGAGATGAAAGGCTTACTCATGGCCCTGTGTACTTGGGTGTCAGCTGTGGTTAGGTGGCAGCACTCTTGCCTCTAAGCCAGAAGTTGTGGGTTCAAGCACAATCCCCACCCCTGGAGACTTGAGCATGTAATCTAGTTCAGTTTAGTAGCTAAAGACTGCTACAATGTCAGAGATGCTGTCTTTCAGATATGACTTTAAAGCCAAGGCCACATTCACCCTCTTAGGAGGATATAGAAGATTCAGTAGCACTTTCTAAGAACAAGGAATTCTCCCTGGTGTCCTGGCCAATGTTTATGCCATAACCAATATCATTAAGGCAGATTACCTAGTCATTTTTCTTACTGATATTTGTGGGACCTTGCTGTGCACAAATTGGCTGCTGTGTGTCCTGACATTACAACAGTGACTACTTTGGGAAGTTCTTAGATGGTGAAAGTGCTATATAAATGCAAGTTTCTTTGTTTGTGACAATGCAAATGTACCCCCCAGTTTCTGAACATGCTGCATTCTTTTGCACGCCCATTTCCGCTCTGGTTACTCTGATGTTTCAAGGTTATCTTCCCCCATTAGTTAGTGCAAGTAACTTTCAATTTTGAAGCTTACCTCTTTAAAACAATATTCTTATTTTTCATGTAATCTGCGTTGCTGAGATCCTGTGGTTTTGCATGCCCTGTCCTGTGTCAGTCCAGGCTTTGCTGCTCCTGTTCCCTCCACAGGCTCGGGCCCCATGCTGTCCTGCTGCTGATCCCACCCACTGGCCTTACTATTCCTGGTGTCGGCTTGCAACAAGAACCTCATTACTCTTGCTGCAAGTTTGCCTCAGGTGACCTTGGCATTAAAGGGGTGCAGGGACAAAATAGGGAAACAATGGAACAAACGTAAGGAGAAGCAGCACACCAAATTCATTTAATTCCTTTCAATAAAATCAATATACTATGTTCTCAATTATATATAAAAAAGGCAAAATAAATATACCATGGCAATTTAGAGTTCAGAATACCTGTTTTCGGAATTGATCTTCACTGTGTACTGCTTTGTTGATTTTGACAGTCCCATATCGGCCTGAACCAGCAATCAACTGACAAAGTATCTCCTAAAATTTATTTCCAAGTTGGTCCTGACATAAAGTAAAACCCTACCTCCAGATATGGGCTATGTTTCATAGCTGCAGCAATTTGGAAGCAGTTCGATAACAACCATGTCCAGATTTGTTGTTGCAACTGGCTTATTATATTTACCACATTAATTCTGGTCATTATATTAATAAACACAACTTTTTATTTGCATATGTGCAATATTACTTATGCCATGAAAATGTTCCACCTTGTTTGAACTAGCAATGCAAACAATCCTACCCCATTCAATCCAAAAAGGTAAATCATTCTGTGGATGGAGGTCAAAGTTTACATAGCATAGCCATTCTTAATGAATTCCACTTAACCATTGATTATGTAGGCACTATTATTTCCTCCATTAAGTCAATGGAAGAGCAAATTATTGGCTGTATTTCTATCTTTCCCATCACATAGTTTGACTTCTTCTCAAAACTGCCCTTCTGTTGCAAAGATTGAATGTTGCTTGTTCCTAAGTGGACAAACATAGATTGTCTTTTTTTACTGTAAACGTTATCTAGAAACATAGAGTGGACAACAAAATTGTACAGAATAAAACTTCAAGGAACAATGTCATTACAATATTTGAATTACACATAATTTTCAAATTCAAACAGGGTGAGAGGTTCGATCTGTTTTAAGTTGCAGAATAACAGTACTGAGGACCCCATATCTGTCAGAAAATAAACTTAGAGTATCTTTTGATGGGAAAATAGATATGTTAATACATTGAAAGCCATTTTTGGAACATACAGTTGGTGACCTGATCTCTGTTGTTTGCCTCTAATTCCTGGTTCAGTGTCAAAAGATGAATGTCAGTAGCATCAGTAAATAAATTGTGCATTCCACAAGGTTTTCTTTTCTTTAAGAACTTCAAAACCAAGAACTTTTACTATTCTTCTCCTCACCCAGATCTCTTCATGATATGACCATTCCTTCGCTTTCTGATTGTTCAATCAACAGGGTCTCAGGTCAATGCAGCTAAGGCTGCTTTGTAATCAATCACAAGGAGCACTCATGACCTGTTGATTCTCTTTTCCAATGGGAATTGCATGGGCCTTACTCACCACATCTATTTATTATCAATATGGTGAATTAATGGTGTGAACCGTACCCTATTACTCCATGATCCATCATAATAGTGCTCTAGTTTATTGCGACATCAATCCAGAAGATTTGTAATGAATATATTCATTTAGCACTTACAATATTATGAAATTAAAAAGATTCCAACAACTATGAGTCGGAGCAATTTTAAATATGAATGACTTCAGGGACTGTGTGGTCCAATGGACTGGGTTAAGATCCATTCTGAACTGATGGGGTGAAAGACGCTTCTGAGGGAAATGAGTTTCAGCATCCTCAACTCAAGTCAGCAGCACAAGTCTGTCCATTTTCCAGTTTCAATCAGATAGCATGCATCGATGATGGATGGATGCAAGTGTGACATGAATGTGTTCTGAGGTGTTCATCTGAGCTTGATGATGACTCTGGTGGCAAATCATCCAAGTCCCAACATTAGTACCATCCTCCATTTGAGCAGGAAACTCACTAAAATGAAACTCAAAACGGTTGAATAATTAGCTTGAAGAGCATTTAGTTTTGTTAGCATACTTGAAATACATCAAAGCATGATAAATCAAACTCAAAGTTTAATCTTCCAGACTCTGAAAAAAAACTTCTGCGCAGTAATATTTAACTCGTTTAATTATTTTACTGAATACATATCCTTTCCATAAATTAAGATTTACACAATTGTTTTCATGTCAATTAATGTTAGATATACTAATATATAACTAGAGTAATGCAGCAAGACATGGCATATCTTAATGTTTGCAGAAATTTAATGCTGTATGGTTACATTTATTATTTTGCTGTAGACATGTTTGTTCAATCCCCAGGTTTTCTCAAATTCAGATCTAACTTGGCCCGGTGCAGACTCCATGGGGTAAGTTTTCTGAGTTCAGATCCGTAGGGCAAAATTTTCCCAGCCCTGTGATGGCAGGCTTGGAGGCGGGAGAGCCAGGAAAAAAATGGAGAGCTGCGTCGGGATGGCTCCTCAACACATTCCTGACACCAGGGAAATTTTTCCATGGGCAGGTAGGAACCACAGAGGTGAGCAGCCAATTTAGCTGATTACAGACCAAATTTAGTGGGTGCGCAGGCATTTTGCCGCCAGCGGAGTGGAGCCCCACCGCGTGCAGAGGCCACCATCGCAATGGAGGCGGCCTCTCTGCAGCAGGCCAGGGAGCCATCGGAGTCAGAGGCTCCATGCCCCAAGAGGGGGCCACAGCCAGGAAAAGCAGCAACCACGGCCCAAATGATCCATCTAGAGGCATTTCTCCTCTGCTCCGAGGGACCTAATTTCAAAGCACGCCTCCAAAGGTGCTTCCAGGTTGAGGCGTTCTCATGGTCCCCGACTTGCCGCAGCAGCACACACCTCTCCTGGTGGGGCTGCCGGGGTTCCAGAACTGCGGGCCCTCTGAATGGGCTGGCAGCTTCAGGAGCCCGCCCACTGTCCATAAAAGGATGGCGAACATGGAGGCGGCCAATTAGGAGCCCACCTCCAGGAAGATTACTGTTGTGGATTACCTTAAGAAGGAACCACCTTGAGAGCTGTAAGTGAAGGTCACTGGAGGAAGTGATGTTATGTCACACATGACCAGGGAGTTGTGGGGGTAGCTGGACAGACTGAGATGTTTTTAGGTGTGCTCCTGCAATACCTATTTGTATATATATGTTCCAGTTAAGTTATAATAAAAAAGCCACATATTCTTTGGATATTACTTGTAGTCCTGTGAATCTTACAATTGTTCACACACCAACAGAACAAGTAACATTACAATTGTGGCGTTGAGTACGCTGCCGGTAAGTGCAGGCTTGGGCCCCCCATTTGGTCCCGACATCAGGGTCGTGAAGCCCATGAGAAGATCCAGCCCACACTGTCCACAGCTGGTGCATATCAGAAGATCGTGGGATCATTTTCCTATCATTGGAAAACATGCTGGTGATGGGCAAGATACCTTGCCATCAGACTTGGAAAATTAGGCCAAAAATTAACAGCAGCTTCTTAAAACATATTTTTGAGATGTCCCAATAGAAACATAGAAAATAGGGGCAGGAGTAGGCCATTCGGCCCTTCGAGCCTGCTCCGCCATTCATTATGATCATGGCTGATCATCCAACTCAGTAGTCTGTTCCTGCTTTCGCCCCATACCCTTTGATCCCTTTAGACCCAAGAGCTATATCTAACACCTTCTTGAAAAAATACAATGTTTTGGCCTTGACTGCTTTCTGTGGTAGCGAATTCCACAGGCTCACCACTCTCTGGGTGAAGAAATTTCTCCTCATCTCAGTCCTGAATGGTTTACCCCGCATCCTTAGACTATGACCCCTGGTTCTGGACTCCCCCACCATCGGGAACATCCTTCCTGCATCGAAGTCCTGTTAGAATTTTACAGGTTTCTATGAGATCCCCCCTCACTCTTCTGAACTCCAGCGAATATAATCCTAACCGACTCAATCTCTCCTCATACGTCAGTCCCATGATCCCAGGAATCAGTCTGGTAAACCTTCGCTGCACTCCCTTTCAGGATAGCTCAGGAATGAACTCCATTTCTGAATCCCACAGGCCAGGAAGGTCACTGCCATTGGATCTGTACTTGCATTGAGTTAGCTGCTCTCAGTGGAGGTATGAGCGGTGGATCTACAATCGAATTCAGTGCCGAGTTGGGAAGGGAAAGTTCACCTGATCACTGTACACCAACTGTTACTGGAGGCACGCGTATGGACACCAGATGATACCAGGATTGGGCTTAACAGTGATTTTGATTCTAATTGGTATCACTATCAAGGCCTACATGTGAATAAAGGCTGCTTGCAGGGAGATTGCGGCCTGTGGAACTGAACCTCAGCAAAGCAATTAATATCTCAAGGGAAGGCAAAGGGACAAAAAAATTGAAGAGAAAAGAAGGTAAAATTCAATCTTTAAGAATGTTAAGCGAAGAAAATGTATCACATTTACATTGTCTGTGATATGATAATCAGTTTTTTTTATCATCTAACTATTTTTCTTCTTTCCTTTCAATATGCAGAATATAAATAGAAGCATTTCATACAGCAGCTTTACCAATGGATTTAGCTAAAATGCAAGAATGTCCCATCCTATTAGTTCCAGCCACATCCTAATTTGAATGTTAAGCAAATGGCTTTTATGTACCCTGTACACATTGATAGAAAAGACTACTAGAGGTCTTCACTGAATATAATAATGTTGCTGGAGCCTCTATAATGCTAAATGCACCCTCATTTAGCACACAACAGAGCTAATTATCTCGCAGATCAAAGTCTCTCCTTAAACTTATTCAGCAGCCATTCTATCCCACTTACGTTGTAACAGGATTCAGGATTTATTAGCATTATTTTGCTGCATAATTGAATGTGAATGTGCTTTTTTCATAGCTCATGTACTCTCAGCATCTTTGCATGAGTAAATGCACAGCATTAAACAGGCAAAGGGATATTATTACTTGTTCATGGAGGTCTCTGTCAAACCTTCTTTCAGGGACAAGGTGAAAATATATATTTATGTTTGGAATTAATTTTTTAATTCAACTATTTTCCCTTTATTTTCCTTCAGTGTTATCCCTTATTTCACAGAGAACAACAACTTTTTTTAAAATTTGTTTCATGGGATGTGAGCAAAACTGGCTAGGCCAGCATTTGTTGCCATTCCCTAATTGCCCTTGAGAAGGTGGTGGTGAGCTGCCTTCTTGAACTGCTGTAGTCCATCTGATGTGGGTACACCCACAGCGCTGTTAGGGAGGGAGTTCCAGGATTTTGACCGAGTAACAGTGAATGAACGGCGATTTGCAGTAATATAGTGTTTTTAACATAATAAAAAGTTCAAAGGCGGTTCACACGAGCATAATCACAAAACCATTGATGCTGAGCCACAGAAGGAATCATTGGAACAGAGAAGAGGTAAGTTTTAAGGAGTGTCTTAAAGGAGAGATGGATGGACAGGTTTAGGGAGGGAATTCTACAGCTTAGCGTATAGACAATTGAAGGCATGGCTGGCAATGGTAGGGTCGTAGAGTCATAGAGTTATACATCACAGAAACAGGCCCTTCGGCCCATCGTGTCGGTGCCGGCCATCAAGCACCTATCTATTCTAATCCCATTTTCCAGCACTTGGCCCGTAGACTTATATGCTATGGCATTTCAAGTGCTCATCTAAATACTTCTTAAATGTTGTGAGGGTTCCTGCCTCTACCACCCCTTCAGGCAGTGTGTTCCAGATTCCAGCCACCTTCTGGATGAAAAATGTTTTCCTCTAATACCCTCTAAACCTCCTGCCCCTTGTCTTAAATCTAAGCCATAATAAAAACAAGAAATGCTGGAAATACTCAGCAGGTCTGGCAGCATCTGTGGAGAGAGAAGCAGAGTTAATGTTTCAGTTCAGTGACCCTTCTTCAGAATTGACAAATATTAGAAATGTGAAAGGTTATAAGCAAGTAAAGCGAGGATGGGGCAAGAGATAACAAAGGAGAAGGTGTAGATAGGACAAGGTCACAGAATAGCTGACCAGAAGGTCATGGAGCAAAGGCAAACAATATGTTAATGGTGTGTTGAAAGACAAAGCATTAGTACAACTAGGGTGTTAACGGACTGAAAATTGAACAACCGCAAGTACAAACATGAAAAAAACAGTGAGTAAGTAAACTGAACAAACTAAGATGAAATAAAATAAACACAAAATAAATAAATAAATAAATAAATAAATAAGAAAAAAGAAAAAAAATAACTAAAATAAAAGTAAAATGGGGGGCCCATCAGGCTCTGAAATTATTGAACTCAATGTTCAGTCCGGCAGGCTGTAGTGTGCCGAATCGGTAAATGAGATGCTGTTCCTCGAGCTTGTGTTGATGTTCACTGGAACACTGCAGTAATCCCAGGACAGAGATGTGAGCATGAGAGCTGGGGGAGTGTTGAAACGGCAAGCAACTGGAAGCTTGGGGTCATGCTTGCAGACTGAGCGGTCATCCAGTCTGCGTTTGGTCTCCCCAATGTAGAGGAGACCACATTGTGTGCAGTACATTACATTGAAAGAAGTACAGGTAAATTGCTGCTTCACCTGAAAGGAGTGTTTGGGGCCTGGGATAGTGAGGAGAGAGGAGGTAAATGGGCAGGTATTACACCTCCTGCGATTGCAGGGGAAGATGCCGTGGGAAAGGGACGAGGTGGTGGGGGTAATGGAGGAGTGGACCAGGGTGTCGCAGAGGGAACGATCCCTTCAGGATGCTGACAGGGGAAGGGAGGGGAAGATGAGTTTGGTAGTGGCATCACGCTGGAGGTGGCGGAAATGGCGGAGGATGATCCTTTGGATAAGGAGGCTGATGGGGTGGAAAGTGAGGACAAGGGGAACCCTGTCACGGTTCTGGGATCTTAAATCTATGACCCCTGGTTATTGACCCCTCCGCTAAGGGAAAAAGTTTCTTCTTATCTACCCTATCAATGCCCCTCATAATTTTGTATACCTCAATCAAGTACCCCCTCAGCCTTCTGTGCTGTAAGGAAAACAACCCTAACCTATCCAGTCTCTCTTCATAGTTGAAATGCTCCAGCCCAGGCAACATCCTGGTGAATCTCCTCTGCACCCTCTCCAGTGCAATCACTGGTGACCAGAACTGTACACGGTACTCCAGCTGTGGCCTAACTAGCATTTTATACAGCACCTTCATCACCTCCCTGCTCTTATATTCTATGCCTCGGCCAATAAAGGCAAGTATCCCATATGCCTTCCGAACCACCTTATCTACCTGTACTGCTGCCTTCCGTGATCTATGGACAAGTACACCAAGGTCCCTCTGACCCTCTGTACTTCCTAAGGTCCTACCATCCATTGTATATTCCCTTGCCTTGTTAGTCCTCCCAAAATGCTCACCTCACATTTATCAGGATTAAATTCCATCTGCCACTGCTTTGCCCATCTTACCAGCTCATCTGCATCATCCTGTAATCTAAGGCTTTCTTCCTCACTATTTACGACGCCACCGATTTTCGTGTCATCTGCGAATTTACTGATCATACCTCCTATATTCACGTCTAAATCATTAATGTACACCACAAACAACAAGGGTCCCAGCACCAATCCCTGCAGTACACCACTGGTCACAGGCTTCCACTCGCAAAAACAACCCTCGACCATCACCCTCTGCCTCCTGCCACTAAACCAATTTTGGATCCAATTTGCCAAATTGCCCTGGATCCCATGAGCTCTTGCCTTCTGAACCAATCTCCCATGTGGGACCTTATCAAAAGCCTTACTGAAGTCCATGTAGATTACATCAACTGCTTTTCCCCCATCTACACATCAAGTCACCTCCTTGAAAAATTCAATCAGGTTTGTTAAACATGATCTCCCCCTGACAAAGCCATGCTGACAATCCTTGATTAATCCCTGCCTCTCCAAGTGGAGATTAATCCTATCCCTGAGAATTTTTTCCAATAGTTTCCATATCACTGATGTTAGACTCACCGGCCTGTAATTATCTGGTTTATCCCTGTTACCCTTCTTGAATAATTATACCACATTCACTGTCCTCCAGTCCTCTCGCACCTCTCCTGCAGCCAGAGAGGATTTGAAACTTTGTGTCAGAGCCCCTGCTATCTCCTCCCTTGCCTCACAAAACAGCCTGGGATACAATCTCATCTGGGCCTGGGGATTTATTCACTTTTAAGCCTGCTAAAACCGCTAATACCTCCTCCCGTTCAATGCTAATTTGTTCGAGTATGTCACAATACCCCTACCTGATCTCTACACCAACATTGTCCTTCTCCATAGTGAACACAGATGAAAAGTAATCATTTAAAACTTAACCTACATCCTCCGGCTCCACACAGATTGCCACTTTGGTCCCTAATGGGCCCTACTCTTTCCCTGGTTATCCTCTTGCCCTTAACATATTTATAAAACGCCTTGGGATTTTCTTTTATCTTGCCCACCAGTGTTTTGTCATGCTCCCTCTTCACTCTCCTAATTACTTTTTTAAGTACCCCCCCTACACTTTCTATACACCGCTAGGGCCTCCGCTGTTTTCAGCCCTCTGAATCTGCCATAAGCCTCCTATTTTTCCTTATCCAATCTTCTATATCCCTTGCCATCCAGGATTCCCTGGACTTGTTGGTCCTACCCTTTACCTTTACCGGTACATGTTGGCCCTGAACTTTCACTATTTCCTTTTTGAATGACTCCCACTGGTCTGATGTAGACTTTCCTACAAGTAGCTGCTCCCAGTCCACTTTGGCCAGATCCTGTTTTATCATATTGAAATCGGCCTTCCCCCAATTCAGTACCTTTATTTCTGGTCCATCTTTGTCCTTTTCCATAACTGCCTTAAATCTTACAGAGTTATGGTCACTATCCCCGAAATGACCCCTACTGATACTTCTACCACTTGTCCGGCTTCATTCCCTAGGATTAGGTCCAGTACTGCCACTTCTCTTGTAGGACTTTCTACATGCTGGGTCAAAAAGCTCTCCTGTATGCACTCTAAGAATTCCGCCCCCTTTAAGCCTTTTGCACTAAGACTATCTCAGTTAATATTGGGGAAGTTGAAATCCCCTACTATTATTACGCTATTATTTCTACACCTCTCTGAGATTTGCCTGCATAGCTGCTCCTCTATCTCTCCCTGACTATTTGGAGGCCTGTAGTACACTCCCAGCCAAGTGATTGCCCCCTTTTTGTTTTTAAGTTCTACCCATTTGGCCTCATTTGAGGAACAGTGGCGCAGTGGTTAGCACCGCAGCCTCACAGCTCCAGCGACCTGGGTTCGATTCTGGATACTGCCTGTGCGCAGTTTGCAAGTTCTCCCTGTGACCGCGTGGGTTTTTGTCGGGCGCTCCGGTTTCCTCCCACAACCAAAGACTTGCAGGCTGATATGTAAACTGGCCATTGTAAATTGCCCCTAGTGTAGGTAGGTGGTAGGGGCATTGAGGGAAGGTGGAGATGTGGTAGGAATATGGGAGTAATGTAGGATTAGTATAAATGGGTGGTTGATGGTCAGCACAGACTCGGTGGGCCGAAGGGCCTGTTTCAGTGCTGTGTCTCTAAAAAAAAAATCATCCCTCCTTACTGCAGTAATTGACTCCTTGATCGATAGTGCAATGCCACCTCCTCTTTTACACCCGTCACGCCTGAAGATTCTATATCCTGGAATATTGAGCTGCCAGTCCTGCCCTTCCCTCAACCATGTCTCTGTGATAGCAATAATATCATATTCTCATGTGTTAATCAATGCCCTCAATTCATCTGCCTTACTTGTAAGACTCCTTGCCTTAAAATAGATGCAATCCAGCCTTGCATTATTTGCTTGTGCCTTAACAGGTCTATATTTGCTCTGCCTTCTAAAGTTATTCTTTAACCCTATAAAGACTCCGAAACTTCTGTCGGCAACACTCGATCTACGCAACAACAATATAAAACATGGTGGCAGTGGTGAACAACCAAAGAATTTAAAGAAAAATACTTGCCTGGTATAGTCGAGTCAGAAGACTGAAGAAAACGGCTTACCTGCAGAAGAGGCTGTGAAATGCTCTGGAGCTGCTCCAACACGATCAGTCGGGGAGTAAGTGCACAGAAATACAGGCTGCATCACAGAAGCGTGGTTGCCTGCAAGAAGAATCCTGCAATCAGGTAACGACAGTTGGGAATCGGGTAAGAAGTCTTCGAAAAGGTTGCAGTAATTTTCTAATGGCATTGTGCACAGAAAGATAAACAAACAGAGAAAAGAAAACAAATCCTGTACTCGAGCTGAACGCAAGGGCGAAGAGCTGGAAACCCCCGAGAAAGTGCAGGAACTGCCGAAAAAGCAGGAAACCCTCGAAAAAGTGCAGGAAGTCCCGAACAGAGCGGGGACACCTCCATTAAAGCAAGCAAGCCTAAAAAGAAAAATAAGTTCTTAAGGAAAGGTAAACACCCTAAAAAAAATGTCGAGCCAAGAATGGATTTGAAACATATGATGCCTGAAAGCCTCCAGAATTGGGAAGGACCAAGTCAGATACCGAATTGATCAGTGTGGAGAAAAAGATTCCTAAGATTTAGAATGGCTTCTCAGCTACACATTAAATCAGAGGCTGAGAAAGTTAATACTCTTTCATAGTCCGGGGTGCCATTGCTGATGACATGAGTGGAAGGCAAGGCATAAATGAAGCTTTTGACAAATTTGAAGAGGTAGTACAAGCTAATAGGGAGGTGGTGGCGTAGTGTTAATGTCACTAGATTAGTAACCCAGTGCCCCAGGCAGATGGTGGAATTTGAATTCAATTAATATGTCTGGAATTAAAAATCTAGTCGAGAGGTGATCATGGAAACATTGCCGATTGTTGTAAAAATCCATCTGGTTCACTAGGAAGGGAAAGCTTCCCTCCTTACCTGGTCTGGCCTACATGTGACTTCAGACCCACAGCAATGTGGTTGACTCTTAAATGCCCTCTGAAATGACTGGATGAACTACCCGGCATCGATCTAGGCACTGGAAATGACAACGGCAAACCCAACCCTGTTGACCCTGCAAAGTCCTCCTTCCTAACATCTGGGGGCTTGACCAAAATTGGGAACGCTGCCCCACAGGCTAGTTAAGCAACTCACAGAATCATACCTTACAGACAATGTCCCAAACACCACCATCACCATCCCTGGGTATGTCCAGCCCCATGGGCAGGACGGACCGAACAGAGGTGGCAGCACAGTGGTATGCATTGGGAGGGAGCTGCCCTGGGAGTCCTCAACATTGGCTCTGGACTGCATGAAGTCTCATGGCATCAGGTCAAATATGGGCAAGGAAATCTCCTGCTGATTGCGACTGTTACGACAAGTGCTTCCATTTTTAACATTTTTTTTTGAGCACTTGTGTTAAAACTGAAAGGATTCCATGGATGTGTTTTTTTTTTTACCAAGTTCACTGAAAGGACACTTGAGATGTTGTTTGAAAACAAGCTGTACTGGAAATCATGTGCTTTAAGCTCAATAAACAATAGAACCCTTCATGACCTAGGGAAGATGTTTACAGAGAAGCCACATGTCAAGGTTTATGGAGGTCAGGAGGTTGACTTTCCGTTTGGGGTGTGAACTGTTTTGAAAACAGTTGGAGATCAACTTGCCAAGGAAAAAGAAACCACCTAGCTCACCTCTTTCTCTACCCCTTTGAAGAAACCCTGCAAAGATCCAGTGTGGGAGAGCCAAAATCCCTGATGCTGCATCTCTCCTGAGAAGCTAGAAAAACCTACCAGATTAATTCTCAATGCCACCTGAAAAGAACTGCTTTAGAAAAACTACCAATGACTCATCTCTGTATACCCAGTATAGGCCTGCTCAGGTCGGGAAAAAGGAACCTGATCTGAACTTGACCGAACCACAGCAGACCCAAGCCCAACCAGGCCTCAGTCCCTCTGATTTTGCCCTGAGCCCGGCCTGACCTGAACCTGACCCCACCATCCCTTTATTTACCTGCCGACTGGGAAGCTCCACGAAGCTGCAACGCATGTGCAATGATGTCATAGTGACGTCACTCGCTCATTGCGCAGACTCAGTTTAGTCATGGAATCCCAGCTCAGGTAAGTTTTTTAATTTCAATACTTACCAGCAGAG
Source organism: Heterodontus francisci (assembly GCF_036365525.1). Lineage (NCBI taxonomy): Eukaryota > Metazoa > Chordata > Chondrichthyes > Heterodontiformes > Heterodontidae > Heterodontus > Heterodontus francisci. The sequence continues at coordinate 37,245,392 of NC_090397.1, forward strand.
CACTTACCATGTGTGTCTGGCCCGACCCGACCTGACTTGACCAGGACTCGACCCGACCCGAGCCCGAAAGGCGTACCCTGAAGATGGGCCCGACCCGACCCGACCCGAACCCGACACATGTCGTCGGGTCCCATCGGTTTGGGTCAGGTAGCAGGCCAGTCCAAAAGGGGCAACTGATTTCCTTCCATATCTTCTCTTTCTTTCTTCAAGAATTAGCAAGTATTTGTCCAAAGTATTATTTTTTTGTCTTTTTATGTAACATACCTCCACAAAGAGAATTTCTGTATTTTCTTCAATGTGTGTGACTGTGTGTGTGGGGAATTTTAAAAGGGAACTTTCATATTTCAGTCTGTGTGTTAATGCTTTGCTTTGTTACTGGATAAGGCTTGTTTAATAATAAAATGATAATTTTGTTGTTTATTAAAGAAACCTGCTTGCTGTATTTTATTTTGAGATAAAGAGTAGAGCATATGATAGACCGAATTGGTAACTGGGTAAACATTTTAAAATTATATGTTGTGACCTGCGGAGAAGTGGATCTAGAAAAGACAGTGCACTCCTTCCACCTCGGTCATAACAACGCCTACTGCCCCCACTCCCCACCCCACCCCGCCAGCTGATGAATCAGTGCTTCTCCATGTTGGACACCAATTGGAAGAAGCACTGAGGGTGGCAAGGGAGTTCAATGTCCACCACCAAGATTGGCTCGGTAGCACCACAACTGACCGAGCTGGTCGAGCCCGAAGGACATAGCTGCTAGACTGGGTCTGCGGCAGGTGGTGAGGGAACCAACAAGAGGGAAAAATCTACTTGACCTCGTCCTCACCAATCTGCCTGCCACAGATGCATCTGTCCATGACAGTATTGGTAGGACTGACCACTGCACAGTCCTTATGGAGACAAAGTCCTGTCTTCACAGTGAGGATACCCACCATCATGTTGTGTGGCACCACCACCATGCTAAATGGGATAGATTTCGAACCGATCTAGCAACTCAAAATTGTGCATCCATGAGGCACTGTGGGGCAGCAGCAGCAGCAGAATTGTATTCAACCACAATCTGTAACCTCATGGCCTGGCATATCCCCCACTCTACCATTACCATCAAGCCAGGGGAACAACCTTAGTTCAATGAAGAGTGCAGGAGGGCATGCCAGGAGTAGCACCAGGCATACCTCAAAATGAGGTGTCAGGCTAGTGAAGCTACAAACAGGACTGCCTGCATTCCAAACAGCAGAAGCAGAATGCAACAGACAGAGCTAAATGATCCCACAACCAAATGATCAGATCTAAGTTTTGCAGTCCTGCCACATCCAGTCGTGAATGGTGGTGGACAATTGAACAACTGACAGGAGGAGGAATCTCCACAAATATCCCCATTCTCTACAATGGGGGAGCCCAGCACATCAATGCAAAAGACAAGGCTGAAGCATTTGCATCCATCTTCATTCAGAAGTGCAGAGTGAATGATCCATCTCAGCTTCTTCCTGAGGTCCCCAGCATCACAGATGCCAGTCTTTAGCCAATCCAATTCACTCCACATGATATCAAGAAACGGCTGAAGGCGCTGGATATTGCAAAGGCTATAGGCCCTGACAACATTCCGGCAATAGAACTGAAGACCTGTGTTCCAGAACTAGCTGCGCCCCTAGCAAAGCTGTTCTAGTACAGCGACAACACTGGCATCTACCCGGCAATGTGGAAAATTGCCCTGGTATGTCCTGTGCACAAAAAGCAGGACAAGTCCAGCCCAACCCTATCAATCCAGATCATCAGCGCAGTGATGGAAGGGGTACTATCAAATTGCACTTGCTCAGCAATGTCCTTCTCACTGACACTCATTTTGGGTTCCACCAGGGCCACTCAGCTCCTAACCTCACTACAGCCTTGGTCCAAACATGGAAAAAAGAGCTGACCTCCAGAGGTGAGGTGAGAGTGACATCAAGGCAGCATTTGACCTAATATGGCATCAAGGAGCCCTAGCAAAACTGGAGTCAATGGAAATCAGGGGGAAATTCTCTGCTGGTTGGAGTCATATTTAGCACAAAGGAAGATGGTTGTGGTTGCTGGAGGTCAATCATCTCAGTCCCAGAACATCACTGCTCAGGGTAGTGCCCTAGGCCCAACCATCTTCAGCTGCTTCATCAATGACCTTCCCTCCATTATAAGGTCAGAAGTAGGGATGTTCGCTGATGATTACGCAATGTTCAGCACCATTCACGACTCCTCAGATTCTGAAGGAAGCCCATGTCCATATGCAGCAAGACCTGGATAACATCCAGGCTTGGGCTATTAACTGGCAAGTAACATTTGTGCCACACAAGTGCCAGGCAATTACCATCTCAAACAAAAGAGAATCTAACCATCTCCCTTTGACATTCAATGGCATTAACATCGCTGAATCTCCCACTATTAACATCCTGGGGGTCACCATTGACCAGAAACTGAACTGGACCAGCCACATAAATGCTGTAGCTACAAGAGCAGGTCTGAGGCGGGGAATTCTGCAGCAAGTAACTCACTTCCTGTCTCCCCAGTGCCTGTCCACCATCTACAAGGCACAAGTCAGGAGTGTGGCACCAACAACACTCAGGAAACTCGACACCATCCAGGGCAAAGCAGCCTACTTGATTGACACCCCATCCGCCACATTCAAGATTCACTCCCTCCACCACAGACGCACAGTTGCAGCAGTGTGTACCTTCTAAAAGATGCACTGCAGCAACTCACCAAGTCTCCTTCAACAGCACCGTCCAAACCCACAACCTCTGCCACCCAGAAGGATAAGGGCAGCAGTTGCATGGGAACACCACCACCTGCAAGTTCCCCTCCAAGCCACACACCACCTTGACTTGGAACTATATCACCGTTCCTTCACTGTAGCTGGGTCAAAATCCTGGAACTCCCTTCCTATCAGCACTATTGGTGTACCTACACCCCAAGGACTGCAGCGGTTCAAGAAGGCAGCTCACCACCACCTTCTCAAGGGCATTTAGGGATGGGCAATAAATGTTGACCTAGCCAGCAATGCCCACATCCCCAAAATGAATCAACAAATAAATTTGACAAATATTTTAATTTGAGAAGTAATAAAATCCTGGCAAGATCTAAATTTAGTGAGTCCAGAAGATAAGCGAATCCGTGGATGTTTTCCTTAATGATTTGCATAGATTGGCTGAGGGCTGTGAGTACAGAGGACTGAAGTCTGAGTTGGTCAGGGACCGTAGAGTAATTGGAATAGCTGGCGAGTCCTTATGAGACCTCTTGCAGTGCAAAGATGACCTCACACTCGAGAAACCGATTCAGATGGTATGACAGGCAGAAGTCAGAAGACAAAACGGAGCTACTCTGCGGCCCGAAGAGAGGCCTTGGATCAGAAAAATCTGATTTATGGTGTGCTAATAAAGCTGAATGCTTTAATTGCAAAAGGTCAGGCCACTTCGGAAAGACGTGCCAGAGCGAGACCTCTTCTCTCAGAATTACAAAACAAAACGCCTTCACACATAGAGCGGTGAATGAGGTGGAACAACTTCCAGTGGAAGATAAACCGGGAGACTTCCTGGGGGAAATTAACGACCACAATCAAGGATTTTGGACGGCAGACATCTATGTCAATGGACATATTTACTCATTTCAAATTGGACACAGGTGCTAGTCTCACAATTCTGTCAGCCCAAGAGCCATGGTTGACGAGCCATTGCTTACAACCAGCGGACACACAGTTGCATGGTCCAGGCGGGATCAGACTGAAGGTGAAGGGTAAGCTTCAAGCAGCTTTCCAATATAAAGGAAGACAGATTATGGAAACACTATATGTTTTGAAAAACCAAGAATTTTCCCTGTTAATCAGAAACGCGTGCTTAGAACTACATTTACTCAAAAAGGTGGATGAAGTCAAACAGCCAGAGTCAAACAGTTTCTTTCAAGCAGACTACCCCAAACTGTTTTCGGGTCTAGGGAGGCTGAAGACAGAGTATAGATTACACTAAAAGTGGGTGCCAGACCAGTATGTACCTTTTACACCCAGAAAGATTCCACACTCATTGAAACACGTACAAAATCAGCCGGAGGAGATGACCAGAATGGGAGTCATTTCTTCTGTCATGAAACCAACAGTTCCAGTTCCAAAACCAAATGATACTCTTCATATCTGTGTGGATTTAACGCAGCTAAACAAAGCAGTGAAAATGGAAATTCATCCTATGTCATTGGTAGACGACAGCCTGGCAAAGCTCTCCAAAAGCATAATGTTCAATAAACTCGGCACGAACAGTGGCTTTTGGCAGGTTCCAATGGATGAGCAGTCAAGATTACTCACAAGTTATCACTCCATTCAGACGATTTTGCTTCAATTGTCTTCCATTTGGGTTAACTTCCACACCTGAAATCTTCCAAAGGGTGATGACCAACATTCTACAAGACCTCAAAGGGGTGATATGTCACATGGATGACATCCTGGTGCATGGAGCTTCCATAGAAGAACATGACCAGAGAGTAAAAGTAATCTTAATTCGTCTTAAGCTCATGCTTAACCGAGAAGTGTGAATTCTGCAAGATATCCACCTGTTTCTTGGGACACAATGTAACTAACAATGGCATAATGGCAAATCTGCAAAAGATGAGAACCATTAATGCATTTCCAATTCCAACGTCTGTCCAACAGCTCCAGAGATCTCTTGGAATGGTGTATCAGTTAGCCATATTTTTACCTCATCTAGCACAGGTATCCAAGCCATTAAGACAACTCTTGAAAAAAGATCAAGCGTGGTGTTGGAGCTCACATCAAGAGCAGGCCTTCCGAAAGAGTCAAGAAATGCTCATATCACCTGACATCTTAGCACACTATAACCCTACACCACCAACAACGATCGCTGCAGATGCCTCATCCATAAGGTTAGGGGCAGTCATTTTCCAAGAACAACCTGATAGTTGTCGAAGACCAATCTGCTGTGCATCAAGAGCTTTGTCCAGGGCAGAAAATTGCGGTAATTGAAAAAGAAGCACTCGCAGTCACTTGGGCTTGGGAGAAGTTCGCTGATGACATTATGGAATTGAAAGTCATCATTGAGACAGACCGTAATATGAGTTTCCTTACTGGATGAGGAGGAGATCGCAAAAATGCCCCCAAGAATTCAGAGGTTCTGGTTACGATTGATGTGATATACATATGAGACCGCATATTTTCAGGGAAAATGCAAACTTCTGCTGATGCACTATCAAGAGCAACGACTCAACAGGATGTGAACTTTGTGGTTGAGATAGAGTTGTATTCACAATATACTGCACAGCTGTGGCCTGCAAGTGTACAGAAACTACAAGAAATTCATCAAGCCCAAAAGAAGGATGAAGAATGTACTCGTATATGTCAATACTGCACACAGGGTTGGCCTCAAGAACGTCCTAGTGGTAAGATCATGAAAAATTTCTACGAATTCAGAAAACGCGTCACAGTCATCAATGATTTGCTGGTGTACAATGACAGACTAGTCATTCTGAGTTCACTCAGGTCAGATATCTTGAAACATCTACATCAGGGTCATATGGGCATAACACAGTGTCAAGCATGGGCTCAGTCTTCCTTGTGGTGGCCAGGAATATCCAAAGACATAGAAAACATTGTCCTGAACTGCCAAGTATGTGCAATACATAGACCAGAGCAGAGCAGCCTTGGATTACAACAAAATTCCCAACTAGACCCTGGGAATGGCTAGGGATGGACTTATTTATGTACAACGGCAAATCCTATATAATCGTGATTGGTTATTTCTCATGGTGGACTGAAGTGAAAATGTTGTACTCAAAACAACAGAATCAGTTATCCGAGCTGCGCAAGAGATCTTTGCGATGTATGTTATTCCTGACGGAAAGATGAAAATTATCAGAGATCATGTCTAGTACACACGACAGAGAGTAGTATGACAAAATAGGAGAAACGTTATCCCTATTCCACAGAAGCAACAATCAATCATTTATCTGGATGAACCAGATGATGATCAAGAAACCCAGAGACAACAGGATACTACAAACAATGGTCAAGGCCATCCAAGTCGTCCAAAAAGACTTTAAAGCAAGACAACTCATCTTCCAACTCCAATGAGAGCACGATCAGGGAGAGTTGTGAAGCCTCCTGATAGACTGACTATGTGAGAGACAGAGAATTGGAGGAAGATGGGGTAGTATATAAAGCCAAAATGAATGAATATATATATATATCAAAAAATAGATAGGGACAAAGACTTGGGGTGGGGTGGGGGGGTGGGGGGGTTGCGGTAAATGTAGTATAAGGGCCTGAAAGGGTTTACATTTGAGACAGTGAGAGTAAACCCTTCCCACTGTAATGATGATGAGGTAATAGTCACAGGAGTATTAGGCTTAGAAGAAGCTAGAAGTAGCACAAGGTGTGCTGGCTAGATACTTGTGGAGAGTGTAAATGGTTATATGTATATAATAAATGAGGCATTCTTTAGCCCTATAAAGACTCTGAGATTTCTGTAGACAACACTTTTAGTTTAGAGATACAGCACTGAAACAGGCCCTTCGGCCCACCGAGTCTGTGCCGACCATCAACCACCCATTTATACTAATCCTACACTAATCCCATATTCCTACCACATCCCCACCTATCCCTATATTTCCCTACCACCTACCGATACCAGGGACAATTTATAATGGCCAATTTACCTACCAACCTGCAAGTCTTTTGGCTTGTGGGAGGAAACCGGAGCACCCGGAGAAATCCCACGCAGACACAGGGAGAACTTGCAAACTCCACACAGGCAGTACCCAGAATTGAACCCGGGTCGCTGGAGCTGTGAGGCTGCGGTGCTAACCACTGCGCCACTGTGCCGCCCAGCACTATGCTACAACAATACACAACACTATTCTGCTGATTTTTACTCCACTACATTTAGAGAAGTCACAAATTCTGAACTTAATGGATTCCTTCAGATTAATTGCTGTCAGTAAAGTGAATTGGGCCAAACTAAAGACCATGCTGATTGTGGCACTGTACACCATAATTAATTACCTAATTCCTCTTTGCATAGAACTCCCTAGAAATATTATACTTGGGAATCATGATAACTCTAGTTACAATCTTCCTGAAGCCAATTATGAGTTAATTTTCCAAAACAATGAAGTAAGTTTATAGAAAGGAATTGCCTTCCACCGTATGAAGCAAGATTGAACTAATCTGGTTAAATGCTCTTCCCCAAATAAACTATCTCAATATGTTGGATTCCTCACAGGGGATTTTCTTAAAGTTCAACAGAATGTTGACATTTCATATGGATGAGAAACATAATGAGGCAAAATTTCCAGGCTTTGTGTTAGTGTATTAATCATATTCTGTGGTACTTTATTATTCACTAACTGCAGAAGTGAACTTTTCCTTTAATTTCTTGTTAGGCCTTTCCTTTTAGATCTTGTCACTGTGCCCTTTTGGTCTATGCTACAAGGCCAGTGTGAAGGATTATTAAATTTCCATTTTATCAATTCCTCTCACAAATATTTGTTTAATGTCTTCTCTTCGCCGTCTTTGCTTCAAGGGAGTTAACCCAACTTCCTTCAACCTATTCTCATTTCAATAATTGTTAGTCATTTTATTTGCTACCAAGATACAATTCTCCACTATCTACTATTCCATGAGGTAAATAATTATGTTATTTTAATGTGCCTGTGAAAAATAGATAGCAAAATGTGTATTTCACCAACAATGTGTAAAAGCAGTATTTATTGATAATTGGCTGTTTTTTAAACTGATGCAATACTGCCATCTGATGGTTATTGATGAGAAATTCATGGTGTGTAAAAGAGCTGAGTGCATCCGTTAAAGGAGTATGGAGTATTATGAACCCCATTTTCTTCTGAGTATCTGGCATAAAAAGGCTTATTTTATTCCAAAGATGAAAGTCATGCAGATTGTTTCATGTTTTCAAGACCCGCAGCTTAAACTCTCTCCTCTGTAGTATCAGTAAAGGGCAAAGTGATACAATCCCTAAACAACATTGAATTCCCAAAAGAATTATATACTGGTCGTGGTGTGAGTTTATACTAGATAAAGGTTAATGTAATGATCAGGAGGAATTATAAATAAATATCCATTTTAAAAAACAATATAATTCAGGTGAAGAAGCCAAATTGGAAACCACTGGGAACATCGCAGATTCATTAGCATCTGGAAATAGAAAAGATGCATCAACATTTTCCTTTATCATCTCCACCAAGCTACAGTTACCATTAACTCTCAGTATCGATGTTTTTATTTCACTGATTTGAGACTTCAGTTTGTTTAAAAAATGAAAAGATAATGTAAATAATTGCATACCTCATAAGAACATAGGAAACAGGAGGAGGAGCCGACCATGTGACCCCTCAAGCCTGTTCTGCCATTCAATACAACCATGGCTGATCTTCTGTTTTAACTCCACTTTCCCACTTACTCCCAATATCCATTGATCCCCCGATAAATCATAAATCTCGGTTACCTACAGCATCAGTGGCGCAGTGGTTAGCACCGCAGCCTCACAGCTCCAGGGACCCGGGTTCGATTCCGGGTACTGCCTGTGTGGAGTTTGCAAGTTCTCCCTGTGTCTGCGTGGGTTTTCTCCGGGTGCTCCGGTTTCCTCCCACAAGCCAAAAGACTTGCAGGTTGATAGGTAAATTGGCCATTATAAATTGTCACCAGTATAGGTCGGTGGTAGGGAAATATAGGGACAGGTGGGGATGTTTGTTGGGAATATGGGATTAGTGTAGGATTAGTATAAATGGGTGGTTGATGTTCGGCACAGACTCGGTGGGCCGAAGGGCCTGTTTCAGTGCTGTATCTCTAATCATTAGCATTCAGAGGAGTAAAATCCATGTTGATGCTGCTATAAAAGGACAAATGCCAAATCGTTGGATACACTGGAGTACCATTTTGCAAGGAGAATAGCAGGAAAGTAAGGAGTGAGCACAAAAGAGAGTGGGTGAGTAATTGGGCTTGTTAGCGGCCATTGTTTGAGCATTGTGAGTCCCCTTAGAGCTCCAAAATGGTGTCTGTGGCACACGTACACTTGTAGGGTGAGTTGCGCTGGGCACCATATTGTTGCAGGTGTTAGCGCGCATGCAGTGAACTTCTGTCGTAAGTATGCAGAGCAGGCAAATCGTGGTGTCAAACAATGTGCAACACTGATTTTACACCTGTGGTGCCATTTTGGAGCTCACTGCTGCAACTAATGCCCTCTCTTAACCTCACACAGCTGAACTCATGTTCAGCAGCAGGAAGGACCGCACACCCATGCTACTTAAAGGGATCATCAACTACTTACAAGTTAGTTGCTAGTTGATTTCTTCTGGCTGTTGCTACAAATTCTACATGTGATTAGTGCTTTGTACAGTTATTTCAAAGGAGCTGTGTGGCAGGTGCTGAAGGATCTATCGGCTTCAAGTCGATCTCAGAAATAGGTGCACTAGTGGGCATTCTCCTTGGAAGAGCATGGCATGGAGAATGAACAGCGGACATGCAGATTAAGACAAGCTGCTGGAAGAGGGAGGAGGAGGAAGGGCGGGGGGGGGGGGTGGGGGGAAGGGCTCACAGCAGGAGGCCATTTCCACCCAGGCTGTTCAGGTAGCAACTCCCCAAGCTGGATCTTGGTGAGGAACAATGGGTTAATTTAATGGCTTCAGTGGTGGCCCTGTACACCAGCTGAAAAGCTGGGGGCAACCCCGCCGTGGCCATTTCCAGAAGCCCCGATGGAATTCAACGTCAATCAGGCAGTTAACTGCCTGCCGGTGGGCCTTCCCTGCCTATAAAAGCGAAGAACCCGCTTCCAAAAGCTGCCGGCCAATCAGATGGCAGGCAGCTCTTCAGTCCCAGCTTCACCACCGGGAGCAGTGGTCACTGCTGGTATTGTGGGAGGCCCAGAGCAGCAGCCGTGGAGGAGACCCTGGAATTAAGATAAATGGAGTTGGGTTTACCAGGGCCTCTCAGGCAGGCCCCAGGTAAGTGTGGTGTGCGGGGGGCTGTGGCGGTGATGGGGGAGGGTTTGTTAGTGAGAGCTTTCAGTGGGGACAGTCCGTGTCACCGGGGGGGTGGGAGGCACCCTCCATGGATCACAGAGTGCCGGATCAGGAGGGCACTCCCTTCCCCTAAACCCGCAGGGAGGCCACGAGCGTTTACTGGGCAGCCTCCCCAAGTGGTGGAAGGCCCTCCCCTGCTGGTGGTTAAGTACCAGCAGCAGTGAGAAGAGGTCCTCAAGTGACCCTCAGTTGGCCTATGGGCCATCCTTGACCTTCCCTGTCACTGATAAAACTCCATGGCTTTGGGTAGGCAATGGGCACTCAATCCCCCAATTTCCCTTGCCATTTTATGCATCACCACCCTGCCGCCTCCCAGCCCATCCATAGAGGGTTAGTAAAATTCAGCCCAATGTGTGAGACAACTGCGCTTCCATAAGGAGGTCCTCACTAAAATCTGCCACCTGCTGCAGCCACAACTGCAACATCAGAGCAGGGCAAGGACCGCACTGCCAATCACTGTGACGATGACTGAGGCAATGAAATTTTATGCGTCTGACTCCTTCCAGGCTGGAGTTGGAGATATTTACAGCATCTCACAGTTTCCTCTTCACTGATGTGTAAGAGAGATCACTGAGGTTCTCTATTTAATGAGAGCTAATTACATTTCATTCTCTCTTACTAGAAACAAACAGGCAGAGTGAGCACGTGATTTCACTAGGATTGCAGATTCTCCATGGTACGGGGGGCCATTGACTGCACGCACATCATTTTGCAGGCACTTCATGTCAACCCTGCTCTATACTCGAACCAAAAGGGATTCCAGCCCCTCAACATTCGGCTGTGTGTGACCATAGGCAGTGAATCATGCAGGTCAATGCCCAGTCACGATGCCTTCATTCTGTGGTACTCGACTGTGCCAGCTGCATTTGAGCCACCACGGCAAACAAAAGGGTGGCTACTGGACAATAAAGGCTATCTGCTGACCACATGGCTGATGACTCCAGTGCACAACTCATGCACACATCTGTAGCATGCATACAATGAAAGCCTTGCTGCCACAAGAGATGCGATAGAGCAGATCATCCCAACACAATGCAAAAAGAAAATCTACCACAAAACATTCAAAACCAAATTATAAATGAAATCATGTCATATTGCATTCAACAGTCAAGTAATCACCCTTGTGTATTGCCTGTGTGCCTGTCTTTGTGTGCCTTTGTCTGTCCTCGTGATACTACACAGTGCTACCCCAATAGTTGTAGTATGGCTGATGGATGGCTGCTGACTTTCAGTGAGGGAGACTGCAGATGGCCTTGGTGGATGACTTCAAGCAATTCTGAGCCTAGAAGGCCCGTCTTCGGACTGAAGCACCTCAACATGGGAGGCAGCTGTGTGGGCTGATTGACAGGCAACAGCAAGGGCACTGGTGGAATGACAGGGGTGGAAAGATGAATACTGTCTTCCAGAGGGGACAGCAAGTTTGTGCTCCATGGAGGCACTGCCACTCCCCCAGGACAGCACCTCGGCAAACCTAGTAAAGCCTCTTTACACAGTCTAATACATAGCACATTAAAAAGATAACCACAAACAAAATGCCATTTGTGAGAGCAATGGATTCAGACCTTGTTCTTTTTTTTTTGTAAATACTCTTCATGGCTGGATGGCAATTTCCTTACACTAAGCAAGTTATTTATGTATCAAAGCTTGCATCTTTATTCTCCACAATGTATGTGTTAATGTGCCCAGGTTAAATAGTTAATCCCTAATCAGCAAAATGCTGCCCACTGGAGAATACATGGGATGCCCACCACACTGTCCAGTCACTTCCAAAAGTAAAAATAATACATCATCAAACAAATGCGAACAGGCTAAAACTACCTGGTCAAGTATACTGGTCAAGAATTTGCAACAATCTTCAGCCAGAAGTGCCAAGTTGATGATCCATCTCGGCCTCCTCCTGAAGTCCCAGCATCACAGGTGCCAGTCTTCAGCAACTTCAATTCACTCCACGTGATATCAAGAAACGACTGAAGGCACTGGATACTGCAAAGGCTATGGGCGCTGACAACATTCCAGCAATAGTACTGAAGACCTGTGCTCCAGAACTAGCCGCGCCCCTAGCCAAGTTGTTCCAGTACAGCTACAACACTTGCATCTACCCTGCAATGTGGAAAATTGTCCAGGTATGTCCTGTACGCAAAAAGCAGGACAAGTCCAACCCGGCCAATTACCGCCCCATCAGCCTACTCTCAATCATCAGTAAGGTGATGGAAGGTGTCATCAACAGTGCCATCAAGTGGCACTTGCTTAGCAATAACCTGCTCAGTGACACTCAGTTTGGGTTCCGCCAGAGCCACTCGGCTCCAAACCTGATTACAGCCGTGGTTCAAACATGGACGCAAGAGGTGAGGTAAGAGTGACTGCCCTTGACATCAAGGCAGCATTTGACCGAATATGGCATTCGAGGAGCCCTAGCAAAACTGAGGTCAATGGGAATCGGGGGAAAACCCTCCGCTGGTTGGAGTCATAACTAGCACAAAGGAAGATGGCTGTGGTTGTTGGAGGTCAATCATCTGAGCTTCAGGACATCACTACAGGAGTTCCTCAGAGTAGTGTCCTAGGCCCAACCATCTTCAGCTGCTTCATCAATGACCTTCCTTCAATCATAAGGTCAGAAATGGGGATGTTCGCTGATGATTGCACAATGTTCAGCACCATTCGTGACTCCTCAGATACTGAAGCAGTCCATGTAGAAATGCAGCAAGACCGGGACAATATCCAGGCTTGGGCTGATAAGTGGCAAGTAACATTCGCGCCACACAAGTGCCAGGCAATGACTATCTCCAACAAGAGAGAATCTAACCATCAGCCCTTTATATTCAATGGCATTACGATCGCTGAACCCACACTATCAACACCCTGAGGGCTACCATTGACCAGAAACTGAACTGGAGTAGCCATATAAATACGTGACAGTAAGAGCAGGTCAGAGGCTAGGAATCCTGCGGCGAGTAACTCACCTCCTGACTCCCCAAAGCCTGTCCACCATCTACAAGGCACAAGTCAGGAGTGTGATGGAATACTCTCCACTTGCCTGGATGGGTGCAGCTCCAACAACACTCAAGAAGCTCAACACCATTCAGGACAAAGCAGCCCGCTTGATTGGCTCCCCATCCACAAATATTCACTCCCTCCACCACCGACGCACAGTGGCAGCAGTGTGTCCCATCTACAAGATTCACTGCAGCAACGCACCAAGGCTCCTTAGACAGTACCTTCCAAACCCGCGACCTCTACCAACTAGAAGGACAAAGGCAGCAGATGCATGGGAGCACCACCACCTGCAAGTTCCCCTCCAAGTCACATACTATCCTGACTTGGAACTATATCGCCGTTCCTTCACTGTCGCTGGGTCAAAATCCTGGAACTCCCTTCCTAACAGCACTGTAGGTGTACCTACCTCACATGGTCTGCAGCAGTTCAAGAAGGCAGCTCCCCACCACCTTCTCAAGGGCAATTAGGGATTGGCAATAAATGCTGGCCTGGCCAGTGACGCCCACATCCCATGAATGAATTAAAAAAAATACTAACAAATGAAATAATAGTTGGCATCCTTCCATCTACGAAAGATGATGGACATGCAGAAAGCAATCCAGTTAGGTGGGGTGTCTTCTCTTGCTGCACCTTTGATGATGGCTGTGAAGGCCAATCCTTGAGAAGCAGGTTCTGTCACAAGTGCCACACATGAAGCTGCCAAGTGACGCTGTGAGTTCTTGTTTTTGATATTGATGCCAAACTGCTGTAGCAACTGGTTGTCGTGGTAGCGCACACCAGTCCACAGCATGTGTCTCCATTTCCCTCTTTCGGCAGCTCGTGACTCCCAGGTGCGATAGTCGATATTTAGGGTCTTAATGTCACGCTTGCAAGCACCCTTGAAGTGGAGCTTTGGGTGCCCCACTGGTCATCTGGCCATACACCATCCTCTTATCATTGTTACAGCCAGGTAAGAAGTGGCAGAATGACTCCCTTATCGTTCCTCCTCTCAGTTGACTGTCACGGGTGTTTTAAAAAGAATGTGTTTGCCAATTTAGTGAGTGTCTAACTGCTTAAGTGCTGTGACTGTAAAAGACACAAACAGCCAGGTTTTCTTGTACAGTTTAAAAGAAAAATAGAGTTTATTGTTGTGGATAAAGGGGAACTAGTGGATGTACTGCACTTAGATTTCCAGAAGGTATTTGATAAGGTGCCACATCAAAGATCATTGCAGAAAATAAAAGCTCATGGATAGAGGATTGGCTAGCTATTAGGAAACAGACAGTAGGCATAAATGGGTCATTTTCTGGTTGGCAAGATGTAACAAGTGGTGTGCCGCAGGGATCAGTGCTGGGGCCTCAACTTTTTACAATTTATATAAATGACTTGAATGAAGGGAACGAAGGAATGGTTGCTAAATTTGCTGATGACACAAAGATAGGTAGGAAAGTAAGTTGTGAAGAGGACATAAGGAGGCTACAAGGGGATATAGATAGGTTAAGTGAGTTGGCAAAGATCTGGCAAATGGAGTATAATGTGAGAAAATGTGAAATTGTCCATTTTGGCAGTAAGAATAAAAAAGAAGCATATTATCTCAAGGGTGAGAGATTGCTGAGCTCTGAGATGCAGAGAGATATGGGTGTCGTAGTGCATGAATCACAAAAGGTTAGTATGCAAGTTCAGCAAGTAATTAGGAAAGCTGATAGATTGTTATTGTTTATTGCGAGGGGAATTGAAATCAAAAGTAGAGAGGTTATGCGTCAGCTATACAGGGTATTGGTGGGACCACATCTGGAGTACTGTGTACAGTATTGGTCTCCTTATTTAAGGAAGGGTGTAAATGCATTGGAGGCAGGTCAGACAAGGTTACTAGACTAATACTTGGAATGGGAGGGTTGTCTTATGAGGAAAGGTTGGACAGGCTTGATTTGTATCCGCTGGAGTTTAGAAGAGTAAGAGGTGACTTGATTGAAACATATAAGATCCTGAGGGGTCTTGACAGGGTGGATGTGGAAGGATGTTTCCCCTTGTGGGAGAATCTAGAAATATGGATCAATGTTTAGAAATAAGGGGTCACCTATTTAAGACGGAGATTAGCAGAAATTTTTTTCTCTGAGGGTTGTGAGTCTTTGGAACTTTCTTCCTCAAAAGGCAGTGGGAGCAGAGTCTTTGAATATTTTTAAGGCAGAGGTAGACAGATTCTTCATAAGCAAGAGGGTGAAAGGTTTTCGGTGGTAGGTGGGAATGTGGAGTCGAAGTTACTATCAGATCAGCCACAATCTTATTGAATGGCAGAGCAGGCTCGACAGGCCAAGTAGCCTATTCCTGATAGTTTCATATGTTCGTATCTTACAATTCCCCCGATTGACATGAAGATATCCTTATTGACCCCTCATTAATTATTTTACTATTTTCAAGAAAAGCCGCAAGCTCTAGGTTTCGTGTCTTATAACCCACTTGTCACAAGTAGTAAATAGCAAAACATGAAGAATCCTACTATGGTCTATGTTAGTATCATAAACATGGACCGAGTCCGGAGCCATGGGTGTTGTCTTACATTATATACAGTCTCCCACCAAATGGTGGTTGCCTAGCCGTTGTATTTTCTGCATTCTACAGTCATTGCTCTGCATCATTTTTACTAAGTGTTTCTGTAAGGTTGTGGTTCTTTCTACTCCAAGCTGCAGTGCTGACTGTTGTACCAACACCCAACCATTCCCTTTCCTTGATGCTAAGCTGCCTAATCATGATGGCAACAACCATGGCCCAATCACATTGGTCACAAAGCGGCATATTACATTCATTACATTGTCACAATCCTTCCATCATGCATTGACTTAAAAGATTCTCTAGCTCTCTCTTTACTTGTATCCATCTTGTGGATAGTTTTTGTTAAGTATTATTTTTCTAGCCCTTCAACTGTCTCTCTGAACTTTAATTTTACTCCCTCTGACCATTACCAGTGTGTTTGATTTATCCTGATTATTGGAAAGTCAGTTTCTCTATGGAGTATATGTCAATGCTGTGATAATTTAAAATATTGTCTCACTCTACTGGCCACATTAACCATCTCATGCCATGCTGTTTATTAGTTGCTGTGCATGTCTTAGACCAGTTCTTCAGTGCACTTCACCATTCATTTTGTATGTTAGTTGCTTCACATGTAACAAACCACATCTGCACTCTTACACCGGTATTCCAATACCATGCCACACATTTTCGACTCTCAGGTGATCTGATCAAAAGATCAAAAAGGTGTTGGGGGTGGGGGGGGGGGGGGGGTGGGGGTGGGTGGGGGGGTTTCTGTCTCAAATCTTTGCTTATCTCCCCCTGCATGGTCTCGATGTTTCGAGTAGTGGCCAGACTATCAAATGCAGCTCTCTTTTTTAAAAAAAACTCAGAGGCAAGGATACAATATCTCCAAGAGAAAGCTATCAAGTTATCTGCACTTTCTTGACTTTCACTGGAAAGTTCTGGACTTCTTGGAAATTCTACACTGTATTAATTTAATGGTTTTAATTCTAATTTCATCATTGTGTGTCCTCAAAATTCCTTCATTTGCTCTTGCATTAACCAGATCTAATTGCCAATTCACATTAATTATAATTCTATTTCATTTTTGAGCCCTGAAGAAACTTTACCGTCCAATACTTATAATATCTTTAAAACAGAAATCAAATGATTTGGAGGAAAGTATAGGTGGACTGATTAGCAAGTTTGCAGACGACACTAAGATTGGTGGAGTAGCAGATAGTGAAGGGGACTGTCAGAGAATACAGCAGAATATAGATAGATTGGAGAGTTGGGCAGAGAAATGGCAGATGGAGTTCAATCAGGGCAAATGCGAGGTGATGCATTTTGGAAGATCCAATTCAAGAGTGAACTATACAGTAAATGGAAAAGTCCTGGGGAAAATTGATGTCCAGAGAGATTTGGGTGTTCAGGTCCACTGTTCCCTGAAGGTGGCAACGCAGGTAAATAGAGTGGTCAAGAAGGCATACGGCATGCTTTCCTTCATCGGACGGGGCATTGAGTACAAGAGTTGGCAGGTCATGTTACAGTTGTATAGGACTTTGGTTCGGCCACATTTGGAATACTGCGTACAGTTCTGGTCGCCACATTATCAAAAGGATGTGGATGCTTTGGAGAGGGTGCAGAGGAGGTTCACCAGGATGTTGCCTGGTATGGAGGGCGCTAGCTATGAAGAGAGGTTGAGCAGATTAGGATTATTTTCATTAGAAAGACGGAGGTTGAGGGGGGACCTGATTGAGGTGTACAAAATCATGAGAGGTATAGACAGGGTGGATAGCAAGAGGCTTTTTCCCAGAGTGGGGGTTACAATTACTAGAGGACACGAGTTCAAAGTGAAAGGGGAAAAGATTAGGGGGGATATGCGTGGAAAGTTCTTTACGCAGAGGGTGGTGGGCACCTGGAACGCATTGCCAGCGGAGGTGGTAGATGCGGGCACGATGGAGTCTTTTAAGATGTATCTAGACAGATACATGAATGGGCAGGAAGAAAAGAGATACAGAACCTTAGAAAATAGGCGACATGTTTAGAGAGAGGATCTGGATCGGCGCAGGCTTGGAGGGCCGAAGGGCCTGTTCCTGTGCTGTAATTATCTTTGTTCTTTGTTCTTTGTTCAAACATTCCCATTTGATTCCAGGGATTACTATATTTTGTTTGTTGATCCTTTATCCCAGATGACATTTTAGTTTCTTAAAAATAGCTTGTTAAATTACACTGGACTTTTTGCATCTCAAAATTATCCCAAATTCAAATAACAGTGTTGCTCGGGTTACAGGTTTTGTTAATTTTCCATTTATTTCTCCCCAAAATGACCTAATTTCTCGATATTCATAGAAGTCACCTAGACTGGTTGTTTTTAGTTTTCCTAAATTTGATTATCCCCTTAAACTTCAAATAAATGTTTCCTTTGAGTGCTTGATATAACCACTCATATCAATTTAATGTTGTTTATCAATTTTAACTTCCTAAACCCAGGCTTGATGGTTTAAAAATGATGCTTTCACGATCAAAATAGAAATGTTTGCAATCAGTCTAGAGATCACTTTCATAACTCTTGTTCTCATACACTTTGTCTTGGAAAATAACAAATGACAAAAGTCTTTGAAAAGGCAGAGAGCCTTTAGTCCAAATTGTGACTATGCTGTGACATTTGATGTCTGCAGATAAGTTCTTAAATTCTTAAAGCTGCTGGATCTCTTGCTGTGGCATCAGTTCTCATGTGGCCCTGGAAACTATCATAACCTGTTTTTTAAAAAAAGCACAAAGAATCTATTGTGGCTCTGCCCCAAAGCCCAATGGATTAATTTGTCCAATTATATTTGTCAATTTAGAAACTTAAAATTTAATAATGTCCAATATATAAATTTACACTAAGCAGTCCAAAGGTTGTGTGGTGAATTAAATGAGAAAAAAACAACAGCTGCCGTGGCATTAATTTCTCTGTTGGTTTTCAAGGGGGCGGAGCAAAACATTCTCAGATGCGTCACTTTATGTAACTTAAAAAAACTTGCCCGATCAAAAAACAACCAAACTCTAAACCGAGCTCCATTTAAACTGTTTCTTCCAATTCTTTTTGGTATCCTTAGAGATTGAAAACATCAAAAACCATGAGTAACATTATCAACTTCAAAGGAAAACATCACCATCAGGGAAGACATTTTTTGAACTAAGATAATGCCAAATTCCAATTCACAGCAATCATTTAAAATTCAAAACTGTTAATGTTATATGAGCAAGCCTTATTTCCGGAATTAAAAATACCCTCAAACTTGGCATGATTACTTGGAAGTTAATTGTGGCCGCTCATGAAATTCCAGTTTTCCCAACTTAACAGGTTAGTTAACCTTAATGATTGGTTGGCATCATTCCATCTACGGAAGATGACGGACTCGCAGCAAATAATCCATTTAGGTGGGGTGTCTTCTCTTGGTGCACCTTTGTGATGGCTGTGAAGGCCATTCCTTGAGAGACAGGTTGTTCTTCATGTGAAGCTGGCATGTGATGCTGTGAGTTATTTTTTTTGATGTTGGCGCCTGTTGCCAAGCTGTTATAGCAACTGGTCATAGTGGTAGTGCACACCAGTCCACAGGATGTGTCACCATTTCCCTCTTTCACCAGCTAATGACTCCCAAGTGTGACAGTCGATATTTAGGGCCTTCATGTCATGCTTACAACCATCCTTGGAGCAGAGCTGTGGGTGCCCCACTGGTTGTCTGGCTCCGGCTACCTCACCATACAGAAGGTCCTTGGGTATGCGACCGTCTTCCATCCTGCTGGCGTGGCCGATCCACCAAAGCCACCTCTGTTTTATTAGTGCCAACATGCTTGGGAGCTCTGCCTTAGAGAGGTCTGCCACATTTGTGATTTTGGCCTGCCAGGATATAGCCATAATCAGTCGTGACTGATGCTCAGGAAAATAAGTCAGTTGAAACAACAGAAGGAGGAAAATGAGTGTTTAAGAAAAGATTTGGAACTGCAGCGAAGATTGGGGAGACAATGGGCAATTGTGTCTGCAGTAACAGTGGGACGCATTGGCTCGGCCTCCTACAAGGATGATGGTGAATTGGGAGAGCCAGAGTGGGGACGTGAGAGCCATCAGGTTGAGGAAGGAGTGACAACTTAAACAAGATGCTTTTAGTGAAACTTAAAGTGAATAAAAGCAAATTATTGTGTCTTTTGTTCGAATGTGTGAATGTTGGAAGCTTCCAGGAATGAATGTTCTTATCTGTGTAGCTTGTGTTCTGTAGAGCTAACAGTCATTAACCCTTTGTAGCCTGGCTTTACTGTTGAAAGCATGAATGTGTTACTTGTTCTATCATTTCTATATTTCTGAGTCATGTTTTGGTTGTGAAATAGTTGAACCTATGTGCTCCTTGGGCTCAGGGCAGGGAATTTAACACAGATTTTTGGATTTATAACCCATTACAGGAATCAATATTTCTAAGTTGTTTGGAATTAAAAAGTGTGAATGTGAATGTTGAGTGTGTTAATTCCAATTCAAGATTTTACACCCAGAGATGGGATATAAAACTGAATTACATTTTAAATTAAAGATGCTGGTCTGGTGTTTAATTTTTATTTTTAAATTTAGTTTTGCAACTGTGAGAAAGCACTGAAGTTGTTTTGTAAGAGATAAGCTTCAGCCTTGAAGGCTTGAAGATGCCTGGCAGAAATCCAATTTGAAGTTTTGCTTTGCTTTAATTGAATCAAAGTTTAAAATCTGCTATTACTTTTTTGCAGTTTAAATTAAAGACATGTCTTACTGACTTTTTTTAAGTAGCAAACATCAGAAATTGGAAATTGGTTTAAGGAAGAGAAAGGATAAATAAAGGAAATATGCAAAAGATTCTGTCTGTTTAAAGTTTGTTTAAGAGGCTGTTGTTAAGTCTTTTGTTGTAAGAATGTTAAATAACTTTTTCCTTAGTTTTGTTCCTTGTCTCTCATTTCGCCGGAAGAAAGAAGGAGAATGATGTAATTTACCCATCCTTTTAAGAAAATCAAGCGTTATTCAGTTCTGTGTGTAGTTAGTAAGTATTGGTCTGAGTTAAGTTTAAATTATTAAGGTTAACATGCAGTTTGTATTTCTTGATATACGCTGATCCAGCGTTAGTTTGCGCAGTATCTCCCTCTCCTTTGCATGGCTGTCTTGGCTTCTTTCAGGTTATGCAATGTCTCAGCTGTTGGGTTTATGTTGTGCATTATGTAGGCTTTGTTTTTTGCATCAAAGACAGATATCATCTCAGCTGAGTAAGTCTCAAAACAGCCCTTGTTGCACGTTTCACCTTTACCAAATGAGGCTTTTGTTGCTTCATAGATGATTGAACTTAGTGACTTCCAACCTTCACCAATGCCGGAATAACACGCATGGAATAACTCCAAGTTGACCCTTAGGACCAAGCTGATGGTTTATAAAGGCCTGTGTTCTCAGCATCTTGCTGAATGACTTTGAAACATGGACAACTTACAGCTACCAGGAAAAGAAGCTCAATAATTTTCATCTTCGCTGTCTGCGGCATATTATGGCTAAATTGCCCATTGTCTCCCCAATCTTCGCTGCAGTTCCAAATCTTTTCTTAAACACTCATTTTCCTCCTTCTGTTGTTTCAACTGACTTATTTTCCTGAGCATCAGTCACGACTGCGCCAGCGTTCACGTTAGAGACATGCTGCTGTTGTAACAGCACTGTCATATTCGTGTGACATAGCTCCAAACCTCGATATCTCTCTGGGTGGTGGTCTTTTGAATCTGTTGAGTGCTGTAAGCCAGAAGGTTTTTTGTCTTCTCTATCTTTAACTTCGTCTGCCCTATCTTATCTTGAATGAACTCTATAACTTCCTTGTATTTCTGTTCAAAGACTCGTTTAACATCTTTTGACAACATGGCCAGAATTCTATGGGCAAAGAGCAGGTTGGTGGCAGGGAGTGGTGGGGGAGGGGTGTAAAATGGAGTGGGATGCTCAGGGGGCCCTTCCCGACCTGCTCCCGCCTCTGCTGCCAATTTACACAGGGCGGCAGCAGCGAAAATCGGCCCACCCGCCCCAGACCAATCAAGGCCCTAAAGTGGCCAGTTAACGGCTTAGGTTTAAAGAGGAAAAATGAAATTTATTAAAACTTAAACTTAAACTCTAATTCGGTTAATGCCTATGGATACACTCTGCACCCCCCGCTAGCATGTATACACGATACGCACATGAAAATAGAGACAGAAAAGAGCAGAAGCAAAGATAAATTGGAAAAGTTTGAGGCAAGCTCTGAAGAAGGTTTTTTGTTACTGTGCTTCGGGCCTGCTGTAGTCCTTGCTCGTACGTAGATCTTGCTTTTCGTCGGGGGCCAGTATTCTTCTTAAACCTTGTTCACTGTCGGAGACTTTTCTCTCTTGGGGTTCATATGTCTTCAATGGGTTCCAAAGCTGGTGAGAGAGATGAGAGCAAACAGGAGAGAGGCGGCGGCAAGCCAGCCATAAGAGGTCTTTTCCAATCCAGGAGCAAACAGCTTTCTGCCAGTTTAAAACTCTGTGGCAAGTTCAAATTCAAAAAACTTCAACAGCCAGTGACTAAACTAGTCTGACCACATCTGTTTGTGTATTCGACCATCTTAGCAGTTAACCTGGAATGCGAGCTCCTCCACCCTCAATGTCTCGCAATCAAAAGTCCATTGTGGATTAAATTGGAGCAGGGAATGGTCCTTTGTCACCTTTAAACACTGTCTGTAAATATGCAAATGTCCTTCCAGTCAAGGGTCTGGTGTTGCTTTCTTTTAAAAAGCAAGTTCTTTCTTTACTCCAGTATAGTTTAAAAATCACGATTCATGTGGTAAAATTAATGTGCCTCATTCTTGGCAGGTGGGGTCCTGCATGACAATACGGACAAATTTAGTAAGTTTTCAGATAAACAATGGTCACAAATTCAGGCAATGATTAACAGTCTAACACAGATACTACCCATATTAGAGACTGGATGACAGAGTGCACAACTCTTTCTCTTGCAGATTTTGGGCTTCAAGTTTTTTGGTTAGTCTCTCTCTCTTGTCTCTTGCTTGAAAATTCTCTGCTGTACAGGGACAAAGTCACGACTTCTTTTATCCTGGCTGCTTTCCAATTAACCCTCCCTTTCCCCAATCAGTGATTAGTCTTATATTAAAGGATGCCTTTCTTAACCAATCAAGGATCATTCTTTGGTTGTTGCTAACCTTTCGGATTTACGTAAATTAATACCCCTTTGTATTGAGTACTTTATCTCAATAATTTTACATTTCGTGGTCCCTTATCTCATTGTGAGACAAATCTACATTTTGTTCTTACAGAAGCTGTTTACACTGTCTGCTCTCAAGGTCTCACCATGTAAGCATTTTAAAACTTGGCATAATCTCCCAGAATCCCTCTACCTTGACATCTTGTCTATACTGTGCCCTATTTCCTTATTTACCCACTTTACCAGACTACAATGAAAGTTTCTAATAAAGCTAAATGCTATTTTATAATAATTAGTCCATTATTAGTTTATAATAAAGAGATTTCAACTATTAGTATTCTGGTTAGTAACTTTTTTGTCATGTAATAATCTTACACCCGATAAAAAAATTAAAAACGCTCCAACTCACACACATGCACCCAGGAGAGTCACACGTACACAGAGGAGGAGGAAGGCTAGGTTAATTTATTTAAAAGTGTCCAAAAGAAAGTCAATCATATACAAATCCTGCGTTGGATGGTTTCAAGCCGTGTTCGGTGATTTTTCCTGAATTCTGTGCAGAGACGATTTACAGTTTTGACGGATGACCTCTGTCTTTTCCTCTGAAGTCAGCAGTTGTTTGGTTTAGGTTGAACCGGCTGCCTGCGGTGTTTGGCATGTCAGATACGGCTGGAGAGAGACAGAGAGACCACGAGTTCTCTTCTCGTTGTTACCCATTTATGGACTGGTGGATTCTGATTCCCTCTGGAAAAGCAGTCTTTTCCTAACACAAAGGGTTATGCTACCACATGACCTCTATTCCCAATCTAGCCAGTTACCAATGTGGTCACAGCAAGCTGGGAAACCCTCGTTCCAGGGCTATTGTCTACAGTGGTGAGTTTAACTGATTGGCCCGCCGCATCCATCTAAATAAACAGATCATGTCTGAATATCTGTGAGTAATTCAGGTAATGGACCATTCACACTCATCTAAGCTGATTGATCTGATGATTCACTTCCAGACAGCCCAGCTCCTTTCTGATAACTTAGGGGAGGTGTAATGGTATTGTCACTGGACCAGAGACCCAGGGTATTGCTGGGGACATGGGTTCAAATCCCACCACAGCAGAAGGTGGAATTTGAATTTAATTAATAAAAATATAGAATTAATGATGGGCATGAAACAATCGTCGATTGTTGTAAAAACCCATCTGGTTCACTAATGTCCTTTAGGGAAGGAAATCTGCTGTCCATACCTGGTCTGACCTACATGTGACTCCAGACCCACAGCAATGTGGTTGACTCTTACATGCCCTCTGAAATGGTCCATCAAGCCACTCAGTTGGATCTAACCACTACGAAATCAAACGGGAATGAAACTGGATGGACAACCCGGCATCAACCTAGGCAGCGGAAACGACAATGGCAGTCCCAGCCCTGTCGACCCTGCAGATTCCTCCTTAGTAACATCTGGGGGCCTAGTGCCAATGTTGGGAGAGCTGTCCAACAGACTAGTCAAGCAACAGCCTGACATAGTCATAGTCACTGAATCATACCTTACAATATCTCAGACATCACCATCCCTGGGCATGTCCTGTCCCTCCGGCAGGACAGACCCAGCAGAGGTGGTGGCATAGTGGTATACAGTCAGGAGGGAGTTGCCCTGGGAGTCCTCAACATTGGCTCCGGACCCCATGAAGTCTCATGGCATCAGGTCAAATATGGGCAAGGAAACCTCCTGCTAGTTACCACCTACCAACCCTTCAGCTGATGGGTCTGTACTCCTTCATGTTGAACAGCACATTGAGGAAGCACTGAGGGTGGCAAGGTTGCAGAATGTACTCTGGGTGGGGGGCTTCAATGTCCATCACCATGAGTGGCTCGGTAGCACCACTACTGACTGAGTTGGCGAGTCCTAAAGGACATAGCTGCTAGACTGACTCTACAGCAGGAGGTGAGGGAACCAACAAGAGAGAAAAATATACTTGATCTCATCCTCACCAATCTGCCTGCCGCAGATGCATCTGTCCATGACAGTATTGGTAGGACTGACCACCGAACAGTCCTTGTGGAGACAAACTTCCATCTTCACATTAAGGATACTCTCCATTGTGTTGTGTGGCACTACCACCGTGCTAAATGAGATAGATTTCAAACAAATCTAGCAATGCAAAACTGAGCATCCATGAGGCACTGTGGGCCATCAGCAGCAGCAGAATTGTACTCAACCACAATCTGTAACATCATGACCTGGCATATCCCCCACTCTACCACTACCATCAAGCCAGGAGACCAATCCTGGTTCAACGAAGAGTGCAGGTGGGCATACCTCAAAATGAGGTGTCAAACTGGTGAAGCTACAATCCAGGACTACTTGCATGCCAATCAGCTTAAGCAGCAGGCGATAGACAAAGCTAAGCGATCTCATAATCAACGGATCAGATCTAAGCTCTGCAGTCCTGCCACATCCAGTGGTGAATGGTGGTGGACAATTAAACAACTGACTGGAGGAGGTGGCTCCACAAATATCCCCATTCTCAATAATGAGGGAGCCATCAGTGCAAAATGAAGCATTTGCAACAATGTTCAGCCAGAAGTACCAAGTTGATGATCCATCTCAGCCTCTTCCTGAAGTCCCAGCATCACAGATGCCAGTCTTCAGCCACTTCGATTCACTCCATGTGATATCAAGAAACAACTGAAGGCACAGGATACTGCAAAGGCTATGGGCCCTGACAACATTCCAGCAATAGTATTGAAGGCCTGTTCTCCAGAACTAGCCGTGCCCCTAGCCAAGCTGTTCCAGTACAGCTACAACATTGGTATCTACCTGGCAATGTAGAAAATTGCCCAGGTATGTCCTGTACACAAAAGGCAGGACAAGTCCAACCTGGCCACTTACCGTCCCATCAGTCCACTCTCAATCATCAGTAAAGTGATGGAAGGTGTCGTCGACAATGCTATCAAGCGGCACTTGCTTAGCAATAACCTGCTCACTGACGCTCAGTTTGGGTTCCACCAGGGCCTTTCAGCTCCAGACCTCATTACAGACTTGGCTCAAACATGGACAAAAGAGCTGATCTCAAGAGGTGAGATGAGAGTGACTGCCTTGACATCAAGGCAGCATTTGACCGAGTATGGCATCAAGAAGCCCTAGAAAAACTGGAGTCAATGGGAATCAGGGGAAAAACTGTCCGCTGGTTGGAGGTCAATCTTCTGCGCTCCAGGACATCACTGTAGGAATTCCTCAGGGTAGTGTCCTAAGCCCAACCATCTTCAGCTGCTTTATCAATGACCTTCTTCCAATCATAAGGTCAGAAGTGGGGATGTTCACTGGTGATTGCACAATGTTCAGCACCATTCGCAACTCCTCAGATACTGAAGCAGTCCGTGTAGAAATGCAGCAAGACCTGGACAATATCCAGGCTTGGGCTGATAAGTGGCAAGTAATATTCGCGCCACACAAGTGCCAGGCAATGACCATCTCCAACAAGAGAGAATCAAACCATCTGCCCTTGACATTCAATGGTATATGATTGCTGAATCCCCCACAATCAATATCCTGGGGGTTTTACCATTGATCAGAAACTAAACTGGAGTAGCCATATAAATACAATGACTACAAGAACAGGTCAAAGGCTAGGAATCCTGCAGCGAGTTACTCACCTCCTGACTCCCCAAAACCTGGATGGGTGCAGCTCCAACAACACTCAAGAAGCTTGACACCATCAGGACAAAGCAGCCCACTTGATTGGCGCCCCATCTACAAACATTCACTCCCTCCACCACCGACGCACAGTGACATCAGTGTGTACCATCTACAAGATGCACTACAGCAGTGCAACAAGGCTCCTGAGACAGCACCTTCCAAACCCACAACCTCTACCACCTAGCAGGTCAAGGGCAGCAGATGCATGGGAACACCACCACCTGAAAGTTCCCCCCTAAGCCACACACGATCCTGACTTGGAACTATATCGCCATTCCTTCACTGTAGCTGGGTCAAAATCCTGGAACTCCCTTCCTAACAGCACTGTAGGTGTACCTACCCCAAATGGATTGCAGCAGTTCAAGGGCACCTTCTCAAGGGCAATTAGGTATGGGTAATAAATGCTTGGCTAGTCAGCAATGCCCACATCCCAGCAACAAATAAAAAAACTTTGAAATTTGCCTGGAGAAGTCGTGTAGATGTTCAGCTATTTTACAAACTGCTGTTTAGGCCACTTAAAAAATGCTGTTTGTCACTCTTATTTTAAAACTTATCTTGTGGTTTCAATCCACTCAATAAATAAAGTAATGTTTGATGGACCACGGTTTTATAACATTATAGTTCTTGATACCTGACCAGAATCCATTTTAGCTGGTTGAAATGAAATCAGAATATAAACCACTTTGTCCTTCAGATAACCTGTGATTTTTGGCTTACTGAAGCTTTGACCCAGATACACTGGAGTAGATATTCATCTTCACTGCTGGGCATTATTCTGGCGGAGCAGATAACTCATCCGTTATCGAACCTGCCTGATATTCTTTCCACAAATTGAAAATATACCCCCTGTACGCAACAGGCATTTTTCCCAATCTTCAATTTAAGCCTGGACAGAAGATTGACAGAAACCCTGTAGGGTTTCCATTGATTTCCCACAAAATTTACAGTGAAAGATAAGAACATAAAGTAAGAAATAGGAGCAGAAGTAGGCCTCACGGCCCCTTGAGCCTACCCCGCCATTCAAAATGATCATGGCTGAGCTTTGATCTCAACTTCACTTTCCTGCCCAATCCCCATACCCTTTATACCTTTAGAGACCACTACCCATCTCAGTCTTGAATATACTCAATGGCTGAGCAACAACAGCCCTCTGGAGTAGAAAATTCCAAAAATTTGCAACCCTCTGAGTGAAGAAATTGCCTCTCATTTCAGTTCTAAATGCCCGACACCTTATCCTGAGACTCTGCCACCTAATTCTAGACTCTCCAGCCAGGGAAAACAGCTTCTCAGCATCTAATGCTATCAAGCTCCCTCAGAATCTTATATATTCCAATGAGATCACCTCTCATTCTTCTAAACTCCAGCGAGTATAGGCCCATTCTACTAAATCTCTCCTCTCAGGACAACCCTCTCATGCTAGAAATCAATCCAGTGAACCTTCATTGCAGCCCCCCCTAAGGCTGAAGTGGATTATAATCCTAGCCCTTTTTTTGGGACCATCCTGGATCAGGCATGCTCCCTAAATGATCACTCTCACTTAAGGTTGAGAAAGACAGATCTCACAGACACTTGAAGAACTGATCTAATTCTCCCAAAGGAAAGGAACCAGCTGAGAATATTACCATCCTCCAGATAGCCTTTTAAACAAGTTTTAGCCAGATTATAACAACGCAGATATTATAAAGGGTCTGGGTATCGCTCCTCAATAATGTACCTTCCCACTGAAGAGTGTACAGAGAAGGGTGCTCAGGTTTGAGATACAGAATACAATATGAAACTATATTTTCTAAATTATATAAAAGTCTATTAAAGAACCAAACATGCAATTCACATTTGATGGGAAGACAATTGCAACATTCATAGTTCTAGAAAAAGAAAGTTTTACCTTATTTCTAGTACAGAATGCAATTTTGAAGTCTAAATATTGTTACAGTAAAATATTTAAGGTCTCCATCAATATTTAAAGCAGTATTTACCTTAAATCCCCGAGTAGAAAGCTACAGAGTTTAGCGAGATACCGCGATCCCAATTAAAGGGAGAACGATCATCGACAGTAGCAGAACGTTTACCATGAGAAAAGCTGGACTGAATCCAACGAATCTAAAGCTCCACTGTGTGGTTCCAATATTTATACTGTTTCTAAACTGCATAACTATTTTTTATTTATGTATGGGAGTGTTACCTACAAACATACAAATTAGGAGCAGGAGTAGGCCATTCAGCCTCTTCGAGCCTGCTCCGCCATTTAATAAAATCATGGCTGATCTGATTGTAGCCTCGACTCCACTTTCCCACCTATCCCTGATACCTTTTGACTCCCTTGTTAGTCAAGAATTTATCTACCTCTGCCTTAAAAATATTCAATGACCCTGCCTCTACCGCTCTCCAGGGAAGAGAGTTCCAAAGACTTACAACTCTATGAGGGCAAAAATTTCTCCTCATCTCCGACTTAAATGGGTGACCCCTTATTTTTAAACTGCTACCTTACCTGTAGGTTCGTCCCCTTCTATTTACAAAATAAGGCTATATAACTGTTAATTTCTGGTTAAGATCCACCTTCCTTGAGTTCTAAGAAAGTCTAGGTTCACAGCAAGCTGGGAGCCTCTCATGGAGGTCAACTTCCTTATTCACCTGTGTTTCAAGATTATAATTTAGCTTCTTCGGATTGGTCAGTTTTGTCAAAATTTTAGTTGACTGTTGTTTAGGGCTGTCTGCATATGACCATCTTATCAACTATTACACTACGGTCACTTATATGATAGTTTGCAAACTGTGTTATCAATGTTTTACCATGTAATGAGGTTCGTGGCTTTTAGGAGTGAATCCCTCTTATCAAAAACTGCCTCTGTGTTCTAAGACGAGTCAAGCCCTTCACCACAGAGGCATGTCAGAGGCATGCCTATGAACTTCTTTTAACCTTTTAGGAAGATGAACACTGCTTTTAATTTTTTAATCCCTAATTCATAGGAAAGTAACTCTTTTAACTTAATAACCCTTTAATGTGGCCAGATTCCTTCACAAGGCAAGTATATCCTTCCTTAGATACAAGACTAAAACTGTACACAGTATTCCAGGTTTGGTGCCACCAAAGCCCTGTAGAATTGCAGCAAGACTTCCTTACTTACATTCAAACCTCCTTGCAATAAAGGCCAACATACCATTTACCTTCCCAATTGCCCAAATGACCTGTCAACTTTCTGTGTTTCTTGTACAGGACACTCAAATGTCTCTGAACACCATCATTTAATAATTTCTCACTATTTAAAAATATTATTTATTTCTGTTCTTCCTACCAAGGTAAATAATCTCACATTTCCCCACATTATACTCCATCTCCTTCTTGTCCATTCACCTAACCTATCTATATCCCTTTTCAGCCACTTAGTGTCCTCCTCACTGCTCACATTCCCACGTAACTTTGTATTGCCAGCAAACTTGCATACATTACACTCAGTCCCTTCATCTACATCATTAATATAGATTATAAATAGCTGAGGCTCAGCACTGATCCTTGCGGCACCCTGCTAATAACAGGCTGCCAACCTAAAAATGACCTGCTTATTCCTGCGCTCTGTTTTCTGACCCTCATGCATAAATGAAAGAAAATATGTCAAAATACCTGAGTGGCAAATGTTTCATTTTAATAGAAGGACACAAAGATCCAATGCGGTT
The DNA here is from genome assembly GCF_036365525.1 of Heterodontus francisci. NCBI lineage: Eukaryota > Metazoa > Chordata > Chondrichthyes > Heterodontiformes > Heterodontidae > Heterodontus > Heterodontus francisci. The sequence continues at coordinate 37,275,502 of NC_090397.1, forward strand.
AACTTAATCCCTCAGGGCGGCACCATAGCAGACTGCATCACCCAAAGCATTCAAAGCACCCAGCACCATCAAATTTTGAGGGGATACAAGAAGAGTCACTGATGATAGAAGAAAGGGGAAGTATTGAAGAGCAGCATCCTGAAGGGTGGCTGAGCCTGGCCAGAAGCATGCTAAGTCACTTCATGATTCTTCATTCACTGGGTCACCCCTGAAACATAGGTTACTACATTAGCAAGAACAGATGAATAACTCTGTTGCTTCTCTGCACATTAAATCATAGCATGATACAGAACAGAAGGCCAGTCAGTTCATTGTGCCTGTGCCTGTTCTTTGATAGAGCTATCCAACTTGTCCCACTCCTCTGTTCTTTTCCCCACAACCCTGCAAGGCAAATTCTACCATCTAGTTCACTACCTCAGTGTACAAAAGTTTTGAGCGAGTAGCTCATGTCTTCCAGGAGCTGACTGTGCAACGTGTTTCATCCCAAATGGTTGTGGAACTTTTGATTTTAACAAGATGTAACCTGTCTGGAAAATGAGCAGTTTTTCCAACATTTTTTGCTGGTGGTTCCATATCGTATGCATGAAATCAAGGAGTAATCCTTTCCATTAACAAATGGGAAGGACTTGCAGTGTAGTGCAGGAATAGTGATTTGTGTGCACGCAATGCAGCCTTGTACTCAGGAACTACGTGGGAAAAATGCCTGACCAATGCTGCTTTATGCCACTGAACTCAATGAGCTGGATTTTACAGATCCCCCGACTTTGGGTTTCGTGGTGTGGGGGGCCGGAAAATGCCTCCGGGAGAGGGCCGCCATGCATCCTGCTGCCAGGAGGGCCGGGCCTGATATTTCAGGCCTCGACGAGGCTTCATGGTGGCCCCCTGCCGCTCGGCACCGGGACCCCGTTTGCATATTAAAATAAATGTAAATGAATGCATTAATAATACTTATGTCCCCGCATGAGGTCCCGCTCCGATCTTCGGTCCAGTGACCAGCACTCCTGCGCCTTCGGATTCCCGTCTGGAGAAACGAGACGAAACACTTGTGTGGAGGGGGCAGGAGGTTTCTCAGTCCAGGTGAGGGGGGAATGGGGCCAAAGTAATATCATTGGTGTAGGGGATAGTGGGAAGGATTTGACGTTAAAGGTTATGTACTTATGCGGGGGGGAAGGTCAGGTGAACAAGTTAAGTGTCATGGGGGGAGAGGACAAGTAATTGATTTAATTATTTGGGGTGGGAGAGGGGCAGAAGAAATGTCTTTATTTTTATGTCCTTGCACTTTAAATATTTAGATTTAACGGTAGGGCTCAAAGCCCTTTAAAAATGAGCACAGACAGCTGACGCCATTGCCGGGGACGGACAGCCTGCCCCCTCCACGTGATCGGGGGTGTGTCCTGCCCCGGCTATTTAAATGAGTTGCCGCGCTTTGGATTGCAGTGGCTCTGCAACGTGCGGCCCCCGTGGGCAGACCACCATTGTTTTCGCCCACCGCCAGTTTCGGCAGCGGGCTTATAAAATTCAGCCCAATGTATGTAGTAGCATGTTGAAAGAGGACACCTGTTACTTCTCTGGTGAACTGCATACTGATTGATCTTAGTGAGGTCTCCAAAGACTCAATGTATAGAAGATTAATCCAGTTCTGTGTAATCATGTATCAGTTTGATCATGAGAACTTTGCAACCTTCCACTAACATCGTTCAGTGCTATATTAATGTTGCAATTAAACAACTAATGATACCCAGAGTGGAAAGGATAGACAGTCTGCAAGAAAGCTAATAATGACCTAAGGTAAAACTGATTTTAATCATAATGAATTTAGTTTTTATTCCATTATCATTCAATGCTGGATTGTTGAGAAGTCTTTAAAATATATGTTAACCTATTGTTGTAAGAAGTTTGCTGAGGTACAGTCTCTTCAGGTACTAGTCCTCACTGGGGTCATGGTAGCTGCTGAGTACATGATTCTCTCAGTGCCTCAATAGTACAGAACACTCATATATCTCTGAAACTTCCTGTGCACATTCTCTTGTTCTTCCTCCAACATGTCCAGCAATAGATTGATACTGCTGCATGGTGATTAAGCCTGCTGCTGTCAGTAACTATAATTTATGTGCAGCACACCAAACAAAATCTGTCTTTTCCCTCAGCTGCTTTGTCCTAGTTAAAATTGGAGTGATTACTACAATTGTGAGAAACCAGTAACTCGGTTGGAAATTGGCACTTTTCCCTTTAACTGCTGTTAACATGCAAAACCAGCATTACGATTAGGTGTGTACAGTTTTCTGTTACCCAAATTTAAATAATTTTTAGACTATGCTCTAAAGTTAATGGCTGCCACTTTAGCAAGGAATTATAAATGCACTCCTCTATAATGCACATTGAGTGCATGCAGCATCACTAACTCTCAGAGTACATCAAACTCCAAAGTAGTTCAGAGGAACTATTAAGAACAGCAGATCTTTCTAAACAAAAGTCCAGATGAAAAGTTGGGGTTCCAAGAATAGCTAAAGGCATAAAGGGAGTTTGTGTCGGCATTTATATTGAGAAGAGTTTTGAGACCTTGAGTTAACAGAGTAAAGGTTCAAGCAGTAGCAAGCAGGAAGGTTAACATAGTTATTAATTTTCTGCACCTGTAACAAAGTGACTCTTCTTCACTCTACTATCTGGACCGCCAGCAGAATTGTCTCCAGATATATCTGGTACCTTACCTCTTCAGGAGTTGAGCAGCCTTGTTATCTGAATGGCCTTGAAAGCAAGTGCTTGTAGGAAGTTGAACACAAAGACCTTAATCTCTGTGAAGAATTCCATGTGGCTAATATGTCCCCTGGAAGATCTTATGCTGACAAAAAAAGAGTGGAAATTTGAGCAGAGTTGCAGGCCTCACAGGTCTGCGGCTGGATATCAGAATTCTGAAATAGAGGCATTCTGACTGCTGATGGAGGCCAGCAACCTGGAAGGCATAATTACCTCTAGTCATCCTACCAGAGAGAGTGGGAAGAGAGAATTAAAATGAGACTTCTCCTTCCTAGGGAGCAGACAATTGTATCAGGAAAACCCAGTGGGCGATCTCCTGGGAAAATAAGACATGAAGCCAGGAATGCCCCCTTTCCACCTCATTAGTCTGGCTACAACAGGTCTGCATCAACCGCATGCACAGGGCCAACTTGTCCCTTCAGAAAAGCCATGGTAATGTTGGGTAACATAATAGATGTAGAGAACCAACAGAACAGGTCTTCCCCACTTGTTTCAGATCTTTGCACCTGGGGAAATAGACAGTCCCAGACCATATGTTAGGAAAACTTAGCCCCTATTGTCTCCGTTAACCTAATTTGTTAATTTTGGTTACTGTCACGATAATGATGACTAATTAATGAAAGCGCCTTGTGACACGTTACTACGCTAAAGACACAAAACAAGTGCAAGTTGTTGTTGAAGTTGTTGTAATTAAAAATAACCTGCACTTATGATCATTAAATTGAACCACTTTCAAATCTGTGAAAGTGCACATGCCAAACACACAAATGCAGTTTCAATTTACACCATGTTCTGAATGATGTCAACTAATGATTGTTTGTGAGGCCCTCATATGCTGCCTCAAACGTGCCTGTTACAATGGCATGGGATGTGAGTAATGCGTCCTTCTGGAGGGAAATATGCTGCCTCTATTTTAACGCGTTCTATTTTTGTCAGGCACTGACGTTAAATTGGGCCTAAAGATTCAACTTCTACAACCTGCAGCCTTGGTATAGTTTCTTTATTAAAATATCTCAGGAAAAGACACATAGATGGAAGCAATGCCACAGATTTTAATAGATTTAATTTATTTTTGCAATGCTATAAATAATTGCAAATTGTTGCAAGGCATATTTATGGTATTGTACAAAGATGAATAAGGATAAAATGGAAAAAGTGTTAAATTGAATGCAGGCCAGGAAAGAGATTAATTTAGATCCCAGTGAATTAATACCTAGACCATGTAATATAATTTCAGCCTTGCTGAACTGCTGTTGTTGAAAACAAAACATAAAGCAAACTGATCTGTGGTATCCATTGCCCTCATCTACAAGTCATTGGCTCAATCTCATATTGGCAAGTTAGCATACAAATAATTCAGGCAAGTAGACGTTCTTGTGCATTTAGGCTTTTAAAGACTGTGCACAGTTATTATTCTTTGTAACCAGTTAGCTTAGATTTTCCAAGTATGCAACAGCAATGACGAAGTTCTCATATGAGCTGATAATATTTGAAGCTCCTCATCACTCGCATATACAGCGTAAATGTAGGCCATTACCTTATTATAGAATGGGGTAAAGCTTTCACAGTGGATCATCTGTCGTAACTTCAGCAAAAGATCCACAGAAACACTGACAATGCAACATAACTGCTGTATCTCCAGATTTTCCGTGGGCAATGCCCATGGAAAGTCAACCCCCGTGTGTTTAATTACGTTATTTCAGATAAAACTGTACTTCTACATCAGTTTCCATCTTTATGATCTTCCATGCTATTTTTTCTATGCTAGGAGCCTTGTACCTCATTAATTAAAGAAATCAGTTGGTTTACAAACAATGGGATGGGACATTCAATCCCCAGTGTGTGTTCAGTTAGCTGATCCTCAGCCTGGATAACAAAGGAGCTTTGCACCTGGCTTCAGCATTTTAGACTAGTGAAGAGAAAAATCAGCCAGAACTCTGGTTCCTAATCATTATTCAGGAAGCCCTCCTAGACAGAATCGAGCTCAGGTATGATGCTCTCCCTGGTAAATAGTCTGTTGACGCTCAAGCCTAAATATTCTGCTCTCAGATGCTTGTCTGGCAGCATAAAAATGGGCAGCCTGGAACAGAAAATGAACTCCAGAAAAACTACCCACTTTTGTGTCCATTCCCACTATTTGACATAATTTCCATCAGTCAAGGCAGTATTCGGTGCATTTTTGAGCAATTCAATCGAAATGGGGTAGGAATGGATCCTTTACATCCACCTTCTAAACTCAAAGTTTATAAAGGTAGCTATGCCTCTGTACTTGATCCATAGCAGTATAAGTACAGGATTTCTTTTTTCAGCTAGTTTCACGCCTGATGCCAAACTGCTGAGTTGAGCAAAGTTGGCAACAATGAACTGCATGTTTAACATGGAACCAGAGAAAAGTTACAGCACAGAAAGTGGCCATTCAGCCTCCTGAAAAACTAAATCTAATCCCCCCTTCCAGCACCTGGTCCATAGCCTTGCAGATTACAGCACTTCAGGTGCAGGTCCAGGTACCTTTTAAATGATTTGAGGGTTTCTGCCTCCACCACCGTTCCTGGCAGTGAGTTCCAGACACCCACCACCCTCTGGGTGGAAAGGTTTTTCGTCATGTCCCCTCTAATCCTTCTACCAGTCACCTTAAATCTGTGCCCCCGGTAATTAGGGGGAGCAGGATATTCCTGTCTACTCTATCTAGGCCCCTCACAATTTTGTACGCCTCTATTAAGTCAACCCTAAGCCTCCTCTGTTCTAAGGAAAACAATCCTAGTCTATCCAATCTTTTCTCATAGCTGCAATTTTCAAACCCTGGCAACATTCTTGTAAATCTCTGTACTCTCTCCAGAGCAATTTTATCCTTCCTGTAATGTAGTGACCAGAACTGTACGCAATACTTCAGCTGTAGCCCAACCAGCGTTTTATACAATTCCAGCATTGCACCCTGCTTTTGAATTCTATACCTCGACCATATGCCTTCTTCACCACTTTATCTACCTGTGCAGCCACCTTCAGGAACCTGTGGACATGCACTCCAAGGTCTCTCACTTCCTCCACCCCTCTCAATATCTTCCCGTTTATTGTGTATTCCATTGCTTTGTTTGCCCTCCCCAAACACATTACCTCACACTTCTCTGGATTGAATTCCATTTGCCACTTTTCTGCCCACTCAACCAAACCATTGATATCATCCTGGAGTCTACATCTATCCTCTTCACTATCAACTACATGGCCAATTGTTGTGTCATCTGCAAATTTCCCAATCAGACCTCCCACATTTAAATCCAAATCATTAATATATACCACAAACAGCAAGGGACCCAACACTGAGCCCTGTGGAACGCCACTGGAAACCGCCTTCCATTCGCAAAAACATCCGTCAACCATTACCCTTTGTTTCCTGTCCCTGAGCCAATTTTGGACCCAACTCGCCACATTCCCCTGTATCCCATGGGCTTTTACTTTTCTGACCCTGTCAAATGCCCAACTAAAATCCATGTAGACAACATCCATTGCACTGCCCTCATCAATCCTCCTCGTTACTTACTCAAAAAATTCAATTAAGTTAGTAATACACAACCTTCCCTTAACAAATCGATGCTGACTATCCCTGATTAATCTGTTCCTTTCTAAGTGACAGTTTATCTTATCTCTCAGAATTGACTCTAATAATTTTCCCACCACCGAGGTCAGTCTGATTGGCCTATAATTATTTGGTCTCTCCCTTGCACCCTTTTTAAACAATGGTACAATGTTCGCAGACCTCCAATCCTCTGGTACCTCACCTGTATCTAGTGAGGATTTGAAGATGATCCTCAGAGCCGTTATTTCCTCCTTGGCTTCCTTTAACAGCCTGGAATACAATCCATCCGGCCCTGGTGATTTATCCACTTTCAAGGATGTCAGACCCTCTAGTACTTCCTCTCTCATTATGCTTATCGTATCTAATATTTCACACTCCCCCTCTTTTACTACAATGTCTGCATCATCCCTCTCCTTTGTGAAGACAGAGACAAAGTACTCATTAAGAACCCTGCCCACATCTTCTGCATCCACGCATAAGTTCCCTTATGCATCTATGAAAGGCCTTTCCTTAGTTATCCTTTTGCTCTTAATGTACTGATAAAACATCTCTGGGTTTTCCTTCATTTTACCTGCCAATATTTTTCATGTTCTTTCTTTGCTTTCCTAATTTCCTTTTTTACTTCACCTCTGTACTTTCTCTACTCCTTGAGACTTTCTAAAATATTAAAATTTTTGTGACTGTCATAGCTTTCATTTTCTGCTTTATCTTACCCTGTATGCTTCTAGATAACCAGGGGGGCTCTAGATTTGGCAGTACCACCCTTTTTCTTTGTAGGGACATGTTTACACTGTGCCCGTAGAATCTCGCTTTTGAATGCCTCCTACTGGTTAGCCACTGATTTTCCTTCAAGTAGCTGTATCCAGTCCACTTTCACCAGATTACATCTCAACTTCGCAAAATTTGCCTGCCCCCAATTTAGAACTTTTACTCCTGTTCTATCCTTGTCCTTTTCCATAATAATGCTAAATCTCACTGTATTATAGTCACTATCTTCAAAATAATCACCCACTGCTACTTCATCCACTTGCCCAGCTACATTTCCAAAGTCTAAATCTAGACTTCCTCTCACCCCCTGTCATTGGGCTAAAAAAGTTCTCTTGAATGCAGTTCAGGAATGTTGTACCCTCTGTGCCCTTCACATTGTTTGTATCCCAGTTGATATTAGGGAAGTTGAAATCCCCAACTATTATTGCCCTATTATTTTTGCACTCAAAAATTTGCCTACATATTTGTTCTTCTATCTCCTGCTCACTATTTGGGGGTCTATAGTACACTCCTAGTAATTTGGCAGCACTTTTTTTATTTCTGAGCTCAACCCATATGGCCTCATTTGATTATTCATTTAGCATATCATCCCTCTTCACAGCTGTAATTGATTCTTTAACCAATAATGCTACATTCCCTCCTTTTTTAGTTGCAGTGCAAAATGCTGCCCTGCACCAGTTAAAAATGTACAAGTTAACTTATGCTGCAGCCAAAACTGAAAAGTTTCTGAATAGAGTCCAGTTTGTGTGGACATCATACATCTCATTTTATATAATTAGCACTCAGTCATGCTCCCATTCATATAAAATTGGTGTCTTTAGACTAAGTGATGTGAAAATGGCAAAATGAATTTGAATACCCCAGCAATTAAATTTGAAGCTTTACAGAATCCTTAGTTCTCAATCAAGTTTGGAGATTGTACCATCTGTTGTTGTATCATTTGCTTTTGGGCTGACAATTTCCCTTCCTCCCCTCAACCCCAACAGCCCTCCCCCAACCAACCTCAACAGCCCTCCCCCGACCAACCTCACCCCCTTCCATTTCAGACCTGTACCTTTGCTATTTGGAAAATGAGGAAGAGAATCACCAGAGGAAAGTGAGGCAGGTCAGACAGCACCAGAGAAGCATAACATCCTTTACCTGCATACCAGAATACATAGGAAGAGGCACTTCATTTATCCACTGGGTTGTGCCTCCAGAGGCTTTGCTTTGCTGAGAAGATTATGGCACATGCTGCAGCCCCAATTCCAGTCCACCTGCATCCAGACTTTGCACTGACAGTAATTATAAAGGCTACAATGGTCCTAAACTTTCAGACTAGGAAGTTGCTCATTTTGAGAGATCTGTAACATCTGTGCACAGATGTATTAAGCAAGTCACAAAACTTCATTAACTTCCTCATGCAGAGGCATGACAGGGCTCAGCAGTTTTATAGAGTGACAGGGTTGCCAAAGGTCCAAGGAGTCCTAGATTACATCCACATCGGCATTTGTTCCCCCTTGACAAATATGACCACCTACATCTATAGGAAAGAATTCTACTCTCTCAACATGCAGCTAATGTACAAACGGCAACAAAGGGAGTTGTCAGAATGCTGTCATTTTGGAGCATTGCAAAGTATTACGAAGTATTAACAGCACAGAAACAGGCCATTCAGCTCAACAGGTACAAGCCAATGTTTATACTCCACACGACACTCCTCCCACCCCTCTTCATCAAACCCCATCAACATATCTTCTAGTCCTTTCTTCCTCGTGTGCTTATCTAGCTTCCCCTTGAATGCATCTAAGGTATTTGCCACACCTATACTGTGATAGCAAGTTCAACATTCTAGCTAATCTCTAGGTAAAGAAGTTTCTCCTGAATTCCCTATTGGATTTGTTATTGACTACCCTATTTTTATGGCCCCTAGTTATGGTCTCACCTGCAAGTGGAAACATCTTCTCTACATTTACCCTATCAAACCATTTCATAATCTTGAAGACCTTTATCAGGTCACCTCCATCGGGTTTTCTGGTTTTAGGGAAAAGAACTGCAATCTGTTCAAACTTTCGTAATAGGTATCACCACTCAGTTCTTGTCACATCATCGGCAATCCCTCAATCAAAGATGATCCTTCCTTATGGATGGCTGGGTGGAAGCGAGGTGTCAGTGTTGGCTATAGGTTCACAGATGGTTTATGACCCTATCTTAGCCTTGCAGGCTCTCCCACAATGAGTACATTGGTAGAGGTCATGGCGGATTGTTGGCTTAAATAGCTGCTCTCTCTGTCTCTCTCGCCATTCTCTCTCAGTGACTGCTGTTGTTGGTTGGAATGACACCACCATTTTCGATGATGGATCGCCATTTTGGTGATTGTTGGCCATCTGCTTCCAACGTGTAGTTGTTAATAGAGCAGACCTTCATGGAGGCTTTGAGATTGTCTTTGAAATATTTCTTTTGGTTGCCTTGTTAGCGGGCTCCCTGGTGTAGCTCTGAGTAGAGCATCTGTTTGGGCAGCCTTCTTAAGTCGGGCATTCTAATAACATGTCCCATCCATCTCAGCTAATGTGAGATTATCATGGCCTCCACTTGGCATGTCTGTGCCTTGAAGGATGTTCATGTTTGCTTTTTGTCCTCCCACTTGATTCGCAAGATCCTTCTAAGAGAGCATTTATGATATTGTTCTAGGGCTTTGATATGGCATCTATTTGCTGTCCAAGCTTCAACACCATACAGAAGCATGGGGAGAACACTGCTTGATAGACTTTGAGTTTAGTGTCAGGCCTGATATCACGATTCTCAAAAACGTGAGTACGTAATTTGCCATAGGCTGAACTAGCACATTGGATGCAGTGTTGTACCTCTTCATCAGCATTTTGGGAAAGATAGCTTCCAAGATATAGGAAGTGAGGGACATTTTCCAACACTTCAGCATGACTCAATTGAAGGCTTTGGATTTGATACATTTGGTGTGTGGTTGTAGAGGACTTTGCTCTTTCTGGCATTGAGGGCAAGTCCACTGCTCTTGTAGGCTTCAGTGAATATTTCAACTATCTGTTGTAGTTTTTCTTCAGAGTGAGCACTAACTTGTGCATCATCAGCATATTGTAGTTTTATTACAGAAGTAGTTGTTGGCTTGATTTTGGCTTTTGGCTGGCTGAAGTTGAAGAGTTTACCATCAGTATGATAAGCTATTACCAAATCTGGGGTGGAGCCTGTCAGTAGTAAACTGCAGCATTGCTGCAAGCAAGATTATGAATAGTGTTGGTGCAATGACACACCTCTTTTGACTGGGAAGGGGTCTATAGTGAAGCCATTGCATAGTACTGTTATTTGCATATTGTCATGTAGGAAACGAATGAGTCTAGTTCACTTCTGATTGTTTGTTGTGGGAGGTTTTCCAGCAGGTGCATGTCCACCATGGAGTTCTGATTGAGTAGTTCTACAAAGTGCTCTTTCCAGCAGGTGTTGATACTGCCCTTGTCTTTGAGGAGAGTCTTGCCGTCTTTGGATCTTAACAATGTTGGTCCATGTGTTGAGGGTGCATAGATCTCTTTGGTTTCCTTGAAAAAGACACAAGTGTCATGCATGTCTGCAAGGAGTTGAATTTCCTCAGCCTTCTCTGTCCATCATTTGTTTTTCAAGTCACGGGTTCTTCTTTAAATTTCAGCTTTGGCTGTCTGGTGGGTGAGCTATTTTTCAGTGGAGTTTGGATCCAGTTGGCAAGTTAGAAATGCTGTCCATTTACAATCGATAAGTTTGCATATTTCTGTATCGCTTTCATCAAACCAGTCTTGGTGTCTTTTAGTGGTGTGTCCAAAGATTTCTTGGCATGCATGAATGATGATAGATTTCAACGATTGACAAGTATCTTGGATGTTGCTTAATGGGGTGACAATCTATTCCTGTAGTTTCCAATTGATTTGTTCTTGAAATCCCTTGGTGTCATTTGACAGGCCAGAGACCTTGGATTTTCTCCATACCTGACACGGCTGTCGGTCCCTTTTGGAGGCTGCCTCAAGCACCAATACCAAGTGAATGATTCAGTGGTGTGTCCAGTATTTGTTGGCTGTAAGTGTATCACATGCGATGTGCACATTTTTTCACCATCTGGCCCTGACTATCACATAGTCTATTAAGTCTAGTGCTTTGATCTTGGATGTTGAAATTAATTTTTTTGGCAGAAAAAGGCATTAGTGACCACAAGGGTAAGGAGGCGTACATCATTGGGATTGGACTTTCCAATTCCATACTTTCCAATGTTGTTCAGCAAAATGACGTGGTTGTCCCCCACCCTGGCATTGTTATCATCGAGAAGTATGATATTTGATTGTGAAGTACAACTTCCAGAATTCAATCTTTTCTGATAGGTATAGCCTCTCAGTTCTGTTATAATTTTCTTAAATCTTTCTTGCCTCTTCTCCAGTTTCTTTAAATCGAGGCACAGTCTGCCCTCTCAGGTGAATATAAAAGATCCTACGACACAATTTCAAAGAAGAGCCAAGAAATTCTCCCTGGTGCCCTGGCCAATATTTATCCCTCAATCAACACAACTAAGAAACATATTATCTGGTCATTATCACATTATTGTTTGTATAAATAAATACATTCATAAAATATGTGTTAGACTTAATACCTAATATCAACAACATGGCTTTAATATAATAAAACATCCCAAGGTGCTTCACAGAAGCATTATAAAGCAAAATTAGACTCTGAGCTCCTTAAGGAGATATTAGGTCAGTTGGCTAAAAGCTTGGCCAAAGAGGTAAGTTTTAAGGTTCTAATGTTCTAATGTTCTAATGAAGGAGAGAAGAGAGGCAGAGAGGTTTAGGGAGGGAATTTCAGAGCTTAGGGCCGAGGCAGTTGAAGTCATAGCCACCAATGGTGGAGCCATTAAAATTGGGGATGCTCAAGAGGCCAGAATATGATGAGCACAGATATCCCTGAGAGTTCTAGGGCTGGAGGACATTACAAAGATAGAGGGGGATGCGGCCATGGAGGGATTTGAAAACAAGGTTGAAAATTTTTGCATCTCGCTATATGGAAATACTTATTTAGAAACATTCAACGATCCCATTAGTGGTTAATGTCAAGGTCTAATATCTTGCTTTATGTTCTGCAGATAGACATGTTTTAGACAGAATGCAACAGAAATAATGGCATTTCAAGTGAGCTTAACAGAGCAACAGATATAATTTGTAAAGTATATCAAATTAACAAAGCTTTGTAAATATACTTGACCACCAAAATCTCAGGCCCAAGGGAAGTAGCCTCCTTGGAATTGGCCTTATTGTACTCATATCACATGATGTGTGTCACTTGTAACAACTTAATTTTCTCTTCTTCATTTTAAAAAGCTCTTTTTCATAGCACTGTGAGAAATATTCAGAAAGTAGTTTGAAGAGATTCGATTAAAAAATGGCTAGGAAGCTACAGCTTAAGCTGGCTGTCGCAAAAAGTACTGAGGATTGTTGGCTCTTGTGTAGAGCAACCGGCAATACTTACACTGCAATTAAAGTGTGACAACATGAACAAGCAAAGTTTTTCTGCATGAAAAGTTGCTAACTCGATTGTAACTCTCTGGTGAATTTTCATGTTTGTATTAGATGAGCACATCATCCATCAGCATGAATTATTCATGTCCCTAGCAGAACATTGTGCTAATTTAGTACTAACACTTGATTAATGCCTGTACTTCATCTTTGAAAACCATGGGTATATGAAGGAATGGAATCAATGTTCCCTGTGTTGTTGCATTAACCCTTTGAGAATTTCAGTAAGTTTTTTTTTACTAAAATCAAACAGTTAAGACTTTATTCCAGTCTGCGGACTGAGTCATGTTCTATGATTCTGTACTTTGCCATAATATTGCTTGTCAATGTTCACCTTTGCAGTTGTTACATTAAAAAGAGAAGCATGCATATTTTTTAAAGTTGTGCATGAATAGTGTTTGCTGCCATTTCCAAGGAGCAGTCAAGTAGATTTTAAAATAACAATGGAACTCTGCGACAATATGTAGATCCCTCTTATTTTTGTTATGAGTTCTTCTACAATAGTTAGAATTTAGCAGTGATATCTTAATTAGTTATTTACGGGGCTCATCCCTCCTCTCCAGTTTTCTTCCTTCTCATTAGGTTACTACATTTTGCTGGTGTATCTTGACAGGTGGCCATTTTCAAGACAGTGAGTATTAGCAATTTATTTGATTGGGGAATGGCCTAAACATACTGGATTACCACATACACACACACACACACACACTCACATGTGCATGCACACATACATACCTGGAACCTTTTTTTTCTACATTCCTGGCAGATGCTGTTAGATGTCCTGCACAGTGGCGCAGTGGTTAGCACCGCAGCCTCACAGCTCCAGCGACCCGGGTTCAATTCTGCGTACTGCCTGTGTGGAGTTTGCAAGTTCTCCCTGTGTCTGCGTGGGTTTCCTCCGGGTGCTCCGGTTTCCTCCCACATGCCAAAGACTTGCAGGGTGATAGGTTAATTGGCCATTATAAATTGCCCCTGGTATAGGTAGGTGGGAGGGAAATATAGGGACAGGTGGGGATGTGGTAGGAATACAGAATTAGGTTAGGATTAGTATAAATGGGTGGTTGATGGTCGGCACAGACTTGGTGAGCCGAAGGGCCTGTTTCAGTGCTGTATCTCTAAACTAAAGAATGGCCCCATATTTCTTGCTTCTCAAGCAGAGACTTCTTTGCTTCTGATACTTAATGTGCTTAATCAGTATTAAGTGTATTTGTTGTAAATCATGATAGCCTCCAGTAGTCACCCTGTCACCTCTCTTGTCAATTCATGTCTGAGAGGTAATTCAAACTTTGGGCATGTGTGCTTGAAGAATTCAAACATTAGACCGTGCTGAAAATTCAAATTATTATAAATTGTGACAAGAAATTCTTAATAGTTGCACTACTGTGTCCACTGAATCAAACAGAGTCTGTTTATTCTCTTCAAATGTTTGCAAAGGACAAGAAATATACACTAGGTTAGGCTACAAAAAAATTCACATCACAGCATCATAACAAAGAAAGATTGACATTCATTGAATATTGATCTTATTTATTACAATGGACAACTTCTTATCAATATAACCACATTGAAACTTTAGCATGAGCGTTATAAGAAAATATACAATGAAATATAGCATAAAAATGATTCTCCCCCCATGCTAATTTTAGGATGGCAGGCAATAAAGTAGTAGACTCATGTAGTTAATTAACAGCACATGAGTCTCATGCAGACTCAATGTGTCACTGTCAGCTTCTATAACCTTGCAGGTAAATGTGATTAATGAAATGAATATGCCATGTTAACAGTAAAATATCACCAATACCCTTTTGGAGCAGTAGGTTCTATTTCTAACTAATCAACATAATTAATGGTTATTTTAACTCAAAAGAAACCTGTTACATTTTAAAAGATCTTTAATGTTCACATAGGTTTATCTGAAAACAACACAGTACCTTCTCACAGTTTAAAGAGCAGTAAAACCTTCTGTGCTGACAAGGATCAGTGCTTGCAGTGGATGACACTCAATTCACACTCTAAGTTCTGTGCGGGCGATATCCCTCGTGGCATACTTGAATAATGTTGACCCCATTAATGAGTCCTCTACTCTTTCGAAAACGGGATTGTGGATTGCTCTATTCACCAAACAGTATTCTTTTGGGAAATATTAGAACCACAAAATTTATTTTAATCTGTTCTATTTTCTCTCTCTCCTGCTCTCCGATTATTATGAAGCATGTTGGTGCTTGAGAATAAAATGCTTTTCTTCCAGCTCTGGCATTCAGATTCAGCAGCAAGCATCCCAAGGTCAAGCAGAGCACTGCCACTTGTGAAATAAAAGTCCCCACTGCTTTGCTAATGCAACAAGATCAAATTTATAAATGAGCACAACTTAAATAAAAGGCAAAAACTGAAGATGCTTGAAATCTAAAACAAAGAGAAAAAATCCACTCAGCAGGTCAATCAGTATCAGAGAGAAAGAATGATCTACACCGGTAATGTTAACTCATTGGTTTTCTCCAGAGGGAGAAGGCCTGTTGCCACGGCTTGAAAGCTGCAGCTATGAGGAAAGATTGGATAGACTGGGTTGTTTTCCTTAGAACAGAGGAGGCTGAGGGATGACTTAATAGAGGTGTACAAAATTATGAGGGGCCCAGATAGAGTAGACTGGAAGGACCTGTTTCCCTTAGCGGAGAGGTCAATTACCAGGGGGCACAGATGTAAGGTGATTGATAGAAGGATTAGAGGGGACATGAGGAAATACCTTTTCACCCAGAGGGTGGTGGGTGTCTGGAATTCACTGCCAGGAATGGTGGTGGAGGCAGAAACTGTCAATTCTTTTAAAAGGTACCTGGACATGCACCTGAAGTGCTGTAAACCGCAAGATTATGGACCAGGTGCTGGAACGTCGGATTAGATTGGGCGGCTAGTCTTTTCGGCCGGCACGGACATGACGGACTGAATGGCCTCCTTCTGTGCCGTACTTTTGCTGTGGTTCTATGGTTCTATAGATGCTGATAAGTCAGCTGAGTGTTTCCAGCATTTGCACTTTTTGATCTTTGAAGAACATACACTCATGCACAGGTGTGACTTTTGCATTTCCCACATTGGCTACTCTTTCCCATGGCCTTTCTAAGTGAGATGATCAGTTTAAGATGGAAATTACTGTGAACGATGTTATCGTACTTAATACATTCATGTCTAATTCTTCTTGCTTCTATTTAATAACAGAGGTAATCTGTTTATTTAAATTCCTCTATTACAATAGGAGAAATTTAATAGGATTACATTGAGCAGTCATTTGATTACATCACTCACAATAATCGTCAAACTCTGGAGTTAATTTGTGTAATCAGTCTTTATAAACATCTAAAAGGAAGTTCTTGGGGTAAAAATTTGATTAGAATTAGTGCTACATATGTAGTGCGCATAGGGTTGCCAACTCTGGTTGGACATATCACTGGAGATTTCATCACATGACTTCCTGTTTACAAATGTCCCGCCCCCGCACTCATTCTACTGACTACCTAAAATGTCCGTCCTCATGATGCACTACCTTTTTACGCTAGTTGGAAAGTGAATAGCCTCTTCATTGCCAGCTTAGAGGATTCTTCACTGTCAGTCAACAGCTTTTTTTTCCCATGACTGATATTTTTATAGCTAATAAACAAAAATGGTCAAAGAACATTTGAAAAAAACATTTATTGACCTCCTGGGCTGCATGTAGCAGTGTACTGGAGATTTGTCGCTACTTCATTGAGACGTTGGCAACCATAAGTGCACGTCAAAATCAGGAGGCCCAAGGCCAGCCCATAATTGAGCCTCAGGCCTCATCACTATTATTGAAGAACTGCCAGCACTTGTCACCTCTGCATGCAGCTCTCACATTTTACTTAGAAGAAGTTCGAGCCGCTTGCCTCACTGGCAATAGCCCATATTTAAGGAAGGTGGTGGGGTGTGGGGAGGTGATCAGGAGGACTGTGGAGTCAGGGGAGAACTCCTGGTTCCACAGGAAAGCTGTTAAAAATTGTTTTAATAAAAAAAACTGACCATTGATTGCACTTAGCTTGGAGTGGCCTTTGAACAATCCTGAGCAGACCAGGCCTTTGGCTGCCCTACTAAGCATTGCCCAATTTCTTTGAAGGAACCTAAACCAGGTGTTAGACTTCTCATTTACATATGCAAGGGACCTGATGTCTGTTTTATGCAATTGACAGAGCACTAGGAAAATGGCCCAACTCAACTTCAGTTTGGACATTTTTCAGGCATCCAAGGGGGAAGGGGAGGGCCAAGACCTTCGTCCTGATATTGGGCCTCATTATGACTTTTTACAGGTGTAAAATGAGTGCAAAGAATTTTAATTTTCGATCCCTTCTTTCTCAGTAAACTTTAAAGACTGAACTGAAAAAGGAACTGAAAGGTCTTCGACTTTTTTTAAAATCAAAATAGGCTAAGCAAAAATAGTGTGATCTATCTATTCAAATTTGGACAGTATGGTTAGCCACTTAAACTAAGAACAGCTTCAGGTGTTTTCAGCTCAGGAGCAACAATGTAAAAATGTAGAACTAGTTTAGGGGAGGTCTGCAAATCCAAATTTTGGTTTTAAATATTTGAAAATGGGAATTCAGAATTCAGTCCTCATATCTGTGGGTGCACTTGGTTTATCTTTAAAATAATTCTAGATCAAGTTAGAATAAGCAATGAACCTGAATTATGATGGCTTTTACCAAACGGTGATTAGCTTGTAACAGACACAAGGATAAGATCAAAATTCTCCGCTTACTTACGACTGCCAGGAGTCACAAGTTAAATTTATTTGGCCTTCTTCAATGAGCATATGCAGGAAAACATAAGAAATTTTTAGTGCACAAATATCCCTGAACAGAAAACTGAAAAGTGAGGTGAATACAAATAGTTGTTTTAATGAAAGATTCTCTCAGCTTTGTTGATCTAAGCTGCAACTTTAGTGCACTGTTAAAAGCGTACAACATTGCCATTGTTATGTTTCATATTTGAGCTGGGAATATTGCCAGTAGATTCAAAGTGGGCAAGTGGCCCATTTTGCACATATCAGTGTATTTTTATAAAGATATAATGGCTGTGTTTGGCATTAGCATCCTTCAACACACTGTTGAAAAACCTGAGTTCGACACTCTTTTTTTGCATGCTAAATCAGCATTTACTGACTCTTCTAATTAATAATTAAGTGAAATATGTCATAGCTTTAAGCAATATTTAAACTTTTTTTATTTGTTAAAAAAGCTAAACTGCATCCATTGTCTTAATGATAAAATAAGTGCAACAAAGTTCCATTCACATATTTTTCAATGTAATTATAGCAATCTGTACTTATGTGTTAGATAGATGCAAATACTCAATGAGATTTACATTATTTTAACTATGACAAAATCAACATAATATTTTTAAGGCCAATGGATTTGCATGTGTGAGCCAGGAAACATTTTTGAATTTTTAAAAAAGTCTGTCAAGTTAGAAGCTCCTAGTTAAATGAAATACCACTTTCTCAAAGTCGATTAATATCAACACAATGGTCTGTCATTAATACTTCATTGAAAAGGGTGGCACAATGGCGCAATGGTTAGCACCGCAGCCTCACAGCTCCAGCGACCCGGGTTCAATTCTGGGTACTGCCTGTGTGGAGTTTGCAAGTTCTCCCTGTGTCTGCGTGGGTTTCCTCCGGATGCTCCGGTTTCCTCCCACATGCCAAAGACTTGCTGGTTGATAGGTTAATTGGCCATTATAAATTGCCCCTAGTATAGGTAGGTGGTAGGGAAATATAGGGACAGGGGTGGGGATGTGGTAGGAATATGGTATTAGTGTAGGATTAGAAAAAAATGTGTGGTTAATGGTCAGCATAGACTCGGTGGGCCGAAGGGCCTGTTTCAGTGCTGTATCTCTAAAACTAAAAAAACTAAAAATGAGTTATTTATCAATAATGTATTAAACTTCAAACTTCGCTCAAGTTAGTGAGATTGTAATTTTGTTGTTTTCATAGGAAACGTTACAATAAATCTATTTTGACATATATTTCGCTGAAACGAAGTGAATTAAATCATAAATTTCAGAAACAGCCTTGTTACAACATCTCTTCAATCTGTCAAGTCTGTACTGCACTAATTGGAGGCAGTGTTTCAACACTGGGATTGAGTTAATTGGGGAAATATGGGGGCGGGATTTTGCATTTTGTGTCGGGACCCCGACATCGGGGTCAAATGGGAGTCGCGACCCTGCGCAATGTCAAGAGCAGCAACCCGGAAATGATTTTCCCTGAATTGGCCAATTAGTGGCCAGAAGGGGTGCTCGCCATCAAATTAAGGACACATAACGGGCTCCCGGAGCTGGAGGACCAATAGGAGGCCCTCCAGCATAGAAAGAGCTACAGTCTGCCATTGCAGGTAAAGGAGAGAAAGGACACCTCCATCTTGAGGCGCCCTCTCAGCAACTTTAAATAAATTGAAATTAAAAATGGCCACAGCTGTCTGGTCACCATTATGGAGGGGGAGCCCCTCCACAGGCAGCCTGTTGCCACAGCTGTAACCAAGTAGGCGGGGAGGGCCTCAAAGCCAACTGGAGTGCAGTGTCCCCGGTCTGTCGCTGGGAAGCCACTTCCTGGCAGCTGGACTGCACCTGACACCATGGAGGACCCACAGACTGACTGGAAAATTCTAGTTGGCCTTGGGTAATTGGTTTATTACCTACCTTAATTGGCTACCTACCGCTTGCAAGCAGGTAGCCCATCCCCCCCCACCCCATGCCCAATCCCACCCCAGGTAAATGGCCCTGGGGCGGGATGATGCTGGCTAAATGGTATGCCAGCAGGCAGCGCTCTATTAAATGCCCGCACCCCTCCGTTCTCGCTGCCATATCGGGGTGAGAAGTTAGCCCGGGGACTCAGAGTCAATTTTCCTGTTCATCCCTCCGCTTAAACCTCAATTTTCCCCTCTCTTACTACTCTCAATGTCTCAGATATATCTGCCAACCTATCTGAATTCACATTTGTTGCCAATCCCTCCTCCTGTTACTTTTATGGTGTGTATGCGAGAGAGAATCAAAAATGCCATTGGGGCGGAAATCATTGCTCCCTTCCACTGAAAGTGTCCAAGACATCCTCAGTGACAGTGATTTACAAACACCTGCTACTGTCAAGTTGGAAATGTACTGATATTCTACCATTAGATTTTACCAACACATAAATATCATATTTTCACAGAGTATTTTGAAGATCATTACTACTCCAACTTTGTCTTTACGTTGACTTTTACAGTTTAAAAAATTATGCAATGGTGTCTGAATAGATTCTTTGTTTCAGAATTCTAGTGTCTAGATTGTGTTGCAAATATAATTGGCTTCGAAAGAAATGATATTCTTTATTTGTAAAAGAAAAATTAAAATTATGAGCATGTAAATCAAGAAACTGATATGAGCAGCTCTAGAAAAGAAACTTGGCAACATGCAACAGAATTCACTTCTGTTATTGAAACACCCTTCACAGTGCGAATAAGGTAATTCTTTTATGTACAGAATAATGCTTTTTAACATTATAGTTGCACTAAGACACACCTGCTGACTTATCAGCAATTTCATGATATAACTACTCGGATTGACGCACAACAAAGACTTTAGATAATTAGGACACTTCAGTCAAAGCCTTTTGATGAAATTTATCTGAAAGATTGATCTTCACGCTTCAGTTCCTCTCCAACAGTGCTGGATGCATTTCTGACAAAATTAGCATATGAATGAGTTCAGGGAAAATACTAAGGTCCTTAACTGTTTATCACAGATTTCTGCACAAATTGTATTTCAGTAAGTTATTTTGCGTATGCACATCCAGTCACAATGGTGAAACATATAATCAATAATAAAAATGTGTTTTTTAATTGAGCCTGATGTTTAGATACCCCTAGAAATAAGGGGAGAGAAATTGGAGTAGGCTGGAAAACGGGGATGAGGATCATTATGTGCAATTAACCCATGCCTGTTTGTAGTGATGCCGGCAGCGTGCAAATGTCATGCTGCCTGCTAATTTAAATGAATGTGACTTGCAGCCCAGCGCTAAGCATGTTGCTGAGTGGCTACATGACTAAGCAGGCAGCTCAAGTTCATGTGAGGCAAGCACCACTTAAAAGTAGCCTGCACTACTTAAAGCCAGTGTGCATCTCTTAAAGGCAAGGGGCATTTTGGCAGCAGCAGGTGCTGCAACTTGTTACGGAAGAGCCTCTGAGCAGAAAGTGGAGTAGAAATGGTGCAGCAGGATAAAGAACATGCTCCTAGGTTCTCTGAGACAACACTGGAGGCCTTGGTGCAGGAGATGGACAGGAGGAGAGAGGTCATTTTTCCTCAGGGGGCCAGGAGGCCTTCCAGACAGATACTACGAAGGCACTGAGAACAGATAGCTATCATGGTCAATGCAGCGGTCTAGCCCTGAGAAGCTGGATGCAGTGGTCAAGGACAATGAATACATCTCCACATTGCGATATCCTTACAAATGAACCACTAGCCTCACATTCACCAATCTCCACTTCCACTCACTATTTCTTATCTTCTTATGTTCTCACCTATCAACATTCTCTATCAACCACGATTCATACCTAACATTCATAGCCTCATCTGTCCCTCATACACTTAGCTGTGCTGCAAGCCTAACACCCACACCTCACAGCTTGCACACACTGCCATCTATGCAACTGTGACACGAGGCACAACACCCAAACACATTTCACCACACTCAGTAATACACCTCCCTCCCTCCCTCTTGCAGGACAAGTTGGCCCATAACTAGAGGCAGCAGAACCCAACTAGTGGGAAACATACCTTCACTCCATGCAGGAGACAGTGCTGGCCACCAGTGGAGTGGTCACAATTGAGGCGGTGGCCAGCAGCAAGGCTGAAACTGTAGAGAATGATGGTATAATTCCTATGTAACGTACCTTCTTACATCTCACTTCCCCCACCCCATCCCACAATCTCTTCTGATTTACAACTGCAGATGGTGTAAGTATGCATCTATTGCTTTCCCGTCCCTTTCTTCACCTGAACCCTATGCGTTTTTTAAATTCGTTTGTGGGATGTGGGCGTCACTGGCTAAGCCAGCATTTATTGCCCATCCCTAATTGGCCTTGAACTGAGTGGCTTGCTAGGCCATTTCAGAGAGCATTTTGTTTTCAGAGTCAACCACATTGCCATGGTCTGGAGTCACATGTAGGCCAGACCAGGTAAGGACAGCAGATTTCCTTCCCTAAAGGACATTAGTGAACCAGATGGGTTTTTACAACAATTTACAATGGTTTCATGGTCACTATCAGACTAGCTTTTAATTCCAGATTTATTAATTGAATTCAAATTTCACTATCTGCTGTGGTGAGATTTAAACCCATGTCCCCAGAGCATTAGCCTGGGCTTGTGCTTTTTATCCCTTCAGATACCCAAGAACTTCCACCTGATCAAGCACTGGTTCAGGAGTGAGAAGTGAAAGAAAGACAAGAGACTGATGAAGACAAAACACCATCACTTGATCTCACATTTGTAGCCACCAGTTCAGATGCTGGCACTGCATGTACTTTGGAGAGTAGCATAGTGGCTTAATCTGCACATGGTGAGTCACTGGGCATGAATGGCCTGCAGCTAGGCAAAGGGAAAAGCCAATGCAGATGCAAGCTCTGTGGAGGGCAAGGTCGCCCAGGAGTTCTGATGCAGAGGACTCAGATGAGGACTTTGATTGAGCAGCCTGCAGAAAAAGGCTGATGGGTATGCACACAGAAATGCTTGGTGCATTGGCAGGCCTGACAGAATGCCTATTGTCACAGTCAAGGAGCACAGAAGAGTCCAGATACAAATTGGCTCAGGGCTTTGTATAGATCTTGAAGCCCATCCTTTCCAAGTATACTGAACTTCATGAGAATACTTGCGGACCCAACAATGATTCAGCGTCTGATGGTCAGTGTCTCAGTTTCCATTGCAGCACAAGCAGAAGCCAGCCAATGTTGGAGTGCTGCAGTGGAATATCAGACTAAAGTCATGAAATCTCTGCTTGTTGCCATGCAGGCTCAGACTGCTGCCAACGTGGCTGCGGATGGCTGTGCTCAAAGAGGCTTTCAGACTCACATAGCAGTTAAGCAATCTGTGCTCCAGCAAAATGCTAGGATTGTTGAGGCTTTGCTCTGGGGAGGGTGGCAGTGGCTTGATGAAGCACGAACCTGCTGAACTCACTCAGGATGACAGCATTCGTGCTCACACTAATACCACTCCACCAGTGCCCCTGCTGTTGCCTGATGCTGATGGGATGATGAGATGATGCTATTGGGTTAGGAGCTGGTATTTTCTTATGAAACTCCTCCTGCTTTGTCTCTTCATCCATTCCTTTTTTATATCTATGTCAGGCATCCATTTTTTAAATTGAAAATGTTTTAACCTATGAAGCAGCTCATTTGCCTTTTCCAAGAAAAATCAGTTTTTTTTCCACTGGGATGGTTGTGGTTTGGGTGGAATGGTGAGGTTGAGACTATTCATAGCAATCAGTCAGACGTTATTTTCTCCTATCGTTTCTGGCATAAACTTAAGGCAGGAATATTTTATCACATGAGTGGATGATTTCTAAGAGTTGCAATTACAGGCATGTTTGTTTCGTGTCTATCTCCAAAGATATTATACATAAGAACCAAGTTGCTAAAATTCAGCTTTTTAAAAAAAAAAGTTAATTATCCTGCAAGGAACTTTCTGGAGCATGTCCGACAGTTTTCATATACAAAAGTTTATTTTCTTCGAGACACATTCTTGAGATAGAAGGATGTTCCTGTTGCTGCACTTCAGAATGATTTGAGTCAACTGGAATGGTGATGAGATTTACTTAGCTTAAAGAATTACATTGAGAACCCATATTTAGAATTTTACTGTCATTTATTACAACGATTTAATGCTCAGACATGACTCCTCATCAGTGCTCCATTCTACACTTTTGTTTCAATTATATTGATTTACCCTTATCTCTAAGTCATTCAAATAAAAGTAGAAAATAGTTAAATCAAAATTAGCTCAATTCATATAATCCTGTACCTGCTTCAGGACTCCTCTATCATCAGTGACAAAGACAGATGCAATTGTGAGCTGTTTTGTTTTGGTATGTAGAATGCAAGATTTTTGTGCATGTGTGTGTTGTAAAATATTTCAGTTCACAAATTAACATATAACTCAGGTCAAATTTACTGAACCCTGTATAATTGCACTGAAGTCTGTGCAACTACTTTTATTTTCATATTCAAATATCTGTAACTCTTCTAGGAGAAATTATTTTTGGTTTTAAAAGCAGAATTTCAGTAGGATTCAAAATATCAGAAAATACACTAAGCATGGTGTCAATTTTTCTGGGAACAACTCCTGCTTTCAGCTCTCATCTCTCTTCAGTAATTTCTAAATTCATCACTGCTGCAAACTTCAATATAGCAATGAAATATTGGTTATACCTACAGTTTAAATTATGACAAACTCATGTTTACACTTATAGCTTAGCTGCTCCACATCTCATGAGGCCTATAATTAATGATTGCTTTAAAGAAGATTGGAGAAAATAGTAAGGTCCTTAGCTGTTTATCACTAAGCGACTTTTATTTCAGCATGTCATTGTCATGTTGATGAATGCACAACAAACAAGCCTTCCAGGTTAGCATGTATGTTTCAATCTATCCAAGCTTCTTCCCTCCAATTTTCCATGTCGTATGATTGCCTTTAAGAGTGATGTCGCTTTAAGATCTTAGTATGCTAATGAGCTAAGTACCAGGACATAGTCATGTGAGTTGAAGCCAGAGTCACTCTGCAACTGTAACACCCTAGATTAAGGTTCTGTAAATAGTTAGCTCTGTACTGCATAATAGTTTAGCTGTGATAAATCTGTTTGAGATCTTCAACCAAACTGGACTCCACACATCCGACAATATAAAAGAGCTCATTAAAAGGTAGTGAGAAATTTTTTTTTTTAAGTTGAAGACCCTAGGTAAAACAGCTCTAAAAATGACCATTTCTACTGCCACTATGGAGAAAGTAAAAAAAAATACTGGCTCAAACAGTAAAAAAGCTTACCTCAAGCTAGAAGACAGAGTGCAGAACAACAGGCTGCAAGTAAATCGGGTGAGTCATTGTGCCAACGGGCAAGGGATACTGCTTAATAAAAAAGCTTTGAAGTCCTTCAAAAAAATTGATTTTTTTCAAACGCTCTGTGTAAAAAAAACGGGGAAGACCCAGCTCCTTTTCCAGGCTGATCGAGGTCAGCGCCATTATGGGAGGCGTCCATTAGAAAAAACGCGGGAAAACCCTGATCTCTGCAGAACCTCAAACCTCACCCACGCAGCCAAAGTTTAAAAAAAATTAAACCACTCGAGCATGAATAAGAGCTTCCATTCACGAAACCACAGTAAAAAAACTCATAAAACCACTCAAGTGTGAACAACATAAACAAACTCCAGCAAAAAAATTGAACTGTCTATTGAACAGCTGTGTAAACAGAACAAGCTAAGTGCTGTAAGCCAAGAGAAACACACAGCACTAGCAAATACCTGCTTCTGTCAATCAAGCAGCTGGTCTAAAGAACAGACAGTTTCTTAAAGGGAAAATACTGCAGAATCACAGAACAAGTCTTAAAGCAAGTTCTAAGCAAAAGAACAGCAGGAAGTTGATACCAAATTTACCAGCATGAACTGGAAGGCCATGGATACCCTCTCCGAGTTCCAATTGATCAAACAAAGAATGCAGTTGTGCTTCACAGACCAAGCAAGGGTAGAACCAGAAAAACAGGCTGTGAAGATACTGATAGCAATTGGAAATGTGGGATTACACAGAATCTATCTCTCTGGCTTATCTGATGAGGACCAGAAAGATCCTGCAAAGATATAGAAAGCGCTGGAAGATCAACTCTGATTAAGAGTGAATTTTAGAATTCACTGCCTGGAATCGATGTCCTACAGGCAACAGCCACAGGAATCAATAGACCAGTTCATCAGTAGGTGTTACAGTAAGGGCAATGAATGCTACTTCTCAGAAACTGAGATGTCAGAGCAACTAGTGGAGCTGGTGATTGTTCAACACCCATTGAAGCATTTCAGAAAGATCTCTTGGGGAAAAAGAAAGGTGACAACATTGATGTATTGCTGGAAAATGGCAGGAAATACAAAGCCATTGTAGCTGGACAACAGCACCTGCAAGCACGAGCTTTAAATGACAATGACTGTTTATGTGAATAGATTGTTTTCAAAGGTGTCAGGCATAGATATGTCATGAGGTCTTATCTGTGACACCTACCTCTCCTGTAGGCAAAATGTGGTCCATAAAGGGGTGTGGTTTTCAACAGTTTTTTGGAGGGCTCGAAAGACAGACCTAGAAACCAAAAGCCACTCTCTGTACAGTATTGATCACTATTGCTGATATTAATAAAGTTTGTTCCATATACAGAGTGTCTCATGCTTACTCAAAGTGTGTTGTTGTAAGCCATAGAAGGAAGGAGGTTCAAATCCCACTGCAAGACTGGAGCATAAAAATCAAAGCTGACACTCGAGTGCAGTACATAAGGGAGTGCTGCACTGTTGGAGGTGCCATTTTTCAGATGTAATGTTAAACAGAGGCCCCGTCTGACCTCTCAGATGGATGTAAATGATCCCATGGCACTATTTTGAAGAACAGGAGAAGTTATCCCTGGTGTCTTGCCCAATATCTATCCTTCAAACAACATCACAAAAACAGATTATCTAGCCATTATTATATTGCTGTTTGTGGGACCTTGCTGTGATCAAATTGGCTGCCGCATTTCCTACAACAGTGACTACATTTCAAAAGTACTTCATTGGCTGTAAAGTGTTTTGGGATGTCAGGTGATCATGAAAAGGCTATATAAATGCAAATCCTGCTTTCTTAACAATTGAATGTTAACAATCTTCTTCATCACAAAAACTGCCATCACTCTCTGTAACATCACCTAACATTATCCATTTGCCACTGAAATCCTCATTCATGACTTTGTCATCTCCAGACTCAACTGGCTGAATTTTATGAGCCCTCTGGTGTCGGGGTCATAGTTGGTGGGGGGGGGGGGCCCGGAAAATTCATCTGAGAGGCCCGCCATGATCTCCGACGCTGCAAAGGCCTCGCCGTATTTTACCGGCGGCAGCGAGGCCTTCATTTTAATAAGCAAATGAGATTAAAATGAAAGAATAATTATCTACTTGGTAGCAACAGCCATCCCATGTTGATATTCCAGTCGCTGGCTGGAACTCCCACACTTTCGGAACTCAGTTCAGAGCTCCAAGGCATGACACTGGTGGGGAGGGATGAGTGAAAATTTCAGATTTCAGGGCGGGGTGGGGGAAGAAGAGTGAATAACTACTGCATTTGTTTGTGGGGATGATGGGAAGGGGTTGAACGGCAAAAGTAACAAGGTTCAAGGGGGGAATAGACCCAAAATGAACAATCTCAATTGTTACTGCAGGGCTTGAAGCCCTTTAAAAATGGCGGCAGCTCTGGATGCCATTGCCGGGGATGGAGTGGTATTGGGGTAGCCATTCCGCCCCTTTGGGCGCATATGCGCCTGAAGACCGCCGAGAGCAGAGCCCGCTACCGCGATTTGCGGCGTGCTCATACATTTCAGCCCAGAGGCTCCAAAATTCTCCTGGGTTGCCCCGTATTCTCCACAAACTTCAGCTCATCTAAAACTCTGTTGCCTGTATCTTTTCCCACAAAAAAGGACACTTGCCCATCATCATTGATGTACATTGACTTCAAGTCCCCCCAATGCATTCAATTCATGCTCAAATCGCACCATGGTCTACCCTTCTCTATCTCTAACATCTTCAAACCTATAAATTCACCCCAAACTCTCCATTCTTTTGACTGTGGCCTCTTTTGCACCTGCTCTTTTCACTTCCCCAATGGTGACTGTGCTTTCAGCCACTTAGTTCTCACTTTCTAGAATCCCTCCCTGAGCCCTCCACCTCCTACTTTTCATTTAAGACTCTCCTTAAAACCCACAAGGTTAACCATTCTTGTTCACAACACTTGATTTCTCCTTTGGTTCTTCATTTTCTTTATGCTTTTGTTGAATAGCTTGTGGCATTTTCTATGTTAAAAGCTCAATATACATGCAAGCTGTAATTTACAATCTCATGTCACAGAGCCTTAGGGCAGTTGGAGAGAAAAATAGAATGGGAATTGGATCTCAGACACACTGGCGGAAGATTGCCAGTGTTAGGTAACTGGATTAAAATGCCTAAAATAGAAAGTGTTATTTGTCAGTACCAACTTCTCACATCTACATGACCACAAGATTCATAGAAAAAGTTAAAAACACAAGGAAAACCATTGACCCAGAAAGTCTGAACCCACTTGGTAAAGATTAACCATTAATTTTGCCTAAAGCTCTTGGCCCAGGATGTGTAAAGACTGTTATTTATGCCCTGCAATTCTATTATCAGAATAATTACAAATTTGGAGCTTGTGGTAATTTCATAATACATAAATTAAATGACAATTTTTAATAAAACTGAGGTTCACGTGAAATTTGGCAGGTGTCAGTGTTACTACATTAATAGAGGTCCTAATAAACCTTCAGTGAATGTATTCCCTTTAAGATTAATTTTGGTATTAGTTACTTTAAGGAATTACATAACGAGCAGCATAAGCAACCACATTGCAAACATTCCAATATAGATTGCCTTTTGAGTGTATGCCTGCTACTGTGTTGAGATTAACTACTGTTCCCAATACCTATGTTGTATGATAAAGCATCATTCCTTAATCAAATTCTTTTTATTAACCTAAGCACTATTGTTTCAATCCTTGTTGAAGGTTTAATTTACAGTTTCAAATTCTTAAGTACAATTTTGATTTGTAATTTCATCCAGGAGTTTAAAATCTAATCTCTTTCTTCTAGGTACACTTGCTACTGAGTTAATAATGAATTCCATTGCTTGAACAAGCCCCCACCCCCACCTATCAGTATGTCTTTGAACTATATTTGAAATAAACTTCCACTAATCATTAACACAAGTTTTTCATATGGGTCAAGACAAGAATCAAAAACTGCTTTGAGGAAACATGGCAAACTACAATGAACCCATTGCAGCAGTGAAAATGTTGCAAGACAGACCAAATCTTGGAAACTGCAAGAATAAATTAAAAATAAACAATTTGGAATGGATCAAGAGAACTCCTAATTTTGAAAGCTAAAAACAACTTATGTTTATATAGTGCTTTTAATGTAGATAAAATACCTCAATGCACTTCACTAAGGAAGAAAGGGATGGATGCCAAGCCTTTGATAGTTGAGAGGTGACCAAAGGATTTGTCAGAAGTAGATTTTTCTCGAGGCTTTTAGAGGTGTGGAAAGAAATTATAAAAAAACAGCTTTAGAGAGGGATTAGGACAGTTATGATTGAAGATCTTGCCAACAAATATAAAGTGAATGCAGAGATCCAATCAGAAAAACAGGAGCACAGAAGGCTGGTGGAGATCACAGTTGCAGAGAAAGGAGGCCATGGAGTAAATTTGCAGATGAAGACAAAAATTTTATGTTCAATATATTTCCCTCCCTTCCCTACACAAGTTACAATACAGAAAGAGGTCATTTAGCTCAAAGTCTGTCCACATAAGCACATAGTCCTAGTTATGTTTCCCAACTTGTTCCAGATCTATTTATCCCCTTTTCTTTCATCCATCTATGCAATCTAATTGTGAATACTATTATTTCTGCCTCAACCAGTGACCCACAAAGCAAATTCCACAGCCTCCCTAAATAAGTTTCTCTTGCTGTTTCACATCACTTTCATTTAGTCTACGGCCCTTCATTTTTGACCTCTCATCATCTACCAGAAAAGTCTGCTTCTGTAAAATAAGGGAATGCTGACAGTTCTAACAAACACACCATAAACTGTAGTGTTTTAATGCAAAAAACACCAACTTTTCAAGTCGGTCTTCATTATTTGTATTTCCTCATACAAGGTGAATCTGCATTGTGTCATCGCTAAAGTCTCAACAGGCTTTCTGTTGTGTAGAACTCAATACAATACTGAAATTGCAAAGATGCAAGGTTCTATATAGCCTCATTGTGATGTCTCAGTAGGGTTCTATTTCTCCACTTTGCTTGGGCGTCTCCCGGAATGGGCAACTGGTATCTCAACTGCTGTTGTTGGCAACCGGGGAGCCACGGTCCACGTAGGTATGAGTCACAATTAGCCAATCTGCATTATCTGATTCTTACTAGTTACCTTGGTGCCGGAAATGGTATATTGTTAAGACATTACTACATGACTTTTCTCAAGACTTCTGCCATCCTCTAAAATGCAATGGGGAAAGCGAGAAATCTGCATGGCCTCTGACTATGCTGATCTTAACCCACATCCTAAAGAATGTTCATATTCTGGTTGAGACAACTCATCTGAGTTTTCACCTGATACCTGGTGGGACAAGAAGCCGGATTCTGCTCTGTGCCTCCCTTTGTCAGATACTGTGCATAATGTTTTCATATGTCCTTTAACAATTCAACAAATACATGTCATGGAAACAGGATCACTTTTGCAGTATAAACTCTAATCTTAAATCACTTGCATGACAGGATACAACGCTGCACTGTGCAAAGGTGATAAACCATATCTGACTCAAACATTCTTGACCCAATACCACTGACTCATTCACTGCAGACTGGTAATGCAAGGCCATTCCTCTGCCCCCCCTCCCCCCACCTTCCATACTACCTGCTTGAGGTAGCTGCCTAATTGTTGCAGAGCTAGTCCTGTCTCATAACCTTTCATTTCCAATGAAGTTACATTGTGAAACACAATTAGTCACAAGGAAATTCCCTGCCTGAGAAATTCAACTCTCTTCTCTGTCTACTTACCAGTTCAGCCTGCAATAAAGCATGATTGGGCCATCAGGATCAGTAATAGGGGGAGAAAGGGAAGCAGATAATGGGCTGGATTTTATATGCTCACCACCGATCTCAGTCGTGAGCTCCAAAAAATGGCAGTCCGCCTGTGCGGACCACATGTCGCGAAGTCACCGCAATATTCAGTACAGCGGCTCATTTAAATGGGCGGGGCAGACCACCCACCCTGATAACGTGTAGGGGGTGGGCCGTCCGTTCCCAGCAATGGCGTCAGCAGCCTTTGCACAGGCACTGACAACATTTTTAAAGGAGTTCAAGCCCTATCATTACATTTAAATGTTTAAAGGGATATGGATCTTAAAAAATTACATTAATTGATTGAGACCCTCTCCCACCCCCAACCATAGATCTAATTCCTTTCCCTCTCCCCCGCACCCCCCCCAAAAGTACTTACCTTGTGCACCTGACCTTTCCCCCCCACCCCCCCAACCCCAAAGTTCACAAACTTTAACCCTTCTCACCATCCCCTACACCAATCAAATCACTGACGCTGCTTCCCCTCCCACACTGAAAAACTTACCTGCTCCTCACGAGTGTTATGCCTCAGATTACCAGATGGGTATCTGAAGGATCGGGGTGCCAGACACCAGCACCAATATCAGAGTGGAACAGACGGCAGGAGCGGGTAAGTAATTAATTAATTAATTAAAATAAATTAACATTTAAATTTTGGTGCTGTCACCGAGTGGCAAGGGACCATCACGAGGTCTCGCCGCTGCCAGCAATATCGGGCCAGGCCTTCCCGGCATCGAGCCCTGTAGCGGGCCTCTGCCACAGGCATTTTCCGGCCCCCACCACGACCCCTGACGTCGAGGAGGGGGGTGGGGGCTGTAAAATCCAGCCCAATGTATCCCTTAAATGTGATCTGGTAAGCAAGGACTGAAGGAAAGTTGGAGATCAACAATAGGCTGCAGCCCCTGGGCGGACTAACCAGGTCACAGAGTGGCAGTTCACATTAAACCTGTGTTGTGCACCATTGTATGTGTTTTATCACTGGCAGCTTTACTGAGGGCTAAACCTCACCTGCATGCAGATGGGCTTTCATTGTGGGGAAGGAAGCTAATGAATTGAATTAGCAAGTTATAAAATAATTAAAACCAAGCCTATGTATTGTAAAAGGTTACAAAATTTACAAAAACTTTAGCTAAAAGTTACTTATATCTATGATGTTTTTGTTACAGGAGATATTTACTTGGTGTTTCTCATTGCTCTCTAAGTAGTTTAAAAAAAAAGTTATCCTTAAATCTTTATTTTGTTTGCTTTGATTTATAAATTTTGTAATTCATCTCACGACAAAACAACCCAAATATTTTATTTGGGGGTTGGTGATGTGGAGAAAAATAAAATAAAAACCATCATACTTATCAACAGTGGGAAAATGTCAAGTGATTAGAAAACAGCTTACATTTATACATCCTTTAACATCGTACCCAAGGTATTTCACAGAAATATCAAACAAAGATTGACACTGAGCCACAAAGAGATATTAGGACAGGTGACCTCGAGCCACAAAGAGATATTAGTTTTTAGTTTTAGAGATACAGCACTGAAACAGGCCCTTCGGCCCACCGAGTCTGTGCCGACCATCAACCACCCATTTATACTAATCCTACACTAATTCCATATTTCTACCACAGCCCCACCTGTCCCCTGTATTTCCCTACCACCTACCTGTACTAGGGGCAATTTATAATGGCCAAATTAACCTATCAACCAGCAAGTCTTTGGCATGTGGGAGGAAACTGGAGCACCCGGAGGAAACTCACGCAGACACAGGGAGAACTTGCAAACTCCACACAGGCAGGTGACCAAAGAGGTAGCTTTTAAGGAGCATCTTAAAGAAGAAGTAGAGAGGTTCAGGGAGGGAATTCCAGGACCTAGACAGCTGAAGGCACAGTCACCAAAGCTGGAGTGATTAAGACCTTGATGTGCAGAGATCTCGGAGGGTTGTAGGGCTGGAGGAGGTTACAGGTAGGAGGGGGTGACACCATAGAAGGATTTGAAAACACGGATGAGATGTTTAATAGAGGTGTTGCCAGACCAGGAACCAATGTAGGATTAAGCATAATGTTCAAATCTTCAAGAATACATCAAATCAGAATCAGCAAAACTATATACAATATTCTATACCTCAATAAAGTCTAGAATTCCTTTAGTTTTTTTTCTTTTACGGCTTTATCAGTCTGTGTTTCTGCCTTTACTGTCCAATGAACCTGTCGCCAAATCTTTTGCTTGTCCACATAATTCTGTATACAGTTCAACAGGTGCCAACAGTCCTTCAGTACCTCACCCAAGGTAACTTTTCTTTACACATCAGCCTAGCAGTGATCAGCCACCTATTTGGCAGTTGAGTGAGGGTACTATAGCTGAGCCCTACTGATATTCACACAACCCCTTTCAGCATGTTAATTAGATAACAAACAGGAGTGTGAACAATGGCGGATTTTCCTATAAGTAAGAGGTTGCCACCACAACAGAGACCAGGTATCTCAGTACGGATCATGAATTGAATGCAGGACCCACCTCACTTGCGTAACTTAGTACCCCTCTGATCTGTACATTTATCTAGTAAGCTATCTAGAGACCTTCATAACCTACAACTAGAACAACAAATGTTTTGATTGCTAAGACACTGATCACTGTATTATCACTTTTTATAGTAAGCAATACCATTAATTTCTTTACGTTACAGTATCCTTATAAGATTCTGCAACAGTGACACTGGTTTCAGATTGTGACCTTAATTTAGTTAGTCCTGAAATAATTAGGCAACAAAAAGTTATTTTACTTCCAGTCACTAGGGATTACTTTATGGTTCACAAAATCTAATGCCCTTTTATTTTTAAATCATAAGATTAAAAATAGCAGTACTTGTAGCCTGCTCTACCCGTATATTTTGTCCAAAAGAAAATGTTTGTACAACTTTTAATCAATAGAAAATAAATATACTAATTCAATTTACAAAACACATATCATAGAAAGCACATTCAAAAATTCTACTGCTACCCAGCTTCCCCATTGTAACAAAAATGTGTATGATTCTGCCAACAAATACCCCATACAACTTGACAAATCACTGAACACACAAAAGCATTATTAAATCATTTAGGGAATATGCAACAAACAGATTGCATCACATTTATTCTTTCCCAAGGTACAGTTTTAAACTGATGTGCCTGTAGTCAACCAAACATTTGTTCTATAGTTATAACACTTTACAAATTTCAGTTTCAAACCAGTTCAGCTGCTTATAAAAGTTACTACAAAGCAAATCTGTACACTTTCTACAATAAATTAAAAAAAAACACAAATGCAGGCACAAATTGTTTTTAAAAAAGTGTGTACAGGTCCCATATTAAATCACAGCAGAAAAGAAATGTAATATTAAAATTCTCCTCCCAAAGTAAAAAAAAAGTTACAAGTTTGTTTGAAGTGAATTCATATACAATTATACACAGGCTACAAAACCACTTATTACAACAAGCACTCCAGCATATCAGGTATTCTGGGCAGTAAATGCCAACTTTTGAGGGTTTTTAAAAAAAAAAAGCTGCATTTCATAATTACCCCAAAATCAAATCTGCACACCAGCTTCCCTTTAAACATACCTTCACTTTAAGTATTTTAGAATTATTACTTTAAATGCTATTTAAGGATAATGCTACATTTTGGTAAATCATTTTTTCAGCACCATGAATTGAACTAAACTTAAAACAGCGATACAGAAGGCAAGGTGTTCATTTAATATTGCACTAAGCTATCCAGTTCAAGATCAAGTCTTCAGCCAGACTGTACAGGAGGAAAAATGAAAATAGGTTAAGAAAAAAGAACTCTCACCCATCTAGCAATTAATAGGTTGCATTCTTTAAACTTATCCACCCACAGAAAAGTATTAGAATGTGAAGCGTCTTTGTTTTGCATCTTCAAACTGATCAGATGTGATAAATGCATCATGTGGTTTTTGATAGTATAATTATGAAGATTAAAAAATTATGGAAGAGAAAGGTATTTTTCTTTTTGGGTAAGACAGGGTGCCTATAGCTTTTTCACATGCTTTGGTTGACATTACAATTATAATTAGCACCAGTTCAAAATTATTGTTTTTAAGGGAACTTTTTAAAAAGGGAGTTTTTAAATAAAACCTAGAGTGAGAGAGGTACACTGCAGGGAAACTTTCTGATAAACAAGCATGTTTGATTTTAATTTTATGAAACACAACCCAACCTAAAATATAACAAACTTGAGAATCAAAGATTATTTTGGTAAGAGAAATACAAAAGCTCATTTTACTGCTCTATTGCACACCATTTAAAGTTATCTTGATTTTTGCCCATTAACTTTTTCAGCATATTTTGCACCAAAATTACCTGCTGCATGGTACTTGGTTATATCAACAGCTTTTTTCTGTTTATTTAATAAGTTACAGAACATTCAGATTATATAAAAAGTACCAGAAACAGATAGCAACCAATTTTGACTAACAGAATAATTTAGGGTGTGCAGCAATATACAAGTATTTACAGCTTTTACCTGTGACCTATAAACACTATGAACAAGTTAATCCTGTCAAAAAATTATAGCAGAAAGTTTGGATGTTTACAAGAAAAAAAAAAATGATGTAGGAAAAACATAATTACAGCTGGCAGTGAATCAGCAGGTGCCAATATTTCTCTAAGCACAACTACTGGAACAATGATTGAGACAACAGTGGAAAGTACATTCTTTAAGAACTGAGAAATGGTTCCATAAAGCTTTCTTGCTTTTTAACTACAAACCAGATGAGTATATCTCCCACGCTTGACACATTTTCAATCAATGTCACTAAAGTCACTGGTTTGTTCACCTTGGACTCTGCTTCGATGGAGCATTGCCCGATCAAAAGCAATGCGAACAGATTTCCGAATTGAAGAAGTTCGACCTTCCATCATTTTTATTTTGTCTATGGTTTCATCAATACCAAGTGGAACCACTTTAGATTTTGGAAGCCACTGCCTGTTGAGAGTAAATACATTATTTAAAAAGGATTTTATTTTTACTATTAGTTGGTTAATAAATAGGGTTAAAATAATGATTTAGGGCAAAATAATGGTTAAAAAAAAAGTTTCCAAAAAAAATAATATATGCACACACACACACACATTATATATAAGATTGCAACCACTACCTTCATGTGGGAGCCTGCCCAGTATCAACCAGCTTTTCTGATTGTGAGGTAAGGGCAAGAGCATCACAGCTAAAGTCCTACATAAATAATTGCTAACGGGGACACTGGACAGCAATCAGGAGCTTAAACTCATTCCAGTGTTTCCCTCCCAGCTATTTATAGTCCCTCACTGTTGTCCCTGCTGAGATCAGCTAAAACAACACAGACTAAGGAGTGATCGATGTGCTCAGAATTCCTTTATAAAGTGAGTTTACATGCAGAGCTATCAGGGGAACACTAAACAATTCAAAATGGTTACGCAATTTCCTGGTATCACAGCACAGCACTGGCTTTTCTCATTACCAAAAGGAATAAGCATATCTGCCTTTGTTCACAGTAATACAGGCATTCAACTCACAAACACACAAAAAACACATCATATAGAAAAAGATGGAATGAAGTTAAGCTGTGGAAGCGATGTTTTGAGATTCATTTGACTTCCATGAAATTAAGGTTGCTTGCAGTTTATAATGCCTTTGGAAATTTATTACACAACCTTGCCACCAACCACAGAACAGCTTCTGTGCATATTTTTAATATCCTGGCCATCAAAGCTTATCAAAAATGATGTTACTCAATTTTTATATTAATTTACAATTTAGGCATTGTGAATTTTACATTATATACAATTTCTATTAAAATTTAGCATGAAAATTAAATCTACAGAAGTTTAGAAAGGTAGGTTAATACTCAGGAGATTTCTCAGCTAATGTAGGTCTGCCAATAGTGTATCACCGTGTAAGAAGTTTGCCTCCCCCACTGAATATTGTAGCTGAGAGATCTAAAATGCAGAGCTTGTAGCCACTGAAGTGGAGTACTAGAGCTACGTGTATATTTAACAACTTATTGGTTAGTAAATTACAATATAGGTATATTTGACCCATATTTTAAAACTTATAGTCTGGTATTAAATGAACATTACTCAAAAAAGATGAAAATCAATTCAGTCACAAAATGGTAGGCTACTCTCAGAATGTAGACTATTTTATCATAGGTAAGTGATTAAAACTTCCAGAGGCTGAAAAATCCCTGTGATTTCAAATTCCTCAACTTTTGGATTTTTTTTTTTGTGTTTGCTACTAGTGAATCATGGTTGCTAATATATATGTAAATATTTAAAGTCCTACGTACATGGCATGTCACAGTTCAACAAATCAAAAAAAAAAATGGAAACCTGCTCCTTTGCCTGGGAGCTCCGCTCTGGTCTTGTGCACTCAATGCATAAGAATACACAAGGAATAGGAGTCGACCGTATAGCCCCTCGAGCCTGTGCCACCATTCAATATCATGGTTGATGATATGCCTCAACTCTACTTTCCTGCCTGCTCCTCATATCTCAGGATTCTCTGAGATCAAAAATCTATCTGTCCCAGCCTTGAATATACTCAATGATGGAACATCCAGAAACCTCTGGGATAGAAAATTCCAAAGATTCATAACCTTTAGTGAAGAAATTTCTCATCTCAGTCCTAAAGGATTGACACCTTATCATAACACTGTGCCCTCATGTTCTAGATTATCTCAATGCACTTGTGGGACTTTACTATGTACAAACTGGCTGTCATGTTTCCTATTCTTCAAAACTACTTAATTGCCTGCAAGGGTTTTGGTATGTCCTGAGGTTATGAAAGGCACTACATAAATACAATTTCTTCCTTTTCAAAGTACCTGTACTGCAATGAACAAAAAAGGTAACTCAACTCACACCAGAATAAACAAAGAGAACAGCAGTTACTGTTGAAAAACAACTGACTGCGGCTTCATTTAGTTTCTAATATATTGTGTAAGGGGAAGATGACATCATAGGTTTCTCAAGTATGTAAAATGCAGCATCAGGTTAACCACTTCAGACACTCAATTTATTCTAAGTGCCACCTCTAATGATGTGGCTGAAAACTAAAAACACTAATTTAAAAAAAGCTCATATATCTAACCTACAGACAATACTAAAGTTCAACTTTTATTGCAAAAGATTCCCATAGTGACTGTACACTTACCAGCTCCGTTTGTTATCGAAGAACAGAACAAGGTAAAGCTTCTCCCCAGCTCTCCTTTGCATTTGTTCCCCCACTTTCAGTACACCTAGAGGGGGTACAGGTATAGGCACTCCATTGTGGCGAAAACCACTTCGAGACATCTTTGGATCAATTACCTAATAAAAAAGGAGATCGTTACTTTTTTCCAAGATTTTTCATTAAACCAATTACAAATTTATTTTCAATACCACGAATCAATATCATAAAGTAAAAATATTTTAGAGAGAAAGCACATACAATTTTAACCCTGGTACAAAGCAAGCAAGAAAACTGTAGCATTTGAAACATCTAACAATGCTTTTAAATTAAAGATTTAATCTGGTCCTTGGAATATTACCACTAGAACAAACTTTGATGGCCAATCTTGAAATTAATTAAAAAACTTTGGAACTGATTTTCAAAGGCTGGTTTTCAAAATTTGGGTTTCACACTGAACTTTTTTTTCAGCATCACCGTGAGCTCCAAGGGTTGGCACTTTGCTAGAAATTCAAATTTCTAAAATAAAATCGTTGCCGAGCATGAGTGTACATACGGCATCAGCTCAGAGAGCACAATTTAATATTGTGCAAAATACCCAATTCAGCCCACTTTTGTGTTACTCGCTCAACTTTGTATATCAGTGTATGTAGTGGTTCTAAATTTCCTCCTAAAATGTGCTCAGCTAAAACATATAGCTTTGTGACTATAAACAGAAATTCAATAAATAAACAGTAACATTTCTGTTACAAAGCCACGTCCCAGGAAACTAGGTCCTGAAGCAGTCCTTTTAATATACTTTAATACAAGCTTTTGAATCTTCAAACCATTAAAACTCCGTAATCTCCAAAACAGTTTTTGCACAATTCTAAATTGTACACTGTAGACAGGTTGTTGCAATTGAGATTAATGCAAGATAAACTTATTAATATTGCACAGTATTATTTAGAAATGTCAGTAATACTTGTGGTTTAAATGCTTAAATAATTTCTCATCACTGCATTAAAATTCCTTTTCCCAATGGTCTTATTTGCCAGACAGCACATCCGCCTGAAAGGGTGAGCAAGTAATGCATTGCCAAGCCTCGGTGTTCCATAATTAATACGAGGTGCAGGACAGTCCAGTGAGCCTCCTTTCCAATCTTTATCGCTATGTTGGAAGTATCCATATCGTTGTGTCTGGAGGCACTAAGATATTATGCAAAAATAACTTTATCTTGAACCTATAAACTGCTATTCTGACATGTTTAATTACTCCTATACAGTAGACTATAATGCCAACTCTGAAGTAAACTAAAGCATTTTCAGTTTTATTTCTACTTCTTCACTAATAAATTTCACCATGCAGTTTAACTCACCAATGCTGGATATGATGGATAACCACTACACTTTGCCCAAATCAACTTTAAGGGCTCCAAGACAGAACTGGAATCTGTGGAAGTCCACATACGGTTTTGGCCAACCTCTAGAAGAACAACATTCTATAATAACTAAAAACATGCATTTCTTCAACAGCAAAAAAAAACTTGCTCCTTACAACAGTCAGACAAGATTCAATAAAGAAGCAAACAGATCAAATTCTAGCTACTGGGTATATTTAGGTGAAAATTCAATATTTCACCATTACCATGCTGGCAGACACACGAAATGACAGAAATCCAGAGTTTAAACAACTAACCCTTTTTCTAGCTCTAAATAACAAATATTTTTACTTAGGTTCTTTCACATCCAGGTGACTGGGATTAATTGCTAGCTCTACCAAAATGAGGCACAGGCACGATGGACCAAATGGGTTCCTGTGTTGTATCATTCTATGATTTCCACCAATCATTTTGGAGGCGTAGGCCAACCTCCAAAGAGTAGCGATTCATTACTTTTTAGCCAATTAAAAGGGACCCACAGTCATGTCAGATGTAACCAAATTCATTTCTGATGCATGAAAACTTGAAGTAGCTTTGCTGCACAAGTATCCATTTCTTGGTAATAATTATAATGATAAACAAAATGTAAGTATTTAAGGAAGAAAACAATTTTCAGTAACTCCTTTAATGTAGGGAATACTTTTCAATCACTTCTTAATAAACTTTTTTTTTTAAAAAGTTCAGAAAACACAATTATTTTCCCCAAGAGTAAACTAAATTCCAGTCTATGCACAAAGTAGTTAGCATCCACTAATAATTTAAACAAATGTTTTTACATCAATAAACAAATAAGCATTTTTACATTTTCCAGATATCAATATAGAAAGCACCAATATATAAAATTAACTGACACATCAAAGTTTAATTAATCTGTCTTTGATGCATAGCTCTTGTTCACTTACCTGCTGCAATTCTAGCTGCTTTGGCAAAATTACCATTTTCAATGCAAGCAATCAATTCATTTCTGTCTTCTAAGTGGTTTCTTCGAGCTAACGCTGGCTTACCTTTGCCACACTTCGGAAGGTTTATTGTGCTGACAGAAAACAAAAACACAAAATTCTGTTCATTTCAAGTTTGCTAAATCTTGAAATGATAACGTAGCGAGAGAAGCATTTTAAAATACTACATCCTATGTTTCGCAAACCTGTAAATATTAGTGAAACAAAATAGGAGAATGAATGAAAATGCTTCCATTTCTCCAACTGAAACTGCAAGGAGCAATTAAAAAAAACACCAGTAAATACTAAAATCCTGAAAAGTCTATATTGAAATGAATATACACAAGCATATATTGACCTCAACATTGAATCAAACGTAATTTAGGAGTCAGCTGCAGTGCAACGGTAGCACTCTCACCTGAGTCAGAAGGTTACAGATTCAAGTCCCCTCCAGGACTTGGTGCCTTTCGGATGAGGCGTTAAACCAGGTAGATGTAAAAGACAGTAAAAGAGTTATTCCCCAGTGTCTTAACCAATATTTATCCATCAATCAATATCACAAGAACAGATTATCTCGTCATTGTCACATTGTAGTTTGTGGAAGTTTGCTGTGTGCAAATTGCTGCCAGTTTCTTACATTACAACAGTAATTACACTTCAAAAGTACTTCATTGGCTGCAAAGCACTTAGGGACATCCTGAGGGCGTGAAGGGTGCTATGTAAGTACAAGCCTTTTGTTTCTCTTTCATATCCTTTTTGCACTGTTCTAATGAAAAAAGTGCTACAATAATTTTAGGAGACAGATTATAAAGGAGGAATGAAAGCATCTGGCACATCCTGGGAACGTTTAAAAAAAATCACGACGTCAGGGATCAGGCAGGGGGGGGGGCCCAAAAAGTACTTCCAGGAGAGGCCCGCCCCAGGGCTTGACGCCGGGAAGGTCCCGCCCCATTTTACCAGCGACAGCGAAGCCTCAGGGTGGCGCACCCGCCCCCCCACCCCCGCTGCCGCTCAGTGGCAGAGCCTTAATTTAAATATTTGAATAAATTATAATGAATGCATTAACAATTCAAAGTGATTCCAGACAATGCAGCCGGCCTTGGACGTCATCAGACTGCAACAAGCTGCGCATATGCGCAAACAGGTTCCTGCTCTGCGCATGCGCAGCATTCCACATTGCCAGGACTGGCTGGCACATGCGCAGATGACATTACGTAATGCAGGGAGAGAGCACCCCCCCAGCCAGTGGCTGCTCGCTCCCCGCTTCCCCCACCCCGCCCGCTTGTTCCCCGCCCGCCACCCCCCCCCCATCTCTCCGCCCACACTCTCCCCACTTCCTCTCTCCGGCCATTGTGTGCTGCCATGGGTTTACGTTGCCTTGCTATGATTATTTGAGGAGCACCATCTTTAGTCCTAGCAGCTGCTTGAACAGGCCGTGACATTTGAGTAGCACAGGCTACATTTGCGCATGTGCCAGTACATCGCCACCTAGTGGTTGCATTGTCAGCAAATGCAGCCTAAACACTTAGCTTGTCTTGATGGCCGTCCCATGCCGATATTCCGACCGGTGGTCAGAACTCCCGCGCCTTCAGATCTCCGTTCAGAGATCTAAGGTGTAACACTGGTGGGACGGGGGGGGGGGGGGGGGGGGGAAGGAGTGAATTATTCAGGGTGGGAGGTTGGAGGGGGAGTGGCAAAAATGAACGCAATCGGTTGAAAGGGGTTGAAGGTTAAGGGGGGGGGGGGTGTGGGGAGAAAGAGGTAGTGATCGAAAATTTACTTTTTTTTGGAGGGAAAGAGGGCAAGTAATAAACAGATTATTCATGGGGGGGGAGGGGGGTTTGGGAGAGGGGCATAGAAATGTGATTAAAATTTTATTTTAATTTATTGGAAAACTGGTCACTTCAAAAGTAACTGAAGGGCTTGAAGCCCTTTAAAAGTAGCGCCAGACGCTCTTGCGGCCCCCCGCCCCCCCCCCCCCCCCATATGTCACTGGGGACGGGCGTTCTACTCCCTCCATGTAAATGAGCCGCCACACGAAATATCATAGCCTCTCCACGGCACACATCTCGCGCGTGTGCCACACATCTTTTGAAGCTTACTGCCGCTTTCTTTAAAAATTCAGCTCCATATGTCTATACTTAAGAATACAATTTCTCTATATAAATCTGCCACATTTGGTAGCAGAGTTTGGCTACTGGGTGACTGAACCAATTTTTTTTTTAAATTCGCTCTTTCCGTCAGCTCAGATGCCACAGTAGTTCTTCTGAAAGTGATTTCTCCTCAGGTAATTTCCGTTGAAATTTTTAAATCTAACAACTTCTGCTTTCATTATTTCTTATTTTATTTTCATCCTATAGTTCTCAAAATAATTCACTACTCCTTTAATCCTAGCAGCACACTATACCAACCTTCAGGCCTCCCTGCTGCTATTGATGGCGTTGTCAGCATATATGCTTACGGGCTGGCTTATTTTATTCATCATCATCTTCTTTGGTCTCCTTGTTTCGAGAGACAATGGGTAAGCGCCTGGAGGTAGTCAGTGGTTTGTGAAGCAGCGCCTGGAGTGGCTATAAAGGCCAATTCTAGAGTGACAGACTCTTCCACAGGTGCTGCAGATAAAATTGGTTGTCGGGGCTGTTACACAGTTGGCTCTCCCCTTGCGCTTCTTTTTCCTGCCAACTGCTAAGTCTCTTCGACTCGCCACACTTTAGCCCCGCCTTTATGGCTGCTCGCCAGCTCTGGCGATCACTGACAACTGACTCCCACGACTTGTGATTAATGTCACAGGACTTCATGTCGCGTTTGCAGACGTCTTTAAAGCGGAGACATGGATGGTCGGTGGGTCTGATGCCAGTGATGAGCTCGCTGTACAATGTGTCTTGGGGATCCTGCCATCTTCCATGTGGCTCACATTTTATTCATACAGTTCATATATTAAAAGTATAATAAATGATTTTTGATTCTGCATCTTTTTAAACACACTTCCTCGCAAATTGTATCACAGCCCATAAGCAAAAATGCTGCTCGAAAAGGTCAAATATCCAGTTTCACAAAACCAACACTAAATTGACTTAAATCAAATTCAGTAAATTCGGCAATGAATGAATAATTCATTATTCCTAAAATATATAAAATGCCTTTTAATTTATATAGTAATATATTTACCTTTCATGGTTGGAAACCACACTGACACTGGTGCATATACTCGATTCTGAAGCACAACGACGACGTTGATGATCAACTGGATTGGTTTGCGCGGTTTCTGGTTTTTCCTCATTACCAAATCCATTAGATAATGCTATAAAATTAAAAATGCAGTTAACTAAATTCAATACCTACAAAAGTTATCGGTCCCTGGATTGAAATTGTGTGTTATCAAAAAAGAGGAGACCCAGTGATGTGTCAAGTTCATTCAATAAGGAGAACTTACTTGAACACTGACCAAAATTCTGGCATCCAGTTAGCGCATTATAAAATATTTAAGAAACATAATAACATTATGTCCAATAAATCTTTCCGTTTCCACAGAACTGAAACCCCACCTAACTACAGTATCCTTCAATTACTAGTCTCCAAAAACTTGTCTAGTTGCTTGGTCAAATCAATTACGTATCAATTCATATTAATACCAAAGAAAGTCAGGTTTTCAACTGAAAAGTTTAGGACAAATTAGGAAACTAGG
This sequence comes from Heterodontus francisci, assembly GCF_036365525.1. Taxonomy (NCBI): domain Eukaryota; kingdom Metazoa; phylum Chordata; class Chondrichthyes; order Heterodontiformes; family Heterodontidae; genus Heterodontus; species Heterodontus francisci. Next base: position 37,319,304 of record NC_090397.1, read on the forward strand.
CTGACAAAAGGCAAATACTGGGTAATGTAGAAAACTGTAAATGAGTGAGATTGGGGAAGAGAAATAATAGAATACAAGTTAAACCTTATTAATTTGCACAATATAGATCTAGTTGTGCCAATGTATACTCAGTAAAGTGATCGCTACAATGTACATCATGGGTTGCTCACTAAAACTAATTGGATCTTGCAAAACAGGTGTAGAAAAGAAAATAGTCTAAGAAAGTGACATTAAGCTGAAATTTGACATCAAGAACAAATTTAGAACAATTCTTAGGTGCTTCTGTTTCAGCGGTCACTGAGTGCAGCTGGAATTACACCAGTTATTAGGCACCTCATGTCTGTAAAATCAAAGCCTGCAATATGTCCAACAGTCTCGCATTGAAAGTCTACCAAACAGATTTTTACAAAAGCATGAATTTCTATACTAGCTTCAGTGTTTTGGTATTGTTATTCAAAGCTAAGTTTGTTTACAACCACTAACTTTGGGATTAGCTTAGGGTAATTATTTCATATTGCAAGTTCTATAAAACCGATATTAGACTTGCAGAACTAGGTTACGAAGGAAGGCTGCAGATATGAATAGTGTAAATGGGATTCAAAGATAACTAAATGGGGTTTTGGAAAGAGAAGGAATTGATAGAATTTTAAAAATGCTGGAAATACTCAGCAGGGCAGGTAGCAGGAGGTCACCGACTTGAAACGTTTACTGTTTGTCTTTTCACAGATGCTGTCTGACCTGAATACTTCCAGCATTTTCTATTTTTATTTCAGATTTCCAGCATCTGCAGGTATTTTGCTTTTGTGTTAAGGAACTGAGAGATACAGTTAAAAGGGCAGGTGGAAAAACTTGTTGGGCCCCCAAGGATCTTTATAGTTTCTGCCCAGAAACATGCAAACTGTTGGCCCTTAGGGGTTTATAGAAATATTTTTGAAGGTCAAGAGATGGCTTTTTCTAAAAGAACAAATTTTAGGCAATAGTTGCATATCTTTTCAGCAATGTCATAAAAAAGCTTTAATCTTAGATCAATATAATGCCCCTTTTAAATATTCAAATAGCAAGAATTCTTAAAACGATTTCCAGATATTTACCTAGGTCAGGTTTTTTGAGAGGCGATTTTTCACCATCGCCTTCAGTGTCACCACACAAGCTACGTGACCTTTTCCTTGGCTGCAACAGCGTCTCCAGTCTGGGAATTACCACAGATAAGAAGGTTTTTGTTCCCAGTTGCCCTTGTAGTGGTTGAGTATCTGAATTTTTTGCTTGTTTTTGAGGGTTCACACTTTTGGGTTTTCGGAAAAGAGCAGAGGTATGCCTACCAATATCAACTGACGAATCAACTACAGTAGTTTTTGAGCTGCAGACATCACCATTACTCAGGTCATCTGGAGTATGTCCATTCATGGTCACATTGTGCAGGGAAGTGCTACTCACTTCACTGTCAAACTTAACTCTTTTGTGTAGTCTACTCTGGTCAGTGCTGGGTTCTATTGGCTTGAGGGTAGGCGGTTCAGATGGAGTTTCTGAAGATGGCAGTAGAGGCAAAGAATCAGATGGCTCGAGAGTAGGTGGCACTGAAGATTTTGAATCACCTGTAATTGTATATAAAATAATTTACAAAATTTTTTAAAACAATACAATTGGTTTAACTGTACTATGCGAAAAAAGTTTGCCCTCCTCTTTTCTACCATGCAAAGCCTGCATCAGGTATTTGGTTAAATAATATTCACATATATAAAACAATACGCTCAGAAAAAAAAGAGTTACATAAAAAGGGTGGCTCAAGAAAACCTGGTAGTGTTTTTATTTTTATTTTGTATACATCTGTAGCCAATTCATCTCCTAGATTTGAAATGCTTAAACACAACTAAAGCTAAACTGCAGAGTAGAAACATGCTGAATTGTGGTGCTAACTGGGCATAAATATCCTTCAGCATTCCTGGGTGCTGATTTCACTACTTGTGACTGCTTTCTGTGGAGTTTGTGTACAAGGTAACCAGAGAACAGCTCCTCTAATGAAGGGTATTGGTCTGACCATTCTAGTGGTTTGTCTTATATGAGCGATTTTTCTCATCCCATGTGGTAATGTTTCACTTTAAAAGGCATTAGCAATCATGTTGCCTGAAAAGAAAGGTTATTAAAAGGTAATTGCATCAAATGTATTCAATAATATTCACTGTATTCCTCACCATCGTGTTCTAATTTTGTTCCATCTTCAACTACACTGCTTTTGGTCGGTAGATGTTCACTCTGAGCCTTCTGTTGGCTTAACCTCAAGCGGATGTTATTAATTTCTTTTCGCAGTAACTTGGCACGTCTAGATCTAGCACCACAAGATTTCACTGCACAGGTCATGTCCAGTTTGTCCAGCAACTCCTTGAGCTGCGTTTCCAAAGACATGTGTTCTCTATTTGCAGGTATTAATAATTTATCCACTACAAGAAAGCAAAGGATCAATTAACAGATTTCTATTTTAAGTCAAAGGGCCCAGGCTTCCTAAAGTTACCATAAAAATAACCACCACTATACTAAAAAAAATATGGGGTAGAGTTTTTGCTAGTTTTTGCACCCAGATTCCAGTGCAATTGGCTGAACCAGCAGAAGATCGGGGAATTTAAAATGTGAGTCATGCTCAGAAAACTAATGTCCACGTTTTCCACAATCTTTTACACTGGTTTTAGGTTCAGTTCGCCCGAATTAGGCCTCACCCACAAAACAGCCCAACCCTACTCCCACCTGGTCGAAACTGAGATTCTGGTGGTTTTAGAAGGCTTCAAATTGCACTCATTTCTCTTTTCAAGTGCATGGGCATTATTAGGCATGTTTTGAAAGTTCCTGTTTTGAAAGTTTTTTTTGTCAAAAAATGTTTAATTTATCTAGAAAATGACTAGCATACACCAATGAAACTGTTAAATTTCAGAATAGTTTCTTTAATTCACTTTCAGTGATTTTAAAGGTGGAGAATTTGACATTCTTATTAACAATGCTAACTTTTGTGATTAAACCCATTTCAGCCATACTAATAAAACTGCATCAGGTTATCACTCAGAGTATATTTTAATGGAAGAGTAGAGTAAAAAAAGAAACAATTACATTCTATTATGCTGCCCGATTGCACTGGTCAATGTAAAATTTTGCATCTGTGATTATGCAAATGAGTGTTTGTGCAAACTTGAATTATAATCTAACCAGCACAATTTCAAGTGCTTATTGAACATAATTTCCCGATTGTGCCCAAAGCAGTAACTCTACCCCATGACATCTAATTGAAGGCTGGCATTAATACATCAACATTAATCTTTTAACCTTTTTCCATAATTGTAATAAACCGTACATTGTGATGCCAGCAAAATTTAATCTAAATAGGGCAATTTTGTATTCCATAAACTATCACAGACAGTAAAGGATTCATACGGGCGGCACAGTGGCGCAGCGGTTAGCACTGCAGCCTCACAGCTCCAGCGACCTGGGTTCGGTTCTGGGTACTGCCTGTGTGGAGTTTGCGACCGCGTGGGTTTCTGCCGGGTGTTCCGGTTTCCTCCCACATCCAAAGACTTGCAGGTTGATAGGTAAATTGGCCATCGTAAATTGCTCCTAGTGTAGGTCGGTGGTAGGAGAATTGAGGGAAGGTGGGGATGTGGTAGGGAATATGGGATTAATGTAGGATTAGTATAAATGGGTGGTTGATGGTCGGCACAAACTCGGTGGGCTGAAGGGCCTGTTTCAGTGCTGCATCTCTCTATGACTATGACATCCTTTCATTTTCAAAACTGCAAACAAACATGCACATTTTTATTTACTGAACGTATTAGCATTTGGATCTCCTGAGGTAAAACTATTAGCAAAATGTAACTTCTCAAAACTGGAGATACGACCAGCTGAGCAGAATTACCATGAACATTTATGTCAATAGTTTAAAATAAAGGTTCAGATGTATAAACTATTATATATCTTTCCCTGAAGTTGCTTAGCTGGAACTTTGTTTTATCACAGATTTATTAAAATTGTTTCATTGAACGAAACAGTACAAAAGGAGACCATTCAGCCTATCGTCCCCATGCTCTTTGGAAGAGCTATCCAACTAATCCCACTCCTCTGCTCTTTCCCCATAGCCCTGTAATGTTTTTCCCTTCAAGTCTGTACTCCGTTCCTTTATGAAAGTTATTTCAGGCGATGCGTTCCAGATCAGAACAACCTGCTGTGTAAAAAAATTCCTTATGTCACCTTTTGCCATTCACCTTGAGTCAGAGTCTTCTGGTTATCAACCCTTCTTCCACTGGAATCAGTTTCTCTTCATTCACTATCAAAACCATTCATGACTTCCAGTATTATTCCAAACAAATTACTCTTCTGTTAATATACCCACATGTAAGATTACATTGCTACATTTAACCTGGACTAGTAAAGTTAAAATCCCTTTCCATTGTAAGAAAAAGCCAAGTGAGTGACATTTTTGTGGGGTTTGTACCAATTGTGAGTTGAAATACAGCATGAAGAACCACACATTTCTCAGGGTTCCCGCTGCACAGATGACAGATGATAAGTTCCAAGAGGAGTTAATTTTAAATTGAGTTGCACCTTGGGAGCAAAATCCTTTGACTAGATTTGTTTCTAAGTTAGTATTCTTGAATGCAAATAAACCAACTACTAAAATTTAGTACCTAAAATTTTTTTTAAATTATGGATGAATTATTATCCTCATTAAGGTGAAGAGTGAGGGTTTAGGTCAAAAAAGGGAAATGTTCTCTTCATTTTGCCTTCTGCAACAGCTTCAAGCCTCCCAGTTCCAGGTAATTTATGAGACATGCTAGAAGTAGTGCAAACCCCTCTCCACACTGCTCCAAAAGTCTGCTTTCACTTTGAATCCCAGAAGGGTGTCTTGTTGCACAGACATTTTCATTCTCACAGAAGCTATCCTTGTGGTTTCTGTATCAAACTCTAGATAGTTCTATACTGTGGCTTTATATTAGGTGATTGGCACCTACTCACACTTCTTTCTCTCAGAAGCCTTAATTTATAGAAATATTTAATTCAGTTTCAGCAATTTCTTTTTTTTTTAAAAAGAGGCTCCAGGATTTAAAGGACAGTGGCTGAACTCAATTTATCAGCTAATACATGCCATTTGTATTGTATAACTTCTTACAATTCTGATGTTCAATCCAATTTACATGCTGACAACTGGTTTTCTAGACCCAGAGAAGACATACAAATTAGGACCTCCTGCTCACAATCCAATAAAACAAAAATGACCGCGTCTGACCCTGGATCCACCTAACATTAGACTGGGGTTAAATCATGTCAGTATCCGAATGACACCATCAGATCCGCTTTTTAAATATTTGACGCCTTCGTCTGCCTGCAGCGTGAGTACTCTGATCCAATTTTATCTCCAGCGCGCCTTGTTCTTGTTGGGAATGGGGGTGGGGGATGGGGTTAAAATTAGGGCGTGTGTGTAGATTAGGGCTCTGCTCCTGGTTAAGAACTCCTGCCAAATTGAAATTTGGGAGTGTCACTGCACTCGTTCTCAAACCCACCCACCAATCCTTAGTGGCAACAGTCAGAAAGTCAGTAGGACAATCTCTGCCCAGGGACCTGTGCACAAAGTCAAGTTGTTTTCATGGATGGGTTGCTCCATCTGCTACTAGGGCTAGATGATGAAAAGGAGAAGCATGACATACTGCAGCTGCTAGGAGAATTTCTACTAGCCACCACCTTTACAGCAATGACCAAGTTATGACTAAAAGTAGCCAAAGTCCACCTCCTCTTTAAGAGGCATTATTGCTGCCTGATTCTCTCCCCACCCAGCAGCCCCACAATCAGTGAGCTGCCAATAAACAGCCCTCTGTAGCGCTAGCAGTTCAGCAATCATAATCAAAGGAGACATGAGCACTAATTTGGTCCATGCCTTTCATCAGCATCATTGGGCATGCTTTTCGGCCACCACACCCATTTTACTTCAGTTTTCAGCACAAGTAGAATTTCTCTCCCAGAGAAATTGTGATCACACATCTGGAAAAACAAATCAGCTTTTGCCCAAGGAACAAGATTACCTATCATATGCTAACAGCTATTGGCCCAAGGAGAAAAAAGTTTTTAAAAAGTTGTTAAATGAATTGGTTGCCATACAAAATAGTTGACAAATTATTGTAGCAGTGGATCAATGTATTCCCAGGAAGTAGAAATAAAAATACCTTCTTCCCATGTCAAAGGCTTAGTTGCTTCACTCTTTGGTGGTTCAGGCAAATGCATTGCAGTTTCATAATCATAACCAATTCGGTCAGCTTCACGACGAGCCTGTCTTAATATGACACCTCCCTGATCTCTCAATCGCACAGCTGCTCGATAAAATATTGTGTCCTTTGCATTATATTTCATACAGTTATCTATAATGAGGTTAACATCAGCTTCAAACTCATCCAGATTATTATAACCATGATCTTCTATCCTTTTTCTCATTGTGGAGAAGTCCATAGGGTGTGCGATATGATCTAAATAGTCCGGAACCTGAAAGATAAAAAACGTTTTTAGTTAATGATGGGCTTTTCTTAAATGCCTCAAGTACAAATGTTTGCTAACTGCAAAAGGTGCCAAAAATATTTTAAAGACAATCTCTGGAAAACTAAAATTGGTTTCACAAACACAAATTTTAGAAGATACAAGCATGAAGCTCATAATGTATAAGTTTTTCAGAAAGATAGAGCCTACTGCCTTGCAGATGGGCACTCAATCCTGTGAAGAACACATTTATTACTACCAACTATGGAAAATGCTGTGGGATATAGGCATTGCCCTCCCATCACCATTACGTAAGATGTTGAGTCAAGGTTTTGTCAGGAGAAATGGGAGGGGTGAAGGTGGGGGGGGGGGTTTGGGATGAACAGATTCCACTGAAGCAGTTGCATAAACCATATATGTCAATAGGCTACACACCCCATGAAAACAGACAAACAGTCAGCCTACACATGGAAGTATAGACATATAGTCAAGGGTGTCAATTAAAATTCCAGTGCAGGCGAAGGACTCCATTTTCTTTCACTGACTACTTGTTGATAGATTGCAACTTGAGTGTACAGAATTCCCTTCCTCCATTTGTAGAAATCATGATGAAATATATTGTTAAATTACAACACACAAAAGTGATCATAGAACCACAGAAAAATTACAGCATAGAAGGAGGCCATTCAGGCTGTCGAGTCCGTGTCGGCCGAAAAAACTAGCCGCCCAATCTAATCCCACCTCCCAGCACCTGGTCCATAGCCTTGCAGGTTACAGCACTTCAGGCGCCTGTCCAGGTACCTTTTCAAAGAAGCAGGTAACAAGAACTCGGGACGGGGTGTCAACATGCACCGAAATGGATACAAAGTGGACAGGATGACCCTTATATCTGCCCAATGATATTGCAAAAGGCACAAAGCATTTTCCGGTTTGCGCTTCAACTCCATTTGATTGGCAAGCTGTCAGCGCTACTTTTTGACAGCTCACCCATAGGAGAAGCAGCAAGAGGTGAAGCGGGTAGGAGTGACAACATTTAAAGACAGCTGCATCACTTAAAAGGGAGACAGACTTTGCTTGTATTGCATTTTTCTGTTTGTGGAGATTGAGGACTGCAAGGGATCCAACATTTTCAGAAAGCACCATGGAGATCCTTGAGGAGGAAATCAGCAAGAGGAAGGAGGTTCTATTTCCTGCTGAAGGGAGATGGTTGCCAAGGTAAATGGTCCAGTAACAATGAACAGAACTGGCTGTGCATGTGAATGTCTGTGGCATTCTGAAACAGTCCTTATGGTAGGGTAACCAAGCTTCCCTTCCCCATCTGAAAGTATAGAATAATTCATTCAAGAAAATGTGTGAATTTTATTACTCATGAGCAACCATATTAAAAGCAATCTTGAGTGCTTAAATGAAAATGACACAATGCTGGCCAAAACAAAGATTGGACTTTCGTAACCAAAATAAGGAGATTCTTACCTCTTTCAAACTTACTGGCTGAGCAAATATATGTGCCGTGTCCTTTTCCTGAAGCTGGTCCAAAATTGAGCGCAACATAACAGTTAATGGTGTCAGCTGGAGCTCCATAGCAACCTGCTGAACTTTGACCTGTCAATATTTAATTAAACATATTTAAAAGAAATCCACAACTATACCAAATCAAAACTAAAATTGAAAAACACCCTTTAAATTGAAACAAACCTATAAATTTGACAAGAATGGATACTGAACAATACCTGTTCACGTTTTAGCTTTTCACGTTTACGAATAAGTTCAACCAGTAAACGCGCTCTTTCTAGGTCATGGCGTAGCCTCTGCCAGTACTTCAGCTGCTCTTTCAAGCCATTTTTCTTTTCATCATCTGTTCTCTTTTCCAATCGAGGAGGAAGGAGAAAATGAGAAAGATTAAGAATTCAGGAAAAAAGATCAGTGACAGTAATAGTTTCTATATGAAAATAATAAACTATTTAGAGTCAGAGTCGTACAGCATAGAAACAGGCCCTTCGGCCCACCGCGTCCATGCCGACCATAATGCCTATCTATACTAATCCCAACTGTCTGCATTAATTCCATATCCCTCTATGCCTTGCTCATTCAAGTACCTGCCCAGATGCCTCTTAAATGTTGCTACTATTCCTGCCTCCACCACCTCCTCAGGCAGCTCATTCCAGATACCCACTATTCTTTGTGTGAAAAATTTACCCCTTTGATCCCCTTTAAACCTCCTCCCTCTCACCTTAAATCTATGCCCTCTAGTTTTAGTCATCCCTACCATGGGAAACAGACTCTGGCCATCTACCCTATCTATGCCTCTCATAACTTTATATACCTCTATCATGTCCCCGCTCAGCCTCCTTCACTCCAGGGAAAACAGACCCAGCCTATCCTATCTCTCTTTATAATTCAAGCCCTCCAAACCAGGCAACATCCTTGTGAATCTTTTCTGCACCCTCTCTAGCTTAATCACATCTTTCCTGTAATGCGGAGACCAGAACTGCACACAGTACTCCAAATGCGGCCTAACCAACGTCATGTACAACTGTAACATGACGTCCCAACTCTTGCACTCAATGCCTCGGCCGATGAAGGCAAGCATGCCATATGCCTTCTTCACCACCATGTCGACCTGTGTTGCCACTTTCAGGGAACTAGGTACTTGCACCCCAAGGTCTCTCTGTTGAACAACACTCCCCAGGGCCCTGCCATTCACCGTATATGTCCTGCCCTGGTTTAACTTCCTAAAATGCATCACTTTGCACTTGTCTGCGTTAAATTCCATTTGCCAATCCCTTGCCCACTTTCCCAGTTGATCTATATCCTGTTGTAACCTTAGACAACCTTCTACACTGTCCACTATACCACCAATTTTGGTGTCATCTGCAAACTTACTAATCATGCCCCCTACATTCATATCCAAGTCATTAAAATATATGACAAACAACAGAGGGCCCAGCAGCGATCCCTGCGGCACACCAATTGTCACCGGCCTCCAATCTGAAAAACAACCCTCCACTACCACCCTCTTTCTTACGTTTTTCCATAATTCCCACACACAAAGTCCTTTCTCTAACAAAAAGCTGTCAATCTGCTCAATCACTCTTTCACATTTGATGTCCTTGTCCAGTAGAACTCCTCCTCTCTCTGGTCAACCCCCCCAATACGAACCTCATTTTTGTTCCTTTAAGTCCAAGAGCTGCAGATTGAACATCAACATTGCACACTGGTTTAGCCCATCAGATTTGGCTGAACCACAAACACCATCAGACCCTGCTTTCCCCTGCCAAAACTGGTCACTACTTTAAGGATCATCCTGGAATGCAAAAACAACCCCTTCTCCCACTTCTTTCCTCCATGATCAACAAGAACTGGAAACCCTCTCTTCTGTCTCCTCCACCATCACGTCCTCTCCCGCTCTCAGCCTGAGTTCATCTTGTCCATGTTATCCACTGCCCTGATATTTCAAGCCTTTTTCCACTGAACTGTTCACCACCCAACTTTCCTTCCTAGCCCACATACTAGTTGACATTGTAAACAATTCCCTCTCCTCAGGTGATGCTCCCTATATTTCAAAGCTGCCGACATTACTCCATTTTCAACAAATCCACCCTTGAGCTCTCTACCCTTGCAGACTACTGCAACTTCTACTTCCCTTTCCTCTCCAAAGTCCTTGAACTTGTTACCTCCCAAATCTGTGCCTATCGCCCCCAAACTCCATATTTGAACCCCTCCAATCATCTTTCTGTCCCTGCCACAGCACTGAAATGATCCTAATCATAATCAAAAATAACACCTTCTGTGATTATGACAGTCATGCACTTTCACTCTTCATCCTTTGTGGCCTGTCTGCAGCCTTTGACTTAGTCGACCACACCATCTTTTTTCAATGTCTCTCTTCCACTGTCCAGCTGAGTAGAACTGCCCTTACTTGGTTCCAGTCTTACCTATCCTATCTCTTACAACAGATTTTATTACTGCACCTGCACTGTTACCTTCGATTCCCCCAAGTACCTATTTTGGCTCCCTCCAATTTCTCATTTAATGCTGCCCCTGGCAGCATCTTCCAAAGACTTGGTGTCAGGTACACTTACAACACCCATCTCTACCCCAGCACTGTATCTTTCAACCCCTCCACTGCCTCTTTGGATCAACCAGCTTGTCTGATATTTAGTCTTGGATGAGCCACAATTTCCTCCAATTGAATACTGTGAAGGGCAAAGCCATTTTCCTTACATTCCCCCACCAAACCACCCCCCCCCCCCCCACCCGACCTTACAAACTTCATCTTCTCAGCACTAATTCCATCCTCTTTCCCAGCAAATGTCTTAGGTGACCCAGACAGTTTGTAAACTCAGCAACCTATTTTACCAAGCTCAGCTTCTGACCCATTTCCTCTCAAAGATCACCCACTACTACCTGTGAAACAGGACAATGTTATGTAACTGTGGGTCTATGGGATAATATGAAAGCATTTGAAAGAGAATGTGTATTTCACTGAAAGATCACTGCATGATTTTTCTTCCTCCAAGACCAATTTCACTCCTAATATCTCCTCAATGTTGGTGATTCCAGACACTTTAACTTGCATGTTCAAAAAAATTAACTCGCAAAAGCATGGACAAACACAAGCACATTATTTTCACAATTTGAAACACTGTTGGTACCTTCCAACAAAAATGATACACCTTTTAACAGTAGAATTATTGACATTTCACTGTGTAAAGAGCCAGAACAAATTGTTCACATACTGGAGCTTAAAAACATAATACGATATTTCTACTATGCCCAATATTCTTAAAGCAGCTATGGGCATCTTTTCTATTCCATCCATGTGCATCTGGCTCAGGCAGTAATTATGCCCGAAAAAATAAGTGACTTGAACCTGGGTCTTTACCAATATCACAATTTACTGGTCACAAGGTAGATAAATATGACAGAATAGCTCTCACTGAAATTTTCTTTCCTGTGTGGGAATATTTGACCTGGAGGCAGAGATTAAAAAACTCAAAACAGGCAGAACAAAAGAAATCTAATTTACGACCCTATGGTGTAGCACACTGGCATGCCAAAGCAACCACATTTTTGAAAAAAATCTATTTCAATATTGGCACATACAGCCTGCATTGCAATACTGAATATCTTTATGGTTTGAACCCAAAATGGAAACATCCCACATCAGATATAACTACTTTTTCTAAAAACGCCTGTTTGACAAGTCTCAAGATTGAGGAAAAGGAAAGTAAAGTAATACATAATCAATACCTGCTGTGCACTTCTCTGAGTTTGCAAGTGTGACTGTAACCGTCGAAGTAGGGGTACACCATTTCTTGATTGTCGTTTAAGTGTCCAGTAAACATATAATCTCTGTATAAACTGTTTTTTTCGTGGCACTGACACCTGACTCATTATTTTATTTAGCCTGCAGAGAAATTCATCTTTTTTTTAGAAGTAGTAATTTCAGACATTATAACAATCATTAGATGTCTTGGGAAACTAAGTCCCAGATGTTTTATTTAATATTGCACCAATTTTCTCTCTGCCTATTATTTTAGATTATTTTTCATCAAAGCATTCCCTTGTATGTTGCTCTGTGTGAGCAAATCACATTTTGTAAATGTTGATGGATTCATTAAAACTAAGTAAAATATCATTTGGTAATCTTTTACACTATAAACCCTTGTTCATACTAGCTAAAATAAAAATATGTTGTGCATAAGCTTTTGCATAAACTTATGAATAGAGCCATGAAGGAAAATGAGTATGGGAATGGGGAGACAGAGGAGGTGGTTGAAATTCCGACCTATATCTAGAAAATTGGCCTGTGTGCTATGAAATTACTTAACGGACATTCAGTCTTGGATGAGTCCCAATTTCCTCCAGCTAAACTTTCAGTAGACAAACTTTCATTGGTCCACAACAAAAACCCAATACCCTTGCTATCAACTCCATGCCCATTATCCAGCATCACCTCAAGCTAAACCAGACTGTCCGTAATCTCAACATCCTATTATTAAACCATGAGCTAAGCTTCCAAATCCTCTCCATCACAAAGACTGCCTACTCCCACTCGAGCATAAATAGCCTTCTCCCCAACATCAGTTCTTTTGCTGCTGAAACCCTCAACCATGCCTTTGCCACTTTCAAACTTAACTACTCCAATGCTCTATTGTTTGGCCTCCCTTTTTCCGCCCTCTAAAAACTGCAGCTCACCCAAAAGTTGACTGTCAAATTCTATTCCTCACTATGCTCATCCTCTCCTCCTTGAACACCCACCTCTTCAACCAAGTTTTGTCAATGCTCAATTTTTTTTAAAAAAATAAATGCCCCTGTGAAGCACCTTGGGATGTTTTCCACATTAAAGTCACTACATAAATGCAAATTATTGCAACCACACAGTTGTGCATTGCTCCATTGGAGCTTGTTAAAATCGTAAAGCAACAGCAGATGTCAAGGCTAAACCAGCATACATTTATGCTGCAGTAACCTAATGAGTCCTGCTTATTAATGTTTTTAAACAAACAGCCAGACAAAATGACTTTGCAATAATATAGGACTTCTGGCAGATTAGATTAGAGATACAGCACTGAAACAGGCCCTTCGGCCCACCGAGTCTGTGCCGAACATCAACCACCCATTTATACTAATCCTATACTAATCCCATATTCCTATCAAACATCCCCACCTGTCCCTATATTTCCCCACCACCTACCTATACTAGTGACAATTTATAATGGCCAATTTACCTATCAACCTGCAAGTCTTTTGGCTTGTGGGAGGAAACCAGAGCACCCGGAGAAAACCCACGCAGACACAGGGAGAACTTGCAAACTCCACACAGGCAGTACCCGGAATCGAACCCGGGTCCCTGGAGCTGTGAGGCTGCGGTGCTAACCACTGCGCCACTGTGCTGCCCTTAATTGTGAAGCTATGAGATTTTGTTGATTAAAAAGCAGTCAGTAGTTGGAAAGTACCTGCAATGAATACCACAGATCTTGAAATGGGGCATAAGCACTGAATATTAACAATACTCGACTTGCATTTAAATCACTTTTCAGCATCAGCATTTGGGACATCCCAAAGCACTTTACAGACAATGAAATACTTTTTAAGTGTGCTCATGTTGTAATGTAGGAAATTTATCTGAGCTAAGGTCTTGGGAGGCTGACATAATAAACATGCACTGACCAAGAAAATGGCTAAAAAGAACCATAATGCACTGAAAGCAAGATTAAGTCATCCTCATACCGGCAAGCTTCTAAAATTAAAAAGGAAAGCCGGTGATTTTCAATAGCCCAATGAGGGTATCCAGTAAATGGCTAACTATACAAACAAGGTACATTGCAGTTTGATTCCTGACATTTGCTGAGCCAGCTGACCTCAGTCAAGGCACAAATATAGATACTACAATTGGCGCTAAGGAGGGGGAAAATCGGCCAAAACTCCTATTCCTGATTATTACTCTGGAAATAAAAGAGAAAATGTTGGATATACTCAGGTCATGCAACCTCTATTGAGAGACAAACATTTCAGGTCGGAGATCTTTTGTCAGAACTGGTTGTGGGTTGATAACCTTCTGTTATGAAACATCAACCTGAAATATTAACTCTGTTTCTCTCTCCACAAATCCTGCCTGACCTTCTGAGCATTTCCAGCATTTTCTGCTTTTATCGGAATTCTGGAAATTATATCAGCTTAATACAGTTTGGTGATGCCCTCATGGACTAAATAGATTGTCAATCCAACCTGCCATTGTGCTGAAGCATTGGAGGGGGACTGTCACTTGCAAACCTTACAGTAGCCATTAGGTAAATTTGCTCAAGAGGAGGAAATAATAATAGGCATAAAATGCTTCTTTTAAAAAAATGCAATGAACTAAAAGTATATTGAAAAGCAAAATACTTTAGATACTGAAAATCTGAAATAAAACAGAAAATATTGAATATACTCAGGTCATGCAACCTCTATTGAGACACAAACATTTCAGGTTGATGGTCTTTTGTCAGAACTGGTTGTGAGTCAATGACCTTCTGTTCTGAAAAAACAACCTGAAATATTAACTGTTTCTCTCTCCACAAACCCTGCCTGACCTTCTAAATACTTCCAGCATTTTCTGCTTTTATTAAAAGTATATGGAAATTCATGAGAAATTTTGCATGTTGTGAGAGCAATTAAAAAAAACTTGGTGAAGATGACCACTTGATGCAAGCTCAGCAGAGATCTTACAGGTATAGTGTCTCTCGTGTTTTCCCTCTATTTTATGTGCAGCTGAATAATTGAACCTTGAAATACCACTGCAATTTTCTTTTACTATTAAATGCTACGAGGGTTTGGGAGGGCGGGGGAAATGATTCAACATTTGCCATTCAGGTAATTTTGCTATTCATTACAATATCCAAACTATCCCAGCTGTAGTATTTATTCTGCTCAGATAAATACGATAGAATGTTCAGTCTCTAATTTTGTCATAATTAAGCTACATGCACAGATGAAGACTCATCGCACTCAGGAATGCTTTTCTTTCACGGTGGTCATAAAAGATAGTCTCAGCCAAAGACTAGACTAAACCAATGGAACACTGGGAATGAACTAGATATGTATAGAAGACCTAAGAAATTGGGGGTTAGATATAGTTGACGGTGTCAGTTTAATGTCTCATCACAAAGTTGAGACACCATCTGTCCTTCCGCGTGGACATAAAAGATGCCTCAGCACTATTTGAAGACTAGCAAGGGAGTTCTTCCTAGTGCCCTAGCCAATACCTATTACTCAAGTAATACCTGAACAGACTGTCTGGTCATTATTTCATTGTGGGACATTGCTGAGCACAAGTTGGCTGCTATGATTCTTACGTTACAACAGCGACTGCAATTCCAAAGTACTTAACTGGCTGTAAAGTGCTTTGGGACCTCCTGAGGTTGCGAATGGAGCTATATCAATGCAAGCCTTTTTTCCTTTTAAGATTAGAAACAGAAAATAAAAAGAAGAAAAATAGCAAGAAAATTCCAGTAGTCACAAATTACAGGATATAAAAGGCATGGAAAATTAAAAATCTGCATATGCAGAGGCCCGGAATTTCCTGGATCCCTCTTGTGCAGGAATTATGGCAAAATTTATCCTTTTTTCCCCCAAGCCAATCTTACCTGCGAGAACTTATGCCAAAATTTCCTGAGAATTGTGGTAAAACGAGCAGAAATCAGGAAAAAGTATCAAAGCCTGAGGGGTGTGGAACATGTGGCATTTCCTTCACAAGTCTATTTATCTTGTTATAAAAATTAAGTTTGTAGTCATCAAACCATACCTTATACACAATAAGTACAAGATATTTAAGAAAATGCAGTTGTGGAAGTTTTTCCTCTTAAATCCAAGAGATTCTGTTGCCACAAATGCACATTAAAATATATAGAAAAGAGCGTAGATTTCAGGAAAAATACATGGGGGGCAGTGGAACTAGGTTAATGAGCCAAGTGACATTTTAGTAACTCGAAACGGCACAAGTGATCGAGGATATTCACATGTAATAATGTTTCAGCATTAATCAGTAATGAGCGAATTTCCTTGGGAGGAAATAAAAGGCACAACTCTGCTCTTACACTGTAGTTATGCCAAAACACTGCACGTAAGTCCAGGCCAGAGTTTTATCTAGGAAGTGAGGCATTAGCAATATTGTGTTGTAATCTAACTTTGCACCCTTGTAAAATGTAATTCTACAGGCAGTCCAAAAGCATTAAAAAAGTTCCAAAAAACACATTTGCATGTGACTTTTTTTTAACCATGAGTAGATCTAATAATCCAAGACTTATTTGCTATTATCACGAAGAACTGGAAAGTATGTTATATTTATCTGCGAAAAAATATTTTAGCAGCAGCAAAGTTAGCTGGATGGGAAATGCTGATGAACATTTTCCTTCATTATCCCATGTCCCATCCATAATTTTATTTAATAGTTTGAACAATTCAATGGTATTTCAATTTCAATTATTCAACTGCATACAAAACAGAGGGAAAGCACAAGGAATTATACTTTCAAGATCTCTGCTATGATTCCATCAGGTGGCCTTCACCTCCATAAACAAAGCATTAAGATGTGAATGATTTATTTCTGAAACGGTCAGTGTTTTGATTCCCAAAATTGTACTGTGACATGCAGCAACTAACACAGCACTTTCAAGTGTCCCAAGAAGCTTCACAGAGGCATATGGAAAAATAAAAAGGTGCCATATCAAAGATGATATTCAGATAGGGTGAACTAAGTAAGTCCAGACAAAAAAAGGTAAATTTTAAAGAGCATATGAAATTAGGCAAGAGGTTGACCATTGTAGGGTTTCTAAAATGCAGGCTCCAAATGGAAGGCATAGCTGCCAATGGTGAGGTGAGGTGGAATGAGGTGGGGCGGGGGACACGGTGGGCAGAGAATGTAGCACGATAAGAGGTTACAGAGATGGAAACGGGTGAGGGACCCTAAAGGGGAACTTATTTTTTTGTATACTCCCTTATGTCCACGTTCTGCATTGATTTAACTATGATACCTTTATAACATCCATTTCTTGAAAATTATTTGTAGTTTTCAGAGTGAAAAACTTAACTATTTTCAATGGACTCTTCATCTCGTCAAACCAGACAACTCCTATCCTCAACTCACCAACTAAATTGCAGTACAGTGACTTTGCTGCACAGCAAGTACTGATCTGGGAGAAGGTTTCAGACATTCCATGAAGATTAGGTGGAGTGACCTATGTGCTCCTAACAAGTTTTCACCAAGACCTGTTTGTCCATCACCCTCTGTTCACTGACCTACATTGCCTTCTGAACCACAATGCTTTGATTATAAACTTCTCAGTGTTCAATCCCTCCAAGGCCTCACCCTCCTCCAGCTGTAAAACTTCGTCCAACTTTGCATTCCTCCCAACTCTGTCCTCCTGTGCATTCCCCATTTTCTGTGCCACATCACTGGCAGCCTTGCCATCAGCCACCCAGACTGCAAGATCTGAAATGCCCTCCCTAAATACCTCTCATTAAAACACACCTCTTTGACCAACTTATCCTAATGTCTCTTTCTTCAGTTTGGCATCGAATTTGGTCTGACAACACTTAGAAACAAGGGTGGCAAAACTGGTCCAGGAATGGATCTGGACTGTTTGACCCTGGAGAAACATCGCTGTCAGCTCAGTATATAATTAATGAGTTCAGAGCAGAGTAGCAGAAAAAAAGACAATGCTTTAGGTTTATCAGGAAAACTGACAAGCAAATGTGTTTATCATTTCTTCTATAAAAAGTACTCTGCTTAACACATTCCTCCTTCAAGCATTAGCAATTTCTGCACTCTTTATTTAAATTATTTGTGCGTGGGTGGGGGAATCTCATTTTGTATTTAGCCTGTTATTTTTCTATCCAGTTTCAGACAAACATCCAAACACTCAATAAATAGTAGTCAACCTCCCATCACACTACACCAGTAATCGGGAGCATAGAGCTCTGTGTGGATTACGTTCACTAAACCAATGTTGCCACTAAGTCATCAAAGTCTTGTAACGGTTCCTCACTGAGTGAAGGGAAAATAGGAGCTCTCAGAAATTAGCTTTAGACCTACAAGGTTCTGTTGGTGGAAAGCTCTGTGCTTTCTGGATGGGTGTCTGGGAAGCATGTCACTGCATTGTGTACAGTGGAAGCTCTCAGTATAACTAAGCTGACCAAAGTAGTTTGCAAGTTTTCTGGGAGAGCTACTTTGATCTCGAGTGTGTTAATTACCCCTTCCTCCCTCTCTCTGCTACTTTCCATTATACTTAACTTTTTCTGTTACTCTTCCCCCTTTCTCTCTGACAATCTATTCCTGTCACTCTCCCTCTTTGTGTTCTGTATTTGTCTATCTGCTGTGAGAGCTGCACGAGTGAAAGCGACGAGCAGCCTAACCAGCACAGTGGGAATGATATCAGTACAGTGCATGTGCCTTTGATCTACACATGCACTTTTCATATCAAGCTTTAGTTGGGCTGAGTTCTGCGTTCAGGGTTGTGAATGGGTGCGATGCTATATGCTCCAAGTGGAGTGTGTACACAGATTCAAGGCTACTGATTGTGTGGTGGGGGAAGGCAAGGTTGGAAGATATTACTGAATTGCCCTAAAAGTGTATATATTGCATGGGTGGCTGGAAACCACAGTTTCTTTTTGATGGAATGTGATTGGTACCATTTCTGAACCAGTGAGTTAGTTATAGGGTCTGATTGAACCATAGCTTCAATTGACTGAGCAAAAAAGGTTAAAAATGATTTCAGGTTTTCTACTTTGTTTGGCTTAAAAGACACCCTACAACACAAAACAGAAGAACATAGAAGCATATTTTTTTTTTAAAGACAAATTACATTTTCTTCTAACTTTTCCATTAGATTTATTTAATAGTCTGTAGATTTCACCACAAAGCTTCCAAATGAAAGTCAGGTATTTAACAAGTTTGTGAAGACACTCACCTATCAGGCTGAATGCATGGGACAGATACTACAGGCACAGCAGTACATTTTTCAACTAAGAGTTTCCTAGCCTTCTTTGTCTTCTGCCTCGCCTTACATTTTATTTTAGTTGCCTTGTTAGGCGAATCTTTTCTACATATGCCATTTTTCACTTCAGCTGGCTCGTAAATGTTTAGTGGCCTTCTCACGCACCCTGGAGGAGTGTGCACAGCACAGAATGCAGTCTTTTTCACATTGAATGTTGTTGTTCCATTGGATGCTGTTTCTTTAATAGGCTCCATTTTCATGTACAGACCCGCTTGTTGAGCACAAGTTACATGGAATGCTGTATAACAATTTGCCTTATGGCACTGGATGCAAGCACCAAGCCCTTTCTGTTTGCAGAGGTAACACGTTAATTTCCACCTGGCTGCTGGAATGTTTTTGACACCATCAATAGGCTCAATGAATACAGTGTTAGCAAATCCAACTTCAGGAATCCACAGTGCGCACACAACATGTCCCCACTGACCATCATCTGTCTTCTTGAAAGCGCCACCCTTATTTGGACACAAAATACAATCAACAGATCGAGAAGGGGATTGCAAACAACGTCGGCACAACCACTGTCCTTCGGGTATATAAGGAACCCCATAGCATTCCTGATGCACTGCTAAGTTACACATGTCGCAAAACAATATTACATTACTGTTTTGACATTCTCCATCCATGCAAATACAACAAACAGCATCTTCATCAATTAGTGACTGAGGATCACCTTGATTAGAATTTTCAAAGTAAGATTCCTTCTCTAGTTTATCCATAAGGAACTCAAACACATTCTGTGAAACTGCACTCAAACCATCACTTTTACGCCTTTCATTAATCATTTCCAACCATGCATAATCTTCCTCATCCATATCATACTCAACTTCATTATTGAGCTCCTCTGGGGATTTCTCAATGAGTCTGTAATAAGATGAAGGTCGACGAGGAGCAGAAGGTGGTTCGTAATCTACTATTCTAAATCTGGGTTCTGGCAATGCATTCACCTGTGTTGGAGCTCCATGTGTACTCTGAATAGTGGCATCCTTCTTTTTCACTTTATTAGATTTGTACCTTTTAGTCTTTATGAAAACAGGTGGACGTTCACTGTTTTCCTTGTTGCTGTTACATTCAACAATTTCTTGGGCAGTTAGGTCATCTTCCAAAATGATCTCCAAAGGATCATAAATACTGATCCTGTGCAGCCGGCCATCAATCTCCATTTCAACCATTCGCTGTGCTTGAGCATATGTCAGCATTTCACGGCTTGGCGAATGTTTCAGAGTGCAAGGTGAAGCTGGACGCCTTGCTGTCCCTCGGTGGCACCTTCCTTTCCTTCTCATCGCTAATAAGGAAGTAGACTGAAAAAAAATTGATCAAAGTCAAGAAAAGCTATTGACATTTTATTAAAAGTTACAAAACATTACAAGAACTATCCCATAAGTTAGAATGGACTGAATCCAGCAACACCTCTGCATTTTTCCCACTTCAATTCTTTCTCAAAGTCCAATTTTCTGCACTTTTCCTCTTCTCCAAAAGGTAGAGAGACTCATGATGTGACACAGCTCCATGTGTGTTTCACACTTTCTAGCATCTTGATAGCATGGCAATTCTTTATATGCAAGTCTAAATAGCAAGCGCTTACAGGCTTTTTACTGTGGAGAACATTGCAGCTCAGCTGTAATCT
Organism: Heterodontus francisci; assembly: GCF_036365525.1. Lineage (NCBI taxonomy): Eukaryota > Metazoa > Chordata > Chondrichthyes > Heterodontiformes > Heterodontidae > Heterodontus > Heterodontus francisci. Next base: position 37,339,962 of record NC_090397.1, read on the forward strand.
ATCCACAACTGAAATTTACAAATGCGCTCGTCAGCAAGGGTTATTAGATCAGGGTCAGGATTGGTGTTTGCCGTTCCTATCCCAGGGCACTGAAGCCAAACTGAAATCAGATTAATGCCCATTAAATCAGGAATCAAACATATGCCCACAGAACCATACAACACAGAAGGAGGATATTCAACCCATTGCTTGTGTTTCATCATTACTAAAACAACTCAAAACTAATGAATTGCCCTATGCTCTGCCCATAACGCTCCATCCTTCTCAGCTTCAAATATTTATCCAATTTTCTCTTAAAAGATGTAATAACTGCTTCAGTCACTCCTATGGTTAAGCATTTCTCATGCTCCAACAACCATGAGCAAATGAATTTCTTCTAATCTCTCCCCTTAATCGCTTGGTAACAATTCTGAATTGATGACCCCCTTGTCACTGACTTCCCAATGAGAGGTGTTTCTTAAAGCCTTCCATTATTTAAAACCTTCATTAAGCCTCCTCTTAGCCTTTCCTGCTCCCGTGAATATAGTCTTTGTTACTGTAGCTTTCCATCCCTGATATGATCCTGGTCAATCTACACTGTACACTCTCTGGTCTTAATATCCTTTCTACAATAAAGGTACCCAAAACTGCAGAAGTACTCCAAGTGGCCTAACGAATGATTTGTATAACTTTTTTTGATTGTATTAACTCATATTCTAATTCTCTATTTATAAAAGCTAAAATGCTGTTTTTAAATGGCTTTAGCTACTTGCAAATTCTGAAGTTCATTAATTACATCTTAAGATCATTTATCAATAATTGTTTAAATTATATTCAGTAAGTTTCTAAATCTCAAAATAGACGGTGCTTTGTTTCCTGCATGTATTATACAAATTTTGTAATTCAATTCCTATAGTAATTTATAATGAAATTATCGTGGCAAAGATACCCAATGTGAATGTATATGTTTTATCCAAAATTTACAATGCATCATTTCAAAGATGTGCAGAGTTTGAATGAGGATTGTTTGATTTCTGCATTAATCACTCAAAGTGATAATTAATAGATAACTTTTCAAATTACATGATTCCTCGCCAATTGTGCGTCATTGCCTTTCTTGAAGGAGCTGACTGGTACTAGAATGTGGTACCACAGGCACTCGGCTGCACTAATTTCCCAAGTAGCCAGCCTTCATGTGTAAGCTGACATTGGGTGTCAGTAGATTCAGCAACTGAGCAAGTTATCAGTTAAGCTCGACTCTGTCCTCAGCAAACAATACATATGCACTTTGCAGCAGGGATCACTGGATGATGATTATGAACGGGAATACTGATCAATTTCCCCCTTCCTAGGCATAGGCATACAATAGTGCCCAATTAACTACCTGATCATAGGGCAAGAATCAAAATTGGAATCTCTGACCAGTATAACTCATTTACCAACTGAGCCAAAGGAACTCCTGGGTATTTTTTCTAAATTACATTATGCCAGATATATTACTGTATAAGGACTGAGGTTCAGTAATAATCACAGATCATCTAAATTCAGTTGCAAGCAAGTTGCAATGCCAAGAATAGACTGGGGATAAGTTGGCCATTTTACACAGATATGCCCTCTCATTCACTGACCAAGTTCAAAACTACATACAAAAACATTGCTATCATCCCATAAAGGGAGGGGAGGGGAGGGGAGGGGGGGGGGGGGGAGGAGAAATCACCTACTTAAATTGTTCAAGATCTTTGGTAGGCTTTAAACAATTGCTTTCCTATGTGCCTCCTAAGACCTGTTGTGAACTGCCTCCTCAGTTCTGAGACAATAGAAAGCTCACAGTATTCAGTGACAATGACTCAAATCAATTCAAGTAAAAGATATAACATATGCTATCGCCAAAAGATTCTTCTGCATGGGAATCAAACTGTAGCCACAGAATTTGGGAAGATCATATTCCAGTGTTAGTAAGTCAGTTAATTTTTGATTAGTATACCTTTTGTTTGTATTTAACATTGAATACAGAGAGGAGGCAGAGGACCACCAATTTCAGATGGCGATGGACCACGTCATAATACAAATAACACATCTGAACTCAAAACAATAACCCCACAAAAGGTTTTGTATAACATCCTACTGCATGTGACACCACTTGAGGCCATCGTTGAGATGCTGCAGGATGCGTTCAACATTCTTGCAGGCATATTTTTCTTTTTTGCAGCCCTCCTGCCTCCCAAAATATACACAACATTCTGCTGCCCTCCAGCTACCAGTGATATTGTTGTAATCACCAGTAGCAAAGATGCAGTTTTACTGTCCACTTGTAGTGAGGAAATTGTGTTAATACCAACACACCCACCCACTATAAGCAGTGGTGACTGCATTGCCTTTAACAATATCAAGACATGAGGGCCAGTTTCACGTGTATACGGATAGCATCCAGCTCTGACTCCACTACCATTCTGTAAAAATGCTTGTCCGACATCCAGACTGCGACGAACCTCAACTACTACAAACTTTGCACCCATGTCACCAACTCAAGTCTGTACCTTTTTCAGTCTGCATTAGACTGTTCCCAACCTTGACAACCTTCCAATCTTGCAGCTGCTCCACCACAAGAACTGCCCTACTTCCACCTCTAGTGCATGCGTTCATCCCACCTTAGCCCATCTACAGCTGAAACTATTAATGTGCTAATGAGTAAGTGGGATAGGATACAGATGGTAGAGTTTTGGATCAGCTGAATTTTTTGGAAATGGGAGCCAGCCAGTAGAGCACTGGAATATCAGGTCTAGAGGGAGGACAAAAGCATTGAGGATTGTAACCAATGCTGAAGCCTTGTGGAGGATTTTTTGCAGCATTCTGTCATATTACTGCATCTGAAAGAATAAACTATTCAGTACAGTTAACCATCAAAGACAGACTATTTGAGGATGAACACGACTGGAAAGGAAAGAGAGGCAGGTAGTTTCATCTTCTCTCGTCACCTATAGGTTTTTAATTTCTGGCCTCAAAGGAGATGTGCTTACTAAAATAAAGCAGCAGATTGAATGCTGAGCTTTTGACAGGCAGGGAGAAGAGGAATCTTAATGTTCATACATGGGTTACAATTTGGACTCTGCTGTTCCAAAAGCTTGCATCTAATTGTCTGGCCCTAAAGAGGGGTTCCAGCAATTTGCTTTGTAGATCTGCATTACAGATTTTTAGCTAGAACATTTTGGATAACATCCAGCACTAAAAACAATTAAAAATGACTGCTGCAATAGATTGCCTGCATTAGCTTTAGCAGTGTTCTACTGCACTGAATATTCATACATTTAAGTACTTAATTGTTTCTGAATAAACTCCACCCAATGTATTTGGTAGGAAGCCTTTTACATTTGTAGTTCCCTCTCAGGGCATCTGTTGCAGTTATCAAACTTGCAAGGTTCCTTTTTTTGGATAGACAGATGCTTTCCATTACCATGGGGATTTTTCAAATTCAGCTTAGACTTGGAAAAACACAACAAAATTAGAGACTGAATAAGGGCCTTTGGTGGCAATGAGAACTTAGTAAGATTTATCATGTTAGGACACAACTGATGCGAATTGAGCCAAGCTCTCCCTCACAGCCCACAAGAAAGTCCACACTAATGGATGTGTCACTTAATAATGAAGCAGAAACAGTATCTTGATAAAAACTGTTGCTGTAAGTATAACTGAACTGCTGAGGTCCACTTAAAATGAACAAAATAATTGAAATGCTACAAAGAAACAAATTATCATGGCATCACAATACCCTGCTTAGGGTGCATGTTCCAGCATGGACAAGGACATGGCTTGTGATTAATCAAGAGTTCTGAGACAAACTGTAACATAGGAATGAACAATCTTATGATTGTGTAGTCTTAAATTCTAGAACATAAAGACAAAGGAATGTGACACCATTGTCATTAATGTTTCAGAAATCAACATTTAACATAATTGATTTCTTCTATGCATCAGCACTGGGAATAAAACTTGCGTTAATTGGCAGTAACAGACAGAGTATATATATTTTTTTAAATGCAGTTTCTTTTCCAAACCAGGTGTACATGGATGAAATCATACTGTCTCCCTTCCATTTGCACTACGTTTAAGCACCAACTTGTTGATATAATCTGACATACTGACCAAACAGAAAAAAACCATTAAAAAAAAGTTTGCAGCATAAATAAAACATGAATGATATGCCAATACTGTGAACGATTTCACAATAGGAAATCATCCACAAGAGCGAATTACACATCAACAGCCCCCTCCCCAAACTGAACATTTTTTTTTTCTGAAGTTTAAGTCACAATGGCTGTTAACATAGGAAGAGTCTTGGAAAGCGGTTGGGGGGGGGGGGGGGAGGGGGGGTGGTGTTCTTACAGGATTATAATCAGAGGGGAAATGAGCATGTCATAGCACAACACCATTGCATAACTGCAAAAAAGGCTGTTGAGATTCACGGGCCAGTTGAAAAGACAAGATCCAGCGCACATTACAGGACAACAGAAATTGTGGCAGCAGCACGATAATAAGGGAGGAAATGGGTGGAGTAGAGTTGTAATTTGAACCTGGTGGGGGGTGAAGGGCTGGGGATTGCCACTCCGTGTCGGTTTAGAAACCCGGAAGTCTCTCCCCGTCGGGAGCAGAGGGACCATGACGTCACCGCAGCCAGTGCTTTCCCGGGCCTGTTTGAATGGAGCGGCGGCAGCGCCCGGCCCTCAGCAGCGACCGACAGGCCCAGCAATGCAGCGGCTCCTCCCCCCAAACTGCGCGCCATACATCCCGCCTTCCGTAGCCCGTGCTGAACTCCGACGATACCCGGAACCCACAGGGCTCCGGCAAATTAATAATCTTGGCCAAAAAAAATGGCGTCCAACAAAACAAGGAGCAGAAAGGTACTTGGCAGGGCTTCCCCACCCCCTCCCTCCCAGTCAGGCAGAGGGTGAACACCCCCCTTCCTCGCATTCGGGACACGATCGACTGTGTTTCAGGGCGGACTTACCGCCTACTGTGTCTGTGTCACCGAGTGCGGGACTGTACTGACGCGCCCTCTCCGTGCAGGCCCCAGCTCCACTCGGCTTCTCGGGACGTTCATCAAACGGACCGCGCTCTCGAGACGCTTCTCTTTTCCAAATAACAACACGGCAGCCTCGGCCCGCGCTCGAGGACCGCTCCGCCCGCGCGCCTCTTCCTCGCGTTCCGCAGCCAACTGTCACGGAACGCGCGAGCATTCGACAGCGCCAGCCCTTCTGCCGATTATTTTTCTCTCGCTCCTCTGGAAGCTCTTGCGCTTCTTCAACAACAATGCACCGTTTCGGTTACACAAGACGTCGAAGGCGGCGACGTCACGCGCCGGCTCACTGGCCGACAACTGCCGTTGGCTGACTGCCTGTCACCGCCAATCAGCGCGCGAGGAAGCGAGCGAGGCGGGGGAGGGGTAGCGAGAGGGATCGCGCGAGCCCACCCCCGGACTGGAGCGCGCGGTTAACCCTGGGTTGCAGGAGGGTGCGGGGGGAGGAAGGAAGGAAACCCAGTTGCCGGGTTTCAGGCCAGAAGAGGGAGAGTGTATTTTCCAGTTGCAGACACTTCGCGTTTATATTTTAAAAAATGGTGCGATGCTTTGTCTTGATAAGTGTGTACTGTTTGCGGTGCCCATGACTGGGAGGTCGGGTCGAAAAGGGCCGGAGGGAAAAGCCCAGTTGTTGCGTAAGGGGTCCAATATGCGTAACTACATTTGGGGCCTTTAACCACCTTGGCGGCGTCATTTTACACAAACACCAACATTTACATATATATATATATATATATATGACTGCTTTGTTTGCAACCATGAAGCGCTGACTCTCCAGTTTCCAATTCCAGGGGCGCTGCAAACCACTGCCAGCACGGTAAGGCGAAACGAGCATGCCCTTTGCTGGGAGAATAAAAGCAAAATACTGTGGATGCTGGAAATGTGAAATAAAAACAAAGTGTTGGGAAAAGCTCAGCAGGTCTGGCAGCATCTGTGAAGAGAGAAGCAGAGTTAACGTTTCAGGTCAGTGACCTTCCATCCGAACCTGGGAGAAGCCTGATAGAGGTGAATGGGGTGGCTCAGTATCTTGATCAGGAATCTGGGAGAGGCTGAACCTGCTGTTATTGTGGCTGACTTGGATATGCAAAAGCTGCTGACTGAAGGAAGAAAAAAAAAACTTAAGAAAATCGTCCCAAGAAAAAGCGACATGAAAAACTTTTTCACATAGGATGTAAATGCGTTGGAGACAGTACAGAGAAGGTTTACGAGACGAATACCTGGAATGGGCGGCTGTCTTACAAAGAAAGATTGAACAGGCTAGACTTGTATCTGCTGGAATTTAGAAGAGTAAGAGGTGACTTGATTGAAACATAAGATCCTGAGGGGTCTTGACAGTGTGGATGTGGAAAGGGTGTTTCCACCTTGTGGGATAATCTAGAACTTGGGGTCACTGTTTAAAAATAAGGGGTTGACCATTTAAGACAGAGATGAGAAGAATTTTTTTTCTCTCAAAGGGTTGTGAGTCTTTGGAATTTTCTTCCTCAAAAGGCGAGAAGCAGAGTCTTTGAATATTTTTAAGGCAGAGATAGATAGATTCTTGATAAGCAAGGGGGAGTGAAGGTTATTGGGGGTAGGCGGAAATGTGGAGTAATCTGTCCAGTCATGAACTTTTTTTTTTAGAGATATAGCACTGAAACAGGCCCTTCGGCCCACCGAGTCTGTGCCGACCATCAACCACCCATTTATACTAATCCTACATTAATTCCATATTCCTACCACATCCCCACCTGTCCCCTATATTTCCCTACCACCTACCTATACTAGGGGCAATTTATAATGGCCAATTAACTATCAACCAGCAAGTTTTTGGCATGTGGGAGGAAACCGGAGCACCCGGAGGAAACCCACGCAAACACAGGGAGAACTTGCAAACTCCACACAGGCAGTACCCAGAATTGAACCCGGGTCGCTGGAGCTGTGAGGCTGCGCTGCTAACCACTGCGCCACTGTGCCGCCCTATTGAATGGCAGAGTAGGCTCGAAGGCTGAGTGGCCTACTCCTGCTCCTAATTCGTATGTTTGTAGCGAATAGTTAAGGTGTGGAATGCACTGCCTGAGAACGTGGGGGAGGCAAGCTCAATTGAAACATTCAAAAGGGAATTGGACTGTTGTATGAAAAGGAAGACTGTGAAGGGTTACGGGGAGAAGGCAGTGAGTGGAACTAGGTGAAATGCTCATTAGGAGAGCCAATGCAGACATGATGGGCTGAATGCCCTCCTTTTGCACTAACAATTCTGTGACTGGTAGTTTCCATCTTTATTTGATGCCTGACATTTTGACAATTGTTCACAAAGTTCCAATGGAAAATTACCAGTTTAAATCATTGTAAAAATTTTTAAAGTTTCTGTTCCCTACATTACGCAGAGAATGTTTTTAATCTCTGTTGGTAAGCAGTATTTGTTTTAAAAATGTCCTGTGTTTAGCAAATCAAGCTACAGCAGCAAATACTGGTCAGAAACAATCGATTAGTTTCTTTGTTCTGATGAGAGTTTGTGAATTTATAAATACTTTCTTGGGGAAGCTTACTGAAATTGTATCATAATGCAACTTGTAAAGGATTGTTCTTAAAAACGTACCTTGGGAAGAAAAATCACATTAATGCTTTTCTCAAGTTTAACACTTAAGAGCGTTTCACATTTCCTATTTGTAAAGCAAGCAATTTTAGCACATTTATTACAAATGTAAGAATAAGTTTGCATAGGGAGAATTTGATGGAGTTATGTGTTGAAACATTTCATAAAATTTGAGTTTGTGTATTTCAGTGGAAGAGGCATAAAGGAAGGTATCAAAATACATATGTTATAATAAATACATTTTAAATCACTTTGAAAATTGTGTTATCCTAACTATCTGTTTTACAAAAGATTCTACAGTTTTTTAAACTGTTTTGGGGATTGGCTATATTGGCTCCCAGCACCCCCAACAGCACAGATTTAAAAGTATTTTCCTTGTATTTAAATCCCTTCATGACTTTACCCCTTTCTATCTTTGTACGCTTTAAAGACGTCTGCAAACGCGACATGAAGTCCTGTGACGTTGATCACAAGTCTTGGGAGTCAGTTGCCAGCGTTCGCCAGAGCTGGCGGGCAGCCATAAAGGCAGGGCTAAAGTGTGGCAAGTCGAAGAGCCTTAGCAGTTGGCAGGAAAAAAGACAAAAGCGCAAGGGGAGAGCCAACTGTGTAACCGCCCCCGACAAACAAATTTTTCTGCAGCATCTGTGGAAGAGCCTGTCACTCTAGAATTGGCCTTTATAGCCACTCCAGGCGCTGCTCCACACACCACTGACCACCTCCAGGGGCTTACCCATTGTCTCTCGAGATAAGGAGGCCAAAGAAGGATCCTACAACTGTGCCCCAAACTCTTCGATCCTCAACTCTGGCCTCTTTTGTACTCACCCCACCATTAATGGCCATGCTTTCAGCTCCTTAGATCTCACTCTATTACTCCCTCAACTGTCTCTACTCTCAAACCTTTTTTACCAAGCTTTTGGTCACCCATCCTAATATTTCTTAGATTAGCATCCATTTTTGATCATGCATCTGAAGCACTTTGGGATATTTTTCTATGTTAAAGGTATAATGTAAAGTTGTTATTGTTTGTAGTTTAATAGCAATGAAAAATTGAAGTCTGAAGACATTACTGTATGGTCTGGAGATACAGATAGGACAGAGCATGTAAGGGTAGTGGATTTCCTTCCCTAAAGGACATTAGCGTACCAGATTGGCTTTTGTGACAATTGATGATAGATTCACAGCACCATTACTGAGACGAGCTTTCAATTCCAGATTTTTCTTTTATTAATTAATCTTAAACTTCACCAGCTGCTGTGGTGGGACTTAAATCCATGTCCCTATGGCTTTAGCCTGAGCCTCTGTCTTACAAGTTCAATGACATTATCACTACACCACTGTCTTCCCCCAAGACTCTTGAGTGGAAATTGAACCTGCAACTTTTGACTCAGAGGCAAGAGAGCTACGAGTGAGCAACAGCCAATACATTAGATGTTGCTTTTTTCCACATACCCAGTAATGGATCATAAATATGTTTAATCAAAACATCCTGCTTTTTGCCTTGCATCAGGGAAACACACAAATTGCATACTGCTTACATTTTACATCATGGTGCAGAAAGGTAGTGGTATCACATAACTATTAAACTAAACATCTGTTAAGGAAATGAGAAGGTTGTAATACTTCATTAAGTTTTAGAAAGTTGCTTTATCTAGATTTTAATGCAATAACCTGCAACTTTTGAAGCTCTTGCAGTTTATATCTGTTTGAATATTGTTACAGAACAAAAGATTCTGAATTTAATAGAATATACATTTACAGTGTGTAGCCACAATTATTGCAGGAATGATTTTAAATTGCTGTTGTATTGATGGAACTGGGATGGGGAGGCTTAATACATGGTTGATGAAGTACTGAGGATTGTGCTTTACTTCCATTTCAAGAAACTTATAGTTTTGTTTATAAAAGTAGACAAATGAAATTACTTTATCTTGTTTTTGGTACCATATTAAACTATTTTGATTTGTAATACTGCAAAAGTCATGATTAGCCAAAGTAATTAGGAAACTTTCATTAATAGTAGAGGCAGTGATGAGAGAGATCAGAAGGAAGAGAACCATAGAACTGTTGGTGACAAACAAAATAACTCATCATTTACAACCCTAATAAGCCCTTTTCATGGTAATATTGATATCAATACAGGTGTTTATCTATTCCATCTATTAGCGGTGGAGGTTCTAGGAAATAAAAATCAGCTGTCTGGAATCATTTTATTTGTCCACTGCAGATATTACCAAAGTAATTTGTGTGCATTACAACTGAGCATTTATTCGAGATAAGAAATAGTCAGACCTTGGTATAAGTTGTCTAATGAAGCATCTACATTGATCTCATCCATCTGCACTTATATATGATTGTGACAATGCTGCAAATTCATCATCTCTATCAGCTTCTCCAACATTTTTGTGTTCCTTGCAATCTCTACTACTTCAGCAGACAATTAAACCTACTACTCAAAAAAAAAAACAGGACAAACCTCAAGCATGGAATCATTTTACTATGTCCCCATAGACTACACAAAGGCATTGTGAATTTTGGAGCACAATTCTGGAGAACTAATCCACCACAGTTGATGGAAGTCTGTTTGCCACACATAGAAATCTTTTGAAGTTGGCAGGAAGGAAATGAGCAGCTGGATTGCATCATTTAGTCAGGTAATCCCACTTGTTCAATTTCTGATGCATAAGATAGGTAACCTAATTGAAGAAACCATAGGAATTGACGATATGTTGAAGACGGAGGAAAGCAGTGGTTATCACTTTCTATCTGCACTTCACAATCTAAAGTAGATCTTCTCTGCTTTAGTGGATTTTCATTACAAGACATCCACCTTAGAGAATAAAGATGAGCAATATAAGCGGGAAATGATTAATGAACATCAATTTATATTTATATATTGCCTTTAACCCAATAAACCGTCCCAAGTTGCTTCATAGGAGCATTATAAAACAAAATATGACACTGAGCCACGAGATATTAGGTAAGATGATCAAAAGTTTGGTCAAAAAGGGAAGTTTTAAGGAATGTCTTAAAGGAGAAAGCAACGTAGAAAGGTAGAGAGGTGTAGGATAGGTATGCCAGAGTTTAGGGGCTAGGCAACTGAAGCTGTGGCCACCAGTGGTGGAGTGATTAAATCGGGGACGATCAAGAGGCAAGAATTAGGTGAGCGCAGACATCTTGGAGGGTTGTGGGGCTGGAGGAGATTGCAGAGATAGGGAGGGTCGAGGCCATGGAGGGATTTGTAAACGAGGATGAGAATTTTAAAATCAAGCCATTGCTTGACTGGGAGCCATTGCAGGTCAGCAAGCACAGGCGTGATAGGTGATTGGAGACTTACTGCGAGTTAAGACATAGGCATTAAAGTTTTGGATTATCTCACGTTTACAGAGGGTAGAACATGGGAGACCAGTCAGGAGTATGTTGGAAAAGTCAAATATAGAGGTAACATAAGCACGAATGAGAGTGTAGCAGCAGATGAGCTGACGGGTGAATTAGGCCAACGTTAGAGGTGGAAATAGGCGGTCGTGGTGATGGCACAAATATGTGGTCGGAAGTTTATCTTGGTGTCAAATATGACACCAAGGTTGCGAACAGACTGACTTAATCTCAGACTGTTGCCAGGGAGAAGGTATCTATGGAATGGAGTTTGGAGCAGGGACTGAAAATGATAGTTTCAGTTTTCCCATTATTTAATGGGTGGAAATTTTTGCTCATCCAGTATTGGATGTCAGAAAAACAGTCTGATAATTTATCAACAGCAGAGGAGTCAAGAGAGGTAGTGGTGAGGTAGAGTGGGTGTTGTCAGCATACATGTGGAAACTAATGCTGTGCTTTGAGATGATGTTGCCAAGGAGCAACATGTAGTTGAGAAATAGGAGGGGAGCAAGGATAAATCCTTGGGGACGCCATAGGTAATGGTACGGGAGCAGGAAAAGAAGCCATTGCAAGTGATAGTCTGAATACAATTAGATGAATGAAGCCAGGTGAGAGCAGTATCACCCAACTGAATGACAGTGGAGAGGTGTTTGAGGAAGATGGTGTGGTCACTTGTGTTAAAGGCTGCGGACAGGTCGAGAAGGATGAGGGAAAGTTTACCATTGTCACAGTCACGTGTTACATTGATAAAAAGCTGTTTCGGTACTGTGATAGGAGGTTGAAACCTTTTTAATTATACTTCCAAAGGGATGATAACTTATATGCTACTGGCTACATCTTGGAGTCCTCTTCAAATGAATCATTTGATGGTCATGAGGATCAATTGTCACTCCTGTCCAGTATAAACTGGCAGCAGTGTAACAGTTTATTATGCATAAGTTGCCAGAAAGAATGGTATTAGAGTATTTTGAGGAAGTTATATTTGATCAAAGCTGTGGCCCTCTATTGGAAGCTAAAAAAAAGATTTTCTGGCCAATGCTTGCAGTTAAGTTTCTTGAGTGTCCTCCCTCTGCTGTTAGTCTCACAAAAATGGGATCTTGCTGTCAATCTGATCATTTTCAAGAGATTGCTAGATTTGTGCATCAACATAGTTCCAATATTGCATTTAAGATGCAAAGATCAAGTGGCTCATGATATTAATGTCCTTTGCAGCTTTAAACACTAATATGCACCTCTAATTAAGACAATGGTGGGGTTGGGGGAAATGGGTTTAGCCCATTTTTGGGTTCTAAAACCAGTCGAGTGCCAAGTGCCTAACCAGGAAGCCCAAAGCTGTGGGAATTTGCTTATTTTTGCTTGAGCTGCCAATGATTGACTAACCACATAGACAGCTTGTGCTTTTCACTAGAAGTACCTGCTCCTCCTGACTCCAATATTTATTTTGGTGGCATAGCAACCACTTAATGCCGCGCACAGCAAACGTGGGTTCTGCTATTCTCAATCAAAATGAAAGTGGCTAAAACGGGTTGAGTCCCTCCTTTACAAATATAAAGGTGACTGATGCCTGTATTTGGCAGCTGCTCGAGATACCCGCAAACTCACCTTTACCAGTATGGACATGGGACACTGTGCCATGAAATTGATCTTTTATACCTGCTTACCATTGAGAAAATGGGCACAATGAGGACCAATTTCTATCCCTACTGTCAGAATATTAGAAGCTTGAAGTTCCTCGGACCCGACATTTAGTTGCTTTCAAGCATATTTAAAATTGGAGAGGATAGCTTTGCATGAAGTTTTATAAGTAATGAATTGTGCAATTCATTGGTTAGGATTGAAGAGACAACTGCTACAACCTTAAAAACGTCAACTTTAATACCCTGGTTGCACCAGAAAAGATCCACATGTAAATACTGGTATTCTGTTACAAAGAAAGTTCAATTAAAAGTCTGTTTAAAATAAATACTTGCACTGTAATCAATTTGCACGTTACTATTAATTTGTCATTGCTAAAATATTTATTTATACAGATGCCATATTAGACGAACAGTAGATAACCTGCTCTCTCCAGGAGATTTCGCTTTCTTGAAAATGGACCAAGTCTGCTTCACAACAGTAAAAATTATAATCAAATAGAAAAACCTTTTAAAACTTGGACCCTCATAGCTTTTTTCCAGTTATTTTCTGAGATTGTGTATAGTGGTTATAGCAGTGATTAATTTTCATTCAAGTGGCTCCAAGAAAAAAACTTCACAGATGCAGATTGTCAAAATGACTTGCTTTTTGTTCCTGTGACAGAAGCCTACTGTTTCAAATCTAGGCAAACGTACAGTACCGAATTTCCCTAGTTGTACTGAGAATAATGTAAAATTACAGCACAGCGGACAGGAATAGAGCCATAAATTTTCAACCATAGAGTTCAGAAGAATGAACTGGGCATTCTAATATACCAAGTTATCTTTTTATAGCATATAAAGTAATTTTACATTTATTGGTGCATGTCTGAGGTGTATGCGATTGTGTCTCAAGGGTTACATTAGGAGTTTAAATCCATGTTCCCATGGGATAACATTATTTTGATTTATAATTCATCCGCCACTAAAGTAACAAGCCCTTTCCAAACTCCAGACTTTCAAAATTCAAAGAGGACAATGCAATAAGAAATATATGCACTCAAATAGGAATGAGTTGAGAGGTCGACACCTGATTTTGCAAACCAGGTCTATGCTACATTAGCTCCTAGTTTGAGTGCAAGACATGACCACTTTTAACAGTAAATCAGAGGATCAAAATAATATTTAGTCCTATGACTCAAAAACAACTTTAAAAGTTCCTGGTACTACAGACAGCTACACTGAAAGTTGTTTTTCTTGTTTCAATGTCAATTTCATTTTCAGAAGTGTAATTGTTACTTTTCAGCAGACGAAGGTGAAAAATAGATGAGACAGGTAAACAAATTTAATTTGTACCACAGCAATGCATAATTATCATGAGGTTCAGTAAATGCATTCATCAGTGTGTAATTTTCTGCCCATTCACTTCAATGGATGGAAATTTATGGGCTGGCAAGCGCAGAAGCAGATTTCTTATTGCAATAAAACTGAGGAAGGCATGATGCAGTTTTTAAAATCAAGGAGGAAACTGGGTAGGTGTAGAAATGCTCTGAGTAAAACTAGAAGTAAATAAGCAAATTCGACGACTTCATGTTTTCTAGCTTGACACAAGTTAAGTTACAACATCTTCACACATGTAGTTATCATATTTCATAGGCACCCACTTAGCACAGTGAATTACAATTTTGTTCAAGCACTAATAAAGCAAATAGATTCTTGAATAAGCAGGAACTGTAATATTGAACAGAATGGTGGAATGGCCTGGATAATTTTTATCCTTTTCTCATATTTTCATGATGTGTGTATATTTTTTCTAATACCACTAATTTTGTCTCAATTGTAATATAAAATGGAGGTAGCTGAGATAAGTTAAATCCAATTCCACTAAAACCAGAAATATTAAACATTATCTTATGGGTTTTTCTATACCGCGATATATAAATTGGGTTCATTTCCATCAGGTAGTGCGTATGTGCAATACTTTCAACATCTTCTGGTTTAAGATCTTCTCTCTTGTCATACCTATATATCAAAAAAAAAAATCAAAATGACAATTTTTCATACTGCAACACCAGTAAACACACTTAAGCCACACTCTTGAATTTCCTTATAACAGTTTCAAATTTAGAGATTTTAAGGACTTCCTGTCATGAACCATTTTCTTCTTCCCAGCAAAGGCTGTTATGTCCTATTTATAGGTGGTAGTCTTGGAATTCTTGAATACTCATGAAAATAACAGATTCTGTTCTGTTATTTAATCGGAGATCGCACTACCTGTAGGAAATGACTACTATACCATTTACCATTCAGAATCCAGCACAGGCAGTGAAGTGCGGTTACGGATCGGGCAGACATTATTCGCACCATCCAATTTTCCATTTCTATTAACTTCAAAACTGGGCGGGGTGAACAACAGGCAGCTGATCCACAACCATCAGTTTACTGCCCGCAGCAAAAATGATAATTGACCCATAGAATCTTGAAGCAAAGGAGGAGCCTACTTGGCCCTTTGCTGGCTCAGTCCCATTATCCGTATCTTTTTAAAAATATATAGGACATCCTACCAACCCATAAGCAAAATCATTTCACTTCTCCCTTTGTTCTTTTGATCAAACATTTTGCCCTCGAGTTACAGACTTGTCAACTTGTGGATTTATTTTTTTTTACTGTTTACCTTACCAAAACCCCTCATTTTTTAAACAGCTCTATCAAATCTGTTATTGACTTTTTCTATTCTAATAAAAAAAGTCCAAGTTTCTCTTGTCTCTCCTGGTCACTAATGCCTTTAAATCATTTTAATGAATCACTTCTGCACCCACTCCTTAACATTCTTTGTGAAATAAATGTTCAAAAATGGACACAATATTCTAACTGCAATGTAATTAATTATTTGTACCAATTTTGCCATTTGCTCTTGTACCTATGCCCCATATCCCTTGATACTCTTACTTAACAAAAATTTATCAAACTCAAGTCTCAAATTTCAATTGACTCAGCGCCTACAGACTATTGGAGAGTGAGTTTATACAACCTATATTCATAATTTAATCCTTTCAGCCCCAGTATCATTCTGGTGATTATGCTGTACTCCAAGGCCAGTATATCTTTCCTGAGGTTTGGCACCCAAAACTGAATGTCGTACTCCAGATGGGATCTGACCATGGTTTTGTACAACTAAAATATAACTTCCTCCTTTCTGTATTCCTATCCCCTTGAAATAAATGGCTAATATTCTATTAGACTTTTTGACTACTTTTTCTATCTGTGCACCAGCTTTTCCTGATATGTGCACAGGGACACCCAAATAAATCCCTTTGCTCCTCTATCTCATAGTCTTCTCACCATTAATAAAATATTCATATTTGTCTTGTTCAGATCCAAAGTGGCTGACCTCACACTCCTCCACACTGAAATCCATTTGCCCAGTAACTTAGTTTGCCCAATTCACTTTGTAACTTCCTGCTCCCATCTATACAACTTACTGTGCCTCAAAGCTTAGTCTCAGCTGCAAACCTCTCTCTCAACTACAGTATTTTAGTCTATTTTCTCAATTTCTGTGGTACCTGCTTACTTTTGGTAAAGTCACAATCCCAAGCTAATTTCAACTGTCAACATGAGGAATTATTAACAGGAAGCCAAGGCTTTCCCATCAGTAGAGAACAAATAAAATGCCTTAGGCCATTTGCATGCATCTCTTAACACTTTAGTTATCACAGAATGGTTACAGCGCAGAAGGAGGCCATTCAGCCCGTCATGTCTGCGCTGGCTTTCTGAAAAAGCAATTCACCTAATACCATTCCCCGACCTTCTCACCGTAGCGCTGCACATTTTTCCTTTTCAGATAATCCAATTCCCTCTTGGACGCCTCGATTGAACCTGCCTCCTCCACACTCTCAGGCAGTGCATTCCAGATCCTAACCACTTGCTGCATGAAAATGCTTTTCCTCATATCTCCATTGCTTCTTTTGCCAACTACCCCAAATCTGTGCCCTCTTGTTCTTGATCCTTCTACCAGTGGGAACAGTTTCTCCCTATCTACTTAGTCCAGACCCCTCATGATTTTGAATATCTCTGTCAAATCTCTTCTCAGCCTTCTCTTCTCCAAGGAAAGGAGACCCAACTTCTCAAATCTAGCCACGTAACTGAAGTTCCTCATCCCTGAAACTATTCTTGTGAATCTTTTCTGTACTCTCTCTAATGCTTTTACATCTTTCCTAAAGTGTGGTGCCCAGAACTGAACACAATACTCCAGTTGAGGCCGAACCACAATTTTATACAAGTTTAACATAACTTCCTTGCATTTGCACTCTATGCCCCTATTAATAAAGCTTAGAACGTAGTATGCTTTATTAACTGCTCTCTCAATCTGTCCTGTCACCTTCAATGACTTATGCACATGCTTTTGCACCTCCTTGTACCCTTTATTTTATATTGTCTCTTTGCATTCTTCCTACCAAAATGAATCAATTCACAATTCTCCATTAAATTTCATCTGTTACTTGTGCCCATTCCACCAACCTGTCTATGTCCTTTTGAAGTTCTACACTATCCTCCTCACTGTTTACAATGCTTCCAAGTTTTGTATCATCCACAAATTTTGAAATTGTGCCGTGCACACCAAAGTCTAGGTCGTTAATATATATCAGGAAGAGCAAATGTCCCAACATCGACCCATGAGAAACTCCACTACAAACCTTCCTCCAGTCCGAAAAACAACCATTAACCAGTACTCTGTTTCCTGTCACTCAGCCAATTTTGTATTCATGTGGCTACTGTTCCTTTTGTTCCATGACCTGTAACTTTACTCACAAGTCTGTTGTGTTGCACTTTATCAAATGCCTTTTAAAAGTTCATGTGCACCACATCAACTGCATTGCACTCATCAACCCTCTGTTACCTCCTCAAAAAAACTCCAGCCAGTTAGTTAAACATGATCTGCCCTTAACAAATTCATGCTGGCTTTCCTTAATTAACATGCATTCGCTGAACAGACTATTAATTTTGTCCTGAATTATCCTTTCAAGAAGCTTCCCCACCACCAAGATTAAACTGTCTGGCCAAGAGTTGATGGACTTATCTTTACATCCTTTTTTGAACAAGGGTGTAACATTTGCAATTCTCCAGTCCTCTGGCACCGCCCAAGTCTACAGAAGACTGGAAAATTATGCCCAGTGCTGCCACAATTTCCACTCTCACTTCCCTCCGTATCCCTGGATGCATCTCATCCAGTCCTGGTGCCTTATCCACTTTAAGTACAGACAACCTATCCAATACCACCACCTTATCTATTTTAAATCCTTCAAGTGTCTGCATTACCTCTGCTTTCACCATGACCTGTGCAGCATCTTCTTCCCTGGCAAAGACAGTTGCAAAGTATTCATTTAATACCTCGGCTATCACCCCTGCCTCCATGCGTAAATCCCCTTTTTGGTCCCTAATCGGCCTCCCTCCCGCTTTTACCACCCTTTTATTGTTTATATGCCTATAGAAGACTTTTGAATTCCTTTTTATGTTAGCTGTTAGTCTCTTTTCATACTTTTTCTTTGCTACTCTTATTTGCTTTTTCACTTCCCCTCTGAACCTTCTATATTCAGCTTGATTCTCATTTGTATTATCCACCTGACACCTGTCATAAGCACACATTTTCTTCTTCTTCTTAATCTCCATCTCTTCCGTCATCCAGGGAGCTTTGGATTTGTTTTCCCTACCTTTCCCCTTTGTGGGAATACACATTAAAGATAGCTTGGGCACAGTCAAAGGCAGCCCATTTACAGATTGGAAGGATTTATTTTTGTTTCTGCTTTAGTCACTCAGTTTTTTCTTCCTTTTAGCTTCAGACTTTTTCCCTCCTTGGGTTCTCCGGATTTTCTTTGGGAGGTGATTTTTTGGCAGGGGGATGGCTACAGTTTTCCAATGTTAACTCTCCCATAGGAGATGATTCTATGGTTTCATAGTTGTTGTTTTGACTAGGTATGCGTTCTTCATGTATGCATGTACTTACTAGACTACTGGACTGTGGACAACATCATTGCAGACCCTAGCCTTCCTTCACTTGATATGTGTATACCCACACATGTACATAGAATTTCAACAAGCATTGCTTGGTAATTATGAGTGGGCACTCTCTGGTGGGAGAGTCCAAAACCATGGGGCATATTCTTCTAATTCGAGCAAGGCCATTTAAGGTGGGGTCAGCACACACTTCTTCATACCTAGCCTAGTGGAAATCTAGAACTCTCTCCCAAAACGCTGAGGCTATGTCAACTGAAAATTTTAATACTGAGATTGCTTTTTATTAGGTAAGGGTATTAACGATTAAGGAACCAAAGCGGATAGATGGAGACAAGATACAGGTCAGGCATAGTGAAAGTGAATGGCAGGCTTGTGGGGCTGTATCTCTCACTCCTATTCCTATTTATTCTGTTCCCGCCCGCCCGCCTCACTCCCCCGAACCGGAAAATCAGGGACACTGATGCTAATTGTATCTTAACTGCCACCCAGATTGGAACCTTCAATTTCCTACTGAAAAGAATGACATAAAATTTTTATTTGCAACATCACACACAAATGTTCACGGATTCTGATATGCGTAGTTAACATTAGACATTTGTTTCAATAATTGGTCTGAGCTGCTTTGTTAAAGATAAACAGACAAAATAGAATACAAAAGAAATGAAATGACATGAAATTGAGGTGAACGGGAGAACAAAAGGATAGGGGAGAGACTGAATGCAACTTTAATGACATTATTTCAAGCAAGAAGATGCATTTGCTTCATTAAAAATTCCAGTTAATATCAAGAGTGCTGAATATCCATTAGGAAATAACTTACTTCCAACTTTGATTGAGTTCAAGAAATCGGGAAACACCAGTCTGTGCAGAAGCCACATCAATGTGCACTGAAACAGCTGGAGGAAAAGATGGAGATGAGAATGATGCCAGGAAAAATCATGAAATTTTCACATGAAAATAGTTTCAGAACTATTATTAAGTAACATTCTGCTTTCAATATATGACCATTTAGTGAAATCAGAATGTATCGGCAGTGTTTGATCGAGTATGACATCAAGGAGTCCAAGCAAAACTGGAGTCAATGGAAATCAGGGGAAAACTCTCTGCTGGTTGGAGTCAAACCGAGCACAAAGGAAGATGATTGTCTTGCCTCATTTGGACACAGGCTACTTCAGTATCTGAGGAGTCGTGAATAGTTCTGAACGTTGTGCAATCATCAGCGAACATCCCCAATTCTGACATGATGGCGGGAAGGTCATTGATGAAGAAGCTAAAAATGTTGGGCTTAGGACACCACTCCGAGGAAATCCTGCAGTTATGTCTTTGGAGGTCAATCATCTCAGTCCCAGGACATCACTGCATTATGATAACTCAATTCCCCACTATCGACATTCTGGGGGTTACCCTTGACCAGAACCTGAACTAAACAAATCACAAATAGTGTGGCTACAAAAGCAGGTCAAAGGCTAGGAATTCTGCAGTGAGTAACACACCTCCTGTCTCCCCAATGCCTGTCCACCATCTGTAAGGCACAAGTCAGGACTGTAATGGAATACTCTCCACTTGCCTGGAGGGTGCAGCTCCAACAACACTCAAGAAGCTCGACACCATCCAGGACAAAGCAGCCCGCTTGATTGGCACCCCATCCACCATCTTCAACATTCACTCCCTTCACCACTGACGCACAGTGGCAGCAGTGTATACCATCTATAAGATGCACTGTAGCAACTCACTAAGGCTCCTCCGACAGCACCTTCCAAACCCACAATCTTTACCACTAGAAGGACAAGGGCAGCAGATGCATGGGGACACCACCATCCGCAAGTTGCGCACAAAGCCACACCCCATCCTGACTGGAAACTATATCGCCGTTCCTTCACTGTCACTGGGTCAAAATTCTGGAACTCCCTTCCTAACAGCACTGGGTGTACCTACATCCCAAGGACTGCAGTGGTTCAAGAAGGCAGCTCACCACCACCTTTTCAAGGGCAATTAGGGATGGGCAACAAACGCAGGCCGAGCGAGCGACGCCCACATCCCATGATCGAATAAAACAAAACTCCTATAGTCCTTGCATCAGTGAGACTATAAATAACTTGCCACAGGAAATATCCAATCTCTCTCTCATTCCGACTGCTCAGCCATTGGGGAGTGGGAATGTAAAATAAAGAGACAAAGGAAAATCACATCGAGCTACTCTTGCACACCTCCTACTGGCTAGCCTCAGAATGGTGCCGACATATCACTTGCACAGATTACTTGCCTGACCCTTCACCTAGAAAACTTTGAACGACCAAGAGAAATCACCTTGAGTACAAGCTAGTGTACAAATCATGCCAACAAAGCAGTAGGAGCCACTAATGGTCCCCAATAACCAGGAAAATCTGAAAAAAGTATAAATAAGTAGTGTGTTTTGTTATGACTGAGGCGGAAGGAGTGCACTGTTTATTCTAGTTTCACTTCTCCACAGATCACAACAAATATTTAAATTTTTTCCCACTTACCGATATGGTCAATCATAGACAATATTTTTATCCCAGAATTTAAAGGCAAGAATTTTCTGGAATCAGCCATTATATCACCATACATCTGTTACAACATCAGATAGTTGCATAAATTAATTTTAGTTTCCATTTGATTTTTGTATGTGATTTTAACTATGAATTCTGTTTTTGCTTATAGTTACGACTGCTTCAATTTTACTGTTAGATTTTGAAGATTTGTGGGTTAAAATTGAAAAGGAGTCCATGGATTTTTTTTTTTTACAAGGGTCGCTGAGAGGTCTGGATTGTAAACAGTTACTAGAAGGCACTTGTCTCCAAATAATTACGAATGAGAAGATATGAAAAGATGACAGACGTCTGTTTTGCTATACAAATGTGTATGGATGGCCGTCACTGGGATTTTTCTATAACAGTTCTTGTCAGGCGACGTTGAAGATCAGTTTGGGCAGGCTTTCCAGGAAAACATACAGCAACAGGAGGTTTCAGGCAGTTTCTTACACTTGTTTCTCAGTTTCTCAAGAGATAGAAAACTGGCAGGCTTTTTCAAAGAGCTGGAATAGACTGAGCTGGGTGTTGCTCTCTTGGTAAGTTTTCTCCAACTGTATTTTCAAACCATTGTCCATATCCCAACTCATTCCCAAAGTGAAACCATAAACAATGTCAGGAGTCAAGCCTCCTGACCCCTATAAATCTTGACCTGTCACTTCTCAGTAAACATCTTTGCCCAAGTCAAAAACAACCTCTGCTGGGTAATTATTTGGAGACAAGTGCCTTCCAGTAACTGTTTACAATCCAGACCTCTCCATGACCCTTGTAAAAAAAAAAAAAACATCCATGGACTCCTTTTCAGTTTTAACCCACAAATCTTCAAAATCTAACCAAAAAATTGAAGCACCCGTAACAGTTTTAAAAAAAAACTATAATAACCAAAAACCAAATTCACAGTTATATAAAAATCAAATTGAAGCTAAAATTAATTTATTCAACTATCTGATGTTGTGACAGATGCCTGGTGATATAATGGCTGATTCCAGAAAATTCTTGCCTTTAAATTCTTCAAATGTGCTCAATGTTTCACCCTACTGAGCAAAATTAGAAGTTGATTGGCCAAAACAATAATGGAGATATTGAAACATATTGCAGCAGACATCTATTAATCATCCACCCAAATTCTTGGAACTCCATCTCAGCGAAGAGCTTTCCAATACAGCAATTTATTGTAGTTTGACTATGTATTCATTGTATTTGTGGACTGTGTGCTCTTTTTATATATATATTATATAAATATAGAATTTATAAAGAATTCATATATATGTATACACTTTGAGGAGACAACTTATATTGTTGCTTGTTGTTCTTCGCAAAACAATGGAAGTGGAAGCATGCATGTAAATGTCATGCAGCGCTTGTCTTTACCATGCCCTAATTCTCAGTGACAGCATGCAAATGGTTGGTTTATGAACAGGTAATAACGAGTGTTGTCAATGACACAATACATGGTAACCCTTAGATTGTCAATAGTTCCAAGGAATTGAAAGCTCCCCGTGCTGGCCAATTTTTATTTTTCATGTACTGTCAGACTAGAACAAACCCTAGTACAGTAGTGTAATAGTAGTGGTGTAATATTAACCCAAAACTACTAAATTAAAAACACTACAATAAAAATGCAATTTGTCTGCCCTGTCTTTCTTCCCCATATTATTCTCCCTTCCTTTTGTTTTGATTTTAAAATTTTATTTCCATCTCATATGCACGATTATAACTTTTCTACTAATTCTTCTCTTTTTAATGTTTAAATATTACTAGCTGTGTAGTTCTGTCTCCAGGTCCCACTATCTGTTTTGAAGGTAAGACCTGAATTGTACAAATTCACCTCTGACCGGCAATAAATCATTTTTGACATTGAACGATCAGATGTATAAAGACTAACATAATCTGTCATCGACCTCATTCATACAAATTTAGAAATACTGTAAGATTAGACAGCTTTTAAAGAAAGTAGAGAGCTTTCAAATCCTTCGGGCATAAATTGACAGCTTGTCTGACATCCAGAACTAGATGAGCAGTGATTTCCTCTAACTAAATAATGGCAAGACCAAAGCCATTGCGCTGAATTTTCCCAGCATTTTGAAGAGCTGGATATGTGGCGAGGGAAGGTGTTGGGAGGGGAGCTCAATGTCTTCCCGCCACCATGGCACATTGCCAGCGGAGGGAACCTTGGCACGTGGCCGCCCACTGTGCATCCAAATGAGCCACTTAACGGCCAATTCAAGGGCAGTTCCCATCCCGCAGGCATTTTGCTCACGTTGGGAGGAACTGCTGCCACTGCAGATATGTCAGAGGGTAAACCCTGGTGGCCTCCCAGCAGTTTCTGGGGCTGGTGCCCTTTTAATAGGCACTCCACAGTCCTCAGAGGGGCCGCCCGGTGGCAATGGCTGCCCCTGCGGTAACCGATCTGCCGGCCCTCCAATTGGGCCAGCAGCTCTTAGGGGCGAGCTGCCGTCCTCAATTGGATGGCGGCCTCATAATTGGCCACTGCCATCAATATGCTGGCCCAGGGTCCTGCAGCCTGCTGAAGCAAGTTGGCTTCCGTTTTCAGACCTGGCAGCAGGACATCACCTACAAGTCATATTTGACCCTGATATGAGCTCCCGACCACCTATCTGCGCCATCACAGAGATAGCCCATTTTTACCTCCTAACATCGCCTGACTCCATCCCTGCCTCAGCCCATCTGCTGCTGAAACCCTCATTTTTGCCTATGTTACCTCTAGATTACACCATTCCAATGCAATCCTGGCTGGCATCCCACATTCTACCCTCTGTGAACTTGAAGTCATCCAAAACTCTGCTGCCCATGTCCTAACTCATATCAAGACCCCTTTACCCATCACCAGTGTGCGTGCTAACCTTCATTTGCTCCCGGTTAAGCAACCCCTTAATTTTTAAATTCTCATCCTTGTTTTCAAATCCATCTATGGCCTTGCACCCCTCCACCTCTAAACCCCTGTAGTCCCACAACCCTCTGACATACCTGCATTTCTCTAATTCTGGCTTCTTGAGCATCTCTGATTTTAATCTCTTAGCCTTCAGCTGCCTTGGCCCTTAGTTCTGGAATACTCTCCTTAATCCTCTCCGCCTCTCTACCTCACTTTCCTCCTTTAAGACACTATTTAAAACCGTGCTCTTTGACCAAGCGTTCAGTCATCTGCCTTAATATATCATTAAATGGCTTGGTGTCATATCTGTTTTATAATGCTCCTGTGACGTGCCTTGGAAGTTTTATTATGTTAAAGGAACGATATGAATTCAATTTGTTGCTGTTGTAATCAACATACTTTAAAACCTATAGATTACTGTTGTTAGGTAAATGCGGCAGCAGAATTTATATACACCTAGGTCCTACAAACAGCAAATGAATGATAAATTGGCTTTAGGTGAAAGAGGAACACTGCACAGGACCAGGATCCTAAAGATGGCTATTTAAACAATGCAATACTTCTTCAATACTACACTGAAGTCTCAGCCCAGATTATGTGCTCATGTCCTTAGTGGGGCTTGAACTCACAATTATCTAATTTAGAGGTAAGAGTACTACCAAATGAACCAAGGTGATCAAGATGATTCTTGCAAAGTCTGTAACTAGTTACTCAGAAGGGGCAGAGAACGTGGATGGGCATGTAAAGAGCACAATTCCTGTAAAGTCAATTTAATGTTGCAGTATCAATCTCACTGCAGTCAAACATAAAACCTTGGGTTGCCTGTATCTTATTTTGCAAAGGTTGTCAAAATTTACACACTCCTTACAAGGATAACACCACTAATGGTAAATGGACAACCTATCCAAATTAAAAGTCATTACCCATTGATTTGTTTTTACACAACTGCAAAATTCAACAACCTATGTTGTCGGCCAATCATGGAAACAGGTAGTGAACTGGTGAACACCACATACAAACATACGAATTAGGAGCAGAAGTAGGCCATTTGGCTCCTCGAGCCTGCTCTGCCATCCAATAAGGTCACGGCTGATCTGTTTGTGTCTCGAATTCCACACTCTCATCTACCCCCAATAACCTTTGATTTCCCTTGCCTATCTATCTACCTCTGCCTTAAAAATATTCAATGACCCCGTCTCCACCACCTTCTGAGGCAGAGTTCCAAAGTCACACAACCCTATGAGAGAAACAAATTCTCCTCATCTAAAACGGCAATCCCTAATTTTAAAACAGTGCTCCCTAGTTCTGGACTCACCCACGAGAGGAAACATCCTTTCCACATCCACCTTGTCAAGACCATTCATGATCTTATATACTTCAATCAAGTCTCCCTCACTCTTCTGAACTCCAGTGAAAATAAGCCCAGTCTGTCCAACCTTTCCTCACAAGACAACCCGCTCATTCCAGGTATCAATCTGGTAAACCTCCTCTGAACCGCCTCCAAGCATTCACACCATTCCTTAAATAAGGAGACCAAAATTGTACAGAGTATTCGAGAAGTGATCTCACCAATGCCCTGTATAACTGAAGCGTCACACTTTATTTTCAATTCCTCTCGAAACAAAGGATAGCATTCCATTAGCCTTCTTTATGACCTGCTGTACCTGCATACTAACTTTTTGTGACTCATGCAGGAGAACACCTAGGTCTCTCTGCACCTCTGAATTCTGCAGTTGTTCTCTGTTTAAGTAATACTCTACTTTTTAACTCTCCCTGCCAAAGTGAACAACTTCACATTTTCCCACATTATCCTCCATCTGCCAGATTTTTACCCACTGACTTAACCAATCTAAGTCGGTCTGCAACCTCCTTATGTCCTCTTCACAACATACTTTCCTACCTATCTTTGTGTCATCTGCTAATTTAGCTACCAAGCCATCGCTCCCTTCATCTAAGTCATTGATATAAATTGTAAAAAGTTGAGGATCCAGCATAGACCCCTGCGGGACTCCACTCATCACATCCTGCCAATTAGAAAAGGACCCATTTATGCGCACTCTGTCTTCTGCCAGCCAGCCAATCTTCTATCCATGTTAATATGTTACCCACTACAGCATGAGTGCCTACTTTGCACAATAATCTTTTATGTGGCACCCTGTCAAATGCCTTCTGGAAATCCAAGTAAAGTACGTTATCCTTTATCCACAGCGCGTGCTATACCTTCAAAGAACTCCAATAAATTGGTTAAACAGGATTTCCCTTTCACAAAGCTATGCTGACTATTCCTGATTACCTTGAGTTTTTCTAAGTGCCCAGATATAGCCTCCTTAATGATCGTTTCTAACATCTTCCCCCACGACAGACATAGCAGGGTAACAGACCTGTTGTTGAAGGCACAGTCTCATGTAGCTTTTGCATGGCGACTCCACCGGGGTAGTTGTAGTGGGATACATACAGTAGCATCCCAGTGTAGCAGGCATTTACCAGTAGATGCGTGATCACAATAAAGGATCCTAACTTATACAGAAAGGATTTGCGATAATTGATCATTCTGTGCAACAAAACAAATAGAAGTATTTAGTGATGTGCTTTTACCAGTCAACACATCTAGGAACACAGGCATAGGAATAGACTATTCAGGCTCTCGAGTCTGTTTCAATACTGAATTAGATCATGACTGATCTGTACCTCAAACTCCTTCTCCGCCTTTGTTCCATATCCCTCGATGCTCTTCGCGAAATTTATCCATATCCATGAAAATTTCAACTAACCCAGAACCCACAGCCATTTGGGAGACTGAGTCCTAGATTTTCGCTACCCTTTATGTGCAATGGCCCAGCTCTAATTTTACAATTATGCCATTTTGTTTTCGATTCCCTCACCAGTAAAAATTGTTTCTTTGTATCCACCTTATTGAATCTCATCATTCAAACACCTTGATTAGATCACCTCTCAATCTTTTAAATCTAAGGGAATAAAAGCCAAGTTTATGCAACCTATGCTCATAATTTAACCCTTTTAAGCCCTGGTATAATTCTAGTGAATCTATGCTGTACCCTTTCCCGAAGTTTGGTGTTTGAAACTCAATGCAGTATCCCAGATAGAGTCTGATCAGTGCTCTGTACAGCTGAAGCATCACTGCTTCACTGTCCACCCACCCTAAGGTAAAGGTTAGCATTCCAACAACAATGTATATTTATACAGCACTTTTAATGTAATAAAACGTCCCAAGGTGCTTCACAGGAGCAGTATAAAACAAAATATGACACTGAGCCACATAGGGAGGTATTAGGTCAGATGACCAAAAATTTGGCCAAAAGGTAGGTTTTAAAGAGCGTCTTAAAGGAGGAAAGCAAGGTAGAGAGTAAGAGAGGTGTAGGGAAGGTATTCCAGAGGTTAGGGCCTAGGCAACTGAAGGCATAGCCACCAATGGTGGAGCAATTAAAATTGGGGATGCCCAAGAGGCCGGAACTGGAGGACCACCGATATCTTGGAGAGTTGTGGGACTGGGGGAGATTACAAAGCTAGGGAGGGTTGAGGCCATGGAGAGATTTGAAAATCAAGACATTGCTTCACTGGGAGCCAATGTATGTCAGCGAGCACAGGAGTGATAGTGGAATGGGATTCAATGCGAGGTAAGACATGGGCAGCAGAGTTTCGGACGACCCCAAGTTTACGGAGGGTACAATATGGGAGGCTAGGCAGGAGTGCGTTGGAATAGTCAAGTCTAGTAAATGTTTTGATTAGTTTTGTACCTGTGCATTCGATGTTACTGATTTAAGTGCATGGACACCTAAATCCCTTTGCTCCTCCGCAGCTCCAAATCTCTCTCCATTAAAATATTCAGTTCTATTTTTCTCAGATCCAAAGTGGATGACCTTTCACTTCCCCACATTGAACTTTGCTCACTTAGTCTGTCTATCTTCTTTTGTAGCTTCCTACTTCCATTTATGCAACTTACTATCTCCTAACTTAGTGTATTCTGCAAACTTAGATATACAAATCTCTATTGCTTTATCCAAGCCATTAGTATACAGTGAAAAGCTGAGGCCTTAATACAGATCCTGGTCACACCCCATCAATCAGAGAATGAAAGCTTTATTCTTACTCTATCTTGTACCTTCCATCCAATTAACCTCCAAATTTTACCTTCAATTCCATGTGATCTTTTGTGTTCTTATACAACAAGTTTATAGATACTGGGTATGATCCCAGTTCATCAGAGGCACAATGCAGGCCGATATTTCCTTCTGCTACAGTAGTTTTTTTTAATAAAGACTGGAGTTCAGAAAATTTGTTTCTCATTCCTTTTTATAATATAAAAAGTCAAAGCACTTTGCCATTCTGAAACTAATGCTGAAATAGAATATAAATAATGCAACAATCAGGGTATAAAAATATTGTATATTCACAAATGAGGTCCTTGTATTTTTTTTTCTTTGTCCATCTCGTAGACCTTTCCAAATTGAATTAAATGGACACATGTCTGCTCCTTTGGGAAACATATATTTGGAAGAGAACGATTATTGGAGGAACATTAATAAGAACAAATTGGCACATACTTATTCAGTGTTGCATAACCAGACCCTTACCTTTACAGCGTGTGCCAATGCGGGCTTAACAAGCCTAATAAAAAAGGTGCTAGTAATGCAAGACTAATTTTAAATGTCTCATCACCTACATAACATCTGCTTTACAAAAAGTACAGTCAATTTAAACTCTTGACATTTTAAGTTCAATGCCATTGAATACTTACAGGTACGAACACCCTATTGCTGCAACGACATTCAAGACAGGAAAAGTGTAGATTATGAAGCGCAACTCCTTGTGAGGTAGGAATGAATATAAAAATATGAAACCGAGTGTCGGGAATAGTAGCCTCCAACTCCTCCGGTCCCTAGCTCCAAAAGGCAGAAAAATTATACTGCAACCAAGAGCACGAGGCAGCACCGAGTAAAAATACCAGAAAAAGGGTGATGTCTAAATAGATTCTGAGTCAAGGAAACACAAAAACTTGCAATCTGTTACT
Organism: Heterodontus francisci; assembly: GCF_036365525.1. NCBI lineage: Eukaryota > Metazoa > Chordata > Chondrichthyes > Heterodontiformes > Heterodontidae > Heterodontus > Heterodontus francisci. The sequence goes on from NC_090397.1 coordinate 37,369,052, forward strand.
TAAGTTATTAAACTCAAAAAAAAAAATCTACATTTAAGGAACCAGCAAATAATACTGCAGTTAATATTGTACAAATTTTCAGCCTATCTAATAGAAAATCAATTGAAATTAGTCAAGGATATTGATGGATTGTCAAGCCCATAGAACTGAATTGATCCTCAAACTTATGAGTCATCTTTTCAAATTTCCTTCCAGAGACAACTTCTAATACTCCAAGGTTAAGCACAGTATGGATTAGATGCAGAGAAAAGCTCCCTCGTCTCTGTTCCAAAATTTTTTTTCTGGTCCCCCCCAACCCAACCCCACAGGAGGCAGTAGGCAATGTGACATTTCCATACTTATGGTTCCTTGGAGGCAGATTGCCAGTGAGTGACAAATTATGGATACTTTTATGTTGTGGATTCATGCCCATTAACAATGATTTCAGATGCTTACAGCCAGAAGGCAACGAAGACTTTTGTAACATCAGTCTGTACTGGATTTGAGCCCATACCCTAGAGGTGAAAGGACAGTGTGTTTAATTCATGGTACTAATTAGTTCCACTTGCATCAGCGTTAAAATGAAACATTTTTTTTGAAAAAGCAATCTGTATCTCAAAGCAGTATGGTACTGAGAAGCAGGCCATTTTTAAAAATAATTCACATCTTTCTCAACAAATCAGAACCCTACCTTTAGCACACTGATAATTGCAGTGAAACTGCCCTCTTTAGGGATAACATTTACAATTATGTTTTCCTGGCTTAGCACCTCACCTGCCAGATGTACATCAGGAATTCTCCATTTGTAGCTCATTTTCTGTCTACTAATTTTAATGGATGAAAAATCATGGACTCCAAACACTCAATTCCTAAAATATGCTTCCAGCAGTAGAGACCATGCCAGATGCATGCAATTAGAAAATTTACACGTTATAAAATAATCTTAAACTGTGACAAACTTCGTAAACATCGAGTTACCGGCGGGGGTGGGGGTTGTGAAATTCCTACCTTCATTAATTTTTGTGAAATGCTGATGTCAAACAGTACAAAGTGACTTCTCCCACATAGCTTTAAAATTACTGATGAACATCAAAATCATATTGGAAGCAAGAGCCTGATAATGTTTTTCTCTTGAATCTAATACTGACAACAGAGATAATGAATGTCTGGGAGTAATGGTTGAGATGATACACAAGCCCTCACGGTTTACAACCTTCAGTTTATCTTTATTCGTTTATGGGATGTGGGTGCTGCTGCCAGGGCCAGCATTTATTGCCCACCTTTTATTGCCTTTGAGAAGATGGTGCTGATCTGCCTTGAAGTGCTCTAGTCCATGTGGTTAGGTGAACCCACAGTGCTGCAATGCTGGGTGGTCCATTTGGTTTTATTCTTAATTGACTTTTTCATAGCGGTTTGATACAACTGAGTGGCTTGGGTCAACCACATTGCCGTGGGTCTGGAGTTACAGCTGGGTAAGTGTTAATTGTATAGTAATTGAGTATTTAATTATATTCGGGTGGTGTGAATTAACCGGGTATTCACTTGGGCTCCTATATATAGGAGCAGACTGAAACTTTGGGAGGGAGAGAGTTTTGGAGGTACAGGTTTGTAATGTGTATCTCTAAATAAAATCTTATAAATATTAGGCGTCAGTTCTATCCTTCACCACCTGACTTTCTGGAATAGAACATTAAGGACAGCAGATTTCCTTCCCCAAAGGACATTAGTGAACCTGATGGATTTTTATGACAATCCGTTAGTTTCATGGTCAGCATTCCAGATTGATTTAATTAACTGAATTTTAAATTCCCCAGCTGTCATGGTGGGTTTTGAACTCATGTCTTTGGATCATTAATCTGGGTGTCTGGATTATTAGTCCAAGTAACAGAACCACTATGCTATTAGGTTTTACTCTTGGACTCACTCTCATTGATTTTTATCTTTATTGAAAACTGCCATTATGGTGATGCCAACAGCATCAATGTGAGATAACTCTCACACTAATAGATGAACAACTGTAATATTTCATTAATAATCATCAATTGCATGGAAATAAGACAATCAGCACATCTCATATGGAGCCGAATATATAGTGGGACTGTTTTTTAAACTATATATTCTCAAAGATGACAATCACAACTAAAATAAACATTTTTACTTTTCTGAATTTGCTTTTGAGTTCTTCTATAGTAATCTGAAGGCCGTGTAAAGGATAGTCCCCATTTGGAGCTCTTATTCAAGACTGTGTTGTACCAGAGTACTTCTCCCTCAGGCCATAGGAGACGTCCCCAAAATATCGAATCCACACACACTGTTAGACCTGAAATGAAACATACTGGAGGTTACTAGATGTGTTTATTTGGTTGTATGAGCAAGTCTTTAAATTCAAGACCCTGTCAAAGAACAAACAGAATGTTACTTACCTAACCACACCAAGCCAGCTGGTACTGCATGGCAGAGACTTTTGAAAATAGAAATACGATGGGTCACTAATGACAGCAGCAGCATGAGGCCCAGGAATATGCAAAGCTCGGATCGGAACACAATAATAGATAACGCAGAAAGCCAGATAAAGGTGCCATGGTTCTGTTGCATCCAGGCAGTAAACGCCAAGATAACTGTAAAATAGACGAAATATACATTTTTCAAATTAGTGTGTCCCTTAAAGACTATGTCCCTAAATAATGTTTCAAGTTTTTTTTAAACCTTTGCTGGAAGTAAAAGATCCTGCATATCAACATTTAATCCTTAAAACAATTTTTCAAATTTTAATTTAGCCCATCACAGTTCCATTATTACAAGTACTATATATTCTCAGTTACTACCTTCAGGAGTCAGCCTTGGCTCAGTGGCAGCACTTGTCTCCGAGTCGGAAGGTTGTGGGCTCATGCCTCACACCAGCATTTGAGCACATAATCTAGCGTGACACTTTGGTGCAGTACTGAGGGAGTGCTGCATGGTTAGAGGTTCCAACTTTCAGATGAGACATTAAACCGAGGCCCTATCTGTTCTCTTATGGACATGAAAGATCCCATGGCCCGATACAAAGAAGTTCTGCCAGTTACAATACTTCAAAAGTACTTAATTGTCTATGAAGTGCTTTGGGAAGTCCTGAGGTTGGGAAAGGTGTGATAGAAATAGCTTGCATTTATTTCTAGATTATATTGAATTTCAGTCCATTAAACATCCTTTTTTATTAAACATCTAATTTCTGGTGATACTGCATAGGAGGTGTCAAACAAAGATGAAGTCTGCTCCAATATGAGCCTCCGGTATCACGCCTTACCCCCTTAATCCCAGCCACCCAGTACTGCTGAGGTTTCAGTAAGAAGATTGGAGCCATATGATAGAAAACACTTCATTTCATGCATTCCACTATTTTATTGTGTTTCATGAATGGCATAAAATAAATGTATTTCCATCACTACACTGTTCCACAGTATTTAAAGAGATTGTTAATTAATATATTATGAAAGCTCTCAGCTTACTGTCAAATAGAATTATGTATATGCATATTTCAGAATTCATCTTATTTCCTGAATTTGACTAACATAAATATGAAAATTAGTTCATACATTTCCAAGTTTATTGCAGTGGCAAACCAAGTTACAATGGACTCCATCTCCACAAAAGAATAAAATAAAAAGAATTATAAAGCTGCACTCACCAATAGGAAATGCAAATATATTTGGGAGAGTTCTTGAGCAGTAGAAGAGAAGATGAAACTGCGTTGTTGAGATCCAACAGTAAAAACAAGCTACTGTTGAGCCAAACTGTTTCCTAACTGTTTTCTGAAATGTCCACAATGCATAAATCACACAGAGACCCAGACATCCTCGAACTGTTTTTAAAAAAAAACAAAGGAAGCTGAATACAATTAAACATTTTTTCATTCATAGCGATTACATTTCTGGTAGGTTTAGAAAACCAGAAGATCAAAATAAAAGGAGTACTTATTACATAGTCCAGCTACCCTGTTTACCAACTGGCCACAACAAGGAAGATATCCAGACTATGGCAAACAAATTCTCGAGTGCTGCCAATAATTTTGGTCTCCAAATCAGTGTCTCCAAGACCGAGGTGATATTTCAGTCAGCACCAGGCACACGCTATGAAGCGCCAGACATAACCATTGATGGCACCAGTCTCAAGGCTGTAGAAAAATTTCCATACCTTGGTAGTGTGCTCTCTAGGAATGCCATATTGATGAAGATATCTATGCACGCAACCAGAAAGCAAGCTCTGCCTACGGGTGACCCCATGATGAAGTCCAGAAGCAGCATGGCATCGGGCTAAAGACTAAAATCAAACTCTACTAGGCCATTGTCCTTACCACTGTGCTGTATGACGCAGAATCCTACGTCTGCTATAGGCTCCACATCAAAGCTCTGGAAGACTTCCACTAAAGACACCCGAGATCCATCATGAGATTTCGATGGCAGGACAAAATCACAAACAACGAGGTCCTCCACCGTGCTGGGATCAACAGCATGGAGATCACCCTCCAGAAAATTCAACTTAGATGCACAGGCCATGTCTTCCGTATGAATGCTTACAGAATCCCCAAGCAGATCTTCTATGGGGAATTGTCTGGAGCATAAGATCTTAAAAAATAGGAGCAGCAGTAGGCCATCCAGCCCCTAGAGCTTGCTCCGCCATACCTTCCCGCCTGCCCCCAAAACTCTTTACTCCCTTGTATATCAAAAATCTCTCTAACTCAGCCTTGAACATGTTCAATGACCAAGCCTCCACTGTTCTCTGGGGAAAGAAAATTCCAAAGATTACCTACCCTCAGAGAAGAAATTCCTCCTCATCTCTGTCTTAAAAGACCCCTTATTTTGAAACTGTGCCCCCTAGTTCTAGATTCCCCTACAAGGGAAAGCAACCTCTCAGCATCTACCCTGTCAGGCACCCTCAGAATCTTATATGTTTCAATAAGATCACCTCTCATTCTTCTGAAGTTCAATGAGTATAGGCCCAACCTTTCCTCATAAGACAATCCCTTCATCCCAGGAATCAGCATATCCTTCCTTAGGTAAGGAGGCCAAAACTGTACACAGTACTCTAGGTATGGTCTCACCAATGTCCTGTACAGTTGTAGCAAGATTTCCCTATTATACTCCACCCCCCTCTTGCAATAAATGCCAACATTCCATTTGCCTTCCTAATTACTTGATGTATCTGCATGCTAACTTTTTGTGATTCATGTACGACACCCAGATCCCGCAACACTCAAGCATTCTGCAGTCTCCCTCCACGCAAGTAATATTCTGCTTTTCTATTCTTCTTGCCAGTCACCAACCTCGCACTTTCCCACATTATACTCCATCTGCCAAATTTTTGCCCACTCACTTAACCTATCTGTATCTCTGCAGATACTGCGTGTCCTCCTCACAACTTGCTTTCCTACCTACCTTTGTATTGTTTGCAAACTTGGCTACAATACACTCAGTCCCTTTATCCAAGTCATTAATGCAGATGTTAAATAACAGGGGCCTCAGCACTGATCCCTATGGCACTCCACTAGTTACAGTTTGCCAATCTGAAATTGCCCCATTTACCCCGACTCTCTGTTTTCTGTTAGTTAGCCAATCTTCTATCTATGCCCCAACACCATGTAATAACCTTTATGTGGCTCCTTATTGAATACCTTGTGGAAATCCAAATGCACTACATCTACTGGCTCCCCTTTATCCACCCTGCTTGTTACATCCTCAAGGAACTCGAATAAGTTTGTCAAACACAATTTCCCTTTCATAAAACCATGCTGATTCTTCCTGATTGCATGATGATTTTCTAAATGTCCTGCTACTACTTAATAATTCTAGCATTTTCCCAATGACTGATGTTAGGCTAACTGGCCTATAGTTTCCTGCTTTTTGTCACTCCCCTTGCTTGAATAGATGTGTTACACTTGCGGTTTTCCAATCTGCTGGGACCTTTCCAGAATCTAGGGAATTTTGGAAGATGACAACAAATGCATCCACTATTGTTGAGGCTCAGATGAGATCAGCCATGATCGTACTGAATGGCGGAGCAGGCTGGAGGGGCTGAATTGCTTACTCCTGCGCCTAGTTCTTATGTTCTTATCTCTGCAGGTACTTCTTTTAAGACCCTAGGATGCAGGCCATCAGGTCCAGGGGGCTTGTCAGCCTTTAGTCCCATTAATTTTCTTTGTACTTCTTGTCCAGTGATGGTGATAATTTTAAGTTCCTCCCTCCCTTTTGCCTCTTGATTCTCTGCTATTCTTGAGGTTTTTTCATGTCTTCTACTGTGAAGACAGATACAAAATACTTGTTCAAAGTCTCAGCCATTTCCTTATTTCCTATTAATTCCCCAGTCTCATTCTCCAAGTGACCAATGCGTACTTTGTTACTCTCTTCCTCTTTACATATTTGTAGAAGTTCTTATTGTCTATTTTCATATTTTTTGCAGGTTTACTCTGATACTCTAATTTCTCCCTCTAATTTCTCCCTCTTTTTTTTTTTAAGTCATTTTCTGGCCTACCACCAATCTTGGCAGCATTGTACACCTTTTCTCTCAATTTGATACCATCCTTAACTTCCTTAGTTAGCCATGGATGGTGCATCTTTCTCAGAGTCTTTCTTTCTCAATGGAATATATCTTTCTTGAGATTTATGAAATATCATCTTAAGTGTCTGCTACTGCTTCTCTACTGCCTTACCTTTTAACTTATTTTCCCAAACCACTTTAACTAACTCTGTCTTCATACCCTTGTAATTGCCTTAATTAAGTTTAAGACACTAGTTTCAGACCCAAATTTCTCACCCTTAAAGTGAATGTGAAATTCTATCATGTTATGATCACTCTTGCCTAGAAGATCCTTTGCTATGAGGTTTATTGATCCTGCCTCATTACACATTGCCATGTCTAAAACAGCCTGCTCCCGAGTTGGTTCCAGAATGTACTGTTCTAAGAAACTGTTGCTAATACACTCCATAAACTCATCCTCCAGTCTAATTTGATTAGACTAATCTATATGAAGATTAAAATCACCCACGATTATTGCAGTACCTTTCCTACAAGGCCCATTATTTCAAACGACACCAAGGTGGTCAGTACAAATAATATAAGGACATTCTAAAAAAAAAAACAGCCTTACAAATATCTGCATTGAAAACCACCTCTCTTGGGAAAATACTACAGCCAACCAGCCCATGTGGAGGTAAGCACTGAAATTTGGTTCAGCATGTTTCCAGAACCATCTACGCCAAAGTTTCAAAATCTGAGGTGCCCAGAAAAGGCCAGAGGTGGCGTAGCTGCAGAAGTTCGCCCAAGCACCAATAATGACAATATGAACTACCAGTTCTATGGACATCCATGCCGATCCCTCAGTCATGAGGACCCACAGAAGATAATGAAATCATTTACAGCTTGGACATACTCAAACAAGAAATCTACCACGGCCAAGCACTCATTAACCAGAAATCCTAACAACGCTTCCACCTTCAATTCTCTGCTACCCAATGGATTCCAGTTATACTTGTTAATAGATGGGAGATCATGGACCATAATTTGCTGTGGCAATTTAGCTAATGCATCTGCCATTTGTTGGACTTCTTGTGTATATAGTTTTTAAAGATTTTCACATAGTGTGTTGTTGAAATTACAAGTTGATAACGTCACAGCCAGGCAAACAGGGCATTTGGGACCTGAATGAGCAGGGAAAGCAGCTATGTATTCCCTTAAGCAATCAGATGAAGGATGTGAAATTAACAGTACAAGGACCAAAATGGAAGTGTAAATTAGAGTGGGTGAATTCTATTTCTGTTTCTCTACATGTTTTGACATTAAGAGAGGGATTTGATCAATGAAGAGAAAAAAAAATAAAAAAATAATAAATTAAAAAGTTACATTTTTAAAAATCTCCAACAACAATTAAAGCCAGAAGGAATGAGACTCCTTACTTGTAATAGTTACTCAGCAGTGTCAGAGAAGCTGACTGGCAGTAATTAAGAAGGAAAGAAAGGCTTGCAGTTTTATAGCATTGTTCATGACCACAGGATGCCCCAAAGCACTTTACAACCAATAAAGTACTGTTGAAGTGCTGTAATGTAGGAAACGTGATAGCCATTTTGTGCACAGTAAGCTTCCACAAACATCAAAATGATCATGACCAGATCATGTTTTAATGATGTTGGTTGAGGCATAAATATTGGCTAGGACACCAGGGATAACTCTCATACTCTTCTTCAAAATAGTACTTCTATGTTCACCTGAGAGCACATACAGGATCTCAGTTTTACCCTCTCCTCTGAAAGATGGCACTTCTCACAGCGCAAGGTTCCCTCAGTACTGCACAAGTTAAAAAAAATGCAAAGCTGAAATTTTGACATGGGGATATGAGGTAACCAATATTGCTTTTGGTATAACAGAAAAAAATTCTCAGCAGGTTTGGCAGCATCTGTGAATAGAGAAACAGTGAACGTTTCAGGTCGGTGATCCTTTGTCAGGGCTTTGCTCTTGTACATTGCTTTTGATGCCGATATGAAAAAGGTATTACTTTATCCAATTTTGTGAGTTGAATTCACTTGAGAAAAGTTGGAGAAAGAGAGAGCTTTTTGTCTTACTCTGTTCAGCCTAAGGACCAAGCCAGACAATGAAACAAAAGCAAAATACTGTGGATGATGGAAATCCAAAATAAAAACAGAAAATGCTGGAAATACTCAGCGGATCAGGGAGCATCCATGCAGACAGAAACAGAAACAGAGTGAATGTTTCAGGTCAATAACCTTTTGTTAGAAAGAAACACCTAGGAGACTCAAGGTAAGGTTGAAAGGAAAGGAGTCTAATGTTACTCACTTCAGTGGAGGGGAGTGGGGAAAGAGAGGGAGAGAATGCCTGCAGTACTGATCAGCCAACTCCATAATATTTGGTACAAGTAATATAGAATAAATGTATAAATGCATGTATCAAATAAAGAGAAGATGGAAAGACCACGAATAGCTAATGATTTTGGCATCTAGGTTATTCCTTCTGAGATACAAAAGCTCATTGCAAGAAAAGGCAACAGGAGATTGATGCAGGAGAAGATTTAGGTTTGACTCAAATGGTGTATCCACTTTCAAATAAGAAAGTCATTGCTTTTTTACTGATACAATAGACTTTAAAATAGAGCATTTCAGTGCTATGGTTTGTTTGGTTATTCAACTATAAAGGCCTATACATAGCATAATCCTTGAAACTGGAATTCTAAAACATGTTACATTAAATGAAACCGTACACTTGTAATTTTGAAAACATGTTTTTCTACTATTTGTGGTGATTACTTCAATAACCATGCTGCCTTTGCACATGTAGATTTAAAATAATAAGTGATGTTACAAAAACAATGTTGGCTGCCCTTAATTTCTCTAATAAGGCAACAGTTAAATGGTATTGAAAGAATATTGAACTTTATTCAGCTGACCGGCAGACTATTTCCTTATCATTTAGGTTGGCAATGTAAGACAACTCAACAAAATAAGTTCAGCATCTGTTACAAGTGCTTCCATTCTTTTGATAAATTCTGAAGATTTATGTTTTAAAACTGAAAAGGGATCCATGGATTTTTTTTTTTTTTTACAAGGGTTACTGGAAGGCACCTGTCTTCAAATACTTACCCCATCAGGGGTTGTTTTTGTCTTGGGGAAAGATGTTTATGAAGAAGTGACAGGTCAAGATTTATAGGAGTCAGGAGGCTTGATTCTTGTGACATTGTTTTTGGTTTCGCTTTGGACCATGAGTTGGGATATGGACAATGGTTTCAAAAACTCAGCTGGAGAAAACTGGCCAAGGGAGCAAAACCCCAGCTCACTCTGTTCCAGCTCTTTGAAAAAGGCTACCAGTTTTCCATCTCTTGAGAAGCTGAGAAGCAAGCGGAAGAAACTGCCTGAACCCCTGTAACTGCATTTTCCCTGGAAAGCCTGCACAATCTCATCTTCAACGTCACCTGTCAAGAACTGTTCTAGGAAGATCCCAGTGACAGACGTCTATACGTACTTGGGATGCCAATTCAAAAAAAAAAAACATCTGACGTCTTTTCATATCTTCTCTTTTTTCCTTCAAGAATTAGCAAGTATTTTGGCCAACATTTTCTTTTTTGTAATAGAGCTCGAAAAAGAAAATCTCTTTTTTTTGGTTAACTGGTGTGTATGTGTGAGGGACCGGGGCTAAGGTAAAAAGAGAACTTTTATATTTCAATCTGTGTATTTATGCTTTGCTTCATTACTGGTTAAGACTTGTTATATAATAAACTGATAATTTTGTTGTTTATTAAAGAAACCCAGTTGATGTTTTTTATTCCGGGATAAAAATAGAGTCTATGATTAACCGTATCGGTAAGTTGGAAAAAAAATTAAATATATGTTGTGACCTCTGGAGAAGTGGACTAGAATAAACAGTGCACACCTCCTGCCTCAGTCATAACACATCAAACAAGATACATTCCAATTTTTTATCAATTGTGGCCATTGGAAAACTGAAATATTCCAGCTATCAGCCCCATCTTAACATCTAGTTTTAGATTAGAGATACAGCACTGAAACAGGCCCTTCGGCCCACCGAGTCTGTGCCGACCATCAACCACCCATTTATACTAATCCTACACTAATCCCATATTCCTACCAAACATCCCCACCTGTCCCTATATTTCCCTACCACCTACCTATACTAGTGACAATTTATAATGGCCAATTTACCTATCAACCTGCAAGTCTTTTGGCTTGTGGGAGGAAACCGGAGCACCCGGAGAAAACCCACGCAGACACAGGGAGAACTTGCAAACTCCACACAGGCAGTACCCAGAATCGAACCCGGGTCCCTGGAGCTGTGAGGCTGCAGTGCTAACCACTGCGCCGCCCCTGAAAATTCCTGAAAATAGAATATCCAGTCCTAAAAAGGGCTCAGAGCTGAGGTCCAAAATAAGCATTAATCATTCTAACAGAGACAGCACACTACAATATACTAAGCTGCATGCATGTGTCAATATTAACTGTTTTGTTGGGCCACAACCAGGATCTGTCCACAAAAGCCATACTATGAGCTGAACCAATAATTAGGAATAATTTTTATTTAGAAATACAATAGAAAGATTTATTGACAAGATGTTCATTTACTACGATTCAAATAATAAACTGGAACAAATATTGAGAGTATTTTCATTGAGGCAGAGATTCCAGATATATCAGTAAAATGCTTAACACAGCACTATAGTGTTATACTCCACGGAGTATTAGTCAAATTGGAGTGAGCCTGCCTACTTCAGATCTCACTACATCTCACAAAAGCATAACTGCACCCTATAACAGATTATTTAATATATTCTCAATTGTAGTAAAAGTAGATATATGTTATGCAGTATGTATAAAAGGGTTCTAATTAAACTATTTATCAAGTTTTATGCAAAAGTTATAGGTTTTTGTAGAGCATGCTTGGATGATTGCCAAGATTTCTTTCTCAGCTTCGAAACCAACTGCAGAGACGAAGACTGCAGTGCAATTTAACTTAAAATTAGTCAGACATACCTAGAAGCTGTGAGTAAAACTTGGACACGTCAAGAGTTGAGAGGACAGAAGCTGCCGGTGCAGAGAGCAATGAAAGAAAAAGCGGCCCCACGAAGGTCCTTGGAACAACACCGGGGAACTCGTGGTGATCGTACTGCAAAAACAAAAAGAGGCCCAGAAAGCGCTTGACATCATTCTCCGAAAATGAAACAGGCAGAAATGGACACCGATTCAATGTAGCGGGAGGAGCTGGAGTACAAGTTGCAGGCTCTCTGGAGCTACTACCTTGTCCAGATGCAGGCGGTGGTACAGCAGGTCGTGCGCCGCTTGCAGGTTGAAACTTTCCTCTACTTTAGTGAAGGGACAGGCCAGCAGATGGAGGGAGGCGAGCAGAACCAGAAGCACCAAGAGCAACGCTTCCCTTCGCCCAGCCCGGCTCCTCTCAGCCATGTTGCATTCACGTAGAGAGCCAAGGGTCAAAGGCGAGGAAGCACACTCACTGTCTGCAGAAAACAGTCAAAGTGCTGGCACAGCAATGCAAAACAAAGTTAGCACCAGCTCCGTGTACACACGACAATTGAAATGTTGTCTGGACTGGCTGCCAAAAACCGTCTGCGTTCAGCAGATATTTTGGAAGCAATACTGTCATCACATTTGGTCTGTGTGTATTGCAGAGTCACTTAGCGTCCTCATGGTGGAGATGAGGCTCCAGCAGAGTGCTACACAAAGCTTTAAATAGAGGAAATATCCAGCAACCGAACGCCCTCCCCGATGACGGCTAACAACATCCAGTTCAAAGGAGACCTACACAGGATGTCACTGCCCACAATGTGCATTCGCTGCGATTGAGTCTGAGATTTCATTATTTACAATAAGTTAGGGCTCTTTTCATGTTGTCATTTGTGTGCATTAACAGTAATAACGCAATTTTCTGTTGGACCTAACTGATTGTGTTTGCCTGTTTATGCACGGATTTCTGTTTGCCTGTATTTATACATAGCTCTGTGTTTATGCATTAATTTGTTTGCCTGTATTAATATAGATCGGTGTTCAGGCATTAATTTCTGTTTGCCTGTATTTATACATAGATCTGTGTTCAGGCATTAATTTCTGTTTGCCTGTATTTATGTATGAATTACTATCTGGATAGACTCATGCATTGATTCATGATATCACTAGCCAAAGGAGAGCAATCACGTTCCACGTGGGTGAGCGACCGCTCTGAGCGTGTCGACACCTGGTTGGTGGGTCGCCCGCTGGAGAGCGGCGTGGACCAATCGCGTTGCAGAAGAGAGGCGGGACCTGTGATTTGGAACGTCCGGATTGTGCGCGCGATGGGACGCCGGTACCTGCGGATGGGAATGTAGCGAGTCAGGGTTACCTGGAGCCCACTCACTGCAAGGAGGAAGTCCTGCTTGTTGATATTGGACTGTAACAGCTCACAGCTACTGTACTGAGGGTATTGCTTCGACTTGCAGTGAAGAGACACAGATATCTTCAGCCTGAACGTTGCAGTCAATGCTAGCTACAGCTTGGGACGGTACCGTTGAAAGAAGAAGGCATCATTTACCTGCTTACAACTTTCTGATCCTCCACGCACACTTGCAGAAACCCAGTGCAAACTAAACCGTGAATTCATGTTTTACATTAGTTTTTGAGTTTGCACTTCAGAGTCCATTAATTGTAATTAAACAGTACAACTGGCATTTTTTTCTATTAGCCTTTTATACCTAGTATTCCTTTTCAACCTAGTCTTTTTGAGATTTGTCTTTGATATAGAGTAAGAAAATGGGTTGCTCCAGCAAAAAACTCAATTGTTTTCTGTTGCTTGGATTGCTGCTGTTATCTCGTCATTCGTTAGGGTATGACAAGTTATCTTGTCCCACTTGCAAAAAAATAGCTAACAAATTTTTAAAGGTGAGTACTTAAACTGTTGCTGGTTCTTTTATTTCCTATTTGAATTTCATGGCAGTTATAATTGCCACCATCTGGGTTTGTGGTCCTGATAGAAAGAAAGTTATTATCAATTGCTAATTTGAACTATCTGATATGAAATTAAGATTGGTAGATGCTGGATGCTTGCAGTTTACATCCGGTGTATTTCCTTGGTCAGTAGAGAATATCAGAATTGTAAAGAAGTAGGAGTTTAAGTGCTGAACAAAATAAAAATATACTGGTATCAGAAGATTCTTGTATTTAAGAAATTCATAGATGATGCAGGTGAACAGGGAGTGGTTGTTGGAACAATGGGGTCGGGCCTGTATTCTGTGGAGGAGCATAACCTAAAGATTAGAGGAACTATAGGCAGTTCAGTGGGTGGGAGTGTGATGGTTGATGTCATGCAGCAGTTCAAACAAAAGGTAGTGTAAATCTGGAATTCTTTCCCAAAAATGTTGTTGAGGCTAATCAATTGAAAATTTCAACAATGAGTTTTTTTTTATTAAGTAAGTAAATTTAAGGGATCTGGAACCAAGTTGGGTAAATTGAGTTGAAATACAGATGAACTGTAATATGATTAAATAGCAGAGCAGATTTGAGGAGCTGAGTGGCTTACACCTTTTCCTATGTTCTTACCTCATTGTTACTTCAAGTTTCACAAGTGTTAAGGGCGGCACAGTGGCGCAGTGGTTAGCACCGCAGCCTCGCAGCTCCAGGGACCCGGGTTCGATTCCGGGTACTGCCTGTGTGGAGTTTGCAAGTTCTCCCTGTGTCTGCGTGGGTTTTCTCCGGGTGCTCCGGTTTCCTCCCACAAGCCAAAAGACTTGCAGGTTGACAGGTGAATTGGCCATTATAAATTGTCACTAGGATAGGTAGGTGGTAGGGAAATATAGGAACAGGTGGGGACGTTTGGTAGGAATATGGGATTAGTGTAGGATTAGTATAAATGGGTGGTTGATGTTCGGCACAGACTCGGTGGGCCAAAGGGCCTGTTTCAGTGCTGTATCTCTAATCTAATCTTGACGACTCTAGTTTATAAGCGCCAAAATGCATGTCGTCTTCACAATGGACTAACAAAAGATTCAGCAATAATGCATTGACAATTCTATTTGTGATACATGTGTGTATGTGCTAATTCATCTCACTAAAAGTCAAAATGCAATTAATGTGTTTTAGTGGAGTTTTGACCTGAAATGGTTTAAAGTCCAGCATACTGGTGCCTGCAAGTCTTGGACATCCAGATAGTGTTTCTTGGAAGTAAAATTAACCTGCTTTACACCACTCGACTCCATCCAGTAGAATTCTGTTTTAACAGCTGTTGATCAAGTGAAATACCAAAGAAGCAACAGTACTTTAACTTGTTTCCAAATATAGGCTGTTCATTAAGCATATATTTTTAAGTGCCTTTGTGTTTTCTTCTGTTAGATTTTAGTGTTTATACAAGATTTGAATTTAACACATGATGCATAATGGCTTTTTGGGCAGGTAGCCAGTGGTTTGGAATTAATTGTATAGTAAACTAATTATTTGCTGGATCTTAACTGTTTACAAGTTGTGGAGCCCAGTCGTTTTCCATACGCTTTAAATTTGTATCTGGGGTAGGAATGTTGAATGTCTTGGAGAGGAAAAAATGCAAATGTGCCATATACCTATTGGTTGATTATTGAATTTAGTTATGATATAGTCTCTAAAGTGTGTTCCATTTCTGCTAACTAGCCAGATTTACCATAACAATGGATAGATATGAAAGGGAAACGGGCGTCTTTGGTGAAAATAATATTTCACCATTTTTGCACCATATATAGTACAGACAGCTCAAACTAATCTGTCTAGAGTATCATTTAAGAGTCTGGGCCCTCAATGCTTTAAAAATACCTCACTCTGGAAAAAAAATCTTTCAAATAGGAGAATAGATTCCAGCAAAGTTATTGGATAAAACTTATTTAGTGTCATTGGCTTAACCTTGAATTGAAAAATGTAAGTTGAGCTTTTCTCACATCCATAGTTCTTTAGTAACACAAATCTGGGAATTTGTCTAGGTAATGAACGTGCATTTAAAATTAAAGCTAGCTATGGGTTTAATGGCTGAGAGCAATCAATTGAGTGTATGCTTCCTCTTAATTTTGAGAGTTAATCAAGAATGTGTGTCTGATTGAGGGTTTTCTTTTGGGGGCACTGAGAGATGCATACTCTCCTTGCATAAAGTGATTAGTGATGTACTAAATGATACACTTTCCTACTGTGTATTGATAATCTAAAATGCAGTATTAATCAGCAGTGTCTCCAGCTAAATGCTTGTGTCTATTGCAACTGGGCTAAATACAAAAACATTTTTGCAAATGATCAAAATAATTTTTCAAAATTAGGGTGTAGAAGATACTTCCAGAAAAAATTTTGGTGGTGGAAATACAGACTGGGAAGAAAGATATTTGTCAAAATATGAATTCAGGTATGTATGTATGCAGTTTGCCTTGAATCTTGTTCTGGCTGTGTCCTTGCATTTTAAATACGAATATATGAAATTGAGGGACAGGAAAAGCCCAGGTGGTCCATCAAGCATCTTCAATAATCGATGTCAAGCTGATGGGCCAGTGGTTCCTTGGCTCTCATTTTGACCCTTTTTTGTTTTTGAAAAGCAAAACTACATGAGCTAGCTTCCAGTCTAAACAAATGAACTTTTGAAGATCTGAGCAAGGGGCTCACAGAGCACCTGTACCATCTTCGTAATGACCTTTGCATGTCTATTATCCAAACCTGGAAACCCATCAACCTTGAGCTTTTGTAATCTGTCCGAGATGACATTACGATTTACTATTAATAATGCTATTCAATACAAAGCAACTCCCATCTGGAACATAAGTTTCATCTACAGGAGTATAGACTGATACGGAATAGACATTTAACACTTCTGCCATAGTATGCATTCGCTAATAGAAATATTCAGCCTCATAAAGTGATTAAAATAAATTAAACAATATCAGAAAGGAAAATGGATTATGTATGAGATTGGTTTTCTATTATGTAAAAGCTGCGTTTGCTGGCAACGCAACCACTAGGTGGCGCGATTCTGGCACATGCGCGCATGCAGCTTCACTGACTGAAACGTCACTGTCTGCGACGTCTCTGGCAGTTGCCAGTAATAAAAATGGCGCTGCTAAATTTGACACAAAAAAATTGAACCCAAACCCCCTCACCCCTTCATGGCCACTATCACCACCTCCGCCCCCCCCCCACCCAACAGCTGCCTCCCATAATCGCTGCATTCAGTTTCCTGCTCCTTTCTGATCACTGCCTCTCTTCCCCACTCCCACCCATGCTCGCCTTCTTGCTGCTCCCTCCTGCTGCTTCAGACTGCTCGCTGTTCCTTTCCGTCGCTTGCTCCCCACCCGGGGGAGTAAGTGGGGTGTGTTCAGCAAGGCGGAAAGTGAGCGGCAAGCAGATGGAACAGGAGAGTGTGGCGAGCATTCGGAAGCAGCGATTGAGGCGGTGATTGTGGGAGGGAACGGGGAAGAGAAGCGGTGATTGAGGCGGAGGGGAGCAGGGTACTGTTGGAAGGGATGGAGGCGGCTATCATGGCCATTGAGGGGTAAAGCAACACTTGGACATCATTACGTTGAAGTGTGCATGTGTAGACCCATACTGGCAAGCTGGCAAATGGTCAGACGCATTGATGGTGTCATTCGATCGCTCTGCATTGTCAGGAGACACTCCGTTATGTGAAAGCTCTAATTTGATGGGTTTCTATGACCAAGCTGTGCAGTAGAATTGGAATGGGGATTGAATTTCTGCTCTTAATAGCAGTAGTAAGTGTTGTAGGAATGACTAGGAACTCTCTTCTTATGCCTGTCCATTTCTGTAAAATATAAATATCAAGGATTTGACTGTTACTGGAAGGGCCGAACTAGTAAATTAAAAATCAAATGTACTGAAATACTCAAGCAATTTGAGCACTTATCTCATCATGTATCCTCAATAGTTCTATAATAAGTGCAGTCGACTCATTATTTGCTGCCAATCTCGCCATTCAGATAGACTTGGTGAATTTAATAGGCAATGGCAAATTCAATTACAGCAACTTGCATTTATATAGTTATTCTCACATGCAGGAGGATATCTGAGTGCTTTACAATAAGGGATATAAGTATATAATGACATCAAGCATGGAGAAAGGGGGAGGAAAATATAAATAGGAAACTGAGGACACAGTCAAAGTTTTGAAAACAAGGAAGGTGGAAGGAACTGTGTAGAAAGTTCCAGAAGGTTGGAGTGTAGTCGTTGAAAGAGCAGCTGATATTGGAGTGTAAGGAATGAGAGATATGAAAAGTCTGGTGTTGGAGGAGCTGAGATAGCTTGTAGACAATTAAGGCAGGACAAGTTCAAAAGATGGCATGGATGGGTGATTAAGTGTGTTACGACCAGGTGAGAAGGGGTCTAGGGGTTCCCTCTCAGCCTTTGCCTGGTTTAACCGTAACAGGGTTTAATTTTATTAACACTGTTTTAGCTCCCCTCAGTGATTCCTGGTTCACCGCTTTCCAATTATAAGGCAAAGAAATCAGACAAGTTTTCTTAGATTTAAACAAGAAAGGTGGAAGTTTATTAATCTTAAACTCTAATTCTGTTAAGGACTACGAGTACGCAACGCGACCACGCTAGCATGCATATGCGATAAACACACGCAGATGGAGACAGAATAAGTAGAAGGAATAAAGGGGAAAAGTTTGAGGCAATAGATGTTTTATAGTTGCAGTCCTTTGAGTTTGATGTTGAGTCTTTGGTTGTCGGTAAGTCTTGCTGTTCGTTGGGGCCCAGTGCATGCTTTAACTTGTTTCGATGTAGGAGTCTTTTCTCTCTTGAGGATTGCACAACTTCAGTGGGTATGGAGGCTTGGGAGAAAGCGAGAGAGAGCTCTCTTGTTCCAGGTTCAGTTGCAATCTGCAGTTTGACCAAACTGTCCTGTGAGCGCAATTCAAAATTCCAAGTTGGCCAGCAGGTTAGCCATGTGACTAAGTTTTGTCCCAACAAACTCTCTTGTGTCTTTTGTGGATTCCACAGCTCTCGGTGGGGGGAGATGGTGTAATGCTGTCTCCCATGACGACAAGATGTGGATCACCGTTGCCCAGCCCAATCTCTTAATTGAATCAGTGAGCAATTCTTTTGTCTCTCCAAATACTGTCTCTTAGTATGCAAATGTTCTTCCAGCCACTGCCGGTGATCTCTTTTTAAACAAGTCATTCCTTCATTCCAGCTACAGTTTAAAATTAATGTTCATATGACAAAATTAATATGCCTCATTCTTGGCAGGTGGGGGTCTTCATGACAAGTGAGTGACTGGGTAAACAAGAGAGTATTTTGAAGATCGACATGCTGGGACATAGAACCAGTGTAGTTTGGTGAGGGTGGGACTGCAAGACTTGGTGTGGATGAGGATGGCAGATTAAGCCCACTTAACAGGTTGTAGAGAAGTTAAGGCTTAAGATGAACTAGGTTTTAGGAGTGAAGATGGAATAAAGCAGTCTTGGTAATAAAGTATTTGGGAGGGAGGCAAGCTGAACTTGGGGTTTAGCAAGATGCTGCAGTTCTGCATTGCTTCATTGAGCCTTTTTAAAAAAAATATTCATTCTTGGGATGTGGGCATCACTAGCAAGGACAGCATTTGTTGTCCATCCTTATTAACCCTTGAAAAAGCCTTCTTGACCCACTGCAGTTCATGTGGTGTAGGTACACCCACAGTATTTTTGCTGCAGTGGTTTGGTACAGCTGAGGGGCTTGCTAGGCCATTTCAGCAGACAGTAAGAGTCAACCACGTTGCTGTGGGTCTGGAGTCATGTGTAGGCCAGACTAGGTAAAGAGGCAGATTTCCTCCCTTGAAGGAAGCAGATGGGTTTTTATGAAAATCTGACAGTTTCATGATCATTATTAATGAGACTAGCTTTTAATTTCAGATTTATGAATTAATTGAATTTCACTTCCCTAGCTGCCATGATGGTATTTGAACTCATGTCTTAGGAACATTAGTACAGGCCTCTGGATTACTAGTCCAGTAACATTACCACTATGCTCCCATCCCCCTGCTTGAGGTGGGAGCCAGGGAGGTCGATGGAATTCAGGCCTGAGACATGTGGATACTGACTGAAGCTGAAGGGGATGGTCCCCATTTTACTAACATTCAGAGGAAAGTTCTAGTTCCTAATATTTATTGGTCAGGCAATTTGAGACAGTAGCAACAGCCTTTGGTGCAGTGGAGGAAGCAACTTGTTTGTGTTGTGTGTTGTCACTAATTTACTACAGAGAGCATGTAGATAGAGAAGAGCAGTATGTGTTGTTGCGTTACAGAAATTTCCTTTTCACAGCACATCTCGAGGGTTCTAGGATGGGTTTGGTGCTGGTTAATGGCAAATTGAGTCACTGTAGATGAGAGGGCATATAAGAACAACAAAAGGAGTTATTACACATAATTGTGCAAAAGGGTGATTCATAATCAGTTTATGTGAAGAATATTATGAACTTTGAAATGTTGCTCATTAAAATCGGAGACAAGAGGATTTTTAATCGGGTGCTTTTGTACAACAGGATTTTTGTTCTTAACTGTTCTTTTAATTTAGTGAGACTCGTCTGGTGGAAATTATTGAGTCCCTTTGTGAGAATTCTGAGTTTGAATGTAATCTCATGGTGGAAACCAATGAAGAGCATATAGAGCATTGGTGGTTCACAATGTAAGTGTCTTTTATAACTAATTTGATAACTCTTTTATTACTAAATCTGTGACATAAATCCAATGATTCATTATTTTTTGAGTTTGTAACACTCTTGTGTCTCTACATACTCTGCTCCTCTAATATAAAACATCCCTTGGTTCTGCACTCTCTCTGTTCTCTTGTGTCTTTTGTGGATTCCTTTCACTATTGGTGGCATGTATGGCCATTATGCTCCTGCCCTCAGGAACTCCATGCATGTAGCTCCCTCTATCTTGCCACTTTGCTCCCTGCCTTACAAAGATTGTGCCGGTCACTTTTAGTGCACTCCAACTCATATTCCATCATTTTTTATCATAGCTATAAAACATATTCCAGCACATGAACACTGTAAAACTTTATTTTACTGCCTGCACTGTTATCAAGCTATTCCTTTAAGGTATCACTGCTGACCTGACCCTGTCTCTGCCTGACATCTGTTGGAAAATGAGCACATGTAGAAGTTGCTGACTAGTTCTCAGGAGCAGGGATTCTGGCTGACATTCTGTTTTGGTTCTATTCTCTCGAAGCCTAAGAACTGTGAGATTTAATTAAAGTGACCTACATTTTGTCTGATTTGAGATCAGGTGATTCAAAACAAATTGGGAACATAACTTCAGACTGCCTGGTCATCATAGCATAGTAATATGTACTTGCTCCCAGTCTTTCTTTGTTGGAAATCTTGAACGTCTTCTAGAGTTGGTTTTTCTTCTAACCAAGACGACTGGTGCCATAACTTTTTCGTGGATCTAAAATATCCCTTTTTGATTAAAATACAATGACTGTACATCATTTTTAAGTTCTCAGAAATTCCTTCTAACAATTGTGCTGATTTGTAGTCTATTCCATAGGTTCAGAGCGAACCAGGTACTACGTGTGACTATATCAGAACTGGTTCAAAAACACATGAATTCCTCCAAACCATGTAAATTTAAAAAATAAAATAATCAGCATTGGGTTAAATGCTCTTAATTTTGTCCAGAATTATTCAAAATGGAGTTATGTTTTATTCTAATAATGGGTTTCATGACCATTGTCACTTCTATATTTAATGCCTGATAATGTTTTCACTGAAGGACTAATGATTGTTTTGTAATCACTGCAAGTGAATAGAGTGTTTGCCAGAAACAGCTTTCAAAAAGAACCTGGACATACACTTGAAAAGGAAAGAATAGTAGGGAAATGTGGAAGAGTGGGATGAATTAACAGCTCTTTCAAAAAGCTGGCACAGTCTCAATGGGTCGAATGGCCTCCTTCTGTGCTGTCATTCTATGTACATGATCAGTTTTGGATGCTTAGGTAAATTTAATTTTATTTTTAATTGCAGGCAGAAAGATCATCCTAATTTCTTCCTCTGGTTCTGTGTGGAT
This sequence comes from Heterodontus francisci, assembly GCF_036365525.1. Classification (NCBI taxonomy): domain Eukaryota; kingdom Metazoa; phylum Chordata; class Chondrichthyes; order Heterodontiformes; family Heterodontidae; genus Heterodontus; species Heterodontus francisci. The sequence goes on from NC_090397.1 coordinate 37,390,574, forward strand.
ATGATTAAAGTTTGCTGTCCTGCTGGGACCTTTGGTGTAGACTGTGTTGGTACTGTAATTCCTTTTGTGAATGTTATGAACTTCATTGTATGTAATGTGATATATTCAGTGTATGGAAAGCAGTATAACAGAGTCTTGTGATACGGTTTTGATGGCTGTGTTAAAGTGTTCTTAATTTGATCATATTCTGTAGATTTAGTTCCTTCCCAAAGTAAAAAGCCTGCATGTTATTGCATTTTAACAAAAGGCTTCTTCTACAACATTAACCAACCTCTCATAGTTCAGTGGATCCCTTGCAAAATAGTGTGATCAGGAGCTCTTTGATTATCTTGAACTGTGTGCAAAGTTTGATGCTGACTGGTAAACACTACACTAGATCGAGGTAAAGACCGCATGTTATTCCAGGCAACAATAGAGCTGTCATTTCAGCCAGTTACAATTTCATGCTTTAGGCAGTCAAACGAGGTTTCAGTAAAACCCAAGGGTAAAATTCCTCTTGACAAAATGAATGTTTTCCCCCTATATGAATGGACTCTTTACTGTTTCTTCTCTGTAATTTTGCCTACTACTTCCTCAAGCAGTGTTCTAATATAACACCCGAGTCCTTCTAAACAGCTACAGAATAGCCACCTAGTATAAAATCTTAACGTACAGCGTGAGTTTGATGTAACACAGCAAGATAATTTCAACAAGGTCAATGAAAGTGAGTAGATTTTAAAATAGTGTGTAGGCCAATGCTAAGTGCATACCCCTGAATAAATAGGAGCTCGTCACAGTTCTCATTATTGAATTGTATTCAACTAATTGGAGACATGACTTGGGAGGAAGATTCCTTTTTGCTGTGTTGTCTTTTCCATAATTATGGGGACTGGGCATATGCTATTACAGATTAACTTATTTTCTGTTGCTTCAATTTTATTGCATCCTCTCGAGAGGGCATTGATTCATGCTGGGGTATGGTTTCATTGGTGCTGGCTGCCCTTAGTACCTCATCCAAGTGGCCGTTTTTTCAGGTTTGCGCCTCAACAATGAGTGTCAGCTTGGCTGTTTGACCATCTTAGCTGTAGGCCCATGCATTTCCAGCAGGGGTCACCTGATAGCAGTTAGCAGCAGTGTCATCCTCTTCTTCTGATGTAAGGGCACTGATGCCAAACGAACACGCCTACTGCACTCCGATCAGCTACCTCAGGAGACTGAGAATTGAACCTCAAACATTCTGATCTATATGCACAAATGCCAAACGTTCCTTAATGAGCTATCAATAGAGCTGCTTCTTCATTGCTTTAATCTATTTATTATGATAAGTGATGTATGTACATTAACAACCTGCAGCACTAAAACCTTTCGACACTATCTAAGTATTGACATGGAAAATACATTTTATGTATTATGCCTAAATTACACTGCATGATCGTATTTGCTGCAATTTCTGAAATGTCAGTAAAATAAGGATTTGTCCAGAAACATTTCTGATTTTCTTGTCTGTTCATGCAGGTACAGTGGATGTTTGAGTTTTACTGTGGAACAGTTCCTTGTTCTTTAGATAGGACTTGACTGAGCCTTTCTGGTGGGGGGAGGGGTGTGTACTTGCACGTGCACATGTGTGGCTGGGATGGCAATGGGAGCATAGTATAGTTGGCTTCAGTGTGCGTGAGTAATAACCTAGGTTTCTGCTTTTGATCACTATCTAGTGGCCGTTGCTGGTAACTGCATGTGGTGTCAGGATCTGGTTCAGTTGTAATGTCTCCCACAGTCAAATAAGTTGCCATCATTCCTCTTACAGGCTCATTTAAAGAGTAGTCACTAGGACGAGGTACTAGAGATGTGCCACTAGCTGTAGACCGCTATCCCATTCTGCAGCGTTACCTTTGGGGAGAGATTAAAATTATAGCAAATGGTCCTTTTGGAGTCCTGGGATTACATTATCAGACCTGTATTTCTAAAGTGGCTACTTATGTCGAATAAACTGTATTATTTTAGGATGTCCCGGTGGTGCAGACAGGCCCTGCAGTGGGCATGGTTCATGTGATGGCGATGGTACACGGACTGGAGATGGCTCTTGTAGCTGTACGAAGGAATACCAAGGCGAAGAATGTCTAGACTGTGCAGCCGGCTACTACAGTGAATTCCAGAATGAAACCCATTCACTCTGCACAGGTAAATTCCTGAGCTGAAAATGTAAGTTGCTTCAGTTAGTATTTGCTCATTGTCAGAATGTCCCAAAGTGCATCACAGCCAATTGATTACCTTTAGATTTGTCGTCACTTGATATGTGGGAAAGCCTGGAGCCAATTTGTCCATTGAGGGAATGACGAGTTAATTTGTTTTAGGGATGTAGTTGATGCCACCTTACCCACGATGTTTGGTACTGAAGATATTGAATAGTAACCAGCAGTTATCCATTTGGTACAATCAAAAAAAACATGAGGTTGAAGTTCCTGCTTTCCTAAAAAAGGAAAAGATGAATACTTAAGAACTGAGGAAAATGCTTTTGTTTAAATTCATTTTAAAGCTGCATTTTTAAAAAAAAGTTATGATTTCTTTAAATTTTGAAGATTTTGCAGGTGAGGATGCGGTTTTAAAAGGTGCAGGGTTGCTCAATGTGGGAGCAATAGACCTTCTGACCTTCTGTGCTAATGTTGCGTCTTTGGTTTAATTTGTAGAAGGATGGATGCTTTAACGGATCTTCCAAACCCAGTGCTGGGCAAGCATGCGCACTGGCTTAAAACCCCTGTTCCACTCTGGTGCAGTACCTGTCTGTGCCCTTGACACCAATGCAGCATTTCTCTAAAAGTGACTTGGGGCAGTATCAACAATACCAAGAAGTTGGGTAGGCACATGCCTGTGTTGAAAAAAGCAAGAAATTACTGCAAGACAAGTTAGCAGCATGGACAGATGGGTGGCAGATGTAGTTCAAAGCAGAGTACGTTTTGGGGGGAAAAAAACTGTGCAAAGAGGTAACTCTCAATGATGGGATGCTCAACTGAATGCAGGAAAAGAAAGACAGACTTGCATTTATATAGCACCTTTCATGGCCTCAGGATGTTCCAAAGCATTTTACAGACAATGAAGTACTTTTGAATTGTAGTCACTGTAATGTAGGAAATAGGGCAGCCAATTTTTACATGGAAAGTTCCCACAAACAGTAATGTGACAACAATCAGACAATCTGTTTTTGTTATGTTGATTGAGGGATAAATGTTGGCCAGGACAACATGAATAACCTCCCTGCTCATCTTCGAAATCATGCATGGGATCTTTTATGTTCACCTGAGCGAGCAGACCCAGTCTGCTCTAATGTCTCTGGCAGTACTGCACTGGAGTGTCAGCCTAGATTTCTGTGTTCAAGTCTCTGGAGTGAGACATAAATCTGCAATCTTCTGACTCAGGAGAGCAGTAGAGATTTAGGAGTGTAGGTATAGAACTTATTAAATTGAAATGCAGGTAGAAAGGTCATAATGGCAAATGAAATCCTGAGTTTTATAGATCGGGGCACTGAATATAAAAATGAGGAAATCATGTTGAGTTAACGTCAGACATTGGTTAGGCTACAGTTGAAATATTACATACAGTTCCTAGCAACTTCTAACAGGGAGAATATTGGAATCATGCAAAGGCATTTTCAAAAGGCCTTTGCTAAGGTAGACTCGTGCTCAAGGTCAGAACGTGTGGAGTCAGAGCACAAGTCGCAGAATGAACCGCCAAGCTGGCTATAAGATAGAAAACGACAGTAAAGATTAAAGTTAGTTACTCAGACTAGCAAAGGTGCGAAGTGGTGTTCACAAGAATCGGTGCTGGGACCACTGCATAAACCATTTAGACTCTGGAATCGAAAGTACAATTTCAAAATTTGGGGTTGGTGCCAAATTTGGGGTGGGGGGGGGGGTGGTGACGGGGTGTGGGTGGTGTAGTTAATACAGAGGAGGGTTGCAACAAAATATAGAAAGACAATAATAAACTTGCAGAATGGGCTAACAATTGGCAAATGAACTTCAGTATAGATAAGTTTGAGGTGGTACATTTTGACAGCAAGAATAAGGATGCCACATATTCTTGGAGAATAAATGTCTAAATGGGGTAGAGGTACAGATAACACAAATCACTAAAATTAGTGACATTTAAAAAAAAACAAAGCACAGGCGTTCATTTCTAGAGGTATAGAATTGAAAAGCAGAGAAGTTAAACATGGATAGATCCTTGGTTAGACCTCAGTTGAGTACTGTGCACAGTTCTGGTTTTTATATTCTATAAAGGGTATAGAGGCACTGTGGAAGGTGCAAAAAAAAAAGTTACTAGGATAATGTCAAATCTGAGATTTATACTTGTCAGGAAACGGAGGGGTGACCTGACAAAGACCTTTTAAGATTATGAAATGGTTTGATAGGGTAATTGCAATGATGATGTTTCCACTTGTGGGTGAGACCAGAACTAGAGGCTATAAATATAAGGTAGTCACTAATAAATCCAATAGTGAATTCAGGAGAAACTTCTTTAACCAGAGAATGTGGAACTTACGACCACAAAGAATAGTTGAGGTGACTAGCATAGGTGCATTTAAGAGGAAGCTGGATAAACATGTGAGGGAGAAAGGAATAGAAGCATATGCTGATGGGGTTAGGTGAAGAAGGGTGGGAAGGAGGTTGGTGTGGAGTGTAAACACCGGCATGGAGCTGTTAGGCCAAATGGGCCCTTTCTGTGCTGTTAATACTACGTAACTTTGTAAAGGGTAAATAGCAAAGATTCATTTGAATGATGCTAATGAAAGTTTATAGTTATGAGACAGTTCAGCTGGAATCTAAAGGAGGTTTTCAAAGGTCTGAACATTTGTGGGAAGGTAAGGAGAAAAGATGGTTTTCGTTGGTTGGGAAATCAGTAACTGAGACTGAGGATTATCGCTAGAAGTGGGAGTTTTTTTTCCTGCGCAGAACTATTGGAATATGGAAAGGTTTACCTTCAGTTGGCTACTGAGGCAGAACTTCAAATTGGCTGCAGTGTTTCCTACATTACAACAGTGACTCCTCTTCAAAAAGTACTTCATTGGCTGTAAAGTGCTTTGGGATGTCCTGAGGTTGTGAAAAGTGCTATATAAATGAAAATTTTTCTTTCTATGTGATGATAAGGGCAGGGAAATGAGATTAGGATAGCTCCAGTTGAAAGACATGATGGGTCATGTAGCTACCTGTGCTGATCTTTGTCATGGATCTAAACCAACAAGGTAACTGGACAGATTGCCCCTTGGCAAGTAGTTTATCACCAAGGAATGAAATTGACCTGCAGTCAGTTATATAATAAATATTTTGAACTCTGTGCAGCCTGTCATCCTGCCTGCAAAATGTGCACTGGTCCATCAAGCAAGAACTGCACTGAATGTGCAAGTGGCTGGGTAGAAGCTGTCACTGATGAAGATGGAGTTGTCTGTGTAGGTAAGCATGCTTGTGTTATTACAGTGTAGATCATTGTGGTGCATTCCTCTCTCATGAGAAATTCAGAATTCATTAACACCATAGTCATAGAATTATACAGCACAGAAACAGACCCTTCGGCCCAACATGTCTGTGCCAGCCATCAAGCACCTATCTATTCTAATCCCATTTTTCAACACTTGGCCCGTAGCCTTGTATGCTATGGCATTTCAAGTACTCATCTAAATACTTCTTAAATGTTGTGAGAGTTCCTGCCTCTCCCACCCCTTCAGGCAGTGTGTTCCAGATTCCAAGCACCCTCTGGGTGAAAAAACTTTTTCTCAAATCCCCTCTAATCCTCCTGCCCCTTACCTTAATTCTATGCCCCCTGGTTACTGATCCCTCTGCTAAGGGAAAAAAGTTTCTTCGTATCTATCCGATCAATGCCCCTCATAATTTTGTATACCTCAATCAGGTCCCCCCTCCGCCTTCTCTGGTCTAAGGAAAACAACCCACCATGGACATAAGAAAAGTAAATACTTCAATGCTGACGATGCAGTTCACTTTTCAGTAACGAAGTTTGTGTAAATTCAAAGGACAGCACAAATTTTCGGTCACTAAACTTTCAATTCTATCAATAGATCATGTGAGTAAGTTGGTCTGAAGATCTCTCTAAGTGTTCTTTTGTGATTGATAGTTTCACGCATGAGTCACGATTTTAAAATATTACTGTCAACTTTTGTCCTTCCAACTATTTGTCATTTCTAGCAGACCTAAATAGGGACATAATGCGTTAGGACTGGTATCTGATTGAATAACCTCATTTGACTTGAAGTGCTATAGATCTTATTAAATGCATATTCAGTACAGACTAATTTGAAAATGCCTGTAGTTCCATTTTTTTGCCAGCAGATGACATTAATGCACCTTACGGACATATTGACAAAGTATCAAATTGTAACTATAAAAACAAAGGTGACCGCGGTGACTGCAACAACTACCGTGGAATCTCCCTGCTCAGCATAGTGGGGAAAGTCTTTGCTCGATGCGCTCTAAACAGGTTCCAGAAGCTGGCCGAGCGCGTCTACCCTGAGGCACAGTGTGGCTTTCGTGCAGAGAGATCGACCGTTGACATGCTGTTCTCCCTTTGTCAGATACAGGAGAAATGCCGTGAACAACAGATGCCCCTCTACATTGCTTTCATTGATCTCACCAAAGCCTTTGACCTCGTCAGCAGACGTGGTCTCTTCAGACTACTAGAAAAGATTGGATTCCATGACAATATGAAAGGCACAATTCAACATGGTGGCTCCTCATCAGAGCCCTTTCCTATCCTGAGTGGCGTGAAACAGGGCTGTGTTCTCACACCCACACTTTTTGGGATTTTCTGCTCCCTGCTGCTTTCACATGCGTTCAAGTCCTCTGAAGAAGGAATTTTCCTCCACACAAGATCAGGGGGAAGGTTGTTCAACCTTGCCCGTCGAAGAGCGAAGTCCAAAGTACGGAAAGTCCTCATCAGGGAACTCCTCTTTGCTGCTTTAACATCTCACACAGAAGAGTGCCTGCAGAGTCTCATCGACAGGTTTGCGGCTGCCTGCGATGAATTTGGCCTAACTATCAGCCTCAAGAAAACAAACATCATGGGGCAGGACGTCAGAAATGCTCCATCCATCAATATTGGCGACCACGCTCTGGAAGTGGTTCAAGAGTTCACCTACCTAGGCTCAACTATCACCAGTAACTGGTCTCTAGATGCAGAAATCAACAAGCGCATGGGAAAGGCTTCCACTGCTATTTCCAGACTGGCCAACAGAGTGTGGGAAAATGGCGCACTGACACGGAACACAAAAGTCCGAGTGTATCAAGTCTGTGTCCTCAGTACCTTGCTTTACAGCAGCGAGGCCTGGACAACGTATGTCAGCCAAGAGCGACGTCTCAATTCATTCCATCTTCGCTGCCTCCGGAGAATACTTGGCATCAGGTGGCAGGACCGTATCTCCAACACAGAAGTCCTCGAGGCGGCCAACATCCCCAGCTTATACACACTACTGAGTCAGCGGCGCTTGAGATGGCTGGGACATGTGAGCCGCATGGAAGATGGCAGGATCCCCAAAGACACATTGTACAGCGAGCTCACCACTGGTATCAGACCCACCGGCCATCCATGTCTCCGCTTTGAAGATGTCTGCAAACGCGACATGAAGTCCTGTGACTTTGATCACAAGTCGTGGGAGTCAGTTGCTAGCGTTCACCAGAGCTGGCGGGCAGCCATAAAGGCGGGGCTAAAGTGTGGCAAGTCGAAGAGACTTGGTAGTTGGCAGGAAAAAAGACAGAGGCTTAAGGGGAGAGCCAACTGTGTAACAGCCCTGACAAACAAATTTCTCTGCAGCACCTGTGGAAGAGCCTGTCACACTGGAATTGGCCTTTATAGCCACTCCAGGCGCTGCTTCACAAACCACTGACCACCTCCAGGCGCTTATCCATTGTCTCTCGAGATAAGGGGGCCAAAGAAGAAGAAGATCAAATTGTAACTCATTAGCTCACTAACATCAGAAGCAATCCTAATAGTAAATCATGGTAATAAAATAAAGTACTCACAATGTGTTTATTGTGCACTTTTATTCAATTTAAAGTATCATTTGTTAAATCGTAAACAGTCACTAGATAGCTGGAAGTGTTCAGCTTTACATTGAGGCAAAGTATTCTAAGATTTGCAAAGCCATTGTCTAAACCTTCATTTTAGAACATTAAAAGAATAGAATAATGTCCTTAAACATTCCTGTCTTGTGGTTTAAGTCCTTGTGTATCATTTGACTTTTTTAATATCTGAATCTTATTAACCATCCTCTCCTAATTATCACTAACATAGTCTTCGGGCGTAGACTTTCTGGATGTTTATTCCTCTCTGTTTAATGAGAGATTAAAACTGATGAAAAGATCTTGTTTGAGTTACGATTCTTCGGGATGAGACACTCCATTCAGCCCGAAACAGCTTATTCTTTTGACTTGATTGGATTCTGAACAAAAGCACTTGTTGCTTTCCCAGAAACTGTTCCATTTTGAATTTTGATAAGGGGAGAGCACTTTCAATTTCACACCAGCTATTATTTTAAAAAACTCTGCTAGAAATAGAAATGGCCCTTCCTCACACACCTTCCTTTTTTCTTTGATCTAAGTGCCTGCCAAATTCTGCAGCTGATGCATATCATTTTGCAATGTTTTGCTGCATTCCTTGTGTTCACTTCTTTCCCTATTATGCTTGATTGGCCTACAGCTATTTGCAGTATCCACGATATTTAAAAGAAATTTTACATTTATCTATTTGGTATTTATATATAGATTAGAAACAATAGTCCAACTGCTGATCCTTATTGGCCACTTTCCATTTCCGTCCCCCTCCTGCACATGTGTGCGCATGCCGCACCTCCTTTTGAGCATTCTGTTTTATGATTTTTATCTAGTTTCTTATTTAGTCTGTCATTCCTTCCTGAAATACTGTGGCCTTTAATTTAATACATCTTTCATGTAAAGTTTGTATAAGGCTTCCTAAAAATCTTCCACATGACATCTGTTATTGGGGTCTAGCACACTCTGGTCATAATTGTGTTGAGAGTGCCCAAACATTTCAGAAAAATTATTTACAGCAATTTAGGTTTTTGTTCTATGCCACAAAGTGTGCACTAATAATGTTTGTAATATTAGTATTACAAGTGGGTGATTGAAGTCCCAGTCTTGCACCTAGTGTGGACTAAATTGTCAAGTTCTAGATTGCAAAGATTGTTCTTTTATCTACTGTATAACTGCACCTTTCCACTTATTGTAGATGTCGATGAATGTGCAGCAGAAACCTTACCTTGCACACAACATGAGTACTGTTCAAACACAGAAGGGTCCTATTCCTGTGAAGGTATGCCTGTCCACTTTAAGCTTTGTTTCACCAGACGCCACAAAAACAAATTCACATTTTCAGGTATCTGGTTATATCTGCACTAATAACCTATAGAAGTTACCAGTTTGGCGCTAATGATATTGCTGAAAGCAGGCAGTGCGTATAACTCGCTCTCCCTTAAGTATTGGAATTTGGCGATAGCAAGCACTACCAAAATCTTCACTCATGCCTCTGACATCAGGACTGTCTCCTGCTATAATAGAGACCATGAGAAACTGGAGGTAGCGGTAGCAAAAAAAGTTATGGCTGCCACCAGGGTGAATGCATGAAATATTCTCTCCTCCCCTCTATACAAGTTTCAGAATCACTCCCCTAAAACAGCTTTCCAAGCAATTGAGAAAGTTGAAAGAACCAACACACAGCTTTTTTTAAAAAAAAAAACTTTTTTCAAAATGTGTGCAAGTCACTTTGTACATTGTCATTCATTTTGGTTCCTTCAACTTCACAAGTTGCTGTAGAAGTTCCATACAGATGAAAACAGCTAAAAACACCTCCCAACTTATACAGAAAGGTTTCAGCCCTTCACTTGGGGGAAAGTATCTATATGCAGCCTATTGTTTCTCAATCTGCGATGGAAAAAAAAACTTTAAATGCATGTGTGGTTTTAATAATATTTCCTCTTTAGAAAGCAGTTCCAACAATTAATTACTTTTTGTTGAGTTCAGAAACATGGAACCAAAATGGCACCATACAAAGCAGGACGGTCTCTGCCTCAGTTCTTGTTGGATGTTGAGTTGCTTGTTCTAAGTCAAAGAGCAATTGGGATGCCACAATTGGTCAGGACATCTCTTGACTGGGGAAGGGAAGGGATAATTGCCTATGGTTCTTACTCCTGACTCAGTTACCCATGTTGAAGATGCAACGGTATGGATATCTGAGGAGAAGATTAGCTGTGGATACAGTGCCAAATAGCTAATGGGCACCCACTATTTAAGCTTGCCTGGGAAGAATTGCAACTTGAGCCCCTGGCGATGCCTTTTTGTAAGGAATCAACTCTTCAGGACAGGACAGAAAATTAGTGGATTAGAACACATAGCAGTAGATTTTTCTTAAAACAATTGCTCATCGCAACCAATCAAAACCAAACATTTGAAGGTATATTAAAATATATATGGAACTTCAGAGGACCTAATGAAGGGGTGCCCAAGCTTTTGTTTCACTGACTGCATTGGTGCATATCATGGAGCCTCGGACAGTGCAGGGGTTATCAAGACCTTCTGCTGTAATTTGGGAGTAAACTCCAGAGAAACAGTGTAATGGCCATTATAAAATTTTATTTGATAAGTAAGTGTTTAGAAGCTACTAGACTGCCAGAGGCATCATATTCACATCTGAGATGTGTAACATTGGTGTAGCAATAGACTAAAAACAAGACTTTCCAAATCTCCAGGCACACAAAATAAAAAAAAAAATGCAGATTAGCTGAGTAACGTGCACTTCAAAGTTCAGATTGCCAAAACTTAGGGTCACATGTGTTCCTAGGGCAGTAGGTTAGACACCTCGTGCTAAAGTACGAGCATAAAATTCAAAGGTCCTAGTCTTTTAAGTCATTGCCTGTTAACGACACTGCAAGAATATATTTTATAAAGGGAGCTTTTTTTATTCACACTGTGGAAGAAATGATCAGTTGGGCTCATATCATTTCAATGTGTAGGGAGAAGAAAGGAGTTATTAAAACATACCCCAGTAAGAAAAGATTGTGCATAATAAAAACTTCTCTTTTATAAGAGCATTTTAAACAAAAAGGTCCATTACAAGGAGTTCCATGAATGTATGCTGTTAGAGGTCATATTTAAAATAAGTTAATATCCTGTAGTGATATTCTTGCAGTTTAACTTTATTTTTCATACTGTTCAGCTTGTGATTCTGCCTGTGATGCATGTACTGGAGGAAGCCCAGAAGAATGCATCAACTGTACAACTGGATATGCAATGGAGGAGCAAAAATGCATAGGTATTTATGGCTGGTGAGATCAGCTTTAAATGAATTGTGTAGCAGATGCTGGAATCTCTGTCTTGCTGCTGATCTTAGACTCAACACTACCTTTCTTTGTATCATATCCTAAATGTAGAGATCACTTTATTAACGTTAAATTTTAAACTAATGTATCAAGCGGGCAATTTGAAAATTGAGGAGGGAGCTAGAAAGGAGCATGTGTGTGTTGCATGATAGCATAACTCTTCTCAGCTAAATAAAAATCAGCTGACACAATTTATGGTTGTAACAAAGATATTTAAGATAATGCATTTATTAATTTGTGCTGCTGGACCTAAGCTGTACCCTGCTGCCCAGTCACCACCTAAACTAGCTGTAGGCCAGAAGTTTACTCAATTTCAGCAGCTATCATTTCAGGAAAAGATCCATTTCAATACATGTAATATGAGACTTGGTTTAGCAACTTATCACTGGTTGCTTTTCTTTCTCACTTCAACCTATTCTGAAATTTCTAAATATATAGGCTGTTAAAATACCTTCAACTTGTCGCTTTCTGTCCTGCAGCCCATAGTTAGTTTCTTCTTGAATTCGGAAAATAGGAACTCTGTTCAGGTTGTTGCATTGAAGATAATAAAAAGAGCCTGTGAATGTCACACATTATGTGGGCACTATTAGATGTGAAGCTTAAAGAAGGATGGCAGCTAGTGACTCCCTTGTATTCCATGGTGTAGGTGAGATGCTTGCTCACACATTTAATATCAAAATTCACTATTGGTGACATCTTTTTCCCTGTATATTTCCTCCCTGTGATGTATTTTTTGTGGAAAAGAACAATTCCCAAGCCTATAGTAATGTTGCTTCCCAACAGGCCACTACAAAGTGCATCAGGGCAACTTTCTGATTTTTTTTTTTCCCCACCACCCCAGCAAGCTGTTGGTAAAACCTTTGCTTGGTGGCATCCTACATTACATCAGAGGTTGAGAACTTTGTTTGGGAACCTAAGTCCCATCCTGCTCCAGTGTTAGACCTATAGAGTGATGTGCTACCCCAGTATGCCACAGGTGTGACGACAGTGACACAATTTTAGCCATGTGCACTAATTTTAGTCAAAAGTGCCTCTTATGCACTCACACAATTCAGGTAAATGTACTTCATGGGTATATTTACTCAACAAACATCTTCCATCGTTCAGTAACCAAGGAAGTAAAGCACTCATAAACATAAACTTGCACACTCTGCTTTTTGTTTTTTGTTTTTATTTAGAACATTACAGCACAGTACAGGCCCTTTGGCCCTCGATATTGCGACAACCTGTGAAACCATCTGACCTACACTATTCCATTTTCATCCATATGTCTATCCAATGACCACTTAAATGCCCTTAAAGTTGGCGAGTCTACTACTGTTGCAGGCAGGGCGTTCCACGCCCCTACTACTGTCTGAGTAAAGAAACTACCTCTAACATCTGTCCTATATCTATCACCCCTCAACTTAAAGCTATGTCCCCTCGTGTTTGCCATCACCATCCGAGCAAAAAGACTCTCACTATCCACCCTATCTAACCCTCTGATTATCTTATATGTCTCTATTAAGTCACCTGTCCTCCTCCTTCTCTCCAACGAAAACAACCTCAAGTCCCTCAGCCTTTCCTCGTAAGACCTTCCCTCCATACCAGGCAACATCCTAGTAAATCTCCTCTGCACCCTTTCCAAAGCTTCCACATCCTTCCTATAATGCGGTGACCAGAACTGCACGCAATACTCCAGGTGCGGTCTCACCAGAGTTTTGTATAGCTGCAGCATGACCTCGTGGCTCCGAAACTCGATCCCCCTACTAATAAAAGCTAACACACCATATGCCTTCTTAACAGCCCTATTAACCTGGGTAGCAACTTTCAGGGATTTATGTACCTGGACACCAAGATCTCTCTGTTCATCTACACTACCAAGAATCTTCCCATTAGCCCAGTACTCTGCATTCCTGTTACTCCTTCCAAAGTGAATCACCTCACACTTTTCCGCATTAAACTCCATTTGCCATCTCTCAGCCCAGCTCTGCAGCCTATCTATGTCCCTCTGTACCCTACAACATCCTTCGGCACTATCCACAACTCCTCCGACCTTCGTGTCATCCGCAAATTTACTAACCCACCCTTCTACACCCTCTTCCAGGTCATTTATAAAAATGACAAACAGCAGTGGCCCCAAAACAGATCCTTGCGGTACACCACTAGTAACTAAACTCCAGGATGAACATTTGCCATCAACCACCACCCTCTGTCTTCTTTCAGCTAGCCAATTTCTGATCCAAAGCTCAGAATCACCTTCAACCCCATACTTCCGTATTTTCTGCAATAGCCTACCGTGGGGAACCTAATCAAACGCCTTACTGAAATTTATATACACCACATATACTGCTTTACCCTCATCCACCTGTTTGGTCACCTTCTCGAAAAACTCAATAAGGTTTGTGAGGCACGCCCTACCCTTCACAAAACCGTGCTGACTATCGTTAATGAACTTATTCTTTTCAAGATGATTATAAATCCTGTCTCTTATAACCTTTTCCAACATTTTACCCACAACCGAAGTAAGGCTCACAGGTCTATAATTACCAGGGCTGTCTCTACTCCCCTTCTTGAACAAGGGGACAACATTTGCTATCCTCCAGTCTTCCGGCACTATTCCTGTCGACAATGACGACATAAAGATCAAGGACAAAGGCTCTGCAATCTCCTCCCTGGCTTCCCAGAGAATCCTAGGATAAATCCCATCTGGCCCAGGGGACCTATCTATTTTCACACTTTCCAAAATTGCTAACACCTCCTCAATCCCATCTAGCCTAGTAGTCTGAATCTCAGTATTCTCCTCGACATTTTCTTTCTCTACGCTTCCCCTATCTCCTCTGATTCCGCACACAACTTCCCACTACTATCCTTGATTGGCCCTAATCTAACTCTAGTCATTCTTTTATTCCTGATATACTTATAGAAAGCCTTAGGGTTTTCCCTGATCCTATCCGCCAATGACTTCTCGTGTCCTCTCCTTGCTCTTCTTAGCGATCCCTTTAGATCCTTCCTGGCTAGCTTGTAACTCTCAAGCGCCCTAACTGAGCCTTCACGTCTCATCCTAAATATGTTATACCATATTATCAACAGAATAACAAAAAGGTTATAGTACACATGCAAGATGCATTGCTGCAACTCGCCAGAGCTTCTTCAGTGGCACCTTCTAAATCCTGGACCTCTTGTGCCTTTTAGATGCATGGCAATACCACCAGGTGCAGGTCCCCTTCAAGTTGCACACCATCTTGATCTGGAAATATATCGCTGTTCTTTCTGTAGCAGTTCAAGAAGACAGCTCACCATCACCTTTTTGAGGGTAATTGGGTATAGGCAATAAATGCTGGCCTTGCCAGTGAAATCCACAAGCCATGAACAAATTTTAAAAAAAGTAATGAATATTACGATCATCTGCCCAATGACTCTTCGTCTGCAACTCTTTATTTAATAATTAGAAATGCAGTTAGCCATATCTGGATTCCCAATTGGCCACATGTAGCTAGTTGTTACTGTATTGGACAACAAGTGCTTCCCCACAATTTTAAGTTTTTTTTTTTAACATCCCTTCCACAGCAATGGGAAGCAAGCTCAATAAATTAGCTTTGTCAGGACTGACTTTGATATATGAAGCTCTAAATCCAAAGTATTTCAGTACTGTTCAATTTGGATAATTTACAGCAATACTGCATGATGGTATAGTCTACAGAAAAGAACATGCAGTATGAAACTGAAACTGCTTAGGAGTTTACGTCATATTTACCTTTTTATTTTTAATTTTTCCCCCCGCTGGATTATTCTGTGAAGGGGAGGAGGAGAGAGAAGAGAATCCTTACCAGGCTGATATTAGAGTTGACTCCCATATGTGCACTGGGCTTCATTTGTTAAAAATCATGAATTATACAGTGTTAAAATGTTTTGAATTTTAATTTTCCCATGTTTAGATATAAATGAATGCAACCTGTCTGATACAGTGTGCACACGTGAAAATGAAGACTGTGTTAATACTGAAGGCAGCTTTCAATGTGTTTGTGCTGAAGGCTACGAGGACAGAGATGGCACTTGCTTAGAAATAAAAGTACCAGGTATGCTGACTAGTTTCAAATTCCACTTGCATCAGGTGGTGGTTTTTATCTAACTTAAACTAATATTAACAAACTGCTAAATAACGTAAATAGAATTAAAATACATGTCACAGACTATAAAGTGCTAACACATTCAAAAATACTGCCACTCTAAAATTCAGTAAGGTTAGAAAACTTTTTAAAAGCTTTGAAATAGTTTAGTTACTCACTTATAATCTTCCGGTTTAAACAATGCTTGCATTTTGTCATTTGGAAACCTGACAATGTTAGGTAACTACTGACAGGTATTTCACTCAAGTGACTTGTGCACTTGTTGTTTTTGTATCATTAATGCACAAGTGCCTGAGTGGGAAAGAGGTGAGATTGACTGAGGTCAAAACTTTCTGCATCCACTTGGACACAAAATATAGAATTGAAATCTGTTCATCTTAATTTTAGTCCCAGGTTGAGGTGAGGTGAGAGTGACTGCCCTTGACATCAAGGCAGCATTTAAGTGAGTATGGCATTAAGGAGCCCTAGCAAAACTGAAGTCAATGGGAATCATGGGGAAAACTCGCCGCTGGTTGGAGACATACCTAGCGCAAAGAAAGATGGTTGTGGTTGTTGGAGGTCAATCATCTCACTTTCAGGACATCATTGCAGGAGTTTCTCAGGGTAGTGTCCTAGGCCCAACCATCTTCAGCTGCTTCATCAATGACCTCCCCTCCATCATAAGGTCAGAAGTGGGGATGTTCGCTGATGTTTGCATAATGTTCACCATTTGTGACTCATCAGATACTGAAGCAGTCCGTGTAGAAATTCAGCAAGACCTGGACAATATCCAGGCTTGGGCTGATAAGTGGCAAGTAACATTCGTGCCACATAAGTGCCAGGCAATGACCATCTGCAACAAGAGAGAATCTAACTATCTCCCCTTGACATTCAGTAGCATTACGATCACTGAATCCCCCACTATCAACATCCTGGGGATTTACCATTGACCAGAAACTGAACTGGAGTAGCCATATAAATACCGTGGCTACAAGAGCAGGTCAGAGGCTAGGAATCCTGTGGCGAGTAACTCTCACCTCCTGACTCCCCAAAGCCTGTTCACCATCTACAAAGCACGTCAGGAGTGTGATGGAATACTCTCCACTTGCCTGGATGGGTGCAGCTCCAACAACACTCAAGAAACTCAACACCATCCAGGACAAAGCAGCCCGCTTGATTGGCACCCCCTCCATAAACATTCACTCTCTCCACCACCAATGCACAGTGGCAACAGTGTGTACCATCTATAAGATGAACTGCAGCAACGCACCAAGGCTGCTTACACAGCACCTTTCAAATCCACGACCTCTACCACCTCGAAGGACAAGTTGAGCAAATACATGGGAACATCACCACCTGCAAGTTCCCCTCCAAGCCACACACCATCCTGATTTGGAACTATATCGCCGTTCCTTCACTGTCGGTGGGTTAAAATCCTGGAACTCCCTTCCAAACAGCACTGTGGGTGTACCTACCCCGCATGGACTGCAGCAGTTCAAGAAGGCAGCTCACCACCACCTTCTCGAGGGCAATTAGGTATGGGCTATAAATGCTGGCCTTGCTTTTTGAGTATTGAAGTAATAAAAAGCAAAGGTTCTAACCATGACATTGAAGGGAGGAGCAGTAATACCGACTATTACATTTCCTCAAATTTGTATGCAAACTCTGATGAGTCGAGCATCTCTTATTTTCCATTGGTCACAGAAGTGCCTCATTTTATTGCCCCTCTATATTGCAGAACCACTTCAAGAAACTGCAATATAGTTTTGAATGTGAACCTTAGTTTGCTTTAACCACCATACCTTCCTCAAGGAAGGAAAGACCATGGAAGGTCCATACAAATCCGTGAGCAAAACACTGCATTGTTGGCCTGCACCAGGTGTGTGCTGTTCAGCTTCTTCCACCCTCTGCTGAACAAAAAAGCTGCTCTGTATCTGCCTACAGCAAATCCACTTGTATTTTCAGTTTGCTGTTAGAAGTAGTACTGCCACCAGAGATGCCAACACAAAACATCCCTCGTTAGTGTGTGCCTTCTTTGGAACCATGGACTTTCTGGTGTTCCCAGTCCTAATTATTATCCTGTAAATTAGGGAAGGGGGTGGGGGTTGATCAAGAATGCAGTGTTACCCGACTATTACAAGAGCTGCCTTGATGGTAAATTTATACAGGTAAATATTGCAAGACCGTGCTTGCAGCTAGTGCATAGTGACCGTTTTGCATGAGATTATCCAGTATGTGCCAGCTGCATGCAAAACCCCACCAGCAGTGTTGGGACCTTACACTCTTGTGTATCTTGTAGCCAAGATCATGCTATTTTTGGCCACGTTACCAAATGGGTGGCATTGATGTAAAAAGGCAGTACATCTTGAAAATGATGGCATTTCCCAACACAAGATTTTATCAGGCTACAAATAATGACTGTTTACTTAGAAGAAAAATGGAGGTAGTTTTAACTATTGAAGTTAGTTGAAATAAAACATCAGGAGAGACGTAAAAATAGACTGCCAATTTGCTATCTCCTCTTTTACACTATCTCACCAAGTGAAAATTAACTGATATCTTTGAGAAGTTACTGGAGGTATCAGATCAGGCCATGACCAATTGACAATGAGAATTTCAGTTTGATAACTTTTTTCTTTTCTTCAGTAGAAATGGAGGATTCTGAAGAGCACAATGTTGTTGAACCTGAAGCTTTAGCAGATGCTGCCCCTCATGAAGACCTTTGACCCACAGTTCAACATATTAATTTGTCTTGTACAAATATCTGCTGTCTGTAAATGAGGAAGAAGTTATTTTTCAATCAAAGTTAAACATGTTGCCAAAATGATTTATGTTTACATGAACAAAAGCTGCCAGTTCCTGGCCTGTATCCATTTTAAACTCCTTGAGTCAAAATGCTCTTTGCTCATTTTTTTGTATGTCATAGGCATTCACTTTGCCTGTCCTTTTTATGGGAACAAAGTTGTCAATAAAAAAAAAAACTTTGTTGTGCTTTTGATGTCCGTAAGTATACTGGGAAGGCTAAAAGGTTTTAACCTTGACACATGCTCTTTATATAGTGGCACTGAGTCTCATATCTAAAGATTTTAAATTCTAAAGAGTTTTGGCTTTTATGCATGTACTTGCAATTTTCATATCTTTGTTAGAGGTTAAAGTTTTTAAAATGGAAGCTCTGGTTTTGTTATCCTGGATTGTGATTTAAACTTGACTAATGATCATCAGCCAATCTCTCTCTCCTGCCGACTTGTTGATCAATCCCAGTATTTTCTCTCATTGCAGATTTTGATATTTTCAGGGTTTATTGGTACTTTACCCTGTTAGCGGGAATGAATCTAGAAGAATCACGCGACACTCGGGTCTGCTCCAATGTCAAACAGTTTATTTAGTTACGCCAGCGGGGAGCAGGTCACTGGTCTGTCCCGATACCTCTCCACCGAACAAAGGAAAATCCACAACGGATATACAGTTACTCAGCCCATCCTGGCTGGACATGATCCAATCATAACGGTTATTGATTACATACATTACACATATTACCAATTAGATTACTCATTAGGCATCATGTGGCTACGTGATCAGCTCATGCAAGCCCCCTGATCATCTTATGATGTTTCCCAGACCCCCTTATCAACTATCCTTGAGTCTTCACAATGAATCCTCCTACCTTTATCAAACTTGAATTCCTGATTGCTTCGTGCAGTCTGCAGTTACACAAAGCAACTGTCTTATACGCTGATATGAGGGGCCTCCTTGGTCAGCCTAACTGTTTGGGTCTCACGGTACCATTACCAGGGATATGACTTAGCCAATCTTGTTCTCACAGTGCCTTGGATGAGTACTCCATTTTATAACAATATGTGGCTATACTTTCAACTTGTATATGAGTGCGTGTGTGTATGTATGTATGTGTATATATATATATATATTCACTAGGATTATATGAATCTACTTACTCAAATAACATTTAAACAGTATGATATTTACTACAGGTGCCTCTGCGCTTGGGAATACCCTACAACAATCCTTAATTCCTGAATTTGGAGATCATTGTGTCACATGTGAGATTCTCTGCAATCTCACCCAAAAAGACACTGTTTATGTTCCACTTGCATTTTTTTAAACTGAGGGGTATTTTAAAATATGATCCTTATGTTTGATTATTCAGATGTCTTCAGGATTGTTATTTAATCATTTTTGTGACACTGCTGCACTCAAATGACATTGCCTAATATTAAAGGTGTGGGAATATTAAAGATGCTGTAGACATACAGACATCTGTATTCCAATAGGGATTTTTTTTTGGGGGGTGGTGTTGATTGGGAAATGTCTACTGCCCATTTTACCTCCATTTTAAATCTCTAATCAGCATTTACATTGATGTAGGAGGTAGGTTTGTGGGCCATTGAATGTAAATAGTGTGATTACTTCAAACATTGGATATTCCTGCCTATTTCACACTACTACATTTATTCACCTGTATAAAACTAGGCATTCAGGATTATAAGGTGTGCTCTGGAGGGAAATAGATTATCAGTGGGATTGCAATGTTGAGTCCATTGCTGAAGCTTTATTTTGTTTTTCTCCTGCTACCAATATGCTTCAAAGCATTTTGTGACTCTTTGTGGTGTTGCATTTTTTTCTACTCCCATTGCAATTGTGCCACAAGGTTATTCTCACTGACAATTCCCCTATATCTGTTTTCTAGAGGAGAAACAACACTTAGTGGGAGTAGTAGCACAGTGGTTGTTACTGAACTAGTAATCCAGAGGCCTGAACTAATGATCCCGAGACATGAGTTCAACTCCCACAATGACAATGAATTTAAATTCATTTAATTAAATAAATCTGGAGTTTAAAAAAAAAGTACCAATAATGAACATGTAACTCCCAGACTGATTTAAAAAAAAACCTCAACTGGTTCATGATTGTCTTTTTTGGGAAGGAAATCTCTATCCTTAGGCTCTCTAGTCTATATTTGACTCCAGACCTACAGCAGTGTGCTTGACTTAACTGCCCCCTGAAATGGCCTAGGAAGTCACTCCGTTGTCATATGTTCACCAACACCTTGGGATGGACAATAATTACCAACGATGTCTGCATCCTGTGAATGCATAATTTAAAAATTAGGTCACATTCAGCCATACCTGCTGAAAAAGTGCTTCTGCAGGTATGGCATTGCCTGTGGCTGTAAAGCAAACTCAACATTTATGCCCCAGAGTCCTTTCATTACAAATATCAGCCAATCGGCATTTCATAGATGAATGAAGCAAGTCACCAATGCATTGCTTACTTGGGCAATGTAGTTCAATACTAGCCCGCCTTTTAATGGATACAGAGTTACGTTTGTTGTATTAGTAATGGTGGTAGTAGGTGCTGTATTAAAATACTAGTTTGGATTTGATGATTGGTTACCAAATAGGTTAAAACAGTGTCCTTTTGCCTCTAGTATTTGGGTGCAACTGTTGGCTAGACTTTGTTGCAAGAATGCCTCATCTCTTTGATTTTCAATCTGTTTAGTTGGTATCAATGCTTAGCCAAATACCTTTTTATCAATAAAAGCAAAATACTGCGGATGCTGGCAATCTGAAATAAAAACAAGAAATGCTGGAACCACTCAGTAGGTCTGGCAGCATCTGTGGAAAGAGAAGCAGAGTTAACGTTTCGGGTCAGTGACCCTTCTTCAGAACTGACAAATATTAAAAATGTCACAGGTTATAAGCAAGTGAGGTGGGGGTGGGGCAAGAAAGAGATAACAAAGGAGAAGGTGTATTTTGGACAAGGCCACATAGCTGACCAAAAGGTCATGGAGCAAAGGCAAACAATATGTTAATGGTGTGTTGAAAGACAAAGCATTAGTACAGAAAAGGTGTTAACGGACTGAATATTGAACAGCAGCAAGTGCAAACATGAAAAAAAACAGTGGGTAAGCAAACTGAACAAACTAAGATGAAATGAAATAAATGCAAAAAAAAATTGTAAAAAAGAAAAAACAACTAAAAATGAAAGTAAAATGGGGGGCTGTCATGCTCTGAAATTATTGAACTCAATGTTCAGTCCAGCAGGCTGTAGTGTGCCTAATCGGTAAATGAGATGCTGTTCCTCGAGCTTGCGTTGATGTTCACTGGATCACTGCAGCGATCCCAGGACAGAGATGAGAGCAGGGGGGAGTGTTGAAATGGCAAGCAACTGGAAGCTCAGGGTCCTGCTCGCGGACTGAGCAGAGGTATTCCGCAAAGCGTTCACCCAGTCTTTTTATCAATTAGTACTAGCCTCGCTGTTTTACTCTGGGTCCCTAACTAAAACAATAGTTAAGGTAAGAAATAAAAAGGCAACATTGGTACAATAGAAGATAATTTGGTCATTAGCAGAATTAGTCATGAATGTATATGCAACTTTGGTCGTCCGTAACTGAATTTCCAATATGTTCTGTCTGTCAAATTCTAAAATTAGTAAAATAAAGTTCTATTTGCTAATTGTTTAATATACCTTGAAACTAATCTTGACAAAACCTTTCCAGTGGCAGTGGGTGCCCATTACAGAAATGCCTTTCCTCCTGAACATTTATGCATTTTCCTATATTGCTTATCCTTGTAACCATTGAACAAGACGACAAATAGTGGATACTTCTGTACAGTGCACTTGCATCCTCTAGGACGTTGATTCGTAATTTTACGACTTCAGTCTAGGCCAGATAGAAACCCAAGACTCCGAAATAAACTTCCAAGACCTTTGAATGCATCTATTGAAACCAATAGAATGTAAATAAGGTGAGCTCTGTAATGGGTGGATGAAGTTCTCTGCCACATTACCTCTTCCCCCAGTTAGTGGAGACAAAACCTTGCCCTGTTGTTTATTATTAATGATAAGAGTTGGATGATCCTGTGGTGATATTTCCACAACTTGCTCTTTTATAAGAAACAGCACTAGTTTTACAAAATGGGCCTGTAACACAACCCTAATATTCCTCAACAAGCAATTTTGTCTCGCTATTTTTTCCTATTTTAAGGTGGGATTAAGAAGTAGTGATCATTAGGTGGGATTAAGAAGTAGTGATCATTAGAGGGAAGGCTCATTTTAAAAGTTCAGCAAGACCAGTATAGAGTAATCACTTAATTTAAAAAAAAAGTTGAATTAATAACTAGAGGGGGGAAAAATGCCCCATAATTCATTCTACATCTGGAGGAGCTCTACAGAATAATTTGCATGTATGAGCTCAAGACAAGCTTGATTATCAATGTTGAGATGAAAAGCAGTGATGAAATGCAAGCCTTTGTCAATGATGCAGGGTGTGGTTGCACGTACTCTTGGGTTTTTCGACAGACGATCTTTTAACCAGTTGGGTAGGCATTGTTGCTGTGTCGAGGGGGGTCAGGCTCATCTGTTGAACATATGTAACTACTGTTGGTTGAGTGCTTGTAGATTCTTTGGATATTGATTTTGAGGTGGAGAAGTCTAAAAGATCAGACAGTGTGACTCCTAATAAGAACATGTATAACCTTTCCATTTTATTGAACTCTGAAGAAAACTTAAAAAGCAGATCCAGTTACAAATCTTTATTTAACACACTTCTCTCTGTGCTCTAACTTTCAGATCTATATATATCTTGATTCTTGAATTACCATAAATGCCAAGCTAATGCCTCAGATTTCATGAAAAATCAATACAACATGTGCAGTTTAAAGTACTGTCAAAATCCAGTGACATGTTCAATGAACCTCCAAAGAGAGGTTCATTAAAGGGGCACTGTTGTCATAGTGAGGATCTTGCAGGATCCATTAGTAAGCACAAAAGACAAAACGATGTTTCCAATAATATCTGATGAACCAAATTATTTTTTAGCATGATGTGCATTTTGGTTTTCAGATTTTGAATTAGATTTAATGTAAGGTTCCTTCTGTAAAACATCTTGGACTAAAATTGAATTATTACATCTAGTTGATAGCTGGTTTCAAAAAGACAAAACTGATCCAAACAGCTGCAGTCCAATCAGTTTCACATCAACACTTGGTAAAATATGTAACACAGTAGATAAATTAATGGCACAAAGTTAAATGGGTTTGATCTAATAGCCATTACTGAGATATTGCATGGTGGTCAAGTTTGGGAACTAAATATTCCTGACTACCTGACATTTCAAAAAGACAGACAAAATGGAAAATGAGAGGCAATAACCTTGATAATAAAGGATGATATAAGGACAGTCATGAGAAAGGAACTTTGCTCAAAAGAGCAGGAAGTAGAATCATTGTGGGCAGAGATAAGTAACAAGGGTCAGAAATTGCTGGTGGGAGTAGTTTATAGAACCCCCCCCCCCACCCCCACCCCACCCCCAACAGTAGCTATACTGTTGGACAGAGTGTTAATCAAAAAATAAACGAAGATTATAATAAAGACAATGCAATAATCTTGGGAAATTTTAATATAAACTGGAAAAATCAAATTGGCAAAAGTAGTTTGGAGGACAAGTTTATGGAATGAATTTGAGGCAATTTTCCTTGTGGAACCAACCAGGGAAGAGGCTATTTTAGATTTTATTTTGTGTAATGGGGGTTAATTAGTAATCTCATAGTGAGGGATCTTCTGGGAAAGTGATCACAATGAGTTTCACATTGAGTTTGAGAGTAACGTACATAAGTTTGAAATTAGAGTAATGAACTTAAAGCCAATTACATAGGTATGAGGGGTAAGTTAGCTAAGGTAAATTGAGAAATTAAGTTCAAAGGTATGATAATAGAGGACCAATGGCAAATATTTAAAGAAATATAATTCTGAATGAGTCCACATTCTATTGAGAAATAAAATCCCAAAGGAAAAGAGATCTATCGTGGCTAACTAAAGAAGTTAAGGATACTATGAGATTAAAAGTTGAGGCTTATAATATTCCAAGAGTTGTAGTAAGCCTGAGGATTGGATACCGGCAAAAGATTGATAAAAAGAAAAAATAGAATGAGAGTAAACTAGCCAGAAATATTTTATAAAATGATAAGAGCTTCTACAAGTAAATGTGGGTCCCTTAGTTGCTGAGACACAGGAAATTATAATGGGGAATAAAAAAAAGACATTGAACAAATATTTGGTCTGTCATCACTGTAGAATACAAACAAAAAACAAATTATGGGGAACCAAGATCTAATGAGAATGAGGAAATTAATATTAGTAAAGAAAAATTACTGCAGAAATTAATGGAACTGAAAGCTGACAAATCCTCAGGACCTGATGCCCTATATCCTAGGGGTTTAGAAAGATGTGGCTGCAGAGATAGTGGATACACTGGTTGTGATCTTTGAAAATTCCAATCTCAGTGGATTGGAAGTTAGCAAATGTAGAATCAAGAAAGGAGGGCGAAAGAAAACAGAACTACAGGTCAATTAGCCTGACATCAGTCATCAGGAAAATGCTGGAATCCATTATTAAAGAAGTAATAATAGGACGTTTAGAAAACATGATTAGGTATAATCGACTTGGTTTTATGAAAGGGAAATTGTGTGTGACAAATCTATTGAGTTTTTCAAGGATGTAACTAGCAGGGTAGATAAAGGGGAACCAATTGATGTAGTATACTTGGATTTCCAAAAGTCAATCAGTAAGGTGCCTCACCTTTGGTGAGCAGCTGACTCATGGCTCTGGTGTGCAACCCACTTGCATGTGTAAAATAAGGGCTCATGGAGTTTGGGGTAATATATTAGCTTGGATGGAGGATTGGTTAATGGACAGGAAGCAGAAAGTAGGGATAAATGAGGCATTTTCAAGTAGGCAGGCTGTAACTACTGGGGTGTCATGAGGATCAGTACTGGGCCCTCAGCTATTTACCATCTATATTAATGACTTGGACAAAGAGACTGAGGGTAATGTATCCAAGTTTGCTGATGATACAAAGCTAGGTGGGGATGTAAGCTGTGAGGAGGACACAAAAAGGTTGCAAAGAGATATACACCAGTTAAGTGAGTGTGGCTGATGAGTATAATGTGTGGAAGTGTGAAGTTATTCACTTTGGTTGTAAGAATAGAAAAACATTTTTTAAAAGGTGTGAAACTTGTAACTTGATGTTCCAAGAGATTTGGGTGTACTCATAAAAGAAACACAAAGTTAGCGTGCAGGTACAGAAGCAATTAGGAAGTCAAATGGCATGTTGGCCTTTATTGCAAGAGGATTGTGATACAGGAATAAGGAAGTCTTCCTACAGTTGTATAGGGCTTTGGTGAGACCGCAGATGGAATACTGAGTGCAGCTTTGGTCACCACATCTACGGAAGGACATATTTACCTTGAAAGTGAAACAGCGAAGGCCCAGTAGATCGGTTCTTGGGCTTAGAGGATTTTGCTATGATGGGAGAGGCTGAGTAATTTGGGCCTATACACTGCAGTTTAGAAGAATGGGAAGTGATCTTATTGAAACATACAAGATTCTGAAGGGGTTTGGCAGGGTAGACACTGAGAGGTTGTTTCCTCTGGTTGTGGAATCTAGAACATGGGGGCACAGACTTAGGATAAGGGGTCAATCATTTAGGACTGAGATGAGAAATTTCTTTACTCAGCAGATTGTGAATCTTTGGAATTCGCTATCCCAAGACGGTTGTGGATGTTTCATCATTGAGTATATTAGAGACTGAAATAGACAGATTTTTGTTTTGTCAGGGAATCAGGGAATTATGGGGAATGGGTGGGAAAGTAGAATTTGGCAGAGGATCAACCATGATCATATTGAATAGCACAGTGGACTCGAGGAGCCTATGGTCTACTCCTGCTCCTACCTCTTATGTTCTCTTAACCTCACACAGCAGCAGAAAGGACACCCCCAATAGTAATATTTAAAGGGATCATCAACCACTCTCAAGTTAGTTGCTGATTGATTTCTACTGGTTGCTGCTGACTTAGTGTTTGATGGTTTGTGCTGTCATTTAAAGTTGAAGTCCAAAGGGAGTGGTGTGGCACCTGGTAAAGACTTTGGTTCTGACTTCAAGGGTTTTGCTCAGACCACTTTCTCCCCATTATGGATACTAAAATTTCTCTCTCTCCCTTGGCCCGGATCATGACAGGAAGAATGAGCAGAGGCAACACAGAGCAGGACAATAAAAACAAGAAATGCTGGAATCACTCAGCAGGTCTGGCAGCATCTGTGAAAAGAGAAGCAGAGTTAACGTTTCGGGTCAGTGACCCTTCTTCGGAACAGAGCAGGACAAGTTGCTGCAAGAGGGAGTGGAGAAGGGCTGTCAACATTGAATTCACCCAGGCACTTTAGGGAGGACATCCTCAGTGAAATCTGCAACCTGTTTGCAGGCACTCCTGTGGCCTCAGAGCAGGGCAAGGACAGCACTGCCAGTGGCTGTGAAGGTGATAGTGGCCATGTACTAAAATAAAAGCAAAATACTACAGATGCTGGAAATCTGAAATAAAAACAAGAAATGCTGGAAATACTCAGCAGGTCTGGCAGCATCTGTGGAGAAAGAAGCAGAGTTAACGTTTCAGGTTAGTGACCCTTCTTCAGAACTGGCAAATATTGGAAATGTAAAAGGTTATAAGCAAGTAAAGCGGGGATGGGGCAAGAGATAACAAAAGAGAAGGTGTAGATAGGACAAGGTCACAGAATAGCTGACCAGAAGGTCATGGAGCAAAGGCAAACAATATGTTAATGGTGTGTTGAAAGATAAAGCATTAGTACAGATAGGCTGTTAACGGACTGAAAATTGAACAGCCGCAAGTACAAACATGAAAAAAAAAGTGGGTAAGCAAACTGAACAAACTAAGATGAAATAAAATAAAATAAACACAAAAAAAACTTTTAAAAAAGTAAAAAGAAAAAAATGACAAAAAATAAAAGTAAAATAGGGGGCCCTTCATGCTCTGAAATTATTGAACTCAATGTTCAGTCCGGCAGGTTGTAGTGTGCCTAATCGGTAAATGAGATGCTGTTCCTCGAGCTTGCATTGATGTTCACTGGAACACTGCACCAATCCCAGGACAGAGATGTGCGCATGAGAGCAGTGGGGGGGAGTGTTGAAATGGCAGGCAACCAGAAGCTCGGGGTCCTGCTTGCGGACTGAGTGGAGGTGTTCCGCAAAGCGGTCACCCAGTCTGCGTTTGGTCTCCCACAGAGGAGACCACATTGTGAGCAGCGAATACAGTATATTACATTGAAAGAAGTACAAGTAAATCACTGCTTCACCTGAAAGGAGTGTTTGGGCCTGAGATAGTGAGGAGTGAGGAGGTATGAACTTCTTTGTGTTATCTCCTGCTCCATCCTGGAAGGATCCCAACACACAGTTTGCTGTTCACTGTTTTATAACAGAGGTGACTGATGCTATGTGTGCAAAGAGAGGGTGGTGGAATGCACAAGTGACTTTGCCAGGATAGTGGGCTTCCCAATGGCGTAAGGTGCCATTGACTGCACACATGTTGCTTTGTAGGTGCTGCATCTAAATTCAGAGATGTACACAAAGGGTTCCACTCCCTTAATGTCCAATTGGTGGCTGACCATACTCAGCATATCATGCAGGTATCTTGGCAGCAGTCATGATGCCCTTAGTCTGCACCAGTCTGCTGTACCATCAGGATTTGAACCACTGAGAAACCAGATGGTTGGTACAAGGGCTATTCACTGACCAGCTGACTCATGGCTCTGGTGTGCAACCCACTTGCATGTGTAAAGCGAGAGTCATACTGCCACACAAAATGTCATTGGGGTGCTTAAGCAATTCTTCTGCTGCCTGGACTGTTCTGACATAGCCCTACAATACTCTCCAAAGGGTGTGCTACAATTCATTGTGATCTGCATCATGCACAACCTCACCATCGTGAGGGCACAGCCTTGGAACCAGGTGTACAGTGAGCAGCTTTTTTTTAAATTCATTCACAGGATGTGGGCATCGCTGGCCAGGCCAGCATTTATTGCCCATCCTTATTTGCCCTTGAGAACGTGGTGGTGAGCTGCCTTCTTGAACTGCTGCAGTCCATGTCGGGTAGGTACACCCACAGTGCTGTTAGGAAGGGAGTTCCAGGATTTTGACCCAGCGACAGTGAAGGAACGGCGATATAGTTCCAAGTCAGGATGGTGTGTGACTTGGAGGGGAACTTGCAGATGGTGGTGTTCCCATGTATTTGCTGCCCTTGTCCTTCTAGTTGGTAGAGGTCGCGGGTTTGGAAGGTGCTGTTGAAGGAGCCTTGGTGCATTGCTGCAGTGCATCTTGTAGATGGTACACACTGCTGCCACTGTGCGTCGGTGGTGGAGGGAGTGAATGTTTGTGGATGGGGTGCCAATCAAGCGGGCTGCTTTGTCCTGGATGGTGTCGAGCTTCTTGAGTGTTGTTGGAGCTGCACCCATCCAGGCAAGTGGAGAGTACTCCATCACACTCCTGACTTGTGCCTTGTAGATTGTGGACAGGCTTTGGGGAGTCAGGAGGTGAGTTACTCGCCTCAGGATTCCTAGCCTCTGACCTGCTCTTGTAGCCACGGTATTTATATGGCTACTCCAGTTCAGTTTTCGGTCAATGGTAGCCCCTAGGATGTTGATAGTGGGGGATTCAGCGATGGTAATGCCGTTGAATGTCAAGGGGAGATGGTTAGATTCTCTCTTGTTGGAGATGGTCATGGCCTGGCACTTGTGTGGCACGAATGTTACTTGCCACTTATCAGCCCAAGCCTGGATATTGTCCAGGTCTTACTGCATTTCTACACGGACTGCTTCAGTATCTGAGGAGTCATGAATGATGCTGAACATTGTGCGATCATCAGCGAACATCCCGACTTCTGACCTTATGATTGGAGGAAGGTCATTGATGAAGCAGCTGAAGATGGTTGGGCCTAGGCCACTACTCTGAGGTGCTCCTGCAGTGATGTCCTGGAACTCAGATGATTGACCTCCAACAACCACAACCATCTTCCTTTACACTAGGTATGACTCCAGCCAGCTAAGGAGGAGGAAGAGAAAAAGAAAGGGAGGAGGCAACTAACACATTTCCTTTCTGGATAGGCTATTTGACTGATACTAGTGAAGGCAACCCTAATTTCCCATTCAACAGCAGCCGCACATCTTGCTGTTATGGACCTTCACAGTGTCCTCTTGGTCACAATGTTGAAATAAAAGCTACTGCAAAACATTCCAAACCAACCTTATCAAACAAGCCATCCAATATTCCATACAGAAGTTAACTTCAACCTTGTGCATTTCCTTCGTGCCTGTCTTCTGCATGCCTTTCCTAGTGCTCCTAAGCACTCCTACCGCAGTGGCTGCAGCATGGCTGGTGGAAGGCTGCTGATTTTCAGTGGGAGACACTGCAGATGGTCTTGCAGGATGATCTTTTGCAGCTCTGTCCCTAGGAAGCTCGGCTTCGAACTGCACCACCTTAGCATGGGTAGCAGCAATGGCATGGCTGGCTGGCTGAGAGGCAATAGCAAGGAGACTGGTGGAGTGTTAGTAGTGGGAGGACAAATCATGTCCTCCTGAGAAAGGACAGCAGGGTCGTGCTCCACTGAGCCACTGCCACTCCCACAGGGCGGCTAAAGGACAGATCGCCGGACTGCTGCAAAACCTTACGAACCCTTTTGAACATTGGTATCCTGCAGCCATGTTGACAACAGTCTAAGCTTGTGTGTCAGCAAACCTTTCTTGCAGGACTTTGGTCTGTGCTTCTACTGCAGCACTCAGAAATTGGGTAGCTTCCATTTGTGCTGCAATGGAAGCTGAGACATCAGCCATCAGACACTGAATCGTGGTTAGGTCTGCAAGTGTTTTCATGGATTTGGCCACTGGCTTCATGGTGGAAAGGATGTGCTCTAAGCTCTGCTCAAAGCTGTGTACAAGGTTAGTGCTGGCTCCTTGAGTGACCACAGGTTTTCTAGTAGGTCTGTCAATGCAACAAGCATTTCATTGGGCATACCCATCAGCCTTTTCCTGTGTACCACCTCAAAGTCTTGATCGGAGTCCTCTGCAGTGGAACTCATGAGCAGCCTTGTCCTTTGGGGAGCTGATACCTGCGCTACCCTTTCTGCCCTTCCACTCGTGCCTGATAACTCACCACATGCAGATCCATCCCCAGGCTTCCCTCTAAAGTATGTGTAGTGTCAGTATCTGAGTTGGGGGCTGTGAGTGTGAGATCGAGTGACGGTGTTTCATCATCATCAGTCTCTTCTTCCTCTTGCACCTCGCACTCCTTCCTCACTGCCTGGCCAGGTTGTAGTTCTTGGTTATCTGTAAGGAGAGAGGCATAAGGGTAGGGTTGGAATGAAGGGGTGCTGGGGAAATGCTTTCTTAGACCATCTGCAGTTAGTAAATCAGAAAAAATTGTGGGATGAGGGAGAAGTGGGATGTGAGAATGAGGATTATTGTCATCTTCAATGCTTTCAGTCCTGCTTCTGGCCACGGTCTCATTGATGACCTCTCCAATGATGGCAAGCATTGTCTTCTCCATAGTGGTGGGGAAACATGCAGCCATGCCTGTCTCCAGTAGGTTAGCTGCTACTGCCTGCAGTCTGCGCCACCTTGTGCTGCAAGAGAGAATTGTGTCCCTGAGTGTGGAATGATGTGTCTGGGTGATGTGCGCACCTTGGTTGAATAGCTGGCAGTGTGTGTGCAAGCTGTGAGATGTGGGTGTGATGTTTACAGCAGTGCTAAGTGTATGAGGGTGAAGTGTATCTTTGAATGTAAGATATGGGTTGTGATTGATAGAAAATGTTGGTAGGTGAGTGATGGGGTATGGTGCCTTGAGCAGTGTGTGAGGTTAGTGGTGTAGTTGGTGGGATATAGTATTTGAGGATGAAATCACTGACCTTGACCACTCGTGTGAGATCTTTGAACTTCTTTCTGCACTGCAACCAGGTCTCAGGCACCTCAGTAGTTTCTCATATAAGTGACTCCGTTATGCAGAAAGAAAGTGAGAGTTGCAATTCACTATTTGGCTTATGTCAAGAAA
The DNA here is from genome assembly GCF_036365525.1 of Heterodontus francisci. Taxonomy (NCBI): domain Eukaryota; kingdom Metazoa; phylum Chordata; class Chondrichthyes; order Heterodontiformes; family Heterodontidae; genus Heterodontus; species Heterodontus francisci. Next base: position 37,421,937 of record NC_090397.1, read on the forward strand.
AAAAGACTTCTATTTATATAGAACCTTTCCCTCAGTCTTGCACTGTGTTGTTAGTCGAGATTTTTGTGCTCAAGTCTCTGGTGTGGGATCGAGAATCATAGAAATTTACAGAAAATTTACGGAAGGAGGCCATTCGGCCTGTCGTGTCCACATCAGCTGACAAGTAGCCATCCAACCTAATCCCACTTTCCAGCTGTTGGTCCGTAGCCTTGTAGGTTATGGCACTTCAAGTGCATATCCAAGTATTTTTTAAATGTTATGAAGATTTCTGCCTCAACCACCCTTTAAGGCATTGAGTTCCAGATCCCCACCACCTTCTGGGTGCACGTGTGGTCATCCAGGCCACGAGGAGTGGCACAGTGTGTGCATTCCATGGGGCTGATGTTCCCTGCCATGCCTTTATTTTCCAGACTATTATCTGGAAGCACTTCCTGGCTGCTCACCAGTCAGTTCCTTCCCTGGTTGGGATGTCACTATAGCTGTTTTGCAGATGTTTCTTTTGTTGTTGGAGATTATGCTGGAGGCTTTCTCGTCCGTTTTAATTCCTCGGTCACTGCACTCAGTCTCCACCCAGGGCCGCTGCTGCCAGTGAGTCTTTCTGTAATATAGATAAATACCTCCCTGCTCACCTACTTAATGCCTCTTGACTTCAGCTCTCAGGTCTAGCTGTCTCCTGCTCTCTCTCTCTCTCGGACTGCTCCTTGTTTTGTAAAAGACCAGAAAAACACCTGCCCCTCACTGTGCCGAATTCCCTCACTCACCAAATTCCCCAAGTTAAGTACTCTGCCAAAGCAGTACTCCATCGAATTGCGACTTACTTAAACCCACAACCTTCTGATACAGGCAAGAGTGCTACCATTGTGCCAAGGCTGACACTTATGTGAATTTTTTTAGCTTTTGTTTTCTAAATAATATTCAGCTGAGTATATCCACTCTTGTATTAATGCCTGGATTCGACTATCAACATCCCAAATTGTCCCAAAATTATCCATACAGTTTTTTTAGCATTGAATGCAAGAACATAGGAAATAGGAGCAGGAGTAGAACACACGACCCATCGAGCCTGCTCCACCATTCAATATGATCATGGCTGCTCTTGGGGTTCAACTCCTTTTTCCTCCCTGCTCCCTATATCCCTTGATTCCCTGAGAACCCAAAAATCTGTCTATCCCAATCTTAAATATATACAGTAATGGCGCATTCACTATCCTCTGGAGTAGAGAATTCCAAAGATTCGCAACCCTCTGAGTGAAGAAATTTCTCCTCATCTCAGTTCTAAACGATTGTCTCCTTATCCTGAGACTATGCCCCTGCGTTATAGATTCCCCAGCCAGCAAAAATAACCTCAGTGTCTACCCTGTCAAGTCCCTTCAGAATCTTGTAAGTTTCAACAAGATCACCTCTCATTCTTCTAAACTCTGGAGAGTATAGGCCCAATTAACTCAGCCTCTCATCATAGGACAACCCTCCCATCCCAGAGACCAATCTAATGAACCTTTGCTGTACTGCCTCCAATGCAAGTATATCCTTCCTTAAATATGGAGACCAAAACTGCACACAGTATTCCAGGTGTGGTCTCACCAAAACCCTGTATAATTGTAACAAGACTTCTTTATACTTGTAATCCAATACTCCTGTACTAAAGGCCAAAGTGGCATTTGCTTTCCCAATTCCTTCTGTATCTGCATGCTAACTTTGTTTTCCTTGTACAAGCCTACACAAGTCTCTCTAAATATAAAAAGTTAAAAGTTTCATGCCTTTTAAAAAATATTCTTCTCTTCTATTCTTACAACCAAAATGAATAACTTTACACTTCCCCACATTATACTCCATCTGCCACCTTATTTCACACTCACTTAACCTGTCTATATCTCTTTACATTCTCTCTTTGTGTATTCCTCACAGCTTGCATTTGCACCTTCCCAGTTCGGATGAAAGGTCACAGACCTGAAACGTTAACTCTGCTTCTCTCTCCATAGATGCTACCAAACCTGCTGAGTATTTCCAGCACTTTCTATTTTTATTTCCGATTTCCAGCATCAGCAATATTTTCCTTTTATATTATTGCATTTCCACCTACCTTTACATCATCAGCAAACTTAGATACATGACTCTCTGTCTTCTTCATCTAAGTCATTACTATAGATTGTAAATAGCTGAGGTCCCAGCACTGATCCTTGCAGCACTCCACTATTCACTGCCTGCCAACTTGAAGATACCCTATTTATGCCGACTCTTTGCTTCCTGTCTGTTAACCAATCCTCTATCCAGGCTAATATATTACCTCCAACTCCATGAGCCCTTATATTGCCTATTAACCTTTTGTATGGCACCTTAACAAATGCCTTTTGGAAATCAAAGTATACTACATCTACTGGTTCCCCTTTATCTACCCTACAAATTACATCCTCAAAAAATCTCTAATAAATTTGTCAAACATGATTTTCCTTTCATAAAGCCATGTTGAGTTTGTCTGATCATACCATGATTTTCTAAGTGCATTGTTAGGACTTCCTTAATAGATTCCGGCACTTTCCCGAAGACTGATGTCAGGCTAACTGGCCTGTGGTTCCTGTTTTCTCACTCCCTCCTTTTGTGAATAGCAGTGTTACATTTGCTAGCTTCCAATCTGCTGGGACCATCCCAAAATCCAGGGAATTTTGGAAAATCATAGGCAGTGCATCCATTATCTCTGCGGCTATCTCTAGTCACTTAAGTTTCTCAAATATTTTTTCTCTACTGATATTAATTACCTTAATTTCCTCACTTATTTTTAGCTCCTGGGTTATCCTTTATTTCTGGTATGCGACTTATGTCTTCTATTGTGAAGACAAATGCAAAATATTTGTTCAACTAACCTCTATAATTATAGCTGTTAGGGATTTTACTATTTGGAGAACCTTCTGTTGTAAAAATATCAATCTGTAAACGTAGTGGTAGAAAAGAAAGGACGTTGCAGATCGTAAAAAAATGCTATTAAATATTTTAAATACAGAAAGATGAGCTCAGTGAATCTGCAGTATCTGCTAATAAGCACATGGTGGCGACCTTGCCCCACATCTGGCGCAAAGAGGCTTTTGCTAAAGAATAAATTCTATTAATTCAGACCAGATTCAGAGATGGAGAGTCAAACTCCAACTAGTACTGTGACTGGAGGGACCACCAATGAGTCACATGCATAGCTAAAGGGGATGGACCGCTACCCATCATTTCACTTCCACTGCAAATGAACACGCAAGCTACAAAAGAAAACAGATGTCTGTAACAAAACCACCATCAAAGCGGATGTGTAGAACTCCACTTTTACAAAACAAAATAAGCTCCTGCAGTGTATAAATAACACAGGACATGCTTCTGTTCAAAGCAGTTCAGGTATGCTGTCCATGCTATTTCTGAAATTCTGAATCCAAAATTTGAATTTTTAAGTATAATTCTGAATTAGCCAGACACCAAACAGTTTATAATTATGCTTTTTTATTTGGACCACTGATCTCGAAATAGCACAACTTGTGATATTTAATTAAGAAATGAAAAACATTTTTTTAATCAATTTTAATGAAAGTAGTAAGAGAGTTTGAGAACTACTCAAAGGCATGTTTATTTGATGGACAAGTTTTCTCTTTCATATCTGTGAAACTAGCTTGGATCCTTGTTCAGTGTGATTGGAAACATGTCCTGGGGTGCGACTAAACTGCAGTCAGCTTAGACATATACCCACAACAAGATTGGGTATATGCATCTGCCCCATGCAACCACTGGTGATTCAAATGCATTGTGCAGATGATCAAGAGTATACATCCTCCCAAGGAAGCATTTTGCCAACATCTGTCACTACCCCAAGGCCTATCTTTATAGACCCCTTCACTTGTATCTGGATGTCAGAACTAGAACATTAACTTGCCTGTTCTATCCACAGATGCTGCCAAAGCTGCTAAGTGCTTCCAGAAGGACCTTCAAGTCTTCAACATCAGATGAAGCAATGTTGCCCACATTTATACTCTATGCCATTGTGAATAATTAGTTTGCATTTCTGGAAACATGGCACACTCCTCTTTAACTGTGAGCTTCAGCCTTTATGAACTGATCGCTTTTTGTCCCTCTGCAATTGGTCAAGCCCTCTGTGCAAGCTTTATTAGATCTTTAGTATATTTAAATTAGGGGGAGGGACTCCTGTTGCACTTTTCAGTGTATCGCACCTCCTGAGCTGTCAAACCAGGTGAACTCTTTTTTAAAAATTTGTTTATGGTGTGTGTCACTGGCAACGACAGCATTTATTGCCCATCCCTAATTGCCTTTGAGAAGCTCATGGCGAGCCACCTTCTTGAACCGTGTCAGTCTATCGGTGTGGTACACCCACAGTGCTATTAGGGAGGGAGTTCCAGGTCTTTGGCCCAGTGACAGTGAAGGAACGGCGATGTATTTCCAAGTCAGCATTGTGCGTGACTTGGAGGGGAACTTGCAGGTGCTGGTGTTCCCATGCGTCTTTTGCCCCGGTCCTTCTAGTGGTAAAGGTCATGGGTTTGGAAGGTGCTGTTGAAGGAGGCTTGGTGAGCTGCTGCAGTGCATCCTATAGATGGTATACACTGCTGTCACTGTGCATCGGTGGTGGAGGGAGTGAATGTCTAAGGTGGTGGATGGGGTTCTTATCAAGTGGGCTACTTAATCATGGATGGTGTAAAGTTTCGTGAGTGTTGTTGGAGCCGCACTCATCCAGGCAAGTGAAGAGAATTCCATCACACTCCTGACTTGTGCCTTGTAAATGGTGGACAGGCTCTGGGGAGTCAGGAGGTGAGTTACTCCCGCAGGATTCCTAGCCTCTGACCTGCTCTTGTAGCCACAGCATTTATATGGCTGGTCCAGTTAAGTTTCTTGTCATTGGTAACCCCCCAGGATGTTGATGGTGGGGTTTCTGCAATGGTAATGCTGTTGAATGTTAGGGGAGATGGTTAGATTCTCTCTCTTGTTGGAGATGGTCATTGCGTGGCATTTGTGTGGCACAAATATTACTTGCACTATCAGCCCAAGCCTGGATGTTGTCCAGGTCTTGCTGCCTGCAGGCATGCACTGCTTCAGTATCTGAGGAGTTGTAAATGGTTCTGAATACTGCAATCATCAGAGAACATCTTCACCTCTGACCTTATGACGGAGGGAAGGTCATTGATAAAGCAGCTGAAGATGGTTGGGCCTAGGACACTACCCTGAGGAACTCTTGCAGTGATGTCCTGGGGCTGAGATGATTGACCTCCAACAGCCACAACCATCTTCCTTTGTGCTAGGTATGACTCCAACCAGCGAAGGTTTTTCCCCCTGATTCCCATTGACTTCAATTTTGCTAGTGCTCCTTGATGCCATACTCTTTCAAATGCTGCTTTGATGTCAAGGGCAATCACCTTCACCTCACCTTTGGGATTCAGCTTTTTTGTCCATGTTTGGACCAAGGTTGTAATGAGGTCAGGAGCTGAGTGGCCCTGGCAGAACTCAAACTGAGCATCAATGAGCAGGTTATTGCTGAGTAAGTGCCGCTTGATAGCGCTGCCCATGACACCCTCCATCACTTTGCTGATGATTGAGAGTAGACTGATGGGGCGGTAATTAGCCGGCTTGAATTTGTCCTGCTTTTTGTGGAAAGGACATCCCTGGGCAATCTCCACATTGTCAGGCAGATGCCAGCATTGTACTGGAACAGCTTGGCTAAGGGTGCAGCTAGTTCTGGAGCACAAGTTTGCTGTACTACAGCTGGGATGTTGTCAGGACCCATAGCTTTTGCTGTATCCACCCATCAGCGATTTCTTGATATCATGTGGAGAGAATTGAATTGTCTGAAGACTGGCATCAGTGATGGTGGAAACCTCAAGAGGAGACCAAGATAGATTGTCCACTTGGCACTTCTGGCTGAAGATGGTGGCAAATGCTGCAGCCTTGTCTTTTGCGCCAATGTGCTGAGCTCTCACATCATTGAGGATAGGGATGTTTGTGGAGTCTCCTCCTCTGGTTAGTTGTTTAATTGTCCACCAACATTCACGACTGGGTGTGGCAGGACTGCAGAGCTTAGATCTGATCCGTTGGGTGTGGGATCGCTTAGCCGTGTCAATCGCATGCTGCTTCTGTTGTTTAGCATGCACATAGACCTGTGTGGTAGCTTCGCCAGGTTGGCCCCTCATTTTTAGGTATGCCTGGTGCTGCTCCTGACATACTCTCATACACTCCTCATTGAATCAGGTTTGGTTGCCTGGCTGCACCTTGCCTGAACTATGCCTGCACTATGGCCAAGCTCAAATCCAGCTTTGCCATTTTTAGCCAAATTATGGCTAAAGTGTAGAAATCACAAAGGTGCATTCTAATCCTAGCCATGAATGCTACTTGTCACATGATAAATTTGGTTTTCCAGTGTAAACAGATGTTTAGCCCCTTTACAGCTCAACTGAGGCATGAGCTAACGTGAAATAGACAGGTAGAGAAAGAAGGAAATTGTATTTATATCAAGACTTTTCACAACCTCAGGACATCACAAAGCAAAGCGTTTCACATGAAGTGAATTAATTTTGATGTGTAGTGTCTGCGGCCAGTAATACAGTAGGAGGCCTGTGGCCTACTTTGTGTCTAATGAGCACAGCTCATTCCAATGTGCGTTGTAAGCACTTTGAGCATAAATAAGCTGTACAGAAGATGTGTAAGGCTTATTAAGGCCTCCATTTTGTATGCAAAGTCCTTGACCATATTCTCAGTGATTGTTTGAAATGCTGCTTCAAGGGAGGCCTGGTGAAAGATGGCACTATTTATAGTTGGCTGGTTCTCTCCTCCAAATAGGACGACCCTTCCTTGCAGTACCTGCTACATTATGGCCTCCAGTACTCAATCTGATATTGAATCATTCTGCCCTCAGCTATCTTTCTATTTGGCACAGCTTTAATGCCAGCCAACAGCGGTTAGCACCAGTAAGCCCGCCATGGGACTTTAGCACTCTCCTACATTTTGTGCTACATATTGGAAATGGAGTTAAGATATTTAAATTGGTATTACAGAGTAAGATCAGCTTGCTGTAGTCCCAATATACGAACAGTGGTCCCCACATTGCTTGAGGAGCACATTATCCACCCCATCGTTGTAATGTAGCATAATGTGGCAGCAAGTTTCCACACAGCAAGATTCTACCTATAGTTACATTAGATGAATAAATTGCTAGTCTGTTTTATTTGGGCTTGGTTGACCAGGACACCAGAACTGCCTGTTCTCTTCAAATAGTGCCAAAGCAGACGAGGCCTTGATTTGACATCTCATTCAAAAGACAGCACCTCTGACCATCGAGAACTCCCTCGGTACAGCATCGAAGTATCAGCCTAGATTATGAATCCACAATCTTCTGACTCAGAGGAAAAAGTACGACCAACTGAGCTAAACTGACACTTCAATCTGCTGTAATTGGCCTTTGGGAATGCAGTAAATTTGGGTTAGTTAATCACAGGTGTTTTTCTGGAAGGTTTACATGAATTCAGTGGGAGTATTGCCCTTTAATGAAAGGAATCATTCATCAATAACTCAAATATGAGGCTGCTCTAGAGTCAGAGAGTTATAGAGCAGAGAAACAGGCCCTTCAGCCCATCATGTCTGTGCCGGCCATCAAGCACCTAACTATTCTAATCCCATTTTCCAGCACTTGGCCCGTAGCCTTGTATGTTATGGCATTTCAAGTGCTCATCTAAATGCTTCTTAAATGTTGTGAGGGTTTCTGCCTCTACTACCCCTTCAGGCAGTGTATTCCAGATTCCAACCACCCTCTGGGTGAAAGAATTTTTCCTCAAATCCCCTGTAAACCTCCTGTCCCTTACCTTTAAATCTATGCCCCTGGTTATTGATCCCTCCGCTAAGGGAAAAAATGTCTTCCTATCTAACCTATCAATGCCCCTCATAATTTTGTATACCTCAATCATGTTCCCCCCAAGCCTTCTCTGCTCTAAGGAAAACAACCCTAGCCTCTCTTCATAGCTGAAATGCTCCAGCCCAAGCAACATCCTGGTGAATCTCCTCTGCACCCTCTCCAGTGCAATCACATCCTTCCTACAGTGTGGTGCCCAGAACTGTACACAGTACTCCAGTTGTGGCCTAACTAGCGTTTTATACAGCTCCATCATAACCACCCTACTCTTATATTCTATGCCTCGGCTGATAAAGGCAAGTATCCCATATGCCTTCCTAACCACCTTATCTACCTGTGCTGCTGCCTTTAGTGATCTATGGACAAGTACACCAAGATCCCTCTGACCCTCTGTACTTCCTAGGGTCCTACCATCCATTGTATATTCCCTTGCCTTGTTAGTCCTCCCAAAATGCATCACCTCACACTTCTCAGGATTAAATTCCATTTGCCACTGCTCTGCCCATCTTACCAGCCCATCTATATCGTCCTGTAATCTAAGGCTTTCCTCCTCACTATTTACGACACCACCAATTTTCGTGTCATCTGTAAACTTACTGATCATACCTCCTATATTCACGTCTAAATCATTAATGTACACTACAAACAGCAAGAGTCCCAGCACCGATCCCTGCGGTACCCCACTGGTCACAGGCTTCCACTCGCAAAAACAATCCTCGACCATCACCCTCTGCCTCCTATCACTGAGACAATTTTGGATCCAATTTGCTAAATTGCCCTGGATCCCATAGGCTCTTACCTTCTTAATCAAAAGGGTCCTTAACAAAAGCCTTACTGAAGTCCATGTAGATGACATCAACTGCTTTACCCTCATCTACACATCTAGTCACCACCTCGAAAAATTCAATCAAGTTAGTTAGACATGATCTCCCCCGACAAAGCCATGCTATCTATCCCTGATTAATCCTTGCCTCGACAAGTGGAGATTAATCCTGTCCCTCAGAATTTTTTCCAATATTTTCCCCACCACTGATGTTAGACTGGCCTGTAAATTACCTGGTTTATCCCTGCTACCCTTCTTGAATAATGGCACCACATTCGCTGTCCTCCAGTCCTCTGGAACCTCTCCTGTGGCCAGAGAGGATTTGAAAGTTTGTGTCAGAGCCCCTGCTATCTCCCCCCCCTTGCCTCACATAACAGCCTTTGATACATCTCATCTGGGCCTGGGGATTTATCCACTTTTAAGCCTGCTAAAACAGCTAATACTTCCTCCCTTTCAATGCTAATATGTTCAAGTATATCACAATCCCCCTCCCTGATCTCTACACCTACATCATCCTTCTCCATAGTGAACACAGATGCAAAGTAATCTTTTAAAACCCCACCTATGTCCTCCGGCTCCACACTAACAGCACTGTTTTGTGGCAACTGGTCTTTAGTGGGGATATGACACAACACCAAAGAATGTTAGGCTTTTATTAGGTTCCTTTATATTATTGAGCAACAATAGGTTTTTCAGAGACCAAGGAGGGACTTTTAATGCCCCCACCCCCCTCCCCACCCAAATAGGTGGATTTGGGTAAGGTGAAATGGTAAAATGTTACAATTCTGAATTCCAACCCACCTCCAACCTACCCACTACCAGTTTTAACGGAGGTGGAATGTGGGCAGGCAACCAACCCGCACCCAGGAGGCTGGTTGGCAATTTAAATATTATAATGAGACTGTTTGCTTTAAATTTAACCCTGGCCTGTCAAGTTTTCCCAGCCTTGGGAAACATCCTGGCGAAAAGGAGGCGAGGACTGCTGGATCTAGAAGATAAATGCCTTTCCACTTAACCTGCTGGATCCAGTTTATCTGATTCAACCGCATTCCTGTGATTGGACAGCTCCCCACCCCAGCTGACCCTTCTAGCCTCCTCCATGATCTCCCTCCCTCCTCACTCTTCCAATCTCCTCCACAAAGTTTAGTTTAGTTTAGTTTAGTTTAGAAATACAGCACTGAAACAGGCCCTTCGGCCCACCGAGTCTGTGCCGACCATCAACCACCCATTTATACTAATCCTACACTAATCCCATATTCCTACCACATCCCCACCTGTCCCTATATTTCCCGACCACCTACCTACACTAGGGGCAATTGCTAATGGCCAATTTACCTATCAACCTGCAAGTCTTTGGCATGTGGGAGGAATCCGGAGCACCCGGAGGAAACCCACGCAAACACAGGGAGAACTTGCAAACTCCGCACAGGCAGTACCCATATTTGAACCCGGGTCGCTGGAGCTGTGAGGCTGCGGTGCTAACCACTGCGCCACTGTGCCGCCCATAATGTCTCTGGCCTCCCCCTGCTCGGAACCCCAATCTTTCCTCTGACCAATTTTCCCCATGCCTCGACATCGATATTCCTTCTAGCCTCCAATCTTCTCCCAGGCCTTTCTGATCTATCGCTCCATCCTTATTGCTCCTTGACTGCAGCCTGGTGCCAAAGGACTACCCACCTGACAGCCAGCCTGCTTCTTAATCTGACTGGCGGCGGGTCAGAAGCAGAGATTAAAAATTACTAATCGGTTCCTGCTGTTAAGGTCGGCAGGACCTTTGGAAAACTTTTTCTTCTGGGTTTCATGACATCAATGCAGTCCCCCACCCCCTGCACCCTCCCCACCTGCAAGTTAATATCCAGCCCCAAGATTACAAATTTTTGTGATTTGCATTAGGTTTTATTATATATTAGTTTATATGACATAGAATTCCATTAAATCTACAGGACATTTAGCCCAACTGGTCCATGCCAATGTTTATCTCCACATGAGTGTCCTCCAACCCCTCTTTCTCTAGTCCTATCAGCATATCCTTCTATTCCTTTCCCCCTCATGTATTTATCTAGCTTCCCCTTAAATGTATCTATGCTATTCACCTCAACTACTCCATATGGGAGCAAGTTGCACACTTATACCACTTTTTGGTCAAAGAAGTTTCTCCTGAATTTCCTACTGGATTTATTAGTGATGATCTTATATTCATGGCCCTTAGTTCTGGTCTTCCCCACATGTGGAAACATCCCCACATTACCCTATTAAACCCTCTCATAATCTTAAAGTCCTCTATCAAGTCACTCCACAGCCTTCTCTTCTCGAGTGAAAAGTGACCCAGCCTGTTTTGCCTTTCCTGATCAGTACAACCTCTCAGCTCTGGTATTAACTTTGTAAATAATTTTTTGCCCCTTCTCCAGTGTCTCTGTATTCTTTTTATAATATGGAGACTAGAACTGTGCACCGTACTCTAAGTGTGATGTACTTAACAAAGTGACTCCTGACAACGCATCCGGCGCGCCGCCATCATCAGAGTGCTCCCATCTGTGCACATGGGCAGAACAGTCTCTTGCTGTCAGTAAGGTGCTGCACATGCGCAGCCTACCTTCTTGCCAGGACTAATGCAAGCATGTGTGCGAAAACGTCATCGCGTACTGCGCGCATGCGTACTGGAACGTCATCCCGCTTCTCTTCCCCGGCGCTGCCTCCGGTGCCCGAAGCAGCGAGGGGGAGTGAGTGGCCGACAGGTGGAGGGGAGGAGGGGGTGGTGGGTTGAAGCCAGGGGCAGCGAGCAGACGGGCAGGGGAGGCAGCACCGGGGAAGAGAAGCAGGATATTGTTGGGGCTGGAGTGAGATTGCAGCGATTGAATTTATTTGTTTTTTGTGATAAATTGAGCAGCGCCATCTTTAATCCTGGCAGCTGCCTAAAACGTCACAAACAGTGATGTTTCAGTGCACGAGGCTGCATTTGCACATGTGCAAGAATTGCGGCACCGAGTTATTGCATTGTCAGCAAACGCAGCCTTGTCTCCTGAATCTTCCTACTGAAAAGTAGCACATCATGCTTGTCTATATTGAAACTCATTTGCCAATTACACGCCCATTCTGCAAGTTTATTAATGTCTTGTAGTAGTTTGTGCCGTCCTCCTCTATTAATTACACCCCCCAATTTAGTATTGTCTGCAAACTTTGAAATTGACTTCTGAGTAACAAATCCAAATCGTTTATGTAAATTGTGAACAACTATGATCTCAGCATTGATCCTTATGGAACACCACTTCCCACCTTATGCCAGTCTGAGGAGCTACCCTTAACTCTTACTCCTTGTTTTCTGTTTCGTAGTCACTTTTTCTTTCAGCTACTTTTCCCTTTGTCCATTACTTTATTTCTTTTACTTTGTTAAAAAGCTTTTTTCTTTCCTTTCCATGTAGTATTTCTCCTTTTTGTTTTCATTGTTTTCATTTTCTGCACTTCTGTCGTAAAGGCTCTATCTCTTGTTGGGGAAGTATCAGAAGCCTTCAGTATTTTGTCCAAGTCACTTTTACAATTTAGATTTTTGACATTAAATGCCAGTATGCTTATCTACTGCATGAAGCATCACAGCTCCACTGTTTCTCTTTTACATTCTCCATTGCTCAATCCTTTCCAGGATTTGCCTGGTGATTCATACAGCCATAGAATGATACATCACAGAAGGAGGCTTCTAGCCCATTGTGTCTGTGTCAACTCTTTGAAAGAGCTATCCAATTAGTCCCACTCCTCTGTTCTTTCCCCATAGCTGTGTAACTTTTTTCTCCCTTCAAATGTTTAGATTTTGTAACTCTATCTGTAATCTTCCAGTGGGGTCCTTCTACCTTGCAGTTCAGTAACATACTGCTGATGTTATGGTTCTTTCCTTCTTCTTGGACCCTCTTCTACATACCATTCTGTACACACTAAATTGGACACACCTTAGCCAACTGTAATGAAGTTCACAGTAGGAGGTCTGGGTGACTTGCCCTCTGAATTTCTCTATTTTTCCATTGACAATTGCCTCAGCTTCTTTCCTGGTATTTCCCAATAGCACAGTTGAGTTTAGAAACTAGCCACCTGGGAAGATACTGCTGAAACAGTAACAGCCTGCATCATTACACTGGCCTGTGTTTTATAGAAATTTGAAATGTTATTCTTCCATCACCTTGAAATGATGTGTTCAGTGGTGCTGAAGGTTTTCACACTGTCCTTTCACAACTGGTACATGGGTTTGAGTTTATTGCAGATTAACAGGATAGAAGTAACATAAGCACCAGAGAATGATCATCTCAAACAAGAGATTTAATCTATACTCCTGAGTAGGCAGCAAGGACACTTGCCCAAAGCTGATGGCATCCTTCCTTATATGTTGGGTTCCAATGATGTTAACAAATTTAACTGAGGCATGAGCAGGCTCGCCAGACCAATCTGGGACAGCAGAGGATCAGCCTTGGAAGAGGCCGGCAAAGGTATGTTTTTTTTCTTTCCTGTCTGGGGCCAGGAGAAGCAGCAATGACTCTTGCCCCTCTTTCCCAAAGTGAGACACAGGCAGACACCCCGGAACCCAATCCCATCACTTACCTTGTGTTGAGGTCAACCATGCAATTTCTGGAATGGGTGCGAAGTGGACCAGTGGCATACTAATGAGATTCAGGAGTTGAAGTAGTCCAGACCTGATTTTGGCAGTAGTGAGTGAGTTTCCAACTCACCTCAACACCCATCTGCCCAAATCCTGCCCAGAGTTAAAATCATAGCCATTGTGTAAATAAAATGGACCTGGGATAATCCTCCTTTGTGTTGAAACTATTCAAGCTGGTGACAGCCATGTGGTAAATATGCTGAACCAATTGGACATGATTTTGTTCCCGCATAACTACAAGAATTGTACAAAGCCAATTGTTAATCACCAGTTCAGGCATGAAAGTAGCATTCAGTTGTGCATGCTGAGCCTGTGGTGAGAAATGACAGAAGCTGTTGTTGAGTTGGATTATCAGAAGTCTGCTATCCAGCTAGAACATGAGTTAACCATTTGTGAAGGTTCCTATCAGGATGCAATTGCTGCTTCCCCTGGTGGAGGCTGACAATATATACAATGACATGTGCACTTGTGCGGGTGCTAGTGAATTGAGCTATGTTGGAAGTATGGTTAATAAATGTAGCAGGATATATCCTGGCACATAGCTCATTAGCAAATTAAGATCTTAAAGGTAATTACTCTTAAAGGCAGTCACACAACAGATATTGCTGCAAAAACAGCTGGACACCAGAGATTAGGAGTGTTCATATTGTAGTGATATTGAAAGGAGACTAATGTCTGTGTTGAACTCAGAAGAATTTCTGTCACCAATTGCTGGTGCCTCAGTGAAAAGCAATAGCTACCTTCAGTCCCCAGACCCTCACATATTTAAGCTTCCTTAATAAATAATTGATCTCGGGTGGTGCCGGATGCAGGGAGTCAAAACCTTTTAGTGAAGTGATGTTAAGGGACAAGGGATAATTGCAAAAGTAATTCAGCCCTGGTTTTAAAGTCATACATTCAATTTTTTTTAAATAACGCATTCATGTTGTATTATCATTTTTAGGAAATAATAATATAGAAAATCTGTGACCCTTCCTTTGCACTCTTATTGTAAGTCAGGTAGCGGTGCAAGTGAAAGGCATGGAATTTAGTCTGGACCCAGATCCATTGGATCCCACCTTCTGCGCCCAGTTTCTGTCAGGCCTTGTTTGGGTGGAACATTGTCCACCTCAAAAATAGCCCCCTATGTTAGAGGGATATGTCAAGAGGAAAGGGTTCTCAGGCTGGGACATTCCTTATGCCTGGGCTGGTGGACGAGAAGTGACTTGTATGCCAGGTAAAAGGGGGTGTATAAGCTGTTGGGCACAATTGGGGCCCATCCGGGTCTCCAAGGCCCAGATCATGGGCTAGACCCCAAAGAAAACTTTTGTAAAGTTTTAATTTAATAAAGGAACAATCTTCTGGTGGTGATCAAGCTCTGCTGTATTTTGTCAAAATCTTTTTCAGGAAGATGGCGATCCTACATTCTTGCGGTTTATAGTACTGATGTCGAATGCCTCGCCTTCTGCTCTATAATTGGGTCATCATCAAAATAATTGTAAAAGTTGAGTGTTCCCTCTGCTGGTAATCTTGTGCTAATGCACGGCACAAGAAATATTTGTGGCTAACTTGAATGCACTTTAAAATAGTATTATTGATTGGAAAATGTAATGGCAAACCTCGTGTGCACTATGCAGATGTGTTTGCCATTCCTGTAAGTGGTATTATGTTCCTGTGAAATTTATGCCTGAATGCATCCATATATATATATATTGTTACCTTACTTATTGGCTTCCTATTTAGCATTCAGCAACAGACATTTCCAAAGTGCTTCTGATAAGGCCAGCTATGTACAAATGAAATGGTCGATGCCTTTTACTTTGTTCAAATCTGGTGAATGGATGTTAGCCTATTAGCTTTTATGACTCAACACCATGTTTCAGGATGGTTGATTGGTGATCAGGGATATCCCTGCAGTCATAGCTTATTTCTTCAGTATGAGATTAATGGGTGGTGAGGAGGGGGACGGCAGGTAGGAAATATAGTTAGGTCCATGGAACTCCAATAATTTTAATAGAGAAGACCATAGACAGTCTCATTTTAGGCCTTGGTAAATCTGGTGACCATGGCAATACAGTACAGCAGGAGTCTCTGGAACTATTGTACCTTACATAGTAGCCTAGAATTTGCTGGAGCAGGACATCACATGGTATGCCCCATTTGCTGGAGCATTCTGCTCATTCTTAAGCTTGAAAATTTTTTGCGCTGCAAATTGCTGGATGTGTGAGGTGATAACGGCAAGGTGAGGGCATCTGGGACCTTCATGAACAACTGGACCTATGTATTTAAGCAATGAGATTTAAGAATAGAGAAAGAAACCGAAGAATGACGGAAAGGGAAATAGAGTAAATTAGAGTCAAATTATGTAGAGAAATGAAGAGAGGGGAAGAGAGATTGGATTAAGAAAAAGAGACAGAAAGGAAAAGTATGAGCAGCATTTCTAAAAGTTAAATTTGATATTTTAGAAACCTCTAGGAACAATTTCTTACCTCAGATTCCGCAGTTTCAATTGTTCCCTTTCTGGGCTTAAGAGGTTGAGTGGCATTGTAGGAACATAAATCTTATTAAAAGGGTCTTTACGTTGTTAAGTACCAGCCCTAACTTTCTGCAGCAAATTTAATTTGTTTTAACAGCGCAAATGCAGTTGGCGGACAGCTCCCGCTTTCATGAGGCTAATGGCGGAGTGATGCAATCATCCAACAATTTATGATGATTTGCAACTCATAGGACACCTCTTACATGCCTCAAATTGTGGATGATTTACACATTAATAACGGTGTGCACTTGAAACTTACTGTTATTTTCCCAGACAATTTTGAGCTATTGTTGCTATGCAAAAAGGGTAGCAATTTCCTGAAGCTGCAGAGGATGATAATGATGGTGAAAAAGCTGGACAGGGCCCTCTATCTCCACATCAGGAAAAAGACGTATAGGAAGGAGAAGAGGGAGAGCATAGATCTCTTATGAAGGCAGTGGAAACAGTTTTAACGTATATGGTTGAGATGAGGTGGATTTACATACCTGCAACATGTTGTATAAAGCTTATCACGAATTGCAGAACACCCTGCCGTGAGTGACAGACCAGTAGACCAACAGCAACAAGGCATCAGAAGCAAGTTCTAAGGACATTGGTGACTCTGGAATGACAGCAACAGCAACTTTAAAATGAAAATGTCCCAAGCACTTAGAAACATAACTAATAAAATCAGTAGGTGTTTTGAAGGTCAGCCTGAACACGACACCGTCACAGGGCTTCCAAGACTTGGTCAAGACAATTTGACACCAACAAGTAGCACATCTCAGCCTCTAGCCAGCAGCAGTGGGCTGTGAAGGGTGGTACAGAGTTGCTCTCCTTCATGATAGTAACAGTGTACCTGCTTCTTTAAAACCTCCCACAATGCCAGCTCATTTGGGAGCGTCAGATCTAGACCTAGCAACATATGAGAAAGGCAACTGTAAGTAGAAGCCTTAAGGACAGCAGCTCCAATGAGATGGGAGTCACTTCAGTTCTTAAGGGCTCCAGAGGATTCTTCTCAGCCAACCAACACTCAATCTCACATCACTCACGGAGCATCTCATAGAAGTAGTAGATTAGGAGCTAGAGCAAGCAAGGTATTGGGCACAAAAGGTAGACAAAGTAGTGAGAAATTGTTGCAGTTAGAATGCAAGAAATTACTGGAACCTGTTGAACTTCGTTCTGAAACATTAACATTTTTTGACCACTTCGACTTTCGAATTCATTTGTGAATGTTTGTAACTTAGTAGACTTGGATGATGACATATGAGAATGTGAATTCCGTATTAAGTAGTTACAGTGCAGAAGCCTTTGGGAGGAAGGTGGGAGTTGGAGGAACAGGTTGTGGGGAAATTTTATTCAGTTTCTCCATTTTTATTTACTGCAAGCCATCAGCTGTAAGTTGCTGACTTCTTTGTCAGGCTTCAGGCTGATGGCCTGGTTGCTGTTGGTCTCCTGGTTTGTCACTCACGACAGGGTGTTCTGTAGGTCATGATAAACTTCATACAACATGTTGCAGGTGCATGTAGTGAACCTGCTTGCTCTCTTCTCCATCAACTCAACCATAGACACTGAAACTGTTTCCACTGCCTTTGTATGAGATCTATGCTCCTAAATCATTGCTCTGAGACCCAAAGTCCCTAGGCTCCTCAACTGAGGGCAGTTATTTCTCCAACCTCCACAAAGCAATAACACTTCCCTTCCACTTCTACTTCTTTCTGAGTGTGTGGATCTGAGCTGGTGTTGGGGCAGCTAAGATGCCATGACAGAGTTGGTGATGATGGGGCAAGACTTGTGGATCTTGCTGAACCTATCTGCTCTTCTGAGCAAATGGCCTCTTCCTCCAAGTCATCCCTTAGGATTTCAAAATCACGGAAGCTCAACTAGCTGCAGACATGACTCTTCATACAAACTTTCAAATCTTTTTTAAATTGGATTGTTTAAAAGGGTTAGCAAATGCTAGAAATTTGAAAAAAAACCATAAAATGCTGGAAATAAACAGCGGATTCATCAACTTTGATAGAGAAAAGATAATTTAATATTTTAGGTGTAAACCCTTCTTCAAAACTGGCAAGTGAAAGATAAACAAGCTCTTTAACAGAACTGAACAAAATGGGGAGGCAAGGGAGAAAATGGGTCAGCTGCTCAAACAGTGTTATTTGAAATGTTGGGAAGAGGTGAAAACTGCTGAATGATGCACAAAGCTATATGAAGAGGGAAGGAGAGTTGTCTTGACTAGGTCAAAAGCAGGAATTGTCTTTCCCAGGGAAAGATGCATTTTCCAATTTCTCTTGTTTCTTTTCCATTTTCTAATATTAGACACCATAAATTGTGTGTTAAGGAATGTGAGGGATGATGGGACTGAAAATGGAAAAATTTCCCCATTTGCTCTCCTGTTGTTATATGCTGCATCAGTCAGATGCAGAGTAAAGGTGCCACTGGCTGTCAATGTCCTCAACCCAAGTCTTAGTGGGTCACCTCTCCCACTTCACTCATTGCAGCTTTTCAATTTCTTTCCTTTGAGCTTTGGGTTACGAACGCCCCAAAACCACCTTCCTCCGTTCATAATCAATTGTATTCTCTTTAGATTAGATTTTAAGAATTAGTGTTTCTGATGTAGAGCTTCAGATGATGAGAGTGTCGATCAGGAATTTGGGTGCTGAGATTTACCAATGCACCGTTGCTGGCCTGTATGATCCTATTTCTGATTTGTGATTTAATTTCCGCTATATATTCCTGTTGTGTGAAGCTCTGCACGTGGAGTGTCATTTTAGGAAAATGTACATCTTTAGTCATTTTTGTTACCCTAGAATTCTTTTGAATGAATCTTTCTTTTGTTTGAGGTGCCCTCCCCTCAGTCAGATGTCTGACTTCTTCCCAGAATTTCCTCATTCTGATATTGTATGAGATGTTTCTGTGGAGCCGCTGCAGCTGCTGTTTGAACTTATTGCGTGATTATATGAAAGGGGATCCAGAATTGGTAGATTGAAACACGCTACTCGTGCAGCCGACAGAGGTTTTTTATCCTGTTATATTAAAAGACTGAAGAGAAGGACCAAGACCCATAGTGCAGGGCATCTAGGCAGTAAAAGAAATAGTGAGTATCTTCCTTCTAGGTAAGTCTGGGGCAATACCCCACTCCACTCTCAACTCACACTCTATGGGAACTACACTGATACTGCATCTGCTATACCTAATTCCAAGCCCTCAACATCATATTTCGTACTAAGAAGTTAATTCACCACAGCCACCAGTAACTAAATGCAGAGAAAAATAAAGTTATATGGAAGCACACTGAGCTATAACTCACTTCTGGTCAGTCAAGTAAGCATGTCACACTTAATATTTACATTTGATTTCCCCTTCAAATAATGCGTGAGGTTTGTATTCTTGCTCATTATAAAGGGATGCTGAGACAGCTCTATCAGTTGTGTAGCTTTATCCACCTCCCACATCTGATTGTTTCTACTAAATCAAGAGCTGAACATATCGCACATGTTCTGTTCAAACTCAAGCATATGATGGGAGGATGATGTGGAGAGTTCCATACTTTCTGATGGACACCATTACTTTCCCCACGCTCTGCTTTCCAATTTCATCAGGGAAAGAGCCAGGCCGAGATACAGAAAAACCAAAGAGAAGTTTAAGGGAAGATTTTCGACTTCAGTGGTCCTGAAGTATACAGGAACATATCAAGAGGTCGTGTGTCCCTAGCCCATGAATTCTCAGGATAGAAAATCTGGGACTGGGCAGGGGTGCTGGGGTGGTGTGCGGGGTGGGGGTGGGGGTGCGGTGTACCTTTTCCTAATGTGCTTTTCATGAGTGCCAGTGAATCTTCTTCAACCACTTTAATTCTTTTAATTGAGACTGTGATTTCTGTGTCTCAGTGAATCAATATCCAACACTGTCTAAAGATGTGGTTACAGGCTTAGAGCATGCTTTGGAATTCACGTCTACTTTGTGTTGACTCAGCTGTACTATCTGCTGTAGAGAGCTGTTTGGCTGACACATTAATCATTAAACTCAATACCAATGATAAAAATAGATAAAATTCAACGGAAAACAGTGGGATATAGAATTTACTGTGATTTGTTGCACATGTTTCACACATGGATAAGCTAAATACTGCAGTTTTCCATTGAGTGTTCTGCTCGTAATATTCATATATATACCTTTCTTTTTATTAACTATGACCATTTCAATTTAAATTAACTACTCTGGTTTTACCTGTGATAAGGACTATTATGGTAAGGAAGACTTTTTAATATACCTCAGTGGTTCTTGTGAGTTGCCTCTTCAGCTATGAAGAGACTTATCTTACAAATTCAAAGCTTCATCTCTGCTCTAAAAAGAACAGATTGCAGCACAATCTTTTAACTCCAAGACTTGGCTTACATGTTTTAATGTCCCCTAGAATAAAATTAATTTTTATAAAATAGCTCACTTGTTTGGGGTTCACTCACTTCCGAAAGATGTCTGCTTTTAAAATAATTAATTATTCACTGTTGCCAAATGATTTTCTGGTGCTAAATCATGGGTTCAGTTGCTTCACTGCACTGAGTTTGAACATTCGATTCCTGCTTACAGAATCAAAATGGCAACATACATTTTAATTCTGCACAGCATCGTAACTACAGGTTAAAAAGAAATGTTGAGGCCTTTCTACCCCGATACAGAATGCAAACATGAAAGCTGGCTCCAGAGGGCTGATGAGAGGAGTCTGAGCTGTCTTGAACCCTGGTGGTACATATCAGAAATTCAGGTTTTACAGTGCCTTGACCATCCAGGCAGAGCAAGCAGGAAATCATGGGAAAAGACCTCCAAATTTCCCATGTACACTGCTGACGAATGAGTTTCCCTCACAGCACTGGGAGCTTGTAAAATGACCCCTGGTGAACGTGCATGCGAGCAGGTTGTGTTTCGCACAGACAGGGGAACATTTTAATTTTATTGCTGGGTAAAACAATAGGCAATAGCGAATTAGCTGCCTGTTTTACATTCCACCTGACTTTCTTTTCCATTGAAGTCAAAGAGAAAAGTGGGCTGGGTGTGAAAAAGGAGGCCATTTTGCCCATTTTCCACCCAGCAATAAATGTGAAAATAACAGTCCTCCCGCCTCCCCCACTGCCCTCCCGCGATTGTCTGTTTGATTGTTCATGGACGAAAATAAGCATTGCACCCCACCCTCACCACCCACTCACCAGCAACCCCCCAACCCCCGCCCGCACTGTTACTAGCAACTCTTCCTCGCAAGGTGGCTCTCGGCTTCTTCTTTTTGCTGCTGTGACGATGAATTCTCATGGGATAAGGGTCTCTGCCCACAATGTTTAGCAGCTTTCAATCTCCTAGATTAGCAACAGGAAGTAATAGCTGAAAACTTTGCTGATGATCGGGGCGATGAGTTGGGGATTAGGGTGGTTGCTAGTATGGGGAACCAGGAGTAGCACTGGGGAAGATGTGAGGAGAATAGCAGCATCAATCAAGGGGGAGGGATGGAAGATCACCAGCATGTACCGAGGAGGAAAGGTGACTGGGTAGCATGAGGGGAGAAGAATGTGAGCATAAAATAGGGTTGAGAGAGAGAAGTGTGCTAGGGTGAACTGGTGCTGGAAAAATGAGTGGGAGGGAGTGGAAAGAAGAGTATCAACATGAATAGAAGGAAGAGAATGAAGAGTGCCAGCATAGGTTGAGGGGGGGCCGAAGAGCACCCATTGAGTTGGGGCAAAGGGACAAAAGGTGCTGTCATGAATCAAAGAAATGGGGAGAAGCATGCTAGTTTGATTTGATGGGGAAAAGGGGGAAGAGTGCCAGTACAAAGTAGGTGGGATGGAGATCAGCATCCCAGTAGGAATGGGAGAGTGGGGAGGAAGACCCTCCAGTTTGGAGGCTAACTATCAGAGTTTCCTTTCTAATGTTCCCAATAGCTACCATGATACTTGTCACATTTTCTACATGGTTCTGCATCACGTCGTAAGCCGATATTTTACAACCTTAATACCGAGGTTTATCTGGCAGGAAAGAGAATTTTAATAAAAAGGTATTCCACCCCCCATTGAGAGTGTCTGGTAAGCTTGGAGGAATTCACAAATCTCGCAGGAGAGGCTGTTTCAAACAGGGAGCTAATCATCTTACTAACCTGCTGGTCAACCTGGGGCTTTTTGAATTGTGCCTGACACAGAAAGAAGAAAGAGACAGCAATTGAACTTCAAGAAGAGAGCACCTCTCTCTCACACACACACAAAGTTCCAGGGATGCACAGAAATAACTTAAGCCTCAAGACAGAAGACCAGCGAAACAAGTGTACACTGGGCCCCAACGAGAACTGCAAGACTTAACTTCAATCAAAGACGTTACATCCAACCAAAAACCAGTCTCTGAACTCCATCTATTACTTCAAACCTTTCCCCTTTAATTCTTTCTCCTCCTCTATCTCTATTTGTGTGTGTGCTTATCGTGTATGCATGCTCGCATGGTCAGGTTGCGTATTTTTAGTAGTTTGAACTGAGTTAGAGTTTTAAGGTTAATAATCTGACATCTTTCTTATTTAAATCTGAGCAAACCTGTCTGGTGCATTTCTTTACAATTACAATTAGAGAGCAGTGAGCAAGGACTCACTGAGGGGCAACTAAAATCAGTGTGTTTTAAAAGTTAAACCCTGTTACGGCCAAACCAGGAAAAGGCTGAGAGGGCAGCCCTAGATCCCTTCCTCACCTGGTCGTAACACAGGAATAATCCCATGTATAAAGTAGATGAGCTATGCACAAAGATTAAAGTCGCAGCTGTCATTCAGGCTAGAGAGAAGATAGTTAATGGAAAACATTCTCTGGGCTATATAAAATACTAAATGGTTTAAAGATAAGGTAAACTAAGAATGCTGCTTCAAAATGAGTCAGGTTAGCAGGGTCAGAGGAAAATCCACTGGTGAACAATAAATTGAAACCATATTGTCATGCAGGCCCCCACCTACCAAGAATGAGGCACATTAATTCCACCACATGGACACTAAATTTCAAATTGTTTCTGGAAAGAAGAGAAGGCCTGTTACAAGGGGTTGCCAGGCCCCTGGCTGGAATGATATTATTGCATATTAACAGACAGAATTTGTAGACAAAGGACCATTTCCTGACACATACAACACACAGAGAACAGACATGGTCAAATCAGTTAGTCACATGACTAACCTGTTTAGCAGTCTGTTTTTTTTTCTGAATTGTAGAGTTTGAACTGAGAAAGTTTTTTGCTCCTGGATTGAAAAGACCTCTCCTGGCTGGCTCACCACAACCTCTTCTGTCTCCTCCCATCTCTTTCTCACAGAACTCTAAAAACCAACTGAAGGCACATGAACCCCAAGAGAAAAAAGTCTCCTACAGTGAACAAGGTTTAAGAAGAATACTGGGCCCCAATGAAAAGCAAGATCTACCTACAAAAGGACACTACAGTGAGCTCGAAGAACCGCAACAACAACTCTTCAGGTAGTGCCTCAAACCTTGCCACTTTAATTTTTCTTCTGCTCTTTTCTGTCTCCATTTGCATGTGTGTATCACGTATGCATGCTAGCACGGGCGCGTCGTGTATCCGTAGGCATCAACTGAATTAGAGTTTAAGTTTAAGTTTAATTTCACCTTTCTTCTTTAAACCTAAGAAATCCTGTTTGCGCTCGTTTCTTTATCTTATAATTGGAAAGTGGTGAACAAGGATTCAACAAGGGGGAGCTAAAAACACAATGTGTTTAAAAATAAAACCCTGTTACAGTAAGACCAGGTGAAGGCTGAAAGGGAACCCTAGACCTCTTTCTCACTGGTCGTAACAATATATTAGGAAGAACCCCTTTATTCAAAGCATGATAACATTTCAATTAATCTGCGAAACAGGTTAATAGAGTCAACAATAATAAGGGTATTAAAAGTGAGTTGATTTCTAGACTGGGAGAGTTAGGATACGAGAGAGAGATGAACTTCATTCACCTGAATGCTTCTCGTTTGTCCTTGCCTTTTCTGATCTATCTGGGCTGTAGCACAAGAGCATCTTGTACATCTGGTTTTAAAATGTATCATTTTCACATATGCATTCAAGAAAATGTATCATAAAATTACCAGTGTTGGTAGAATTTCAAGCCCTTTTCTCCTAACCTTGAACTTCACTGGAGTACAGACATGGGAAAAGTGCATTTTAAATGTAATATTTTCATACACAATGGCCAGGATTTTATGCTGCAGAAACAGATGGTAATAGAAGCGGGGAGGGGGGATGGGTTGGGGGTGGGGTGGGGGGGGGAACTATAAAACTGTGTGGGCTGCCATCAGCTCGACTCCTTGGCGTCACCACGCAGGGCCTGAATTTTATGAGCTGCGGGTGGGAAGCCGCATGGGAATGCCATTCGCATTTTCAAAATGAGCAACTGACAGCCATCTAAGTTAGTGTCACACTCATGCAATATAAACTTATGCACTATAAAATGAACTTATGAAATAAACCCGAAACGGACAGTTTTCCTGTAAAAAAAAAGGAGTTGAGAGGTCAGGTGACCTTCCTTTCCTGCCAATACCCATGAAACTGCAAGAACCCTGAGCTAATTTTCATGTCTAGACAAGTCTTGGTGAAGTAATTAAAATACAAACAATCTTTCTGGACATATTTTTGAGAAGGGCAGCACAGTGGCACAGTGGTTAGTGGTGTAGTGGTTAGCACCGCAGTCTCATAGCTCCAGCGACCCGAGTTCAATTCTGGGTACTGCCTGTGCGGAGTTTGCAAGTTCTCCTTGTGACTGCGTGGGTTTTCGCCGGGTGCTCCGGTTTCCTCCCACAGCCAAAGACTTGCAGGTTGACAGGTAAATTGGCCATTATAAATTGTCCCTAGTATAGGTAGGTGGTAGGGGAATTGTGCGGATGTGGTAGGAATATGGAATTAATGTAGGATTAGTATAAATGGGTGGTTGATGGTCGGCACAGATATAAGTCATTATATGCAAACTGCCCTTCCTTTAGCAATGGTTGCATCTCTCCAATGAATTGAGCTAACAATATTGTGGCAGACTTTTTGACTCCAAACTTGAACTGGGTGTGAAAAGCTCTACTCTAAGATGGTACGTGATTAAGTGACACCCAAACTCCAATGTCTGACAATGGTCTAACCAGCAAAAACTATTTCTGAATTCAATGGAAGAGAAACTCTGGTCACATGACAGAAACAAGCTTTCTGTAAAGGAGTTTTAATAAAGGTATATTCTGGGCAGACAAAGACAGAGAGAAAAAGCATCTGTGCCATCGAAGAGAAAGGACCCTGCCTAACACCACCATCTTTAAAGTTGCATGTAGGCAGAGACTGGAGTTGACCTTGATCTCCCCATCTGAGAAATAACACCAGGGTTTCACCATGGAACATTGATTGGAATATAACCAGAGAAATCTTCAACAGTGTATCTGCCCTCCTAAGCCCCCCAAGTTTTTTTCTTCAGTGAACAAGGAAAAAGATTACAGGCCTGCACCATTTCAAGTCTTCCCCAGCAAACAGCAAGTGCAACAGAGGACTCTTAAACAATTCATAAGACCTAAAGGCATGTTACTTTGTAATATTTATCTCTTTTTGAATGTGTGTGTAGTGTGTATCTGTATGAGTGTGAGAGTGGGTGTAGTTGCATATATTTCAAGAATTGAATAATAAACATTTATCTTTCTTTTAAAACTTATGACAAATAAAGCACTCTGGTTAAAACTTTTAAAAAATGCTGTCTTTGGTCAAGAGGTGGAAAAGGGGTAGCCATCTCTGCATTCTCTCACCTGTCTGTAATAATAGTTAATGAGGCAATAGACCGTAATTTTACAGGCCTCTCTGGATTTAACGATAAGCGCATGGGGGACAGGGATCATCGGAGCCTCGGCAGTTTTTAAAGGGCAGCAGCTGTTGTCATTGTTGCATTCGGCAGCCGTGGAGTGAGGCATTTTTCATTTGTAGGTAAGAAGGAGCTGGGAAGCCATTGATCTGGGCTTGAGGTCCCCTTGATGCAATTGTGGTCCTGGCAGGGGGATCATTTGAGAGGGGCCTGAGGAGGAGGGGGTGGGATGAGGTGTGTTGCAGTAGCTACTGGCAAGGTGGCCCAGTCAGAATGGCAGTGCCATGGGCATTGTTCATTCAGGAGGAGGGTTCTCCAGCGAGGAGGAGAAACAGAGAGGGAGGGTGAGGATTACTTCTGAGAATGCTGGAGGGTTCAATGTTCAGAGGATGCTAGCAGGCCTGATTATTCAGAGGAAGGTTACAGGGATGCAGCAAAGGATGTTTGCATTAGGGCTCATGTGCTGGCCCTTTAAACATGCGCCAGCATTTCCTTCCATATGAGGTGACGATGTGGCCGCTGCCTCAATGTCTGCCTCCGGTAGCTGAGTGGTCAGCCATCCACCCATTGGCCATTAATTAGCCAGTAGGGAAAAGATTGTCACAGGAATGGGAGTCAGAGCGGGAGGGTCTTCACCACCCACTCCTGGTTCTGCCTTTCCTTTCCCAGCCTATATATATATATTTTTTTCATTCTTTTGTAGGATGTGGGCATCGCTGGTCAGACTTGTATTTGTTGCCCATCGTTAATTGCCCTTGACAACCAAGTGGCTTACTAGACCATTTCAGACAGCAGTTAAGAGTCATGAGTCAAGAGTTAATTGCTCTGGAGAGAGTACAGAGGAGATTTGCAAGAATGTCACCAAGACTTGAAGTTGCAGCTATGAGGAAAGATTGGATCAGCTAGGGTTGTTTTCCTTAGAACAGAGGAGGCTAAGGGATGACTTAATTGAGGTATACAAAATTATGAGGGGCCTAGATAGAGTAGACAGAAAGGTCGTGTTTCCCCTAGCAGAGAGGTCAATTATCAGGGGGCACAGATTTAAAGTGATTGGTAGAAGGATTAGAGGGGACATGAGGAAAAACATTTTCACCCAGAGGGGGTGGGTGTCTGGAATTCGCTGCCCAGATCGGTAGTGGAGGCAGAAACCTTCAACTTTTTCAAAAGGTACCTGGACATGCACCTGAAATGCTGTAAACTGAAAGGCTATGGATCAGGTGCTGGAAGGTGGGATTAGATTAGGGGGCTAGTTTTTTTCAGCCGCGCAGACATGATGGGCTGAATGGCCTCCTTCTGTGCCATAACTTTTTTATGGTTTGATGGCTCTCTGGTTCAACTACATTACTGTGGGTCTGGAGTCACATTTAGGCCAAACCAGGTAAGGACAGCAGATTTCCTTCTCTAAAGTGCATTAATGAACCAATTGGAGTTTTTACAGCAATCAATGATAGTCTTGTACTAGCTTTCAATTCCAGATTTTTTTTTAAATTAAAAAATTGAATTTAAATTCTACCAGCTACCATTGTAACATTTGAACCCATGTCCCCTGGATTACTAGTCCAGTGAAATTACCACAACATCACCATCTTCCCTTATATTGATATCGAATTCTCTGTTTACTGTGTGCTATAACCAGGCGAGTGAGGCAATCTAGGTTGGCAAGCATTGCACGGTATCACGAATACCACTTCTGTATCAGATTTCCAATTAGTTTTTGCCCTCCCCTTCACTCAGCAGTAGGTTGTCTGCAATGTGGAATGACTGGAGCTGCTGTAGCATGAGCTCGGCTCCAACAGTTTCATTCCCAGAAATTTTACTTCATCAAAAAAGCCTACAACGCAAATCCATGTAATAAGCTTTCCTGGAGTTTCCTGCTGAAGTCAGAGGCCCCGACTTTAACTGTGGGCTAGATTTCACCAAAGCTCACCCACTTCAGCTAAAAAGCGGGGAATGGTGGAAATTTGTGTGACCCAGGGGCCGCCCGCCCGAAGCAGGTAAGTGTGGGATTGGCTGCTGGGCTGTCCCATGAGGGCTCCCAGGATCAATGGGAGGTGAGATTGTGGCAGAAAAGGCCTGAGATTGATTATCGGGCTCAGAGCAGCACTCCTGCTCCTCCAGATCCAAGAAGGAATGTTAAAAAAAATTAAACCTTACCTTTTGGGCCTCTTCTGATCCTGATCCCTTTCCTCACTGGGTTGGCCTGGCAGGAAACTCAGTGCTGTTTCTTGCTCAGTCCTCCTAGTAAAGATTGCAGTCAAGTTCTGATGATGCTCCTGATCACTATTTGATGACCAGTGCTGGAAAGCAGATACATGTAAACATTGGGTGAGAAGAGTTTAGCTGTAATGCTCTTCATCATGCCAATCTTCACAGCTCACATCCAGTTATATAGATACAATATCAAAGAGCTCTCATAACCCATTGAATCCATACTATAGTAAACACTGTTTACCTTAACAAAGGGAGCAGAGAAGGAAGAAAACCATTTCAGTCAATAATCAAAGTTCACCTGGAAAGATGGTCAAAAAAGGAATCATTTGGGTGAGTACCACAGAACAATATTATGAAGTGATTTATGACTTTGACCTCTTATAGGGATTAAACCAAATCAGGAGTACATCCCTATGAATCTCTTTTAATCAAGTTCAAACCAGAAAAATTCTCATAAACACTTATTTGGGTCCAAAGAATTGTACTAGCTTTCTCTCAAAGAAAGAAAACCAACAGAGAATATTACCATCTTCTGGATAGCCTATTTTTAATAATTATGGCTAAGTCATAAATATTCCAGGTATTAATTATAAGGGTCTGGGAACTCTTTTCAATACGTATCTCTCCACTTAAAGAGACACAAAGATGGGGTTCTTTGTAGTTGCATACAGAATGCTACATGAGATGATTTATTAACTTTTATAGATTTATTAAAGAATTTAACATGCAATACACTTCTAAGTGAATAAGTATATCATGATATCAAATATTACTAAAAGATGTAACACATAATTATATTTCTCACATAGAATCTAAAAGTTTAACTTTGCTAATGTTACAGCAAAATACCTTAGAATATCCAGAATATCCATCAAAATTTAAAATAAAATTTTTACCTTAAATTCCCCTTAGTTGAGAAACGTTGTTTGAGGGTTCAATACTTCTAAACTTTGCTTCAAAAACCTCTCATGTTTATACTGTTTCTGAAGTGTCATCTGACTTTTAGCATTTAAATGTGACCTTCCTGTCTTCCTTTTCAATTGCATATCTTTAATTACCATTTCCACTTAATGTTTTACTGAACTTACTTTGCTGTTGAAGTTATGAACATTTATCTCATCAAAATGTTTATAATTTTGTTTACTTCATCTCTCTTGTTCACGTTAGTCCATTCCATTTATTGTTTCTTTATCTATAATTGCCCTCTCCTTGGCACCCCAAAGCAACCTCCGGAGCCGACCTGTCTGCACAAACCAATTAAGTTTACTCCTACCTCTTACTGACAGGATATCTCAATGTGTTTATCTTCCAAGCCCCTAACAACAGAGACACAAATGGATTTCCCAACTTGTTTCTGGTTCATAACAGGGACCTTGAAATTTTCTAACTCTACCTTCTAAAAGGGGAATGTTAGTAAGTTCTAAAAACTGACCATCCATTCAATCCCTAACTCTAAAAGGCATAATACACTAACTATTTCCAAATTTCACTTAATTTAGCCTATTATACCTATATTCTATCACAATAAGGCCTGGTAATGTGAAAGCTGGTGTGCATCACACTGCATGAGGCATCAGTTTCTTGTATTATCTCACATTAACAGAGCGGAAATTCGCAGCCTGCTCTACATATTCAGGTGCAACAGAGTTGGTCTCTGCACTAAATAAACCTATCATGGTTGGCCATCATGTGGCATGTCAGGGACCTGTGCACTGACAGTATGCTAGGCTTACATAGACCTAAAACCTTTTCAAATTAGGGTGCCGCATATCTTCATATGAGAAAGCAAGGCAGTGAAACAGCTTTCAAATGTACTTTTGATAACAGGCAAAGTGAATATACTACTACTTGAGGTAAACATGAGGATTGCCCTGTTTGGCATATAAGGGCATCATCCCCAGAGAACAACAGTGTACCCCTTTATATGGCAGGAAGGGATGGTCTAGATCAACAGTTGTTATAGTGCATAGGTGCTATCTATTATTCCATGAGTTTTTAGGAACTCTTGCACCAGGGAAATGGTCTGTGCCCTGTTGAGCTAATTAATGCCTGCTTTCTATAGATAAAATGATAAATGTATTGCCCTTTTCAAAAATGACTTTTGTCACTCACGTGATGCATTTATGGACAGACAACTTCTTGTCAACTGACATATGTCATTGGTGGCGCCTTGGAAGGATTTGATGCTGTAAATGCATGCTGATGTGAGGAGTCATGCCTGTGATACAAGTTGTCTTCAGGCCCACCTCCAACAGACACCACAGATAAATAACAGCCCCTTTCTGAAGGGCACTAAAGACAGGCCTCCTCTGACATGCCAGTAGGAATTTTCTGGATTGGGAGGTTCTGTTCCTCCTCCAAATCTAAGACTGCTTATGAAATACCCAAAGGAATTTCCAACTTGCTCACTTTGCTTGTTTCAAGCAAAATAACTGCTGAACGCAAAGGATTGTAAGAAATTGTTTTGGGAAGTAACAATGAGCAATGCAAAAAAAAAAAATCAGGTTCAAACAGCAACAAAAATTAAAACATCAAATTTAAAAAAACAGAATAAGTACTAACTAATGTATTAAGTAAACTTGCCAACCAAAAACTGAGTGAAGTTCATCTTTAAGCAACTGTTACGACCAGGTGAGAAAGGTGTCTAGGGGTCTGTTACTGGTGTTATTGTAACAAGGTTTAATTTAAACACACTGTGTTTTGAGTTCCTCCTTTGTGAATCCTTGTTCACAACTTTTCAATTATAAGGCAAAGAAATGAGCACAAACAAGCTTTCTTTGGTTTAAAGAAGAAAGACGAAATTTATTAAACCTTAAACTTAAACTCTAATACAACAAACGCATACAGATATACAACATGCCCACGCTAGCATGCACACGCGATAAACACATGCAAATAGGGACAGAAAAGAGCAGAAGAAAAGATAAGTAGAACAGTTTGAGGCAATATCTTGTTACTGTTTCTCGAGCTTGCTGTAGTCCTTGATTGAAGGTATGATCCTGTGTTTCGTTGGGGCCCAGTATTCTTCGTGAACCTTTTTCACGTAGGAGATTTTCTCTCTCTGAGTTTACGTGTCTTCAATGGTTTCAGTTCCCTAAGAGATGAGTAGGCAGGAGAGGAGAGGTCTTCTCAAACCAGAAGCCAGGAGCTTTCTGATTTCAAAATATGCTTTCCCAGTTTAAAACTCCCCTAGTTGGCCAGCAGGTGGTCACGTGACCGACTGGTTTGACCAGGTCTCTTCTGTGTATTGGGGGTAGGGACTGGTTCCCTTTGTTTCCACGTTGTTTGCTACTGTGTAAATGTCTTTCCAGTCAGGGGCTTGCAATTTTTAAGTTTTAATGTTCATGTGGCGAAATAATGTGTGCCTCAGTCTTGGCAGGTGGGGGATTTGCCTGACACAACCTATTCTCTTCAGGTCAGGATCATCCACACAGTGCAACGTCATTTCAAATGGGAACTGCCAGTGACTAGATGACAAGAAAGCTACCAGACCCTGAGAGAGATCTGTTTACATTAAATTTGAAAATGCACACTGACCATTAGGAAAGCTTGTAAAGATCCTGGTCATTTTGCTTGCAGCAAACTGTGACCCACTGTGAATGAGGCTGACCTCATGGCTGACCCACATTTCTAGCACTGACGTTCTGTGCTGCCATTGGAGCCTTATACAAATGCCTCCCTAGTGATCAGATTGATGCTTTATCAATTAATCCATCAATCAACATCACAAAAATAGATTACCCAGTCACTATCACTTTGATCTTTGCAGGAGCTTGCTATGCTCAAATTGGCAGTCGTGCTTCCTATATTACAACAGTGACTACAGTTTAATAGTACTTCATGGCTGTAAAGCCCTTTGAGATGTCTGGTGGTCATGAAAAGCGATATATAAATGCAAATCTTTCTTTTATTTTCCTTTCTTTCAAATGAGACAATAGCACTATGTACAGCCCTTTCCAAATCTTTAAGCCAGCAAATCTGAAGAGAGAATGCCAAAATGTTAGAAATATAAATGGCAATACAACTGAGTTACCTACCTGAGCTTTGTGGCCTGGACTGCTAGGGATTGTGTGCCTAATTTGGCTCTCATATCCTAACGCAATCAGCTAAGCTTTCACTTCAGCTTTGAAATTAAAGGTCTTAGCCCGTAATGTCAATCATCTCCTCATGCCACTGAAGGTAATAGTTTATAGAGTAGAAAAAGTGTACCAGGGCAAAGAACAAATGGACTCTGAAAATCCACAGGATGCAACCTCAGCAGTTACACTGGAATAATATCTGCCATAGAACATCATTGCTGGCCCTGCCAAAATTTGTTGGGTCAGTGGGTGAAGGCTGCAGCATGAGGCCTTTGAAGTTTTTTTTTAAATTGCTGAACAATCTTTGGGGGTTTCGGGCTCCAATCCAGGCCTGGACACCCCTAGTAAGGCCTACTTGTACCCTGCCTCATTCACTTGCCATACCATATCCTAATAATACACTGGGCCACATCAAGGCTGATGAAGCTGGAGCTTCCAGTGTAAGGAGCTCCTACCCTTGGCTGCTCCCCCTCTGCATCAGTGGACTTATTTGGGTGAGCTGGTGGCTCTCTCCCTAAACAAGGCCACTGAAAACTCCTTGCATGGCCAAGACCAGCAAAAGTGGATCCTGGAGGACTTTGTATCTGATCCACTAGATTCCCACCAGATTTACGACAGGAAACCTCTGGAATGGTCGAGTTAATTCAGGGCCATGGTTTTTACAGCAGGTAAAAAATTATGAACATTTAATCGAGCTTGATAGTGGTGTAAGTTTATTAATTTTGTTTCTATAGGCCACCTTCATGTGGTCGTGGCTATGGTAGTTCAGTGGATTGGCAATCCAGCAGTTGCGAGTTTAAATCCTACTGTGAAATGATGTGAATCTGAATTAAATACACCTGGTAATGTATGGGCGAGCACAATGAAAGCTAATAATTAAAAAAAAACACAATTGATTCACTAATGTCTTTCTGGTCTACTCATGACACACGTTCCCACTGTGAGATTGACTCTTAATACTCTCTGAAGTAGTCAAGGAAGTCACTGAGCTGTACAAATAATTAGTTCAAAAGAAGGGCAATCATTGCCTTCCTGGGGGAAGCAGAGACAGGCAATAAATGGTGCCTTTCCATCATCACCCACATCCTGAATGACAAATAAAACTAAAATGTGGTCAGTGGAAGCCCAGTTGTAAAGGTAGGAAAATGCACATGGAAAAAAGGGTAAACAGACAAAAATGTGGAATGTTCAACATCTTTTGACAAAACAGAATCACTGGAAAATAACAACAGTAATTGTGTGAACCTCTGCTCCTGGTTAGTGGCAAGTGTGGCAGTGAAAGTATGGGTGCAACACTGTCGCACTGATTTTCTGCCCACGCTCCTCACTATTGAAGATCTGTGACGAGTGGGCAGTGCTACAAATTTAACTCTACATCTTTATGATGCTACTCTTAAAATGTTAATAACATTCCTTAATGGATTCCAAATATCCATTTGTTGAATTAATGTTTATCTTGTAACAGCAACCACAGGTCAAAAGGTAAGCAACCACATATGAATTATGGATAGACCCTCTATCTAATGATATTCCTAATTTGGAGAGAAAATGCTACAAGGAGCCTAATTTTTTCTTACCACTTCCATCAACCTCCTATGGAAACCCTCAAGACCCTCGAGTATGTTAAACTATTTTGTGGAAACATTTTCCCACATGTAGAGTATTTTCTTTCTGGTTTCCAAATATATAATTGCTGAAGATTGATTTGTTGACTCTTTACATTTTGTCCCTACTGTTTCCTGACAACTAAATAAATGAAACAGATGGTCGGATAACTTCAAAAATCAAAGTGAAACGCTTTTCAACACTTGCTGACTTATATTTTTCAAATGAGCACTTTTCATTTTTCTGAGAGTTATGATATCCTCATAATGTAGAGATTTTTATCATCTGTCATGGCATGAAGCACTCTGAAAGTCCTTCCCTAAACCCCTCCACTTTGAGGCTTCTCTATCTATCCTTAAAAAACTCCTTTAAATCTATCTTTATAATCAAGCTTTCAGTCGCCTCTTCTATTGCTGCTCAGTGTTCATTCCTCCTCTCTGAAGCATCTGCTACTTTAGAAGCACGAAATTATAAGTTGTTTTCAACCATCTAAAACAGCATTAGTTGCTTTGTCTGTTAATCCCATTCATTAATATTTCTTTCATTCTAGTGATTCAGTCTGCATTTGGTAGACCCCTGACCTATTGGACTGAGACTTCTCTGTGAAATATTCTTTATGCACTGGTTAAATTATTTGGATGACATTCCAGTATCAGCATCTCATTTATTTTGCCTAAGAGTTTAATACAGACAAATTAATCAGTGCATTAAATGTAATGAATAGAGGAACTTCAGTCCCTTTGAGGTAAAGAGTATGAGGTTTTTTTTTTCTGTCAAGTGACCCTGAATTTGCACAGCAATCTGGACGACCCCTGCCAAACCCCAATCAGGATGAATCCTGCCAAACCCCAATCGGCAGTCTGCTGGAATGGCCAGAAACTCTACCAGGATCTGCATATGCTGTGCCCCATTTTTATATTTCAGTTTCCTGAAATTTGGGAGTGCTCTCATTAGTGAGAGGGGGGTCCAGGCCAGGGCTGGACTCCTGAAGTTAAACAGGAATGTTGTTTTTTAAAATAATTTTTTTTATGTGGCCCTTGGCACAACTACTGCTTTCTGGAGGGGAGTTAATTTCCCCAATTTCCAATTTTTGGGGCGGCACAGCGATGCAGTGGTTAGCACCACAGCCTCCCAGCTCCAGGGACCCGGATTCGATTCTGGGTACTGCCTGTGTGGAGTTTGCAAGTTCTCCCTGTGACCGCGTGGGTTTTCACTGGGTGCTCCGGTTTCCTCCCACAGCCAAAGACTTGCAGGTGATAGGTAAATTGGCCATTGTAAATTGCCCCTAGTGTAGGTAGGTAGGTGGTAGGGAATATGGGATTACTGTAGGGTTAGTATAAATGGGTGGTTGCTGGTCGGCACAGACTCGGTGGGCTGAAGGGCCTGTTTCAGTGCTGTATCTCTAAATAAATTTCCACTCAACCTGCTCAGACACTGCTGAAGTTCTCATCCTGCAGGCCTCCTTCCCAATCCAATGAACTTTATTGACGTCAGTGAGCATGATCCAGGCATAATTGTGGATTTTCAGGGCCACTGCATTTATTTCAGAGGTGAGGTGAGAGTGACTGGACTTGACATCAAGGCTGTATTTGGCCAACTGTGACATTAAGGAGTCCTAGTAAAATTGAAGTCAATGGGAATCAGGGGGAAACTGTCCAATGACTGGAGTCACGCCTAGTACAAAGAAAGATGGTTGAGTTTGTTAAAAGCTAATCATCTCAGCCCGAGGTCATCGCTGCCGGAGTTCCTCAGAGTAGTATCCCGGGCCCAACCCTCTTCAGCTGCTTCATCAATGACCTTCCCTCCAAATAAGGAAGTGTGGCTGTACGCTGATGATAGCACAGTGTTTAGTCCCATTTGCAGCTCCTCAGATACTGAAGCAGTCCCTGCTCACATGTAGCAAGACCTGGAGAAAATTCAGGCTTGGGCTGATAACTGGCAAGTAACATTCATGCCTCACAAGTGCGAGGCACTGACCATCGCCAACAAGAAAGAATCTTGCCACCTCCCGTCGATGTTTAACAGTATTACCATCGTGGAATACCCCACCACCAACATCCTGGGTGGATCACCATTGACAAGAAACTTAACTGGACCAGCCAGATAAATGCTATGGCTGCAAGAACAGGTCAAAGTCTGGGTATTCTGCAATGAGTAATTCACCTCCTGACGTCCCAAACCTTTTTCACCATCTACAAAGCACAAGTCAGGAATGTGATAGAATACTCTCCACTTGTCTGGAAGAGTGCAGCTCCAACAACACTCAAGAAACTAGACTCCATCCAGGAGAAAGCAGTTCGCACCCCATCCATCACCTTAAACATTCACTCCCTCCACCACTGGTACACTACGGCTGAAGTGTGTACTATCTACAAGATGCACTGCAGCAATTTGCCAAGGCTCCTTTGACAGCACCTTCCAAAGCCATGACCTCTACTGCCTGGGAACATCACCACCAGCAAGTTCAAGTCACACACCATTCAGAGTTGGAAATATATTATTGTTCCTTCATTGTCATTGGGTCAAAGTCCTGAAACTCCCTACCTAACAGCACTGTGGGTGTACCAACTCACAAGGACTGTAGCAGGTCAAGAAGGCGGCTCACCATCACCTTCTCAAGGGCAAGCTGTGATGTGCAGTAAGTGCTGGCCTTGTCAGTGATGCCTACATCCCATGAACAAGTTAAGAAAAGATCAATATTCTCAGGTCTGTCAATCTATATTACTTATTATTCTAGCTAATCCTAGGTTGTGGAGTTTGATATTACATCAGAGATGACTGAAAAGTAAAGAATGACTACTCAGCCTAAATTATCCAACTCTGTGCCAGAAATGAAGTACCTCACCTGCTAACAGTGAGAACCAAAAGATTTACTGATGTGATCAAGCAGTGTTTAGAAAATACAAAGTCTCTTCATAACTTTCTGTTCAATGAAAAGAAATTTGGACAGTATGTGATCCAGGCCAATTGAAGGTCTAATGAGCGAAGGTAATAAATGTAGAAACAGTAAGCCCAACATCTTAATTTGTGTTCTATCAAATAGCTTTAGGCTCAAAAGTAAGATCTGTAATTCTGCAACATAAAGTCTCAATAACGTAGCCAAATATTATGGGATAATTTTTCATCTGTCTGTCATTAAAGAACTTTATGTAAATATTAGCTAACACATGCCTTCAACTGTTGCCAAAATGGGGATGCAACAACAGGATGATTCATAGCTAGCAGGAAGTTAAGTCACCCAATTAGAATTCACCCACAATAATAAGTCTCGCACATTTGCTGTCAGGAAATGACTCTCTTCCTCACATAAAACATCAAGAGAGTTGTAATCTCAGTGTGCTGTTTAGAACATTATAACATAATGGCATGTTGGCTCTAATTTTGCAGTCATTGGTGGCTGCACATTCAGGTTCTTCGGCCCCAAGCTCTGGAATACCCTCCCTGCACCTCTCTGCCTCTTCACCTTGCTTTCCTCCTTTAAGACACTCCTTAAAACCTACCTCTTTGACCAAGCTTTTGGCCATCTGACCTCATATCTCCTTTTGTGGCTCGTGTCATACTTTGTTTTATAATGCTCCTCTGAGCACCTTGGGACGTTTTATTATGTTAAAAGCACCAGATAATCTAAGTCGTTGTTGTCAGCAGTGAAGCAAGGGTGCTTGCTACTGACCTGGAAGAAAGCTGCGCTGAGAGAGTTAACAACCTCTGTGGCAAGAATTTTAACTGTCTTGACATACAACTGATTTGTCATGCTCACAAAGGGAACAGTGATGAAATCTGAAATGAACTGGAGGAATTATGAAATAAAGGCCAACTTTTCAACTGAACTAAAAATGGACATATTTATGGCACAGACAAAATGGAGTAGAGGTCAGGTGACCCCATCTATACTGCCAATCAATTTTCTGTTGAAGACAATACCCATTATCCACATCTGAATTAGCTTTGGGGAAAACATATTGAAATGTAAAAGAAAGCCATCAATGCTACCACGCTACCATGAAAGCAGATATTCACTTGCATAATTTGCCTCTGCTGATCATAAATGGGCTGGATATTGAGAAAATTAAATCCTTTCCTGTCATGGGTAGGTTCATGGGATGAGTCCTAGGATGTGGGGAATCTTACCATGTTGATAAATTGCAGTGTCCTGCCATACATTCTCTGGTTGTCCATAAGAAATGGGATGAACTGATTTATTCTAGCAAACAATGCCTCTGGGACTTGATTTATGCATCTTTGTATAGCCCATTGGCTAATGGTAGTGATGTCCTCAGTGGCGGCCTGGTATGACCATGTTACAGAAAACTTGCATTTTTATAGCCACTGGCACTGCCATGCAAACAACTTCCATCTTCAGGAATGGAGCTAATAAAGAGTTTCATAGGCAGACTGACTCGGCAGCCAAGACTGAAATAATAGGTGTAAAGTAGCACCTATTCATCAGAATGGACCACATTCAGACACCATCATGGAACAATGGTTCCCATATCCTGGAACATTGTGTGAATCACCTCAGGGAGAGAGCCCTGAGTCACCTGACCGATAACCCAAACGGACAGGTTTTTACCTTAAATGGTATCCCTCTGGAGAGAGAGAAAGAGAATAGAAGAACAGCATTACAGCCAGAGAAGGTCTTTTTCCAACTAGAAGAGCTGTGAAACAGGTTCAGCTAAGCAGGAGCCCCTGCTGACAATATCTTTTAACTATTACTGAGGAGAAATTACAAAGTAACTTTTGAACTCCCCATCTGCGAAAGTGTACCAGGATTTCCACTATTAACTTTGGATTGATGCTTAACCACAAGCAGCCAGCAACACTTCATCCTTTTCAAGACAACAAACACTCAGGCCTGCTGTTTTGAAAGATTTCCTCCCGAAAAGCTTCAAAAGTTTTTCTTAAAACAATGAACATTTTTTTTTACCACAATTGGACTTCAAATGCATGCTACCACTCTACTCCCGATCTATTCTTGTGCATGTGTGTGTATGTGTGAGTGGGTGAGGCCATGAACATTTTTCAGTTATTGTGTAAACTGAATATTTATCTTTTTTTTTAACCTACAAGAAAATCTGTCATTTGTCTATTTATCTGACCCTTAAAACACTCAGGAACTAAAACATTATTTTAAAACACTATCTGTGGACTGTTGAGAGGTGAAAAGTAAAAGTCACCCACACCACTTCCCACCTGCCCATAACAGATTATAGTGTTGTTTAATGGGTTTCCCAGCACCAAGCTTCAGTAATGTCATCAGCTGTCTATATAGCAAATCACATTAAGGAATTCTCACAGACAGCCAATCAGGAAATCAAAAGCATTAATAATCAAATCACCTTTAAAAATTTTGCAGAGAGTGAAATAAAGATTGGGATATACACATGGGTAAGGTAGAAGCTGAAATATCATGATCAAACTTTATTTTAAAAAATGTAGTAATTAATTGCTACGAACAGCTGGTAAGGCATGTGGGTGGTTCCCACTGTTCACTTCCAACTGACCACAATCGTGTTTTGTTAAAAT
Organism: Heterodontus francisci; assembly: GCF_036365525.1. Taxonomy (NCBI): domain Eukaryota; kingdom Metazoa; phylum Chordata; class Chondrichthyes; order Heterodontiformes; family Heterodontidae; genus Heterodontus; species Heterodontus francisci. Next base: position 37,461,013 of record NC_090397.1, read on the forward strand.
GATGCTTTAGCGCCTGAGTGTCTTTAGGGTCAAATAAACAGACAAATGACAAGTTTTCTTGCAGGTCAAAAAAAAACTATTTTTAAACAAATCTCGAAATGATGACAACCTCACTCACACATATATTCACCCATGCATACATACACAAGAATAGATAGATAAAGAGTAAGAAGTAGTTTAAAGTCTCAAGTGAGGTAAGTGTTCATGATTTACAAAAGATTCTCAGGAGGAAAAATCTCTTTTTAAAAAAGTTACAGGCCTGATTATTCGCAGTCTTGAACTTGGTATTGTAGAGCTCTAGCAATACAGCAATACAGCCCAAGGCTGGTGTCGTGTAGTTTGTTATATATCAATGATCTGGATGTGCGGACCAAAGGTAGGATTTCCAAGCTCGCGGATGACACAAAACTAGGTGGGAATGTGTGTTGTGGGAAGATGCAAAGAGGCTTCAAGGAGATTTGGACAGACTTAGTAAATGGGCAATAATGTGGCAGATGGAATATAATGTGGAAAAATGTGAGGTTATCCACTTTGGTAGGATGAATAGATGTGCAGAATATTTCTCAAATGGTAAGAGATTAGAAAGTGTAGATGTACAAAGGGACCTGGACATCCTTGTCAATAAGTCACTGAAAGCTAACATGAAGGTGCAGCAAGCAATTAAGAAGGCTAACCAATGTTAACCTTTATCGCAAGAAGATTAGAGTACAGGAGTAGTGAAGTCTTGCTTCAATTGTATAGAACCTTGGTTAGATCGCACCTGGAGTACTGTGTGTAGTTTTGGTCCCCTTACCTTAGGAAGGATATTATTGCCGTAGCGGGAGTGGAACAAAGGTTCACCAGACTTTTTCCCGGGATGGCGGGACTGTTCTATGAAGAGAGAGTGGGGAAACTGGGCCTGCATTCTGAGTTTTGAAGACTGAGAGTTGATCTCATTGAAACCTACAAAATACTTAAAGGGATATAGACAGGGTAGATGCTGCTAAGATGTTTCCCTTGGTTGGGGAGGCTAGAACCAGGGGACACAATTTCAAAATAAAGGGGGAAGCCACTTAGGACAGAGATGAGGAGACATTTCTTTACTCAGAGGGTTGTGAATCTTTGGAATTCTCTATCCCAGAGGGCTGTGGAAGCTCAGTCATTGAGTATGCTTAAAGCAGAGATTGACAGACTTCTAAATACAAATGACATAAGGGGATATGAAGATACTGTGGGAAAAAGGCATTGAAGTGGAGGTTTAGCCTTGATCATATTGAATTGTGGGGCAGGCTCGATAGGCTGAATGGCCTACTCCTGCTCCTATGTTCCTATGTTCCTATGTTACCTTCACAGATGGTTAGTCTCAAAGTCACTTTCTGATGTCTCTGCTGTGGTGGCTATTTTTGGTCAGCAGGTTTCTTCTCTTGCATGCTGGATCCTTCTCACGGACTTTCTATAATGTTGGCTTGATCTTCCCCTTCTCTTTCCAGAGAACTACCTTTAGAAGGTCAAAATCTATCACATTGGAATTTCTGTTAGGGGACACATGGCCCTCTCCTCTGTTGTGACCTCACAATGAGTCAGGATGATAACCATGACCAATCTTTGATTTCTGAATGGGAATCATTCTGTTATAATATTGCTGCTTTTCACTTTATTCATCTTGGTTTGACCAATAGTGAGACTGTCTCCAGCATCTTCTGTTAATTCATTCATGTCGATCAGAGTCATTAATATGCAATAGTTCCTTTCCATTTCTAAGGGGTTCTCCCCAGAGCTATTTCAGATGAGGTTAACAAGCCTCATCTTGGCAGAAGCGTTTGTGGATTACCAGTACAGGACGGGTCACATGGCCACTACTCCATTTTGACGATGGTTCAAGTGTCCAATTTCTTGTGATTTAGTTTTAACAGTTGACTTCTTAATTTTATAATTCCTCCATTTCATTGTTTATTTCATCACAGCTGCTTCTGCGCATGACATAATCATAATGGAGACTTTTAACAACATTCCACAAATATGATTTTTTTTTTCAGGGCCAGATTGGTAGTTTTGCAGTGGTTATTACTCAGTTCACCATTAAAAACCCAGTTACACCGTATTGAACAAGGCTTAACTTCTAATAGGGTTTCTAACCGCGATATGAGTGCAGAAAAGAGGAAGCAAATATTCACTTGCATAATTTGCCTCTGCTGATCATAAATGGGCTGGTTATTGAAAAAATTAAATCCTTTCCTGTCATGGGAAGGTTCATGGAATGACTCCTAGGATGTGGGGAATCTTACCATGTTGATAAATTGCAGTGCCCTGCCATACATTCTCTGGTTGTCCATAAGAAAGGGGATGAACTGATTTATTCTCGCAAACAATACATCTGGGTTTGATTTATGCATCTTTGTACAGCCCATTGGCAAATGGTAGTGATGTCCTCAGTGGCGGCCTGGTATGACCATGTTACAGAAAACTTGTATCTTTATAGCCACTGGCACTGCCTTTGGTGGAGGTGTGGTCTAGAGTGGGTTGCAGCATGTGGCATAACACATTGATGGCTTTCTTTGTCATATGCAACCTCCATAAGCACAGCACCTGGGCCAGCTGCATGTAGGAGTGCCTTGGTTTGAATATTCTGAAGGAGGATACTAGCAGGTGGCCGATTCATGAAACCTTTCCTCCCACCATTACCTCTCCTTTTCTTACTTCCAATAAAAAAATCAGGATATTCGCAATGGAAAGCTCACCGTGACCTATTTTAACTCGGGTGGGTGGTTTGGAGAATCAAACAGGGCAGCCTTCCTTTACCTCGATTCATGTAACGCCACCTCAAGGGCTTCTTCAATAAATCTGAAAGTGTGCTGGCTGGAACCCTCCATTTTACTGTTCTCATCTTCAGTCGCCTGTGCTTCCTGCTCAGCACAAAAGAGAGCTTTTAAATAGCTGCAACAATGCTCTAAAATTCTTGGCAGCTGTGTGCATGCTGAGACAGACAGCTTGCAGTGCTGGTGGAGGCTTGCTATGCAAAAGGAAAATAAGGGAATGGTGAATTTTAGGCAGGAATGGCAGTGCAAGAAAAGTCACGACATCTTTCGCACACCATTCCCACCAAGCTTTAAACTTGGTGCCGATGCAGTTTCATCTTTTAGTTAACATAGTAATATTTCTGGTGTAGTGCAGTACCATGACTGCTCTAGTTAAGTTCAAATACTTTGATGAGTGAATTTGGCATTCCTAATTAATCTGAAAGACCATAGTCTGATCTTACAATGCCAGCCACAGCCTTTACGATCCTTTCTGCAATTCATTATCCTGATAATCACAAAGAAGTGTTCAGTGAAGAGAATAGTGAAGTACAAAGCAGGCATATAATAATGTCCTTCTCTGCATTGTTTGTAGGCAAGTGGGATAAATGGATAGAGGTTCACTATGAATAAAAATTGAATGCAAGGTTACTTGCACTGTAAACTCCATAAAGCACCTGAAAAGGTTTACAGCCTCAATTCTCACACAAAATCTCCTCAATAAATGGTTGAAGCCGTTGAAGGAATAAGTGCAATTTGTAAAGGTAGTAAAAGATTTTATGAAATGTAAAGTCAACTTTGAGCTGAACATGAGGGTTCTTTGAAATCACGTAATGAATTTTGGAACTGCTTTTGATAAATCCAGATTAGCCATAGCTCCACAAGCAAATATTCACAGAATCAGCCAATGATATCTATTCTTGGCTTAATCCAACTTTGCTCAAGTTGGCTGGCCAAAAGAACAATCAGCTAAATGCTTGTTAACCAGCAAGTTCCAGCATCCATGTGGCATAGTGAGTTTGATATTTTGTATACTTCACAGTTCAAACTAATGTTTGTCACATTTAATGGGAGGGTGGTTTAAACAGTTTTAAACAAATCCATGGGGCCGGATTTTTAAAGGGCTGGGGGTGTGTCAGGAACCAGTGTGGGTGCGATATCAAAATCATGTTGCTGGAGGTTGTCTCGGGATGCTGACGCCTCCGGAACAGATTGTAATTTTCCAAGGATCAGCAGGGGTTGGGGGGAGGGAATGGGAAACCCACTCGCCGCCAATTATCGGCCCCTTAGGATCCTTAAGGAGCTTGTTAAGGGGCTTGTCTGGTGCAGAATGGAATTTTTAATCGTTATTTCAGCAAAGCCGAACAGTCTGGTGCACATTAGTGCACAGCTGTCAGGTTCGCTATGAGGCCAAATAAAGTTTATTACTCTTTGTCTTGAGACTATTTTTTGAAGTAACTTCTTGCCTCGGTGCCAGCACTAGACCTTCAGTTTTCCTTCTTGGCCACTTCCATCCCTGGGACACTGCTGGCCCGGTAAGGAGCTGCCTGCTCTCTTTGGCAAGGCAGGGGTAGCCTGCATCATGGCTAGTGCCAGGCAGGAAGTTCCCATCTCCTGGAGGCGCTTGGCGCTACTAATCGGACACCGAATTCACCTCCTGTCTAATTAAGACATTTACACTTAAAAATGGCGTAGCGATAGTGACGCAGCTGAGATGAGGGCTCGGGACCCGGAATTTATCAGGATATTGGCTTCCTGACCCCGATTTGAAAATCCAGCCCACGATAGCTATCTCATTATGTAGGGCACCAAAATGGCGTTTCAAGTTGTAAACTCACAACAGCTGATCCCACTCAAATCATGACCATCAGGGGATATGTAATTTCACATAATTTAGCACTGGCTAGGCATTGAGATGTCGTGTGTTTGGTTGATAGTAAATTTTCTAGTCTCAAATACCCACTGGTTGGCATCCAAAACTAAAACGAGGATGCCAATTTTCACCGAACTTTATGGAGATCAAAGGTCCATTGCTGACCTCAACTGAGTGGCATTATGGTGAGTTTGAGACTTATTATGAAGATTTCTAAGGTGATTTTGAGAATTATGTTAACAGTATTTTTCTTGCAAGATAGAGATTTTTAAAACATGGCTCTCTGAGACTCATCGAGTTTATCCAGTGTTACGGACAGCTGAGAGATGATAGGGTTGGTTTCCCCTTTTTACCTCTCGACTGATCAAAGACAGCGTGTTTTTTTTTAAGGAGAAGGTGTCTCTTTTTAACCCGAGTGCTTTAATTGTCAAGAACAGACAGGTTTTCTTGTAAATTTAAAAGAAAGATAAATGTTTATTATACAACACCCGAAATACAGCAACATGCACTCTCACGCTCATACACACATACTCAAGAAAAGCTAGGGAATAGAAAGATAACATGCATTAGGTCTGATGATTTTAAAGAGCCCTTTGTTAAACTTGCTTTTCCCCCAAGGTGAAGAATTGAAATGGTGCAGGCCTGTAATCTGTTCCCTTGGTCACTGAAGAAAGACTTGGGAGGCTCAGAAAGACAGAGGCATGATTGCAAATGGTTCTTGTTATAGTCCAGCCAAAGGTTAATGCTATGATTTCTCAGGCATCCCGAGGCGACCTCCAGGAACATGATTCTCAGGTAGGGAGTTGCTCCAGTTACTCCAGTTGCTGCCTCCTTGCAGTTCAAAGCTGGTAACCTTAGGCAGAGTCCCTTCTCTTCGATGATATAGCTGGAACTCCTTTCTCTGCCCAGAATACACTTTTATTAAAGTCCCTTATCAGAAACATAGGGTTGAATTTTATTAGCACCCTGCACATCGTACCATGCGCCTTGAAGTTAGCGGCCTTCAGAAACGGAAGCGCCGCCACCGAGCACGCGCGATATTTCGCGCGGGGCACATTTAAATGGAGGGGGCAGAGCAGCTGCCCCTGATGATATAGAGGGGGAGCCCACTCTGTCCCTGGCAATGGGGTCCGGTGCCACCATGCAGGTGGGCACCATTTTTAAAGGGCTTCAATCCCCTAGCAAAAATTTGAATTTTTAAAGAGATACTATTATTCTTTTTTTTAAAAAGTAATTAAAAGCTGGAGGCCCTTTTCCAACCACCCTCCCCATAATTTTTTTATTGGTCAATATGATAAACATTAACTTTATTCCCACCCCAAATTTTCCCCTCAATCTCATCGCATTTGCCCTTCAATCCCTTCCCAATAGCCCCAAAGCCAATAAAAAATGTTTTCCCCGCTCCCCCCATCCTGCCCTTATAATTTCCCTCCTCCCCCCTCCCCACCAGTGTCTTGCCTCAGAACACCGAATGGAGTTCCAGAGGCACACGAGTTGCGTTTGGTGGCTATAATATAGGTGTGGGACGGCCACCCAGTCTAGGTGAGTTATTTACCATTTGTTTGCATTATTATTAATACGCAAAGAAGGCCCCGCGACCATCCGTCAGGGGGGGCCGCACCGAGGCCTCACTGCCGCCAGTAAAATGCAGTGCAGCCGGGCGCGGGGGTCATGGCATGCCTCTCCCGCAAGTATTTTATGACCCCCCACCACAATCCCCAACTTGGAGGGGCTGGTAAAATTCAGCCCATAGTTTCTGTCAATTGACCATAGTTTCTCTTTCCAGTGTTCTCATAAATGGTTTCTGATGGTGAGGTCATTGTTATGCAATGGAGTTTGGGTGACAGTCATCCACATCTCATCTTGATAAAATAGGACTTTTCACACCCATTCTTTGGATTTTGAGTTTGGAGTCAAAAAGTCTGCAACATTATTGTTAACCTAATCAGTTGGAGGAAAGCAGCCATTTCCACAGAAAATGTAATTTGCATTAAAATGTCTTCTCCAAGAATTGTCTAGACAATCTTAGCTCAGAGTTTTTGTAGTTATATGTGTATTACAGGAAAGGAAACGGCCACCTGACCTCTTACTCCATTTTGTTTACAAGAAAAATGTCCATTTCAGGATTACTGCATAGCTCATAAATTTGGAGTGCGTGGGAGTGACTCCAATGAATAGGTAAACTATACAAAATAATATTGTCTCAAGTTTGATCCTCAGCCTGTGATGAGCTCGTTGATCACATCCAGGATGGTGATAGGGCACTACTATTGACCTGGGATAAGAAAGAGAGTTGGCCAACACCTGGTGGAAATATGGCTGGCTTGGCTATGGTGATCCTCATGGATGAGTAACTTTACAACACTCACTGTCAAAACTCAGACATAAATAATAGCAAGGTGAGTGAGGCATGGGCCATGACAGGAGTCTATGTAAATGTATGCCAGAATGGCATCTATGCCTTCAGGAGAGGAGGAAAGTAAACTGATGAGAGAAAAATAAACAAATAAAATTTAAGAAAATTTTTTTCAAAACAAAGCATTGTGTCTATTTCCAATCAATTCCCCAGGAATTTGAAGACCAGAAAGCCTCTTAGAGATTGGAGTCGATACCAGCAATGTGAATATTCACAAGTGAAACTGCCCATGTGTGTGGGGGACATTTGGCACTAAGGGCTCCACTACATGTGGCTCTGAAGTTGCCAATCACACGAAGGCAGATTGTGGTTCAATAATGCAATCATGCACAACTGTACAGATGCTAGGAGTGAAATTATCCATAGTTGGACCCTGCAGGGTGTTTTGTGTACTCTCAAATGGCTGCATAAAATGATAGTTTTCACATACCAGCCTTCTTTTAAGTGTAAGAATTCATGAAGTCTCAATCCTAAAAGCTCTACAGCTGGCGATGGATGCATGGTAATCCTCTGGCCATAAAGTTTCTGCTCCTCCAGTGCCACTATGGCAAGCTCTTTCTTACCTGTGTTTTGTGATCCATCCAGTGCATCCTCCTGAAACTGGTTCTCTACACCTGCCCCCCCCCCAACTCTGCGCCCCTACCGGGTGACTGTATCTCTGTTGGTGATTTTGAAAGGTGCCAGATTGTTTCATCTGTGTGGCAGGTTGAGGTGAATCTGCTATGAAACATAGGTATAATAGGCTTAATTAGGTAGACTTTAGATATAGTTAATATATTATACCTTTTAGAATTAGAGATTGAATAAATGGTCAGTTTTCAAGACTGAAATTCCCCTTTAAGAAGGTGGAGTTAGAAATTTCAAGGTCTTTCAAGGTCCCTGTTACAATAGAATGTGAAACAGAAACACCTTTTAAGTTGGAAAATCAATTTCAGCATTTCTGTTGCCAGGGAATTGGAGTATAAAAACACATTGAAACATCCTGTGTGACATCAGTAAGAGGTAGCAAAAAACTTAATTGATAGTGTTGGTAAAATGTAGACAGATTGACTCAAAAGATGGTTCAAAGTACCATAAAAGACAATTACAGATAATAAAATAATGTACTGGAACGGTACTTACAGGAATAGATGCCAAGTAAAGCCAATTATAAACATTTTGACCAGATAAGTGCTCACAACTTCAAGAGCAGGGGAATTCCAGCAAAACATTAAGTGGAGATAAAAGCAAAATACTGCAGATTCTGGAAATCTGAAATAAAAACAAGAAATGCAGGTCTGGCAGCATCTGTGGAGAGAGAAGCAGAGTTAACATTTCAGGTCAGTGACCCTTCATCAGAACTGGCAGATATTAGAAATATAGAAGGTTTTAAGCAGGTAACGCGGGGGTGGGGAGCAAGAGATAACAAAAGAGAAGGTGTTGGTAGGACAAGGTCACAGAGAAGAACTGGCCAGAAGGTCATGGAACAAAGGCAACAGGTATGTTAATAGTGTGCTGAAAGACAAAGCGTTCGTACAGAGAGGGTATGAATAGACTGTAAAGCACAAAGCACTCCAAGCACAAACATTAAAAAAAAAACACAGAAACAGGGGGTAGGCACAGTAGAAACAAACTAAACAAACTAAAAAATACTAAAGTAAAATAACCAAATAAAAAAGAAAAAAGAAATAAAGAAAAAATAACAACCTAAAAAGAGGGGCCTGTCATGCTCTGAAATTATTGAACTCAATGTTCAGTCCGGCAGGCTGTAGTGTGCCTAGTTGGTAAATGAGATGCTGTTCCTCGAGCTTGGATTGATGTTCACTGGAACACTGCAGCAATCCCAGACAGAGATGAGAGCATGAGAGCGGTGTGGGTGCTGCTGGGGGGTGGGGGGTGGGGTGTTGAAATGGCCAGCAACCGGAAGCTCGGGGTCATGCTTACGGATTGAGTGGAGGTGTTCCGCAAAGCAGTCATCCAATCTGCGTTTGGTCTCTCCAGTGTAGAGGAGACCACATTGTGAGCAGCGAATACAGTATACTAAATTGAAAGAAGTACATGTAAATCGCTGCTTCACCTGAAAGGAGTGTTTGGGACCTTGGATAGTGAGGAGAGAGGAGGTAAATGCGATTGCAGGGGAAGTTGCCGTGGGAAGGGGATGAGGTGGTAGGGGAAATGGAGGAGTGGACGAAGGTGTCGTGGAGGGAATGATCCCTTTGGAATGCTGACAGGGGAAGGGAGGGGAAGATGCTTTTGGTAGTGGCATCATGCTGGATGTGGCGGAGGATGATCCTTTGGATCTGGAGGCTGGTGGGGTGGAAAGTGAGGACAAGGGGAACCCTGTCGTGGTTCTGGGAGGAAGGGGAAGGGGTGAGGGTAGAGGTGCAGGAAATGGCCCTGTCAAACACAGTGGGGGGGAAAAAGGAAGACATATCAGAAGCACTGTCATGGAAGGTAGCATCTTCAGAGCAGATGCGTTGGAGACATAGAAACTGGGAGAATGGATTAGGGTCCTTTGAGGAGGCAGGGTGTGAAGAAGTGTAGTCGAGGTAGCTGTGGGAGTCGGTGGGCTTATAATGAATATTAGTAGACAGCCTATCCCCAGAGATGGAGACAGAGAAGTCCAGGAAGGGAAGGGAAGTGTTGGAGATGGACCATGTGAAGGCGAGAGAAGGGTGGAAATTAGAAGCAAAGTTTTAGTTAATGACATTACCATATATGGATCTTAAAAGCAGGTAATCATACACAGAAAGATGACAACTATATTCTAAAAGGTCAGATGATAGTTTAGAAACATGAGGGTTTTTGAAGCAAAAAACCTAGAAGTATTGAATTCCTCATCCATGTTTCTCAACCTATGGCTTACTCGGGGAATTTAAAGTAAAAGTATACTTTAAATTTTGATGGATGTTCTAAGATATTTTGCTGTAACAATATCAAGGTTAAACTTTTGGATTCTATTTTAGAAATAAGACTATGTGTTACATCTCTTAGTAATCTTTGATATTGTGATATACTTATCCACTTAAAGTGTATTGCATGTTCAATTCTTTAATAAATATATAAAAGTTAATAAATTGTCTCATGTAGTAGCCTGTATACAACTACAAGAACCCCCTCTCTGTGTCTCTTTAAGTGGAGAGATATGTATTGAAGAGAGTTTCCCAGACCCTTGTAATATCTGGGATATTTATGACATAGCCATAGTTATTTTTTTTAAATAGGTTATCTGAAAGATGGCAATATTCTCTGTTAGTTTTCTTTCTTTGAGGGAAAACTAGTTAAGTTCTTTGGACCCAAATAATTGTCTATAAGAATTTGTATGGTTTGTACTTAATTAAAGGAGATTCATAGGGATGTATGCCTGATTTGGTTTAGTTCCTATAATGGGTTAAAGTTATAAATCATTTCAAATCTTGGTAGTCATTAGGTATGTCGATTTTAAAGAGTCCTCTGTTAAACTTGTTTTTCCCCGGGGTGAAGAATTGAAATGGTGCAGGTCTGTAATCTATTCCCTTGGTCACTGAAGAAAGACTTGGGAGGTTCAGAAAGACGGAGGCGCTATTGCAGATTGTCCTTGTTATATTCCATCCAAAAGTCAATGGCGACGTCTTGCTATGATTTCTCAGTTAGGGAGTTCAAGGCCAATCTCCAGTTGCTGCCTACATGTAGTTCAAAGCTGGTAATCTTGGGCAGGGTCCCTTCTCTTTGATGACATAGATAAATCTCCTTTCTCTGCCCAGAATACACTTTTATTAAAGTGTCATAATCATGTAACCTTGCATACTGCTAGGCTCCATAGTACTTATGGAAATGAATAGGTGGTACAGTAACTCTCAGAAGACTAACATTAAGCATTGGCCCAAATGTCATTAACTGCAAAATCTTTCACTGAAATAAATGTCATGAAAACTATACGATTACCAGAACATAATGATAGCCAAGTGGTTATAGCTTATTTACAACCTTCAGTATTGACCAAGGTGATGGCCTACAAAGAAACCCAGCAAATCTAATGATGTGTAATTTATTCCAAGAGGAACGTTAGTAAAAACTAATAACTTGGCAAAATCCATGTATTAGAATTCATTTACAGAACAAAATGACAGTGATACCTTGACTGATTCCCAAAGTTAACACTGTTATATACATGTGTGAGGCATAAACATAGAGAAATAGAATGAGAAGGAGAGAGAAATAGAGACAAAGAGAGTCGACGGCAAACAGAGAGAAAATAAGATGGAAAATTAGAGTGGAAAATAAGCCGTGAGTTGTTTTTTATTTTTGTCCTTGAGCAACACCAAAAGATACCAAGTAGTATTTTTCCTCCAATATCATTGGTAGATGGCTCTGAGAAAATGCAAGCATAGCACAATTTCTGTAGCTTGTGTGATCTAATAGGATTCTTTGGAATAAACTGTTTCTCTTCCTCCTTAAGCCTTCAGGAAGTTTGAAAAGGTTGAAAAAAGATTTACTGGATTTCAATGGCTTGACTCTGATTTTGTGTGTTGGGTTCTACCTCTATTCCTCCCACTGAAACAATTGGTTACTGAAAGGAAATCTCTCTGTGAAATGACAATGCAATCTTTTTTTCTTTTACTTCCTGGCGGAGGGGAACAGCATATGACTAACAAAAGCCCAGGCAGCAAACAGAAGCACAGTGCTTTGAATTTGAAAAAAAAATATTAAAAGCAGATGGTAGCTGATGGTGCCAATAAAGAGCAAAGACATTGCAGTCTGTGGGGAAGTCTGATAAATGTGTAGAATAGCACATTGTGACACAATGTGATAATGGACCCCCTAGGCTTGGTCTCCTGTCTTTTGTACAGTGAAAACAAGGTAAAGGAGAATATTAAGTTAGAAAGATCCCATATCTCCTATTACTGGATAAAATCTTTTGAAAAATACATGCATGAAACAGTAGTGGTGTTTAAAAATTATGTTTTAATCAGAGTGATTGCAAGATCGCAACTGATGACAACTATCAGAGCAGTTTTCCAGGCTTCAGCTACAACATACAGATGTTCAAAAGTTAAACTAAACTTACATTTTATGCTGGTAAGGAACCTGGTGTAACAAGAGCATATATCTGGAATTTAGTCATGGAGTCCAAACCTCTGCACTGTTTTCCATCCATTAATGAGTGAACATTCTACCAGGACCTCCACGTTTGAATTCCTGATATGTCCTTCTGTCGCTCTGCAATGCTCTGTGCTGAAAGTGCTATTTCAGAAAATCTATCTTTTTTTTTGCATAGCCCAAAACTTATCTAAGTGAATTATTTTTAATATATTTGCTGAATATTTACACTATGTATAGAGCACTTTTTACACTTAAGTTGGCAAATGCAATACTAATTGCAATCTAATCACTGCACAATTTATATTCATGTGCATCTGATTAAGTACACAGTGAAACCTGCATTCATGCACACCACAAGATAATGCTTAATGCTATAGATTACAGTTGTGTTTTATCGGTACTCCTGAGGGGACTAGGCATGTAAGCAAAGTCACGGACAAGAAAGTACCATTTTGCCTTTCTGTTTAACACCGTAACTCTCCCACCACAGTATCCTGTAAAATCATGAAAAGGCTCAATGTTTTTGTCTTTGTTACCCTACCTGGCAGATTATTCCACACATTTATTATCTTTGAGTAAAGAAATTATCCTTTATAACAGCTATAAAGTGACCTGCAACTAATTTGGAATACTGTCCTCTGTTCCTAATAGCCTAACTTAATTTGCCTTCTATGTACTTAAAAGGTTGGCAGTCCTCAAAGTACAAAAGTCACCCTGTTTGGATGGGATGAAAAAATAGGTTGTGAAAAAAAGAAAGACTTGCATTTATATAGCGCTTTTCATGACCACCGACGTCTCAAAGTGCTTTGCAGCCAATTAAGTATTTTTGAAATACTTCATTGTTGTAATGTAGGAAACGCAACAGCCAATTTACACACAGCAAACTCCCACAAACAGCAATGTGATAGCGACCAGATAATCTGTTTTGTGATGTTGATCTAGGAATAAATATTGACCTGGATATTGGGGATAACTCCCCTGCTATTCTTTGAAATCGTGCTGTGGGATCTTTTGCAGCCACCTGACAGGGTAGACAGGGCCTCGGTTTAATATCTCATCTGAAAGACAGCACCTCTGACAGTGCAGCACTCCCTCAGTTACTGCACTGGAATGTCAGCATTGACTTTCCTGCTCAAGTCATGAATCCAGGATCGTCTGAGTCAGAGATAAGAGTGCTACCAACTGAACCACAGCTCACACATGATGCAGAGCAAAATGTTGAAATGGTGTTGCAAATGTAACCTCTGTAAACAAATATTGATTAACATATTTAACAACATAACACTTATCTACCTCCTAAAATCTACCTCTCTTTCTCAGTTTGTCTGATTCATAATTGAACCAATCACAAAGTATATATGTGTGTGTTGGAATCCCCCCCAAGCCTGTTACCAAGGAGACCATAATAACAAACCTTGAAAAATATGTAACAAAATAGTTTGCTGACGACTTTCTAAAACCTTGTGTTTTGTTCCTGATTTCAAAGTGGCGGCAATCAGGTTTTTTGAAAAAACATAGGAATGTTATAAAGTCTTGCTTTGAACGCTGTCGAGGGAGATTTCATTTGTGGGATTGCTGTTGCAAAATCATAAACCTGTTTGTAAAGAACAGTTAAAAAAAATCTGCTACACCTAACACACAATAAATCTAACTCCCATGTTTGATAAAATCATTTCATAAATTATATAATTATGATCCCTTGAATATCAACATTCCTTTTCTTTTTAAATTATTTCTCTTTGTAAAATGTTCCTAATTTTTTTTGTTGCAACTTTCACCTAGGAATTGACATGATTACCAATTCTCTCTGCTACTTTGGTGATAAGCCGCCACTATACTCCCTGTTCCGCTACTGAAATCTAAATTGTCAGCACTTTGCAGCATTAAAAATGCCACCAGCATTTGGAAGCAGGACAACCTTTCCTTTGATTCGTTAGCAGCATAGAGCAGGCAATATAACCTGGCCCCTGTCCGAAAGCTGTAAAACCAGTGGGTGCAGTACAACAGCGCCATTAAACAGCTTTAAAACAAAAGTTGTGAGATATCATAACATGAACAAATGCTGCTTTGCATGAAAACATTGAAGTTAAAAGGACTCAAACAGGGTTATTCTAGGAAAATTCAATTAAACAACATGTAAGAACTTTTTATTTTTCCCTGTAAAAATTGGCTTTTACACATTTATCTGAGTAGCATGGTCATAAAGCCTGAAAATACAAAGTTTGAATATTCTAAAGCTTTAAGTCAGGCAGTAAGCATTGCATTATCACCACTGGTATCTCCTTCACAGTACTGTGCCAATAACATCCACTGCGTAACCTATAGAATTCTACCTGGCCCCACAGTCAGGCTGGTTTCAGTTATTGGCTTCATTTGTTTGAAATAAGCAGAATCCAGACCAAGTTGAAATAACTACAAACACCTGCACTGAGTTTGTTAGTCTCCAAATCACATCTGGTGCTTTGAGGATGATTAAAGTCTGATTGGCAAATGGAACCAGTTTTATGAAGAATTTGGAGACATACTCTATCTGAACGAGACGTATTATAAAAGCTAGATCCAGGGCTAAATAAAGATTTATTGTTCTTTCATGTAATTTTCATCTGAACATGTTATTAGCTAGTTTTTAAAATCATCTCTGTATAGCAGATGTGAAGATTAAGTTGCATAGAGAGGAGCTGTTGTTCCACTACAATAAAATGGCTTCTGTGGGTCATGGCTTATGCTGTCCTGAGACTACCAAACTTAAACTGGTAGCTACACTATCTATTTACAGCTAGTAGTATTTCCTGGGTATAAATGTAACCCTTGTGGCCAGTACAGTGCTCTGCACATACTTGTTTACATATGTGTACAGTGCTCTGCACATACATACTTACTTGTGTGTGCAGTGCTTTACTCTACATGGTAATTTTTTTTGCATTTTGAGAGCACAGGTAATATTAGGATATATCCATCCTTAATCTTTTAACAGATTGATAAAGCTAGAGAAAGTAATATACCTGAGAATGAACATCATTTATACTTGTTTCAAAACATCAATCATTTAACATCTCATTCAGTATAATACACATTCAACCTCATGTCCGAAATCATGGGCTGGATTTATTGGGCCCCCCAGAGATGGGCTGGGAGGTTTGGTGGGGTGGGGCCTGCGGAATAGTGATGGGAGGTGGGGGCGGAGGGCCCATCACCTTCCCGTTGCAACGCGATTAAGTTAGCGACAGGAAAGCCCGAAGCTGGCCTTTCCCCACAGAGGACAGTTTGAGGCCCTAATAGTGGCCTATTATCCAGCCACTTAAGGGCCTCTTCCCATCGTCTTTGGAATTAAACTAGCAGCTGGGGGTTGGGGTGGAGGGCGGGGAGGCCCGCCGCCATGTGAGGATGTAACCAGTGGAATGAGGTGACTTTCCTACGGGCTTGGGCAGGAGGGCCTCTTCTGTGGGCAATCTGTGGCCCACAGAGGGCCCCTGCCAGCAAACAACTCACCTAATTTAACACCAACCCCTGCACTCATCGCCCACTCTCCCCCCAGCACCCCCATTGCCGGGGCCTGCCATTCTGGCCCCGGCATCTCTGCTTCACTTACTTGAGGTCCCAGTCTCCAGTGTTGGGCCCGGGTCCGAGACTTCCTGTAGTAGCGACACTGGCCACCGGTCCCAGTGGTATTGCTTATACTACTGAGCTGCCTGCCCTCTGATTGGTCGGGAGCTCTTGGAGGCATGATCTGCATCCTTAAAGGGATGGGGATTCCTATGCCAAACAGTTCTTTGCCTAAGCGCCATTGAATCGCACCTGGGGTGCTCCGAAAGGCCGAGGCGAGGTTCTCACTGCTTTTTTGACCTGAAGCGGGAGCCCCGCTGACGCAACTAAATCCCGGCCCAGCTGTGCAGGGAACGTCCAGATATAAATCGCTAGAATGGCTTATCCAAGCCTATTCACATACTAAGTCATGTCAGCAAAGTGAAGTTCCTGTTGGGTCAAATATTGTACATCTTTTTATATCATATTCCACTTCATGCTGGATGCAACACTATTGGGTGTTTTATGAACCCCCGTTCTTTGAACAGAAATTCAATTTAAGTACAACTTGTTGTTATTTCAATTAGCAGGATTGAGTGCAACCAAAATGGTGAATATGTTGTGTTTAATTGGAGTATAATATGGAATATAACACAATAGTTATACAGCTAAAACATCCGATTGTAATAAGTAGCAAATTCCAATCCAGGTCGGACAGGACGACTGGCATGTGTTAACAGCTTTTCTCTTTTTCCTTTTCTCTTCTTGGTGCCTTGCTTCTTCTCAAAGTTTTTCTTGAATTACTCAAGAGTGCTCAACCAAAATCACCATGGAACACTCTTGAGAGCCCTCCACTTTACCACCTATCGCACTGGAGCTTTCAAAAACTTTTCCTTTATACCCTTTTTCAAGGGTGGACCTGGGGTTCATTATTAACAAGATCTCATTGTCCTCTAAAGATTCCCCTTAATACAAGATGCCCAATGTTATGTCAAGTTCTTTGCCTAAACCATGGAGTAAAAACTCGCTCTTATGTTATATTCCACCCTCACATACAGTTTCTGTTCTTAACCAAACATCTCCTTCCAGCATGCTCAGGACTGCTTCTCTTATCTCATCCAGTGCTGTTTCCCATGCTCAGTTTCAAAGTTCCCTTATGACAAAACATCTCCGGCCTTCAAACTCACCTAGTTAGGAACATCATTGTTCGTATTTCCCTTTATCAGTGGTTTATGCCTCAAAATGTTCAGAAGGCCAGCATCCAGCTTTACTGCTCCAATTCCTTAGCAAACTATTGACCCATGGGATGATTCACTAAGGTGCTTCCATTCATTAGTTTTGTTTCCAGTGAAATGAAACATAAGCAATTTCTAGCACAGTGCAACCTACAGCATTGCTTTTCCCAAGCTATAGCTTTGTGGTATAAATCTTTGATGTATGCCCTGTAGCAACCTATTGACGTTTTATATTGCAGCAAACTTCTCTCTGACACTCACCTCTGTTGTAATTAAAATCCTATGTTTTAAAAACCTGTGGGCTAAAAATTGCTTCCCTCCCATTTTCGGGTGCAGGGGTCACAATTCGCGATTCTTCATCTGCCTGCACCCGATCCCATTACGGCAGGCAGCAGGAAAACTTCATGCTGCCTCCTCATTAGAACGATTGCAGCCAAGCATGACCTGCACTGCTGGCTGGCTGAATAGGGTCAAGCAGCATGCATAGCTAGCATGTGTTCCAGCTAGCCTGCAGCTCTTAAAAGCAGCCTGCCCCTTTTAAAGGAGACCTGCACTCATTAAAAGCAAGCTGCTGCCGACTGCCTGTAGTACAATTGGCTGCAAGCAGTGGCCAAAGAAGTGGAGCATCAGGGCAGAGGACTTCCAGATTCATGGATGCGGTGCTGATGGCCTTATTTTGGAGGTCAACAGGAGGAGAGAGGCCATGTTTCTGTGGGGTGTTGGGGGGGGGGTGGCGGGGGGTGGTGGTGCCAAGAGGTCTTCTGGGACCACTCTCAGAAGGGAAAGAGAACAGATGGACATGGAGGTCAACTCCCGGAGTCTGGCCCTGAGGACCTGGCAGCAATATCATAAGAAGTTTAATGCCCTCATGTGGGTAGTCAAGATCAGTGAATGCATCTTCAAAGGATATCTCATACACACCACACTAGCCTCTCATACCGATCAAAGCACCAATACTCACCAATCAGCAGTCCCTGACAATTCCTAACATTCAGATACTCCACCTCACTCTCACACACATTCCAATGATGCCAGTCTCACACCCACCTTTTACTGCCTCCATATTCCTCCAGCTATTAAGCTGTGGCAGGCACATTGCACAAACACAGAGCAATCAGTGACATGCTTCCCTCTCTCTTACAGGATAGGGTCACACACCATCGAAAGGATCAGAGCAGAACTGGTGGGGGACAGACACTCCTGCATCTCCTGAGTCCTACTGAGTATGTGGTGTTACACATCATGTGGTCAGCTGCAACAGAACCGTTGCATTTGGCGTTGCTGAGAATATTGAAGGTCAGGGTATGTTCCTGCCTTGTGCCTTTACTCAACTCCCACCTCATCCTTATCCTGCTATCTGACATGAAGTACAAGCAGTTGATGGACCACTTACTTTCAACCCAACCTCGTTCCTTCATCCCAACCCTCCACTTCTGATTTTCAGCTTTCAGGTACCTAAGGTTTGCCAGCTGCCCAGCCACAGCAGCCCCAGGAGAAGCGGTGAGAGCAACACCACAACATTGATGAGGAAGCACCATCGCTTGATTTGACACTTGCAGCCACCAGCTCAGGCACTGGCACTGCATGAATCTTAAGATGAAGGCACCGTGACTGCTGCCAAGATAGCAGGAATTCACCGACATGATAGTTTGGGCATGGTCCACATTAATGGAGTGGTTCCCCTTACAGTTTCTGTATCTCTCCCCAGTGGCATGTGGGGCCTGCAGAACCATGTGTGTGCAGTCGATGGCTCCCTGGAATCTTGTTACCCTGGCAAAGTCGTGTGCCATTGATCCTGCTTCTCTCTGGTTAGAGCCTCTCCTCGCATACAGGGTTCCATTAGTTCTCAGATACAGCAATGGACACCATACTGGAATATGTTCGCAATGGCCCCTGCTCCTGGCTGGAAGGAGCCAGTCACATGGAAGTTTAGAGCCAAGGCAACATTGTAACATGTGTGTTGGAATGCTTTTACTTACGGTCAATTCAAATCTAACTCAAGCTGATAGACTTACATTATGTTAAGATTTGAATAGTTTCAGCAGTGAACAGTCAATTAGTGCAATGACCTGGTGTAGTAGATTGCACTCAGAGGTTATGGGCTGGTATAGAGAAATCAGTGCAGAGAGTGCAGCATAGAAAGGTGTAACAAAGAGCAACATTTTGCTTTATGGGTGGAGCTATTTGACCAAGACAGGTATAGTTAAAGGAAGCAATGATAGATCTTGTTAATGACACAACAGTTAATTATCGTGGGGTAAGATGAACATGCTGATTGCCAGAGTATGTTTTTCGATGACCAAGAGGAAGTCCGAGGCCTAAAGAACGTGGATGTTCTTTTCTAATTTATGTTTTTAGGAAACAGTGAGATATTTCATTTACAAATTAAAAAAGGCAAGTTTCATAATATGACCTCAGAACAAAACTTTTTTCAACATAAAATTCTAATTTTAAAGTAAATATATTGAGAACACCCTCCAGTTTATTCAGTCACGTTAACTGAATGATTCAACCTTTTTGAAATGTGTTTCTGGTGTTTTACTGGGAAAGCAAAACAGATTAACATGACATGATGTACAACAGAATAGCAGCATCACAACATTAGAAGCTGAAATATTAAGTGCCTGGAAATTCTGTGGGGGTTCTCCTAACTTCCCACATTGACTTCATCAACAGATTGATGGAAATCCCCGGAGAAACCATGTGAGCTGCTGAAAATTGTTATAATATATTAACATTTTTGAGACGTTCTGCTTGTCACTCCTACTTACTATTGTCATAATTCCTTCGTACTTTCCTTCATACAACCATTACACATGATATTGGAAATCCGGAGGCAACATTTAAATTATATTAGTAATGCTTGCTTCTGCTATTTTTAATATGTATATTGTAGCATCACTATTTAGCACTCGCACCACATGTGACACTCCAGCACAAGTCATCCTGCTATTTTTTTCTCTGTAACTTTGCTAACTTTACCTTGGTGTCCTGCTCCCCTTTACCCCTCTGCTACTTGTCTTTGCAATCTCTTACTACTGTTTCAGATCAATTGCCTGATTTGCTTGGTTACCTTTCATGGACTCCCATTTCTCTTCACCTCCTCTTGTGTCCAGACACCCATCTTATTTGCCCACCTTCCAATTTTTTTGTGGCTGCCCAATGTTCTTACCCGCCCACCACCTACATTTAAAGACCTCTCTGGCTGGGAAGCTGGAATATCTTGACTCTCCTTCCACTGCATGCTGCTCTCACTGCCCAAAATGTTTTAACTATCACCAAGTTTTCTATGGGTGGCCTTTCCAGGTACAAACACCTCATTCCTGCACTGCCATCACTTTCCACCTTGTAGTCATTGCAGCTTCATCTTGCCTGTGCCCACAAGCTTCAATGACAAATTCTTTCATCTTCCAGCCATTGGACAGATCCAAAAAAAAAATTACTAGCCTGTGGATATTTTCACCATGGGATACTTTCAACATTACTCACCCGCTCTCTGGGTGAACAAATTTCTCCTCATCTTAGTCCTGAAATGTTTACCCCATATCCTTAGACTATGACCCCTGGTTCTGAACTCCCCCACCATCGGGAACATCCTTCCTGCATCTACCCTGTCAAGTCCTGTTAGAATTTTGTAGGTTTCTCAACATTACTCAGTTGTAATGACTATTTATCGAATCTCCTGAGAAGTAGGGTTGGGGAGGATCCTTCCAGCATGAAACAACTGTTAAAATTGCTGCATGCTCAGGAAGACTGGTGCAATCTCCATGGCAACACTTCTACCAATCAGGGTTCACTTGCCAACCAATCAGCACTCTCTTCTCATACAGTATAATGTTGTTGCTTCCCCTTACGTTGGCATTTTTGTAGATTGTCCTGATGAGTGCAAGATGAAAAGCTTTGGCAACATGTCTCTATTTTCAGCAATACACTTCAATGTAATTTGCATGCATCTGCCGACATATAGATGCGGTTGTGTGCATAATTCAAGAAAAGGGGTGATTGTATGGATGTGACAAAGCTTGTTTTCCTGTCTGCTCAAATTTGCTGGAAAACTGGCAATATGACCTGTTCTATAAACCTCCAACCTATCCTTAATCTGATATTAGTCCAGTTCCTTTCAAAAATGTTAATTACCTTACTGTTAAATTATACTGATTGGATTCTTGATGAATGATATGCAAAAGGGACTTTTTGTTTGGTGCTATTAATTTTTCTGACGACATCACCTTGTGACCTGATGACAAGGATAAGGAAGATTGATACTATTCAAAGAGGAGGATTGATACTATGCTGTTGTGTTAGATAGATGTTGAGGAAGTATTTTGAACAAAGAATACTACCACTAAACTTTAATTCTTCTTTAACTAAGCTTATCACAGACTGTTTAACTAATTTACAGATTTACACATGTAATACCATTTATTCAGATTTCCACTTCAAACAGTTTAGTCTATACATTATAATCTAGGTTCTAATTCTAGTCCAGAGTGTTTCATTATTTTGCTTTGAGTTTTTAAAAGACTGGATTTGCTAAGGCTCCTCTTACTGCTCAAGCAAAAAGAAAGACTTGCATTAATATAACGCTTTGCATGAAACCAGATGTTACAGAGTGCTTTACAGCCAAGGGAGTGCTTTTGAAGTAACATAGAAACATACAAAATAGGTGCAGGAGTAGGCCATTCGGCTCTTCAAGCCTGGTCTGCCATTCGTTATGACCATGGTTGATCATCCAACTCAGTAGCCTGTTCCCGCTTTTGCCCCATACCCTTTGATCCCTTTAGACCCAAGAGCTATATTTAACTCCTTCTTGAAAGCATACAATGTTTTAGCATCAACGACTTTCTGTGGTAGTGAATTCCACAGGCTCACCACTCTCTGGGTGAAGAAATTTCTCCTCATCTCAGTCCTGAAAGATTTACCCCGTATCCTTCGACTATGACCCCTGGTTCTGGACTCCCACACCATCGGAAACATCCTTCCTGCATCAACCCTGTCAAGTCCTGTTAGAATTTTGTAGGTTTCTAAGAGATCCTCCCTCACTGTTCTGAACTCCTGCGAATATAATCCTAACCGACTCAATCTCTCCTCATACGTCAGTCCCACCATCCCAGGAATCAGTCTGGTAAACCTTCGCTGCACTCCCTCTATAGCAAGAACATCCTTCCTCAGATAAGGAGACCAAAACTGCACACAATATTCCTGGTGCGGCCTCACCAAGGCCCTGTATAATTGCAGCAAGGCATCCCTGCTCCTGTACTCAAATCCTCTCGCTATGAAGGCCAACATACAACTTGCTTTTCTTACTGCCTGTTGCACCTGCATGCTTACCTTCAGTGACTGGTGTACGAGAACACCCAGGTCTTGCTGCATATTCCCCTCTCTCAGTTTATAGACGTTCAGGTAATAATCTGCCTTCCTGTTTTTGCTACCAAAGTGGATAACCTCACATTTATCCACATTATACTGCATCTGCCATGCATTAGCCCACACACTCAACTTGTCCAAATCATCCTGAAGCCTCTCTGCATCCTCCTCACAATCACCCTCCCACCCAGTTTTGTGTCATCTGCAAATTTGGAGATATTACATTTAGTTCCCTCATCTAAATCACTAATGTGTATTATGAATAGCTCGGGTCCTAGCACCGTTCCCTGCGGTACCCCAGTAGTCACTGCCTGCCATTCGGAAAAAGACCCATTTATCCCTACTCTTTGTTTCCTGACTGCCAACCAATTTTCTATCCTTCGCAATACACTACTACCAATCCCATGGGCTTCAATTTTACACGCTAATCTCTTATGTGGAACTTTGTCAAAAGCTTTCTGAAAGTCCAAATAAACCACATCCACTGGCTCCCCCTCATCAACTCTACTAGTTACATCCTCGAAGAATTCTAGTAGATTTGTCAAGCATGATTTGCCTTTCATAAATCCATGCTGACTCTGCCCGATTCTACCTCTGTTCTCTAAGTGGTCTGCTATAAAATCTTTGATAATGGACTCTAGAATTTTCCCCACTACCGACATCAGGCTGACTGGTCTATAATTCCCTGCTTTCTCTCTACCTCCTTTTTTAAATAGTGGGTTTACATTAGCTACCCTCCAATCGGTAGGAACTGTTCCAAAGTCTTGGAAGATGACCACCAATGCATGCACTATTTCTAGGTCCACTTCCTTAAGTACTCTGGGATGCATACCATCAGGCCCTGGGGATTTATCGGCCTTCAATCCCATCAATTTCCCCAACACCATTTCTCTACTAATACTGATTTCTTTCAGTTTCTCTCTCTCACTAAGCCCTGTGTTCCCCAAAATCTCTGGTATGATATTTGTGTTCTCCTTTGTGAAGACAGAACTAAAGTATGCACTTAGTTGGTCAGCCATTTCTTTATTCCACATAATAAATTCCCCTGTTTCTGACTGTAAGGGACCTACATTTGTCTTCACCAATCTTTTTCTCTTCACATACATATAGAAACTTTTGCAGTCAGTCTTTATGTTCCCCGGAAGCTTGCTCTCGTACTCTATTTTCCCCTTCTTAATCAATCCCTTGTTCCTCCTTTACTGAATTCTAAACTGCTCCCAATCCTCAGGTCTGTTGTTTTTCCTGGCAAATTTATATGCCTCTTCCTTGGATCTAATGCTATCTCTAATTTCCCTTGTAAGCCATGGTTTGGCGACCTTTCCCGTTTTACTTTTAGTGTAGTGTTACGACCAGGTGAGGACGGGGTCTCAGGCACCCCTTTTGCCCCTTTCCTGGTTTGGCCATAACAGGGTTTAACTTTTTAAAAACACAGTGTCTTTAGCTTCACCTCAGTGAGTCTTTGCTCACTGCTTTATAATTGTAATTGTAAATGAACCAATCAGACAGGCTTTCTCAGGTTTAAACAAGAACGGTACAGTTTATTAACATTAACACTCTAACTCAGTTAATATTATTAACAGTATGTGACGCAACCAACCTTGCATGTATATGCGATAAACACACACACATACAGATACAGAGGAGGAGAAAGAACTAAAGGGGGAAGGTTTGAAGTAATAGATGGAATTCAGTTACTATTTTTGGTTTGGATGTAAAGACCTTGGTTGGAGTTAAGTCTTGCTGTTCTCATTGGGGTCCAGTGCACAATTTCAAACTTGCTTCTCTGGTAGCAGAAGGCTGAAGGGGTCTTCTGTCTTGAGGCTTAAGTTGCTCCCGTTGGTCCCTGGAACTTTGCATGAGGGAGAGTGACAGAGAGAGAGAGAGAGAGACCTTGCTTCTCTTTGGTCTTCAAAATTGTAGTCTGCTCAAACTTTTCTGTGAGGCACAATCCAATCAATTACCAGGTTGGCCAGCAGGTTAGTCATGTGACCAGCACTTTGTTTGAAACAGCATCATCTGCGAGGGTTGTTGATTTTTCAAAGCTTACTAGACACACTCAGTGGGAAGACAGATAGAACATAGAACATAGAACATAGAACATACAGCACAGAACAGGCCCTTCGGCCCACAATGTTGTGCCGATCCTTTGTCCTCTGTCAAGGACAATTTAATCTATACCCCATCATTCTCCTTTATCCATATACCTATCCAAAAGCCTTTTGAAAGTCCCTAAAGTTTCTGACTCAACAACTTCCCCGGGCAAGGCATTCCATGCCTCGACCACTCTCTGGGTAAAGAACCTTCCCCTGACATCCCCCTTATATCTCCCACCCTTCACCTTAAATTTATGACCCCTTGTAACGCTTTGCTCCACCCGGGGAAAAAGTTTCTGACTGTCTACCCTATCTATTCCCCTGATCATCTTATAAACCTCTATCATGTCACCCCTCATCCTTCTCCTTTCTAATGAGAAGAGGCCTAGAATGTTCAGCCTTTCCTCGTAAGACTTATTCTCCATTCCAGGCAACATCCTGGTAAATCTCCTCTGCACCCTCTCCAAGGCTTCCACATCCTTCCTAAAATGAGGCGACCAGAACTGCACACAGTACTCCAAATGAGGCCTTACCAAGGTCCTGTACAGCTGCATCATCACCTCACGGCTCTTAAATTCAATCCCTCTGCTAATGAACGCTAACACCCCATATGCCTTCTTCACAGCCCTATCCACTTGAGTTGCAACTTTCAATGATCTATGCACATAGACCCCAAGGTCTCTCTGCTCCTCCACATGCCCAAGAACCCTACCGTTAACCCAGTATTTTGCATTCATGTTTGTCCTTCCAAAATGGACGACCTCACACTTTTCAGGGTTAAACTCCATCTGCCACTTTTCAGCCCAGCACTGCAACCTATCCAAGTCCCTTTGCAGACGACAATAGCCCTCCTCGGTATCCACAACTCCACCAACCTTTGTATCATCTGCAAATTTACTGACCCACCCTTCGACTTCCTCATCCAAGTCGTTAATAAAAATCACAAACAGGAGAGGACCCAGAACTGATCCCTGCGGCACGCCACTGGTAACTGGGCTCCAGGCTGAGTATTTACCATCTAAGACCACTCTCTGCCTTCTATCAGTTAGCCAATTCTTAATCCAACTGGCCACATTCCCCACTATCCCATGCCTCCTGACTTTCTCCATAAGTCTACCATGGGGGACCTTATCAAATGCCTTACTAAAATCCATGTACACCACATCCACTGGTTTACCCTCATCCACTTGCTTGGTCACCTGCTCAAAGAATTCAATCAGGCTTGTGAGGCAAGACCTACCCCTCACAAAACCGTGCTGACTGTCCCGAATCAAGCAGTGTCTTTCCAGATGCTCAGAAATCCTATCCCTCAGCACCTTTTCCATCAACTTGCCTACCACCGAAGTAAGACTAACTGGCCTGTAATTCCCAGGGTTGTTCCTATTCCCTTTCTTGAACAGGGGCACAACATTTGCCACCCTCCAATCACCTGGTACCACCCCCGTCAGCAGAGAAGATGAAAAGATCATTGCCAGCGGCTCTGCAATTTCATCCCTTGCTTCCCATAACATCCTTGGATATACCCCGTCAGGCCCGGGAGACTTGTCTATCTTCAAGTTATTCAAAAACCCCAACACATCTTCCCTCCTAACGAGCACTTCCTCGAGCTTACCAGTCTGTTTCACACCGTCCTCTTCAGTAATACACCCCTTCTCATTCGTAAATACCGAAGAGAAGTACTCATTCAAAACCTCACTTATCTCTTCCGGCTCAACACACAGTCTCCCGCTATTGTCCTTGACCGGACCTATGGTCCCCCTAGTCATCCTCATATTTCTGACATACGCGTAAAAGGCCTTGGGGTTTTCTTTTATCCTACCCGCCAAGCATTTTTCATGCCCTCTCTTAGCTCTCCTAATCCCTTTCTTCAGATCCTTCCTGGCCATCTTGTATCCCTCCAGAGCTATGCCTGTGCCCTTTTTCCTCAACTTTATATACGCATCCTTCTTCTTCCTAACAAGACTCTCAACCTCTCTTGTCAACCACGGTTCCCTCACATGACCATCCCTTCCCTGTCTGACAGGGACATGCTTATCAATGGCCCCTACTATCTGCTCCTTGAAAAAGTTCCACATTTCGACCGTGCCCTTCCCTGCCAGCATATGCTCCCAACTTATGCTCCTCAGTTCCTGCCTGACAGCATCATATCTACCCTTCCCCCAATTGTAAACCTTGCCCTGTTGCACATACCTATCCTTCTCCATTACCACAGTGAATGCTACAGAATTGTGATCACTATCTCCAAAGTGCTCGCCCACCAACAGCTCTATCACTTGCCCTGGTTCATTACCTAGTACCAAATCCAATATTGCCTCCCCTCTGGTCGGGCAGTCTACATACTGAGTCAGAAAAGCTTCCTGGACATACTGCACAAACACTACCCCATCCAAACTATTCGATCTAAAGAGTTGCCAATCAATATTTGGGAAGTTGAAATCCCCCATAATTACTACCCTGTGACTTCTGCTCCTTTCCAAAATCTGTTTCCCAATCTGCTCTTCCACCTCCCTGCTGCTATTGGGGGGCCTATAGAAAACTCCCATCAAGGTGACTGCTCCTTTCCTGTTCCTGACCTCAACCCACAGTGCCTCAGTCGGCAGATCCTCCTCGAAAATTCTTTCAGCAGTTGTTACACTATTTCTAACTAACAATGCCACCCCCCCACCTCTTTTACCACCATTCCTAATCTTATGAAAACATCTATAACCAGGTACCTCCAAAAACCATTCCTCCCCCTCACCTATCCACGTTTCAGTGATGGCCACAACATCGTAGTCCCAAGTGCCCATCCACGCCTTCAATTCACTCACCTTATTCCTGATGCTTCTTGCGTTGAAGTATACGCACTTTAACCCTTCTCCGTGCCCATCTGTCCTCTGTGACAGTGCTACCTTCCCCAATACCTCACTACACTCTTTGTCTTTCTGAGTGGACCCACTGGTCCCTGGATTACAAGTCCGGTTCCCATCCCCCTCCCAAACTAGTTTAAACCCTCCCGAACAGTACTAGCAAACCTCCCTCCCAGGATATTGGTGCCCCTCTGGTTCAGATGCAGCCCGTCCTGTTTGAACAGGTCCCATCTTCCCCAGAATGCAGTCCAATTATCCAAGAACTGGAAGCCCTCCCTCCTACACCATTCCTGCAGCCACGTGTTCAGCTGTGCTCTCTCCCTATTCCTAGCCTCACTATCACGTGGCGCCGGCAACAAACCAGAGATAACAACTCTGTCCGTCCGAGCTTTCAGCTTCCAGCCTAACTCCCTAAACTCACTTCTAACATCTGTGCCACCCTTCCTTCCTACGTCGTTGGTGCCAATGTGCACCACGACCTCTGGCTGCTCCCCCTCCCCTTTAAGGATCCTGAAGACGCGATCACAAACATCACGGACCCTGGCACCAGGGAGGCAACAAACCATCCGTGCGTCTCGCCTGCGCCCACAGAACCGCCTGTCCGTACTCCTCACCATCGAGTCCCCGATGACTAGTGCTCTCCCATTCTCCCTCCTTCCCTTCTGAGCCACAGTGCAGGACCCCGTGCCAGAGGCCCGGTCACTGCAGCCTGCCCCCGATAGGCCGTCCCCCCCAACAGTATCTAAAACTGTATACTTGTTGTTGAGGGGAACGACCACAGGAGATCCCTGCACTGACCTCTTCCCACCTCTAACTGTTACCCAGCTGCCTTTGATTTGTGGAGTAACGACCTCCGTGTAGCTTCTATCTATCACCCCCTCAGCTTCCCGAATGATCCTCAGTTCATCCAGCTCCAGCTCCAATTCCCTAACACGGTCTGATAGGAGCTGGAGACGGATGCACTTCCAGCAGGTGAAGTCGGCAGGGCCACCGGAGGTTTCCCTCACCTCGAACATTCTGCAGGAGGAGCACTGCACTACACTGGCTGCCATTTCTTTTATTCAATTACCCCTTAGTTAAGTACAACTATAGATATTAACAAAAACAGTAAATAGCTTACCTGCTCAGTCCTTTTTGGTTAGAGGAGGAGGGTAAAAAGGGTCTTATTATTATGTTAGAGGAGGAGGATGGGTGGGAGACACTACATGTGTAGCGGCTCGGGTTTACTCAGCTCCGCACCTTTAAGGAAAATACCTACCCAGGAGTCCTCGCTGCCGACCAGCTTCCGGTTCCTCCGGCGCCAAAAGAAACTCAAAGACAAGGAAAACAGTAAGTAAAACAGTAAGTACTTACTTTTAAAACACAGCTCCTGATGCCTTCACTCACCCACCGAAGAGTCGCTACCTTCTCCTGCTGCTCCGCCGGGAAATGAGATAGGAATGGAGTGCTGGCTGTTACACATTCAATGACTCTCAATGTCTTTGGATCATCACCATTGACAAAACCCGTCTGGCTAATTGAATCAGGGAGCATTCCCATTGTCTCTCTATGCAACTGTCTTTCAGAATGCAAATGTGCAAATATGTTTTCAGCCATTCAGCTCTGTGGTCTTTTTAAAACAAGTTATGTTCAATGTCCAGTAAAAGTTCAAATAGTGTTACATATGATGAAATTGATATCTTTCCATTTGGCAGATGTGGTTTCGTCACAGTAGTCACCGTTGTAATGTAGGAAACACTGCAGTCAAATTGCACACAGAAACCTCCCACAAACACAAATGTCACAATGACCAGATAACCTGTTTTGTGATGTTGATTGAGGGATATTAACCAGGACACTGGGGATAACTCCCCAGCTCTTCCTCAAAATAGTGCCATGGGATTTTTTAAATATCCACATGAGAGGGCAGACAGGGCCTTGGTTTAACATCTCATCTGAACGATGGCACCTCTAACAATGCAGGATTGCCTCAATAATGCACTGGAGTGGCAGCCTTGATTTTTGCACTCAAGCTTCTGAAGTGGACTTGCACCCACAACCTTCTGACTCAGCAGCAACAGTGCTATCACTGAGACACACAAGTGACACAATAAAGCATTACTAGGTCACAGTAGTTAATAAAGTCAAACTAGAAAAATGTTGTCAAGAGCTATTGCATTCCTCATTAAGTTTACCTTAATAATCAACTTGTGGCAGCCAAAATAGGTTTGATTTATTATTCTTCTCTAATGAGCTTCCCAAGCAATTGAATCCATTCAGGAAATAACTGAAACCATGTGAATTTTACTTCCCTTAATACGGTTATATGGTGAACCAGAAAGTGACAACATTAATTTTTTTTAATTTCCAAAATATACTTTATTCATAAAATTCTGTAAAAATTACATTACCAGTTTCAGACAGCACCAAGTCAAAAAATACAAACAGTGCAAAGGAGGTCCGTTTGCTTCATT
Organism: Heterodontus francisci; assembly: GCF_036365525.1. Taxonomy (NCBI): domain Eukaryota; kingdom Metazoa; phylum Chordata; class Chondrichthyes; order Heterodontiformes; family Heterodontidae; genus Heterodontus; species Heterodontus francisci. The sequence goes on from NC_090397.1 coordinate 37,490,656, forward strand.
ACAATCATGAGTTGCCTCACGACCCTTCCATTTCACATTTGTCATGTCAATTACATTTTTACATTTTACAGCAAATGAAAATTTTCCGATTTAGTTCGAGGGGTTTCCCATGGATCCAGCCCCTCCATTCAGCTTGGTGGGGGGACCTTACACTGTGGTCTTTCCCCACTGAGCCTTTGCTGCGGCTGTCCCAAGCTTTAGTGCGTCCCTCTGCACGTAGTCCTGGACCTTGGAATGTGCCAGTCTGCAACATTCGGTCGTGGACAACTCTTTGCGCTGGAAGACCAGCAAGTTTTGAGCAGACCAAAGGGCGTCTTTCACCGAATTGATAGCCCTCCAGCAGCAGTTGATGTTTGTCTCGGTGTGCGTCCCTGGGAACAGCCCGTAGAGCACAGACTCCTGTGTTACAGAGCTGCTTAGGATGAACCTCAACAAAAACCACTGCATCTCTTTCCACACCTGCTTTTCAAAGACACATTCCAGGAGGAGGTGGGCAACTGTCTCTTCCCCACCGTAGCCACAGCGGGGGCATTGCGCGGAGGAGGCGAGACTTCAGGCGTGCAGAAAGGATCTGATGGGGAGGGCTCTTCTCACCACCTGCCAAGCTACATCTTGGTGCTTGTTTGAAAGTTCTGGTGATGAGGCATTCCGCCAAATGACTTTGATGGTCTGCTCGGGGAACCATCCGACAGGATCCACCGTCTCCTTTTCCCGTAGGGCCTTGAGGACATTCCGTGAAGACTACTGCTTGATGGATCGGTGGTCAAAGGTGTTTTCCCGCAGAAACTGCTCCACAGAGGATAGGTGGTACGGCACGGTCCAACTGGATGGAGCGTTCCGCGGCAATGTGACCAGGCCTACCCCTTGCAACACCGAGGACAGATAGAACCTCAGCACGTAGTGACACTTGGCGTTTGCGTACTGGAGGTCTACACACAGCTTGATGCAGCTGCACATGAAGGTGATCATCAGGATGAGGGCCACGTTAGGTACATTTTTCCCGCCCTTATCGAGAGGTTTGAACATCGTGTCCCTCCGGACCCGGTCCATTTTAGATCCCCAGATGAAGCGGAAAATGGCTCGGGTGACAGCCACAGCGCAGGAGTGGGGCATGGGCCAGACCTGCGCCATGTACAGCAACAACGTGAGTGCCTCGCACCTGATGACCAGGTTCTTGCCCACAATGGAGAGAGATCGCTGCCCCCACATGCTCAACTTTTGTTGTACCTTGGCTACTCACTCCTCCCAGGTTTTGGTACACGTCCCGGCATTAATGTCAGAGAATGTGCGTGGTCAATCTAAAAAAACTCTTGACAATCTGCAGCATAACAGAAGTCATTTTAGACTATCCATAGCAAAGTCACATTTATCATTCTTTATTTGTCACATATAAATAGTTTGCAAGACATTATTCATTATCTAATGATATTATTTGAATAGTTTGTTACAAATGCACATGCAATTTATGCTCTTTCAATGTCTGTCAGTATTTTGCATCAAAATACAAATTATGGCAAGTTTGCAAATTTCTAGTTCCTTTGAGCAATGCTGTATAGAATTTCAATAAAATAGCTAATGATGATGGAGGCCATTCAGTCTTTTGTTGAATACGAAAGGTCCCCATCATAACATCCTACTGAATGCCACAGATGTTTGAATGGAAGACCATTCCAGTATTAATCACTTGTATTTGAAGATGTGATCTCTCTGCCATCAGTTCTAAACTTGCTTTTACTAACTTGTACCTATGTTCCCTTGTCCTATAGTCATGGTTTAATTGAAATAATATTCCATTTAAAGTACTTCTATAAGGACCACACTTTCTTAAAGGCTGAAGAGTCTGTGTTATCCTAACCTTCCTTCATAATTCATTCCTCTAATATCAGGGTCATGGTCATTCTCTGCACCCATTCAAGGGTTTAGTTATAAAATAAAAACAGAAAGTGCTGGAAATACTCAGCAGGTCAGGCAACATCTGTGGAGAGAGAAGCAGAGTTAACGCTTCAGGTCTGTGACCTTTAATCAGGTTTAGTTATGTTCCTTTGTGTCACAGTGACCAAAAAAGCAGTATTCAAGGTGCAGCCTGAACAGAGCTCATACTGCTTCATCATGACAGCCCAAGACATGCAAGCTGGAATTTTACTTCGGCCGGAGACCCCGCCCACTGGCAGAAAAAGTCGATGGCTAGTCCACTTCCATGGGTCCTGGAAGCTATGCCATGATTTTACGTGGCCCAGCCCTTAATTGGTCACGGCCCGGACTTACACCCCTCTGAGGCAGGTAGTCCCACCTCCAAGAGCTGCCAGCCAATCAGCGGGAGCAGTGGCCACTGCTGAGACTGCACCCAGGCAGGACCGGCAACATGGATGAGGCCTCAGAATGCAAGTAAGTGTATGGGGTCTTGCCAGGAACAATCGGCTGGGCCCTGGTGAGGTGGTGGGGGCGGGGGGGGAATCGCTTGAGGGAAAGGAGAGGTGCTCCAGTAGGGACGGCTTGTGCCACGGGCGGTACAGGGTGCCCGATCAGGAGGGACCCCCCATAGCCTGGAAGGAGGTTTTACTGGGCGGCCTTCTGAGCTACTGAACCACCCCCCGTCGCTGATCATATTTCTTGACCGTTGTACCGCAATCGCTAGATATGGCTTGAACCCATTGTCATTCCTATGTATTGGAGCTTGGAGTCTTCCCCTAGAAAGTTTGATACCGCATATTGAGTAAGCATGTTCTTTTCTTACTAAAATTACCAACTTATCTGTATTATATTTCACCTGCCATTTTTCTGCCCACTACCAAATTTTGATTAGGTACTTCTGCTGGTCCTTGGTTGCAGCAGATTCAATCTTTTTCCTTTTGTGAACTTGACCAAATTGCATTGTATTTTGAATCCAAGTCATTTATGTAAGTGAGAAAATGCAGGAGCCATAGGACTGAGTCCTTAGGCATGCCACTCAATAAATCGCTCTAGGCTGATGTAAATTCCCCTAATACTGTTTTCTTTTTTGCAGCCAATCCTTTATACATCTCCAAATTTTACCTAAGATACCCACTGTCTTACTCCTTTTACATAAAACTTTTTTGAAGGCATTCGGAAAGTCCAGCTACGTTACATTATAGGGCTTTCCAAGATCCACTTTGGATGTTACTTCTGTTGTGTATTCAGAGAGTGAAACTACAATGAGGTATTAACTGGGATATACTACAACTTCCTCAAAAAAGTCATGAAAGTCAGCCAGGCACTTCCCAGCTACCAATTACTAGATTGTTTTCGTACCGGTAATCCTCATGTTTACTCCCAAAGATATAATCCATCGTTTTGCCAGTTATTGATATTAGCCTAATGGGTTTGGAGTTATTTTGGCGATTTGTTTCCAATTCAGTGGCACTCCAGCACTTTGCAATATCTCCCTCATGATGAGTCGTCGCTTTGTTAATATCCCTAAAACCAATTTGCAGTTGTGGGTTTATGCCGTTTGGCCCTGGGTATTTATTGGTGTTGAACCTTTGAGCTTGTGTTGGAGCTCCATGCAACTGACGTCAAATCATTAATCTGATGGAAAGTTATCAACCTGAAACAGTAACTCTGTTTCTTTCTCCACAGATTTTGCCTGACTGCTGAGTGTTTCCAGCATTTTCTGTTTTTATGTCAAATAATTTATGTTAGATATAGAACCTTCTCTGACGAGAGGCATTGCACTAATGCTTTCTCTAGTGAATATCTCTGGGATGTAATTATTTAATATGTTTATTTTTTTAGTTCATTTTCAGTGTCAACTCTAAATGTATTCTTAAAGGATCACAGTTCTTCTTCAATAGTCCTCTTACATTTACAATATTGGTAAATTTTCCAACTGCTCCATTTGGCTTTTATAATTACAATCATTTCTAGTTCTTTCTTTTCTATCAGACTGATATTTTTAAACAATTTTTGCATGTTCCTGTATTGTTACCTTTTTCTCTACAAGCTTTGCTTTTCTTACCTATTTCACTTGGTATTTTTCTTTTGCTTAGTCATGTATACGTGTTATGATGAATCAAGAAATTGAAGAAGCAGCTTTCCAACAAATTATCCCAAAGTTTGAGTCTACAGCCTTAGCACAGCGATGTTGTTAAATCAGCCTAACATCCCAATAAATAGAATCACCACTTTGTACCCCAATAAAAACTATTAACCTTTTCTGGCCATGCATGAGTGATGTTCTTCCTAAGCTGCTGAAAAAATAACTCTTCCCACAGCAGTCCTTTCTGTGTTGACATTTAATAATGCGTGGAAGAAGAGAAGTTGAGAGGAATGGGAAATGCAGGAAGCAAAAATAAGGGATCGACTTTCCTCTGCTTTGGATCTGGGGAATATTCCTCCTCACCTCAGTCCTAAATGGCCTACCTCTTATTTTGAGGCTGTGTTTCCTGGACTTGAGAACCACACCCACCCCCCCACCACCACCCCCCCCCACCCCAGCCAGGGGAAACATCCTTCCTGCATCTAGCCTGTTGACCCCTGTTTTGACATTTAATAATGCAGACAGTCTGTGATGATAGGCCTCTGCCCCTTTTGTGATGTCCAGGTATCCCATGGATTGCGTGCAGGCATAAATATAGAAATCCCATGGAGCTCCTGTCTCATTTTCTTGTGTCTACGTCAAACAGATACCCATTTGGAGGGAGACTGACACCTTGCTCTGCTCAGATTGAAGGGTCCGCAAAGGGGCATGCAGAAATCAAACCGAAGTTGAAAACAGGTAAGTAGCCAGCTTTTTTCAGTTGTTCCAATGTGTCTTTGAGGCCAGAGGCCTTCTGCTACTGTTTTTGGACAGCCAGTACTATTAATGCCTCCCTCCCCAACTTCCAGGTACAAGGCCTGCCATGTGACATGCCAATGTCAGAGGGTGAGTTACCTGCTAAATTAACCTATACCTGGAAATACAGGGTTCAGGCTATCTCATGAGAAGCATGAAAATCAGGGAATCATTAATTTAATGTTTGAAAGATAAAGTGCAGCACGCAGTTGAATTTCTAATGTGCATTTCTGGCATGTGAGACTTGCTGCTAAAAGCACTAAGTCTGAAAATTGATCCTCTATATTAGGTGTTTGCTTACATAACAACGGTGACTGCACTTCAAAAATAATCCCTCGTATGTGAAGTGCTTTGGGATATCATGACAGCTGTGATAGGGTGCCATATAAACGTAAATTCTTTCTTTATATATTTACCACTCTCAGCTGGCTACAAAGTCTGTCGATGAATAATGACTGGTGTCAGGTTTCATTCATCTATCAAGCAGCCATACCATCTCTTTTTCTTGCCATATTTATAATTCCCCGATTCTTTTAAAAGCAATTTCTTTGCATTGGAGATTCCTGTCAATTTAATGATAGGATTTCTTTATGGCTCTGACCTGAATACATGAATTCTTTGACAATCACTGTTGATTGTTGCCTGGCTTTTTACTGTGCAGCTCCTACTTTCCAGTACATTTTGAAACAATTGTCCTGAAATCAAATTGTATTTTGACAAATCATTGGCTGGGGAACAATCTACAGAATATATGGATACTTTCACAAAGATCACCTGTTAGATTCTGCTTTTTAGTTTTGCGTAAATAGTAGTTAATGATATCATCGAGAAAATCCTTTCCCATTTCTGGCAATGGGGCTGCAGCATAATTTAAAAAGAGTTGGTCAGGCCAAGTGTGTAATTCCTCTTTTTCTTTAAAGGAGGACCAAAGTGAAAACAATGTAAATGATTTCCATTCCATTAAATAATGAATTAGTCCCATATTTATACATATCACATATTCAACTGAAGCAAAAAATCTAAGTAACAGACTAGGTGGCGCTATTACACAATGGATAGCAATGTGTCAAAAATCTATCAGGGTATCAATGAACCAAGTCCATGTTACAAACACACAAGTGTTGCAAGATGCACATCAACACTGGTTTGTTTCTGGAAAATACTTATGATGCTTCTTATATGTTTGATACTCTTTGCTATGTTGCTTAAATCTCTTGTTAGCAGGGTAACTGTTAAGATAAATGAGCCCTCCCTTAAGAAGGTTCTCTCTCAATATTATCTTAATAAAAAGTGAAGTTAATTAGTAAATGTGTTTGATTTTTTTCCTAAACCCCTCTGATTCTCCACCTTCCTCTCTTGCTTTAAGCCCAATTTAAACTCCAACCCTTGGACCTTTCATAAGAATCTAAGAAATAGGAGCAGGAGTAGACCCTATGACCCATTAAGCCTGCTCCATCATTCAATGCAATCATGGCTGAACTTCTACATCAACTCTACTTTCCTGCCCTTTCTCCATATGCCTTGATTCCCTTAGTGCTCAACAAACTACTGGTTTCAGTCTTGAATATACTCATCGACTGAGCGTCTACAGCCCTCTGGGATACAGAATTCCACAGATTCATAACACTGAGTGAAGAAATTTCTCCTCATCTCAGTCCTAAATAGCTGATCCCTTATCATGAGAGCACAACCCCTAATTCTAGACTCTCCAGCCAGCTGAAACAGTCTCTCAGTATCTACCATGTCAAGTCCTCAAAGAATTTTATATGTTTCAATGAGATCACCTCTTGTTCTTCCAAACTCTAAAGAATATAGCGAATATATTCAATCTCTCCTCATTCCAGAACTTGATCTGCTGAACCTTCGCTGCAGCCCTCTATGGCAAATATACCCTTCCTTAAGTAAGGAGACAAAAATTTTGCACAGTACTCCAAGTGTGCTCTTATCACACACTATATAACTGCAGTAAGACTTCCTTACCCTTATAATCCAACCCTTTGTAATAAAGGCTAACATACCATTTGCCTTCCTATTGATTGCTGTACCTGCATGCTAACTTTCTGTGATTTGTGTTCAAGGATATCAAATCTCGCTGAATACTAACATTTACTAGTTTCTTACTTTAAAAAAAAATTCTGCTTTACTATTCTTCCTACCAAAGTGTATGATTTCACACTTCACCACATGATACACCATCTGCCAGCTCCTTGCCCTGTCACTTGTCTTTATCCCTTTGCAGCCTTTTTGTATCCATGTCGCAGTTTACTTTCTGACCTAGCTTTGTCTGATCAGCCAATTTGGATACATAACACTCGGTCCCTTCATGTAAATCATTGATATAGATTGTAAATAGCTGAGGCCCAAGCACTGATCCTTGCAGTGCTCCACTTGTTACACCCTGTCATCCCAAAACAACCTGTTTATTCCTACTTTCTGTTTTCTGTCTGTTCATCAAACCTCAATTCATGCTAATATATTGCCCCAATCCAATGAGACCTAATCTTATGAGACAACCTCTTGTTTAGCCTTATCGAATGCCTTCTGGAAGTTCAAATATACTACATTCACTGGTTCCCCCGATCTAGCCTATTAGTTACACTCTCACAAAACTGTAATCGATTTGTCAATATGATTTCCCGATCATAAAATGATGTTGATTCTGCCTAATCATGTTGTGATTTTCCAAGTTTCCTGGGATCTTGCTGCTCTCCACCAACGCCTGCATGATGCAGATACAGCACACTTGCTGCACTGCCATCTCCATTCAACCTTGTTTCTTTATGTAACACATTAAAGTTTTATTTAATTAATTTATTTGGCTTATTTTAAATTAATAAATTCAACTAAAAGAAGCATCTCCTACCCATTTGCACTGCATTCCCACTCTTGCCAAATTCTCAATTGCCCACTCTTGGCTGAATATAATGAGCCCGCCGCTGGAACTGGCAGCGGGCCCGGAAATGGGCGGTGTTCCCATGGGTCACGTGTGTGACCGCGCTGCCGCAGTTATGCAGCAGGCGGCCATTTAGCATAATGGAGGCGCCAGTCACCCCCAGTCATGTGGTGGGGTGGAAGGCTAGACACCAGTTATGGCGTCAGCTGACAGATCAGATCAGGTGCTGCCGCCATCTTCAAAAGCCTGCCAGCCCTGCCATCACTCCTGCCTTGCAGTCAATAGAAGCTTTGTGTACTGTGAAGCATAAAGATTTACAGCACTGTTTCCTACACCACCCAACTCCCTTTAGGACAGGATGGCTGAGGGTAGACCAAGAGTGGACCCATGCTTCAGCGATTCCTCCCTGCAGATTCTCCTCCAGACTGCAAGGGAAAGGGGGGTGATTCTTTTCCCCAGCGATGGCAAGAAGTGGTCCTCCCGCCTGACCAAGCAAGCCTGGGTGGAGATCGCAGAGGAGGTCAGCATTGGTAGGGTCACCTGACACAGCTGCATCCAGTGCAGTAAGAGGGTCCAGGTGAGTGCTCCATTCCGATGCTCTTTTTGGGGTTTGTATGTGACTACACGGCAGGGTGTGGGACATGGTGAGGGTGACACTGCCAGTGCGATGACAGAGAGGTTATAACCTGATCATGACAGATACATGGCTGCATCTGGGCCTCACACCACCCTCGTTCAAGCTCACCCCCATCAAATCTCATGACAGCGTGTGTCATCTTGAGATATTTAAGATCCCCCAGTTGGGGTTGAGGGGCCCATAGTAGCAGAACTGTCATGGTGATACTTCAGCCAATTCTTAATTTCACCATCCTTCCTTTTGCAGGAGAAGAGGGCTCATCATGGAAAGAGGCAGCCAGGGCTGGTGGAGGGGTCCCTGATTTATGTCCTCTAAGCCATGCCGAGGAAGAGACTTTAGAACTGATGGGGAGCCAGGGCGGACGTTCATTATCTGATGGGAGACTGGAGACCCTATGCAAGAGAGTGATTATTGCCATTCGTCATAATATTCATGAATTAGGGAGAACAACTTCAGTCATGTTTGGCATTACAGGATATGTGCAGCCTAACCCACACATGCTTGTGTTTTATCATACGTTGACGTTCGCAGGTGACTGCAGACCCAGAAGGACAGCAATTCACTTCTGAGGAAGAGGACCACTCAGAGGATGCACCATCCCATGACTCTGTTGCACCTTCCACCAGTGCAGATACTTTCATCTTGGTGGGTAATTTATCAGCATTGAATCAGGGTCGTAAGCTGGTGAGAGCACTGCACACGCGTCCGAGCAGCTGGCTGAGGCTGAGACAGTCAAGGTCTCCGACAGCTGGAGGACTGTGGGTGGCCAGGCCCATGCTAATGATGAGCCTCTGTTGTCAACAGCACAGGGCATGCTGGAGTTGCAGAGAGAGGTAAGGCAACATCTGGTGGAGATGCCAGAGGCCATGCGCAACCATGAGCCGACAATGGAGGTGTCCATCCATGCCATGACTACTGCCATGTCTCAGGCATGTGAGCACATGGCTTCCTCTGTCGAGAGGTTGGTGACCCTCATGGAGAGTCAGATTCCACTGATGTGCCAGGACCTGCACACCATTGTCACTGAGCTCAACTCAGCAGTGGAAAGGCAAGAGAAGGATGAGGAGCCTGGAGACTTCTCCCACTCCTCATCCTTCTGTGGTAAGCAGGGAGGTTCCAGTGAACCTTGAATGGGAGGATGACAGGCTGCCCTCCACATCTGGGGGCTTGACTTAGGGTGCTGAGTGTGAACAATGGCTCCTCAGCCCCTCCGCCAGTGATCCTAGATCTAGCAGCCGCGATACCTGAAGGGAATTCTGCACCAGTGTAGGAAACCCTCAGTCAGCCGGGGCCTCCAAGGCTCAGGCACCCAGAGATGGCCGCCAGCAGATTGCTTCCAGTACAGCTGCTAGCACAGGGATCACACCGTATAGGACCACCTGCAAACATATTAAGAAAAGCACGTAGACACACTTGGAGATTCACAAATGCTGCAAATATGTTCTTTGGAATTTAATTAAATGTTCTTTTGTGCCAAACATTAACCAGCATTGTGTGAAAACCATGTACCATCATGCCTTAATTGAGATCTTCTGACTTCCAACCTACTCCGTAGTGCAATGCCAATGTGACCACAGCCCTCATTATCATGGTAATGTGACTAAAGACCTCATTAACATACATGTTCTCCTATGGACGGACACTAGTGCACATTGCAGCTGATCGGCATTCAGGGAACACAGATGGAAAGGAGGCAGCAGTCTACGTGCATGAAGGTGAGTCTTTATTGGATTCTCAATGGGTGGACATCAGGGTGGCTGAAAGTGGGTCTTATGAGGTTGTCGTCGCTCAACATGTCTGGCCTCCATCGCTGTGTTATCATCATCCATTGCTGCTTGTCCCTGTCTCTCCTCTGGATCCTCCTCATTGGAGGATGTTTGTCATTCAGGCATATCTTCCTCATGTAAGTCCTCCACTGTCTATAGTGCTAGATTGTGCAGAGCACATCAGACCACCACGATACGTGAGACTCTCGCTGGAGTATACTGCAGAGCTCCACTAGATTGATCGAGGCAGCAGAACCTCATCTTCAGCACCTCTTGCTCGATGGTTGCTTGGGTGGAGCCATGGCAAGTGTCATCAATGGGTAGCCTCCATCCCTGAGAATCTATCCCTGAAGGTAAACAGGGAATTGAAAAGCTGAGGCACCTGGACTATTGAAGTACGTAGGCATTACGACTGCTTCCTGGAAAGTGGGAACACACCTGCAGGAAATGTTTTTGGTGGTCGCAGACCAGTTGAATGTTTATTGAATGGAAGCCTCTTACTGGTGAATGTGGGTGGCTGGTCCACGGTAGCCTTGATGATCACATGTGTGCAATCTATTACACCTTGCACCTGTGGAAATCCAACGATGGCCTCGAAACTGATGGCCCTCTTAGCCTGACTGTCAGGGTCAGTTTGGTAGCGCACGTGGTCACTGGCCCTCTTGAACAGGGCATTGGTCACTTCCTTGATGCAGTGATGGGCTGCTGCCTGGAAGACCACATACATGTCCCCAGTGGGTCCCTGGAAAGATCCAAATGTGTAGATGTTTACTGCCATGGTAATCTTCAGGGCCACTGGCATAGGGTGACCTCCAAATCTCAGAGGTCGCAAATCATCCTGTAGAAGGCTGCATAAGTCAGTGACGGGCTTCCTGGAGAGCCCATCCATACCCAACCTAAACCCTCTCAGAGCCCCTGATACACCCAACCCTGCTGCAGAGCACCCGATAAACACAACCCCCTTACACAGCTGGACATCAACAGAGCGACAATAGTCTCAGAACCCTCCACATCCCCTGTGCTGCAATGGTCAGTAGACCTGCCTGTTGCAGCACTGAGGCCTCTCGCCTTGGTACTGCCAGCTTTTAACAGTCACAAACCTGAAGGCACGTGAGTACTGTCCACCATTCACAAAATCACAGTCCATTCATTAAATCGCAAATAATTACATTTACATTCATGTTAAACAGCATTTCAGCAATTTAAAATAGGTTCCCATCACACTGAGGTGTCAATTCTGCCATGGTACTTTCCCCCTCTGACAAAATGAGGAACCTATGTAACAACGCTGGATTTCTGGGTGGACGGCTCCACTGTGATTCTCTGACCCCTCACATGTCCATACTCACCCTCAAACAGCCAGACAAAATTCAGCCCTCTGTTCATGATGCACTTCATTCACATTGATATCTGTGGTTATGCTCTGTGCCTCAGCTCCCTTTGTCTACCCTTTTATCAGTACCTATTTTCCTTATGCCTTGTGAAGTATGAGATGTATTTCTATGTTGAAGACCTATATAAATGCAAATTGTTTATGCAGTTATGCTTGGCACCTTATAATCCACCAAAAACATTTATAGAACATTTTGGAAGTATGTTGTAGTGAATCTTTGAATATTAAATGCTTTGGTCCTTCAAAATTTCTAAGCCCTTATAGACACAACCTACTGCTCATTGTATGGTTAAGAGCTGGTTAACAGATAATGATGCACAATCTGCATATGTGCTATAAAAAGAATATATAACACAAGAACATAAAACGCATAAAAAATGGATGTAATGATGTCTTCTACTCATATCATACATGACAGCTTGTTTTCTACCCAATGTCTTTTTTTACTTTCCATTTCAGAAAATACATGACGATCCTGTAACTTCAAAACAATCTAATTATGTACAAATATATGTGGTGTCTTCTTCTAGTACTTACACAGAACATAGTTATCCTAGATGTTTGTCTACTCTAATCAGTGCAATGACTTACAATGGCCATTTTGTCTATAAAGCCTGCAGTTTGCACAATTTGTCTGATCAAGGATTCCACTTTATAAGCCCTTGAAGAAAACTCTTGTAAAGTTTGCCTTTGGCCCTATAGATGGTCAATCAAATGTGATTCCCCAACCAGTGCTTTGGTTAAGCACAGCTTCCTGTTGGGAACATAAGCTGTATGAATTTACCCTCATATTTGCAAAGCATATCTGAGGACAGAATATCATTGTCCTCCTTGGCTTCATTAATTTATCTCAATGTGCACAACCAAAATGTGCATTAACATCTAAAACATACTTTTGCTTTTTTACTTTTTAAATAGCTATTCCAATTTTCTCCCCTTACTCTACTTATGAAGATGGCAACTCATGCTGGGGTATAGTTCCACTATTCCTTGCAGCCTCTTCAAGAAGCCTTTCCTCGTGTATGAGGCTAGATAGTGAATATCAGTGGGCTATTTGATTGTGGGACATGATAACCAACTTTGCTTCAATCTTCACTCAGGATTAACACAAATGCAATAGTTGTTAGAAAGCAATCAGGAGTAGGGACCGTGGGTGATTATCCCCTTCAAAGCTTGATATACATGGGTATTAGAATTTTATGGGGTAAAAATTACAGTCAATGAACATCAGATGCTGCATATAACGGACAGCCTATCCAAAATCACCCATTTTGTACCACCACCTGAGATGAATATCTACTCATGCATTTCTGATGAAAATTGATACAAAAATTATAAATTTCAATTCTATTTTGTTTCTTCAAATGTAAACAGGATTTGCTTAAAAGCTGAGTGCAAATAATCCGGGGCCAACATACAAGTCGATTCAAATTAAAAATTAATAACAGAACAAGTCCATCAGTCCATCAGAAGAGGAAAACAATAGGCTAACACTCTGGTGTAGACATTTCATCAGATTTCCAGCTTTTCAAGGTTTTTTTTTTACATATTGCTTTATGTAATTCAAACTAATGGATCACCCAAAATTATGGTATGATGTCTGGTTATGATAAAATAGTATATTATTTAACTTATCTACTCTAATCAGTGCAATGATAGTAGTTTGGATAATATGATGTTTTTGAACAATAGGAATATTGTACCATATAACATATAGCATATTCGTCTGCTACTAAAGTGGAACTGTGTTTAAGATAGTGTGATGCTCACATAAAGTGCCGCGATTGAAACTACTAGAACTCAACCTGAAGAATTATAAAAATTAACCTTTCTTTTAAAAAAGTGGACAATGTGCTAAAAAATGGCTGCCAAAGGTTAAAAGACCTGGCTATATATTTTCAAACTACGTGTGATGCGAACAAAAGAATACATTCCAAGCTAAAAGGCGTCAATTGCACCCATCCTAAACTATCATGAGATTGATAGACAATTGAATGGGTTCTTCTGAAACAAAGAAGGCATGAAGTAGCCACATCCTGTGCCATTGTCGGTCACTGCAGAAAGGAAAATCTTTGTCTCCCAACAGAGGCAAAGGTGTGAAACCATTTTTTACTTTAAAAAAGCTCTCTGGAGAGAGAGGGTAGATCCAGGAAAAAGGCATCACAAAGCTTGTCCAGCTGAGAGCTGGAAGAAAATTCAACCAGCAAAAAAGGAAGCTGCCCTGCAGTAAATTCTACATTTTCAACCAGTGCAGCAGAAAATTGGAAGTGATCCTGTCTTCAAACAGAACTTTCAGCCAACAGAGAAACCTCCAAACACCTCAGGCCTGCAACTGAAGAGAACTTGACTTTCAAGAGAATTCAACAGGTTTACTGTGAACTTCAAAACCCTACCACAATTCAAGCCATTTACCCCTTTTCCTCTCTATCTGTCTCTTCTTGTGTACGTCTGTGTGTGTGTGTCTGTGCACGCACGAGAGAGTGAATACGTGAATGGGTAAAATTGTGACAATTTCAGGAAAATGTATATTACTCAATAAATAATTAATCTACTGTTTTAAACCTACAAGAAAATCTGTTGCTGTCTCTTAATTTTACAAGTAAAACACAGAGGGGTTCAAGCCCTAATAACAAAAACACTTGCTGTGGTCAGGTGGGAGTTGAACAGTGGGAAACACCCATACTCTTCATTACGTGGCTTTTACAATAGTCTATTTTCTTCAGGCCTCAAGATTTGGTTCCTGGAAATCCTGAGGTTAATTAGAGGCTAATTATTACTGGTGAGGCAAGTTTACAGATTGGAAAATGCCTTTAATTTCATGGCCCCAAGTCAGAAAACACACATGAAATAATTGTGTTCCTTCCTCTGTATCATACTTTTGACATTGATGTGCGATATCAGAATTCAATAGGTGAGTGCTATGCAGGATTCGTATAAAGAAAATATATCATTTGGTTTAACTGACTTGTGGGTGGGTTCTATTTAAAATGGTTAAATTCATGCATTCTTCTCTGGAAATTTCGGAAGTTTGCTTTCAATTTCGATAATCTGGTTCTGAGATCAATGTCCTGAATCAGTTCAGATCAAATGTTCCTGAGCATAAAGCTGAAGCCAATCTCTTTATCCCCCGCTGATCGTGTTATTGAAAACACTCTCAGCACATATCAGCAGTTGAACACTGATAAATAAATCCAACTCAAATCTGTTGTTTATTCAATTTTAAATAAATTCATCGTGATAGCAACATCTGGTTACTGTTATATACAATTACAGTCAGTTTGATCTTTACAAAGACAGCTGCTTCTGTGGAATTAGCTGGATAACGATGTATCAAAATTATTACACAATATTGCATTCACTCATTTGACTACTTCTTCAATGTTTGACTGCATCTAGTTATGGAATCTAATCTGTATAAGAAAATATAGTGAAATATTAATATGCTACCACTATTTCTACTTTGCATGCCTGTCAATACTTAATCAGGTGTTATCATTCGATTCCACTCAGTGACTCTTTGCATTTTCTGGTTAGCTCCTCCACAAATCTGCTTTTAAACCTATCCTGATTTAAATCAGCTTATCCTATCTGGACCAGAAAGCTTTGCATTACACTTCAGATTTGTACACTTCAGATAGCTGATTTCGATACATCTTGAGTAGAAACATAAACAAAAGCAATTCATGTAAAATGGAGTTCTCTGAATAAATTCAGTTAGTAAATAGATTACTTTTCATTCCTCAGAACAATTAACATCTCAAAATCCGTTTTTATTATTTCAATCTCAATTATTATGTTATGAAATATTTCTGCCTGACTTACAGAGATCGGAACTAAAATTTCTTCCCACTAGAATTCATTAGGAAGAAGATTGCAGTTTGTAAAACAGAAGCAAATTTCAGGAATTAAAAGTAAATTACAATACCCCCTTCACTTCTTGGATTTGATTCAGAGCACAATCTGCTGAATGCCTTGATCGAAATCTTGTCGAGGAGTTAGCACTGGTTAGAGGCTGCATGATAGCTAGGCAATAAGCTGGGGAAAATACAAACCAGAGATCAATAGAGTACCTTGTGTCCTCATTGCAGCAGTGTTTGAGACAAGGTCAGCTTAAAGATGTGGGGAAAGGTGGTCCCAATTGGGCTAGAAAGGAAAATAATTAACCAAGATTCCTGCTCTTGCTTGTGATTTAGTAAATTCTGCCAAGAAAACAGTGTTTGTGTGGGTGAGGTCTGTGGACAAGAAGTTAATTTGGCTCAGCACTGATGTCTTCTGAGATCAAGTAGTCCACTGAGGCTCACTACCTAGCCTCACATATGAAGAATGGCTATTTGGATGAAGTCCTAAAGAGCAATTGATATCTATGGAACTGAACTCAGGAAACATTGAAGGACTTGGGTGATCAGGAAAGGGAGCACAAATATATATTTCTGATTGGCACGAAAGGAATTATGCCAAAATTGGGCTACTTCAGCCTCTATCCTATGCTTTTTGTAAAACTATTGGAGCTCCTGCCACTTGATAGATATACACAGGTTAGACTTTAGTCAATTGTAATACCCCTTTGTCCCATGTCATATCCATGTTAAATTTAATTTTCATGTAAATTCCCCCTTTTTACCACTTTGCTCTTCTTTATAGGGTGCAAGATAACCTATTTGCATATACAGATATAAGTAGATCGCGTATCCGATGCATCTGCACTGATGATGCTACCTTCCACGACAGTGCTTTTGATATGTCTTCCTTTTTCCTCAACCATGGATTCCCCCCACTGTGGTTGACAGGGCCCTTAACCATGTCCGGCCCATTTCCTGCACCTCTATCCTCACCCCTTCCCCTCCCTCCCAAAACCGCGACAGGGTTCCCTTTGTCCTCACTTTCCAGCCCACCAGCCTCCAGATCCAAAGGATCATCCTCCGCCACTTCTGCCACATCCAGCATGATGCCACTACCAAATGCATCCTCCCCTCCCTTCCCCTGTCAGCATTCCGAAAGGATCGTTCCCTCCACAACAGCCTCATCCACTCCTCCCTTACCCCCACCACCTCATCCCCTTCCAATGGCACCTTCCCCTGCAATCACAGGAGGTGTAATAACTGACCATTTACCTCTTCTCTCCTCATTATCCAGACACTCCTTTCAGGTGAAGCTGTGATTTACCTGTACTTCTTTCAATTTAGTGTACTGTATTTGCTGCTCACAATTTGGTCTCCTCTACACTGGGGAGACCAAACGCAGATTGGGTGACCGCTTTGCGGAACACCTCCACTCAGTCCGTAAGCATGACCCTGAGCTTCCGGTTGCTGGTCATTTCAACACCAACCACCCCCCACCCCACCCCCCATCTCATTTGTCGATTAGGCACGCTACAGCCTACCGGACTGAACGTTGAATTCAATAATTTCAGAGCATGACAGGCCCCCCCCCCCCCTTTTTATGTTTAGTTATTTTTTCCTTCTTCCTTTTTCTTTGGTTATTTTATTTTTGTTTTTTTAGTTTGGTTAGTTTGTTTCTACTGTGCCTACCCCTGTTTCTGCTTTAAAATTTTATTTTTAATGTTTGTGCTTCACAGTCAATTGACACCTTCTCTGTACTAACACTTTGTCTTTCAATTACTAACAGGGGATGGACTTGACACACTTATTAAAAATGCTTTTTTGTGAGAAACCCAACTTCAGCTATATTAATCAAACTGCATCATGTTATCACTCATATATATCAAGGAATATTTTTTAAGGCAAGAGAAAACAAATAAACAATTATGTTATTAAAAACTGCCCAATAATGCTGCTTCATGGAAGATTTTATGGTTGCGATTATGCAAATGAGTTTCATCGGGAAACTTGAACTTTAACTCCACTTCAGAAAACGAATGCATTTTCCGTAATTCACCCCCAGATTGCTGATTATGGCTAAAGCGAAACACTATCCCATCATAGATGTAAACACACAGCAGTTCTTATTAACACAATAGCATGCAAACAGAAAGGAAGATGCAGATAATATGATTTAAATATATTACAATTTAAATGTTTTATATATTGCTGTACATTTTTATCATTCTGAATAATTTAATATGGAAAATCAAGCTCACAGAGATAAGAAAATCGGTGCACATTTATGATTTGCTTAAGTAGTCATTGACTACTCTCCATGGTATTCACATTGCGTGCCTCAGTAAAGAGATTAATTTCCAGCTGCTGATACTTATGTGTTCTGAAAAAGGCCCTGTCTGGCCATTTTGCTCAGGTATCTGTGAGACATCGGGGGTGAAATGCAACTTTGGGTGCACACAAACACTGGCATGTGTGGATGGCAAAAGAAAAGCATGCATTCGAGCACAGGGAGAGAGATATCCAGACTGAGAAAGAAGGGAGAAAGAAGAAGGGAAGGATAAATCTTAATAAAATTGTATACTTATGAAAATGCACAAGACAACTCTATATAGATTTAATCTCGAATTGATTATAGACTCATCAGTAGTCCTTCTGTAGCTGTCATCTTTGATATTACTCAATCAGCTCTTCCCTCAGTAGTAATGTCAATTGTCATTTATAAATTTAAATTTTAATAAATCGCTTCTCATTGTTTTTTTCCTGTTTTAATAATAGCCAAATGGTAAAGAACTTTGCAATGGACATGAGAGGGTAAATTTTCCAATCGGGCCTCTGATTAAGCACTATTCTTGTGGTGAATCACTTTCACCTATTTGACCATTATTCTGCTGATCTTGCCTGATTTTTTTACATTTATGTAAGTCTGGTAATCTTTGAGCTCATATTGTACTTGCCAGTGGGAGGTCAAGGCAGGGGAGGGGCGAGTGCCATTGGGAGTGCAGGGTGGGGGGGTGGTTGGGTGCGGACGGGGTGCATTGGGGACGGGCAAGGTTGTGTGGAGTGGAGGAGTGTCGGAAATTGCATGGAAGCATCGCTTGCTGGGTAAGTTTAAAGAGGTACAATGATTTAAAGGTACGTGGTTAGGTAGGGGGATGAAATTGTTGGTGGCCTTGATAACACGTGCTATATTTCTATTGTATAGTTCAGCCTTTGTAAAGGTTATTTGAACCATGATCAGTGGCCTTTGATCCTGTTCCAAGTAGATTTTGAGTAAAATGGCTGTAACCAATTCTAGAGCTTCAGACCAGGGAGTGTGTAACACCGTTCGAATGGTGGTGAAGGATAAGGAAGGAGGTACACTGGTTAACCGTACGGTCTTCATTAAGAAAATCCTTATTGATTGCTGTGGATTCCAAGCTGTGGACATCTTCTGCCTGCAGGACTTCCCCAGCAGTGGATATTTCAATGTGACTTTCAAGAACGTAGCGGGATGCATCAAGTTCCTGAAGGTGTTCAAGGAAAAGGGAAACCAGGTGACGCTGTCGATCCTCACAGTGGAGCCGCTCTTCACGCTGCCGTCACAACGTGACCGGGTGGTGATAATTCACCTCCATAACCCCCATGTTCCTGTCATGGATGTACTCACCTTCCTTGCCAGGTACGTCGAGGTGGCCGTCAACAGTACTGATGTCAAGGACCCATTTGGGATTTGGACCAGCAAGCGGCAGGTCAAGGTGTCCTTGAAGGTCGATGCCAACGGAGCCATCATCCATCCTCCCTCCAGCTTCGCTATCGGGGGAAGTCGAGGCTTCTTGTTCTATGCGGGGCAGCCCAGAGTTTGTCGCACCTGTGGCAAACCTGGTCACATGGCAGCTAACTGCAGCGCAGTCATCTGCAAGAAGGAAGACCATCAGACCAAGGACTGTAAGCAGCGTAAGTGCTGCAACCTGTGCAGTGAGGCAGGCCACCTCTACAAAACCTGCCCCAAATGCTGCATCAGTTATGCTCAGGCGGCAAGGTCCAAGGAAAGGCCGGGAGAAGGAACGGTGAATGTGTCTGGTGCTGGGAAGGAGACAAGCAACCCTCTCCACAGCGAGGAAAGTCTACCTGAGAAGGAAAAGAAAGGGGAGACAACTGCAACTAGTGACGCAACACCTACCCCATGCCTGGAAACCCCTCCTCTACAGACAGAATCAATGGAGGAGGAGGCAGCAGATGGACAAACTGGTCAGTGGCAAGTGGTACAAAGGAAAACCACAAAGAAAAAACCTCCAAAAAAGGAACAGGTCACCACCCAAACCAATAGCAAGAGGAGGCTACAGTCTGAGACAGTCTACGGCAGCTCCTCCTCATTGGACGAGGAAGGGCCGGAATGACGGCACCTGCAAAAGAAGCAACAGACCTCAAAGGAGCTGGAAGATAAAGCCCCCCAGCTCCGGGGCACTGGAAGCTGTGATGGGCCCAGCGCGCCCCAAACCCAAAGCGCCGAACCTAGCGAGGTGCCCAACGCATCCCAGCTCTGGGATACCGAGAGCAAAGAAGCATTGGGCGCACTCCAGCTCCGGGAAGCCAGGAGCAGTGATGTCTTCAAGGAGGAACAGAGGGGAAAGACACTAACAGCAGAGGACAGCCCAGGCCTTGCTGCCTACAGGACCCCCCTCCCACCCTCCATGTCATCCCAGCGGAACAAACCCTGCATGAGAAACCAGGAGGGGTTTTTGAGCCCAACGAATGTGAAACAGCTTGCGTACACTATGGGTATGTAGGAACATACTAAAGGACTGGGACTAGCAAGGACAAATGGTGTGGGAAGCAACAACTAACTTAAAAATGGGTATAAAGATTGCTTCAATTAACATGCGTAGCATTATATCCACTATGCGATGTGCTTCAACCTTGGATCACCTCACCAAGGTCAAAGCCGACCTACTGTTTCTGCAGGAGTGTGGAATACCACACCTCAGCATCTAAAGGCAATGGTCGCGATGGTGGTCCCACGGGCCATCGATCTGGTCAGGGGGTAATGATTCCCGTTCTTCAGGCCTGGGTATTCTGCTGTGGGGAGGCAACTTCACCATCTCCAAAGTTACGAAGGTGGTGGGCAGTCGCCTCCTTGTAGCAAGTGTTGATCAACGTGTACGCCCCGGTTCAATGCAGCAAGCGGCTGACCGACTTCCAGCAGCTCCCACTGCTGCTGGCGACGTCCAGGCCGGTCATTCTAGGCGATGACTTCAACTGCATCATCGATGTAGCTGGACAATCCGGCAGTGACGACAGCAAACAGGACGCTACATCCAGATTCTGAATGGAAACAGTAAAAGATGCAAAGTTGCATGACATCTTCAGCAAACCTGCAGACGGAGTGCAGCATAGATATACCTGGTCAAGATCCAACGGGTCTGTCCGTTCCAGGATTGATTTCCTGTTTGTGTCCTGTGCTGTCACAGTCAGATCCACCAATGTCAAGCTGCTATTCTTCTCTGACCATTGCCTCTTACTAGCTGACTGTCACTTAGAGGATGACCAGTGGGTTGGCAGGGGGACATGGAAGCTCATTGTTACACTGTTAACCCCAGAGAATGCTGAGGAACTCAAAAGGGATTACAAAGGTTGGAGAACCGTGAAACCCCTCTTTGAGTCTCCAGTTCACTGGTGGGAGGCGTTCAAGGAGAACATCAAGAGGTTCTTGATCTTCAAAGGTGTTCAGAGGGCGAGAGAGAGACAGAGGGAAATGTCCAGACCCTAGAAAAGAATGCAAAATCTGCTCCAGCTGCAGTCGATGGGGGTCGAGGTCAAGGAGGACCTCCATGAGGTGAAGAACCAGCAGGCCTCGCTCTTTGCCATGGAGGCCTCCAAGATCAACTTCCAGTCCTGAATCCGATTCGTTGAGCAGGATGAGATGTACTCGCGTTACTTCTTCCAAAAGGTACACAGAGAGAGCTCTGTGATCAGCAGCCTGAAGGAAGAGGATGGCTCGGTAATGTCTTCGCAGTCCGACATACTAAGGATCAGCAAATCCTTGTATGCTGGGCTGTATGACGTGAAGCCCACAGACAGCACGGCTTCCCAGTCCTTCCTGTCATCTATCACGGAGGTCTTAGATGACAGCATGAGGGAGAGAGTGGACAAACCGCTAACTCTGGATGAGCTGACAAACGCCGTCAGGTCCTTCGAGACGAGTAAAACTCCCGGAAGCGACAGCTTACCGGTTGAGTTGTATTCAGCTCTGTGGGACTGGGTCGGCCCAGACCTGCAAGAAGTGTACAAGAATATGCTTCTGGCCGGCAACATGTCAGAATCCATGAGGAAAGGCATCATCACCCTCATCTACAAGCGGATGGGGGAGAGGGCAGAAATCAGAAATTGGCGGCCCATCTCACTGCTTAATGTTGACTACAAGATTCTGTCAAAAGTCATAGCCAGTTGAGTCAAGTCTGCTCTGGAGTTGGTGATTCACCGTGACCAGACCTGCACTGTACCTGGCAGGAAGATCTCTGATAGTCTCGCCTTATTCAGGGTTACGATTGCCTATGTATGGGACAGGAGGGTGGACACCTGCCTCATCAGCTTGGACCAGGAGAAGGCTTTTGACAGGATATCGCACACCTACATGATGAACATGCTCTCCAAAATGGATTTGGGGAGGGAATCTGCAATTGGACCAAACTGCTCTACACAAACATCAGAAGCGCAGTCTCAATCAATGGGTGGGAATCAGAAAGTTTCCCGATCCAATCTGGAGTCAGAGAGGGCTGCCCTCTCTCCCCTGTCTTGTTTGTTTGCTGTATCGAACCTTTTGCTGAATCCATTAGGAAGGATGCGAGCATAAGAGGGGTGACAATCCCAGGCAGCGGAGGCACTCAGGTAAAAACCTCCCTGTACATGGACGACGTCGCTGTCTTCTGCTCAGATCCGCTGTTTTTCGCAGACTGATGAGCATCTGCGACCAATTCGAACTGGCCTCGGGAGCCAAAGTCAACCACGGTAAGAGTGCTACCATGTTCTTTGGGAACTGGGCCGACCGATCCTTTGTCCCCTTCACCGTCAGGTCAGACTACCTGAAGGTCCTGGGGATATGGTTTGGATGAGCTGGGGCATGCGCCAAAACCTGGAAGGAGCGAGTAGCCAGGACACGCCATAAACTGAGCATGTGGGAGCAGCGATCTCTCTCTCCATTGTGGATAAGAATCTGGTCATCAGGTGCGAGGCGCTCACGTTGTTGCTGTGTGTGGCGCAAGTCTGGCCCATACCCCACTCCTGTGCTGTGGCAGTCACCCGAGCCATTTTCCACTTTATCTGGAGATCTAAAATGGACCGGGTCCGGAGGGACACGATGTTCAAACCTCTGGATAAGGGCAGGAAAAATGTACCCAACATCGCCCTCATTCTGATGACCACCTTCATGTGTGGCTGCATCAAGCTGTGCGTAGAGCCCCAGTATGCAAACACCAAGTGTCACTACGTGCTGAGGTTCTATCTGTCCCCGTTGTTACGAAGGATGGGTCTGGTCACATTGCCGTGGAACGCAACATCCAGTTGGACCGTGCCGTACCACATATCCTTTGTGGGAAAGTTTCTGTAGGAAAACACCTTTGACCACCAATCCATCAAGCAGTGGTCTGTATGGAATGTTCTCAAGGCCCTACAGGAAAAGGAGATGGTGGATCCGGTTGGATGGTTCCCTGAGCAGACCACCAAAGTCATTTGACAGAATGCCTCATCACCAGAACTTTCAAACAAGCACCAAGACATAGCTTGGTTGGTGGTGAGAAGGGCCCTCCCTGTCAGATCCTTCCTGCATGCCTGGAGTCTCGCCCCCTCCACACGCTGCCCTCGAGGTGGCTACGGTGGGGTAGAGAAAGTTGCCCACCTCCTTCTGGAATGTGTCTTTGCAAAGCAGGTGTGGAAAGAGATGCAGTCGTTTTTGTCCAGGTTCATCCCAAGTGGCACTATAACACAGGAGTCTGTGCTCTACGGGCTGTTCCAGGGACATACACCGAGATAAACATCAACTGCTGCTGGAGGACCATCAATTCGGCGCAAGATGCTCTTTGGTCTGCCCGAAACTTGCTGGTCTTGCAGCGCAAAGAGTTGTCCACAACCGAGTGTTGCAGATTGGCACATTCCAAGATCCAGGACTACATACTGAGGGATGCACTAAAGCTTGGGGCAGCCATTGCAAAGGCTCAATGGGGAAAGACCACTGTGTAAGGTCCTCCCACTATAGTGAACTGAGGGGCTGGACCCATGGGAAACCCTTCGGGCTGTATACACCAATTATGGTTTAGCTGTAAATTGTACATGGCATGTAAAATGGAATGGAAGGGTTGTGAGGCAATTCACTCCTGTATTGAAGAAAACTGATTTCCTTTGCACTTTTTGGAATGTCAACTTACTGCTGTTTTGAACTCTTTTGTAATGTATTTTTTTTTTACAGATTTTTATGAATAAAGAATATTTTGAAAAAGAAAGGTTATTTGGATATCGAGATTAGTTAGCAAAAACAATGGCTGGCACAAAAGATGGTGCGGTGCATCATTGACAAATTGGAGATGGTGCTGACTGAGGTGGTAACAAGGAGGCTTGCCCTGTTTGTCACCCCAGGGCACTTTGCCCTGTTGAACAGCATTCCAGCACACCTGGAAGTAGGCAGCTGCAGCTGACCTTTACTGCTACTGGCAGTGCCGGCCCAATGGTGCCTGTTGGCTACAGACAGCCTTGCAGCAGATGGCACAGGTCTGTGATTGGCTTGCTGCATCCTGCAGGCTGTGGAGATAGTTCTGCATATTCATTTCCAGATTGTGTGCCTTTGCTTGTAGATGCTTGTAGGCCCGAGTTACCTGAAAACTTCCATTGCTGTTCCTCTAACATAGAATTTTGGCCACTTGGTCACACTTCCTCCGAAGAAACATAAATAAAATGGGTTCTCATTATCCCAATAATATAAAAGCAAAATACTGAGGATGCTGGAAATCTGAATTTAAAACAGGAAGTACTGGAAATACTCAGCAGATCTGGCAGCATTGGTGGAGAGAGAAACAGAGTTAAAATTTCAGGTTTGTGACCTTTCATCAGAACACTAAAAGTATGGCTGTGCCAGAGCACTTGGCACAAAGCCTTCTGATTAGTTAAATGGAAGTGGAAAAGAAACAAAAATATCCTCGACATGTGACATGTGCGGACCCTAAGTGGGGTCCCTCTCTTTCTATTCTGGCCTGAAAGCTTTCAAATCCTGCCTGTTGATTGACCATCTTTGCATACTCTGGCTACAATCAGAAACCCCGTTGGAGGAAATCATCCCCATTGCTGTGTTCAAGAGACTCACCGAACCAATCATCTACCTCTTCAAACTAAAAGCCTGAGGAACACTAAATGCAGCTAGAAGCCAGCTGAATCACCAAACTTCACAGACTGTATACCTTTTTTAAGGAGTCCACAGCGTGTGTGTGTGATGCCACTGATCAGTTCCCCGCCCAGATGCCAGTCTGATTAACAGGCTTGGCTTCCAGTCAGAGAAGAACCTGTTGGTGGAAGCTGTCAGGCAAGGTGGACCTGCATCTAGAGTGGAAGGTGGAGATTGTGATCTCGGTGGGAGTTGGGGGTTGATCATGACGTAGGTGGGGTGGGGGGTAGTCAAGGTGTCAATCCCGGTGGAGGAAGGCGGTTAGGGCGATCTGGCGGGGGGGTTCAATCAGGGGAGGTCGGAGCCCATGATGGGGGAAGGTTGGAGTGTGGCTGATCTGAGGCCTGGGAAGGAAATTGGGGGCCTAGGGGGAGGTTGTAGGCCTGAGAGTGGGTGGAATCGGAGGCTTAGGAGGGATGTTGGAAGCCTTGCGGGCAGGGGGGAGGTAATCGGAGGCCTAGGGGTTTAGCTCAGAGGCCTGGATGGGAAACTGGTAGGTTGGAGGCTTGGGGGGAATGAAGGAACATTGGAGGCCTTGGAGATGTGGGGGCAGAGATCGCAGGCCTTGGTGGGAAAGGGATTGGATGCCTGGGGAGGAGCTCAGAGACCTCAAAAGGCAGGTGAGGTTGGAGGCCTCATGGGGAAGGTTGGGGGGAGTGCCTGATCACAGGGGGTTGGCCACAGGCATGCTGAATCTAGTAGATAGGTGCAAAGGCATTCAGCTCCTGAAGCTGGCAGCATTCCCCTGGATGTAACTGCCGGATTTCAGGAAACCCGCCCACCCATATTTAAATTTCAAAAACTGAATAACAATGTGCCTCATTATCATATTTAAAGTGCCAACCCACCTCCATAGTTGCCCACCCACATTCCCGCCTCAGTTAAAGCCAGAAATGGGAAGGTTGGAGGTGGGTTTGTGCCTGGATTCTGAATTTTTAAGACTCTAACCCACCAGTCAACCCAAACCTGCCCTTTTTTGGCAAAAACTCCCCCATAGTTTCAAATCAATTTCCCTTATAAGAACAGGCCTATGTACTTTGCTGTTTTAGAATCAAAACTGTTTATGACTAATGATAAGCGTAATTAGAAAGCGGTAGTCTCACTGAAATATACAGATCACATCTTTGATCAAGAGAACCAAACTCAAGTTGTTTAGAACCAAATTCTGGATCTCAAAATAAGATTAGGATGGGGGTGTCCAAATGGTAAATCACAGACCACGGACTGAATTTTTTCCCCCATATGGGGGTGAGTATGGAGGTGGGCTGGTGCAAACATTTACGCTGCCAGCTGGCATAGCAGTTTGCTAGCACCATCCTACCTCCAGACCATTTTCTCAGAGGCAGAATGGGAGTCAGAAGGGCTGTTCGCCTGCAAGCATGGGTTGCCAATTCAGGGCATCTGAAGGCTGATTAAAGGGACTAGACCAGCTGTGTGTAGGTGGCAGACTCAGTTGCGAGCACTCCAGCCAGGCTTTGAGGCCCTCCCTGCCCACCTGGCTACAACTGCAGCCACAGGCCGCCCTGTGGAAGACCTCCTATTGACTCTCCAACTTTGAGAGCCCGCCCCCTATCCTTAATTGGAGGGGGAGCCCGCACTCTGGACACTAATTGGCCAATTCATGGAAAATCACTGGCAGGTGACTGTTTCCCACACAATGGGCTGGATTCTATGAGCTCGTCGCTGAGATTGCTGAACGCCATTGCCAGGAGCGGACAGCCTGCCCCCCTCCATGTGTTTGTGAGGGGGGAGCGGCCCGCCCCAGCACTTGAGATTGCGGCAGCTCTTTGGCAT
Source organism: Heterodontus francisci (assembly GCF_036365525.1). Taxonomy (NCBI): domain Eukaryota; kingdom Metazoa; phylum Chordata; class Chondrichthyes; order Heterodontiformes; family Heterodontidae; genus Heterodontus; species Heterodontus francisci. Next base: position 37,517,173 of record NC_090397.1, read on the forward strand.
TTTTGGAGCTTGCCGGAATCCAGCCCTACAATCTTGGTAATGAGCAGACAGCACAAAGTGAACATGCTGCCTGTTTTACATTGAATGGGCAGGGGGTAATCGTGCACTGCAAGCCTTGCACCCATTTTCAGGAAATGTCCAAATTAGCCCGCAAGATATCATGGCCTGCCAAGGTCTATCAATCAGTTTCACAGATGAAATAATTCATCCTCAAATACTGCCTGCTGAGTTGACGCTTTGCAAAACCTCAAAAGTTGAGAAGGATACATCTGCTATGCAGTTATATCAGTCATTGAACTTAATATGTTCATGAGCTGAAATAAGTATCCTTTGGCCAACTTGTTTTTCATGTGGATCATGCTTCCAAAATGGACAGTGACATGTGTGAGGCACACAAAACGGATGCATTGAAGCCTTTCCACCATTTTTAAAAATCATGATATACAATAGACAGAATAGGTGTATCAGTTAGAGATGAAATAAAAATAGAGTGAACTCTAAATAAAAGATTAAGAATGGGAGACAGGTGGCGGAAGACATCACAGCAAGGAAGGGATTACAGGGTAAGCAGAAATAAAAAAAGTAAGCTACAAACGTGGCAAACCTGGCAAGATGTCTTGTCCATCAGCAGGATATATCAGAAATTGTGTACATGTAGGAAATCAGGTGCATGGTTTTCTGACCATGCATTGGAAATCATATGACCCATCTACTTGATCTTCTAACATGACCTTCTGGTGAGTGACATTCCTCACCAGGAATACAAGATGGAAAATTACAGAAGAATAAACAAAGCAAAATTATATGTTTATTTTCAAGTACTTATTAGAGTGTTTAAGGTCCAGCTATTGATTAATGTCCATTTAATTAACAGGTTGGATATGACAATATAGTTATTTAAATGTTTTTAAAAGATTTAATTTTTGATTTTTAGTATTATAATAACAAATATGCTCCTGAAAAGAAAGTATTAGTGTAATATCAGACCTTATTTCAATGTCACAGTGTGTGATCTGTAAACAAAAACAGAGCTGGCCCTGGGAGATTGGAATTCCCGGAACATGCCTGTCAGTGTAAGTATTGACATGGACGTTAATGAAATTGCTGGGGCCTTTCAAAAATGTTCTTACGTACGGGATATTGTTGTAGCAAAGTTTCACTCTCTCATAATTAATCTGTTATCACAAAAAATTCCATTCTTTTGTCATCAGGTCAGTGTTGTTATGTATTTTTCCAGTTTCCCATTGCCACAGCAATGGATGTTCTTTTAATTTCCAAAAACTTCCTCTCCACTTGCATTGGGAATTTCCTATCAAAACACTCTAGGCTGTTTTCAAACTCTGGGTCTGTCCCACACTCAGCAATGTACAAAAACACATTTCAAGGAATGCCCCTACAGTGAACCTGATTTCTCAGGCTATGTGGTACTATATTGTTATATCCAACCTGCTGATTAAATGGACAATAATCAATAACTGGACCTTAAACATTCTAATAAATACTTTAAAAAAAACACATAATTTTGCTCTGTTTATTCCCTGATGCAGCCATGACTGGCAGTATCGTCATTTACCGGTGTGGTAATAGCTGCTGAGTTAGTTAGCAGTATATTGTGTAACACGGAAGGTTCATTTGAACTTTTTGGTCATGATTACTACATGAAAATTCCTTTTTCTCATTAACTGTTAGATGTTGAATGTTTATCTACTGTCACATCATTAGTTATGAAAATTAAAACTAGGAACGACATCATGTTACCAAAGTAATATGTACTTTCACTTTCAGAGTTGTTCCTTGTTCAGGGGATTTCCAAGAACTGCACTTGCCATTTCCAATCTGGGACGAGATTGGTACTTTCTGCTTCAAGAAAACAATACAAAGAGAAACAATCGGGTTAAAGACTTGAGATAGTCAATAATCAATAACCTTTCATATCATCTACTTGTTATTTTGTGATTCTTTCATTTTAAGCTGTTTCCCCAACCCCCCACTCCCCACACACAGTGAATTGCTGTGTTCACTAATGTGTGGGATGCTTATGCTGGGAATTCCAACACATTTTTCATTTCTGCATCTAGTGTTAGCATCAAGCAGTCTCAGGTCAGGTACTGTCGTATAGAACAAGTACAGTATGTTACGACCTGGTGAGAAAGGTGCCTAGGGGTCCCTCTCAGCCTTCACCTGGACATACCGTAACAGGGTTTAATTTTAAACACACCATGTTTTTAGCTCGCCCTTGGTGAATCCTTGTTCACAACTTTCCAATTATAAGGCAAAGAAACCAGCACAAACAGGTTTCCTTAGGGTTAAAGAAGCAACGTTGAAATTTATTACATTTAAACTTAAACTCTAATTCGATTGACACCTACGGATACAGGACATGCCCACGCTAGCATGCATATGCGATACACACATGCAATTAAACATAGAAAAGAGCAGAAGAAAAATAAAGTGGAAAAATTTGAGGTAATATCTGAAGAGTTTTTGTTATGGTTCTTCGAGCTCACTGTAGAGTCCTTGATAGTAGATAGATTTTGCATTTCGTTGGGGCCCAGTATTCTTCTTAAACCTTGTTCGATGTAGGAGAATTTTCTTTCTTGGGGTTCATGTGTCTTCAGTGAATTTGGAGTTCCGTGAGAAACAGATGGGAGCAGACAGGACAGATCTTCTTAGTCCAGGAGCAAACAGTCTTTCTGAGTTCAAATTCTCTGTGTCCAGTTCAAAAGAAAACCCTGGAATAGCCAGTTAGTCATGTGACCAGCTGGTCTAACCAGTCCTGGCCCTTGTGGATTGTATCCTCCTTAGCAGGTCCTGAAATGCGCTTCCTCACCTTCAATGTCTATTAGTATGTAAATGTTTTTTTTCCAGCCACGGCTGATCTGCTTAACAAGTCATTTCCTCGCTCCAACAACAGTTAATAATCAAGGTTCATGGCAAAATTGATGTGCCTCATTCTTGGCAGGTGGGGGCCTAACATGACAAGTATAAAGTTGGAAGTTCCCCATACTCAAGTCTCAACCAGCAGATTTTAACACCTAGTTCAGTGAAGCACCCTCTCCTGTAACATTTCCATTTGATACAATGGCCTTGTGGCCTCTTATACCATGTTCGTAATGAGACTGAGCATTTAATGTTAAGCTCCCAAACAAAACACACCACTTTGGGCATGGGAGCCTTGTATTATCAGGCAGAGCCTGAGTAGTGCGGCAGAATGGTCAGCATCTGTTTGAAATGAGTGTTTCAAGTTAGGTTCAACAAAAGCAAAATTGAGTTTTTCTGTTTGGTATCCCTCTCCTCCCTGCAAATCCTTTTCTTGGCCTATAATGATCAATTAATCAGATAACTCAATGCATCCCATACTGAACATAAAATCATAGAATGCTTACCACACAGAAGGCAGCTATTCAGCCCATTGTGTCCATGCCAGCTCACTGCAACAGCAACTCAGCTAATCCCATTCCCCCGCCCCGTCCCCATAGCCCTGCAAATATTTTCTCTTCGGGTACTTATCCAATTCCTTTTTGAAAGCCAAGATTGAATCTACCTCCACCACACTCTCAGGTAGTGCATTCCAGATCCTAACCACTGGCTGTGTAAAAAGTTTTTCCTCATGTCACTGTTGCTTCTTTTGTCAATCATCTTAAATCAGTGCCCTCTGCTTCTCCACCTTACTGCCAATGGGAACATTTTCGCTCGATCTACTCTGTTTAGACCGCTCATGATTTTGAATACCTCTATCAAATCTCCTCTCAACCTTTCCTTCTCTAAGGAGATGTTGTTCTTTTGAAGAAATATGGTGCTTTATGGAGAACTGCAATCTTTCAATATCTGCTAGTTCTGATGTTCCAGCCCCCGATGATTGTGATGTGCACATCAGCAGAAGTTAGGCTGAGCATCCAGCATTCAAGCTCGGGTTGGGTCAGGCTGGACTGTACTGTTTTGTTTAGTATTGTTTTCGTTTTAATCTACGATTTTTTTCAGTTTCATTAATATGTTTGTTACTTTCGGGTCGGGTCGGGCATTTAAAAAATTAAAGGACTCGGGCCCGGGTTGGGTTCAGGTTGGCTGTTGTCAGGTTAGGCCTGGGCTGGGTTTTAATTTTATACCCGAGCCAGGCTTTACCCATCACTTCTGTTCTCTGTAAGCTTCCTGGCTCCCTGCACTCCAGATGGTTGACTTCAAAATTCTCATTATTACTTTCAAATCCCTCCATCCTAGCTTAGTGGTCTCCTGTCTTACATCCTTGCTTGTATCATCCTAACACTAGACTTCTCATTAGCCCTTGTTCCAATTCACCATGAATGATGCTCATTCGGCTACCATACATCTGCTTCCAGAATTCTCTGCCCATTTCTCTGCCTTGTTACCCTCTTTCCTTTCAAAAACCTCCTCAAACCCCTCCTTTTCAATCTTACCCTTGGTTCCTGTCCTAGCAGCTTCATTTTCTTCCCCTTTTATCATGTTTGGTGTTCTTTGAATCTTTTTCCTCCTGAGGTGTCTTCCTGCTAATGATTAATGCTACAGAAATTCACATTCTTTGTTGTTTCCTATATTACTGCAGACATTTGGGAAAAATTAGCATGTTGTTACCACATGAGAATTTTGGGGTTCAGTGCATTACAAAATATGCACACTAGACTGCAACTTTTCTAGTAGCTTTTCCATGGATAGTCCAAAGCATCATCATGTTTTGCTAGGCAGGGTCAGGTACAATATATTTAAGTGCATTTATACATTTATTAGCAGAAATTCTCATAATCTGTGAATGTCAGTAATAGCTGTTATGTGCAAGTGTTAGACCCACCGGCCGTCTATGTCTCCGTTATAAAGACGTCTGCAAACGCGACATGAAATCGTGTGACATTGATCACAATTCGTGGGAGTCAGTTGCCAGCATTCGCCAGAGCTGGCGGGCAGCCATAAAGACAGGGCTAAATTGTGGCGAGTCGAAGAGACTTAGTAGTTGGCAGGAAAAAAGACAGAGGCGCAAGGGGAGAGCCAACTGTGCAACAGCCCCAACAAACAAATTTCTCTGCAGCACCTGTGGAAGAGCCTGTCACTCCAGAATTGGCCTTTATAGCCACTCCAGGCGCTGCTTCACAAACCACTGACCACCTCCAGGCGCGTATCCATTGTCTCTCGAGATAAGGAGGCCCAAAAGAAGAAAAAAGAGCAAGTGTTTGTTTACATTGTGTGTCAGCATGTGATCCATTAGCGACATCTTCTAAAGAAAGCACACAAATAATATTCTATAATCTCTGTTCATCTGTGGCTTTACCATAATCCCTCACTAATTCACTGAATATAGGTAACATCACTCACAGATCTATGCAATGAAAGATTTTACTGTAACTGTTTAGCAATCTTATTTTCATTGGACTAGATTTGTGATATGTTAAATATAGTCTCATATCTCATGTGGGGCAGATGGGCAGCAAATTAGTAAGTTTGTCGGAGGTATTATTCATTCATTGGTTTTGTGATGGTTGATATTTTTCATTTGTCTCAAAAGGCAGTTTTTTGTAATGAGATTATACTACATTCACTCAAATTACAATCCTGGTTAATGCACGTAAACAGATTTATGTTACATCTATTGCAGGCCTACTCCATTGAGGTCCTTTTACAGATTTACTGTGTAAGAACACAATAATATATTAATCTATATCATAAAACCATTATCTACTATTAAAATGCCAAAGATTTGCAGGTTGATAGGTAAATTGGCCCTTATAAATTGCCCCTAGTATAGGTAGGTGGTAGGGAAATATAGGGACAGGTGGGGATGTGGTAGGAATATGTAATTAATGTAGGATTAGTATAAATGGGTGGTTGATGGTCGGCACAGACTCGGTGGGCCGAAAGGCCTGTTTCAGTGCTGTATCTCTAAATCATAAAAAAAATCTAAAATCTAAAATATGGTATTCCTCACTTAAAACCTTTATTTGTTACCATACCTGACTGTTCCTCAGATCTATTGTCATTCAATATCTTTCTTTCCTACCATGTGACATAAAGATGGCTGCAGACATGAAACAAAATCTCATCACACATTGCATCTCTTTTATACTGGAAAAAATGGCAAACCAGGCAATGACAATGGGTAAAACTGCAATGATTATAGAAGACTATTTGACAATTTCTATGACTCTCTTTCCTTTCTATTTTCTATTTTTGTTATGCCACCAATCTTTTCTCCCCCATCAAAAAATCACCTAAATTACCAAAGAATAATTATAACCATTTGCATTGCCGAGAAGAAATTTTTCTGTGTTTCTTCTTATATTGCCCTAAAAATTACATTTATAATGTAATAGACGCATTTAAAATATCAACACTCTAGTTAAAGGTCACAAACTTATCTATAACAGCCATTCTATCGATTATACTTCTGGATTTCTACCAACACTTAACTTTTGTCTATAATAAAAGTCTTGTAACCGAAACTACTTATGGCCTACAAGTGGCATCACATGTTAATGATCTAACAATTACCCCTGAACCATGTTACATTTCACCATAAACAATGTAGGATGCCGACCTTATTTTCTTTTCTATTCTGAAAGGTAGTACACATCAGCATAATATGCCAGGCTAAAACTAATAGCCAGATTTATTCACAACTGAGACCATACAAAGAAGCAGAAGGATACTGCAAGAAATCAATAGTACAATACTTGACTTGATCAACATTAAAATGTTTCAAAACAAAGAAAAATCAAAATCCTTGCAATTATATTTTAGCAGGTTTTATACAATGCACAAGCAGAATTCTTCTCTGAATAAAACTTCTTTGATGGTTCAGCCATTTAAGATACAAAGAATTGAAACCACGTTTTCTTTTAGCTGAAGTTTACACATCAAGTGTTCATTGTCACCCAGAGGACCACCACTTTAACGGCACCTCCATCTATTTCGCTCCTGGTGCTCTAGACAATAAACTGCGAAAGGACAGGGGAGGAAAGTACACTCAATATGGCTACTGATTTGCATATTGAAACTCTGAAGGAGGCTAAATGCAACCAGTAAGCTAAGAACACTCTTTTAAAGCTTCTTCTCTGAAATGCTAAAGTTAACAAGCAAATAATCTAGATTCGCCATGGCTCACCTCCCAGTCTGAAGATTGTGGTGCAAGCCTCATGCCAGAAAGTTGACCAAGCGATCTAGGCTAACACATTGGTACTGTACAGAAGGAGTTCTGTAGTTTTGAAAGTGCTGTCCTTCAGATGCGATGTTAAATTGAAGCTTTGTCCATTTTCTCAAATGGGTGTAAAAGACCCCACAGCACTTTTGGAAGAAGAGCAGGGTGTGGGGTTGCTTGCCTGGTTTCCTGGCAAACATTTATCCCTCAATCATCATCATTAACAAGAGATTATCTTGTCATTTATCTCGTTGCAATTTGTGGGAATTTATTATTTTCAAATAGACTGTCATTTCCACTTTTCAACTTCAAAAGTACTTACATGGCTGTAAAACACCTTGGGATGCCCTGAAGACAAGAAAAATACTATATAAATGTCATCCTTTATTTTAGAGACTGAAAACAGTACAAGGCCTGAATGGCCGAGCAGTGATTTCTTCTCTATCAGGTCAAACCTGCTGGGACCTAGATTGTAGGCAAGAAGAGTTTCAGCAGGTAAGTTTTTAAAAATAAAGTTAGATTTATTTGTGTGCCAGAAATAGAAAAAATGCTTCTCAGGGTTCCACAAGAAAACCTTTGACTTCCTTTGCCTATAGCTTTCCCCTAACTCCTCCGATCACAGTTGCTCTCCTGTCCCTCTCCCCTACCTAACTGCTGGGGATGATTCCTGCAGGACTCTAATGGTAGTCTCAGCCGTCCAAATTCCCACTCATGCCTATCAACCAGGTAATGGATCTGGCCAGGATTGGCCATGAGTCTGACAAAACTTATGATACTGTGGCCTGGATTTTAAAATAACTGGGCCTTGACAACTCTTGTTGTTTCCAGGTGCACCATCCAAGAGCACAGCTCCCTTCCCCACCCAGTTAAAATCAGAAACAAAGTTATTTTGCAAGCCCCCGTGGAATAGCAAATGAACTACAATTTCTAGGCTAGTATGTCTTCTCTTTTCATATACTTTCATTCAGGCTAGCCACCATGCAATAGAAAGATGATCTAAAGTGACTCTGTTGTCATTGTCAATGAGCTCTTGACTGTCCCTGAATGGAGTCACAATTCCCAGTTGATCTTGACGATTAGCTTGTTTGAGATTTAGCAAAAGTCCCCTTACTAAGAACAGGCAACCCTAAGTCACAAATTCATAAATTTATATATTTAGGACCCAGTATGCATACAAAGTGGTTGGGATTCCTCTTATTTGTGAGAGCAGAAAGGATCTTAGTTGAGGCTAAGACGTCCTGTTTCGCAGCGATTGTACAAAGATAGGAAAATATTGACTCTCCTCAACAGCTTCCTCTTTACAAGATACATGAAGTGTCACTTTCTGGCTGTGTGTGATAAATTTTGATGCCAGTATGTGTCTAATAAGTTTTGTAGCCATTTCATGTTACCATATTGGATTTTCCTAAGCCTATGTTTGGGGAGGTGTACTGTTTTGTCTGTGGTTTGGAGCATTGGAGCCTAGAATGGATTTCAATTTGGATGTAAAATTTTCGTGCTCTTTAATCTTTACTGTGAAACTCCAAGGAATTGAATCATCTACTTAACTGATGTGAATCCCTTCAGAATCATTGTTTCATTTGTAAATATATTTATAAAATATATTTAAGTTGGGGAATCCCAGAGGAAATCCCTAGAAGTGCTGGATTATCCTGGGCTAACAGCTCCATGCACATAGATTTCCAGTTAAAGACAGGACTAAGACATTATTAACCATTATCTCTCAAGGAGTAATTCCTTTAATGGCTGTTTAAAAATGTTTTATTTTTACAATCCCTAAGTGTTATTATCCTTTAGCTCAGTCATAAATGCTGTGCCATCAAAATGTGGAGCAGCAGTTTGTGAATCAGTCAACAGATGTCAGTAAGGCTCCAGGATATACTGACTCGGTTCCCATCTAGGAACAGAAACAGCTTCTTTCTGATTTATGATTAGCAGTTCATCTTCTAATGAGTACCTAGCTTACTACTACCTGGAATAACCTCAAAATAATGAAAAACACAGACTGCCGCATAGTGACTGCAGGATTAAATCCTTGCTACTATTTGTAGCATGTCAACACATACCAATGGTTTAGTGCGTGTGTAAGCCTAGTAATTGCCTTCCTCCTCCCTTGTAGTTAAACCCTCCACACAAGACTGATTTAGCTATCTTGGCAGTATGGTTGTGTTCTCAGGCCAGCCACAGTTTTCTTTGTACAAATCAATGTCTTGAATTCTCCTCTTCAGGAAATCTGAAATTATCTGCCACAGAACGTTTCTGAATGATATGTAGATATCTTTTGACAAATGTGTTGCTTTTATTTTCTAAATTGTAGAACAAATATGCAGCAATTTTACCTTTGTGGAATATTTGGATCAAGTTCATCACTGCCTTAGATTAATGTTGCAAAGACTGATAATGAGAATTTACTAATAACAATCTGCCAAAGTAAAACAACAAACTGTATGGATACAAATACTTTCAGAATGTACAGTTTTTAATAATGATGTTATCTAAACAAGAAAAAAAGAAAGACTAGCATTTATATAGCAGCTTTCACAACCACTGGATGTCTCAAAGTGCTTTACAGCAAATAAAGTACATTTTGAAGAGGTCACTGATTTACTGTAGGAAACACAGCAGCCAGTTTGCACACAGCAAACTCCCACAAACAGCAATGTGATAATGACCAGATAATCTGTTTTTGTGATGTTGATTGAGGGATAAATATTGGCTGGGACACTGGGGATAACGCCCTTGCTCTACTTCAAAATAGCATCATGGAATCTTTTACATCCATCCAAGCAAGTAGATGGGGTCTTGGTTTAACATCTCATCTGAAAGACAGTGGCCAGGTGAGCCCGCCTCCGCTGGGCTTGGGAGCCCGCCTCTGCTGGGCTTGGGAGCCATGCCAGGATTTTACGTGCCCTAGGCCCTTAATTGGCCATGGGCAGGACTTCCACCCCTCTGAGGTCGGAGGTCCTGCATCCAAGAGCTGCCAGCTAATTAGCAGTGGCCACTGCTGGGACTGCACCCAGCCACAGCAGCAAGAGAGACGCCAGGGCTGGGACAATCGGCCGGGCCCCGGTGAGGCAAGGGGGTGTGGGGTAGTGCAGTGCAGTGGTGGTGGTTGGGCCTCGGCGGGGGGGGGGGGGGGGGGACTTCTGTGGGGCACAGCGTGCCCGATCAGGAGTGCCCCCCTCTCCACCAGCCTGCAAGGAGGCAGCCAGGTTTTACTGGGTGGCCTCCTGGGGGACTTCAGCTGCCCACCGGCCGCTGGTAAAATACCAGTGGCGGCAGGAGGAGGCCCTTAAATGGCAGTTAACTTAAGGGCCTTGATTGGCCTGGGGCAGGCAGGCAGGCCATTTTGCACCGCCCCTCATAAAATTGCTGTGGGGGCAGGAAAGTATCAGAAATGGCACCCCCTGCCTTCATTCAATTTTATGACCCCCCCGCCACCGCCACCAGCCTGCTCCTGCGGGGGGTATAAAATTCTGGCCAGCATCTCTGACAGTGTGACACTCCCTCAGTCCTGCACTGGAGTGCCAACGTTGATTTTTGTGCTCAAGCCCTGGTATGGGACTTAAACCCAGAAGCTTGTGACTTAGAGGCAAGGGTGCTACCAGCTGAGTCACAGTAATGCTCCTGTTACTGTATCAATGTTATTATTTTCAATAAAGCAGGGAATTTAATAGAAATAGAGAACAACATTACTGTCTTTCCCCTGTATTCTAACTTTGTTTCTTAGGCAGCCTATGATATAGGAACAGACTTGAGGAATCATTTCAGCCTTACCTGCCCAGAGGGAAACTGATGGGATCAGATTAGTCCCCCATTTAACTTTCCAGTGGAAAGCTCTGATGTCTGTAAGTATGGTGTGAGGTTGGGCTAACTGAATTAAGGGTGCAGTGTCCTTTCATTTTCAATTTTGATTTTCTGGATCTACTCATTTGCATTGTTGCAGTCATTGGTGTAAAACAGGTGTAAACAGCTGAACTACCTGGAAACTTGCTTACAGAGGAGTCTGCAGACTTCAGTACCAGACTGGGGACAAGCAAGGTTCATCCAGGAGAAGAATACAAAACTTTAAAGGTGCAGATCTCCATGCATACATCATGGAGATTGAAAGCAGGAAACCCAGATTCCTGCATGTGGGTGCCACTAATCCTATAAGGAATGTAACTCCTACTGTCTGGCAGGAGGTGACACTGGCCTTGAGTGCCCACTCCCTCAACCCAATACTGAAGACCAAAACATTCAATTGACTGGCAAGGTAGTACACTGGGTACTCTGTCCTTTTCTTCCTTGTCATCTGGAATAGCAACTCATTCTTTACCCTTTGAAAGCAGCATTTGCACAACTAACACTTCACAATGTACACTGGCTCTAACTGGTAGAGGACAAAGTGGCACTTTGAAAGGCAAGGCACCAGAAGGACATTCACACACTTAAACGCTTCACCCACTTTAAAGAGGAAACCATGAAGCTAGTGGTCACTCACTCAGCTCTTGCCATCAGTGATGATGAGGTTGGCAGCACTTTGCTGGTTCTAGGTTAGTAACCGAATACCTACCACTGTTGCCCTGCCATCCCCGTGAAGCATCACACAGACAGAACCTTCCCCCCTTCTTCTCTGTCTCCTTAATCCCAAGCAGATAATCCTCACTGTAAGGGTGAGGGCTTGCCCCGGTACCCAAAAACGCCTTGAAAGTCAGATGTCTTGTACAAACGAGCGATCTTTATTTACATAATATAAAAGCAAAATACTGCGGATGCTGGAAATCTGAAACAAAAACAAGAAATGCTGGATTCACTCAGCAGGTCTGGCAGCATCTGTGGAAAGAGAAGCAGAGTTAACGTTTCGGGTCAGTGACCCTTCTTCGGAACTGACAAATATTAGAAAAAAATTAGAAAAATTTACAACCATGCAAGAGTAGTCCAACTCTCAAGAATGATTGTAGGGGTTCTGGTGGTACACTGTTCCAGTAGTTATTTTGTACAGTTTAACAGGAGGTTTACTCAATAAACTGTTTCTTAATTTCCCATCTCCCATCTATTGCCTTCCCTGATCTCATCCTGCCTTGGTTATATTATTCACCTCGTTAACCTCTTGATTACCCTATTACATAAGATTCTTAAGCTATTCATAGGATTCAGGTGTCTCCCTCCTGAGCTCGTTTCCTTCTGATTAGGCTATTCATAGGATTCGGGTGTCTGCCTCCTGAGCTCATAAGGTATTCATATAGGTATTCATATAATTCGTGTGTCTAGCAGGCAAGCTTTCTCAAGTCACAGGGACCTAAGTTATGCCAAGTATCCCATGGTTCTCTATGCCAGTCTCCCCTACACTCACCCATTCTTACCTTCTACCCTCCTTCATCACAGAAATGAGGGAGAATAGGGAGATGATTATAATAGTGATGAATATTGATGAAGATGAGAAAGAGATATCCCTGTGCAGTTGCTTTATCCCGGCTCATGTTTCTCTAACTGAGCCCATGTAAACTCACCACCTGCAGCACTTGTTTCCTCACTCCAGTGCACTGGCTCAAATTCTTTCCCCCAGGGAGGATCAGTAAGGATGTGGCACCTGGCAGTTCATAGAGCACAAGGGAACTGGTGGAATGGGAAGGGGGTGAGGATCTGTTAATTTCCCAGTGAAGGTTGAGCACAAGGCTGCTCATGACTTTGGAGTTATCCCAGAACTCATGGATGCTCACCTGAAAAGAAGGATATTGACCTGCATGGAAGCATAGACTGCTGCTCTGGAGGCAATAGGAGGCAAATTAGAGCACTGTTATAAATTGTGCTGTGTCTCATAACATTCAGGGTCTCATAGCTACCATTAGCCAAGTCACACCACTGATCATTGTGGCTGTACGTCAAAGACCCAGAGGAATAGCAACAGCTGGAATCCACCTAACTGATATTGTTGGCTGTCAGGATTGCAGCACATGTCAGACCTCTTGCCTTTCCCCATGGCACACCATGCCAGTGGAATATGAGAGGCAAGACTAAGCTGCCTCCTCCAGAGATGTAGCCAACTATTGCACCATGCCAAGAGCCAGCTGCTACAAGATGAGGACCACTTCAGTTTCATGACCCTTATGTGCAACATGAGGAGCTAATTACCTCCTGCAATTCAAGCCCTCAAGTGGCATTTTGAAGCAGCACTAGAGTAGGCAGTTGAATTGCACAGATAAGCACCCAAGGTTAGTATAGCTTTAGGAAAGAGTAGGGTAAATATTTATTTGATCTTTGTCATCATTACACTGAACTGGAATTTTGTTCCAACATAGATTAAAGTTATTCAGGAAAAGTTGCACTTATTTGGTGCTGACTTACTCACTCAGCTGTTGATTACTGGCACAGCCAAATCGGGGCAAAAAGGGCTGATCTGTTATCATGTAGTAGGATGGTTAGTGGATTGAGGCAATCGGTACAAAATCTTGATTGGTAGCACCCATTGTTTAGGTGCTATGGATGGGTTTTGAGGTCCAAAATGGTGCCTGAAGTGCATGTGCAAATTTCTGGGGGTGAGTCACACCAGATGCTATATTGATGAGGACATTCCCGCATGCAGTGAATGCCCATTGGAAGTATGGGCAGATCATGATGTCAGTCAGCCTGCAAAATTGATTTTATGTCATCGTTGCCATTTTGAGCTCAAATGCCAGTGAATGCCATTTCTAATCATGGATGGCTGAACACATGTTCAGCAGCAGGAAGGACCAGCCCACCAGTGCTTTTTAATGGGATCGTCAACTACTTGCAGGTCAGTTGCTGGTTGATTTCTCCTAGCTGTTGCTACGATTCTACATATTTGGTCCTTTCTATAGTTGTTTCAAGTTGCAAATGACTATAGCACATGGTGCGGCAGGTGCTGAATGACCTTTTACTGATTTCAATGTTCTGCACAAACCAGCTGCTACCAAATATGGGTGCACTGGTAGGCATTCTCTTTGGAATATAGCATGACTTAGGGAATGAGCAGAGGGCATGCAGAGCAGGAAAAGCTACTAGAGGAGGGAGGGGAAGAAAAGGGAGAAGGGCTCACAGCAGGAGGTCATATCCACCCAAGGTGTTCATGGAACAATTCTCCTACCTGAGCAAGGAAGAGTATATGAGACATCTGTGCTTCCATAAGGACTTTGTCACTGAAATCTGGCACCTGCTGCAGCCACAGCTGCAACCTCAGAGCAGGGCAAGGACTGCTTTGACAATGCTTGTGTAAGAGACTGTGGCCATGAACTTTTATGCATCTGGTTCCTTCCAGGTTGCATTAGGTGATATTTGCAACATCTCACAGTCTGTCATCAATTGTTATGAAAGGGAGGACACTGATGATTTCTATTCAAAGGCAGATAACTCCATTTCATTCTCTCTTGCAAGAGAGAAGCAGGCAGAGTGAGCATGTGGCTTTGCTAGGATTGCAGGCTTCCCCATGGTGAAGGGTGCCATTGACTGCATGCGTGTTGCTTTGCGGGCGCCACATGTCAACTCTGTTCCAATCTGCTGGTGTGTAACCATACGTGGCTTATCATGCAGGTCAATGCCCAGTATCCTGGTAACAGTCATGATGCCTTCGTTCTGTGGCAGTCTGCTGTACCAGCTGCATTTGAGTCACCACAGAAAACCAAAGGGTAGCTACTGTCACAGTGACAGCTTGGCCACAATGCAAACATAAAAGCAATCACAAAATAAACATTACCAACTAAATTTCTAAATCAAATTATTTCATATTGCATACAAAAGCTAACTAACCACCCTTGTGCATTTCTTTAGTTTTGTCTTCCATGTGCCTTTGCCTGTCCTAATGCTGCTACTCAGTGTTACCCCATTGAGTGCAACATGGCTGGTGGAAGGCTACTGACTTGCAGTGACAGAGAATGAGGTGGCTTTGGAGGATGACCTGGAGCAGGTCTGGCCCTACAAGGCCCAGGCAAAGACTGCACTGTCTTGGCGTCGGCAGCAGCAGTCTGGACTTGTTGGCTCACAGGCAACAGCAAAGGCTCTGGTGGAGTCGCAGAGGTGGGAGGATCAATGTTTTCTTCCTGAGGGAGGACAGCAGGTTCATGCTCCATGGAGGCACTGCCACTTCCCTGCGGCAGCGTTTCAGCAATCCCAGTAATCTGTTGGAGGATAGATCATTGGACTGCTGTGACACCCTGCAAGCCATTTTGCACACTGTAATACACAGCCATGATGGTGACAATCTGAGCTTGTATGGCACCGAGCTGACCTTGCATGACAGAAGTCTGACCTTCCACTGCAGCACTTAGACTTCTGGTGGAAGCTGCTTGTTCTGCAATGGAAGCTGAGGCACAGTCCATAAGACAGATATGGAGCAGCCTCACAGCTCCAGTGACCCAGGTTCGACTCTGGGTACTGCCTGTGTGGAGTTTGCAAGTTCTCCCTGTGACCGTGTGGGTTTCCGCTGGGTGCTCCGGTTTCCTCCCACAGCCAAAGACTTGCAGGTTGATAGGTAAATTGGCCATTGTAAATTGCCCCTAGTGTAGGTAGGTGGTAGGGGAATTGAGGGGATGTGGTAGGAATATGGGATTAATGTAGGATTCGTATAAATGGGTGGTTGATGGTCGGCACAGACTCGATGGGACGAAGGGCCTGTTTCAGTGCTGTATCTCTAAATAAATAAATATAGATCCCCTCCTGACCTGTGCTAGCACAAAAAAGTTGCTTTCAACATCCTGATGGCCCTCTCAATCACCAGCTTGGTAACTGCAAGTGGTTCACTGTAGAAATCACTGTGTAAAGTTTCCAGGCTCTTTAAGCATACAAATATTCTGCAAGAAACTATTTTCCAAAATATTCAAAAGGATCCTTTAAGGTTAAAGCCTGGAACATACTGTTGGTGATATTAATGGAGCAATGTTCAATGAGTTCTGATGACCTTCCTCAGTTTGCTATTTTAACAGAGGTGATAAAATAAGCAGGCTAATGCCTTCATTAAAATAACAGACAGAGGATTTCACATAAATTTGTTAAAACCTTCATCCACTAATATCGGCAACAATAACTTTTAAACTCCATATACCTTGTGTTTTATTCTGATGTGATCAAATGGGCTAACTTTGGACAAGTTGCAAACTGTATTAGATATTTAGAAAAGGAGTTAACAGATTATTGTTTCAGCTTTGTCAATTGAAATTCACTTCCTGGTCTGATATGTTGCAGTTTCAAAATTCTCCAACATACATAAATTATACACAGTCAAGCCTAAACACAGATTAGGGGTTAAAATTCTTTTGTGTGCTATTTTTACTCAGCGAACACCCCCAACTCGCCCCACCCCCACCCTCACCTCCACCTCTTATCCAAAGCATGACTCTGCTTTTCTGTATAGCACAGATTTTCTGAGCTTCAGTGCACCTATCAGAAGTATGCACTAAAATAGAGTGCAGGTAATATTTATTTTATTATAAAAGCAAATATGGTTGAGAAGAAAATGGTGATTCCATTCCAAATGGTGCCAATTCCAGAATAAGGGGGAAGAATTGCCCTGGTTTCCATGCATAACAGATGTGTTTGTGAAGATTTCTACTGGTCAGTATTTATATTGTAATTATATTTTAAAAATCTTTTGGAATGTGTTTATGATTTCATGAGAAATATATATAATAGGCAATCTTCATGAACACATTAACAATGTTATTACACATAGTGTTCAGAGAAATACTTTATCCACTGTTGCTCCAAATGAGATTTATTCATCATTTCATACTTTTTGGTGCTGAAACACTATCACCATCATGAAGTTTGAAAATTTAGTTCCCGATTCATAAGATTCACAAAACTTTTGTTGTCGCAATGTCGTTTTGTATAATGACATATTGTGTTACATTTTCCTTCCCATTGCATTTAATAGGAATGTTGGCATGCATGAAAAAGCAAGGCTAGTAGAAAGCAACAAGTAACTACAGGGGAGATTCTGTGATCCCGCACTTCCAGTGGGGAACGGCACTCATGGGAGAACATCTTGGGAGATTGCAGGCATGTGGCCCCTGATTTGCTGTCTATTAATTTTAATAGATGGAAAATGATGATCTGTGTGCTCTTGATTTCCTTAGGTGAACTCCCAATGGGAGCACTGGATGGCAGAATCACTTCTTATTCATCCATTTGTAGCACTACTCTGAGACTAGTCCCATCCTAAAATGTGTTCATGAAAATAAACAAGAAACTTTTTTCTTGTGGAAAGTTCTTATTATAGGGCAACAAGAGAAGTGCATAAAATTACGCCAGAGCGGAAGGGGATACAAGACAATAAAGGAGGAATGAATTTCACCTCTTAACTGAGTTAGTTACCTGAACAATGGGTAAAGTTTAGAAATACTACCACAGCGACAGCGATCAAATATTACAGCAGAGTTTTCAGTCCAATTTCACATATGTAGCAACCGTTGCTAGTTATTACTTACTACAACAGGAGCTGAGTGCAGCCCAGATGTGCAGACAATATCGGTGGTGGTCCAGGTAGTGAATGTGCTGTATCAGAGGCAGGCACCCATGCTGGAGGAAGCAGTGCATGTTGAGGCTCAGGCTCAGCAAGCTATCTGTGACTGAAGTGTACCATCTGGTCTGCGAAGGCTAGCAGGGACTGTCAAATATTTGCATTGCACTGTTGTAACCAGGAAGTTCATGATTGCTCCTAACTCTTATGTTTCAGGTTTCCCTTGGGGGTGTGACAAAGACCCTCTGATGCTTCTTATGTAGGGAGAGGGCCCTGTGGTGGACATCTACCTCCCATTAGGCTATGCATTCTTACCTCCTAAATTTCATAGAATGTCAAGCATAGAAACAGGCTATTTGGCCCAACTGGTCTGTGCCACTGTTTGGGCTCCTCACAAACCTCTTTCCATCCTATTTCATCTAACCCTATCAGCATATCCTTCTATCCTTTTTCTTTTCATGTACTTACCTTAAATGTAACTATGCTATTTGCCTCAACTACTTCATGTGATAGCAAATTTCACATTCTAACCACTCTCCAGGTAAAGGAGTTTCTCTTGAATTCCTTATTAGATTTATTAGCAACTATCTTATATTCATGACCCCTAGTTTTGGTCTACCCACAAGTGGAAATGTCTCTACATCTACGCCATCAAACACTTGCATAATTTTAAAGACCTCCATTAGGTCACCCCTCAGCCTTCTCTTTTCTAAACAATATTTGTCCCCCCTTGATGTTTGAAGCTCTGCTGTTCCTTTTAACTTGCCCTGCCTGTTTGGGTGCATCAGCAGCAGTTCTGCTACAGCACTGCTGGAGGTTTCCTTGAAGGACATTTGTGCCAGGATACTGCCCTGCAGACAGAATGCCCCCTTATGCAGAATACTAGGCTGGGATCAGGGTGGTGGAGCGAAGTTCTGCCCTGAGCTTCCTGGGGTGGTGTCACGCCAACTTATTTTGCTAAATAATAATTTTCTTTAATCCACTGACTGGAGATCTGAACTTATATTTTTTGAAGAAATTTAAGAGAGAACAGATGAAGGATGACTTTGCTGGCAGCTTAGGATGGCCACCTAATTTGCAACACGGTATCTGACATTGCAAGGCCTGTGAGATGGAGACAATGGCTGCACATCCCAGCAAATACCAAGACCCAGGAAGTTTAAGGGAACTACCTGTTCTTTTAGCAAGAAGAGAGTCTATCATGTTTGAATCACTGGGTGACTGCCATGTGACAAGACCCTCTCCAACTGTGGTTTTTAAGCTTGTGTTTCTCTGCAGCAGCAAGGAGAAGCTTCTTTGACACATCCAGACCCAAGTGAAGGTTTCCCTCTCTCTCTCTATCTCTCTTTCTCTCCATTCCAGCTTGAAAGCTTTCAAATCCTGCTTGTTGACTGACCACCTTTGCATACTCCAGCTACAATCAGAAACACGGTTGGAGGAAATCATCTGCATCTCTGTCTCCAAGAGACCCACCGAACCAGTCATCTACCTCCTCAAACTAAAAGCCTCAGGACCACCGAATTCAGCTAGAAGCCATCCGAATCAGCAAACCTCACAGACTGTATACTTTTGCTAATATGAACTCTCACTCAACCAAACTACCCTTCCCCACAAGAATAAATAAAGCTTCCTTTCGGTACGCTGGTGCTAGAGAGACTTACTAACCATCTGGGGATTTTACATGGGCTACAAGCATCACAGGGCAAATAATGTGCAGGCTGTGCCTGAAACTGAGGTGTATCAAGGAATCTCCTTTGAGGGCACCTACTCAGGACAACTCCTTGAAACCACCATAAATGAGGGTCAAACAGCACAATTAGTCAAAAAAGGAAAGCAGCACCCCTCCCCACTATTAAAAAGTAATGCAACCTACGATGACTGCCAACCTGCCTACAGAGGCCCACAGCAACTTTCTCATACAGTGTAGCCCATAAAGGCACTGCTTAAATATGTCTGCATTTGACTTTAAGGCTGGCTTGCCTTGAATGGCAGCTGAAAAAGAAAAAGCATTAGTAGTGATAGAGCAGCAACTTGGATTCATACATCTCCTTTTGGATAGAAAAACATGCCAAGATGTGAGGGAACACGCATGCCAAGGCAAAGAAGGAGAGTTTGCGATGGGGTGACCAAATCCTTGATCAAACAGCTGAGTTTTGAGGAAGGTCTTGAAGGAGAAGAATGAGGTGCAACATCAAAATGATTTAGTGAAGAAATTCCAGGGAGTGGGAACTAGGTGGCTGATGACTGTGCCACCAATGGTGGTGTGAAAGGAAGGAGAGTGTGCACAAGGGCTAGAGATGGAGAACTATACACAGACTTTCAGATAGGCTTAGGATAGTGATAAATAGATGAAACTCTTGATGATTTTTCACCTCCATTGGCTAGAGATGCTGAGGATAATTGTAGGTGCTCAGCGACACTGTACCAATAATGCAGTATGTTATATTGCTGTTAAGGTAACACAGCATTGAAGGATGAAGGAAACACCAGATGTAATACAACCAATAAACCACCTTCCAAATAGCTGGAACTCATTGCTAACATTTTACTCCAGTCTGGACCTAATCAACTGCTTAATTGCAGCTTTGATACTGGTGTTGATGTAATGCTTATAAATTATCATACTCAAACTGCTATCATTACACACTTGCATGCATCCAGTCAATCAGTGAGGATTGGTCTTGTTTTCTCTGCTTGCCCAGCAACAGAATAAAGGTTCAATTGAACTCTGTGATGCATTTTGTTCCTTTGAAAAGAATGTAAACTTAACAAGCATGGCTGTGACAATCATTTTCCTTTCAGACTGACTGTATAGGAATTGCAATAGAAGTGATGAAACTCATCAGTACTGCAACAAGAGAATGCAAGTGCCAGGATTAATAACATACTGTGTGGCCATATAATGGGTGAACTCACCATTATAACACACATGCAATGAGGCGCTCATCAATAATGTTTTCATTACATTCTGCATGGTGTAGCATAAAATCAACGACATCAGGCTAAGATTGGGAAATTACATTTGAAAGAACATAATCAGCATTTTATTTGGCACATGGACAGCAATATCTTTGCTATCTGTCCTCACCACATGTACATTGAGAATATATCTAAGTATCCTTTGTATGATTTTCCACCGCATATTTTCCCCTCTGCATTTGTAATCTTGTGCATTAGCAGAATGATTAGTTCACCAAATATTTATTGCTTAGCTGATAGCTCATTTAAATTGGCATGTGTAGCATCATAGAACAATTGTCTTTTTGTTCTCACATGTACAAGTGTCTGTTCTTGTTGCCAGTCCTATCTGCTTATCTTGAAGATTTAAAATTGATTCCCCAGTGAGGAAAATTTCAGGTATATGCATGCTTTTCAAATGTTTTGAAAGAATATATATATATATATATATATATAAAGATAAATCAAACAATTCTTTTAGATGTTATGTCTATTTCATGTAAAGCCAACAAATCTGCTTCTGAGTACTTGACTATAAGCTCAGATCTGATTCACTGCCATACAGTGAAGATGATGTCAGATCAAAATAAAGGGATGTGCTCGAGATAAGAACAATCTGATGACTCAACACTGACACTGCTTCATGACAAAGAGAGTGCAAAGCCAGCTCGAAAGCATAGCTTGAGGCTGTTAGACATCAGCAGATTTAGGAGTACATGCAAGTTTTACATGTAACAGTTCGGAACTGCAAAATAGCTGCAATACTAACTCTTTACTGGTTTAATATAGCCACAAGCTATAACATTAGTAACAGTAGTTTAAAGTGAATCTGACAGCCATGGGAAGAAACAACAACATTACTCAAAAAGCCTAGACCTGAGAGGTAGTGTGAAATAGTCTTGCAGATCCTCAAAGCACTGAATTATATGCAGCCATATATTAGAGACGAAAGGGTTTGCATTGCTTCTCAAAACCTCTATGTTGATACAGTGGGGTCATATAGAGATGGTTTCATTTAGAAAATAATTATATTATTATTGTTTAATAAGTTCAGAAGATGGTGATAGCCCCGCACAGTCTTCTTGGCTGGACGACTGGTATGAGTATCTTTTTTTTATTTGCTCATTGGATGTGGGCGTCACTGGCTAGGCCAACATTTATTGCCCATCCCTAATTGCCCTTGAGAAGGTGGTGGTGAGCTGCCTTCTTGAACCGCAGCAGTCTTTGGGGTGTAGGCACTCCCACAGTGCTGTTCGGAAGGGAGTTCCAGGATTTTGACCCAGCGACAGAGAAGGAACAACGATATCATTCCAAGTCAGGATGGTACACATTGCTGCCACTGTGCATCAGTGGTGAAGGGAGTGAATGTTGAAGGTGGTGGATGGGGTGCCAATCAAATGGGCTGCTTTGTCCTGGATGGTGTCGAGCTTCTTGAGTGTTGTTGGAGCTGCCTCCATCCAGGCAAGTGGAGAGTATTCTATCACACTCCTGACTTATATCTTGTAGGTGGTGGACAGGCTTTGGGAAGTCAGTAGGTGAGTTACTCGTTGCAGAATTCCCAGCCTCTGACCTGCTCTTGCAGCCACAGTATTTATGTGACTGGTCCAGTTCAGTTTCTGGTCAATGGCAATCCCCAGGATGTTAATAGTGGGGGATTCAACGATGGTAATGCCATTGAACATTAAGGGAAGATGGTTAGATTCTCTCTTGTTTGAGATAGTCATTGCCTGGCACTTGGGTGGTGTGAATGTTACTTGCTACTTATCAGCCCAAGCCTGGATATTGTCCAGGTCTTGCTGCATCTGGACACTGACTGCTTCAGTATCTGATGAGTCACAAATGGTGATTGTGGGCAGTCTGTAACCTGCAGCTCCTAGTTACTGAGTTGACTGTCAAAGAATCTACAAAGAATCATGGCCCATCCCCTCTTAAAAACCTGACTCAAATTTTTAACACAGATATAATTCTCATCTCAGTCTCTTACTGTACAAAGATCCCTCGATGTGAGTCACAAAGTATGTTTGAATTGAATGGAATGGCTTCATCCATTGATCTGTTCCAATACTTTGAAGAACTTGTGATTGTAAGAAATTGCCACTTGTACAAACAGTAATCAAGGATTGTTCCAGACAGAATGACACTACTGGCTCTCAACAAACATTAACATTTTTAAATACTTGTTGTTATGCCTATGGTAGACCAGACCATAATGTGTGTTCTTAGGAAATTGAATAAGTTAACGAGCAGTATCCAATATTAACCTCGCCTTTATTGTAACC
Source organism: Heterodontus francisci (assembly GCF_036365525.1). Classification (NCBI taxonomy): domain Eukaryota; kingdom Metazoa; phylum Chordata; class Chondrichthyes; order Heterodontiformes; family Heterodontidae; genus Heterodontus; species Heterodontus francisci. The sequence goes on from NC_090397.1 coordinate 37,540,004, forward strand.
CAAGGAAAGAAAAAAAACAACATAGGCACATTCATGTCACATTCTGTAAGTCGATTAACTGTGCCTGACTGCCATAGATTGATTATCCTTTACTTTCCTCTTCACTGCCAAAGTCATCACCTTTGCTCAGCACTACATTTTTGATGATCCACCTGAGATCAAGATATTAATATGGGAAACTGAAGCCATAAATCTGAACCTCATCATTTTGAAATAGTGAATATTATATGCAACTTGACGACACTAATTAAATTGCTTATGAATGCAAATCAAACACATTTCCAAAATTAATGCACACGATTATTTTAGATTTTGATCATTTTCAGAACAAACTATTTAATGAACCTTCATCTGGGTGTTCCAGTTGCAGAGTGGCTCTGGCTTGTAGTCACATGACTACATCCTGGTACTTAGCTCATTAGCATACTGAAATTTAAAGGGACATCACTCTTTAGAGTGATCATACAACATCCTCTTTCTTTCGAAAGATAGTCTTGTATGCTACAAGTAAAAAAACATATAAAATTAGATAATGTCAAAATTAGTTATACAGGGTGGAAATGTTAAAATTTACAGGTATAAGGATAGGAATTGTGACATTTACAATAGCAAAGGCTCAAAAGTCCATATCTTGTCTCAGTGGTTTGACAACTCTGGCTCGGAGAATTTGCATCTCAGATGTTGCTGTTTTTTCTAAAGTTTCTTCCTCACTGCATTCAGTTTTTGTTGCTCTGCCTTCAGACTGCTAATATACTCTCATGCTTTTCTCAAGATGACCACTTTTGAGGCCTTGTCAATCTTGGAAAGTTCCGACACCTCATTTTGAAGAGCCAATAGACAATGCTTCAACTCATTCCTCCTCTTCCTCTCCAGGACATTGCATGTCCTTTGCCTGTCCTCATCCTCCATGTCTGAAGGCCTGGGGCTCAAGGTCGAGGACTTGTTGGGGAGGAGTACTTGGCCGTTCTGGCTAGTTGTGGTGCTGGCGGTTTTCTAGAGAGCAGAAGTGAAGGCACGGCATAAATGTGCCGTTGCTGGGTTTCCAGACTGCACCATTTGATGCTGGCCAGAGTGTGCGAGCAGGTTCTGGTCCTTGGAAAATTCCCTTTGGCAATGCTCCCCACTGCCAGCCTTTGCTTCTCAGTGCTTAGGTCAATTTCTTCTTCTGCGTTACTGGAGCGCGAGGAAACACTGCCTGTTGACAAAGAACTTTAACCATCTGAGCTTCGATCTTCATTCCCTTGATGTGACATCTCTGAGAAGGAGCCGATACTCTCCAGACCAGAACAACTGAGATCCTGGAAAGATTGTGACTCAATGTAGGTACCCTTGGTCTCTTCTGCTGTAATAGGTACCTTGGTGACCTCGTGGATAGTCACGATGTTGAGATCCATACACGCTGGTAGTCCTGCCACTGCTGGTCTACTCATGTCTACCAGGTAAAATATTTGTGATTTCCATGCTGACTTGCCATAGCTGCATTGCATTATTAGTGTGCCACTGCAAAGGATAAGTGGTCCGTTGCATGCAGATACCTTTGCAGTTGTTGGTTATATCATTGATTTCCAATGACTCCAGCACATATCCTTTAGGATTCGAACTGGTAGGATATTTGCACTAGCTCCAGTGTCAATCTTAACCCTAAGTGTGTGTTTGATAACTTTCTTTGGGAACATGATGTGAATGGTAGCAAAATCTTCCAGTCATTTGACTTAATTAACACGATGTTTCAGGGGTCACAATGTGAAATGCCTGCTCGTCTTCTGGCTGAGAATCACTCCTCTCTGAGTCTTGTCTCAGGTCTGCTTCACTGTGGACTTTGTGTATTGGCTTGCATTTATACAGGTCTGTGGAGTGCTCATTGCTGCCATTGCCCTGTTGCTGCGCCTGTTGTCTAATTGTTTGTGTCTTACTGGTGACTTCTGGCTGCGTCTTTGGAGCCATATTTCTTGTATAGGTGGGCCCAGTGTCCTTTAGCACCGCACGCCTTGCATAGATCTTGAAATGAAAGACAACTAAGTGGTGAGTGGGACAAACCACATTTACGCACAGCTTGCTTACTCAACCTGGTTATTGTGCTAATACTGTTGGCTGCACCAATGCTCACAGAGGCTGTTGTCCAGCCACAATGGCTTCATATTTCCTGCCATCTTCTAGCAGCACATCAATGCTGTGACCTTTCTTTTTTCCCTAGAGGTCTTTTTGAAATGCTTCAATGGGTGTTGAGATAATCACCAACTCCATTAGACGCTTCGACAACTCAGTTTCTGAAAAATTGCATCCGTTGCCCTTACAATGGCATCTACTGATGACTGATCTATTGATTCCTGTGACTGTTCCCTGTAGGGCATCAATTCTAGGCGGTGAATTCTAAAATTCACTCTTAACTGGAACTGATCTTCAGGCAGTTTCCATATCATTGAGGGATCTTTCTAGTTGGTGACCTTACCTGGTGACCGAAGCGGCGGCTGGCAGACCTGAGAGGAAGCTGATCCAGAGCGGGACCTGTAAAAGAGAGCGCGAGGCTCGAGGCCCTCACTTACCTGGTGACCGGAGCGGTGGCTGGCTATCTCTCTCGCTCTCTGTGCCGGCGCACGCTGTGATTCAAAAGAGGGGGAAAAAAACTTACAGTGACATCACTGGAAATCTGCAAGGTGATTGATTGGGTAGGTAACAGCTGTTAGTGCATTTAAATAGCTTAAAAAAAGAAGGGGAAAGTTTTTCTTAAAAAACCTCGTGATAAGGTGAGTACTACTAAAGTGTGTTTTTTTTTAATTAGTGTAATTTATTAAGGACTTTAGATTATAGTGGGTATTGTTTGGAGTGGAACAAAGCTGCTAATGTAATTAGTATTTTTTAAAGGGAGCATCTAATTAATCAAAAGGTAAGTCATGGCAGGAGAGCTCGCACCCGTGATATGCTCCTCCTGTGCTATGTGGGAAACCAGGGACGTTTCCAGTGCTCCTGGCAACCATGTGCGCAGGAAGTATATCCATCTGCAGCTACTGGTTACCCGCATTATGGAGCTGGAGCTGTGGGTGGATTCACTGTGGAGCAACCGCGATGCTGAGGACGTCATGGATAGCATGTTTAGTGAGGTGGTCACACCGCAGGTAATGGCTGCACAGGCAGAAAAGGGATGGGTGACCACCAGGCAGAGTAGTAGGCGCAGGCAGGTAGTGCAGGAGTCCCCTGTGGCAATCCCCTCTCAAACAGTTATACCACTTTGGATACTGTTGGGCGGGATGGCCTCCCAGGGGAAAGCAGCAACAGCCAAGTTTGTGGCACCAAGGATAGCTCTGCTGCACAGCAGGGGAGGAAAAGGAGTGGAAGAGCTATAGTGATAGGGGATTCTATTGTAAGGGGTACAGATAGGCATTTCTGTGGCTGCAAACGTGACTCCAGAATGGTATGTTGCCTTCCTGGTGCTAGGGTCAAGGATGTCACGGAGCAGCTGCAGGACATTCTGAAGGGGGAGGGAGAGCAGTCAGAGGTCGTAGTATACATTGGTTCCAACGACATAGGTTGAAAGCGGGATGAGGTCCTGCAACAAGAATTTAGGGAGCTAGGTAGCAGATTAAAAAGCAGGACCTCAAAGGTTGTAATATCTGGATTACTCCCAGTGCCACGTGCTAGTGAGTATAGGAATATGAGGATAGAGCAGATGAATGTGTGGCTGAGGAGATGGTGCAGGAGGGAGGGCTTTATTTTCCTGGATCACTGGGTCTGTTTCTGGCAAAGATGGGACCTGTACAAGTTGGATGGGTTGCACCTGAACAGAAATGGGACCAACATCCTTGTTGGGAGGTTTGCTAGTGCTGTTGGGGTGGGGGTGGGGGGTTTAAACTAATTTGGCAGGGGATGGGATACAGAGTGGAGGTACAGTAGTGGGTGATGCACAGTCAAATATAGAAGAGAAACTGAGTCAGTCTGGAAGGCAGAGCAAATATGGACCTGTTAAGGCACAAGTGAAAAATGCAAGTCTGGATTGCATTTATTTTATGCAAGGTGTCTTACTCATAAGGCAGATGAATTGAGGGTATTGATTAGCATATGGGATTATGATATTATTGCTATCACAGAGACATGGTGGAGGGAGGGGCAGGACTGGCAGCTCAATATTCCAGGGTATAGAATCTTCAGGCATGACAGGGAAGGGGCTAAAAGAGGATGTGGCATTGCACTGTTGATCAAGGAGTCAATTACTGCAGTAAGGAGGGATGATATCTTGGAAGGTTCCTCAAATGAGGCCATATGGGTATAATTTAAAAACAAAAAGGGGGAAATCACTTGACTGAGTGTGTATTACAGGCCTCCAAACAGTCAGGAAAAGATCGAAGAGCAGATATGTGGGCAAATCTCAGAGAGATGTAAAAATAATAGGATAATAATAGTAGGGGATTTCAACTTCCCTAATATCAACTAGGATAGTCTTAGTGCAAAAGGCTTGAAGGGGATGGAATTCTTAAAAAGCATACAGGAGAGCTTTTTGAGCCAGTACATAGGAGGTCCTACAAGAGAAGGGGCAGTACTGGACCTAATCCTAGGGAATGAAGCTGGACAAGTGGTAGAAGTAGAGGCGGCACAGTGACGCAGTGGTTAGCACCGCAGCCTCACAGCTCCAGCGACCCGGGTTCAGTTCTGGGTACTGCCTGTGCGGAGTTTGCAATTACTCCCTGTGACCGCGTGGGTTTCCGCCGGGTGCTCCAGTTTCCTCCCACAGCCAAAGACTTGCAGGTTGATAGGTAAATTGGCCATTATAAATTGCCCCTAGTGTAGGTAGGAGAACGGTGGGGATGTGGTAGGGAATATGGAATTGATGTAGGATTAGTATAAACGGGTGGTTGTTGGTCAGCACAGACTTGGTGGGCCGAAGGGCCTGTTTCAGTGCTGTATCTCTAAATAAATAAAATAAATAAATAAACAAAAGGGTCAGTGGGGGAGCATTTCAGCGATAGTGACCATAACTCTGTAAGATTTAAGGTAGTTATGGAAAAGGACAAAGACGGGCCGGAAATAAAGGTAATAAATTGGGGGAAGGCCGAATTCAATATGATCAAACAGGATCTGGCCAAAGTGGACTGGGAGCAGCTACTTATAGGAAAGTCTACATCAGACCAGTGGGAGTCATTCAAAGAGGAAATAATGAGAGTTCAGAGCCAATATGTACCCATTAAGGTGAAGGGTAGGATCAACAAGTCCAGGGAACCCTGGATGTCAAGCGAAATAGAGGATTGGATCAGAAGAAAAAGAAGGCATATGGCAGATACGGAGTGCTGAAAACAGCGGAGGCTCTAAAGGAGTATAGAAAGTGTAGGGGGGTACTTAAAAAAGTAATTAGAAGAGTGAAGAGGGGGCATGAAAAAGCACTGGCAGGCAAGATAAATGAAAATCCTAAGGCATTTTATAAGTATATTAAGGGCAAGAGGATAACCAGGGAAAGAGTAGGGTCCATTAGAGACCAAAGTGGCAATCTGTGTGTGGAGCCTTCACTATGGAGAAGGACAATGTAGGTGTAGAAATCAGGGAGGAAGATTGTGATATACTTGAACAGATTAGCATTGAAAGGGAGAAAATATTAGCTGTTTTAATGGGCTTAGAAGTGGATAAATCCCCAGGCCCGGATGAGATGTATCCCAAACTGTTATGTGAGGCAAGGGAGGAGATAGCAGGGGCTCTGATACAAATTTTCAAATCCTCTCTGGCCACAGGAGAGGTACCAGAGGACTGAAGGACAGCGAATGTGGTACTATTATTCAAGAAGGGTAGCAGGGATAAACCAGGTAATTACAGGCCAGTGAGTCTAACATCAGTGGTTGGGAAACTATTGGAAAAAATTCTGAGGGACAGGATTAATCTCCACTTGGAGAGGCAGGGATTAATCAGAGATAGTCAGCATGCCTTTGTCAGAGGAGATCGTGCCTAACCAACTTGATTGAATTTTTCGAGGCAGTGACTAGATGTGTAGATGAGGGTAAAGCAGTTGATGCAGTCTACATGGACTTCAGTAAGGCTTTTGATAAGGTCCCATGGGATCCAGGGCAATTTGGCAAATTGGATCCAAAATTGGCTTTGTGGCAGGAGACAGAGGGTAATGGTCGAGGGCTGTTTTTTGCGAGTGGAAGCCTGTGACCAGTGGTGTACTACAGGGATCGGTGCTGGGACCCTTGCTGTTTGTAGTGTACATTAATGATTTAGACGTGAATATAGGAGTATGATCAGTAAGTTCGCAGATGACACGAAAATTGGTGGTGTTGTAAATAGTGAGGAGGAAAGCTTTAAGATTACAGGATGATATAGATGGACTGGTAAGATGGGTGGAGCAGTGGCAAATGGAATTTAATCCTGAGAAGTGTGAGGTGATGCATTTTGGGAGGACTAACAAGGCAAGGGAATATACAATGGGTGGTAGGACCCTAGGCTGTACAGAAGGTCAGAGAGATCTCGGTGTACTTGTCCCTAGATCACTAAAGGCAGCAGCACAGGTAGACAAAGTTGTTAGGAAGGCATATGGGATACGTGCCTTTATTAGCCAAGGCATAGAATATAAGAGTAGGGAGGTTATGATGGAGCTGTATAAAATGCTAGTTAGGCTACAGCTGGAGTACTGTGTACAGTTCTGGGCACCACACTGTAGGAAGGATGTGATTGCACTGGAGAGGGTGCAGAGGAGATTCTCCAGGATGTTGCCTGGGCTGGAGCATTTCAGCTATGAAGAGAGACTGAAAAGGCGAGGGTTATTTTCCTTAGAGCAGAGAAGACTGAGGGGGAACATGATTGAGGTATACAAAATTATGACGGGCATTGATAAATTAGATAGGAAGAAGCCTTTTCCCTTAGCGGAGGGGTCAATAACCAGAGGGCATAGATTTAAGGTACAGGGCAGGAGGTTTAGAGAGGATTTGAGAAAAAAAAATGTCATCTAGAGGGTGGTTGGAATCTGGAATGCATTGTTTGAAGAGGTGGTTGAGGCAGGAACCCTCACAACATTTAAGAAGCATTTAGATGAGCACTTGAAATGCCATAGCATACAAGGCTATGGGCGAAGTGCTGGAAAATGGGATTAGAATAGTTAGGTGCTTGATGGCCGGCACAAACACGATGGGCCGAAGGGCCTGTTTCTGTTCTGTATAACTCTATGAATCTATGACTCTAGTTCTCTTCAGAGAAGCCAGAGGTGTTGATTCTGCGTAACCCCTCATTTCCAACTGCTATCATTATTTATCCAGCCTGCCTCTCTCCTTCCACAATCACTTGATCAATGAAGCACAACTGCATTCTTTATTGAAAAGTTTGAACTCAGATAGGATATCAATGGCGTTCCTGTTCATGCTGGGAAATTTGGTATCCATCTTTCTGCTGTTCTTTTGCTTTCTGCTCATTATTTAACTTTGTTCAGTTCTGTGCTGTTTCCCTTTTAAGAAATTCTATATTATTTAGACTAGCTGTTTGATGGTGAGGAGCAAGTGTTTGATAGTATTCTGTGTTTATCGTGCATGCAGTATTTAAGCTTTTCCGTTTACATAGCCGTTCAATAAGCAGTTCAATAGGCTGTTCAATTGCTTTTTTTTGTTAGAGTTTGTTTATGTTCTTCATGCTCGAGTGGTTTAATGGTTTTATTTTAGCTGTGGCTGTGTGAATGGAGACTCTTCTTCATGCTCACATGGTTTAATTATTTTTTAAACATTGGCTTTGTGAATTGAGACTCTGCAGTGATTGGGGTTTTCCTGCACTTTTTGCCATTGAATGACTCCTGTAATGGCACCAACCTCAATTAGCCTGGGACAGGAATTGGGAAGAGGTTAAGTACAGTGGATGTCCAAAGAGACTTGGGGGTTCAGGTGCATAGATCTTTAAAATGCCACGAGCAAGTTCAGAAAATAATCAAAAAGGCTAATGGAATGCTAGCCTTTATATCCAGAGGACTGGAGTATAAAGACACAGAGGTTATGCTGCAGCTGTACAAAACCCTGGTTAGACCCCACTTGGAGTCTTGTGAGCACCACACCTTAGGAAGGATATATTGGCCTTGGAGGGAGTGCAACGTAGGTTTACAAGAATGATACCTGGACTACAGGGGTTAAGTTACGAGGAGAGATGACACAAATTAGGCCTGTTTTCATTAGAATTTAGAAGGTTAAGGGGTGATCTGATTGAAGTCTTCAAGATATTAACAGGAAAAGACAGGCTAGATAACGATAAACTATTTCCACTGGTTGGAGATTCTAAAACTAGGGGGCATAGGCTAAAACTAAGACCAGACCATTCAGGAGAGATGTTAGGAAGCACTTCTTCACGCAAAGCGTGGTAGAGGTTTGGAACTCTCTCCCACAAACAGCAGTTGAAGATAGAACTGTTGTTAATTTTAAATCTGAGATAGATTTTTGTTAAGCAAAGATATTAAGGGATATGGGCCAAAGGCAGGTATATGGAGTTAGGCCGTGGATCAGCCATGATCTCATTGAATGGCGGGACAGGCTCGAGGGGCTAATGGCCTACTCCTGTTCCTATCTTCCTATGTTCCCAAGTTTTTTTCTCCCACGCCTTTGAAAAAAAAACTCAATTTCTTAAGCAATTCAGAGCTTGTTTTTTTTTTAAAACTAGGATTCTCTGACCATCGGCACAATGACTCACCTGTTGTTCTGTGCTCTGTCTTCTATAGTTGGTGGTGAGCTATTTTCTCTTTCCACTGTTTGGGCCAGTATTTTTTTTTAACTTTCTCTCTTTCGGCTGTTGGAAAGGTTGTTCTCAAAGCAGTTTTGCCTGTGGTCTTCAAGCTTATATCCTATGTGTTCACCACAGCTGCCACCATGTAATGACTTCTTTATGTTGTCTGATGCAACATAAATGAGATTCATGGAGTCCAGTTTGCTGAAGAACTCAAACAGGTTTATTAACAATTAAACTATTATATACAGTACAGAGCGAACTATTCATAGAACCTTCGTCTGGGTGTTACAGTTGCAGAGTGACTCTGGGGTTGTAGTCACATGACTACATCCTGGTACTAATCTCATTAGCATTCTGAGATCTTAAAGGGACATCAGTCTTAAGGCAAACATACAACAGTTTTAAGCTGTTTTTTTCTCTGCAGCAGAGGAGAAGCATCTGGACTCTGACACATGCAGACCTTAAGTGGGGATCCCTGTCTCTCTCTTGCTCTATTCCAGCTTGAAAGCTTTCAAATCCTGCTTGTTGACTGACCACCTTTGCATACAATCAGAAACTCTGTTGGAGGAAATCATACAATTACTGTCTCAAAGAGACTCACGGAACCAGTCATCTAATTCTTCAAACTAAAAGCCTCAGGACCACTGACTTCAGCTAGAAGCCAGCCAAATTACCAAACTTCACAGACTATGTACCTTTTTATGACTCTATCTCAACCAATCTACCTTTCCCCACTTTGTAATCTATTTGTGTGTACGTAAACCTCCAGAGTGCATGTGAGAATGAAAGTTGGCATGTTGCTTGTTATTTTATTAGCTCGGTTTAGGTACAATAAAGTTAACCTCTTTCTTGTTAACTCAAGAAAACCTGTCTGATTGTTTTTTGTTATGATCATCGCAAGTAAGTAATCAAAAGAAAGAATTAAACCTGTTGTGGTCTAACAAGGAGAGGGAAAAGAGGGAAGCCCTTCAATCCCTCTTCACTTGACCGTAACAACCATGTTACTATCCACAGGGACCCTACACACATGAAGGTGGGATTTTGGAGCCTTAAATAAAATGTAGAACCTTTCCTTACCTTATTTACTGCACTCATTTAGAAGTAAAAGTAAAATGGCAGCTGGCAGCCCATACCATTTGATAAAGAGGGCACTAACAAGGAGAGTTAATGTATAGTATTACCTACATTAAGAGTGACAAACTATAAGGTTGCAAACTTTGTGAACTATGGCAATTTACATTGTGTTGATGCTGAGTGTTCAGTATCTTTTAATTACATTTAAATCGCTTGTTTGCATTTTGCACTAAAAAGTAGAATCTCTTCAGGTCTAAAATATGCAAGATGGTGAGATTTTATTCCAAAGCAAGCTCAATAGTTTGCAAAGGGACATTGATCAAAGAAATGGAAAAAAAATCATATTCTAGTTAATAAATCCCCTGAATTAAATTCCTAATTTACTTAATGTGAAGAGTCGTACCATTTTTCACAAGCATATTTGCAGATGGTAGCACTCTCATCTCTTGAGTTATAAGGTTGTTCAGGCCACACCGGAGACTTGAACACAAAATCTAGGTACTGTGGAAGTGCTACACTGTTGGTGGTGGTGTCTTGCGGCTGAGACGTTAAATTAAGGCCCCTTCTGCCCTCTCAGGTGATGTAAAAGGTCTATCAGTACTATCTTGAAGAACAGCAGCAGAATTCTCTTCAGTGTTCTGACCAATATTTATCCCTCAACTCACACCATTAAATGAGATTATCTAGTTATTGTTGTTTGTGGGATCTTACTGTATGCAAAATCGTTACTGCATTTCCAACAGAACAGCAGTGACTACTCTTCAACAAAGTACTTCATTGGCTGTAACACATTTTAGGATGTAGTAATGTCATGAAAGGCACTATATGAATGCATGTCTTTCCTTTCTTTTTCATGTGCTCATGCACGCAGTGATGCATAAAGAAGGTTGCTTTACTAGACTCTTAGCAGCGCCCTTCCCATGGAAGAATCATCCAAAATGATTCCCAGGAGATAGTAAATGATTTCCATCTTGAGCAACCAGTCTCCAATGTGGCAGAGATAGCAGATCAGAAGAAAGGTGCCAATGTAATGTTACCCAGCGGATTCTTAGTGCAAGTATAACTTTTTCTGAGTACGCTGCAACAAACTGTGACCTCAGAACCTATGGCTCTTGTACTGCTTTACCTTCCAAAGGTATCATGCAGCATGCCGCACATACAGGCTGCCTGTTTAAAACTGTTATCACACTGAAAACTTAATGATGCTTCACTCAGAAAATGCTGCCAACATTCCCTTGCTGCATGACGCATGTTTAGTTCCTGACACACAGGAAAGACTGGAGGATGGTCCTATGAATACTATTACTCTTTCTGAAATTCAACTGTGGGTTTAAATTAAGCAGCTGCCTCAGTGTTCATTTGCAAAGAAAGATCTTAGGACATCCCAAAGAATTTCATAGCAAATGAAGTACTTTTGAAGTGTAGTCACTGTTGTAATGTAGTAAACATAGCAGATAATTTGCTCACAGCAAGCTTCCACTAACAGCAATGATATAAATTAACAGATCAGTTGTTTTGGGGGTTCGCTAAGGGTATAATGGTGACCAGGACACCAGAACACATCCCATGCTATTCTTCAAATAGTGTCATGGGATTTTTTATGAGAGGGCAGATGTCTCATTCAAAAGGCAGCACCTGCATTCTCTCAGTACTGCATTGAACTGTCATCTTATATTATGCACTCAAGTCTCTGGAGGGGGGCTTGAACCCATAATTGTTGGGATTCAGAGACAAGAGTGCTATCAACTGAGCCAAAGCTGACAACTTTTAGGTCAATGCAGATCAAAGTGCTGGTGTTGCTCAGCCATCATTCTTTTTTATATATCTGTGGATGCACTGCAGCAACTTGTCAAGGCTCCTTCAGCAGCACCTTTCAAACTTGCGACTTCTACCACCTAGAACAACAAAGGCAGCAGATGCCTGAGAACACCACCACCTGCAAGTTCCCCTCCAGGCCACACACCATTCTCACTTGGAACTATATTGCATTCCTTGACTGTTGCTGGGTCAAAAAACTGGAATGTCCTTCCTTACAGCACTGTGGGTGTACTTACACCAGATGGACTGCAGCAATTCAAGAAGGTGGCTCACCACCACCTTCTCAAGGGCAATTGGGGATGGGCAACAAATGCTGGCCTTGCCAGCAATTCTTACATCCCATGAAAAAAATTAAAAAAGCAAATTGTCTAAAACTCCAAATGATTACTATGATGCCCTGTAAGGTGATAAATGCTTAACCATTGAGGAAAGACATGGCTTTGATTGCCAATGGCAATGCTGCCTCTATGGTCAAGTTCCACTGCGTGTTCTTAAAACAAATGGCAAAGTTCTGCAACTGAATCCATGCTAACCCAAAACCAAAGGAGTTGCCTCTAGTCATTATGAGAAAGATGTGTCAAGGCCTGCAGATACAGTGATGATTTAATGGTGAGTGCAGGCATTCCATCTCTGGTGTCAGATGATCCCACTGGCATACCCACTTTGATCTTTGTCTAGTGCACTGAGAATGTGTATGTCATCCACTTTAAGAGCAAAGCATGAGGTCATTTTCATTTTGAGCGTGCATTGTGGGTGGAACGATTGATTTTGGTGATTGGGCCTCATTTACATAATATTGCTGAGCTACCAACACTAAATGAATGCTGTCAGACAGCTCACCGATTAGAGGGATGGGCAGGAAATCTGACCACTACTCTGTAGAGTTAAGCCAGGAAGGAGATTTTAAAGGGGAGGTAGGTGATAGTGAGGAGTCACTGTCACAGAGGGACCAGCAGTGAGTGCGACAGTTTCAGTGGGATCATGAGGGCTCCTCCTGCCCTAATAGACATTGGGTAAGGAAAAACTCTCAGTGTCATAATTTCTGAGCATCGTACATTGATCCCTTTAAGGACTGCTGGTTTGGCCACCCTACATTTAGTTCCATTGGGTGGAGGCTTGCACTGCACTAACATAGAGAATGCTTTCATTAATGAAGCAGTCATTAATTAGAAAATGTTTTTGTGTGTTATGAGTGAGGACCCTATGAGATCAATAAATCTCTTTTTTCAGTCTCCTGTCACCCTTTTGGACCACAGTACAATGCTAAATTGATTCTGATGCCATAGACAGCAGCAAGGACACCTTTAATGCCATTATACTGTAGCCACTAAAAAAACAGGTCAGCGAGAAAGAGGCATAAATTTGCACCTATTTTAGGAGCAAATGCTTGCAACTAAATCTTTTCAACACTGACAGTCCTGTATGCGAGGTTGGTGTTAGGAGATTGGAACATAGAGGTAAAGAAAAACAGCAGCACAAACACACAACTGTAATTTATTGCCATGTGGGTGAAAAGCATTTTTCTGTTGGAAATGTTACTTAAAGGGGCATTGTCTTCATGAATAAAATCATTTGGCAAACCGCTTTGTTGAGCAGGGAAAAGAGCCAGAAAAGCTGTGTGCCATTTTCACCACAATGACGTCATGCACAAGAGATGAGATTATGCTTTTCGGTGCAAATTATATCGCCGCCTTGTGTGTTTGTAAACAAAGGAAAAAGGTCCCATTTAAAGCTGGGTAAGAAGGCATGCTGTTTATTTGGAAAGCAGAAAATAAAATAAAGACTGGATTGTTTCCCTTGAATGTGTAAGCCAGAAGCTTACTCCCTTTTCAAAACTTCAGGCCCTGTGTAGGAAACACATGCTTACTGAAGCTGCAAGTGGCAGAGATTCCAATCAGCATAATCAATGCCAAATAAGTACTGATGGAGTAATTGTCTTGTGTTTAGATTTGAGCTAACAGTTGGAAAGAGATACCCCACTGACATTTTTCCTCCACCCTGCGCACCATGCTAAAGATGGATTTTGACTCCGCCCCCCCCAAGTAGCCACATAGTTTATTTAGAAACTCTGGTAAAGTTGTAGACGCTGCCAGTATTGACTGATTATTGAACTTATTGAAACCAGTTGCTGATCATTAAGCACAAGACTACCGACTGACACAGTTTCTGCTGCAGTGGAAACATTACCTTTTAATATATTTCAGTAGTACCAACTGAAATAATAATGGTAACATCTTGGTGCGTTGGAGCAGAGAAGGCTAAGAGATGATTTGATAAAGATGTTTAAAATTATGAAGTGTTTAGATAGAATAAATAAAGGGAAACTGTTTTCAATGGCTGAAGGATTGATAATCAGAGAGCATAGATTTAAGGTGATTGGGAAAAGCACCAGAGGCGACATGAGGAAAATGTTCTTTACACAACAAATGGTTAGGATTTGGAAGGCACTTCCTGATAGGGTGGTGTAAGTAGAGTCAATAGCAGCCTTCAAAAGGAAATTGGATAAATACTTGAGGGAGAAAGAAATTGCAGTGATATGGGGAAAGAGCAGGGCAGTGAGACAAACTGGAATGCTCTTTGAAAGAGCCAGCACAGACTCAATGGGCTGAAAGGCCTCCTTCTGTGCTCTACTGTTCTTTAATTCTATGAATGCAGCAGATGCTTGGACCAATTCATTCCAAAATCACAAGAGTTTTAGTGCTAATTTTAACAGAACCTTCTTGATGGTGCGGTGAAGCATTCTACCATTCTTTTATGCATATATGATGCTAATATCAAAGCATATATATATATATATATATATATATATATATATATATATATTCATAGCACTTCGTAAATTTGAAGTCATACAAAACACTGCTACCTGTGTCTTAACTCGTACCAAGTCCTGTTCTCCTATTTCCCCTGTGCTCGCTGAACTACATTAGTTGCCAGTCAAGCAATGTCTTGATTTTAAAACTCTCATACTTGTTTTAACATCCTTCCATGGCCTCGCCCCCGTGCCCCCCCCCCCCCCCTTTTCTCTGTAATCTCTTTCAGCCCCACAACCTTCCGGGATATCTTTGCTCATATAATTCTGGTCTCTTGAGCATCCTCGATTTTAATTGTTCCATCATTGGTAGCGGTGCCTTCAGTTGCCTATGCCCTAAGCTCTGTAATTCCCTCCCTAAACCTCTCTGCCTCTCTGCATCGTTTTCCACCCTTAAGACACTCTTTACTACATGGCTGTTTGACTAAGCTTTTGATCATCTGACCTAATATCTTCTTACGTGATTTGGTGTCATGTTTTGTTTTATAATGCTCCTGTGAAGCACCTTGGGATGTTTTATTATGTTAAAGGCACTATATAAATGTAAGTTGTGTTGTTGATATGTGGAGAGATAATTCAGAAAACATACTCTTGATCTTAAAGGAAACTCTGGAAGTAACAGTTCCCAAATTTACTGATATTCGTTGAGGTCACTCATTCTCCACCCTGGACAGCAAAATGGTTGGAGTTTAACAACAGAATAACATCATTCTAGAAGTTTGCATGCAGCTTTTGAAATATCTCAGGCCACAGGTGCATTTGCCTATGCAGTACATGCTGAGAGAATTAGAAATTTATGCATAATCATTTAGCTGTGGTAGTTCAGTCTTGAATTAGGATTCCTGACTGAGAGAGCTTGACTTCTTCCTCTCTGAACTGGCAATTGCATTTGGGATTCCTTTGCAGTATAAGTTTCCAGTCTTAGGAAGGCAAAATAAAAACACACACACACACACGCATTTGGTGAAGGTTTCTGCCTTTAAATATAAACTTTTGTGAACCTACTAGAGAATGATTTTGAGGATGTTTAAAGGAACAGCCATAGACTGAACCAATTGGCTATCCCAGATGAGGGTGATTTTTGGAGAATAGAGAGAATATTACAAAAGTTAGCAAAAAATTCTGCTGTTACCTTTTGTGTATTTTACACTTATCAATATTATGAGCCAATTTAACCAGGAATTACAGTTTTAATCTCTCTGACAGGTACACATCAAAATATATAGTTTGATTATAAAAGAACTATACCTTGTATTGCTTCAATTTAACAGATCATGAGCTTTTTGGATGCAGTTCCATTAACAGATCAACAATGAAAGGAGACCTAATTTGTCTACATATTTCGCAACTATAGAGCTATGCGCAACCTCAGAAGTTTGTTAATTCATATCTAAATGGGACCAGCAAACAGTATCTTTCACTTGAATCTGTAAAATCTCAAACTACACAATGTTCTAGTTATAATTGAGTGAAACTAGTTATGTTTGGTTTAATAAATAACTCAATGTATTATAGCAAAATATTTCCTCATTGAATGATTCTAAGATCACATGACTAATACGTGCACCGTACTCTTGGTGACAGCATGTTGAGTTGTGACAGTACATTTAACATTGCGCTTTTCTTATTGAATTCTCTATTATTTAATGCCAGGCTGACTATAATATATACAGAAAGAAGTGACTATTCAACAGTATTACCAATGCACTTTATTAGAAATTATATAACTCAATACCTCTCATTGAAGTTAAAGTAGAACAGATGACAAATATACATTTGTCCTGGCTTTGTTCTTGCAATCTATGGAACCTCTCAATGGATTACAACTCTAATATGCAAAAAGACAACCTTTGCACAATGGGTTAATCGCTGCTACAATAATTTATGGGAAAATGTGCTTACCAGCTCTTAAAATACACTTATGCTGTAATATATTATTGATCACTATACTCTGTATCATATAGATGTAGATCATATGCCTTGAGGTATATTGTCATATATCTATTCTAAGACATAAAGCTTTACAAAGTAAATCATATCAATACATTTCATAGCAGGTTGCTTCAAACATTATTCAGTAGTAATGTTTTATGACAGCTGTTGCAGGTCAAAAGTCAAAGGTTTCTTATGGGGCACTTGAAAGTAAAGCTGTCAAAGACCATATTTACTGGCTGAGCTGTAAAATCGAGACAATCATTTCCATATATAGATCTGAACAATCCAAAAATAGCTCAAGTCTTTCCAAGAATAGTTCAAAGAAAGGAATTTCCTGTATTGTTCCCAGGTATTTAATTTAAATGAATTTAAAATGCTTCTTAAATGCTTCTTAAATGTGTTATAACCAGGTGAGGAAGGGGTCTCAGGCTCCCCTCTCGTCCCTTTCCTGGTTTGGCCAAAATAGGGTTTAACTTTTAAAACACAATGTTTTTAGCTTCACCTCAGTGAGTCCTTGCTCATTGCTCTCTAATTGTAATTGTAAAGGAATCAATCAGAGAGGCTTTCTCAGGTTTATAAGAAAAGTGTAAGTTTATTAACCGTAACACCCTATCTCAGTTAAAACTACTAAAACTACGCAACACAACAATGCTAGCATGCATAAGCAATAAACACATACACAAATAGATACAGAGGAGGAGAAAGAATTAAGGGTGGGGGAGGTTTGAAGTAGTAGATGGAATTCAGTTACTGTTTTTTAGTTTTGCTGTGAAGTCTTTGATTGAAGTTAAGTCTGGCAGTTCTCGTTGGAGCCCAGTGCACACTTTCAAGCTTGTTTTGCTGGTACCAGAAGGCTGCAGGGCTCTTCTGTCTTGAGGCTTAACTTACTTTCATGGGTCCCTGGAACTTTGCTTGTGAGAGTGAGAGAGAGAGAGAGAGAGAGAAAGAGACCTTGCTTCTTTTTGGTCTTCAAAATTGCAGTTTGTCTAAAACTTTACTGTGATGCACAATTCAATCAATTCCCAGGTTGGTCAGCAGCTTAGTCATGTGACCAGCTCTTTGTTTGATACAGCATTGCCTGCGAGGGCTGTTGATTCTTCAATGCTGACTAGACACACTCAGTGGGGTGGGGCGGGGAGTGCTGGCTCTTACACAGACAATGACTCTCAATGTCTTTTGATCATTACTAATGACAAGACCATCTGGATAATTGAATCAGGGAGCACTCCCATTGCTTCTCTAGGCAACTGTCTCTCAGAATTCAAATGTGCAGCCATGTTTTCAGCCACTGCTCTGTGGTCCTTTTAAACAAGTTATGTTCAATGTCCAGTAAATGTTCAAATAGTGTTCCATATGCCGAAATTAATATGTTTCCATTTGGCAGGTGTGATTTCCATCACTAATGTTTCTTCTACCATCAAAGGTATCTGCCAAGTATTTATTTTTGTGTCTTTATATGGCTAGATTTTTTTGAATGCTTGTGATTTTGCTTCCATTCTTCAAATTAACCTAGCATCATTCAGTTCTTACCCAGAGGTGAGGATCTCAGCTGATCAATCCTGTATATAATCTCAACAGCATAGTTTTGTAAGGAATCAAAGTGGTTGAGATGCAAATTGAGCTAGAAATAGTTATTTGTGCCTGGAATGCACATAGTTCACTGTCTTTCAAACCCAACCATTATAATTTAAATAAAAATCCACAGTACTACTGATTAAAACTGTCAAACTGACAACTAGCAGGGATTTTAAAAACCTGACTGTGTCACTGATAACAGTCAATTTAGAGGCTGGAGGGAGAATTTTAGGTAGTGCCAGAAACAAGCACAAAATAGACAACAAGGTCGGACTGTATGCACAGAAACATGAGATAGAGACATAAGCAAAATTGGTACACGTGCCTCATTTGACTAAAACTGATGAGCTGTTGTGGTACTTGTGCTATTTATTGCCAGGTTGTGGATTTGGGTGGGGGGAAGTTGGGTGTCAGTAATGCCATTGAAAGGCAGCCTGCCCGTCTTAAAGTGGAAGTGCACATTGGCTACATTGAACTGAATTACAGTTGAACAGTGGAAATGACAGGCAGAGGTGGTGCAGGAAGCCTCCCCCGCAATTTTCAGACACTGCTTTGGAGGTGTTGTTGGAGGAGGTGAGAAAGAGGAAGAAGGAGGTCGTCCCTTCAGGTGGCGGAAGACTGTTTAGGCAAGTTGCCTGGCACCAATGGGCAAAGATGGCAGGGCAGGTGAACATCTGAAGCATAACATTCAGGACTGGGCTGCAATGACATCAAAAACTTTCATGATATGACCAGAACTGATAAGGTAAGTCTCCTACTCACATTTCTTCTACTCCCTGCTTAGCTCTGCCTTCACAGCACTCATAAACCTTCCCTCCCTATCACTCTCCTCCAATCAACGGCAGCACACTTCACCAGATCTCCTTTGCTGCGACTTGCACACTGTGAACTGCTACAGTCCTTACTTCTCTTACTGCCATCTTTCACGCACCAACAACACTATTCCACCCTGAGAGGTACATCTTTAAAACCTTATATCAGGCCACATATCAACACACTTCCTTTTTGCTTGCAGGACAACCTGGCACACGACAGTATGGAGTAAGCACATAAAGGAGGAAGAGCACAAAGCATCCACATCCTGTCCCTATTAGGCACCAATGGAGAATGTGGGTAAGGGATACGTCAGGAGCATTGTGACTGAAAAGGCTGGAGAATACTTCACAAAGAGTTTGGTCATCTCATTCCCTTTTTCATTTCTTGATGAAATCTCTCAAACACTCAGCATGACAAAATGGTGCTGTTTTGAGCTGCCATTCATCTGTTTCTGGTAACATTTGCCACTAACAATTAGTCCCTGCCCCTTTCTTCTCTTTCCAAAAGATGGTGAAGGCCCAGTTGGAGCAGTGGAAGAGTAGGAAATCCTTACCGACCTAACACCATCATGCAACTTTATTCTTACAGGTGTCACCTCAGAAGTTGGGACCTGGTGTGGCTTAGAGGGTCAGGAAGAGGGGTCTTCACTAGGATATTCATGCAACAAATGCGTAGGAGCAAGGATGAGGCTAGGATGGTCCTGCTGCAGAGGGCCCAGATACTGACTTCTGAAGCCCAACCTATGGATGAAGACTGTGCACTACCAACAGCTGAATGCATTGGACTACCTGCAAGACAGCTTCTGCACAATATTAGAGAGCATGGAGGAGTCCAGCTCCATCTTGTGAGGGGTATTCAAGAAAGGCATGGAAACAATGTTATCAACCATCAACCACCTGGTCACTTCTACGAACAGTGCAGTAAAACCTTCAGTGATGGAGCCTCTGGTGAAATCTGATAGTTTGGTTGGATATTCAATTTGCTGCCATCTTTTTTCTGGGAAGCAGCTCCTCCTCTGCCTTTCAAAGCAGAAAAAAGAGTGTGGCTCAGAGCTTCCAAAGCATCACAGC
The DNA here is from genome assembly GCF_036365525.1 of Heterodontus francisci. Lineage (NCBI taxonomy): Eukaryota > Metazoa > Chordata > Chondrichthyes > Heterodontiformes > Heterodontidae > Heterodontus > Heterodontus francisci. The sequence goes on from NC_090397.1 coordinate 37,559,774, forward strand.
ACTCCTGCATTCTGTTCTAATGCAGACAGTGGGAGTGCTGAGGTGTAGGCCAGGACAGTGTCATTGACCCCATGGATGAGACACATGCTGTCCTCCCTCAAGACAACATTATACCCGCTCTCCCCCACCAGCCTCTTGAGCAGTACCTGTGTTGGTGCCAAACAGCCAGATGGACCAGACCACCATGGCTGGTGAAGATGTGTCGCAGTCTGCAGCCGGATCCTTTATGGCCAGAGCTCCTCGAGGTCACCCACCCCAGTCATCTCATTTGACCTCAGTGGAAGTTAAGCAGCCTTTCACGTCCCACACTTTAGCCACTGGTGAAACACGTCAGTGGAACATCAAAATAACCAAACATGCATAGAAGACAGACACGAAGGAGTTGCACTAGGGAGGTTTTTAGTTTTCAGACATCACTGTATTCAATGAAATAAAAACATACCCCCTAACATTTGCAATATAGAATCATAGAGTCATAGAGAGATACAGCACTGAAACAGGCCCTTTGGCCCACCGAGTCTGTGAAGACCAACAACCACCCATTTATACTAATCCTACAGTAATCCCATATGCCCTCCCAATATGTATTATAAAAAGTGCAAAGAGTAACTGTGGTGCAGTCATTTAAAATTGGAATTCAGAAAAATGTAAATCTGATCAAACCTTACTCTTGTAGCTTAAGATATTCGATTTAGATTGGATTAGATTAGAGATACAGCACTGAAACAGGCCCTTCGGCCCACCGAGTCTGTGCCGACCATCAACCACCCATTTATACTAATCCTACACTAATCCCATATTCCTACCAAACATCCCCATCTGTCCCTATATTTCCCTACCACCTACCTATACTAATGACAATTTATAATGGCCAATTTACCTACCAACCTGCAAGTCTTTTGGCTTGTGGGAGGAAACCGGAGCACCCGGAGAAAACCCACGCAGACACAGAGAGAACTTGCAAACTCCACACAGGCAGTGCCCAGAATCGAACCCGGGTCCCTGGAGCTGTGAGGCTGCGATGCTAACCACTGCGCCACTGTGCCGCCGATTTAAGCTTTGTGATTATTCCAAAGTATCTCTGCTTCTTCAACAAAAGCAAAAAACTGTGGATGCTGGAAATCTGAAATAAAATCAGAAAATGCTGGAAATAGTGAGCAGGTCAGGCAGCATCTGTGGAGAGAGAAACAGAGTTAGCGGGCAGAATTTTGTGTGGCCGTTTGAACCGGGAATGGTGGCGTGGGGAGACGGAGAATCGCATCGGAAGTGTCCACCCGGAAATCTGGCGACGGATTTTGGAAAGTACCATAGCGGCATTGATGCCCTCGCGCGATGGGGAGCGATTTTAAATTGCTGAACAGCTTTTTTAAATGCATTTAAATATAATTAATTGCAATTATATGAAAGGATCTCAATTGTGTGAATGGCAGGTGACACTTACGTGCCTTCAGGCTCACGTTCATTAGAACCAAGCAGCAGCAAAGGGAGAGGCCATATTGCTGTGACAGGGAAGCAGCCCTGAGCATTGCTGCATAGGGGAAGAGGGGGGTTCAGAGGCTATTGTCAGACTATGCTGCTGTGGGCTCTGCACAGGGGTTCAGGTTCTTGGGGGCTCTGCAAGGGGGTACAGGTTCTCGGGGGCTCTGAAAGGGGGTTCAGGTTTTCGACGGCTCTGCAAGGGGTTTGGGGTCTTGGGACACTGCAAAGTTTCAGTGTGGGTCTGGGGGGGCTGCACTGGGTTAACAAACAGCTGTGCGAATTGGTTGTTTGGTCACACTGCTGGAACAGAGGGTGGGCCATCAGCAAGGTTAGACTCTGAGGTTCATTAGGGAGTCTGCCGAGAGAACTGCCTAAAGCTCAGTTGCCAAGGCAGCGTTATCTCTGCATCGTCAGCGATCTGCAGGTCGACAACTCACCTTGCATGGGTCTCATACACTTTGTATTTTTGGACCCCTGTGGCGTGATGTGGCGCCTCCGACAGAGGGAGGGCTAAGACACAGCAGCGCCTACCCATGAAGCTCCACGACGAGAGCAAGAGCAGCCTGCCAGGCCAAAAAGGGCCCACGCTCACTAGAGATTGTACTGGACTCTGATCATCTACTTCCAGATGTCCGAGCGCCATTGTCAACGAAGACTACAACTCTGCAGGGAGGCCGTCGCTGCTTAATGCGTCATGCTGCAGGATGAGCTACAACCTATGGGATTTGGGGGTCATCCAATGCCAGTGGCCCTGAAGATCACTGTGTCCCTAAACTTCTACGCATCTGGATCTTTCCAGGGATCCGCCGGGGCATGTGTGGGGTCTCACAGGCAGCAGCCCATCACTGTATCAAGGAGGTGACCAATGCCCTGTTCAAGAGGGCCTGCAACTATGTGCACTACCAGACCGACCCTGACAGTCAGGTAGAGGGGGAAATCAGATTCGGGGCCATCGCTGGATTTGCCCGGGTGCAAGGTGTGATAGATTGTTTGCACGTGGCCATCAAGGCTCCAACAGACCATCCAGCCGCCTTCATCATCAGGAAGGGCTTCCATTTAATCAACATTCAATTGGTCTGCGACCACTGTAAGTGTTTCCTGCAGGTGTGTGCCCACTTCCCAGGAAGCAGCCATAATGCCTACATACTTTGACAGTGCCAGGTACCACAGCTTTTCTGGCTTCTGGCTCACCTTCAGGGATGGATTCTTGGGAACAAGGGCTATTCCTTGAAGACTTGGCTTCTTACACCTGTGAGAAACCCTTGCAATGCAGCAGAGGAGAGGTATAACAAATGCCACGGCTCCACCCGAGCAGCCATCGTGCAGGCCATTGGGCTACTGAAGTTGAGGTTCTGCTGCCTCGATTAATCTGGTGGAGCCCTGCAGTATGCCCCAACATGTATCGTGGTCGTCTGCTGTGCTCTGCAGAATCTAGCAGTGCAGATGGGGGAGGCCCTACTTGATGATGAGATGCCTGAGCGGCACTCATCAACCAACGAGGAGGATGCAGAGGAGGGAGGGGGCTAGCAGCAATGGATGTTGAAAACACAGAGCTGGAGGCCAGACACATTGAGAGACATGCAAAGCAGGCAAGGGACAACCTCCTAGTTAACTGTTTCCAGCCACCCTGTTGTCCACTCACTGAAAATGTAATAAAGACTAATCTTCAGACATGAATTCTGTTGCCTCCTTTCCAATTTTATTCCAAGACTTGCAACCAGTTGCAATGCGTGCTAGTGCCCATGGGAGAACATATGTTAATGAGGGTTCTCATCACATTGGCATAGGTCAAATTAGCATAGCTCTAAGGGGAAATGGGGAGCAACTCACAATTAAGACATAATAGCATATGGCTTTCGGATAATGAAGCCTCATAATTTGAACAAAGGATCTTTTAATTACTTAACACAAAACATATATGGTTCACCCATGAAACCCAAAGTGTGACTATGTGCTCTTTTTAAAATGTTTCCGGATGCTTCTATGCATTGTGATCCCTGCAGCAGCAGCTGGGCTGGAGGTAGGCTACTGATCAGGCTGCCCCTTGGCCTGAGATGACTTTGCCGGGTATCCTCTGGTTGCTTGAAGCCTGGAAGGCCCCAGTTGCCTGGGACTGTCCCGGACTGGTGCAGGACTCTCCACAGCGGCATCAAGGCTGCTGGAGCTGGGCTCACGGGTGGAGGGACTGAGGAGCCGGTGTCCACACTCGGAGTACCATGAGGGGAGCCCCAAGATGTGGAAGGCAGCATCTTATCCACTCTTTGAAGGTGCTCTTGAGCCTCCTTGCTCACCTGAGAAGGACCAGGAGCTGCAGAAGCCTCCGGACTCCTGGTCATTTTCTTCCCTTGCCACTGCTGTGTTGAGCTCATGGCCAAGACAAATGTGTTTAGGTCTGTGTGGCTCATCTTCAGGGATGGATCTGTGGGATCTGGCTCTCCATGAGGGCTGCTAACATCTCAATGGAGGAATCCTTGCACTCATAGGCCCGAGACATGGCAGCACTCATGGACTCCTCCATTGTCCATTCATGGCTACGCATGGCCTCTGGCATCTCCGCCTGTCTCGGCTTCCTCAGCCTCAGCCAGCAGCTTGGGCGCATGTGTGGTGCTCTCACCAGCTTGTGACCCTGATTCTAAGGTCGAGCGGAAACCCGCCAAACTGAACGTATCTGTGCTGGTGGAGGGTGTAAGAGAGTCATGGAATGGTGCATCCTCTGAGTAGTCCTCCTCCTCAGGGGTGGACTACTGTCCTCCTGTGGCTGCAGAACCCTGCGAATGGCTAGCTGCATGAGAGAACACAAAGATATGTGGGTTAGGCTGTGCAGACCTCCTGATGCCAATCATGCGTAATGTGGGTCTCCAACATTAATGTGTATGCCGCTGGGAGGCAACCCTCAATCTCTTGTGCAGCAACTCTAGTCTCCCCGTCCGATATTGCCCTGGATACCCACCAACTCCAAAGCCTCTTCATCAGCGGTGGTAAGTGGATGTAGATCTGAGAGTCCTCCACCAGTGTGGGCTGTCTCCCTCCTATTATGGGCTCTCTTGTCCTGCAAGAGGAAGGATAGAGATAGTACAAAATGGCAGAGAGATCAACATAACGGTTCTTCTCATGTCAGCCCCTTGTCCCCTATTGGGGGATCTGCTGAATCACATGCCAACACTCGCTGTCAGGGGAGTTATTGGGGGTGAGCTATGAAGGAAGGTGGCCTGTGGCCGAGAGGTAGCCATGCATCAGTCAGGAAGAGCTAAAACCCCTAGCCACTCAGCCACGCGGCAGCTCTGCTGCCCTCCCCATGTTGCGCAACCTCTCGTGTTGACACATGCCATGCTCAGAAAGGCTATTGGTATGGAGCACTCATCTTGGAAGAACGCAGGAGGTCATTGACGCTCTTCCTGCACTGGACCCAGTTGTGCTGTGTGATCCCATGGATGTTAACCTCCTCTGCAATCTCCACAAGACTTACTTGGTCAGGCGGGAGGACCTCTTGCCATTGTGAGGGAAGAGAACCACCCACCTTCCCTTGTAGCCTGGGGGAGAATCAGCAGGGGGCATCACTGAAGCATGGGAACACCCTGTGTCTTGCCTTGGACATCATCTTCTGCCCTCTTCGGGTGATGGGGGGATGTCCAGGAACCAGTCAGACAGAGTTGTAAGCAGCTCAAAGCTGAAAGTGAATCCAAGGCAGGAATGAATGCAAGGCTGGTAGGCCTTTAAATAGGGCACCACCATCTGCTCCGGAGTCATCTGAGGCCGTAATCAATGACTCACCTCTTGCCCCCGAATCTTGATTGGGGCAGACTTGCAAAATGCCCACCCGTCACATATTCACAGTGGGGGTTTGCCCACATGACGGACACGAACAGCACCCTTTTCCGCGCCCACTGCCAGTCCTGGCAGCGGGCTCATTAAATTCAACCCAATGTCTCAGGTCGATGACCTTTTGTCGGAACTGGGAAAAATTAGAAATGTTATAGGTTTTAGGCAAGTGAAAGTGGAGGAGGATGGAAAAGAACAAAAGGCAAGGTCTGTGATAGGGTGGAAGACTGGAGAGCTCAAATGACAAGAGTTGGTGGTCCAAAGGGAGTGGTAACGGGACAAATATAGAAAGAAAAGATGGGCTGAATTTTATGGGGCCCCCGGCGGCTTGAATAGAGGCAGGGGGCTCTAAACTGGATGGGAAGGCGGGGGGTAACATGTCTTCCTCCCAGGCCAATTGAAGCCCATAAGTGGCCAATTAATGGCCATTTAAGGGCCACGTCCTATCTCTACCACAAATTTGTTGAAGACAGAGGGGCCCGCCACCTTCGGGAGACATCACCAGGTAAAACCTGGTGGCCTATTAGCGAGGCAGGAGGTGGACTTCCTCCTTTGGGGGTACCAGCTTTGTTTAGTCTGCAAACATGACCCGAGATTTTGGTTAATCCTCCACCTTGCTCTCACATTGATATCTCTGCCCTCGGCCTCCTGTGGTGTTCCAATGAAGCTCAACATAAACTCGAGGAACAGCACCTCAACTTTTGATTAGGCACTTTACAGCCTTCCAGACTCAATATTGAGTTCAACAATTTCAGACCTTAATCTCTGCCCCATTTTGTTTCCTTTTACTTTGCAGGTTTCGGTTCTACTCTCATTTTTCCCTTGTTTCTGCTTTTGGACAGCAGCTGTTGACCATTCTGCCATTCACACCTCCTCTAGACACATCCCTAGCTTCTTTACTTGTCCCATTACCACTCCCTTTGGCCCTGCACCACCAACTCTTTTGTCATTTAATCTCTCCTGTCTTCCACCCTATCACACACCTTCTCTTTTGTTCCTTTTCCACACTCTCCCCTTTTCCTTGCTTAAAACCTATTAAATTTCTAACTTTCGCCAGTTCTGATGAAAGGTCATTGACCTGTAACATTAATTCTGTTTTCTCTCCACAGTTGCTGCCAGACCTGCCAAGTATTTTCAGCATTTTTGGTTTTAATCTATACTTCTTGATGTGATCACTTCAATAAATTCTAACATTTCTCATGTGTGCATATGCCAATTGACAAAAGTGATCTGCAGTCTTGAGCGTCCTTTCCTTTGGCTACTTATAATGACAACATACCATGTAGGAGACATATTAAGAATAATATTGGGTACGTGTGAACCTGGGAACAGAAAAAGGTCATTCAGCCCCTAGAGCCTTGAATACAACTGTTCAGGTAATCATGACTAGGTAGAAAATGATAATGTTACAGAATGGAAAGATTTAATGGAACATAAATAAACTTTTAAGGAAAATATACAATGTAGTCACACTCCTTTAATATAGGCTGGCATAGCCCAAATGAAAAGGGTAATGGCATGCCCTTTACACAATGTTCTACATTTCCTGATCTTCTTGGAACTCTATGAACTACATGCTGGCACGAAAAGATAGAAAAATCTACAGATCCTAAATCATGCCAGTGATTTTTCACACAGATTACTTGTTCTTAAAGGTGTGCTCGGCAGCAAGACATAGATTATGGGCTGGTAGGTGGGGCAGGTAGGCCTCCTGGAGCCTCCTGCTCAATGTTACGCCGCCCCAGCGGGTCGGATGGTGGCGGGGGATGGCGGAAAATTGAGCGGGAGGCTCCAGGAGGCCTACCTGCTCCTCTCCTGCCTCCGGTCGACTTTACGGCGGTCGGGCGGGGGGGGTGGTGGTGGGTGGTAAATGGCCCGCCCTTCCTAGACCAATCAAGGCCCTTAAGTGGCTAGTTAATGGCCACTTAAGGGCCCGCGCCCGCCATCACGGGTATTTTACCCATGGCAAGCGGGCGTGCTGAGGACGTGAAAGGCCGCCCAGCGATCGCTGCCGGCCTTTCTGCGCCCCGGGGGGCCATGGCAGTCGGGCACAGGGTGCCCGATTGAGGGCTGCCCTCACCTCCCAACCTACCCCGGGACCCAAGATGCCACCCCTCCCCCCAAACATCCACTCCAGCCTCACCAGGGAAGGACCGATCTGCCTGGTGAGGCATGCCCAACTTACCTCGTCTCCTGGCTCCTGGGCGCAATCCCAGCAGTGGCCACCGCTCCCGGTGGCACTGCTGTGACTAAGAGCTGCCAGTCTGCTGATTGGCCGGCAGCTCACTGAGGCGGGACTTCCTCCCCAAGGCGGTGGCAAATTCCCGTCCGCCTAAGGTATAATCCAGCCCTATGTCCAGAAAATTGTGCTTACCTCTTACATGCATGGCTTTTTTTGTTATAACTTCTCTCTGACAGTTGTATTCATTTTTAAATGTTAAATTGCTGACCCAATCTATGTAAATATGAGAGTAGTGGCATCTGTGCATTTTCCTTCTAATAACCCCCGTGCCGCAGCAACTTCCTGTTCAATGTTCTGGCAGGATAAGTGATCATGGAGGTGTGTCCCCTGCGTATGTGGGAAGGCTCAAATTTGGTGTTATCCTGATGTCACACAGCCCAATTGGATTACAGATTTGGGCACTGAAAATCCAGGCAGCTTCTGTATTATTTACTCAAGAAAAAACCAAGCATGAGTCTGCCAATGGGCCCTGCAGTCACATTATTTAAAGGGAACGGCACCCTTATTGTAGGTAAGGTAAATACTTGGACCTTTTTCTCTGGCAGTGTCTGAAAGTACTCTGGAGTGTTTTTGGAGGTGTATTCGTGAGTTCCTGGATGTACCAGAGTCTGTAACCACATCTTCATGAGGGTGGGGGGGGAGGGTCAGAGGAGTAGGTGACCTGTCCACACAAAGGCTGCAACAGGTGTGGAGGCTGCAGTGTCAGTGCCTCTGAGTCTGTAGGACGACAGCGAGGTGAAGCAAAGGCTGCTGAGAGGGCAAACTCTACACTATGCCCTCTGCCCTCTTGAAGCCAGACTCCTCCATGTACCTTCACAGTGAGAGGAGGCTGTATGGCAGGCGTCCCAATGCTCCAAGCATTTTGGTATGCATTCCCATGATCATTATCCTGTATGCTGCCTCATAAAGGTCCTCATCTGAGTTCTCTTCAGCAGAACCTGTCTGCAACCTTGCCCTCCAGTGAGCTGGCAAATGACCATTCATTACACCTGGCTTGGCTCCAGCATACTCATTATTAGTGTCTCACCACATGCTGATCCCAACTCTAAACTAGCCTCCATGGCACGTCCAGTGCCAGTATTTGAGCTGGTGTCAGATCAAGTGAAGGGCACTCTTCATCAGTGCAGTCCTGTTGCTCTCTCCTCCTCCTGGAGCTGCTGTGGCTGGGCAGCTGCCAGTTCTTTTGTGTCTAAAAACAGAAAATCAGAAGAGGAAGGTTGGTGTGAGGGAAGCAGGCTGGGGTGGGAAGCAAGAGATTGATGGTTACACCATCAGCAGCTTGATAATCATTCCAGATAGCAGGATAAGGGTGAGGTGAGAGTTAAGAAGGGACATTAGGCAGGAACATACAAATTTGTAATCCAATTGGGCTGTGTGACATTAGGATAGTGCCAAACTTGAGCCTACCCACATAGGAAAGGGGACACAGCCCATGCAGGGGACACACCTCCATACACCCTTATCCTGGTAGAACATTGCACAGGAAGTTGCCACGGCATTGGGGGGGGGGGGGGGGGTGGGGGGGTTGCTGATAGAATGGTTCAAGGCTTTCACAGTGCCACTTGTAGTGATGCTACACGGGGCAATTTCTCACCCCTTGTGTTTTAATCAGCAACCTAGGCCACTGGGCTTGATTGTCACATTCTTAGAGGGAAAATGCACAGATGCCACTACTCTTGTATTTACATAGATCATACTCAATGTTCTCAGCAATGCTAGATGCCACAGGTTTTGTTGCTGACAGCCCCATGGTACTGAGAACCAACTGCTCCACAGGGCTCAGGAGATGCCTGTGTCCTTGTCCCCCAGCAGCACTGCTCTGCTTCGCTCCCTTTTATTCTGTGCTACCTTGTCCTGCAACAGAAAGGAAAGAATGTCAGTAATTGTGTTGCACCATGTTTGGGTGATGTGCCTGCCATAGCTGAATAGCTGGAGGTATGTGGAGGCAGTGAGTGGTGAGTGTGAGGCTGGTAACATTGGGAGGTTGTGAGGGTGAGGTAGACTATCTGGATGTTATGCCTACGTCCTAAGTTTTGTTTTTATTCGTTCATGGAATGTGGGTGTCGCTGGCTATGCCACCATTTATTGCCCATCCCTAATTGCCTATGAGAAGGTGGTGGTGAGCTGCCTTCTTGAGCTGCTGAAGTCCTTGAGTTGTAGCTACACCCACAGTGTTGTTAGGAAGGGAGTTCCAGGATTTTGATCCAGGGCCAGTAAAGGAATGGCAATACAGTTCCAAGTCAGGATGGTGTGTGGCTTGGAGGGGAACTTGCAGGTGGTGGTGTTCCCATACACCTGCTATCCTTGTCCTTCTAGATGATAGAGGTTGTGGGTTTGGAAGGTGCTGTCGAAGGAGCCTTGGTGAATTTCTGCAGTGCATCTTGTGTATGGTACACACTGCTGTCACTGTGCCTCGGTGGTGAAGGAAGTGATTGTTGAATGTTGTGAATGGGGTGCCAATCAGGTGTGCTCCTTTGTCCTGGATAGTCTTGAGTTTCTTGAGTGTTATTGGAGTTGCATCCATCCAGGCAAATGGACTGTATTCCATCACACTCCTGACTTGTGCCTTGTAGATGGTGGACAGGCATTGGGGAGTCAAGAGGTGAGTTACTCACCATAGAATTCCCAGCCTCTGGCCAGCTCTTGTAGCCACAGTATTTATGTGGCTGGTCCAGTTAAGTTTCTGGTCAATGGTAACCCCCATGAAGTTGATAGTGGGGGATTCAGCAATGGTAATGCCACTGAACATCAAGGGGAGATGGGTACATTCTCTCTTGTTTGAGATGGCCATTGCCTGGCACTTATGTACTTATGTATCTATGTCATTTCTTTGGGAGCAGGGATCATGATTTGCGACCTTCCTGTGCCCCTGAGGTGGAGGTAGGCAGCACGCAAATTTGATGCTGCCAACTCATTTACCCAATTGTAATGTAGTGCTGAGCATCTGTCACATTGCTGCTGTCTCTGTGCTCAACAGGAAGCCGAGTAGCATGTGCTAATAGCACCTGGTGCAGCTAGCTTTCTGTTCTTAAAGGCAATCTGTCCCTTTCAAAGCAAATGATTGGCCCCCAGAGGTGAGCTTGCTACACACTGGGAGGCAACAGTAGAGTGCGACCATCACATGTATAGCACAGAGTGTGCATGGAGGAGCACTAAGAGTGGTACAAAGATTGGCAAGTGGTGGATGCCAAAAAGTTGATCGATGATGGTGTGTGTGTCTCTATCTTCTGCTATTCTCCAGTTTTGAGGTGAATTGGGGGATTGTAGAATTCTGAACCTTTTGGTAGAAAGACATATATAGTTTAGGCCATATTATTCCAGAATTTACTGTTGCTGATATTAAAATTAGAATCAATGAATTCTACAAGATACTAGTTGATATATGAATTTGAATTATTTTTAAATGCAATTAATTTACAGATTACAGATCCAAATGTCAATTACAACAATATGAAGTTTACCACATGAATAACGCACAAAGTACTGGTGCTAGTTCTACTGTATTTTGGTGTACTGGTGAAGTGGTACTAAAATGCTCTCAAGGGACCGAGCTGAGTTAAGGTATGTCGGTTGGTGCTGTTCAAGTATATATAAGTATATGTGGGGTTTTTTTTAACAAATAAAGTCACCTTTGTTAATTGGCTATGCATATAGTGTAGCTTGAAACGTGTAAAAACATGTACGTTCTGGATTGGCTGTAAGTAGGTTGCGTGTTTTTAAGTACTGTGTCCCTTAGGAGTAATTTCTTGGATTGAAGTTGCACATTTAAGGGATAGGATCTTTCATCTCATTCCTTTTGATTTATTTTCTGATTTTTTTAACTCAGAAGTTTTGCTGCTTTATCCCCAATAGCTCTACTTTGTGGTAAATTAATCTGATATTTCAGTCTGCACACTATATTGAACCTGATGTTCCCTTCTCAGAACTCAATGTTCCTCTTGTGGTTGATGCTGTCCAGTCTGCAATCTCACATGTCCCAATTTCTTTTTGTTCTTGTCATTACATTAGCATTAAACATTTTCCATCTGAACTTTTTGTGTATGATTAGTTTATTTATTCTCTTATAATTCGTTTGTTCTCTGTCAAGTAAAACTATGATGATATGGAAATTACCATATTTAATTTAAGTTCAGAGGAAGGTCACCAGAATGATGTCTGGCTTGAACGCTTTTAGGCTTCGAAAGCTGGTTCTTTTTACTCTGGAAGACTTGATTGAAATATTTAAAATAATGAAAGAACTAGTCTGTGTCCATTTGGATAGATTATTTGAATTAAAGAAAGAATAGGAACAAAAAGTTTTCATTTATATACCAACTTTCACGACTTAAACCCAAAAGCGTTTTACAATCAATGAAGCACTTTTTTTGAAATGTATTCACTGTAGCATTGTAGGAAACAAAGAGATTGGGGAGAAATATGGGTCATAGGTATAACTTATATAAAAGGAACAAAAGAAATACTGTGTCAACCTCAGAATATCCCGAAGTACTTTACAGCCAATTAAGTACTCTGTGAAATATATACACCATTGTAGCGTAATAAACATAATCCTCGATATGCGCATGGTAAGGTCGCACGAACTGAAATGTGATAATGAACAAATAATTTGTTGCAGTAGCATTTGTTCAAAGCTAAATATTGGCCAGGGCATTGGGGATAAATCCCTTGCTTTTCTTTGAAAGTGCCATGGGATCTCTTGTGCCCACCTGCGAGGACAGATAGAGCCTTGATTTAACATCTCGTCTGAAAGAGCTCATACAGTACAGTACTTGCCTTCACTGTCAGCCTAGAATTTGTGCTCAAATCCCTGGAGTGGGTTTTGAGTGCACAACCTTCTACTCAGAGGTGAGCATGTTCCACTGAGGCACAGCTGGATAAGTAGAGAACGAGGTTAGATGTCAGGAGCTTTTACTTTTTGTAGTGGACCATTGACATTTAGAACAGGATGCTAGTGTGTGCAGTGAGTATGGATTTACTACAGGAATTTAAAATAGAGCTGGATGAGCATCTGACTGTGGCTGATATTACAGCATATAAAAGGAAGATGGGATGATGTGCCTTATTGTCACAGTAGTTTTCTGAAACTCACTTAGATTGTTTTTGGGTGTCAGATGGAATTTCCCAGAATATTTTTTACCCTCAATTAGCCTAGGGATTTTTAAAAATCTGTTGACTCCCTCAGGAATTTACATGGCTACTGGTGAGTAACATTGGGAATCATGATGCTCTTAGTTACAACATAACTGTATGGCACAGGGGCTCAATGGACCAGCTGGTCTTTTCCTGGCTATTGTTTTTGTATGTTCACAGGTTTATAATTCCAAAAGAAAAGTCTTATAAGGTCTTAATAAAAGAGAAAATCAAATCTAAACCATTTGTGGATGCTTCCCAGATGCCAGAATAGTGATTTCCTTTCTAGGAACTGTATTTAGAAACTGGAGGACTATTTGATGTGTGGTAGAAGTTAAACAAACTGATGCACACAACCAGTCAGTAAATTGGCATGACAGTGCCTTTTCAAAAGATGGCATTTTTCCTTAACTTAGTTATTAAAGATGATGCCACTTTTTATTGCTCGTTGATTTTTTCAGTCTCAACTGGCTTTATGATTGTATCGGTACACAACAGGTATATATGGTGCTACTGTTATCAATTTGCTTTGTAATAATACAATTTCTTATGACAGATATCCCATTGTTTTAGGTGACTGGCCAAGGCCTCTGCTGCAGGATGCCACCAAAAATAGTGTAAGAAAAAAATTGAAACTGCATAAAAAGGTGCATGAGATTGCATGATCAGTCCAAATCCATCTGGTACTAAAATCATAATGGGGTCAATCTTGGATCTCCAACAGGAGGTGGGCAGAGCGAGAGCAATGGCCACCCAGAGGAGTCAGCTATGGACCTATCCCATTTCTTGGTTACCCCTAATTTGTATGACGGAGGTGAGCAACCAGTGTAAAACGCACTCCCCAGAGGCAGCTCGCCAATTGGGAGATGAGGAATCGGGCACTGCTGCATGCTTTTAAAGGCATACAGCAGCTGAAAGGGGAGGTACATTTATGTGGTCAAAGCTGGGAAGTAACATTGTGGAACTGCAGGAAGAGACCTGGGATGAGAGGAGTTCCAGCAAGGCCCTGAGGTTCTCAGATGAAGCTCCGGAGAGGCTTGTGGAGGAAGTTCAGGGGAGAAGGAAGATCCTCTTTCCCTCGAATAGTTGGCAGGTGCCAATGCAAATTGACAACGGCAATGGTACAAGGTGACACAACATGTAAATGTGAGTAACTGTATCTCCAGGACCTGGATGTAGAGCACCAGGACTGCAAACGACCCTTCCTTTGCCTCTGCACTATCAATTCTTTCTTCCCCACTTCCCATAGCTCTTCATGAGTCAGTAGGAAAAACTACACCGGACTTCTTTCAACTGAAAAACACTTGACCCAGCAGATTCGCAGGCATTTCTAAATGCTATTTCAAAATAAGGCATTTATTCAGCAGACTCAGTTCACATCTTCAAGGTCCAACTAAAAAGGCAGATGTGTGAACATCTCCTCAGGTTGGAACATCTTTTAATAAATATCAATAAATAGCTAAATTCAGCAAAGAGAGTTTTTAAAATAGAAATTATTTATTCACAAGTTAGTGTTGCAAAGAACATCAAGTACAATAGTGCTTTAGGCACCAAAACGATACCAAAGCTGTTTCAGACTGTTGAACCTTGGCTTCGTCCTGCATTCTCATCAAAAAATTCAACCAATATACCAACTGATGTGGGGGAGCAAAATCTGGAGCCTGGTGACACAAAACTGGGTGGGAGGGTGAGTTGTGAGGAGGATGCAGAGAGGCTTCAGGTGATTTGGACAAGTTGAGTGAGTGGGCTTAATGCATGGCAGATGCAGTATAATGTGGATAAATGTGAGGTTATCCACTTTGGTAGCAAAAACAGGAAGGCAGATTATTGTCTGAATGGCTATAAACTGAGAGAGGGGAATATGCAGCGAGACCTGGATGTTCTCGTACACCAGTCGCTGAAGGTAAGCATGCAGGTGCAACAGGCGGTAAAAAAGGCAAATGGTATGTTGGCCTCCATAGCCAGACGATTCGAGTACAGGAGCAGGGATGTCGTGCTGTAATTATACAGGGCCTTGGTGAGGCCTCACCTGGAATATTGTGTGCAGTTTTGGTCTCTTTATCTGAGGAAGGATGTTCTTGCTATCGAGGGAGTGCAGCGAAGGTTTACCAGACTGATTCCTGGGATGGCGGGACTGACGTATGAGGAGAGATTGAGTCGGTTAGGATTATACTCGCTGGAGTTCAGAAGAGTGAGGGGGGATCTCATAGAAACCTATAAAATTCTAACAGGACTTGACAGGGTAGATGCAGGAAGGATGTTCCCGATGATGGGGGAGTCCAGAACCAGGGGTCATCGTATAAGGATATGGGGTAAACCTTTCAGGACTGAGATGAGGAGAAATTTCTTCACCCAGAGAGTGGTGAGCCTGTGGAATTCGCTACCACAGAAAACAGTTGATGCCAAAACATTGTATGTTTTCAAGAAGGAGTTAGATATAGCTCTTGGGTCTAAAGGGATCAAA
This sequence comes from Heterodontus francisci, assembly GCF_036365525.1. Taxonomy (NCBI): domain Eukaryota; kingdom Metazoa; phylum Chordata; class Chondrichthyes; order Heterodontiformes; family Heterodontidae; genus Heterodontus; species Heterodontus francisci. Next base: position 37,574,908 of record NC_090397.1, read on the forward strand.
GGGTATGGGGTGAAAGCGGGAACAGGTTACTGAGTTGGATGATCAGCCATGATCATAATGAATGGCGCAGCTGGCTCGAAGGGCCGAATGGCCTACTCCTGCTCCTATTTTCTATGTTTCTATGGTGGGTTTGAGTGAACTATCTATTTGAAATAAAAATATGCTTTGTTATGAGAAAAGTAGAACTGTTTGGAAACATTTCCAAACTACAACTAATTTTTATTGTTTGAAGCGTGATATTTTTTCTCCAAAGCTGCCTATAAGCACAATGCAGTTGGAAGGCAGTGATTTAGTATTTTGGTGATCTGAAGCTGCTGAGTAAATTACATACTTTGAAATAACTTGTTTTTTTTATGGTCGCAAATCTGCTGGGATGAGTGTTTTGCTGTAGAGGAAGAAAGAGGATCCAAAGAAAGCAAATAATTAACTATTGGGGCAAACAAATTGAGTGTGACTGTAATTTTTCTTTTGGTCTTTGGATCAGATTTAGATAAGAGAATACGGGAATTTTCCAGCACAAGAAACCAATACATCGCAAGTGTCTGGATATTACTGTTGATAACATCAGTAGATATTTTAATGCCTTTGTATGATGTTCCTGCCACTTTAATACCTGTGTATTTTAAATGGATTAATGCACTTGTTACAAAGCAGTTATACAATCATCATGTGTACATGTTAAGTGCTCATCTGCTGATATCAGCAGTAGTCATTTCTAGGCTAATGTGACTTCAGTGCAAGCCACTGGGATTTGGCGATCTTCCATGTAAAAAAAAGTTAGAGTTTATAGTTGATATGCTGCATTAGCCTCACTACTATTTCATTTAATTCCATTAAAGAAAGTAGACTATTCACAATGACTATTATTTATTATTTTTAAAAATGCACGTGTAGAAACAATATATAACCTGGATCATAATGAATATTTCATTATTACTCTTTAAAACTGCAGTTCTTTCATTTGATCTTTATTTCTACCAGGGTTGATGCAATCAGTATAAATGCAATTGTCTGGAGTTGGGGATATGATAAATTACATGCAGAAATAGCAGAGTTTATATGCAGTGCGGTCCTTTTCCTTGCTATGTTCAAAACATGTCATTCATAAATTTTGAGATCTTACATCTTCAAAATAAAATGGGATTTTTTTCCACAATTTTTTATGGAAACTGATTTTTTGACAATTATTGTTTGAAGGAAGGATTATATTGACTGTCACAGTTTCAAATGATACCTTTTGATGGAATTAAGTAGTTCAATGCCTCCTGAAGGATAATGATCTTTGAGTTTATCCCCACAGTAATGGGTTGGATTTTATTTCGTTGACAGACTGGAAGTCTGGGTGCGGTGGAAAATGCTGGTACTGCAGGAGGTTCAGAGCAGCGAGGATGGAGGAGGTCCTGGTACCAAAGCACGTGAGATCAGGGTCGTGGTCGCCAGGGCCAGTTGGGCAGGCGCTGGCCAGGGACAGGGGGGCATGGTTGGTGAGGTTGGGTGGGGTCTTGCCTGGGGGGGCCATCAATTGCTCCTTGAGGAAGGATACCTCTCCCTGAGCCCACTAGGAGGCCGCCAGGTCTCACCTGGCGGTATCTCTACACAGCAGTGGGCCTCTCCATTGTTGTCTAAATGTCACGGAGAGGGCAGTGGCCCTTAATGGTTAGATAACAGTTAGACATTATTTTAAAAAGAGAAGTTTGTTACAGATATAAATTATGGTATCAGTCTGTAAAGGACTATAATTGAGAAGTGACTAACATAGAAACAGCTGAAATGAAGAAAAAACCAGGTGTCGGTTGCCAAAAAGTTCACAATATGAGTGTGTCAGAGAGTAAACAAAGATGTTTTGTTCTTATTGTCTTGCTCAGGAGGACAAGATAGTGAGAACAGAACACCAGAGGTAGAACTGAGAAAAGCTCACCCTCTTAAGTTTATATAAAGACTCTAGCTGATTACTTGCAAAGCTTGTCCTCTTCCCTGGCACAACAACAACTTATATTAATACAACGCCTTTAACATCATAAAATGTCCCAAAGCGCTTCACAGGAGCATTACAAAACAAAGTATGAAACCAAGACACAAAAGGAGATATCAGATGACCAAAAGCTTGGTCCAAGAGGTAGGTTCTAAGGAGTGGCTTAAAGGAGGAAAACGAGATGGAGAAGCAGGGAGGTGTAGGGAGGGTACTCCAGAGGTTGGGGCCTAAGCAACTGAAGACGCAGCCACCAGTGGTGGAGCGAATAAAATCAGTGATGCACAGGAGGCCAAGAATTAGAGGAGCTCAGACATCTTGTCAAAGTCAAAAAGGAACAGTTAATGAGGACTGAATGATAAAGTAATATAAGGAGCAGAACATGAAAGTAGTCTCAGCTGATCAACTCCACCATTTGGAATAGTTTGATTCATTTAAGTGCTATCCAATTTTAGATAAGTGCTGCTGTTTTTACAGCAATGCCAGTCACAACAGCTGCATCCTGCTTACAGAGAAAATTACTTACCTGGGAAAAACCCAACAATTTTACCCTGATAAAATTCAGTACAAATCCTGGTACAACGACTGTGTAAAATAATATTTCTCCGAGAAGAAATATTAGGGACGCAATGTCAGTTGGCCATCCAGAGGCAAATGGGAGGTGATTTAAATGTGGGATGGGCCGTTGTTTTGCACTGATCCCAAACAATGGCCAATTTATTAGCAATGCCTGGTCATGCAGAAAGGCATCTAGCACTTTGGTATTATAAACTCTTTGGGTCAACGGAGAGAGGCTTTTAAAAACTCAGGACCCTGGCACCAAAAGATCAGTCAGGCAGCAGTAATCTGCAAAAGGAGACTCTCTGCTTTGGTCAGGGAGAGTTTCCTGTTTTTACAGTAAGTGGGTTAGTATACTTGTGTTTTTTTTATTTTTATAACGGTATGCAAACAGAAGTTGAACTGATTGTGTCAAGTGATTGTCATCATAGTGTCCTATATATGTTGCCTGCTGTTGAATAAAGCAGCTTATGAACCAAACCAAACAAAGCCTTGCTTAGTGTTTACTTGATCTGCCTTTGGAGAGATTAACGGAGTGTATGTGTTTAAAACACAAAGACTCGGTCCAGGTCACAAAGGAGTTTACTGCACGAGCAAATGCAGAGCAACGTCCATGAAAAACCTAGCAACCAGATGATTTCAGGGAGCAATTGAGACCACTGCACCAAAGACAAATCTGAATTTGTAATAGGTATTTAGGGTGATAATTGGCAAGAACATAGGGATCAAGGGTGGGTTTATGAGGTAAGGGATAATGATATCAGCCTTGAAAAGTAGGGTTACAGACCCTCAGGAGAAGGAGACATTTATGATGTCAGAGCATTGGGCCAAGCAGGGATAGGTATGTGATGAGAAATTGGGTCATGAGAGAGTCTGTGTGATGATAAATTGGGTCATGAGGATGTCAAGGCCACAGAAGATGGGTCCCAAAGCAGAGATAAGCTTGGTATGAGCCTGGGGGAGATGGCAGAGAAGGTGTAAAGTGATATGGGGTTGTGCGGCAAGAGTATAGAGGGGTACTAGTGAGACTACAGGGTGGGGGAGAATGAAGTGGTTGAGACAACCAAAACAGAGAGGAAAAATAAATGATCAGCTGATATTTGGTTTTGGAGTTGAAGCTAGCAGAGCAGAGTAAGGTGGTCAGAGGAGACTGTTTGGTCTCATGAAAAGAAGCATAGCATCGTCCTACAAAGGCAAAATACGACAGAGTCTGGAAATACTCAGCACGTCAGGCAGCATCTGTGGAGAAAGAAACAGAGTTAATGGCTGGATTTTTATTCTGGGGTCGGAACCCCAACGTTAGGACAACATTTAGGTCCTGACTCCGCACCGCATCAGAAATAGATGCACAAAGTGATTTTAGAAGAAAGGGCCATTAATTGGCCCAAGGTTGAGTTCGCCATCCAATTAGAGGCAACAAGCATGAGGAAGAGGTGGGATTACATAGAGTGGGCCCAATTTAAAGGGAAAATGGCAGCCATCATTATGCTGTCTCTTTCATCCACAGGTGAACGAGAGGGCAGAGCAGCGGGCCAGCATCAGGTCACCCGTGCTGGGGCTGCCCCACATTCTTCTGATGTCTTCCTGATGCACAGAGAAGCATTCTTTTTCCTGAGAGTGGCAGGAGAAGACCCAGCCAAACAAAGGAGGAATGGCTGGAGGTGGCTCACTCTGTGAGTAGCTGTGGTGTTGTGAGGAGGACGTGGGTTCAGTGCCACAAGCACATCAATGAACCTGTTAGGTTTGGCAAGGTGAGTCCAATATGACACCCACATGAGAGGCCTCCAGGTCTGTACTCAAGCAGCATGCACATGAGCTGAGCAGTCTGAGGGTGCATAGTGCTCCTGAACATAGGAAAAATGTGCCCAGGAGCATTACTGAGCCCTGAACAAAGCTCACAAACATAATGCTATGGTGGAAAAGACAACACAGAAGATTGTCAAATCTCATGTGATTATTCGGCAGGGAGTGGCGTCATCTTAACTCTCTCTCTCTCTTGACCTTGCCGGAGAAAGAGTGCACAGCGCCGGAGAGAGAGGGCTCGATCAGTTGGTGGAGTGCCCCAACTTGCCAAATTAACACCATGGAGGAGGTGGCCCTTGATTCGGTGAAGCAGGCATCGCATTAAGGAGTGAGCAATGGAGGGATGGGAATCCATCAAAGACAGGGTGAAATGATCCCAATGTATGTGACAGCTGTGATTACTGAAGGATGAAGGTGTCGTAGCAGCTGCTAGAATAGTGTACACACACCTGCATAAAGCGCTTGTTGTGATCGCAGACAAATTGAACATTTAGGGAGTGGAAGCCCTTCCTATTGATGAATATCACTGGCTGGTCTGTCGGTGTCTTGATGTGATGGCCACAATGGATGCAATTGATGACCCCCTGCACCTTAGGGAATCCGGCGATGGAGGAAAATCCCACTGTCCTCTGTGCCTGCGTTACCCCATCTGTTGGAAACTTTATGTACTCCGCTGCCCTCTTGAAAAAGGCATCCATGACCTGTTTTATGCAATGATGTGCTGCCTCCTGCAGAATGTTACCAAAGTCCACTGCCAATCCTTGTACTGAGCCAGAGGTGAAGCCACTCAAAGCCACTGTGACTTCAACAGTTACTGGCAGTTAGTGGTCTAAGGTGATCCTCAATTACGGCACACAGGTCAGAAACAATTGTTATGACCAGGTGAGGAAGGGGTCTAGGGCTCCCTTCTCGGCTTTTTCCCGGTTTGGCCATAACAGGGTTTAACTTTTAAAACACAGTGTTTTTAGCTTCCCCTCAGTGAGTCCTTGCTCACTGCTCTCTAACTGTAATTGCAAAGAAATCAACCAGACAGGTTTTCTCAGATTTAAACAAGAAAGGTGTCAGTTTATTGAGCTTAAAACTTTAACAAAATGTTTTTTGTTGATTAAGCCCAGTGTTCTCTCACCTGACGTCCTTAGCTTTAAGAGCACTTAGACAACAGTTGCAACAGTGGATCAGTAAGGATTAAAAATAATGAAGCCTTGGAGGAGTACTGAGCATTGACATCTCAGGAAAGGAATCTGTTGAGCATGTCAAAAGCAGCAGATGAGTCGAAATAGATGGAAGATCAGAGGAGAGGAACCATAGAACCATAGAAAAATTATGACACAGAAGGAGGCCATTCAGCCCAATGTGTCCATGCCGGCTGAAAAAAAAAACTAGCCGCCCAATCTAATTCCACCTTCCAGTACCTGGTCCATAGCCTTGCAGGTTACAGCACTTCAGGTGCATGTCCAGGTACCTTTTAAAAGAATTGAGGGTTTTTGCCTTCACCACCATTCCTGGCAGTGAATTCCATCACCCACCACCCTCCGGGTGAAAATGTTTTTCCTCATGTCCCCTCTAATCCTTCTACTAATCACCTTAAATCTGTGCCCCTTGGTAATTGACCGCTCCGCTAGGGGAAACAGGTCCTTCCTGTCTACTCTATCTAGGCCCCTCATAATTTTGTACACCTCTATTAAGTCGGCCCTCAGCCTCGTCTGTTCTAAGGAAAGCAACCCTAGCCTATTCAATCTTTCCTCTTAGCTGCAACTTTCGAACCCCGGCAACATTCTTGAAAATCTCCTCTGTACTCTCTCCAGAGCAATTATGTCCTTCCTGTAATATGGTGACCAGAACTGCACGCAATACTCCAACTGTGGCTTGACTAGCGTTTTATACAGTTCCAGCATTACATCCTGCTTTTGAATTCTATACCTCGGCCAATAAAGGAAAGTATTCCATATGCCTTCTTCACCACTCTATCTACCTATCCTGCCACCTTCAGGGAACTGTGGACATGCACTCCAAGGTCTCTCACTTCTTCTTCCCCTCTCAATATCCTCCCGTTTATTGTGTATTCCCTCGCTTTATTTGCCCTTCCCAAATGCATTACCTCACACTTTTCTGGATTGAATTCCATTTGCCACTTTTCCGCCTACTCAACCAAACCATTGATATCTTTCTGGAGTCTACGTCTATCCTCTTCACTATCAACTACACGGCCAATTTTTGTGTCATCAACAAATTTCCCACATTTAAGTCCAAATCATTAATATATACCACAAACAGCAAGGGACCCAACACTGAGCCCTGTGGAATGTCACTGAAAACAGCTTTCCATTCATAGAAACATCCATCGACTACTACCCTTTGTTTCCTGTCCCTGGGCCAATTCTGGATCCAACCTGCCACATTCCCCTGTATCCCATGGACTGTCATTTTACTGACCGGTCTGCCATGTGGGATCTTGTCAAATGCCTTACTAAAGTCTATGTAGACCACATCCACTGCACTACCCTCATCAATCCTTCTTGTTACTTCCTCAAAAAACTCAATTAAGTAAGTAAGCCTTGACCTTCCCTTAACAAACCCATGCTGACTATCCCTGATTAAGCCGTGCCGATCTGAGTGGAAGTTTATCCTGTCCCTCAGAATAGATTCTAACAATTGGGTGGCACAGTGGCGCAGTGATTAGCGCCGCAGCCTCACAGCTCCAGTAACCTGGGTTCAATTCTGGATACTGCCTGTGTGGAGTTTGCAAGTTCTCCCTGTGACTGTGTGGGTTTTCACTGGGTGCTCTGGTTTCCTCCCACAGCCAAAGACTTGCAGGTTGATAGGTAAATTGGCCATTATAAATTGCCCCTAGTATAGGTAGGGGAATTGTGGGAAGGTGGGGATGTAATAGGAATATGGGATTAATGTAGGATTGGTATAAATGGGTGGTTGATGGTCAGCACAGAGTTGGTGGGCCAAAGGGCCTGTTTCAGTGCTGTATCTCTAAATAATAAATAAATACATTTACCCACCACTGAGGTCAGACTGACCGGCTTATAATTATTTGGCCTATCCCTCACACCCTATTTAAACAATGGTATTTAAACGTTCGCAGACCTCCAATCGTCTGGTACCTCTCCTGTATCTAGTGAGGATTTGAAGATGATCCTTAGCACATCCACTATTTCCTCCTTGGCTTCCTTTAACAACCTGGGATGCAATCCATCCGGCCCTGGTGATTTATCCACTTTCAAGGATGTCAGATCCTCCAGTACTTCCTCTCTCATTATACTTATCGTATCTAATATTTCACACTCCTCCTCTTTAACTACAATGTCTACATCAACCCTCTCCTTTGTGAAGACAGAGACAAAAGACTCATTAAGAACCCTGCCCACATCTTCTGCATCCACGCATAAGTTCCCTTGTACATCTCTGATAGTCCCTATTCTTTCCTTAGTTATCCTCTTGCTTTTAATGTACTGATAAAACATCTTTGGGTTTTCCTTGATTTTACCTGCCAATAATTTTTCATGTCCTCTCTTTTGCTTTTCTAATTTCCTTTTTTACTTCACCCCTGCACTTTCTATACCTCTCTAGGCTTTCTAAAGTATTAAGATTTTTGTGATCGTCATAAGCTTTCTTCTTCTTCTTTAACTTACCCTGCAAGCTTCTAGATAAACAGGGAGCTCTAGATTTGGCAGTACCCTTTGTCTTTGTGGGGACATGCTCACACTGTGCCTGTCGTATCTTGCTTTTGAATGCCTCCCACTGGTTTGCCACTGATTTTCCTTCAACTAGCTGCATCCAGTCCACTTTCGCCAGGTCACCTCTCAGTTTATTAAAATTTGCCTTCCCCCAATTTAGAATTTGTACTAAAACAAAAACAAGAAATGCTGGAATCACTCAGCAGGTCTGGCAGCATCTGTGGAAAGAGAAGCAGAGTTAACGTTTCGGGTCAGTGACCCTTCTTCGGAACTGACAAATATTAGAAAAGTCACAGATTATAAGCAAGTGAGGTGGGGGTGGGGAAAGAGATAACAAAGGAGAAGGTGCAGATTGGACCAGGCCACATAGCTGACCAAAAGGTCACGGAGCAAAGGCAAACAATATGTTAATGGTGTGTTGAAAGACAAAGCATTAGTACAGATTAGGTATGAATACACTGAATATTGAACAGCAGCTAGTGCAAACCTGAAAAAAAACCTGAAAAAAAACAGTGGGTAAGCAAACTGAACAAACTAAGATGAAATGAAATAAATGCAAAAAAAGATAGTAAAAAATGTAAAAAAGAATGTAAAATAAAAAGGAAGAAAAAATAACTAAAAATGAAAGTAAAATGGGGGGCTGTCATGCTCTGAAATTATTGAACTCAATGTTCAGTCCGGCAGGCTGTAGTGTGCCTAATCGGTAGATGAGATGCTGTTCCTCGAGCTTGCGTTGATGTTCACTGGAACACTGCAGCAATCCCAGGACAGAGATGTGAGCATGAGAGCAGGGGGGAGTGTTGAAATGGCAAGCAACCGGAAGCTCAGGGTCCTGCTTGCGGACTGAGCGGAGATGTTCCGCAAAGCGGTCACCCAGTCTGCGCTTGGTCTCCCCAATGTAGAGGAGACCACACTGTGAGCAGCGAATACAGTATACTACATTGAAAGAAGTACAAGTAAATCGCTGCTTCACCTGAAAGGAGTGTTTGGGGCCTGGGATAGTGAGGAGAGGGGAGGTAAATGGGCAGGTATTACACCTCCTGCGATTGCAGGGGAAGGTGCCCTGGGACGGGGACGAGGTGGTGGGGGTAATGGAGGAGTGGACCAGGGTGTCGCGGAGGGAACGATCCCTTCGGAATGCTGACAGGGGAAGGGAGGGGAAGATGCGACTGGTAGTGGCATCACGCTGGAGGTGGCGAAAATGGCGGAGGATGATCCTTTGGATATGGAGGCTGATGGGATGAAAAGTGAGGACAAGGGGAACCCTGTCACGGTTCTGGGAGGGAGGGGCAGGGGTGAGGGTAGAGGTGCGGGGAATGGGTCGGACACGGTTGAGGGCCCTGTCAACCACAGTGGGGGGAAATCCTCGGTTGAGGAAAAAGGAGGTCATATCAGAAGCACCGTCATGGAAGGTAGCATCATCAGAGCAGATGCGTCGGGGACGGAGAAACTGGGAGAATGGAATGGAGTCCTTACAGGAGGTAGGGTGTGAAGAAGTGTAGTCGAGGTAGCTGTGGGAGTCGGTGGGCTTATAATGGATATTGGTAGACAACCTATCCCCAGAGATGGAGACAGAGAAGTCGAGGAAGGGAAGGGAAGTGTCAGAAATGGACCATGTAAAGGTGAGAGAAGGGTGGAAATTGGAAGCAAAGTTAATAAAGTTTTCTAGTTCGGGGCGGGAGCAGGAAACGGCACCGATACAGTCATCAATGTACCGGAAAAAGAGTTGGGGGAGGGGGCCTGAGTAGGACTGGAACAAAGAATGCTCGACATATCCCACAAAAAGACAGGCATAACTAGGACCCATGCGGGTACCCATAGCGACACCTTTTACTTGAAGGAAGTGCGTGGAGTTGAAGGAGAAGTTGTTCAATGTGGGTGGAAATTGGAAGCAGCGATTTACTTGTACTTCTTTCAATGTAGTATACTGTATTCGCTGCTCACAGTGTGGTCTCCTCTACATTGGGGAGACCAAGCGCAGACTGGGTGACCGCTTTGCGGAACATCTCCGCTCAGTCCGCAAGCAGGACCCTGAGCTTCCGGTTGCTTGCCATTTCAACACTCCCCCCTGCTCTCATGCTCACATCTCTGTCCTGGGATTGCTGCAGTGTTCCAGTGAACATCAACGCAAGCTCGAGGAACAGCATCTCATCTACCGATTAGGCACACTACAGCCTGCCGGACTGAACATTGAGTTCAATAATTTCAGAGCATGACAGCCCCCCATTTTACTTTCATTTTTAGTTATTTTTTTCTTCCTTTTTTTTTACATTCTTTTTTACAATCTTTTTTTTTTTGCATTTTTTTCATTTCATCTTAGTTTGTTCAGTTTGCTTACCCACTGTTTTTTTTTCAGGTTTGCACTAGCTGCTGTTCAATATTCAGTGTATTCACACCTAATCTGTACTAATGCTTTGTCTTTCAACACACCATTAACATATTGTTTGCCTTTGCTCCGTGACCTTTTGGTCAGCTATGTGGCCTGGTCCAATCTGCACCTTCTCCTTTGTTATCTCTTTCCCCACCCCCACCTCACTTGCTTATAATCTGTGACTTTTCTAATATTTGTCAGTTCCGAAGAAGGGTCACTGACCCGAAACGTTAACTCTGCTTCTCTTTCCACAGATGCTGCCAGACCTGCTGAGTGATTCCAGCATTTCTTGTTTTTGTTTCAGATTTCCAGCATCCGCAGTATTTTGCTTTTATTTTAGAATTTGTACTCCTGTTTTATCTTTGTCATTTTCCATGATTATACTAAAACCTACTGTATTATGGTCACTATCTCCAAAATGGTCACCCACTGTTACTTCCTCCACTTGCCCAGCTTCAATACTGAAGACTAAATCTAGAATTGCACCCCCTCTCGGGCTTGTTACATGCTGGCTAAAAAAGTTCTCTTGAACATGGTTCAAGAATTTTGTCCCCTCTGTGCCCTTCACACAGGAATTTGGGTGTTTCAGAGGATATTGGAAAGGGATCTGGGAGAATTTTTTACTGGAGTTGGGGGGATAGTGTAGATGGGTTTGAAGCAGGTAAGGGGATTTGGATGTTAAGGGAAACAAGAAAGTGATCAAAAAGAGTTTTGTTAAAAAGTAGAAATCTCAGCGGTGGCAAGACCTTCCAAGATGACACTTACAAGAAGATGCACAACTGTAAGATTCTACAAGGCAAATTGGTGGAAAAATATCTTGCAGAGAATAGACTTGGCGACATAACACTTAGGCTTGACTGGAAGGTTAATCGGACCTTTGGACCCATTAAGAACAAAAGAATAAAAGCACGTAAGAAATAGAAGCCAAACAGCCCCTCAAGCCTGCTCCACCGTTCAATAAGATCATGGCTGATCTTCTACATCAACTGCACTTTCCCACCCTATCCCCATATCCTTTGATTCCCCGATTCCCTTAGTGCCCAAAAATCTATTGATCTCAGCCTTGATTATACCTAATGATTGAGCATCTACAGCCCTCTGAGGTTGAGAATTCATTTCAAAAATTAAGTGCCCTAACTAGGGTAAAGGCTGATAATTCTTGTGCTATTAAATGCTGAAGTTGCATCTGAGCTGGTCTCAGAGTCTTTCGGATCTTAGAAGGCCACATTTAGCTAAAATCTGAACAGATAACATAATCTTCAAATACAAATTATAGAATAAAGTAATAATACAATATATTTTTGCTAATCCAGATCCACACCCCCTTGTCTAAAGTTTCAATTTTAGCACACCTCTGTAATTAGAAATACATTTTTTTTAGGCAATTTACAAAGCCTTACTCCCCTCGTGTCAGCCGTGGCTCAGGTGGTAACATATTTGCTTTTTAGTCAGAAGGTTGTGGGTTTAAGTCCCATTCCAGGACTTGAGCACAAGATTCAAGGCTGATACTTAGTGCAGTACAGAAGGTGTGCTGCACTGTTGGAAGTACCATCTTTCGAATGAGACTTTAAACCGAGACCCCGACTGTCCTCACGGATGGGTGTAAATGATCGCATGGCACTATTTTGAAGAACAGCAGGGCAGTCATCCCCGGTGTCCTGGCCAATATTTGTCCCTCAATCCACATCACAACAACAGATAATCTGGCCATTATTATATTGCTATTTGTGGGAGTTTGCTGTCTGCAAATTGGCTGCTGCATTTCATACATTACAGCAGTGATTATACCTCAAAAATATGTCATTGGCTGTAACGTGCTTTGAGACATCCTGTGGTCATGAAAGGTGCTATATAAATAGTTTCTTTCTTTCTTAGTGACTGACACTATAGAAAATCACTGCTGACCAATTCATTCTATTCGTCCCATGAAGTCAATGGGCTGAATTTCAGGTCCAGGGTCTCGATCCTGATGTTGGGCTGAATTCTGGGTCGGGAAACCGGAAATGCCCGTGGGGGGACCCTGGAGGAGATTTTCAAGGAGGCAACCAATTAAGAGGCCACCTCCAGGAGCCCCGTTGAAATAAAGAAGGTAGGTTGGCTCCCATTGGGAGGGCCAATGGGAGCAGTTGATGCTCTGCACAGCCGGCAGAGCACCGGGAGGGGCGGGTTCTGCCGCTGTAGGTGGGGGACTGTGAGGGCGCCTCAACACTTGTAAATAAATTCAAAGTATTTTGTGGCCACAGCTGCCAGGCCATCATTGCAACAGGGGAGACCCCTCCACAGGCTGTGGCCCTCACAGCCCAGCAGATTCATGCTGTGCTGCTTTGCAGGATGTGCCTCTGACACCCCGCCCCGCCTGCTGCCGGGTGGCTGCCACCATTCCATCTATGAGCTCTAGCCACATTGGAAAATCCAGATGGTGTGTGAAGATGCCCTCAATTTGGCCTAATTGGCTATCCCCCTCTGGCACACCCCAGAAGCCCCCTCCCTGGAAATAAGCTTGAGGCATCAGCATGCTGGCTGCTAAGGAGAAACTGCCAGCACGCTCGCCTCTAAACCTACTTCCACCTCGGGATGAAACTTCAGCCCAATATCACAATCCTGCCTGATATCTCACCATCTTGCGTCACAATTTATTTCCTCCTTTCAACTTTCTTTCACGATGAGGGTGGCCTTCCCTTTTGTAGCTTTCTTACAGAGACACTGTTTGTTCCATCTTTTCCCTTTCCTCATGATACTGATACTTATTTTTTCTTTACTTCCTCAACTATCTCTCTCTCTGTCTCTTGTTCACTCTTTTCCCCACCTCAGAATTATGGCACTGCCTGGTCTCTTCCCCACATTTCCCCTCACACACTTTTTGAGAACCTGCTTGATTTTCTGTTCCTCTTTGAACCCCTAGTCCCCTCATGCAATGCAATCTTGTCCAAAGCCTTAGTGCTTAGGGATTATGTCATATCAGGCCTCTGTGACCAGACTGGAATGGTAAAGGAGAGGGTATTTCCAGAGCCCAGGATGATCCAGAACCTAGTAGGAAGCATCATATTTTTAGGGGAAGGGAGTGGGGGAAAGGAGGGACAAAAGAAAGACCTCAGAATGCCCTAAGATGCTTTACAGCCAATGAAATCCTTTTGAATTGTAGACACTATTGTAATGAAGGGAGATGAGCCAGCCACACAGAAATGTCCCATAAACAGCAATGAGATAATGGGGGTAAAATTGGACTTGGTCAGTAACACAAAATGGTGATAATGAATCAGCAGCCCATTTTATGCACAGCACAAATGTTTTCCATTGAGTTCAATTTCACTCTGAATGTATTTACTGGTATCGGGTTGAGGGATGAATATTGGCCAGATACTGGGGGAGTTCTGCTGCGCTTCTTTGAATAGTGCGGTGGAATCTTCTATATTCACCTCAGTGTCGGCAGTTTAGCATCTTATCTGAAAGATGGCACTTTCGAAACTGCAGCGTTCCCTCAGTGCTGCACTGAATGTCGGCCTGGATTATATGGTCAAATCCTGACGTGTGAGCTGTATCCATATCTTCTGACTTAGAGACAAGAGTTCCACCACAGAGCCAAGGTTGGCACCTAAAAAATAAGTTGTCTCTGACTGTTTATTGGGATTATTTTTCATTGTGATGAAATTGTGTATCTGATGCAGTGGGTGAGAAACTATTTTCTGTGGCTGTAACTTAGTCAATCTGAGCTCAATTGTAACAGCTCCCAACTAGGGGAAGCCGAGTCCTGCTTCCTTCCCACCGTGTTTTTATATAAACCTGCTCTTTTCAACAGGACATCCATAGGAAGTGGGGCCCAGTTTTAAATATGAAGACAAGGTCTGATGATGTCATCAGGACCCAATCTACAATTTAAGGTGAGGCCTTAGCGGAGGGAGGGGCAGTTTCAGCTCCCCTGTCCAACAGATAAAAGCAAAATAATGCAGATGCTGGAAATCTGAAATAAAACCGAAAAGTGCTGGAAATACTCAGCAGGTCTGGCAGCATCTGTGGAGAGAGAAGCAAAGTTAATGCTTCAGGTCCAACAAAACCTGGCATGAGCCTCATCCTGGGCCAGAGGAGGCTCAAAGGGTAATATTTAAATTTATTTTCCAGGTTCCTGGTGGGCCAGGAGGGGCAGGTATGCTTCTCGAGGACTCAAAAGGAAGCCTTGGGCTAACCCCACCTTTCCCAATCGTGTACAGGCCCCCCTCCCCCCGAATGTGCATACAACCTCCCTCACCCTGGTTGAGTTCAGACCCCCCTCACTCCAATTTTGTTAAGAGACCCCTATCTTCAATCGTGTAAAAACCCACCGCACCTTGATTGCATACAGAGCCTCCCCCTTATCCTGATCGCAGCCAGACACCCCACCACACACTAACTGCTGGGCCCATTCCCACCGGACTCTGGCTGCAGCCTCCTGCCCCAAATTCCCTCTCCAGACATCGGCCAGGCAGTCAATCTGGCTGGATTTGGTGTGGGGACTGTGCATTTATTCATTTAAATGAAGCCCTGCCATTCAGATGTGCAGGGCCTCCACATCTTCGGCATTGCCAGGTACATCGCCCATCACTGAGCATCCCTGCACCCTCCCTGCCTCCCCATTATTGAGATTTCTTTGGCTGAATTTGATCAGGGAGAAAGCTGAAATTGTGGAAAATGGTTTACACAATATGATTGGGAAATAATATAAGTAGACAAAGCAAAATGAAAAATCATATAAACATCTGAGGAAGAAAATATTGATAGACTTGATAGTTACAATTTAAGTGAGTGTCACAACAGGCACAAATTTGTTGAATAAAATAATTGGTTTATGGTGATTGGGACTGCAATGAGAAGCTTTTTATGTTGTCTAATGCAACATAAATGAGATGCGTGGAATTCCGTTGGTTGAAGATCTCAAACAGGTTTATTCACAGCTAACCTTGATATATAGCACAGAGCTAACTATTTACAGAAGCTTCCTCTAGATGTTACAGTTGCAGAGTGAGACTGACACATAGTCACATGAACACATCCTGGTACTTAGCTCATTATCATATTAAGATCTTAAAGGGACATCACTCTTAAAGGAAATCGTACAACAGGGGCAATATTCCATTTTGGGATTGTTTACTCTGCTGCCAGCCAGTGTTACTGTACAGATTAATGGTCAGTATACTCTATACAATTGATATCAGATAATTGCCATGATGAAAGTTCAGATATTGTGTTGGTTCATTAAATGATATTCCAGAACTGGTGATCTGTAAGTAGCAGTCAATATATATTACAAATCTTTACATTCAAAATGATACTTCCAGTCTGTAATGGTCTGACCACCTTTAACAGCTATTGTGGATATGGATGCTTCTTTGGTATTATATTTAACTGCAATCAGAACCTCGTGAATAAGCATATTTTCTAATACAGCTGAGAAAGAACACTTTGACCTCATTGTATCAGCCTATCTGCCCACATATCCTTTAATTCCTCTTTTGATCAGTGTCTAGTGTCCCACAATGCTCTGTATTCCCCAAGCTGACAGCTCGTGTTTCATTTCATGCTGAATGCCCCTTTTTCACCTCTCCCCTTTTTTCTCTCCACTCAAGCTGCACTGACCTTACCTAAAACAGCAATCGGCATCAGAAACAGGGAGCTGATGGTTTCTGACATCCATGTACCTCTAGGAAATAGTAGACTTACATAGCATTTTTACATGTCTCAGTCAATATTTCAGTATTAAATCTGTGACATAGACATTTCAGTTCCTTTTCTCCCAAACATTGACCTGCCTTTGCTTGCTTATGAATTATGTGCCAGCCCAGGGACTAGTAGATCATAAAAGCAAAAGAAATCAGTGCAGAGTAGAAAGCTGCTTACAATGGATAATGAGAATAAAATCAAGAATGTCTTAAGAGGTATCATACATAGAGTCCACAGAGACAAATGTCACTTCACCTCACAGATTCTGATCCCTTGCACGACAAAAGATCACTGACCCAGCAAAGGACCACTTAAACACTGTAATGATTGATTTCCACCATGATTATGTGCACTACCATCCATTATTACCATTCAATAAAGGCTGACACCATGACTTGAATTAATAGCTACATTTTATTATAGAAATTAAATCCTCACTAATTCTTATTGCCGCAGACAGGTATCAATTATTGAATTTATAATCACTTATTTACATTATTACTAATTTTACACTATATGCAAAACGTATTTTCTGTATAACTACAAAGTAAATGGACAACAGTTCTAAAGCCTTTAGAATTGTTCTTAGTGATTCCAAAAGAGCTGGTAATTTGCATTTTAATCTGTCTTTTACTTGTTTTCCTGTGCCATGTTTCCTTATTTTCCCTATCATTAAACTCATGCAGTAATTCCAGTCCCACACACGCCTGAAGACAGTCAGTGTTCCTCCTTCCATTACTGCTGTCTGGTTCCTTGTCTCAATCGTGGTTGATCATTCCCAACCTACATCCCCCTTAAATCCTCTCTTTAACTGGCTTGAGCAACGTGAGCTTTTCTAAATACTTTGCGGTTGTTAAATTTAAGTATCTTTCTCCTGTTCCTTTTCTATAAAAAATACAAACCCTGCATGATATGATGAGACAAAACTTGGGGAAGTGACTTGTTTGGGAATTCTCCAGCTCTGCCACTCTGACTCAATAGAATGGCTGTGGAAGCACTGAGAATGCTGTAAAGAGGAACAGTTGTGAAAGTGTGGGAGAAAGTTAAATGTGGCTTGAGGGCATACATAAGGCTTATGGGTTCAGAAAGTGGTAGTGGGGGCGTATTGGACTTGGAATATTGGAAATGGGCTAATGTGGACCTTTGAGAAAGGTGATGACCACAAGAAGAATGAGAGAGAGATCTTTAGGTTCCGTCAGGGATGGGAACAGAAGGGATGGGCATTGAAAATAGCGACATTGACTGATGTGCCTGTTCCCTGCTATCGCTGGTAGTTCCTATCCCAGTGCCGACACAAGAATCTTTCCTTCTCACTCGACATCTAAACCTGTGGGACACACATGAAGAGATGAGAACAAGCCTTGGAGAGTAGAAGCATCTGCAGTGCTGAGGCATTCCAATACCTCTGTATCTTTGGCATGCTGTTGGACAGGGTGGAGTGCACTGCACCCGCTTCATCTATACATTGAAGTTTCTATTCACCCTCTCTACCAGAGATGCCCATCTCCCATTCCCCAACTTGCTCATGATCAGCCATGCTGGCAATCTCCCTTGATCCCTCCTCCATTGCGGTCACGATATGCAGATTGGGAACCCCTCCTCAAGTGTGCTCTCTTTCGTGGGCATTATGTGACCTTTTCTACAAGGACGATAGAGAGAAAGATAAGGTGCTGGTTGCCTCTATGGCCAATGCTCATTGATATAAGAAGCTGCATGTATCAGTGCTGGGAGGTCCTCAGCAGCACAATGACTCTGAGCCTTGCTGAGGGGTTAGTAAGTACCCTGGGCACACATTCCTTCCATGTTCAGGAGTGGCATACATCCTCAGGCTCCTCAGATGGTGTGTCTGCTCATGGTTGAATACCAGAGGCCTGTAATGAGGGTCTGGCATTGCACTCACTTTGCCAGAGTGAAAAATATCATTGAACATTTTCCTGCACTGGACCCAGTTCCTGACCACACTCCATCTGGTCATGGGCTCTGCCTCCGCTATCGACGGCTTGCTTGGTTTGGGAGGATGGTCTTCTCCTGCCACCCTCCAGAAAGAGGACCTCCCTTCTCTCCCTCACTGCCTCAAGGAGGACCTTCAGCTCTGCATCTGTGAAGCGATGGGCAGCCCTGCCCTGCCCTGAGTTCGAGCCCTCTGCCTTTCCTGCTATATATCTGCTGCTGCAATTCAATGAGTAAAATGACAGGCACAGTAATGACTGCTGTGGTCTGTTTAAATCTGGCCTGCACTTGCTCAGTCCTGCCTCCATTCCCACCCCCGTGGACACTAATTGGCTGCCCAACCCATCTTCCAGCCAATTAACAGGTTGCCTCTGTGAAAATCGGGAGCTGTGACCGTTTCCCCTGGGGGCAGGATTGGAACCCAGAAATAGACCCAATTATTTCCTGACCCTGGAAGGAAAAGTCAGGCCCTGTGTGTGTTCTATAAGAGTCAGCAATTAGGAGTGATGTGATTGTGGGGCCAGTAATGGACTATATACCAATTCATTTAAAACATTTTTTCAGTTGACATTTTTTTCTTTAACCAGATTACTATATCCACAAAAAAATGTTCAAAATAAGATGTGAAAAGATGTGGACTTGCATATTAAATCATCATGCGCATCTAATGCCTCAGTTTACTTATTTTACTCCGAGTCCCCAGTATCACTGTGGAGCGTGCAGTTGATGTTTTTCCAGAGTTATTAATATGTCGGCTGAAGATAGATAGCATGACCCCATGTTCAAATTTCACAAAATGCTGCAGTCTGAGTGCATGCAGTGTGGGGAATCTACAAACAGGCATTGCTTAGTCTAGCCTGCTCAACAACTTGAACCTTGTTCTTCTTTAGAGTATAATAATAATTATGATTTTGGTTCTTCAACTGATTTCAAAATAAGTTGCAACGTTAAATTTTAGAACCTATTTTGAAGAATGCTTGATGGCAAAACTATTTACAAGTGATTTATCATCAGGGAGAGGCAACTGAGAGAGAGTCACATGGACAGGGGACAGAGAAAAAGATACAGTGAGATACAATACCTAAAAACATGCTTTTTTATTTACACTGTGATTGGGTGAATGACTGTTCATAGAACAGATTTGTTTCAGCAGCTATTTATTCAACCAACTCCAGTGAGTAAGCAAAAACAATAAGACCACAAATTTAGGCTCTGTAACGCCCATAGTTTTGGTCCTATCGGTGCCATTTTCATACCCAAATGGCATCCATGCCACTTCTGGCTTGTTTCTTGTTGAATACCATCCTGGTGAGGGCATTAGCGCACTCGTTAGGAGTGTGCGCCAGAAGTATGCACAGTAGGCAGATTGTGACAGCTTTGATGCCAGCACTGCTATTTTCAACCTCACCACTCCAGCTAACGCTCTCTCTTAAACATGCACAGCTGGAGATGTGTTCAGCAGCAGGAAGGACCCCCCACCAGCACTATTTAAAGGGAACATCAACAACTTCCATATTAGTTGCTCATTAATCTCGACTGGCTCTGTTTGAGTTTGTGAAAGTGATTGGTGTTTTGAGGAGTTGATTAAAGTTGTTGAAGTTTGCAGGGAGTGGTACTGCACGTGGAGAAGGCCTTGGTTGTGACTGCAAGGGTTCTGGATACACCATTTGCTCCAAGACATGGCTGCTATAGTTGCAATTCCACTTGCGCTGCAGCATAAGAGGGAGATGGAGCAGAGGCAGTAAAGAAGAAGACAAGTTGCTTGCCGAGGGAGGAGGAGGAACATAGGAACATAGGATAAAAGCAAAATACTGCGGATGCTGGAAATCTGAAATAAAAACAAGAAATGTTGGAACCACTCAGCAGGTCTGGCAGCATCTGTGGAAAGAGAAGCAGAGTTAACGTTTCGGGTCAGTGACCCTTCATCGGAACTGACAAATGTTAGAAAAGTCACAGGTTATAAGCAAGTGAGGTGGGGGTGGGGCAAGAGATAACAAAGGAGATCTAGATTGGACCAGGCCACATAGCTGACCAAAAGGTCACGGAGCAAAGGCAAACAATATGTTAATGATGTGTTGAAAGACAAAGCATTATTACAGATTAGCTGTTAATACACTGAATATTGAACAGCAGCAAGTGCAAACCTGCAAAAAACAGTGGGTAAGCAAACTGAACAAACTAAGATGAAATGAACTAAATGCAAAATAAAAATGGTAAAAAATGTAAAAAAAAATGTAAAAAAAAAGAAGAAAAAAATAACTAAAAATGAAAGTAAAATGGGGGGCTGTCATGCTCTGAAATTATTGAACTCAATGTTCAGTCCGGCAGGCTGTAGTGTGCCTAATCGGTAGATGAGATGCTGTTCCTCGAGCTTGCGTTGATGTTCACTGGAACACTGCAGCAATCCCAGGACAGAAATGTGAGCATGAGAGCAGGGGGGAGTGTTGAAATGGCAAGCAACCGGAAGCTCAGGGTCCTGCTTGCAGACTGAGCGGAGATGTTCCGCAAAGCGGTCACCATGTCTGCGCTTGGTCTCCCCAATGTAGAGGAGACCACACTGTGAGCAGCGAATACAGTATACTACATTGAAAGAAGTACAAGTAAATCGCTGCTTCACCTGAAAGGAGTGTTTGGGGCCTGGGATAGTGAGGAGAGAGGAGGTAAATGGGCAGGTATTACACCTCCTGCGATTGCAGGGGAAGGTGCCATGGGACGGGGACGAGTTGGTGGGGGTAATGGAGGGGTGGACCAGGGTCTCGCGGAGGGAACAATCCCTTCGGAATGCTGACAGGGGAAGGGAGGGGAAGATGCGACTGGTAGTGGCATCACGCTGGAGGTGGCGGAAATGGCGGAGGATGATCCTTTGGATATGGAGGCTGGTGGGGTGAAAAGTGAGGACAAGGGGAACCCTGTCACGGTTCTGGGAGGGAGGGGAAGGGGTGAGGGTAGAGGTGCGGGGAATGGGCTGGACACGGTTGAGGGCCCTGTCAACCTCAGTGGGGGGAAATCCTCGGTTGAGGAAAAAGGAGGTCATATCAGAAGCACCGTCATGGAAGGTAGCATCATCAGAGCAGATGCGTCGGGGACGGAGAAACTGGGAGAATGGAATGGAGTCCTTACAGGAGGTAGGGTGTGAAGAAGTGTAGTCGAGGTAGCTGTGGGAGTCGGTGGGCTTATAATGGATATTAGTAGACAACCTATCCCCAGAGATGGAGACAGAGAAGTTGAGGAAGGGAAGGGAAGTGTCAGAGATGGACCATGTAAAGTTGAGAGAAAGGTGGAAATTGGAAGCAAAGTTGATAAAGTTTTCCAGTTCGGGGTGGGAGCAGGAAACGGCACCGATACAGTCATCGATGTACCAGAAAAAGAGTTGGGGGAGGGGGCCTGAGTAGGACTGGAACAAAGAATGCTCGACATATCCCACAAAAAGACAGGCATAACTAGGACCCATGCGGGTACCCATAGCAACACCTTTTACTTGAAGGAAGTGCGTGGAGTTGAAGGAGAAGTTGTTCAATGTGAGAACAAGTTCAGCCAGGCGGAGAAGGGTGGTGGTGGATGGGGACTGGTTGGGCCTCTGTTCCAGGAAGAAGAGGAGAGCCCTCAAACCATCCTGGTGGGGGATGGAGGTGTAGAGCGATTGGACATAGGAACTAGGAGAAGGAGTTGGCCCTTTGGCCCCTCAAGCCTGCTCTGCCATTCAACTAGATCATGGCTGATACCTCAACACCATTTTCCAGCACTATTCCCAAATCCCTTGATATCTTTAACATCTAGAAATCTATTGAGCTTTGTCTTGAATATAGTCAATGACTAAGCCTCCAGAGCCCTCTGGGGTAGAGAATTTCAAAGATTCACCACCCTTTGAGTGAACAAATTCCTCCTTATCTCAGTCCTAAATGGCCTACCTCTTATTCTGAGACAGTGTCCACAGGTTCTAGACACCCCAGCCAGGGAAAACATCCTTCCTGCACCTACCCTGTCGAGCTTTAAGAATTTTATATGCTTTAATAAGATCACCTCTTATTCTTCTAAACTCTAGAGTATATAGGCCCAGTATCCTCAATCTCTCCTCATAGGACAATCCCACCATCCCAGGAATCAGTCTGGTGAACCTTCATTGCACTCCCTCTATGGCAAGTATATCCTTCCTTAGGTAAGGAGACCAAAACTGTACACAATACTCCAGGTGCAGTCTCACCAAGGCTCTAAACAATTGCAGCAAGACTTCTTTACTCCTGTACTCAAATCCTCTTGCAATAAAGGCCAACATATCATTTGTCTTCTTAATTGCTTGCCACACCTGTGTGTTACCTTTCACTGACTTATGAGCAAGGGCCCCTAGGTCCCTTTGGACATCAACACTTCCCAATCTCTCACCATTTAAGAAATACTCTGCATTTCTGTTTTTCCTACCAAAGTGAATAACTCCACATTATATTCCATCTGCCATGTTCCTGCCCACTCACTTAGCCTGTCTAGATCACCTTAAAGCCACTTTGCATCCTCCACACAACTCAGATTCCCACCTAGTTTTGTGCCATCAGCACACTTGAAAATATTACATTTGGTCCCCACATCCAAATCATTAATATAGATTGTGAATAGCTGAGGCTCAAGCACTGATCCTTGCAGTGCCCCACAGCCAGCCAACCTGAGAATGACTCATTTATTCCTACTCTCTATTTTCTGTCTGTTAACCAATTCTCAATCCATTACAGTTTATTACCCCCAATCCCATGTGCTCTAATTTTGCTTACTAACTTCCTGTGTGGGACCTTATCGAAAGCCTTCTGAAAATCCAAGTATACCACATCCACTGGTTCCACCTTATCTATTCTGCTAGTTAAATCCTCAAAAAACTCCAACAGGTTTGTCAAACATGATTTCCCTTTCATAAATCCATGTTGACTCTGCCCAACCATACCATTATTGCCTAAGCGTCCAGTTATAACATCCTTTATAATAGATTTTAGCATTTTCCCTACTACTGATGTCAGGCTAACAGGTCTGTAGTTCCCAGTTTTCTCTCTCCCTCCTTGCTTAAATAGTAGGGTTACATTTGCTACCTTCCAATCTGCAATAACCATTCCAGAGTTTACAGAATTTTGGAAGATGACCACCAACAAATCCATTATCTCTACAGACACCTCTTTCAACACTCTGGGACGTAGATCCAAGGGATTTATCAACTTTCAGTCCCATTAATATCACCAGTACTATTTTTTTCACTAATACTAATTTATTTCAGTTCCTTATTCTCGCGAATCCTTTGGTTCTTTAGTATTCCTGGGAGGTTTTTTGTTTCTTCCACTGTGAAGACAGACACAAAGCATTTGTTTAGTTTCTCTGCCATTTCCTTATTCCCTATTATAAAATCTCCTGCCTCTGCCTATAGTGGCCCACATTTATCTTTGATAACTTTTTCCTTTTTATATACTTAAAGAAGCTTTTACAGTCTGTTTTTATGTTTCTTGCTGGTTTACTTTCATATTCTATTTTCTCTTTCTTTATCAGTTTCTTGGTCCTCCTTTGCTGAATTCTAAAATGCTCCTGATCCTCAGGCTTACTACTTTCTTGGCAACTTTATAAGCCTCCTCCTTTGATCTAATACAATCTTTAACTTCTCTCGTTAGCCATGGTTAGATCACCTTCCCTGCTGGGTTTTTATGCCTCAATGGCATGTAAATCTGTTGTAAACCATGTATTAATTCATTAAATGCTAGCCATTTCCTGTCTACCATCATACGATTTAATGTAGTTTCCCAATCTACCACAGCCAACTTGGCCCTCATACCTCAGTGGCTTCCTTTGTTTAGATTTAAGACCCTTCCGGGTTGAACTACATCGCTTTTAAACTTATTCAAAATTCTATCATATTATTATTTTATCTAGCTTGGTTTTAGTTTTTTTTAAGTACAATATACTCACCTCTTTCTTGTTTAAACTCAATAAAACCTGTCCAATTGGTTCTTTATGATCACGACAAAGGTAAAAGGTAAAACACTCACTGAGGTGGTAAGCACAACCACTGTTTAAAAAGGAATAAAACCTGTTGGGGTCAAACAAGAGGAAGAGCAAGAGGGGAGCCTTGTGACCCCTTCTCATCTAATTGTAACAGTGCTCATGTTTAGGTTCATCATGTGATCTACATGGACATTTCTCACTTTGCCATCAATATTAACCAAGTATCTTTTGGTTCCACACATTTCTACTGCATTTTCCACATTCCACTTGTGTGACTTGTGAGATGGACTCAAAACACGAACATACTCACAACTTGAAACTGTGTTCTCTTTTGTCTGCATCAAATTAATGCTTCTGACTGAACTGTGTTCAAATTTAGCAGTCAAGTTTGATACGACCAGACTCAAACATGTCGTTAACCTTCTCTTCATCAAAAGCTCAGCAGGTTTATATCCTGTGGTCGAGTGTAGGGTTGTGCTTTACTTCAATAGAAAATTAGCCAACCACTGCATCCTTGACACTGCCATTGTCGGTATTGCAGACTTTGGTCCCAGAGTACCTATTGGGCATTTATGATCTGTTACTAGCATAAAATTTCTACCAAACAAAAATTGGGGAAACTTTTTGTTTCCAAAGATGACACTAAGTGCTTCCTTTTATATTTGTGCGTACCTGCGTTCACTCTTGGTTAGGATATGCGACACAAATTTTATGGGCTTCTCTTGACCATCATTCACCATATGACTGATCACTGCTCCAACTCCACAGTCTGAAGTGTCTCATGCTGGCTTCAGATCATGATTTGTGTCATAATGAACGAGTAGTGATTCGCTGGTCAAGATTCTCTTACATGCATCATAAACATGTTGTTGTGCTTTAGACCATTCCCATTTCACATCTTTCTTCAACAACTCATGTAGTGGAACTAACACTGCTGCAAGCTCAGGCAAAAATCGCGAGTAGTATTGGACCATGCCTAGAAATTGCGAGTAGTATTGGACCAGGCATATCTTTTTGCTTTGGACCGTTGAGTATAGTCTCTACTTCCTCTTTCACTGGCTGCAGCCCCTTTTCATTGATTTGCAAACCAAGGTACACTACCTCAGATTGCAAGAAAGCACATTCGCTCTTTTTCAACCTCACATTGTGATCATTGAGTGGTTTTAACACTTCATCCAGCGCTTGAAGATTCTCTTTCTCTGTTTCAGTAGAGATGAACACATCATCCTGATTACACAAGCAATGTGGCTCTCCTTGCAAAATCCTATCCATTGTAGCTTAGGAGATCTTTGGAGAAGACTTCACACCATAGAGCAGCTTTGAATAGGAGTAAAACGCCATGTCAGTATTTATCTTGAGATAATGCTGACTCTCTCAATCCACATTGAGCTGTGCATAAGTCTGGGGCAAATCTAACTTTGTGAATAGCTTGGATCCCGCTATCTCCCCATGCAAATTTTGAGAGGTTGGTAGTGGATACTGCTCATCATCCACTGCCTGGTTGATTGTAGCTTTGTAGATCCGCATAGTCTTACGGTTTTGTCTGACTTGGGCATTACTACGACTGGGGTTGCCCAATCACTGATCAGTTTTCACTAGCACAACATTCCTCTCTAGCTTCTTTAGTTCCTCTTCATCCTGAGTTTTGAGAGCCTAAGGAACCAGCCTAACCTTGCAATATACTGGTTTTACATCAGGCTTAATTCAGATGTGCACTTTCACTCTGATTATACCTCCATAGCGATCCTCAAAAATGTTCCTGCAACTATTCAATACCCGATCAAGCTTCTTGGTTGCCTCAACCTGGAAAACATGCTTCCAGTCCAATTTCAGCTTATGAAGCCAGTCTTTGCTCATTAATGTTGGTTTGTTGACATATCTCGCTACAACAGTGGGTAACTTGAGTGACTTGCCCTTATATTGGACATTCCACTCCATTTGTCCACAAATTTCTAACACCTCACCAAAGCAGATTTTTAACTGAACTGTGCTCTCAGTTAGAGGTACTTCACTGAATTTGCTCTTATAAGTATCTCTACTTAAAATGAAGCAATCTGCAGCTGTATCATTGTGCATGTTGATGTACTATTGACTTACCAACACATTTGTACAAAAGTCTCTGTCAGTTGAGTGATTGCCAGTGACATAAATGCTGCACAGCCATAGATCCTCTTCGCTTAGGCCCTCTGGATTCACTTCAAGATTGTGAACTCCACCGTTGTAACATAGCTGTTTTCCATTACCACTGGAATGAATTCCCTTTCCTGCTTGGGCCTTCACTTGACAATTAAAGCATTTGACATTTCTGTACTGACATGCTTGTGTGGTTTTCCTTACAACGATAAAAAGATACTAAACTGCTATCACCAACACTCTTCTGACTAGGTTTCTCCACTTTAGAATTGGCGAAAGCCTTCTGGCTGTGGACAGAAACTGTAGTAGTCACTGGCATAGGTCGAAATTCCTAAGCATTTCTTTGATGCCATCTCTATAGAAAGAGAAGTCTTACACACTAGCTCAAAAGGTAAGATTTTGTGTGTTTAGTAACTTGGATTGGATTCTTTCACTCACCAATCCACACACAAATCTGTCTCACAATGCATGGTCTAAGAATGTGCCAAAGTTGCAATGTAGTGATAAATTCTTTAGTGCCACAATGCACTCACCAACTGTTTCCCTATTTTTCTGATTTCTGGTTTTAAATTTGTAATTTTCTACTATCTCTAGTGGCTTAGGGTTGAAATGTTCCTGAAACTTGCTGGTGATTGTTTTGAATGGCACATCTTTTGCCTTGTTGGGAGCAAGAAGGTTTGTTAGTGTGCCATACTCTTCCAGGCCAATTTCCGTTAGCAAAATTGCTTTCTTGTGCTCAAGAATTGCCTTGTTCTAAATCTTGACCTCTTCATTATCACCTTCAAGTTCAAAAATATTATCAGCTCTGAAAAACATGTCCATTCTTTCAATATACAATCTGAATGGTACTTGAGCCCTCTCCTATGTTCCTAGCCTTCCAACGTATCTCATGGGTTCAGCCGTATTGTCCTGATTGCAAATTCACAGTAACCCAGTGAACACTTTACTGCGGCTATCTGTAACAGTTATACCTAAAGCCAATCTAGTCTGTGGTTGAAAATAGTCTCTTACCTAAATGAACATTTTGAAGTCGATGCACACTAGGACCCTGCGGCATCCCAGTCAACTGAGGAGACAGCTTGAGGCTCAGGCTTCATACAAGCCTGCCAAAATCTCCGCCATCTGAGCAGGTAGGTCATCAGAAGCTGGCTAATCTTGTTCACTGCAGTCCCTGCTGCCCTTTGATTCCTATATTGACAGACTTTTATCTCATCCTCATTGCCATTTTCTGTGATATATGTACTAACAGACAAGTTGGACACCAAGCATGGCCAGTTCAAGAAAGTGTTTATTTATGTCATCACATCATCACATCATTAAGTTGTCACATCATTGGCATGTCATACAAAGACATTACACACCTAAGCCAGGAGCAATGTGTGTATTGTATGCATTTTACGAAGGAGGTACTCTCAGAATTCTGCCACCTTTTGCAACCAGACCACAGCCTCAGAGCAGGGTGAGGGCAGTGCTACCAGTGGCTGTGAAGGTGACAGTGGCCCTTAATTTCTTTGAGTTGGGATCCTTCCAGGCTAAATCAGGTCATCTCCAGTTTGTCATCCACTGCTGCATCAGAGAGGTGACAGAAGCTCTTTGTGCCAAGAGAGGGGAGTTCGTTGTTTTCACCCTGATTAGACAGAGACAGACTGTACCAGGATAGCGAGCGTCCCCACATTCGGATCCATAAGTGTTCTCATGAAGTTGGCCACCGCTTCCAAGCTAGAAAGGATGGTCTGCACAAAGCCCTGTGCCAAATTGGAGCCTAACTCCTCCATGCTACTTGACAGTGACTGAGCATCTCTGTGTGCATTCCCATCAATTTTTCTGCATGCTGTCCCATCAAAGTCCTCATCTGAGTCCTCTGCAGGAGAACTCATGCATGACCTCACTCTCTGGAGAACTAGCTCCTACGCTATCCTTCTCCCCTGGCCCTGGCCACAGGCCTTTCATGCCCACTGACTCACTGTGTGCAAATCCTGCTGCTATTCTACCCTCTGAAATAGGCACAGTGCCAGTGTCTGAGCTGATGGCTGCAAGTGATGGTGTTTTCTTCCTCATCGGTGCCCTGCTTCTCTTGCCTTCATGCTCTCAATCCACTGCCTAGCAGATCCCTGCAGGTGGCAGTTCCTGGGTATCTGAAAGGAGAAAGATACAAGGGTAGGGTTGTGGTGACAGGGCATAGAGGGAAAGTAAGAGGTGCATGTTGACACCATGTGCAGTTTGTATATCAGAAGAGATTGTGGGATGAGGGTGAAGTGGGATGTGAGAAGATGGATTAGGAAGGAACATATCATCATCTTCTATTGTCTCAGTCCCTCCACTGTCCATGGTCTCAGTCATAGCAGCTCCAATTATGGCGACCACTGTCTCCTCCACGGGAGTCAGAACATACAGGTGCAGCCATCCCCCACAGGGTAGTTGCTGCTGCCTCTGGTTGTGCACTGCCTTGTCCTGCAAGAGAGAGGGATGTGTGTCAGTGAGTGTGGTGCAATGTGATTGGATGATGTGCCAGTCATGGTAACATTTGCACCACACAAATGCCAGGCAATGATTATCTCCAACAACAGAGAATCTAACCATCTCCCCTTGACATTACCATCGCTGAATACCACACCATCAACATCCTGGGGGTTACCATTAACCAGAAACTGAACGGGACCAGCCACATAAATACTGTGACTACAAGAGCAGATCAGAGGCTGGGAATTCTGCAGCAAGTAACTCACCTTCTGACTCCTCAAATCCTGTCCACCATCTACAAGGCACAAGTCAGGAGTGTGATGGAATATTCTCCATTTGCCTGGATGAGGGCAGCTCCAATAACACTCAAGAAGCTTGACACCATCTAGGACAAAGCTGCCCACTTAATTGGCACCCCGTCCAACACCTTAAACACTCACTCCCTCCGCCACCAGCACACAGTGGCAGCAGTGTGTACCATATACAAGATGCACTGCAGCAACTCACCAAGCCATCTTCCACAGCACCTTCCACACCTACAAAGTATAGCTGGTGGTATGTTCCAGTTGTGAGATGTTGGTGTAAGGCTTTCAGCGTGCTAAGTATGTGAGGGGGAGGTGAAGATATGAATGTGAAGTATGAGAGTTATGCTTGTTTGAGAATGTTGGTAGGTGAGTGAAGTGGGTGTGGTGAATTAAGCAGTGGGTGAGGCTAGTGGTGCAGTTGTAAGGATATGGGCATTTGAAGATGAAGTCACTGACCTTAACTGCTCACGTCAGGTCATTAAACTTCTCACAGCATGGCATCCAGGTCCTCGGAGCAGCATTCACATTGACCTCTGTGGCTATCTGCTTCCATTCTCTTCTAAGCGCTTACCTGAAGAGTCCCTGGCCCCTGTGGATGAAGGACATCTCTCCTCCTGTCCACCTCATGCACCAAGACCTAGAGTGCTGTATCAGAAAATCTGGGAGACTGCTGTCTGCCATTTTGTGCCATTTCTTCTCTTCCTGTGGGTCAGACACTCTTCTACAGAGCTACAATGACTACCATTAGCTGCTGCAGCCAGAATTCTGGTGTATCTTCCCTAGAAGAGGTGCTGTCTGGCTTTAAGTAGTCCAGACTAGCTTGAAGTGGTGCTAGGCTCGCAAGGACTTGGGCCCCCTGCTGCGGTGTGCAGTCACTGAACAGCGTGTTCAGCACTGGGCTGCACACCACGATTATTTAAATTAGTAAACAGCACAAAATTTGCATGCCACCCATGTTACTTTGAACGGGCGCAGGATTGCGATCCCTGTGCATGTCATGCGACACGATCAAATTTTTAGCCCTAACAATTTTCCACAAATTGCTTCCTTCAACATATGTGGGCGGAACACTTTCAAACCTCTTTCCAAATGTTTTCACTCTTGCGTTCTCCCCCACTTCAAGCAACCGTCTGTTATAGGGAAAAATAGGAATAGTTGCATTTATACAGTTTCACCACCTCAGCCAATAACGTGCTTTTTAATTGTAACATGTTATTTACTATTCCAAAGAAAAACAGCAGATAGACATTAGGCTGAATTTAGTGAGCCCACCGTGAGTCACGGCAGCGGACCTGGAAATAGGTGCCATTCCCGCTAGTCACGTGGGCGACTGCCCCACCATGATCACGCAGTCATTTTGCATAATGGAGGCACTGGACCCGTCCAATCACATGGCGGGGACAGAACATGAGAAGCTGAATACAGTGTCTTGACAGAACGCAAGAGATCATTGACCCTCTTGTGGCACTGTACCTAGTTCCGGGGGGTGACCCTATGGCTACTGAACTCCTCAGCGATCTCCGTCCAGGCTTTCATTGCTACCTTGGACTCATTTGGTACTAGCTGCTCAAAACTGTGACCCATGTTGCAGTGACTCTAGATGCCCCCAACACTCCCCAAGGCGGACCCTGCAGGATGGCTGAGCCAAGACACAGGGTGGCCCCATGGTATAGCCATGCCTCCCTCGAGATTCTTCTCCAGGCTACAAGGAAAAGGCGGGAGGTCCTCTTCTTCAGCGATGGCAAGAAGATGTCCTCCTGCCTGAACAAGCAAGCCTGGACAGAGATCGCTGAGGAGGTCAGTAGCCATGAGCTCACCCCCCCGGAACTGGGTACAGTGCCACAAGAGGGTCAATAATCTCTTACGTTCTGCCAAGGGGAGTGCTCCACACCTCTCTCCATTTTAGTGATTGCCAGTGGCTACGCAGGAGGAAGCAGGACATGGGGAGGGAGGCAGTACAAAAGTGATGGCAGAGAGGGTTAGGCATCACCTCATCCTGACAGATGCATGGCTGCATCTCAGACACAGATCACCCCCATTAACTTCCCTGAGAATGGACAGGATCATGAGCTATATGCGACACCCCAGTAGGGGATGAGGGGCTGACACTATAAGAACTGACATGTTGATCTCTCTGCGAATTATGACTATCTCTCTCTTTCTACTTGCAGGACAAGAAGGCTCATAACAGGAAAGAGACAGTCCAGACTGGCGGAGGCATCCCAGATCTTTGGCCTCTCTGCACAGCAGAGGAGAGGCATTAGAATTGGCAGGGACCCAGGGTGGCCGCTTCATATCAAATGCGGAGATTTGCGTCTCCACACAAGAGAGTGAGGATTGGCTTCCATTGACATACAGTTCATTTCTGAAGTCCCACATCATGTATGGTTGGCACAGCTGCACAGCCTAACCCACACATTTGTGTTCTTTCATGCAGTTCGCTGTCGGCGGGAGACTCAACCAGAAGGAGGAGGTACACTCAGAGGATGCACCATCCCGTGACTCTCCTGCACCTTCCACCAGCGCAGATACTTTCACCTTGGTGGGTTTCCGCTCGGCTGTAGAATCAGGGTCACAAGCTGATGAGAGCACTGCAGACATGCCCGAGCAACTGGCTGAGGCTGAGACAGCCAAGAACATTGTCGGTCAGAGTACTGTGGATGGTCACGTCCATGCTGAACCCCAGGCTCATGACGAGCCTCCAGTGTCAACAGCACAGGACATGCTGGGGTTGCAGAGACAGGTACGACAACAAATGTTAGAGATGCCAGAGGCAATATGCAGCCATGAGTGGATGATGGAGGAGTCCATCCATGCCATGAATGCTGCTATGTCTCAGGCATCTGAGTGCATGGCTTCCTCTATCAAGAGGCTGGCGACCCTCATGGAGAGCCATATCACACAAATGCGCGCAGACATGCACACAGTTGCCTTGACCATGAGCTTAACGCAGCAGTGACAAAGTGAAAGACGGATGAGGTGCCTGGATTCTTCTACAGCTCTTTGTCCTTTCTGGTGAGCAGGGAGGATCAAGTGAGCTTGAAAGGGAGGAGGAGAGTCCGACCTCCGCAGCTGGGGGCTCCCCTCAGGGTGCTCCAAGTAAGGATACCGGCTTCTCAGCCCCTCTGCCAGTGAGCCCAGCTCCAGCAACCATGATGCCTGAGGAGAGTTCTGCACCAGTGCAGGAAACCTTCACACAGCCAGGGCCCTCTAGGCCTCAGGCAGCTAGAGGATGGCTACCAAATTCATCACAAGGGGCAGCCTGATCGGCAGCCTGCCTCGAGCCCAGCTGCAAGCAATAGGTTCACACCTTGTAGCAACACTCATAAGTGTATAAAGAAAAGCACCTAGACACACTTGGGCATTCATGGTGTTTAAAATTTAACATGTGCTGTATTTTATAAAGTTCTTCAGTTCAAGCCATTAAACTTCATTGTGTAAAAGTGATTATTCTATTGTGCCTCAACTGTGAATTTTTGACTGCCCCCTTAGTGGATTGCAAATGTAGGCACAGCCCTCATTTGAATATGATCTCCCCCGGGCACTTGGGTGTGGTTCAACTGGATGCTAGACCCGGAAGACAAATAGAAAGGAAGCAACAGACTGCATGCATGGAGGTGAGTCTTTATTGGTTTTTCTCTGGGAGGCCATCAGGATAGTTGGAAGTGGGTAAGTATGAGATTATCTCTTGCCTCCTTGGCCCATCGCTCAATCTGCCTAGCCTCCAGTGCAAGGCCTTCAACATCCAGTGCTGCTTGCTCATCTCCTTCCTCCACATCCTCCTCGTCAGTGGAGGAGTATCGCTTCATTAGTCAGCGTCATGCAAGGCCTCCCACTCTGCAGTGCTCGATTGTGTAGAGTACAGCAGACCACAATGATATGTGAAACCCTCACTGGGGCTTACTGCAGGGCTCCACTGGATCGATCTAGGGAGTGGAATCTCATCTTCAACAGCCCAATGACCTGCTCAATGGTCGCTTGGCAAGTGTTGTATCTCTCCTCTGCTGCATTGCAAGTATTTCTCACAGTCTTCAATGGGTACCCCTTTTCCCCGAGTATCCATCCCTAAGGTGGGCGGGAGGCCTAAAAAGCTGTGGCATGTGGGATTGTCAATGTAGGTAGGCATCGTGGCTGCTTCCTGTTAAGTGGGCACACACCTGCAGGAAACACTTTCTGTGGTTGCAGACCAGTTGCACGTTGTTGGAATGGAAGCCCTTTCTGTTGATGAAGGTGGATGGCTGGTCTGTTGGAGCCTTGATAGCCACTTGAGTGCAATTTATCATACCTTGCACCTGGGGGAATCCAGCGATGGCCCCGAATCTCGCCCTGACTGTCAGGGTCGGTCTGGCAGCGCACATAGTCGCTGGCTCTCTTAACCAGTGCATTGGTCACCTCCTGAGGCAGTGGTGGGCTGCTGCCTGGGAGACCCCACACAATTGCCTCGTGGATCCTTGGAATGATCCAAACGCATAAAAGTTTATTGTCACTGTGACCCTCAGGGCCACTGGCATAGTCTGACCCCCAAATCCCATAGGTCGCAACTCGTCCTGCAGCAGGGCACATAAGTCAGTGACAGCCTCCCTGGAGAGGTCGAGTCTTCACTAACAATATTGCTTAGACATTTGGAGGTAACTGATTATAGTCCTGTACAATCTTTGGCGCAGGTGGGCCCTACTTGCCATGATGAGCTGCTGCTCCTCTAGTCCTGGAGCTTCACGGAAAGGCGCCGTTGCTTCTTAGCCTGCCCTAGGTTGGAGGCACCACATTAAGCTACAGGGGTCCAAAAAAACACAGGGTGTATGAGACCCACGCCCGATGACCATTGGGCCTACAGAGCGCTGTTGATGCAGAGATGACCCTGCCTTCGTAACTGAGCTCTTGCTACTTCACCTGGCAGACTCCATTATGGCCGGCAGTTTCCACCCTTACTGATTGCCGAGCCTCTTATCCAGCAGTACGGGTAATTGTTACGGTCAAGTGAGGGCTCGAAGGGCTTCCTTCTTTTCCTTCTCCTTGTTTGACCACAACAGGTTTAATTCTTTCTTAAAGTGGATGTACTGGCCAATTCAATATGTGTTTGATTACTTACTTGCTATGATCATAACAAGAACCAATTGGAGAGGTTTTCTTGAGTTATCAAAGAAAGACATTAACTTTATTGCACATAAACCGAACTAATGAAAATAATAAACTATATGCCAACTTTCACTCACACACACAAATAGGTTACAGAGTGTGGTAAGGTAGATTGGTTGAGTTAGAGTCCATAGAAAAAAGGGGTATACAGTCTGTGGGGTTTGGTGATTTGGTTGGCTTCTAGCTGAATTTGGTGGTCCTTAGGCTTTTATATTGAAGAGGTCGATGACTGGTTCAGTCAGTCTCTTGGAGACAGTGATGCAGATGATTTCCTCCAACGGGGTTTCTGATTGTAGCCGGAGTATGCAAAGGTGTTCAGTCAACAAGCAGGATTTGAAAGCTTTCAAGCTAGAATGGAGAGAGAGCGAGAGGGACTTCCACTTGGGTCTACATGTGTCAGAGTCCAGAAGCTCCTCTCTTCAGCTGCAGAGAAACACAGGCTTAAAACCACAGAGGGGAGGGGCTTGTCACATGACAGTCACTCAGTGATTCAGATATAGCAGTTAGCAGTATTTCTTCTTTCTTAAAGAAAACAAACAAGAACAAACAGTTCCTTTAAACTTCCTGGGTCTTCGTTCTTGCTGGGGAATGAATAGACATTTCGCGTCCCTGCGCACAGGCCTTACAATGCAAGGTGGCCATCATAAACTGCTAGCAAAGGCATCTTCTATCTGTTCTTTTTTAAATGTGTTCTTAAAAATAAATTCAGATCTCCAGTCAGTGGATTTAAAAAAAAATCAAAGCAAGTTGGTGTGACAGTAACCAAACATCTCACCCAGCAGTTTGGTCGCCCAATACAGCCAACCAACCCAAGACTCACCCCACCCTGGGCAGACCACTCAAACCCAAGGCCCTCCCCTTGCAGAGCACCCGAGACACCGACACCCCCACTTGCACAGCATCCAAGACCCCGACCCTCCTTGCAGAGCACTCGAGAAACAGTCCCCCCCCACCTTGCAGAGTGCACAGCACTGCTAACAGAGGTTAACAATAGTCTCTGCACTGCCTCTCTTCCCCTATGCAGTGCTGGTCATGGCTGCCTACCCATTATGGCACTGAGGCCTCGCCTTGGTGCCGCCAGCTTTTAATGTTTGGGAGTCTGAAGGCAAATGAGCGTTGCCTGCCATCCACTTAATCCCAAATCTCCTCACTGAATTGTGATGAATTCGAGGCAAATGTATTAAAAGTAAGTGCTCAGCAACTTAAAATACATTCCTGTTGCTTTGGGGTGGCGATTCCACCTTAGCGCTTTCCTGCTGCTGACTAAATCCGGAACAGACATCACGAAGCCGGATTTCTGGCCAAACGCTTCCGATGCAATTCTCCATCCCCTTCACGCCGCCATTCCTGCTCCAAACGGCCTCACCTAATTCAGCCCACAGTGTGAGAGAAACAAAAACACTGTGTGAGAGAGCGCAAGAGAGACACACGGGCCTCAATTTTAAGACGAGTGGGTGCATAGTGTGTGGGAGGCCCAAAGTGGATGGCTCAGCCAACAGTCATGAAGCAAGCAAGGCCCAGCTGCTTTTAACTTAAAAGCCACATTAGAATAATAGACCCCTTAAGACAAAATCAGACAGGCCTCAGTTCCTTCACAACAGGCAAGCATGCCATCTGCTTCAGGTCTTCCACACATTGTCCACGCACCATGTCACCTTACAATCGGCGCCAGAGTGTGTGAGATAGAAACAGGGAGAGTAAAAGCAGGAGTGTGGAGATAAATACACATGTACATATACTGGATTTACCTTCCAGTGGCCGGATTTTCCAACCCCCACTCCTTCAACTCCACCACAACCTCAAACAGAATGGAGACCACAAGGGCGGAGGATGAAACTGAGGCACCACAGCAGCACTATGAAAGCAGTGAGGGACCTGAAAGGGGTAGAAAAGCCCTGGAATGGTACCTTTCAGCAGAGACCATGGCTTGCGAAAATTAAACTTCAAAATAATCAGGCATAAATCTTTAATGCATTTATATGAACTTATTTGTTTACTATTTTAAGACGATGTTTTTATTATATGCTATTATACAATGTAATGTCTTGACTATAACCTCAGAAATCAAAAACTTGTATGTAAGCAAAAAAAAATACTGGCTCATCAGCAAATGTTTAAGCAGGTATGATTTTCTTCTCTCAACCACTGACTTTCAAGAGGTTGAAGTGCAAATCCAAATTAAGCCCTGGTCTAACTGAAACTGATAAGTGTGACAGGAAGGGAGGAGAGGAACCTGAATGCAGGCTTATTCCTAGCAGCATTAGAACAGGCTTAAGGAATGGAAGTGGCCTATGACAAGTGACCAATATGTTAAATAACTAATGCACTTTTTACTTATGCTGTACCATATAATCTTAAACAAATCATTAAATCTTTAGCTTTTTCAAAGGACAAATCTTTGGCTACATAATCCAAATCGGCACATCTGAATAGCCTTGTGTTTGATGTCTCCCTACTGTGTAGACTGTTTTGTTTCTGCTGCTTGCTATAGAGGAACACTGTGTGCTAAGCCCAAGCACTGTACAGGTCAAGCAGCCGCATGTCAAGCTGTTACAGAAGGGAAGAAATTAAGCTGAACTGTAACATGAAGAGCACAGTGTTCTTCACGGTGCACAAACATAAAGCAAACCCCTCGCTCCAGTGCTGTAGCTAATTGAAAATAGTTGACCTTTATTTTATGGAGAATACTATAGTGAACAACATGTTCAGTTTAAGATCCTGCAAATGCTTCAGCACTATTTGTAGATATGGATTATACAGCAGGATTTGTACTTGCCTTTCTGTATGTATCTGCCAGAGGTTGCTCGATGTATAGACATTTACCTACTGATTGTGTTCTTCAGAAATGTTTCATTTATTTAAATTCTATTCATGAGAAAGGTCTGCCATATGAACTCTTTGAAGCTTGAGTCTCCAAATTATCATAGCAAAATGCTTCTTCTACAGCACATAGTTGTGACATGCACTGTAGGATTGTAGTAAGAAATCAGAGGGATGTATACTATAAGCAATTAAAAATACTTGGTTGAAATTAATTTTTGCAAATTTTAAATCTATATCATGGTAGAAAATATAAAGCATTGAAACAAGCTACAGGATCCAGTTCTTTTATGAACACATCCACTGAACTTATGTATGTGCTTAGCTGAATAGAAGATATCTCATATATCCTCTATATTAAAATAAATGTTTGTTATAAATCCTTCACCTACAGCCCCTTAAAGAATAAAGTTTTATGCAGAGAAGCCAGTGAGTAAAAATACAGAAAGTCTTTGTGATACCGCAATGACAGGCAGTAACAAGGAAGCCTACTAACTGAGATATACAACAATCTGAGAGAATGCATGCACTTTGCTCTAGACCCTGGGCATATGTAGAGGGATGTTTGTTTAAGACAAAGTCTGCTCTTAGTATTTGCAACTGAAAAGGGACAAACCTAGGTTGAAATTAAGCCAAAACAAAATAACTGAAGGTATTCTGTGTGAAGGAAATCAAAGGAGTCAAGTAAACTAGATTTGAGCATTCGTAACACTGTTCTAAGTAATTATTAGTTGACAGCACAAAATATTCTCCATCAGGACCTAATTTTTAATTCACTTAATTTTACCCTGAGATGGCTAATGGAACCTGAGTGAAAAATCCCAATGCAGGGACGGAGTGGGTGGGGGTGTTCACCTGATGTTCAGAGTGAGGTGACCTTAGTTGCACACTAGCATTTTCTAATGTTCTGCTAGATACCCACAACACAATGCATTACACTGACTAGATATCAGCTTTTAAAATTTGAAGGCAGCTATTTTTACATGTTTTACCCATTAACAAATAACAACTATTAATTATATTTATATAGTGCCTTTAATGTAATAAAACATCCCAAGATGCTTCACGGGAGCATTATAAAATGAAATATAACCCTGAGCCGCATAGAGATATTAAGTCAGATGACCAAAAGCTTGGCCAAAGAGCTAGGTTTTAAGCAGTGTCTTAAAGGAGAAAAGCAAGATGGAGAGGTATAGGATGGGTATTCCAGAGCTTAAAGCCTAGGCAACTGAAAGTGCGGCTACCAATGGTGGAGCGATTAAAATTGGGAATGCTCAAGAGGCCAGAATTAGATGAGCGCAGATATCTCGGAGTGTTGTGGGGCTGGAGGAGACTACAGAGATCAGGAGGTGGCGAGGCCATGGAGGAACTTGAAAACAAGGATGAGAATCTTAAAATCACGATGTTGCTTGACCAGGAGACAATGTGGGTAAGCGAGCACAGGGACTTGGTGAATGTTAAGACACAAGCAGCAGAGTTTTGGATGGCCTCAAGTTTACGGACAATAGAATGTGGGAGACCAGGCAGGTGTGTGCTGGAATAGTCAAGTCTTGAGGTAACAAATGCATGAATGAGGGTTTCAGCAGCAGATGAGCTGAGACAGAGCAAAGTGGGGCGATGTTACGGAGGTGGAAATGGCAGTCTTAGTAATGGCACAAATTTGAGGTTGGAAGCTCATCTTGTGGTCAAATGTGACACCAAGGTTGCGAACAGACTGAATGAACTAACCTGAATGTATTCTTTCTAGCTGATGAGTTCACTGCAGAATATCCTTAAGAGTATTGTTTTGTATCTCTTTCAACGGGAAGTGCCCATATCAAAATATAATTTGGTACGGCATAATGAGACTTCCTAAAATTCAAAGTTGAAGAATAAGAATTAGGGTGGGGGGCATGAGTATGTGCTGTCAGCAGTTTTGCAATCGAGTCATAAGGAAGCCATTTGGCCCATCAAATCCATGCTGGCTCTCTGTAGAGCAATCCAATCAGTCCAATTGTGCCGCTCTATTCTCGTAGCCCTGTAAGTTTATTTCCCTCAAGTGCCCATCCAATTTCCTTTGGAAATCTTACATTGTTTCCACTTCCACCAACCTCGTAGGCAGAGAGTTCCAGTAGGTAATGAATGTTGAATCTTAACAGCAGTTATCCAACCTATTTGACT
Organism: Heterodontus francisci; assembly: GCF_036365525.1. Taxonomy (NCBI): domain Eukaryota; kingdom Metazoa; phylum Chordata; class Chondrichthyes; order Heterodontiformes; family Heterodontidae; genus Heterodontus; species Heterodontus francisci. The sequence goes on from NC_090397.1 coordinate 37,613,917, forward strand.
AGTTCAGTGGTATTTTACTAAATATAGAATTTAACCTAAAATGAATTTGATACAAAAACCTCTGTAAAATTGATGGCAAGTGCATTCGAAAAGAAAAATGCCTGTTCATATTTGTGACAATGGTGGTTTAACCATTTCTGTGGTCTTTGTAGTGTATTGACAGTTGGGTTGTCAAGTGGAAAAGGGGAGGAAGAATGTATCTACATTTTAATATTTTAATAATGTATTCATATTGTTATAGCTCTTTAGGCAACAAGAGGTGGCAGGCTTACATTCCACAGCTAGCATTGCAGTTCAGCATAATACAGTTGTCAAAATGAAATTATTGCTAACGTACAACACAATGGCCTAGCACCTAATTCACTTTTCACACAACACTATACATAGCCTAACAGGTTATAAATAGGACAAGTGATTTGATGCAAAACAACATCCCATGACAAACTCACAAATTTCTGTACTTGCTGCATGTAACACAATTTGCGACCCAAAGCATAAAAATGTCAAAAGGCATTGAAAATGATTGTTTCAGAGGGGATCTGACTGATAACAAATCACTTGTCCTGGTTATAAATAATCTCAAGCCTACTGTCTAGAATGGTGACCTATTGACCTCCTCAATGTTCAGTTTTATCACAATGTTGACTTTCCAGAAACAAGAAGGGGAGAGGGAGAGAAACTGACTATAATCAGCCTTCTGTTACCCCCTACATAGAATGATACCACACCTCCAGGCAAGCATCCAAAAATTAGCACTGACTAAGTAGAGACCTCTTTCTCTGACCCACTGGCTACATTTGCAATAGGAAAAAGACTCACCCATTGGAGCAATTTAATTTGAGACAAAATGAAAGTGATTGTTTTCTGATATTAATATAGGCTTCGTTTTGTAAGTTTCCTTTTTCTCATCTTTCAGCCGTTTCCTTCATTTTGTCTCTTTCTGTCCTAAAGGCTCTGACACATGCTGGGCTATGATGCAATGACACCAACTACTCTCCATCCAGTATATTACCCAAGTGGACATTCTTTATGTGTGAACCTAAACAGCGAATGTTGCCAATCTAGTTGGCCATGAGGTGTATCATCCTCATCCTGGATGTACCCAAGTCCTTGTGCACATTGAGCAACTGAATAGCAATTAAAACAGAATTCATGTCTAATTTTTCACTTCGCTAGTCTGGATACCTAGGCCAGTTATAAAAACATCCATTGCTGTATGACAGCATAAAGTAGGATTTGGAACCTCGTACCATCTTCTTTTATGTGGTTCTGTTTGACTCTGGATAGATATTTACCACCCGAGCCATTGGGGGAACTCTAACTTCTTTTTGAGGAACTTCATGAGAGTAGTTTTTACTTTCACTGTCTGCACAGTGAACTGGTGGAGCAGATCACTTACTCATTGTAGAACTTGTACGATTTTCATCCTTTCATTTCAATGGGATGACAATATTTTTACGGCCAGATGAGGAGGGTGTCATAGTTGCCCCTCTTGCCCTTCCTCTTATTTGACTGCAACAGGGTTTATTCTTTTTTTAAACAGTGGTTGTCACCTCAGTGAGTGTTTTACCTTTTTACCTTTAATGTGGTTGTGAAAGAACCAATCAGACAGGTTTTCCTGAGTTTAAACAGGAAAGAGGAGAGTTTATTATAATTAACAATCTAAACCCAATTTAAGAATAATAAAAAATACACTTCGCATTCACTCACACATTCACATGAGAATCATACACACACAAATAGATTACAAAGTGGAAAGTAGGTTTTTTGGTTGGATTGAACTCCAGAATAAATAAAAGTTAAATACAGTCTGAGGTTGGATGATTCGGTGGTCTTACGGCTGGAGCTGTATTCTTGAAATCTTTGGCTAGTCAAAATGCACTTTGTGGCTGGCCTGCCTGGCTCAGGGTTTTTTTTTTGCAGGCACATTTGTAGGTGGCTCTCTTCCCCTGGTCTCTATAATAATGTGTAGGCTTGGAGGGTCCACAGCCGCAGACTGTTTTCAAACTTGATGTTTTCTGGAGAGAGAGAAAAGGAAGCACATAGCCTTTCTTGCTGCTGCACACTCAGTTACTGTTTGTCTCCTTTTTGTGTAACAAAGCTCACAGTTTTTCAGAGATGGACAGACAGTCACATGACTGCCTCAGTGTATTCTCTGGAAGCTTCTAATGAGATACAAGGTTCAGAATGGGCTCCACAGGCCCAAGGATGCCAATATTTACACTTGGAGGTGTTTGCTCTTTCAAAGTAATTGTGTCAGAATTGCCTTGACTGCCATGTTAATGAAGCAATCATAGGTAATTCAATTACTTAGATCAAGCCATTGTTCTGGGTCTAGACTTCTCAGACTGGAGAATGTGCAAACATGTTTCAGTTGCAAATTGTGGTGGCCATCTTGGCTGCCAATTTTTTAAAAAGTTAACTGTAGGATTTTCTCCAATAAAAGTAAGTTTCCAACCGATGAACTAATATTTCTCATTTGCCATATTGTGTTTTCTTAATAATACGGTGGGTTCAATCTACTCTGTCAGATTACCGGCCAGGCAGTGAAGGTGGAAATTACCTCCAATGGGTCTGCTATATATATAACCATGACTTCTAGTATAATATTCCTAGTTAAAGTTAACTTTCAAATACATAGCCCATATATAACATCTATATAAACATGGCTGTCTTTTCTTTGGCTTCTAAAAATACCTACAAAGAATGGAATGGCTCTTAATCTCAAGGGGAAAACTGGCCAATTTGTAATCTTTCATTTGGGGAGGTAAATTGGGGGCTCCTTAGTATATCCAATTTTAGGAACCAATTCATTGGACTGAAATTGTACTGCATTTAGGCAGGGCAATATAATATTCTCGGTCCACATTCTGATTGCAAAGCAGTGTTCAGGTTGACAGGTTAGAGGGCAAAGAAATACTACTCTAGGTTTACATATAGAAGTGAATGCAAACTAGATTCATCTATGGAATGTGTGGTGTATGGAGAATTATGTCACTAGGTCTGTGGCAGGACATTACGACATTTGCCTTTCAATTGCCCTCAGAATGCTAGTTTTTTATTTCCAAGCTAAGTGACTAGTTGAGTCACCTTAACTGATTATATTCAATTGAACTGACTCTGTCTTAAAGATGAAACTGTCCTTCAGTTACCAACAAACTGACATTACTTTTAGGAAAGTCATAGAGTCATTTACGGCACAGAAACAGGCCATTTGGTCCATCGAGTCCATGCCGGCTCTCCACAGAGCAAGTGTTGAGATCAAATTCAATGTAAAGATGTTACTTTTATATTCAGAGTTTAAAATGAAATTGTTGAGTACCTTAAGTTCTAAGGTTGTTCAAATCTGTGACCATCTGGTGCATCTGAGATACTTGAATAATAATTTCATCAACAATAAACTCCAAATCATGTTTGAAGTTTGCAGCAGTAGACAGTTAAATTCACAAGACTCCAACAATTTATGAAGTTGATTGTTGTTAACTTGTTTTGAGCAAAAGTTATTTTCATGGATCGTATTCAAAATTTCACAGTGACTAGTTTAAGACTACTGGTCGTTGAAGAAGCATCAGTCATTTGAACACCATTGCCGCTTGTCCCCAAAAGCTATTGTGCCTTTAGTCCAGTCTTTGCTTTTTTCAACATATGACCTAGTAAATTCCATTTATTGTGGCTTTCATTGTGCAGATTATTAGTCATTAAGCTTTCCCTAATCACTAGGTTTACGGTCACACACATTTGCAGTGCCACATGTGACTGTTCTTTTGAGGCCATCTAAGTCAAATTCCACCAGTGTGTCAAATATAATTAGTACACCACTTCGACAATAGATGTGAGTAGATTTCAGTGTGATAAACACCGATTCAAACTGCAGTTCTGTTGTAAATCTCAAAAGGTTTTGTTTAATTTTTAGAGATAAATGAACAAGTTGGATTTGACTTGCCTGTTTAAGGGAACAATTCCTTTATTGTGGTTATTTTGATCTTTTTCTTCAACTTTGAAGAAATTGTACAGTTAATAACGCATGACAGTTTTCTTTTTAGTTTTTCTACCTGTTGTTTTGTGCTTCCTCCCTTGAATGTAACTCATTGCCCTAAGAAGCAAAATCACCAATCTACTAAAGATGCATTGATGTAGAGAAGAGCAAATCAGAGTCAGTTTGGATTTTCAGGACAGTTTAATCCATCCTAGCCGCAAATCACTGAACTTCCGGCTGTACCTGAATTACTGAAATTGCAAAATCCAAGGTGAAAACTATATTCCCTTGTCAATGCTCATGAGTAGTGCTGCACACAGTAAAATCAAATGCAATTAGTGTCATGTGCAAACAAAGTATCACCTTACAAATTCTTCCTCCCTCATTATAGTAGAACAGTATGGTCCTGCCAAGTCACTATGAAGGGGTCAGGGCATTTATTCTTCTGTAGCCATTCCTCTCTGGCACACAAATGTAACTGGGAGAGTACGCCATAAGTATATTTAAATATTCATTAGGCAATGCATAGCTCAGCGTTGCATTATCAAATAAAGTTATTTTATCACTGTGGGAGTATGAATTTCTATTAGTGCCATCGTTAATGCAGACACAAAAACCTTTAAGAAACTTTATCCAAAGGGTGCAGATTTTAAAAGGCTGATGCTGCATTTGTACTCCGCAAATATTTCTGGACGAATGGCATATTAGCATTTGCCTCACTGTTTCTTAAACTGGGATGAAAAGAATACATTATTAAAATAAATGACATGGAACTGGCCAGGGCAGCTAAATACAACCGAAGGAAATTCACTTTTTTTCAGTTTTAGGTGAACATCAGAGTTTCGGAGTGGTACAGTTTTCTATTTGGTCATCCATTATAAGTGGTAGTAACTACCAAGTCAACACAAGCACTTTTATTTAGAAACAGAAAAATATTGGGTGGAGTTTTATGCTCTTCCCTGTGGGGTGTTTGAAAGTGGGGAGAGCATATAATCGGTGGGATGGTAGTGGCGGGAGGTGGCGGGGTGGGGGGGGGAACCCCACCATCTTCTTGCCTCCGTCAAAATTAAGTCCAGGACAGGAAGGCCTGTAAATGGCCTTCCCACCCAGCCGCCAATTGGGTGGAACTCAGTCTTCCTAAATTCTTTGGCCCTACTACTTTTCTCCCCACTTTATGAAGCCTCCACAAACTCTATTCCTTTAACAGTGCTTTTTGACACTGTATCTCATTCTACTCCTATTCGTGCTTAGCATTCTAGGATGTCTACTACAGTAAAGACACTAGTTGCTCCTTGAATCAACACTACTCCAGTTCTCTTCTGCTACACTGTGAAGGATAGTTAAGGAAAACTATTGGGAAACAGGAATATTTATTCTTTACAGCACAACTGAAAGCTATTTCAGGAAGCACAGCAATTGGGTCAGTAATGCAGGAAAAATACAAGGGGGTTGGGAGAATCATTGCGATACGAAAGAAATGGAAGTCAGAGATATAGGGGTCAGATATAAATAGAGAGAGAGACACACACACAGAAAGAATTTTAAATAAAGTAGAACAACATTCAAAATTCTGAAGCATCTAATTTCTTCTCACTTCAGAAAAGTGCTAAAGGCACTAAATGCTATCACTAAAGAGGAAGAATAAAATACAACAAAGGTAAAAATGGACATGGAGAAAACATTAATGATACCCATTGATTTAGGGATAGAAAAAAGAAACATTTGGCACTTAAAAAAAACAAATAACGCAGCTCAATGCCTGCCCAACCTTTTAACTGTCCCCATTCCTAGTTTTACAATTTGGAAATCTGATCAGTTTATTTCATATAGCTATGATAATATCCTAAACATATGGCCAACATAGCCTCCATAACTGCCCTGTAATGGTCATTTTGACCTTGAACAACAGCACAGCAGTTCCTGCACCACAGTTGTCCCTCTGACTTTTCCAACGGAACCACTTTCTTCAGAGTAGAACAGAATGTGTCTTCCTTCCCATATGTTATTATTTCAATCAGAGACTTCAGTTTTTTTTAAAGGAAAATTATTACTATACTTTGCCTCATAACTTTTATGTTTATTCCACAGTCCCAGAGGAAAAAAAACCTTCCTGTCTGAGTGAAAATAGTTTTAGGCATACTCCAGATTGAGTGGTTAAAAGGATTCCTTATTAATGGACTGAAAATTAACTTCAAATGCTAATTTATTAGTGAATCAAAACTAATGTTATTAAATATTGGCCTGATTACAAAATTGAAAAGATCAGGTCAATGTTGTGTTATTTTTGGTGCAGTGCTCACTTGATAACATAATTTCTGGCAATCCAATAGAGTAAGCATCAATCAACTCCCCTAGCAGGCTAGCTCCCACAGTGGTTCAGCAAGTTTATCCATTAAGTAGCTGAGTCATACAGACTAGCAATATACAAGGTTCAATTTGCAAATCAGTGTTGAGCTGGCTGATCTCAGCTGAAGCACAGTCAGTAATTCTACACATTGGGAGTGAACCTCCTCAGAGGTACTCCTGCTGTAATTGAAAGTGCAAAGAGTGTGTTTATACAATGCAATTTACTGCTTAGATTACATATTTGGCACAATTAGATGCCAACTGGATCAGTTATGTCCATGGTCATTACACCAAGTATGCGTGGTAGGCCAATAAATCCCAGATATATTGTAGAAAGTAAAAGATAAATGAACATAAATTCACAACCAAAAAATGAAATGAAAGGAAATAAATACAAGCTTGTATGATTGAAAGGCAATTCTTCACATCTTGGTTTAATTTAAATATGTGAGGATATTTCTATTTGATACAGAACTATAGGCTGAAAATTGATATCACTGATGTTGTCATGTGAACACTTAATGTGCTCTTACCAAATTTCTCTCTCCATTGTTTTAACAGGAATGTCAACCCATTTAAAATAAATGTTAATACCCTCATTAATATAGTGGGAATAGGAGTTCAACATCACAGTGTTAAGTGTTTGCACAGTTATATTGTACAGAATCATTTCCTGACTTAATATTTTCATGGGACGACAGGATGAAATTGGAGATTCTGCTTGCTTCTATTGAACTATTATTTAAAAAATACCAACTGAACTCCTATCACTGTAAAGTTTGAAAATAAGGAAAGACAAATTTATACCAGTACCTCGCTGATTACTTGCCAGTTTTAAGCTGGCTGAAAATGTACAGTAGCAGTGATAATTGATCTCCTGAAAATAGACTGTCAACATAAGTATAAAATAGTGCACCTAGAAAGCCCAACATAAAAGTGTGTTGCATTAATTTTCACAACAGCCCCAAGGGACAGAGTTTCAATGGAGTTTCAACTTTATGAGGCCATTTGTGTATTTTTGTCCTGGAGTTGCATGCAGTAAATGATTCTTTCTTCAAACTTGTTTTGAACATTCTGGCATATGACAATGCAAAAGATTGACTATATTTCCTCACTGGGGAATCAATCAAGAGAAACCTTGTAGTTTACAAATCTCCAGTGATCTGTGGTCCATTAAGCTGTGACATTTTAACTAAGGCCTGCCATGGGCAGCTGATTTTCCACAGGGTGGCAGCAGCTTCCTACCCACTAGACAAGAATTTATTCTAGTTTGTGCTGGTTTTATCAGCGTAATAAAGCTGAAATTGGCTAAACCAGCACAATAGGTCACAGAATTATAAATGGAAGTTGTATCAAGTGTAAATTGAGTCTCCACAATCTTTAACACTTGTTTAAATACATTAAGCATGAAGCCGGCCCCACACACATATCTGGTTACATCTCCACCATTTTCCACCAAGGAAAATGGTGGAATTTGAATTCAATTAATAAATCTGGAATAAAAAAGCTAGTCTAGTGGTGACTGTGAAACCATTGCCGATTGTTGTAAAAATGCATCTGGTTCACTAATGTCCTGTAGGGAAGGAAATCTGCTGTCCTTACCTGGTCTGGCCGACATGTGACTCCAGACCCACAGCAATTTGGTTGACTCTTAAATGCCCTCTGAAATGGCCTAGCAAGCCACTCAGTTATATCAAATCGCTACAAAGTCTAAGAAAAAGAATGAAACTAGATGGACCATCCAGCATCGAACTAGGCACCAGAAATGACAAAAGCAAACCCAGCCCTGTCGACCTGCAAAGTCCTCCTTACTAACATCTGGGGGCTTGTGCCAAAATTGGGAGAGCTGTCCCACAGACTAGTCAAGCAACAGCCTGACATAGTCATACTCATGGAATCATACCTTGCAGACAATGTCGCAAACACACCATCACATCCATGTGTATGCCCTGTCCACAGGGTATATTGTCAGGAGGAAGTTGCCCTGGGAGTCCTCAACATTGACTCTGGACCACATGAAGTCTCATGGCATCAGGTCAAACATGGGCAAGGAAACCTCCTGCTGATTACCACCTACTGCCTCCACCTCGGCTGATGAATCAGTACTCCTCCATGTTGAATACCAATTAGAGGAAGCACTGAGGGTAGCAGGGGCACAAAATGTACTCTGGGTGGGGAACTTCAATGTCCATTACCAAGCGTGGCTTGGAAGCATGACTACTGGCCATGTCTGAAAAGACATAGCTGCTAGACTGGGTCTGTGGCAGATGGTGAGGGAACCAACAAGAGGGAAAAACCTACTTGACCTCGTCCTCACCAATCCACCTGTTGCAGAGCATCTGTCCATGACAGTATTGGTAGACGTGATCACTGCACAGTCCTTGTGGAGACGAAGTCCCACCTTCACACTGAGGGTACCCACCATCGTGTTGTGTGGCACTACCATCGTGCTAAATTGGTTAGATTTTGAACAGATCTAGCAACTCAAAAATGGGCATCCATGAGGTGCTGTAGGCCATCAGCAGCAGCAGAAATGTATTCAACCACAACCTGTAACCTCATGGCCCAGCATATCTCCCATGCTACCATTACCATCAAGCCAGGGCACCAACCCTGGCTCAATGAAGAGTGCAGGGGGGCATCCCAGGAGCAGCACCAGACATACCTCAAAATGAGGTATCAACCTGATGAAGCTACAACACAGGATTACTTGCATGAAAAACAGCAGAAGCTGCATGCAATAGACAGGTAGCCAGGGCTAAGTGATCCCACAACCAACGGATCAGATTTAAGCTCTGCAGTCCTGTCACTTCCAGTCGTGAATGTTGGTGGGCAATTAAACAACTGACAGGAGGAGGAGGAGGAGGAGGCTCCACAAACATCCCCATCCTCAATGATGGGGGAGCCCAGCACATCAGTGTAAAAGACAAGGATGAAGCATTTGGAGCCATCTTCAGCCAGAAGTGCCGAGTGGATGATTCATCTCGGCCTCCTCCTGAGGACCCAGCATCACAGATGCCAGTCTCCAGCCAATCCGATTCACTTCACATGATATCAAGAAACGGGTGAAGGCATGGATACTGCAAAGGCTATGGGCCCTGATGACATTCTGGCAATAGTACTGAAGACATGTGTTCAAGAACTAGCCATGCCCGAGCCAAGCTGTTCCAGTACAGCTACAACACTGGCATCTACACAGCAATGTTGAAAATTGACCAGGTATGTCCTGTGCACAAAAAGCAAGACAATTCCAACCCTGCCAATTACTGTCCCATCAGTCTACTCCCGATCATCAGCAAGGTGATGGAAAGGGTCGTCAACTGTGCTATCAAGCAGCACTTGCTCAGCAATAACCTGCTCACTGATGCTCAGTTTGGGTTCCACCAAGGCCACTCAGTTCCTGGCCTCATTATAGCTTTGGTGCAAACATGGACAAAACAGCTGAACTCCAGAGGTCAGGTGAGAGTGACTGCCCTTGATATCAAGGCAGCATTTGACCAAGTATAGCATCAAGGAGCCCTAGCAAAACTGAAGTCAATGCGAATCAGGGAGAAAACTCTCCACTGGTTGGAGTCATACCTAGCACAAAGGAGGACGGTTGTGGTTGTTGGAGGTCAATCATCTCAGTGCCAGGACGACACTGCAGGAGTTCCTCAAAATAGTGTCCTAGACCCAATCATCTTCAGCTGCTTCATCAATGACCTTCCCTCCATCATAAGGTCAGAAGTGAGGATGTTTGCTGATGATTGCACAATGTTCAGCACCATTTGCGACTCCCCAGATCCTGAAGCAACCCCTGTCCATATGCAACAAGGCCTGGACAACATCCAGGCTTGGGTTGATAAGTGGCAAGTAACATTCACGGAACAATGGCAATGACCATCTCAAACAAGAGAGAATCTAACCATCTCTCCTTGACATTTAATGGCATTACCATCACTGAATCCCCCACTATCAACATCCTGGGGTCACCATTGACCAGAAACTGAACTGGACCATCCACATAAATATGTGGCCACAACAGCAGGTCAGAAGCTGGCAATTCTGTGGCGAGTAGGTCACCTCCTGACTCCTCAAAGCCTGTCCACCAAATAAAAGGCGCAAGTCAGGAGTGTGATGGAATACTCTCCACTTGCCTGGATGAGGGCAGCTCCAACAACTCTCAAGAAGATTGACACCATCCAGGATGAAGCAGTCCCCTTGATGGGCACCCCATTCAACATTCACATCCTTCACCACAAATGAACAGTGGCAGCAGTGTGCACCATCTACAAGATGCACTGCAGCAATTCACCAAGGCTCCTTCGACAGCACCTTCCCTCCTGTGACCTTCAACCACCTGGAAGGATAAGAGCAGCAGGTGCATGGGAACGCCACCACCTACAAGTTCCCCTCCAACCCACACAGCATCCTGACTTGTAACTATATCACCATTTCTTCACTATCGCTGGGTCAAAATCCTGGAACTCCCTTCCTAACAGCACTGCGGGTGTACCTACACCCCAAGACTGCAGCGGTTCAAGAAGACAGCTCAGTACCACTTTCTCAAGGGCAATTAGGGATGGGCAATAAATGCTGGCAGACGCCCACATCCCCCAAACGAATAACAAAAAAGTGCACAGGCAAAAATAGACACAATTTAACATTTTTTATATATTAAAAAATATTGACTTTACTAAGAAACAGACTGGTGTACACCAAGGAAACGAGCAAATGTTTCAGTGTAGTTTTTAAAATCATTCTCAGTGATTTAAATTCAGGTTATTCATAGGTGGAGACTAGACACTCTTTTAAAAATGCATTTGTTAGGGTTAAACCCATCTTCAGCTCTAGTAATAACATGGCTCCAAGTTACCACTCTTCAATTAATCAATGAACAATTTTAATGCAAAAAATTAAATTCAATACACAGACCAATTGTACTGGTTTGTGAAAGATTTTATGTTTGTGATTTGGACGGAAACTTGAACCATAACTTCACTTCGTAAAAACAGCGCAATTTGCGTCCAGTTTCCCGATTGTATTGAAAGCAGAAACTGCTTACCGAACCTCACCATCAGCTCCAGGTGGGAAAGTGGACCAGCGGCATGCTGCAGTGGATGAGTTTCTAACTCAACCTGCCGCACATCTGGCCAAAATCAACCTTGAGTGAAGATCGGGGCCTGCGGTCTCCTTCCCTCACATTGTATAAATCCCCAGGACCAGCAACATTGCATCAGTTTGTCTGCACCTGGAGCTGAATTGAAAGTGACTAAGTACTACCTCCCAATCCCACAACCCACACTCCTGGAGGGGCTAAAGAAATGAATGGGTGGGATCATTGTATGTAGCTGGGGTAGAACATTTGAATAATATCAACAAGATAGTGAATGCATCTCTGTTCTTCATTGAGTATTCTTCACAAACAGTAGGAGCATACCAAAGTAATATAATTTAGGAGGAGGAAAACGCCTTCAAAGAAACCATAACAGCAGATGCCAAGACAGATGTGGCAATATTATTCTTTGCACCAGTCAAATTTAAAGATTTGCATTATGGATGGAGTATATATTTAATATTTAATAAAATATCATATAAAATAAAATATTAAATATTTAATAAAATATATAAATAAAATATTCAATATTTAATGAAATAAACAGGTTTTCATATCCATTAAAACATTGAAGAGAGATTCAACACAAGTGCATTAGCATTTTGTCTGATAACACTTGCTCACAATAATTTAAAACTAACAATATTTTAGGGCTCTAAAGTGTGGGGAAAAAAGCTTTACTTTTAGCTAGTGCGGCAGTGGATAAAATTATGGGATAACAATCTTTTGGGTCAAATTAAATATGAAACTTTCAGTGACACTCCATATGGTGGTACATAAGTAGGTATCTTTTAGGTCAATGACCAGTCGTCAATTCTCTGGGCATACTGCCTGAATCATCTGAACTGCGTGACCATACTTCTTGAGAAATTTCCTGAAAACCCAAAGGTCAAGTGTTGAATGGAGTCCGCCTGACTTTATTGGGAATGGCAAAACATTTGGAGTAGTGGTCCTTGCAGGACAACTTTAAGGGAGGACCAACTTAAGAAGCTGTAAGTGAAGGTCACCAGAGGAAGTCACACATGACCAGGGAGTTGTGGGTGCAGCTCAACAAAGTGAGATGTGTTTTGATGTGGCTCCTGTAGTAACCCCTCACACCTCCTTCCCCTGCACCCCCTCCCCTACCCCCTGAAGCCCGCTTCCCAGCTCCCCCTCGCACCCCCTTCCTTCCACCCCTTCCCACCGCACACCTCCCCTTCGAGCCCCCCCCCCCACTTTCCCCTTCCCCCCACCTCCTCCCACCAGCATCCACCTACCCCTGAGCAGGGGCCCTAACAACCCCACTACCTTGTGGGCGTCTCGGGAGAGACCAAGGCTAAGGGAGTAAACCCTAACAGAAAATCCGGAGCGGAGCCCCAAAGGCAGTCATGTGTCACCTTTGGTATGTTTCCGGCAGTTCCTGCAGCCATACCGGTGCCAAACGTTGTACTCTGCACTCCTTTGGACTCCACCAGAAAGGCCGAGAGGGGGGTTTTGACGCTTGGGCAACTCACAACCTCCATACATTCGCCCAGGCATGCGCCATGGAGAGGTCACTCCATAGTCGCCTCACAGCGACCAAAACAACACGGAAGGTAGCAATTACGTGTGATAAGTCCAGCTCAATTGGCGTAGAGATTGGGCACCACGGGTTGCCTTTGTTGGTGGGAGAGGTCATCGCATCTCACTGGACAGCTACCGCCCACCTCAAACCGGGCAGCCCCTGGTCAGTAAGGTTCTGTCCCGCCACAGTCCACCTGCTTCAATGGATGCTTGGAGCTCAGGGTCATTGCCCGACAAGTGGACTGTAACACCGCACCAAACAGCACGACAAAAGAAGGAAAGAAGGTACCAGCCCTTCGTTTTGCAAGCTGGAACGTCAGAACTCTGTGTCCTGGCCTGTCGGAAGACCTTACACAAATCAACGATTCTCAGAAGACCGCCATCATTAACAACGAGCTCAGTAGACTCAATGTGGACATTGCAACACTTCAGGAGACACTCCTCCCTGCAAACGGATCTCTAAGAGAGCAAGACTACACCTTCTTCTGACAGGGTAGGGATCCTGACGAACCAAGACAGCATGGAGTGGGCTTCGCCATCAGAAACTCTTTGCTCAGCATGATAGAGCCTCCCTCAAATGGCTCGGAACGCATACTGTCCATCCGACTGTTCACCGCCTCTGGTCTAGTACACCTACTCAGCATCTATGCTCCAACACTATGCTCCCCACCTGAAGCTAAAGACCAGTTCTACGAGGAATTCCATAATATCATTAGTAGCGTCCCCAAAAACGAACACCTGTTCCTGCTGGGGGACTTTAATGCCAGGGTTGGGGCCAACCATGACTCATGGTCCTCCTGCCTTGGGCGCTATGGCATTGGAAGGATGAATGAGAATGGACAGAGACTGCTTGAGTTGTGTACCTATCATAACCTCTGCATCACCGACTCATTCTTTCACACTAAACCCTGTCACCAGGTTTCATGGAGGCACCCAAGATCACGTCGTTGGCACCAGCTGGACCTCATCGTCACAAGATGAGTCTCTTTAAACAGCATTCAGATCACACGCAGCTTCCACAGTGTGGACTGCGACATCGACCACTCCCTGGTGTGCAGCAAGGTTAGACTCAAACCAAAGAAGCTGCATCACTCCAAGCAGAAGGGCCACCTGCGCATCAACACTCGCAGAATTTCTCATCCACAACTGTTACATAAGTTTCTAAATTCACTTGAAAAAGCCCTTCAAAACACTCCTACAGGAGATGTGGAGACCAAGTGGGCCCACATCAGAGACGCCATCTATGACTCAGCAATGACCACCTATGGCAAACGTGTGAAGCGGAATGTAGACTGATTTCAATCTCACTTTGAAGAGCTGGAACCTGTCATAGCCGCTAAGCGCATTGCACTGCTGAACTACAAGAAAGCCCCCAGCGAGTTAACATCCGTAGCACTTAAAGCAACCAGAAGCGCTGCACAAAGAACAGCAAGGTGCTGCGCAAATGATTACTGGCAACACCTATGCAGTCATATTCAGCTGGCCTCTGACACCAGAAGCATCAGAGGAATGTATGATGGCATTAAGAGAACTTTGGGCCAACCATCAAGAAGATCACCCCCCTCAAATCTAAATCAGGAACACAATCACTGTCCAACGCAAGCAAATGGACCACTGGGTGGAGCACTACCTAGAACTGTACTGCAGGGAAAATGTTGTCACTGAGACCGCCCTCAATGCAGCCCAGTCTCTGCCAGTCATGGACGAGCTGGACGTACAGCCAACAAAATTGGAACTCAGTGATGCCATTGATTCTCTAGCCAGTGGAAAAGCCCCTGGGAAGGACGGCATTGAAATAATCAAGAGTGCCAAGCCTGCTATACTTTCAGCACTCTACGAATTGCTTTGCCTGTGCTGGGACGAGGGAGCAGTACCACAGGACATGCATGATGCCAATATCATCACCCTCTATAAGAACAAGGATGACCGCGGTGACTGCAACAACTACCGTGGAATCTCCCTGCTCAGCATAGTGGGGAAAGTCTTTGCTCGAGTCGCTTTAAGCAGGCTCCAGAAACTGGCTGAGCACGTCTGCCCTGAGGCACAGTGTGGCTTTCGAGCAGAGAGATCCACCATTGACATGCTGTTCTCCCTTCGCCAGCTACAGGAGAAATGCCGTGAACAACAGATGCCCCTCTACGTTGCTTTCATTGATCTCACCAAAGCCTTTGACCTCATCTCTTCAGACTACTAGAAAAGATCGGATGTCCACCAAAGCTACTAAGTATCATCACCTCATTCCATGACAATATGAAAGGCACAATTCAGCATAGCGGCGCCTCATCAGACCCCTTTCCTATCCTGAGTGGCCTGAAACAGGGCTGTGTTCTTGCACCTACACTGTTTGGGATCTTCTTCTCTCTGCTGCGCTCATATGCGTTCAAGTCTTCAGAAGAAGGAATTTTCCTCCACACAAGATCAGGGGGCAGGTTGTTCAACCTTGCCCGTCTAAGAGCGAAGACCAAAGTATGGAAAGTCCTCATCAGGGAACTCCTCTTTGCTGACGATGCTGCATTAACATCTCACACTGAGATGCAGAGACTCATCGACAGGATTGCGGCTGCCTGCAATGAATTTGGCCCAACCATCAGCCTCAAGGAAACAAACATCATGGGACAGGACATCAGAAATGCTCCATCCATCAATATTGGCGACCATGCTCTGGAAGTGGTTCAAGAGTTCACCTACCTAGGCTCAACTATCACCAGTAACCTGCCTCTAGATGCAGAAATCAACAAGCGCATGGGAAAGGCTTCCACTGCTATGTCCAGACTGGTCAAGAGAGTGTGGGAAAATGGCACACTGACATGGAACACAAAAGTCCGAGTGTATCAAGTCTGTGTCCTCAGTACCTTGCTCTACGGCAGCGAGGCCTGGACAACGTATGTCAGCCAAGAGTGACGTCTCAATTCATTCCATCTTCGCTGCCTCCAGGGAATCCTTGGCATCAGGTGGCAGGACCGTATCTCCAACACAGAAGTCCTCGAGGCGGCCAACATCCCCAGCATATACACCCTACTGAGCCAGCGGTGCTTGAGATGGCTTGGCCATGTGAGCCGCATGGAAAATGGCAGGATCCCCAAGGACACTTTGTACAGCGAGCTCGTCACTGGTATCAGACCTACCGGCTGTCCATGTCCCCGCTTTAAAGACGTCCGCAAACGTGACATGAAGTCCTGTGACATTGATCACAAGACGTGGGAGTCAGTTGCCAGCGATCGCCAGAGCTGGCGGGCAGCCATAAAGGCGGGGCTAAAGTGTGACGCGTCGAAGAGACTTAGCAGTTGGCAGGAAAAAAGACAGAAGCGCAAGGGGAGAGCCAACTGTGCAACAGCCCCGACAACCAATTTTATCTGCAGAACCTGTGGAAGAGCCTGTCACTCTGGAATTGGCCTTTATCGCCGCTCCAGGCGCTGCTTCACAAACCACTGACCACCTCCAGGCGCTTACCCATTGTCTCTCGAGACAAGGAGACCAAAGAAGAAATATATATCTGTATATATATACGTATGTTCTAGTTAGGTTATAATAAAAACCCATGTTTTCTTTGAATATTACTTGTAGTACTGGGAGTCTTACAATAGTTCACATATAAAAGGAACAAGTCATCTTACATTTGTCTGTTTTTTCCTGCTCAGTGATACTTCAGAGGTACACAAGTAAAGTGAAATAGATAGCTGCATCTAACAGTGTCTCAAGCTCATGCATCTGTCGATATCCTTGGTCCTTTTGTTGCAAGTCTCTGTAGGCAGCCCTCCAGCTGGGTGCCAGGTGAGGGGTATGATCATGAGACTTACTTCCAGATAAAACGCCTGGAAATGTGGAAGTGTTGCTTGGCATCAATCCCATCTTTGAATGAAGAGCTGTTCTTGGATATCAAGTTGGAAAATGCCAGGTGATCCCACAAAAGACCTGTTGCTGCATTGTATTCTGTTCTGCCTTTGGTTGAGCAGTTCTGCTTTTCACACCATTCCAGATATTGTTTGAAAATTTTGTTCAAAATCTTCTATCAGTTAGAATCATAGTCATAGAAAGGTTACAGTACTGACGAAGGCCATTGAGTCTGCTTTGTCTGTGCCAGCTCTCTGCAACAGCAACTCATCTAGTCCCACTCCTCCAGCTTTATCCTGTAGCCCTGCAAATGTTTTCTCTTCAGATAGTTATCCAATTCTCTTTTGAAGGCCTGAATTGAATCTGCCTCCATCACACTCTCAGGCAGTGCATTCCTCATCCCACCACTCACTGTGTAAAAAAAATATCGCCTCATGTCACCATTGCATCTTTTGCCAATCACCTTAAATCGATGACCTTTGGTTCTCAATCCTTTTGTCAATGGGAACAGTTTCTCTCTATCTACTCTATCCAGCCCCCTCATGATTTTGAATACTTCTATCAAATCTCCTCTCAACCTTCTCTTCTCCAAGCCGAACAGTCCCAGCTTCTCCAGCCTATTCACGTAACTGAAATTCTTCATCACTGGAACCATTCTCATGAATCATTTCTGCACCCTCCATAATGCCTTCACATTCTTCCTAAAGTGAGGTGCCCAGATCTGGACACAGGACTTCTTTTGGGGCCTCTATTGAATCTGCCTTCATCAGACTGTCAGGCAGTGCATTCCTCAACTTATCTTCCAAAAAAGCCTTCCTATGGGAGGATAGTTGCAGCACTTGTTGCTGTCATTCCTGTGACAGCCATATTAGATATGGTCAAATCAATCCAGCACAAAAAGTATGAAGGGCCAATGGATCCCAAGGACCAAGGAATGGATTGTTACTGTGAAATGACAGTGTGAATTTAGTCCTCAGTGAGGATCATCAATTGAGCATGAAAGGAACCATATGAGATTTTAAGAAGTGTCTGTAGCTACATGACCTATCCTGCTCATTACAATCTAAAAGTTATTAGATGCTTGCAAGCAAATAGGTGACCTGAGTATCATTCTCCTGTTTAAATCTTTCCATGGCCTCACTCTTCTCTAGAACTTCCTCCAGCCTACAGTCACCCCAAGGAATTTTATGCTCCTCTGAATCTATCATCCTGTGCATCTCCCCACGCACCCCTCCCACCAACCCCCCCACCCCACCCCTCCCACCCATCTCTTTGCCCCACCCCTGGCAGCTGTGCCTTCAGCCTTCTTAGGCCCTATGATCTGCAATTCCCTCATTAAATATCTCCATTTCCCCAACTCATTCTCCTCCTTTAACACACTCTTTAAAGCCAAAACTTTTAAAGACAAAACTTTTACTTACCCTTCCTAATATCTCTTTTGGTTTAGTGTCCACTTTTGTCTGATTATACTGATTTCATTCCCTGAGGGCATTTATGAACCAGTTGAGTTTTTACAAATAATGGCAGCTTTTTTCTGCTGTCAGTCCTTAAATTGCAAGACTTATTTAATTCAATTTCATAGCTTGTAAATTGGAATTTGAATTTGTAACCTCTGGGTTTGTGGTTTAGTTTCATAACCACAAAGCTACTGTAGCAATGTATGAAAGATTTGGAAGAAGGACCTCTTCTGATGTTAGGGTCCTGGAGCTAATGTAGTAAAGCTTTGAATAATCCATGCATTAAACACATTTGTAAATATGGAACTTTAGTTTAACAACCCACTCCAGGTTTCCTCCTTGTCTTCTACAGAGAAGTTCTGTTTTCAATCCCCTATGGGTTCATGGGTGTGCCGCTAAGTGGTTCCAGTGGTTTTGGATGTCTAACCTACTCCCTTGGAAGGCAGCATAGCTTTCATCCAATCTTCCAGTGTGGATAGATTTATTTTGCAAATTGGATCCTTCATACAAAATGCTCTGCTGTCTTTTTCTCATTTCTGCCCCAAGATCTGATTTCCTACCAACTTGTGACTGGATTATAGCTATAGGGATGAGCCAGTGGTGGGCATTGATCATGCTTATGATCCCAATGCATGCTAGCTTGGAAAAGATACTAGGTTAACATGGCTTCCTTCTACTTGTTGGACATCTCCAAGGCACAGCCATGGAATAAAATAACAATGGTGATCATTCCTATGCAGTTTGCATTGGGTTGTACATTCCTCACAGCTAGATTTGTTCTATATTTATGCAAGTCCTTGTAAAGGCTACACCTTTGATCTTCATTGGAGGATCAATGGCCAGTGCCAACATCTTAATTTACAGGAAAACAACACCTGGAAGAAAAGAGAAATATGACTTTAGTAGTTAGAAACTGAATACATTTGTAAACTACATGGAGTGTCTAATCTATTATACTCCTGAGGAAAAATTGCAACTGTTTTTCCAAATCTTCAATGAGAAGTGTGAAATTAGAAGTTCAACAATTTGATAGCGGAAAACTGAACTGGTGCGATGGCACAGCTCCCTTTTTAAAGCAACACTGGAGTAGAAAGCTATTTGGACTTCTATGTGCATTCTTGCCACGTGGCTTCCAT
The DNA here is from genome assembly GCF_036365525.1 of Heterodontus francisci. Taxonomy (NCBI): domain Eukaryota; kingdom Metazoa; phylum Chordata; class Chondrichthyes; order Heterodontiformes; family Heterodontidae; genus Heterodontus; species Heterodontus francisci. The sequence continues at coordinate 37,633,300 of NC_090397.1, forward strand.
AGACTGAAACCATTAGAGTAGATCTTTACATCTGTTGAGTTCAATGGAAATAAAAATCGAGAGAGGTGTAAATGGGCTGCTGACTTGCTATCACGCACACAAAGTCAAGATCTACCCCATTGTGTTAGGTAGCACTTGAGTCAAACGATTGCTGGTACAACCCTCATTCCAGGACTTGAACACATAATGCAGACTAACAATTCAGTGCTGCAATGTCAGATGTGCTGTCATTTTGATGAAATGTTAAATCGAGGTCCAGTCTGCTTGTTCAGGTGGATGTAAAAGAATCCAGAGTGCTATTTAAAGAGCACGCAAGGGAGTACAACTAGGAGGAAAAGTTAGGCTCTGTAGCTCCTGTTTTTTAGGCGTTGTGCTCAAGAATGGCGTCTGAAATGCACACGGACACTTTCGATAGGAAGTGTGCCGGATGCCATCCTGGGTTTGCATGAGCGCATCTAGTTACCACCAGCAGCATGCAGAGCCGGTAGATTATGACATCAGTCAGGGTGTAACATTGATTTGACACCGGCGCTGCCATTTTTAAATGCCATACTCCAGCCTAGAAATAGATTAGCCATCCAAAACCACTGGAACCACTAAGCAACTCACCCATCAGCCCACAGGGAATTGGAAACAGAACTTCTTTGTAGAAGAGGAGAAAGAAGGCCTGGAGTAGGTTGTTAACCTTGCACAGCTGAACACAATGTTAAACAGCATGAAAGAACTTGCAACCAATGCTATTTAAACTATTTACAGTTTAGTTGATGGATTATTTCTTCTGGCTGCTGGGGCAGCATTTTTGGAGCTTCCCTATACTTGCCTGAAGTTTCACTATTCTACAGGGAGTGGTCTGGCTAGTGCTGAAGTACTTGTTTGTTTATTTAAAAGCTTGTGCTAAAACAAGTTGCTTCCAGACATGGGTTGGCTGGTGGGCCTTCCTCTAGGGAATGAACATGACTGGGACAATGAAGAGAGATCATGCAGAGCAGGATAATCTGCTAGAAGATGAGGAAGGGAGACCATATCTGTTTAGGGAGCAATTCTCATACCTCAACTTCAGCAATGATCAATGTTTGAGACGCCTTTGCTTTACTAAAGAGGTCGTGACTGAAATCTGCCAACTGCTACAGCTACAAATGCAACCCCAAAGCAGGCCAAGGACCACATTACTTGTGGCTGTCAAGGTGACTGTGGCTCTTAACCTTTATGCATCTGTCTCCTTCCAGGCTGTTGCTGGAGATTTAAGCAACTTCTCATAGTTTGCAGTACACTCTGTAAAAGGGATGCCACTGAGGCTCTCTATACACAGAGAGACAGTTTCACCTCATTCTCTCTTGCCAAAGAAAAGCAGGTGGTGCAAACTGAGGGTTTGCAGGGCTTGCAGGCTTTCCCATGGTACAGGGTACCATTGATTGCATGCACATTGCCTTATGAGCATTTGATGTGAATTCTAACATTTTCAAGAACTTAAAGGGTTTCTGCTCCCTCAATGTGCAGCTGGTGTGTGACCACAGGCCACGTATCATGAAGTGAATTCCTATTATACTTGCAATAGTCAAAGACTGGCTACTGGGTGACAATGGTTATCCACTCGTGACATGGCTCATGCACAGCAGGTCTACAAAGAGAGCCCTTTTGCCACAAGGAACATTATAAACCACACCTTCAGCATCTTAAACAATGCTTCCACTCCCTGAATTGCTCGGGAAGAGCCCTGTAGTACTTCGATCAATAGGTATCAGGATTTATGGTAGTCTGCTGCATGCTGCACAACCTTGCCATTATAAAGGAACAGCCCTTGCCACTGCCTATCAGGTGAGAAGCTGAGGATGAGGAGGAGGAGAAAGTGCAACATTAATTGCAGGAACAGGAAGAGGGTGGGAGGCTGCAAGGTAGACAACACCTTTCTGCCTGGGATCTACATGATGAAATAATTCAAGAGCAATATCAATAATCTCAACTACATCTCCCTATTTCCCAACAGTCCCTCGCTCCTCACCTTTCTTCTATCATTGACAATCACATTGTCTTCACTCTGACAATACAAAAATAAAAGCCACCAGAAAATGCACACTGCAATCCAAATTTATAAATCTAATCCTGACATAATGCATATAAGATAAAGTAATTATCTGTTAGCATTCCCTTAGCTCCTCTTCCATGTGCCTTTGTCTCTTCTAGTGCCCTACCAAGTTCTTCCCCAATGGCTGCAACGTGGATGGTAAAAGGCTGCTGACCTTTAGTTGAGGAGAATACAGATGGCCTTGGAGGGTGACCTTGAACAGCTCTGGGCCCAGAAAGCTTGGCTTCCAACTGCACCATTTCAGCTGGACAGAACCATGAGAGAAGCAGTCTGAGCTTCCACTGCAGCACTCAGACCTTTGTTGGAAGCCATTTGTGCTGCAATGAAAGCTGGAACATCAGCCATCAGATTCTGCATCATATAGTGGGTTCTACAGGTGTGCTGATGGAGGTGACCACCTGCTTGTTTTTGGAAAGGATGAGCTCCAAGACCTGCACTAAGCTGTGCGCCAAGTTAGTGCTGGACTCCTCCATGCTCCTTGATATTGAGCATAGGCTTTCTGGCAGGCTTTTCAGTGCCCCAAGCATCTGTTTATGTTCACCCATAATCTTCCTCTATACTCTGACCCATCAAAGTCCTCACCTGATTCCTCTGCAGAAGAACTAATGTGTGATCTTTCCCCTCCAGCAGGCTGACACCTACTTTATCCTTTCCCTTCCACCCTGGCTCTTGCGCGCTTGTGCCCAGTGTCTCTTCTCTATCCTACCTTCTAAAATATGCTGTGTCAGTATCTGACCAGGTGGTTCTAACTGTAAATCAAGTGATTGTGTATTTTAATTTTCACTGTTTTCTTCTTCTTTTTCCATTGACTGTGAAGACCCCAGTTCTTGACTAGCTGAAATGAAAAAGGGACAAGCATTGGGTTGGTGGTGATGGGAGTGGAGAAAGTAAGACGTGCTTGTTAACCCCATCTGCAGCTGTCAGTCAGAAGAGATTGTAGGTTAGGTAGAAGTAGGATGGGAGAAGAAGGATTAAGTATGCAGATATCTTCAGCATGGATCCCCCCAGTCCTACCAGTGGCCACGGTCTCAGCGATGCACCTTCCCATTATGGCCAGCAATGTCTCCTCCATGAAGGTTAAAGCATGCAAGCTTGCTTTTCCTCCTCCAGTTCTTTGCTGGTGCCTGCTGTCATGTCCATCTTTTCCTGAGGGAAGTGGGTTGGTGAGTGTCCTGTGATGTGTTTGGGTGACGTGGCTGTAGATTGAGTAGCTGCCAGTTTGTGTGAGCTGTGACTTGTGGGTGTAAGGCTTGCAAAGGTGCAAAGTGTGAGGGTGAGGTAAAGCATGTGAATTCTATGGTTGAGTGCTGATTGATAGAGATTGTTGGTCGGTGAGTGATGGGGGTGTAGGAAACTGAGCAGTGGATGAGGCGAGTGGTGCAGTTGTTAGGATCTGTCATTCAAAGATGACTCGCTAACCTTGATGACTGGTGTGTGATTGTTAAACTTCTTCCTGCACTTCACCTATGTTCTTAGAACAACCCTCCTGGCATTGATCTCTGCTGCGACCTGTTCCCATTGCTTCCTGAGTATCTGTTTGGAGAACCTCCCGCCCCACTGTGGATGCAGGACATCTCTCCTTCTTTCTATCTCTTTCACCAAAGTCTCCAGTAGAGTGTCTGAAAACCCTGGTGTTCGCTGTCTCACATTTTCAGCCATTGCTCAAAGTATCAGAGCACAGATTCTGTTTTCAAATGACTCCCACCACTTCTTGCAGCCACAATGCACCTTCCCTTTAAGTAATGCTGGCCAGTCACAATATTGGGGCCCCGGCTGATGTGTGAAGCCAATGAACAGTGCAGGTAGCGTTGACTGCACACAGCAATCATTTAAAACAGCAGGCAGCATGAAATTGCCATGCTGCCTGCAATGCAATGAATGGGCATGGGTTAATCATCGCAACCCTCGTGCCCATTTTTGGAGGTTAGCCAATTTAAACCCCCAGTGTCATTACCCACATTCATCTCTCAACTAACAATAACAAAAACTGACTTACTGAGTATTTATCTCATTATTGTTCATTGGACCTTGCTCTTTGAAAATCGGCTGCCACATTTGCGTAAAATGACAGCGGACTACCCATCAAAATTGATCAATTGGCTATGAAGCACATTGGGATATCCTGGGAGTGTGAACAGTGCTATAGAAATACAATTTATTCCCTTTCATTCTGGTGTATGGATCTGCAGAGGATAAGAATGAGATTTTGCACTGCACTGAGTGGAAATTGGGTTTGCACATGGGCATTTAAAACATTTCAAGCAGGATTTGATCTTTAATGATCCAATTTTAAGAACTCCCTGCTCTTATTTACTTGGAAATTTCTTGCAGTGAAAATGGCTGGCACTTTAACAAATATTTTGCCAGAGAGGTTATTGAGCTGCCAGGAATTGGCTGTACACTGCTAGTTGTTGGACAGACTCAGCAAACAAGCACAAGTGGCAGGGAACAAGTGCACAGTATTTCTGTAATAGTAAGCTTTTTCATGGCTATTTGTATTTGAGTGATTCGGCTACAATTTGTCTCTAAAGCAGGAACATATGCATTCCTGGTCAAAACATGCCTTCAAATTTAAGAATTAACCACAGTCTATATTTTAAAGACTGTACTGCAGTGATAATCAACCTTGGATTAGGATCGTATAATAACAAGTAGCCGGTTTGTTATGTGATAGGATTCTTTGAAGTAATAAATACTGAAGCGCCAGAATTGTAGCACTTGAATGAAACCAGTGGGATGTTTCAAATGGAATCCTGCATGTGCAGTTCCCTGCAATGGTTTCCAAGTAATAACTGCTTGTTTTAATTTATACTGTTATTTGAAGTGGACTGAGTGGGGTGGGGGGGGGGGGTGGGGGAGGGATGGTGGGGGTGAGTGAGGGGGGCGAGAAGTTGGAATTTTAACCTGTCAGGGTTGGTGGGTTTCTGTGCGGGCAGCTGGAATTGCCAACATGTCGGGAAGCCAGAAGAAACCCACCGACTTCCGCCTTAAACCTGAGCCCGCTCTTCAGCGCACGGGAAACCCCTGTGGGACTGGTGAGTCTGCCAGTTAAATACGTAAAATGATCATTAGCTGTTCTTTTAACCCAGGATTCTGGCTTTAACTCTGTGTGCACGGGTTTCGCAGGCTTCGTGGAACCTCATATTATTCTATATTTAGAGATACCGCACTGAAACAGGCCCTTCGGCCCACCGAGTCTGTGCTGACCATCAACCACCCATTTATACTAATCCTACATTCCTACCACATCCCCATCTTCCCTCAATTCCCCTACCACCTACCTATACTAGGGGCAATTTATAATGGCCTTGGATGTTCCTCTGACAGGGACTCTTCACTGCCTCCACCACTTGTTCCTGCTCACTCGTGGTGTGTGATTCACCAGGTGATAACCCAAGTATCTGTCTTGGCAGCCCCACTGAGATGTGCCTATCTGAGTTGGTGGATGGTGTACTTGAGTCCTGTGATGGTGCATCCTCAGAGAGAGTGATCTCTTCTGAGAGGTTTTCATCCTTCTCCAGCACCACTTCCTGAGGGACGCTTGAAGGGCCTCTGAGAGATGAAAGGCATGACTTAGAAGTAACAAAGTGACAGGGTTCTATGTCATCATTGTGTAGATTATCATATTTCAGTGGCTGCTGACATCAAGTCAACATGAATAAGTATTGCATGCCATGTGGCTGTGCCATATTTAATCTTGTCACTAGGGCAGGGTTTTCACCCCTACATGGGGTGAAAATGGAAGCAGCGGGCAGGTAATTTCACACCATTGGCCGATGTGCCAGTTTGCCGGCACCATCCTACTCCTGAGCCATTTTCCTGCAGCTGGATTGGGGGCGGATTGGCTACCCACCCACAGGCAGTGGGTAGCTCATTTAGATAATCAAAAGGCCAATTAGGACAATGACCTAATTAGGTGACATTCTTATCTGCGGAATGCACTCAATAGGCTGAATCCAGTCGTGCCAGCGGGTCTCTTGGTGCTGGGCCAAAAAGGCGGTGGGAACCCTGCCACAGCCTTTTGGAGACCCACCTCTCCCCAGCGCAATTCAACAGTGCTCCGGCACTTAAGTGCCTGGTGCCAGGCTCCCCATCCCTTTAAAGATGGAGGAGGTGTAATACCTGCCCATTTACCTCCTCTCTCCTCACTATCCCAGGCCCCAAACACTCCTTTCAGGTGAAGCAGCGATTGACTTGTACTTCTTTCAATGTAGTATACTGTATTCGCTGCTCACAATGTGGTCTCCTCTACATTGGGGAGACCAAGCGCAGACTGGGTGACCGTTTTGCAGAACATCTCCACTCGGTCCGCAAGCAGGACCCTGAGCTTCTGGTTGCTTGCCATTTCAACACTCCCCCCTGCTCTCATGCTCACATCTCTGTCCTGGGATTGCTGCAGTGTTCCAGTGAACATCAGCGCAAGCTCGAGGAACAGCATCTCGTTTACCGATTAGGCACACTACAGCCTGCCGGACTGAACATTGAGTTCAATAATTTCAGAGCATGACAGCCCCCCATTTTATTTTCATTTTTAGTTGTTTTTTCTTTTTCTTCTTTTTTTCTTTTTTACATTTTTTACAACCTTTTTTTTTTGCATTTATTTCATTTCATTTTAGTTTGTTCAGTTTGCTTACCCACTGTTTTTTTTCATGTTTGCACTTGCTGTTGTTCAATATTCAGTCCGGCGCAGTGGTTAGCACCGCAGCCTCACAGCTCCAGCGACCCGGGTTCAATCCAGGGTACTGCCTGTGTGGAGTTTGCAAGTTCTCCCTGTGTCTGCATGGGTTTCCTCCGGGTGCTCCGGTTTCCTCCCACATACCAAAGACTTGCAGGTTGATAGGTAAATTGGCCATTAGCAATTGCCCCTAGTATAGGTAGGTGGTAGGGAAGTATAGGGACAGGTGGGGATGTGGCAGGGAGATGGGATTAGTGTAGGATTAGTATAAATGGGTGGTTGATGGTCGGCACAGACTTGGTGGGCCGAAGGGCCTGTTTCAGTGCTGTATCTCTAAACATAAACATAAACATAAACATAAACAAACCTATTCTGTACTAATGCTTTGTCTTTCAACACACCATTAACATATTGTTTGCCTTTGCTCCATGACCTTTTGGTCAGCAATGTGGCCTTGTCCAATCTGCACCTTCTCCTTTGTTATCGCTTGCTCCACCCCCACCTCACTTGCTTATAACCTGAGACATTTTTAATATCTGTCAGTTCCGAAGAAGGGTCACTGACCCGAAATGTTAACTCTGCTTCTCTTTCCACAGATGCTGCCAGACCTGTTGAGTGGTTCCAGCATTTCTTGTTTTTATTATACAAGAGCTACTGTCCAATCAGAGGGCCAGCAGCTCAGTAGTATCAACAGTGTCACTGGGAGCGATAACCACTGTCAGTACTAAAGGATGCCTGAGAGCAGGCTCAGCGCTGAAGACTGGGACTAGAGATATGTGAGGCGGGGTCACTGGGGCCCGTCTGGCAGGCCCTGGCACTGGCGGTGGGGGGGGGGGCGGTGATGGAAGGTGTGCGATGAATGTAGGGGGCTGGTGTTAGGGGAGCTGGGTTGAGTCGGTTAGGATTATATTCGCTGGAGTTCAGAAGAGTCAGGGGGATTTCATAGAAACCTATAAAATTCTAACAGGACTTGACAGGGTCGATGCATGAAGGATGTTCCCGATGGTGGGGGAGTTCAGAACCAGGGTGATAGTCTAAGGATACGGGGTAAACCTTTCAGGACTGAGATGAGGAGAAATTACTTCACTCAGCGAGTGGTGAGCCTGTGGAATTCTCTACCACAGAAAGCAGTTGTGGCCAAAACATTGTATGTTTTCAAGAAGGAGTTAGATATAGCTCTTGGGGTGAAAGGGATCAAAGGATATGGGGGGAAAGCGGGAACAGTTGGATAATCAGCCATGATCATAATGAATGGCGGAGCAGGCTCGAAGGGCCGAATGGCCTACTCCTGCTCCTATTTTCTATGTTTGCTGCTGGGGGCCCTCCAAGGGTCAAAAATAACCCATGGAGGAGGTCCCCACTCCCCAAGCCTGCAGAGAGGTCACCTTGTTTCACTAGACAACCTCCTCACGTGGTGGGGTGGGGGTGGGGGGTGCTCCCACCAGTGGCTTAATGCCAGTGGCAGCAGGAACAGATCCTTAAGTGGCTAATAATAGGCCATGTAAGGGCTTCATTTGGCCTCTGAGTGGGAAGGCCATCTTTGGCCATTTCCCCCACCCCCGACTTAATCACATTGTGGCGGCAAGGCAACAAGATCTCCACCCCATATTGCAATTCTATGGGCCCCCCCTGCCTCTGAGCCCAACTCCAGAGGGCCCATGAAATCCAGCCCAATCTGTGCACCAACCTTACCATTCTATTTATATTTTGATTCTGTTCGGCAGAGGGGAAATATTAATCTGCATCAAGGAGAGCGATGCTGGGTACTCAACAATGGAGCATTTTTTTTCTCCTTTGGCATGCAGTGCAGGGAGCACAGAGTGATCTGGGAACAGAGTGAACCAAGTACTATGTCATAAATTTGGTGCAAGTGGGAATTTGGTACAGAGGGGAAAGGAGATGCTTTTCATTTTTGTTTTACTTCCAGGAGCCAGTGACTGCCAGTCAGGCAGGAATGGGGATCCAGGATGTAGTGATAGAGGAGCCTCAGGTCTTGACTTTGACCAACTGGTACAAGGTGTTTGCTACCCGTGTGGATGAGAACATGGACTGCAGGGTGGATGAACAAACTGACTATGGCACCATGGTGCAGGATGCCATTAAAGTGGTGGAGTGTAAAGGAATGTGGTTGTGATAGGGAACAGTATAGTCAGGTGGATAGATATTGTTCTCTGCAGCCGCAACCGGGAGTTCTGAAGATTGTGTTGCCTGCCTGGCCCCAGGGTTAGAGACATCCCCTTATGGCTGGAGATGAACTTGGAGTGGAAGGGGGAGGATCCAGTTGTCGTAGTCAACATAGGAACCAATGACATAGGTAGAACTAGGAATGATGCTCTGCTGAGAGAGCCTGAGGAGTTTTTAAAAGGCCTGAAACTTGTAAGTGTTGACGTTCAGAGAGACTTGGGTGTGCTCATACAAGGAACATAGAAAGTTAGCATGCAGGTACAGCAAGCAATTAGGAAGGCAAATGGCATGTTGGCCTTTATTGCAGGGGGATTGGAGTACAAGAATAACGAAGTCTTTCTACAATTGTACAGGGCTTTGGTGAGACCACACCTGGAATGCTGGTCTGAATTTAGTGAGCCTGTCGTGGGTTCCGGCGGTGGATCCAGAAATGGGCACCATTCCCACCAGTCATGTGGGTGGCCGCGGATCCATCCAATCACGCAGCAGGGATGGGATGTGAGACACCAAATATGGCATTGGCTGACTCCGGAGCAGGTGTTGGTACCATATTTAAAGCCCTGTCAGCCCTGCTTGCATTGCTGCCTTACACACATTTGCTACTGGCTTGCCAAAACTGAGAACATGTTGCAGTGACTCTGGACCTCCCACCTCTCTGAGGCAGGCCACGTAGGATGCCAGAGGCAAGAAACAAGGTGGCCCCACAGTTTAGTGATGCCTCCCTCAAGGTTCTCCTCCAGGCTGCAAGGGACAGGAGGTGGTCCTCCTCCCCAGCGATGGCAAGAAGAAGCCCTCCCACCTGACCAAGCAAGCCTGGATGGAGATTGCAGAGGGGTCACCCCCTAGACATGGGCACAGTGCCACAAGATTTGCCAAGGTGAATGTCCATAACTCCCTCCTTTTTAGGGATTGCAAGTGGCTACGCAGGAGGAAATGGGACATGGCGAGGGATGCACTACAACAGCGATGGCAAAGGGGGTTAGGCATCACCTCATTTTGATAGATGCATCTTGGACACAGGTCACCTTCTTTCACAGATCACTCCCATGAACTTCCCTGAGAGTGGACAGGACCATGAGCTATATCGGAAACCCCAGTAGGGGGAAAGGGGCTGACACTATCAGAACTATCATGTTGATCTCTCTGTGAAGTCTGACTATCTCCCTCTTTCCACTTACAGGACGAGACCGCCCATAACACGAGGGAGACATCCTTGTCTGGCAGAGGCATCCCAGATCTTCAGCCTCTCTCCACAGCAGAGGTAGAGGCATTAGAATTGGCAGGGACCCAGGGCGGCCACTCCATATCTGATGGAGAAACCAGGCTCTCCATGCAAGAAAGTGAAGATTGGCTTCCATCGACATACAGCTCAGTTGTGGAGACCCACATCACACATGGTTGGCACGATGAGATCTGCATAGCCTAACCCACACATGTTTGTGTTCTCTCATGTAGGTTGGCATCCGCAGGAAACTCAACCAGAAGGAGGACAGCACTCAGAGGATGCACGGTCCCATGACTCTCCTGCACCGTCCACCAGCGCAGATACTTTCACCTCAGTGAGTTTCCGCTTGGCTGCAAAATCAGGGTCAACAGCTGGTGCAAGCACCACACACGTACCCGAGCAGCTGGCTGAGCTGAGGCAGCTGAGGCCTCTGACAGTCAGAGGACTGTGGGTATCCAGGCCCATGCTGAACCCCAGCGTGATGACAGGCCTCTGGTATCATGGCATACTGGAGTTGCAGAGAGAGGTAAGGCAACATCTGGTGAAGATGCCAGAGGCAATGCGCAGTCATGAGTAGACGATGGAGGAGCCATTCCATTCATACTGTGAGTGCTGCCATTTCACAGGCATGTGAGCATATGGCTTCCTCCATTGAGAGTTTGGCGACCTTCATGGAAAGCTAGATCCCACAAATGCATGCAGACCTGCACAGCATCGACTTGACCATGAGCTCTACTTAGCAGTGACAAGGCGAGAGAAGGACAAGGCTCCTGGACTCTTGTCCAGCTCCTCATCTGTCTCTGGTGATCAGGGAGATTCAAGTGAGCCTTGAAAGGGAGGAGAAGAGGCTAACCTGCACTGCTGGAGGCTCTCCTCAGGGTGCTGCGAGTGTGCACACCGTCTCCTCTGCCCCTCTGCCAGTGAGCTCAGCTCCAGCAGCCGTGATGCCTGAAGAGAGTCCTGCAGCAGTGCAGGATATTCTCAGGCAGCCAGGACCCTCCAGGCCTCAGGCAGCTAGAGGGTGGCCGCCGAAGTCATCACAGGCCAAGGGGCAGCCTGATCAGTAGCCTGCCTCTAGTCCAACTGCTAGCGATGGGTTCACACCTTGTAGAAATGTTCATAAACTTATACAGAAAACCACATAGAGACACTTGGGGGTTCAGGGGTGTTTAAAATTTGACATGTGCTGCATTACATAAGGTTCTTTTGTTAAAGCCATTCGGCTTCATTGTGTAAAAGTGATTATTCTATTGTGCCTTAATTGTGAGCTGCTGACTTCACCCTTCCCCCTTCATAGATTGCCAATGTAGGCACAGCCCTCATTTGAATATGATCTCCCATAAGCACCAGCGTGTGGTTCAACTGGGCACCAGGCACAGAACACAAATAGAAAGGAGTTGACAGACTACATTCAGGTGAGTATTGGTTTTTTGCGAGTGGCCATCAAGATGGCTAGAAGCGGATAAGTATAAGAATTTCTCTTGCCTCCTTGGCCTCACTCAATCTGCCTGGCATCCGGTGCAAGGCCTTCAACATCAAGTGCTGCTTCCTCATTTCCCTCCCCAGTATCCTCCTCGTCAGTGGAGGAGTGTCGCTCTGTCATGTCATTGTTATACAAGGCCTCCTCGCTCTGCATACTTCGATAGTCCACAGCTTTTCAGGCTGCCCACTCACCTTCTCAGGGACAAGGGGTACCCATTGAAAACTTGGCTACTGACGCCTGTGAGGAACCCTTGCAATGCAACGGAGGAGAGATACATAACTTGTCACTGCTCCACCCGAGCGACCATCGAGCAGGCCATTGGGCTGTTGAAGATGCGATTCTGTTGCCGAGATTGATCCGGTGGAGCCCTGCAGTAAGCCCCAATGAGGGTTTCACATATCGTTGTGGTCTGCTGTGCTCTGCACAATCTAGCACTGCAGAGCGAAGAGGCCTGGCATAACAATGACATGCCGGAGCGACACTCCTCCACTGATGAGGAGGATGTGAAGGAGGGAGATGAGGAAGCAGCACTTGGTGTTGAAGTAAGGGCAATCAAACATTTCACCCAACAGTTTGGTCACCCGATACAGCCACCCAAACCCAAGCCCCCCACCTTGCAGAGTACCTGAGACCCCGACACTCCTTGCAGAGCACCCAAGAACCTGACCCACCCCCCCCCCCACCTTGCACAGCGCACAGCACTGTAGGCCAACCGTGGCCTCTGCACCCCCCTCTTCCCCTATGCAGTGCTAGTCATGGCTGCCTACCCATCATGCCACTGAAGCCTTGCCTCTGTGCCGCTAGCTTTTAACAATTGGGAATCCACTTAATTCCAAGCCCCCCATTGAACCACGATGAATTAGATGAAAATGTATTCAAAATAAGTGCGCAACAATTTAAAATACGTTCCCGTTGTGTCCGGGCGGAGATTCCACCTTGGTGCTTTCCTGCCACTGACTATATCCAGAACCGACATCACAACGCCGGATTTCTGGACAGATGCTTCTGATGCAATTTTCCATCCCCCCCACGCCACCATTCCCACTCCAAACGGCAGCACTAAATTCATCCCACTGCATGCAGTTTTGGTTCCCATTTTTAAGGAAGGACATCCTTCTATTAGAGGCAGTGCAGTGAAGGTTCACTAGATTGCTCCCTAGGATGAAAGGGTTGTCCTATGATGAGAGGCTGAGTAAATTGGCTTTAGAAGAATGAGAGGTGATCTCATTGAAACTTATAAGATTCTGAAGGGGCTTGACAGGGTGGACACTGAGGTTGTTTCCGTTGTCTGGGGAATCTAAAACACAGGAGCACAGTCTCAGTACAAGAGGCAGATCATTTAGGACTGAGATAAGGAGAAATTTATTCACTCATAGGGTTGTGAATCTTTGGAATTCTCGACCACAGAGGGTTGTGGATGCTCAATCATTGAATATACTTAAGGCAGAGAGAGACAGATTTTTGGTCACTTGCAAGGGATATGGGGAGCAGCTGGTAAAATGGAGTTGAGGCAGGAGATCAACCATAATCAAATGGTGGAGCAGGCTCGAGGGGCTGCATGGTCTACTCCTGTTCCTATTTCTTATGTTCTTATGTTCTAAGCAAATACTCACATTTCAGGCAAGGTTCCCTCTATTCTGCCCTGGCACAAACCTCAGAGATCTATTTTTAACTGCATTCATGTGAATTTTTCACTCCACACATCAATCATTCAACTACACTAATCGTGCCCATTCTACTCACTCTGCACTGAAATATTTCAACCGGTCCACACAAATCCACCCCAACCCTGCACTATAAATCTCAATTATTCTTGCCCTGCTTCAGATCTAACCTTAAATGTCCTACCTAGAAATTTAGCCCCTCTGTATCAATTCAACCTAGTTGCTTACATAGATGGTGATATTCCCTGGATAATTTAGGCGCTAAAGAACCTCCAGGGTGATCAAGATAGGTTCTTGAGGTGCAACAAAGGTTTAGCCCATGCTTAATGTAAAACATCAGCTTGGTAAAGGAGTTGAAGGATGAGCTAGGAATGACCCCCGGAGGATCGCTGAAGTTCTAATTGTCAATTAAATTGCATATTAGGGCTGCACACCAGTTTAGTGGCTAGTGTTTCTATTAATGACCTCTCCTATTTGAAGAGGACTTTTGTGACACATCAGGAGACCTTCTGGGACTCTTTGTCAAGTCCTACCAACACTCGATCAACAATTTTTCCAGAAATTCTCTGAGGGCTTCATCTAACGAGAGTGAGTGCTGTCCTACTTGTACCTTAATAGAGACTTTATAGGAGTCACCAGGAAAAAGGGAATGCTCGGTCATGGGGATCTTGCTAGGGTTCCCCCTTAGTTTGGAGGACGAAGTGAGGTCAGGTGGAGCAGCACCTGCTGCTGAAAGAGAAAGGAACAGGAGGGTGAGGTTGGCTCCTACTACCCCTGTGGGTACAGGACATCCCTCCTTATATGGACCTCCTCCTCTAGGACCTCCTCCTCCAGGACCTCCAGTGCTGGTCTAAGAACCTGTGCACTCTCTCCCTGGTTCCCTGAGCCATCCTGAACATTGCATTGGGTGTCAGCCAATGCACTTCACATCTTCAATTTATTTATTTATTTATTTATTTAGAGATACAGCACTGAAACAGGCCCTTCGGCCCACCGGGTCTGTGCCGACCAAGAACCACCCATTTATACTAACCCTTCCAGTCATCCCGATCTAAAGTGGGTATGTAAAGGCTGCTCCGTGAAAATAGCTCCGAAACAGCGTTTGAGTGTTAAACCTGCAAGTATCTGTTTTCCTGCCTTCAGGCTCATTTAAATCATTGGTAATCATCAATTAACCACCAAATTGGTTAAAACCAGACTTTCAAACAGACGTGTCTTATTAGCACATCACCCACTTAGGGCTGGATTTTGTTCTCCCCCAGGTGTCGGGTTCTGTGGCTCCAGATAAGGCCCGCCACAGACCTCAATGTCGTGAGGGCCTGGCCCGATCCTCCCAGCCGCGGCAAGGCTCTGTGGCGGCTCCCCCACCCCCCACCTCTGGGTGATGGGACCACAATTAAAATATTCAAATCAATAAAATGAATGAACTACCATGCACTTACCTGCAATCTTGAGGGCCCGCCGCGACCTTTGGTGTGGCGGCCGGCACTCCCACGCCTTCAAATCCCTGTCTGGGGAAAGGCGGCAACACACTGGTGGGGAGGAGGGAGGGGTTAAGATTTTCAGTGTGGGGGTGGGGGGCCGGGGTCAAATAAATGTAATGGGTGTAGGGGATGGTGGGAAGGGCTGAACTGTAAAATTTGTGCAGTTTTGGGGGGTGGGGGGGGGGGGGGAGTAAAGGTCAGATGATAAAGTTAAGTGTTTTGGGGGAAAGGGCAAATAGTTAAGTAATTGTTATTGGGGGAGTGAGAAAGGGGGTTAGAAATTTATTTCCTTAATTTTGGGGGGTTTTGTCTTTAAAAATTTAAATTAGGCGGCAAGGTTGGCTGCCCTTTAAAAATGGCAGTAGAGCCTGCACACAGGCAGCTGACGCCATTGCCAAGGACGGACAGTGACGGGGGGTGGGGCCGGGCCACCCTGGCTATTTAAATGAGCTGCCCCAATCTGTGGTTTTCTGAGCTCTCCGCCGAGCCTCTTAAAATCCAGCACTTAGTGCCTGTTTTTACCCTTTTACCAAAATAACCCCCAAAATCTTTTATTGGAACACTATCAGGATAAATGCTGAATTAGGCCTCGTTAATTTAGGGAAATGCAATCCTAGACAGGATATGATTGAAGTTTTGTAAAATGATGAAAGGATTATTTCAGCACAGTTGGATAGATGATTTAACATGGTTATGGCTGGTAAGACGAGACGGGATGGACATAAAATATTTAGCCAAAGAGAATTAGATTAGATGTCAGGAAGTATTTCCTTTTGCAAATAGTAATGGTAATCAGCAGACGTGGTCTCTTCAGACTACTAGAAAAGATCGGATGTCCACCAAAGCTACTAAGTATCATCACCTCATTCCATGACAATATGAAAGGCACAATTCAGCATAGCGGTGCCTCATCAGACCCCTTTCCTATCCTGAGTGGCGTGAAACAGGGCTGTTTTCTGCCTGCTGCTCTCACACACATTCAAGTCTTCAGAAGAAGGAATTTTCCTCCACACAAGATCAGGTGGCAGGTTGTTCAACCTTGCCCACCTAAGAGCGAAGACCAAAGTACAGAAAGTCCTCATCAGGGAACTCTTCTTTGCTGACAATGGTGCATTAACATCTCACACTGAAGAGTGTCTGCAGAGTCTCATCGACAGGTTTGCGGCTGCCTGCAACGAATTTGGCCTAACCATCAGCCTCAAGAAAACGAACATCATGGGACAGGACGTCAGAAATGCTCCATCCATCAATATCGGCGATCACACTCTGGAAATGGTTCAAGAGTTCACGTCCCTAGGCTCAACTATCACCAGTAACCTGTCTCTCGATGCAGAAATCAACAAGCGCATGGGAAAGGCTTCCACTGCTATGTCCAGACTGGCCAAGAGAGTGTGGGAAAATGGCGCACTGACACGGAACACAAAAGTCCGAGTGTATCAAGCCTGTGTCCTCAGTACCTTGCTCTACGGCAGCGAGACCTGGACAACTTATGTCAGCCAAGAGTGACGTCTCAATTCATTCCAATTTCGCTGCTTCTGGAGAATCCTTGGCATCAGGTGGCAGGACCACATTTCCAACACAGTAGTCCTCGAGGTGGCCAACATCCCCAGCTTATACACACTACTGAGTCAGCGGCGCTTGAGATGGCTTGGCCATGTGAGCCAAATGGAAGATGGCAGTATCCCCAAGGACACATTGTACAGCGAGCTCGCCACTGGTATCAGACCTACCGGACGTCCATGTCCCCGCTTTAAAGACGTCTGCAAACGCGACATGAAGTCCTGTGACATTGATCACAAGTCGTGGGAGTCAGTTGCCAGCGATCGCCAGAGCTGGCGGGCAGCCATAAAGGTGGGGCTAAAGTGTGGCGGGTCGAAGAGACTTAGCAGTTGGCAGGAAAAAAGACAGAAGCGCAAGGGGAGAGCCAACTGTGTAACAGCCCCGACAACCAATTTTATCTGCAGCACCTGTGGAAGAGTCTGTCACTCTAGTATTGGCCTTTATAGCCACTCCAGGCGCTGCTCCACAAACCACTGACCACCTCCAAGCGCTTATCCATTGTCTCCCGAAACAAGGAGGCCAAAGAAGAAGAAGAAGAATTGTTATCCAGAACAGTTTATCAAAATATATGTATTGATTCATTACATTGGGAACCTGACAAGTCCCTGAGAGCAAAGGCCATTTCCAGTTTTCGTAGACAATTTGTAGATTAGCCCTGATTAAGAGTATGAGCTACCAAAGTCTCTTTGAACCAAGCTTGATTGTCAAGGAATTGGAGCAGAGTTTTCCAAAGTTTTTCCCCTGAATTGGGTACAAGTATTTGTTCTTTGCTTCTCTTTGGTGATGGTCTGGCTAGGAGATAGGCTAACAGTGTAATGGTTAATGGTGTAATGGTGGAATGGGACAGCTTGATGGGCCGTATGGTCTTTCCCCACCTATCTTTTCCTACTTTTGTGCATTTTTGCCTTATCTAAGAACTTTGTCACTTCACTAACACACATCCTAATTGTTCATCACTGATCTATCGCAAACATCAATAATTACCCAGTAACACTGCATTAACTTTCATTGACTTTGGGAAATTAATATTCTCAGCTATGCTTCAGCAGTTTATCCACACATCACTCAAACATGCCCAAGATTCCCCCTTCTCTGTGTTCCATGGCTTTTGTTTCTGTTCACCAGGAATTGATGATATCACTAATGAGATTACATGACAAAATGTTAATACTTTTCAGAAGGTTTTTTGAAGAACCTGTGAGCTTTCACCGCCCCTTTGGAGATGAGCCAAGGGATCAGCATGGGTAGGATGTATATATAATTTAGTTTAATGTAAT
The DNA here is from genome assembly GCF_036365525.1 of Heterodontus francisci. Classification (NCBI taxonomy): domain Eukaryota; kingdom Metazoa; phylum Chordata; class Chondrichthyes; order Heterodontiformes; family Heterodontidae; genus Heterodontus; species Heterodontus francisci. The sequence goes on from NC_090397.1 coordinate 37,650,935, forward strand.
GCAAAGTCACTTGTAGAAATCAATCAAGATTGTATGAGAGAAACCCTTTGAACTTTAGAATGCTGACAATGCATTTGAACAACATGGATACACGTCACATGAAATATAGTTATTAACATTTAGTTAGTCAGAATCAAGTATTTCAAAAAAGATTAAACATGTATTTAATTATTCCATCTGAAATATTCAGATTAATACAAGTAAATGAAAGTAATAGTTTAGAAATTGTTAAAATGTTTTTTAAAAAATGCACTTAATCAGAATTTCTGATTACTCAGCTCTGACTAACATCACAAGGCACATGCTGTGGGGATCAAAGATTTGTGGTTTGTTATGTACGTGCAATAATCCATTAAACCCCATGATATTTGTCAACTATTCCATTGCCATAATCCTACTTTAATTATTGCAATCTGACAATACTGTTGGAGCACAGATTATAAAATCTGTGAGAGATGTTCACTTTACTATAATGCAATCAGACATCAGACATTCATTAATGACATTTTGGGTTCACATTCTCTGTGGATGACTTGCATTTTAGATAGTAGTTTGCCATAATGTTTAAGAAAAGATGAAATTGCATGTGTCCATACTGCTCCAGCATTAAATCTTGAATGTAATTTTAGCAAAGCTTCACATGAAACACCATGGTCCCAATTTTCAAAAGTCTCTCTTAAGTCAAATTGCAAAGAGTACAGTGGAACCTTGATTTTCTCTCTTACTGCAGGTTACTTCTTTCCCTCAGTAGACAATAGAATATGACAAACAACTGAAAATCTCCATACACTTAGTCTGACACAATGAGAGGCATTTTGACTTTGAACAATTGCTATGAAGGTGCTTCTATATTTTTTGCTAAATTTTTCGAGGACTTGGGTTTCAAAACTGAAAAGGATTCCATAGATGCTGGACTTTGTGTTTTCTAACAAAGGGGTCATTGGAAGGTCTTTTTGACTTGGTTTGTAAACAACCATTACCAGAAGTCACCTGTTTTCAGATAAGTACCCAGAATTGTTTTTTGAACAGTGGAAAAAGTTTACAGAGAAGTGACAGGTCAAGATTTATTGAGGTCAGAAGGCTTGACTCTTGAGATATTGTTTTTGATTTCACTTTGGACTGTCAGTTGGGGTATGGACAGTGTTTTGAAAGGAGTTTGAAGATCAACCTGCCAAGGATAAAACCCCAGCTCAGCCTTTCCATCTCTTTGAAAAGCCTGCCAGCTTTTCCATCTCTCTGAAAAAAATCCCTGCATATTCAGTGTGATAACCAAAACCCTTGATGCTGCTGCATTCCTCCTGAAAGGCCTACCAGAAACCTCCGTTGCTGCATTTCTCCTGGAAAGCCTGCCAAAATGATCTTCAATGTTGCCTGAGAAGAACTATTCTGGAAAGATCCCAGTGACAGTCGTCTACGAGTATTTGGGACATCAAACCAAAAAGGACAACTGACATCTTTCCATATTTTCTCATTTTTCTTCAATAATTAGCAAGTATTTGGCTAAAGTATTCTTTTCTGTCTTTTTTTTATAACAGAGCTCTAAAGAGAAAATCTCTATTTTTTGGTTAACCGGTATGTGTGTGTGTGTGTGGCTAAGGTAAAAGGGAACTTTCATATGCCAATCTGTGTGTTAATGCTTTGCTTTGTTGCTCGTTAAGTCTTGTTTTATAATAAACTGATAATTTTGTTGTTCATTAAAGAAACTTGGTGAGTGTATTTTTATTCTGAGATAAAAATAGAGTCTATAATTGACCGTATCGGTAACTGGGTAAACATTTAAATATATGTTGTGACCTGTGGAGAAGTGGAACAGGAAAAACAGTGCATTCCTCCTGTCTCAGTTGTAACATAATAGTGTAATATGTGGTATTTAATATTTTGGCGCCGGAGGAACCGGAAGCTGGTCGGCAGCGAGGACTCCTGGGTAGGTATTTTCCTTAAAGGTGCGGAGCTCCGTGGACTCGGCCTCATTTCCCGGCGGAGCAGCAGGAGAAGGTAGCGACTCTTCGTTGGGTGAGTGAAGGCATCAGGAGCTGTGTTTTAAAAGTAAGTACTTACTGTTTTACTTACTGTTTTCCTTGTCTTTGAGTTTCTTTTGGCGCCGGAGGAACCGGAAGCTGGTCGGCAGCGAGGACTCCTGGGTAGGTATTTTCCTTAAAGGTGCGGAGCTGAGTATACCCGAGCCACTACACATGTAGTGTCTCCCACCCATCCTCCTCCTCTAACCTAATAATAAGACCCTTTTTACCCTCCTCCTCTAACCAAAAAGGACTGAGCAGGTAAGCTATTTACTGTTTTTGTTAATATCTATAGTTGTACTTAACTAAGGGGTAATTGAATAAAAGAAATGGCAGCCAGTGTAGTGTATTGCTCCTCCTGCAGAATGTTCGAGGTGAGGGGAACCTCCGGTGACCCTGCCGACTTCACCTGCTGGAAGTGCATCCGTCTCCAGCTCCTATCAGACCGTGTTAGGGAATTGGAGCTGGAGCTGGATGAACTGAGGATCATTCGGGAAGCTGAGGGGTTGATAGATAGAAGCTACACGGAGGTCGTTACTCCACAAATCAAAGGCAGCTGGGTAACAGTTAGAGGTGGGAAGAGGTCAGTGCAGGGATCTCCTGTGGTCGTTCCCCTCAACAACAAGTATACAGTTTTAGATACTGTTGGGGGGGACGGCCTATCGGGGGCAGGCTGCAGTGACCGGGCCTCTGGCACGGGGTCCTGCACTGTGGCTCAGAAGGGAAGGAGGGAGAATGGGAGAGCACTAGTCATCGGGGACTCGATGGTGAGGAGTACGGACAGGCGGTTCTGTGGGCGCAGGCGAGACGCACGGATGGTTTGTTGCCTCCCTGGTGCCAGGGTCCGTGATGTTTGTGATCGCGTCTTCAGGATCCTTAAAGGGGAGGGGGAGCAGCCAGAGGTCGTGGTGCACATTGGCACCAACGACGTAGGAAGGAAGGGTGGCACAGATGTTAGAAGTGAGTTTAGGGAGTTAGGCTGGAAGCTGAAAGCTCGGACGGACAGAGTTGTTATCTCTGGTTTGTTGCCGGCGCCACGTGACAGTGAGGCTAGGAATAGGGAGAGAGCACAGCTGAACACGTGGCTGCAGGAATGGTGTAGGAGGGAGGGCTTCCAGTTCTTGGATAATTGGACTGCATTCTGGGGAAGATGGGACCTGTTCAAACAGGACGGGCTGCATCTGAACCAGAGGGGCACCAATATCCTGGGAGGGAGGTTTGCTAGTACTGTTCGGGAGGGTTTAAACTAGTTTGGGAGGGGGATGGGAACCGGACTTGTAATCCAGGGACCAGTGGGTCCACTCAGAAAGACAAAGAGTGTAGTGAGGTATTGGGGAAGGTAGCACTGTCACAGAGGACAGATGGGCACGGAGAAGGGTTAAAGTGCGTATACTTCAACGCAAGAAGCATCAGGAATAAGGTGAGTGAATTGAAGGCGTGGATGGGCACTTGGGACTACGATGTTGTGGCCATCACTGAAACGTGGATAGGTGAGGGGGAGGAATGGTTTTTGGAGGTACCTGGTTATAGATGTTTTCATAAGATTAGGAATGGTGGTAAAAGAGGTGGGGGGGTGGCATTGTTAGTTAGAAATAGTGTAACAACTGCTGAAAGAATTTTCGAGGAGGATCTGCCGACTGAGGCACTGTGGGCTGAGGTCAGGAACAGGAAAGGAGCAGTCACCTTGATGGGAGTTTTCTATAGGCCCCCCAATAGCAGCAGGGAGGTGGAAGAGCAGATTGGGAAACAGATTTTGGAAAGGAGCAGAAGTCACAGGGTAGTAATTATGGGGGATTTCAACTTCCCAAATATTGATTGGCAACTCTTTAGATCGAATAGTTTGGATGGGGTAGTGTTTGTGCAGTATGTCCAGGAAGCTTTTCTGACTCAGTATGTAGACTGCCCGACCAGAGGGGAGGCAATATTGGATTTGGTACTAGGTAATGAACCAGGGCAAGTGATAGAGCTGTTGGTGGGCGAGCACTTTGGAGATAGTGATCACAATTCTGTAGCATTCACTGTGGTAATGGAGAGGGATAGGTATGTGCAACAGGGCAAGGTTTACAATTGGGGGAAGGGTAGATATGATGCTGTCAGGCAGGAACTGAGGAGCATAAGTTGGGAGCATATGCTGGCAGGGAAGGGCACGGTCGAAATGTGGAACTTTTTCAAGGAGCAGATAGTAGGGGCCATTGATAAGCATGTCCCTGTCAGACAGGGAAGGGATGGTCATGTGAGGGAACCGTGGTTGACAAGAGAGGTTGAGAGTCTTGTTAGGAAGAAGAAGGATGCGTATATAAAGTTGAGGAAAAAGGGCACAGGCATAGCTCTGGAGGGATACAAGATGGCCAGGAAGGATCTGAAGAAAGGGATTAGGAGAGCTAAGAGAGGGCATGAAAAATGCTTGGCGGGTAGGATAAAAGAAAACCCCAAGGCCTTTTACGCGTATGTCAGAAATATGAGGATGACCAGGGGGACCATAGGTCCGGTCAAGGACAATAGCGGGAGACTGTGTGTTGAGCCGGAAGAGATAAGTGAGGTTTTGAATGAGTACTTCTCTTCGGTATTTACGAATGAGAAGGGGTGTATTACTGAAGAGGACGGTGTGAAACAGACTGGTAAGCTCGAGGAAGTGCTCGTTAGGAGGGAAGATGTGTTGGGGTTTTTGAATAACTTGAAGATAGACAAGTCTCCCGGGCCTGACGGGGTATATCCAAGGATGTTATGGGAAGCAAGGGATGAAATTGCAGAGCCGCTGGCAATGATCTTTTCATCTTCTCTGCTGACGGGGGTGGTACCAGGTGATTGGAGGGTGGCAAATGTTGTGCCCCTGTTCAAGAAAGGGAATAGGAATAACCCTGGGAATTACAGGCCAGTTAGTCTTACTTCGGTGGTAGGCAAGTTGATGGAAAAGGTGCTGAGGGATAGGATTTCTGAGCATCTGGAAAGACACTGCTTGATTCGGGACAGTCAGCACGGTTTTGTGAGGGGTAGGTCTTGCCTCACAAGCCTGATTGAATTCTTTGAGCAGGTGACCAAGCAAGTGGATGAGGGTAAACCAGTGGATGTGGTGTACATGGATTTTAGTAAGGCATTTGATAAGGTCCCCCATGGTAGACTTATGGAGAAAGTCAGGAGGCATGGGATAGTGGGGAATGTGGCCAGTTGGATTAAGAATTGGCTAACTGATAGAAGGCAGAGAGTGGTCTTAGATGGTAAATACTCAGCCTGGAGCCCAGTTACCAGTGGCGTGCCGCAGGGATCAGTTCTGGGTCCTCTCCTGTTTGTGATTTTTATTAACGACTTGGATGAGGAAGTCGAAGGGTGGGTCAGTAAATTTGCAGATGATACAAAGGTTGGTGGAGTTGTGGATACCGAGGAGGGCTATTGTCGTCTGCAGGGGGACTTGGATAGGTTGCAGTGCTGGGCTGAAAAGTGGCAGATGGAGTTTAACCCTGAAAAGTGTGAGGTCGTCCATTTTGGAAGGACAAACATGAATGCAAAATACTGGGTTAACGGTAGGGTTCTTGGGCATGTGGAGGAGCAGAGAGACCTTGGGGTCTATGTGCATAGATCATTGAAAGTTGCAACTCAAGTGGATAGGGCTGTGAAGAAGGCATATGGGGTGTTAGCGTTCATTAGCAGAGGGATTGAATTTAAGAGCCGTGAGGTGATGATGCAGCTGTACAGGACCTTGGTAAGGCCTCATTTGGAGTACTGTGTGCAGTTCTGGTCGCCTCATTTTAGGAAGGATGTGGAAGCCTTGGAGAGGGTGCAGAGGAGATTTACCAGGATGTTGCCTGGAATGGAGAATAAGTCTTACGAGGAAAGGCTGAACATTCTAGGCCTCTTCTCATTAGAAAGGAGAAGGATGAGGGGTGACATGATAGAGGTTTATAAGATGATCAGGGGAATAGATAGGGTAGACAGTCAGAAACTTTTTCCCCGGGTGGAGCAAAGCGTTACAAGGGGTCATAAATTTAAGGTGAAGGGTGGGAGATATAAGGGGGATGTCAGGGGAAGGTTCTTTACCCAGAGAGTGGTCGAGGCATGGAATGCCTTGCCCAGGGAAGTTGTTGAGTCAGAAACTTTAGGGACTTTCAAAAGGCTTTTGGATAGGTATATGGATAAAGGAGAATGATGGGGTATAGATTAAATTGTCCTTGACAGAGGACAAAGGATCGGCACAACATTGTGGGCCGAAGGGCCTGTTCTGTGCTGTATGTTCTATGTTCTATGTTCTATGTATGTATATATATACACACATTAGAAGCTAAAACTCACAGGGCATCATTTTCATTTTGAGCTACAGTGTAAAATGGACAATATCAGATCAGTTACCCGGTATACATCTCTCCTGATTTTCAGAAACTCAAGAGAAAGGTATAAAAACCGTCTGATCTAATATCACCCATTTTACACTATTGTTCAAAGTCTCATTGAGTCAGACTAAGTGTATGGAGACTTTTTAGTTGTCAGCTATATTCCTTTACCTACCTGAGGGAAATGAGTAACCTGCAATAAGGTAAGAACCACATTTTTCTATTTCAACAGTTAGATATTCTTGAACAAAATGTTGCCAGTTCAAGCTGGTCTCCTGGACCTAAAGCCTCACTGTTGGTCCTCTGACCCAGAGTTAAATATCAGAACAGCATGGATAGTAGTTCTCTTAGGTACTGGCCGTTGGATAATGATCTCTTATTCTGCTGGATCAAGAAGTTACATTGTGGGATACCAGTATATAAATGTGTAACTTATTTGCCTGCACTTCCTTTCTTTTTGTTACTATATGGGACATAGTAGCTTTAACAAAGACATGGCTTAGGTTTGGTCATAGCTGAGAGTTACACATTTCAAGAGGGACGAAATAGGAGAGGTGGCATTTTTAATCAAAGATCCCACTGCAGCTCTAGAATGCAGGGATGGTGAAAAGACTGAATGTATTTGGTTGCAGTTGAAGAACAAAAGGTGATGTGTTTCTCTAATGGGAGTTTAATGTGGACCAGTGAAGAGTGGAAAGGAGATAGAGGAAGAGATATATTGACAAATTAACGAAGACTGCAGAAATAAACATATTCCCACAAGAAATAAAGAGCATGCAGCAAAAGCTGGCGTCCCTTTGATGAGTAGAGAAATGTGAATTAAAATAAGATTCAGCAGAGAGGCAGATGACAATCCTAGGGATAACAATACTAGGGGGAATGACACAGAGTACAGAGAATACAGAGAAAAAGCAAAACAAACTATTAAAAAGGGTAACAGCATGGATACTGCTAAAGTGGTAGGGAACATGAAGCAAAATAGTAAAGCATTTTATAAACATATGAAAAGTAAGAAAAGAGCTAAAGAAAATAAATTCTTCATGGAGAATGAAGGAATGGCAGAGATACCAAATGAGTACTATGGCTCGATTTTCACAGAAAATTGTGTAGGTGGAAATAAGAAGCTACAAGAGGCAGAGGTTGAACCAATAGACAGTATAACCATGATAATGAAATGGTACTGAAAAAGTCAGTAGAACTCAAATGACATGCATTGCAGAATGCTGAGAAGTTAGAGATGAAATATTGGAGATCTGGCCACACTCTTTAAAACTTCCTTTGATATGGACACTATGCCAGAGGAATGGAGGGCTGCCCAGGTAGCTCTTCTGTTCCAGAAGGGTAAAGGGATAAGCCAAATAACTCTAGGCTAGTGTCATGCAGGCCCCTACCTGCTAAGAATGAGGCACACATTATTTTGCCACATGAACATTAAAACTTAAAATTGTGCTGGGAAGAAAACAGGGCATATCACAAGGAATTGCCAGGCCCCTTGCCGGAAAGACATTTTTTGCATACTAGCAGACAGTGTTGGAACAAAGGAACTAGTCCCTGTTCCCCCCAATACACAAACAGACATGGTCAGACCAGTTTAGTCACATGGCTGTTGGAGTTTTTTGAATTTGAACTTGCCACAGAGAATTTGAACTCAGAAAGCTCTTTGCTTCTAGACTGAGAACATCTCTCTCCTGTCTGCTCCCAGCTCTTTCTCATGGAACTGAAACCCATTGAAGACACAGGAACCGCAAGAGAGAAAAGTCTCCTACAGTGAACAAGATTTAAGAAGAATACTGGGCCACAACAAAAAGTAAGACTGTCTACAATCAAGGACTCTACAGCAAGCTCGAAGCACAGTATCAAACGCCACCTCAAACCTTCTCACTTTATTTTTCTTCTGCTCTTTTTTGTCTCTATTTGCACGTGCGTATCGCGTATGCATGCTAGTGTAGGGCACGGCGTGTATCCATAGGTGTTAACCGAATTAGAGTTTAAGTTTAAGTTTTAATAAATTTCACTTTTCTATTTTAAACCCAAGAAAGCCTGTTTGTGCTCATTTCTTTGCCTTATAATTGGAAAGCGGTGAACAAGGATTCACCAAGGGGGTGCTCAAAACATGGTGTGTTTAAAATTAAAACCCTGTTACAATAAGACCAGAGGAAGACTAAAAGGGACCCCTAGCCACCTTTCTCACCTGGTTGTAACACTAGTCAATCCATCATCAATAATGGTCAAGCTACTAAGGGCCATATTACTGGATACAAATAATAATTGCTGCCAGTTCATTTGGATAGAATCTTGTCCTGCCGAGGACAAAGCTGGTGCAGTTCAAACAGGAGAATTTATTTTTTTAAATTCTGATTGGTTCGTTGTTAAAAGTAGCTCCATTTGCTGGTTATCGTTGCAACAATATTTTAATTGGAAAACTACACATAGGTAGAAAGTGCCACTTAGCTAACCCCTCCTAATGTTAGACTACTAAACCATATTAACACTTGTGTTAATGCCCACAGTGACATTCCAGGTGAAGATTGTGTAATGTTAATGAAGAATCAAGTAGTATGAATACAGCACATCGATAAATTCCTACCTGCACCTCTGTTTAAGAAATGTGCCAAACAATCACAACCAGCAGTTTGGTTTACAACATGTTGTTTTATTTCATTGTAACAATTGGATCAATCGTCAAATTTTTACAGGTTTCTTCCTAGAGAAGCAAATATTCTGTAAGTGAAATAAGAGTCAGAGGTTAGTAAATTTGGGAATGCACAGAAGTCAACCATACCAATCTAACCTTCCCTCAAAATGTATAGGATTGTAGGTAAGGAAGCTCAGGCCTGACTAGTAGATTGGACCCCAACCAAGGTCCCTTACATGAAAAAGAGTGCAGTGTTTATCAAGAAAGCAGGTATTGCAACCATAACTTCTTCTCACCTACACTAATCTGATTATGAATATAGGAACAGGAGTAAGCTCTTCTGTCTCGACAGCCTGTTCAGCCATTCGGGTAGATCATGACTGATCTGCACCTCAACTCCATTTACAACCTTCCTCTCTGTATACTTTGACACCCCTACTTAACAAAACTCAATCAATTAGATTCTAAAAATTTTCAATTGACCCAGCATCCATGGCCTTTTAGGATAATTTCAGATTCCTACTACCCTATGAGTGAAAAATTGCTTCTTGATTTCACACCTAACTGGCTTAGCTCTAATTTTAAGCCTTGTTCTGTATTCCACCACCAAAGGAAATAGTTTTTCTATAAAATCTCCTTTACAATTTTAAAGACCTCAGTTTGGAGCATCTTCTAAACACAAGGAAATATAAATAATGTTTATGTAACCCTTTAAACCCTGGTAGGATGGAACATTTCTGAAATGCTCCATCCATCAATATTGGTGACCACGCTCTGGAAATGGTTCAAGAGTTCACCTACCTAGCCTCAATTATCACCAGTAACCTGTCTCTCGATGCAGAAATCAACAAGCGCATGGGAAAGGCTTCCACTGCTATGTCCAGACTGGCCAAGAGAGTGTGGGAAAATGGCGCACTAACACGGAACACAAAAGTCCGAGTGTATCAAGCCTGTGTCCTCAGTACCTTGCTCTACGGCAGCGAGGCCTGGACAACGTATGTCAGCCAAGAGTGACGTCTCAATTCATTCCATCTTTGCTGCCTCCGGAGAATCCTTGGCATCAGGTGGCAGGACCGTATCTCCAACACAGAAGTCCTCGAGGCGGCCAACATCCCCAGCTTATACACACTACTGAGTCAGCGGCACTTGAGATGGCTTGGCCATGTGAGCCGCATGGAAGATGGCAGGATCCCCAAGGGCACATTGTACAGCGAGCTCGCCACTGGTATCAGGCCCATCAGCCGTCCATGTCTCTGCTTTAAAGACGTCTGCAAACATGACATGAAGTCCTGTGACATTGATCACAAGTCGTGGGAGTCAGTTACCAGCGATCGCCAGAGCTGGCGGGCAGCCATAAAGGCGGGGCTAAAGTGTGGCGAGTCAAAGAGACTTAGCAGTTGGCAGGAAAAAAGACAGAAGCGCAAGGGGAGAGCCAACTGCGAAACAGCCCTGACAACCAATTTTATCTGCAGCACCTGTGGAAGAGTCTGTCACTCTAGAATTGGCCTTTATAGCCACTCCAGGCGCTGCTCCACAAACCACTGACCACATCCAGGCGCTTACCCTTTGTCTCTTGAGACAAGGAGGCCAAAGAAGAAACCCTGATACCATTCGGATAAATCTGTGTTGTACCCACTCTAAGGCTAAAATATCTTTCCTGAGGTTCGGTGCCCAAAATTGAATGCAGTACTTCAGATGGCGTGGCTAAGGTTCTGCACAACTGAAGCATCATTTCCTCACTTTTGTATTCCAACCTCCTTGAGATAAAGACAACATCCCATTCACCTTTTTGACCTTTTTGACTATTTTTTGTATCTGTGCACTAGCTTTTAGTTTATCGTATACATTTATCTTTTGCTCCTTCACAGCTCTTAGTCCCTCGGCATTAAGGAAAGATTCCAATTTGTCTTTCTTCGATGCAAAGTGGATGACTGCACACTTCTGTACATTAACTTCTGTCACGGTTATTCCCACTCACTTAGACTGTGTCTCTTTGTAATATCTGCCGCCCTTCAGCCTCAGAAATGTCAACTGGATGAAATGCCAGCATAGGCCCACAGATAGGTCCTTCAGTAGGCATGGAGGGTGGGTCAGAGAGGCAAAGCTGGGGTAGGGGAATCTAGGCCGGAAGCAACCAGCTGTATTTTTGGGGAGTCTGGAGGAGCACTCCTGCTCCTTTTGGATCCTCAAAAAAATCCAATTTTTGAGGTTTTACTGGCCATTAACTGATCGGAATGTCGGTGAAGCATTCACTTTGCAAGTGCCACCCATGAATCCCTTAAAATTGCAGTTGCTGTCCTAACTATGGCATTGGGATCCCAATTTGGGGTTAATAGGGCGGTTAGGCTATCTGCTCCATTTTGAACATGGATTTTCAAAGTGCTGTACCTCATTGACACTGCTTCTATTTGGAAAAAAAGCTTTCCAATTGCACTTTTCTGCTCAGAAATATAATGTTTTCACAACCTCAGAACATCCCAAATGTCTTACAGCCATTGATGTACTTTTGGACTGCATTCACCGTAGTGATGTAGGAAATCAGGCAGCCAATTTGTGCACAGCAAAGATCCTATAAGCAGCAATGTGATGATGACCCAGATAATCTGTTTGGTGAGATTGGCTGAAGGTTAAATATTGCTCAGGATATCAGGGAGAATTCTCCTGCTCTTCTTTGAAATAGTACCATGGGATCTTTTACAACCACCTGAAATAACAGACAGGATCTCAGTTTATGTCTTATTTGAAAGACAGCAACTTCAACATTACAGCTTTCCCCCATAACTGCACTGAAGCATCAGCCTGGATTAAATGCTCAATTTTCTAGAGGAGAACGTGAACCCACATCCTTCTGATTCAGAGGTCGGAATGCTAAGAACTGAGCCATGGCTGACATCTAAGCAAGCAACACAAGTCATACATTTTAACTTTGTGCATGAAGAGAATTTAAATGCTAACACGTGCAAAGAGAAGTTTTTCCAATATGTTGCAGATTCAAAGGAAATAATACTTTATAAAGCAGCCAATTCCATTCCTATTGTAGTTGTTTATCACCAAACATGTTTGTAACATTGTTCCCACCAATGTCTCAGTATATTAAGGTACTGTAAAAGGACGAAAGGTGTGCATTTATTTCATCCTCAAGCACCAATTTTCTGTTATATTAACAGTAAGGTACACTTTCAAAACTATTGACTTGTTAAAGTTTTGAACTCAAATGCACTTTAGGCAAACACACACAGTTACGCATACAGGAGTCTGCTCTGCACATACAGAACATAAGTGGTTCCTTAAGTGCCTGCACATTTGAGTATGAACTATTTGTATCTGCTGATGCCTGGCACAAAACCACAAATATATTTGGATTTTTGTCAAATTTTTGGCTTTTGCAAAAGCATATCCTTATATCTGAGGAGATTTGTTCTTCCCGATCGACTCCAATGCAAGTCAGAAGGCATGTTCTTAATATTATCTCACAGTTCATTTTTGGAACACTTCAAAATATAAGTTTCGATTTTTAACACAAGAATCGGAGGTACAGGGGCCCAAGAGTGTGGCCTGAGATGCAGGCGTTCTTCGTTGGCTCTGCTGCATTGCTAAAGACTGTTACCATCCCCTGGTTGGCAACTCTTTCCCTCCAGGTTGCCACCCTCCCTATCAGTTCCCCCAGCTCCCACTGTCCCTCCTGATTGCTTCCCTCTCTCCCACTCACCCCCTTCCTCCTTCTCAATCAACTCCACCCACCCCCTCTCCCAATCACTTCCCCCCACTCTCCCAGTTGCCCTCTACTCTCCCCAATCCCCCCTCCCCCGATTGCTTGCACCAATTTCCCAGGACTTATCTTAGGGCTGCTGCCAGTAACACAGAGTTAGATAGCTGTGAACCAGATAGTGAAATCAAATTTCTGTGATGCATATAAACTGATAACCTCCCTCTCCATTAAGGACCTCCAGCTCTCCTACATTATTCCTAAGACTCCTAGGGAGCAAAACTTGGCTCTGTAGCACCGGTGGTGTCAGCACAATGGAAGCTTGGAGAACTGAAAACGGTGGCCAAGTCACTTCCCACCACTTCAGGCGCAGCTTGCACAGTGCGACATTCTTGTCAGGGCGCTGGCATGGGTATGCTGTGTGCACACCAGAAGCATGCAGCAGGGGCAGATTGCGACGTCACTCAAGCATCTAATGCTGATTTGGCACCTGACCTGCCATTTTGGACCTCTTTTAAACACCCTCAGCTGAACATGTGTTCAGCTGCATGAGGGACCTCTCCACCCCCTCCCCCCATCAACTAATGCTATTTAAAGGCATCAGCATTGGACTTTCAGGTGAGGTGCTTGTGACTTTCTTTTGTTGCTGCAAAATGAGTGGAACTACAATGTACTGTGGGAAAATCTACCACAATTACAAGGGGTACCACTCCCTTAACATGCAGTTGATGTGCAACCATGCACAAAGAATCATGTCGGTGAATGTCTGCTATCCTGGCAGCATCCATGACACTTTCGTCCTATGCCAGTCAACCTTTGAGCCACTGTGTCAAACCCAAAGGCTGATTGCAAGGTGACAAGGGATACCTGCTCTACATGTGGCTCATGATTCCCCTCTGCCACCTGACCACATGTGGACAGCGTGCGTACAACAAGACTCATACTACCACCAGGAACAGCGTGGAGCAAGCCATCGATGTTCTAAAGCAATGATTCCTCTGCCTGGATAACCTGGTGAGCCCTCCAGTACTTGCCGGAGCATGTCTCCAAATTCATGTTAGTCTGCTGCGTCCACCACAACCTGGCTCTCAAGTGGGTGCAGCCCTTGCCACCAGGCCTTCAATGAGGATCTCAAGAGGAGGAAGAGGGAGGAAGGGAGAAGACTTCCAGGATTCTTTTGCTGCAGAGGGGCTGGCCATGAGTGGCTTAAAATCTCATTCCCACATCACAGCTGCTCCACAATTCCCCACCTTTCCATCCCTCTGCTATGGACCATCCTCTTAGCCAAAATCCTGGACTAAAATACACCACAAAAAAAATTCTGTAACTACTTTGTCCAACAAAACTTCCAATAATACCTACAAAATCTAATTATTCACCCTTGTGCATTCTCTTAGTGCCTGTCTAATGGGTGTCTTTGCTTGACCTAGTGCTCCTACAAAGTGTTACCCCAGTAACTGCACTATTGCAGACGGAAGGCTGCTGACTTTCAGTGGGGGAGACTGCAGAAGGCCTTGCAGGATGACTTCAAGCAGCTCTGTGCCTAGAGGGCCCAGCTTCAGACTGTGCTACCTCGGTATGGGTGGCTGCAGTCTGGGCTGGCTGGCTGCAGGCAACAGTAAGGGAACTAGCATAGCGGCAGTGGTGGGAGCATGAATACTGTTATCCTGAGAGAGAAGAACAGGTTCATGCACCATGGAACCTCTGCCACTCACTCAGGGCGGCATTTCAGCAATCCTAGTTACCTGTTGGAGGACAGACTGCAGGACTGCTATCAGAGCCAGCATGTCCCTTTGAGCACTGATGACAGCAGTCTGAGCCTGCATAGCACCAAGCTGGGTTTGCATAGCAACAAGAATCGATCTCATGACCTGAGTCTGAGCTTCCACTGCAGCACTGAAACATTGGGTGGCTTCTACCTGTTATTGAAGCTGAGACATTGCCCACTGACTGCTATAACATGGCTTTGTAGATCCAGAATATCCCTCATCACACAACTACACATGACACTATTCTAGCTTCGGATTTTGCTATTACTTTGTTCCTAATTTCTATACTAATTTGATTCAATGATAAATTAATTGGAACTAATTCTCACTTACTTGCCCAGCCTTGCAGATTCAGACCCACTCTGTCTCAGTGCTGAACTTCTATTTGATCCAAATTAATTCCCTTACCTTCTCTTAGCAAGCAGTGTCTCATTCAGATGTCCTCTTACAGTTAAAAAGCCTCCCACTAGTACGCACTATTTTGTATCTGTATGTGTACTACATACAAGATGTACTGCAGCAACTCGCCAAGGCTCCTTTGACAGCACCTTCCAAACTCACGACCTCTACTGCCTAGAATGACAGGGGCAGCAGGCACATGGAAACACCACCATCTGAATGTTCCCCTCCAAGTCGGACACCAACCTGACTTGGAAATATATCTCCACTCCTGTTGCAGGGTCAAAGTCCTGGAACTCTCTGCCTAACAGCACTGTGAGCCTACTTACACCACATAGACTACAGCAGTTCAAGAAGACAGCTCACCACCACCTTCTCAAGGGCAATTAGAGATGGGCAATAAATGCTGGCCTTGCCAGTGATGCCCATTTCCCATGAATGAATAAAAAAGCTCTACAAGAATCTACCTGATGACTCATCCACACAAAGCTGTACACAGACTCCCTACTAACCCTTAGCAAGCAGAAGTAAATATCCTCTGGCATGGCAGGTTGTGTGTCAAGATCTGGAGATCTGACCTGGAGGAATCTACCCACCATGCCTCCTTTCACCTTGTTCCACCTTAGTCAATAGATAGTGTATTTAAGATCCCTTAAAAATAAAATTAATTTGCACAGTTAAAAAAAAATCTCATAAAATATTCATCAAATTTCAGAAATATTGGAAAATGCTGTTCATATTGTATAAAAAAAACCTTTGCTGGTTGAGTGTTCCCCTATGCACAAGTCTTCACTTATTTCCATTTTAAATGGACACACAAGGAAAATGAATAAATCTGGGTCAAATTTCAATTGTTTTTCTCAAGTGCAATGCCTGTGTTACATCCATGCTGATCGCAAAATGTCATCCAAACTTCAAAAGATTATCATAGTGACATTGTAGTGTTGTGACAGAGCAAGGTCATTTCGACAGTAAAACCAGCGATTAGTTCTCTGGTGGGCTTGCATTTTGGCCAGAATCAATTCCACAGTGAAAAAAAATTCACCTTTAAACAGTAGGAAGGTTTTCAACAGCTTGACCTCCAATTAACAGTCAAAAGAATCAAATGCAGCATTTTGCCTCTGTTTCCAGTTGCGAAACTGCTTTTGTTCTCAAATGACAGTTGTGACGTTAGGTTTCACTGCTACGTACAGGTAGCTTGTTATCCTTTTATGTGGAGCAAACAGTATTTGGATGATTTGTGTTTAATAAATCCCTTGGTACTTAATTCAGTTTGCTCTTTAATTTTTGAAGTCTTATGCAGGCCACTAGTATGGATCTGATACTAGTTGCAAAGACTTCTTTCTTAACAAACATGGAATTTCTTTGTTTTATGGCACTTTATGTTGAATTGAATTACTTTCGCTTGCTGAGAATCTAGGGCACGTTTTCCACTTTGAAGACTTAGTGTAGATGTGTTTTATGGGGAATGCATACTTGCTTTTTCATGTACTCTTTAAATTTTTATGTGGAAGACTGACAAGCCAAGGCAGTTCAGCATGTGAGTGAAATTTTTCTAAATAAATACGTCAAAGAAAATCACTTAAAAATCTTTTTACTTGAATTAATAAATATTAATAAGCAGTTTTAAAGATTTACCATTCCTGCCTTTATAAAACAAAATTCATACACGAAAAAGTCTTTATTATTGACATGTCTCCATTCAACAGATAAAGCATTGGTTTTGCACTCGATAATTCCGTATTGTTGTCTGGGCAGACTAATAGGACCTATCAATCACAATTTTGCAAGACTAGCAAATTTAGAACCGCACTTGTCTATAACATGGGAACATTGTGTCAGCAGTGAAGAGAATTGACTACGCTGAATTTTGTATGGCAAATTCCTACCGCTATTTTCCAAGATATTCCCAAGAAACACAAAATTAGGCAAAGCTGCCATGAAAGGGCTGTTGCTTGCCATTTTTGAGGACAACTTGTCCCTTAATCTGGCTGTAAAAGGATTTTCATTGCTTTGGGGAAATGTGTGTAGTTTTACATTTTGAATTTTGTGCAATAACTACTTTGGAAAAGACTTCTTTTCAGATGAGCCTTTGAAGATCCTATTGGATCTGAGAGCAAATGTGGAAGAAGTTCAATGGTATCAGATACCCATCTTTGTATAAATGCTTATTATTCAGTCATAGAATGCATAGAGCAAATTTAAATGCTGAGCAGTGAGATACTGTGTAGAGCATAGATAATCTTAACACCTTTTCTCAATGCTCTTTAATTGCATAAAAGCTACAAAGCACATGATAGTGGGACTATTAATATTCTTCATGTATCAGTTCAAAGCTCTACCTAGACAAAATGCTGCAACCACAAACAGCATGCGTACTACTTTGAAGTGCCCTCAGACAGTGAGTTAAGTCAACTGGAGAAAAAAGTCAGATTTTGGGGCACTCAAACTGTTGCAAATGTATTTTCCCCATTCCAATGCCCCTTTCCCAGTCTTCCCCCTCCTGATGGCACCCTTCCCTGATTGCTTCTCCTTTAATGACCTACCTGAGCAGTGGCTCAAAATTCAAAGCCACTTCACTGGCGAGCTGCCTGGGGACACCCAGCTGGTGTTCACAGCTCACCAGTCTGATTTAAATGAGGCCTGAGGCTCAATATTAAGTGTGCCTCAGGCCTACCCATTCAGATAGAATATCTAGCCAATGTATTTTGATGGTGGGTTGGTTGAGGGAAAACTGGAGAACTCCCTGCTCTTCTTCATGTGATATGTTCATGTGAATAGGCAAATGGCAAATGTCATTACCTGTGAAATTTCTTTGCAATGGCAATATGGAAATTGGAAAATCATTGCTTTTTACTTCTTTATATATATATATATATATATAAAACCTTAGAGATTAATAATATATGGGTTCTTGAATAAAAGAAAATACACTAACTTTCGTTATAATGTTTAGAAAAATGCGACTACAAAGAACTCTTCATATTGTACTAGAAAGCTATGTACTTACTGATCATCATGTTCCTTGAACAACCTGGATAGACAGACTGTCTGGAGTAGATTTATGAACTGATCAACATTCTTAAGTTGATCACCCAAATAATTTAGAACTAATGAAAATTGCAAAATGACCTTACACATAGCTCAGTAAAAAAATGTAATGAACAAGACTTTAAAAGGTAGCTCACTGATCATGAACAGATGGCAAACTGCTACATGGTACCAGTAATGCTTTAAAGCATTATTATGAAATGTCTTTGCTTGCTGTTTTAGTAACACTACTGAAGCAATGCAGAGCAATTTCCATAAAATACATCAGCATGCACTACTTTTGAGCAGATCCTATAAGTTGAAAAGCTTTTCCTAAAATTATAAAATTTATTGCATTATTCAAATAGTATTCTGAACATAACTCTGCATTTTTTTAAAAAACTAATAGCTACAATTTGAATTACATTTTAAGGTGAACAAATCACTTACTGTCATTTCTAAGTGAGAAGATGAAGAGTGCTACAAAGTATTGGATACAGGGGAGAGTTCAGCTTGGTTGCTAATACTGCACTATGGCTCAAAGAAGTGTTTGAAAGAACAAGGTGGTCTCTGTTTAACATTCACAATTAATGGAAGTGAAACAGCTTATCAACTTTAAAAACATTAACTGGCCTATTTTAACCATTATTTCTCAACAATTGTGTTGCCTAGAATATGAAAATGGCTGCTGCTAACATCAAGGGTACTTAATGAGATTTATTGGTATATTTAGATATATCATCCAATACAAACCATGATCTGACACTTTGTATAAATTAAAATTTTAGCTGTTGCATATATTCTTTTCTTTTGGGCCTCCTTATCTCGAGAGACAATGGATACGCGCCTGGAGGTGGTCAGTGGTTTGTGAAGCATACATTGATGCATTAAATTAGTCAACACTAGATTAAGGAGACCACACAGGTAGCCTTTCAAAAAGAATGTCTGACAACCCTTTCAAGTGATTGAATAAGAAGTGGCATTGGCATCAATTTTATCTTAGGTGGGATTGGTGAATGGGTGGGGGGTAGGGGGTTAGAGTGAGCAGCAAGTTCTGATCTCTCTGCGCCTTATTTACATATTCAAGAGCCAGCTCCCACCCAAACTCGACAGGAATCACTGCAGGAATTTGGGTGGCAGGCGACGCGTGGGGGACCTGTGGGAACAAAAGAGGGGCGTACATGTATTGCAGACAGGAATGTAACAGCATGTTTGCTTTTCAGATCTTCTTACTCTTTCCTAGGAGAACAGCATGAAGTAGTAAAAGGGCTCCCAGGCTGATTAACTGTCTGACCATGAACGTTCCTTCCATAGCCATAACCAGCTGATAGGGTGTTTAGTCTTATATGGTGGGAGGATTTTATAGACATCCATAACAGAATGAGGGAGACACACAGACACGAATATCCCACCGGATGTCACGCCATAATTGAAAGCCAGCGTTCCAGTCTCCACTTGCTGGGACTATCTGAACTGGGCTCCGGGAGGCTTTCCTGACCTGCTCCCGTCTCTGCTGCCCTTTACGGAGGTGGGGTGGGGGGGGGGCGGAAAACGGCCCGCCCCAGGCCAATCAAGGCCCTTAAGTGACCACTAACGGCCACGTAAGGGCCTTCACACAGGGTGCCCGATGGAGGGCCACCCCCGCTTTCTCAACCACCTCCAGCACAACCCCCTTCCCCCCAATCGACCACCCTTGCCTCACTGGGACCTGACTGATTACCCCCGACAAGGCAACCAAAACTTACCTTTCCTCCTGGCTCCCAGGCATCTTCTCTTCAGTCCCAGCCAGCAGCTCAATGACGCGGGACTTCCTCCCTCAAGTTGGTGGAAGTCCCACCTCAGAACAATTAAAGCCTGGGGACCCGTAAAATATGGAACAGATCCCCAGGCGAGGCAGAAGCGGGTTTGCCACTGACTTTTCAGTTGGTGGCCAGCTCCCATCTGCCCAAAGTAAAATCCCGGCCATAATCCTCTAAAATGGATCACCTCATGACATCACAAAATAGCTAATTCACCTGAAGTCATATGATATCATCTCAATCATTTCCATATGTAAAATATTCATACCTCGTGTGGTAAAATACACTTGGCATTTGTCATGCTAATGCAGCTTACATAGAAACACACAAGAGCCATGGCTGTTTATCTCTGTTCCTTCAACAACACTTTTCAACACTTCATTTTGTTAAACAAATTTCTATTTTGCAGATTTTGGCCAGAAAACATTTTACCAAGTCCAGAGTATAGCAGAACAAAGAGATCATTGAAAAACTGAACCACAACCCATAGCAAAATTATTTCGGACTTTGGGGATTTCTGCACTGGCTTTAATTTAAGAGTTTGAATCAGAACAAAAAAAGGTGATGTTTTAACTGAAAACTGATGTATTATGATCTTTAACAATGCAGCATCTGTTTAACAGTTAGCTCCATTCATCATTAAAAAGATGGTTACATTTTATATTCCTTATTTCATTGATTACAGAATGAATTTCAAAGTTGAGAGCATTTTTTCCATAGTTGCCTTCCACATTGAAATGTTTGAAGTAAAGTCTCTCTATTTTTGTATTTTTGGTATTATTGTATTGTAAGGTATGGGTAATGTGGATCTTCTCTTCAATCTCCACCCTTCGTCCCAAATTTTACTTCTATCTTAATACAAGTTCTTTACAATGACAACTTGTATTTATATAGTGCTTTAATGTGATAAACGTTCCAAGGTGCTTCACAGGAGTATTACAAAATAAAATATCATACCCAGTCATATGGGGAAATATTAGGGCAGATGACCAAAAGCTTGGTCAAAGAAGTAGGTCTTAAGGAGTATCTTCAAGGAGGAAAGTGAGGGAGAGAGGCAGAGAGCTTTCGGGAGGGTATTCCAGAGGTTAGGGCCTAGGCAGCTGTAGGCACAGCCACCAATGGTGGAGCAATTAAAATCAGGGATGCTTAAGAGAACAGAATGAGAGGAGTGCAGGCATCTTGGAGAGTTGTAGGGCTAGAGGAGATTAGAGAGACAGGGATGGGCCAGGCCATGAAGAGATTTGAAAACAAGGATGAGAAATTTAAAATAGAGGCATTTCTTAACTAGGAGCCAATGTAGCTCAGTGAGAACAGGGGGGTGGGCAAACGGGATTTGGTGCGAATTAGGACACAGGCAGCAGAGTTTTAGTTTAAAGAGAGCGGAATGTGGGAGGCCGACCAGGAGTGCGTTAGAATAGTCAAGTCTGGAGCTAACAAAGGCACGGATGAGGGTTTCGGCAGCAGAGGCGGAGTCAGGCAATGTTATGGAGGTGGATTAGGCGGTCTTTGTGACAGTGTGGCTATGTGGTTGAAAGCTCATCTTGGAGTCAAATATTTTATTTAGATATACAGCACTGAAACAGGCCCTTCAGCCCACCGAGTCTGTGCCAACCATCAACCACCCATTTATACTAATCCTACATTAATCCCATCTTCCTACCACATCCCCACCTTCCCCCTACCTATACTAGGGGTAATTTATAATGGCCAATTTACCTATCAACCTGCAAGTCTTTGGCAGGAAACCAGAGCACCCGGCGAAAATCCACGCAGTCACAGGGAGAACTTGTAAACTCCACACAGGCAGTACCCAGAATTGAACCTGGGTTGCTGGA
This sequence comes from Heterodontus francisci, assembly GCF_036365525.1. Lineage (NCBI taxonomy): Eukaryota > Metazoa > Chordata > Chondrichthyes > Heterodontiformes > Heterodontidae > Heterodontus > Heterodontus francisci. The sequence continues at coordinate 37,672,448 of NC_090397.1, forward strand.
GCTGTGAGGCTGTGGTGCTAACCACTGCACCACTGTGCTGCCCAAACACAACACCTAGGTTTCAAACAGTCTGATTCAGTCTCAGACAGTTACCAGGGAAAGAGATGGAGTCGGTGGCTAGGAAGAGGAGTGTGTGATGGAGGCCAAAGATAACAGCTTAAGTCATCCCAATATATTGGGGGAAATTTCTGTTCATCCAGTACTGGAAGACAGACAAGCCATCTGACAATTTAGAGACAGTGAAGGGGTCGAGAGAGGTGGTGGTGAGGTAAAGCTGGGTGTCATCAACGTACATGTGGAAACTGATGTGTTTTCAGATGATGTCACCGAGGGGCAGCATGTAGTTGACAAATAGAAGGGGGTGAAGGTAGATCCTTGTGGGACACCAGAGGTAATGATACAGCAGGAGGAAGAGATGGTATTGATGGGGATTTTGTGGCTGCGATCAGATAGTTAAGAACGGAACCAGGCGAGTGCAGTTCCACCCATCTATAGAGGTGAACTGAGTGAAAACACATAATGTTTTTGGTTGGAATTTTATTTTTTTCCCATTTCCTGCTCAAGTTACCCCCAATTTCATAGTCTACTCCTCAAATGGATAATAGGATTGTCAAACCTTCAGGTATCGCCGTAACAACTGATGATCGCATTGATGCTTGTGTGGTGTAGACACAATCCCTCAACTCTGCCAAGGAAACCAAGCTGAGAAGAATGGGAGATGTTTAACTGTAACTGTTAATCAAGGCTCTGGTATTCAACAAAAGCACATACCCTAATTATCATTAAAATATACTGATAATATGGACACAGTCACAACTCAAAAGTACCAAGTTTATTTTAGCCTCTAGCAAAAGTGAATCAGTTGTAACAAATAGTGCGATTCCCATCTCCACTGAGAGAGAAATTGTATCCTTTACATATCCTAAACAGCTAGTCACTCATAGTGAACAGTAATTTTTCCCAATTCCTTGCAATTCCCGGATGGAATTTTGTAGTTAAAAAAACAGTAATGATACTGCACTGTAAATAGATTTCTACGAATCTGAACATCACATGCTTTGTGCCTTTTATTTTGTGACTACATATTTCTATCTAGTGGCTCTGGCCAGATCCTCCTGAATATTAATTCTTATTTTCACAATAATCATTGGATATTATATACTTTTCCGTTATTTCAAAAATTTCTACACTCCAAAAGTTGAACTTCAAATGAAAGCCAAAAAAATAAATTGAATATTTTTAAATTCAATGACTTTTCCAATGCTTCATATATTACTTAGAGACGTATACATTAACAACACATATGAAAAATAGCTCAGACAGCACAAGCAGAAAAAAAAGCCTAGTGCCACACAGAACCCAATCATGTCAACTTCAACAAGCACCTCACTATATTAACTGGCGTCACCTCAGCACACAGAGAATTCAGTGAAGCTTTTAGATCAATCCATGAATTTACACAGTTGTACATACTGACGCCCTGGCGTACAGAGGATGACTGATTACATGGTCTGCATTTCTTGGTTGCCACAGTTACCAGTCGTTGAGGTTGCAAACATAGAAGAATGAAAACAAACATGAGGTTTATGATATAAAGTCATAGCACAATACGTGTTTTGCTAAGCAGATTTTCATTATTGTTCCTATGAACTTCATTTAGCATAGCAAAAACATCACCCAATGCTAAAGGAGGGGAGTGTGTGCCAAATGCAATGTGCGTCAGCTGGAACGATTCTGTAAGTTAGACAGACAAGCTAGCAATGTGTTTGATGGCTTTATTTTCCTGAAGTACATAGTCAATCCTTTTCCTCATCAGAGGAACAGAGGATTATTATGATATAATATTGGTGTATTTTTATACACTTAATGCATTGGGCAGTGATGGATATACTGCTAGATTGAAGAGCAAGATCTGTTCTCAATTCTCCTATATAATGCATGTGTACAAATATTATTATTATTATTCAATACCTAATCTTTAAATTATGACATGCATATCTAGGTAAGAATTATCAAGTTTAACTAAAATGTCTTCTTAAAATATATTTGCCACTAAAATTTCTATTTTTTAACCACTTTCACATTTAATCCATTTTAACTCCTCATCAGCCTACTCACGATCATCAGCAAAGTGATGGAAGGAGTCATCGACAGTGCTATCAAGCAGCACTTACTCACCAATAACTTGCTCATCGATACTCAGTTTGTGTTACACCAGGACCACTCAGCTCCAGTTCTCATTACAATCTTCATTTAAATATGGACACAGGAGCTGAATTCCAGATGTGAGGTAAGAGTGACTGCTCTTGATATCAAAGCATCATTCAACTGAGTGTAGCACCAAGAAGGCCTGGTAAAACTGGGATCAATGAGGATCGGGAGAAAACTCTCCAGTGGTTGGAGTCATATTCACAAAGGAAGATGGTTTTGATTGTTTGAGGCCTATCATCTCAGCCCAAGGACATCACTGCAGGAGTTCTTCAGGGCAGTGTCCCAGGCCTAACTATCTTTAGTTGCTTCATCAATGATGTGCAAGGAGGCATGTAACAGCTTCTTACTGGCAGTATCCCATTCAATTTAACCTTTCTTTCATATGTAGAGATGCACTTGATCTTCACTTGGTTCATATTAAGAATTGGCCAAAGTGGAAATCAAACCTGAAATCTTCCACTCCATAACACTACGTATTGATGCTTCAATCACTATAACTAGAACGGAGAAGACTTCGTACCACAAGAAATCAAGAAGAACAAGACCAGTGAGGATTTTGGTAGTAACGTTTTCTTCCAATTTACACTCACAAATCTGCATTCATTTTAATTGGCAATTGAAAATGGAAGACAGCAAAGCTCATATAAACCATTGAGAATGAGGTACCACTCCAAATGGTCCTCCAACTCTAGGCTCCTGCACATCCCCACTCCTGGCATCTTTTCCCTTCGTGGAGGAGCTTCCTGACATCTTGGCCCACCTTCTGGAACTCCTTCCTGAAACTTGTTTGCCATAATATAATAAAATAAATGTAAGCTATTGGAAATAGGGATCAAATTGTATATGAGAAGGCTATTATATTAGTGTAGAAGGGAAGAAATAAGAAAATAACATTAAAGCAATCTAAAATTGTATCATGAAATATCTTTATATATATGTAAATATATTTATATGTAGTGTGTATGCAATAATGTGTGAATGTTATCTATAATGTGTATAAACTACTAAACTAAATTTGTATGTAACATCTTGCATACAGATACAATAAAATGTAATATTTGTGTAAGTGTCATTTCCTCTGAAGATTACAGTGGAGGTGGGAAGTTTGATATGTGACAGCAAGGGAGAGTAGAATGGGAGATATGGTAAAGGAGTGAGATGCATGAATGTCAGGGAGAAACAGCTGGGCTGTGGAGCATGGGTGAGTAGGGAATGGGAAAGAGGTTGTGCTGAATCATGGGTGATAAAAGTTGAGTGAGAGGAAGTATTGAAAGAGTTCAGAAAGAAAGTTGGAAGGTTCCAAAATAATTTGGTGGTGGCAAATGCTGTGCATGTAAGAATGGGAATGAGGTCTGAGAAGGAAAGAGGGTGTTAGAGCAGTAACAAAGAGACTGTTGAATGAAAACAGTGAGGAAAGATAAAAAAATCATTCCAACATTGATAGCTGGAGCCTTGGTATGTTCTACAGTTTTTGAGGACTTTTTCAGGGAGGGAAAAAACACACACAAAACTGAATGGAGGACTGAAAAGAGCAGAAGAATGACAATTACTAAAGCACAGACAAGGAATCAGACTGAAAAATAGCAATATCTGGACTGGGAGAAGAGTCATGCTTCAAAATAGTAATACTTAGAGTGGTGTGTTGTGCTGGATCAGGTCAAGGCTGTGAGTTAAATTTAGGGTTATGGGTGGAAATAGGGATCCAACCAGAGCTTAAAGGAGCTTTCAGGTTGTGGTGGACAATGTGGTCAGGCCTCAGTATCTCCTTTGTTACTCCTGAGAGTATGCCCTCAACCCTAGTGATACCTTCATGCGTTATATGCTATCCCGCCCCTTGAAACTATGATGTGCCCAACTTCTCAGGTGGTGAGGTGGGGAGAAGGTGAGAGTAGAATTGGGAAAGATTTGAATCCAGCAGGTTTGACTAATGTAAAATTGATGTTTGACAACTCTCAATACTTCCTTATTGATTATATTGATTGAAAAGGCCGCACTAAACCATTCAATCATTTGATGAAAAAAGATTTAGACTGAATAAAAGTTGACAAAAAAAAATCAGTCTTCACCATTAAATAATTTGATGAAAAGATTCACAGAACTTTAGAATTAAAAGCAACAAATAGCACGAGACTTAATCAAAACAGCATTGTTTTAAAAAAAAATTATTCTATACATATGTCTGAATATGGATAATTAAGGCCAGACTTTCAATTTAGGGATAAAAGCAAAATACTGCGGATGCTGGAAATCTGAAATAAAAACAAGAAATGCTGGAACCACTCAGCAGGTCTGGCAGCATCTGTGGAAAGAGAAGCAGAGTTAACGTTTCGGGTCAGTGACCCTTCTTCGGAACAGTTCCAAATTACCCATCCCTATTTGCCCTTGAGAAGGTGGTGGTGAGCTGCATTCTTGAACCGCTGTAGCTCTTGGGGTGTACGTACACCCACAGTGTTGTTAGGAAGTGAGTTCCTGGTTTTTGACACAATGACAGTGAAGGAACAGCAATATAGTTTGTTGAAGTGTACTCACAGGGTAGAGGCACCTGCAATAAATATTATACGAATAACTAATAACATATAATTCTAGTTAGCAATGAAATGTTTGCTAGGCACCATGGGACTTAGCTAACTAACACGACCACATTCCTTACAAGGGCTGATCCACACAAATTCAGCGGAATATCTCTAATCAAGCAGCCTCTAGCAAATGCCCTTATGGAATGCTGACAAAGATACCAGCCTGTAACAAGGTTAAGATAAGATGTTATGTATACATAAGACCCAAGGACGGTACATCATGAGTTCATGAGTAACCCCCTAGCTGTCCATGAGCTGGTCACGCAGTCCCCCAATGCCTAGTAACCATTTTCATTGGTTCCAATAATCAATGTATGTAATCTACAATCACTATGATTGGACCATGTCCAGCCAGGATGGGCTGAGTAACTGTTTGAAACTGTATAAGTATTGATGATTTTCCTTCGTTTGATGGGGAGGAATCTGGATTGCCCAGTGACCTACTCCCCGCCGGCGTAACCCAATAAACTGTTTGACGTTTGGAGCAGACCCGAGTGTCGAGTGATTCTTTCAGATTCATTCCCGCTAACATAGTTCCAAGTGAGGATGGTGTGTGGCTTGGAGGAGAACTTGCAGCTGGTGTTGTTCCCATGCGTTACCTGTCCTTGTCCTTCTAGGCTGTAGAGGTCGTGGGTTTGGAAGGTGCTGTTGAAGGAGCCTTGGTGAGTTTCTGCAGTGCATCTTGTAGATGGTACACACTGCTGCCACTGTGCGCTGGAGGGACTGAATGTTTAAGGTGGGTGGGGTGCAGATAAAAGGGGTTGGATGGTGTCGAGCTTCTTGAGTGTTGTTGGAGCTGCCCTCATCCAGGCAAATGTAGTGTATTCCATCACACTTCTGACTTGTGCCTTGTAGATGGTAGAGACTCTTTGGGGAATCAGGAGGTGAGTTACTCACCACAGAATTCCCAGCCTTTGTTTTGCTCTTGTAGCCACAGTATTTATGTGACTGGTCCAGTTAAGTTTTTGGTCAATGGTGACCCCCAGGATGTTGCTGGTGGGGGATTCAATGATGGTAATGCCATTGAACATCAAGGGAAGATGGTTAGATTCTCTCTTGTTTGAGATGGTTATTGCCTGGCACTTGTGTGGCTTGAATGTTACCTGTCACTTATCAGCCCAAGCCTGAATGTTGTCCAGGCCTTGCTACATTTAGGCACAGACTGCTTCATTATTTGAGGAGTTGCGAATAATATGGAACACTGCAATCATCAGCGAACATCCCCACTTCTGACCTTCAGGGAAGGTGATTGTTGAAGTAACTGAAGATGGTTTGGTCTAGGACACTACCCTGAGGAACTCCTGCAGCGATGTCCTAGGGCTGAGATGTTTGGCCTCCAACAACCACAACTATCTTCCTCTGTGCTAGGTATGACTCCAAGCAATGGAGAGTTTTCCCCCGATTCCCATTGACTTCAATTTTGCTCGGGTTCCTTGATGTCATGCTACATCAAATGCTGACTTGATTTCAAAGGCAGTCACTCTTAACTCACCTCTTGAATTCAGATCTTTTTTCCATGTTTGGATCAAAGCTGTAATGAGGTCTGGAACCGAGTGGCCCTGGCGGAACCCAAACTGAGTGTCAGTGAGCAGATTGTTGTTGTGTAAGTGCTGCTTGATAGTACTGTTGATGACACCTTTCATCACTTTGCTGATGATCAAGCGTAGAGTGATGGGGTGGTAATTTTGTGGACAGGACATGCCTGGTCAATTTTCCACATTGTCGGGTGGATGTCAGTGTTGTAGCTGTACTGGAACAACTTGGCTAAGAGTGCAGCTAGTTCTGGAGCACAAGCCTTCAGTACTACTGCTGGGATGTTATCGGGGCCCATAGCCTCATAGCCTTTGCAGTATCCAGTGCCTTCAGCCATTTCTTGATATCACGTGAACTAAAGCAAATTGGCTGAAGACAGGCATTTGGAGGAGGCTGAGATGGATCATCCAATTGGCACTTCTGGCTGAAGATGGTTGCAAATGCTTCAGCCTTGTCTTTTGCACTGACATGCTGGGCTCCCCCATCATTGAGAATAGCGATGTTTATGAAACCGCCTCCTCCTATTAGTTGTTTAATTATCCACCACCCATCACAACTGGATGTGCTGGACTACAGAGCTTTGATCTGATCCATTGGTTGTGGGATCACTTAGCTCTATCACATGCTGCTTCTGCATTTTAGCATGCATATAGTCCCGTGTTGTAGCTTCACCAGGTTGGCATTCATTTTTAGATATGTCTGATGCTGCTTCTGGCATGCTCTCCTGCATGCTTCATTGAACCAGGGTTGATCTGCTGGGTTGATGTTAATGGTAGAGTGAGGGATATATCAGGCCATGAGGTTACAGACTGTGGCTGCTGCTGATGGCACCCAGTGCCTCATGGATATCCAGTTTTGAGCTGCTTGATTTGTTCTGAATCTATCCCATTTAGCACAGTGGTCGTGCCACACAACACGATGGATGGTAACTTCAGTGTGAGGACAGTAGGACTGTGCTGTGGTCACTCCTACCAATACTGTCATGAACAATCAGTATGATACATTTACACAGGCAGATCCCACATGGAATTGGACATAGAAAATGATAATGAAAAAACAAGACAAAAAAAATGAGCAAAATGTAAATGAAGTCAAGTGGTACATACTTCCATCACATGACAAAGCTAGTCATTTAACTGACATTGTAAGCATTACTTGCCTCTGTCCCTACCTCAGGCCTTATACTGATGAAACACTCATCCATGACTCCGTCACCTCCTGATCCAACTATTCCAATGATCCCCTGGTCGGCCTCCCATCCTCCACCTGTTTAAAACTTCAGCTTATTTAACACTCTGTATCCCGGATCCTATCCATCTCAGTCTCCATTGCTCTAATTCTGCCCTTTTGTCTGTCTTCCCTTCCTTCACCCCACCATTAGTGGTCATGCCTTCAGCCTTCATGACTCCACGCTTGGGAAATTCCTTTCTTAAACACCTCCTCCTCTCTATCTCTCACCTCTTTTAAGACTCTTTCAAAAACCCTGTCTTTGACCAAGCTTTTGGTCATCCTTCTGATAACTCCTTTGGCTCAGCATCTATTTTTTTGATTACACCTCTGTGAAATACCTTTGGAGCAAACATCCTGGGTAAAGATGCTAAATAAATGCCAGTATTTGCAACTGTTTTTATTCAATAATGTGTACGTTGAAGGGAACAATCAATATTGAAAATGAACGTACACCCTGCCACTTCAATGACAAGAATAAAAGCTTCTTTTGGACTTCACAGTGTGACGGTTGCTTTGCAAAGCTTTTCTTCAGAAAATTTGTATTTATTGCTTACAGCCACTTTTTAACCAGTTCTTAATTGTATCAATTTCCAATGTCCCTGTGGAAGTTCACGGGGTAATGTCTATCTTTTTAGAGAGAGCAGAACAGCTATGTCGAAGTGAAGTCGCACTCCAACAATGCAGCACTGTTTCTTCCAGAAATTATTTAATTAAGCCATGAATTACAAAATTATATAAAAGCTTTCCTTCATCGTCGAAACAAGGGATGCATTGACACAATTCATGGTCATATATGTCCACAGGTTACTTGTGTGTGATATCATTGCATGTATCACAAAACAGCTATGAATTCTATTTAACAGTAACATCAAAAAGGAAAAAAAAAATGAACATGTGAGAAATCTGAAATAAGAGTAGAAAATGCTGGAAGTATATGTTGGGTCTGTCAGCATCTGTAAATAGTAAAGACAGATTAACATTTTGAATGTGCGCTCTCCATCAGAACTTCACCTTTGTCAGTTTCTGGTACACCAGTGATGTATTTCCAACATTTTCTGTTTTAACACAAATGCAAAATGCTGCAGGTGCTGGAAATCTGAAACAAAAACAGAAAATGCTGGAAATGCTCAGCAGACCTGGCAGCATCTATGGAGAGAGAAACACAGTTAATGGCTGGCAATTCACCACCATGAGATAGGTTCCGTCTGGTAGGGCAGCCGGACCGCAGCGACAATCTTCCTGGTGATAGTCAATTAAGGACGGTGGGCTGCCTCTCCAAGTTGCCAGCCCAATCAGAGAGCTGGCAGCTCTGCAGCCTCGGCAGCGCTGCCATTAGAGGAAAAGGGAAAGAGAGGGCACCTCCATATTGAGGTGTCCTTGCAGGTAAGTTGAAAATTCTATTTCTGTGCCAGGGCCAGGCAGGCATGCCACAGCAATCAGAGGTGTAACCCCTCCAGCGGAGGTGCAGGGGCCCTGGGGGTGACCATTGCTGCCAGGGCCCCCCTTTTTGGGGCATGGAGCCACTGGAAACCAAGGCACTGCTGCACTCCCCCACCCCCTGGAAGCCGCAGGGAGGCCGCCTCCATGAAGTGGGTGGCCTCCCCACATGGCAGGAGTCTGTGCTGCCGCTGGCAAATTACCCGCATCCCAGGAAAATGGCTGTCAATTGGGCTTTTAATTAGGTCAATTGGCCGCCCACCCTCGTCGGCATTTGGCTGAGCCGCTGCCGTTACTGCCTCTGGGAAGATCCTCTGGCAGCGTAAACATTGGGCTTCCTTCCTGATGCCTTTCGCCGCCATTTTCACGCTCCATCCGCATCCCAGTCCGTCTCCAATCGTCTGGTAAAATCCCAGCCAACATTTCCATTCAATTTTCTTTCATCGGGACTCACACTCTGATGAAGAGTCAACGAACTGAAAGGTTAACTATATTTCTTTCTCCACAGATGCTGCCAGACCTGCTGAACATTTCTACCATTTCCTGTTTTTATATTCTTCTTTGAAATCATTTAGATTTATTCATTGGTCTGATTAGCTATTAAAGTGATCAAAATGTATTAATAAAAGAGGCTTTCCTGATGGTTTATAGAATTTTTTCAGAACGTATAAAGCTATATGAATCAGGAAGTTACTACTTTCAATCTGTTGCATGTGCTAGGTTCACTGATCTCAGCAGGCATGATGGCTAGGAAGGAGAAAATGGGCCAAAGTACCTGTTTCTGATCACTTTCCAGTGATCCCTGCTGGAAAAGTGCACTTATATGGTTGCCAAGTGAGGACACAAGTCAGGCTTGGCTGCACACCCTTCCTTACCAAATACTCTGATAACATTTGCTATCAAGTTTCACAATCAAAGAATGGTGAAACTTAAATCTTAAAAAAATGCTGAATGTTTTATCTGGTTTATTATGACTCCTGTTATAGATATTGTGTGAAGACATGACTACATACTGTCACAGTCACATGAATGTTACATTTTTCCAAATAAAGATTGATACCCTGCTTTGTTTGCTCTGTCAATTGAGAGTAGACCTGGTAACATGGCAAGGCTGCAAAAGGTAAAATATATAACAGGTTACTTATTAATCTAATATTTATAGCAGTTACATCTTGTAACTTTTCCTTTTAAAGATCCAGAGACTTCAAGAAAAGCAGCAAGAACTGAAGCTTGTAAATCTCACCCACTCTCATTTCCTTTGTTCTTTTGAGTACGATAGGGGTGAAATTGGTCTTGGGCGGTTGTGCAAAATGGGCGATCAAATTGCCAGCTCATTGACTTCACTGGAAAAGAAAATCAAGCAATCAAGTTGAACAGCACGACAACTCTCATTCTCTAAGCTCACATATGAGAAACGGCCACCTGAGTTGGCAGCAGTGAAAGCAGAACCAAGCAGAAGACAATGCTTCTCGGAGAAAGACAGAGGACATTTCTCAAGAAAACTTGGGATCTTCCTAGTCTGTAAGGATCAGTATCACAGCAGGCAGTGCATTTAGTGGCAGACCTCCTTGTAAACCTGAGAAAAGGAGGAGAAAAAAGGAAAAACTACAGAACAGGAAGGCAAAACAAATAAAAAGGAAAGGAAAAATAATCAATGAAGGAATACAGGGGAGAAAAAAAGCAGTGAAACTGAGCCAAAAAGGGAACATAAGACTCAAATGCAAATGAAGAAAAATCAATACCAAAGGGACAAAACAGACAACTGCACAATTTTCATGCTTCTTCCCTCTTCATCATTTAACAGCAGATTGTAGAATGTACCAAACCAAGATTACAAGATGGCAAGTTATTTTTACATATTTGTTAAACCTTTGCAGCCTGCAGTGTGTCTGTGGGGAAGCTTCAGATCCAATGTAACCTTAGTTGAAGTGAGTGCCTCAATTAGCCTTCACAATGAGGCATGCTCTTCCACTGAGGATAAGCTTTAACTACTAAGGCTTAGTGTAGCTTTCAGCAACTGAATTTTTGATTGATTTACTCTCTGCCTCACAGTCAATTTATTTAGCACATCTTGAACAGATCCTCTCTTCTGTCTGTAGCTCTTAGCAGTAGAATTGGATATGAATGTGTAGTGTTGAGTGGTTATGCCTACAACTATCAATGACACTTTTGAGCCCCAGCTTGAACAGAGTCCCACCTGATAGCATATAATGTTCAGAAAGTATAATTCACAAAGAAATGAGGGGAAGGGTGAAAGGAATGTCAGATACAAAAGATGTAAAACCTCACTCAAGTTTATCATTGGTGTTATTTAAGTGCTTTCTATTTTTAACAGCAGCATAAACGTTATCAATTCTACAGTCAATTAAGTATTTTGCCACAAGGTGAGTACCTTAGGTTTCAAACCAATGTTCATATTTTTATTAATTAGGGTGAGATGTTATTTAAGCAATATTGTTGTTTATTAACTATGCTTTTAACTGATGTTCCATCCAGTTTCACTTTGCTCTTATGATCTCAAAGCATGTATTTATGCTTGTTACTATTTTAAAGAATATACCAAAGCTGAATCAGTGATGGTAATTAAGAGTGCAAGTTTTGTCTTTATTTCAACGTATGGGATATCAACATTGGGAAATGGAAGTTTCAACACAGAATGTTAAACCAGCCACTCCCAGGACAAGCATAATAATCAAACTGCTGTGTTGGTGTTGTAGCCCTTGGCTGCAATTTTGGGCTCCTTAGCGCCGCTGGTGCTGGTGCTATGGAACTCCTGAAGTCATAAAATAGCATGACCATGTTGCCAGCTACTTCTGGCGCATCCTGTGTGGCACCGCATGCTCGGCAGGGCACTAGTGTGGGCATGTTGTGCGTGCACTGGTGGGGTAAGAGGTCTGATTGTAACTAAGCCGCTCCAGCTGATTTGACGCATGTTTTAGCACTGAAAGCCCGTGCTAATCACTCTAAGCTTAACATGCATTCAGCAGCACACAGGACCCCACCCCCACACCACTAGCATCATTTATAGGGCCAGGCATCCAACTTGTCAGTGGTTTTGACTTACTGATGCTGTGGTAAAGTTAGTGGAAGTACTGTGACTTGTTTTTGGAGGTTTTGCTCTGAGCTGTTGCATACATTCAGGATGGCCAGAGGATCTAATCACCTAACTCTGCAAGTGGTATGGGGGCTGTGATTGCAGTGCCTCTGGGTTTGCAACATGACCAATAAATGGAGTAGAGGCTGCAGAAAGAGGTAGATTTGCAAAGCGAGACAGGGAGGAGGACTCCACACAAAAGGTCCTACTACCACAAGCTTTTCGAGGTCACTTCTCTTACCTCTACATAACTCAGGAGCAGTGCCTGAAACAACACAGGCACAACAAGGAGGTGGTCACACAACTGTACCATGTCCTTCAAGATGATCTGGATCCTCACACTGGGCCACTGCCTGTTATGTAAAAGTCACAGTCGCATTGAACATCTCTGCGTCCGGATTTTTCCAGGTGGAAGCAGTGGCGTATCAACCATCTCCGAATACACTGCCCATTGATGCTTTTAGGAGATGGTGGAGGCCATCTATGCCAGGAAAGGCAAATACATTGTTCCCTCCCTCAGCAGGGAGAAGCAGTTTGAGAGTTCATACTCCATGGTGCCACTGCTACTGCCACAGGGCAGCACCTCAGCAATCCTAGTAATCTGCTTGAATGCAGATTGCTGGACTACTGTGTAAGCCTGCACACCCCTTTGAGCACTGAGAGCCACAGTCATGATTGCAGTATTCTGATCCTGCATGGCACCAAGCATGGATCTCATGACCTCAGTCTGATCTTCCACTCACCACTGAGATGTTGGGTGGCTTCTGCCTGTACTGTAATGGAAGTTGAGACATCAGCCACTAGACATTGCATCATGGCTGGGCCTGCTAGTGCTGTCATGTTGTCATGCTGTCACGGTGGAAGAGATAGGCTCCAAACATTGCGCAATTCCCTCTGTCAACTAGGAGCTGGAGTCCTCCATGCTCCTTGACATTGACAGGAGGCTACCAATGCACCAAGCATCTTGATGTGCATCCTCATCAGCATTCTCCCTTGCGCCACTCCATCGATGTCCTTGAGGGGCTGTATGGTCTACTCCAGCTCCTATTTCTTATGTTCTTACGCTCATGGTCTCGGCCCTCCCTATCTCTGTAACCTCCTTCAGCCTGACAATCCTCTGAGATTTCTGTGTTTCTTCAATTCTAGCATCTTGTGCATCCTTAATTTTAATTGGTCCACTGCATTTAGCTGCTTAGTCCCTGGGCTCTGGAATTCTCTCCCCTAAACCTTTTTGCCTTTCTACCTCTATCTCTCCTCCTTTGATAAGGTAATTTTTGACTAAGCTTTTGATCACCTCCCCTGATTTCTCCTCTTGCAGCTCGATGTCAAAATGTTTATTGATAACGTCCTTGCTAAGCCCCTTGGGAAGCTTTGCTATATCAAAGGCACCATACAAATGCAAGTTGTTGTTCCAACACGGAAGTGCCGGCACACAGCCACTGCGATATGGTGCGTGGGGGCTGATTTAAATGGAGAGGGCGGAGCGGCTGCCCCTGATGACATAGCGGGTGCAGCCGCCGCATCCCCGGCAACGAAAGTCCAGTGCCACCACGCAGGCGCCGGTGCATTTTTAAAGGGCTTCAATCCCTTCAGGATATATTAAAATATTTAAAGGTGCCGGTGAGCTTTAGAAAATTAATAAACATTTAATGTAACATTGAATCCCCCTATCCCAACCCCCACTGAGTCCTCAACACATAAATTGACCGATCCCCAAAAATACACTTCTTGAAATTCTGAACTTTCCCCCCGAACTTCAGTATCATCGACCCTCAACCCCTTGCCACCATCCCCACAACCAATAGGAATAGTTTTCCCCAGAGTTCCGAAGGCAGGCGAGTTGTGGCCTGATGGCCATAAAATCAGCATGGGACAGCCGGCAGCGGGAGGTAAGTTCATTTGCATTTTAATGTGACTCGTTTCAATATTTCAATGAAGGCCCCATTGCTTGGCGGAAGGGAGGCTGCACCGAGGCCTTGCCGCCACCGTTGCTAATATCCGGCGGGGCCTTATTGGCATTGTGGGTCATGGCGAGCCGCTCCCACTAGCATTTTACGGGCCTCCCCGCCACAACCCACGGCATCAAGGGGCTGGTAAAATTCAGCCCAAAGTGTCTAACATCAGTCTCAAGCACCTCTTTTGCTGTCTTCATCAATTGGGAAGATGGTGACCTTCTAGCGCATAATGAGCACTTGCACAGCTGCCTGCCATATTGGATGCTTAGGTGTCTGTTTTGTGCCTGAAAAACAAGTGCAGTGGCATTGAATTTCAGGCAGTGATTTCTGAACAAAATTACGCACGTATTACTAATTGGCCCTGCAAACAGTTCTGTGCTGTGGACCTTGACAAAACTGCCTGGGAATCAGATCTGATTTCACAGAAGACTTGTACAGCCACAGAAGAGGGAAGACTTTTGTCATTCTGGGCTGAATTTGATTTCAGGTTCCAGTGGTGTCAGAATAGTAATCAACAGCACAACTTGTTTCTCAAAAGTACGAGTTTAATTTAAAATTCACCTCGGGTTTTTTTTTGAGATCTGCATGTTCTAAAGGCAAATAAAGTGGCTCATTAACATCAATGACACTTTCTAGGCAGTATAACTTGAAGTTAACGTATTAATGCAGGTTTTATTCAATAGCTTAAAAGTCATCACCAACAAAATGGATTACTGAGCAGCCGAATTCAAAAGCACACAGTTCAGCCTCTTCAGGGAGAAGGCTGATAAAAGCACCCAAAATATTAACTGGACGGTTGATAGGCCAATCACAATTGTGACATGGCAAGCTGATAAAGAAAAAAGAACTTTAATTTATAAAGCACCTTTCACATCCCAAAGTGCATTACAGCAAATTAAGTACTTTTGAATTGTAGTCACTGTTGCAATATAGGAAACATAGCAGTCAATTTGCACACGGCAAGATCCCACAAACAGGAATTAAGTCAATGGAGCAGGTGTTGGCCCTTTGTTCCTTTGAGCCTGCTCCACCATTCAATAATATACTGGCTGATCTTCTACCTCAGCTCCACCTTCCCATACTATCCCCATATCCCTTAGTATCCAAATGTCTATCAATCTCTATCTGGAATATACTTAATGACTGACCAACCACAGCTCTCTGGGATAGAGAATTCCAAAGATTCACAACACTTTGAGTCAAGAAAGTTTTCCTCCTCTCAGCCCTAAATGGCCCAATCCTTTTTTCTGAAATTATCTGTTTTACATATTAATTGAGCGATAAATGTTGGCAGACACTGGGTGAACTACCCTGCTGTTCTGCAAATAGTACTGTGTAGTATTTCACACCCACTTGAGGGGGCAGACAAGGCCTTGGTTTAATATCTCATCTGAATGACTGCACCTTGGATATTGCAGCACTCCCTCAGTACGGCACAGAAGTGGCAACCTAGATTATATGCTCAAATCTCTGGAATAGGGCTTGAAGCCATGACCAGCTGACTCATAGGTGATAGTGATACCACTGAGCCACAATCGAAGAGCTGCTATCACTCGGTAGTGTAGTATAATGTGAAATAGGTTGTTGCTGGGTAGATTATATAAATAGACTGTAAGCATCATTATAAGGTGTGATGTCACAGATTGTACAAAACCTCGTGTGAGGGGTATTGTAGTGGAAGCCATTGATGCTAGATGTTTGTAAATAAACTCCAGTTACCTTAACCTACAGACTAATACCTTTATTCTGTACAAAGAGTATAGTAACCTGAACATTACATGTAGGTTTTATGAACTGTAATTATTTGCATTTCACCCATACCTAGTTGCCTTGAAAAAGGAGATGGCGGGCCTTTTCCTTGGACTATTGCCTAGCAAGTGGTGAAGGCGCACTCACAATGGTGTTAGGTAGAGAATTCCAGGATTTTGACCCACTGGCAAAGAAGGAACAGCTATATATGTCCAATTTAGAATGGTGTGACCTGAATATAAATGTGAATTGATTAGGCTCTCTCTTGTTGGAGATGGTCCTTGCCTGGCACTTGTGTAGCATAAATGTTACTTGCTGCTTATCAGCTGAAGTTGTCCAGGTCTTGCTGCATGCTGACATGGACTGTTTCATTATCTGAGGAGTTGCAAATGGAGCTGAACACTGCAATCACAGTGAACAGCCCCACTTCTGCTGTTATGATGGCCATTGATGAAGAAGCTGAAGGTCGTTAGACCTAAGGCTCTTCTAAAGTGATGATCGGGGGCTGAAATGATCAGCCTCTAACAATCATAACAGTGTTCCTTTGTGCCAGGTATGGCTCCAGTCAATGGACAGTTTCCCCTTTGATCCCCATTGACAATAATTTGACAAAGGCTCCTTAGTATTACATTTGATCAAATGTTGCCTTGATGCCAAGGGCTTCACCAGTGTGGCACATTATTTTCAGGTACATACGAACATATGAATTAGGAGCAGGAGCAGGTCACTCGGCCCCTTGAGGGGCATGGTGCTGCTTCCTGCATGCACTTCTAAATTCCTCATTGAACCAGGGTGATTATCTAGTTTGATGGTGATAGAAGAATGATGGGTATGCCACGGCCTGATGTTAAAGATTGTGGTGAAATATAATTTTGCTGTTTCTGATGAACCACAGTGCCTCATGGATGCCCATTTAGAGTTTCTAGATCTGTTCTTAATTTACCCCACTCAGTGAGAAGATGGGATGTGGTCACCACAGGGACTGTCTGGTGGTTATGGCTACCAATACTGTCATGGATTAATACATTTACGACAGAAAGATTGTGAGGACAAGGTCAATCAACTTACTAAGAAGAATAATAAAGAACAGATTTTAAATGCAGCTGCCACATAAGACAAGTTCTTCACTGCTATCATCTATGTCTATACACCAATTAAGATCAATAAAAATATGATGAAAAAAAGAATTCTACATCAGCCTTCAGGATACTATTGCTAAAACTACTGGAATGAAAGAAATTATTACTGTGCAGGCTTCGATTGGAAACACCACCTGGCATGAAGCAAGTGCTTTCAACCACATTGTTAAGATGGACAGCCAGAGAATTCAGCTGTTCAGCAGATGCCTAGAATATAAACTTGCCATCACAAGTAAAATCTTCCATCAAACTGGTAAGTGTAAGATGTCTTAGATTCTTCATTGCTTGAAGCATCAGCATCTAGTTGATTGTGCCGTAGTCTAGCAATAAGATATGCAACTTCACAAATCACTACGGCTCTGTGAAGTGTTAGATTGACATTGTGTGATTACGGTTGTTCTCTCCTTAGGCCCATCAATGAATTGAGGTCAAGTATCTTGAACAATGTCCAAGCATTGTTACCACATCATCACAGCACTAACTACAACTAGACCACACAAAATGAGGAATTAGATGTTGAGGCTGAGTGGATGATCTTACATGACACTATGTGGGGCTGCAGAAGATGGGGCTTTACTAAGAAAGGGCACCAGAATCAGGTTGATAGAAAATGATGCAGAGAGAGCAGGCCTATCTGAAAAAAGCAGAAAAAAACACCCAAAAAGAGTTGTTTCCAATTCAATGGGCCACATCACAAGGACCTGTGAAAAACAGTTTAGACCCACTAAAATAATTAGGAATAAGGAACAGGAGTTGGCCATTTCACTCCTTGTAGCTGTTCCGCCATTCAATGAGATCATTGCCGATCTGCGACCTAATTCCATACATCCACCTTTGCCCAAAATCCCTTAATACCTCTGGTTAAAATAAATCTATCAATCTGTTTTAAATTTGACAATTGATCTAGCATTCTTACCTTTGGTGGGCTTCTTCTAGTCCATCGACCATGCACAGTGCAAACGTGGGCAATTTCTGACCAAAAATGGAAAGTGGCTCCTTATTACATCACAGGACCCCGATTTCCATATTAAAAGGGACACCCATTGGTAGGCCCCTTTCAAAATGGAGCCGATTGCACCACTGGTGATAATGGGGTGGGAAGGCTGCCGAACCCCATTTTGAGGTTGTGAATGCCAGGTGAAGGCAGTGAAAATTGTCACCCAATAGGTTTCATCTGAACAAAAACAGATATGATTATCCAATGGCAGAACCATAGGGCTGAATTTTACTAGCCCTCTGGCATTGGGGATCGTGGTAAGGGGTCCGGGAGGCCCGCCACAACCCCCGACGCCGAGAAGGCCTTGCCACATTTTACCGGCGACGGTGAGACCTCAGTGTGGCCCCCCCACCCCGACTCTCATTGGTGGGCCCTTAATTTCACTATGTTAATAAAGGTTAATGATTGCAAATGAATTCACTTTGTCTCGGCTGCCATCCCATGTGATAATCCAGCCACCGGCCGGAATTCCCATGCCTTCGGAACTCCGTTCAGAGTTCTGAGGCGTGGCACTGGTGGGGAGGGGGGAGGAGTGAAATTATCAGGGCCGTGGGGGGAGCGGGAAAAAACACTTTGTATTTGTTGTGGGGATGGTGGGAAGGGGTTGAAGAGCAAACTTTATGAGGTGGGATGGAGGGTGGGGGGGGGAAGTTCGGACTGGAAATAAAGTTAATTTTGGTGACATAGGCCCAAAAACAAACATGGGGTGGGGGATAGTTGGGAAAGGACCTCCAGCTTTAAATTAATTTCAAAAATCCGCAATAATGTAACTTTAAAAATTCAAATTTTTTCCTAAGGGCTTGAACCTCTTTAAAAATGGCGTTGGCACCTGTGCGGTGGCACTGGATGCCATTGCCGGGGATGAAGTGGCCGACCCCTCTGGGTCATCGGGGGCAGCCACTCCGCCTCCTCCATTTCAATGAACCCCAGCGCGAAATATCGCGGGGGCTCAGTGACGGCAGATCCACGTGAGTGGACTGCTGAGATCAGAGCGTGCCATCACGATTTGCGGCGCGCTTATAAAATTCAGCCCATAGTTTCAATTGCGAGGTTCTGAAGTGTGGAAAACCAGATAACATTGAGACAATGCTAACAAAAGCAAAATAGCTCTGTTGGGCAGGACACACAGTTTAGGGGATAACAAGTGTTCATAAGCATGATTTCTAGCAATATGTTCAAGCATGACAGTTATTTTCTGGATTGCCAGAGGAAGCACTTTAAGAACTCGACTGTCTGAAACAGCAACGACATGAATGACTGAAAGATGCTTGCAGCAGATTGACCAAGATGGCATTCAAAAGTATGACACAACTTCCAAGTGCGACACCAACATCAACAGCAAAAGAAACAATTGTGGTGTAAACAATGTCAGCAACAACCACCAAATGACTGCAAAGAGGGCATTTGTAACACAAAGTATAGAACCCTGTACTTCATGGATTAGATGGCACAAGCCATGAGTGCCTCCACAGAAATAACCCCTTGACCAGTCAGTTGTGTGACTAAAACACAATCACATGCACAGTGATGCTCAGTAACCAATTACTTGTCCTCCCTCTAATTCAGTCCAAAAACTACATAATGGATTACGTACTGACATAAAGAGCTGGATTTTAAGAGCCCGCTTGCCAGCACATTTAAATTTTTAAAGAAGTAACCTCCCAAAATTAAATAAGTAAATTTATAACACCCCTTTCCCACCCACCCCACCCCTGCAATAACAATTACAATAACTATTTGCCCTTCTCCCCAAAACACTTAACCTTTTGCATTAGACCTTCCCCCGCAAAACTGCACAAAGTTTAACGGTCAACCCTTCCCACGATCCCCTACACCTATTACGTTTATCTGACCCCCAATCCCACCCCCCCAACCCACCCACCTGCCTGAAAATCTTACCTCCTCCCTCCTCCCCACCAGTGTGGTGCCGCGTTTCCCCGGACGGCGAATTGAAGGCACGTGAGTGCCAGCCACCGTACCGAGGATCACGGCAGGCCCTCCAGATCGTAGTTAAGTGTATGTTAATTCATTAATTTTATTGATTTGAATATTTTCATTGATCCCATCGCCCAGCGGTGGGGAAGCCGCCATGGAGCGTCGCTACTGCCGGGAGGATCGGGCCGGGCCCTCACGGTGTCGAGGTCCATGGCGGGCCTTATCCGAAGCCATCTTCAAGCCCCCCACCCCCACCCCGGAACCCAACACCTGGAGGAGAGCAAAACACAGCCCAAATAATTACATTCAGCAAGTTCTTCATTTATGTTTATATTGTCAGAAGTATAATGATCTGGAAAATGTCGTTACCGAAGAAACTAATTCCAGGACTTGTGCACAAAACTCAAGGCTGACACTCCTGTCCAGTACCGAGGGAGTGCTGCACCGTCGGAGGTGCCATCTTTTGGATGAGACGTTAAACCGTGGCCCTGTCTGCCCTCTCAGGTGGATATAAAAGATCCCATGGCACTCTTTTGAAGAACAGCAGAGGAGTTCTCCCCAGTGTCCTGGCCAATATTTATCCATCAATCAACATCACAAAAACAAATTAACTGGTCATTATGTTTGTAGGATCTTGCTGTGTGCATATTGGCTGCCGCGCTTCCTTCATTAAAAAAAGTGACTACACTTCATTAGCCATAAAGCACTTTGAGATGTCCGGTGGTCATGAAATGCACGATATAAATACAAGTCTTTCTGTTTTCTTTTTAAGTATTTTTGTCAAGACAACTTTTATTATTAACCATAACTTTAGAAAACAATATAAGTAACTTACATACAATTATTTTTTCAGTATTTTGTCTTAAAAGTGCCTTTGGTGAATAATTTGACAATCAATATTAACTCAAGATTTGAATGTTGGAATGTTCATAACATGGGCATCTCCTGGTAACATAAATAAATTAGATTGCATGAAATAAGCCTTAACTATAACAACAACTTGCATTTATATCACGTCTTTAATATAAAATGTCTCAAGGCGCTTCTCAAGAATATTATCAAACAAAACTTGACACTGAACCACACAATGAAGATATTAGGACAAGTGACCAAAAGCTTGGTCAAAGAGGTAGCTTTTAAGGAGCACCTTAAAAAGAGTAGGGTCGTTTGAGACCTCACGGGGTGGTTATCCCTGCCCTTTTGTGAGTCGCCCCAGGCCCAGATAAGGGTCCCATGCTCAGGGTTACAAGCCATAGCCAATGGTAGAACCAGCAAATTTTCAGTGGTGATGACAGAAAAGCTAGAACCTTGAGGAACAACAGCTCCCTTCAGCTGGAGGATCCTTCGGGAAGAGGACTTCTGTTTCTTTCAAAGCAATGGAAGACAATGCAAAACCACCTCATGTACCATTTCCCTAGTCACATTGCTCATTTCCCATCGAAGTTAAAAAAAAGGAGGCTCTTATGAGCAACTGAAGAGGAAAGCGCAGGACCGTGAGGCGTGGAGAAATGAGCAGAGGACCTGCCCTTGGACAGTTCACTACTACCAATTAAAGGAAAGGAGAAAGCTAGAGAGGTGGAGAGATTTAGGAAGGAGATTCCAGTGATTAGGGCCTAGGCAGCTAAAGGCATGGTGTAGTGATTAAAATCAGGGATGTGCAAGGGGCCAGAACTGGATAAGCGCTTGGATCTTGGACTGGGGATGGGCCGTGTTACAGAGATAGGGGGCTGGATGTTATGCTCCGTTAGAAGGTGGATTTTTTGGTGGGGGGAGCTCGGAGAATCGGTACGGAGTCGTCTACCAGGGAACCCGATGCCGCAATGCCGGTTTCCGATTTTCTCGGAGGCAGTGAAGTTCTGAGGCTGTGATGTTCCATGGCGACACCTCCACCACGATGCAACAGGATCACACTTTAAATCTGTTATGTGCTGTTTTGCATGAATTTGTATCTAACTCACCGCAATCCTACCAGGTGTTCGCAATCTAATGCATGACGTGGCTTCACTTTCCCGTCTTTGAGAAGCTGGCGCCACCGAGGCGAGAGTCCTTGGTGCCTGCAAAGATTAGATAAGTTATCCTTTGTTATCTTTTGGAATTTTGTTTAACATCGGACATTGCCGCTGGGCTCAATTTGCAGATATGAGGGAAGGAGGGACCTCTGCATGTGGATACTGTTGGGGGGAAGGAGGGAATTCTTTGGTCCAACATAAGGATACACCATTCACAGAGTCACCAATGCTGCCCCCGCACGTGATTGGAGGGGGGGGGGAAAGGCCGCTGTCATTATGCTAAATGGCCCCCCGCCGCATAAATGCAGCGGCGCGGCCACTAACTGCACAGGCGGGACCACCATCATTTTGCGCACCCGGTATAATAAAATCCAGCCCAGTTTGGGGCGAGGGCATAGAGGGATTTGAAAATAAGGATGAGAATTTTTAAGTTGAAGCATTGCTGGACTATTCAGAATTCTTCATCTTTTGACTGTTAGCAAGTACAAAAAACTGTTTGTCTTCTCGCCAGTTTCTCAAATTTGACATTAAATCAAACATTAAAGTAATAAAGCTACTCAAGTTCCAAATGCTGCTTCATTTCTCTAGTATTCGGTTTTAATTACAAAATACATTTTAAAAGACTTTCAGGTAAAAATGATGGAGCCAAAATTCCATGAGGATTTGGCTGGTCTTCTGCCATAGGTCCAGTGTGAGACCAGCAGGAAGCTCAAGAAAATAGCAGCAGATCCAATTGTGCCAGATGTCAGGAGTTTCCTCTTTGCCTTGAAAGTGGTGGAACTTCTCTCTTTGCCTTACAAGGCAATTATAGGTTAGAGCCGCATAAATGCAGCGGCGTGGCCACTAACTGGGGTTAGAGCCAGGAATAAGAGAATCCTAAATTAGAAGTGCCTACTCCTGAACCTTAAGGTGATCCAATATAATGACACCCACAAGGACATGTATGGGACCCATCTGTGGGTGTCCAGGCCTGGATTCCTGAAGAATTTTAACAGGGACAGGAGTTTCTGGCAGACATGGACAGGCAGCCTATCAGAAAGACACTAGTACCCGCCTGACCAGTGCAAAGAAAGTGATCTCCTACTGGCTCCGACAGTTTCAGTGCTGGAGGGAACTGCTGGTCATAAGTACTGTGATCACGGCCTGGGGAATGTCGGGCTCCATTTTTTTCAAGCATTTAATTCTGCTGACACTAATGTTCCTTTCTTCCATTACCTTTTTCCCCAGCCTCCTTACATTTTTATTTGATTTATATTTTGATTCACATTTATTTCCTACCTAATCAAGCATAATCTGTGTCTCTTACATCTTGTTTCACTCTCTAAAAATAAAACCTTTTGCTTTCTTTTTACTAGTTGCAATTCACTTCCAAAGGTTTCTGTTTTAGCGACTGAAAATCAGAAGAACGTTGATTGATCATAGATATAAAAGTCAATCTCTGTTATGGATCAAAATCAGAAGACCTGTCATTGAACAAATATATTTGCCAGCTGACCACAGTGAGAAAAGATACTCAGTTGAATGAGTGTTCAAAGGTTAAAATAATTGCTTGCTGTCGGGCAAAGAAAAGTAAGTTTGCTGAGATTAGTATAACTGACTGATCAAAATTCCAAAGAACTTATCATTTCAAAACTGCCAAAATCTACAATAACCTGGAAATCTCTGTTGGTGATTTTAGCAGATGAATGCTTAATGCATTCTTATCACATTCTTCTGTCAGTTATTTCAAGTAAACAGTAGAAGAGTGTCATAAGAACATATCCAGTACTTGGGTGCTTTCATTGCCAACAGTAATTTCCAACTTTATAGTGGAGATTTTCCAGGATTTCTATACAAGTGTGCATTCTGACCTGTCCCATTTTCTGATATTTGATGCATTCAGGCAATTCCATGCATCTGGGTGCAGACCCAGGGAAATCTCTCCGATGTACCTGTTCCATATTAAAAACACTACAAAAAGAATCATCTAGAATGATTATCATTCACATAACCAGAAAAACGTTCTAAAGTGTGTCATGTAGAGAGAGAGTGCAGTTTGCTTTATAATTCCTCTCTTGGTTATTCTGAAGGTGTGTAGAAAAATTATGGCATTGAGCAGCATGTTAAGATATGAGCACCAGGATACTACTTAAGGGTCGAGTGGGAATAGAAACACAGTTGGAGCTTGCATTTTGTTCCTTAGTTCTTCAAAGCAGCAACCCTCTAAAAGCTTTCATGAATATAAAATGACAATGAAAGTTTCTACTGAAAGGATTGCTCCACAGTCTTGGTATTTAACAAAAGGATTTATAAACCATCATGGAATTAAAGAACCTCTGCTTGCTGTAGCCCTGAACCAGACACTTCACCCCAAATCCCAGTGATGGCATAACTGGGATGGTCACATTGTGCCTGTGAGGCTGCATCAGCTGTAATGCCTTGCTATTCCAATGGTGGAGCAGAGACTCATTGAAGTCTATAAGATACTCCTGTTCTTCACTTCTCCTACTAACAATGGAATAAGTATAATCAATCCCCCCACCCCACCCAACCCCAGACATGTCCCTTTCTGTTAGATGGTTGGGGTGAAGATAGACCACAGCTCTTCACCAAAATTTCAGGGCCACAGGAAATGAGGCAGAATTCTGATGTAACTGGGTTCTACTCCAAATTCCTGGCCTGCCATGAGGATATTGGGCTTTCCGCGCTCTTCAGTTCCAGGAATATTGGGCGTGTTATGGTTTTAAGTTTTTCATATAAAATCTCTAACAGTTTCATTCATATTTTTTCCTTAATTCTTCAGTTTGGCAAGGCATTTCAATGCATTCAGCCAAGGAATGCAGGATGCAGTTTAGCACAGAATACTCTGTAATTGCTATCAAAACTAGCCCATGGTAGGAGACTACACTTGCTTCACTGAACTGCAAAGACCTGCCAGAAACAATATAAACTCAGGAAACTTACATTTACTTGAACAATTTAGCTATGTGAATGAACCTGAGGGGCTTTGACAGGAGAAAAATATGCACAGTTAAAAGATCGAAACAAACAAACAAACTAGGTTTATATTTCCTGGAATTTAGATAGTTAAGGGGCGATTTGATCAAATTTTTCAAGAAATTATGGCCTGGGTGAATTGGGAGAAACCATTTCCTCTAGTTAGGAAATCTAGGACAAGGGGTTATAGTCTAAAAATTAGAGCCAGATCTTTTAAGATTGACATATTTAGAGCTCACTTCTGAAAAAGGCAATTGATGCTAGATCAATTGTTAATTTTAAAACTGAGATTGATAGATCTTTGTTAGCCAAAGCTATCAAGGGACATGTGGCAAAAGTGGGTATATGGAGTTAAGTTGCAGATCAGCCATGATCTCATTGAATGGCAGAACAGGTTTGAGGGGCTAAGTGGCCAACTTCTAATCTTACGAACTTATGTTTCCTATGAGGAAACTTGCATTTAATATAAATGTATCTAAATGCGCTGAAACACAAATTTCCTCAATCTTTTCAACCCAATAATGGCGTAACAGTGGTGTAAGTGCTGACGATAATAATTGCTTTCTAATTGTGAAATGATGAATTCTACAGTTCTGGTACTTTATCCTTTGAACTCCTTTGTGTGTTAT
The DNA here is from genome assembly GCF_036365525.1 of Heterodontus francisci. Lineage (NCBI taxonomy): Eukaryota > Metazoa > Chordata > Chondrichthyes > Heterodontiformes > Heterodontidae > Heterodontus > Heterodontus francisci. The sequence goes on from NC_090397.1 coordinate 37,697,918, forward strand.
TATCCAAGCATCATTCTATTGTAATATAAGGAGAAAATGCTGGAATTACAAAGCAAGTCTGACAGCATCTGTAGAGAGAGAAATAGAGTTAACATTTCAGGTCGGTTACCTTTCTGATCATCTCAGCCCAAGCCTGAATGTTGTCCAGGTCTTGCTGGATGCAGGTACAGTCTGTTTCATTATCTCAGGAGTTGCGAATGGACCTGCAAACTGGGCAATCATCCCCACTTTTGACATTATGATGGGGGGAAGTTCATTGATGAAGCAGCTGAAGATGGTTGGGCCTAGTTTATTGCCCTGAGGAACTCCTTCAATGATGTTCTGGGGCTGAGATGATTGACCTCCAACAACCACAATCATCTTCCTTTGTGCTAGGTATGACTCCGGCCAGAGGAGAGTTTTCCCCTGATTCTCATTGACTGCCTCTTTGTCTTCCATTGTGGCAGGCCCCCAAAGCCTGCTAGATTGATGCTGCTCCCTAAAGGAGGCTGAACAGCTCATATCCTGGAATTAAATGACACTGGGTCCATAAATACAGTGGGCGTCCAGTGGGTATCTCTGGGATGGCACATCTCTGGGAGGGATGCAAAAGAGACACAGGTTTTGGCTTTTGTTTTTTAAAAACTGCAGATACGTGCTAAGCCCACAGTTTAAAAAAAATTAATGTTACTGCCAGTTTGTTCAACTTTGCTTCTGAATGGTAGAAAAGAGAGTCCATTTTGAAAGTTGGTCCTCTTTAATTTACTTCAATAGCAGACAAGACAGAAGTATGAGAGCTGGCAGAAGAAGGCAGCTGGTAGTCACATTGTAACCCTCGGTCATAAACCAGCTGGCAACTATACTGATAAGAACTCTATGTTTCTTCAGTGATCAGAATAAACAAGACTGGCCAAAATCTGACATTATTCTTCCAAACAATTTCATTTTACTGAGCCCCAAGACTGTAAGTTAATTGAGTGTGTGGGGTGGGGGTCATTCTGATATTTGAGATACAATAGAATACTGTCCCTTTTAAAATAAAAGTGATATCTTATACAAATGAGAACTACCTATGGCCTGAGATTCTTGGCTGCCAAGAGCTAACTTCTCCTATGGGAGAGAAGACATTGACATTGCAGTAAAGGTTAGGTAGTCTTAGCTTACACTATTTTGTTCTGTCAGGTTATCTGAGAAACAAGCACCCTTCCCCCCCTATTCCAACCCCCAAAAAGAATAGCTGTGGTGAGTTAGGGAAGTTTGCTCCTGCACACTGTGTGGGAAGGTGTATTTGGGGTAGCAGGTGAAACAGGATGAAGAAAGGATCAAAGATTCATTGTATAGTCCTAGAGCAGCATTAGGATAATGAATGAGACCGTGTCGCAGATATAAATAAATTGCAAGAAAGGATCGGGTGAGCAGGTAGCTTACATTGCCTGCTCTGGTAAGATCATTAAACTCCTTCCTTCACTGCAAAGGAGCTTACTGGGGGATGAGGAGGTTGTCAAGGAATTGTATTCACTGTCACATCTATCTGTCTTAATAGAGTGTGTACAGTATTTTTGGCAGGTCTGCATCTCCTAATTCCAAACAGCCTTCCCCTCCTGCTGTGTATCCTTGTAAGCAGGACATCCAGGTCAGACTTCTTGAATAAAAGCAAAATACTGCGGATGCTGGAAATCTGAAATAAAACAAGAAATGCTGGAAATACTCAGCAGGTCTGGCAGCATCTGTGGAGAGAGAAGCAGTGTTAACGTTTCAGATCAGTGACCCTTCAGACTTCTTGAAGTTGGCTGCTGTTTTTTTAGCCCTTGTTGTCAACCTTCTCATCTACGTTGCCTGCTTCCTCTGGATCTGTCATTACCCTTTTAAGCAGCAGCAGGTTTTATAATTGAAAACTGAGGTTCTGTTGCTTAAACTCAATGCAAGTTGAGGAAAAGTACCTTATATTTCTGTGAGGCACTTTGCACTATTACAACTTCAGCTCTGAACTACATCTTCCATTTCCTCTCTAACAACAGATGCTGGTAATGTAGAATGAGTGAACCAGTATTTCTAGGGATGTGGGAGAGCATGGTGCTTGGGATGGAGGTGCTCCATCAGTACATTAACAGTGGGGTGGTTTGCCTCCCTGGGGCTGAATTTTGTTGGCACAGCTGGGGTCCTGATGTCAGGCCGTAAAGCTGGAGGCAACCCTTTTTGGGGGGCCCTGGCCACATTTTTGGCGCTCAGGAAATTAACTGCCTGGCGTCGGGACTCTCTTCCTTTTAAAAGACAGGAGCCCACCTTCAAGAGTCTCTGTCCAAAATGCAACCAGGAGTGATGGCCACTGCTGGAACTGCAACTGTCAAAAATGGATGCCGTGCTGCCCACAAGGTAAGTGGGGTCAGTGGGGGCTTGTTCAGCAGGGCCAATGAGGCAAGCCCCGCCAAGGGCTGGGGGGCAGGGGGCGTTGTTGGTGAATGCAGGGGGGAATGATTCTCTGTGGGGATGTCCCCCAGGGCGCCCCTCCATGGGCTACAGCATGCCCAATTAGTAGTACGCACTCCCCACCCCCCCAGCCCACAGGGAGGCTGCCAGATTTTACTGGGTGGTCTCCCCATACGGCAGGGGAAGTCTACCAGCCACTGGTAGTATGCCAACAGTGGCAAGAAGAGGCTCTTAAGTGGCCTTTAATTGCCGCTGATAAAATTCCATGGCATCGGGAAGGCGATGGGCACCCCACCTCCGTCTTCACTTGCCATTTTACGACACCCTCCCAGCCTGTCCCTAAAGTGTTAATAATATTCAGCCCCTGGTGCCAACCTAACTATTTTTGCTCACCAGACTCCTGGGGCATTGGATCCTCCTCTGTTGTCTAGGTTATCATCCTTTTCTCTCCAACTTGGTTAACCTACTCTAACTATTTGTTCATTTTCTGGATTTCACATATGTCTTTTGTTTCTATCATCGTGGACCCACTTTCAGGCCCAGAATCAGTGCTATCCAAGCAGACTATACTCCAACCAAGAGGCCTGAGGCCGGCCTGAAATTGGACCTTGGGTCTCATTAACATTTTTTGCATACAGTGCTGGGGGCCGTTGCACCTCCACAGGCATATTGCACATTTATTTGGGTGGTACAGTGGCGCAGTGGTTAGCACCACAGCCTCACAGCTCCAGGGACCCGGGTTCGATTCTGGGTACTGCCTGTGCGGAGTTTGCAAGTTCCCCTTGTGACCGCGTGGGCTTTCGCCGGGTGCTCTGATTTCCTCCCACAGCCAAAGACTTGCAGGTGATAGGTACATTGGCTGTTGTAAATTGCCCCTAGTGTAGGTAGATGGTAGGGAATATGGGATTACTGTAGGGTTAGTATAAATGGGTGGTTGTTGGTCGGCACAGACTCGGTGGGCCGAAGGGCCTGTTTCAGTGCTGTTACTTCCCTGGTAACAGTGTGAAGGTAGGCCTGACTGCCCCTGGAGACCCCAATCCCACTTCCCTGCGTCCCAGAGTCTCCTTCATCTTCGCCACTGCAGGCCTCCTGCAGTACTGGCAGTGCCCACTGCTCTCATGATTGGCCAGCAGCTCTGCAACCGGGAGCTTGCCCATTAAAGAGACAGCGTCCCCTATGGTGGGCAGTTATTTGGCTGCCTGCGATGGAATTCCACCTACAATGCCACAAAGGGCCGAGGCGGGGCCTCCCCCCTCACCTTTGGCCTGCCACTGGAACCCCTGTCACTGGGATAAAATTCCCGCCTTAGATTCAATCTGGCCTTGCTAACTCAAAACCAACATAGCAGACCAGTAGGAAAGGAACTAAAATCCTACACTGAAACATTCATATTGACATAACAAGTGCTATTAGTTTAATATTTTCTCACAATACACTGAAATTTCTAAACTTTAAATGGTAAAACATAAGTGTAAAGATTGGAGAATTGCTTGGGAATCGCACATGTCTCCAATATGTTATCTTCATTTGAAAGGCAGCGTAATACTGCGACCTCAGTGTATTTGTAGCTGTTTGCTGACTGAACCAAAGTCACATTGTACTAGTAACTCAATTTGTTGCTGACTCACATGTTTTGTGTTAAGTTGATAAACTAGTTGACTACTGGCTAACACATTATCACATATAATTAGTAAGTGATTTAATTATTGACCACCACGCTGGTCATGAAACTAGTCAGTTAATACTTGTACCTGTAGACCAGTTGATGATTGACTTTTGGAATGAATTTCTGAAAAAACGGTCATTAAAATTCCTTGTACTTCTTTTATTGCTATGTTGCATAACTCTTTCACCCACTCAATCCAAACTTTTTCAGGACTTGAATGGAATTTGTAATCTTATCTTGCTTATGCAACAGATGGAAAACTTGCTTGGGTCGAGGATCTTTCCATATTCCTTAACCGTGTCTCCTTATATGCAACTAAGGTGCTTGTGATACCTAAGGAGATTACTTTCCTGATCAAGGGGAATAGTATAATGGGGAAGGGGAATGAAGGAAGGGTGTGAAAACAAGGCAAAAAAATACATTTTCAAAATACTTTAATGGCTAAATTCACAGCAAAAACCTTCTCAAAGACTAAAAAGAGGAATTAAATGGGTTTTCAATATTATTATTCTAAATCCACATTTATGTCAATGGATAGCCAGGTAACATGCTGTCACTGGGTTGAAATTCTACAGGAGTGTGCCCAATTGTCCTTTTAAGGAAGATCCATAGAAATCCTGAAGGAACAGGGTAAACAGTGTTTACGGCAAGAAAGTAATAAAAACACAGAAAGATTGAGAGTACTATAGAAAGAGTAACCCAGAGGTGAAAGCACAGATAGGAAAGGAATGATCAATATAGACATGGAACCACAGAGCAGCTCCTCCTGGAAATTCCCCAATCTCATAACCGATCCCCTAAAAACTCGGCACTTCCAACAAAGTTACACAAGCTGTAGTGGTGGAGTCTCCCTAATATCCAAATGCTCGCATTATACAACTGGTCACCAGTCCAGTCGCCGTTCACAGATCTGAGGTCACCATGAGTGCGCCCAGTCCCTGTATCTGACCTTATAAAGAAAGACCTCAAATAATAATTGTCAGATCCTGATGAGAAACTAAACAGCTATCTCAGCTCAGTACAGATAACATAACAAAACCCTACATTCCGTGCCCAAACTACCTATGAAATATAGTAACAGATCTCTTAAAAATAATTCATATAATTCTGAAAAAAAAGTACTTGAACATCTTGTGGAACCTATATCCACAGTTGGACATGTGAGGGTGCTGTCTCTTCACTGATTCAGCACAGTCAGTACTGTACTCAGACATTGTAAATGCTGTAGTTATTTGCCATATTGGTCTAGATATGTTTTCTATCTGTCCTTAGAGAAAATATTTATCTTTAATTGATGAAAATCCAGCATATTTATTATTGTATAGAAATATATGTTATATTTGAAATAATAATATCACTGACAGTTAAAGGTCACATGGTCTGGTAAGAGTCCATCCTCACCCAACATCCATACATATATATGTTCCAGTAGTTACTGGAAAAGGAGCCATGAACCAAGGTGCACTGAAGTCACTTGTAACTGCCTTACTACTTGTCTGGATTGAGAGCAGCCAACACAGGATCAATCAGGAAACAAACCTGGAACTTTCCTGTGCACTTATAATGGAGAATTGTGGAAAACGGCACAAAGTATTACTATGAGAAACTCGCTAACATTGTGTAATATTTCTATAATTGAAAGACGGGGGTTGGGGGGTGGGATGTGCGGGGTGGGTGGTGCTGGGGGTTGGGGTGTGAAATTGGTCTTTGCAATTTGTGTGAAATGCACTCTTAGCAAATTGGCAGCCAATTTTACAGCACGCTCCATGGAACAGAAAATTGGGTGCTGTGTACAATGGGCGGCAGCTTCGCTATGACAGTATTTCATGCTACTTCAGATGGCTGATTTCATCCCCAGAATATTTCCCCATGTTATTTTATTCGAAAAAGTACATAATCCAATAATTGACCATGCTAATTGTGGCCTTTCGTGTCCACAAATGTGATACCAGAGGCAATGGAGGCAGTGCAATTTTCAGGCTGAATTCAGGAGCAAGCCAGTTGACATTGACCCTTTACCCAATTGTTCCTATTTTTGTTGCATGTTCATGCTGATGGTGATAGGGTTAGACAGGAAGTGGCTTTATACCGACTGTGACTCAAACGTTTTCGGGGAAAAAATTGTTGATATATTTCTCAAAATCATGAACATGTTGAATGCATTTTTGCTGTCACCATAATAATTTGACATTTTAACTTGGAGTGGGATTTGGGTGGGTAGGGTGCAGGGCAAGTGTAAAACCTGCCTCAACATTATTATTTCAGGCTCAGGTTACTTCAGTTCCCAGTTTCATTTACATCCCGACAGTCAACTGGAAAGAAAGAAAGAAAGAAAGAACTTTGATTTCTATAGAGCCTTTCATGATCTCAGGATATTCTATAGTGCATTACAGCCAATATAGTACTTTTGAATTGTAGTTACCGTTGTAGGGAAACATGACAGTTTGCACACAGCAACGTTCCACAAAGAGAAATCTGAGAATGACCAGATAATCTGTTCTAGAGATATTGGCTGAGGGATAAATATTTGCTAGGACATCAAGGAGAATTCCCCTGTTCAGCTTCAAACTTTTTTTTTTATTTCCAAAATATACTTTATTCATAAAAATCTGTCAAAATTACATTGCCAAACAGTTTCAAACAGCACCAAAAAATACAAACATTGCAAGGGAGATTAGTTTCCTTCAATACTATCATGAGTTTCTTCACAACCCTTCCATTTCATAATTGTCATGCCAATTACAGTTTTACATTTACAGCAAATGAAAATATTAACGATACAGTTCGAGGGGTTTCCCATGGATCCAGCCCCTCAGTTCAGCTTGGTGGGGGGACCTTACACTGTGGTCTTTCCCCATTGAGCCTTTGCTGCGGCTGCCCCAAGCTTTAGTGCGTCCCTCAGCACGTAGTCCTGGACCTTGGAATGTGCCAGTCTGCAACATTCGGTGGTGGACAACTCTTTGCGCTGGAAGACCAGCAAGTTTCGGGCAGACCAAAGGGCGTCTTTCACCGAATTGATAGTCCTCCAGCAGCAGTTGATGTTTGTCTCGGTGTGCGTCCCTGGGAACAGCCCGTAGAGCACAGACTCCTGTGTTGCAGAGCTGCTTGGGATGAACCTCGACAAAAACCTCTGCATCTCTTTCCACACCTGCTTTGCGAAGACACATTCCAGGAGGAGGTGGGCAACCGTCTCTTCCCCACCACAGCCACCACAGGGGCATTGTGCGGAGGGGCGAGACTTCGGGCGTGCATGAAGGATCTGACGGGGAGGGCCCTTCTCACCACCAGCCAAGCTACGTCTTGGTGCTTGTTTGAAAGTTCTGGTGATGAGGCATTCCGCCAAATGACTTTGACGGTCTGCTCGGGGAACCATCCGACAGGATCCACCGTCTCCTTTTCCCGTAGGGCCTTGAGAACATTCCGTGCAGACCACTGCCTGATGGACCGGTGGTCAAAGGTGTTTTCCCGCAGAAACTGCTCCACGAAGGATAGGTGGTACGGCACGGCCCAACTGCATGAGCGTTCCGCGGCAATGTGACCAGGCCCATCCTACGCAACACCGGGGACAGATAGAACCTCAGCACGTAGTGACACTTGGAGTTTGCATACTGGAGATCTACACACAGCTTGATGCAGCCGCACACGAAGGTGGTCATCAGGATGAGGGCCACGTTGGGTACATTTTTCCCGCCCTTGTCCAGAGATTTGAACATCGTGTCCCTCCGGACCCGGTCCATTTTAGATCCCCAGATGAAGCGGAAAATGGCTCGGGTGACTGCCACAGCGCAGGAGTGGGGTATGGGCCAGACCTGCGCCACGTAGAGCAACAACGTGAGTGCCTCGCACCTGATGACCAGGTTCTTACCCACAATGGAGAGAGATCGCTGCCCCCACATGCCCAACTTTTGTCGTACCTTGGCTAATTGCTCCTCCCAGGTTTTGGTGTACGCCCCGGCCCTTCCAAACCATATCCCCAGCACCTTCAGGTAATCTGACCTGACGGTGAAGGGGACAAAGGATCGGTCAGCCCAGTTCCCAAAGAACATGGCCTCGCTCTTGCCGTGGTTAACTTTGGCTCCCGAGGCCAGTTCAAACTGGTCGCAGATGCTCATCAGTCTGCGCACGGACAGCGGATCCGAGCAGAAGACGGCGACGTCATCCATGTACAGGGAGGTTTTAACCTGAGTGCCTCCGCTGCCTGGGATTGTCACCCCTCTTATGCTCGCATCCTTCCTAATAGACTCAGCAAAGGGTTCAATACAGCAAACAAACAAGACCGGGGAGAGAGGACAGCCCTGTCTGACTCCAGATTTGATCGGGAAACTTTCTGATTCCCACCCGTTGATTGAGACTGCGCTACTGATGTTTGTGTAGAGCAGTTGGATCCAATTACAGATTCCATCCCCAAACCCCATTTTGGAAAGCACGTCCATCATGTAGGTGTGCGATATCCTGTCAAAAGCCTTCTCCTGGTCCAGGCTGATGAGGCAGGTGTCCACCCTCCTGTCCCGTACATAGGCGATCGTATCCCTGAGTAGCGCGAGACTATCAGAGATCTTCCTGCCGGGTACAGTACAGGTCTGATCGGGGTGAATCACCAACTCCAGAGCAGATTTGACTCAACTGGCTATGACTTTGGACAGAATCTTGTAGTCAACGTTAGTCAGTGAGATGGGCCGCCAATTTCTGATTTCTGCCCTCTCCCCCTTCTGCTTGTAAATGAGGGTGATGATGTCTTTCCTCATGGATTCTGACATGCTGCCGGCCAGGAGCATACTCTCGTATACTTCCAGCAGGTCCGGGCCGACCCAGTCCCACAGGGCCGAGTACAACTCGACCGGTAAGCCGTCGCTCCCGGGAGTTTTACTCGTCTCGAAGGACTCGACGGCCTTTGTCAGCTCGTCCAGAGTTAGCAGCTTGTCCAAACTCTCCCTCCTGCTGTCATCTAAGACCCCTGTGATAGATGACAGGAAGGACTGGGAGGCTCTGCTGTCTGTGGGCTTCGCGTCATACAGCCCAGCATAAAAGGATTTGCTGATCCTTAGTATGTCGGACTGCGAAGACGTTACCGAGCCATCTTCTTCCTTCAGGCTGCTGATAACAGAGCTCTCTCTGTGTACCTTTTGGAAGAAGTAACGCGAGCACGTCTCATCTTGCTCGATGGAGCGGACTCTGGACCGGAAGATGATCTTGGAGGCCTCCTTGGCAAAGAGCAAAATCTGCTGGCTCTTCACCTCTTGGAGGTCCTCCTTGACCTCGACCCCCATTGACTGCAACCGGAGCAGATTTTGCATACTTTTCTGGAGTCGGGACATTTCCCTCTGTCTCTCTCTCGCCCTCTGAACACCTTTGTGGATGAAGAACCTCTTAATGTTCTCCTTGATCGCTTCCCACCAGTGAACTGGAGACTCAAAGAGGGGTTTCACGATCCTCCAACCTTTGTAATCCCTTTTGAGTTCCTCAACGTTCTCTGGGGTCAGCAGTGTAGCATTGAGCTTCCACGTCCCTCTACCAACTGGCTGGTCGTCCTGTAAGTGACAGTCGGCCAGTAAGAGGCAGTGGTCGGAGAAGAACACCGACTTGACGTCGGTGGATCCGACCGTGACAGCACGGGACACAAACAGGAAGTCAATCCTGGAACGGGCAGACCCGTCCGATCTTGACCATGTGTGTCTGCGCTGCGCTCCGTCTGCAGGTTTGCTGAAGACGTCGTGCAGTTTGGCATCTTTAACTGTTTCCATTAGGAATCTGGACGTAGCGTCCAGTTTGCTTTCGTCACTGCCGGATCGTCCAGCTGCTTCGATGATGCAGTTGAAGTCACCGCCCAGGATGACCGGCCTGGACGTCGCCAGCAGCAGTGGGAGCTGCTGGAAGACGGTCAGCCGCTCGCTGCGTTATACCGGGGCGTACACGTTGATCAACTGGAGCGGAGCGTTGTTGTACATCACGTCTGCTACGAGGAGGCGACCGCCCAACACCTCATTAACTTCGGAGATGGTGAAGTTACCTCCCGCAGCAGAATACCCAGGCCGGAGGAACGACAATCATTTTCCCCCGACCAGATCGATGGCCCGTGGGACCACCATCGCGACCACTGCCTGTAGGTGCTGAGGTGTGGCATTCCACACTCCTGCAGAAACAGTAGGTCAGCTTTGACCTTGGCAAGGTAATCCAAGATTGAAACACCAGCTTCAAACAGTGCGGTCAAATTGGGTCTCAGTTTAATGTCTCATCATAAAGACAACAGCTCTGACAATGCAGCACTTCTTCAGCACTGCACTGAATTATCAGCCTGACTTATATATTTAAGTGCCAGAGTGGGCCATGGACCTTGTGTCACAGAGGTGAAATTTGCATGGCCCGCTGTTTGTAGACTAGTGGGAATGTAAGTGGTGATGAGGCGCTATCGGCAGGGTTTCACGGTTGGGAATGTATGTGGAGCCCAGGGCAGCAGAGGCCGAGAGTCTCCTTGTTGACTCCTGTTCCTCTGGGCCCCACTAAAAAATGTTTAACACTAACCTTTTTGGGGCCTCCTCAGTCTTCAGAGCAGCTTTCACTGAGTGTGGCAGTTGGATCAGGCGTTAAATGCATTTGTGGTTGGTATTTCTTAGCGAGATGTAATAGCAACTATCTTCTTTTAATTTTTTTAAAGAAAGCAAATAAAGCAGCATATTTACTATACTGTAGGAATTATCACCTGCTATATCTGGTGTCATCTCAGTGGGGAATAAAATATCTACTCACCACAGCTTGGAATACCCAATATGCCCACTCTGCGCATGTTAATATGTTTACACTTTTTACTTCCACCGCTTAAAATAATATTCACATTTCAAACAGGAGTCTATTTACTGCTAACAAAACTGGCACCAAAGCTGCTACCACCCACTCAAAGGAACATCACACCCCTGGGTTACATCCAGTGCTGGAAAATTTCAAACTCTCGATTTCTTTTTAATGAAGCTTGTGTGTGATGATAGAGTGGTGACACTGACAGCAGCTGAAGATTGATCTGAGCAAGAAATCAAAACTTCCTACATTGTAAAGTGTTTTGCAAAGATTTTGTTTGCTTGTTTGACAATTTATTCGACATGACAATCACATTGAGAAAGTATCGGGTTTCCTTTATGCTTCGTGTCATCCTGATGAAAATGGTGCATGTCTGTTATGACTGCTTTTCCTTGCTGCAGTAAAACAATGACTGTTTAAAGCACAATGGATAACACACTTACAAAGCTGTAGCCTGGTACAATCTAGCTATTGCTCTATTTATCTGGAGGGGATTATGTGTATCGAATAAAAAATTCAATCACAACACATTTTGTTTTTAACAGAAAAATATATACTGCCTCTAACCAGTATCAAAAACAATACTGAATCATCTTAAATTTCCCTCTGTTGTTCGACAATGCAACCCTGTCTACATGTGGGGGAGTTCCATGAATGACTTTGAATCAGCGTTTTTCAGTATTTCCTATGTTCGAACTCCTTTCAAATAATCACTCATGAGGTAAAACAACAGCTAAAGCAACCACACAGAAACACTTTGTGCAACATCACAATGGGGATCCCCTATGCTGGAGTCAGACATCTGTCAACACAACTATACATTATCTGGAGAAAAATATTCAACTAAATATTCTGCAGAACGGGTTTTACAGATTCCGCAACTCAGAAAACAGAAAATTATAGAAAATATATGGAATGTAATGCGGTTCATAAAATTAGTCAGAAGTTTTGATCACCTAGAGTTGCTGAATTTTATTCTCTTTAATCCACCATTCTCCTCTGTGTGTCCCCTATGACCCCCAACATTTCTTCACAAAAGTCACAAAACCCAAGCTATTTGCTATCAAAATGTGCACAATGTGCTCCTTATCAATATCCCCCATAGCAACAGTTGTACAAAAAGCTGCATGTAAAATTAGCATGAAAAACCCCGCTGAATTGCATTGAATGCATAGATGAGAAAAAATACCAAAATCAAATGTGACTTAACAGGCCAGTTATATTGAAGGTTTTCTGTTAATAGAAAATGATTTGGAGTTTTGCAAAAATATAACCTATGTTGTACAATTGACCACAAGGAATCTGGCGAGCATAATGAAGCCACCTTTAGAAGGTAGTCTCACATTGTTTTGACTCCACACCCCACATTATAGGAGTAACGTTTTTGACTTTATGCCTCCAGTAGAGAGCCTTGCCTACCAACATTGCAAACATTAGTACATACTGTACACGGTTTTATCACCATTTAAAATGATGGGCAGAATCTCCAAAATGTTGTGGCAGTGGGCAAGTCTTTATGTTGGAAGCTCAAAATTAGAAAATTGCCCCCAAAAGTGCAACTGGGTGAACATTTAATCAATAAATTTCACAAATAGTTAGCTCTCTCTGGCTGATCGGAAAGCAGTACAGACCCAATAGCATAGCTTGTAACGACTGCTTCACTATAATGAGGCACTGGTCTCAAACTCATACAGTTAGACATGGTTAAATGATGCATTAAAGATATAGGACCTGAGATTGCTGCACTGTTAGAATTGAGACAGACAGAAATTCCACCTGCCTTCAGGTCATGGGAGTGATCTTGTGTGATTATGGCCTACAATATGTCAGATACACCGGGGTGAGGGAGGAGTTAAACCACAAATGGAGGAGGGACTGAGGAAAGAGGACCATGGCTAGAGGTAAGGGGAAGGGGGCGAATAAAAGGGTTTGTGGATGGGAGGTGGTGGGGGTCACAAGTTACATGGAGAAGAGACATAAACCAGGTGATGCAGCAGTACATAAAATGTGTTGCTGTGTGAAGGATGAATGCTAGCACTAGAAGAAGCAGGCAACCTGAACGAAAAGGATGGCCTCCAAATCAAAGAAATAAGTGGAAAACCTCTGGGAACTGGATACAGAATAGAAGGGATGATCTACTTGGAAATAGGGATTGGAGACCCATTAAGAATTTGCACCCTTTGGAGTAAGGCGGCTTGGCAGTGAGTTCAATCTCTTTGACTTCTAGGACTTCTTTACACTGCAGAATGACATCACCAGAGTAGTCAAGGTAAACTACTTGCTTCCTCTGATCTGTCTTTGCAGTCCTTCCATATGCATGGCATTCTTTTGTTTATTACTCTAGTGGTGCCAGAGGAGTCAGAGGGAAAAATTACATTTGATGGTGGGGAACAAGGACACTGCAGAAGTCAGCTCCTGTAGACTTAGAGCTGTCGGGTTTTATTTTAAAAAGAATACTGGATGAATATCACATTCACATGGTGGCATTGGGGACTATCTTGGGTGACCTGAGACAGAAGGGGTCACAGCGCAATCCAATGCCATCCTCAGTGCCAATATTCAAGAAAAATTCAATATGTTGCAGTATTAACTGGAGCCAGTGGTGCACCACAAATACCTGAATCCATACCCTATTGACAAAAAAGCCGTCAGACCAGTCACTACATCACAATCGGATCCTTTGACCACTGGCCTTCAGCCTTTAGGTGACTATTTGAAGAGATGACTGGCAACTGACTTCCAGAGATTTGGGATGGCATCTATCCAGGTTGCAAGACTTAACCAATACCATCATGTTTCCCTTCTCACTGATTAGTGGATATTCAGATCAGGAAGCAGCCTATATGGTATGAGTAGAGTTCACCTTCATTCTGCCATTGTCTCTCCACCTCCTCACAGGTATCTGCACATGTAGGTGTCAGGATTCAGAATCAGGCTGCCCATATGGTTCTAGGCAATGCAGTCTGCTGAAGAATCTTCGAGGACTTAGAGGTACTAAGACAAGGGCTGCCTCGGTGCAGAGAGGCTCATGATACTATTGCATCCGAGCACCACTGGCATCTTTGGCCTTCAGATATTACCTTATCGCAGTACTGAAACAGCACTGAGAGGCATAAGAGGTAGTCATGATGGCAAAAAGAAGCACTCATTGTACACCTGTGCACAGGAAAACCACCTTATGATATGAAAGCTACTGTTCCAAAGTTGTATCTATTCTTTGTATTTATCTTTGAGAGAATGTTTGGAGGTCAATTTGCAGCAGGACACACAATTCCTTCTATGCCTCCTTACTGAGAAATTGCCTCCTTAACCAGATCTCTTATGAGACATCATCAGGAAAGTAGCTTGGTCTGCCAACTCCAGTAGAAGGGTATGTCCAAGTCAGTCTTCTTCTTTAGTGTAGTCCTATGATCCTCTCTCAGTTCCTCTACCTCCTGTTATTGTTCAATCACGATTTTAAGGAAGAATATGTAGGATTAGTATAAATGGGTGGTTGTTGGTCGGCACAGACTTGATGGGCCGAAGGGCCTGTTTCAGTGCTGTATCTATAAATAAATAAAAAATAAATAAATATGGAAATGCCCTTTAGTGAACTCCATGACAGAGAGTGAGAAGCAAAAGAAGCAAAATGTTATACTAATTACTTTAGTCAACACTAATATTTTGCATAAAAAGGTTTATGAACATTCAAAGCCTGTGAACTTAACTACTTGCTAGTTTCACAAGTCCTGTAGATAGTTTACCCCTGTGTTTTAACTGATGCCAGGTCGTGTATATGGTAGAATTTCTAGGACAGCGACTTTTGCTAGTCATTATCCCGCCATTTGGCAAATTCCATGGGGTCATTTTTCCTGACATTGCATTGCTAACCCAGGTCCTCCACCCCCTGCAATCTTCTCCAATATTGATCCTGCCATAAAGCACAAAGTCAGCTCATTTGCACATCTACTGGGTTTTCAGTCGTATGGTCGTGTGACTCATAAATTCAGAAGCAATGCACAGGGAAGTGCATTGACTTCATTAGAAAATCGGGTGGGGTGTTAAGGGTACTGATTAACTACAACCTGTTTTATGTTGTCACCAAAGATCAATTTCATTCCCAATTCCCTGCTAATAAGTAACAGCAATAGTTTGGCTTTTAAACTTTCCATAAACAGTTATGGTTGCATCCCTATATACCTAAAATCCTAATACAAACACAAAATACTGGAGATGCTGGAAATCTGAAGTAGAAACTGAATATGTTGGAAATACTCAGCAGGTCTGGCAGCATCTATGAAAAGAGAAACAAAGTTACTGTTTCAGGTTGATGACCTTCTGTCAGAACTGGAATAACGTACATATGTAGCAGGCTTTAATCAAAATAAAAGCAAAATACTGCGGATGCTGGAAATCTGAAATAAAAACAAGAAATGCGGGAAATACTCAGCTAGTCTGGCAGCATCTGTGGAGAGAGAAGCAGAGTTAACGTTTCAGGTCAGTGACCCTTCAGAACTTTAATCAATCATAGAGACAGGGAAAAGGGGAGAGAAGGAAAGAACTAAAGGGAAGGTCTGTGATAGGGTGGAAGGTAGGACAGATGACAAAATGACAAAAGGGATGATGGCACAAGGCAAAAAGAAATGGTAATGGGACAAATAACAAAAGATTGGCCTGCACGAGATGTGAATAACTAATAGCAGATCGTCACCAAAACGACGGTGCTGGGGTGGGAGCGTGGGGGTGTGGAGGTGGGGGCCGGGGGAAGGTGGGGGAACCCTTGGTTGAGGAAAAGGGAAGACACATAGGAGACACTGGTAAGGAAGGTTGCATTGCAAGAACAGATATGACAGAGACAAAGAATCTGGGAAATGGAATAGAATCTTTCCAAGAGGTAGGCTGGGAGGAAGTGTAGTTAATGTATCAGTGGGAGGCAGTGGGCTTATAGAGGATGTTGGTTGATTACTTATCCTGGAAATACAGACAGAGAAGTTGAGGAAGGGGAGGGAAGAGTCAGAGATGGACCATGCGAAAGCAAGAGAAGGGTGGAAATTGGAAGCAAAGTTGATGACATTTTCCAGTTAATTCTGTCCAGTACTAAAATTGTGTCTGTTTGTCCTGGTGTTTCAGGTGAATGTTAGGGATCCCATAGCGCCATCTGAAGAGGAACAAAGATTCTCTTGTTTCCGGGTCATCATTCCTCCCTCAATCAATGCTTCTGAAAAGAAAGATTAAATGGTTATTCATTTGTTTTTGTTGCTGCAACAGAATGGCTTCCACATTCACCTGCAGAACAATAAAAGTGATTCATTATGTGAAGACCTTTGAGATTTTTCAACGTGACAAGGTATTAGAGAAATGCATGTAAATGTTATTCAAACATGTAGAAGTACAATTTAATACTGAAGCCATAGCATGCACATAATAAATTTAATTTAGGTTATATTTCATGTAAAACTAAATCAGATGGAATGTGACATGTGAAAAGAAACATTTCCTTCATAAAATGGCTGCAGCTGGATCATGAGTTTAAACTTGGGTTTGCACAGTATTCAATGAAGTGTGAAAGAAAGAGATATAGTCATCTGAATGTTGAACAAATTCCAACTTTTCTCCTTGAAGACATCATGAAAAACTGTGACTATCATGTGTCCAGTAGTAAAGTATTCAACTAACTTTCAGAAGCTAGATATGTTGACCTAGATTTTCCTGCCATTTGCTTCCCGTTTTGTGCCATAAACGGGCAGATAGCTGAGGAAAATGTGATGGGGAGGCCTTGTGTCAATTCTGATCCTCCGCTGTCTGAACTTGTGGATGTCCCCTAACACCTGTGACAATCCTGCTTACTGCATTCAAATCAGATTTAAATTGTACACTGATGGCCAATGTTAGATTTCCCTCCTCTATCTCCAGTGGACCACTGAAAAAAATTAATTGGGCTGATTTTAAATGCTTGTGTTTGGCATAAACAGGGTCACAGCAGCACGAAAATGGCTTTGGGTCACTTACCACCCCATTTCCAATAGCACTCCAGTCACCATCATCATGACTAGGGTCCTGAAAAAAGCAACAGAAGCACACACCTGTTTCGGGTGGGCAGCCACTTGGAATATGGAAATTGGCATCCCATGACATATATAGCAGAAATCATCACAGAGTGTGACACCAACTCTCCATCTATTTGTACCACATTGAGATGTTTAACCAGTGGTCTTTGAAAGGACAGCAAAAGGCTGCTTGAGAAAAAGGCCCAAAGAAATTTGAACTTTTAATTTTTATGACTCCAGAAGGAGCAGGAGAGCCAGCTGTGTGCACTCCCCTCAGGAAGGCTTTACTCCCCTCACGTAGGAGCCAACCAATTTCCTGCTGTCCCCAACTGATGAGTCGCACCCAGAGTGCCAAATTTATAGCCTGTCAATGAGGCCCAAGCCTCAAAATGACTCAATCGTCATGACAGTAACAATGGCTGGGCAGTGGGTTCACTCTACCCACTGACTATCCATTGCCTACCTAAATTTAAAATCGGCTCTAACGTCTGTATAAAAGAGGCAGTGCAGGTTGTTAAGCAGCATTAGATAGGCAGGATACTGTTCAAGGCCACATTATTAGAATAGTTAATTGACGTTAATTTTGTAGCTGAGGAATCTTGTTTTTCTTGTTTTTTTGGGGCTTTTCTATCTTATGCTTTCTGATATCTTGAGTAGTGCTGGATGGTGCTGCGAGGAGTTTTCAGCCATATAGCACAGGGCACATTAATGATTATCTTGTATTTGTTCTTTGAAAAGGGAGAACTTCAGGATGATGAGAAGCAAGCCAGAAAGGACAGGCTCGTCAGGTGCCATCACAGGCATTTGTACCCATCAGCAGGTGCCCACACCGGTGCATTTACAGACAGGGGAGCATATCTCAACCTCTCCAATAGACAATGCATCAGACCTTCTCTTATGAAGCAATAAAGGAGTTGAACCACAGGCTTTCCCATCTTCACCAGAAGCTCAGCATTGATAGTGATAATAGATGTTATTGCCAATTTAGCTTCTTTGTCAAGAGTTTGCCTCAGGCCCAAATTAGAGGCTATTAGAGAATCACTGTTCATCACACCCTCAGGCAAGTATTTAGGTGCTTGTGCAAGTAACCCAATTCAACTCCTTTCCTGTGGTCCTCTGAAGTACAATGGATATTTGATTCTAGATTCCTGTGATGATACTGGTGAAAGAATTGATGCTGTTATAATAATGTTCAGCTGAGAAAGTGCATACAGAAGAGCTGTGGAATTTTGGCTTCCTTGTACTTTGGGAAATCCTGCTACTCGTTATAATTACAGTGGCTTGTCATGTCTTCACCTGTTGTCCATGACAAAGCAAATGTATTGGCTTCCTTTTGCAAATAATCTATCTGTAACTTGCTTGGTACATCTGTGTATAACCAATGTTACTAGTATTCTAGGTGGTCTAGAATGACTCGATAACATAAAATGTCAGCACATTGGTGACCTGTGGTGCACAACGTGTGGTGAAGGTGGATCATAGGCCATGTGGAAGAATTGATGGGATGCCTTTTGAAGAACCTCAAGAACTATTCCTGGGTAAGCTGGTTTGTATATTCTGAAGTGGAGGTACTGGTGGGTTGGTATCATATGCCTCCTGTAATTCCTGTTCCCCTAATCATCTGTTTCTTTGGTTATTCCCAAAGAAAGATGCATTGTGGTATCTTTAGAATGGATCTGAGGCCAAAAATGGAAGTCCCATCATGGAAGGCAGAACAGTAGATGAAGTAGTAGGTAGAGTGTGACAAAAAACTGTTCCAAAATCAGGATTTTAAAAACTCGTTTGCAGTGTTTTATTTATGAATGCATTGTCATGCAATCAACCTTGATATCCTATTGTTAACAAGTGACAATATTTCTATTTTAGACAGTGATTTGAGTTGAAGGCACAATGAACAAATATTGATGAGATTTATGGGCTATGTGATGTGCAGAATGCTTTAGTCATTATAACCTGCTTATGTGGTAACCCATAGATCTATTGGGGTAAATCTTCACCTTCACCACCTGGTGGTTATCAGACAGAGTAGATCACCAGCCCATTATATAACCCATTAAAAATCAAGTGGTTTGTTTATGTGGGTGGGCAATCTGCTTCTTACAATTGACCTCGGGGACTGGCTTGCGGTCAGTACTTTTAATATAACAGACTGCATTAAATGACACATCACTACCTATAATATCGCAATTCAAAGAAAATAACATAGTCAATAAAACGCCTGTATTTCTTACATATCGTCAATATGTTTGTGAAGATTTGCTCTGATTGGCAATTCTAAGTGAATTCACAACTGCGTTCTTTTTTAAAAATTTATAATTTTAACACATGGACCAAATAAACAATGTTAGCAAGTAGAGTATGTTTTAAATCAAAAAAGCTACTAAGCATATTTGAAACAGGCTTGAATGATGTCTATTGTTAGGTTAAAGGAAGATTTTGTGACACAAAAGATTTCAAGATGGTACAAATTCCTTTTTTACCTAACTTTGTAGCTTTTATTTGTCATTTGAGTGCTGCTAGTGTTTGAAAGACTAAAAGAAAGCTTAGAACAACAATCTGGCAAATGCATTTCTCATATCTCTGTAGTTCAGTTTTCTGTCCCTTGCTAGCATTAAAAGTATTTGTATTCATACAAATATGACATAAACGGTGAACTTTGAACACTGAGCCCCAAGCTTACCACAAGCTCATGTTGAGGTTTACAGGAAATCCACAGTTCCAGTCTAATCCACTCAGTTCCTGATAGCTCCCCCAGGCATAAATCCTGTGACTTGTTTTAATCTTGTGATCTCTAACAGTGGAATGTTTGCAGTCAGGTGCACCGACTGACCTAATATAAAAGTTATGCAATATGCTAAGATGAACAGAAGCTAATTGCTTTCAACAAACCAAGCTGTGGTAATATATTATAATAAAAGCAAAATACTGCGGATGCTGGAAATCTGAAATAAAAACAAGAAATGCTGGGCAACGTTTATTTATTTTATTTAGAGATACAGCACTGAAACAGGCCCTTCAGTCCACCGAGTCTGTGCCGACCAACAACCACCCATTTATACTAACCCTACAGTAATCCCATATTCCCTACCACCTACCTACACTAGGGACAATTTACAATGGCCAATTTACCTATCACCTGCAAGTCTGTGGCTGTGGGAGGAAACCGGAGCACCCAGTGAAAACCCACGCGGTCACAGGGAGAACTTGCAAACTCCGCACAGGCAGTACCCAGAATCGAACCCGGGTCCCTGGAGCTGTGAGGCTGTGGTGCTAACCACATTACCACAATATAAAAGCAAGAGATGTTGGAAATACTCAGCAGGTCTGGCAGCATCTGGGGACAGAGAATCAGAGTTAATGTTTCAGGTCAGTGACCCTGCTTCAGAACTGGCATATATTAGAAATGCGAAAGGTTATAAGCAAGTAAAGTTGGGTGGGGGGGGGGGGGGAGGTGGCAAGAGATAACAAAGGAGAAGGTGGCCAGAATAGCTGACCAGAAGGTAATGGAGCAAAGGCAAACTATATGTTAATGGTGTGTTGAAAGCCAAAGCATTAGTACAGATAGGGTGTTAACGGACTGAAAATTGAACAGCCACAAGTACAAACATGAAAAAAAGTGGGTAAGCAAACTGAACAAACTACGATGCAATAAATAAAATAAACACAAAAATAAAGATTTCAGAGTATGATGGGCCCCCCATTTTACTTTTATTTTTAGTTATTCTTTTTTCTTTTTTTGTGTTTATTTTATTTTATTTCATCTTAGTTTGTTCAGTTTGCTTACCCACTGTTTTTTTTTCATGTTTGTACTTGCGGCTGTTCAATTTTCAGTCCGTTAACACCCTATCTGTACTAATGCTTTGTCTTTCAACACGCCATTAACATATTGTTTGTCTTTGCTCTATGACCTTCTGGTCAGCTATTCTGTGACCTTGTCCTATCTACACCTTCTCCTTTGTTATCTCTTGCCCCACCCCCACTTTACTTGCTTATAACCTTCCACATTTCTAATATTTCCCAGTTCTGAAGAAGGGTTACTGACCTGAAATGTTAACTCTGCTTCTGTCTCCACAGATGCTGCCAGACCTGCTGAGTATTTCCAACATTTCTTGTTTTTATATTGTGGTAATGTATTGTAATTTCTAAGAAATACGCTGGCTGGAATTCTATGCCACCCCAATGAGCTGGATGGTAGTGGGGGGAGGGTGGCATAAAATGGATTGGGAAGTTCCCGGAGGCTTTCCTGACCTGCTCCCACCTCCGCACCCCTTTATGTAGGGCGGGGAGGGGGGCGCGAAAAACAGCCCACCTAATGGCCACTTAAGGGCCTTCGCCCTCCTCTGCGCGCATTTTACGCATGGCAAGCAGGCATCCTGCAGCCAGGAAAAGCTGCCTGGGAAAAGCAGGCGGCTTCCAATCATCTCGGGGCAGAGGCCCTGCTTATTGGGCACAGGGTGCCCCAAGACCCAACATGCCCCCTTTCCCCCCAAACGTCCACCCTTGCCTCGCTGGGTCTGACTGTTCACCCCCGGCGAGGCAACCAAAACTTACCTGGACTCCCGGCTCCATATCTTCCTCTGTGCTCGGTTGGACTGCAGCCCCAGCAGTGGCCACCACTCCTGGTGGCGCTGCCAGGACTAAGAGCTGCCAGCCACTGATTAGCCAGCAGCTCAATGAGGCGGGACATCCTCCCTCAAGCCGGTGGAAGTCCCACCTCAGAACAATGAAAGCCTGGAGACCCATAAAATGCGGGTCGGAGCCCCTGGTGAGGCAGAAGTGGGTTCGCCAGCGACTTTTCAGTTGGTGGCCAACACCCGTCTGCCCAACATGAAATCCCGGCCACTGAGTCAGTCTGACCCTGACATCAGTCAATGTCGGCATGCAGTGCAATTCCAGCAGAGGTCACTGGATAGTGATGGGGCCCAGGAATATTTGTGAATTTTCCCCTCCCTAATCCAGGACACCGGGGTTAATTATAGCACCCTCAAAGCCACCCTGACTCTCATTGTAGATGGAAGATCAAGCTTGGACCTTCCTAATCTGTAAGGCTCAATTATTTACTGGGTAAATTTGTTGAACCAAGGACAGAACTCTTGCTTTGTTAGCAGGTGAGTTTACATTTATCCCAATGAACTCTTTCCAAATGCTATGGTCATACTTTTATCTAATCCACATTATTTTTCCCTAGATCCAGTTCTTTGCAACTGCTATCTGTAGTCACACTAGTGATGATTGTGACAGAGACATACTCAGATGAATGGTTGTGCGTGGTGACATACCTCTGCTACTTCTAAAATGTAAAGGATGTTTCTCAGGAACAGTTGGAATTGCTTCAGAACCTTTATGGACTGGAGAAATTATGGCTTTTACTGAGCAATCTCAGGGAATAATTTGGTTTAATGGTGGTAGAATTGAGGGAGTAAAAAATCTTCATTGTCATCATTAATCACTACTTATACACTCCTAATTATTATAATATGTATCCAGATTGTTACACTCAAGTGAGGAGGGGTTGAATGGCTTCCCTTTTTTTCCTTTCCTTGTTAGACCACAATATATTTCATTCTTTCTTAAAGTGGATGGACTAGCCAATTCAGTAGGTATTTGATTACTTACTTGCTATGATCATAACAAGAACCAATCAGACAAGTTTTCTTGAGTTAACAAAGAAAGACGTTAACTTTATTGTGCCTAAAAGGAGCTAATAAAATAATAAACAACGTGCCAATTTTTACTTTCACACACAGTCTGGAGGTTTACACACACAGGCAAATAAGTTACAGAGTGGGAAAAGGTAGACTGGTTGAGTTAGAGTGTAGACAAAAAAGGTATAGAGTCTATGGAGATTGGTGATTCAGCTGGCTTCTAGCTGAATTTATGTTCCTAAGGCTTTTAGTTTGAAGAGGTAGATGACTGGTTCGGTGCGTCTCTTGGAGATAGCGATGCGAGTGATTTCCTCCAACAGGATTTCTGATTGTAGCCGAAGTATGCAAAGGTGGTCAGTCAACAAGCAGGATTTGAAAGCTTTCAAGCTGGAATGGAGAGAAAGAGAAAGAGCGAGGAACCCTCACTTAGGGTCTGCTCATGTCAGAGTCCTGTTGCTTCTCCTCTGCTGTAGAGCAAACACCAGCTTAAAAACCACAGATGGGGAACAGCTTGTCACATGACAGTCACTCGGTCATTCAAATATAAATGTTAGCAGTATTTCTTCTTCTTGCTGAGAGAATAGGTAGTTCCTTTAAACTTCCTTGGTCTTGGTTTTTTGCTGGGATATTAGCAGACATTTTGTCTCTCTCCTCATAGCCATTGCAGTGTAGGATACAGTGCTGCAAATTATGTGATCATCTTCAGCAGGATCTATGAATTTGCTGGCAGCTTGACTTTTTAAAAATGTCTTTTTAAAAAAAAATTATCATTCAACAAAACACATTGGCGTAACAAGATATAGTACCACTGCAGAAAATAATACACTGACTCTGTTACCAAAATGAATTCAGAAGCTATATCTGTTAGATTTTCTTTAATTCATTCAGAGTTTGTGCAGGATGATAACCTTTAAATCTGGCTCTAGTGATTTGTTTGCTTCCTCCATGCTACCACTGTCAGAAGATTGCAAACAAGCTTGGAATTCTTACATCTTCAGCAAATGTACCATTGTACACTACCTCTGTTGAGGGTCAAAACTGTTCTTCAAACAAAACTTGGCTGGCATAATCAATGACATTGGAGAAAGCGATAACAAGGAATGATGCCTCCTGAAGTTGACTCTGGTGGTTAGCAATACTCAGAGAATTACGTTAACTGTGCCACGCTACAAATTGGCAACTTGCAGATGGAATCAAAATGACTGTAAAGTTAAATTTCAGAACCTGTACTATGAATGTCCAGTGACTGGTTGCAATTTTTATGCTAAAGGAGAGACTTCATTGGATCAGTTTCAGTATATTTGTTGGATTTAGATTCCTCAAAGTGGTTCATCAGGCATACATGAACCTCCTGATCGGTACATTCTACAATTGCTTTCTACTACCAATGTTGGAATCTATTACTCATAGCACTGTTGCACCGAACAATCTTGTCATAGTTTCAATTAATTTGAAAACTTGTAGGAGATATTGGTGAGGAGCCTTTTGTTTGGCTTTATACTGCTTCAAAATTGCCAACTCTTTACGTTACAATAATCTATGTGTAAATCTATTAAAGTGCTGAAAAAGAGTGCTGAAGAAAAGTTATTTTTTTCTGAGTGCATAGGTGGCACTAGACTTTAATGACTGGAGAAGTGTACTGAACTGCATTGATTCTGTTGCATTTTCCTGGAAGCTTGACTCATGATCAGTCTCACAGTTGGATTGAATGGCTTGGGAATAACTTCAGATTATTAGCCCTTTTATGGCTCACTATCTCAGTGGGTATGTGTGTTAAAATGAGGTAATATGCAGCGAGGCTGGAATAAGAAATGGAGTAAAGACAAGAGATGTCCTGATGGGAGCATTGAAATGAATCTCTTTACTTGACATTTTCGAGCTTGATATTATGAAAATGTAAATGCCTAGAGAACACACTCCTCAGTTATAAATAATGGGATAAGTTTCTGCTTTGGGCACAATCCGGGAAGTGCGCCCAAAATGCGCTTGAAATTGCATTGGTTAGGTTGGGCTTCAGGTTTACACTAAAACTCATTTGCAGAATCACAAAGGTAAAATCTTCCATGGATCAATGAAATTGGACAGTGTAATCCTTTATTTTTATTTTCAATAAAAAATAATGCTTGATGTATTTAAGAATTGTAACCTGGTGTAGTTTTATTGATGCAGCTGAAAATAGGTTTATCAGAAAAAATAAGAATATTTAACAAGTTTTATGCAGTCCTCCACTTGTGAATAACCTGATTTAAAATCACTGAAATGACTAAGAAAAACTTATACTGAGCAAGTTAATAGTTTCATTGATGTACACTAGTAAGTTTCTTATTAAAGTAAATATTTCTTGATATGAAATCTCTTTTAAAACACATCTACAAGAGCCTGTGCACCTGAGGGAATGTGTGCATTTTAAAGAGCTTTCCTGAACCAATGCAATCTCTCAATTTTGACCTGGGGGATGGCCAATTTGAGGGTGGGCTTGATTTGGGCTAAATTAACCTTTAAACCAGCATAAAAGATCACAGAAACTGCAAACATAAGTGGTACATATGTAACACACATACATTTAAAATTCCACTACCTTTTGCACTTTGGCCTATTTTGCCTGGGTCGCGCCGATATAACTAATGGAAGCAAACAAAAACGTGACCTAATTTAAAATCTAATATCTTCAACAAGACTATTGCTGTAAGTCAAGCATTGCTTGCTCTTGTCCAGATTTTTTTTTGAATGCACAATTCAAAAAGAGATCACAATTTAATTCCCTACTAACATTGTTACGGTCAAGTGAGGAGGGGTTGAAGGGCTTCCCTCCTTTCCCTTGCCTTGTTAGACCACAACAGGTTTAATTCTTTCTTAAAGTGGATGTCCTGGCCAATTCAGTAGGTGTTTGATTACTTACTTGCTGTGATCATAACAAGAACCAATTGGACAGGTTTTTTTCAGTTAACAAAGAAAGAGGTTAACTTTATTGTACCTAAACCGAACTTACAAATAATAAACAATGCGCTAACTTTCAACTCTCACACACACACACACACTAGAGGTTTACACACACACAAATAGGTTACAGAGTTGGGAAAGGCAGATTGGTTGAGATAGAGCCCATAACAAAAAGGTATACAGTCTGTGGAGACTGGTGATTCTGCTGGCTTCGAGCTGAATTCAGTGTTCCTGAAACTTTTATTTTGAAGAGGTAGATGACTGGTTCGGTGAGTCTCTTGGAAATAACGATGTGTATTTCTGATTGTCGCCGGAGTATGCAAAGATGGTCAGTCAACAAGCAAGAGTTGACATCTTTCAAGATGGAATGGAGAGAGAGAGAGACCCCCACTTAGGGTTTGCTCATGTCAGAGTCCAAAGGCTTCTCCTCAGCTGCAGTGAAAAACACTAGCTTAAAACTACAGATGGTGAGCGGCTTGCCACATGACAGTCACTCAGTCAGTCAAACATAGCAGTTAGCAGTATCTCTCTTTTGCTAAAAGAACAAGAGCAAGTAGTTCCTTTAAACTACCTGGGTCTTGGTTCTTGCTGGGATATTAGCAGACATTTCATCTCCTCACAAGCATTGCAGTGTAGGATACAGTCTTGCAAATTAGGTGATCATCTTAAACTGAAGGGATTACTTTGCTGGCCACTTGTCTTTTTAAAATGTCTTTAAAAAAAAATTCAGATCTCCAGTCAGTGGATTAAAGAAAATTATCATTCAACAAAGCACATTGGCATAACGACTACCATTGACAGTACCATATCCTATGAAAGTATTTAATGCATCCTAAATTGCACACAAAAAACAGAAAACCAGACATTGCAGGTGACATAAATAGAACATTGAAAAGCTCCCTGTGGAGCACCAGTACTTTTTCCACAAATGTAGCTGAAGAGAATGTCAGTCTCACTCATGGAAAAGAACACATATTTCATGGGAAAGCCTTCATTATTCCTATTGTCTTGTTCCTAGTCATCGATCAGAACTGTCAAAATTAAGCCTTTAATCACAACATACTTCAGTAAAACAACTCCAGTGTTCAAATAGTGGTTCCAAAAAGATTCAATGCACCTTTAGTTTGAATGCTACGATATATTTTCACTCTAGCTAATGATGCTTTGTGTAATATCCCCAGTACTATGGTCACATTTACTGAGGGATATTAAAATATTTTGAGTGCTGTAACATTATGGGGGAACATTTCTTCTGTGCACTGTATGAAACAGAACCATAAAGCTATTTATAAAAATTGTACTTACAATTATGCCTACTCATTGGGCTCAGAGAAAATTATCTCCCTATTTTGTAAATTGTGGATTGCTTGCCATCACTCACCTGTTTCAGTGACTGATGTCAGTGTTACATTGTGATCAATCACAGGGATGGTATACCATTTGGGTGATGATACCATTGCCTTATAAGTTTTCCAACCCTCCAGGATTGTCCTGCAGTCTCCAGAACTTAAAAATGAATCCCCAGAATACTGCTGCAAATAACCCAGGAGAAAAATCGGTGTTTTTTTTTACATTTTCTTTGAACACTTTTAATTATTGACTAAGAAAAATTGGAGATGTGGCAAAAAGGGCTCTTCAATTGGTTGGGGGTGGTGGGAGGTGGAGGTCATGTGATGAAACCTCTATTAATACATCCAACAAGATTTGGCAATCTGTCACTTTACCTCTAAAATAAAAGCAAAATACTGCAGATGCTAGAAGTCTAAAAGAAGACAGAAAGTGCTGGAAATACTCAGCAGGCCTGAGAGCTTTCAACAGAATGTTCTGATGAAAAGTCACAGTCCTGAAATGTTAATTCTGCTTTTCTCTCCACAGATGCTGCCTGACCTGCTGGGTATTTCCAGCACTTTCTGTTTTTATGTCACCTTACCTTTATGGGCCACTGTGTCTCCTGTCCTGACCAAAACACTAAGTTAAGGTAACTGAATTATGGTAGATAGCCCAGGGAGTTGAATTTAGCATAAGTTTTTGGAAATCAGTTCAAACAGAAAACTGGATTGATGAGAAGATGTGCAGAAAATCATTTTTGGTATCGTGCGTTTTATTCAGATTTAGACAATGTCCTCATTTTCACATTCCAAATATACTTTTGAAATTGAATTTGAATGAAAGGAGTGAGTTGATAATGTAAAGTTGAATTAACATCGGGATAAAGTCAATAAAACTAGGTCAGTTCCTGTCGGGCAAACACAAAGAATGCTCAAATTTTCCCCTTTGTTTGTATGTATATGAGTCTTTCACTTCTAATGCTGTTGTAAATTCCCGTAACTGCATGATATCAGAGGTAAAAAAATTGGTTTGGGAAGAGCTGTCCAGGGCTTAAAGTTATTTGCAGATCAGTCTACGGTAGATGGCAAAGAACTGCCACAGGCTGCCTTGTGAGCTGGGGTTAACACAGATAGATTGAGTGAATTTTAACCCCCAGATCAGAGTGGATTTGAGTCAGGTAAAGTAGATAAAGCACCAGGACCCAGATGAGATGCATCCAAGGATAATGAGGGAAGTGAGGGTGCAAATCGTAGGGGCACTGACCATAATTTTTCAGTCTTCCTTAGACTCGGGGGTGGTGCTAGAGGACTGGAGAATTGCAAACGTTACACCCTTGTTCAAAAAAGGGTGTAAAGATAAGCTCAGCAATGACAGGCCAGTCAGGTTAACTTCAGTGGTGGGAAAACTTCTAGAGAAAATAATTCAGGACAAAATGCTGGAGTTGCTGGAGTTTTTCGAGGAGGTAACAGAGAGGGTTGATGAGGGCAATGCTGTTGATGTGGTGTACATAGACTACCAGAAGTCATTTGATACAATGCCACACAATAGACTTGTGAACAAACGTGTAGCTCATGGAATAAAAGGGATGGTAGCAACATGGATACAAAATTGGCTGAGTGACAGGAAACAAAGAGTAATAGTTAAGGGGTGTTTTTCGGGCTGGAGGAAGATTTGTAGTGGAGTTCCCCAGGGGTCAGTGTTGGGACCCTTGCTTTTCCTGATATATATTAATGACCTAGACCTTGGTGTACAGGGCACAATTTCAAAGTTTGCAGATGATACAAAACTTGGAAGCATTGTGAACTGTGAGGAGGATAGTGTAGAACTTCAAAAGGACATAGACAAGTTGATAGAATGGGCAGACAGGGGGCAGATGAAGTTCAATGCAGAGAAATGTGAAGTGATGAATTTTGGTGGGAAGAACATGGAGAGATAATATAGAATAAAGGGTACAATTCTAAAGGGGGTGCAGGAGCAGAGGGACCTAGGTGTATCTGAGCATATATCATTGAAGGTGGCAGGACAGGTTGAGAGAGCAGTTAATAAATCATACAGTATTCTGGGCTTTATTAATAGGGGCATAGAGTACAAAAACAAGGAAGTTATGTTGAACTTGTATAAGACATTAGTTCGGCCTCAGCTGGAGTATTGCATCCAGTTCTGCGTACGATAGGAAAGACGTGAGGGCAATGGAGGCAGTACAGAAAAGATTCATGAGAATGGTTCTAGGGATGAGGAATTTCAGTTATGAAGATAGATTGGAGAAGTTAGGACTGTTTTCCTTGGAGAAGAGAAGGCTGAGAGGTGATTTGATAGAGGTATTCAAAATCATGAGGGGTCTGGACAGAGTAAATAGAGAAAAACTGTTCTCACATGAAAGGATAGAGAACGAGGGGGCACAGATTTAAAATATTTGGTAAGAGAAGCAAAAGTGACATGAGAAAAAAAATTTTCATGCAGTGAGTGGTTAAGGTCTGGAATGTGCTGCCTGAGAATGTGGTGGAGGCAGGTTCAATTGAAGCATTCAAAAGAGAATTGGACAGTTATATGAAAAGGAACAATGTGCAGGGTTATGGGGAGAAGGCAGGGGAATGGAACTGAGGGAATTGCTCTTTTGGTGAGCCAGTGTGGACACAATGGGCCGAATGGCCTCCTTCTGCACTGTAACGATTCTGTGATTCTCTGATTCTGTGGGTGGGATGTGAAGATTTATTCAAATTTGACCTCAACCTGCCCATTTCCGGTTTTAATGTTGCCAGTACTGGGGTGTGGGCAACCAACCCGCTCCCACAAGGTGGAGTTACTCATTTAGATATTTTAATGAGGCTGCATGTCTCAGATTTTATTTGTCTTCCAGGTTTAATCCTGGCCGTCTGTGTTTCCTGTACCTCAGGAAAGCTGGCAGCTAAAGGGAAGTGCAGACTGTTGTGGAAGCGGCAAGCCCTTGAAAATACTGCCCTATCTCCAGCCGCCCTTTCCTCTCAAGTCCTTGAACATGTTGTTGTCTCCCAAATTCATGCCTATCTTTCCTGGAATTCATGTTTGAGTTCCTCCAGTCAGGTTTCTACTTCTGCTATAGTACTGAAACGGCCATTATTAAAGTCACAAATGATATCCTATGTGATTGTGACAAAGGCAAACTATCCCTTGTCATCCTTCTTGACCTGTCTGCGGCCTTTGACAAAGTTGACCGCACCATCCTCCTCCAATGCTTCTTCACCATTGTCCAGCTGGGTGAGACTGCACTCGCCTAGTTCCATTCCTATCTATCTAATCTTAGCCAGAGAATCACCATCAATGGGTTCACTTCACATTCCAGCACAGTTACCTCTGGTGACCCCCAGAGATCTATCCTTGGCCCCCTTCTATTTCTCACCTACATGCTGCCCCTTGGTGACATCATCTGAAAACATGTAAGTTTCCACATGTACACTGACGACATCCAGCTTTACCTCACCATCACCTTTCTTGACTCCTCCACTATCTAAAAATTGACAGACTGCTTATCCGACATCCAGTACTGGATGAGCAGAAATTTCCTCCAATTAAATATTGGGAAGACAGAAGCCATTGTCTTTGGTCCCAGTCACAAAATCCATTCTCTCGCCACTGATTCCATCCCTCTCCCTGGCAACTATCTAAGGTTGAATCAGACTGTTTGCAACCTTGGTGCCATATTTGAACCAGAGATGAGCTTTCAACCACATACCCGCGCAGGCTTCCTACCTGCACCTGGGCCATGACCAGCCCCGGACCATTCCCTTTGGGATAGGTAGCCAAGTCTGTCAATCAGACTAGCTTCCAGGCTGGGAATCTGCTGGAAAATAAAAAGACACCTTGCTCAGAAATTCCACCTCATTCAAAATTGGAGCCATTATCTCAGACATGGCCGAGCAAGAATTTTGGTGTTTATGAATATGGGCCCCTATAAATATGCACAGAAATCCTGAGGTGTTATTGAATCATATAATGTCCCTTCTTGAAGTTGTGAGACTGAGATAAAAATACATTGAGATAATAGTTTGTCTATGGATTAAGAAGATTGGAGTAGCCAAAACAACCCACGCAATCCCCAGATGAAGAACAGCACCTCATCTTTCAACTAGGCATGCTACAGCCTTCTGGCTTTAACACTGAATTTAACACCTTTAGATCTTAACCAAAGCTCCCATTTTCACTTGGACAGCAGGTGTTGGTAGTGGAGGATGGTTACACAAGAGACACTGGGAGTGGAGGAGGTGTGAGCTGGTGCTTGGGGTGGGGATCCCCTATTGGTACATGGCCAGTAGGGTGGTCCACATCCCTGGGGTCTACCTATCTTTCTTCTGCCACATTCCCAGGCCAAGGGATCCTTCTCCTCTTTGCCAGATTTTTCGTGCTTTTCTCCCCCTCTGCTATTCTAATGTAACCTTTTACACCTCCTCTGGACCCATCTTTTGAGCTGAAATTTGTCCGAAGGGCAAAGGTCACAGCAACGGCACTGGAAGCAAGTGCTACTTGTGTTTGGCTGTTAAGTGGCCAGCTTCACGTGACCTTGCAGCAGCCGAACAATCCCGGGCCCGAGGCAGGAAGTCAGGTGGCAAGGTCGGCGTCAACTGACACCGCGGCAGGTGCTAGCACTTTACTTAAAGGGCTGCCAGCCCTGCATTCGTTGCTTCCTGAACAAAGAACTCTAAACTTCTACTGCTGCTTTAAGCCATCCTGCTACTGCTGCTGCTGCTTCCTTGACTGAAGACTCATACCAACCAAGGAACTCACCAGAAGGCTGCAGCAAGAATTGCAGAAGGAAGACCCTGGCTGGCTCATGGTTCAGCAATGCCTCCCTGCAGGCTCTCCTCCAAGCTGCAAGGGCAAGGCAATGGTCCTCTTCTCCAGGGATGGGCAGAGGAGAGGGCCCCACCTGACCAAGCAAGTCTGAATGGAAATTGCAGAGGAGGTCAGCAGCCATGAGGTCACATTCCTATCCCTCTGAACCTGGATCCAGTGCCCAAGTGCGTCAATGACCTCATTCAGTCTGCCAAGGTGATTATTCCATACCTCTTTTCCCTTGGGGGCTTGCATGTGCGCTTAGTGGAGAGGGAGTGACCGTGCAGTTATTGGCAAGGGGGTTAAGCAGCAGCATATCCTGTCAGAGGCATGGCTGCATCTCAGTGAGCAACGAATGCAGGGCTGGCAACCCTTTAAATACAGTGCCAGCATCTTCCGTGGTGTCAGCAGATGCTCACCCCATCTGCCTTTGTATCTTCAGTGGGAGATCGCTTGGCGCCCTGGAGAAAAAGTGTGAGTACATAGACGGCTTTGGAATCCCCTCTCAAAACTGGCTATCTCTCGAAATTGGCTACCAAATTTAAAAGGACTATTAGGGTACATTGGCCCCTACAGTCTGGGAAGTCTCAATGAAAAAATATTTGTTAAAAAACAATTCTTTCCCAATTTCATTTGAATGACCTTTCCATCATAGTTGTGTTGGTCTCAATACTGCTGAAAGTAACAACACTGTACATGTTCCCTGGGCACTTTTCCATCATTTATTTATAAATTACAAATTTGGGTGACATTTATAGAATAGTTTGCAGTATCAGCTGTTATCCTTAGCAGAATGACTAATTTTAGCAGTGAAATTAAAACCGAGTTGAAGTTTGCTGGACATGATATCTGTGAGGTTTAGCAGTGTGTAAAATTTACTGACCCACTAAGGTTGCATCTATGCTATTTTGAAAATAGTTACGGATTTAAAAAGATGTTAGACAATTTAAAAAAAAGCTACTGCCTGTGTGGAGTTTGCAAGTTCTCCCTGTGACCGCGTGGGTTTCCGCCGGGTGCTCCAGTTTCCTCCCACAGCCAAAGACTTGCCGGTTGATAGGTAAATTGGCCATTATAAATTGACCCTAGTATAGGTAGGTGGTGGGGGAATTGAGGGAAGGTGGGGATGTGAGAGGCTAATGGGATTAATTTAGGATTAGTATAAATGGGTGGTTGATGGTCGGCACAGACTCGGTGGGCCGAAGGGCCTGTTTCAGCGCTGTATCTCTAAATAAATAAATAAAAATCCACATTGTTCATTTAGTCTGTTCCTTCTAATAGTCACATTCAATCCTTACTAGCATGGAATCTGCCCAATCAAATTTATCTTCTGAGCAAAGATTCTGTAAATTTTCATCTTGATCTTGTAAAAGTTAATGGTGGTTAAATTGGATAACCCCCATATCGAGTGTGGGGATTGCGATGTATGATTAACCAATGCCCATTCAATGTAATGCAGGCAGCACACCAACTGTCAGGCAGCTAGCATAAAATTACGCTGCTGCTCGCAAACAAACTACACATTGAGAAAGTTTTTCTTTTATTCTTCCATGGTGAAGCCAGCATTTGTTGCCCATCCCTAATTGCCCTTGAGACTGTTGTGGTGAGCTATCTTCTCGAACTGTTGCAGGTACACCCACAGTGCTGTTAGGCAGGGCGTTGCAGGTTGTTTACCCAGCGACAGTGAAGGAACAGCGATATAGTTTCAAGTAAGGGTGGTGTGTAACTTGGAGGGGGGCTTGCAGGTGCTGATGTTCCCAAGTGTCTGCTGTCCTTGTCCTTCTAGGTGGTAGAGGTCATGGGTTTGGAAGCCGCTATTGAAGAAGCCTTGGCAAGTTGCAGCAGTGCATCTTGTAAATGGTACACATTGCTGCCACTGTGCACCAGTGATAGAAGGAGTGAATGTTTAAGGTTGTGAATGGGGTGCTGATCAAGTGGGTTGCTTTGGCTTGGCTGGTGTTGAGCTTCTTGAGTGTTATTGGAGCTGCACCTATCCAGGCAAATGGAGAGTATTCCATCACAGTCCCGACTGGTGCCTTGTAGTTAGTGGACAGGCTTTGGAGAGTAAGGAGGTAAGTTACTCACTGCAGAATTCCCTGTCTCTGTCCTGTTCTTGTAGCCACACTATTTATATAGCTGTTCTAGTTAAGTTTCTGCTCAATGGTAACCCCCAGGATGTTGATGGTGGAGGATTCAACGATGGTAATGCCATTAAGTGTCAAGCGGAGATGGTTAGATTCTCTCTTGTTGGAGCTGGTCATTGCCTGGCACTTGTGTGTCATGTATGTTACTTGCTACTTATCAGCCAAGCCTGAATGTTGTCCAGATCTTGCCGCATGTGGACATGGGCTGTTTCAGTATCTGAGCAGTCATGGATGGTATTGAACACTGTGCAATCATCAGCGAATATCCCCACTTATGACCTCATGATAGAGGGACTATCATTGATGAAGCAGCTGAAGATTGCCAGGCCTAGGACACTACCCTGAGGAACTCCTGCAGTGATGTCCTGGGACTTAGATGTTTGGCCTCCAAAAACCACAACCATCTTCCTTTGTGCCAGGTGTGGCTCCAACTAGTGGAGAGTCTTTCCCTGATTCCCATTGACTTCAATTTTGCTAGGGCTCCTTGATGCTACACTCGGTCAAATGCTTGCTGTCGAGGACAGTAACCATCACCTCACCTCTTGAATTTAGGCCTTTTGTCCATGTTTGGACCAAGGCTAAATGAGGTCTGGAGCTGAGTGGCCCTGGCCGAACCCAAACTGAGCATCGGTGAGCAGGTTATTACTGTGTAAGTGCCGTTTGATAGCACTGTCGATGACACCTTCCATCAATTTGCTGATGATTGAGAGTAGACTGATGGGGTGGTAATTGGTTGGATTGTTCAGGACATACCTGGGCTATTTTCCACAATATCGGGAGATGCCAGTGTTGTAGCCAAATGGTATCTATTCTTGTTGATGTACATTTATCCATCGATAAAAGAAGAATGTGTGGCCACAGGGGTCCAATCTATTGCTCATTGGATCTTGGGAATCTTGTCAGTCAGTGAAAATGCAGAGGTCTATCGTGTTGGCCCTGGCCAGCCATAGCGAAGTTGATTAAATTGCTCACTGAAGAGAACAATACTACTGTGACTTGCTTGCTGCATCTGTGACTTAGGTTATAGATCTCCCCAGTGGCAACCTAGAATGACACTGCATAAAAGTTAAGATTGGTAGTGACCTTAACAGCCGCTAACAGAAATGTACATATGGCTGATTGGGCTCCAGACCTGTTTGCAGCACGTAGGAGCATCATTGCCTAAATATTCCCGTGTTGGGGTACCAGCAAGTGGATACCATGTATCTTTTGTGCAGCTTGTCCTTCCTCCATTAGTCATTTTCATTTTCTTAAGAATGATAGAGGGGAATCCATAATAGGCGAGTGATTGCAACTTGTCTGAAAGGTAGAAGGGGTAGATTGCAGTACATCTGTAAATGACACAAAAGATGACAATGTAGATAGCAACAGCAAAAAACAAACATAAGTTTCAACAGCAACAGGAGCAAAAGAAGTCTGTCTCTTTAATCATACTTGCAACTTCAAGGTAGCACATGGCATTCCTGAACACCAGTTCTATTATTGATGAGATTCTGGATCAGTGTAAATGAGATAGAGTTGGAAAGGGGAATCGTGAGGTCACCATTGGCTTTACTACTTCATTTACATGCACCCACTCAAGAATGGGGAGGCATTGTGTATACCAATGGAAAATTGAGAGTTTGCTAAAGTTGGGATTCATTTAGCATAGTGCATGCCCGATCTGCCAGAATTCAGAGAAATCCATGCTATTGTTTTCTTTTTTAAAAAAGCATCTAATTCTGTGTTAAGGCAGGGTTCAATGAACGAAATGCTCAATTAGTGTTTGGTGAACTTTTGTTCTTCCAGGACTGGCTGTTAAACTTTGTCTGGCTCCTCATCAGCACCTACCACTTCCTCCTACTCTTCATGTCATGGCTTATTTATACCTCTATCAGTGGGTATTTGTTCAACACACAATACACACTGCCAAAATGAGCAGACTGCAAAGCACCCCAGTGTGATCCAAACATTGGAGCTGCTTCGTGAGCACACCAAGGACTGAATTTAATGAGCCTGCTGCCAGGACCGGCGGCAGGCGTGGAAAATTGGGGCAGTCCAATGTGTCATGTGAGCGGCTGCACCTCCACAATTACGCGGTGGGATGCCATTTACCATATTGGAGGCAGCAGTCACCTCTAATCACGTGACAGGGGTGGCAGGCAAGACCCAATCACGGTGTCAGCTGACATCGGATCAGGTGCTGGCTGCATTTCTATAAGCCTGCCATCCCTGCATTCACTCCTGTCTTGCAGTCAACTTCAACAATCATCCCTCCTAGGAATAGTGGAAAGGATGACAGAGGTCAGACCAAGGGTGGCCCCATGCTTCAGTGACATCTTCCTGCTGATTCTCCTCCAGGCTGCTAGGGAAAGGCGGGAGGTTCTCTTCCCCAGCGATGGCAAGAAGAGGTCCTCCTTCCTGATCAAGCAAACCTGGATGGAGCACGTAGAAGAGGTCAGCAGGCATGGGGTCACCCAACGCAAATGGGTACAGTGCAGGAAGAGGGTCAATAACGTTATGTGTTCAGCCAAGGTGAGTGTGATGTCCAAAGTTTCTTTCTGGGGTTTGGATGTCACTACAGGGTTTTCGTCAAGGTGAGGATGCCACTGCCATTCCAAAGATGTAATATTACTTGTTCCTTTGATATGTGAACTAATGTAAGACTCACAGGACTACACGTAATAGCCAAAGAGAATGTGCATTTTTATTATAACATGAACATATAGCTGCTGCAGAAGCCATACCAATACACATCTCATTCTGTCGGGCTACACCCACAACTCCCTGGTGTGATGGGACATCACTTCCTCTGGTGATCTTTGCTTACAGCTTCTTAATGTGAATCTCTTAAGGTCATCCCACAACAAAAGACAGCGAGGTATTAACATGATCATGACAGATGCATGGTTGCATCTGGGAAGCAAACCACCCTTGTTCAAAGCTCAGCCCCAGTAAATTGCATGACAGCATGTCAGAATGAGATACATCGGATCCCCCAATTGATGATGAGGGGCCCATGAAGCAGAACAGTTATGGTGACATGTTTGCCAATTTATAATTTCAACATCCTTCATCTTGCAGAGGAAGAGGGTCCACAACAGGAGGGAGGTGGCCTGGACCGGTGGAAGTGTCCCAGACATGCGTCCTCTCAAACAGGCAGGGGAAGAGTCTTTAGAACTTGCTTGGGAGCCACAACAGATGCACTATATCAGACAGGGAGACTGGAGTCCCTGCGCAAGAGAGTGATTATTGCTGTTCATCAAAACATTCATTAATGATGGAGAGCCACCACAGGCATGTTTGACATAACGCGATATGTGCAGCCTAATCCACGCATGTTTGTGTTTTATTGTGCAGGTCAGTGTTCACAGTTAACTGCAGCCCCAGAGGGACAACCGTCAACCTCTGAGGAGGAGGACCATTCAGATGATGCACCGTCCCATGACTATCCTGCACCTTCCATCACAGACATACTTTCACCTCGATAGGCATTAGAATCAGGGACACAAGCTGGTGAGAGCACTGCACATATGCCCGAGCAGCTGGCTGAAGCTAAAACAGCCGAGGCCACTGACAGCCAAAGGACTGTGGGTGGCCAGGCCCATGATGAGCCTCTGGTGTTGACAGCACAGGACATGCTGGAGTTGCAAAGAAAAATAAGGTATCATCTGGCAGAGATGCCAGAGGCCATGCACAGCCATGAGCGGATGATGGAGGAGTCCATCCATGCCAGGCATACGAGCACATAGATTCCTCCATCGAGAGGTTAGCAACCCTCATGGAGAGCCAGATTCCACAGTTGCGCGAGGTCCTGCACATCATCGCCTTGGCCATGAGCTCAGATCTGCAGTGGCAAGGCGAGAGAGGGAGCAGGAGCCTGGAGGCTTTTCCTGCTCCTATTCCTTCTCCAGTGAGCAAGGAGGTTCCATCGAGCTTTGAGAGGGAGGAGGAGAGTCTACAGTCCACAGTTGGGAGTTCCCATCAGGGTACTTCAAGTGTGGACACCAGCTCCTCAGCCCCTCCACCAGTGAGCCCATCTCCAGCAGCCGCCGCGATGCCTGAGGAGAGTCCTGCATCCATGCAGGAAACCCTTTGGCAGCCAGGGCTCTCCAGACCTCAGGAACCCAAAGGACAGCCACCGAGGTCATCTTAGAGCAAGGGACAGCCTGATCATCAGCCTGCTTCCAGCACAGCTGCTAGCGCAGGGGCACACCACATAGGAGCACCCGCAGATGTATTAAGAAAAGCACATAGCCACACTTGGGTATTCATGTGTGACATCACTATGTTATGTTGAATGTAATTAAATGCTCTTTTGTGTCAATCATTGTGTGAAAACTATGTTCCAACATGCCTTGATTGGCAGCCTCTGAATTCCACCCTATCCTTTAGTGCAGTGCCAATGTGACCACAGCCCTCATTATCATGGCAATGTAACTGCTGATCTCATTACATATGCTCTCCCATGAGCACTAGCATACAATGTAACTGCTCGGTATTTAGGTAACATGAATGGAAAGGAGGAGGAAGACTACGTGCATGAAGGTCAGTCTTTATTGGATTCTCATTGAGTGGACATTAGGGTGGCTGAAAGCGGGTCATTATGAGATTATCTCTTGCCTTCTTGAAGCAGGGATGAGAGCTCTTCTTGGTCTTCAATGGATGTCGCTCACCATGTAGGTCTCCATTGCTGTTTTATCATCTTCTATAGCTGCTTGGCCCTGTCTCTCTCCCACATCCTCTTCATCGGAAGATGTTTGTCGCTCAGGCATATCGTCCTCATGTAAGGCCTACCCTCTCTGCAGTGCTAGATTGTGCAGAGTACAGCAGACTACCACGATACATGAGAGTCTCACTGTGTCATACTGAAGGGCTCAAGCAGATTGATTGAGGCAGCGGAATCTCATCTACAGCAGCCCAATGTCCTGCACAATGGTCACTCAGATGGAGCCGTGGCAAGTATTGTACCTCTCCTCCGTTGCATTGCGAGGGTTCCTCACAGGTGTCAGAAGCCAAGTCTTCAATGGGTACCACTTGTCCCCAAGGAGTTAGCTGGGATGGTGGGGGGGGGGGGGGGGGGGGGGGCCTGAAAAGCTGTGGCACCTGTAACTGTCAAAGTATGTAGGCATCATGGCTGCTTCTCAGGAAGTGGGCACATGCCTGCAGAAAACGCTTTTGGTGGTCGCAGACCAGTTGAATGTTGATGGAATGGAAGCCCTTCCTGTTAATGAAGGCAGCTGGCTGGTCTGTTGGAGTCTTGATGACTACATGCATGCAGTTTATCACACCTTGCATTGGTAAGAATCCAGCTATGACACCGAAACCAATGGCCCTCTCGGCCTGACTGTCAGGGTCGGTCCAGTAGCGCACACAGTCACTGGCCCTCTCGAACAAGGCATCAGTCACCTTCTTGATGCAGCGATGTGCTGCTGCCTGGGAGATCCCACACATGACCTCAGTGGATCCCTGGAAAGATCCAGATGCATAGAAGTTTACTGCCACGGTAATCTTTGGCATAGGGCGACCCATAAATCCCATAGGTCGCAAATCATCCTGCAGAAGGCCACATATGTCTGTGACACCCAATATGCACAGCCCCCTTGCAGAGCTCCCTGATACACACAACCCCCTTGTAAAGCCCGCTGATACACAAAGCCCCCTTTCATACCCTGAATCAGTGGAGCAACAATAGGTGCAGAATCCCCCCCAATTCCCCTATGCTGCAATGGTCAGGATACCTCCCCGTCGCGGCACCGAGGCGCCTCACCTCGGTGCTGCCAGCTTTTAACGGCTGGGAAGCTGAAGGCACATGACTGCTACATGCCAATCACAAAATCACAGTCCAGTCACTAAATCAGGAATAGTTACATTTAAATTAATGCTAAACAGCATTTCACCAATGTAAGTTAGGTTGCTGTCACATTGCGGCGTCAATACGACCATGGTATTTGCCCACTTTTGACGAAATCGAAACACTGGGGTACAGTGCCGGGCTTTCAGGGTGGCTGGGTTTCGGGATGGCCAGTTCTACAGCAATTCTCCAACCCTCACGTCAACGGGCTCACCTTAAACGGGAGCACAAAATTCAGCCCCAAATGTCTACTCTTTGATGTTTCTGTGCTTCATTGTATTTGTTTTGCTGAAGGGATAAGGAGTCACTTAGCCACATTGGAACTGGAAGTCCATTTTGAGTCAGTACCCCATAGTCACTGTTTGATTTATTTCTAACCTGAAATAAGTGGGGAACCCATGGTTCCCATTTAATATAGGAATGGTGGACACTCTCTCGAAATAATGCAGTAGCAACAGACCACTTGGAAATGCATTGAACAATATACTTTTTGTTTGATAAATACATTGAATGTTGCGGAAGTATTTAAATGGCCACACTGCTGTAGTTGATCATGCCTTGTACCACCCTGCAAATACCAAATGCTTTCAAAAAGCCTTTTCTGCTGTTGCTGCATACCCAACACTACAGTGTATTCACCCACATGTTGAAACAGGACATCTTTAACCTGGTTAACGCATCAATGAACTGACTGATTCTTGCCAAGGTGTCTTCAGGTTTGGTTCCAAATAAGAAAAGTATTGAACTCCAAAAGTTTACTGCACTTTATTTTGGTAGGTGGATAAAAAGTAGTTGGTCGCTTTCACAATCATATCTGTTTGTTTAAAGTTTTATGCTATTTTCTTCCTTTCTCTTTTGTGGTTCTTTCTATTTAGTAATCTGCTGACTGATTGATGTGTTAAAAATAAAAGCATTCAAGTAGATAGAAGTCTGGTTGACTGATACTTAATCTGTTCCAAAATTAAAACTCCAACAGGAAATTGAACTGAGGCCATTGTGTGCAATGTTTTGACTAACTACACATAGACTGATAATTGTTAAGCTGTGTCCAGAAATAGGGAGATGGTTCATTCAATTTTCTGATTAAAATTCAAGAGTTTTTTTTCCACTATGTGTGGGTGAGGGGAAGGGAGGTGGAAAGGAGGTTGGTGATATGTGCTACATTGGGTTTGGGGGAGGTGTGTCAAATTGATTTTTTTTTAAAACGAAGTGTTGTAAACTATCTTTTTGTCTATAAAGAATGCTATATAATGAACTACTAAAAATTATTTTTTGGTATCCTTCTTGCTGCCAATCAGAGACACGATAGTTTGATGGAGAAAGATAAATTTTCGTAATCAGTTATCTCCAGCAAATGGCCTTAACTAGTCAAACAAATGGGCAAAGATCTGAAAAAAATATGCTGGATGCAGTCACCAATTTAAGTTTAATCCTCGATATCATTTAGATGGCTGTGCAAATTCCTAGTGTTCATACTTTGAGTTGATATTTTCCTATTTTCACTCAGTTAATCAGAAAACTTTGTGTGAAGTGTTCTAGAACAGCCATTTTTTTGGTACATTTACAATGTTGGTACCTCGCACCTGCATTTACAGGTAAAAGGGCACCTACCTGGCTTCACAGGTTCCAAGTCAGCAGAAAACTAGATGCAGCTCTGTTACCTGCTGAAAGGGCATCTGCAGCTAAGAAACACCAGAGGATTGACACTGTGGCAACGGAAACAGTCAGCTGTTTCCTCAAGTTACCTTCCTTCACATCCTTCCAGGCAGGCTTCAATATCATCCTATGAGGAGGGTGCCCTAACATGAGAAACAGAGCCACCCTTTTGACTGTTCCACTGTCAGAGATTTGGAGATGATGGAAGGACTAAGGTTCCCTTTTGACGTTGGGGGATGATGATGGCAGTTTTGAAAGAGAGGAAATTGGTGTCTATGGAAAGGAAAGTGTGTTATTAGTGTTATTGGCAATCACGGGGTAAAGTAAGGTAATAGTTGAATGATCACAAGTTTGATGGGGAAAGAATTGAGAAAGCAGGTGGGTCTCCAAGAGAAGATTAGCTTGGTTTGAGCTGGGCAGATGCTTGTGCTGGGGCTTAGGGAAGTCTATGGGCTGAATGAAGAAGAATCTGACAAAATATTGGGAGAAGCAGAGAGAGTAGAGGCAATGGACAGGGTAAAAATTGAATGGGAGGAGGTACTGGAAAGGCTGGTTATGCTTGGGGTAAATAAGTCACCTGGTCCAGGTTGCTAAAGGAACTGGGGTGGAGATAGCAGAATGGCTTGCCATAATCTTCTAATCTTCCCTAAATATGGGAGAGGTGCCAGAGGATTGGAGAATGGCAAATATGACACCCTTATTCAAGAAAGGGTGTAAGGACAGTCCTAGCAACCACAGGCCATTCAGATTAACATCAATGGTGGGGAAAGCTTAGATACAATAATCAGGTCAGGGAAAAATAAAATCAACAGACACTTAGAGAGGTGTGAATTAATTAAGGAGAGCAGGCATGGATTTGTAAAAGGCAGATCATACTCGACTAATCTAATTGAATTTTTTGATGAAGTAACAGAGAAGGTTGATGAAGGGAATATGGTGGATGTTGTCTATATGGATTTTACGAAAGCATTTGATTAAGTACTACATGAAAGGCTGGCTAACAAAATTGAGGGTCAGTGCCCAATTGGATTAAAAATTGGATTAAGGGCAGTTAACAATGAGTCATGGTGAATGGTTGTTTTTCAGACTGGAGGATGGTAGACTGTGGTGTTCCCCAAAGGTCAGTGCTAGGACCGCTGCTTTTTTTGTTCTATATAAAAGACTAGGATCTTGAAATACAAATTAGAATTTCAAAATTTGCTAATGATACCAAACTTGGAGGAATAGTAAACAGTGAAGATGTTATGAACTGCCTGCAACAGGACCTAGGTAGGCTAGCAGGATGGGCAGACAAGTGGGAGATGGAATTTAATACAGAAAAGTGTGAGGTGATGCATTTTAACAGAAGGGATAGAGTGAGGCAATTTAGACTTAATGGCATAGTTCTAAAGAGTATGCAAAAAACAGAGGGACTTGGGGGTGCATGTGCCTTGATCTTTGAAGGTGGCAGGACATATCGCGAGAGTGGTTAGCAAAGCATATGGAACTTGGGTTTCATAAATACAGGCAAAGAGTACAAAAGCAGGGAAGCTATACTGTACCTTTATAAAGGTCTGGTTATGCCCCAACTAGAGTAGTGTGTTCAATTCTGGTGACCAGACTTTAGGAAGGATGGCAGGGTGCGAGGAGATTTACCAGAATGGTTCCAGGGATGAAGGATTTTAGTTACATGGTTAGGTTGGAAAAGCTGGAGTTGTTCTTCCTGGAGCAAAGGAGATTGATGGGAGACTTGATAGAGGTGTACAAGATTATGACAGACTTGGTTAAGTTAGACAAGGAAAAGCTGCTCCCATTAACTGATGATACAAGGACTAGTAACACAGCTTGAAGATTTTGGACAAGAGATGCATGGAGAATGTAAGGAAAAACTTTTTTACGCAGCGAGTGGTAATGACCTGGAACTCACTGCCTATGAGGGTGGTGGAAGCAGAGACAATCAATAATCACTTGAAGGAAATAAATTTGCAGGGCTCCAGGGATCGAGTGGGGAAATGGGGGGAGCGAGGAGCTCCTTTCATTTCCTACCTGTCCTCAGAGTGAGGGGAGCCGAGAGCTTCCAAAGAGCACAGCTGACTGGGAGAAGACTCGGAGGGTGTAGTTCCGGACTGGTAAGTATAAAAAACTTACCTCTGGTAAAAAAAGCTGAAAGTGACGTCACAGCAAAGCTGTGACTGATTGGCTGGTAGGGAATTTTTTTTTTTACTGAATTGAAAATAAAACATTGATAAAAATTGATTAAAACCCTAATTAACTAATTAATAAGTAGAGTAACTAAACCAGAGGGAGGAGATTACTGTATTTAGTTAGCATTTAATATTTACAGTAGGAATCTAGCACCAGGGACCATATAGTTAATTATAACAATTTAGTAGGGATTTAATAAGTATTTATTTATTTTAAATTAATTTATTAATTAGTGCTAGAAATGTCAGTTAGAGGGGTGAAGTGCTTCACCTTTGAGATGTGGGAGGTCCGTGACGCTTCCAGCGTTCCGGACAACTACATCTGCAGGAAGTGTACCCAGTTGCAGCTCCTCACAGACCGCATGGATCGGTTGGAGCGGCAACTGGATGCACTTAGGAGCATGCAGGTGGCAGAAAGCGTCATAGACAGGAGTTTTAGAGAAGTGGTTACACCCAAGGTGCAGGCAGATAGATGGTTGACCGCTCGAAAGGGCAGGCAGTCAGTGCAGGAATCCCCTGAGGCTATCCCCCTCTCTAACAAGTATACTGTTTTGGCTACTGTTGGGGGGGATGGCCTATCAGGGGAAAACAACAGCAGCCAGAGCAGTGGCACCATGGCTGGCACTGTTGTTCAGCAGGGAGGGACAAAGCGCAGAAGAGCAATAGTTATAGGGGACTCTATAGTCAGGGGCACAGATAGGCGCTTCTGTGGACGTGAAAGAGACTCCAGGATGGTATGCTGCCTCCCTGGTGCCAAGGTCAAGGATGTCTCTGAACGGACAGGGGGCATTCTGAAGGGGGAGGGTGAACAGCCAGAGGTTGTGGTACACATTGGTACCAATGACATAGGCAGGAAGAGTGACGAGGTCCTGCAGGGGGAGTTTAGGGAGTTAGGTAGAAAGTTAAAAGACAGGACCTCAAGGGTTGTAATCTCGGGATTACTCCCTGTGCCACGTGCCAGTGAGGATAGAAATAGGAAGATAGTGCAGCTAAACACATGGCTGAACAGCTGGTGTAGAAGGGAGGGTTTCAGATATCTGGACCATTGGGATCTCCTCAGGGACAGATGGGACCTGTACAAGAAGGACGGGTTGCATCTAAACTGGAGGGGCACAAATATCCTGGCCGCGAGGTTTGCAAGCGTCACTCGGGAGGGTTTAAACTAGTGTGGCAGGGGGGTGGGAACCAGAGCAGTAGGACAGCAAGTGAAATAAATGAGGGGAACTAGTAAATAAGGCCAGTAAGACTAAGAGGAAGAGCAGGCAGGAAGATGTTGTGGAGCACAGCGGGACTGGTGGTCTGAAGTGCATTTGTTTCAATGCGAGAAGTATAACAGGTAAGGCAGATGAACTTAGAGCTTGGATTAGTACCAGGAAATATGATGTTGTTGCTATTACAGAGACTTGGTTGAGGGAAGGACAGGATTGGCAGCTAAATGTTCCAGGATTTAGAAGCTTCAGGCGGGATAGAGGGGGATGTAAAAGGGGTGGGGGAGTTGCATTACTTGTTAAGGAGAATATCACAGCTGTACTGCGGGAGGACACCTTGG
Organism: Heterodontus francisci; assembly: GCF_036365525.1. Taxonomy (NCBI): domain Eukaryota; kingdom Metazoa; phylum Chordata; class Chondrichthyes; order Heterodontiformes; family Heterodontidae; genus Heterodontus; species Heterodontus francisci. Next base: position 37,742,887 of record NC_090397.1, read on the forward strand.
AGGGGTCGTGCAGCGAGGCAATATGGTTGGAGCTCAGGAATAGGAAGGGTGCAGTCACGATGTTGGGGGTTTTCTACAGGCCTCCCAACAGCCAGCAGGAGGTAGAGGAGCAGATACGTAGACAGATTTTGGAAAGATGTAAAGGTAACACGGTTGTCGTGGTGGGTGATTTTAACTTCCCCTATATTGACTGGGACTTACCTAGTGCTAGGGGCTTGGATGGGGCAGAATTTAAAAGGAGCATCCAGGAGGGCTTCTTGAAACAATATGCAGATAGTCCAACGAGGGATGGGGCCGTACTGGACCTGGTATTGGGGAATGAGCCCGGCCAGGTGGTTGAAGTTTCAGTCGGGAAGCATTTCGGGAACAGTGGCCATAATTCCATAAGTTTTAAGGTACTTGTGGATAAGGATAAGAGTAGGCCTCGGGTGAAGGTGCTAAATTGGGGGAAGGCTAATTGTAACAATATTAGGCAGGAACTGAAGAATTTAGATTGGGGGCAGCTGTTTGAGGGTAAATCAACATCTGACATGTGGGAGTCTTTCAAACGTCAGTTGATTAGAATCCAGGACCAGCATGTTCCTGTGAGAAAGAAGGATAAGTTTGGCAAGTTTCGGGTTACCTTGGATGACGCGGGATATTGTGAGCCTAGTCGAAAAGAAAAAGGAAGCATTCATAAAGGCTGGAAAGCTAGAAACAGCCGAATTCCTTGAGGAATATAAAGACAGTAGGAAGGAACTTAAGCAAGGAGTCAGGGGGGCTAAAAGGGGTCATGAAAAATCATTGGCAAACAGGATTAAGGAAAATCCCAAGGCTTTTTATATGCATATAAAGAGCAAGAGGGTAACTAGCAAAAGGGTTCGCCCACTCAAGGACAGAGAAGGGAATCTATGTGTGGAGCCAGAGGAAATGGGAGAGGTGCTAAATGAGTACTTTGCATCAGTATTCACCAAAGAGAAGGACTTGGTGGATGATGAGCCTAGTGAAGGGAGTGTAGATAGTCTCAGTCATCTCATTATCAAAAAGGAGGAGGTGTTGGGTGTCTTGCAAAGCATTAAAGTAGATAAGTCCCCAGGGCCTGATGGGATCGACCCCAGAATACTGAGGGAGGCAAGGGAAGAAATTGCTGGGGCCTTGACAGAAATCTTTGCATCCTCATTGGCTACAGGTGAGGTCCCAGAGGACTGGAGAATAGCCAATGTTGTTCCTTTGTTTAAGAAGGGTAGCAAGGACAATCCAGGAAATTATAGGCTGGTGAGCCTTACGTCAGTGGTAGGGAAATTATTAGAGAGGATTCTTCGGGACGGGATTTACTCCCATTTGGAAACAAACAAACTTATTAGCGAGAAGCAGCATGGTTTTGTGAAGGGGAGGTCGTGTCTCACTAATTTGATTGAGTTTTTTGAGGAAGTGACGAAGATGATTGATGAAGGAAGGGCAGTGGATGTTATCTATATGGACTTCAGTAAAGCCTTTGACAAGGTCCCTCATGGCAGACTGGTACAAAAGGTGAAGTCACACGGGATCAGAGGTGAGCTGGCAAGATGGATACAGAACTGGCTCAATCACAGAAGACAGAGGGTAGCAGTGGAAGGGTGCTTTTCTGAATTCAGGGATGTGACTAGTGGTGTTCCACAGGGATCAGTGCTGGGACCTTTGCTGTTTGTAGTATACATAAATGATTTGGAGGAAAATGTAGCTGGTCTGATTAGTAAGTTTGCGGACGACACAAAGGTTGGTGAAGTTGCGGATAGTGATGAGGATTGTCAGAGGATACAGCAGGATATAGATCGGTTGGAGACTTGGGTGGAGAAATGGCAGATGGAGTTTAATCCGGACAAATGTGAGGTAATGCATTTTGGAAGGTCTAATGCAGGTGGGAAGTATACAGTCAATGGCAGAACACTTAGGAATATTGACAGGCAGAGAGATCTGGGCGTACAGGTCCACAGGTCACTGAAAGTGGCAACCCAGGTGGATAAGGTAGTCAAGAAGGCATATGGCATGCTTGTCTTCATCGGTCGGGGCATAGAGTATAAAAATTGGCAAGTCATGCTGCAGCTGTACAGAACTTTAGTTAGGCCACACTTAGAATATTACGTGCAATTCTGTTCGCCACACTACCAGAAGGATGTGGAGGCTTTGGAGAGGGTCCAGAAGAGGTTTACCAGGATGTTGCTTGGTCTGGAGGGCATTAGCTATGAGGAGAGGTTGGATAAACTCGGATTGTTTTCGCTGGAACGACGGAGGTGGAGGGGCGACATGGTAGATGTTTACAAAGTTATGAGTGGCATGGACAGAGTGGATAGTCAGAAGCTTTTTCCCAGGGTGGAAGAGTCAGTTACGAGGCGACATAGGTTTCAGGTGCGAGGGGCAAAGTTTAGAGGGGATGTGCGAGGCAAATTCTTTACACAGAGGGTGGTGAGTGCCTGGAACTTGCTGCCGGGGGAGGTGGTGGAAGCAGGTACGATAGCGACGTTTAAGAGGCATCTTGACAAACACATGAATAGGATGGGAATAGAGGGATACAGTGCCCGGAAGTGCAGAAGGTTTTAGTTTAGGAAGGCATCAAGATCGGCGCAAGCTTGGAGGGCCGAATGGCCTGTTCCTGTGCTGTACTGTTCTTTGTTCTATGACTGACTGGATTGCTCTGTGGACAGCAGGCATGGACTCAATGGACCGAATAGCCTCCTTTCACACTGTAAATGACTCTCTGACTCTAAGTATGCACTTCATAATGTTTCTGAAATTGTAAGAGGGTCAGCTCTGGAGAGGGAGATATTAAGATGGTGAGGCAGATCAGGTGGTGGACATCCAGGTCAGTCATACACCAGGCACGCTCAAGTCTAATGCTTTCAGATTTGAGGGTGCGCAAATGGGAACTGATATGAGGGGAACAGCAGGTGAAGCAGATTTAGAGTGACTTGGTGGAGATGAAGATGTCAAAAGCTGAGCCTAATGTCCTTTAGGGAAGGAAACCTGCTGCCCTGACCCGGTCTGAACTACCTTTGACTCCAACCTCACACCAATGTGATTGACTCTTAACCTCCCTCAAAAGTACACTTAGCAAGCTGCTCTGTTATACCAAACTGCTAGAATGGAAAAAAAAAACTGATTGGATCACTTGGCTGCATCCTAGGGTTTGAATCAAAACGTGACATTAAGACCAGACGACCCTGCAAAGTCTGCCATGCTACCTTCTGAGAACTGGTGTCAAAACTTAGTAGAGTTGTACCATAGACTAGTCAAGAATGCCTAACATAATCACACTCACTGAATCATACCTATCATCAGATGTCACAGACTCCTCCATCACCAATCCTGGGCATATTTGTCTGACCAGCAGAACAGAACAGATCCAACAGAGCTGCCTTCAGATCAAACATGGCAAGAAAACATCCTGTTGATTACCACCTTCAGTGATGAATCAGTAATCCTCCATGTTGAAGTACACTTGGAAGAATCACAAAAGGTAGTAGGGGAACAGAATATACTCTGGGGGATTTCAATGTGCGTCATTCAGAGTGGCTTGGTAGTACCATCACTGACTGAGCAGTCCAAGTTTTGAAGGAATTAGCTGCTTTAAGACCAAATTTCAATAACATGCCTTGGTTCCATATTCCTCAATAATCTTGCCGATTAAAAATCTACCAATCTCACTTCTGCAATTTTTAACTGGCCTCGCCGCAACAGCTTTTGTAGCAAGGAGTTCCAGACTGCTAATACACTTTGTGTGAAGAAGTGTTTCCTGATCACCCCTTGAATATCCTATCTCTAATGTTAAAGTACTTTTTTATTCATTCATGGGATGTGGGTGGCGCTGACTAGGCCAGCATTTATTGCCCATCCCTAATTGCCCTTGAAATGAGTGGCCATTTCAGAGGGCATTTTAAGAGTCAACCACATTGTTGTGGGTCTGGAGTCATATGTAGGCCAGACCAGGTAAGGATGGCAAATTTCCATCCCTAAAGGACATTCGTGAACCAGATGGTTTTTACAACAATCGACAATGGTTTCATGGTCACACTAGACTAGCTTTTTAATTCAGGATTTATTAATTGAATTCAAATTTCATCATCTGCTGTGGTGGGATTCGAACCCATGTCCCCAGAACATTAGTTTGGATCTCTGGGCTACCCCGTGTGTTATGTCCTCTTGTTCTAGACTCGCCCACCAGAGGAAGTAGTTGCTCTCTATCTCCCCTATCAAATCCTTCAATTAACTTAAAAACCTCAATTAGATTGCATTCTAATCTCTGATTGACATCCTTCCATCTATGAAAGATGAATGACATGCAGCAAGCAATCCATTTGGGTGGGGTGTCTTCTCATGGTGCACCTTTGCTGATGGCTGTAAAGGCAAATCCTCGAGATGCGGGTTCTGCCACTAGTGCCACATGTGATGCTGCCAAGTGACGCTGAGAATTGTTATTTTCGGCATTGGTGCCTGTTGCCAAACTGCTGTAGCCACTGGTCATTGCAGTAGTGCACACCAGCCCACAAGATGTGTCGTCATTTCTCTCATTCGCCAGCTAGTGAGTCCCAGGTGCAATAGTCGACATTTAAGGCCTTCACGTCATACTTGCAAACATCCTTGAAGCGGAGCTTTGGGTGCCTTGCTGGTCGTCTTGCTCTCGCTACCTCACCAAACAGAAGGTTCTTGGGTATGCAACTGTCTTCCATCCTGCAGACATGGCGATCCACTGAAACCGCCTCTGTTTGATTAGTGCCAACACACTGGGAAGCTCTGCCTTTGAGAGGACTGCCACATTTTAATTTTGCCCTGCCAGGATATACCCATAATGTGCCACTGACAGCGAAGCTGGACATTATTGAACTTCTTTTCCTGGTAGCTGTAAGTTGCCTATGTTTCACAGCCATACAGAAAGTTGCCAAGAACACAGGCCTTATAAACCATCAGCTTGGTCCAAAGGGTCAGCTTGCTGTTATCCCATGCACGTTTCGGAGGTCGGCCAAAAGTGGTAGCTGCTTTCCCTCTGTGTGTATCGAGCTCTGCATCAAGGGACAGATTGTCTGTGTTATGACTGAGGTGGGAGGAGTGCAATGTCTTTTCTAGTTCCACTTCTCCAGAGGTCACAACATATATTTAAATGTTTGCCCAGTTACCAATGCGGTCAATCATAGACTCTACTCTTTATCCCAGAATAAAATGCACCAACCAGGATTCTTTAATAAGCAACAAAATTATCAGTTTATTATAAAACAAGATATCACCAGTAATGAAGCAAAGCATTAAAACACAGATTGAAATATGAAAGTTCCCTTTTACCTTCGTCACACACACACACACACACACACACACACACACACACACACACACACACACACACACACACACACACACACACACACACACACACACACACACACACACATTAACTGGAAAAAAATAGAGATTTTCTTTTCAGAGTTCTGTTCCAGAAAAAGACAAAAAAGAACACTTCAGCCTAATTCTTGAAGAAAGAAAGAGAAGATATGGAAAGATGTTGGTTGTCCCTTTTTTGGTTTGGAGTCTCAAGTACACATAGATGGCTGTCACTGGGATCTTTCCTTGGAGCTACTGGTTCAGGTGGCATCAAGGATTTATCTGGCAGGTTTTCCCAGCATCTCAGGAGAAATGCGGCAACAGGGGTTTCAAGCAGCCCTTTCAGGACGAATGTAGCATCAATTCCTTTATTTCTTACAATCGCTTCATGGAGCTGCTCAAAGAGATGGAACAGGCTGAGTTGGAATGACTTATCTCATGGCTGTTTTGTTTAAAACTCCACCTGACTGTCCACAGCAAAACCAAAACAATATCTCAAGAGTCAAGCCTCATGACCCCCATAATTCCCAATCCATTAATTCTCTGTAAACATCTCCCTCAAGTCAAAAAAACTCTGCTGCGTAATTATCTGAAGACAAGTGACTTCCAGTAATGGTTGTTTACACACCAAGTGTAAAAGACCTTATGATGACCTCTTTTTAAAAAGCATAAAGTTCAGCATTTATGGAATCCTTTTTTCAGTTTTAAAACACAAGTCCTCAAAATTCAACAAAAAATGGACCCAAGGTAGCAGAATTTGCTAACCACTTCCAGTGGGGTGTTATTTAGTGTGATCAGCGGCAGAGATGCAACACCTTGCCCCATGACCACAATTTTCTTGATGCTTACAGTCAAGGAGAATAAGTTACAGGCATGGGAGAAACAGTCCATGACTCTTTGTAGCTGAGTTTCTGTGAGCAACACCTACACCTACCACAGTGTTGATTGTGACACCGACCACTCTCTTATCAGCAGCAGAGTGAAGATGCAGCCCCAAAAGTTCCACAGCTCCAAACGAGACAGCCCGCCACGCATCGACATCCCTTGCACAAGCGATGATGTCAAATTCCAGCATTTTGCAGTCTAGAATGCTTGCTACCCACCAAAGCCTTAACGGGAACCACCGATGCTGGCATCGATGAAGCTTGAAAGTCACTAGGCTCAACCATCTATGAAGCAGAAGAAGCATAATTTGGTAGAGGTGAAACCCACAACAAGTAGTGGTTTGAGACCTACTCAGCTGAGTTGATATCTGTCATTGATGCAAAAAAACAAAGCCTGCATAATGCACAACATAAACCCAACAGCTGAGACACAGCATGACATGAAAATAGCCAAGACAGCCATGTAAAGAACAGAGAGATAGTGTGCAAACAAATACCAGAACAACTTCGAGTCATAGAGTCATTTATGGCATAGGAGGCCATTTAGCCCATTGAGTCCACACTGGGTCTCCACAGAGCTATTCAGTCAGTTCCACTCTCTCACTCAAACTCCATAGTCCTGCAAGTTTATTTCCTTCAAGTAGCTATCCAATTTCCTTTTGAAGTCATTGATTGTCTCTGCTTCCACCGCCTTGTGGGCAGTGAGTCCCAGGTCATTGCCACCTGCTGTGTAAAAATGTTCTTCCTCATATTCCCCCTGCATCTCTTGCCCAAAACCATCAATCTGTGTCCCCTTGTCCTTGCACTATTAGTTAATGGGAACAGTTTTTCCTTGTCTAACTTATCTAAGCCTGCCATAATCTTGTACACCTTTATCAAATCTCCCCTCAATCTCCTTTGCTCCATGGGGAACAACTCCAGCTTTTCCAACCTAACCTTGTAGCTACAACCCTCGTCCCTGGATCCATTCTGATAAATCTCCTCTGCACTGTCTCAAGCATGCTCACATCCTTCCTAAAGTGTGGTGACCAGAACAGGACGCAGTATTCAAAAGCAAAATATTACGGATGCTGTAAATCTGAAATAAAAACAGAAAATGCTGGACACTCAACAGGTCAGCAAGGAACATTTCAAGTTGATGATCTTGCATCAGAAACGAGTTAATGTTTCATTTACAGATAAGAGCAAAGGAAATCTTTCACCATAGTCCTTTTTTTAATGTCCTCCAAACTTCATTTTACATCCAGAAAACTTCCCCACAGCTTGCTCCATTGCCACATTCTCTAACTCCATCTCCACTGACCACGGCACTGACACAGTGTTGTAGCCTCCAATTAATTAATTTGTTCTGCCTTTGCTATCACACTTGGGCATGGAGAATAAGCAATAACAAACTTTAGAATCTATCACAAGCATAAACTATACAAAGAAGTCAAGAAGTACATGTCTTGAACTGGCTAGGAAGTGTGCCCTAAAGCCATAAATCTGACTCATCCTTTGCTGTACAATACTGTTGACTAGTGCTGTACATATGCACTAAACATCTTTGGACTGAAAACATAAAACCCGACAGTATGTCTGATCTCTTTATCCTGCCAGACAAAACACTTAGTGAAAGTATACATTCATCTTAACCTTGCAATGAATACCTACATAATAATACCCTTTGCATAATTACATTCATGTCTCAGGAACAAAAACACAGCCTGTGCTATTGTGGACATAGGTTATTATTGCAGCAATTGTCTGTGTTTTGTGAGAAACTATAGGAAGCACTTGGATTTACTTTCTTGACGAAGCTCTCTGATTTACTTTTAACTTCAATGACCTTCTGAGTAAAGGATGAGATAAAACTAACTGCTGGCCACAATCATTAATAATTAAGAAGATGAAGCTTTCTTTGAATGAAGCATTGGCAATTTTAGTACCGAATACGTAAATATGATAGAAAAAAATAAAAGAGATCCTTATGGAATAGAATATACAGTACATTCCATTGATTATACAATGTGATAAAGAACCAGACATTTCATTGTTCTAAAATTTAGTAAATGTGAGTTGAATGGTGCAGTTTTTTGAGAAACCATGGCCTCGATATTAATGACCCCCATGACAGGTGGGAGAGGGTCGGGGGGTGGGGGTTAAAACGTTCAATTTGCAAAATGGAATTCCAACATGGCATGTACACGCCCATTGCCATTTTTATGGTGACATGTTTCATGCTGTCCGAGTATTCCGCCATGAAGACGTGCAACATTTCATTAACAGGTTTAAGTCGGATTCCCATAGTGTAATTGGGAGCCTGATTTAAAATTAACTGCTGCTGTGTGTGTTTCACAAGGATCAGGAAACTTGGCAGTGAAAGGGAGGAGGGAGACGTCAGCTCCAAATGATAGTTGCCTATTCAGCTGTCCTAATGGACCTGGAGGACCAGGAATGCTCCCCTCAGTCCCCCAAGGAGGTCTTCAGTTTCCCCTCTGCCAATTGCGGCCTCTCTTTCCCCCACCGATCAACAACCTTCCCTCTCCAGCTACAATATCCTCTTCACCCACCATGCCACCAAGTTACGATCGCGACCCTTTAAACCCCGATCCATCCCAGCCATGATTGCCGATCTTCAACCTCTCCCAATTGCTGGGGACCATCCGGAAGGGACCCTAGCTGCAGACTTCTGCCATTGGTTTTCCTTCCCAGCCATCAGCTGGGCTGTGATTTTGGCAGGCTGGAAACAGATTTCAAAAATAAGAAAATAATTTCAGCAGCACTTCAGCGTTCCAACCTTGCCAAGTCTGTGACCGTTTTCTGCTTCCCCCATACTCGACCTGTAAATATCGGGGTCCATATATTCTGACTATTATTAGCCATCGAATAAGGAGCAAAGACACTCATGAAAAGTTAGAAAAGCAGCCTAATTTAGCTTGTTAACAGACATTCACAAGGAACTGTGCAGCATTCCATGGCTGTGAGGACACATCAAAAGGTAATATTAACTCCCAGTAAGGCCGTTCGTTGGTTAGCTCGATAAACTCAAAAGTTCTGGCTAGCAATAGACTTACAATGTTACAAAAGTTTTTTTTTATAGAAGTACAAAGGTATCAGAGGCTAAAGTGTCACAGCAGGTCCTTTTCCAAGTTGTGGGTCAACTGAAATATTGTCACGCTGGTTGTGATAGAGCAGGAGCACATGAAGAACCATGGGCTCTTGTTACAGATTATTGAGGCATGCACTGAGCCATTTGTGAAGACTCCATCTAATGGGAAGGGCTACCTACCGTCATAGGGTACAAACCACAAGAAAATAAAGCTCCTTGATTCACTGTTCCCAGGCAAGGGGCCAGGGCTACTTACATCATGCAAAAGGTGTGACACAACACTTTTAAAGGAAGTGGGCCTCCAAATGTTTAGACATATGGGTTGCATAATGTATGAGTGCACGTTGAATTGTCCCAACTACGTCCTAGTAGTCATGAGCTATGGTACTCCTCAGACCATCTATGGAAACAGTCATTGCTGCCATTCCAGAAGTAACAACTGCCATTAGAACTTCTTCCTAATGCCTGGAGGCTGCCGTGATCTCCTCGACTGCCACAAACACCAGGACGTAGCTCATGCATGCTATATTTCTTGCATCGTATTGTAAATGGAGGCTGTGGTTCCTCCAATGTTTCCACCATCTGCACCACATGAGAATCTCCACTGCCTGCACGAGATCTATATTTATAAATGATGAACCTTCTCAGCCAAGTGCAGCCTTTTTTGCCCCACCAGAAAGAGATGGCTATTTCCTTAACATTCCCTTCTAACTCCTCCTTTTTACTGTTAGTCTATAATTCACCTCATGATATCCCCCTTTCTCAGTAATTCTCTCATTTAGGATGATATAGATGAGCTGGTAAGATGGGCAGAGCAGTGGCAAATGGAATTTAATCCGGAGAAGTGCGAGGTGATGCATTTTGGGAGGACTAACAAGGCAAGGGGATATATAATGGATGGTAGGACCCTAGGAAGTACAAAGGGTCAGAGGGACCTTGGTGAACTTGTCCATAGATCACTGACGGCAGCAGCACAGGTTGATAAGGTGGTTAGGAAGGCATATGGATACTTGCCTTTATTAGCCGAGGCATAGAATATAAGAGCAGGGAGGTTATGATGGAGCTGTATAAAATGCTAGTTAGGCTACAGCTGGAGTACTGGGTACAGTTCTGGTTGCCACACTATATGAAGGATATGATTGCACTGGAGAGGGTGCAGAGGAGATTCACCAGGAGGTTGCCAGGGCTCGAGCATTTCAGCTATGAAGAAAGACTGGAAAGGCTCAGGTTGTTTTCCTTAGAGCAGAGAAGGCTGAGGGGGGACTTGATTGAGGTATACAAAATTATGAGGAGCATTGATAGGGTAGATAGGAAGAAACTTTTTCCCTTAGCGAAGGGATCAATAACCAGGCGGCATAGATTTAAGGTAAGGGGCAGGAGGTTTAGAGGGGATTTGAGGAAAAATTCTTATACCCAGAGGGTGGTTGGAATCTGGAACACACTACCTGAAAGGCTGGTAGAGGCAGGAACCCTCACAACATTTAAGAAGTATTTAGATGAGCACTTGAAACGCCATAGCATACCAGGCTACGGGCCAACTGCTGGAAAATGGGATCAGAATGAAATAGGTGCTTGATGACCGGCACAGACACGATGGGCTGAAAGGCCTGTTTCTGTGCTGTATAACTCTATGACTGGCCAAGTGCTGGAAAATGGGATTAGAATAGATAGGTGCTTGATGACCGGCACAGACACGATGGGCTGAAGGGCCTGTTTTTGTGCTGTATAACTCTCTGACTCTATGACTATCTAGAGTGATGTATCTGGATTGGTGCTTGAGAAAGTAAGATTTCAGGTGAATGAGAGATATCTCTGTACTTGCTAAGCTGCTCATTTGATACTTTCTGTAAGAATTCAATTTAACATTTTTAAATATGTTTATTAAAGCACTTTTTTTTAAAAAGCTGCTCAATTGCACTGGTTCGTGGCAGATTTTGCATCCATTGGTATGTAAATGAGTTTGAGCCAAACTGGAGAAAAAAATATATTTCCCAACGCTGGCAGAATTTTGAGTGCAATTCGCATCCTGATCACCAATTGCGCCAAAAAGCAGAAACTACTCGAATATCTTTTCACCCACATGTTTTCAGATACTCCTTTGTGAATATACGATCAGGTGCACATAATGCACTTCATTCTTCACTCAATTCTCAGTCAAACATTACAGGATGTGATGTGGGACAGTGGCATGGTAGGAGAGGACTTCTTAAATTGTTACAGTAATAGCCAGCTTTGAGGATACATCTGGAGGCGTTCCTGGATTACCCTGGGAATTCTGTCCAGCTCATCCCTGAATCACCCAGCTGAGACCAGGCAGGGGTTCTGTTATAGGCCTCCCAAAGGTCCTCAAGTGTAATCCCAGAGTGACTAATGGCATTAAAAATGCTTCCCTTATGTTAACACATAGGGAATGAAGATTATTTTTCCTGTCTCAGTCTTCAACCCAATAAGAACCTTCAGTGCTCCCTCTTAGACTAGCATAGTGTTTCTCAGTGGGAAGGGTACCTCCATTATGTCGCTACACGTAACACATTTGTGTGATTTGGGCTGTGGTCAGCAGCTAACCAAAGTTGTGCTTTTCCATAGTTCTATTCACCAACATCTCGAGTGTCTCATGTGTGAAACAGGCTTTATTTCGTAGCTGTTATGCTATTTATGACCACAACTTCACACTTCACAGCTGAATTCTTTGAATTTTTCAAATTTAAAGGGGTCAAGTGACTCATTAGATGCTTCAGAATGCTGAAAAGATTCTTATTGTTCTGCTTCATGACATTTCATAGCTGTGTTCTCATCACTTTTAATGAAATGAAATTTCTTACTGTGCATACATAGCAATTCTGTTCACTAATGTGCTTTAGGGAAGGAAATCTGCTGTCCTGGTCTGGCCTACATGAGACGCCAGCAATGTGGTTGACTTTTAATTAACCTCTGAAATGGCCTAGCAAGCCATTCAGCTGTATCAAACTACTACAGAAAATTCGAAGAAGAACAAAATCGGACAGACCACCCGGCATTGACCTAGACACCAGAAACAACAAAGGCACTACCCTGCCCAGTCGAACCTGCAAAGTCCTCCTCACTAACATCTGGGAGCCTGTGCCAAAATTAGGAGAGCTAGTTCCACAGGCTAGTCAATCAACAGTCTGACATAGTCAAACTCACAGAATCATACCTTACAGCCAATATCCCAGACTCCTCTATCACCATTCACCACCAGCAGGACAGACCCACCAAAGGTGGTGGCACAGTGATATACAGTTTGGAGCGAGTTGCCCTGGGAGTCTTTAACATTGATTCTGGACTGCATAATGTCTCATGGCATCAGTTCAAAGATGGGCAAGGAAATATCCTGCTGATTACCACCTACCACCCTCCTTCAGCTGATGAATCAGTACTCCTCCATGTTGAACACCACTTGGAAGAACCACTGAGGATAGCAAAGACACAGAATGTACTCTGGGTGGGGGACTTCAATGTCCATCACCAAGAGTGGCTCAGTAGCACCACTACTGACCGAGCTGGCTGAGTCCTGAAGGACATACCTGCCAGACTGGGCTGCGGCAGATGATGAGAAAACCAGCATGAGGGAAAAACCTACTTGACCCTGCCCTTACCAATCTAGCTGTCACAGATGCATCTGTCCACAACAGTATTAGTAGGAGTGGCCACTGCACAATCCTTGTGGAGACAATGTCTCATCTGCACACTGAGGGGACCCTCCATCATGTTGTGTGGCACTACCATCATGCCAAATAGGATAAATTCAGAACTGACCTAGCAGCTCAAAACTGGGTATCTATGAGGCACTGTGGGCCCTCAGCAGCAGCAGAATTGTATTCAACCACAATCTGTAATCTCATGCCTGGCATATCCCTCACTCTACCATTACCGTCAAGCTTGGGGATCAACTCTGGTTCAATGAGGAGTGCAGGAGAGCATTCCAGGAGCAGCACCAGGCATACCTAACAATGTGGTGCCAACCTAATGATGCTACAACAAAGGACTACAGGAATGTTTACATTCTAAACAGCAGAATCAGCAGGTGATAGGCAGGGCAAAGCGATCCCAGAGCCAATGGATCAGATCAAAGTTCTGAAGTCATGTCATATCCAATCATGAATGTTAGTGGACAATTGAATAACTAACTGGAGGAGAAGGCTCCACAAACACCCTCATCCTCAATAATGGGGGAGGCTAACAAGCCAGTGCAAAAGACAAGGCTGAAACATTTGTAACCATCTTCAGCTAGAAGTGCCGAGTGGATGATCCATCTTGGCCTCCTTCCTAGATCCCCAGCATCACAGATGCCAGTCTTCAGCCAATTCAATCCATTCCCCATTGTCATGCAGGCTCCCACCTGCCATGAATGAGGCACATTAATATCGCCACATGGACATTACATTTCAAGTTGTTGCTAGGAAGAAAAGAAGGCCTGTTACAAGGAATTGCCAGGCCCCTGGCCGGAAAGACATTTTTGCATAATAATAGACAGTATTTGTAGACAAAGGACCATTTCCTGACCCACACAATACACAAAGCCAGAAGTGGTTATACCAGTCACGTGACTACCCTGCCGGCCAACTTGGGGAGTTTTAAATTGTAGAAACAGTGTTTGAACTGGCAGAAAGCTCTTTATTCCTGAATTGAAAAGATCTCCTCTCTGCCGGTCTGATCCCATCTCTTTCTCACGGAACTGAAACCCCCCTGAAGATACATGAACCCCAAGAGAGAAAAGTCTCCTACAGTGAACCAGGTTTAAGAAGAATACTGGGCCCCAATGAAAAGCAAGATCTGCCTACATTCAAGGACTACAGTGAGCTCAAAGCACAGTACCAAAAAAACCCTCTTCAGAGATTGCCTCAAACTTTTCCACTTTATTTTTCTTCTGCCTTTTCTGTCCCTATCTGCATGTATGTATCGCATATGCATGCTAACATGGGTGCGCCATGTATCCGTAGGCGTTAACTGAGTTAGAGTTTAAGTTTAAGTTTTATAAAATTTCACCTTTCTTCTTTAAACCTAAGAAAGCCTGTTTGTGCTCATTTCTTAACCTTATAATTGGAAAGCGGTGAACAAGGATTCACCAAGTGTGAGCTAAAACACAGTGTGTTTAAAAATACAACCCTGTTACAGTAAGACCAGGTGAAGGCTGAAAGGGACCCCGAGACCTCTTTCTCACTTGGTCGTAACATTGTGATATCAAGAAATGGCCGAAGGCACTGAATAAAGCAAAGACTCTGGGCTGTGACAACATCCCAGCTGTAGTACTGAAGACTCGTGCTCCAGGACTAGTCATGCCTCTAGCCAAGCTGTTTCAGTACAGGTATAATACTAGTATCTACTTGTTGTGAAAAATGCCCAGATATGTCCTGTTCACAAAAAGCAGGATAAATCCAATATAGCTAGTTACCGCCTCATCTGTCTACTCTCAATCATCAGCAAAGTGATGCAAGGTGTCATTGACAGTGCTAACAAGTGGCATTTAGCAATAACTTGTTCACTGATACTCAGTTTGGGTTCTATGCTCCAGACCTCATTACAGCCTTGGCACCGCAGCCTCACAGCTCCAGCGACCTGGGTTCGATTCCGGGTACTGCCTGTGTGGAGTTTGCAAGTTCTCCCTGTGTCTGCGTGGGTTTTCTCCGGGTGCTCCGGTTTCCTCCCACAAGCCAAAAGACTTGCAGGTTGATAGGTAAATTGGCCATTATAAATTGTCACTGGTATAGGTAGGTGGTAGGGCATTATAGGGACAGGTGGGGATGTTTGGTAGGAATATGGGATTAGTGTAGGATTAGTATAAATAATTGATATTCGGCACAGACTCGGTGGGCCGAAGGGCCTGTTTCAGTGCTGTATCTCTAATCTAATCTAATCTAATCCATGGACAAAAGAGCTAAGCTCCAGAGGTAAGGTGAGAGTGACTGCCCTTGACATCAAGGCAGCATTTGACTGAGTGTGGCATCAAGGAGCCCTAGCAAAATAGAAGTCAATGGGAATCAGAGGAAAATCTCTCAACTTGTTGGAGTCATACCTGGCACAAAGGAAGATGGTTGTGGTTACTCGAGGCCAATCATCTCAGCCCCAGGATATTGCTGCAGGAGTTCCTCAGGGTAGTGTCCTAGGCCCAATTATATTCAGCTGCTTCATCAATGACCCTACCTCCATTATAAGGTCAGAAGTGGGGATGCTTGCCGATGTTTAGTACCGTTCTCCACTCCTCAGATACTGAAGCAGTCCATGTCCGCATGCAGCACAAGTAACATTTGCACCACACAAGTTCCAGAATGACCATCTCCAACAAGAGAATCGAACCATCTCTCTTTGATGTTCAACAGCATTACCATCATTGAATTTTCTGCAACCAGCACCCACCCCCCGCAAAAAAAAAAATCCTGGGGTTACCATTGACCAGAAAGTTAACTGGACCAATCCATATAAATACAGTGGCTACAAGAGCAGATCAGAACCTGGGAATTCTGCGGTGAGTAACTCACCTCCTGGCTCCCCAAATCCTGTTCACCACCTACAAGGCACTAATCAGGAGTGTGATGGAATACTTCACACTTGCTTAGATGAGTGCAGTTCCGACAACACTGAAGAAGCTTGACACCATTCAGAACAAAGTAACCCATTTGATTGACACCCCATCCACTACCTTAAACATTCATTTCCTCCACCACAGGCACACACTGGCAGCAGTGTGTATCATATACATGATGCAATGCAGCAACCTGCAAAGCCTCTTTCAACAGCATCTTCCAAACCCATGACCTCTATTAGCTAGAAGAACAAGGTTACCAGAAGCATGGGAGCACCACCATCTGCATGTTCCCCTCCAAGCCACTCACCACCCTGACGTGGAACTATATCGCTGTTCCTTCACTTTCGCTGCTCCACATGGACTGCAGCAGTTCAAGAGGATGGCTCACCACCACCTTCTCAAGGGCAATTATGGATGGGCAATAAATTCTACCCTTGCCAGCACCCCTCACGTTCCATGAACAAATAAAAAAAAACCTCACTGTCATAGCTCATGACACCATCAATACATCCTCAATCTGTCACTGCTTTTTGATACACAACAACTTTCATTTATACAGTGCCTTTAATGTAGAAAAACATCACAAGGTGTTTGACGGAAGCTGTTGTTGTGTATCGTTGAACCAACAAAGGAGATATTAGGAGGGGTGATTAAAACATTGGTCAAAGAGGTAGACTTTAAAGGAGGAGAGACAGGTGGATAGGTTTAACGACGGAATTCCAGAGAGTTTAGATGGTTGAAATCGTAGCTGACAATGGTGTGGCAAGGGGAGTAGGGTGATGTATAAGAGATCAGATTTGGAGGAATGCAGATTTCTGGGAGTATTGTAGGGCTGAAAGAATTACAAAGATAGTAAAGAGTGGGGCCATAAAGGAATTTGAACATGAGAATGGAAGTTCAAAATTAGAGGCTATGGCAGACTGGAAGCCATAATAGTGAGCAGATGGGTGATGGGTGAGTGAGACCTGAAAGGGATTAGAATAGGGATTTTAGATTAGCTGAAGTTCCTGGACAGTGGTGGCTTGGAGACTGACTAGGGGAGCATTGCATAGTTGAATCTGGAGGAAATAAAAACATGAATGAGTGCTTTGAAAGCAGATGGGTAACATTGGCACTTCACAGAGAATACTGACATGTATGGCACTTCACAGAATAATACAGTGCAGAAGAGGCCCTTTGGCCCATCGAGTCTGCACCGATGCATTAAAGACACCTGATCTGTCTACCTAATCCCATTTGCCAGCACTTGGCCCATAGCCTTGAATGTTATGACGTGCCAAGTGCTCATCCAGGTACTTTTTAAAGGATGTGAGGCAACCCGTCTCTACCACCCTTCCAGGCAGTGCATTCCAGACCGTCACCACCCTCTGGGAAAAAAAGTTCTTCCTCAAATCCCCCTTAAACCTCCTGCCCCTCACCTTAAACTTGTGTCCCCTAGTAACTGACCCTTCAACTAAGGGGAACAGCTGCTCCCTATCCACCCTGTCCATGCCCCTCATAATCTTGTACACCTCAATCAGGTGACCACTCAGTCTTCTCTGCTCCAGCGAAAACAACTCAAGCCTATCCAACCTCTCCATAGCTTAAATGTTCCATCCCAGACACCATCCTGGTGAATCGCCTCTGCACCCCCTCCAGTGTAATCACATCCTTCCTATAATATGGCGACCAGAATTGCACACAGTACTCCAGCTGTGGCCTTACCAAAGTTCTATACAACTCCAATATGACCTACAATATGCTTTTGTAATCTATGCCTCGATTGATAAAGGCAAGTGTCCCATATGCCTTTTTCACCACCCTATTAACCTGCCCTTCTGCCTTCAGAGATCTATGGACAAACATGCCAATGTCCCTTTGTTCCTCGGAACTTCCCAGTGTCAGGCCATTCATTGAATACTTCCATGTTATATTACTCCTTCCAAGGTGTATCACCTCACACTTTTCAGGGTTAAATTCCATCTGACACTTTTCCGACCATTTGACCATCCCGTCTATATCTTCCTGTAACCCAAGACACTCAACCTCACTGTTAACCACTCGGCCAATCTTTGTGTCATCCGCAAACTTACTGATCCTACCCTCCACATAGTCATCTATGTCGTTTATATAAATGACAAACAATAGGGGTCCCAGCACAGATCCCTGTGGCACGCCACTGGACACTGGCTTCCAGTCACTAAAACCGCCATCTGTCATCACCCTCTGTCTCCTACAGCTAAGCCAATTTTGAATCCACCTTATCAAGTTACCTTGTATCCCATGTGCATTTGCTTTCTTGATAAGTCTCCCATGTGGGACCTTGTCAAAGGCTTTGCTGAAATCCATGTAAACTACATCAACTGCACTACCCTCATCTACACACCTGGTCACATGCTCAAAAAATTCAATCAAATTTGTTAGGCATGACCTCCCTCTGACAAAGCCATGCTGACTATTCCTAATCAAATTTTGCTCTCCAAGTGGAGAGAGATTCTCTCCTTCAGAATTTTCTCCAATAGTTTCCCTACCACTGCCTTGAGACTCACTGGTCTGTAGTTCCCTGGCTTATCTCTACAACCTTTCTTAAATAGTGGAACCGCATTAGCTGTTCTCCAGTCCTCTGGCACCTCCCCCGTGGCCAGAGAGGAATTAAAAATTTGGGTCAGAGCCCCTGCAATCTCCACAGCATCCTGGGACACAAATCGTCCGAACCTGGAGATTTGTCCACTTTTAAGCCTGCCAAAACCTCCAATACCTTGTCACATCCTATGACAATTTGCTCAAGAACCTCACAGTCTCTCTCTCTGAGTTTCATATCTACTGCCTCATTCTCTTGGGTGAAGACAGATGTGAAGTATTCATTCAACACCCTACCAATGTCCTTTGGCTCCACCCACAGATTTCCTCCTTGGTCCCTAATGGGTCCTACTCTTTCCCTGGGGTGGTGATGGGTGATGATATGAAGGTGGAATTGGGCGGTCTTTGTGATGGAGAGGTTATGGGCTTGGGAGCTCAGTTCGGGGTCATATAGGATGCCAAGGTTACAAACAGTCAGCTTCACTCTGAAACAATACAAGGGTGCGGGATGGAATTGATGGTGAGGCTATGGACATTGTGGCTGGGGCCAAAGATGATGGCTTCTGTTTTTACAATGTTTAACTGGAGGAAATTGTGACTCATCCAGGACTGAATGTCAGACAAGCAGGCTGATGACACAGAGGCAGTGGAGGGTTTGAGAGGGGTCATGGGGAGGTGGAGCTGAATGCCGTCAGTGTACATGTCACAATCAGCTACCTGTTATTTTCTCTGCCTTTTATGCAATTAATGTATTCAGAGACTACAAATCGTTTACTGTATTATTTTAAGATTACTACTTACAGTCAGAACACTGGTGGCATTATCCTGTAAAAATGGATATTGATTCATTTACACAGACATTTAATGCACTTTATAGCAACTAGTCATTTGGTAATTTAAAGAAAGGTAATTATAGACTTGGTTTAAAGAAAACAAACAAAATAATAAATGTTGTCTTGTGCATTTTATATATTTTTCCTTTGTGAAAGATGTTTTTTGTTGTTGCCATAAACCTACTTTGTAAACTGAGATAATCAGAGGAACATTAATGAGTTTTTGGTTGAATCATGCTTTAGCTGATGGCTGACTTACAACTCTGTCAAAGCATGCCAGATCACAGAGAAGGCTTGAATAGTGGGCTGGTTGACTCATTCCTGCCTCCTTCCACCCCACACTATAAATCTAGCCTTTAGTGCTGCACAAGCTGCACAGCTGCACTGAGACGTGGCTGTGATTATGTGTCAGCCTCCCTGCTGCATGACTAACCAGTGACATTTTCAAAGCTCCACTGATTGTTCATCTCTAATGGAGGAAAGCACGTTTTATAACCAGAGCTGTCAGATGAATAACTACATGTTGGACTATAGAGTTAGCTTCAGGAAAAGTCTCTGTAAATTAAAAACAAATGTAAAATGAAGCTACAGGAA
Source organism: Heterodontus francisci (assembly GCF_036365525.1). Classification (NCBI taxonomy): domain Eukaryota; kingdom Metazoa; phylum Chordata; class Chondrichthyes; order Heterodontiformes; family Heterodontidae; genus Heterodontus; species Heterodontus francisci. The sequence goes on from NC_090397.1 coordinate 37,762,717, forward strand.
GATATTTTTAAAATGTAATTATCTATAGCTTATTGTTACTTTCTACTAGGGGAAAAGATAAAAAAAAACATATATTTGTTATAAGGATTAATTTGATTAGGAAATTCTTAATCAGTTTATGAAGGGTGTGGTGCTAATTGCAATGTTACTAATGTGCGTAATCTGATACGATGTACCTGAATGTCAATGTCAATGTACCTGAAATAATTAATATTGATAACATAATACTTAGAGTACCCCAAAATGTCAAAGATACATAAACAAAGATTCATTAAAAAAAATCTTTGCAGTTTATTCGACAGGAAAAGAGAGCTTTTTTTTCCTCTGATTAAGCAATCTGAGGTCTGTCCGCTACAACGAAAAACAACTGATTGATGATGATGTAGGGCAGCATTTTATAAGTTCATTTGCTATAAGATCATTTCATCCAAAGGTCATAATTTAAGGAGCCCAATCTATTATCTGTAAAGCACAGTTAGTTTTCTATAGCTTTTGTTTAATGACAAATTATATTGAATGCATTGGATTTCTATCAATGGAAAAATTAACATCTGGACATGAAATATCCTTAGGCCCTGAAATTATGCAGAACGAATATTAACACATGAACACTGAGCACTCAGATGAAACTCCTTTGTCCATTATTTCAACAGACCATATCTTTAACAGGCTAATACTTCCATTAAAATAGTAGACAAAAACATTTCATATGATACATTAAACATTCATACACTAATATTGCACAGCAAGATTTCAGCCCATTAAGCAACTTATGGCTACCTTCAAGTATTTTTTGATGAGAAAATATTTGAAGCTAATGGCTGAATAAATTAAGGGCAAGTTCCAATTTGTAAAATTCTTGTGAGGGTGCAACTGCTTCTTGGGGCTGAGAAGGATTTTCCTTAACCATCACTCTTTCAGTTTTGTCCAAAGGTCTTCAAGGTTCTTGCACTGAATGGGACCTCAGGGACAGGCACAAGAACCTGTTATTTGTAATCCAATACTATATTTGCATTATTTGCATTATAATTTGCATTAAGACAGTTTTAAGCCGAAATTCAATGAAAAATGCTTCAGATAAAATAATATAGAGAGCTTTAACACTCAGAAACAATGCAAAGTATTTCACATATAATGACCTATTTTGAATGCTGTGACTTTTGTAATGAGGCAAAGGTAGCAGCAAGAGCCAACAAACAGCAATGAGATGAATGTTGGGTAGTCTTCTTTCATGGAAAATTGTTGGCCAAGACTTCAGTAAACTCTATGCTTTTTATCAAATTGTGCTATTGGGATAAATAATGTTAACTTAACTGGGCCTTGGTTTAACATCTCATCCAAAGGCCAACACCTCCAATAATGTAGCAGTCTCTTCACATTTCATTGGAATATTAGCCTAAATTAAGGGGGAAGTTTTAATCTGTCAAGGTAGGTAGGTTTTTGTGCAGGTGGCAGGTTAAAACAGGTGCAACTGCTGGCATGTCAGGAAACTGCCAGGAACTTGTCTTCTTCTGCCTGTAACCAGAGTGTGATCTGTAGCGCATGGGAAACCCCTATGGGACAGGCAGCTTTGCAATGTAAATATATAAACTGCTCATTAGCTGCTTTTTTAACCTAGGATTCTGAAGTTAACAGAGTGCACTGTTTTCGCAGGCTTCCTGTAACTCACCATGGTATGCAGGTGAGAGGACAGAGTGATTTGCCAGAGCTGAGAAATTAACAGGCAAGAAATGCCTGAACTGAAATCTCACACTTGCCTCCTTGTTGCTTTTGCTTACAAGACATGTTCTGAGAGTGTGCTTTCACTGCTTTGTGCTGTATATTTGGTTAGTCTACCACCATTTGTATATTTGGTTAATCTAGCTACTGTGTCTTCAGTAATTTTAACATTAACTCATTTATTACATTTTGACTACATACAGCTTTACATAAGTCTGTATGACTTCTCTGAAGCCATGCTGCTTCTCCTTCAAGTCTCTCTCACATGTGATCTCGTACATCATTATGGTGGGAGGTATTCCTCACACTATCTCAAACATTAATCCTTTCAAACTATTATACTACATCTCCCCCCAAGTCTTTATCCATGTATATATATATATATACCTTTTTTTTAATTTTTACATACTACTCCATCTCCCCCTAAATTTCTGACATCATAGGTTCAATCTGTCAGGAGGCTTCACAACTCTTCCTGATTGTGTTGTTGTCAGTTGCAGAAGATCAGTAATCTTTCTCTGAACTCTTGTTTCTTGAGTTGGACGGCCTTCATTGAGGTTTGTAGTATCCAGTACTTTCTGAATTTCAAGTTCAACATCTGGTTCATCCAAATGTATGACTGATTGATGTCTTTGATAAATAGGAATAAGATTTCTCCTGTTTCTTCTTATAGTACCTTCTGAAGTTTGTACTAAATAAGATTTCTGTTGATTCTCATCTCTCTGGACGATTACTCCTTCTCTGCCTTGTTCTCGTACCCATACCTTTTCTCCTTCCATCAATGTAGGTAGGTTCCTGGTACGATATTTCCAATTATAATTATAAGCTTGTTGCTTTCTCTGTCTTGAACTCTCTGATAATCCTGAACTTCTAGCCCTGGAAGTAATATTGTGGGTAAGATAGGAAGTTGTGTTCGAAGCTTCTTTCCCATCAACAGTTCTGATGGTGCTAATTCACATAGCAATGAAGTAGATCTTTGGTTAAAGGGTGCTGTTTGAAAATCATTCTTGTTTAACATTGCTTTGATCGTTCTGACTCCTCTTTCAGCTTCACCATTCGATTGAGGATATATAAGGGAACTTGTAAGTTGTACAAATCCAAAGTGCATAAAGTAGTCGTTTGCAAATTGTGGTCCATTATCTGAAACTATCTGGTCAGATATACCATGTGTTGCAAAGATCTCCGATAAAGCTTGAATGACCGTAGTCATTGTGTACAAACGTTGACTTCAATCTACCTTGAAAAATAGTCGATGACAATCAGGTAGGATTTTCCATTAAACATGAATAGATCCATCCCCAGACGTTCCCACGGTCTGGTTGGGAATTGGGTCGAGATAAGAGGTTCCCTCTGATCCTGTCTGTGCACTGCGCATACCTCGCAATTAGGAATAATTTCTTCTATATCTCTCAATATTCCTGTCCACCACACTGAGCCCATGTTCTGCGTTTTGGTATACCCATGTGGCCCTGATGTCTCCAAGATGACTACCCGGGTGAGTCCGGAATCACCAGAAAATCATCCAAAATAGTAAAATGCCTTCTGTGTTCGAAGAAGATTTTAATCACCTTACCACTGGGATACTGCTGCAGCCAACCTTGCATGCAATATTGGCGGATACAGATGCATTCCTCATCTTGCATCTAAGCATGATGAATTTATTGGAGCTTTTTTGAGCTTGCCAGTCATTGTGATGCAGTGAACTGAGAATATGGCTCAATCTCATTCATAAAGTTAACATCCTGTTGTATAGGATGGTCAACATTAGCTCTGGACAATGCATCTGCTGTTTGCAGCTTGCCCTGTACGTATACCGTTTCATCCGTGAATCTCATTTGCCTCAACCAGAATCTCTGGATTCTCAGAGGCATTCTAGAGAGTTCCTTTTCAACAAGTAAGGGGTTTGTAGTTTGTCTCTATGACAACTTTTAAGCCAATGATATAGTTTGAGAACTTCTCACCAGCCGACGTGACTGCGAGAGCTTCTTTCCAATAATGGCATACCTCGTCTCAGTGTCAGACAATGCTCGAGATGCATAATAAACAGGTCTGTGAGATCCATCCGGCTGTTCTTGAAAAAGGAATGCCCCTAATCCTGTAGATGAGGCATCTGCTGCAATTGTGGTTAGTAGCGAGGGTTATAATGCGCTAGGATATCTGGCGATATCAGCATTTCCTTGATCCTTTGAAATGCTTGCTCCTGATGAGCATTCCACCACCATGCTTGAGCGTTCCTTAATAGTTGTCTTAAGTGTTCAGTAACTTGTGCTAGATTGAGTAAAAATTTTATCAACTGATGATCCATTCCAAGGAATTGTTGAAGATATTGGACAGAAGTAGGAAGTGGAAATTCACAAATGGCTCTCGTCTTTTGCGAGTCTGCCATTTTGCCCTTGCTACTGACAATGTGCCCTGGGAAACGAATAGACGTTTTTGAGAATTCACACTCTCATTAAGTGTCAGGCCTTCTTCTTATAGACAATTCAAAACTGCTCTAACCCTCAGGTCATGTTCTTCGATGGATTTATCATGGACTAAGATGTTTTCCATGTGGCATATTACTCCTTTAAGGCCCTGTAGAATGCTCGTCATAGTTCTTAGGAATATTTACGGTGCTGATGTTATACTGAATGGTAAACGATTAAAACAAATCTTCTGAACACATAAATGAAAGTTGTCAATAACCTTGACTTCTAATCCAACGGAACTTGCCAAAAGCCACTATTCGCATCAAGCTCTGTGAACATGATACTTTTGGATAACTTTGCCAAGCTTTCGTCAGGACTTTGGATGAACTTCTCTTGCCTTATTAAGTTAAGTCTACACAAATGCGAAGAGTACCGTTGGGTTTAGGAACTGGAACCATTCCTGAGCATCACTCTGTAGATTCAGCGACAGGAGAAATGACTGACATCCTGGTCATCTCTTCGAATTGATGTTGGACTTGCTTCATTAGTGGTTGTGGTATCTTCCTAGGCATGAAAAGACATACAGGTTTAGTATCTTTTCGCAACATAACACTATATTCCGTCTTAAGTCTTCCTAGACAAGTAAATAGTTTTGGAAAGTCTTTTTGGAAGTGACTCCTGGATTCTTGTTGCTTAACTTCTTCCACTTTTCTTATAAGATGACAGTCAATACAAGCTCTTCTGCGTAAGACAGAGAGTTCTTGATTCTGTAAAACATACAGTGTTTCCAATATCTGCTTGTACTGGAGTGTTGCCTATAGCTTTCCCTTGACTTACAGTTCAATCCCTCCCGGGCCATGTAATTGACCTTCTGTTGGTTGCACAGTTGAAAATTGGTTATATGCCCATTGACATATATATCTACAGACCAGAATGCCTGATTAAGGTCATTGATCTCACCAAGGAAGTTTTCTGATTTCTCTTCTGATGGCGATTCATTAACTTCATCAATGGCTCTCTGCGTGAAGACTTTTTCTTTCAAACTTGTGGCAGTAGTGATTTTTTTTGCATATCTTCCCATAATGGCCTAATATCTTACAGTGGAAGCATTCTGCTTTGTTTGTCGGTGTTATGACCAGTGAGAAAGGGGTCTAGGGGTTCCCTCTCAGCCTTTACCTGGTCTTACCATAACAGAGTTTAGTTTTAAACACACTGTGCTTTCAGCTCTCCCTTAGTGAATCCTTGTTCACTGCTTTCCAATTAGAAGGCAAAGAAATCAGCCAAACAGGTTTTCTTAGGTTTAAAGAAAAAAGGTTGAAATTTATTAAACTTAAACTCTAATTTAGTTAACGCCTACGGATACATGCCCACACTAGCATGCAGATATCTACACACATGCAGACAGAGACAGAAAAGAGCAGAAGAAATAAAGTGAAAAAGTTTGAGGCAATATACGAATATGATTTTAGTTACTGTTCTTTGAGCTCACTGTAGAATCCTTGATTGTAGGTAGGTCTTGTTTTTCATTGGGGCCCAGTATTCTTCTTAAACCTTGTTCAATGTAGGAGACTTTTCTCGCTTGAGGTTCATGTGTCTTCAGTAGGTCCAGAGGCTTGTGAGAAAGAGATGGGAGTAGACAGGAGAGGTCTTCTCAGTCCAGGAGAAAACAGTCTCTCTCTGAGTTCAAACAGTCTGCACCATTCAAAAAGCTCCCCAAGTTGGTCAGCAGGTTAGTCAGGTGATCAACTGGTGTAACCACTTCTGTGTTTGTGGATTCTCTTGTCCTTGCAGACCCTGGAATGTCTCCTCCTACACACAATACCTGGTGTTCAAAGTACATTTAAAGATAAATGGATAAGGGAAGTAATCTATCTTGTCCCTATTGGTATGCAAGTGTCCTCCAACCAAGTGTCTGGCAGCCCTTGTAACAGGCCTTCTCTTCTTCTCAGCAACAATTTGAAATTTAATGTCCATATGGTGAAATTAATGTGTCTCATTCTTGGCAGATGGGGGTGCAGCATGACATTAGGATACTGTTTGTGCCTCTGGGACTTTTTGGTGCCACAGCGCTGGCAGGGTTTCATGGTATCTTGCACTTCCCCCACCCCCCACCCCGCACCCCGCCCCCCCCCCCCCCCCCCCCCCCATAATGTACCTTCTTTTCTGGTGCTTCTTTTACAGCCCTGTGCTTAAGGTATGCTTAAGGATCTGTACAGTCGCTGGAGATTTCCTGAACCAAGGTTTTTCTTCGCCTCTTACTATTGCTCTGTTCTTCTCCCGCACCTCTGCTGGTCTCACCAGCTTTATTGCTTTGTCTAGGGTAAGGTCGGCAATAGATCTTATAGGGATTCATCAGCAATACCTACTACAATGTGGTCTCATATTAATTTTCCTTTTAGGTCTCCATATTCACATCCTTCAGCTAGTCTGTAAAGGTCATTAATAAAAGCATCTACTGTTTCACCTGGTTTCTGGACTCTTCTTGTAAATTTTGCCCTTTATTGCTCCTCAGGTTGAAATAGTTATCAAAGGCTTTTAAAACTTCATAAAATTTATCCAATGTCTCATTAATGCCTTGTCTTGCAATAACATTGTCTGCTATTGCTCCAATGGAATGTTAACTTGCTCTACTTCAGACTGGCTGTCTAATTTGGAAGGAATTCTATATCTTAGAAATCTTTTTCACCAGAATGACCAATTTTGAGTTTGATTTGGTCCTTCCGTGTCCCCAAATCTCTCTGGTGCTGTGAATTAAAGATCCATTGCTTTCTATGTACTTTACTTTCTTTTAAAAAATTTCCCTCCAGAATCAGAAGTTTTCCCACACTTTTCAGCCTCGCGCTATGGTTACTGTTTCTCCCTGTGAAATCTCACCGCAAGACTCTATTTCTTTCTTTCTTTCTTTAAAAGCAGTTTTGCAGCATTTTTTCGATAGTCTTTTTACTCCCTTCACTTGGAGCATTGAGTATTTTTAGCCTTTTTCTTTTTTTTTCTCTCACAGTCGCCAAGTGTAATGGCACTGACCTCAGAACCGCCCTCGCTCAGGACTTTTGGTTTTCCTGGTGCTGCCTGCCTAGTGCTGTTAGGAACATATCTTTACCCTCTATAAGGGTTGCTCACCAGATCCCCGACTGTTGCTTGGTCTCTGAATCAAAACCTACAATCGCTGGACTGGAATTTTTTCACTGACTACCCGTCTTTACAGTGCAGCCTGAATACCTCTACAAGCCGATTCCCTGACTCTCCGTGCCTCCTTCATCCACGGAGTGGCTCTGGAGCTTTTTCACAGCCTGTTCTTGAGTTCTGGTGCTTTGGCACTTTTTTCAGATCAGCCTTCATAAAAGTATTTCTTTAAATTCCTCTGGGTGTTGTATGGTGAGAACCATTGCTGTTCACTATATTGTATGTTTGGTTAGTCTGCCACCCTTTATATATTTGGTTCGTCCAGCTAGGAGAGATTACTGAGTCTTCAGTAATTTTAACATTTACTGATTTATTATATTTGAACGATATACAGCCTTATATAAGTCTCTGTGACTTCTCTGAAGCCATGCTGCTTCTCCTTCAAGTCTTTCTCACATGTGATTTCTTACATCATCATGGTGGGAGGTATTCCTCACACTGTCTCAAACATTAACCTTTCAAACCCTTATACTACACTTTGGAGGTGATTTCTACCACCTTGGAGTTTTTTGCCTTTGATCAGCACTTCTCAGCTGTCAATCTTCAGATCTGCATGGGAGCTGGTTATGCAGCTCTACCTTGGATGTCAGATGAGGAACAAGCGGAGCAGCAGCAGCAACACGAACAGCAGCAGGAAAAGACCATCAGGAGCAGCAGCCTTCTTTTCAACCTCCCTGTCGCTCCACAGGGCACAACGGATGAGCACGGAGCTGCAGCTCGCAGGAGCCAACAACAGGGTATACAGGCAGAGGATAAGCCTCCTGGACATGAGTGAGAAACAGTGCCACGGGAGGCTCAGAGTTTCTGTCAGGTGGTAGCTGACATTTGCAGCATCCTGGAAGAAAACCTCCTGCCAAGTGGACCAGGTGGGCACAGCCTCAGAGGCTCAGCAACTGTGTTCAGCTGAGCAGAGCTTGGAGAGTCTTGGAGGGAGCTCCGAAAGGGACTATCCACTATTGAACCTGTCTCCCTCACCTACACCTGCTCACTTGTGATGTGTGATTCACCATGTGACAACCCAGCTACCTTTCTTTGTGGCCCCACCGAGGTGTGCCTATCTGAGCTGGTACATGAGTCCTGTGACAGTACAACCTCAGAGTGAGTCAACTCCTCTGAGGAGTCTTCGTCCTTCTCCACACCAACTCCTGACAGCTGCTTGAAGGACCTGTGGGAGATGAAAGACATTAATTAGAAGTGACAAAGTGAGTGGGTTCTAAGTCAGCATTGTGCACATTATCATTATTCATTGCCTGCTGACATCAAGTCAACATGAGTGCTGTATGCCATGTGGCTGTGTTCTATTTAATTCTGTCACCATGTAGCTAGGACAGTCCCATCTGTCCATTTCCAATGGCCAGGCATGCCAAGACCTGGCTTATCTCCAATGCCTCCTCCTCTGTAGCTGTCAAGGTGGAGATGGTGGGCCACCTCTAGTTCTCTGTCTCTCCCAGGTGTTATGTTCCCTCTTCTCCTGCAAGGAGACAAAGAAGAGACCTATGAATGTGAGAAGTGGAATGTTTTGAGGGGATGGAAGGACAACACTGTGAGGGATATGTGTGACATTGCAAAACAATGATGACGAGTGTCAGTGTTAGATGGGGATATGAGGAAGTGCCTCAACAGAGAGGAACGGCTGCACCTGCAAGGTTGGCTGGCATGAGGGGTGATGAGGACAAGGCTTGGGAAGGCAGAGTGAGGGGTTTCATATTTGTATGTTCCATGCCATTTTTCCTGCCTTTTGCGACACTGCAGCCAGGAGAGAGGCACCACACTCCTGCTACTGAGCTCCTCTGCCAGCTCCAATTATGCCTGTTTGTTTGTGGTGGCTGCCTTCTACCTCCCATCCACAGGGAACATAATCTCACTGTGGGCCCTTACAGCCTGCAGCATTATCTCCAGAGATGTGTCTGAGAAGTGTGGTGGTACCTTGCCACATTGGGACTCCATCTCTGCAGGTTTTAATTCTGTCTACATACCTCTACCAACTGTTAAGTCTGATCCTCGCAGGTATCCTTTAAATAGTGAAGCCAAAAGAGACTGCTGCAGGTTGTGATCATGCCTGCTCGTTCTAATTGGTCAGGAAACCCAGATGTCAGATGCAAAAGCAATGATTGAGTTAAAAAGTCACTGATAAATATGCTGATAATACCTCTGAGTTCCTGACTTGCTGTCAGCCTCCCCCGTTGCAAGCAGGTCTGAAAATTAAAATTCAGTCCTATGTGTTCAAGTCTTAAATTGTAGTGAACCCATAAACTATCAGTGCAAAATTGAGAGTGCTACTAATGGAGCTAAGCTAACACAAGCAACTTTCATTCTAATAACTATTTGCATTTAAAGTATTTATTTTGTTCTCTTCATTTTTCTATGGTCAGCATATACAGTGTCTAACCAAGAGGGAAAGGGAGGAAAAGAAGAACTTGTTCAGGATGTCCCAAAGTGTTTCACAGCCAATAAAATTATTCTGAAAGGTGGGAACTGTTGGTTTCTTTAAGCAAATACCACAGCCAATTTATGCACAGTAAGGTCCTACAAATTTCAGCAATGAGTAAACCTGTTTAGGTGTTGTTGATTGAGTGATAAATGTTGGCCAGGACACATTCCTGCTTCCCAACATGCTCAAAGGTCATGTGTTTAACAACTTATCCAAAAGAAAGCACCTCCAACAATGCAGCATTTTCTCAGTACTGCACCAAAGTGTCAGCCTAGATTATGTGCTCAAATTCTATAATGGACTTTGAACCCATGTCTTTCTGACACAGAGGTAAGAATACTACCATCGAAACAGTCTGACATTTGAGACCTACCTCTAGGCCTCTGATGATATTTTATGACGAAACATTGGAAATTGGCAAAAGTAACCCAAAGCAATCTTCCTTCTGGCTGGAGAAGATGGAACAGCTGAGAATGGAAGCCTAGTATATGAGAAATCACCATTGCAAACCTACATCCATTCATTCAGAGGGGTGAATATTTCAAAAACGCTGTACCACTCAATGACCCTATAAAGATTTATTTTAACAGATTTCACTTCTTCGTGCTCACAAAAGTTTTTAAATCACCAACAGTTTGAAAGACATTTTAATTTCTCTCTGATCTTATTCAACAAATGATAACCAATTTTTATGTTGCTGGATCACTCTGTTTAGTAGAGATGTACAGTAATTTGGAATGGGAAAAATTCCTTCAATTGATATGAAAATAAGGATAATGCTGTTTTTTATTCGTAACTAACAACCCGTTTTCAGTTGTATTCTCAGAAATGATGATTCAAAGTCAGAAATTCTTATGGTTTAGTTAGCAAGGAATATGGCCATTCCTTTTTTTTCTTCAAAAGAAGAGTTCCAAGTTCTGGTAATGTTTAATGGGGAGCAATGCTACCTCAAAGCGGAAAGATAGTGGTATCAGGTGGTGGCGGGGTGGGGAATGGCCACCTTTGCCTCTGCAGTGGGTTTGAAATTACTTCAAGGTAGACCTCTTTTTCTGTTATTCACTCAAGTGGGTGAAGCGTGGATATTAAAAGATGCTATAGTTATAACGTGTTATCTGTTTAGAAACATTAAGGCACATATAGCTGCAAATGACAACTGGTATATGTTAGCTAAATTTCCTACACGGCTTTCATTTGCATTGTCTTCTTTGGCTTCCTTGTCTCGAGAGACATTGGGTAAGCGCCTGGAGGTGGTCACTGGTTTGTGAAGCAGCGCCTGGAGTGGCTATAAAGGCCAATTCTGGAGTGACAGACTCTTCCACAGGTGCTGCAGATAAAATTGGTTGTCGGAGCTGTTAAACAGTTGGCTCTCCCCTTGCGCTTCTGTATTGTTTCCTGCCAACTGCTAAGTCTCTTCGACTCGCCACACTTTAGCCCCGCCTTTATGACTGCCCGCCAGCTCTGGCGATCACTGGCAACTGACTCCCATTACTTGTGATCAATGTCACAGAACTTCATGTCGCATTTGCAGACGTCTTTAAAGCGGAGACATGAAAGGCCGGTGGGTCTGATACCAGTGACGAGCTTGCTGTACAATGTGTCCTTGGGGATCCTGCCATCTTCCATGCGGCTCACATGGCCAAGCCATCTCAAGCGCCGCTGGCTCAGTAGGATGCATATGCTGGGGATGTTGGCTGCCTCGAGGACTTCTGTGTTGGAGATGCGGTCCTGCCACCTGATGCCAAGGATTCTCCGGAGGCAGCAAAGATGGAATGAATTGAGACGTCGCTCTTGCTGACATACATTGTCCAGGCCTCACTGCATTGTAAACTTATGTTCTGACAGGAGAGACTTTAATCTCTCCGGAATTCACATTGAGTAATGAAGTAGGTTTATTGCCAATGGCTGGCTAGCAAGCTGCCTCTACATAGCCTACATGCCATATAATGCAGAACCATGTCACCACCACACAAGGATATGGAAATGTTAAAAGGCTAGATACAGCTTGCAACGAGAACTGTATTACCCAGAGAGCAGTTAGAATGTGGAACTCGCTATCACAAGGAGTAGCTGAGACCAATAGCACAGATGCATTTAAGGGGCAGCTGGATAAGCACATGAGGGTGAAAAGAATAGTAGGTATTGTTGATAGGATTAAATGAAGAGGCTCGTGTAGAGCATAAACACCGACCTGAAGCTATTGGGCCGAATGGCCTGTTTCTGTGCTGTTCATTCTATGTAGTTCTATACAGGTTAAAAGTATTTGTTGCTGGAAATGTTACCTATTGACTCTCTTTGCATTGCATTGTAATGTTACTATCGTGGAAGAGGCAATATTAGTGCCAGCGTATAATGAAAATCATCAATATATTTGGCTTCGGAGTGCACTGTTGATTAGATTGCCCTGCCCTTTAACTTGCTTCTGCTTCTGCCAGCTGTCCTCTGAAACCTCACTTTTGCTTGGCGCTGCTTTCATTAGGCTAATGTTACAGCCTAAAAAGTTGTGCACGTGACTGACTTCCTTTTCCCTTTCAGCTATCTTATTTCCACTAAGTCACTCGGGCTGAACAACCTTTCTTAGAAAGCTTCTATCACACACAAAAGGTGCTTGGTTTGCGGCAAAGAAAATCAAACAAGTTAATTTTCAAGAGCGAGGGATCCTGTGAATATGACTCATTGTAAGAAATAAAATACCCGAAAGTGGATGTCACGAACCTTCACTGAATACAACAGCACGTGGGGCTTCCAGGCATCTAGTAACGCACCATGGCAACAGCACATGTTTGTCCACATTACCCAATGTTGTTACATGCTGTGTCACCATGAGTACCCATGTTAAAATGTTTTCAAAGCTTTTAATAACTTATAGGCACTTTCTGCCATTTTCATGAGATAAATTGAATGTTGCATGTTTGGTCAATGTAGAAAAAATAATTTCTGATCTTTTACTATTTATGTGGGTTTAATCACTGCTGTGCTGTTTACAGCACTACATGAAAATTAAGCACAAGCATCCCAGTAACACATTTGCTCACAGGATCTTACAAGAGCATCCTTGTGCACAACAGCTGCCAGGATTCAATACAGTAAAAAAAAAATTTAAAAATAATTTTCTAACTGAAACCCTATGCAAGAATAGAATATCTACAGCCAATGGATCCATTTGGACATTCATCCTAGTCTCCTGGATAAGGGAAAAGATTACCAGACACGCCCCATCACAATTCAGCCTGCAAGCAATATGATATTCAGAAGAGGCCACCTGTTTTTCTGTTGCCATGGTTTGGAATACAGGCAAGTGACCCATTTATAGGATGAGCATAATATTAGTGTGATATGTCTTTCCTTTTGCTACTACAGTAGCTGCATGGATATGCAAAATTACTTTTCAATCATAATTCTTTAATTAAAAATCAGTACCAAAGCCACAATAAGGCCAACATAGACATCACCTCTGGACTCAATTTTTCCACTGTACACTTGCCTCCAATCCTGCTGCTCTTTTCTTATCCCACACACTAAGACCCATCAGCTCATCCCTTCCATTCTTTCTGTCTCCCAAATTGAATTTAGAATCCTTTGTCTTCAGCTTTAAATGTGCCCAATGCATTCTGCACATTGGCCCCTCCCTACACCTCACTGTGAGTGGCAGTGTCTTCAGCCCCTACTAATCTCTAAAAATCCTTTCCTAAATCCCTGTATCAGCACTAGGGCATGGCTACCCAACCCAAACCCGTCCAGACCCGATGACATGTCGGGTTCGAGTCGGGTCGGGTCTCTCTTCCGGGTTGGGCCGGGTCGGACACTGTGCTGCTTTTTGCTCAGGGAGGGAAAGGGAAGTAAGCTGATCAACCAGAAGTCTTCAATCAAACAGTACTGCAGATCTGCAATACTGGAGAGTCCTGATCACTATCCAATGAACTCGGCCACAAACTAAAGTGCTCATGTGTGAAAGTTGCTGGGGGGAGGGGGTTCGTGCCGTTGGTGATGAGATCAAGCTCCGCTTCCCAACTCCAACTGCACGATTTTGCAGGAATAGCCTGCTGCTGGAATGGAGGATCCAAAGTAGCCCACAACCTCGTTGATATAATTAATTTCATTCTGGTAGTTGGGTCGGGCACGGGAAAAAATCAAAGGACTCGGGCCCGGGTTGGGTTCAGGTTGGATCTGGTCGGATCGGGCCTGGGTTGGGTTTCAATTGCATTCCCAAGCAGGCCTTTAGTCTGCACACCTCTGTCTCTAGCTTTAAATCCTGGCATGTGTAGAGGAGGAGGGCAAAATTGAATTTTGCTTCTCCTGTTTTCGGATGCAAATGAAGTCCACAACAAACCGATTTCAAATGTTCATCGCACGCAATCAAGTTGCACTGGAAGTGTATCAGCCGTGTTGTTGGCAAAGCTATAAAAACTGCCACCTTAGGCTGTGGGCTCCCCTGTATTGTTCACAGAACTGACCACTTGTTTCACAGTTGACTGCAGTGTTGCAATGATCCGTGCCAGGACCCCTTACCAGTTGGAGATGGATTCTTCTACACTCTGTGCCAATTTGCAGAGGCAACCCAGTGCATCGAGAAGTTCCTGGCATACAACCATCAGTCGTCTTCTATCGTCTGGGTCATCAAAGTCATCATCAGTGTCCTCTGCAGCAAGGCTCTGATGCATGCTCTCCCTCCAGCAATCTGCTTCCTGCATCATCCAGTCCCCCTGCCCTGATCTACCGCAATAGTGCTGGGTATGTCTTTCTGAAAAGATCTGTCTACCCTACTCCCTGAATTATACAGGGTGCAAGTATCTCAGCTGGTGCCTTCAAGGATAAGGTCAAGTGATGCTTTGATTCCATTGTGCTGCTCCCCGCTTCCTTTGATCGCCCAGGGCCCTGCATAGCTTTTGAACCTAAATGGAACTGAGGGACAGTTAGTGTCAAGGGTAAGCAGAGACAAATGAATGGCTGCTGAAAGCAGCTGCCTTTAGTAATGTCCAGTGTGAATGGTGATATTGGGGTAGGAAAGGGAAAAAGATGGCAATGTGCACGAACATCTTGCGGGGCATGTACTCCAGTCTGGCCAGTGGCTGTGGGCCTCACTCACCACTGCCTACAATATCAATGATACTGTCCTTGAGTGGGGACAGGACATGAATATAGGCTCACTCTCCTCCTGTGCACACCTGCTGCTTTGTATTTTGCACCAGCTGGTAGTGCAAGGCAGAAGAGAATGCATCAGTAATAGCGTAGTGAATTTTTTTGAGAATGTATATGTCATGGTTGAATCGTAAGGATGTTGTGTGAAAGGTGGCAGAGCTGTATGAAAGGGAGAAAAGTAATAACGAGGAGAGTCGCAGATGTGGCATGCATGAGTAGTTGCAGAAGGAGGTGGAGCGAAGTGTGGTGCAGTAATTGTGGGAAGTTGAATGGAATCAGGAGAGGGAAAGCTTGTGAGTAGTGGGGCCACAGGTGGTAATGCAATAAGGAGAGAGTCATGTAAGATCTGAATTAGGAGTCTTACCCTAGCAACCCTGACCATTGATCTTCTGTCGGGTGTAATGTCCTGGGTGCAATGTCTCTGGCAATGACTTCTGCCACATCATGCGACCACTGCCTGGCCACTTGTCTGAAGACTGTTCGTCCCTCTGCCGTCAGGAATAGCATCACACTCCTCCAGTGGGCCGACTCCACCAGGACCCCTAGTGTAGCATCTGAGAACCTGAGGACCCTCACAGCAGTTGTTTCAGGCATGACTGAAATATTCACAGCAGACTCCAGTGTTCAGTAGCTCTCCTTTAAGAGGCGCAGGCAGCCCTTAAATAATATCATAGACAATTATGTGTGCTGCCAATGAATGGCGCGAGTAGAGCTGGCAGCTTGCCTATTTAATGTTGATGAGGCATGGGATTCAATTTCTCTACTTAACAGCACCCATGAGTTGAGGTTCATGCTGTGAATACAGTGTCGATGTGGTGCCCAAAAAATGATATGACCAATTTCTACCCCCATCTTTTTGAGCACATTTTTGCTCACTCCTCCTAATTTTCCCATTGTATCTCATTATCTGTTCTTTTATGGCTTTTAACATCCCAAGCTTTGAAATTAAAGCCCATATTATATGGCCTATGATTTTCTGACTATTAAAATTATTGGTCAGACCATCGTGGGCAACACATGACCAAATGTCTGATATACACCGTCAGCGGATGAGGTTCTTTGTCAGTAAGGTGGACTCGTAAAGTTACTCCCTTAGTAGCTGGAAGAAAATTCCATGTTGAATGTATAAGGACTGGGCTTATTTTAACAATGTTTTTAAACTGCCCCTAATTGGTGAGATTGTGATTTTTAAGGTAATGTGCTATGTCAGGGATTTGTATTAATACTGCATGTTTCTTTTTTGAAGGGGGGATATGGCTTACAAAGTTAGTGTTTCCAATTAAAGCTGCTGTCAGAAGATGGTGTAGGTTTACGCTCCACAGGGGTCTCTATTAAAAGCCAATTCGATCTACTCCGCGTGACATTAAGAAACAGCTGAGTGCACTGGACACTGCAAAGGCTATGGGGCCTGACAGCAACCTGGCTGTGGTGTTGAAACTTGTGGTCCAGAACTAGTCACTCTTGCTAAGCTGTTCCAGTACAGCTACAACACTGGCATCTACCTGTCGAAGAGGATAGTTTGCCGAGGTATGTCCTGTCCACAAAAAGCAGGAAATATCTAACCCAGCAAACCACTGCCCTCTCAGGCTACACCAGGAGGTTGGGAATTCTGCAGGAAGCAACTGACCTCCTGACTCCCCAAAGCCTGTCCACCAACTACAAGTCAGGAAAGTGATGGATTCTCCACACTTGCCTGATTAGTACAACTCCGACAACAATCAAGAAGTACAACAACATCCAGCACAAAGCAGCCTGGTTGATTGGCACCCCAATCACAACCTTCAACATTTACTCACTACATCACCAGGGCACAGTGGCAGCAGTGTGTACCATCTACAGAATGCACTGCTGAAACTTGCCAAGGCTCCTTTGACAACATATTCAAAACCCACGACCTCTACCATCTAGAAGAACAAGGAGAACAGCACATGCAAGTTCCCCTCCAAGTCACACACAATCCTGACTTGGAATTACATTGCCGTTCCTTCACTGTTGTTGGGTCAAAATCCAGGAACTCCCTTCCGAACAGCACTGTGGGTGCACATATACCACATGGACTGCAGCGGTTCAAGAAGGCATCTCACCACCACCTTCTCAAGGGCAGTTAGGGATGCACAATAAATGCTGGGCTTGCCAGTGACATTCTCATCACATGAATAACTAAAAAATAAATCAGCAATGTGATGGAAGGAGTCATTATGCAACCATCAGGTTTTTGCTCACCAATAATATGCTCACCAATGCTATTTGAGACCTGCCAAAATTGCTTGGCTCCTGGTTTTATTGCAGCCTAGGTCTGAACACAGGCACAGGAGGTGAATTCCAGAGGTGAGATGAGAATGACTTCCATTGAAATCAAGGCAGCATTTGGCCGAGTGAGACACGAAGGAACCCAAGTAAAATTGAAGTCAATGGGCATCAGTGGCTGGAGTCATATCTGCTATAAAAGAAAATGGTGTGATTGTTGGAGACCAATCATATCAACCCCAGGACATTGCTGCAGGAGTTATTTAGGGCAGCATCCTAAGCCCAATCCTCTTCAGCTGCTTCATCAATGGACTTCCCTCCATCATAAGGTCAGAAATGGGGCTGTTTGCTGAAGATTGCACAGTGTTCAGCTCCATTCATAACTCTTCGGACAATGAAGCAGTCTATGCCTGCATACATCAAGACCTTGACAATATCTAGGCTTGGGCAGATCATACTACACAAATTCCAGACAGTGATCTTCTTCAACAAGAGAGAGTCTATCCACACCCCCATGACATTCAATAGCATTTATCTTGTTGAATCCAACCATTAATAACCTGGGGGTCACCATTGACCAGAAACCCAACTAGACCAGTCACATGCCAAGGCTACTACAGCAAGTCAGAATTCTGTGGTAAGTCCCACCCTCCAGCCCCCTAACTCCCCAAAGCCTCTGCACCATCTAAATTCAGGTCTGAGATGGAATACTCTACACTTGCCTGGATGAATGCATTTGCAACAACACTCAAGCAGTTCGACACCATCTAGGTCAAAACAGTCCAGTGGATCAGCAGCCTATCCACCACCTTAACCATCCATTCTCTCCACCACCAATGTACCGTGGCTATAGCGCTTACTATCTACAGAATGAAGTGCAGCAACCCACCAAAGTTTCTATGATAGCACCTCCGTCTTGGAGGAGGAAGTGAAGGAAGATTAGTGGGAAGGCAGATGGATAGTTACCAATCAGATCAGTGAAATTGTGTGAAATGTTTATCTGAATCTGAATCCCAGAGCTTGTAAGCCAGACAACACAACCCTCCCCAATCTTGGTTAACCAAGGCCATAATGGAAGCAGTTTGAGAAGACAGTGAGCAAGACCTGCTTGCTCTTTGGCTTTCATATGGTGGGGCCATTTGCTGCAGCTCTGTCTAGAGCTCCCACACTTTTCAGAGTGGCTTACTGTGTGGCCATCCTTCACAATGTGGCATATGCCAGCTGTTGTCCTTATCGGCACTGCACATCCTGGGACAGTCTTGAGTGCTTATACAAGAGTGCAGTGCTCCTCGGGTGTCTTTTTTTAAAAAGCAGAACCACTCAGCTTTGGTTCCTCACGCTGCTTAGTCTGGAGGGAGGGATCCCCTGACCTCTGCTCAAGTACATCTGTGATCATAATGGTCAGATAAAATGGAGCAATGCTGGCAAATCTGAGGTTGAGGAAAAAAAGTGGACAAAAAGATCAACTTTCCCTTTAGGAGAACTAGAGGGCAGAGTGTTGCCAAGGAGGATTCTCAGACGTCATGGAAGATTTTGGAAGGAGACCAAAAGAACCAGCTGCAGAAGGAGAGAAGAGTCAGCAGTTTCTATTCAATACAAAAGCGGTTCAACAGCTCTAATGGCAGCTTTACAGAAATTGCAAATGGAGATCAAGTTGGCCTGGGAGGCATCAGACCTATCAACTGCTTGGTGTGGTGGACAGAATTTTATGAGAAATAGCAGTGACAGCCATTATTGAACCAATATATAATACCTGATCTGATGGATGAAGACCAGTGAGGTAAGAAACTTTCCATGTTTGGTGGAATAGCATCAGTTACTTCACTGGCAGATACAAGGAATTGAAAAGTTAAAGTTGGCTAGGTAAAGGCAGTAGAGAATTCTGCAGCACTGCTCCAGTTGACTCATAACGGTTGATCTTCTGATTTGCTGTACCAATAACAAGCGGATGAACATAAAATCAAGCAGGAATTCTTTAGTAATGCAAAAGCAAAATACTGCAGATGCTGGAAATCTGAAATAAGAACAAAAAGTGCTGGAAATACTCAGCAGGTCTGGCAGCATCTGTGGAGAGAGAAGCAAAGTTAACATTTCAGGTCTGTGACCTTTCATCTTGAAGGAAGTGAGTGGAGTTGAAGGAGAAGTTGTTCAATGTGAGAACAAGTTCAGCCAGGCAGGGGAGGGTGGTGGTGGATGGGGACTGGTTGAAACAATGGGTCTGCCGGGACAATCCTGTTTGTGGATTTTAGGAAGGAGTTGGAAGCGGGCTGTCCAAGGTTGTGGGACTATGAGTTTGGAAGCTGTAGAGGAAAGATCCCCGGAGAAGATGAGGTCAGTGACAGTCCTGTGGACAGTAGCTTGATGTTCGGTGGTGGGGTTATGGTCTAGGGGGAGATAGGAAAAAGTGTCTGAGAGTTGGCACTCAGCCTCTGCAAGGTAGAGGTTGGCACGCCAGACAACAACAGCACCACCCTTGTCTGCAGGTTTGATCACAATGTTGGGGTTAGATCTGAGAGAATGGATTGCAGCAAGTTCAGGTTAGAGTGAGTGAGGGGGGCAGAGAAATTGAGATAGCCGATGTCTTACCGGCAGTTCTCATTGAAAAGATGAAGAGTGGGTAAGAGGCCAGAGGGAGAGGTCCAGGTGGAGGGAGAATACTGGAGGCAGGTGAATGGGTCCTCTGGTCGGGGGGAGGACTCCTGGTCAAAGAAGTGAGCCCGGAGGCGAAGGTGACAGAAGAAGAGCTCAACGTCATGCCGAGCATGAAATTCATTCACGTTGAGGCGTAAGTGGATAAAACTGAGTCCTTTGTTGAGTACAAATCGTTCAGCATCAGAGAGGGGAAGGTCAGAGGGTATAGAGAATGCATGGCAAAAGGTCAGATCAGAAGGGATGAGGTCAAAGGGAAGTGAAGGGGAAGAAGGATCTGGAGGGGCATCAGTCCCCATCAGCTGCTGGAGCTTGCATTCCTTAACACCTAGAAGGAAGAAAAAGCATTTTTTTTAATGTGTCGGATAAGATGAAGGATGAAATGAAACTGCGGAGTAGAACAGCTTTGAGATAAGGTGAGGAGGTGCTTCTGGAGAGAAAGGTTCAGTGTGTGCATGTGGTGGCGCATAGCACTGAGTGTGGATCACAGGACGTGGCGAGAGCAGCAGTCCGAGGAACGTTGTATTTCTCAGAGGTACCTGTAATCCTGGATGGATTCAAAACATGAAGGATGAAATGTCAATTGGAATCCACGTGAAATAAGTCAGAGCCGGAGACAGTCACTGATGAATGAGATGTGGCTGTGAAAACGAGTTTTGGCAGACACTTTATCAAACACCAGAAGGGAAATAGAAAGCATTGAAGGTGAACAAGGTAAAAGAGACAAATGAAAATCCCATCAGAGAGAAGAGCAGAACATCTTCAAGGTAGGCATTCCTGGAAGAGAAGTGGCAGTGAAATTAAACACTAAAATAAAAGCAAAATACTGCAGATGCTGGAAATCTGAAATAAAAACAAAATGTGCTGGAAATACTCAGCAGGTCTGGCAGCATCTGTGGAGAGAGAAGCAAAGTTAACGTTTCAGGTCTGTGACCTTTCATCAGAACTGGCAAAGGTAAGAAAAGAATTAGGTTTTAAGCAAGAGATGTGGAGGGGATGGGGGAAAGAACAAAGGGGAAGATGTTGATAGGGCAGAGGGCAGGAGAGATTAAATAACAAAGCTGTCCTGGGACAAAGGCTTGTGGTGAAAGACAAAGCATTAGTCCAGAGAGAGTGCTGATAGCAGAATACAGGAATTCTGTAGGCCTGTTTCTCACTTGATTTGTGTAATGCCCAATTTCCCAGCAGCAGCAATACAGAGATGCCAAATACACTCACAAATTGCACAGTAACCTTCCTGAAGCCATAGTTTAAATTTAGCTTATGCAAATATCTGTCAGCCAATGTTGCCCATGTTTTTCACCAGATATGTTTCCTAATGGAGTTATTAGTGGCTTTTTTTCTGTGGCATTAGTTTTATGCTTCTAGTTGGCCCTTGTTACACTTATTAAAGCTTTTTTCCCATCATCTTTGCCATCAACGTGCTGATACCAGCTGCAGTTTTCATAACGACAGCCAAATATCTGAGATGGGGGCTCCTCTTGCAGTCAAGAGATTTGAAGGAGGCAGAGAGATTTCTGTGGAGCAATCAATTACATTGCAGGCATCCTCACCTTACACCAGAAACCAGATCAAAAGATTTACAAAGAAAGAACCTGCATTTTTATAGTATCTTCTCACATTCTCAGGACATTCCAAAGCACTTCATGGCCAATAGATTGCTCTTGAAGTGCAGTCAGTGTTATACAGGCATTCAGCAAAGTCCCACAAGCAGCAAATAAATGAAATACTGAATAAATAGTATTTATTTTTTGTGCCAGTACTGGTTGAGGGAAGAATGTTGGCGAGGATACTAGACAAATTCTTTGTTCCTTTATCAAGTTGTGTCATGGGATCTTTTCTGTCCATTTAAGAAGGCAGATGAAATGGCAGTTTAATGTGTCATCGGAAAGACAGCATCTTCTAAGGTACAGTAGATAAATGCTGCAGTGAAATGTCAACCTAGATTAAGTGATATTGTGATTTGAACCCAGAATATTCTGACATCGAGGTGAAAGGATTGGGATAATCTAATCTCGGTTGATCTCCATGTGTAGACCTGCCTTATCTTCTGATTTACAAGAGGGAAGCAGTAATTGAGTTATTGTCTGGGATTATTTTATTTATTTTTTATTTTATTTTATTTTATTTAGAGATACAGCACTGAAACAGGCCCTTCAGCCCACCGAGTCTGTGCCGACCAACAACCACCCATTTATACTAACCCTACAGTAATCCCATATTCCCTATCACCTACCTATACTAGGGGCAATTTACAATGGCCAATTTACCTATCACCTGCAAGTCTTTGGATGTGGGAGGAAACCGGAGCACCCGGCGAAAACCCACGCAGACACAGGGAGAACTTGCAAACTCCACACAGGCAGTACCCAGAATCGAACCCGGGTTCCTGAAGCTGTGAGGCTGCAGTGCTACCCATTGCGCCACTGTGCCACCCATTGGATTCTCCTCCAATATCCCACTCAACATCACGGTGGAGAAAAAGGGAAAGTGTGGGCAGTGAGGTCTTCCCCTGTTTCACTGCCGAACCTGTAGTTTTCTCCCCAAGCTGCATTAGGACTGTACTGGCCTCGATTTCCCCACTGGATGCACAGATTTTGTGGCTGAGAAATCGCAGTCTTCCTCTTTGTGGTGTGAATGTCGCTGGGAACCTACCATGCATATCAGATGAACCATGACCCAGAAAAAAGAATAAAACTATAGCAATGAATGAATAAAACTAAAGAATATAGGGTGGTTAGAAAGAAACAAACACAGAAAGAATGGATAAGGAAAGGATAAATAAATCTAGCATGAATAATATGAAGCATAAATGCAGTCGACGTACAATTATCACACTGTGGTGGCTTGACCTTAATAGGTTGACCTTAATAAATAATGTTGTTTCTGGACCAGTAGTTAAGAAAAGAGAAGTGCTTGAAAATAAATGTTTCATCTCTCAAGCTATCTTACTTTTCAACAAAGATTGCTGTGAGGTGTTCTTGCACAGTTTGGTGTGATCGTGACTTACAGTACATCACACACCATTTGGAGAGAGTGAGAGACAGTGTAGGAGAGAGGTAGCAAGTACCATTGGTGGGTGTGTGGTGTTGTGATGACAGGATAAAGAAACAAATGGGCCAGAACACAAGCTGTAGGGAAAACAGACTGGAAAATATAAATCCCAACTATTTAATTATACATTGGAGGCACTGGGGAAGTTTTTCTTGTTCTGGCACCTGGGCAGAAAGGATTGTTTAGGTGCAGCACATAAAGGAAAACCATGTTGGGAAGAATCACACCCCCGCAAATGAATGGAAAAGTTGGTGGACTCCCTTCCAAGCATGCAGCCCACCACCATCCTTGCACACAAGGCCCCCACTGCCCAATCTTCCATTATGGCAGGAACCCAATCAAATGTACTCTGCCTTCATCAGAAAGTTGTTGGACAAACAATCTACTGGAAAGGCAAATTAGTCACCTTGACCATAATCTTCACATAATGGGCTGCATTTTACCGGCCCCTTGACAACACAGGTTGTGGTGCGGGGGCCGGTAAAGTTCTGCAGGGAGAGTCCCGCCTTGACCCGTGTCATCGAGAAGGGCCCGCCACATATTACCGGCAGCCGGGGGACCTCGGTGCGTCCCCTCCCGCCCCTCCCACCCTCCCCCCATCCCCTGGCTGCCTGGTGGCCGGCCCTTCATCTGCATATTTAAATTAATATTAATACTATGTAAATGAACTCCTGATGTAGCGGGTGGAGGAATAACATTTTCATGGTGGGAGGGGTGGGGGAGCAGGGAAATCAATTTTTATTGGTTGTGTGAATGGTGGGAAAGGGTTGAAAGGCAAATGATTGAAAGTTGGGGGGGGAAGTTCGGGTCGGGAAAAAGGCATGTTTTTTTTATCTCGGGCAATGAAATGACCATTGGGGAGGGCGTGTTGGGGAAGGGCCTCCATCACTTAATTTTATATTTAATAAAAATTATTACTGATGTACCTTTAAAAATTAAAATTAATTGTAAGAGCTTCCAATTTCTCTCATTTGTGGGTAAAATCCAGGCTAAGCCCCCAAATTTCTGTTACGACCAGGTGAGAAAAGGGTTCCCTCTCAGCCTTCACCTGGTCTTATTGTAACAAGGTTTAATTTTAAACACACTGTATTTTTAACTCCCCCTTGATGAATCCTTGATCTCCGCTTTCCAATTATAAGGCAAAGAAGCCAGCACAAACAGGTTTTCTTAGGTTTAAAGAAGAAAGGTTGAAATATATTAAACTTAAACTCTAATTCGATTAATGTCTACAGATACACAATGCGCCCATGTTAGCATGCATATGCGATACACACATGCAGATAGAACAGAAGAAAAATAAAGTGGAAAAGTTTGAGGCAATCTCTGAAGAGGGTATTTGTTATGGTTCTTCAAGCTCATTGTCGAGTCCTTGATTGTAGGTAGACCTTGCTTTTCGTTGGGGCCCAGTGTTCTTCTTAAACCTTGTTCGCTGTAGGAGACTTTTCTCACTTGGGGTTCATGTGTCTTCAATGGATTTGGAGTTCCAAGAGAAAGATATGAAGAGCCAGCCAGGAGAGATCTGTTTCAATCCCGGAGCATTCTGCAGTCTCTGAGTTCAAACTGTTTGTATAATTCAGAAAAACCAGGTTGCCAGCAGGCTAGTCACGTGACCAGCTGGTCTGACCACATGTGTTTGTGGATTCTCTGGTCTTAGCCAACCCTGGAATGTCTCTTCTTACACACAATACCAGGTGCTCAAAGTCATTGTGGGTTAAATTGGATAAGGGAAGTAACCTCTTTGTCTCCACAAGCACTGTCTGGTAATATGCAAATGTCCTTCCAGCCAAGGGCCTGCCGATTTTTTTAAACAAGTCCTTTCTTCACTTCAGCAACAGTTTTCAAATCAATGTTCATATGGCACAATTACTATGCCTCATTCTTGGCAGGTGGGAGTCTAACATGACAGGAGGATTTTCTGATATGAGTTCAAAACCTATCTCTTACTCGAGTGAATCCCTTGCCTTGCTCCCACAATCTAATTTATAATAATATTTCAAATTTACTGTTTCCATTTGTAACGCTCACACAATCCGAACTTATGAACTATAAATGTGAACTTATGAAGTAAAAAGCCAAAATGAACACTTTCCTGTAAAACAAAATGGAGTTAAGAGGTCAGGTGACCTTTTCTTTCTTGCCAAAACACATGGAACTGCAAGAACCCCCAGCTAATTTTCACATCTGGACAAGTCTTGGCGAAGTCATTAAAATGCTGCATTTCTCCAACTAATTAAAAAAAACTGGGTTCACAATACTTTTACACTCGCTTCGACATTAAACTTGAAATCCAGAAAATGGGTGTGGAAAAGTGCTATTTGAGCATGATGGTATGTGGATGAGTGATACCCAGACTCCATCATCTGACAAATGGTCCGACCATCAGAAACTATTTATGAAGACAATAGAAAGAGATGCTCTGGTCACATGACAGAAATTAGGTTTCTGATAAGAGGTTTTAATTCTGAGCAGAAAAAGAGGGACAAAAAATCTATGCCAACAAAGAGAAAGGACTCTGCCTAAGACCACAAGCTCTAAGCTACATATAAGCAGAGACTCAAGGGCCATGAACTCGCCACCTGAGGAACCATACCAGGGCTTTGCCATTGAAACTTGACTGGAGTATAACAAGAGAAATCTGCTACTGCGAATATAAAACAACAGCGAATCAATTTTCCTAAAACTCTAGAGCTTTTCTTTGGTGGACAAAAAAGGATTACAGGCCTGCAAGGTTTCAAGTCTTCACCCAGGAAAAAGCAAGTGTAACAAAGAACTCTTAAAATCATAAGGCCTAAACGCATGCTACTTTTATAATCGCAATCTTTTCTTGAGTGTGTGTGTATCTGTATGAGTGTGAGAGTGGGTGTAGTTGTGTATATTCGGGTGTTGAACGATAAACATTTATCTTTCTTTTAAAACTTATGAGAAAATCTGTCATTTGTCTGTTCCTGACAATTAAAGCACTCAGGAGTTAAAACATTGTTTTAAGTGCTTTCTTCCCTCAGTAGAGAGTGAATCTCTCTCCTGTCCATAACATATTCTAGTTACTAGCTTATATACACTTCTCAGATACCTTCCTTCTAGGCTGAAAAGCCTAAGTTTAACCAGTTTTTCATCATAACTCAGATCCCTGACACCAGGGCTCAGCTTCATGGCTCCTCACTGAACTGCCTCTAGTGCTTTAGTGTCCCTTTTGTGCTTCAGCAACCAGAACTGGTCACAGTACTCAAGTTATCATCTGACCAGAGCACTAAACACTTGGATTAGGATTTTGACTGATTTATATTCAACTGTTCTAGAAACATGGGAACAGTGGCAGCCTATTCAACCCCTTGAGCTTGTTACGTGATTGAGGGGGGAGGGTGAACAGCCAGCAGTTGTGGTACCCATTAGTGCAAACAACATGGGCAGAAAGAGGGATGTGGTCCTGCAGTCAGAATTTAGGGAGTAAGCAGCACCTCAAAAGCAGTAATCTCCGGATTACTCCCAGTTTCACGTGCAAGTGTGTATAAAAATAGGAGGATAAAGAAGATGAATGTGTGGTTGAAAAGATGGTACAGGACAGAGTGCTTTAGATTCTTGTGGCATTGGGACTGGCTCTGGGGGAGATGGGACTTGTACAGGCTGGATGGGTTGCACCGAAGTAGAGCTGGGACTGGAGTTCCTTGCAGGGCAATTTGCTAGTGCTATTGGGGAAGGTTTAAACTAACTTGGTAGGGGTGTGGGAACAAGGAGAAAATATCAGTGAGGGATACCAAGGTGCACACCATACTGGGAGAGACAGATAGCACTCGAGTAGGGAATAGTAAGTAATGAGTTGGGGTCAGAGTAAGGGAGAAATAAATACATTCTAAATCAGGGTTAATGTGCATGTGTGTGAATGCACAGAGTGCTGTTAATAGGACTGGTGAGTTACAGGCGCAGATTGACATGTGGAAATATGATGTTGTAGCTATAACAGACCTGGCTCAAAGAAAAGCAGGACTGGGTGTTAAATATTCCTGGATACAATGTGTTCAGGAAAGATAGGAAAGGATGAAAAGAGAGAGGAGTGGCAGTATTGATTAAGGAGAGTGTCACAGTGCTGGAGAGAAAGGTTATCCCAGAGGGGTCAAGGACAGAATCTATTTGGCTGGTGCTAAGGAAGAAAAAAGGCGCAGTTACATTGTTTGGTGTTATCTATATGGTCACCAAATAGTGGAAAGGATGTAGAGGAACAAATTTGCAAGGAAATTACAGACAGGTGCAAGAATTATAGAGTAGTTATAATGAGGGACTTTAATTATCCGAATATAGACAAGGAGAGTACAAGTGTGAAGGGCAGAGAGGGGCAAGAGTTCCAACAGTGTGTTGAAGAAAATTTGATACAGTAGTATGATTCCAGTCCAATGAGAGGGGAGACACTGCTGAACCTGGTTCTTGGAAATGAGATGGGCGAAGTGGATCAAATATCAGCAGGACAACATTTTAGGTTTAGGTTCTCTATGGAAAAGGATAAAGAACAATCTAGAGTAAGAACAATTAACTAGAGGAATGCCAACTTCAACGGGGTAAGAATGGATCTAGGCCAAATAAATTGGAATCAAAGATTGCTAAGAAAAACGGTAGATGAACAATGGGCTACCGCCAAGGAAGAGAAAGTTCAGGCACAGTCAAGGTATATTCCCTTGAAGGGAAAATGTCGGGCAAACAAATCCAGAGTTCCCTGGATGGCAAAAGAGATAGAGATTAAGATGAAGAAGAAAAAGTGTGCTTATGATAGATGTCAGGTGGATAACACAATGGAGAACCAGGCTGAATATAGAAGGTTCAGAGAGGAAGTGAAAAAGCAAGTAAGAGAAATAAAGAGGGAGCATGAAAAGAGACTGGCAGCTAGCATAAAAGGGAATTCCAAAGTCTTCTATAGGCATATAGAACATAGAAAAATACAGCACAGAACAGGCCCTTCGGCCCACGATGTTGTGCCGATCCTTTGTCCTCTGTCAAGGACAATTTAATCTATACCCCATCATTCTCCTTTATCCATATACCTATCCAAAAGCCTTTTGAAAGTCCCTAAAGTTTCTGACTCAACAACTTCCCCGGGCAAGGCATTCCATGCCTCGACCACTCTCTGGGTAAAGAACCTTCCCCTGACATCCCCCTTATATCTCCCACCCTTCACCTTAAATTTATGACCCCTTGTAACGCTTTGCTCCACCCGGGGAAAAAGTTTCTGACTGTCTACCCTATCTATTCCCCTGATCATCTTATAAACCTCTATCATGTCACCCCTCATCCTTCTCCTTTCTAATGAGAAGAGGCCTAGAATGTTCAGCCTTTCCTCGTAAGACTTATTCTCCATTCCAGGCAACATCCTGGTAAATCTCCTCTGCACCCTCTCCAAGGCTTCCACATCCTTCCTAAAATGAGGCGACCAGAACTGCACACAGTACTCCAAATGAGGCCTTACCAAGGTCCTGTACAGCTGCATCATCACCTCACGGCTCTTAAATTCAATCCCTCTGCTAATGAACGCTAACACCCCATATGCCTTCTTCACAGCCCTATCCACTTGAGTTGCAACTTTCAATGATCTATGCACATAGACCCCAAGGTCTCTCTGCTCCTCCACATGCCCAAGAACCCTACCGTTAACCCAGTATTTTGCATTCATGTTTGTCCTTCCAAAATGGACGACCTCACACTTTTCAGGGTTAAACTCCATCTGCCACTTTTCAGCCCAGCACTGCAACCTATCCAAGTCCCTTTGCAGACGACAATAGCCCTCCTCGGTATCCACAACTCCACCAACCTTTGTATCATCTGCAAATTTACTGACCCACCCTTCGACTTCCTCATCCAAGTCGTTAATAAAAATCACAAACAGGAGAGGACCCAGAACTGATCCCTGCGGCACGCCACTGGTAACTGGGCTCCAGGCTGAGTATTTACCATCTAAGACCACTCTCTGCCTTCTATCAGTTAGCCAATTCTTAATCCAATTGGCCACATTCCCCACTATCCCATGCCTCCTGACTTTCTCCATAAGTCTACCATGGGGGACCTTATCAAATGCCTTACTAAAATCCATGTACACCACATCCACTGGTTTACCCTCATCCACTTGCTTGGTCACCTGCTCAAAGAATTCAATCAGGCTTGTGAGGCAAGACCTACCCCTCACAAAACCGTGCTGACTGTCCCGAATCAAGCAGTGTCTTTCCAGATGCTCAGAAATCCTATCCCTCAGCACCTTTTCCATCAACTTGCCTACCACTGAAGTAAGACTAACTGGCCTGTAATTCCCAGGGTTGTTCCTATTCCCTTTCTTGAACAGGGGCACAACATTTGCCACCCTCCAATCACCTGGTACCACCCCCGTCAGCAGAGAAGATGAAAAGATCATTGCCAGCGGCTCTGCAATTTCATCCCTTGCTTCCCATAACATCCTTGGATATACCCCGTCAGGCCCGGGAGACTTGTCTATCTTCAAGTTATTCAAAAACCCCAACACATCTTCCCTCCTAACGAGCACTTCCTCGAGCTTACCAGTCTGCTTCCCACCGTCCTCTTCAGTAATACACCCCTTCTCATTCGTAAATACCGAAGAGAAGTACTCATTCAAAACCTCACTTATCTCTTCCGGCTCAACACACAGTCTCCCGCTATTGTCCTTGACCGGACCTACGGTCCCCCTAGTCATCCTCATATTTCTGACATACGCGTAAAAGGCCTTGGGGTTTTCTTTTATCCTACCCGCCAAGCATTTTTCATGCCCTCTCTTAGCTCTCCTATAAACAATGAAAAGGTGGTAAAAGGAGGAGTAGGGGCAATTAGGGACCAAAAAAGGGATTTACACATGGAGGCAGGAGGAATAGCTGAGGTGCTAAATGAATACTTTGCATCTGTCTTTACTAAGGAAGAAGATGCTACCCAGGCCACGGTGAAAGAGGAGGTAATTAATGCACTAGAATGATTTAAAATTGATAAGGAGGAAGTATTAAATAGCCTGTCTATACTTAAAGTTGATAAAGCAACAGGACCGAAGGCGATGCTTCCAAGGATACTGAGGGAAGTGAGAGTGGAAATTGCGGAAGCACTGGCCATAATTTTCCAGTCTTCCTTAGAAATAAGGGTGGTACCAGAAGACTGGAAAATTTCAAATATTACACTCTTGTTCAAAAAAAGGGTGTATAGATAAGCCCAGCAACTACAGGCCAGTCAGTTTAACTTCAGTGGTGGGGAAACGTCTAGAATCAATAATTCAGGAAAAAATTAATAGGCACATGGACAAATGCGGGTTAATTAAGAAAGGCCAGCACAAATTTATCAAGGGAAAACCATGTTTAACGTAATTGGCTGGAGTGTTTTTGAAGAGGTAACAGAAAGTGTTGATGAGGAAAATACTGTTGATGGGTTGTACATGGACTTCCAGAAGGCATTTGATACAGTGCTGCAGAACAGACTTTTGAGCAAAGTTATAGCTCATGGAATAAAAGGGACAGTAGCAACAGGGATACAAAATTGGCTGAGTGACAGGAAACAGAGACTAATGATTAATGGATGTTTTTTGGGCTGGAGAAAGGTTTGTAGTTGAGTTCCCCAGGAGTCAGTGTTGGGACCCTTGCTCTTCCTGATATATATTAATGACCCAGACCTTGGTGTACAGGGCACAATTTTGAAATTTACGGATGATATGAATCTTGGAAGCATTGTGAACTGTGAGGCGGATAGTGTAGAACTTCAAAAGGACATGGACAATTTGGTAGAATGGGTGGACAAGGGCAGATGAAGTTCAATGTGGAGAAATGTGAAATGATTCATTTTAGTAGGAAGAACATGAAGTGACAATATAAGTTAAAGGGTACAACTGTAAAGGAGGTGCAGGAACAGAGGGACCTGGTGTATATGTGCATAAACATTGAAGGTAGCAGGACAGGTTGAGAGAGCAGTTAATAAAGCATACAGTATCCTATGTTTTATTAATAGGGACATAGAGTACAAGAGGAAGGAGCTTATTTTGAACTTGTATAAGACACTAGTACAGCCTCAGCTGGAGTATTGTGTACAAGTTCTGGGCGCCACACTTTAGGCAAGATGTGATGGCATTGGAGAGAGTACAGAAAAGATTCACCAGAATGGTTCTAGGGATGAGGAACTTTAGTTATGAAATAGATTGGAAAAGGTAGGACTGTTTTCCTTAGAGAAGAGAATGCTGAGAGATGATTTGATAGAGGTATTCAAAACCATGAGCAGTCTGGACAGAGTAGATAGGAGAAATTGTGCCAACTCGTGAAAGGATCAAGAATGAGACGGCACAGATGTAAAGTAATTAGCAAAAGAAGAAAAAGTGACATGAGGAAAAACTTTTTCATGCAGCGTGTGGTTAAGGTTTGGAATGCACTGCCTGAGAGACTGCCTGAGAGTGGGGTACAGGCAGGTTCAATCAAGGCATTCAAAAGGGAATTAGACTGTTATCTAAAAAGGAAGAATGTGTAAGGTTACGGGGAGAAGGCAGGGGAATAGCACTAGGTAAATTGCTCATTTGGAGAGCTGGTGCAGTCACAATGGGCCCAATGGCCTCCTTCTGTGCTGTAATCATTATGTGAGTCTGTGAACTTTCTCATGGCTGATCTGTATCTCAATTCTATTTAACCATCATGGTTCCATATCCCTAATACACTAACCTAACTAAGCTCTCTCATTCTCAGTTTTGGAAAGTTTACTTCATCTAGCCTCAACAGATCTTTGGGGGGGAAAGTTCCAGATGTCCACTACCCTATGTGTAGAGGAGTGTTTCCTGATATCACCCCTGAAGTGCCTAGCTCCAATTTTAAGGTTAGGCCTCCTTGTTCGGGATCCCCCTACTGGAGGAAAGTTTCTATCTATCCTATCAAATCCTTTAATCATCTTAAACAACTCAATTAGACCATCACTTAATCTTTTGTACTCAAGGGAATACAAATTGTCCTCATAATTTAACCCTTTTAGCCCACATATTATTCTGTTTTCAGTTATATAGTTCAACATTGCATTGTCTTTGTTGATTGCTGTTCTGAAATGTTCGAACATGTTCCCAATGAAGTCAACTAAGGCTCCTCAGTCTCTTTCAGCTTCATATTTTCATATAATGATGATGCAAAGATGCATGATTTGAGATTTTGGGTCGTTTGATTGCAAGCAAAGATTTATTTTCAGAAAGTAAGTGCTTCGTTAAGAGGCACAGTATGGATTCATAATCTCTTCCACATCTTTTCTGTGGCAGTGATCTATAATGTATTAGGTGTCCTGATTTTGTTTCAAAATCTTAATGACCCAAGTTTTACTCTAAAGTAACATCGCTACACTGAAAAAAGTCCTGAACAAGGATTTTTAGGTAAAAAAAGGCATAAATATCATTTGACTTCTGCCTAGGTTCCTTATTACCCAACATTATCCTTCTTTCCTGCAGCATTTTCTTCTGTTTTGCCTATAAAACAGAAGAATAATTCATTGCTTCAAGATATTTCCCTGACCAGTGACACGGTACTATAAATATGCAACTCTTCCTTTTTTTCTTTCAAGCATCCAGTCCTTGCAAGCATGTTTCCTACAGCTACTAAAGATGGTTCTGGTGACCTTTTTTCTACTGAAGACAGGAAAACATTAGGGTCAGAATTTTACGCCGCCCCAGCAGGTCGGATGGTGATGTGGGGGCGGCGTAAAATTGAGCGGCAGGCTCTGGGAGGCCTACCCGCTCCGATTCCACTTCCAGGCAAGTTTACAGAGGTCGGGGGGGGGGGGGGGGGTGGTTGGGGGGGGGGTGCTGCAGGGGGTGAGAAACCGCCCGCCCGCCCGAGGCCAATCAAGACCCTTAAGTGGCCGCCCTCGCCTGCCTCCATGGGTATTTTACCCGTGGCAAGCGGGTGTGCTGGGGATGTGAAAGGCTGCCCAGCAATAGCTGCTGGCCTTTCCGCGCCCCAGTGGCGGGGGGGGGGGGGGGGGGGGTCATAGCAGTCAGGCACAGGGTGTCCGATTGAGGGCCGCCCCCGCCTCTCAACCCACCCCCGGGATCCAAGCCCCTCCCCCCCAAACGACCACCCTGGCTTCACCAGTGCACAACCGATCCCCAGGTGAGGCAACCCAAACTTACCCACTCTCTCGGGTCCATGGCATCGGCTAGGCTGCAGTCCCAGCAGTGGCCACCGCTCCTGGTGGCGCTGCTGAGACTAAGCACTGCTGGCCCGCTGATTGGCCGGCAGCTCTCTGAGATGGGACCTCCTCCCTCAAGTGGATGGAAGTCCCGCCTCAGGACACTTAAAGCCTGGCGATCCGTAAAATACGGGACATATCCCCAGGCGGGGCAGAAGCGGGTTCGTCACCGATATTTACATCGGAGTCTGGCTCCCGTGCGCCCACTGTAAAATTCCGGCGCTAGGAGTCAGAATTTGAAGCCAATCTTAGCTTATGGTTGTGGATGTGTTAACTGATTCAAGCTAGAGTAGAATCAAAGTGGGATCACACAGTATATACATCCCTAACAATCAATAGACTTATCAACTTTTCAATTCCAGTAGTAATGTTTAATTTTATGGAAATAATTTCTACTATTTTCTGTCTACTGCAGTCAATTGCAATTTCAATACTTTAAATTTCTTCTTAAGGACAGTGTTGACTTTTGAAGTGCATGTACTTGGCACAGTACCTTGCCGACCAGCAGTGTGCTTTCAGATACCTATCCATTAATGGATGGAAATCCATTGGAAGTATGCACAATGGGTGAAGTTTCCTGTTGGGAGCACACATTCAGAAAAACAGTTTTAAAATGTTGATCATTACATTTATCGAGATAAGGAATTCTCACATGGTAGATTTTTTTTTAAATTGTTACTTTACACTCATCAGGTTTTACTTCAGGAAGGAGCAGTGTGTCTGAACCTCCCTGTACTCTATCCCACGAAAAGCACCAACTGAAAACTCTGTAGCACCAGTGCCACCATTTGCTATTGTCGAAAGCAACAATCCTTGTGGCATCTTTGGGAGGGAATATTAATTTAATACAAATTATTGAAAATATTTACTTCAGAAAATATTAAAAACAATTCCCCCTTCAGGATCTTCCCCTCTAATTAAATGGTTGTCCGTCTTAACGCAAAGTTTCCAATCAGGGAGTTACATTTACATACAAACCCAACATTTTCACTGAATCATTGCAATTATGACTGTTTCTTTTCACAAAAATAAGATTTCAAATTGTAACTGAGCCATATATATATAATATATATCAAATATATATGTGTGTGTATGTGTGTCCATGTCAACTATAAAAACTGTTGGTACAGTTAGAAATTCACAGAATTATGGAACTTACAATTTTGCTGATGAGCTGTAGCTTTTCACGTAACTGGTTGCACAGCCAGAACTGTTGTATATAATTACTATATGTTCTTAAATACTATTTAGGTAACAAGTATTTCATAACTTCATCTAAATTTAGCAGTGTGCCCTGGATTAAACCATAGCCCTGGGAGGGAAAATATCCCTGCTCATTAGATAACCAGACAGGATTTGTCTCAAACTGTATTAACTAACCAGGTGCTCATTTTTCAAATGCGTAGGTCACAACATGTTCAACCACAACTTTAATTTAAAAATTCTGCCTGCGCAATAATTTACTTAATAAATCTGACTAAGAGTCTGAGACAGACATGCTTGGTTCTTCAAAAGTCCACTATTCTGACATAAAATGTTATCATTTAACCATTAACAGATAAGACAAAAGTAAGCATGTGTCAATAGAGGAGGTTAACGAACTTTTCATCTGCCTAGCCTTTTCTAAGAATGCAGCCTTTTCTTATGCATGAAGTGACTATTCTGTTAGACAGTCAGATTGACTGATTACAGTGATCTATCCACTAATGTATAGCAAATTAATTAGCATGAAAATGCACTTCACTCAGTGAAATATACATTTTAATATCAGGTCATTTTGCAAGTAGCTTATCCACTATGAAGACATGTCTGTCAATGCTAATTAGTTTGCAGAAAGCACTGGTTAACCACACCCCTGCCACCCACGAAGTCAATGTTAGGCCCCAACCCCACACTTTGAGAAAAATGTACAGTTCGGGATAGTATATCGCACAGACATAGGGAGGCTTCCACTCCTTGCCACAGCACTGAAATGCCCTAATTAAAGACACAAATGGCATAAATGCAAAATACTCCAGATGCTGGAAATCTGAAATAAAAACAGAAAATTCTGGTGATACTCAGCAAGTCAGGCAGCATCTGTGGTGAGAACAAGGTGGAGTTAATGTTTCAGGTCATTGACCTAAAACGTTTAATCTACCTTCCCTTCTCCTCATTTGCCATCACCTTTATCGACCTCTCCACTGCCTCTGTCAGCCTACTTCTCTGATATGCAGTCATAGATAAACCACAACTTTCTCCACTTAAATATTGGGAACACAGAAGCCAACATCTTCATTCCCCATGGCAAACGTCATATCCTTCCCACCAGTTCTATCCCCCACCCTAGCCACTGTCTCAGGTTGAACCAGACTGTTTGCAATCTCAACATTCTATTTGACAATGTTACTGACTCCAAATCCTTTCTATCATAAAGACTGCCTACTTCCACCTCTATCACATCACCTGTTTCCCCTCTCACCTCAGCCCATCTTGTGAAACTGTGCCTTTGACACCTCCAGACCTGATCCTTAGAACTTAAGTCTTTGACCAATCCTAGTCACCCCTCACAAACCACTGACCACCTCTAGGCACTTACCCATTGTCTCTTGAGACAAGGAGGCCAAAGAGAAGAGAAGAGAGTTACCCCTCTTAATATCTCTTTCTTTGACTCGGTGTCAATATTTGCCCGATTACTTTCTGTGAACTGCCATTGGACATTTCTCTACACTAAAACGCACTACATAATTTGCATAAAGGGCCTCAAACAGGCATTAGGCGACTAATTTGCACACATAAAGCTCCTCATGCTTGTTTCAGACATTGGCCCTGAACGCCTCTTATTCTGTCTTTACCACGACGCCTCTACTGCCATATTGGACACTTAGGTGCCCATTTTGCACCTGTAAACAGGTGTAGCACCATCAAATTCCTAGATTTTAATATCTATTTCATACAATGTAACTTGATAGGAACTTCATAAAATCTACAAAAGTAACAGAAAAAAAAATAGCTGTTTCAACCTCCAACCACTCACTCTTCTTTCTGTGTTGCAGCTTACAATTTATCATGCACCCTCCTGGTGCCGAGAATTTTTTGGAAAGTTGCAAAAACTGTGAGCCAATTTGCATAATATGGTTTTACTGAAAAACTCAGAAACCCTATATTAAAAACTGCGAGTCATGCCAATTGTACACTTTCCAACCTAAGGAAAATTTTACAAGTATGATACCTCAACCAACTGTTGAAGGAATGAAGTCTAGTTACTCTCCTGGGGTTTTGGCGCAGCTTTAGGGCTCCAGAAGATTTGGATATATTAAGCCCTTAGT
The DNA here is from genome assembly GCF_036365525.1 of Heterodontus francisci. Taxonomy (NCBI): domain Eukaryota; kingdom Metazoa; phylum Chordata; class Chondrichthyes; order Heterodontiformes; family Heterodontidae; genus Heterodontus; species Heterodontus francisci. The sequence continues at coordinate 37,799,022 of NC_090397.1, forward strand.
TTATTCTGGCTGGGACTAAACGTACCAGTAAACTAATTCATTCGATAAATTTTCTGATGTTTAAAAATGCAGATCATTCTTCAGAAAATGAAATGGAGTTGGAATGTCTGGGCCTTTTACTTTGCACCATCATTCCTTTCGTCATTTAATCTCTCCTGTCTTCCACCCTATCACAGACCTTCCCTTTTCTTCTTTCCTCCCCTCCCCACCTTTTCCCAGCCTCTTTACTTGCTTAAAACCTGTTACATTGCTAACTTCATGGTGCAAAGTGAAAGGCTAAGACTTTCCAGTACTGCTGAATGGGCTTGGTAGCATAGTGGTTATGCCACTTGATTTAGTAATACCACAAAACTCACCTAATGAATTCAAATCCCACCATAATAACAGGGTGATTTAAATTCTGTTAATTAAATAAATCTGGAATAGAAAGCTACTATCAATCATGGTAACAATGAAATGACTGAATTGGCATTAAAAATCTATCTGGTTTTAGCATATCCTTTGAAGAAGGAAATCTGGTGCCCTTACCTGGTCTGGCCTATATGTGACTCCAAACGAACAATAATGTGGTTGATACTTAATTGCACTCTGGAATGGCCAAACAAGCCAAGTTGTCAACACTACCTTCTCAAGGGTGATAAGGAATGGACAATAAATGCTGGCCTTGCCTGCAGCATCAACATTCTTTGAATGAAAAGAGAAATTAATTTTCTGCATTTTTGAACATAGTCAAATTTATCAAATTACATAGTTTACTGGTATATTTAGTCCAAAACAAAATGTTTCCAGTTCTCATGAAAGACCATTGACCTGAAACATTGGGCAGGATTGTCCTTCTGGGGTGGGAAATGGAAGTCGGGATCGTTTCTGAGTCCCGAACCAGCCCGAGAGGCAAATAGTCACTGGTTCCAATTTTCACAGGGATGCCCCTTTAGTTGGCTTGCAGATAGATAATTGGCGGGAATGGAGGTGGGACTATGCAAGAGTGAGCTCGATTTAAGCAGACCACGGCAGCCATTAGTGTGGTTGCTCTTTCATTGCTTTACCTTCAGATTGAAAGATGTCTCAGGAGAGGCAAAGGCCTGGATTCCAAGGCAGCACAGCTCCTCAATTCACGGATGCCAACCTGGAGGTCCTCCTCAAGGCTATGAGGAAAAGTAGTTAGGTCCTCCTCGCGGAGGATGGCAGAAGGATGCCAGCCTCCAAGTTGGAAATAGCTCACACAGTCAGCAGCTGAAATGTGGAGTGCAGAAAGTGAATCCAATGTCAGAAGAGGTTCAATGATTTGATACACTCTGCCAAGGTGGGTGCAATGCCAAACCCTCAGGACAGGCCTCTGAGTTTTCACCCTCCAGCAGACACACCGCTGAGGAGCCTCGGGGCACATACTCCTCCTGAACATGGAAACAGTGCGTATCCAGGGCACTTACTAACAGCTCAGAATGGCTCAGAGCCACTGTGCTGCTGAGGACCTGCCAGCAAAAATACATGTAACTTCCTAATGAATTGGCCATGTGAGGAGGACACAAAGTGTCTGCAAAGAGATATAGATAGGTTAAGTGAGTGGGCAAAAATTTGGAGTATAATGTGGGAAAATGTGAGGTTGTCTACCTTGGCAGGAAGAATCCTTGTTCATGAATTTCAAAAAGTTAGCATGCAGGTACAGCAAGTAATTAGGAAGGCGAATGGAATGTTGGTATTTATTGCATGGGGGATGGAATATATAAGTAGGGAAGTCTTGCTACAACTGTACAGTGCATTGGTGAGACCCCACCTAGAGTACTATGTACAGTTTTGGTCTCCTTACTTAAGAAGAGATATATTTGTATTAGAAGCAGTTCAGAGAAGGTTCACTAGGTTGATTACTAGCATGAAGGGGTTGTCAAGTTGTCTTATGAGGAAAGATTGAGCAGTTTGGGCCTATTGGAGTTTAGAATAGTGAGAGGTGATCTTATTGAAACATATAAGATACTGAGGGGGCTTGACAGGGTAGATGTTGAGAGGATGTTTCTCCTCGTGGGGGAATTTAGAACTAAGAGGTCACAGTTTCAATATAAGATGTCTCCCTTTTAAGACGGAGATGAGGAAGAATTTCTTCTCCTGAGGGTCCTTAATCTTTGGAGCTCTCTTCCCCAGACAGCAGTGGAGGCTGGGTCATTGAATGTATTCAAAACTGAATTAGACAGATTTTTGATCTATAAGGTAGTAAAGGGTTATGGGGGCAGGCTGGAAAGTGGAGTTAAGGCCACAATCAGATCAGCCGTAATCTTATTGAATGGTGAAACAGACTTGAGGGGTCAAATGGCTTACTCCTGCTCCTATTTCTTATTTTCTTGTGTATGAGACTCGCCGTTTCTGCAGCACTGGTTCTCGGTCATCTCCAGGTAGCTCCTTCTTTGCCGGTAGATCCTAAGCTGAGAGTATGGCCTCCGTGACCTTCCTGCTCCTTGGCCCTCTCCTCTGCCCTCTGGATGCTTGGGGTTCTGCCTTTCCTTCAGAGGTTGTTGCTCCTCATCGTCACTGGACCCAGAATCTAAGATGCATGCCCCCATTGCCAGCTTCTGCCTTTCTTGTGCTCAGGTGCCCCCTCCCCAATTATGTTTGGAAGCCTTGCCCTTGTGATGGCAGGAAGGTGATGGCCCCCTCCACTGCCTGACCGCTTACTGACCAGTCTTCCCCCAACTTGCGCATATCCAACGGTACCTGTGTGCCAATGGCCGAGTCTGTTTCTGCACCGTTACCCTTTTATGGAGCCCAGTTAATTCCCTGGGGCGGCCATGACTGGTTCCCCATTGTGTGTCCGCCTCCATTCAGCTGGTCTGCCCCAGACAGCATGTGCAGCCCATGTGCCCCCGTCAAAATCAGAACATGCCCCTTAATGAACTCTTAATGAGCTCTTTCACAATCTTAATTGCCATTGTTAATGGATTGGGCAGGATCTTAGGGCCGCCCTCCCCCACTTTGTTAAAACTCGCTGGTGCCGGGAACGATGTCAGGGTACCAGCATGCTGGCTGGTGCCTATACTTTTGTCCCTCGCCTGTCTCTATTCCTGCCCTCAGCAGGACCTGAAAGTTCAGCCCATTAACTGTTTCTCTCTCTGCAGATACTGCCCGACCTGGTGAGTATTTCTGCCATTTTCTTTTGGAAAGTCTGAAGCTGCTGTTATGTTCTGTGATTCCTCCAAGCCCCATTCATCTCATTCATGCTCACTGTATGAAGAAAAATTTCTGAAAAATCAATAAAAAACAGTTTAAAAAATGGATCCATCCATCCATCCATCCAAAAGTGGTAAGTACAGTGAGTGCATTATGGTGGGGTCGGGCTCAGGTCAGGTCGGGGTCGGGTCAGGCGCGGGTCGGGTTGGGTGCGGGAAAAAATGGAAGGACTCGGTCCGAGTCGGGCTCAGGTCAGATGTGGTTCTGTCGGGTTTGGGTCAGGTTTTTTTTCCAGACCCTAGCAGGCTTTTACTGCCAGATCCACAAGGTAAGTGCATTTTACAGCACTCCTTGTGGGCCAGGAGGAGCAGGGCCATTCTCCTTAGCCCCACAAGGAAGCCTTGGACCTTCCCACTGCCAATAACAGCTTCTCTCTCTCTCTACATGGGTCTGCAACTTCATTCTCTCCCAGAAGTACCAAACCCTCTTTCCTAATGCAGTGATTACAGTGCATCCCATCACCACATCAATGCCCTCGCAAGCCCCAATGGCCTCTCCTTCAATGCCGCTATCGTGGCTGACCTCCTCTCCCGGACTTGTTGGGGATTGTCCTGAAGTGTTGGTTATCCTGCCCAGCAGCTGGACAAGCTGTCAATTTGACCAATGCCGTGTGAGAAATGGAAGAATAAATTATTGAGCTGCTGCTTTGAGATTAGGAGGGGCTATGTGTTCCCAGCCTTGCTGGGTCCCTTGGCCATTTTCAATCCCTCTCACATCCTTCCCATCTCCCTATCAATATCAAGGTCAAAATGTTTTTGATGATTCATGTGACTTGTTTTTTTGGTTAGGCATTATTTTTATATCAATTTGATTTTCCACAGCCCCCCACCTCACCCCCGTTTATGCCATTGCAAAAGGGCTGGAATTTCCTCTTTATCCATGTCACTAAAATGTGCTATGTCAGATGATGATTTTTTAATGTACTGGCTGGAAACCAGAATATTAAACTGTTGGAGACGAACCACTCAAACCTTGCAAGCTTCAAATTCTGCATGCTGACTGTGACCACTGAGGCATATCCCCAGCTGCAGATTATAGTGTTCAGTGGTTCAATTGATCTGTGTTCGATTGTGTTAGTCTGTTCAACGATTAATGTTCACTGTGCTTAATTATTTAAGCCTGAGGGTAGCGTTATAGAGTTTTGAGAAGAATCTGGAAAGGACAGACAGAGACCCCCTTGAAGGAAATTAGCCGCATTGCTGCCTCCCAGAGAACCACCATATCAGCCGTCCACATCTTCAAACCAGAAGCCTGGGGACCACCAAAGGAAAGTCACATGACCACTGAATTCAACCTGAAGCCAGCCGAGTTGCCAATCTCCACAGACTGCTTACTCCTTTTATTTCACTGGACTCTAATTCAACCAATCTATCCTTCCACACTCTGTAACCTATTTGTGTGTGTGCGTGTGTGTGTGTGTGAGAAAGTTGGAGTGTATTTTATTATTTTACTTTGATTGGTTTAAGTACAATAAAGTTAACCTCTTCCTTTGTTAAATTTGAGAAAACCTGTCCAAATGACTCTCTTTATGATCACAGCATGTAAACAGTTAAACACACACTGAATTGGCAAGTACATCACTTAAAAATGAAATAAACCTGTTGTGGTCAAACAAGGAGAGGGAAAATAGGGGAGCCCTTCGATCCCTCCTCACCTGATCATAACATCCAGATTAAAATTTTTAAATACCCGCAGCAGCGGGAGAAGGCCCTTAAGTGCCAGTTAATTGGCCACTTAAAGGCCTTGATTGGCCTGGGGTGGGTGGACTGTTTCTCGCCGCTGCTGCTCCGCATAAAATTGCAGCGGGAGAGGGAAGGCATCAAGAGCAGCCCCATCTGCCTCGCATTCAATTTTACTGCCACCCAGCCACCAGCCTGCTCATTGGGGAGCTGTAACATTCTGGCCTTTGGCACTAAACTGCATAAGGAGATATCAGGGTAGGTGACCAAAAGCTTGGTCAAAATGGTAGGTTTTAAGGAGCATCTTAAAAGATGAAAGAGAAACAAAGAAGCGGAGAGGTTTAGGGAGAGAATTTCAGAGCTTAGGGCCGAGACAGCTGAAGTCACAGCCAGCAATGGTGGAGTGATTAAAATTGGGGATGCTCAAGAGTCCAGAATTAGAGGAGCACAGATATCTAGGAAGGCTGTCGAGCTAGAGGAGATTACAGATATAGGGAGGGGTGAGGCCATGGAAGGCTTTGAAAACAAGCATGAGAATTTTAAAATTGAGGTATTGCTTAACTGGGAGCCAATGAAGGTTACCAAGCACAGGATTAATGGGTGAATGGGACTTGGTGTGAGTAAGCGCACAGGTAGCAGAGGTTTGGATGACCTCAAGTTTACAGAGGGTAGAATGTGAGAGGCCGGTCAGCAGTGTGTTGTAATAGTCAAATCTAGAGGTAACAAAGGCATGAATGAGGGTGTCAGCAGCAGATGATACAAAGGTGGAAAAAGGCAGTCTTAGGGATGATGCGTATATGTGGTTGAAGCTCATCTCGGGGTCAAATATAACAGTCTGGTTCAACCTCAGACATTTGCTAGGAAGAGGGATGGAGTCGGTGGCTAGGGAATGGAGTTTGTAGCAGGGACAGAATACAACGGCTTCGGTCTTCCCAATAGTTAGTTGGAGGGAATTACTGCTCATCCAATACTGAATGTCAGACAAGCAGTCTGATAATTTAGAGACAGTGGATGAATCGAGAGTGGTAGTGGTGAGGTAGAACTGAGTGTCGTCAGTGCACAATGTGTAAACTGACGCTGTGTTTTTGGATGAAAGTAATACACTTCCCAGTACAGAGGGTCCCCAACTGTCTTGAAGACCCTGGCTTAGCTGTCACTTCAACCAATCAGCACTTATCAGGTGAAATTTGGACTACTACATTCTATGAGGGGGAAAATCCCTTCCTCTGCTTACCTACTACTGCAGGACTGCCTGCTAACAGATCACTGTGCTGTCTGTTACCAAAGTGGATTGGCCTGGATTAGTATCAACCCCATCAAGGGGGAAAGAGGCAGGAAGGAAATACAAGAGAAGAGTGTGAACAAGAATATTTACTCAGACAGCACTAATGCACCAAGTAAAATCTTTGTTTTATTATCTTCTCGTGTGCTACAATTTATCAACAGCAAAGGTTTGAATTCTTGTTTCTTCCAAAGCAATCCTATGTTTATATTGTCAGGTACACTAGCCTGACAACACAACCAGTAGAGTACTGAAGTCATAACCTGAAGGCTCAAGCTCAAAATACATCTTCGACTAACATTCCAATATCTTTCCCTTGCAGGAATTACACAGGAATTTAATGGGAAATGGGGATAAGTAGTAAGATAAATTCAGACTTCCAATTTACATAGAATTTACAGAACAGAAATAGGTTGTTCGACTTAAATGGTCTATGCCTTCTCCCACCTACTTCGTCTAACTCTATCAGCATTTCCTCCCATTTCTTTCTCCTTCATGTACTTATCCAACTTCCCCTTAAATGCATCACTGCAGTAGCAAGTTCATTCAGATTTACATTTAAGATTTGGCCCCATTAGTACACCAGAGATTTGGATGCATAATATATCAAGTACCAGAGAATCAGACACATATCTACTGCTTGACTGAAAGATTCTCTAATTCCCCCAATTGCAGAGCTAAATATCCCACTGTCTAGACTTCCAGCATTTTCACAAACCCAGATCTTCATCGGCCTTGAAACCTGCTGTCATGTTAGGCACTTCTTATGCTGGCTTACTAAGTCTGCAAAAGCGGCACGTTGCAAGTGCACAGGCTCAGTGAACCAGACCTGTGCCAATTCTAGGGCTGTGCTGTTTCTGTAAATTTGAATTGGCAAGTGAATTTTGCATGAAGTTAAATGAGGAGAAATAGGAAAGGTTAAATGAAAAGTTCAACCTGTAAAAAAATGTGCTGCTGTCATGACTTCAGCCTCCCTCTCCTCTCATCTCCATTTGCAAAACCACACAGAAAGGCCCAAAGCGTACGTCCATGTTAAAAAAAAAACGCCTATCTGGCACAAATATTATCTTCTCAATTAGCATGGATTGGACTCATACATTGCCCTCCTGAGAATCACCAGGATTGACATGTATTTCAATATCCCAAAGATAGCACAGATTGGCATGCCCTTTACTAATCTTATTTAATCTAGCATCTAACACTGAGCCTGACATCAGAAAACATAGAAAGAAAATGATTTAACATTGTTTATTTAATGTTATACCACATTAATATGTATTTTTTCATAATAAAGTAATTACTATAAGCTTTGCAACATTGGCTCAGTTAATAGAGACAGGCACATAGATGTTACATTACTGTGTTTGCGCACCACTCTCCCCAGGTCTTACTTCATGTGCTAAAGTGCCTTAAGGGCCAACCCCCATTTGGCAATCAGGGAATTAAATCCTTACTGTCGACCACTATTCAACTAAATAGCCAGTCAGGATTTCAAATAAGTAAAACTAACTTTAGACCAGCAAGGATTGTATGCCTAATTCTTTCTCTCTTAGGTCAGCAGTGGTGGATCTATAGAACTTCCTAAGGTCAACAGGGACAGGACACACACGTCTACTTTTCTCATAATTAAATTTTGAATCTTGCAGTCCTTTGAAAGTAAAGACATAATAATACATTGCAAAGAAATTACTTTCTTTATTAAAATATTCAATGTTATGTAACTAGTAAAAAGATGGCAAGACCATTTCTTCTGATAGGCTTGCTTTAGGGATTAAAACTTAGTTCAGTGCTTTCATCCACAGATACAGACTCACTAGACTTTTAGTATTCATGTTGTCTTGTGTCAAAGCCATTTTTGGCAAGTGAAGCTTCTCTTATCCTGGTATTATTGTCTAATTTAAAGTTTGAGTCCTTAATGTAATCAGAGCTATTCTAGCCTTATAACACAGGCTTCAAGTTTCAAAACTGCATGTGTCATGAATCTAAGTTGTTGTCATGACTACCAAAAATGGTATCTATGCATGGACTCCAGCTGGTACAGGTTTCTGGTTTTTTTTAATCCTTTACTGCTTATGCCAAGTTGACATATGCTGTGAAGACTTCCACAGATAGATTTGCACTTGCTCTGGGGCAGCCCCGTCAGCTAAAAATTGCCCATGTAAACAGAAACTCTTTCAGGCTAAAACCTGAGTCAGCAGCTGGTGTGCAGCAAGACTTACATAGGCCTGGAGTTAAAAAAGACACATAAACCGCAAATCCCAGGCAGGGTGATCCCATGACAAGCGTAAAGTCATGCACAGTGAAACTGAACGTGCAAGAAAAGTAGTCTCCTTTCAGTTTGATTTATTTTGTGAGTTTGTTGTATTAAAAAAGGGAAAAAGGAGAATTTGTTTTTCAATTTTTTTCCCTTCATATTATTAAAAGCTGTAATTGGGCAGTATGATGGCAAAAATAATCAATGCAAGTAGGTGTAAGTTACAGTACAGAGGAAGAAAAATAGACAACATATGTATTGTATGAACTAGCTAAAGATTAAGTTTCAAGAGATTGAGGAGTATTAATAGACTCAGCTATGGAGCAGCAAGCAAAAAACAAATATAATGCTGAAATATATTGTTGTCAGTAGAGTATTAGACATAGGATGCCATGTGGAAACTGTACAGCCATCAGATCAGACAATATCTTAGCCCTAGGGCAGAGAAGAGCTATGGGGCTGACATCTTGTGCCACAAGACTGAGTTATAGTGACAGACAGGAAAAATTTAAGTGCTTTAACTTTGAAAAGAGACAACTGAGAGGGGAACTTATGAAATACTTAAAGACATAGAAATGGTAAATCCAGAGCACTACTTCATGGTAAACCTTCACAGTGGGATCGGGGGACATATGTTCAAACTAGTGAAAGGCAAAACCAGCATCAATCATAGGAAATGCTTCATGCAAAGATTATGGAACACATTGATTGGAGTTCTGAATAAGACTTTTGTGTTTTCTGATTCATTCATGGGATGTGACCATTGTTGTCAAAGCAGCATTTATTGCCCATCCGTAATTGTCCTTGAGAAGGTGGTGGTGAGCTGTGTTCTTGATAACTGAATGCTTTGCTAGGCCATTTTAGAGAGCAATTAAGAGTGAACCACATTGCTGTGGGCCTGGTGTCATATTTTGGCCAGGTCAGGTAAGAGTGACAGATTTCCTTCCCGAAAGGACATTAGTGAAGTAGATGGCTTTTTACAAAAATTCAATAGTTACATGATCACCATTACTGATACTATTTTTTATTCCAGATTTATTTAATTAATTGAATTGAAATTCCCTGCCCTGGTGAGATTTGAACTCAAGGCACCAGATTTAGTTCAGGCCTCTAGAGTATTAATCCCATAATATAACCATTATGCTACCGTTTCTGATAAATTGGAGGTAAAATCCATGGAGTCCTTTATGAGATGGTTAGGCAGGAGACTGTGGGCTTTACTACATAGCTGAGGCAAGATGGGCTTAATGGATTTCTTGGCCTGTTTGTTTTGTGATCTTGTGACCAAAGGAAGTTGTAAGCTTTGAACATTACCTTCAAATGTTCAAACCACAATTAGCAATAAAACCCAAAATGAAAAAATTGGTGCGATGGTACACTTATGATGGTACACTCTAGTTAATATTTTTCAGTTGATGACTTTTTTTACATAAACTGTACAGGAAACTTTGTGATGCAGGATACCAGAGCACTGTGTTTCAAGAAAATACTTATTTCCAGATGCATTGAGAGTCATATTTGGGGGAAACTTTACACCATTAATGATAGATCTGAGCTATTTGTGAGTTCCTATGTTCATGAATAGGCAACTGAAGTCTGTATACATTCTTGTTCCAAGGTGTTTTGAAAATCCCTAAATGAGTGAACAGAAGTTCCCATCAAATTCATCTGTCAATATTTAATTTTTTATTTTATGCAGGCAAACCTTTCAAATTAACCACAAAGCATTATATTAAAAAAATCAAATGTCCAATATTTTGGTTGTACTTAATGAAAACATGCTATGAATTTAATCACAAAAAAATGACCCTGGAGAAATAAATACAGGCTAAGAAATTTCCCATGGCCTTGCTCATGGTGAGTCAGAGGATTTGCTATTTTGTAACAATCACAGAAAGTGTTTTATGTAGGGAATAACATCAGGGCCATTGATTTACAGGACTGACTAAATCAAATTCTATTTTTAATAAATGATATTCTGCAACTTTTACGAGTGCCTTGGGAATTTAATCCCACAACTTTGTTCATTATTTTGTCGAAACCATACATACATACAAGTGCAAGTGGAAAAGACTTCTCAGGAAACAGATAACACCCAAGGGCCAGTCCACGTCCTATCTCTGAGACGCCTTATGGTTGTTCAGTGGTTTGGGGCATATCATGTACCATTGATGCTCATGCTATTACAGAACAGTGTAGAGATTTTTATGTCACAGCTGAAAACATCAACTCCATGAAATACATTGAGAATTAAACAAAAAACAGATGACAGCGTGAAAATTTATTTCCCAGTGACATTGCTGGAACCAAAACTTAACATGTAGGTACAGCAGGAAATTAGGAAGACAAATGGTATTTATTGTAATGTGGTTAGAGAGTAAGAGTAAGGAAGTCTTGCTGCAATTATATAGGGAGTCGTGAGACTGCACCTGGAGTATTGTGTAGAGTTTTGGTCTCCTTACCTAAGGAAGGATAGACTAGCCTTAGACAGATTGCGATGAGAGTTCACTCGATTGACTTCTGGAATGAGAGAGCTATCCTATGAGGAGAGATTGAGTAGAATGGGCCGATATTATAGAAGAATGAAACGTGATCTCATTAAAATGTATAAAACTCTTTGAGGACTTGATAGGGTAGACGCTAAGAGAGTTTGAACTAGGGTTCATAGTCTCAGGATAAAGGTTGGCCATTTAGGATTGAGATGAAGAGACATTTCTTCACTTAAAGGGTTGTGAATTTTTGGAATGCTCTACCCTTGAATCCTCTACTTTGGATGCTTAGTTGTTGAGCATATTCAAAACTGAGATGGATAGATTTTTGGCCACTAAGGGAATCAAGGGATATGGGGAAATCATGGAAAAGCAGAGTTGATGTTGAAGTTCTTGTTGAATACTCAAGGGGCTGGATGGGTTACTCCTGCTCCTATTTCTTATTTCTTGTGTTCAAATATATTCCATACAATAATTCAGTTATCAGTTAAAATAATGTTTCTTTTTCAGCTTTTCACATTTTAATTACTTACCAAATATGAGGTAAAAATGGAATAAATTGTCCAATGGATTAACATGTATTTTAGGCTTCTAACACTGAGTATAATAGCAATTAGGTTACTATAGCTGTGTGTTGTAACTTGTATACTAGCTTCATTATCTATTATTCATTATCCTCTATTTATACCATGAGTGCATTGTATAATCTAGAAATAACTTAAGGTAATTTTTAAGGTGTAATTTTTACTTTGCAAATAGGCAAGACAGCACCAGTGATCTGAACAATGGATTAGCAAATCAACTTCTACAATATATTCCCCTACGCATCAATGAACTCACCAAACATGAGGACCTAAACTTGTCAATTAATATGCTCCATTCAAATACAGCCAAAAGAAACATTATACAATAATAGTATGTTTAATCACATCATATCAATTTACAGATTAACTTGCCTGTAATGGTTATAAGAATTGATACTTTTAACTTACATTTATTTAGTGCTTCTCTAAATAAGAGCAGTTGGATTTGGGTAGAGAGGTGCCTGGGGCTTACACCTCATCAAGGATGGCTTCTGACAGCCTATGGCAACCATGTATCACAGATGTACTTGAAGTAGTTCTTGTGCCTACTTGCCCCACGCTCCTATGGAGTCTGCAAACTCTGGCCAGGTCAGAGCTGGAGGGCACCAGTGGGTGAATCCTACATAACGTTTGTAATTGTGGCTCAAGCAATTTCAGTGGCCCTATGTTCCCAATTTCTAGCAAAATTCTGGGTCTAAAAGAGTGGATTTATAATTTCACTAGAAATAGTGATCAGAGAAAATCTTCCCACAATGTTTACAATGTTGCTAACATACAGTGACCAGAGGAAATCTTCCTAGTCTGTGTCATAACACATGATTGACTTAGTCATATATTATTTGGTTAACTTGGTTTGTTGCAGAAATCCGGGGAATGACTGACTTAAATCTTTTAGTTAAATCCTCCCTATTTATTGTTAATTGGAGGTAATGCACACAGTTTTTTAAACCAGCCACTTGCAACTCTTCCTGCTGTAGAAATGCTTGAATGGTTTTGTGGCATGTAATTTCTTTATAAATCAATTCCTAATTTATTATCAATTTCCATAAAAATAGTAATTACTGGGCAATTAAAACTCAAGATACTCTTCCAGGATTCTGCCTGTTGATATATTGTCTCAATTTAACACAGACTGAATTTTAAAGTTAGTAATGCGTTGGGTGTACCAGAAGGTAAAGGAATTTCTTATTGAAGTTGATAAGTTTTTAGTCTGCTTCTGAATGTGACTAGCATTAGCCAAAAAAAACTTATTAAAATAAATGAAGTTTGTGATGCTAGCTAAGTTTGTTGTTTGTGCAACCACCCTTACTTTGTGTGCGTGTGTCTGTAATATTCTGTGCACATTGCAGATGGGAATTGCCGACTTCAGCCAGCTGTTGATAAACACTGTGCCGGGGACGTCCCAGAACTGGCCTTAACCTGATGTAAATAAATTATATGCAAATCAGGGGAAGCCTAAGTAATGATGCTGGAGCACTACGAAAGAACTCAAAGAAGCATTATTATTGAAAGGAAATAGAAACAAAACCTCTTTCTGTTATCAAAATGTGGAAGTTAATTCAAATTTGAACTATCAGTATTACTGCTCCTGCCCCACTGAACTAATCTCTTCCTATCTAGACTTTTCTCCGCTGGTCCAGTCTCTTCCCAACCTACATCCGTGACTTTTCTGATGCCCTACGTCATTTTGACAATTTCCAGTTCCCTGGTCCCAACCGCCTCCTCTTCACCATGGACGTCCAATCGCTCTACACCTCCATCCCCCACCAGGATGGTTTGAGGGCTCTCCGCTTCTTCCTGGAACAGAGGCCCAACCAGTCCCCATCCACCACCACCCTCCTCCACCTGGCTGAACTTGTTCTCACATTGAACAACTTCTCCTTCAACTCCACGCACTTCCTTCAAGTAAAAGGTGTCGCTATGTGTACCCGCATGGGTCCTAGTTATGCCTGTCTTTTTGTGGGATATGTCAAGCATTCTTTGTTCCAGTTCTACTCAGTCCCCCTCCCCCAACTCTTTTTCCGGTACATTGATGAATGTATCGGTGACGTTTCCTGCTCCCGCCCTAAACTGGAAACCTTTATCAACTTTGCTTCAAATTTCCACCCTTCTCTCAACTTTACATGGTCCATCTCTGATACTTCCCTTCCCTTCCTCAACTTCTCTGTCTCCATCTCTGAGGATAGGCTGTCTACTAATATCCATTATAAGCCCACCGACTCCTACAGCTACCTTGACTACACTTCTTCACACCCTACCTCCTGTAAGGACTCCATTCCATTCTCCAAGTTTCTCCGTCTCCGACGCATCTGCTCTGATGATGCTACCTTCCATGACGGTGCTTCTCATATGACCTCCTTTTTCCTCAACTGAGGATTTCCCCCCACTGTGGTTGACAGGGCCCTCAACCATGTCCGGCCCATTCCCCGCACCTCTACCCTCACCCCTTCCCCTCCCTCCCAGAACCATGACAGGGTTCCCCTTGTCCTCACTTTCCACCCTATCAGCCTCCATATCCAAAGGATCATCCTCCACCATTTCCGCCACCTCCAGCGTGATGCCACTACCAGTCGCATCTTCCCCTCCCCCTGTAAGCATTCTGAAGGGATTGTTCCCTCCACGACACCCTGGTCTACTCCTCCATTACCCCCACCACCTCGTCCCCATCCCATGGCACCTTCCCCTGCAATCGCAGGAGGTGTAATACCTGCCCATTTACCTCCTCTCTCCTCACTATCCCAGGCCCCAACAGGTAAAGCAGCAATTTACTTGTACTTCTTTCAATGTAGTATGCTGTATTCGCTGCTCACAGTGTGGTCTCCTCTACATTGGGGAGACCAAGCGCAGACTGGGTGACCGCTTTGCGGAACATCTCCACTCAGTCCGCAAGCAGGACCCTGAGCTTCCGGTTGCTTGCCATTTCAACACTCCCCCCTGCTTTCATGCTCACATCTCTGTCCTGGGATTGCTGCAGTGTTCCAGTGAACATCAACGCAAGCTCGAGGAACAGCATCTCATCTACCGATTAGGCACACTACAGCCTGTCGGACTGAACATTGAGTTCAATAATTTCAGAGCATGACAGCCCCCCATTTTACTTTCATTTTTAGTTATTTTTTCTTCTTTTTTTTTTACATTCTTTTTTACATTTTTTACAATCTTTTTTTTTTACATTTATTTAATTTCATCTTAGTTTGTTCAGTTTGCTTACCCACTGTTTTTTTTTTCAGGTTTGCACTTGCTGTTGTTCAATATTCAGTGCATTAACACTTAATCTGTACTAATGCTTTGTCTTTCAACACACCATTAACATATTGTTTTCCTTTGCTCCGTGACCTTCTGGTCAGCTATGTGGCCTGGTCCAATCTACACCTCCTTTGTTATCTCTTGCCCCACCCCCACCTCACTTGCTTATAACCTGTGACTTTTCTAATATTTGTCAGTTCCGAAGAAGGGTCACTGACCCGAAACGTTAACTCTGCTTCTCTTTTCACAGATGCTGCCAGACCTGCTGAGTGGTTCCAGCATTTCTTGTTTTTATTACATCAGCAGGCAGTTTTGCCATCTGTCATAGTATAACAAAAATTTAAACACAGAAAAAAGATTCTGAGGGGCAAACTTTCCAAGGTGGTTTCCTGACTCGCAAGCCATAATTTCAATGGAAACCCTGGAAAAATTACCTGAAATACCGATTATGTAATTTCTCCAGGTTTTCTGACAGTTATGGCAGGTGATTGGGAGAACCGTCATACAGAGAGATATATATTAAGCCTGATAAATCTAACCATATTAGTATAATGACATATTTTATATTGCATACCTAACTTGTATAATAGAAAGAACTACCAGAAACTGATAGGGTAGATAAGGGAAACTATTTCCACTGGTTGGGAAGTCTAGGACTAGGGGCCATAAACTAAAAATTAGAGCCAGACCTTTCAGGAGTGAAATTAGGAAACACCTCTACACACAAGTGAATGAAATTTGTTTTCTTGCTGCCAAGAGCGGCAGCGAGTGAAAAAATGGCGGCCAGCCCGAACAGGCCACGTGCTGCCATGCTGCCGCGATCTTGAGCACAGTAGCTCACTTAAAAATGCAGGGGGACCATCCCCCCAATCATGTGATGGGGACGGTCTTAGCGATGCCGTGAATGGCATCGGCTGTCTCTCCGCTGGCGCTGGCGCCATTTTTGAAGGGCTGCCTTCCCTGCTCAGAGGCTGTAGATTTGAACCCCGTACCTCTCCCCCCACCCGACTAAGCTGGAAATATATGTTGGCCCCTTTCCCCTTCCCCAATACACTGAAATGGCAGAGTTGATGCCTTATCCCCTCAACTGCACAAAGTGCAGAGGTCACCCCTTCCCCCCTCCACACTACAAATGCAGAGTTTACCCCATACCTGTCCCCCACTATACTGAAAATGCTCTGATCCTCCATTCCCCACCTGGTGGCACCAATATTCCCTAGGTGGGAAAGTGACGGCACGGCATGACAGATATGGATCTGATGGTAAGATCGCGGGGAATTGTATTTAAATCTATTCATAATGTTTATTTGCATATTAAAAGTGAGATCCTGTCGCCGAACGGCAGAGGGGCCACCATGGAGCCTCGTCACTGTCGGGAAGATCTGGATCTGGCCTGTCAATCCCAGCGTCAGGCTCCGTGGTGGGCTGCTGCTGCTCCGATCTTCCGCCACCCTCCCTCCCACCCCGCACCCCACCCCCCACCCCACTGCCACGGAGCCCGATGTCGAGAGCTGAACAAAATTCAAGGGTGATAGAGTTTGGAACTCTCTTTCACAAATGGCAATTGATTCTAGATCAGTGTTAATTTTAAATCTGAGATTGATAGATTTTTGTTAGCTAAAGATAAAAGGAATATCGGGCAAATGGAGTTAGGTCATAGACCAGCCATGATCTCATCGAATGGCAGAACAGGCTCGAGGAGCTAAATGGCCAATTCCTGTTTGTATGTTCCTAAGAGCTGTAGATGTACCTCCAGAAGTGCACTAGAATTGCTGTTAAATAATGAGGGTGTTACACTACTGAGAATCTACTTTCATAAAAAAGAAAGTCAGGAAAGTGCTATTGTCTGTTTTACACTGTAGGCAATAGTTAAAATGACTCCCAAAGTATCTCATCATGTGGAACACTGTGAGATGCATCTGTCCCAGCTTACCTTATGTCCGTTGTATCTTAAGTGTATCACAACTATATACAACTTGTCAAACTCTACTGTATATAGCACACAACAGCAATGTAATGTGCATGCAAGGTGTAATGTACTGTGACACAATGTGATAGTT
This sequence comes from Heterodontus francisci, assembly GCF_036365525.1. Lineage (NCBI taxonomy): Eukaryota > Metazoa > Chordata > Chondrichthyes > Heterodontiformes > Heterodontidae > Heterodontus > Heterodontus francisci. The sequence continues at coordinate 37,815,832 of NC_090397.1, forward strand.
CAAAATTTGTAAAACAGCAATAAAAAAGTTTAAAACAAGTTGAACTAACATCCTTAAAAATATATTTCAAATACACATTCACGTTGTTGACCTACCATGGAGATTTCTTCACTGATCATTTTTGAACAAACACAAGGCTGAATTTTATGCAGGCTATGGGGGGGGGGAGGGGGCGGGGGTTGGTCCCAATGCTGGTCCAGAAAGCTGAGGGGAACCCCACCGTGGCGATTTTGGGAACCCCCAGCTGCATTTTACAGTGCTCAGGCAGTTAACTCCCCGGCACCAGGGATCCTGCTTCCAAGAACTGCTGGCCAATCAGAGGGTATGGCAGCTCAACAGTCTCAGCAGTGTCACCAGGAGTGGCGGCCACTGCTGGCTCTGCAGAAGGCCTGGGACCAGGAGCAGCACTGGACCCCCGGTGTGCAGGTAAGTTGAGTGGGCTTGCTGGGGCCAGTCAGGCTGACCTAGGCGAGGGGTGGGGAAGGGGGAGGGCAGGGGTATGGTTGTTGAGGGCTGGGCCAGTTGTTGGCCTTTGCTGCCAGGGGCCTTCTGTGGGGCACAGATTGCCAAGCAGGAGGACTCCTCCACCCCCAGCCCACAGAGACGTTCCCTGGTTTTAGTGGGCAATCTCCCCATATGGTGGGGCTCCCACCAGCTGCTAGTAAAATAATAGTGTTGGCAGAAAGAGGCCTTAAATGGCCATTAATTGCCTCAATTGGCCTCTGGGGGGAAGGCCGTACTCACCCTTCCCCGGCTCTGACAAAATTGAATAGCGTTGGGAAGGTGACGGGCACTCCACCCGCTGCCTTCCCTCACTATTTTATGGGCTACCCTGCCATCCGACCCATCCCTAGAGGGCTAATAAAATTCAGCCCACAGTGTGCAAATTTTATAAAAAGTTTTGTGGATAGTACAAAAAGTATCCTTGATATAGTTCTTTGTGAGACCCTCAGGGAATCATTGTGTAATTGCACCTGGTTTCACAGTGCACAGTGTTACTGTTGAACTTGTGCAAGTATTAGGAGCATTGATGGACGTCAATTCCAGCACACATGAGATTTGTCTATTTTTTCCAGCCTTGTGGTAATTCAAGCTTCCTTTGTGATAAAAAAAACCCTGTGCTGCTGGCACATGCAGTGCGTCAAACAATTGCTGCAATGGAAGGTGAGGAAAGATTTCACAAATAACTTCGGGGAAGAGGCGGGGCGAAGCTGTAAGTCTCTTGCATAAGAGAGGCCTTTTTTCAATGGACACAAATGAAAACAAGAAGTTGTCCATTGAGAAAGCTGAATGCAGTTTCAGCCGCAAGTTCTTCCCCTTTATCTACTGTAAACGATGTCACATTAACAAGAAAGTTATCAGTTGCAGTAAATGATAGGCAAAATGTTGTTTGAAACTGGGGTCAGATTTTTAGAAGAGGGATGAGGTAATTACACAGCATACTGGAGCTCAGACATGCTGCATCATGGAGTGATTCCCCACATTTAGCTCTCAAACTCAATTGTATTGCTGTGGGGGAGACAGAATGCAACCCAGATGCTTCTTCACAAGAAGGGAAGGAGAATCAGAAAGCAAGTTACTCTGGAACATTCTTTCGTACTTTCGGTCAACCACGTATGTAACTGACAGAGGCTGGGAGTGCAATTTTTCAGCAAGGGAAGGTACAATGTGCAGGGGTATCCATAAAGTGCAAAGAGAGAAAACCAAATAATTGACCAGAAAGAGGGGGGAAAGCACACACAACAAAGGTAGAGAAAAAAGGTGGCACAGCCTTATAGTAATGTCCATAGCAATGTTGTGGTGGTATACAGGCTAACACCCCTCTGCTAATCTCAGCCATATTACTGTGGACAGGTATCACCCACAGGGTAGGTAACTCTCAAAAGTCAGTGAAGGAATACCAGAGGGAAGATTGTCCCTGGGCCTCTCTTATACATATTCTATTGGCTATCTCAGAGTGGTATTGGTGCAGATGTGCTTGCTGTCTTGTACAAAGGTAGTGCTTGGCCCAGAAAGACCACAATTCAAAAATAAAGGAAATTTACAAAGAAACAATTCTAAGAGACTGAAAGGAATAAAACTATAATTACTGTTGATATTATTGAGCCAGTGCTTCATGCTGTTTGTATGAAATTCTTTATCTGGCCACTTAGCAATGGTATTCAAAAGAGAATTGGATATATATTTGAAAATGGAAACCGATGTAGGGTTCTGAGGAAAGAGCAGCAGAGTGGAACTAACTGGATAGCGCTTTCAAGGAGCCAGCACAAGCACAGTGAGCTGAATGGCCTCTTTCTGTGCTGTAAGATTCTATGATTCTATGGTATTATCCAATTTAAAATAAATGATTTAATGTCTGTATTCAAATAACAGACAGCAGAATGTCATCCAAACGCTTGTCTGCTAATATCACCAACAGTAATTTCTGTGCTTATGAGCACAGTCATTTTGCATTTGACCAAACCAAGTTTATGAACTTCTTCAAAAATGTAACTAAAAACAGTGATTTGCATTTTTGCTGAGTTGAGTTATAGCAGTTCATATAATCAGATGTGCATTGAATATATTGCATTTGTTTTTATAAACTGTAAAAAAGATGTTAAAGTGAGTAGAGTATTCTAGGCAGGGAGTTTTAAACAGCTTCCATATTACTGAGTGTGCCATAAACATTCGTGTCATGTCATGGTAATTCAGAGACCGTTCGAGTAAGGGGAGATTCAATTTTACTAAGTAAATTTTGAAGATAAAAATGTCAGAAAAGAGCCTCCTGGAAGTAAAGGAATTTATAGATCAGTGAATTGAAATGTTCTATCAAGTTAATATATAAAACATCATTTAATTATGGCTTTTAAATAATTGATCTGTGACATACCTAATTAATTCTCTATTTCCTTCTGACAGTGATTTATAAGACAAGTTGCTTATCTTCTTCCCAGCATCCTTCATGCATTGTTAGATCTTTAAACTGCTACAACTGTATTGTATGCGTGTACTCACACATTCTCAGTCATATGTTGTGCTGTATTTTAACCATATTTCTTCAGTGTACTTAACAGTTTTTCTACTTATGCAAGATATTAAGTGTCACGCTATCACCCTCTCTTATCCACTCTTCCTGACAGATGACACATTGCAGAAAATAACACTGTCTCACTTTCTCTTCCTGTCATATGATACCTAAGCAAACTTAAATGAAATAGAGTAGTAGTGTCCATAATGTGCTTCAAATATTGTCAAAAGTGGACTTGAGAATAAAAACTATTGTCAGCCATTTGTGGGAAGGAAACTTAACATGAGCATTTACATGAATACATAGCCAACAGTGCATTGTATTTTTTAATCCTTCTGTGCGGAAGTTAACATCAATATCATCATCAATGTCAGCCACAACAGAAGAAAATGGCTTCCACATAGAAACAACAATTGCTTAATTTGCAATCTATAAAAAAGTTACATCCACTGCACATTCCCTATTCATCACGCTTCTCTGTCACATCTCAATGTCATAATCTGCCTTCTTCCAGGAACCGTTCACTTTCCAGGATCCAACAAGGGATGTAGGTTTTTCTGAAGCCCCTGGGAACAAATACGGTGGCTGCCAGTTTGAGAAGTTGAGTGAAGCAGTTGTAGTTTTCGGGAAGGGTTGAGATCCGGTTAATGGTGGTTTCTATGTCTCTGCTGTCGGCATCCTAGTTGTCTTTCTGCAGATTCCAATGTGGTTTTGGCTTTGAATTTATGGATGGTAGTTCATGGCCAATGTGGATGAGACTCGGATGATGTTGGGAGGCAGGGAAGGTAGACAACACTTGTCGGGAGCACATCAGCGGTCAGCCATTGTTGTCATGAGTTCTGAAGCAAAGATCAGGTGAGTAGGCCTTCTTCCACCTAATGGAATGGAATCAGATGTGGCCACTTGCTCCACAAGTGGAACATGAGGACCAGCTCAAATTGTGATTGTGACCATCCAATTCAGGCCATCACCCACATATTGAGAGATCCAGTCCTGGTGGCAAATGAATCATTCACTCTGCATCAGCTGAAGCGTTGAATGGATTGTGAACCTCAACATCGAATGATAACTGCTTCCCCAGCCGTATAAATATATATCCGCCTTTTGTGTCACAAATAAAAGAATAAAGAATCAAAAGTACTCTCTAGAAGCACAAAATACTGAAACAAAGGTGTCTAATATCTCTTAATTGATCTCTGTATGAACCCAGTCTTTAATTAACAGTATTTAGACTTTGTAGCCTTAAAGAGGCACACACCTACACTTTACATGGTATAATGATGATAATTTTGGGACCCCATGTTCGCAGCAAGGAGCTGCATTTGCAGGAGCATGGTTTTGAGAGGATTACAACATTTTAACCACAATGCTTCAACTCATCCTCCCTGCAAGTGCAGCTCCCTGCCTGGAGCTTGCAAAATTACCCCGAATGTTTATTGATGTTATAAAGTATCCAACTTATAAGCCATGTCTCTGGAGAGGTACTAGCAACACAATAAAAACAATGAACCTGAATTTCTGAATCCTCAGAACTGAAGTGGAGTGGAACTGCTGCCTGCCTTGAGGTAACGGCATTAACTCTGCCATAAATTGTAGGGTCATTCAACTTAAATACTGAGTCACCTGTAGGCTGTGTAATCCAGCCTACATCACCATTGTACACTCTTAGGAGGACATTTTAACTGTTGCCAATAGTGTAAATGGGTGATATTGGATCAGCCATGCGTTACACACTTCTCCCAGCTTTTGCTTTCACCGAAGTTGGATCTAACTGTTACCATGAGATTTGTCCTTCAGTCTCCTACAGTAGGGCTGCCAGTTTGGTCACAATGAAATTGTGAATTCTTCCTCCGTTCCTCCTTGCATTACTCTTGTCCCTTTATGATAGGAATCATCTAATGCAGTTATCTGACTGTGAATCTGTTACTACGAATGATTTCCTACATACATGCTGCTCCCCTAGACCGCTCCTGCAAACTTCAGCCCGAATTGAAATATTAAAGGCTGCACACTAACTTCCAATCACCCCCAGCATATTACATCAGTTTTACACAGGATTTAGGCTAAAGATCCCCCAATGGAAATGCAAATGAGCTGATCCAAAAAATTATGGCAGATTCACCTCCGCAGAGCATCTGTTGGTGCAACATTAGACCTACTGGTGCAAATTGGTGCAATTCTCTGTGCGGCATGTAGCGGTTTGAATATCTGTAGCCTCTTAATCAAATTTTTAAAATGGCACAAAATCAGGGCTCTTACCCACAGTAAATAGCAATGAAACTCTTAATGTACTCAACCAGTACTTACTTAACAGCTTCCCTTCAGCACCAGAATAATGGAGTATGCATTACATTGCATGATATTCCAATCTTTACAAGTCATCCAAATGATCTAACTTACCATGAATAATGTTAATTATTAAAAGATACATATGCACATATTTTCATGTCACACTTCCTGAAACACAATTACTAAAACATTTGGGGAGCTATTTTTGTGACATGGAGTAAGCAGGTGCTAAGTAGGTATTGTGCTAATAAAACATGCCTGTTTGAAAGTCTGGTTTTTGACTGCCAGCTCGGACCCAATTGCTGCTTACCATGCTTTGAACAGATGCCTGCACGTTTACCCAAATGTTGATTAGAAACAATTTTCTTGGAGCAGTATATGTGGACTCCACACACTAACTTCAACTGAAGGTGTGGAGTGCTCTGGTTGACACACCATGGCAGGTTTCAGGATGGCTCGTGGACTGAGGGAGAGGGCACACAGCTTCTCGGACATGGCACTGGAGGTCCTGGTGGAGGAGGTCCAGAGAAGGAGGGAGGTCCTGTACCTGCAGAAGAGAAGGAAGTGACCTCATCCTCCTATCACTGCTGTCCCCCTAACCTGCTGCAGCTAGTGCTTCGCTACCTGTTCTCCTCCCATTCCTCCTGCAGGGGAAGGGAGACTCCTTGCAAGATGCCATTGACCAAGCACTCCCTTTCTCTTGGTGACTCTTGAGTTGTCCAGTCAGATAGAGTCACACAGCATTCACTCTTTTTAGGTTGTGTCCTCAGAGAATTTCCAGAATAAATGTTGCTAGAGTGCTGGTGAAGTCTTGACATACTGTCCACGAGAGTCACATGATATGTTTCAAAAGTCCTCTTCAAACCTGCCACAGCAAGTGAACAGTGAAAGTTGAGTATGCCTTTATGTAACTCAAAATCCTCAGCAATGACTTGTTTACTGCTGTTCAGTCACTTGCTATTAGGAGAGGGCATTAGTTCAAGCACTGGGCATCAAATGCTGTGCCACGTCTTTAATGAACGCAGGCAATTTCATTATCAATGAGCTCCTTCGTAACCCTCTGGTTGGTCATTTCTAGCATACCCTTTGGCTCTTTTACTAAAATAGCATCTTGCATTAAACACCGGCTAAACCAGTATTGCAGCTCAAAATCTAATCTTGATCCCCTCGGAGGTTCTTGAAGGTCTAAAGTATTTAGCTAAAATTCCCTACCTGGTCTAAGTAAATTTCTTCAAACTATATATTTTTTTAAAAAGAGAGCGAAAGGCAATTATTTGGAATGTACAGAATAATGCCCCACTAGCAGAGAGCATACCTAATTAGCATAAGAGTCAGAGGGCTAAAAAATTGGTCTACACCTGTTTTTGGGCATGGGGGTTGCTGTTCGCGACCAACCCACATGTGTTCCCGTTGAGGCAGGCAGCATACAAACTCAGTGCCGTTTCTTTATTTACCTGATTGTAGCGTTGGTCTGAGCTTTGGTGACTTGCTGCAGTGCATCTTGTAGATGCACACACTGTGGAGGAGTGAATGTTTAAGGTGGTGGATCGGGTGCCAATTAAGCAGGTTGCTTTGTTCTGCATGGTGTCAAATTTCTTGAGTGTTGTTGAAGCTGCACGCATCCAAGCAAGTGGAGAGGATTCCATCACACTCCTGACTTGAGACTTGTAGATGATGGACAGGCTTTGGGAAGCCAGGAGGTGAGTTACGCACCTCAGAATTCCTGGCCTCTGACCTGCTCTTGCAGCCACACAATTTATATGGTGGGTCCAGTTAATTTTCTGGTCAATGGTAACCCGCAAGATGTTGGTGGGGGTGCAGCGATGATAACACCGTTGAGCTTCAAGGGGAACTGGTTAGAATCTCTCTCGCTGGAAATGGTCATTGCCTGGCACTTGTGTGACACAAATGTTACTTGCCACTTATCAGCCCAAGACTGAATGTTATCCAGGTCTTGCTACATGTGGCCACAGACTGCCTCAGTATCTGAGGAGTCGCGAATGACACTGAACACTGTGCTATCATCAGCAAACATCCTCACTTCTGACCTTATAATGGAGGGAAGGTCACTGATGAAGCAGCTGAAGATGGTTGGACCTCAGACACTACCCTGAGGAGCTCCTGATAGTTCAGATACTTCCAGCTATTCAGCTGTGGTAGACACTTCACCCAAACACAGTGCAGTATCATCACTGACATTCATCCCTCTCTCTCACAGGACAAGGTGGTTAATAACAGAGCGCCAGTGGCATGGTGGAGCACGAACATGCTGTTGTTTGTCTGCCACTCCACCAGTGCCATTGCTATTGCCAGTCAGCCAGCCTGCCCAGACTGCTGCCTCTCATGCCAAGGTGGTGCAGTTTGAAGCCAGATCCCACAAAGTTCAGTGCAGCTCAAGGGAATCCTGCAAGGCCATCTGCTGTCTCCTCCACTGAAAGTCAGCAGCCTACAACCAGCCATGCTGCAGTCAATGGGGTAGCATTGCGTAGTGCACTAGGACAGGCAAAGGCACACTGGGGGTTAATGATTCAGTTTCATTTAGATTATTGGATGTGCTGTTTGATAAGGTTTTTGTTGGTGGCTTTTATTGCAGGATTCTGGCCAAGATGATGCAGTGATGGTACTTTGCAGATGAATGGGAAATTGGGCTATAGTGGTGCAATGGTGGTGAAGGGATGTCATCCTAAGGGAACTGGAGTCTGTGTAGGCTCACATCAAGCCCATCCAGAGCAAAGGCATTCCCAATAGCTCCTCCCTGCCTCCTCCCCTTCCTCCACACAAAGCTTCCCCTTTCCACAGCTTCTCCTCCACTCTCCTGCTGTATTGAAGACCCAGAGGCATTACAACTGCAGCCCCCATACCTATTGCAGTCTTTGTGTGGACGGGTCACCAAATCCTGTGCCCCCTCTGTAAGGATGCAGCAATACTTCCTGCCAAATCCAGCAACTCACCACAGTACTTCCACAAACTTAGCAATAGCAGAACTTAGTTTAAATAACTTTACCAATGTGGGTGACTCTTAACTGCCCTTTGAAATGGCCTAGCAAGCCATTCAATTGTAAGTGACTCACCATCACCTGCTCAAGATCAATTAGGGATGGGAAATAAATGCTGGCCTTGCCAGCAATGCTCATATCCCAAGAACAAACAAAAAATACCCTGCAAGTGGGGTGCCTGACCCTTAAATAGAGCTGGTGGGGGCCCCTGTTGTGCTGAAAACGTGTTCTTCGGTGAGTGACAAGCAACTATGGTGAGTGGACCTGCACTGTCTAAATTGAGAATACTTGTGCCAAATTAGCTGGAGTGGCTATTTGATGTCACGATCTGACCAATTTGGAAGCCTCCAGTGCACACAAAGCAAATGCACCCTTCCCAGCATGGGGAGCTGTGCGGGCTGGGAGTGCTGCACACCCCACTCAGAGGACCTCAGGCTTCATGCTCCAGAGCCAAATGTCTGGCAAAGAATTTCCACATAACCTTTGCAATCTCACTTTGGAAAAAAGGAGAATGCTCGACATTTCATTCCAAGTTCCGACTTGCTGCTGAAAGAGGGATGAAACTCTGCACTGTTAAACTCAAAATGACCTTGGGAGCAGTGGCCAATATATAAAGAAAGACTTGAGGTGTATTTTCCTTTGCTATCATGTCATATCACATGTAATATTTGGCAGAATATGACCCAAAATCGGATGGTGAGGCCTACTGCTCCAATCCCAACCTTAGCTGAATTTCTCTACCCATGCCAGAACTGCTGCTAGCGATGCCTTTCCCACCTGCTGTATGTAAATACAACAGGTGAGGTGCCGGGTCCCAGCATGTTGTTCTCCACCAGCCCCTCTTACTGCTGCTACCCAGGAATACTTGGTAAAATGTGGCAGTAGACTTGGCTAGCAGCAATAATGGATTATATTTCTGTAAATGGAAGGAGAGGGCCTAGTAAAGGCTGTTTCTTCCTGTAAACGGACCCCCCCCCTCCCCCACCCCGCTCTTATCTTGTCAGCCTCAATTTCTGCCACGATGCACAAAGCCAAATGATTTCTTCACCTTTAGGGCTTTTCTGTCACTTTAAGGTTCCTTGCTGTGCCTTCCAGTACTGTAGCAGTGGGCTCTTTCCTTTCACATAGATTTTTCCCAAAGCTTCTCCATATAATAAATGACCCTTAACCCAAGAAAATAGGTCAGGGACAAAAACAAAAAATGCTGGAAATACTCAGCGGGTCAGGCAGCATCTGTGGAGAGGGAGTTAATATTTCAGTTGAGGACCTTTCATCAGAACTGACAAAAGTTAGAAATGTCATAGGTTTTGGGCAAGTGAAACGGGATGCAGGGTGGTGGGGGGGAGTAGAAGGACAAAAGGGAAGAACTGTGATGGGGTGGAGGGCAGAAGAGATTAAATAGCAAAAGGTTTCATGGTGCAAAGCCAAGTAAAGAAACAAAAGATGTGTCTGGCTGAGGTGTGAATGGCAGTATAGTAGCCGTCCAAACACAAATTCAAGGGATTACAAAAGAAATAAGGTTGCGGGGGGGGCATGAATAAAAGTAAACCAGCTGTTTTACTGCACCCACCCTCATCCCCACAACTGAAGCAAGGGGTGACCTGAAAATGCAGGCGCCGGCCAGCATGTCACTTTCAGGACTCCGTTCCCAGTGCAGGCAATGTTAACCAGGGCGCGGTGGGGGGAGGGCAGGATAGGGATCTGCTGTCCTCGCCATTGAAGCCAATTAAAGTAGCTTATAACCTTGGTAATATTGAAGGCTGGAATTTTAAAGGGGGCGAGCTGGTTTCAGGAGATGTTTCTTGCAGATCTGCTGAAGGGACACAGGTACAGAGTGGGGAGCCACTTCTGGCTGCCCCAGGGCATTACCCCCGCCCCATAAGAGGGTCAGCGGGGCAGAGAGGGACTCGCCTTTTTGTAAGGAGGTGCCCTTGGTGGCAGGGATAGTGGGCACTGAGCACTCGGGCATTGAACAGGGCCATCACCCCTCTGGCACTGTGGGGGCAGAACAGCAGCAGGCAAGGCTGCGATGGACAATTGGGTGACCACCTGAAGCTGGCAATGGGGGCAGAAGGAAAGGTGGAACCATGAGCAGCAGGAGGGCACAGGAGTGGAAAGAGGGGCAGAAAGGCAATGGAGGCCAGACCCTCAACACAGGATCTACCGCCAAAGGCGGAGCTACCTGGAGATGACTGAGACCAGTGCTGCAGGTGAATGTGACTCTCCTGGCAGATGGTCAGAGATATCTGTGATATCATCGCTGAAGACCTCACACCTCACAGCACTGGTTGCCAGGCCCTGCCAGTAGCTGTCAAACTCACTGTGGCCTTGAACTTCTTTGCTTCTGACTCCAGCCAAGGATCAGCAAGGGACCTTAGTGGCATCTCACAAGCGGCTGCACACCATTGCATCTCACAGGTCATGATGCCCTCTTTGCCAGAGGTGAGCAATACATTCATTTCATGACAGACACATATGAAGGAGCAGGAGTAGGCCATTTGGCCCCTTGAGCCTTCTCCGCCATTCAACAAGATCATGGCTGATCTGATTGTAACCTCAACTCCACATTCCCGTCAACTGATAACCATTCACCCCCTTGCTTATCAAGAATCTATTGACCTCTGCCTTAAAAATATTCAAAGACTCTGCTTCCACTACCTTTTGAGGAAGAGAGTTCCAAAGACTCACAATACTGTGAGAGAAAAAAGTGCTCTTCATCTTGTCTCAAATGGGCGACCCCTTATTTTTAAACAGTGACCCCTAGTTCTAGATTCTCCCACAAGGGGAAACATCCTTTTCACATCCACCCTGCCAAGACCCCTCAGGATCTTATATATTTCAATCCAGTCACCTCTGACTCTGCTAAACTCCCTTGGATACAAGCCCAGCCTGTCCAACCTTTACTTGTAAAACAACCCACCCATTCCAGGTATTAGTCTAGTAAACCGTCTGTGAACTGCTTCCAATGCATTTACATTCTTCCTTAAATAAGGAGACCAATACTGTACACTGGACTCCAGATGTGGTCTCACCAATGCCCTATGTAGCTGAAGCATAATCTCCCTACTTTTGTATTCAATTCCCCTCGCAATAAATAATCACATTCTATTAGCTTTCCTAATTACTTGCTGTACTTGCATTCTAACCTTTTGCGATTCATGCACTAGGACACCCAGATCCCTCTGTATCTCAGAGCTCTGCAATCTCTCACTGTTTAGATAACATGCTTCTTTTTTATTCTTCCTACCAAAATGGACACTTTCACATTTCCCACATTATACTCCATTTGCCAGATCCTTGCCCACTCACTTAACCTATCTATACCTTTTTTAACCTCCTTATGTCCTCTTCACAACTTATTTTCCTATCTATCTTTGTGTAATCAGCAAATTTAGCAACCATACCTTTGGACAAAGCCTCATAGGGATAGAGGGCATTGTGTTTCACTGCTATCACTGGATTCCTCCAGGTGCAGGGCATCATCAATTGCACAAATGTGGCTGTCAAGGCACCCAGCAACCAGCCAGTGAGATTCATTAACAGGAAAGGCTTCCATTCCCTCAATGTTCAACTGGTCTGTTCAACAAGAGTTTCCTTCATGTGTGCACTTGCTTTCCTGACAGCTGCTATGACTCGTTCATCCTCCAGCAGCCCAGGCTGCCTCAGATCTTCACTCCAACCTCCAAAATCTATGGATAGATCTGACGGGGACAAGGGATATCCTTGAAGAGATGACCCCAAAATAAAAGGGAACCCAAAAGTCTTCTACCGGCATATAAATAGTAAGTGAGTAGTAAGAGGTGGAGTAGGAACCTTTAGGGACAAAGAGGGTAATATATGCTTAGAAGCACAGGGCAAGGCTAGACTATTTAATGAGTACTTTGTATCAATGTTTACAAAGGAAGAAGAATTTGACAAAATATCAATATTAGCGAAGAGAGTAGAGGCAATGGATAGGGTAAAAATTGAGAGGGAGGAGGTACTGAAAAGTCTGGCAATTCTTAGGATAGATAAGTCACCTGACTTGCATCCAGGTTGCTCAAGGAAGTGGGAATGGAGTAAGTGGAAGGGCTTGCCATAATCTTCCAATCTTCCCTAGATATGGGGGAGGTACCAGAAGAATGGAGAGAGGCAAATATGACACCCTTATTCAAGAAAGGTGTAAGGACAGTCCTAGTGACAACAGGCCAGTTATTTTGACATCAGAGGTGCATAAGGTTTTCGAAACAATCAGGGAAAAAATATCATCAAGGACTTGGAGAGGTTTGAGTTAATTCAGGATAGCCAGCATGGATTTGTAAAAGGCAGGCCATGCTTGACGAATCTAATCAAATTTTTTGATGAAGTATTAAAGAAGGTTGATGTAGGGAATGCGGTGGATGTTGTCTATCTGGATTTTAAGAAAGCATTTGAAAAGGTAATACATAAAAGGATGACTAACAGAATTGAAGCTCATGGAATAGGAGGATCAGTATGCAATTGGATAAAAAATTGACCTAAGGACAGAAAACAGCGAGTAGTGGTAAATGGTTATTTTTCAGACTGGAGAATGGTAGACAATGGTGTTCCCCAAGGGTCAGTACTAGGACTACTGCTTTTTATTTTGCTATATATAAATGACTTTCATATAAATGACAAACATTCACTCCCTCCTTCACCGATGCACAGTGGCAGCAGTGTGTACCATCCACAAAATGCTCTGCAGCCATGCATCAAGGCTCCTTAGACAGCACCTTCCAAACCCACAAGCTCTGCCACCTAGAAGGATAAGGGCAGCAGATGCATGGGAACACCACCACCTGCAAGTTTCCCTCCAAGTCACACACCATCCTGACGTAGATCTATATCGCCATTCCTTTATTGTCGCTGGGTCAAAATCCTGGAACTTCCTTTCTAACAGCACTGTAGGTGTACCTACCCCATATACAACATACGAATTAGGAGCAGGAGTAGGCCACTCAGCCCCTTGAGCCTGCTCTGCCATTCAATAAGTTCATGGCTGAACTGATTACTCCACATTTCCACCTACCCCTGATACCCATCCCTCCCCCTTGCTTATCAAGAATCTATCAACCTCTGCCTTAAAAATATTCAAAGACTCTGCTTCCACCGCCTTTTGAGGAAGAGAATTCCAAAGACTCACAATCCTCTGAGAGAAAAAAATTCTCCTCATCTCAGTCTTAAATGGTCGACCCCTTATTTAAAACAGTGACCCCTAGTTCTAGATTCTCCCACAAGGGGAAACATCCTTTCCACATCCACTCTGTCAAGACCCCTCAGGATCTTATATTTTTCAATCAAGTTGCCTCTTACTCTTCTAAATTCCAGTGGATACAAGCCTAGCCTGTCCAATCTTTACTTGTATGACAGCCCACCCATTCCAGGTATTAGTCTAGTAAATCTTCTCTGTACTGCCTCGAATGTATTTACATCCTTCCTTAAATAAGGAGACCAATACTGTACACAGTACTCCAGATGTGGTCTCAACAATGCCCTGGGTGTAGCTGAAACATAACCTCCCTACTTTTGTATTCAATAAATGATAACATTCTATTAGCTTTCCAAATTATGTGCTATACCTGCATACCAACCTTTGTGATTCATGCACTAAGACACCCAGATCCCCCTGCATCTTAGAGCTTTGCAATCTCTCACCATTTAGATAATATGCTTCTTTTTTATTCTTCCTGCCAAAGTGGACAATTTCCCACTTTCCCACATTAGATTCCATTTGCCAGATCTTTGCCCTCTCAAACCTAGTGTCATGCAGGCCCCCACCTGCCAAGAATGAGGCATATTATTTTTGTCAAATGAACATTGATTTTAAACTTGCTGGGAAGATGAAAAGGCCTGTTACAACGGCTGCCAGACACTTAGCTGAAAAAACATTTGCACACTAACATACAGTGTTTGTGGAGGCAAAAGGACCAGTCCCTGACACATCCAACCCACAATGGATTTTGATCATCAGACATTGAAGGTGTAAGGAAGACCATTCCAGAGACTGCTAAGGTGATACACTCCACAAAAGCCAGGACTGTTTAAACCAGCTGCTCACATGACTAACTGGCTGGTCCAGGGTTTTTTGAACTAGCCACAGAAATTTTGAACTCAAAGAAGACTGTTTGCTCCTGGAATGAGAAGACCTCTCCTGTCTGCTCCCATCTCTTTTTCACAAGCTTCTGGACCCACGGAGGACACATGAACTTCAAGAGAGAAAAGTCTCTTACATTGAACAAGCTTTAAGAAGAATATAGTGCCCCAATGAAAAGCAAGACCTACCTACCATCAAGGACTTTACTGCGAGCTCGAAGAACAGTAACCAAAACCACCTTCAGATATTGCTTCAAATTTTTCCACTTTATTTCTTCTCTTTTCTGTCTCTATCTGCATGTGTGTATCGTGTATGCATGCTAGCATGGGCGCGTTGCGTATCTGTAGGCGTTAACCAGATTAGAGTTTAAGTTTAATAAAGTTCAACCTTTTTTCTTTAAACCTAAGAAAACCTGTTTGGCTAGATTCTTTGCCTTACAATTAGAAGTTAGTGATCAAGGATTCACTAAGGGTGAGCTAAAAAAAAAGGTTGTGTTTAAAATTAAACCTTGTAAGACCAGGTAAAGGCTCAGAGGGAACCCTAGACCCCTTTTTCACCTGGGCATAACAATATCTATATCTCTTTGTAGCCCCCTTATGTCCTCTTCACAAGTTACTTTCCTACCTATCTTTGTGTCATCAGCAAAATTAGCAACCATACCTTCAGTCTTTTCATCTAAGTCATTTATATAAATTGTGAAAAGTTGAGGCCCCAGCACAGATCCCTGTGGCACAACACTCGTTACATCTTGCCAACCAGAAAATGACCCATTTATGCCTACTCTCTGTTTTCTATTAGCTAGCCAATCTTCTATCCATGCCAATATGTTACCCCTTACACCATGGGGTTAATTTTCGGCAATAACCTTTGATGTGGCACCTTATCAAATGCCTTCTGGAAATCTAAGTACAATACATCCACTGGTTCCCCTTTATCCACAGCACATGTAACTCCCTCAAAGAACTCCAATAAATTGGTTAAACATGATTTCCCTTCCACCAAAACATGCTGACTCTGCCTGATTACCTGGAATTTTTCTAAATTCCCTGCTGTAATGTCTTTAATAATAGCTTCTAACATTTTCCCTAAGACAGATGTTAAGCTAACTGGCCTGTAGTTTCCTGCTTTTGGTCTCCCTCCCTTTTTGAATAAAGGAGTTACATTTGTTATTTTCCAATCTAACAGGACCTTCCCCGAATCTAGGGAATTTTGGAAAATTAAAACTAATGCATCAACTATCTCACTAGCCACTTCTTTTAACACCCTACGATGAAGTCCATCAGGACCGAAGGACTTGCCAGCCTGCAGCTCCAACAAATTGTTCAGTACCACTTCCCTGGTGATTGTAATTTTCTTAAGTTCCTCCCTCTCTTCCATTTCCTGACTTATTGCTAATACAGGGCTGTTACTTGTATCCACAATAGTGAAGACCGATGCAAAATACCTGTTCAGTTCATCTGCCATCTCCTTATTATCCATTATTAATTCCCCAGACTCACTTTCTATAGGACCAACACTCATTTGTTAACTCTTTTTTTTAAATGTCTATAAAAACTCTTACTGTCTGTCTTTATATTTCTAGCTAGCTTTCTCTCATACTCTAATCTTTCTCTCCTTATCAATCTTTTAGTCATTCTTTGCTGTTTTTTATATTCTGTCCAATCTTCTGACCTGCCTCCCATCTTTGCACAATTATATGCTTTTTCTTTAAGTTTGATATTATCTTTAACTGTTTTAGTTAACCACAGATTGCAGGTCCCATCTTTGGAATTTTTCTATCTCATTGAAATGTATCTATTCTGTATATTCTGACATATCCCCTTAAATGTCTGCCATTGCATCTCTATTGACCTATCCCTTAACCTAATTTGCCAGCTCACTATAGCTAGCTCTGCTTTCATACCTTCATAATTACCCTTATTTAAGTTTAAAATACTCGTCTTGGACCCACTCTTCTCTCCCTCAAACTGAATGTAAAATTCAATCATATTATGATCGCTGCTACCTAGGGGCGCCTTAACTATGAGGTCATTAATTAATCCTATCTCGTTGCACAATACTAGGCCTAATATAGCCTGTTCTCTGGTTGGCTCCAGAATGCACTGTTCCAAGAAATTATCCCAAAAACATTCTATGTACTCCTCATCTAGGTTACCTCTGCCCATCTGATTTTTCCAGTCTATATGTAGGTTAAAATCCCCCATAATTATCACTGTACCTTTCTGACAAGCTGCCATTATTTCTTCCTTTATACCCCGTCCTACAGTGTGGTTAATATTAGGTGGCCTGTACACCACTCCCACAAGTGACTTCTTGCCTTTATGATTTGTCATCTCTATCCAAACTGCTTCTACATCCTGGTTTCCTGAACTTAGGTCATCCCTCTCTATTGCGTTAATACCATCATTAATTAACAGAGCTACCCCTCCACCTTTTTCTAGCTTCTTGTCCTTCCTGCACATCACATGGACTGCAGCAGTTCAAGAAGTCAGCTAACCACCACCTTCTGAAGGGCAATTAGAGATGGGCAATAATTGCTGGCATGGCCAGTAATGCCCACATCCCAGGAGCAAATAAAAAAACTTGGCTCTTGGAATACAGAGTAGAATTCAAAATTTGCCAATTGTTGTGCATTGTTGTAGTTGTAGTGTAGCTAGAGCATTGTTGATAAAGTCTTGGAGTCTGGATAAGGCCAATTAATACCTCTTCTATTATTTACACATCTCTATTTACACTCTCCACAAGCCTCTCTAGCGAGCATCTTTCATGCTGCTAGTCTCATCTTCCCAAGCCCATTACCATGTGACTATTACATTATCATCATTGCAGTGGGACAGGTTGCTCTCATTGTCTCCAACATTAACTCTTTCAAGTCCTTATACTACACCGATGATACCAAACTTGAAGAAGTGGCAAACAGTGAGGATGATACGAACCACCTGCAACAGAACCTAGATAGGCTCGCAGAATGGGCAGACAAGTGGCAGACGGAATTTAATACAGACAAGTATGAGGCGATGTGTTTTGGCAGAAGACATAGGGTGAGGCAATATACACATAATGACGTAGTTCTAAAGAGTGTGTCGGAACAGAGGGACCCTGGGTGCATATGCATTCTTTGAAGGTGGCAGGACATATTGAGAGAGTGGTCAGCAAAGCATATAGGATCTTGGACTGCATAAATAGAGGTATAGTGTATAAAAGCAGGGAAGTTATGTTGAACCTTTATAAAACTCTGTTAGGCCGCAACCAGAGTATTGCATCCAGTTCTAATCACAACACCTTAGGAATGATGCGAGGGTCCTTGACAGGGTACCAAGGGCTGGGGAATTTTAGTTACAAGGTTAGGTTGGAAAAGCTGGGGTTGTTCTCCCTGGAGCAAAGGAGATTGAGGGGTGATTTGATAGAGATATTCAAGATTATAAGTTAAACAAATAAAACCCCCATTAACTGATGGTACAAGGACTAGGGGACACAGATTGATGGTTTTGGGCCGCAGATGTGGGGGAATGTAAGGAAGAACTTTTTTTACGCAGCAAGTGTAATAACCTGGAATTCACAGCACACGAAGGTGGTGAAAGTGGAGAAAATCAATGATTTCAAAAGGAAATTGGATGGGCACTTGAAGGAAATAAATTTGCCATGCTATGAGGATTGAGCGGGGGAATGGGACTGACTGAATTGCTCCTTGGAGAGCTGGCATGGACTCGATGGGCTGAATGGCCGCCTTCTATGCTGTAAATGACTCTATGACTCTACAGGAGCCTCAGATAGAGGCACAGAGGCAATAAACCAATGCCACATGCTCAGTAGAACAACCATTGAGCAGGCCATCGAGCCTCTGAAGATGTGATTCTGCTGCCTGGTCCTCCAATACCCTCCTGGATCACTGTGATGGTCTGCTGCACTCTCCATAACATGGTCCTCTAGAGAGATATGGACCTTGAGGATGGTGAGGCCTTGGAAGGACACAGCTCACTGTGGAGGAGCAGGTGCAGGAGGTGAGAAAGGAGGAGCCGGAGGGAGATGCACTGTACTGAGAGGTGATCCTGCCGCACGACGAGGTGGCCTCCTCCTGTCAGCGTCCGGGAAGATGACCTCCCTCTTCTCCCTCATGGCCTCCAGCATTAGTTTCAGGTTGGCATCAATAACGCGAAGGGCAGCACTGCCCGGGGTGCCAGGCCTTCGGCTTTCCTGTGGCATATCGCTTCCCTCTGACGCTGTAGAAAGCTTTTGCACAATCAGCACATCTCTCCCTTAGGAAACCAGCAGCCTCAGTGATGGCTGTCGTTTGGTGTCTGAATCAGTCCCATACTTCATCAAGCCCACCTCCGTTCCCTCCCCTACTGGCTCTAAGTCGATAGGAAACCCGTCTCTATACCAATTAAGGGCTCACCCACATGAAAATCTTAACTTTACTCAGTTTCCCACTTGAGGTGGATTTCTGACCTGAAAACAAACCTGGTTCCTGTTTCCTGCCTCCATGGTGAAAATTCAGTCCTTTGTGGCATGCATATTTTGCAACTCTACTTGATATAACGGGTATGGGTAGATGGTTTTCAGATCAGCAAACTGTTCCATCATCTGCTCGCATGTTCTCTGGGTGTTTGTTCTTTCTGACACCTCCTTTCTCACATTCTGCATCTCCTGTAGGAAGCATGTACTTGAATACCAAACACGGTATTCCTCTTCTGACCACTTGCTGCAGCAACACCCTCCGTGCTGCATTCGTGAAGTGGGATGTTCTTTGTGAGTGCTCTTACATAAAATTAGCAGAAATGATTTTCAAACTGCCCACTGTCTTGTGCTGCCAAAAGAACACTTGTCTTTAAATCACTGCAGTCGCACAGAAATTCTGCTTCCATGATAAGCAGATGGAAAGCTGGGAATAATGGCTAACTCTGGAGATTTTGACAGGGACTGCTATGTAGTGCATGGGATGGTGCACTATTTCTGCTGTCAGAGCACCAAAAATATAACAACCATCCTCTCGTGGCCTTAAAACCATTGACCAATTGCATGAACACCACTTTAGCAGAAGAATAATACATTGCATATTGCATGATGTAATGGACTGGTCCTTATAAAATATTTTCTATGTCTTGCCATAGGCAACACCTTAAGAGCTTTGTTCATACATTATATTTTTAAAAATTGATTACAAGAAAATAACCCTGCCACAAGTTAAGCTGTTTGAACTTTCATTTCACAGAGAGCATTATCTAAAGCCCCACAAGGATATTATTTTGTTGTAATCACTCTCATCCACTTGATACTCTCCATTTAATGTGTGGTAAAGTACAGTCAGTCCATAGCCAGATTTCACCAAGGTTCAGCATTTTACAAGTTCATTCACTTTTTTCTAGTTCTATGGAATGGATCCTATATTAATGGATGGTAGGTGCTTTTTTGTCCCTGTAGTGTGAGTAGATTATTTTTCATTGACTGATTTTATGATGTGCTTCCAATGTAAAATATACATGTGAAATGAGAAAAGACCATTTAGTCCATTAAACCTAATTTCTTTATTCAACAGTTACAATTTGTTCAATCATAGATTCTGTCCAACCCATTCAATCTCCTGATGCAGGCAACTAACTGGGTAACTGTCCAAATGTAAGTAAATAAATGCTCTTCTAGTGGAATTAGATAGTTATAACTTTTATAATTACCCCTGATGGAATGAAAAGTGTCGAAATTGAGGGCCAATTTTAAATGGTTTATCTGCTGGTTCCATTAATCCCTGCCAAAACACATGACTGAAGTCCAACCCTCTAAGCTGTGCTGGGTGTAGACAAATAAAGAAATTCAAACCATTAAATTAGACTGTAGCTGGTTTGCCACATTGCCAGTATTATCATGATCAGCTTAGAAGATAAGTCATGCTGTCAATTCCCCACTTCCTGATTGGCCAACCCTCACCTTCAAACCCCCATAACCCCACCCCTCCTCACCCCATTACCAGCACTTGGGCAAATAAAAATGAACCCTGACAGCTGCGCTAGTTTTTTTTACAAACAGGGTAAAATTTAATTTTTAAAAACTCATATTGGCCTGGTTTTGCGTTCAGTGGTGAAGTTCATTGCTGACCTCAAAGAAAGCTGCCCACAAAGATCCAGTGATCTCTGTGGACTGAATTTCATCTGTCCTGATATTATTTTCATTCCAGCATCCAGCAACAGTGATGTTATCAAGCAAACTAAGCAGCCAATCACATTGAAGAATTCTCACAGACAGTAAACCAGGAAGTAAAAAGCACTGATTATTCTTCACAGAAAGCGAAATAAAGATTGGGATGTACACATGTATTAAGGCAGAAGCTGAAATATCATAAACAAACTTCATAAAAATGTATTCATTATTTTAAAAATCAATGGATATTTTTTATCATAATGGTGAATTTTGACTTTCCACAATTACAAAACTAGTTTTTCACAGCCAAAGATGTTGTTCAGCAGTAACTATGGCTGGAATTTTACGGTGGGCAGATGAGAGCCTGCCTCCGATGTAAAAGTCAGTGGTAAACCCGCTTCCGCCTCACCTGGGGATCCGTTCCGTATTTTATGAGTCCCCAGGCTTTTGGGCGGCACAGTGGTGCAGTGGTTAGCACCGCAGCCTCACAGCTCCAGCGACCCGGGTTCAATTCTGGGTACTGCCTGTGTGGAGTTTGCAAGTTCTCCCTGTGACCGCGTGGGTTTTCGCCGGGTGCTCTGGTTTCCTCCCACAGCCAAAGACTTGCAGGCTGATAGGTAAATTGGCCATTATAAATTGCCCCTAGTGTAGGTAGGTGGTAGGGGAATATAGGGAAGGTGGGGATGTGGTAGGAATATAGGATTAGTATAAATGGGTGGTTGATGGTCGGCACAGACTCGGTGGGCCGAAGGGCCTGTTTCAGTGCTGTATCTCTAAATAAATAAATAAATGTACTGAGGTGGGACTTCCACCTGCTTGAGGCAGGAAGTCCCGCCTCATTGAGTTGCCGGCTAATCGGGGATCGACAACTCTTAGTCCCGGCAGTGCCACTGGGAGCAATGGCCACTGCTGGAACTGCAGCCCAGCTGAAGGTAGAAGAAGACATGGTGCAGAGGAAAGGTAAGTTCTGGTTGCCTCACCGGGGGTAATCGGTGGGGCCCTGGCAAGACATGGGGGGGTGTGTTGGGTGCTGAGGGTGGTTGGGGTAGCAGAGGCGATCCTCCATCAGGCACCCTGTGCCTGATGAGCAGGGCGCCCCCCCCCCCCCCAAAGGACAATCGACAGCCACCTGGTTTTCCCAGGAGGCTTTTCCCGGCTCCAGGATGCCTGCTTGCCACGCGTAACATCTGCGTGGAGGCGGGCAAAGCCGTTAAGTGGCCACTTAAGGGCCTTGATTGGCCTGGGGCAGGCCATTTTTCACCCCCTCCCATCCTACATAAAGGGCGCCGGAGGCGGGAGTGGATTAGGAAAGCCTCCCGGAGCCTCCCATTCCATTTTACGTCACTCCCCAGCCACCATCCCACTCGTTGAGGTGGCGTAAAAGTCTGGCCAGTAACTCCTGGATTTCAGTGTTTAACTGCGCATGTGTGGACTCCAGAAGTAGCTGTCAGTTTCATAGAGTAATGATGTAGAAAGCAGACAGTTTCATTGTCATTTCAAAGTCTGGGCCAATGCATTAACTCTCCTCCCTGTGATTGAGCTCTGTATTGTTGTTCAGCATTTTGCCTTTTGATTAGATTAAATTGTTGGATCAATTATAGTAAATTGTTGATAAGAAGGTTTATAAATTGGCTAGCCATGAAATTGCACCACACACACTGACACATTCTTCTCTCTCTTGCAGGACCTGGTGGTGCTTAACCAGACACAGTAGGGGGTAACTGGGGCTGGGGTGGTGGAGCTGCTAACCGGAATGTTCTTTTCCCCATGGAGGAGGCAGTGGTTGCTACCATTGGAGGGACCATGACTGAGGCCTTGGCCAGCGGCAGGGCTGAAACTATCAAAGATGATGATATCCTCTTACCTAACCCACCTTTTCAAATCCCACTTCCCCTTCATCTCACTAGGTCTTCTGATTTAAAAGCAGCAAGTGGTTTAAACATGCATCTCTTGCTTCCCCCCTCCCCACCCTGCTCCCCTCATCACAATCACTAACCTTATGTCTTTCTTCTTTCAGATACCCGAGCTGAAAACTGGCCAGGCAGTGGTGGAAGAGCAAGAGGTAGAAAAGCAGGAAGACAGTGTTACGACCAGGTGAGAAAGGTGGCTATGGGTCCCTTTTAGTCTTCACTTGGTCTTATTGTAACAGGGTTTAATTTTTAAACACAATGTGTTTTGAGCTCCCCCTTGGTGAATCCTTGTTCACCACTCTTCAATTATAAGGCAAAGAAATGAGGTCAAACAGGCTTCCTTAGGTTTAAAGAGGAAAAGTGAAATTTATTAAACTTAAACTTAAACTCTAATACGGTTAACACCTATGGATATATGAAACTCCAGTGCTAGCATGCATATACGATACGCACATGAAAATAGGGACAGAAAAGAGCAGGAGAAAAATAAAGTAGAGAGATTTGGGGCAAAATCAGAAGAGTTTCTTTTTTACTGTGTTTCGAACTCACTGTAGTCCTTTTGTAAGTAGTCTTGCTTTTTGTTGGGACCCAGTATTCTTCTTAAACCTTGCTCACTGTAGGAGACTTTTCTCTCTTGGGGTTCACGTATTTTCAATGGGTCTTCAGTTTCACGAGAAAGAGATGAGAGCAGACAGGTGAGGGATGTTCTCAGTCCAGGAGCAAACAGCTTTCTGGTTCCAACACTCTGTCACAAGTTCAAATTCAAACAGCCAGTTAGTCATGTGACTAAACTGGCCTGACCAGGTCTTCTGTGCATTGTAGAAGCAGAGACTGGGTCCTTTGTTCCAACACTGTCTGCTAGTATGCAAAAAAGATCTTTCCAGCGAGGGGCCTGGCAATTCCTTGTGATAGGCTCTCTTTACTTCCCAGCAACATTTTTAAGGCAGATGGCCACTTTACATATGGGGACATGGGGCAGGATGCAAGATGCCAAATGCAGCATTGGATGAATCCAGAGGAGTTGTTGGCACCATATTTGAGCCTTGCTTGCATTGCTGCCTTGGACGCTTCTGCTGCTAGCTCTTCACAACTGAGACCGATGCTGCAGTGACTCTGGCGCCCCTGAGACAGACCCCACAGGATGGCAGAGGAAATACATTGGGTGGCCCCAGGGCTTACCAGTGTCACCATCCAGATTCTCCTCCAGGCTGCCAGGGAAAAGCGGGAGGTCCTCTTCGCCAGCAATGGTAAGAAGAGATCCTCCCGCCTGACCAAGCAAGCCTGGATGGAGATCGCAGAGAAGGTCTGCAGCTGAGGGGTCAGCCCCCAGACATGGGTACAGTGCTGCAAAAGGGTCAGTGACCTCCTTTGTTCTGTCAAGATGTATGCTTCATACCTCTCCTTTTTAGTGATTGCATGTGGCTACATAGGAGGAAGCAGGATATGGGGAGGGTGGCACTACAACTGCACTGGCAGAAGGGGTGTAGGCATCACCTCATCCTGATTGATGCATAGCTGCATCTCGGCCACAGGCCAGCTTCTTTCACAGATCACCCCCATTAACTCCCCCGAGATGGACGGGAGCATGAGCAATATAGGAAACCCCAGTAAGGGACGAGGGGCTGACACTAGCAGAACTGTCATGTTGATCTCTCTGCAAAGTTTGACTATCTCCGTCTTTCCACTTACAGGACAAGAGGGCCCATAACATGTGGGAGATAGCCCGGACTGGAGGAGGCATCCCAGATCTTCGGCCTCTCTCCACAGCAGAGGAAGAGACATTACAATTCGCAGCAGCTCCATGTCAGATGGAGAGACTGGAGGCTCCGTGTAAGAGAGTGAGGGTTCTTTTCCATCAACATACAGTTCACTGCTGGAGACCCACATCACACATGGTTGGCACAACGAATGATGCACAGTCTAACCCACACATGTCTGTGTTCTCTCATGCAGGTCAGTGTCCATAGGAGACTCGGCCAGAAAGGGGACAGACGTCAACATCTGATGGGGGACAGACGTCAAGCTCTGAGGAGGAAGCGCAGTCAGAGAAAGCACCATCCCATGACTCTCCTGCACCCTCCACCAGTGTAAATGCGTTCACCACGGTGGGTTTCCGCTCGGCTGTAGAATCAGGGTCACAAGCTGGTGAAAGCACTGCACAAGCACCTGAGCAGCTGGCTGTGGCTGAGACAGCTTAGACCACCGGAAGTCAGAGGACTATGGGTGGCCAAGCCCATAGTGAGCCCCAGTCTGATGATGAGCCTCTGGTTTCGATAGCACAGGGCATGCTGTAGTTGCAGGGAGAGGTAAGACAGAGGTGCCAGAAGCCTTGCACAGCCATGAGCGGATGATGGAGGAGTCCATCCATGCCATGACTGCTGCAATGTCTCAGACATGTGAGCTCATAGCTTCCTCTATCAAGAGATTGGCCACCCTCATGGAGAGACAGAACCCAAATGTGCACCATTGCCTTTGCCATGAGCGCAATGCAGCACTGGGAAGACGAGAGAAGGACAAGGCACCTCGCGTCTTCTCCAGCTACTTGTCCTTCTCTGGTGAGCAGGGAGGTTCAAGTGAGTCTTGAAAGGGAGGAGGAGAGACTGACCTCCACAGCTGGGGACTCCCCTCAGGCAGCTCCAAATGTGGACACTGACTTCTCAGCCCCTGCGCCAGTGAGCCCAACTCATGCATCTGCGACACCTGAGGAGAGTCCTGCACCAGTGCAGGAAACTCTCAGGCAGCCGGGGCCCTCCAGGCCTCAGGCACCCAGAGGACTGCTGCTAAATTCATCACAGGCCAAGGGGCAGCCTGATCAACAGCCTGCCTTCAATCCAGCTGCTAGTGATGGGTTCATACCTCGTCGAGGCACTCATAAGCATATAAAGAATACCACATAGAGACACTTATGGGTTCACAGGTGTTTGAAATTTGACATGTGCTGCATCATATAAAGTTATTTTGTTCTGCCAATTAACCTCCATTGTATAAAAGTGATTATTCTATCAAGGATTAATTGTGAGCTGTTGACTTTACCCTTTCCCTTTAGTGGATTGCCAATGTAGGCACAGTCCTCATTTGAATATAATATCCCATGGGCCATATCGCATGTTTCAGCTGGGTGCTAGGCACGGAACATAAATAGAAAGAAAGCAACAGATTGCATGCTTTGAGGTGAGTCTTTATTGTTTTTGAGAGGCTATCAGGGTGGCTGGAAGCGGGTAGGTATAGGACTGCCTCCTTGGCCCATTGCTCAGTCAGCCTGGCCTCCAGTGCAAGGGCTTCAACATCCAGTGCTGCATGTTCATCTCCCTCCTCTGCATCCTACTCATCAGTGGAAGAGTGTTGCTCCATCAGGTCATCATCATGCAAGGCCTACCCCCTCTACAGTGCTAAATTGTGTAGACCACAGCAGACCACAATGATATGCAGAACCCTTGCTGGGACATGCTGCAGGACTCCACCAGATTGATCCAGGCACCTGAATTGCATCTTCAGCAGCCCAATGGCCTGCTCGATGGTCGCTCGGGTGGAGCCGTGGCAAGTGTTGTACCTCTGTCCTATGCAGCTGTGGGAGGGTTCTTCAGTGGGTAGCCCATGTCCCTGAGAATCCATCACTGAAGGTAAGTGGAGGGATTGAAAAGATAAGGCACCTGGGACTGTCAAAGTATCTAGGCATCGTGGCTGCCTCCTGGGAAGCAGGTACACACCTGCAGGAAATGCCTTCGGTGGTCACAAACCAGTTGAAGGTTGATTGGATGGAAGTCCTTCCTTTGACAAAGGTGGCTGGCTGGCCTATGGGAGCCATGATGGCTACATACGTGCAATCTATCACACCTTGCACCTGGGGGAAATCCAGCGATGGCCCCGAATCTGATGGCCCTCTCGACCTGACTGTCAGGGTCTGTCTGCTAGCGCACATAGTCGCCAACCCTCTTGAACAGGGCATTGGTCATCTCTTTGATGCAGCAGTGAGCTGCTGCCTTGGAAACCCCACACATGTCCCCAGTGGATCCCTGGAATGATCCACAACAATTTCTATTGTTAGAAACTTTAACTGGAAGGAGGTGAAGTCCTTATTATCTGGTGCTTATGTGGTTCATCATGCACTTCTGCCAAAAGTATCATGGGACTGAAATCAGGGGAAGTTTATTGTTATAATTATACTTATAGTGCAGACATAAGGTTCTGAGCTGTGATATTTACACTAATCACACTGGATGAGTTTCGATGAGGCAAATGTCACTGTTGGTGTGTACGTCGTGATGCAAATGCGTGTTTCCAGGCAACAGCAAGGAGGATGCTATTTAGATGTTGCCAGTGTCGTGTTTAATACAGTTTAATCATGATGAATGCGTGACTACTGTGGTTAGAAATATTATGCTTGTGTCAGATATATGGTTGGGATCAGGAATTCCAAAAACCACAGATTTAAAAAAAAATAGCTGCCATGAAATTTGGCTCTTGAGCTCCCAGTTTGCCTTAACTGGAGCAGTTTACCCAAGCTGATAATGCCCTTCTCATGCCATACCTTGAAGACACTGACATACTGCAATCAGACAAATCACTGTTGTACCACTGTTGGGAGAGTGCCTACAGGCCCACTGGCATCATTCATTTGGCACAGGACTTCTTTCAAATTGCCAAGGATTCTAGTGGGTTTTTCTATGCACCTGTTGGTCTGTTATGGGGGTTTGTGTGGGAAGTACGTGTAGCAAGGCTAACAGGTTGTAGTGGTGGGCTGTGCAGTAGTTGTGCTTAAAGCTTGGAAGACGAACAGCACCTTTATCCTTTGGGGAGTTCGAGCCATATTAGCATATCCTTAGCCAGTTTCCTGCTGAGAGAAAACTGGTAATGTACTTGTCTAGATCTCAAACCTGGAAAGCAGGTGTTCCCAGAATCTGATATTACTAGAGGAAGAGGGTGAATACATTCATGCTTTTAGTGTTAGCTCCCGCCCGCAGCTAGTTAAGCTTTTCCAATCAGCGCATATTCTGGAAAGGAGGGATGACATTTTTCTTGTAAAGCTAAGAGTTGGGGTGTAACTAATACAGATAAGTACTTAAACCACTCTTCATTCAGGCAAAGGGATAGATCTCTTATATTTCACAAGATCATAAGATATTTACAGATGAGGAAAGCCAATTGGCCCATCTTAATTCCTCAGCCTAGAAAATCTTAAAGAACTTACATTGTTTCGTAAATGATTGCAGGGTTTTCACCTCCACTAGACAACCTGGAAGCAGATCCCATACATTGATCATTCTTTATGCTACAGGTATCCTTATCCACACCAAGTTTCATCACCACTGTTCCTACTGACCTCCTCATGGTTTAAATTCTTCCATGGTTTTATCTCTGTATCCTACTCGAGTGCTACCAATTGCTCCTTCCCCGAACTCTCCATTCTTCTGACTCTGGTCTTTTGTGTATCCCTCCCTCTTCCTTCACCATACCATTGCTCGCCACGTCTTCAGCCATCTAGCCCCACAGTCAGAAATTCCCTCTCTAAACATCTCCATCTCTTCCCTCTTTAAAACCCTCTTTGACCAAGCTCTGGGTCACGCCTCCTAACATCTCCTCCGTTAGCTTAGTAGCCATTTTGTTTCCTCACCTTCTCTATGGCACCTTGGAACATTTTTCGACATTAAAAGTACCAAGCTATTGTTCTTAACTTCATAAATTATAATACATACCATGCCTTGCAACTGGTTACAACGTATTGAATGCATAATAAATCTACATTTTCTATGACCTGACAAGTGTGGAGATGTGAAAAGTAGTTACCCAGTTCTCAGGTCATACATATGGTTTGACATAGAATGGAGTTAATAGCTACTTGGCATGACCAGGTGAGGAAGGGGTCTCAGGTTCCCCTCCGGCCCATTTACTGGTTTGGCCGTGACAGGGTTTAACTTTTAAAACACAGTGATTTCAGCTTCACCTCAGTGCTCACTGCTCTCTAATTGTAATTGTAAATGAACCAACCAGACAGGTTTTCTCAGGTTTAAACAAGAAAGTTGTAAGTTTATTAACCTTATCACTCTAATTTGGTTAAAATTACTAAAATACACGACGCAACCACGCTAACATGCATACGAAATAAACACACACACAAATAGATAGAGAATGAGAAAGAATTAAGTGTGGGGGTTTGGAGTAGTAAATGGAATTCAGCTACCGTCTTTAATTTTGCTGTAAAGTCCTTGGTTGGAATTGTGGTCTTGTAGTTTTTGCTGGGGCCCAAAGCACACTTTCAAACTTGCTTCTCTGGTACCAGAAGACTGAAGAGGTCCTCTGGCTTGAGGCTTAAGCTGCTTCTGTGGGTCCCTGGGACTTCGCTTGAGAGAGGGACAGGGAGAGAGAGAGAGCTTCCTTCTCTTTGGTCTTTAAATTGCAGTCTGACCAAACCTTTCTGTGAGGCACAATTCAAACAGTTCCCAGTATGGCCAGCAGGTAAGTCATGTGATCAGCTCTTTGTTTGAAACAGTATTTTCTATGAGGGTTGTTGATTCTCAAAGTTCTCCAGTCACACTCGGTGGGGTGTGGAACTCTGGCTCTTACACAGACAAAGAAGGTTGATTATTATAATAAAAGCAAAATACTGTAGATGCTGGAAATCTGAAATAAAAACAAGAAATGCTGGAAATACTCAGCAGGTCGGGCAACATCTGTGGAGAGAGAAGCAGAGTTAATGATGACCCTTCATCAGAACTGGCAAATATTAGAAATGTAATAGGTTTTAAGCAAGTAGATAACAAAAGAGAAGTGCTGATAGGACAAGTTCATAGAGAATAACTGACCAGAAGGTCATGGAGCAAAGGCAAATGGTATGTTAATGGAGTGGTGAAAGACAAAGCGTTAGTGCAGAGAGGGTGTTAATTGACAGAAAAATGAACAGCCCTGGCCCAAAGCACAAACATGAAAAAAAGTGGGTAGGCACAGTGGAAACAAACTAAACAAACTAAAATAAAATAAACAAATAAAAAATAAAAATAACAAAAAATAAAAATAAAAAGGGGGCCCATCATGCTCTGAAATTATTGAACTCAATGTTCAGTCTGGCAGGCTGTAGCATGCCTAATTGGTAAATGAGATGCTTTGATGTTCATTGGAACACTACAGCAATCCCAGGACAGAGATGTGGGCATGAGAGAAGGGCAGTGTGTTGAAATGGCCAGCAACCAGAAGCTCGGGGTTATGCTTTCGGACAGGGCAGAGGTGTTCTACAAAGCAGTCACCCAGTCTGCGTTTGGTCTCCCCAATGTACAGGTGACCACATTGTGAACAGCGAATACAGTACACTAAATTGAAAGAAGTACAAATAAATCGCTGCTTCACCTGAAAGGAGTGTTTAGGGCCTTGGATAGTGAGGAGAGAGGAGGTAAATGGGCAGATATTACACCTCCTGTGATTGCATTGGAAGGTGCTGTGGGAAGGGGACAAGGTGGTGGGGTAATGGAGGAGTGGACCAGGGTGGCGTGGAGGGAACGATCCCTTCGGAATGCTGACAGGGGAGGGGAAGATGCGTTTAGAAGTGGCATCATGTTGATTATTATGATTGCTCAGATCAATCTTGTTAGTTGAATCAGTGAGCACTTCCATTGTCTCTCTATTCAACTGTCTCTCAGAATGTAAATGAGCAGCCATGTTTCAGCTGTCCAACTCTGTCGTCTTATTTAAACTTATCTATTATTAAACTTATTTAAACAAGTTCTGTGCAATGTCCAGTAAAAGGGTTCAAGTAGTGTTCCATCTGACAAAATTAATATGTTTCCATATGGCAGGTGTGGTTTCTCTCACACCTCCACCTCTTGCCAAATGAAATGCAACATTAGGGGAGCTTTCATTATAAATTAGAACGAAGGGAAAATATGGAAAAGCACACATGCATTTCTCTCATTCATTCAGAAGTCTTAAAATTGTTTCAGCCTATCTTTCCTTTGTAGCAATGCTGCTTTAAACTGCCCCTTTTTCCTTGAGGTGTGTCTGAGATAGGTATGCGTTGCCCAAGGGGTTTAAAGTTTCTTCACTCTCAGCTTGCAATACCAATGGGCATCCCAACAAACGTGTGATTTTTGGGGAGGTTTGAGGTTTGTACATTTCCATGATTGTCTAAGGTGCCTTTGTTCCTGTTGAGGTCTGCAGGGGGATAGTTTTAGATTTAATTAGCCCTGGTTTGGCGCTCTGACCATGGGAGTTCGCAGTGGGCGGATCCACTTTCTCTCTGATCTCACTTTCAGTGCTCTGGTGAGTCATGCAAGTGCTGTTCACTTCAGGGTATTGTTGGTTTTCTGTTCTCATGACTGTGGGGGAGGATTATTTGCTAATCTTCCCTTTGTCCTCTGGGACATTCTTGCTCTCAGGTATTTGTCCAAATTCTACTGCACGTTTCTGTGGCACTTCGACTAGGTGACGCATCACCCTCAGTGTTTCTCTGCTCTCTTGAGGTCTTTCTTTGTCTCTGCAGGTTTCTGTAAATGCCGTTAGCAACCCTGGTGGGGTGCCTCTGGTGTCTGCATTTATGCAGGAGGATGTGGGGTCTAATTTTTCCAACATTTGAGGGTTGGCTGATCGGACAGTAGGGATTTTCATTTGGGAATCCTCCTGAACCTCCTTTAACCTGTCCTCTTTGTCCCTTTTTCCTCTTTCCTCCCTAACTTTTTGCCAGCCCTGTGCCTCTGTCCCCTTTTGTTCTCGGCAGGGGTCCCTTACAATTCACCAGCCCTCTGCTGGAGGGTCCTCCAAAGGCCGGTACAGGAATTTGGGGTGCAGATTTCACTGCTGTTTGGGGTTTCCCCTCAACCTGGCACATGTGGCAACTCCTACAGTACTCGACTACATCTTTGTGGAGTTTTGGCCAGTCAAACTGCTGCCTTATGCGGTCTTTGGCTTTTCGTATACTGACATGTACAGCCACTGTAATCTCATGGGCCATTCTTAATATTTCTCTCCGGTACCCCTACGGCACCATGAACTGGTAAACCACTGTCCACTCTTTATCCTCAGGTCTGTGAGCAGAACTCCGTTTCCTCATCTGTAACTCATTTTTTAAATAGTAGCAATCAGGGACTCCCTCTGCTTCAGTTTCAGTCTGGGCAGCCTGTGCTAACTCTCTTAATACTGGTTGGCTCGCTGAGCCTCAGCTAGGGAAGATCCATTTAATTCATTCCCTGGGTCCTCTAACTTTCCAAAGAAAGTTTCAGACAGACAGACCTCAGAGTCATCTGTCTGCAGTGCTGATTCAGTCTCCTCTGGTGAAGCTGGTTTGGCCATGGCCTGATTCACTACACATTCAGGGGAACTGCAGGGAACTGTCTCCTGCCACTACCCTGTCTCTCTGACCCCCTTCGGTCTCTCTTTCACTACTGGGGAAGCTCCCACCTTCGCCCCCGCCAGATCATTACCTGGGAGCAGGTCAACCCCATCCACAGGCAAACTAGGGACAATCCCTACGGTCACTAGTCCCGAAGCTTATTTGCACTCCAAGTGCACCCAGTGGAAAGGTACAGGCTTCCACTGCCCTCCAATACCATTCACCATCATTCTGTTAGTTACTACACTCTCTGGGGGAAAGGTCATGCCTTTTCCCAGCAAAAAGGATCTAGTGGCCCCTGAATCCCTGAGTATTACTATAGGCTTGCTTGGCCCACTCGAGGGGTATGGGGTTACTCTCCCTTCAGATACAAAATTCTGATAAACTTCAGTGTCCTATTAAATTTTCCTGCACCTACAGCAGTATGTTTTCTAGGTCTTACCGCTGCTGCAGTTAAAGCCACAGCTTGCTCTGCTGTGCTTTCCATCAGGGTCCCCTCTCCTTCACTGAGCGGGTGTGCCCTGATTAACCCTATAGGCTTTACCCGTAGTTTTCAGCAGTCAGCTCTTATTTGAAAGGAAGCACATAGGCCTACGGGTCTCACTCCGACTTACAGCACTATCCTTTTTGGCTGGAGGAGGGCCCCCTGTGTGTTCAAATTTTCTTTCTCTCCCAGGACTGCTTGGGCTCCTATCACCTTCCCACCCTTTTTCCTTTTTGGATTTGTGGGGGTGACTAGAAAAGGTTTTCCCCTGGGGAAACGACTTGTAAATGAGAGCAAACTCATTAGCTGGAACTGCGGCTTGCCTCACTTTATGTACTTTTTGTTTCGCCACATGGGTCTTTATGGAGAGGGGAAGAGAGGTTTTCAATTCCTCAAGGAGGTCCAGGGGTCATAGTCTAAGGATACGGGGTAAACCTTTCAGGACTGAGAAGAGGAGAAATTGCTTCACAGAGAGTGGTGAGCCTGTGGAATTCGCTACCACAGAAATCAATTGAGGCCAAAACATTGTATGTTTTCAAGAAGGAGTTAGATATAGCTCTTGGAGCAAAAGGAATCAAAGGATATGGGGGGAAAGCGGGAACAGTTGGATAATCAGCCATGATCATAATGAATGGCGGAGCAGGCTTGAAGGGCTGAATGGCCTACTCCTGCTCCTATTTTCTATGTTTCGATGAGAATTATCTGTCTGAGGTTTTCATAGGTGGGCTGCACTTTAAGAGCCTTCAACCACTGGTCAAAAGCCAACTGCTTACTGCTCTGAGACTCCAAGTAAGTTTGATCAGCTTGTTTCCGGAGGGTTCAGAACTTCTGACAGTGGGCTTCGGGTATGAGCTCATATGCCGCGAGGATAGCATTTTTAGTCGGTTCATAACTTGATGAACTCTGATCTGGCAACAGAGAATAAATTTCATGGGATTTTCCTGTTAGCTTGCGTTGTAGCATTAGAGTTCAGTTCTCAGATGACTATTTTAACTGCCTTGTAAGTTTCTCAAAAGATACAAAAAATGCTTCCACATCTCCCTCATTGAATTTTAGAATCGATTAGGAAAATTTTAAAAACTCAGTACACAGCCTCGCATTACTTGCATGCTTTCTCTGGGGTTACTCTGTTGCCCCTTAGCTAACTCAAGCCGCCTCAGCTCTCTTTCCTCACATTCCTTCTGGAAGGTTCTTTCTCTCTCTCTCTCTCCTGTCTTTCTTTGTCTCTATCCTGTCTCTCTTTTTCTTTCTCTTCTCTCTCCATCTCTCTTTTTGTCTCTCTTCTAATTCAAGTTTCCTCTGTCCCAATTGTATCTTTGCTAACAGTACCCTGTCAGAGTCTATTTCTAACTCTGTCTCTGATTCTTCGGGCTCGAGGGAAAAATGGTTGGCCACTAGTCTTAGGAGTTCCGATTTCCCAGCTTTGTCATGGAAAGTGATCCCACACTCCTCAGCCATATTCCTCAACTCTTTCATAGATAGTGCCTTTAACTTATCCCAAGTTACTTCACCCTGGCTTAGGTGTTTACTGGCTGCAGTAGCAGACATGTTAGTATTTTAGCACACACAACCACAAGAAAACCTGTATTGAAATCTTTTCTCTTTTTGATTGGGATCAATTTAATTTCCACTTCCAATTTCTCTTTGTCTGTGGATCCAATCTGGAAACTAGCCCCCAAATTTCTGTTACAACCGAGTGAGGATGGGGGTCTCAGTCTCCCCTCCTGCCCCTTTCCTGGTTTGGCTGTAACAGGGTTTAACTTTTAATACGCAGTGTTTTTAGCTTCACCTCAGTAAGTCCTTGCTCACTTCTCTCTAATTGTAATTGTAAATGAACCAACCAGACAGGTTTTCTCAGGTTTAAACAAGAAAGATGTATGTTTATTAATCTTATCATTCTAACTCGGTTAAAATTACTAAAATACGCGATGCAACCACGCTAACATGCATACGAAATAAACACACACACAAATAGATACAGAGGGAGAGAAAGAATTAAGTGGGGGGAGGGTTTGGAGTAGTAAATGGAATTCAGTTACTGCCTTTAGTTTTGCTGTAAAGCCCTTGGTTGGAATTGTGGTCTTGTAGTTTTTGCTGGGACCCAATGCACACTTTCAAACTTGCTTCTCTGGTACCAGAAGACTGAAGAGGTCCTCTGACATGAGGCTAAAGCTGCTTCCATGGGTCCCTGGGATTTCGCTTGAGAGAGAGACAGGGAGAGAGAGAGCTTCCTTCTCTTTGGTCTTTAAATTGCAGTCTGATCAAATCTTTCTGTGAGGCACAATTCAAACAGTTCCCAGTATGACCAGCAGCTAAGTCATGTGACCAGCTGTTTGTCTGAAACAGCATTTTCTGCGAGGTTTGTTGATTCTCAAAGTTCTCCAGTCACACTCGGTGGGGTGTGGAGCTCTGGCTCTTACACAGACAAAGAAGGTTGATTATTATGATTGGTCAGACCAATCTTGTTAGTTGAATCAGTGAGCACTTCCATTGTCCCTCTCTATTCAACTGTCTCTCAGAATGTAAATGTGCAGTTATGTTTCAGCTGTCCAACTCTGTGGTATTTTTTTAAAGAAGTTCTGTGCAATGTCCAGTAAAAGGGTTCCAGTAGTGTTACATCTGACGAAATTAACACGTTTTCATTTGGCAGGTGTGGTTTCTGTCACATTCTAAACAATGAAGCACTTTGTTGAGTTTACATCACGTCTATCGAAGATCATGGATGTCATATATCTGTACTTGGTGAACATGAATTTAATGCAGTTACACCCTTTTAAAGACATAGTGCAAGATTCTCATCCATGACTGACTTTCCAACGAATAGTCTGCTTGCTTGATCAAAGATCATCTGACTAAACTTGCCAGCTATTGTTTTTCTATTGAGATAGAATTCCCATTACTGCATTCCTAACATTATTTTCCATTGTAAAATGGACAAAATTATATTGCATTTGTTTCAGGACAAAATGCTTTTGTGTCTCATTTCACAACACAACCTCATTTTGTTGACATGCAATTTTAATTGTTCTGCACCCCTCTGGTTGCTGCAATGCATTTGTTTTACTATATGGTGTGACATAAGGGACAAAAACTGATTTAATTTTGTGCTGTAAAAGTTGGTCCAAATACAAACCTTTTTCCTGCCCATGAATATCCAACAGCATTTATTACATTATCATGCTGTTAACTAAACAATAATGAGCTCATTTAAATATATTTATACTGGAGCTTTGCATTGTTGTTTTGGAATTCTAAGAGTGTTGCAACAGAAATTGGTTTCATATGACACAGCACATATACCACAGCTGTTTCCTCCTTAACATCCCTTTGGATTTGTGGCACATGGATATGATTGCATTAAGTGTTTGGGAGTCCACTTAAATTAGCTTTGTTCTGTTTGTTTGGTAAATGCCACTTTGCACCACTAACTACAATAACTCAAAGTAATTCTTGAGGCACTGAAAGGCACTTTTGCGTCTATGCTTATGTATTAACCATCAAAATGTATCATTCCACTGTCCATACGCATTTTCAATTAATATATTTAAATGAATGAATTGAACAAAAGGTAATTCTAACCCAAGAAACACTGAATTTCAGTGGACTAAAGAATCTATCGATTCACTGTGCAGAAGTCATTGTACAAATATAAAATTTAATTTATTTTCTGATCGCAATAGATAACCACTACTGGTGGCAAACGGATACAAGGATTTGGGAAATTTGCGGCATCTCTCACAAATTATAGGCAGCAGGTTAATTTTACTGATTTGTCTGACACCCAGCAGTCAATTTTAACCCAAAGTGTGTTTTGGGTAGATGGGAACTGGGGCGAGCAAGTGCAAAATGCACCCATGGTCTAAAGTTCAGGCCCGGGGTATTATGGCTCCCAATGCTCATTAACATTTGATTGATGGATTTACGACTTGACCACATTGGGAACATGAAGCCAGCCCACTTTCTGGACATGAATTCTGGTGGATTTCAGAGGCCTATTTAAAAGGTAAATTTCTTTCACTTTTTTGACATTGTGTTTCTCAGAGCTGTGAACTGAAAGCTGAGTAAGCCCTTAGGTTTTCTGAAGCCTTCGTGGACATCCTGGTTAAAGGAATAAGGGTAAGGAGAGTTTTCTTTCCTACTAATGGCAGTAAATTACCAAAAAGGGAGATTTACCAGGCCTGAACAGAGGTGGCTGAGATCATCTGTTCCAGGAGCAGTATCCCTAGGACTTAAAGGCCTCCTCGGGTCTGCAGATGAAACCTGACCTGAGCCCGACAGAACCACATCCTACCCGAGCCTGACCCGGCCCGAGTCCTTTGACTTTTTCCCGCGCCCAAGCCGACCCGACCACCGGAATATAATCAACTTTATTGAAGAGGTTGTGCTCTGCCTTGGATGGAATCACTCACTGCAGACTAGTGACGCCTTGACATCCTGGCTGTCACTGTGTCCAACCCGGCCCGACCCGACCTGAGTCTGAACGCCGGACCCGGAAGAGCGACCCGACACGACCTGAACCCAACACATGTCATCGGGCCCAGTCGGGTTCGAGTTGGGTAGCCATGCTCTACTAGGACTTGGGTTGAATGCAGAAAACATTTCAAATGACATAAGATCAGCTAGGGTGAGTACAGTTCTTCATTTCTCCATCTCCTTCAATAATGCCCAAAAACAGTCCTCCCCTGCTCACCAGCACTCTGACAATTCCATCCTCTGCATGACATGCTTCATTGCCCTTCACAAGGACAGACTACACTACTGCTCAATCTCTGTCCAAACACAAACTCATCTCTTACTCGTTGCCTTCACAGTAGCCACTAACAGCATTGTCTTCTCACATGGTACCTATTGCACAAGTAATTCCTCTGATGACTTTTTTTTTACTTTGCTCTTCAACTACTTGTGTTCCATTAAACACCACCCCAACTCACTTGTGTTTTGCTTCTTCTCCCTTGTAACACCTGCACAACAAATAAAAGCCCCACACATGTGCACTCTTCTGTTCAGTAGCTGCTCATCACCTTTCGCCCTCTCATTCCAAAGGAGAAAATAGCATTCGGCAGAAGGGAGATGGACACACAATTCTCTCTGAGCTGAAGCTAGAATTTCAAGGCTGAGAACTTTTCAGAACAGAAAATACTACTTGTCCCCTTTCAAGAAGCTGAAAAATACACATTTAGCAAGTTTGATGGCACTGTGAAGCCTGCCATCTGCTACTATCAGTTACAGGTCAATTCTTTTCCCTTTTCGCTTTCCACTAGGTCTTCTCAGTGGTAAGACCATGAAGAAGACACCTCATAGGAAGACAATCCTTCATAGAGGCACCATTATGCATTTCATTCCTCCAACATACCAGCACAGAGATTGGCGACCCAGAGGGGTTTGACAGGCACAGCCCAGCAGGTGCCTCACCAGTGGGTGAGTTCCTCAGCTCTGCTGAGGGAGCCGGAGATGCAGATTTCAGGTACCCAGCTACAAAAAGAAAACTGTTTGCCTCACACAATTAGCTATTGGAAGGACTGCCAAAATGTTTCAGCACCATGGCTGAAAAAATGGAGAAGTCTGCATGTACTTTGTGTGCTGTCATCCCAAACAGCACTCTGCATTCTACCTTGGAGCAGCTTATCCCTCATCACAGCAGCCAATCTTTTGTGGAAGCTCACCCAGCTGCCATTTAGACTCTGTGCTTGACCTTGGAGAGACTGGTGCACCCAACAGATAGGAACTTTCAAGGCACAAACCATGTGCCTGCCAAGATTATATACATTAGATGTGTATGCCAAATACCATAGCAGCAACTTCATCTCTTTTATCTTAATGAATTCTGAACTAGACAGAAGGAAGCAGAATTGACTTGTATGTTCCTGCTGAGCCAATATAAATGTTGCTATTTCTCATGATGGTGACAGTACACAAACTAAGGACCAGGAGGGAATTTCAGATCTGGTCCCAGTTCCTTATGACAATGCAACGGCAACTGGAAGTGGGTCCAGCTTCAGTGAGATGGGAATCACCTCAGTCCTCCAGGCTCCCAAGGAAGCTTCCCAGCCACCCACACATCTTAACCTCAACTTAACCTTAACTCAGGGGCACCTTGTAGAAGTAGTTAATCAGGAGCTAGCACAAGTAAGATAACTGGAACCAAGATAGATATGGTGATAAGAAATACTCGCAGTTAGAATATAGGAAATCATGGAA
Organism: Heterodontus francisci; assembly: GCF_036365525.1. Classification (NCBI taxonomy): domain Eukaryota; kingdom Metazoa; phylum Chordata; class Chondrichthyes; order Heterodontiformes; family Heterodontidae; genus Heterodontus; species Heterodontus francisci. The sequence goes on from NC_090397.1 coordinate 37,854,258, forward strand.
CCTTGTGTTGAATTTTGCTCCTTTTGATCACAAAGATTTCAGAATTCATTTATGTGTATGTTTGCAACTCAGTGGTCTTGAATGGTGAAGTGTGAGAGTGTAACGTCTTTGTTATGGAGACAGGATACAGAAACATTTTAGAATTCAGGGCTTTCTGAGGAAATTGGTGATGGAGGAGGAACAGGTCGTGTTTATTTTCTTCTGTTTCTCCACTTTCATTGACTGGAAGCACTCAGTTATAAGTATGTTTCTTCCCTTCTATGTCTGCAGACTTACTTTCTCCACCTCCTCTCATTCCTGCGCACCTACCTCCTGATATGGAGAAGGAGGGTCCTCTCCATCTTTGTCTTTATCACCATCCTGTTTAACTTCAGAAAATAGTCACCCTTTCTGCAGAGCCATGTTATACTGAATGCAGCATGTTCCAATGATTCTGGAGGCTTGTGATGTACTACAGGGCTCCACCAGATTTAATTCAGGCACCTAAAATGAGGCTTCAAAATGTCTATTGTCTGCTCTATCAAAATTATTCCCCCTCCCCACCCCTCCACCCCTGTCTACAGATGACTAGAGTCATAAGCCATATTGTAGGGGATATCCCTGTTCACCAATCAATCATCCTGATACATGGTTTGTACGTTGACTGATGAAGCATCATGCTAGCTTCCTGCATAGCAGGCATTTTGCATTTATGATGAGATAATGAACATTACACACTAGCTGGATAGTTATTCAATGAAAGCCTTTTGTATTAATGAAATTTAGGAGCTTGTTATATAAGACTTTCAATGCTATGCATGTTCCATCAATTGATCCTTTGAACATATAAGAACTTTGCCACTCTATGTAATTGAATTGCTCACCCACTTTCTTTCATAGGAGAAGTTATTAAACTGTGATGCAAGTCTGAATAGAGCATCAACGAGCTTGTAATGTATTCCTGTGCTATGAGCATGCCCAGTGTGTGATGATGTCATTAAAAATGTGATATGGCCATCTTGGTGTCTGTCTTTCTTTGCAGGTTCCTCCCAATATCTAACAGATTTTGGTGATGAAATGGGGCCAAAGTGTAAACATTTTTTCAGTAAACGACAGCAGAGACCATAATGAACAAAATAAGTTAACTCTAAGTGACTTACCTGTTAGGATTCATACATTTAAAAAATGGACATGTTCTTCAGAGCTAATAATATATTAGGACCTGAAGGTGAAAGTGAAAATGCCCAGACTCACAATAGAGCAATTTTTGAGCAAGAAAGCAACTTTGCTAACAGAGATTGTCCTGGAAGTGTATTGCAAGGTACAAAGAACAAAGAACAAAGAAAATTACAGCACAGGAACAGGCCCTTCGGCCCTCCAAGCCTGCGCCGATCCAGATCCTCTATCTAAACATGACGCCTATTTTCTAAGGGTCTGTATCTCTTTACTTCCTGCCCATTCATGTATCTGTCTAGATACATCTTAAAAGATGCTATCGTGCCCGCGTCTACCACCTCCGCTGGCAATGCGTTCCAGGCACCCACCACCCTCTGTGCAAAGAACTTTCCACGCATATCCCCCCTAAACTTTTCCCCTTTCACTTTGAACTCGTGACCCCTAGTAATTGAATCCCCCACTCTGGGAAAAACCTTCTTGCTCCCAACAAGGCAAAAGATGTGCCATTCAAAATAATTATCACCAAGTTAGAGGAACATTTAATCCTAAGCCACTAGAGATAGTGGAAAGCTTCAAATTTGGAACCAGAAACCAGAGAAGTAGTGGAACAGTTGGTGAGTACATTATGGCAATGAAGAATTTATCATTACATAGCAGCTTTAGTACATTCTTGGACTACATTATGAGAAAGGTTCGTGTGTACATTGGTGGAAGAAAGAATCCAGTCGAAGTTACTAACCACACAAAATCTTACGTTTGAGCTAGCATGTAAGAGCAATGATATGATTGGGGTTGCTAATGGATTCTGTACTACTGCCTACCACAGGACTACCTTCACTGGTCAATGTATGTGTTGGGATTCCTACAGCCCCGCGCGCTATAAGATTGGCCTTATCAGCAATCTCGTAAATAGAGTCCAAGACATTTGCTCATCGTGCAAGCTTGACACTGAAATAGGGCGCATCAAAACTATCCTGTGGGATAATGTCTACTCCGATCAGATCATTGTTCATTGTGTATCACGCATACTCACGAATAGGCCTAAGGCTGCCACTTTCGGACCTGAGAAGTACCCAGTCTACCTCAAATTACTCTATAAGGGTAAGGTATCACCAAAATTTGAGCAACAATTTGAACACACTGCTACTATGCAGTTACAACACATGTGGTATTTTCCACTAACAGGATGCTGCCGTCAAGCCAAAAAGACGATCTGCCTACCACACAAATGAAAAATGTCGTATATGAACTCCAGTGCCGGTGTGTTGCCAGTAATGTAGGCCATATGTCCCAACGACTTGCGGATCATATCAAACAGCACGTTCCTTCCTCTGTTCGTAGTAGACAGTTTACTGACCATACTCAACCAGCCTGTACTTTCAAAGCTTACAGCATAATTTCTAACGCTAGATGTCATTCCGCGATTGATCAGCACTTGCTGAACAATCCCATGTCTGCTAAGAATTACACTAATAGCCAATTTACATTTATCAGTCGGGCTCGCAATGTGGCTCACTTACACATGCAAAAAGCTACATATATTCATGCGCAGTAACCTGTCCACTGCAGGCAAAAGGGACATATCCGGACATTGTGCCTTTTTAGAATTTAACAAAAGCATGGAGGACACTAGTTCCTTGGTGCATTCTCCACGGCAACGCCTCGACCAATCAGTCAACTTGCCAACAAATCAGCACCCTTTTCTCATGCAGTATAAATTGGTGCTCCCTTCGAAACCTTTGAAATTTGGCATTCTTGCATCTGTCTTGATGAGTGCAAGACGAAAAGCTTCAACAGCATGTTTTATTTGCCAGCAATACGCAAGTTCTGTACTACTAAGTGACTATAGTAGAAATTGGCAGAGATCAACATGACAGTTCTGCTAGTGTCAGCCCCTCGTCCCCTACTGTGGGATCTGATATATCTCATGCTGACACACACTGTCAGGGGAATTAATGGGGGTGAGCTATGAAGGAAGGTGGCCTATGGCCAAGATGCAACCATGCATCTGTCAGGATGAGGTAATACCCTAGCCCCTCTGCCATCGCCATGATAGTGTCACCCTCCCCATGTTGCGCAGCCTTCCACATACTCACATGCCAAGCACAGGAGGTTGTTGACCCTCTTTCGGCGCTGCACACAGGTGGGTGACCCCACGGCTGCTGACCTCCTGCACCCAGGTTTGCTTGGTCAGGTGGGAAGACCTCTTCTTGCCACCGCTGAGGAAGAGAATTTCCCGCCTTTCCCCTGCAGCCTGGAGGAGAATCTGCAGGGAGGCTTCATTGAACAGTGGGGCCACCCATTGTCTTGCACTGGCTGTCCTGTGCTGTCCTTCTCAGTGTGGGGTGGTAGGGGGGTGGTGGGGTTGCGTGGGAGTGTCCAGGAACCAGTCAAGCAAAGTTTAAAGCTGCACAAAGCTGCAAATGACTCTAAGGCAGGAGCTGGCAGGCTTTTAAATATGGCGGCAGCACCGGCACTGGAGTCATTTGAACCCGTAATTGGCAACTTGCATCCCACGTCCGCCACATGATTGGGGTGCCCAATGGCCACTGCTGCATGATTGCGGTGGGGCTGCTGTCCATGTGATAGAGGGGAATGGTACCCATTTCTGGGCCCGCTGCCAGGACCTGCAGCGGGCTCATTAAGTTCAGCCCTAAATATCTTCTGTGAGGCCTCAGTCTAAGAGTCTCTAATATAGCCTGCTCCATATATCATCCTCCTCTTGTCTTAGCACCAAAATAAAGGGATTCCTATTAGGATATCCATTACATCAATCCAGGAAGTTACTTTTAAAAGCTATCAGGAGATGTTCCAAAGCAAGAACCAACCATAATGCACTGTGTAGGCTAGATTTCTGCAAGCTTCAGTCAGGAAATCCAAATTGAGCACATCTGTTTGGTATAAATCAGCCATGCTACTCATACCACGCTTTATATCGTGGCCGTGTTCTCAGAGGTTTTGTTCGGAGCAATCATTGGGGAAATTGCATTGAGGCTCAGACCACAATCACCTGCTCTCATACATGCCATGGGGTAGGCAGGAATATCCAAAATGTGCTGTGATGCAGACAACTATGGACTGATAGAGCTAAAGAATTTTTGGCACAGACAGGCAAGTTGGTTTATCAAGTCAGAATTGATGGTTTTATTCATATGAGCCACCTAGTTTAATCACACTTACCTGCTTGCTTCCCATACCATTTAATTTAATTTACTTAACTTCTCACATCTCTTTTCATACCTGTAACCTCTTGTCCCTGGTACCATACTAGTGCATCAGTGACTAACTAATGCTAGAAATTCTTATTTTTATTGGAGAAGGGCCCCATAAATTAGTCCTTTGTTGGAAGGAATTTCAAAATTAGTCCACTCACATTGTGAGGAGCTAAAGCCCTGTCTATGACTGTAATTGTCCTAATTAGACCTATTTTTAAAAGAATTGATGTCTGATATGTTAGTAAACAGGTTACTTGGGTGGAACTGTGAAAAGCAGAATTCATTCCAATGAGAAAATAGCCTTGAAACCTCATTCATAATGATATGGGTTTTTCTTCACACGTGAACTGAATATTACATTTTTCCATTTCCCCATTGTGTTTTGTATTTCTCACATGTTTTACATTTGAACTTTTATCCTACTCAGTCAACAGAAAATCCATTGCGTTAATATAACAAATGTTATGACTAGCATTGCATCCAATTAGAATATGTTCTATAGCACTTTTATTAAGTTTAGTTGATTTGTTTGACACTAAAAGCAAACTAATACTGGGACGATTTGATGAGAAAGGGTACTGCAGAATATGCCTGCATGATTGCATCTTGTGCATCTTATAGTCAGTCAAATATAAACTATCTTAGTTAAATTAGAAAGTCTTGTAGTATGGTCGGTTTATACTGCAAAATCAAAGAAATTCAAAGTGGCACCAGGCCAGTTTTTTAAAAAGTGAGATTTGCTTGCTGGGAATTCGTACATGAAATTTGACATTTATTGACTAAGTAATCTGCTCAGAATCAAACATTACACACACATGTACATAGCACAGTCAGAACAATTACTATATCCTCTGTTCTGCAAACATAGCTGAAGAGCTAATAATAGCACTGAAAACTATCATATTAAAACTCAGGTTTCTATAATTGATCTCTAATTACAACTTTCTTTCAGTGCTGATGTAACTTATGCAATCTAACCAACAAGGTGAAAAGTCCCTGTGATAAAGAACATTTTGGTTAAAAAAAGACGTCTAATTGCATGTCACTAAAATTGTCAGCTGTCTGACTGCTTTTAATTCTTACTTGTGTGCATGCTTCTGCACATCTCTGTGGCTCCAGACAGTGAACATTACAGGTGATTAATGTTCCAATTCAAACACTTCAATTTCAAAACATGTTTACTCTCACTTGAGTTGCCCGTAAAAGACTTCTAAAGGGGCATCTCTTGGGTCCTGCTGGAAGCAGTTCTCTCTGTATTAAACCAGAGCACGACCAGTTTTTGTGTTTATGCTGTGCTGCTCCTCACATGGCATGTCAGGCACTTCCTGACAATGACTGATGTCTCTAGAACACAGTGTTACAGAGTAATGTACACTCATAGAAGCATTATAAAGTATCTAAATAGAGACAGTGGTCCTGAAATTCGATGGCTTGATAAGGATTGATCAGGCGGGGGTGTATGTCAGAATTTGGGGAGGAGAGGTAATGCTTTACTCCACATTGAAGTTCTGCTCTAAATTCAGCTGAAAGTGAGGGCGGATGGAAGATGTGCCCACCCTAGCAAGAGCGTAGTTGTGTAAGTAATGGAGTTGAATTTTGCGGGTTTTTCCCGAGTATCCGACATAACTTGATGGAAAATCTCCAGAAATTCTGGTCAAGCAAAGTAAACCTTAGTTCAATTCTAATAAGGATATCAGAAGAACACAGTAGAATCACAGACAGCTGTTGGGAGAGAGCTGTAAGAAAAAACTCCAGAGACATTTTTAGTGATGTCTGATCACATTATAGCTTTGCAGCAGCTGTAATAACCAGGATGCACCACATCATTTAAATATCCAACCCTTCCAAACATTCCATTCATTAACATTGAAACCTGAAGTTCAACGAAGATCCTCTGTTTCAACAAATATTTTTTCAGTTGCTGTGCAAAAAAATCATGAACATTATTTTAATATTTGACAGCAACATTATACAAGACTTCTGAAACTTCATTAGACTCACGACTGCGCACTTCCTTTATAAATTTTCTTCAGTCTTATTCGAAGGACTGCCTGAAGGCCTGGGGTTTGAGATGGGGACAGCTGCTGTATGACTATGAGCCTCTTGGGATAGAGGCAGCCCTTGTCTCCTGAGGGATGGCAGAATCTTTGGAGCCATCTCCTCTCTCCCACTAGGCATGGAATCAGGATATTGTTTGCCATTCATCTGTGGGGAAATAGATCCCATGTAATTAAAGCTAACCTTTAATCCCTGGGAGAGAGTCTTCCAAAAAAAACCCTTGCAAACAGACAGAAATAATACCCTGGAGTATCCAGTAGATATGAGACCAAAAATTGATCCGTGCCATTATTTGGGCACGGGGGTTAGGATTCGCGACCTGCCCGCTCCTGTTCCGGTGGAGGCAGGTAGCAGCAAATTTGGTGCTGCCACCTCATTTACCTGATTGTAGAATAGGGCTGAGCATCTGCCACGTTGCTGGCTGCTGCTGCTGTCAGCAGGGAGCCGAGCAGCAGGTGCGAACAGCATGTGGTGAAGCCAGCTTTCCATTCTTAAAGGCAGTCTGTCACTCTTAAAGGGAAGCTGCTCTGAATAACACGAGGCTGCTGCCAAATACTATTGCTACAATTCTAAACACAGAAAATGGAACACCATAGCATGGAGAGGGTTCCAGGGTCATGGCTGTGATGCTGGAGGCCTTAATGGTGGAGTTGCACAGGAGGAGAGATGGTATGATCCCATGGGGGGCCAGGAGGCTCTTAAGGACCAACACTTAAAGGGATTCGGAGCAAGTCACCAGGGAAGTCAATTTCTGGTCCCTGGATCTGAGAACCTGGCAGCCATGCCACAAGAGGTTCAATGACCTCTCATGGGTGATCAAGGTCAGTGAATGTATCTTAACATAACACCTCCTACCCACTAAACCACCAACCTCACATGCTGCTGAATGCACCACACCCCCACCATTCACCCGGCACCAATTCCTGGCATAACATCCAGATACTCCACCTCACCCTCACACACTTACCAATACGGCCAGCCTCAAACCCACCTCTTGTTTCCACCACATATCTGCAGCTATTCAGCTGTGGCAGGTGCAGCATCTAAACAGTGCAACACCATCACTGACATTCTTCCTTCTCTCTTGCAGGACAAGATGGCAACCAATAGAAGGGAGCAGAGCAGAGGTGGTTGGGGACAAGGATGCCTGCATCTGCTGAGACCTATGGAGGAGATGGTTCGACACATCATAGAGCCAGCTGCGACAGAGCCCATGGCATCTGACATCACTGAGAACGTCAACAGGATGGTACATTCCTGCCTTATGCCCCTTCCTAACTCCCAGGCATTCCTCATCCTGCTATCTGGCATGATGGGCCAATGTCAGATGGTGTCACCATGGACCTCTTGCTTGCCACCCTACAGCTCCCTCTCTGACTCTAACCTTCCCTTCTGATTTTCTGCTTTCAGACACCGATGAACTACACAGCCACAGCAGCCCAAAGAGGTGGAGAAAGAAAGAACACCACTCCACTGATGAAGAGGCCTTGGGACTTGATCTGACACTCGCAGCCAACAGCTCAGATACTGGCACTGCACATAGCTTAAAGGCAAGTTTAGCATTGGGAACAGCATGTGATGAGATCCCTGGCATGAGTGTGTTGCAACCAGGCCAGGGGTAAAGGATGATTCGTGTGTCAGCTCACCGGTCGGTGAAGTTGCAGACCAGCTCTGCTACGGGGGACTCAGATGAGGACCTCAATGGGGTGGCATAAAAGAGCATGCTGTTAAGAATGCACACTGAGATGCTGGTTGTATTGGCTGGCCTGCCAGACAGCTTCCTGTCACCGTCAAGGAGCATGAAGAAACCCGGCTCCAACTTGGCAAAGGGCATCGTGCAGAGCTTGTCCTCTCCGCAGCCTCTGCTCCATCTCTCCGTCATGCTGCAAACCCAGAGGCAAGCGCAACTGCAGCCCCCATACCTCTTGGAGCCTTTGTGTGGACAAGTTGCCAAATCCTCTGCGCTCCCTGTGAGGATGCAGTAAAACTCCCTGCCAAATCCAGGAATTCACCACAACACCTCCAGGAATACTCCAGAACACTTCCAGAGATTTTGCAATAGCGGAAATTATGCAAAATTACTTTACCTGGGTGCCTAGGCCTTTAAGTAACACTAGTGCTGAGCTGCTCTTGCAGTTGAATGTTTGATCTTTGGTGAATGACAAACAAATTCATCCAATGGACCTGCGTGGTTCAAATTTGGCATTTGAGTGTCACATCCAGTAAAGCTGGCAAGATGGCAAACAATAGAAGGGAGCAGAGCAGAGGCGTCATGTTAGGATACGTTCAGAAGCGTTAGGCACGTGCAGGGGACACCCATGTGAGTACCCTTCTCAAAATGGTGCGCCACGCAGACCATGCCAGAACATCTGGTGCCTCAGTGCGCTCACCCAGGAGGGCAATCGGCTTTCAGACCTCTGTCTCCAGCATTGCTACTGATCCAAATATCATGCCTATTGTTTTCTCAACACCCTTCATTCCATTGCCTGAGGTTTGAATGCCACCAGTCAAAACATGCACCTTGGAGGCAATGAGTTGCCTCCAGACCTGTGTTCAATGGGACACAGTCTTAATCCCACCAAGCTGTGATTTCTGGCGGGCTCAGCATCAGGTCGTTGGGTAGGTTGCAGTTTCACCACATGAGCTTCCTGCCGCAAATCCTGGCATTCGAAATTTCAGAGCAAGCATCTATAATAAACTGTCAATTGACAAAGGTTTATTCGAATGATGCTTATGTTTTTAAAGGTGACAGGTGTTTTGAGACTTTTACTGAAGAAATGTTTGAACTTATTGCTGTATGATTAACAGTAAATTATTCAAGTGACAAAACATCTTTAGCTGAGAAATGTCGATTTCTAATCTTTGACCTGAACACAATGTCAGCATTCAGGCCTTCTGCTAGCACTTTTATCTGGTGTTCCTATGAGTAGACTGAATGCTTCGTAAACTGAAGCTTACATGTTTTTACATGTGTAGGAGAAGTGGTAAGGAATTTGGACCACACAATCCATTCAATTGCATGTGGCTGGAGCCAATCAGGGGCCCCAGGTGCGTCAAATGAGCTTATAAATATAAAATAAAATAGGCACACATCTCAATATATTTATTAACATTTTTGAAGAATATATCAAAATATGATTTTTTTAAAAATTCATTACGGACATAGAATTTGAGTTGTGTTTGAAATCAGCAGAATAGACACAAGCAGTTTCCTTTTCCCTAACTCTACTCCATTTCAAATCAGAACTGTAAATTTTGTCAATTGTTACCCTGTTGATGCCTTGGGGAGTTATTTCCATAACCCACCATCGATTCCAAGCCCCTTCCCATCTGCTGTCTCAGGCTGAACCAGACTGCTTACAGTCTTGGCATCTTATTTATCTCCAAACTAAGCTTTTGAGCTCCTATCCTCTCCATCACAAAGACTATCTACTTCCACCTCCAGAACATTACCACCTTCACCCCACCTCATTCCATCTGCTGCTGAAACTGTTACCTCCAGACCCAACTATTCCAGTGCATTCCTTCCTGGCCTCCCATCCTTCATAAATTTCAGCTCATCCATAACTTTGCTCTCCATATCCTATTCTGCAGCAAACCTTGGCCACCTATCACCCCGGCTTCATTGAATTTCATCATTTCCATGCTTATATTTGAATACCTCCATGGTCTTTCTCCTGCCTATTCCTCTAACTTCCTCAAGCTCTACCATGAGCCCCTCCGATGAGCTCTCAATTTCTCTGATTCTGGTCTCCATGTTAACCTATCATTTCTTTGCATCACCATTGTTGGCTGTGCTTTCATCCATCTATACCACCAGCACTGGATTTTCCTCCCTGAAGCTTTGGCAAGGCTACGGGAATGGAATTGGGGAGTGGGACTGACTGGATTGCTGCACGGAGAGTCGGCAGGGACTCGATAGGCTGAATGGCCTCCTTCTGTGCCATTAATGACTCTATGACTCTTCATCTCACTGCTTTCTTCTCCTCCTTTAAGTCCCCCATTAAATCCAAATCATTCTCCTCCTACTATCTACATTCTTGACTCAGTGTCCATTTATTGATAACACCTCTGTGAAGCAGCTTAAGAATTTTTTTTTAACATTAAAGAAGCTATAAAATGTAAGATGTTATTGAAAAAGTATGTTATCAGAGACATGGTGTGGAAATGGCTATTCTTTATTATTTTTGTATTGATGAGGGAATCACGTGTTTTAGCAAACGGAGGTACTGCACGTTTTAATGGGTTGTGCTGATTAACTTGAATAATTAGTATTACAGGCTTTTTATGATGAAATACATTTTACTTGCCAAAAAATGAGGCATTGAGAAAAGAATACTTTTTAATTTTTTTTACTTTCTCCCCTTTTTTAGTTCTCCACAGGAATTAGAATTAGAAAAAGCCAGCAGCATTTCACCTTTCCTATTTACCCTGACTCAAAGGACGTAGCTTTTACGTGGTGTTATGTTTTGTACCCCAAGCATGAAGAAACGGGACTCTCAATTTCTGTGTGTGTAGGCTTTATTCAAGATGGCTGCCTGGATCTGTCTTAGTTTCACTTTTGGAACCACGTCCCCTCATGTTTGACTGACAGCATAGCGAGCAGTCTTCCAAACACAGCACAGAGCAACAAATCACTAAGCAATCAAACACAACATATTTTCCCCCTTGTAAATTAAGAAGTTTATTTTGAACTAAACCTTTATAAGCATTGAGCCATTTATTAGAGTCCATTTGTTGCTCTATGTACATAAATAATCTTCAAGATATGGACGTCCCCTATAATGAAGTCGAGATCACGAAGACGTGGTTGTGGTTCAGCGTGATCATCTTGATGAGGTAGATGATCAACATCACAATTGTTAATCAGAAAAGGAAATGTACCCTGGTAGTCACCATTATCAAAAACTCCAGGTCTGCTCGCAATCAAGTGTCTCGAGTTTTTGGTGTTTTGAATCCATTGGTAACCCCACAGCGTGGGCATATTATTGAGGGTGCCGGACTGTGATAGGACAAGTGTTGATGAGGCTGCTGAGGTCTATTTATCCATAACCCTTGCACTTGAGCTGATTGGTCGCAGACACAGATTGCCCAATCAGATGGCTGCCTGGATCTGTCTTAGTTTCACTTTTGGAACCATGCCTCCTCAGGGTTGGCTGAAAGCATAGTGAGCAATCTTACAAACACAGCCCAGAGCAAGCAATCACTGAGCAATCAAGCACAACAGCGAGCACCAAATTTTACAGCATGGGTGAACTGAGGAGCTTACAATATGTGGAATAGTGGGCATGCACTGGCAGCATACTTCTCTGTGGGGCAAGATGTTGGAACAATACTGTGCTGTCAATATATTAGCATGGAATTTCCTCCCTGGGCACATTTCCAGGTCTAATTTCCTGGTTGTTCCCATTCTGGTGATGTTAAGTTACACTCAAATTTCCTGCAAATCTCAAAAGAATACACCTGATCATTTAAGTTCAGACTGAACTATCAAGGCTCAAGGAAATGCAGAACCTGCACTAGATATTTCTTTTATAAGCAGAACATTAAAATTTCAACTCATTTAACCACCAATTGTGCACATTAGGCATAACGAGGGGAATTTTAACAGAAAGGTTATGTGGGCTGAGGACAGGTGAGTGGTAAAAGAAATTTAAATTGCCTCCAACCTGCCCATTTCTTGTCTTAATGAAAGCGAGCCAGGGTGGACGACCAACCCACTCCCAGGAAGCAGTCTGGTCACTGAAATCTTTTAAGGAGGCTGCGGGCTTTCATTTTTACATGATTTTTATTTTTAATTCATTTCAGCGAGATTTCCTGACACTCAGGAAGACCGATAGGCAAAAGGAGGTTGGAATGGTAGAATCCATGAGGTAATTGCCTTGACAGCACTGCCTGCGACACTGCGATCAGCCAACATCTCCACCCCTCAACTACTTCCCTGTGATCTCTGACCTCCACAACACTACCCCAGCCCCCTTCGATCTCTGTACTTCTGGGTTTCCCAACTGGAAATCCCCCACCCACAATCGCTTCATGACTCTGCATAAATATTGGGGCCAAAATATTTAAGAACCTGCAATTGGGTAAGTTCATTTAATGACACTTACACTTAGAAAGGTGTCAGTAAGGATAAAGTAATAAACAGTCAACTCAGAATATTGCAATAAAACACTAGAAAAATGATTTTGTGTCCTGGAGTGCCTGAAGAACCAGTAATAATTTAATGACAGCCTCTGAGCAAGCTATATTGTAGGAGAAACCCACACCCAAACTTCTGCAATTTGTTAGGCTGCATATTTGATTTATGCCCAGATTGCATGTGTGTCTGGTTTGCAAAGGTATTTGGGTACCATTATACATAATTACCAGGCAGCTACAGTAAGCAATTAGGAGGGCAAACGGCATGCTAGCCTTTATGGTAATGTGATTAGAATGCAAGAGTAGGGAAGTATTGCTGCAGTTATATAGGGATTTGGTGAGACCACATCTGGTGTATTATGTACAATGTCAGTCTCCTTGTGTCAGCTGTAGTTCAGTTAGAAGCACTCTTACCTCTAAATTATAAGGTTCCAGGTTCAAACCTCACTCCAGAACCTGGGCATAAAAATCAAGGCTGACACTCCAGTGCTGAAGTGCTGTCTTTCAAATGAGATGTTAAACCAAGGCCCCACCTGTGAAGGACTACATGGCATTATTTCAAAGAAGAGAAGGGGAGTAATCTCCTGGTGTCCTGGCCAATATTTATCCCTCAATCAATATTACAAAAACAGATTACCTGGTCATTATCACATTGCTGTTTGTGGGAGCTTGCTGTATGCACATTGGCTGCTGTGTTTCCTACATTACAACAGTGATTACACTTCAGAAGTACTTCATTGGCTGTAAAGCACTTTGAGATGTCCTTCTTCTTTTGGGCCTCCTTATCTCGAGAGACAATGGATACGCGCCTGGAGGTGGTCAGTGGTTTGTGAAGCAGCGCCTGGAGTGGCTATAAAGGCCAATTGCCGAGTGACAGGCTTTTCCACAGGTGCTGCAGAGAAATTTGTTTGTCGGGGCTGTTGCACAGTTGGCTCTCCCCTTGCGCCTCTGTCTTTTTTCCTGCCAACTACTAAGTCTCTTCGACTCGCCACATTTTAGCCCCGTCTTTATGGCTGCCCGCCAGCTCTGGCGAACGCTGGCAACTGACTCCCACGACTTGTGATCAATGTCACAGGATTTCATGTCGCGTTTGCAGACGTCTTTATAGCGGAGACATGGACGGCCGGTGGGTCTGATACCAGTGGCGAGCTCGCTGTACAATATGTCTTTGGGGATCCTGCCATCTTCCATGCGGCTCACATGGCCAAGCCATCTCAAGCGCCGCTGACTCAGTAGTGTGTACAAGCTGGGGAAGTTGGCCGCCTCGAGGACTTCTGTGTTGGAGATACGGTCCTGCCACCTGATGCCAAGTATTCTCCGGAGGCAGCGAAGATGGAATGAATTGAGACGTCGCTCTTGGCTGACATACGTTGTCCAGGCCTCGCTGCCATAGAGCAAGGTACTGAGGACACAGGCCTGATACACTCGGACTTTTGTGTTCCGTGTCAGTGCGCCATTTTCCCACACTCTCTTGGCCAGTCTGGACATAGCAGTGGAAGCCTTTCCCATGCGCTTGTTGATTTCTGCATCTCGAGACAGGTTACTGGTGATAGTTGAGCTTAGGTAGGTGAACTCTTGAACCACTTCCAGAGCGTGGTCGCCAATATTGATGGATGGAGCATTTCTGACATCCTGCCCCATGATGTTTGTTTTCTTGAGGCTGATGGTTAGGCCAAATTCATTGCAGGCAGCCGCAAACCTGTCAATGAGACTCTGCAGGCACTCTTCAGTGTGAGATGTTAAAGCAGCATCGTCAGCAAAGAGGAGTCCCCTGATGAGGACTTTCCGTACTTTGGACTTCGCTCTTAGACGGGCAAGGTTGAACAACCTGCTCCCTGATCTTGTGTGGAGGAAAATTCCTTCTTCCGAGGACTTGAACGCATGTGAAAGCAGCAGGGAGAAGAAAATCCCAAAAAGTGTGGGTGCAAGAACACAGCCCTGTTTCACGCCACTCAGGATAGGAAAGGGCTCTGAGGAGGAGCCACCATGTTGAATTGTGCCTTTCATATTGTCATGGAATGAGGTGATGATACTTAGTAGCTTTGGTGGGCATCCAATCTTTTCTAGTAGTCTGAAGAGACCACGTCTGCTGACGAGGTCAAAGGCTTTGGTGAGATCAATGAAAGCAATGTAGAGGGGCATCTGTTGTTCATGGCATTTCTCCAGTGGTTGTGAAAAGTGCTGTATAAATTTTCTTTCTTGCCTAGAAGGGTGTGCATTGAAGGTTCACTGGATTGATTTCTGGGGTGAGAGGGTGTCCGATGAGGAGAGATTGACTGGAATGGCACTATATTGTCTGGAGCTTTGAAGAATGAGAGGTAATCTTAATGAAACACATAAAATTATTAGTTGGCTTGACAGAGTAGATGCTGAGAGGCTGTTTCCCCTGGCTGGAGAATCTAGAACTAGGGGTATCATCTCAGGATAAGGGGCTGGCCATTTACGACTGCATTGAGGAGAAATCTCTTCACTCAGAGGGCTATGAATCTTTGGAATTGTCTACCCCAGAGGGCTGAGTATATTCAAGACTGAAATTGATAGATTTCTGGACAGTAAAGGAATCAAGGGATATGGGGATAGGGTAGGAAAGTAGAGTTGAGGTAAAAGATAAGCCACTATCTCATTTCACGGCAGAACAGGTTCAAGGGACCATATCGCCCACTTCTGCTCCTATTTCTAATATTCTTACATTCTCATGCTCTAAATGCATGGGAAATTCCAGGTCCCTGTGTTTAATGTGTGAACTACAGATCTGATTAATCCATCATCTAATTCAGTTGTTTGATGAATAGAAATGAAACATAATCTGCTGCTGTCTCCAGTGTGTTAACTAACTAAATGGCACAGTGAAATGGTACAATAATGAAATGTATCATTAAATTGCAGTACAATCTGTCCTATTCATTTTCTGATTAATAGTACTGTTTGTACTTTAGCTTTTCCTTTTGTCCATGGCAGACAGGTCAGAACACTGAGTTCACGTGTCATACTGAAGTAAATAACATCAGGTATCCAAAGGGGCCATAAATCTTGTCTTCACTAATTTTGGTGTAAAGGTATGTGTGAGCAGTATTAATATTATTGTTTCTTAATTGTTCTCTCAAATTAATGAAAAGGGGAATTACAGCCCCAGGCAGGTACAATTCAAACATAAATATATGCCAGCTTTGCTTGATAGTGCCACTCCAGCCTCGAAGAAAGAAAGTTGTAGATCTGAGCCCCACAGTAGAATGTGGTACATAATAACAATTCAATACCATAGTGAGGGAATGCTGCATAGTCAGAGGTCTGTCTTTTAGATAGGATGCTAAATTGAGACATTGCACGCTAGCATGCATACGCGATACACACATGCAAATAAAGACAGGAAAGAGAAGAAAAAATAAAGTGGAGAGGTTTGAGGCAATTGCTGAAGAGGGCTTTTTGTTCGTGTGCTTCAAGCTCACTGTAGTCCTTGCTTGTAGGTAGATCTTGCTTTTCGTTGGGGCCCAGTATCCTTCCTAAACCTTGTTCTCTGTAGGAGACTTTTCTCTCTTGGGGTTCATATGTCTTCAATGGTTTCCGAAGCTGGTGAGAGAGATGAGAGCAAACAGGAGAGAGGCAGCGGCAAGCCTACCATGAGAGGTCTTTTCCAATCCAGGAGCAAACAGCTGTCTGCCCTCAAACGCTGTTTCTCCAATTTAAAACTCACCTAGTGGCCAGCAGGTGGTCACATGACTGACTGGTTTGACCAAGTCTCTTCTGTGTATTGGGAGCATCTTAGCAGTCTCCACCTTCAACATCTGGTAATCAAAAGTCCATTGTCGATTAAATTGGAGCAGGGAGTGGCCCCTTTGTCCTTTCCAAGTACTGCCTGTTACTATGCAAATGTCTTTCCAGTCAAGGGTCTGTTTTTTTTTTAAAAAGCAAGTTCCTTCTTTACTCCAGTAACAGTTTAAAAATCAATGTTCATGTGGTGAAATTAATGTGTCTCATTCTAAGCAGGTGGGGGCCTGCATGACACTAACCAACAATCTTCCTTCAACTACCACCATGGATTACAGATCAACTGGCCATTCATCTACTGTGTGCAAAATGGCTGCTTCATTTGCACCAGCCACCACACTTCAAAATGATTTTAAATAACTCACTTCTTCAAAAACAACCTATAGAACTTATTGTGGAATTAGCCCAGTTTGTGTTTTTCTTTACATGCGGACACTGACATGATCTAATTTGTTTTGAATACCACAATGAGTTATTTGAGCTCAGTGGATAAATAATAGATATAATTTTCCACAACACAATGCACAAGAATGTAATAGTGGCTTATTTGCTCATTTTCAAATGCATCATATTTGCTTTTATGTATCTTCCCTGAAAATTCTGAGTATAAATTAGTATATAGCTGGAATATAAGGTACATTCAATAAGTTTAACTGAGTAATTGATACATGTGAGCAAGTTTATTACGTACATTTAGAAGCCTTAGAAATAGGCATGAAATATGAATAGGCTACATGACAGTATTGGGAGTGAGGGCAGGTTGCTAATTTGAGTAAGCCAACGTATTATTTACCTTTTAATGTATAATCACTTTTTAACAATGTGACTTTTCATTTATTTTCTTTTTGTGTTAATGAATGTAGACGGTTGTGGTGGAGTCCTGTGTGTGTGGAGTCTGTCTCATGGTGGCAACGTGAAGCATTGGAGTACCCAGACCAAAGACACCTAATGAACTGTTTTGTGGGCCTGAAGGTACAAGGCAGGATGGCCAATTTTGCTCATGACAGAGCCTTGTCAGAATTAGCAAGGTCTGCAAAATCAATTAAACTGCAAAAGTGCCAGCATCCGCAAAGAGATCCAGGCCTTGCTCGTTAAGAGCTAAAAATAAATGTCTGTCTGTACCAGCCTGGAGGTTTGATAACAGTGCTAGAGAATACGAAGCAGAGAAACTGTTTTTGTTATCTGGAGCAGTGGGCCCTGAAATGAGACCCAAGTTAGCAGCCATCTGCCTTGTTTTTTCAAAGAACAGTGAGCTAATTGCAGACCAATTGAAACAGTTAAAGACAGGTTTTACCTTATATGAAACAGGGCCATAGCAAAAAAAAAGGTAGAAGGAAAGAGCCCACAAGAATGTCTTTGCTGCAGTGGTTAGGGTAGTGTAGTCGACCATCCAGAAGTCACGCATGGAAGATTCATTGGCGGATTGACCAAGACAGACTCCGGCTTACAAGACTGCTAAGCAACCGGCATTGTCCTTTGTCTCTGTCCCATTGAAAACAACAGACAACATTTTATTTTACAGATTACACAGTTCTTAGGAAAAAAACTAAGAACTATTTTATCTGCAAGGTAATTTTACTAAATAGTTGATATGCGGGTGTCAGCTGTAGCTCAGTTCTGCCTCTGGGTCAAAATGATGTGGGTTCCAAGGACTTTGGCACATAATGTAGACTGACACACCAGCTGTCAAAGGTGCTGGGGTTATTTTGGTGACAGGGTGAAAACAGGCACGAAATGACTGTTGTGCTAATAAAACATGTCTGTTTTGAAAGTTTGGTTTTAGCACGCTATCATCCCAAATGATGATTACCATAATTTGAACTTGCCTCGAGGCACCAGATCAGACACCTGCAGGTTTAACATTCAAGTGCTGATTAGATGCAAATTTCATAGAGCAGTATATGTGGGTTTCTCACATGTACTTCCACTGAAGTGTGGAGTGCACCGGCTGACACCCAGCACCAGGTTTCAGGATGGCTGAGGGAACAAGTGAGAGGGTACACAGGTTCTTGGATGTGGCACTGGAGGTCCTGGTGGGAGAAGTCCAGAGGAGGAAGGATGTCCTGTACCCACAAGGGGAAGGAGTGTGCCTTGCCCACCTGCCTTTAGTTTTCCAAAATTTACTTTATTCATGAAAATCTGTATAAAAAATACATTACAAAGCAGTTCAAAACAGCACCAAGTTGACAATACAAAGAGTGCAAAATAGATCAGTTTCCTTCAATACAGGAGTGAGTTGCCTCACAACCCTTCCATTTCATTTTACATGCCATTTAGTTTTTGCAGCAAACCCACATTTTCTGGATACAGCCCAAGGGGTTTCCCATGGGTCCAGCCCCTCAGTTCACTTTGGTGGGGGGACCTTACACAGTGGTCTTTCCCCATTGAGCCTTTGCTGCGGCGGCCCCAAGCTTTAGTGTGTCCCTCAGCACCTGCCCCTTTCTCCTCCAGCACCTGATGCTCCTCTGCCTGGCCTCATCGCCTTCCCTCATTCCTCCTGCAGACCAAGGGGGACCCCTAACAAGATGCTGGTGACCAAGTACTCCCTTTCTTCTGGTGACTTGTATGAGGGGTCCAATAAGGTAGAGCAGTACAGCACTTACTCTCTTTAGGTGAAGTCCTCAGAGAATTTCCAGAATAAATGTTGATAGAGTGTTGGTGAAGTCTTGACAAACTGTCCCAGGAAGTCTTCCGATCTGTTTCAAGAGTCCTCTTCAAACCTCCAGCAGCAAGTGAACAGTAAAAGATGATATACCTTTAAGTAGCTCTCAAAACTCTCAGCAATGGCTTGTTTACTCCTGTTCAGCCTGTCACTGCTAGGAGAGATTATTAAATGAAGCATATTCAATGAGATAGTGTGCAGCCTCTTTAATGAGCACTAGCAGGCAATTTAATTGTCAGTCAGTCCCTAACAATTCTCCAGGTGCCAGTTGACATTGTTGGCTTCAACTGCTTTACCAAGATGGCGCCTTGCACTAAATACATGCTAAACTGGCATTGCAATTTAAAACCCTATCTTGGCCATCTCTTTACATCTTTAGTACCTAAAGTATTTCGCCAAAATTACCCCTACTGTCTTTCAAATGGGACATAAATCAAAGCCCTGTTTGCCCTCTCAGGTGGACAAAAAAGATCACATGGCACAATTTCAAAGAAGAGCAGGGGAGTTCTCCCCAGTGTCTGAGCCAATATTAATCCCTGAGACAATACTTAAAAGCAGATTAGCTGGTCATTATCACATTGCTGTTTGTGGGAGCTTGCTGTGCAAAAATTAGTCACTGCACTTTCGACATTACATCAGTGATTACACTTCAAAGGAAAAGTACTTAATTGGCTGTAAAGGATTTTGGAATGTCCTGAGGTTGCAAAAGGCTCTATAAAAATGCAATTTTTTTTTCTTTTTAAGTGACAACAACAGAGCACTTGTATTAGTATTTCTTTGTCCCATTAAAAACAACAGAAAACATTTTTTTACAGGTTACACAGCTCTTAGGAAAAAAATAAGAACTATTTTATCTGTAAGGTAATTTTACTAAATAGTTGATATGTGGGTGTCAGCTGTAGCTCAGTGGGAGCACTTCTGCCTCTGGGTCAAAATGATGTGGGTTCCAAGGACTTTGGCACATAATCTAGACTGACACACCAGTTGTCAAAGGTGCTGGGGTTATTTTGGTGACAGGGCGAAAACAGGCACAAAATGGCTGTTGTGCTCATAAGACGTGCCTGTTTTGAAAGGTAGCATGCAATCATCCCAATTGATGATTACCATAATTTGAATTTTCCGACATGTGTACGTGGAAAGGTCAACCTGCTTGAGGGAAGGTGTACATTTCCTGTGCTCTCATCCTCTCACTGTCAGAGAACATACAGAAAGATATTCATAAAGATGTATGGCAAATTGTACAATGTGTATCTCTCCCAAGGTGGGGATGCACTTATACTGTAGTCTGTTATCTGCAGAGTTGTGTTCATCTGGCAGAACTGGTTTGCACTCCCAGCTTGAAAGACAGTTTGACCCCAACACCAAATATGGTTGCAACAAAAATAATCCATTTATGTGTTTGACCAAGTTCAGACTTACTGAATACCTTTGAGCAATGGACATAAAGCAAAATTAACAATAGCAAGTAATAGCAATAGCAAATAAACAAAACCTGAGAGAGAACAGTGCCAGAGATCCACAATAAAAATTGATGCTGGGGACTCAGCGGGAGTCAGAATGAGCACCTTAAAAAAAGAAGAAAGTGTGGCGTCACAAGAAAGCAGATTAGTGATTGGTTGATGAGTGTTTCTCTTCGTCTATCTCTAAACCAGGAAATTAAAAAAATGCAATTGGGTAGGTATAACAACAGTAAGTCAATTAATAAGAGTATTAGCACAGAGCAAGTCTAGAGGCATTCATTAAAATTATTAGTTTAAACAAGGTACTAACTAGATTCCAAAAGAGGGAAAAGAGATTTTGTTTTAGATCATGGATGGGCAGCCGAGACCTGTTGCTTGCAATTCCTGTGCCTTTTGGGAACTAAAGGGCACTTTATGTGTTTTGGAGTCCAAGTGTGTAGGAAGTGTCTCCAGCTGCTTGAGCTTGAGTTCAGGATTTCCAAGTTTCAGGGCCGGCTGGAGTCACTGCAGACCATCAGGGAGGATGAGAGTTTCCTCGATCGCACATTCCATGAGATAGTCACCCCACAGGAAGTGAGAGTTCAGGATAAGTAGGTGGGTGGTCATCCGGAAGAGTAGGGAGAAGCCAGAAGTGCAGGATTCTTCGGGGTGTGTGCCACTGTCAAACTGGTACTCAGCATTGGAGACTATGGGGAGTGATGACACCTTGAAGAATTACAGTCCAGACCATGGGACCAATGGGCAAG
This sequence comes from Heterodontus francisci, assembly GCF_036365525.1. NCBI lineage: Eukaryota > Metazoa > Chordata > Chondrichthyes > Heterodontiformes > Heterodontidae > Heterodontus > Heterodontus francisci. The sequence continues at coordinate 37,875,460 of NC_090397.1, forward strand.
GGACTGTACGAAAAGGAACAGCAAAGAGTAGAAATGCAGTTGTCAGTGGAGATTTCAGAGTTAGGGGATAGAATGGCATTTCTGTAACCATCATCATGAGTCCCGCATGGTGTGTTCCTTCCCTGGTGCCAGGGTAAAGGACATCATGGAGAGGGTGCAGTGGGAAGGGAGTGAGCCAGAATTTGTGGTACACATCAGTACCAATGACATAGAGAGAGGAGGTATTGAGGTCCTCCAGTCAGACTTTCAGGAGCTAAAGAGGAAGTTAAAGAGTAGGAGCTCAAAGGTAGTAATGTCTGGATTACTCCCAGTGCCACATGCCAGCAAGCATAGAAATAGAAAGATAGGGAGGATCAATTTGTGAATTGAGACATGGTGCAGTAGAGAGGGCTTCTGGTTCTTGAGGCATTAGGACTAGTTCTGGGGCAGAAGGTACATATTCAAAAAAGAGATGGTTGCACCTTAACAGGACTGGGATCAATGTGCTCATGGGAAGTTCACTAATGTGCTTGGGGAGTGATTACACTAAATTAGCAAGGGAATGGGCAGCAACATATCGAAGTAGAAAAGAGGAATCAGGTGCATACAAGAGTGAGAGTGTTGGATAGTACTAGGGAAGGAACTAGTACTATATTAGATAGCAGCAAACTAAGAAGGACTACGAGGAATACATGGACAGGTTTAGGATGCATGTATGTAAAACACAAAGTGTGGTAAATAAAGTTGGTAAACTCCAAGCACAAATAGCCGTGTGGGAACAAGATGTAGTAGCAATAATGGAAATGTGGCTTAAAAATGTTGGGCTCTGGATGCCTAATATTCAGGGATATAAATTGTTCAGAAAAGATAGGGATGGGAAAAAGGGAGCTAGAGTGGCACTCCTAATCATGGAATACATTGTTGTATCGGAAAGAGAGGATGTCCTTGATGGGGCAAGGACAGAATCCAGTTGGTTAGCATTGAGGAGCAAAAAAGGCATGATCACGCTACGGGGGTATTCTGTAGGTCTCCAAATAGTGAGAGTGCGAGATAGAGGAGCAAATCTGCAAGGAAATAACAGGATGTGCAAGAGCTATTCATTGGTGATATTGGGGGACTTTACCCAAATACCATTTGGGATAATGTTAGAGTAAAGGATAAAGAGAGGGAGGAATTTCTGAAATGTGTTCAGGAGAACTTCCTTGATCAGTATGTTCTTGGCCCAACTAGGAAGGAGGCATTGCTGGATCTAGTGCTGGGAAATGAGTTGGGCCAAGTGTCTGTGGGGAACACTTGGGTAAGAATGATTATTGTATCATAAGATTTACATTAGTGATGGAAAAGAGCAAGGAAAAATCTAAAGTTGAACTTCTAAATTGGAAAAGATCTAACTTCAATGGAATGGGAAGGGATCTAGCCAGGGTAAAATGGAATCAAAGACTGACAGGAAAAATGGTATTGGAACAATGGGTGATCTTTAAAGAGAAGATGTTTCAAGTATGGGCTAGCTAAATACCAACAAGGGCAAAAGATAGGGTAACCATAGCCAGGGCTCCTTGGATTATGAGGGAGATAAAGAATACAATTAAACAAAAAAGAGGGTATATGATGCATTTCAGGTGAATTCTTCAAGAGAGAACCAAGTCAAATACAATAAGTTGAGAGGGGAAGTGAAGAGGAAAATAAGACTGGCAAAGAGAGAATATAAGAATAGAATGGCAGTTAACATAAAAGGGAACCCAAAAATCTTCTACGAGCATGTAAATAGTAAGGGGGTAGTAAGAGACAGGGTGGGCCTATTAGGGACAAAGAAGGTGACATTTGCTTCGAGGCACTGGGCAAGGCTAGAATACTTAATGAGTACTTTGTATTGGTGTTCACTGAGGAAGAAGATGTTGACAAAATATTAGTAAAACAGGAGACGGTAGAGGTAATGGATGGGGTGAAAGTTGATAGGCAGAAAGTGCTGGAAAGGCAGGCTATGCTTAAAGTGAATATGTCAGCTGGTCCGGATGGCTTGCAGCCCAGGTGGCTAAAGGAGGTAGGGGTGGAGATAGCAGAAGGGCTTGCCATAATCTTCCAATCTTCCCTAGACATGGGACCTGCCAGAGGATTGGAGAGTGGCAAATGTGACACCCTTATTCAAGAAAGTGTGTAACGGCATTTGTAGTAAATACAGGCCAATCAGTTTAACATCAGTGGTGGGTGAGGTTTTAGAAATAATAACCAAGTTAAAAAAAAACAACAGGCACTTGGAAAGCTTTGAGTTGGGATTTCTATGATTCAAAAAGACCCACTTGGTGCTCTCACAGCTCAGAATGTCATCCAAAACATTTATGTGTGCTACAGCCTTGGAACACATTACCATCATCTTTATTCAGTGTGCTTTAGTTAGCAGAAAATATATCTATTACAGGTAGTGTTAAGGAGTATTTAATAAATACAGAGACACCTGTACATCCTCCTTTATGGCAATAACATTACTTAAAATAAAATGATTGGCACTAAAATTTGTTTCTAATGCCAGCTGCAGTTTCCCTTCCAGAAGCAGCATTCATCAATCGGTAGAAATGACTAACTAATCGGGAATTACACAAATAGTTGTTCATACTAATTATAAGAGTAGCCCCTATTTTCTACACTGCACAAACTGGCAGAGAAGGACCCGGAAAGGCTACCCAGAAGTGGAGGAAAAAGCAATCCCAGAATAAAGATACAGATTAGTTCCTTGAAGAAGTGCTTGAGGTATAAAAAGATTGTTAGTGCCAAAGCCAGTATTGACATAACTGTGCAGACATGTCTGGCTCGAATTGATATGTTACCACTCTTGCTGATGTGTTGACTTGCATCCAGGATATTTGGAATGCTAAATTTGCAAAATTCCATCAATGCACTTGCCAAGTATCTCCTGCGAACATCCTAGGATTTCAATTGAGGAGAGACTTCCCATTGGGTGTAAGTCTGCCAGCATTTTGAATGCATGCTGAGCTTTCAGGCCAGCCACCAATTCAGAGAGGCAGAAATCTGCTTATACTTATTACAGAAGCCAAACACAACCTCTACAGTCTCCTTCAAAAAAGATGCAAGATTGGCAATAGAAATAGCTTAATCTATTAGTTCTTCACATACCTTTCTCTAAGGTTTAATTTCAGAAAATTAATATAGAAAACCGAGTAATTTTATCAAGTTCAGAAGAGTTAGGCATTTTTAAAAAAGCAAACATGGATGAAAGGGAAACTCATGAGACAACCTCCCAGATTCAAATTGTAAATAAAGTAAAAACGACAGCCATCAAATCTAAGGTTAAAAAAAAGTCAAATTAGAACCCCGACATTTTTCTACTTATAACTGTGCATTAAAGAACTTCAAATAGTTTAAGAAAAAAAATAGTCAATGTAATTATTTTAGCTCTTATAATCTTGACTAAATCATTTAAATTTCCCATGTCTTTGCAATGACCAAGGTTGATACTGTGGGACCTCAATCTTTCACGGTTGTTTCACAGTATAATCTGTTGTTAAAATACCTGATATGGAACATAAAAAAGAAAATTACTTTTTAGCAACAACTCAGGCTCCAGGCTCCTTTAATAGTAGTGGAAGCTACAATAGACCATTCTATTTGGATGGTGTGCACAGAACTAGAAGATGTAGGTTTTAAGCTAACACATCTCAAGTAAGACTAGAAATTAGAATAGGGATACTTTTGCTACAGTATAGTAAATATAGAGAGCACTATCCCAGCAAAATCAGTCCATGCAGTGTTGATCAACCTCTTCAAAAAGACACAGGATATACACTTAGTTGGGAATGGAATTGGAGGTTATTGGAATAAATATTAGAGTCATAGAGTCATTTATGGCACAGAAGAAGGCCATTTGGCCCATTTGGTCCATGCTGGCTCTTTGCAGAGAAATCCAGTAAGTTCCACACCCCCACTCGATCCCTGTAGCCCGGCAAGTTTATTTCCCTCAAGTGCCCATCCAATTTCCTTTTGAAATCATTGATTGTCTCCGCTTCCCCACCCTCATGGGCAGCGACTTCCTGGTTATTATCACTTGCTGCATAAAAAAGTTCTTCCTCACATTCCTCTTCATCTCTTGCCCAAAACCTTAAATCTGTGTCCCCTAGTCCTTGTACCATCAATTAATGGGAACAGTTTTTCCTTGTCTAATTTATCTAAGCCTGTCTTAATCTTGTACACCTCTATCAAATCTCCCATCAATCTCCTTTGCTCCTACTTAACCTTGTAACCAAAATCCCCCATCTCTGGAACCATTCTGGCAAATTACTGCACCCTCTCAAGGACCCTCACATCTTTCCTGAAGTGTGATGATAAGAATTAGATGCAATACTCCAGTTGGACCCTAACCAGAGCTTTATAGAGGTTCAGCATAACTTCCCTGCTTTTGAAAGCTATACCTCTATTTATAAAGGCTGAGATCCTATATGCTTTGCTAGCCACTTTTTCAATATGCCCTGCCACTTTCAAAGTTTGATGCACATGCACCCCAGTTCCTGCACACTCTTTAGAACTGGGCCATTAAGTCTATATTGCCTCACCCTATCCCTTTTGCCAAAATGCATAACCTCACACTTGTCTGTCTTAAATTAAATCTGCCACTTATCTGACCATTCTGCCAGCCTATCCAGGTCCTGTTGCAAGTGGTTCATATTATCCTCATCGTTTGCCACTCCTCCACGTTTGGCATCATAGGCAAAGTTTGAAATTCTACTCTGTATTTCAAGATCCAAGTCATTTATATAAAGCAAAAAAAAAAGTGGTCCTAGCACTAACCCTTGGGGAATACCACAGTCTACTATCCGCCAGTCTGAAAACAACCATTTAGTACAACTCACTGTTATCTGTCCTTAAACCAATTTTTTTATCCAGTTGGACACTGGCCCTCCTATTCCATGAGCCTCAGTTTTGTTAAACTGTCTTTTATGTAATGCTTTATCAAACACTTATCAAAATCCAAATAGACAACATCCACCACATTCCCTTCATCGGCCTTCTCTGTTACTTCATCAAAGGCTTCAATTAGATTTGCCAAGCATGAGTGCCCTTTTATAAATCCATGCTGGCTATCCTTTTGCACCTCTTTAAGTGTCTGTTGATTTTTTTCCCTGATTATTGATTCTAAAACCTTACCCATCACTGATGTTGAACCAACTGGCCTGCAGTTGCTACAACGGTCCTTACACCCTTTCTTGAATCAGGGTGTCACATTTGACATTGTCCAATCTTCTGGCACATCACTAATATCCAGGAGAGATTAGAAGATTATGGCAAGCCCTTCCGCTATCTCTACCCCCACTTCCTTTAGCAACCTGGGATGCAAGCCATCCAGACCAGGTGACTTATCTACCCGAAGCATAGCCAGCCTTTCCAGTACCTCTTCATTCTCAATTTTTACCCTATCCATTGCCTCTACTCTCTCCGTTTCTACCGATATTTGGTCAAATTCCTTTTCCTTAGTAAACAACGATACAAAGTACTCATTAAGTATTCTAGCCTTGCCCAGTGCCTCTAAGCACATAGTTCCCCCTTTGTCCCTAATAGTCCCTACCCTGTCTCTTACTACCCATTTAGTATTTACATGCCGGTGGAAGATTTTTGGATTCCCTTTTATGTTGACTGCCATTCTATTCTCATATTCTCCCTCTGTCAGTCTTATTTTCCTTTTCACCTACCCTCTCAACTTACCGTATTTGGCTTGTTTCTTACTTGAAGAATTCACCTGACATGCATCATTTGTTTGTTTCCTTATTATCTCTATATCCCTCCTCATCCAACGAGCCCTGTTTTTGGTTCCCCAACCTTCCACCCTTGTTGGTATGTACCTAGCCCATACCTGAAGCATGTGCTCCTTAAACATAACTCATTGTTCTGATCCAGTTTTGCCTGTCAGTCTTTGGTTCCATTTTATCCTGGCTCGATCCCTTCTCATTGTTTTGAAATTAGCCCTCTTCCAATCTAGCAGTTCTACCTTATATCGTTCCTTGCTTTTCTGCATTATGAATCTAAACCTTATGAAATAATGATCACTCACCCAAGGTCTCCCATACAGACACTTGGTTCTCTTGGCCCACCTCATTTCCCAGCACTAGATTCAGTAATGCCTCCTTTCTAGTTGGGCCGAGAACATACTGATCAAGGAAGATCTCTTGAACACAATCCAGAAATGGCTCCCTCTCCATTCCCTTTACTATAAAATTATCCCAATCAATATTTGGATAATTAAAGTCCTCCAAATATCACCACTTTATAATTCTTGACTGAAATCATTGAATATTCTTTGAGCCCGGTTTCTGGTTGGGAGTGGAGGGCTTCTGTGACACAACTAAATCAAAGTATCAAGTGGGTCATGGAGTTTTGGATCCATGCCCAAGATAGAGAGGTCTGGGGAAACAGGGGCCAGAGGCAGGTACAGGCCTTGAGCTTATGTTGATCTTCATTGTTACACTGTAGGAGCCTATGGAGAGATAGATCAAAGTGTTCTTGGAATTCCACAATATTCCAATGAAGCTCAATGCAAACTTGAGGAACAGCATTTCTTCCTCCTACCAGACACTTTACAATGTTGACATTGAGTTAAAAAAATTTAGATCTTAAGCACTGCTCCCAGTTTCTCTCGAATATTCTGTTACCATTCACACCTCTTCTGGACCCATCTTATGTTTCTATGCATGTCCCATTATCTCCTCTTTATGCTTTGTACTATCATCTGTTTTGTCATTTAATCGCTGCTGCCCTCCAACCGAACACAGATCTTTCTCGTTTGTTCTTTCCTTGTTCCAATGTCCCCTTCTTCCCCAACTTTGTACTTGCTTAAAAGCTGTTCATCTCGAACTCCAAAGCAAGCTAAGGTACCAATCATAACCAAGAGGAGTTGAATTCTTGACAATTCTACTCTCTCTATAAACTTTTCCAGCTATCTTTATTGCCAATTTTTTTATGTACAGTGTAAATTCAATGAGCAAGTGTAAGAGTTATTTATAACTAAAGAGAATGTGACATAATTATAAAGGGGTAGTGAATGGGAAGTATCATGGTCAAGCCTTCTTAATTTCTACACTGAAAAGTTCAGTTGTCAACTGAAAAAGTAACCATACTAGGAAAGACTTTCTCTCTTTGATAAAGGTAATGAAACCTTCAACACTTTTACAAAGGACAAGTTTAAAATTAAATTACATATAAACTCACAGAAATGTTCCCTCTGTACAGAAAATTTAATCATTAATTATATATATATATATTTATGAAAGTGGAGATCTGAGATTTTCATATTGCAGTCCTTGCAATGCTGCAGTATTGGAGCAGATATTAGGAAAGATAATTCTTAAGGGTAGCTGTCATGTGATTTCTACAGTTAGTTTTCCACCGGGGTCATTCAGTATTACATGGCACCTGCTAATAAACTCGATGGAGATCTCCACCATCTACTTTATTTCATCATTCGTTACTTACAAGACAAAAGATTAGATAAACATTTCAGAAAAGACATAGCATCCTCCTGTCTCTTTAACATGCAGTGGGATGAAATATTTTCCATTTACTGATTCTACATACAAAAGCAAAATACTGCAGATGCTGCAGATCTAATAAAAGCAGAAACTGCCTCCGTGGGACCAGGAGCAAAGGTGCAAAATAATGTGTTGGGCCAGCCACCCACGTGTTTCCATATTGGAGTGCTCTTGCCAGAGGTGGGGTCAATGTGGCAGAGGCTTCTTGCCTGGCAACAACAGATAGCCAGTTAGGCCCATTAATGAACCAATTGGGGAAAAGTTGATGGCACAGCCAGGATGTTCCTGATGACAGACTGGAGCCTGGCAGGCAACTGGAGCAGCCTCCCAGCGGTAGGTCAGGGTGGGGGCCATTAGGTCTCCACTTGGATACCCCAGCATTGGCCCACTGGGATGCAACGGCCACAGTCGCAGCAACAAGCCATCCTGTGGAGGGGTTCCCCCTCCACACAGACGGTATGACAGCTGTAGCTATGCATGATTTTAAATTTTTGCTGTTGCAGAGAGCACTTCCATTTTGAGGTGTCCTCCAGGTCTCCTGCCTGCCTCAGCAGGGCCCACCACTTCCGGTGGGGCTGCCAGCTGAACATTGCTGCCAGCCTTCCTATTGGGTCTCCTGCTTTCAAGGTCTACCCACCAGCCTTAATTGGTTGGGGCTCCCTGTGTCTGCTTCTTAATTATCCATTGCCAGGAAGATCATGACCAATATCCCACCACGGCCACTTTTGGGTTCCTGACCTGCAATTGAGGCCAATGTCGAGATCATGACCCAACTGGAAAAATTCAGGCCAACTTTTCAGATTGATGACTTTTTGTCAGAACTGCAACAAGTTAGAGATGTAACAGGTTTTGAGCAATACAGAGGTGGGTAAAGGAGAGAAAGGAGTAACAAGAAGGTCTATGATAGGGTGGGAGGCAGGAGAGATTAGTTAATAAAAGGGATGATGGTGGAAGCAAAAGGGAATGGTAATGGGACAAGTAAATAACCAAAGATGGATCTAGAGAAGGTGTTTGCAGTAGTTTGACCTTTCTATGGCAAGGTGAAATTTGTTTTAATTAGTTCTGAAAAGTAACAAAAAATACCTTGTTTAGTGCTAATTTCAACAACATGCCTATTGATAAATGAGATCACTGATATTAATTATATTGGGCAATTAAGGTTTACAAACAGCAAAAATTTCCAGAAGGAATATTGCAGGTATCAGAAATGCACAAATAGGAGAAAGAAATTTGATCCAGCTTTGTTTTTGTATTAACTTGACAAGAGGAAAATTGTACAAACATTTGAATACATTGCTGTCAGAGTTGAATATCCACACACAAATTTTGATACAAGTATTAGAAAAATGATTTACTACCTTCCGTTTATGATATACAGTAGTCAAGGAAGGAACACAGTCTTAAAAATTCAATTGATGGTTGTTAAAAACAGTAAAAACAAGTTCCATAAGCTTTATTACATCTGGTAATAAGATCTAAAGGAAGTCTTTGAAAATAGGACAAATTAAACAAAGAACATCTATTCAGCATGAGTGCTTATTCATTTCATATGTCCTTTTTCATTTCAACTCAACCTGTTCTCCTTGAAACATGATATGCAGGTGCATAGACACCACTTTCATCAGAGCCTGCCTTGTGGAAAAATAGCCAAGCTAGTAAACAGAACGTCAGACAAAGTCATACAGCACTGAAACAGGCCCTTCGGCCCACCAAGTCTGTGCTGACCACCAACCACCCATTTATACTAATCCTACATGAATCCCATATTTCCTGCCACATCCCCACCTTCCCTCAATTCTCCTATCACCTACCTACACTAGGGGCAATTTACCCATCAACCTGCAAGTCTTTGGCTGTGGGAGGAAACCGGAGCACCCGGCAGAAACCCACGCAGTGACAGGGAGAACTTGCAAAGTCCACGCAGGTAGTACCCAGAACTGAACCTGGTCACTGGAGCATTGAGGCTGCAGTGCTAATCACTGTGCCATCCACATTGCCCATAAGTAATCCCAACATTGTCATGATCAGAACAGGCCTTAGTATAGGTGTAATTATTATATTACCGGCCGTCCATGTCTCCGTTATAAAGACGTCTGCAAACGCGACATGAAATCGTGTGACATTGATCACAAGTCGTGGGAGTCAGTTGCCAGCATTCGCCAGAGCTGGCGGGCAGCCATAAAGACAGGGCTAAATTGTGGCGAGTCGAAGAGACTTAGTAGTTGGCAGGAAAAAAGACAGAGGCGCAAGGGGAGAGCCAACTGTGCAACAGCCCCAACAAACAAATTTCTCTGCAGCACCTGTGGAAGAGCCTGTCACTCCAGAATTGGCCTTTATAGCCACTCCAGGCGCTGCTTCACAAACCACTGACCACCTCCAGGCGCGTATCCATTGTCTCTCGAGATAAGGAGGCCCAAAAGATTATATTACTATGATGTGCAAGACATAAAAACAAAGTACAAAAGGAAAGAGGACATGTCTTTGGGGGTGATTCCTCTGGTTGCTACATATCAACACATGGTACACAAATGTGAAAAGGTATTTTCTAGTCATGTACTTCTTGCAAAATCATATATATTATTTTTGAGCAAATTTACAATCAAACTAGAAATATCAACCAAAGGATGTCTTCTTCATTTCTTTATGATGTTACTAAATAGTGACCATACAAAATCATCTCCATTTTACTACATCAGAGCTCTTTATAGGATTCTGCATTGGATCACTGCTATTGGCTCTGTCTAGAATGTCTGTTTTTCAAAATATTCTCATTTCTAAACAAATAAGTTGTTTGATGATAACAAAGGGGATGTCAGAAATACAAACTGATCACCATTTTGTAATGAAAACTTGTAAAAGTTCGATCATAAAATAGTTTTTCAAAAATCATACCTTTGCAATGCTTCATTTTTGCAGTTATAAAATATTGGACTGCATTTGTAAATCTGAGTAATTGGCAATGATAAATGTGTACCTGTTGCTCCCAAGGGTGACCCCAAATTTTTCAAATTGAACATTTAATATCTGCTGCAATCCAACAAGACAGGCATTAGAAATCTTGGCTCTCAAACTGATGAAACATAACTTAATGATATAGTCAACCTTAAATGATTAAGCGCGTAAGCTATGCCCAAGTTCCATAACTAAATCAGTAGGTGATCAGTCTTAAAGGGATTAGTTAGGAATCGAACAACTCCAGAAATATTTTTTCATGATCATCTTGATATTCACTTAAATATTGATTAGACACAGCTTCACCAAATCACTCTGATATATTCTTGCGGGGGTGGGGTGAGGGAAGGGGATGAAGGGAAAAAGAAAAACACAATTTACAGCTGTGAGAAAACTTTCTTGTCAAAATGCCACAAAAATATTCCCATCTGCATTCCATTTTGTGCTTATTTTCTGGATGTATGGACATAATATCATTGTTATTATAAGTCATTATTCACCAAGCTATTTCAGAACACAGTGCATGCAAAATACCATTACCATGAAATGGTTTAGTTTAGTGATACAGCACTGAAACAGGCCCTTCGGCCCACCGAGTCCGTGCCGACCATCAACCACCCATTTATCCTACACTAATTCCATATTCCTACCACGTCCCCACCTGTCCCTATATTTCCCTACCACCTACCTATACTAGGGGCAATTGCTAATGGCCAATTTACCTATCAACCTGCAAGTCTTTGGCATGTGGGAGGAAACCGGAGCACCCGGAGGAAACCCACGCAGACACAGGGAGAACTTGCAAACTCCATACAGGCAGTACCCAGAATTGAACCCGGGTCACTGGAGCTGTGAGGCTGCGGTGCTAACCATTGCTCTACTGTGCCGTTATCCGATAGATGTTTTGTAATATGGTAAACAAATGTGAAAAGGTTTATTTTTTAAACTGACAAACAAGTCTGACTGAGAATGACTAACTGAATCTTAACCTCAGGTTGTGATAAAGACTAGTATTTGCAGATCTCTAAATGTGAACTTGAAATTTCTTCACATAATGCTAATACTGATATTGTGACAGTTATTTTCTCCCAAACCATTCATTTATTCAGCTTATTTGTAAGGATGATGGCATCCATAATACTACAAAACTGCATGTTGCTGTCCTCTTGCTGGGGTTCAGCACCATTTATCAGTGTTAGGTATGAGCTCAATTTGTATCTGACAATTTAACTGGCCCTTCAAGTGACTGGAAACTACTATGTGGCTCACTTTAGTTGTACCTACACCCACTTAATGAGCTTAATTGATAGTTTTACAATAGCCTTTCCAAAAGATGAAAGCTATGTTGGAAACTCATGACCTCCACCCACAATGAGCAATTAATCATTGCCTTAGTCAATGTGAAGCAAATGTTGGTAAAATGGTGGAATTCCACAGTGAAAGAACAGGTTTTTCCAGGGTTTTCCCATTACTAACTATGCATCTAATAAGAACTAGATAATCTGGATTGATGCTTTGAATGTCATGAAAATTTAAAATCAAGTAATATTTGATTTGTAGATAATTCACATTTATTGGCTGAATCTAAATCACTTTACAATATAACCAACATTATACATACATTCATATAAATTGCCCCATAGTATGTTTTTATTAATTTAGCCTGGATTAATTCAAACCTTGTAAATCTGTTCTGTGCATAATATTATAAAACAGTGTTTTTGGAATAAAATGCTTACTTTTTACTCCTAACGTTGTCGAGTGACTTTACACCTATCATCACAAATTACCTACAGTTCATTACATTTTGCTTTTATCTGAAAGATGCTCTCATGGTGATATGAGACCCAAATGTCCTTCTCTACCAATGTAGAAAACCAGACACCACAAACTGCCCCCAACAAGATATGTCATCACCTGAGACATGAGACCTGACATTGTTGTCTTTATAATGACCGCTAAATGCTTCCCAGGCAACATCTGAGATAAAACAGGAAAAAATCGGTGTGCCTTTCTGATACCTCGGCAAAGCAAGTTCTAATCTCTTTCCCAGCTACATGAAAGGAATCTGGCAGTATATTTATTTTGAACTAGCAATGATTTGGGTATCCATCTGGTTTTGGAAAATTAATCTCAGATGGAAAACAATCTCCATTTAGGTGGTTGATGCTTCCATTGTTATTGTCTTTGAGACATAAAGTAAAGAATTGCCATGTCATAACATAAGAATTCACATTTATATGGGATCTTTCACATCCTTAGACTGTCCCAAAGCACTTTACAGCTTTTTTAAAAAAACACTGTCACTGCTGTTATGGAAACAAACATCGTAGCCAATTTTCACACAGCAAGGTAACACAAACAGCTATGAGATAAATGACCAACCTGATTGAGTGATGTTGGTTGAATGATGACTGTTAGCCATGACACCAGAATCCCCCCTGCTGTTCTTCATATAGTGCCTTAAGATACTTTATGTCCACATAGGAGGAAGATAAAACCTGGGTTCAAATTCTTGTCTGAAAGACAGTGTCTCTTCCATTGCAGCACACCCTTTGTACTGCATTGAAGTGTCATCCTAGATTACTTGCTCAAGTCTTGAAGTGGGGCCTGAACATACAGCATACTGACTCAAGTGGTGACAGTGCTACTATTGAGTCTAGCTGCCGCATGAACTCAATCGTGATATAATATGGTAGTTAAACTATCTGCAGGTTTGTAGCCCACAATTACTATGTAGATATGTGCGATGGCTACAGGTTAGGGGGACCTTGCTGTGTGGAAATAACATCAGCTGAAATAACATGGGGAGGATGGAATTTTAACAGAGATGAGCAGGTGGATTTGAGTGGAAGTGGGGAAGTGGGGAAGGGGGGATGGTGGTGTTAAATGGGCAAAGATTTCAACCACATCAGGAAGCTGGCTCCATCCAGCCAATTTCCAGATTTTATTGAGGGGGAACAAGGGCGAAGCCAACCCGCTCCCAGGAGGTGGGTTTACATTTTAAATACATTAGAGGCTGGATGCCTCGGATTTAAGCTGCTCTAATGATTTAACCGTGGCTGGCCAGATTTCCCAGGCCTCGGGAAAGCTGACATCAGCAGTAAGGCATGGATAGCCTCAGGGAGAAGGCGAGTGCCTTCACAGCACTGTTTGTGGGCCAGGAGGAGCATGAATGCTTCCCACAGGCCTCCCAAGGCGCCCCTCCAGTGGATCAGACTTGCCCCCCTTCCCAGAAACAGAGCCCCTCCTAGGTTAGGGAAAGGATCCCCACTTTGGGATAAGACCCTCTCCAGGGGTCAGGGATCCACCTCCCCTCACCCATGGATCAAACCTCCACGGACCCACCCCCACCCCAGAATGGACCCCAGTGGGAGGTCCAGGAGTCGACTCCCCTGGGATTGGACTCATCTGGGATTGGGCATTGGACCTCACTGTGTTGGTGATCGAACCCCCTCCCCAGAATCAAACAATCCCCCCACCCTTGTCTGGGATTGGCCCCACTTTGGGATTGGACCCGCCCCTCTGTTCAGAGATCAGGCCTCACTGGTCCTGTAGCCTCCTTTGGAGAACTCCCTGCCTGACTGGAAACCAAGTCTGTCAATCAGGCTGACATCCAGGCGGGAAACCTGCCAGGGCCAAAAGTCGTACACTGTGGAATTAAAACATGGCACGCTCGCCTGAGTCGGGAGATCGTGGGTCCATTTTCCTGACCGGGATTTGGGCATAAACTCTAGGCTGGAACTTCAGTGCTGCACTGACAGAGCTACTGTCTTCAAATCAGAAGTTAAACTGAGGCCCTCTCTGCCCTCTCAGGTAGCTGTAAACGATTCTATGGCCTAATTCAAAGAAGAGCAGCCAGTTCTCCTCAGAGTGCTGGCCTCAGCCAACATCATTGAAACAGACTATCTAGTCATCATCACATTTCTGTTTGTGGGAGTGTGCTGTACACAAAATTGGCTGCCACATTTACAGCATTGATTCCACTTCAAATGTATTTCATCGGCTGTAAAGCACTTTGGGATATCCTGAGGCCATACAAGGGCTGATATAAATGTATCCTTTTTAATATCTTCTGCAGTTCAATTTTCTGTAAAATGACATGTTGAAAATTAACTGAATTATACCTGAATATGAATATGAAATTTCATGCCTTCATTTGCTTGTGTAATTCTTCAAAAATTCTGAACAAGCTATTATTTCTATAGTTTCACAGTTAATGTGTAATGTATATCTGTAAAGGAAAGAAATATTTTCCAGTGACTCAGTATTTTAATGCCCCATGTGAGGCATAGAAATGCTAGACTATTAACAGTGCAATCTGCAAAATTCCACTTACCAACTAATAAATGTGTAACCAATCCAAGCATTATTCTTAGTCAAGTACAAAATTCCAATGTAGTAACTCAATTCAACTCAACTCACACCTGGTCCAAATATAATATTTAAATATTAAATACCAATCAAAGCATAACATATTCTACAATTATCTGAGGCAGTTAAATACAGTCCATCCTTGATTTAACTACAGACTGCAAACACCTTTTATATGCACCACAATTGTGGAAAATATAATTTTGTTTTTGTAATTTTATATAGACTGTCATACAAAAAAAATGGAAACTATTTTAACCAAAATTAATTGCAAAGCCTGAGCCAAACACTTTTCTAGGTAAGTAGATGCACTTTTATTAGAATTTGTCTTTACACATTGTTACCTTGTTTACATTACTCAAGATGTTCTGTGCATATGAGGTTAAAGATAATGCCAGCAACAACACAGATATTTGCCAGTATCTTTACATACAAGCTCCTCAATGTGTTTTCAATTATTGAATATCAGAATCCAATCTGAATTCTTACAAAAATAGAAATGAATATTTTAGAAGGTGCTGAAAAGCAAATGAAGTAATTTCATTTTGATAAGTCCATTGGCTAAGTTTTCTTTTGACATGACTTGATGCCAAACATGATTGCATTGAAATAAGGTCCAAGTCTAGAGGGAGGTAGTTTTATATAGTTGATCTATCTTAGAAAGGTGTTGAAATACTGTGTGTTAAGCTGATACTTTGGTTTGAATGAAACAATCACATTAAAGAATTATTCCTGGAAAACTATGAGTCAGGTGCTAATTGTATATTAATTGTGTTTAATCGTATGCAGGTGGTGGGCATTAATTGGGGATTCACTTGTGCCCCTATAAATAGACACAGACTGAAATTGTCATTGTTGGGCTGGGAGGTGTATGCTTGTCATGTGTAACTCTGTAAATAAATTATGAAAGTGTATAAGGATTGTCTCCAGTTCTATCCTTCACCAATTGGCTTTCTGGAGTATAACAGAAGGAGTTCCTGGAACAGCACTACTGATGTAAACTCAGTACAGTTGTCCATCAAGACAATAGCCTGGAGCCTCTGCTTGATTACACTGTTCTTTTTCAGAGTAATTTGGCTGAAATTGGTGTAACCAGCACAAAAGATTGCAGAACTTTAAGTGCACTTTGTATTCAGCGCAATTCAAGTTTCTGCAATCTTTTGTACTAGTTTTAAAAAACATTGCACTGGAAATAGGCCCTGTCCACAATACTGGCTGCATCCCCAGGCTGAATTAATTATAATTGGGAGTTTCTGCGAATTGTGTTCATTTTCAGGCCTTCGAGGACGCTCTAAATATTAAGCTGATTTTTTGGGGGCTCCAGGATAATAAAAGGTAAGTTTTAAAAGTGTTTGCATTTAATTTTTGCTTTGATTTGCTAAGAAAGTGACTAATATAATAAGAAAATTTTATATGGTTTTTTAAAAAGTGTATTCCGGCAATTAAAATCTGGTTACTCAGAGGTGGTGGATTGACACTGTGATTAAAAATGCACATTTTTTTTGTGATTTCCAATCCACCAGATTATTAACCAGGCAGTAAAAATGAACATATGCCCCTATAAAAATATTGAATGAGAAAGGGTAATCTGTGATATCAGACACATTCCTTCCACAGATCATAGACCATCACTTGCATCATGAACTTTATCTATTCCATTTTATTTCTGGAAGGAAGATATTCTAAATATTGCCCTATCCCCCAGTCGAAAATTAAACATAATTTTTAAAATGTATTATTCTAACTTTACATCCTGCATTAATCCACCCCATCGTTTATCAGTTACCCACCTGAGCATAACATTTGCAAGGTCCCAGCAATTTATGTATAAGAATGTTCTGCATCCAATCATCTGCATCTGTTCTTATAATCTCCAACTCATTTCGAAACAGATATGTGTCCATTTTTGATGTATTAATCAGTATTAACTGCTTAGTTGCAAGATTATTTAGCACAGTTTCACTAGATTGATTCCTGGGATGAGAGGGAGAGACTCTCTGGTGTTTCGAAGAATGAGAAGTGATCTTATTGAAACATAAAAAATTCTGTCAGGGCTTGAGAGGCCATTTCTCCTGGTAGGAGATTCTAGAACTGGGGTCTTAATTTCAGGATAAGGGGTTGGCCATTTAGGACTGAAATGAAGATAGATTTCAGATTTATGACTCTGGAGTTCTTTACCACTGAGTCCTATAGGTGCTCAGTCATTGAGTATATTCAAGACTGATATCAATAGATTTTAGATAAATGTCTAGTTCTGCTTTCAGTCTGACTTATTTAGTACACTTGCATATGCATTATCCATTCCTTTCAGTATTTCAGAAACCTGCATCATGTCTTCTATCAATCATTTCTCCAATGAAAGTAACTTAGAGCCACAAATTTGGAATCACCCTGGTAGATTTTCTTGCAATCCTCACCATACATCACTGTCCTTTTAAAGGTAGTGTGCCAAAACTGTGCAAAATATTCCAAATCTAGTTTTAACGATCCATACAAATTTAGAATAACTTTTTTCAATGTATAGTCACGTGCCCTTGAGATGTATTCCGGTATTGATTATTCTTGCTGATAAAAGTTTCTCTATACTTTTTGTGAATGATCAAAACTCATGCCCAAACAGGAAACACGTTTAAGCTAGGGCAGGGAGAGTTGGAGGGGGTGTGGGGGGGAATGGGGGAGGGGGGGGAGAAAAGAAAAGAAAGTTGCATTTATATAGCACCTTTCACAACCACCAGACATCTCAAAGCGCTTTACAGCCAATGCAGTACATTTGAAGTCAAATCATCATGTGTTCTATCTTGTCTGCACTGCCAAATTCACACCAGAGTAAAGTTCTGACAGCATAACCTGAGGTAACATAGTGTATATTCAATTGGACCAGTTTGGAATTCACTCCACTAATAGGCTGTGCATTAGGCAACTATCAGTGCAGTCTGGCATCAGATAGAGTATTCAATTTTGCTGTTGGCCCACACAAGAGAGTAATTTTTTACCTTCATCACTTGGGCAGTAAATTGGTGGAGTGCCCCAAACCCATTGCGTAACCCACCCAATGTTTATTTGTATTGGGACTAGCTCTGCTAGTTTACGCAATGGGTTTGGGGCATTCCACCAATTTACTGCCCAAGTAGTGAAGGTGAAAATGACCTCCAATAGGTTCATAAAGCCCAAATTACTACTGGACCCGAAATAAACCTCCAATGTTATCTTACCTCATTTAAATTTCCAATGTCGTTAGCCACTCCCTGACCAATGAGCAGGCAGGTGACCTAATTTCAAACCACTATATGCCAAAGTTTTCCTTTACTTTTCCATTTTCTGCCACAGCAAAATATATGCAATTAATATATATTTGTAAATAATCAAATTGTGTTCAACATAACAACAAATATTTGATTACTTTCTATTGGCCAACATAACACAGTGGTGGTGAAGAATCACAAATATAAAGATGGAGATCTCATAGCTGGAGTACCAACAAATCATGATACATGAGCTTTCAAGACCACATAAGACAACATGAGATACACAGGACCATTAAGCAACTTTTCTACTATTAGTGGCAGCTTGATTATGTTGGTCGGCTTGCCTCTGGATAAGAAGGTCCACTCCAGCACATCATCTAGGCTAATACTGCAGTGCCATGTGAAGTACTGTCAGAGTTGTTGACCTATCAATAGAAAATTAAATCGAGGTTCTGTTTAACCAATTCCAGATATGGTAGCATAGTGCTAATGTTACTGGACTAGTAATCCAGAGGCCTGAACTAATGTTCTGGAAACATAAGTTCAAATCCCACCACAGCAGCTGGAGGAATTTAAATGCAATTAATTAAATAAATCTGGACTCAGTGGTGATGACCATGAAACCACTGGATTGTCTATAAACCCATCTGGTTCACTAACATCCTTTAGGAAAGGAAATTTGCTGTCCTTACCTGGTCTGGCCTACCTGTAACTCCAGACCCTCAGCAATGTGGTTGACTCTTAACTGCTCTCTGAAATGGCCTATCAAGCCAATCAGTTTTCAGCTACAGAAAAGTTGAATAATAATATAACTAAATGGAGCATCCACCTAGGCATCAAGCAAACCCAGCCCAATTGACTCGACAAAGTTATTCTTACTAACGTAGAGTCATAGTGAGGTACAGCCCTGAAACAGGCCCTTTGGCCCACTGAGTCTGTGCTGACTATCAACCACCCATTTATACTAATCCTACATTAATCCCATATTCCTTACCACATCCCCACAATTCTCCTACAGCCTACCTACACTAGGGGCAATTTACAATGGCCAATTTACTTATCAACCTGCAAGTCTTTGGCTGTGGGAGTAAACTGGAGCACCTGGTGGAAACCCATGCGGTCACAGGGAGAACTTGCAAACTCCGCACAGGCAGTACCCAGAACTGAACCTGGGTCACTGGAGCTGTGAGGCTGCAGTGCTAACCACTGTGCACTGTGCCACCCTATCTGGGGGCTTGTGCCAAAATTGGGAGAGCTTTCTCACAGACTAGTTAAGCAACAGCCTGACACTGTCATATCCATAGAATCATGCCTGAAAACTAATATCCCAGACTCCTCCATCACCATCCCTAAGTATATTCTGTCCCACTGGCAGGACAGACCTACCAAAGGTGGTGGTACAATGGTATAATGTCAGGAGGGAGTGGCCTTGGGAGTCCTGAATAGCAACTCCAGATCGCGTGAAGTCTCATGTCATCAGGTTAAACATAGGCAAGGAAACATCCTGCTGATTATCATCTACCACCCTCCCTCAGCTGATGAATCTGTGCTCCTCCATGTTGAACACCACTTGGAAGAAGCACTGAGGGTAGCAAGAGCACAGAATGCACTCTGGGTGGGGGACTTCAATTTTCATCACCGAGAATGGCTCAGTAGCACCACTACTGACCGAGCTAGCCAAGTCCTGAAGGACATAGCTGCCAGACTGGGCCTGCGACAGGTGAAGAGGGAAAAACCTACTTGACCTCGTCCTCACCAATTTAGCTGTCACAGATACATCTCTCCGTGACAGTGTTGGTATGAGTGACCACTGCAAAGTTCTTGTGGAGATGGAAGTTCTGTCTTCATATTGAAGGAATGCACCATTGTGCTGCATGGCACTGCCACCGTGCTAAATTGAACAGATTCAGAAAAGATCTAGCAGCTCAAAATTGGGCAGTCATGAGGCGCTTTGTGCCATCAACAGCAGTAGAATTGTATTCCACCACCATTTGTAACCTCATAGCCGAATGATCCTCACTCTACCATTACCATCAAGCTAGGCGATGAACCCTAGTTCAATGAGGAGTATAGGAGAGCATGCCAGGAGCAGCACTAGGCATACCTAAAACTGAGGTCCCAACCTTGTGAAGCTACAACACAGGACTATATGCATGTAAACAGCAGAAGCAGCATGTTATAGACAGAGCTAAGCGACCACACAACCACCGGATCAGATGAAAGCTCTGCAGTCTTGCAACATCAAGTCGTGAATGGTGGTGCACAATTAAACAACTAATGGGAGGAGGAGGCTCAACAAACATCCCCATCCCCATCCTCAATGATGGCGGAGCCCAGCACATCATTCAAAAGACAAGGCTGAAGCGTTTGCAACCATCTTCAGCCAGAAGTGACGAGTAGACGATTCCTTGTGGCCTCCTCCTGAGGTCCCCACAGATGCCAGTCAGCAGCCAATTCGATTCACTTGCCGTGATATCAAGAAATGACTGAAGAAACTAGATACAGGAAAGGCTATGGGCCCCGACAAATCCTGGCTGCAGTACTGAAGACTTGTGCTCCAGAACCAGCCATGCCCGTAGCCAAGCTGTTCCAGTACAAATACAACATTGACATCTTACATGACAATGTGAAAAATTTCCCAGGTATCTCCTTTCCACAAAAAGCAGAACAAATTCATTCCATCCAATTCCACCCCATCAGTCTACTCGCAATCATCAGCAAAGAAATGGAAGGTGTCATTTACTTAGCTATCAAGCGACACTTACCAATAACCCGCTCACTAATTCTCAGTTTGGGTTCTGTCGGGACCTCTCGCTGTTGGCCTTATTACAGCCTCAATTGTCCTACAATCAGGCAACTCTTCAGGGGCCTATAGGCGACTCCCACCCATGACTTCTTTCCCTTGCTATTCCTTATTTTCACCCAAACTGATTCCACATCATGATCTATTGCACTATATCACGACTCATCATCACACTGATGCCTTCCTTTATTAACAAAGCTACCCCACCTCCTTTTCCTTTTTGCCTATTTTTCCAGAACGTCAAATACCCTTGAATAT
Organism: Heterodontus francisci; assembly: GCF_036365525.1. Lineage (NCBI taxonomy): Eukaryota > Metazoa > Chordata > Chondrichthyes > Heterodontiformes > Heterodontidae > Heterodontus > Heterodontus francisci. The sequence goes on from NC_090397.1 coordinate 37,896,600, forward strand.
TGAGTTCCCAGTCCTGGTCACCCTGCAACCACGTCTCTGTAATAGCTATCAAGTCATATTCATTTATTTCTATTTGTACTGTCAACTCATCTATCTTGTTATAAATGCTGCATGCATTCAGATAAAGAGCCTTAAGCTTCGACTTTTTGCCATTATTACTCATTCTAGTTCTAATTTCTGCTGCACTCTTCTGCTTATATTTTCTGCCCCTTCCTGTCACACTTTGATTACCATTCGCCTCTTCACTACCCTGCACCTCTGCTCTCTCGTTTCTTTTTGATTTTTTAAACTTCCCTTCAATTGAACCCGCCTCCCAACTAATTAGTTTAAAGTCCTATCTACAACCCTAGTTATACGATTCACCAGGACACTGGTCCCAACATGATTCAAATGAAGCCCGTCCCAACAGAACAGCTCTCTCCTTCACCAGTACTGGTGCCAGTGCACCATGAATTGGAACCCATTTCTCCCACACCAATTTTTATGCCACGCGTTTACCTCTCTAATCTTATTTACCCTACGACAATTTGCAAGTGGCTCAGATAGTAATCCGGAGATTATTACCTTTGAGGTTCTGCTTTTTAATTTAGACCGGAGCTGCTCATAGTCACTCAGCAGAACCTCTTTCCTAATCCTACCTATGTCGTTGGTAAATACATGGACCACGACAACTGGATCCTTCCCCTCCCATTCCGAGTTCCTCTCCAGCCCAGAAGAGATGTCCTTAACCTTGGCACCAGATAGGCAACACAGCCTTTGGGACTCCCTGTCTTTGCTACAGAGAACAGTATCTATTCCCCTAACAATCCTATCGCCTATTACTACTACATTTCCCTTTTCTCCTCGCACTTGAATGGCACTCTGAACCACAATGCTGTGGTCAGTTCACTCATCCTCCCTACAGTCTGTGCCCTCATCCACACCGGGAGCAAGAACTTCGTACCTATTGGATAAGGGCACTGGCTGAGGCTCCTCCAAAGCTAAATGCTGGATCTCCATACCTGCTTCACTCGCAGTCACACCCTCCTGTCCAGGATCACGGTCCAAATTTGATGTAATTAATCTAAGGAGTGTTACTGTCTCCTGAAACAGTGTCCAGGTAACTCTTCCCCTCCCTGATGTGTTGCGGTGTCCGCAGCTCGGACTGCAGCTCATCAACTCTGAGCCGAAGTTCCTTGAGCAGCCAACACTTGCTGCACATGTGCTCACCGTGGATCGCACTGGCCTCCACCAGCTCTCACATATGACAGCTGCAACACATCACCTACCCAGCTATCTCTATTCTATTTAATTAATTAATTTGGAAGTTAAATATTGTAAAAGCAAATTTCTTAACTGTACTCTTCAGCTGTAATAATGTCTCTTGATTTGAACTAATCAAAAAAGAGACATGGAAGAGAAACCCACCAGTCACCTACCTGTTTTCCCGTGACTTCAGCTTTGACTGGTAGAAACAGGTTGAAGGGGCTCTCTGCCATCGTTTTTTATCTCCTGCCGCCACTGCCTTTCTCATGCAGGTCCTCTTTCTGTCTCCAAACACGGACCAAATAGCTGAATTCCAGAGGTGATGTGAGAGTGGCTGCCCTTAAAATCAAGGCACTGAGTGTGGCATCAAGGAGACCTAGTAAAGTTGAAGTCATTGGGAATCGGGGGAAAACACTCCACTGGTTGGAGTCATACCTAGCTCAAAGGAAGATGGTTGTGGTTTTTGGATACCAATAATCTCAGCCCCAGGACAGTGCTGCAGGAATTCCTTAAGCCCAACCATCTTCAGCTGCTTCATCAATGAACTTCCTTTGATCAGAAGGTCAGAAGTGGGGATGTTCACTGATGATTGCTCTATATTCAGTTCCATTCTCAAATAATGAAGCAATCCGTGCCTCCACGCAGCAAGACCTGGACAACATTCTGACTTGGGCTGTTAAGTGGCAAGCAGCATTCCCTCCATACAAGTGCCAGGCAATGGACATCTCCAACAACAATTACTTATATTTATATAGCATCTTTAATGTAATACAATGTCCCAAGTCGCTTCACAGCAGCATTTTAAAACAAAGTATGACACTGAGCCACATAAGGAGTTATTAGGTCAGATGAGCAAGGTCTAAGAGGTAGGTTTTAAGGAGTGTCTTAAAGGAGGAAAGTGAGGTGGAGAGGTATAGGGAGGGTATTCCAGAGCTTGGGGCCTAGGCAACTGAAGACACAGCCAGCAATGGTGAAGTGATTAAAATCAGGAATGTAAGATGCCAGAATTAGATGAGTGCAGGTATTTAGGAGGGTTGTGGGGCTGGAGGAGATTACAGATGTGGAGAGCGGTGAGGCCATGGAAAGATTTGAAAACAAGAATGAGAATTTTAAAATCAAGATGTTGCTTGACTGGGAGCCACTGTAGGTGAGCGAGCACTGAGGAGCTAGGTGAACTGGACTTGGTGAGAGTTAAGACACAGACAGCAGAATTTTGGATGAGCTCAAGTTTATGGGGAGTAGAATGTGGGAGACCAGCCAGGATTGCATTAAAATAGTCAAGTCTAGAGGTAACGAAGGCATGAATGAGGGTTTCAGCAGCAGCTGAGCTGAGACAGGGGTGAAGTTGGATGATGTTACGGAGTTGGAAATAGGCAGCCTTAGTGATGGCATGAATATGAGGTTGGAAGCTTATCTCAGAGTCAAATATAACATCAAGGTTGCAAACAGATTGTTACTAGTAGGGGAATGGAGTCCCTATCTAGGTAACGGAGTTTGGAGCAGGGACCGAAAACAATGGTTTCAGAGACAATAGAGAACTGAACCATCTCCCCTTGATTTTCAATGGCATTACCATTGCTGAATCCCCCAACATCAATGTTCTGCAGATCACCATTGATGAGAAACTTAACTGGACCAGTTATGATGGAGCTGTACAAAACCCTAGTTAGGCCATAATTGGAGTACTTTGTATAGTTCTGGTTGCCACACTTATAGGAAGGATGTGATTGCACTGGAGAGGGTGCAGAGGAGATTCACCAGGATGTTGCCTGGGCTGGAGCATTTTAGCTATGAAGAGAGACTGGATAGGCTAGGGTTATTTTCCTTAGAGCAGAGAAGGCTGAGGGGGGGACCTGATTGAGGTATACAAAATTATGAGGGGCATAGATAGGACAGATAGGAAGAAACTTTTTCCCTTAGCGGAGAGGTCAATAACTAGGGGGCATAGATTTAAGGTAAGGGGCAGGAGGTTTGGAAGGGGTTTGAGGAAACATTTTTTCACCCAGAAGGTGGTTGGAATCTGGAACGCACTGCCTGAAGGGGTGGTAGAGGCAGGAGCCCTCACAACATTTAAGAAGTATTTAGATGTGCACTTTAAATGCCATAGCATACAAGGCCATGGGGCAATCACTGGAAAATGGGATTAGAATAGATAGGCTTGATGGCCAGCATGGACATGGTGGGCCGAAGGGCCTGTTTCTGTACTGTATAACTCTATGACATAAATACTACAACAGCAAGTCAAAGGCTGGGAATTTGTGTCGAATAACTCACCTCCTGACTCCCCAAAGCCTTACCACCATCTATAAAGCACAAGTCAAGAGTGTGATGGAATATGCTCCATTTGCCTGGATGGGTGCAGTTCCAATAACACTCAAGAAGATTGACACCATCCAGGGCAAAGCAGCCCGCTTGATTGGTACCCCATCGACCACCTTCAGCATTCACTCCCTTCACCACTGATGTACAGTGGCAGCAGTGTGTACCATCTACAAGATGCACTGCAACAACTCGCCATCTCCTTCCAAGCCCACAGCCTCACCACCTAGAAGGACAAGGGCAGCAGACGCATGGGAACACCACCACCTGCAAATCCCCGTCCAAGTTGCACACTATCTTCAATTGGAAATATATCGCCATTCCTTCATTATTGTTGGGTCAAAATCCTGGAACTACCTCCCTAACAGCACTGTGGGTGTACCTACATGGACTGCACCTGTTCAAGACAGCAGCTCACCACATCTTCTCAAAGGTAATAGGGATGGCCAATAAATGCTGGCCTAGCCAGCGACACCCGCATCCTGTAAATGAGTGAGAAAAAATGGTTCAGGTATATCCTATAGGCCAAAGAAGATTAGGGAGTTCTCTGGTTTTCCTTGCCAAGGGTCCTCCCCAGCCAAAATTACCAAAAATAGATTAATGAATTGTTCATCTCCTTGTTGTACATGGGGTCTTGTTGTGTTCAAAATAGCTGCTGTATTTGCCTATTTGACAATAATTTCTTGACTCCATGTGACATGCTTTAAAATGTTTTGGAGATATGATGAGAAGTTATATATATGCAGGCATTTTTAAAAAGAGATTAAACTGACAATTAAAATCAATAATGAAATAAACAATCTTTGCATTCTTATTTTTAGGCTTCATGGCAGGAGTGCAAGGTGACTTTTGTTTGGAGTTGGGAGACAGTAATAACCATTGGACTGGTTTGCAAGGGCAGAGGCATCTTCTGGAAAAATGCAAAGACTTCCTCTGATCTGTTTGTGCGGGTCAAGGTTCACTGAAATTGAAAAGTAGCAGCCACACTATTGTACTTGTCCCTTTATTTTTCAACCTCTGTGTTCTCATAAATCATTAAAACAACTCTGTTAATATACATCAGTGAATACCCAAAACCACTTGTCAGGCATGTCAGAGGGTCTTCGTACTTTAGAAGAGCTTTGATCTGCTATGCTGACAACTCAGTCAAACTGGCATTATGTGAAAATTTAAATGTTTCTTATTGTCATGATGCATCAGTTCATGTCTGGGTGAAGTATCACTAGAATGTGTCTCTCAGGTCCTTTGATATGAATTTAACCAATGCCCTCACTTCCCATATTCAGTGGTTTTCATTTAAAGAAGTGTGCAATTAAAAATGTAAGAGTACATTTCTGCCCAAAATGATGAAAGACAGCTTGATGATCCAGGCATGACAATCAGACTGCTTATTAAAGCCACAGTTGGTTGGATTAATAAAAAGGATACTTTTGGTCGATTGTATGTTTGATGATTAAGAAAAATGTTATAACCCACGCATGATGTCAGGTATCAATTTCCAGGTCACAGCATTAGAGTTGTCGCTTTGCTTTCTGTTGTTATTTGTAATACTTCATTCAATCGGGTAATAAAGGTATAAAATGATCAAGATCATATCTACTGTGTTGACTCCAGCCCCTGTCCCTGCTAGCAATCCTGTTCTGTGAAATTTACAACTTGCTGCCTGGTATCTCAATACAATTTCTCCAAATCTGTCTGCTTTCCCACCATTCAGCAAGGTCAATTGTTTGATAAATCTGGCTTCATTACAGATGTCTTTAGATATAGCCTTTTGTTATATTACCATTCGTATAATAGATGTGTCAAAAAAGACCAAGATTAATTGAATTCGTTGTTCAAATTGAATGAAAATCTATGAAGGCAAAGCCGTCTCAAGGATTATAGATTTCTTCCATATTTGCTTTACAATTTTCATTTTACAACTGAATCCAACCAAATCATCTCATAATATAAAGTGTGACTGAAGTCTTGCATCTGTTGTGTAAAATGGTGATTCTTTGGGGATAAAGAAAGTTATGATTGATAATTCAACGGTGTTTTATCTACTTTAGCAAAGAAATACGATTCTTCCCTATACATTAATTCAGGTATGATAGTGTAGCATGGCCATTATGGTACTGAACTAGCAACTCAAAGTTCGTGAGTTTTAATCTCACCCTAGTAAAAAAGATAATTTGTGGATTAGCACTAAAAAGAATGATGACTCACTAATGGCCTTTAGACAAGGGAACCAGCCATCGCTACATTGTTCCGGTCGACGCATGAAGCTAGTCCACATTAAACAGTGGACTCTTTTCGCTCTCTGAGGTGGCCTTGAAAGTGACTCTGCTGTGTATATAATTGGTATGAAGTATAATAATAAGCACTATCTTAAGGAAGGCAGCAGTTCAAGAAACAGCCCACTACAACCTTCTCTGGCCAATTAACTAGGGATGAGCAAGAAATTAGATCTTGCCAGCATCACCCGCATCCTGAGAACAAAACTACAGAAAATAATGAAGGACTATTTACTGTGACTGGCTGATATGAATATTTTCTTTAGCATTGACTAAGAATGAACAGGATGCAATCTTTATCCTTCTGAATGGGAACGTTCCCATCCACTCTTATGAAAAGGGATTTTCAAAGCAATTGATCCTGAAAAATTTAGCAAATTCAAGATGAATAAGTCACTCGGAAGTGAAGGCATATTCCCTACAATACTGAAATAAGTTAGAGAGGAGAGAGTAGGGGATCTGGCTACAATTTTTCCATCCTCCTTAAATATGTACTGGGTAGCAACCAATTCAATTCACCCTTGTTCAAAAAGGATAAAATTGGCTACTACCTGCTGAATAATTGAACATTACTTCTGGAAAATTATGCTAATACATATTTCAAGATAAAATTAGGGAGAATTTAGAAATTAATCCAAGACAAATAGCATGGATTTGTTAACATATTTAATAGAATAGTTTTGAAGAGGCGGCCAACTACCTAGACAAAGGGAATGTACTAGATGTAGGGCTGAACTTTCGGGCCCCACTGACATTGGGAATGGAGATGGATGGGCCCGAAAATTATGAGGCCGGCCGGCTTGCCAACTTCCTGATCCCGTTCTCGACATTGGGCATTTTGGCCGACGCGGGTTCGGGATCCAGGAAGGCTGCCCGCCCCCACATGGCGGGCAGGTAATTAGGCTCGTTAAGCAGTGATTTTCCAGTCAGCCTCCAGTTTCCCGACTCAACGGCGACGGGGAGGCTGGCACCCAGCAGCAGGCTGTACTGCAGCCGGGTGCTTCTCTGAAGCTGGTAGGCCTCTGATTTGCTCTGCAGCTTCTACAGCCCACCCGCCAACCTTAATTGAACAGGGAACCTGTCTCCATGACAATTAAGGGCTCACCCGTGTGAAAATCTTGACTTTACTCAGTTTACCATTTGGAACCCGAACACAGTCCCGACTCCTGTTTCCTGCCTCTGTGGAAAAATTCAGCCCACAGTGTATTTAGATTTTCAGAAATTATTTGATGAGGCATCTCAGAAGAAGTTTGTTAGAAAATTTCAGGTTTATAATACAAGAGGAAATTCAGAAGCATAGATCCAAAGTTGGTTAATGGACAGCAGCTAAAGAGCTTGGGTAGATGGGCATTGATCGGATGGAGAGTGGTTGGAAATATTGGCCAGGATATTAGCAGAAGCAAGTCCCACTGCCGGGACCGAAAGCGGGTGGGCATGACCGCGCGGGCAGGGGCAGAGTTGCAATCGCGAAATTCTCAAGGTCGGCCAATTAATGGCTGGCAGGCAGGGGAGCCAGCCAGTTAGGCTGCGTGGGCGGGGGAATGGGGTGGGGCAGTTCCGGCTCCTGAAACACTGGCACCCTCTTTAAAAGGCAGCTGGCATGACTTGTTGATGCAACATCCCTGGAGGGAGCAGTGAGGGAGCCTGGCGAATGCACCAACTGTTGACATGGCCAAAGGTGCTCCTCCAGGTTGTAAGAGCATGGAGGGAAGTCCTGTTCCCTCGGGATGGCAGGTGGAGACCAGATGACCAAACCAAGCAGACCTGGATAAACATAGCAGAGGAGGTCAGCAGCTGTGTAGTTGTCCCCGGAAATGGCCACAGTGCCAAAAGGGTCAATGATCTGATGTGCTCCAGCAAGGTGAGTGCAGTGCATAATATTCAGCTTGCAGCCTTAAATGAGACTGAAGGTGAATATGAGATCACACAAGAACATACGAATTAGGAGCAGAAGTAGGCCATTCAGCCCCTCGAGCCTGCTCCACCATTCAATAAGATCTGGCTGATCAGTTTGTGTTTCGAATTCCACATTCCCATCTACCCCAGATATCCCTTGATTCCCTTGCCTAACAAGAATCTATCTATCTTTTTTTTTAGAGATACAGCACTGAAACAGGCCCTTCGGCCCACCGAGTCTGTGCCGACCATCAACCACCCATTTATACTAATCCTACACTAATCCCATATTCCTACCACATCCCCACCTGTCCCTATATTTTCCCTACCACCTACCTATACTAGGGGCAATTGCTAATGGCCAATTTACCTATCAATCTGCAAGTCTTTGGCATGTGGGAGGAAACCGGAGCACCCGGAGGAAACCCACGCAGACACAGGGAGAACTTGCAAACTCCACACAGGCAGTAGCCGGAATCGAACCCGGGTCACTGGAGCTGTGAGGCTGCGGTGCTAACCACTGCGCCACTGTGCCGCCCTCTGCCTTAAAAATATTCAATGACCCCACCTCCACTCCCTTCTGAGGCAGAGAGTTCCAAAATCACGCAACAATCTGAGAGCAAAAATTTCTCCTCATCTCTGTCCTAAAAGGGCGACCCCTAATTTTAAAACTGTGCCCCCTAGTTCTGGACTCACTCACAAGAGGAAACATCCTCTCCACACCCACCTTGTCAAGACCATTCAGGATCTTATAAACTTTGATCAAGTCTCCCCTCACTCTTCTAAACTCCAGTGAAGACAAGCCCAGTCTGCCTAACCTTTTTTCATAAGACAACCCGTTCATTCCAGGTATCAATCTAGTAAACCTCCTCTGAACCACCTCCCACGCTTTTACATCCTTCCTTAGATTAGGGGACCAAAACTGCACACAGTATTTGACATGTGGTCTCACTAATGCCCTGTATAACTGAAGCATAACATCCTTACTTTTATTTTCATTTCGTCTTGTAATAAAGGATAGCATTCCATTAGCATTCTTTATTACTTGTTGTACCTGCAAACTAACTTTTTGTGACTCACGTACTAGCACACTTAGATCCCTCTGCACCTCGGAATTCTGCAATTGTTCTCCATTTAAGTAATACTCTGCTTTTTTATCTTTCCTGCCAAAGTGAACAACTTCACATTTTCCCACATTATACTCCATCTGCCAGAGTTTTGCCAACTCACTCAACCTATCTATATCAGTCTGTAACCTCCTTACGTCCTCTTCACAACATATTTTCCTACCTATCTTTGTGTCATCTGCAAAGTTAGCTATCATGCCTTCGCTCTCCTCATCTAAGTCATTGATATCAATTGTAAAAAGTTGAGGCCCCAGCACAGACCCCTGCGGGACTCCACTTGTCACATTCTGCCAATCAGAAAAGGACCCATTTATGCATGCTCTCTATTTTCTGCCAGCCAGCCAATCTTCTATCCATGATAACAAGTTACTCCCTTTACCACGAGTTCCTACTTTGCATAATAACCTTTTATGTGGTACCTTGTCAAATGCCTTCTGGAAATTCTAGTACAGTACATCAACGGGCTCCCCTTTATCCATAGCACATGTCACTCCTTCAAAGAACTCCAACAAATTGGTTAAACATGATTTCCCTTTCACAAAACCATACTGACTATTCCCAATTACCTTGAGTTTCTTTTACGTGCCCAGCTGCAACCTCCTTAATGATCGATTCTAACACCTTCCCCATGACAGACATCAAGATACCTGGCCTATAGTTAGCTGTTTTCTGCCTCCCCACCCTTCTTGAATAGAGGGGTTATATTTGCTACTTTCCAGTCTGATGGAACCTTTCCAGAATCTAGCGAACTTTGAAAAATTAGCACCAACGCATCGACTACCTCATTAGCCACCTCTTTTCAGACCCTAGGATGAAGCCCATCAGGACCCGGGGACTTGTCAGCCTGCAGCTCCTTCAGTTTTCTCAGTAACGCTTCCCTGGTGATTGTAATTTCACCAAGTTCCTCTCTTCCTTCCACCTCCTGATTTACAGCTATTACTGGAATGTTTTTTATCCTCTATAGTGAAGACAGGAGCAAAATAATTGTTCCTTTCATCCACCATTTCCTTATTATCTACTATTAGCTCCCCATTCTCACTCTCTAGGCAATTAACACTCACTTTACTTACTCTTTTCCTTTTTCAATACCTGTAGAAACTCTTGCTATCCGTTTTTACATTTCTAGCTAGCTTCCTCTCATACTGTAATTTCTTTCTCCTGATTAACCTTTTAGTCATTCTCTGCTGCTCTTTATATTCTGGCCAATCATCTGAACTGCCACTCATCCTTTGCCAATTATATGCCTTTTCCTTAAGTTTGATGCCTTCCTTAACTTCTTTAGTTAACCACGGATGGTGGGTCCTCCCTTAGAATTTTGCTTTCTAGTAGGAATATACTTATTCTGAGTATTCTGAATTATCTCCTTAAATATCTGCCACTGCTTCTCTATTGATCGATCTCCAAGCCTAGTCACCCTGTTCACTTCAGCTAGCTTAGCTATCATGCCCACATAGTTGCCCTTATTCAAGTTTAAAATACTAGTCTTAGACCCACTCTTCTCTCTTTCAAACTAGATGTAAAATTCATTCATGTAGTGGTCACTGCTACCTTTACTCTGAGGTCATTAATTAATCCTGTCACATTACACAGGAATGTAATTGAGATTGGCAAAGGGGTTGCCCACTCAGTTAGTAAAGATGCCCAGGTGTCAGCATTGATTGTCAGGTGCAATCTAACCTCCCTGTGCAGACCACCAGTCAGGAAGAGGTGACCGCTGGTCGCATGCAGGAGGCACCCCTATGGCACCATGATGGACAGTTAGGCTGCCTCCAACATAGGACTTATGCGTCTCTTTGATGGGTGAGTAACAATGGGAATTTTTTGCTTGCAGGAGAAGAGAGAAGGGAAGGGTTAAGAACTAGAGGTGGTGTGCACTACATGACCATCCTCACGCCTATGGGGGAAGAAATGCTGGAGCTGGGAGAAATGGAGGCAGGCAAGGCAATCACAGATGGTGGAACAGGTGTGGAACCCCGAGAGAGTGAATGGCCTAATGGATGGGTGCAAGGGACCCTCTGATGATCACAAAGCATAGTGTCCATGTGTGCATGACTCGTCACATTGAGCTCCAGATGACAAGTAGACAGAAGGACATGTCGGAAAGTGCATTACCCTCTCATCACTCTTCTCTCTCTTGCAGGTCATTGACAAGAGCGGCCAGCTGCCAAGTTTGATTGACAACCCTCCACCTCTGAGGAGGAGGAGACCTCAGAGTGTGCACCGCCACATCATTCCCCCGAACCCTCCACCAGCACAGATATTCTCACGTCAGTGGGAATGCGATTAGGAATGGGGTCACAATCTGGTGCACAGACATGCCAAAACAGCTGATGGAGGCAATGACAATGAGGTCAGTCACACTCGGAGGACTATTGGAGGGTCCAGCAATGCTCAGCATCGGGCTGATAACATGCCTCTTTTTTTATTCGTTCAGGGGATGTGGGTGTCGCTAGCTAGGCCAGCATTTATTGCCCATCACTAATTACCCTTGAGAAGGTGGTGGTGAGCTACCTTCTTAGAGTCATACAGCACAGAAACAGACCCTTCAGCCCATCGTATCTGTGCCGGCCATCAAGCACTTACCTATTTTAATCCCATTTTCCGGCACTTGGCCCGTAGCATTGTTATTTCACGTGCTCATCTAAATACTTCTTAAATGTTGTGATGTTTCTTGCCTTTACCACCTCTTCAGGCAGTGCGTTCCAGATTCCAACCACCCTCTGGGTGAAAAACTTTTTCCTCAGATCCCCTCTAAACCTCCTGCTCCTTACCTTAAATCTATGCCCCCTGGTTATATTGACCTCTCCGCTAAGGGAAAAAGTTTCTGCCTATCTAATTTATCAATGCCCCTCATAATTTAGTATACCTCAATCCTGTCCCCCCTCAGCCTTCTCTGCTTCAAGGAAAACAACCCTAGCCTTTTCAGTCTCTCTTCATAGCTGAAATGCTCCAGCCCTGGCAACATCCTGGTTAGTCTCTTCTGCACCTTCTCCAGTGCAATCACATCCTTTCTATAGTGTGGTGTCCAGAACTGTACACAGTACCCCAGCTGTGGCCTAACTAGTGTTTTATACAGCTCCATCATAACCTCCCTGCTCTTATATTCTATGCCTCGGCTAATAAAGGCAAGTATCCCATATCCCTTCCTAACCACCTTATCTACCTTTGCTGCTGCCTTCAGTGATCTATGGACAAGTACACCAAGGTCCCTCTGACCCTCTGTACTTCCTAGTGTCCTACCATTCATTGTATATTCCCTTGCCATGTTATTCCTCCCAAAATACATCACCTCACACTTCTCAGGATTAAATTCCATTTGCCACTGCTCTGCTCATCTTACCAGCCCATCTATATTGTCCTGTAATCTAAGGCTTTCCTCCTCACTATTTACGACACCACCAATTTTCATGTTATCTGCAAACTTACTGATCACACCTCCTATATTCACGTCTAAATCATTAATGTACACTACAAACAGCAAGGGTCCGAGCACCTATCCCTGCGATACACCACTGGTCACAGGCTTCCACTCGCAGAAACAACCCTCAACCATCACCCTCTGTCTCCTGCCACAAAGTCAATTTAGGATCCAATTTGCCAAATTGCCCTGGATCCCATGGGCTCTTACCTTCTTAACCAATCTCCCATGCGGGACCTTATCAAAAGCCTTACTGAAGTCATGTGGACTGCACTGACTTCTTGAACCGCTGCAGTCTATGTGGGGTAGGTACACCCACAGTACTGTTAGGAAGGGAGTTCCAGGATTTTCACCCAGTGATAGTGAAGGAACAGCAATATAGTTCCAAGTCAGGATGGTGTGAGATTTGGAGGGGAACTTGCAGGTGGTGGTGTTCCCATGCATCTTCTGCCCTTGTCATTTTAGGTGGTAGAGGTTGTGGATTTGGAAGGTGCTCTCTAAGGAGTCTTGGTGCTTTGCATCTTGTAGATGGTACATACTGTTGCCACTGTGCGTCAGTGGTGAAGGGAGTGAATGGGGTGGATGGGGTGCCAATCATGCAGGTTGCTTTGTCCTGGATGATGTTGAGCTTCTTGAGTATTGTTGGTGCTGCACCCATCCAGGTAAGTGAGAGTATTCCATCACACTCCTGACCTGTGCCTTGTAGATGGTGGACAGGCTTTGGGGAGTCAGGAGGTGAGTTACTCATTGCAGGATTCCTAGCCTCTTACCTGCTCTTGTTGCCACGGTATTTATATGGCTACTCCAATTCAGTTTCTGGTCAATGGTAAACCCCAGAAAGTTGACAGTGGGGGATTCAGCGATCGTAATGTCATTGAATATCAATGGGAGTTGGTTAGATTCTCTCTTGTTGGAGATGGTCATTGCCTGGCACTTGTGTGGCGCGAATGTTACTTGCCACTTATCAGCCCAAGCCTGGATATTGTCCAGATCTTGCTGCAGTTCTACACAGACTGCTTCAGTATCAGAGGAGTCGTGAATGGTGCTGAACATTGTGCAATCATCAGCGTACATCCCCACTTCTGACCTTATGATCAAAGGAAGGTCATTGATGAAGCAGCTGAAGATGGTTGGGCCTAGGGCACTACCCTGAGGATCTCCGGCAGTGATGTCCTGGAGCTGAGATGATTGACCTCCAACAACCACAACCATCTTCCTTTGTGCTAGGTACAACTCCAACCAGTGGAGAGTTTTCCCCCTGAGTCCCACTGATTCCAGTTTTGCTAGGGCTCCTTGATGCCATACTAGGTCAAATGCTGCCTTGACATCAAGGGCAGTCACTCACACCTCATGTCTTGAGTTCATCTCTTTTGTCCAAGTTTGAACCAAGGCCGTAATTTGGTCAGGAGCTGAATGGCCCTGGCGGAACCCAAACTGAGCATCATTGAGCAGGTTATTGCAAAGCAAGTGCTGCTTGATAGCACTGTCGACGATACCTTCCATCACTTTACTGATGATTGAGAGTAGACTGATGGGGCAGTAATTGGCCAGGTTGGATTTGTCCTGTTTTTTGTGTATAGGTCATACCTGGACAATTTTCCACATTGACGGGTTGATGTCAGTGTTGTAGCTGTACTGAAACAGCTTAGCTGGGATGCGGCAAGTTCTGGAGCACAGGTCTTCAGTACTATTGCCGGAATGTTGTCAGAGCCCATAGCCTTTGCAGTATCCAGCGCCTTCAGTCTTTTCTTGATATCACACAGAGTGAATATCAAAGTGGCTGAAGACTGGCATCTGTGATGCTGGGGACTTCAGGAGGAGGCCGAGATGGATCATCCACTCGGCCCTTCTGGCTGAAGATTGTTGTAAATGCCTCAGCCTTATCTTTTGCACTGATGCTCTGGGCTCCCCCATCATTGAGGATGGGGATATTTGTGGAGCCACCTCCTCCAGTTAATTGTTTACTTGCCCACTCACAACTGGATGTGGCAGGATTGCAGAGCTTAGATCTGATCCATTGATTATGGGATCGCTTAACTCTGTCTGTTGCATGTTGCTTTCGCTGGAGTCATAAACAAGGCAGCAGATGCTGGACCTGCAGTTTCAGGTGTGTGAGCATCTGGAGGAGCTTCCAGAGGCAATGCGCACCTATGCGTGTACAATGGAGGAATGCACCTATGCCATGAATGCAGCCATGACTCTGGTGTCTGCGCACATGGCTTCCTCCATCGAGAGATTGGCAACTCTCGTGGAGAGCCGTACCCAGCATAACCAGTGGATGCCGGAGATGTATGTGGACTCGCATGCCATTTCCACTTCCAAGAGCTCTGTGGAGCAATGGCTGGGCGAGAGGAGGGTGAGATGCCTGGAGTCATCTCCAGGTCCTTGGAACCCTCAGCTGTGCCCTTAAAGGGTAGAGGAGCAGCGATCTGCAGCATCTGGGGGCTCCTCTCAGGTCGCTCTTGATGTGGACGGTGGGTCCTCGTCCCCTCTAAAAGCGACACCAGTACCTCAAGAAGCTGCAGAGATAAAGGCGGCTCCTGTACCTATGCAGAAGGCCTTCAATATGCTGGGGTCCTCCAGGACTCAGGCTACCAGGGGCCAACTGCCAAGGGGATCAAGAGTCACGGAGCAGAAACGTCAGCAGCCTGCCTCCACAACAGCTGACAGCGCAGGGTAAGGATCACGTAACAGCAACTGCAAGCCGTAAAAAAAAAAGCTGCACTTGGTTTCATGGGTTTATATTTTGAACTTAGATGTCATCTTGCTGCGTATGTGTTATTAACGAATTGTGAAATGATACACCACTAAAAGAACCTTTTATGTTTTTGAGCAGTACTGGGCCGTTAACAGTTCACTGGTTCCCGCAATGGGTGTGATGGGAAAGACAACACTGGATGAGATCAATTCAATTTCCATGCTGTTTCCTCATGTGATGGGGAGTTCAGGGAGATGGTAAGGGCATTCAAGGAAACAGCAACAGGTCTGCAGAAAATGAAGGATTTATTAGATTGAATGTGTGTGTAAGGCTTATGTGAAACATACCTGTATTAGCGCATCACAAGCCTCCCTTGCACGTATCTCATTGCATCTTGCCTACTGTCCCTTGGGGGTCTTCATCCTGTTGTGCCTGGTCACCATCCTCCTCCATATCCTCATCCTCGAGGGAGGCATCGTGCTCCACAATGTCCTCATCGTTCAAAGCTTCTCCCCTCTATAGCACCAGTTTGTGCACAGCACAGCACACCACTACAATCCGCGAGACCCTTGCTGAGGTATATAGAATGGCTCTACCGGATCTATCCAGGCAGTGGAACAGCATCTTCAGAAGCCTATGACCAGCTCAATGGTCAATCAAATTGTCCCGTGGCAGCTGTTGTATCTCTCCTCTGCATCAGTAGCCATCTCTTTAGTGGATAGCCCTTATCACCCAGCATCCATCCATGAAGGCACATGGGGGGCCTGAGTATGTAGGCATCATACTGCCTTAGTATGTAGGCATCATAACAACTTCCTGGGAACCGTGCACAGACCTGAAGGATAGATTTGTGGTTGTTCCACACCAGTTGTACATTGAGCAAGTGGAAGCCCTTCCTATTATTGAAGGCTACTGCCTGGTCTGAGGGAACCTTGATGGCCACATGCTTGCACTCGATGACACCGTGCACTTCGGAGAATAAAGTGATGGCCCCGAATCCTATGGACCTTTCAACCTGACTGCCTGAGTCGGTGCAAAAGCACACGTACTGGCTAACCCTCTTGAATATGGCATTGTCGACCATCTTAATGAAACGGAGCCAAGATGGGGAGAACCCACAGATATCTCCTGAAGATCCCTGGAATGATCCTGAGGTGTAGACATTCAGTGCCATACTGACCTTCAATGTGACAGGCCTCCCCATAAGGCTCAGCTCCTGGAGAGGAACAGTCTTTGGCGATACTGCTGCTCCAACATTTGTAAGAAGTTGAGCCTCCAATGGAAGATCCTTTCTGGTGGGTATCATCGTCTGTGTGTATGAGCCTGGTTGTGCACCCCTCCTTGCCCCTGATTGTTAATGCCACTGTCCATTGACTTTCACCCTCACTACCAAGCCACAGCCACGCTATCTCTTGCAATGTCTGTTGACTTGACACTGACTTCTGCTGAGCTTTCACCTCATTATAGCAGGTGAGGTTCTGAAGATCCGCCGTTCCTGTGCTTAATTATTTATCCACAGCATTCCCTCGTGACCTCCTCCCGCCAGCCCGGCTGCCTTT
This sequence comes from Heterodontus francisci, assembly GCF_036365525.1. Classification (NCBI taxonomy): domain Eukaryota; kingdom Metazoa; phylum Chordata; class Chondrichthyes; order Heterodontiformes; family Heterodontidae; genus Heterodontus; species Heterodontus francisci. The sequence continues at coordinate 37,913,138 of NC_090397.1, forward strand.
GGTAATATCTGCTTGCAACATAAAGATGTCAGACTTCTCTCCTAACACCTTTTGCCACCATTTCACCATCCCTCCCACCTCACAGCCTGTCTCCAATGGGCTGGTAAAATTCTAGTCATTGTATCCCAAAGGTCACACTCTTATTCTCGGTATGATTGGATGATTTGAACTGGCCACAGGGAGCATAATTTTCAATTTTTCTGGACACAAAATTAGGGGATTTGACAAATGGTGAGGATGACTGTAAAAGATGTCAGCCGGAATTTAACATTAAGGCGGTGTCCCCGCCCACCAGCAGAAGAGTCAGGGGAGAGCCCGCCTCTGCCGGGGCTGGAAGCCACGTTGCTATTTTGTGGGCCCAGGTCCTTAATTGTCCTCAGTCAGGTCTTCCACCCGTCTGAGGCAGGATATCCTACTTCCAAGATCTGCTGGCCAGTCAGAGGGCCAGCCATTCCTCAATCCCAGCAGTGCCACCGGGAGCAGTGGCCACTGCTGGGACTGCACCCAGCAAGAAGAGAATGATTGACATCGTCCTTCAAAGAACTAAATGAGGATCAGGCCTCGCCCAGGACAATCAGCTATGCTGCAGGAAAGGGGGGGGTGCGGTGGTTGGGTTGGAGAGCAGGACAGTGGGGGCGGCCATTGTTGCTGGTGGGCTGTCCGTGGGTCACAGGGTGCCTGATCAGGAGGGCACCGCCCCAGCCCGCAAAGAGGCTGCCAGGTAGTTATTACTAGGCAGCCTCCTCAAGTGCTGAGGCACCTGTCCACCACTGGTAAAATACCAGCGGCAGCGGGAAGAGGCCCTTAAGTGACAATTAATTGGCCACTTAAGGGTCTCAATTGGCTTGGGGCAGCCAGGTCGTTTGCCACCTCCCTCACCGCTGGTAAGATAGTAGTGGGGGTGGGTAGGCGATGGGCATGGCACCCCCCCCACTTCCCACACAATTTCACCCCCCCCACCTCCCCTTGCTTCCTAGCCCACTCCTGGAGCGGGACATTAAACTCCGGCCATCAAGATGAGATAGACAGGTTTGTAGAATGGACTGATATAGGTAGAAGATGCAATTTAATGTGGATAAGTGTGAGGTGATAATTGTGAGAGAAAGAAACAGGAATGGCATGATGCACTCAAAGGGAAGATGCTAAAGGATAAGGATGATCAGAGGGATCGAGGGCTTGAAATATATAGCCATAAAAGGCCAATGAACTTTGAGTTTATTGAATATGTAGGAAGAGTGCAAGAGTAAAGAAGTAATGATGAATTTATACCGAAGATTGACTGGGCCATGCAGTATTGTGTGCAATTTTTGGGCACACTAAGAACATGAAAACGATAGTGAACATATACCATAGATTTGTTGGGATGATGCTACGGAGGGAAGACTATAGTTATTGGAAGAGGGTTGAGATACTGGGACTATTTTCACTGAAGCAGAGAAGATTAAGAGGAGCTTTAGCAAATGACAAAGAATTTTGATGACATGAATATCAACAGACCACTTTGTTTGGAATGCCAGTATTGAAGGATCATCAGTGTAAAATCATCATTAAAAGAGTGAGGAGAGAGGTTAGAAGAAATTCTTTACACAGGGAATTATTGGAGCGTGAATTATTTTGCAACATGAAATAATTGAGGCAGAAGCCACTGTATCTGTTAAGAACAAATTGGTTAATATTTGAAGCATATAAGAAAGAGCAGAACAATGTGATTAGCTTTGGATTGGTGTGCTGAATGGACTCCTTCTCTGCTACAAATTTCTGAAACTTCAATGTTTGTGACAACTGCATGAATCTGTTCCTACATATCCCTCAGACATTTTCCTCCACTATCATTCCATTGTTGTCATCAAATAGTTCAAGAGGAATACCAAGAAGTGACATACAATAACATATTTTCAAACCTTCTTAGAACTGTATTCTGATATGTGTCTTGTGAAGCATAAACATGAGAATCTCATTGTTAAATAGCAAATAGAAGTCACTAGTGGGAGTGGTCTACAGGCCCCCCAAACAGCACCCACAATGTAGGTCAAAGTACACAAGAAGAAATATTGGGTGCTTGTGATAAAGGGACAGCAATAATCAAAGGTGATTTTAATTTACATATAAACTGGAAAAATGGGATTGGCAATAATAGCCTGGAGAAGGAGTTCATGGAATGCTTTCGAGATAGTTTCTTAGAGCACGTTCTGGAACCAACCAGAGAGCAGGTTATATTAGACTTGGTATTGTGTAATGTGCCAGGATTAATTAATGACATGAGAGTAAAGGAACCTATAGGTAGCAGTGACCACAACATGATTGAATTTTACATCCACTTTGAAGAGAGAAGAATGGGTCTAAGACTTGCATTTTAAACTTGAATAAGGGCAACTATGTGGGCATGAAAGCTGAGCTAGCTGAAGTGAACTGGGTTACAAGGCTAGGAGATAGATCAATAGAGAAGCAGTGGTGAACATTTAAGAGGATATTTCAGAATACTCAGAATAAGTATATTCCTACTAGAAAGAAAAAAGCTAAGGGGAGGACCCATCATCCATGGTTAACTAAAGAAGTTAGGGAAAGCATCAAACTTAAGAAATAAGCATATAATTGTGCAAAGGTGAGTGGCAGGTCAGAAGATTGGTCAGAATATAAAGAGCAGCAGAGAATGACTAAAAGGTTATTCAGGAGAAAGAAATTACAGTATGAGAGGAAGCTAGCTAGAAATGTAAAAATGGATAGTAAGAGTTTCTACAGATATTTAAAAAAGGAAAAGAGTAAGTAAAGTGAGTGTTGTACTCTAGAGAGAGTGAGAATGAGGAGTTAATAGCATGTAATAAGAAAATGGTGGATGAAATGAACAAATATTTTGCTTCTGTCTTCACCATAGAGGATACAAAAAACATTCCAGTAATAGCTGTAAATCGGGAGGTGGAAGGAAGAGAGGAACTTGGTGAAATTAGAATCACCAGGGAAGCGGTACTGACCAAACTAATGGAGCTGCAGGCTGACAAGTCCCTGGGTCCTGATGGACTTTATCCTCGGGTCTGAAAAGAGGTGGCTAATGAGGTAGTAGATGCGTTGGTGTTAATTTTTCAAAGTTCGCTAGATTCTGGAAAGGTTCTATCAGACTGGAAAGTAGCAAATATAATCCTCTTTATTCAAGAAGGATGGGGGAGGCAGAAAACAGGTAACTATAGGCCAGGTATCTTGATGTCTGTCTTGGGGAAGGTGTTAGAACTGATCATTAAGGAGGTTATAGCTGGGTACTTGAAAAGCTCAAGGTAACTGGGAATAGTCAGTATGGTTTTGTGAAAGGGAAATCATGATTAACCAATTTATTAGAGTTCTTTGCAGGAGTGACATGTGCTGTGGATAAAGGGGAGCCTGTTGACGTACTGTACTTGGATTTCCAGAAGGCATTTGACGAGGTACCACATAAAAGGTTATTGCGCAAAGTAGGAACACATGGTGTAGTGGGTAACATATAAGCATGGATAGAAGAATGGCTGGCAGAAAGCAGAGTGTGCATATAAATGGGTCCTTTTCTGAATGGCAGGTTGTGACAAGTGGAGTCCCACAGGGGTCTGTGCTGGGGCCTTAACCTTTTACAATTTATATCAATGACTTAGATAAGGGGAGCGATGGTATGGTAGCAAAATTTGCAGATGACACAAAGGTAGGTAGGAAAGTATGTTGTGGAGAGGACATAAGGAGGTTGCAGGCTGATATAGATAGGTTGAGTGAGTTGGCAAAAATCTGGCAGATGGAGTATAATGTGGGAAAATGTGAAGTTGTTCACTTTGGCAGGAAGGATAAAAAAAAGCAGAGTATTACTTTAATGGAGAACAATTGTAGGATTCCAAGGTGCAGAGGGATCTAAGTGTTCTAGTGCAGGAGTCACAAAATGTTAGTATGTCGGTACAGCAGGTAATAAAGAATGCTAATGGAATGCTATCTTTTATTATAAGAGGAATTGAAAATAAAAGTAAGGATGTTGTGCTTCAGTTATACAGGGCATTGGTAAGACTGGATCTCGAATACACTGTGCAATTTTGGTCTCCTTATTTAAGGAAGGATATAAATGCATTGGAGGTGGTTCAGAGGAATCTTACTAGATTGATACCTGGAATGAGCAGGTTGTCTTATGAGGAAAGGTTGGACAGAGTGGGTTTGTTTTCACTGGAGTTTAGAAGAATGAGGGGAGACTTGATTGAAGTATATAAAATCCTGAATAGTCTTGACAAGGTGGATGTGCAAAAATGTTTCCTCTTGTGGGTGAGTCCAGAACTAGGGGGCACTGTTTTAAAATTAAAGGTCGCCCTTTTAGGACAGAGATGAGGAGAATTTTTTTCTCTCTTAGGTTGTGCGACTTTGGAACTCCTTGTCTCAGAAGGTGGTGGAGGCGGGGTCATTGAATGTTTTCAAGACAGAGGTAGATAGATTCTTGTTAGGCAAGGGAATCAAAGGTTATCGGGGTAGATGGGAGTGTAGAATTCTAAACACAAACAGATCAGCCAGGATCTTATTGAATGGTGGAGCAGGCTCGAGGGGCCGAATGGCCTACTTCTGCCCTTAATTCGCATGTTCGTATGTAAATGCACCATCAAGTACTAACAGAGGTGTCAATGTTGGCTCAGTGGTAAGCGACTTGCCTCTGAGTTAGAAATATGTGGGTTCACGCCTCACTCCAGAGACTTGAGTATTTAGACTAGGCTGACAAATCAACGCAGTACTGAAAGAGGGCTCCACTATGGGAGGTGCTGTTTTTTGGATGAGGCATTAAACTGTGGACCAGTTTGCCCTCTCAGATGGATGTAAAAGATCCCATGGCACTATTCAAAGAACAGGAGTTCTCCGAGTGTTCTGACTAACATTCATCTTTCAACCCGCACCACTAAAAACAAATCATTTTGACATTTATCTAATTGCTGTTAGTGGGAGCATGCTATGATGCAAATTAGTTGCCACGTTTCCGACAATAGCAACTAGAATTCAAAACTACGTCATTGGCTGTGTACTTTGGGATATCCTTGGGTTATAGAAACATCGAAAATAGGAGCGGGAGTAGGCCATTCGGCCCTTCGGGCCTGCTCTGCCATTCAAAAAAGATCATGGCGGATCGTCTAATTCAGTACCCTGTTCCCACTTTCTCCCCATATCCCTTGATCCCTTTGGCATTAAGAAATATAGCTGTCTCCTTCTTGAATATATTTAATGACTTGGCCTCCACTGCCTTCTGCGGTAAAGAATTCCACAGGTGCACCACCCTCTGAGTGAAGAAATTTCTCCTCATCTCAGATCTAATGGCATACCCTGTATCCTGAGACTGTGACCCCCGGTTCTGGACTCCCCAGCCATCAGGAACATCTTCCCTGCATCTAGCCTGTCTAGTCCCGTTAGAATTTTATAGGTTTCTATGAGATCCCCACTCACTTTTCTTAACTCTAGTGAATATAGGACTAGTCAACCCAATCTCTCCTCATGTGTCAATCCTGCCATCCCAGGAATCAGCCTAGTAAATCTTTTTTTTTCACTTCCCGCATGGCAAGAACATTCTTGCTCAGATAAGGAGACCAAAACTGCACACAATACTCCAGATGTGGTCTCACCAAAGCCCTAGTATAACTGCAGTAAGACATCCTTGCTCCTGTACTCAAATCCTCTTGCAATTAGAATTAGAATTAGAATTAGAACATTACAGCGCAGTACAGGCCCTTCGGCCCTCGATGTTGCGCCGACCATCTGACCTACACTATTCCATTTTCATCCATATGTCTATCCAATGACCACTTAAATGCCCTTAAAGTTGGCGAGTCTACTACTGTTGCAGGCAGGGCGTTCCATGCCCCTACTACTCTCTGCGTAAAGAAACTACCTCTGACATCTGTCCTATATCTTTCACCCCTCAACTTAAAGCTATGTCCCCTCGTGTTTGCCATCATCGTCCGAGGAAAAAGACTCTCACTATCCACCCTATCTAACCCTCTGATTATCTTGTATGTCTCTATTAAGTCACCTCTCCTCCTCCTCTCTAACGAAAACAACCCCAAGTCCCTCAGCCTTTCCTCGTAAGACCTTCCCTCCATACCAGGCAACATCCTAGTAAATCTCCTCTGCACCCTTTCCAAAGCTTCCACATCCTTCCTATAATGCGGTGACCAGAACTGCACGCAATACTCAAGGTGCGGCCTCACCAGAGTTTTGTACAGCTGCATCATGACCTTGTGGCTCCGAAACTCGATCCCCCTACTAATAAAAGCTAACACACCATATGCCTTCTTAACAGCCCTATTAACCTGGGTAGCAACTTTCAGGGATTTATGTACCTGGACACCAAGATCTCTCTGCTCATCTACACTACCAAGAATCTTCCCATTAGCCCAGTACTCTGCATTGCTGTTACTCCTTCCAAAGTGAATCACCTCACACTTCTCCGCATTAAACTCCATTTGCCATCTCTCAGCCCAGCTCTGCAGCCTATCTATGTCCCTCTGTACCCTACAACACCCTTCGACACTATCCACAACTCCACCGACCTTCGTGTCATCCGCAAATTTACTAACCCACCCTTCTACACCCTCATCCAGGTCATTTATAAAACGACAAACAGCAGTGGCCCCAAAACAGAACCTTGCGGTACACCACTAGTAACTAAACTCCAGGATGAACATTTGCCATCAACCACCACCCTCTGTCTTCTTTCAGCTAGCCAATTTCTGATCCAAAGCTCTAAATCACCTTCAACCCCATACTTCCTTATTTTCTGCAATAGCCTACCGTGGGGAACCTTATCAAACGCAATGAAGGCGAACACACCATTCGCCTTCTTAACTGCTTGCTGTACCTGAATGCTTGCTTTCAATGACTGGTGTACAAGGATTCCCAGGTCTCGTTGTACCTCCCCCCTCCCAACCTATCACCATTCAGATAATAGTCTGCCTTTCTGTTTTTACAACCAAGGTGGATAACCTCACATTTATCCACATTATACTGCATCTGCCATGCATTTGCCCACTCACCCAACTTATCCAAATCACATTGGAGCCTCTTTGCATCCTCCTCACAGTTCACATTCCCCCCACCCCCCAGTTTTATGTCGTCAGCAAACTTGGAAATGTTACATTTAGTTCCCTCACCCAAGTCATGAATATATATTGTGAATAGCTGGGGCCCAAGCACTGATCCCTGCAGTACCCCACTATCACTGCCTGCCACCCGGAAAAAGACCCGTTTATTCTTACTCTCTGTTTCCTGTCTGTCAACCAATTCTCAATCCATGCCAGTATATTACCCCCAATGCCATGTGCTTTAATTTTGCACACTAACTTCTTGTGTGGGACCTTATCAAAAGCCTTCTGAAAATCCAAATACACCACATCCACTGGTTCTCTCTTATCTATTCTATTAGTTTCATCCTCAATAAACTCTAGTATATTTGTTAAGGAGGATTTCCCTTTCATGAACCCATGCCGACTTTGTCCAATCTTTATGCTTTCCAGATGTTCTGCTATTACATCTTTTATAATAGACTCTAGCATTTTCCCCACTACTGATGCCAGACTAACTGGTCTGTAATTTCCTGTTTTTTCTCTCCCTCCTTTTTTAAATAGTGGGGTTACATTTGCCACCCTGCAATCTGTAGGAAATGCTCCAGAGTCTATAGAATTTTGGAAGATGACCACCAATGCATCCACAATTTCCAGGGCCACTTCCTTTTGTACTCTGGGATGTAGATTATCAGGCCCTGGGGATTTGTCAGCCTTTAACCTCATTAATTTCCCTAGCACTATTTAAATTTAAATACAAGTTTTTCTTTTTCTTTCCAGCAAATAAGAATAAAAATGAAACTTGCCCTTTTCAGTCCACCCTTTCTAATAATGGGGAAAATACTGAAAATGTTAAAAAGATAAAAATAGAAAATGTTGAGAATTCATAACAAACCTATCAGCCTCTGAATAAAGAAAATGTCAGCTAGTGTTTCAGCTGACAAGTGGTCGACCTGATACATTTACTCAGCTTTTGACTCTTCAGATGTTATTGGGCCTTCTGTGTATTACCGTCATTTTCTACTTTAATTCCTTGCAGCAGGTTATGTATGATTTGCACAGTTAAGAGACCCTCATCGGTTAATGGTCATGCAAGCCTCATTATGTAAAGTAATGCTCTAGGGATTTGGCAGTTGAGTTATCAGCCACACCTAAAGTTCACAGCTCCAATTAACTTCCAAAGCCAAAATCGTAGTAATTAAAACACGCCTAGACATAGAATACAGAATCAAGAGTTATGTTGGTGCCTTACCTGATAGTTATCTACCAGCTAATTCTGCTTTAGTAACATCTGTCTGATACAAACAAGACTTATAGATATTGCCATGGTAAAGCTTATTTTAGGAGGAAAGGCTTCCAAACCATCACTAAATGGGCAATAATTGACATCACCAATATTATCATGATGGCATTTGCAGTGTGGACATATGTATTTCTGGGAAATACAGTGTAGTAGAGATCAGTGAGTCAGCAATTTAAAAAAAAAGGTCATCATTGGATCTCTTGCAGCTGTACAAACGTTGGGAAATTAAATTTATGAAAGGTTCTCCTTAGCAGTGCAGCAACAACCAAAAAATAAACTTGCTGGGCACCGTTGAGTGGTGGTTGCTGTCGGTCCTCAGGCTAGGGGTCTAAAAAGGTATCAACACCATAGAAGGTGACCATAGCAATTGCTTTCGCTGGCATCCTCATGGCATAATTGGTCAGTGTGACACTGCAAAATTCACTTTCAACTTGTTATTCAGCATTTTCTTGTTGAATCTTAATTTCAAAGAACAGCGGGTGTCAATCCAATCAATAAAACGAATGTCTGTAAATCTTGCAGGGTGTCTCTCTCCTCATTTCAAAAACGCTTGTACCATCAGCAACAAAGTCGTTTTGAAACCAACATGGGAAAAAAAAGCATTGCCATTTTATACGCTGGGTTACCCTTTACTTCATTGCTTAGAGTAAAGACAAACTGAAAATGGAAACACTTTTTTGTGAATGGATCAATACTTCAATTATATTGACTTAAATGTCCATACAGCAGAAAAATAATTTTATCTGCATAAAAAGCTACAGTGCGAATCGTAGAACAACACACAGCGCAAGATATGGTGCACAATCTAACTAAAGCAAGGCATGTTAATCTACAATTCAGTCCACAGTTAAAACTAGGTAATTCAGCTGCATTCAAATTCTGCAGCATTAACAGCCTCAATTGGCTAAATTTGCATTGCAAACAAGTAGCTATCGGGTAAAGTGCATTACACTATCAATATTCGCCAGACTGAATTAATAATATTCTGTTCAATAGGAAAATCACATTTTTATTTTACAGAGCTGCTGCTGGAATAAATTTATACATTGAACAAAGCACTTCAGATGAGTAGATGAACAGTTTCATGATAGCTATTATAAAAGTATAATGTATTTTCTAAACTAGATCAACCAGTGCAGTCCTGAGGGTTGAGTTCAACTCAGAGTGGGTTTCTGGTGGGACAGACCACTCCAGCATGTTAATTTCTTACCCACCAGAGGTAACAAGAGGCCACGCTAATTTGAAATGCTGGGATTAATGAAATGCCATCAGGACACATATCGCCCAGAACAAGCAGGAAGTGGGCACAGAGCGGTTGTTAGCAGGAGATGATCAAGGGGCAGGAGGTCTTTATGGTCCTGTCTAGTCTCAGCTGCATCTACCTTTGTATGCCAGGGGTAGCATTAGGATTCTGACTATATTTTCAAGAACTGAACCAGCAGGTTCAGTCACATGATGCACTAACAGTAAAAGTACAACGACTAAGTCTTTTTTTAGCAGACAAAAGATGTTAGCCATCCTAAGGATCATTAATCGATCTCCTGCAGTATGGAAAGGGTGCTGACTCTGTGGATACTTCTTAGATAATTGATTTATTAACAAATCTTTAATCTTATTCATGTTTCATTAACCTATCTCTTTTGTATATATGTATGCCACTTTGAGACAGCGGATGCATTTTATTTTTTCAAGGTTCGGTGACATTAGTCACTTTGCAGCATTTGCTTAACTAATTGCCTATCATGTAAATAACAGAATCTGGATGATTATCATGACTGATTTTATTTCCCTTTGACTGGTACACACCAATCACTGGAAACATACTTATGTTCCACTTAAAGAAACAGCTCAGGACACCATACCAGTTACACTTTCATCTGTTGCCAGATTTCACTACTGTAGTATGCATTCCAAGAATGTGAATAAAAGTTACTGTAAACATATATAATTATAATATGTTTTTTTTTTTCCTGTGAGCTTAGTGTAGCAAAGTCCTAAACCCATTCTTTATAAGTGGGCTTGCAATTCTGTTACACATAGTACACAGTGGAACTCTTCCCTTCATGTTCAACAACAAATTGCATTTTGGAATCACAGAATCATACAGCACAGAAGGACGCAGTCCAGCCCACTGTGCCAGAGATCTTTGAAAGAACTCCTTAATTAGTCCCACTCCTCTGTTCTTTCTCCATTGTACTGCAATTTTTTGCTTTTCAATTATATATCCAATTCACTTTTGAAAGATACTATTGCATCTGCTTTCACCACACTTGGTCCCTGGGCTTTAATTGTCCCACCTCAGTGAGCTGCCGGCCAATCAGCGAGCCGGTAGTTCTTAGTCCCAGCAATACCACCGGGAGCAGTGGCCACTGCTGGGACTGCAGCCCAGCCGACACCATGGAGCCAGGAGGGAAGGTAAGTTGGGCATGCCTCACCAGGGAGATCGATCATGTCCTGGTGAGGCTAGGGTGGTCGTTTGGGGATAGGGGGGGGCATGTCTTGATTCCCGGGGGTGGGTTGGGAGGTGGGGGTGGCCCTCAGTCAGGCACACTGTGCCCAACTGCCATGCCGCCCCCCGGAGCTCGGAAAGGCCGGCAGCAATCGCTGGGTGGCCTTTCAGATCCCCAGCACACCCACTTGCCACGGGTAAAATACCCATGGAGGCAGGCGCGGACCATTAAGTGGCCATTAAGTGGCCACTTAAGGGCCTTGATTGGCCTAAGGTGGGCGGGCCGTTTGCCACGCCACCCCCGCCCGACCGCGTAAAGTTGACCCCCATCCACCCCCACGCCACCATCTGACCCGCTGGGGTAGCATAAAATTCAGCCCATTATCTTTGAACCCACCACAGACTGGGTACCCTTGCCATCCATTCCACTTGCTTCCCAACCCATCTTGGGTTGTGCCATGTTCTTCGCAGCCCATCTGCTGTTGAATCTTTCATCGAAGCTATTGCTCCTTCCATGACTATTCCAATTCCCTCCTTCTCATTCCCCTCTCTCTGTAAACTTCAGCACATCCAAAACTTTGTCGACCAGATGCTATCCCACATCAAGCCTCACTCATCCATCAAATAGGACACCGAGGTTTAGATAAAGAAAAAAAAACAATGTAAACAATTTTATTCAAATCTGATTTGCATTTTGCAAATAATGTGAAAATAACACATCGAGGCAAAGTGGCAAATTCTCTCCTTGGAGGTTGAAGAGAAAAAAATAATATATTTCCCAGCAAGAACTGGAAAATTCAACAAGCCTGCGACTAAGAATAGCTAAAACATGCATTTAAATGCATGGAACAGTTGTGAAAAGAATCATTCCCTTTAACTCAGGATTCTCTTGTATCCATTTGTTAAATGCTAATTTTAGTGATAGAAACACATGGGGTGAAATTGCATTATTAGTGTAAGCGTGATTAAGGCATTGGGCTGGATTCAGCGGTGAGTTCAAAAAATGGCAGCCCGCCTGTGCGGGCCGCCTTCTAAAGAGCCACCGCAATCTTAAGCATGGCGGTTCTTTTGAATAGCCGGGGTGGCCCGCCCTCCAAAAGACATGGAGTGGGAGGGGGGGAGGGGGGGCTGTCCATCCCTGGCAAAGGCGTCAGCTGCCTGTGCGCAGGTGCTGGAGCCATTTTTAAAGGGCAGCCAGCCCTACCGGCATATTTAAATTTTCAAAGAAAGATCCCCAAAATTAAATAAATAAATTTCTTATGCCCCTTTCCCACCAACGCCCCCCCCAAAGTCAATTATAATAACTATTTCCTTTTTCCCCTCAAAATACTTACCTTTTAAATCTGACTTTCCTCTCCCAAACTGCACAAAGTTTAATGTTCAACCCTTCCCACCATCCCCTACACCCATTACGTTTATTTGACACCGCACCAATCCCCCCGCACTGACAAACTTACCTCCTCCCCCCTCCCCACCAGTGTGGTGCCTCATTTCCCTGGACGGGGATCTGAAGGCACGGGAGTGCCGCCCACCGCGCCAGAGATCGCGGCGGGCCCTGAAGATCTCAGGTAAGTATATTTAAATGTATTTAAATTTATTAATTTGAATATTGAAATTGTCATCCTGTAGCCCATTGGCAGAGGTGCCGCCTCGGAGCGTCACTGCCACCAGGAGGATCGGGCTGGGCCTTCACGGTGTCGAAGTCCGTGATGGGCTTCATCCACGTCGCGGTCCATGGCAGACCTCATCCAGAGCCATCTTCAAGCACCGCCCCCCTACCATGGAACCCAATGCCCGGGGGAGAACAAAATCCAGCCCATTGTATTAAATTCAATATGACCCATTTTCATGGTAGCATTCAGATGTTTGAAATAAATGAGTTATTGCCTTCATTAAAATCGCAAAGTAATCCATACAACTGTGTGAAGTATTTCTGTGATAATATTGTATGGTGCAAATTTATCCAGTAGCCTTTCATCATCTTGTTCACTTCTACCTAACAAATAACAATGACCTTTCCACCAGCTGGTGAGAAAAAATCAAGATGTAAAAGTACCTCAGAAGGTGTAAGAAATATATGGAAAAATTAAAGTTGTGAAATTATAATTCTTGAAAATCAGGCCAGTTGGCTCAGATTTCCACTCCACATAAAGATTTGCCCTTACAATCACAAAAGCTAAAAAGAAAGCTCTTTATTTCTCAGAGGCTTAAAGTAGTAAAGCAGCCATCGTGAATCCCCAAGCATTCGGTTAGCTCGCCCATTCTATAATTTTGCTGAAGAGGCGATTTGAATGTAAATTTGCTGCATCAGTTAAAATGTTGACTGATCACTCAGCAATCAATCAATGGTGACAGTTAAACCTTCAGCATTTTTTGGCAGCCTAGACTATATTTTCAAAGGATTAAAACATAAATCAATCTAACCTACAATTTAACATCTTCCAGACTTTGCAAAAAATTGTGTCAGTTGCTCAAAAAATTAAGAAGTGAAATTCCTCAAAATGCAAAAGAGATTCTTTGTCATTTTACTCATCAACAAGGAGATAATGATTTTTATTAAGTTTAATTTTTAGTTGAAAATATTGCAAATATATTTCGAATTCAAACTATATGCAAAGTAAAAGAATGCAGTTCCTTGATTCATTTCTAACATTTTAATCAGATCATCCCAATTCATAAGGTGATTTCAGAAAGGGAAAAGTGTCTGGCCCAACATCTTCAGTAAAATTATTCCAGTGACCAAAATCCTTTGGCTGAGATACACAACGGGAGCGGTCAGAGTGGGATTAATCCGTGTGACAGCAACAGTCAGTATGCAGCCGATGCCATGACCTTTCTTGCCCCTGTCTCCACCCAATACAACCCATATCAGCAGGGGGAAGTCAGAAGCAGAAAGTACACACAAAAGATCAAGTAAAACTTGTCCCAGATTGTACAGTGGCAAAAGAACTAAAATTCACCTCAACTTTCTTTGCAACTTAGTACAATTACATTTAAGCATTCTTATCAAAGAATAAAATAAAATGTTTGCATGACTAGAGAAATTACAATATTTTCCAAAATATCTCTATTTTTGTAAAGAAGGGAAGAACTTGCCTTCAAACCTTATATCATGCCCTCAGGATATTCCAGGGCACGTCACAGATAATTAAGTACTTTTGAAGTATATTCATTGCTGTTTTGCAGTCCAAAGCAGCAGCCATTTTGTGCACAGCAAGGTCCCATGAACTGCACTGAGATTAATGATCAGTTAATCTGTTCTGGTGATGTTAGTTGGAGCTATATGTTTGGTTCTGTATGCTGCCACCTTATTGAGTCTACCAGAGAGGTTCTTAGACTGTAGTATTTAAACAATAATATTTATTTCAAAACAACTATATACACTCCACACTAGCCTATGTGTCTCCTTCAAAAGCCACGCTGTATCTGTTCTCGAGTTTCTCCCACATGATCTCTCATCTCATCATGGTGGGTGGTAATCTTTACATTCTCTCAAGGTTAACACTTTCGTACACTTATACTACAGTTAGAGGATAATTGTTGGCCAAGATACTGCAAAAACTCTCCTGAACACTGATATGTGGGACTTGGTTTAAATGGTATTTTTAGACTAGATTATGTGCTCAAGTTCCCTGCAAGGGAGGGAGAAGGGAGTGTACATGTAGTTGTTAAGCCAAGCTCTGCTATTAACTATAGAAAAAGAGGGTGGAAGTTGGTCATCATTGTACCTGTTTCATGGACAAAATCGGATACCGAAAGGACAATTTTCATGGTCCAATATCTCATTTGTGCCAGGGATATGGGTGCTGCCATATTGGCATAGGTGGCTGCCCCGCAGCTCATCTCACCCACTTGAAACAGACGTTCAACCCTTTGCTATGTAAAATATGGCTCACTGCAGAAAATTGCACAGTGCTGAATGGAGCAGATGCAGGGTCTGTTCCTTTTAGATTTACCCTGCAATTATCATCAAAAAGATAAATTTGCTATTATTTTATTCATTCACAGGATATGGCATCACTGGCAAGGCAAGCATTTATGGCCCATCCCTGAATGCCCTTGAGAAGATTAGCTGCCTTTTTGAACTGCTGCAGTTCCTGTGGAGAAAGTACTTTCACAGTGCTGTAAGGCTGGGAGTTCCAGGACTTTGACCTAGTGGCTTTGAAAGAACAATAATATATTTCCAAGTCAGGATGGTGTGTAACTTGGAGGAGAACTTGCAGGTTGTGGTGTTCCCATGCACCTACTGTCCTTGTACTTCTAGGTGGTAGAGGTCGCAGGTTTGGAAGGTGCTGTCAAAGGAGCTTTGGCATGTTGCTGCAAATGCATCCTGTAGGTGGTACACACTGCTGCCACTGTGTGCCGCTAGTGGAGGGAGTGAATGTTGAAGGTGGTTAATGGGGTGCCAATCAAGCAGACTGCTTTGTCCTGAATGATGTTGAGATTCCTGAGTATTATTGGAGCTGCACTCATCCAAGCAAGTGGAGAATATTCCATCACATTCCTTACTTGTGTCTTGTAGATGGTGGAAAGACTTTGCAGAGGTGAATTAGTCGCCACAGGATACCTAGCCTCTAACCTAACTCTTGTAGTCCCAGGAATTATGTGTCTCACCCAGTTAATTTTCTTTTTTCTTCATTTGTTCATGGGAGGTGAGCATCACTGGCAAGGCCAGCTTTTATTATCCATCACTAATTGCCCTTGCGAAGATGGTGAACTGCCTTCTCGAACAATAGCAGTCCATGTAGGTACACCCACAGTGCTGTTAAGGTGTGAATTCCAGGATTTTGGCCCAGTGAAGGAAAGGTGATGTAGTTCGAAGTCAAGATGGTGTGTGAATTTGAGGGGACCTTGCAGGTGGTGGTGTTCTCATGCATCTGCTGCCCTTGCCCTTCTAGGTGGTAGAGGTCGTGGGTTTGGAAGGTGTTGTCGAAGAAACCTTGGTGAGTTGCTGTAGGGCATCTTGCAGATGATACACATTGCAATCATTATCTGTCACTGGTGGAGGGAGTGAATGTAAAAGTTCCACAGAACTCATTACAGCCTTGGTCCAAACATGGGCAAAGAACTGTATTCCAGAGGTGAACTAAGAGTGACTGCCCTTGACATCAAGGCAGCATTTGACCAAGTGTGAAATCAAGGTGGGAATCAGGGGGAAAACTCTCCACTGGCTGGAGTCATATCTCGCATAAAGGAAGATGTATTGGGGGGTTGTTGGATGCCAAACATATAAGCCTTCGACATCACTGCAGGGATTCTTCAGGGTAGACCCAACCATCTTCAGCTGCTTCATCAATAAACTTCCCTCTATCATTAGGTCAGAGGTTGGGATGTTCACTGATGATTGCACAGTGTTCAGTACCATTCAAGACCCCGCGTCCACATGTAGCAAGACCTAGATAGCATTCAGGCTTGGGCTGACAAGTGGCAAGTAACATTTGCACCACACAAGTGCCAGGCAATGACCATCTCCAACAAGAGAGAATCTAACCATCTCCCCTTGATATTCAATGGTATTACTATCACTGAATCCCCCACTATCAACATCCTGGGGGTTACCATTGACTAGAAACTTAACTGGACCAGCTATATAACTACTGTGGCTACAAGAGCAGGTCAAAGGCTGGGAAGTCTGCAGACAGCAACTCACCTCCTGACTCCCCAAAGCCTGTTCACCATCTACAAGGCACAGGTCAGGAGTGTGATGAAATGCTCCCACTTGCCTGGATGTGTGCAGCTCCAACAATGCTCAAGAATTTCAACACCATCCAGGACAAAGCAGCCCGCTTGATTGTCACCCCATCCACCCCCTTCAACATTCACTCCCTGCACCACCGGCGCACAGCGACAGCACTGTGTACCATATACCAAATACCTGGAACATCCTCCCTAACAGCACTGTGGAAGTACTTTCTCCACAGGAACTGCAGGGGCTCACCACCACCTTCACAAGGGAAATTAGGGATGGGCAACAAATGCTGCCTGGTCAGTGACACTCAAATCCCACGAAAGAATGAAAAAAACCTTCTTAAATCCTACTTCACCCTCATCCTGCTATCTGGCACAAAGTGCAAGCTGCAGAAGGTGTGATCATGGACCTCTTGCTTTCCACCCCACCACCCATTTCCCTCCCCCAAGCCTCCCCTTCCCTCCTGAAAACCTCCCCTTCTGCATTTATGCTTTCAGATACCCAAGACCTGCCACCTAGCCAGCCAATGCAGCCTCTCCAGGAAGTGCAAGAATAAGAGCAGACATCTGTTGAAGAATCACTTCCAATAGATCTGACACTTGCAGCCACCAGCTCATATATTGTCACTGCACGTACCTTAGAGGGTAATATAGAGGCAGGATAAGCATGTGGTGAATCACCGGGCACACGTGACCTGCAGTCAGGCCGGGGAAAAGGATAGCGTGTATAGCATAGGTCATAGGAAGGCAAGGTCATAGATGAGTTCTGCTGCAGAGGACTCAAATGAGGACTTTGATGGGGTGTTGTACAGGAGAAAGTTGATGGGCATGCACACAGAGATGCTTAGTACTTGTTGTCAATGTCAGGGACCATGGTGGAGTCTAACTCCAACCTGGCTCAGGGCTTCACGTAATGCTTGAACCCCTTCCTTTCCAGCGTGGAAGTGGTCAACAACTCCATGACAGTACTTGAGGACCCAGCAGGGTTGCAGCCTACGTTTCAATTCCATTGCAGCTCAGGCAGAAGGCACCCAATATCTCACTGCTGCGGTGAAAGCTCAGAATGAGGTCATGAGGTCCATGATTGTTGCCATGCAAGCTCAGCATGGTGCCATACCGACTCAAACGACTTCCATCTTGACTGTGGATACGAGTGCTCAAAAGTGCATATCGACTCTTATGCGTAACTCCAGCTGAGGGTGTTTAAGAGAGTGTGTTAACAGGACCTGCAAGGTTCAAAATGGCAGGTCGAGTGCCAAATCAGCACCAGACACTGTTTGACATCATGCTCTGCCCAGTCTGCATGCTTCTGGTGCAAGCATGGCATGCCCGCACTCACGTAGTTACAAGCATAGCAGCCGTGCAGGCCGCGGCAGAAGTGGCTGGAAGTGTTTCACATGCCAATTTCTGATATTGGAGCTTCCATAGGGCTGGCACCAGCAGTGCTGCGGAGCCCAATTTTGTGTCCAGAATTTCTAAAGTGTAGTAGAGAATTCTCCTTTCATGAATTGACAATCTACAATGTGTTCAATTATAACTATCTGCCACCCAGCTTTCTTCTCAGTCTTTCTGAGTGAGATTACAATTTAGAGTCAAGTTATGGGCAGGTTGTGCTGTGAACTTGTGCCTATTTGGAACTAGGTTGCAACTGGCCAATCTCATTTCACTTGGGATCCTTGCACAAAAAAGACGCAACAGAAACTTCCACCTCAACAATCAATGAGCTTTGTCGGCTGTAGTGTTGATATTCTGACATCAGTACTGAAACTTAAATGTTGTAAATTATATGAAACCCTTCAAGTTTCCTAAATTTATGTGGGATATTTGAACTGTTAACATTAGGATGTGCATTTAACAAGCACAATGGCAACTTGGATTTCACTAGCACCTTTCTTGTAATATATATTCGGTGGCTGCTTAGTAACTACTCTTTTTAGATATAAAATCTGTGGCAAAAGTTAAAAAATTCATAACGCCAGTTTAGAAGAATTTCTAAACTCTCATCTGAAAAATACTGTTGATTCTTTATTGACGTTCAACTAAGATTTTGAATCTTAAAAGTATGATTTATTTTTAAACAGGTCCTATATCTGGAATGAGGAAACAGCTGTTCCTGACAAAGTAACTGTTGTTGCGTGTGAAATTCTGCCTTCCTCACCTGTTTAGCTGTTACTGGAACATCTCATTTTTCTTCACACAGCTTCTCGACCTCTCATCCCTCCTGATATATAAAGTTATGTTAGTTTCTACTTGACTTTGTTGGCTATTGTGTCCATGTTTTAAAATAACTCAAAAGGCTAGTCAGTTCAAGACCAGAAACTTGGTAAACTGATTCACGGAGGCATGGCAGTCATCAGACCTGCTTTATTATCAGGATGATAATCAGCATCAAAGATTGAATGCTACTTTTCTTTTAGAACCCTGCGAGTACTAATGCTTCTGGCAGCATGCAGTACCATCTCAAGAGGTGTTTTGTTTTTCCCAATGATGCTGGAAGCACGGTGCCAACCACAGCAAATGCAAATATTTGTTGTCAGAGGTTGCAAACATCTTCCGCCATCTTCTTCCCACTGTAGACCAAGAATACAGTCTTGCATTTTTAGCCTGCACGAGCTTTCCTGAATGTGCCCCCTCCCATCTTCCCTCCCCACTCCTGAGATATCAAGGAGGGTCTGCAACTAAAGCCACAATTACAAGTTTAAAATGTTGGATTGTTACCGGTATTCTGGAATCTGTCATACATTATAAATGGGACACATTTCAGCGTACAGGCAACCAAATCAAACAGGAGTACTTGAAATAGAAACAGTTCTGTACAATATAAAGGTGGTATTTCATGTCTATTTTTAAAAATTCAAACCATTTCTTTAAAAATCTGTACTAATGTTAGATGGCACTGGGGCATGACTGCCTGTTAATCCATTTAACCCTGTGACTCTATAATCATTGTTTTATGACAATGTAATACTATGTCATTTTATGTAGATAAGGACATAATGCCATAATTGTTATTCTAAGATTTCGAGCACATGGTGGCGAGAATTCCTGAGTACTATATTTAGCAACATTGTAAATGTGTTTGTGAAAATTTCTTTGTTTGCTTTTTCTGGCAAAATTGTAAACAAAGTTTAAATATATGTTCAAAACTTTGCTCGACCTTTCAAAGCAAAAAATCTTCATGAATGCATTTATGATGTTACTACACATACTGACCAAAGGAAATCATTATCTGTGTACAGTTTTGGTATCCTTATCCAAGAAAAGATATACTTGCCTTAGAGGGAGTGCAACAAAGGATCACTAGACTGATACCTGGGATAAAGGGATTATCCTATGAGGAGAGATTGAGTATACTAGGCCTATATTCCCTAAAGTTTAGAAGATACTTGAAAGGTGATAGAGTCATAGAGTCATTTACAGTACGAAAGGAGGCCATTCAGCCCATTGAATCCATGCCAGTTTTCCACGGAGCTATGCTGTGTCAGTCCCACTCCTCAGCTTGATCCCCGTGGCCCTGCAAGTTGATTTCTCTAAAGTGACCATTCAACTTCCTCTTGAAGTCTCCGTTTCCACCATTCTTGTGAGCAGCGAGTTCCTGGTCATTACCACTCACTGCGTAGAAAAGTGCTTCCTTTTATTCCCCCTGCATCTTTTGCCCAAAACTTTCAATCTGTGTCCCCTAGTCCTTGTACTATTTGTTAATATTGCCATGAAGGTGCTTCCATTATTATTTTTCAAGGACTCGTGTTTAAAAGATTGTGAAAATTGGTTCATTTGAAAGACTGAGAAGATGCCTGGATTTGTTTTTTTTTTAAAGGTTACTGGAAGGACACTTTGGGTTGTTTTTAAAAAAACACTTACTGGAAAAAAGAGTCAGTGAAGTGCTAAATAAACATAAGGAGCCTTGCTGGCTATTGGAGTTGTTTACAGAAAAGTCACATGTCTAAGTTTATGGTTGTCAGGAATTTTTGGCTTTTTGATTTGGGTGTGGACTGTTTGAATGCTCAGTTGGTGTGTTTCCTGCTAAGAGAGAAGCCACCCAACACATCCTATTCCACCTATTTCGAAAATCTTCTGAGAATCCAGTGTGATAGCTGAAACCACTCAGGCAGTAATTCTCCTGAAAAGCCTACACGACCATTAGTTAACATCTCCTGAATAGAACTGCTCCAGAAAGATCCCAGTGACAGCTGTCTGCATGTACCTGGACGCCAAACCAAAGGCCATCTGGAACATTCCGTATATTATCCTTTTTCTTCAAGAATTGACAATAACTTGACCAAATTTTCTTTTAAAGTTGATCTCTGCAGAGACAGTTTTTTCATTTTTCTTTATTTTTTTTCTTTAACCTGTGTGTGTGTGTGTGTGTGTGTGTGTGTGTGTGTGTGTGTGTGTGTATCTTAGGTTATTTTGGAAGGGTAGATATTTATACTTTCATTTGCATCTTTATTAAATAAGCTTTGTTTTATAATAAATCAACAATTTTGTTGTTAATTAAAGAAACCTGGTTGGCAGATTTTTATTCTGAAACTAATATAGATAAAATATATAATTGGCCGTGTTGGTAACTGGGTAAAACATATAAATATATGTTGTGACCAGTGGAGTAGTGAAACTAGAGAAAGACAGTGCATTCCTTCAATCTCGGTCGTAACAATGGGAACAGCTTTTCATGGTCTAACCTATCTAAGCCTAGTCATAATCTTGTACACTTCTATTAACTCTCCCCTCAATCTCATTTGTTCTAAGGAGAACAAACCCAACTTTTCCAACCTAATCTTGTAACTAAAATCCTCCATCCCTGGAACCATTCTCCTTATTTCTCCTCTGCAGCCTCTCAAGGACCCTCACATCATTCCTGAAGTGTGGTGACCAGAACTGGATGCAATACTCCAGTTGGGGCCTATCCAGAGCTTTATAGATGTTCCCTTGCCAGAAATAGTAGTAAACTTGAGGATTGGGAGGATTTTAGAATACAGCAAAGGAGGACGAAGAAACTGATAAAGAAAGGGAGAATAGAATATGAATGTAAGCTAGAGAAAATATAAAAATGGACTGCAAAAGCTTGCATAGGTACGTAAAAAGGAAATGTTTGGATAAGAAATGTGGGTCCATTACCGGCAGAGTCAGGACGATTTATAATGGGGAATAGAGAAATGGCAGAGAAGCTAAATGATTACTTTATGTCTGTCTTTTGGTATGACCAGGTGAGAAAGGTATCTAGGGGTTCCTCTCAGCCTTCACCTGGTCTTACCGTAACAGGGTTTAATTTTTAAAACACTGTGTTTTTAGCTCCCCCTTGGTGAATCCTTGTTCATGGTTTTCCAATTATGAGGCAGAGAAACCAGCACAAACAGGGTTTCTTAGGTTTAAAGAAGAAAAGTTGAAATTTATTAAATTTGAACATAAACTCTAATTCGGTTGACACCTACGGATACCCGTCGTGTCCACGATAGCATGCATACGCAATGCATACATGCAAATAGAGACAGAAAAGAGCAGAAGAAAAATAAAGTGGAAAAGTTTGAGGCAATATCTGAAGAGTGTTGTTACAGTTCTTCAAGCTCACTGTAGAGTCCTTGATTGTATGTAGATCTTGCTTTTCGCTGGGGCCCAGTATTCTTCTTAAACCTTGTTCGCTGTAAGAAACTTTTCTCTCTTGGGATTCATGTGTCTTCAGTGGATTCAGAGGCTTATGAGAAAGAGATGGGAGCAGACAGGAGAGATCTTCTTCAGTCCAGGAGCAAACAGTCTTTCTGATTTCAAACTCTCTGTTAAAAAAAAAACCCTGGAACAGCCAGTTAGTCCTGTGACCAGCTGGTCTAACCAGTCCTGGCCCTTGTGGACTGTATCCTCCTTAGCAGGCCCTGGAATGTGCTTCCTCACCTTCGATGTCTGTTAGTACGTAAATGTTTTTTTCAAGCATGGCTGATCTGTTCAACAAGTCATTTCCTCGCTACAGCAACAGCTAAAATTCAATGTTCATATGACAAAACCAATGTTTTCTCATTCTTGGCAGGTGGGGGCCTGCATGACACTTCACTGAGGAAGAAACAAGAAATCTCCCAGAATTAGAGATCCAAGGATTAGGGAGAATGAAGACTTGAAGGAAATTAGTATTCGTAAGAAGGTTGTATTGGAGAAATTAATGGGGCTGAAAGTTGATAAGTCCCCAGGACCTGATATTTTACATCTCAGAGTGTTGAAAGAGGTAGCTATGGAGATAGTGGATGCATTGGTGATCATCTTCCAAAATTCTATAGATTCTGGAGCAGCTCCTACAGATTGGAAGGTAGCAAATGTCACCCTACTATGTAAGAAGGGAGAGAGAGAGAAAACAGGGAATTACTGACCTGTTAACCTTACATCAGTCATTGGGAAAATGCTAGAATCTATTTTAAATGATGTGAAAAATGGACACTTAGATAATAATGATCTGATTGGGCATAGTCAACATGGATTTATGAATGGGTAATCATGTTTGACGAACCTGTTGGAGTTTTTTGAGGATGTTACTCACAGTATTGATAAAGAGGAGTCAGTGAATGTGGTATACTTGGATTTTCAAAAGGCCTTTGATAAAGTCCCCCAGAGGAGGTTGGTTAGCAAAATTAAAGCACACGCGATAGTAGGTAATATACTGGCGTGGATTAAGGATTGGTTAACAGGCAGAAAACAGAGTCGGAATAAACAGGTAATTCTCGCATTGGCAGGCTGTGACTAGTGGGGAACTGCAGGGATCAGTGCTTGGACCCCAGCTGTTCACAATATATATCAATGATTTGGATGTGGGGACCAAATGTAGTATTTCCAAGTTTGCAGATGACACAAAACTAGGTGGGAATGTGTGTTGTGAGGAAGATGCAAAGCAGCTTCAAGGGAATTTGGAAAGATTTAGTGAGTGGGCAAGAATGTGGCAGATGGAATATAATGTGGAAAATGTGAGGTTAGCCACTTTGGTAGGCGGAATAGATGTGCAGAGTATTTCTTAAATGGTAAGAGATTAGAAAATGTAGCTGTACAAAGGGACCTGGGTGTCATTGGTCAATAAGTCACTGAAAGCTAACATGCAGGTGCAGCAAGTAATTAGGAAGGCTAATGGTATGTTAGCCTTTATTGCAAGAGGATTTGAATACAGGAGTAGTGAAGTCTTGCTTCAATTGTATAGAACCTTGGTTAGACCGCATCTGAAGTACTGAGTGCAGTTTTGGCCCCCTTACCTTAGGAAGGATGTTATTGACATAGTGGGAGTGCAATGAAGGTTCACCAGATTTGTTCCCGGGATGGCGGGATTGTCCTATGAAGAGGGATTAGGGAAATTGGGCCTGTATCATCCAGAGTTTCGAAGAATGAGAGGCGATCTCATTGAAACCTACAAAATACTTAAAGGGATAGACAGGGTAGGTGCAGCTAAAATGTTTCCCCTGGTTGGGGAATCTAGAACCAGGGGACAAAATTTCAAAAAAAGGGGAAAGCCACTTAGGACAGAGATGAGGAGAAATTTCTTCACTCAGAGGGTTGTGAATTGTTGGAATTTTCTATCCCGAGGACGGTGGAAGCTCAGTCATTGAGTATGTTTAAAACAGAGATCGACAGATTTGTAAATACCAATGACATAAGGGGATATGAGGATAGTGTGAGAAAAAGGCATTGAAGTGGATGATCAACCATGATCGTTTTGAATAGCAAGGCAGGCTCAATGGGCTGAATGGTCTACTTCTACTCCTATGTTCCTATGTTCCCTGTTTTTGTACTCAATGCCTCTGTTTATGAATCCCAAGATCCCGTATGCTTTACTAACCATTCTCTCAATATGTCCTGCCACCTTCAAAGTTCACTGCACATGTACCCCCAGGTCCCTTGTTCCTGCACACTCTTGACAATTGTGCCATTAAGTATATATTGCCTCTCTCCATTCCGTCTGCCCAAATGCATCACCTCACATTTGTCAGTATTAAATTCCATCTGACACCTCTCTGCCCGTTCTGCTGGCCTATCTATGTCCTGTTGCAGGAATGAAATGTATAAAATTCTTAAGGGGCTTGACGTAAATGCTGAAAAAATGTTTCCTCTGCCTGGGGAGTCTTGTACTAGGGGTAACAGTCTCAAGGGGCTGCCCATTTAGAACTAAGATGAGGACAAATTTCTTCACTCAGAGGGTTGTGAATCCTTGGAATTCTCTACTCCAGAGAGCTGTGGATGTCAGTCTTTGAGTATATTTAATATAGAGATTAATAGATTTTTTGGATATTAATTTAGGAATATGGGGATAGTGCAGGAAGGTGGCGGTGAGGTAGCTGATCAGCCATGATCTCATTGAGTGGCAGAGCAGGCTCGAAGGACTTATTCCTGCTGCTATTTCTTTTGTTCCTTTGTTTAGTCATCACTTTTTGCTTTGGATGCTTTGGTGATAATATTATGGAAACTAATATATGTTTGCCAGTTTTAATGGTCGATATTATACACTGCCAAAATCAAAATAAGTTGAAATTCAAATGCTACTAGTGAAGGTGAGATATTTGGAATGTTATTGGGCACTAGATATACACATATACATGCAAAAGCAGCTTAGTTATGTCTTTTAATCATCATACAAAGACATTACAAAGTGGCAAAAAATTCATAAGGATTGCCAGGCATCTGGTAAGTACTTTATAGTGACATTCAAAATATCAGACAATGTTTGAGTTACAGTAACCCAGAGGCCATGAGTTCAAATCACAGGATTCAATTCAATAAATCTGGTCTTTTGTGGGATAGCACCAGAAAATAAAATGGACAATGCTGGATTGTCATAAAAAAATCTTAATTGGTTCACTAATGTCCTTCATGGAAGGATACCTGCTGTGCTTACCTGATCTGGCCTACACATGACTCCAGTCACACATTACGTAGCTGAATCTTAATACCTTCTGGACAACTAGAGATGAGCAAGAAATACTGTCTTGCCAATGTTCCTGTGAACAAATAAAAAAATTGCAACATTTATTTTCCATCTAACATGTCTGTCATTGTAAAGATGCCATATTTTATTCAAAATATTTTTAAAAAACTAAATTATGCATATCTAGCAGATCTTGTGTGGCTGGTAGTCTCTGGACTGGAACAAGATTGAGATGTTCAGCAGATAACCAAACCAGTCCCTTTGTGGCTACAGTTCTAAGGAGCTAAATCCAAGCAAACTGTTGATACTCTAAACTGTTGCAATTACAAAACAGTCATTATTGCTCATAATTTTTGGGCTGCAAATAAATTTCTGACATTCTTTCTCTTTTTCAACACTTATTTTGTACTATAATAAATAGGTATGTGACATTTTGAGTACAATGGATGTATCCTTGTTGCAAATCTTATATATATATCAATGAATCTCCATTAGCACTGCTCCTGGTGAGCCAGAGGATGTGCTATTTTATAAGTACAGGACCATTATACCACATAACACAAAAAAAAATTCCAATGCTACTCAGGGCTACACAGTGCATTTTAAAATTATCACCCGTTAATGACAGTTCAACCTGGGATTCTTTCCCTGTTTTCAGTCTAACTGATGATTAAATAGATGTGTTGACTTCCCATTTTAATGCATTATTGAAACAGTATATATGAAATTGGTGAGAACAGTTCTGTTCTGTTTTTGTTCTGAGCTTTTTGGCAATAGCATGTGTCATAGCGAATATAAATACTCAAAAATATGCAGTTTAATATGAGAAAATAGCTAATATATATAGAAATCTGGGTTGCATACATTTCCTTTCCACATTTATATAGAAATTTCCTATGTCAAAAACTTAACGTCATCTAAAACTCTGCTGTCCACATCCTAACTCCCACCAAGTCCCATTCACCCATCATCCTTTGATTTTAAAATTCTCATCCTTGTTTTCAAATCCCTCCATGACCTCACCTCTCCCTATTTCTGTAACCTCCTCCGCCCCACAACCCTGTTGCGTGAGCATCCTAAATTTTAATCACGCCACCATAGCTGGTCATCCCTTCAACTGCTGAGGCTCTAAGCTCCGGAACTCCTTTCCTAAATCTCCCCATGTCTTTACCTCTCTTTCCACCTTTAAGATGCTCCTTAAATCCTACTTCTTGGACTTTTGGTCATTTATCTGAAAATCTCCTAATGTGGCTCCATGTCAAATTTTGTTTGATGATGTTCCTGTGAAGGGCTTTGGGACATTTTATTATGTTAAAAGTGCTATGTAAATGCGAATTGTTGTTCCTTCTTTTAATTGTTGTTTCTCATTTTACCTTCTGATGTTCATTCCCACTCTTAATTCTACAGGAATCACACATCAGAGTGGGTAGAGAGCAGTCTTCTTTAGAACTCCCTCTTAACTCTCCGTCAACGAGTTATGCTGCACAACAATCAATGAAGGCAGAAGTGAGGGCGCTGTGTTTTTATTGAGGTGTCATATGTGCATTATAGAGCCATACAGCACATTTGTAATCTGCTATCATTTATTTGTAATACTTTTGAAGCTTCTGTATGACACAATTCATTACTTCATTGGATGCAATTCTTCTAATTTGCCATGTCATCCAGAACCTCCATAAGTGGTCCATGTGATGGGAGATCTGCGAGAGAAAGGTGGAGTTAAAATCTTACTTTAAAATGTTAACATAAGATCATAAGTAATAGGAGCTGGAGTAGACCATATGGGCCCTCAAGCCTGCTCCGCCATTCAATATGATCATGGCTGATCTTCTGCCTCAACTCCACTTTCCCATCCTGTCCCCATATCCCTTAATTCTCTGAGATACCAAAAATCTATCTATCTCAGCCTTGAATATACTCAACAATGGAGCATCCACAACCCACTGGGATAGAGAATTCCAAAGATTCACAACCCTCTGAGTGACAAAATGTCTGCTCATCTCTATCCTAATTGAGATTGTAAGCCAGTGTTCTAGATTCCCCAGCTAGGGGAAACAACCTCTCAGTGTCTACCCTGTCAAAACCCTTCAGAATCTTGTAGGTTTCAATGAGATCACTTCTCATTCTTCTAACCTGCAGAGAGTGTAGACCCAATTTATTCAGCCAGTCATCAGAGGAAAACCCTCCCCTCCCAGGAACCAATCTAATGAACCTTTGTTGTACTGCCTCCATGGATAGTACGTCCTTCCTTAGATATGGAGAACAAAATTGCTCGCAGTACTCCAGGTGTGGGCTCACCAAAGCCCTATACAATTGTAGCAATTCTTCCTAACATTTTTCACCAATCCCCTTGCACTAAAGGCCAACATGCCATTTGTGTTCCTAATTGCTTGCTGTACCTGCAGGCTACATTTCTGTGTTCCTTGTACAAGTACACCCAAGTAGGGTAGTGTCCTAGGCCCAACCATCTTCAGCTACTTCATCAATGACCTTCTTCCATCATAAGGTCAGAAGTGGGTGTGTTCGCTGATGATTACACAATGTTCAGCACCATTCATGACCCCTCTGATACCGAAGCAGTCTGTGTAGAAATGCAGCAAGATCTGGACAATATCCAGGCTTGGGCTGATAAGTGGCAAGTAACATTCGCGCCACACATGTGCCAGGCAATGACCATCTCCAACAAGAGAGAATCTAACCATCTCCCCTTGATATTCAATGGCATTACCATCGCTGAATCCCCCACTATCAACATCCTGGGGTTACCATTGACCAGAAACTGAACTGGAGTAGTCATATAAATACCGTGGCTACAAGAGCAGGTCAGAGGCCAGGAATTCTGCAGCAAGTAACTCGCCTCCTGACCCCCCCTAAGCCTGTCCACCATCGACAAGGCGCAAGTCAGGAGTGTGATGGAATACTCTCCACTTGTCTGGATGGGTGCAGCTCCAAAAACACTCAAGAAACTCGACACCATCCAGGACAAAGCAGCCCACTTGATTGACACCCCATCAACAATATTCAGTCCCTCCACCACTGACGCACAGTGGCAACAGTGTGTACCATCCACAAGATGCACTGCAGCAAGGTACCAATGCTCTTTAGACAGCATCTTTCAAACCCATGACCTCTACCACCTAGAAGGACAAAGGCAACAAATGCATGGAAACACCAACACCTGCATGTTCCCTTCCAAGCCACACACCATCCTGACTTGGAACGATATCGCCGTTCCTTCACTGTTGCTGGGTCAAAATCCTGGAATTCCCTTCCTAACAGCAATGTGGGTGTACCTACCCTACATGGACTGCAGCGGTTCTAGAAGGCAGCTCACCACCACCTTCTCAAGGGCAATTAGGGATGGGCAATAAATGCTGTTCCAGCTAGCGATGCCCACATCCCATTATTGAATATAAAAAAAAGAAAAAACATTTTTCACATGGGGATCTTTTGTATTTTTTTTAGTGTGATACAATTCCTTTCAGTTACATTTAGCTTTTGAATTGCCGGCACATTTTCTATAACACAACATGCATACCTATAGGCAATTAAGCATTCATGATTGTTTGCAAGCAAGTAGTTTCTGATGGTGCACATCCTTTCCAACTCCCAATAAACACTTTGGTTTATAGGTTTATACCCTTTGCATCCATCCTTTGTACCATGGTCTTTAAACAAAAGGACAGAATTTTAAGCCCCCCCAAAGAGTGGGATGATGGCGGTGGGAGGGGGGTTGTAAAATGGAGTTGGAGGTTCGGGGGGCCCTTTCCGACCCACTCCTGCCTCCGTTGCCATTTTACGCGGGGCGGTGGGGGCGAAAAATGGCCCGCCTGCCCCAGGCCAATCAAGGCAATCAAGTGGCCAGTTAACGGCCACTTAAGAGCCTCCATCCGCCGCCACGGGGATTTTACCATTGGCAAGTGCGCAGCCCAGGCTCAAGAAAAGCTATCTGTTAAAAGTAGGTGGCTTTATGACGGCCTGGAGGGGGCCCTTCTGATCAGGCACCCTTTGCCCGATGGAGTGCCACCCCCTGATGTCCCAACCAACCCCAATGCCCAGCTCGTCCCCCTGTTGCCCCAACCGACCACCCTTGCCTCGCCGGGGCCCAACCAATCACCCCCGGCGAGGCCCCAAAAACTTTGCCTTTCCCTGGGCCATAATCCTCTTCTGCTTAAAGCTGGGTTGCAGTCCCAGCAGTGGCCACCACTATTGGTGGCGCTGCTGGGACTAAGAGCTGCCGGCCTGCTGATTAGCCAGCAGCTCCATTAGACGGGATTTCCTGCCTCAATGAGATGGAAGTCCCGCCTCAGACCAATTAAGGACCTGGGGACCGTAAAATGTGGTCTGGATCCCCAGGCCAGGCGGAGGCGGGATCGCCACCGACTTTTCGGTCGGTGGGCAGCTCCCATCCGACGAGAGTAAAATTCCAGCCAAAGTATATGATGGTTTTAACATAAATATTAAGGATTAGGTTGTTACTCTGAAATCTGCAATTATTAACATTGGATATATTTACTCAATATGTTTTTACTTCCTCTTATTGTGCCCAACTTTTTGTCAATAAAATCTTTACTATCTATGTGCTTTGTAGGATTTTTGGAAATGTTTTTAATAATTCATTTTCTAAATTTCAGGGGAAAATGACTCAAATTTTACTTTAGTTATTTCAATCATTGAAGCAAAAGTGATAAATATTAAGGTAATGCACAGCTTATTTGCTGTTACTAGTTCTGTCCCTATGGGGACTATTGGATTCGGATAAGCTATATGTCCTTTCTGTTAATAGATACCAGTGTATATCATCTTAATCTTTCATGAATGCTACCAAACAATTGTCTTGAGTCATGTGTCTTCTGTGTCTAGGTATGGCTAATATCCATATAGTAGTAAAGGGCATAGGTTGGTTTGCCAAAGACAGAAAATTCTGCAACTTAAGTGATAAATCATTACAAAATTAGACTTGAAAAAAGATCTTGAGGCAGAAATATTATTGGGAAAGGTAGACATTAGAATATAGGAACATAGGACTAGGAGCATGAGTAGGCCATTCAGCCCATCGAGCTTGCTCCACTATTCAATTAGATCATGGCTGATCTACCTCAATGCCATTTCCCTGCACTATTCCCATATCCCTTGATGCCTTTAATATCTAGAAATCTATCGATCTCAGTCTTGAACATACTCAATGACTGAGCCTCCACCACTCTCTGGGGTAGAGAATCACAAAGATTCACCACCTGCTGAGTGAAGAAGTTCCCCCCATCTCAGTCCTAAATGGCCTACCCCTAAATTCTGAGCCTGTGTCCCCTGGTGACCCCTAGCCAGGGGATACATTCTTCCTGCATCTACCCTGTCAAGCCCTGTAAGACTTCTGATGTTTCAATGAGATCACCTTTCATTCTTCTAAACTCTAGAGAATACAGGCCCAGCCTCCTCAATCTCTCCTCATAGGAAAACCCACCATCCCAGGAATTAGTCTGGTGAATCTTTGTTGCACTCTCTCTATGGCAAGTATATCCTTTCTTAGGTAAGGAGACTAAAATTGTAAACAATACTCCAGATGTGGTCTCACCAAGGTGCTATACAATTGCAGCAAGGAATCTTTACTCCTGTACTCAAATCCTCTTGCAATAAAGGCCAACATACCATTTGCCTTCCCAGTTGCTTGCTGCACCTGCATGTTAGCTTTCAGTGACTCATGAACAAGGACATCCAGGTCCCTTTGGACATTCAACACTTCCCAATCTCTCACCATTTAAGAAATACTCTGTGTCTCTGTTTTTCCTGCCAAAGTGAATAACTTCACATTTTTCCACGTTATATTCCATCTGCCATGATCTTTCCCATTCACTTAGTCTGTCCAAATCCCCTTGAAGCCTGTTTGCATTCTCCTCACAATTCACATTCCCACTTAGTTTTGTGTTGTCAGCAAACTTGGAAATAGTGCACTTGGCCCCCACATCCAAATCATTGATTTAGATTGTAAATACTGGGCCCAAGCACTGATCCTTGTGGTACTCCACTAGGCACAGCCTGCCAAACTGAAAATGTCCTACTCTCTGTTTTCTGTGCGTGAACCAATTCTCAATTCATGCCAGTATATTACGCCGAATCCCATGTGCTCTAATTTTATTTACCAACCTCTTGTGTGGGACCTTATCAAAAGACTTATGAAAATCTAAATACACCACATCCACTGGTTCCCCCTTATCTATTCTGTGAGTTGCATCCTCAAAAAACTCCAGTAGATTTGTTAAACATGATTTCCCTTTCATAAATCCATGTTGACTCTGCCTGATCCAACCATTATTTTCTCAGTGTCCAGTTATAACATCCTTTATAATAGATTATAGCATTTTCCCTACTACTGATGTCACGCTAACAGGTCTGTAGTTCCTCGTTTTCTCTCTCCCTCCTTTATTAAATAGCGGAGTTACATTTGCTACCTTCCAATCTGCAGGAACCAATTCTGAATATATAGAATTTTGGAAGATGACCACCAATGCATCCATTATCTCTACTGCCGCCTCTTTCAACACTCTGGGATGTAAATCATCAGGTCCAGGTGATTTACCAACTTTAGTCCCATTAATTTCTCCAGTACTACTTTTTTACTGATACTAATTTCTTTCAGTTCTTCATTCTTGCTAGTCCCTTGGTTCTCTAGTATTTCTGGGAGGTTTCTTGTATCTTCCTCCATGAAGGGAGACACAAAGTATTTGCTTAGTTTCTCTGCCATTTCTTTATTCCCCATTATAAATTCTGCCTCTGCCTATAATGGGCCCACATTTGCCTTTACTAATCTTTTCCTTTTTACATACCTATAGAAGCTTTTATAGTCTGTTTTTAGGTTTCTCACTAGTTTACTTTCACAGTTTATTTTCCCTTTCTTTATCAGTTTCTTGATCCTCCTTTGCAGAATTCTAAAATGATTCCCATCCTCAGCCTTACTACTTTTTTGGCAACTTGATAAGCCTCTTCCTTTGATCTAATACAAAGTTTAACTTCTCTTGTTAGCCATGGTTGGATCACTTTTCCTGTTGGGGTTTTGTGCCTCAAAGGAATGTATATTTGCTATAAACCATGTATTAATTTGTTAAATGCTAGCCATTGTCAGTCTACTATCATACCTTTTTATGTTGTTTCCCAATCTACCACAGCCAACTTGCCCCTCATACCTCCATAGTTTCCTTTGTTTAGATTTAAGACCCTAGTTTCGGACTGAACTACATCATTTTCAAACTTAAGGTCAAATTTCATCATATCATAGTCGCTCTTCCATAAAGGCTGCTTTACAATGATATTATTAATTAGCCCTTTCTCATTGTACAATACTGGATCTAAAATAACCTGTTTTCTAATTGGTTCCTCAACATACTGTTCTAGAAAACCATCTCATACACATTCCAGGAATTTGTCCTCTACAGCATTAGTGCTACTTAGGTTTACCCAGTCTATATGTAAATTGAAGTCCCCTATGATTACTGCATTACCCTTGCTACATGCATATCTAATTTCCTGATTTATACTGTGCCCTACATTACAACTACATTCTTAGCTCCACCCAAACTGATTCTACATCTTGAACTTCCAATCTAATATCTTCTTTCACTAATGTAGACTGCAAGATTGATTCAGATGGAGAATCCCTTTTGTCCTTTTGATTTCAACCTTTCAGAATACAAGACTACCTCTTCTTTCTATTATAGCCAACCCAACTGTATCTTAAAAGAACCCAATCTCTTATGGTGACTCATTCCAGTTCTTGATCACCCTCTGTGTAAAAGATAAATTCTCGATATCTGCTGTGGAACCTGTTCCCTCCAACCTGGTCCTCCAGGATTACTTTCTCTATTCCATTAAGTATTAGCATATTTCGATAAATGGCTCTCTGACATAAATATTTGTGAGGCTGAATGGTTCCAGTTTATCTAATCATTCCGCAGAGCTTATCCCTTTACCAGCAGCAAATAACCCCATTGATGTCCTGTCTTCCATTTTTAGGTTTTGGATGCCCCATACATGCTCCTTTCCTCAGGCACTGTCCCACTTTCTTTCAATAGCATCATCTGCTCCAGTAAGGTTGTCCCATTTCTGAGATACTCTACAATTGAATTATACTGCCTAATATCTGCTTATAGAATAAGGTAACACAAGGGATGTATCAATGTATTCCCTTTGACAATCAAACTGGATATTGTGTCTTTCATACATGTCATCAGTTATGTTTCTCCAATCTTTCAGTAGGTGGACTGTTCACACTTTAGCGAGATGATGTCAGAATGAATTGATTAAGCTGTTTTATTTTCTCAGCCAACAAGTGAACATACAAAGTAACATTTAATGAACTTACGCATTTAATTCAATCAAGACTTTGTGTAATAATATAAAATAATAAATATGCTATGCTTCCCTACATTGGTGAGTCACCTTTCTACATTTATGTAAAATAACTATTGTTCTATTGTTATATTTTCCAAAATGACTTAGGAACTACATTGTTCAAATGTATGTATATATATGTCCATAATGCCACATCACTCACTACTGCACTACAACCTGTGTACCAAACACAAATTGTATTATTCGACCACAAAGGGAAAGATGTGAGAAAACATAATGCAAGCTCCAGTATCTATGTCTAAAGTGTGATTGTTTAAAAATCTCTGGGAACCACAAGACATAAAATGGTGGCAGCAAGGCATTTGTGGGTAGAATTCAAACCCTATGAGCATTGTAAATGCTGAATTTGACTCTAAAAAACAACCCAAATTAATACCAGAAAAAAAGTGTAAATGGCGTGAAAACCGAGATGGTTGCCACCGCAGCAATGAACTTGCAGTTCATTGGGAGGTCGGCAATGTCATGGAGGTATTCGGAAAATTTAAGCAAAAGTGCAAATTGACGTTCAATAGATTTATGAAAGGCAGTGGTAAAGGGGAAAAGGTCAGCTACATCTTTTTGTGGATAGCAAAGGATTAGATCTTTTCAATAGTTGGGAAATAAGTGAGGACGATAATAAAAACCCAGATAAGAATTGTGAGAAATTCAGCACACATATTCAGCCAAAGTCAAACCGTCGGATCCACCATTAAAAATTTCAGAGACTGAGACAGGAACAAGTTGAGCCTACTGACAAATTCTTAACAAGAATGAGAAACATAGCCAGCAAGTGTAAATTCAATGACATGGATGAACGGCTGGTAGATCAGCTCATCTGGGGCTCTGCACACCCTGATGTACGAAAAGCTTTAATTAGAAAGGACAAGCTTACCATATTGTAGGCTGTAGGCACTGCCAGAGCACATGAAGCCACAAATAGACAGATGAAGATGCTGATTACCCAAACGGCTAGCCTTCAGTTAAGTCAAGGGAAAGGAAATAGGGTTGATGCAGTGAAACAGCAACAAAGGAATGCACGCCAGAGAGAGAGAAAGATGTGCAACAGATGCAGACGACTACATGAGTTCACAGACAGAAACAAATGTCCTGCATATGGATCAAACTGCAGAGCTTGTGGAAAGCCCAATCATTGGAAAAAATTGTGCAGGACATAGAAAGTAGATGATAAAGAAATTACCAAATGCAGAGCAACAGGGCAAATGAGAAATAAAAGAAACCAAAACATGCGTACCCTGGAAGATGATGGGGAATTTGAGGACGCAATAGACATAGGAACCATAGAACTACATAAAATGTTTGGATGCAGAAGTTCCCAGAGAAAATAAATTTACACAACTGTACAGATCAGGAGGAAGGTGAGAGCTAAGTCCATAACCACAAATCTGAAGCTGAAGTTTGATACTGGAGCACATTATCATGCTCAGACTATACCAGAAGATCTTTCCTGAAAATTTGAAAGAGAATGGTTACCCAAAGAAAGATGCTCAAAAACCAAGCAACATCATGTGGACAGCATATGGTGGCACTGAGATTTAACAGCTGGGAACAACCCAATTCAGACGGATGCACAAAGGAAAATACATTAACTGTATATTCTACATCACTGCAACAGATGGTTCAGCTAGTCTGGGGTTGAGCAGTTGTGAAGAGCTGCAGCTGATTTCGGTAAATGATGAGATGGAGGAGGCATCAATGAGGGTTGCAGGTAGCACACCCATTGAAAAGTGCCCTCCAATCAGATGCAAGAAAGATCTGGTCCAAATGTATCCAGAGTGTTTTGATGTGACGATAGGATGCTTTGAAGATTTTGAGTATCACATCACCATTGACCCAGAGAAGAAACAAATGATTCATCCCCCACGTAAAGTAGCAATAGAACTAAAAGGAAAGCTTGAAAGAGAACTGAAAGGCATGGAAGAAAATAAAGTGATTGCCAGAGTCACAGAACCTACAGATTGTGTAAATTTCATTGTGGTGAGAGAGAAGCCAAATGGGTGGCTAGAAATTTGCCTGGATCCCAACGATCTTAATCATGCAATAAAGAGGAATCACTATTCTACTCCAACACTGGAAGAGATCACACCAGCACTGGCGGGGCAAACATTTTCAGGAAGCTTGATGCCAGAAATGGCTACTGGAACATGAAACGTGATGAGGAATCTTCACTGTTGACAACATTCAACACACCCTTTGGACAGTAAAAATTCCTGCATCTACCTTTTGACCTTAAAGTAGCCAGGAGGTGTTCCAGCAGAAAATAGACGAGATGGGGATGCAAAGGAGCAATTGGCATAGCTAATGATATCCAGATCTATGGTGTAGATGAGAAACATTATAACTACCATCTACGTGAGGCCATGGAGAGAAGTAGAAAAGCTGGGATCAAGCAAAACACAGACAAATGCATTGTAAATGTGACAGAATGTTAGTTCTTCGGAATGGTGTACACACCTGATGGAGTCAAGCCAAGTCTTGAAAAAGTCACAGCTGTCTCTGAGATGGAAGCTCTGAGAGACAAGAAAGAGCTGAGAAGTTTTCTTGGCTTGATATAGTACATAAGCTCTTTCAAATGTCAGAACACAGGAAACCTATGTGAGCTGATAAGAGAAGATGACGAGTACTAGTGGTCAGAATCACATGAGAGGATTTTCAGTAA
The DNA here is from genome assembly GCF_036365525.1 of Heterodontus francisci. Lineage (NCBI taxonomy): Eukaryota > Metazoa > Chordata > Chondrichthyes > Heterodontiformes > Heterodontidae > Heterodontus > Heterodontus francisci. Next base: position 37,949,552 of record NC_090397.1, read on the forward strand.
ACTCAAACAAGTAATATGCGAATAGACAAGTCTGTCATACTACAACAGGGCAAAACCTGTCACTCTGCATGTAGATGCTTCTACAAAAGGACTGGGAGCGGCCCTGTACAAAAAGGAAAGCCAATAGCATTTGCGTACAAAGCTCTAACATCAGCAGAGACCAGATATGTCAACATAGAAAGAGATCTTTTGGCAGTAGTATATGGATGCTAGATATTCCATGCATATCTCTAGGGTAGAAAATTCATAGTGGAGAGTGATCATTGTCCATTAGAACAGATCTACAAGAAAAATCTGCGTAGAGCACCAGCAAGATTATAGAAGTTACTCTCGCCGTTTCAGAGTTATGATTTCACTCCATAATACAAGCTAGGAAGAGAAATGGTGCTAACAGATACCGTATTTCATCTGTCACCACATGAAAAACATGAGATAAAAGATTTAGGTATAAAGATACATCACTTAGTGAATGTGACACCACCAAAACTGAGTCAAATCAGAGATAAGACCAGTAAAGATGATGAGTCACAGATGCTCTCTCAGCAAGTGATTCAGGGATGGCTGGAAAAGATGCAACAAACACAACCAGTAATACAGCAATATTGGTCAATCAGGGATGACATCTTGCTAGAAGATAGTGTTCTGCTGAGCGGATCCAGAATCATCCGTATCCAAAGTAATGCAGGGAGAACTTCTCCAGAAGATACATGAAGGATACATGGGAATGGAAAAGTATAAGTTTGGAGCCAGATCAGTTGTGTACTGGATAGGCATCTACAAAGACATCGAAAGAATGGTGTCTACATGCCGTGTATGCCAGAAGTATAGAAATACACAGCCGAAAGAGATGATGGCTAGTGATGTACCACCCAGACCATGGCACACTGTGGAAGCCAACTTATTCACGCACAACCAAAAATGGTACCTTTTAGTAGCAGACTATTATTCAAAGTTCCCATTCATCAGAAAGGTAAAATATTTGAGAGCTACAGCAATCACCACAGCAGTATGAATCCTATTTGCTGAGCAAGGCAATCTGGAAAGTATGATATTTGATAATGGAACCCAATTCACCTCCAGAAAGTTTAAGGAGTCTGCTGAACAGTATGGATTCAACATCATAACCTCATCACCACGTTACCCAAGGGGACCCGGTTTTTTTAGAAAGATACATCAAGATGGTCACGAAGACTCACATAAAATATCAAGAGACAAAAGGAAGAACCAAGTCTTGCTTTATTGTCACTCCGAACTATACCTCTCAAGGCCGACATGAAATCGCCTTCCAAGCTATTCAATGGCAGAAAATAAAAGACAACTCTTCCATGCAACATACATCCTCCAAATGACCATGAGGAAGTAAGACAACAAATCATTGATGCACACATAGAACGAAGCATTGCACAAACATGCCAGTTCTGAAGAAGGGTCACTGACCTGAAACGTTAACTCTGCTTCTCTCTCCACAGATGCTACCAGACCTGCTGAGTATTTCCAGCATTTCTTGATTTTATGCCAAATCATTGCCTGAGTTGTTAAAAGGGGAAACTGTGCATGTACACGATCCAATCCTGAAAACCTGGAACCCAGCAAAAGTTGTTAGTAAAGCTGAGGCTCCAAGATCATACATCATCGAGACTGAAACTGGTAAGCAGATGAGAAGGAACAGATTCCATATTTGGCCTATACCAGAACTGGTAAAGCAGAGAAGGTCATCAGCAACATCACCAACAAGCGACACAATATCAGCAACATCACCAGCAAGTGGTGCAACATTCACAACATCACCAACATCAAGCACAACTTCAGCAGCACCAGGAGCAACACGTAATAATCCACCAATACAGTGTGCCAACTCATTGCAGACAGGAATGATGACAACCAAATCCATGAGATGGAGACACATCTTACCCATGGAATCATATTGTGAATAAATTGCTCAGAATTACAAGATTAATTGTAAAAGTTGATTGTAAATTTTCTTTAGTTTAGCCAAAAGAAAAGAAAAAACAATGTTTGGAAAAGTTACGTTTATAGTAAAAAGACATTGCATTTTTTTAAAGAAAGAGGGATGTTGTATTGCTACATTATCCAAAAGGGTTTAGAAACCACATTGTTCAAGTGTATGTATATAGGCTGCATTTGCTGACAACGCTACCGCTAGGGCCCAAAGATGCAGACATCACGCGATGACGCCATCGGCGCATGCGCTAACCAGTCCTGGAAAGCCAGAACGCAGCGCATGCGCAGGGAGCAGGAGACCGTCTGCGCATGTGCGCACAGCGGCGCAGCCTGATGACGTCAGTGGGGCCAGCATTGTCAGGAATTACTTTGTTTCCACAATGCCACATCACTCACTACTGCACTATAACCAGTGTACCAAACACAATTGTATCATTGCACCACAAATGGAGAGATGTGAGAAAACATGATGCAAGCTCCAGTAACTGAGTATAAAGTGTGATTATTTAAGAAGCTCTGGAAACCACAAGTCATAACAACTACGACCTATACTCCTGCATTCTAACCTTCTGAGTCTGGGTCGAAGCCTGTCCTAGCAGCTTGCTGTTTAATAATCTTACCATCAGCATTTCTATCTCCATTTTATTTCCAGTGTTCATATCCAGAAGAGCATATGGACCAGGGCCTTCTCGATACAATGGATATGAGGCTTTTATCAATTATCGAGATAGGTTAACAAATTGTTTATTGTTTACAGTCTTTAGGAAACAACTTCAATGCTTAGCTCTTTAGGATTCAAGTCAACCTGAATATCAGTGCTTTTTATTGAGGGTCTAAGAATATAATTTCTTTATAAACCATTTAAACACAATGCTTTTCCATATCCTTTATGGAAAAAAGTCAAAAATCCTGAAATGGGACATGTACCATACACTCTCATAAAGGGGTAACAATGGAAAAATTGTTGCACGAACAGTTGCACCATATATTGTTAGAGTAATTCAAATTTGGCATGAATGGAGCTGTAATGCATTGTGAAATTTCATTTCAGAGAGGCCCAGACTAAGATAACTGTGGAAAAATACTGGTGTATTGATGGGTCCTACAATGCTTTCATTGGGCACGTTGAGAATGCTGTTGTCCATTGAATGCTTCAGATTCTTAAGCAAATGTTTCTGAAATCTCCATTTAGACTCTTGTTAAGTAATTTGTTGTTTGTGCTGATGTGTCTTTTGCCTCTTGGCCAATTGGCTTCTTCATTGGTTATTGCTGCCATGTTTCTCCTGTCTGCTCCATGGCAAGACCTGCAAGAAGAGTTAATTTGTGTTGTGCACGTTTTCTAGATTTAATAGATAAATTGAACAGCCCATACCAATATAATCTTTTGTGATGTACATGAAGGTTGGGAGATTTGCCAGACATCTACTGCTGTCACTTGGAAGGAATGCACAAAGTCAAAGGATTGGGTACCTTGACAGCCACAGACAGAGCAGTTGTCCCTCTGATGCAAGTGGTTACTGAGTGTGATATTTATATAATAGCTTTCTTGGAGGAATTGTAATCTCTCACTGCAGGTGGTTCCCTTCATGTGCAGGTGGGAATAGTTGACAACACAAGGGTAGACCTTACATAAGTGCAGAAGGTGTCAATATACCTATCTGGCATTGCACCCCTCATTCTTCTCCTCCCCTCCAATTCTAAAACCTGCAACAATGGAGAAATGCCCAGAAAAATGCCAATATAAGCAGCGCTGTCAAAAATACTCCTGGAAAACAAGCAAAGCTAATGGATGCATTACAGCATTAAAATGTTGATTGTACTGATTCAAGAGCTTTTGTGCCCAAGTAACAAAGCAAACAGATAAACAAGTGCAGTTAAGCAACATGCTTAATCTGGGAAAATCATTAACACGTTATGTGATCCATTTGAAAAATGGCAGCTCATTTTAAATGGTAACCAAAATGTTATCGAAGAGGGCTACCTTGCAGTGCCTGTTTGACAAAAAGACTTGCATTTATATAGCGCTTTTCACATCCATCAGACATCTCAACACACTTTACAGCCAATGAAATACTTTTGAAGTATAGTTATTATCATGTAGGAATGGACACTGGAGTGCTCCTTAGAAGCTGATGGCATTTTAAAGTGATTCTCTATTATTTGCATTAAGCTGGGGGATTGAATGAACTGTAGGCTTTAAGTGCTTTAAGCACTTCCAACCCACATTCTCATGCAAAGTTTTTGTCAGGCAATGAGTGAACCTCATGCCTTAGAGCCCAATGATGCAGGGCAGCAGTGCCCAAAATGCAGCAGCACCATAGGCATCATGGGCATACCACCAGCACAATGGGCTAATAATATACAAATAGTAAGTATGGGGAAAACAATATATGATTTGGATTGCAGTTATACTGCAGATACTGTTCTCTGACTTAGTTATTTTATTTAGAGATACAGCACTGAAACAGGCCCTTCGGCCCACCGAGTCTGTGCCAACCATCAACCACCCATTTATACTAATCCTACACTAATCCCATATCCCGACCACATCCCCACCTGTCCCTATATTCCCCTACCACCTACCTATACTAGGGGCAATTTATAATGGCCAATTTACCTATCAAACTGCAAGTCTTTGGCTGTGGGAGGAAACCGGAGCACCCGACGAAAACCCACGCAGACACAGGGAGAACTTGCAAACTCCGCACAGGTGGTACCCAGAATCGAACCTGGGTCGCTGGAGCTGTGAGGCTGCGGTGCTAACTACTACGCCACTGTGCCGCCACACAGTGTACTTGGGCACAGATGCAGAGCTCTGCTATCTGAGTAGCTAATAATTTATGGGAGCATCTGCTTTCTCTGAACACAATAAAATAAGTTATAAAGTTCTCAGAATGCCAAGTGACTTTGCATTAAGCTAGAGCTAAGCTACAGCCAATGAAAAGTCCAGGTATTGTGAGACTAGCTACAGCATGTGGTTTCAAATCTCTTGCCTCACTGCATTTGGAAATCAGATTACCTGCCTGAGTTTCATGTTTTTATGCTGCTTTTGCAAAAGTGGCATATAAATTCACCCTTAGTTGAGAAAGAATGAGAAAGGATATAAGTTAAACATACAAGCAGGAAGAGACATTCAGGCCCATCCAGCTTGTCCAAAAAATAGTGATACCTTGTGCATCACAATATATAGACTCTCAATCCCACCCAAAACCATGTGATCTCCTGCGAAAGGTGAAAAAAACAGATAAAAACCACGGTAATTTCAGGAAATCTTTCCAATACACTCGCCTGCAACTGCGCCTACCCCTTCCCTGGTCCCCAGGTGATTGAAACTAGTCCATGAGATCAGTTTGGTCCAGTTCTCGCTTGAAGGAATTCAGCGAAGCAACATCCACCACATGAGCTGACAGCCTGTTCCAGATGTCCTGTATTCTCTGAGAATAGGTGAGAGTGGGCCAATTGGTCACAAAATAACTACGGATGAAGGAAGCCTTTCAGCCCATTTGATGCCATCCTTTCAGGATACCAATCTTGCCACCTCCCCAGTAAAGCATCGCACTGTTTCTTAAATGAGTTTAGTGTCCTGACCTCAATCACCTTTCCTGCCAACCCGTACCAGCAGTTTGATCATCCTATGTATAAATAAATATTTCCTGTTGTGTCCTAAGTTTGCATTTTTCAACCTTGAACCCATATCCTTCTGTCTTGCTGCATTGGCATTTTGAAAGTACTGTTTTTCAACTTTACTTTCTCTTTGCCATCAAGCATCATATATATCTCTGCCACTGTGGAATCAGACTGATTAGGATTCTATACAACTTCAGATTGACCTCTAGAGATGAGAGCTCAATTGATTTGGTAATATAACACAGCATCCTATTTACTTTTTTATTGCCACCTTGCATTTTTAGACATGGTAAACGACAAAGCTCATTTGAATGCAGACTTAAGACAATACGACTGATTAGTAATGTGACTCTATAATAACTCAAACTCAGCTTCAAGAGTCACTGCAGTATTATTAATAAGGTATTGTCAATCAAAAACATTTTTCAAAGATATGATTTATGTAAGTTTCAGAATATTCAAGTATTTATGGCTTGATTGGGCCAGAATTTGCTGGAGTGGGGCATCTTGTGGTGCTTCCAGTTAATTAGGCTTTTTGCAGCACCATTCAGCTCAATTTTATTTGCTCTTTAAGTTGCTGGAAGTGCAAGCTGATAATGGTGCAGTGAGGCCAATTGGGGATCTGGGACCTTGGTAAATGATGTGCATTTCCTAAATCAATGAGATTTAAGGTTTGATAAAGAGACAGAGGGATGACTAAGAATGAGAGTGAATTAGAGTGGGTGAATTCAATATCAAATCATGTTTGGAAAGAGAAATAAAGAGAGGGGAAAGAACAATTGGATTAAGAGAGAGAAAAAAGGAATCAGTAAGGAAAAATAAAATTTAAACATTTGACCCAACAAGGCCTGTTCTATAAGAACTTGAGCGATGCCAATTGCTATCGGGCGCATGGAACATTAAATGTCACTTAACAAACTAGTATGCCCAAGGAGTAGCTCAGGGCAGTTGGGAATGGGGAACAGCAGTGCCTGAAGTTGCAAAGCGTGGCAATGAAGGTTCCCTTTATACTTAAAGCAGTCATGCATAAGTCCAGCATCAGTATCACCCACTGTAGTTCTAACTTTATAACCCCTGTTATATCTGTATACAGTTACTTGTTGGATTAAGTTCTATTCAAGTTATTTGTTATTAAATTGTCTAATCAAGGTGAATGTTGACTGCAGGCTCCCATTTTGGGTAATCTGTTCATTATTTGTATCCTGAATGAGAGAGGTTGTTAGACTCCATTAAGTGTACATGAGCACATTGGTTAGCTTCGTGGCTGAACTGCACAGCCAGATTCACTGATTCAATTGTAACTCTTAATTTAAAAAAATTGAATTGCTAGAATAATTGTGTGGAGCCAGTCAGTATTTATTACCACTTCTTTTTATTAATGAATTACGGCTGTTAGCTACAATGAGCTTGCTGACTTCTAAATCATGTTGAGCAAAGCAATGTTTAAACGGAATTTTAAGTTAGATTTGAATTTAACCAACATGCTAGCAAAACACTAAAGAACCAGGGGCATCCAAACCCTTCTCGGGGCAGAGAATACCGGGATCATAGGAGATAGCAATTGGCCAAAGTAGTACCTTGCACCCAAATACGCAACCCAGAGAGATTCCCTGCTTACGTCCACATCCCAAAGGGATAGGGACGAGAGCCTCGCATGGTTTTAATACCACCCGAAACTGCACCCTTCAAATTTCCAGCGCCTGCCATGAACCGATGCAGGTGGCATACCGTGGAGAAGGGGAATACTACTTGACCACCAGCGAACCTCAATACCAGTATGGTAACATCCACTGCCCAGTGATCAACTCGAGTTTCTGCTTCTACCCCTGGGCCCCAACGACAATGGGACATTCGGCGATAACTCACATCCGGCCTCCTCTTAGGGAGTGGATGAGTATAACAGATGATCTAACGGAGGACTTTTGAGATACCTGCTTCCTGAGAGGAAGTAAATCCCTAAACTGCTGGAACATCTACTGAAGGTGAGGGAAGAGGCCCGGACAGCAATGAAGCATTATCACCGAATCCAACATGAGGTCAAACAACTGGGAGAGGGTGTGGTCGCCAAACTGGAGGACGCATCGTGGTGGGAGGCGGTTTGGGATTGGGGTATTAGGGTGGACGTTCACCCCTGGATTAGATGTGATTCCCATGTACTAGTAGAGGCGGAGTTGCTAATTGCTATTGGACTTATGGTTGAATGTTATACCCTGGCACCTAAATTGAGATGTTAGACATAATTTAGAAAATGTAACTGTGCAAATCTAACCACCAGTCTGGCCAACATTGATGGAGCAAGGAGCACTTAGCGTTAGTTGGCAATCTTGTTCGTAGCCTAGGGCCAAAAGGGGTGACTGAAGTGGTGTACCCCGAGAGTACTGCAGGCTTGACTATCATTGCTGTAATTTATGTCGACTAATACAAAGTATCAATCCCAGACTAAGCCTGGTCACTAGGACACAGGTGAGGTTGTAAGAGGATGCTAGGGAAGGATCCAAAGCTCATCGAAACTGGTAGGATCCCCAGATTATCCGACAGGCAGAGGATCCTAGGGTAATGACTACCTTGGGCCAGGTGCTGGCCAAGGGCCAAAAGGGGGGTCTGTAGGAGAGACTGGCATAGGGAAGCATGGGTTACTTGGTGTAACTTAGGCCCCTGTAACTTGAGAAAGTTTGCCTGCTAGACACATGAATTATATGAATACCAAATCAGAAGGTAATGAGCTCAGGAGGGAGACACCCAAATCCTATGAATAGGGTAATCAAGAGGTTGGCGAGGTGAATAATATAACCAAAGCAGGATGAGATCAGGGAAGGCAATAGATGGGAGATGATGTAATTAAGAAACAGTTTATCAAGTAAACTTCCTGTAAAATTATATAAAATGACTACTGGAACAATGTGCTAGCAGAACTCCTACAGTTGGCATTCATTAACAATTATTACATCATTAAAAGGGTACTTATGTTATTAATTATTAGACTTTCTGTGGCACATTTAATGGGCAATTACTGTGCAAATGCAGCAACTTCATGAACTCACAGGGAGCTTAAGTATAAGATGCTCGTTTCACAAAGCTGATGGCGGAGCAATGCAAATCGTCCAGCAACTTGCAGTGATTTGCAATTCACAGGATACCTCTCCATCACTACAAATTGTTGGCCAATTCACTCATTAATAACATCGAGCATTGTTCACATGCTGTTACTTTTACTGAAAACTCCAGTCCGTTAGTTTTGCCGTTGTGAACATATTTTATTGGACTGTAAGGAATGAAAAGGATTTTAAATTGTTGTCAAGTGTGCTTAGATCTAATTACAATTAAGATTCAAAATTTGAAAGAAAGAACTTGCATTCACATAACACCAGGGACATCCCAAAGTTCTGCACAGGCAATTACTTACCTTTGAAATGTAGATAGTGTAGCTTTGCCATCAAATATGATACACAGGAAGGATGCAAAAACATAAATGAGATGATGATAATTTCATCTAGTTGAAGGATGAATACTGGCTGGATACTAAGAAAATTTCATGTTCTTCTTTGTAAAATACCATGGGACTTTTTAAATATCTACTGAAATTGGCAGTTAAGATCTCAGTTTAACATCTTATCTGAGAGAGATAGCACTTCAACAATGCATGCCGCCATCAGTCCTGCACTGAAGTATCAGCTTCAGTTATGCGCTCTAGTTCTAGAACAGGACTTAAACCCACAACCGTCTGACACAGAGGGGCGAGTACTGTCCCATGATTGTACTCATTAAGTGTATTTTTCAAGTCCTTGGATGGGTTATTTCATCATAAAAGTACACCATCATTATGGTAGAAGGAGCACAAACTGGGTACCCAAATCTGTTGGTATCACATTTAATAACCATGGTACAGTTTAGATCAAGGCACATCTGAGGATGATTGAAAAAGGAAGGCAACAATGAAAAGCCCAAGAAGCAAAAGAAAAATACAAAAAGGATTAGCAAAATATGGTATTGTCAGAATATACAGAAAAGGGATGTTAATAAAATAATTCATGAAACAATGGTTAACAATAAAAACAAATAATGTGCAGCTGGTTCATCAGCATCAGAGAGATAAGTTAATGCTAAGCTGACTTCTAATGGGCTGGATCTACCCGAGGGCTTCAGGACCCCGACATTGGAAATAAATGGGGGTTCTAAACTGGCACTTGGCAGCAGCAAGATTGGCGGTACAATCTTCTGGAAGGCAGCCTCCTAATTGGCCACCTCTGCACTTGCCATCCTATTAGGCTGGCAGCTCTGAAGCCTCGACAGTCTCACTGGGAGAAGTGCATGCTGCTGAGGCAGGTCGGGAACCGTGAGGGTGCCCCAACATGGAGGCGCCCTCGAAGGTATGGATTCAATTAAAAATTATGAGGGCCGAAGCCAGTAAAGCCACTTGGAGAATCATTTGGGCCATGGGGGTGGCCTTTTCTGTCTGTCGCCTTGTCATTGAGGCATGGAGCCCTGGTTGCGACGGCACCCCAGCCTGCTGCAGGGAGGACGCCTGCATTGTGCTGGCAGTCTCCACACTTATTGGGGGGCAGCTCTGCCAACAGCAAAATGCCAGTAAGGCCGCAAAATTGCCTTTAATAGGAATTAAACCACATGACTGTCTGCCCGCTTCTGTGAAGTGGGCAGCCCGTTCTATCCGCAGTCCGCCCTGGGAAAACTTCCTGGTGGCGGGAATGTGTCGGCGAGCTGTCCTGATGCTGGTCCCCCCTGATTTTGCTGAGACCCCACCCCCACCTGTTGTCTCCAACCACGTCTCCATTGGGCCGGGAAAATTCCGCCCTCTGTTTCAAATGCGAATTAGTCTGTTGTGCATTGCTAGCATCTTGTGTTTCTATTTCAGATGTTTAGCTTACCTGATGGAGCTCAGGAAAATAATTTGGGAACATAAGAACAAGAGTAGGCCATTGAGCCCCTCGAGCCTGTTCTGCCATTCATGTAGATCATGGCTGATTTAGGATGATAAGAATACGTAACTTATCTGCCTGCAGGGCTTTAAGAGTTAATTTATTTTGAGGTACTTCATTGCTGTTAGGTTCATTATATGTGCACAATGTGGTAAGATAGGCGTTTAAGTGAGAACATTTAGGTTATTAGATGGTTTATTTGTATAATTGGCTTTGAAACTAATTACAGCTCTTGGCCCCACGAATCAGCAGAATTCAAACATTTAGTGAAAGAACAAGTTCCGCACTTCACTCTATAATAGGTACTGCTGCTGAAAACATTTTAAAGTGAGTAGTATAAATAGAATACTCAATGATTCGTGATGAGTACTTTCACAATTCACTGTGACTTCAATATTTATGGCTCATATTGTTTTCCTTACTTAAGGGATAAAATGGCATCATCACTCATTGAGCACCTCCATGTGCTAAATGGGTTAAATGATTAATGATCATTTACACTAGGTTACAGAAATATGTACTGCTGGGTGCCAGTAAATTTAAAATAAAATTACATTGCTATGCAGTTAAATCATGCCTTTAAAAAAATACTAATGGAATTTAGTACATTTTTTTGGGACTTTAGTTTAATAATTCATGAGCAATGGATACTAGCTAATCTTGTTTATGCCTAACTAGAATGAACTCGGCAGGTTCAGGACTCTAATCCAAAATGCATGTGACAAACACCAGTCACATACAGCCTGGCAGATCTCTGACTCAATACTGCTGTGCAAGATTGCATTCTTTTATAGTAACTGCTTCCAGAGAGCTACATTTTAATTCTAAAAAATGGTGAAGCTTGTTCATGCCTGTCAGTAAATATTAGTACTGTCCTCCTACAACTATTTCATAATGCTACAGGCAGATCTGCATCAACATTCACTTACATGTCATCAGACATTTGGTTAATTTGCTTCAGTAGTGATTATGTAAGAGCAGACATTTTAGTTACAGAAGCAGGTTGATTGTGAATCTTAAAGGACATTCTAGAACTATGATGTTTAATGCTGTCATGTTCCAACTTTCTCTCACAGACTTCCTCTTGAGAAACAAAGATACTGCCGTTTTTTTGCAGATACTGCAATTAGAAAGAATATACATAGACAAATGACACAGAACAGTAGCTTATTGTGAAATAAATTTCAAATTAACACAAAGTCTACTATTCATGAATGTTAAATCTACAATGTGCAATAGGCTATATTCACAGAGTAGTTTACCCCAACAAGATACTGGTCATTTTTATAGCATATAAAGCCATATTATTAAGATAACAGAGCAAATAAGTGTTTGAAGTAAGGACTGGGCAAGAGGCAGAAGGAGAGAAATTAGACCTGGTCGCATCTGTTTTATGGGTACAAAATAGGTGCAACAAGGCCCAATTTCAGACAGCAATGTCCTGAACCCCAAGGACTGGTGTTGGGTCATTTCAGGTGTCCCTTGCAGTTACCTAAAACAGGTATTAGGTTCCTTAAGTATTTAAATGAGTGACCAAATACTTATTTTAAGTCTCCTCACTGAAATTGGACAGCGCTGAGGGGGGCAGGCTTTGGGCTCGCTCCATTTAGGAATCTTCAGTGGCCACCACTAAAAGCAAGTAATACTGGCTTTGAGTAGGGATAGTGTAAGTACTTCAAATGGGCTTCAATTTTAAGTAGGTTTTTACAATGTGCTGATTATTACTTTTAACAAAAAACTCCACATGACTTTATACCTTTGGTTTGTCAGTCAACCTCTTGGTTCTAAATAGCACTAAAATTGTATGGAAAATTATAATTTCTGTCAATACTGTGTGATAGAAATTGTGTATTTTGAAAGCTGCAAATGGTATTAAGTAATCAAATGGTTTGTGCTTCATATTATGCAAGGGTGACATTTACTTCCTGTTGTAGAGCCTCTGGGTTTAAAGTGAGAGGATCTGCATTGTATGCTTTACCAGTCGTATGTTTCACAATGTAACATTAAATCGAATGTTTCAGCTGTTAAAAAGTAGGGTGTTATGTTTAGCTATGACAGGCGCACGTAGGATTAGACTCAAAGAAGAACATTCCAAGTTCTCATGCCTGGATTGCAGCATGTCCGGGTGCAATGGGCAATGCATATTTTATATATGTATATAACATGGCTATGTTGTGAAATAATTTGTTATTTCCTCATGGAACCATACCTTCTACCACAAAAAATTTCACTAATAAGTGTAATTTGGTTTTAGCACACCATGTGGTAAATTAGAGTTAATTTTAGTCCCCATTTTAGTACCCTGGCAGGTTGGCACAGAGTTTGCTTTATTCGCATTCTTTGGAACGAGATGTGTCACAACTGATGCAACACTGAGAAGCTGATAAGAATACACCTGCAATAATGTTGTTAAGCCCACTTGTTAAACTGCTAATTATACAATTAATTATGTCAAACTTGCAAACCTGGTTAACTATGTGGTATATGTGAATCTGGTGCTTTTTGTTCTAATTGGGTCAGGCAAAAGAGTGGGAATTTTGCATTAGCTTTTAATGGTGATTGCAATCATTCTGCTTTCTTCATGAATGCTGCATCACTTTTCTCTTACTTACACTGTAAAATAGCAAGCATGTCTACACCTAACCTGAGATTATAAAATATTGCAAATATGAAAGGGACTGTTTAATTGCATTGAAAATAAAAGCTAAAATACTGGAAATGCGAGCAGGCAATTATCACATGAAAGAAATAAGATAACTATTACGTTAAGTAAAAATTCAGAAGATGTCAGAAGCGATTTTTTTTTTGTTTCTACTCAATGCATTAACCCAGGATTTCTCTTTTCTATTTTCAATATTCCTTGCTGTCATTTTCATATGCGTTATGATTAGCTAAAATATACAAATGCAGTAAGTTATGAAAGAGGATAGTCATTTATTCAAAACTGTCATGATAGAATAATAAAACATGCTTCAGCAGGATTTCTGTTAGGATCGAAAAACATTACAACTCTTATATAAGTACTGCAAATGTTTCAAAGGGGAAAAACCTGTAAAAGTTTTAAACTTTAAACAGAAGCATAAAATATCTGAAATATGGTGGAGAAGCAAAGTTTTCTTGTAAGATGTTGGATGTTTCAGATAGAAACCCTTCTGCAATGTACAGTTATTGCTTTTCAGATGTTGGTTAGCCTGGATGTACACCTGTTTACACTCTGAAATCATGTTATGAGCTGGAGCAAAAGTTAGATCCATTTCATTAACACTGACGCACAGGACTACTGCACTTTGACACACAATTAGTGCATGCACCAACTCTAATGCTAAGTGCAAATTAACCCTGATAATTCTTTAGCTTGGTTGCAGATTGGATTTTGAAGTAGTCAAAGCTTATAAGGAGCAGGTAACCAACACATTCCAAAGAAGTTAAACATTTCTGAATTGCTCTGAAGAATTTTGGAACAGGTTTGAAGATTACATAGGATTAGTTTTTAATTTCTTAGTTTTGTAACCATACCGTTTTCTTTTTTTAAAGGTTAACAACAAATATCTGCACTTACTTCAACTCCAAAACATGATCTTTTGAAATGAAGCATTTACATTTCTATCTGAGTCTTTTCTTTATAATTTTACTGCTTTACTTTTTGGTGCTGTATTTTGCTTCCACAGTGTTTGCGGCAACACGTGTTGGTGTAATGACTTTGTTGATATAGTTGCACAAATTAGTATGGTGGTGTTATGGGCTTCAGGATCAGGATGATTTGTAAGTAGTAGCTGGGCAGGGGCGCACGAGGGCTACCTCAGCTTCTCTAGAGTGGTTGTTTGGTTGGGTTGGGTTGCTGTTCGAGTGGACCCTGGGACCAGTGGGGGTGTACTGCCATCGTTTGCATTAGTTTCTCTAAGTGTGTGACTGTATGGTATCATATTCCAGAAAAGGGTGTTCCAATTGCCGAGTGCTTTTTAGGTCTTGAGTGGAGAACAAACATCACTTTTTTTTAACATTTGTTTGTGGGATGTGGGCATTGCTGACTAGGCCAGCATTTATTGCCCATCCCTAATTGCCCTTGAGAAAGTGGTGGTGAACTGCCTTCTTGAACTGCTGCAGTCCTTGTGGGGTAGGTACATCCACAGTGCTGTTAAGGAGGGAGTTCCAGGATTCTGACCAGAAACAGTGAAGGAATGGTGATAGAGTTTCAAGTTAGCATAATGTGTGGCTTGGAGGGGAACTTGCAGGTGGTGGTGTTCCCATGCATCTGCTTCCCTTGTCCTTCTAGGTGGTAGAGGTCGTGAGTTTGGAAGGTGCTGTCAAAGGAGCCTTGGTGAATTGCTGCAGTACATCTTATAAGTGGTACACACTACTGCCACTGTGCGTCAGTAGTGAAGGGAGTGAATGTTGAACGTGGTGGATGGGGTGCCAATCAAGTGGGCTGCTTTGTCCTGGATGGTGTCGAGCTTCTTGAGTGTTGATGGAGCTCCACCCATCCAGGCAAGTGGAGTGTATTCCATCAAATTCCTGACTTGTGCTTTTGTAGATGGTGAACAGGCATTGTGGAGACAGGAGATGAGTTACTTGCTGCAGAATTCCTAGTCTCTGACCTGCTCTTGTAGCCACAGTATTAATGTGGCTGGTCTAGTTCAGCTTCTGGTCAATGATAACCCCCGGGATATTGACAGTGGGGAATTCAGTGATGGTAATGTCATTGAACATCAAGGGGAGATGGTTAGATCCTCTCTTATTGGAGATGGTCATTGCCTGGCACTTGTGTGCCATGAATGTTACTTGCCACTTATCTGCCCAAACCTAGATGTTGTCCATGTCTTGCTGCATCTGTACATGGGCTGCTTCATTATCTGAGGAGTTGCAATGATTCTGAATACTGCAATTATCAGTGAACATTCCCACTTCTGACCTTATGATGGAGGGAAGGTTATTGATGAAGCTGCTGGAGATGGTTGGGTTTAGGACACTACCCTGAGGAACTCCTGCTGTGATGTCTTGGTACTGATATGATTGACCTCCAACAACCACAACCATCTTCCTTTGTGTTAAGTATGACTCCAACCAGCGGAGAGTTTTCCACCTAATTCCCATTAACTCCAATTTTGCTAGGGCTCCTTGATGCCGTACTTGGTCAAGTGATCCAGCTATTTAATATTGAGAAATCTGGGGAAGGGGTTAAAGCCCATAGTACCTTTATGTATCGCATGTGATCATTGTCTATTACATAGTATTTATAGAACAGAAACAGGCCATTCAGCCCAACAGGTCCATGCTGGTTTTTAAGTTCCACACGAGCTATTACTATCTTCGATCTCACTCCAGGCTGTCTTCAGGCACCTAGCTGCTCCGTGAGGCCTGGACTTACTGAATCACTTGTCAGACTGTGTGAGCATACTGTTCTCAATTATTCACTCCAAAATAGAATAAAAAGCAACAGCAACATTAAGTGACAGTGCCTTGTGAGCCTGAGCCAAACATCACACAAGCATAATAAAGTAAAAGGGTATGTGCTGCAAGGGATCTTGTATCTGTCATAAGTGATGTGAAGCTAATGGCAATTTCTTCAAGGTTTGGCAGATCCTTCCCTAGTAGCAGACATGAGAAGGAGTTAACTGACTTCAGATGCTCAACTCTGTCTAATCTAAGCTAATCCAACTGAATTGATAAAAGTTGTTATATAATACGAAAACTGTCTAAAATCCAGTTCACCAACCAAAGAAAGGGTACACTCCAAAATTTAAGTTTTTTTTCCCCAGACTATTTTCTTATTTTGTTTTGTTTCTACCACTTTATATCTATGTTATCATTCTCGTTTTGGAAAACTGCTTTGTAAAAATGTTACTTTTTTCCCAATAAGTTCAATAATGTAACTACATTTTCTATTCTAGTCAAAAAACATGTAGACATAAGCACAAAGTCTTTAATGCCCTCATTTGAATCAGTTGAAAATATATATGAAATGTTTGAGGAAGAACTGACCAATTTATTCTCCCTCTTGCAAATGTCCAGGTGGAATGATTTGTGCTTTGTGATAAGTATGAATATAGTTGCAGCCAAACAGGACTACAGTTCAGCACTTTCATACTTTTGTTATATTTAGGCTTTTTTCGTCAGTTTTGTCTGCCAGTTTTCTGACTCTCTCATGTTCCTTCCCTGAAGAAACTGGGGCCAATGTTATGCATCATGTGTGCCATTTTATAGGCCATAACAGATCGAGAACTTTTGTCACCTTTTCTACCAAATCGCTGATGAGTTTTCACTTAGTGCACATTCCCGTGATTCAAAAAGGGGGTGGGAATATTTAAATGTAAACTATGTGATGTCATTTAACGTGCACCCAATTTTCTGATGCTCCAGCATGCATTTAGCACACTGCTGTGCACATTCATATCTAGTATATAAGCTTGTTTTGGAAATAATTTGAAAAAGCTTTGCGGATGATCCTGTAGAGTGGCAAACATGGCCATCTTCCTTGGAACCACCTCATGTAGTGCCACCTTTATTTCACCAATCATCGAACAGGTGCACCACTTGCCTGTAGACAGGTCCCTAGACATTTGCTTTCCTATCAATTATTTTTTGTATGTCATTTTTGAGCTCTTTCCCCTTTCAGCCTTGGCAAAGTGTGACAATGCTTCAGAATGCCCGTTTGAGTCTTTCTTATGGCTACAAGGAGTTTTCTTCCCCTATTCTGCCATTTTCCTTTAATTCTTTGCATCCCGTTAAACTTGGCCTAACCACAATGTTCTATTCACCACTGATGTGCTCCCTGCACTTGGAGCTATGAATAATAGGTTGATCCATTAAATTTACAGCTACTTGCACACCATCATTCTGACAGGATTCACATCAATTCATAACCATTCAGAACTGACTTCCATCGGTTACAAAAATTGACCCCCCCATGGACTCCTTTTGAGGTACAATTTCATAGTTATCGGGGTCTTCCAGAATTTTACCCAAGTGACTCTTCATATGGAACACGTCTGGCAAGGATCACTGAATAGTAACCAGGAACATTAGTCCGCTTTTATCCCTAAACTCAAAATTTCAGAGGCCAATTGTAGCACTCCTATATATTGCCCCAACTGAAATCAACTAACTCATTACAGTCTGGGGATTGAACCTGGTATCATCCAGACCCGTAAGACTTAATCAACTGAACAATCAAGGCACCATTCTAGTGCCAAACACACAATGGGAGTGGTTTAAATTTGGTCCATAAGCTCAGTAAAGAGCCGCACCAGATTTTGGTTGCTTTATCATCTGCTTATCGACTGAACTCCAGAAAACTGAATTGTTTACTTGAACCAGTTGGGATAAGTTATAGAGTCATAGAATCGTACAGCATAGAAACAGGCCCTTCGGCCCATCGCGTCCATGCTGACCATAATGCCTATCTATACTAATCCCACCTGCCTGCATTAATTCCATATCCCTCAATGCCTTGCTCAGTCAAGTACCTGTCCAGATGCCTCTTAAATGTCGCTACTGTTCCTGCTTCTACCACCTCCTCAGGCAGCTCATTCCAGATACCCAATATTCTTTGTGAAAAATTTACCCCTTTGATTCCCTTTAAACCTCCTCCCTCTCTCACCTTAAATCTATGCCCTCTAGTTTTAGTCACCCCTACCATGGGAAACAGACTCTGGCTATCTACCCGATCTATGCCTCTCATAATTTTATATACCTCTATCATGTCTCCTCTCAGTCTCCTTCGCTCCATGGAAAACAGACCCAGCCTGTCCAATTTTCGATAACTCAAGCCCTCCAAACCAGGCAACATCCTTGTGAATCTTTTCTGCACCCTCTCTAGCTTAATCACATCTTTCCTGTAGTGCGCCAGAACTGCACACAGTACTCCGAATGCGGCCTAACCAACATTATGTACAACTGTAACATGACGTCCCAACTCAATGCCTCGGCCAATGAAGGTAAGCATACCACACACCTTCTTCACCACCCTGTCTACCTGTGTTGCCACTATCAGTGAACTGTGTACTTAGTTATCCAAGCACAAATATTTATGAAAAGGATTAATTCTGTAGCATCCAAATAGATCCAAAATAAGACCATTTAAAACAATTTGGATCCATAAGCAACTTAAGAAAGTATCTCTTGCAGAGATTAACAGATTAAAGAGTTTGATGATTAAGTTCAAAACTCTAAAAATCCAAATGTACAAACCCCTAAACCAAACTTTAATTATCAATATTTACATCAAAATGTATTTTTGGCAAAAAAAAAGAAAAATTAAGAACAAACTTTACCCTGGGGACAATTTTTTAACATGCAGCAACAGTACAGTCGCGCAGTCAAAATCAGCCCTTCACGGGCAGGTGGTAAGGAGTGTGGGTGGTTCCCACTCTTCACCTCCCAAATGACTGCAATTTTTGTTTGTTTAAAATGTTGTTAATCCCTGAGTGTTTTTAGGGTCAAATAAACAGACAAATGACAGGTTTTCTTGCAGGTTAAGTTTTTTTTTGCACAATTCCTGAAATGGTTGCAATCTCACTCATGCACACATTCACTCACACATGCATACATGAGAATAGGTAGAGAGGAAAAGGGTAAGTGGTTTAAAAGTAAGATAGGTGTTCATGATTCACGGTAAACCTATTGAATCTTCCAAGGAGGACAGCCTTTTTTTTTTTAAAGATGCAGGCCTAGGTGTTTGTAAGTCTTGAACTTGTTGAGGTGTTGTAGATTTCTGGCGGTTAAGACTTCAGACTGGAGGTAGTGGTCACTTTTAGTTCTCTGCTGCAGCAATTTGAAGTGTAGAATCAGCAGCAGGTCTTCTTCCTTGTTTTGATTGATTTCTGTGATGTTGTTGTGATTAGTTAGCCATCTGGAAGCTGAGATGTTGCTATGTTAACCTGTTGTAATCAGGAGTCAATCTGTGAGGATTTAACCCCTTACTCACAATAGGATCAGACATGACGAGTTCAATTGTTAACCTATTTATTGAGACAAAGACTGAACAAGTTTATTAAGTTTCATGCAAACTATGCCAATAAACTTGGACAGCAATTTACAGTCTAATGTGGGCTATATACTTTCTGTATTAGTCCTGGATGGGGAGCGCACATCTGCTGTTGTAGCTTTTGGTTTTCTGTCTTGTCTTGTCTTTTTGTTTTCTTGTTCCTAGTTCTCCCCACTGTGCAAACACAACCAGTAGGGTCTCTCTTATCCTGGCTTATGTACAATTAACCCTTCCCAGTGCCCAATCATGCTCATCCCCATGGCTCTCATGCCCTGTACATGCCTTTCCTGACCAATCAAATATTTGTTCATGTGGCTGCTACCATTCTTACATAATTACATAATCCTGTTCATTACAACACTGTCTTATTCTCCCCTTCTCAAGGTTTTTACATCCTGTGCCTTCTTATCAACTTTAGAGAGACCTGCTAGACAGTTCTCAACCAGCTCCTCAAGCACTTTTAGCTCCAGCTGCAGTGGGCTTGTTACAGTTTGACACAATTTCCACAGTCCCTCACATTGGCACCTTTTGCATTATGCCCCATTTTTCTATTGCATTACACTACAAGAATTCTTTTAGTAGGGTTAAATGTTTAATAATCTTACACTGCTTCACTGAACAGGCAACAAAGACACCTATCCAAAGCCAGAGGAGTCCTTTTTAACACATGCATGTCAGGTCCCAATGCTGCCATTTTTACCAGGTGACTTGAGTGGGAAATGGCAGTGATCTTCTGACCAGACAACCCAGCAAGGAAGCGGATTGGATCCAGAAAAGTCCTGAAAGAGTATATTTTATTCTGTTTTTACTTTCCTTGTGGGCTCATCACTAGTAGGAGTGTGCCTTCAAGATCCACCATGAAAGCTTATGTGCCTTTACTGAAATCTCATCCTTCCCACCCTTGATCATAGGCAACCCTGCGGAATAGCCTGGCAGCTGATCCCACCACTTACCTGGTCTCAGTGGGCAGCCTCCAGGCTGACAGATGGGAGTTCTGCTGGCAAGGTTTAAATGAAGTTTGGGGCTATTGTGTTTCTAACCTATGCTATAACTTAGTTGGTTCTGCTTAATACTGACACTGAACACAAGTGCAAGACTCTATAGCTCAGCACCTGCAAAGAAAATGCTCAGTAAATCACCTGAAATACCCTCAAAATATAGTTTCAACTTTAAAGGTGTCCAACAAAATGGGGTCCAAAGCCAAATTATGGGATATGCCAAACACCTAAAAGCTCTGAATGCCTGTGAGATTAAAGCATTTTCACAGAACAGTAAGAAATGTAACATCAAGGCCACAGACCAGAGATAACTCAGTAGAAGGAGATAAGTTTATAACTATTTAACTGACAAACAAACACCAGTTCTTTGTTCTGTTGGAGCTGGAGAAGTTGAGGGAGCCAATTACCACCTGACGTATTTCAATCACAAGGTTGACAGTAACTGGAGTGAAAGCAGGATTTGGCTGTTTAAGATAATCGACACCAAAAAAAGTGAACAGTTCCGTCATGTATCACTCAGATTGGTTAATTGAATGGAAAGTGGTTTTCCTTTGAATTTAAGATATATAATAGGATGCTTAGCACATCCATTATCAGATTCTCTCAGATCCCTTTATTCTTGGTAAATTCTCTTTGTTCATTTGGAAGATTCTCTTTGTCTTCATTAGTCTTCGTCTGTAATAATCTTTGCCTAACAAATGTACAAGAGTACCTTTAAAATATCAAGTGTATCAAGGAAAGAGAGTAAGACGTTATGTAAGTCAGATTGTCTGGTGATACTAGCCAGTTATAGACAGAGATAAGAGTGTAAGAACATAAGAAATAGGAGCTGGAGTAGGCCATTTGATCCTTTTAGCCTGCTCCACCATTCAATAAAATCATGGCTGATCTTCTACTTCAACTCCATCTTCTCTCACTATCCCCATATCTCTAAATTCCTTTAGTATTCAAAAATCTATCAATCTGTATCTTGAATATACTCAATGACTGAGCTCTCTAGCGTAGAGAATTTCAAACATTCAAAGCCTTTTGAGAGAAGAAATTTCTCCCCATCTCAGTCCTAACTGGCTGCCCCATATTCTGACTCGGTGAGCCCTAATTCTAGACTTCCCAGTGAGGGGAAGCAACCTCCCAGCATCTACCCTGTCAAACCCTTGAAGAATATTATAGATTTCAATCTGATTACCTTTCATTCTTCTAAACTTTAGGGAAAAAAGGCCTAGTGTACTCAATCTCTCCTTCCTTCCTCTGATAAGGAGATCAAAACTGTACACGGCAACCAGGTGTGGTCTCAACAAGGACCTATACAATTCTAGTAAGTGTTCTTTACTCTCATACTCCAATCCCTGTGTAATAAAGGTTAACATACCATTTGCTTTCCTAATTGTTTGCGACGTCTGTGCATTAACTTTCTGTGATTCGTGTACATAAACACCCAGGTCCCTCTGAATACCAACATTTCACAGTCTCTCACCATTTAAAGAAAAAATCCTACCTTTCTATTTTTCCTTTCAAAGTGGATACCTTCACACTTCCACGCATTACAGTCCATCTGACATGTTCTTGTTACATGACCTGCCTATTGTCATTGCAGCCTCTTTGCATCCTCTTCACAGCTTACTTTCCCAGCTAACTTTGTATCATCAGCAAACTTGGATACATTATACTCTATCTGCTCACCTAAGCCATTGATAGACATTGTGAATAGCTGAGGCCCAAGCACTGATCCATGAAGTGCCTCGCTAGTTACAGCCTGCCAACCTGAAAATGACCCGTTTATCTCTACTCTCTGTTTTCAGTCCATTGGCACTGGATACTGCAAAGGCTATGGGTCCTGACAATATTCCGGCAATAGTACTGAAGACCTGTGCTCCAGAACTTGCCGCACCCCTAGCCAAGCTGTTCCAGTATAGCTACAGCATACTGGCATCTACCTGGCAATGTGGAAAATTGCCCAGGTATGTCCTGTACACAAAAAGCAGGACAAGTCCAATCGGGCCAATTACCGCCCCATCAGTCTACTCTCAATCATCAGAAAAGTGATGGAAGGTGTCATCAACAGTGCCATCAAGCAGCACTTGCTTAGCAATAACCTGCTCAGTGACGCTCAGTTTGGGTTCCGACAGGGCCTCAACACCTGACCTCATTACAGCGTTGGTTCAAACATGGACAAAAGAGCTGAACTCGAGGTAAGGTGAGAGTGACTGCCCTTGACATCAAGCCAGAATTTGACCAAGTATGGCATCAAGGAGCCCTATCAAAACTGGAGTCAATGGGAATCAGGGGAAAGCTCTCTGCTGGTTAGAGTCATACCTAGCGCAAAGGAAGATGGCTGTGGTTGTTGGGGGTCAATCATCTGAGCTCCAGGACATCACTGCAGGAGTTCTCAGGGTAGTGTCCGAGGCCGAACCATCTTCAGCTGCTTCAACAATGACCTTCCTTCAATCATAAGGTCAGAAGTGGGGATGTTCGCTGATGATTGCACAATGTTCAGCACCATTCGCGACTCCTCAAAAAAATACTGAAGCAGTCCGTGTAGAAATTCAGCAAGACCTTGACAATATCCAGGCTTGGGCTGATAAGTGGCAAGTAACATTTGCGCCACACAAATTCCAGTCAATGACCATCTCCAACGAGAGAAAATCTAACCATCTCCCCTTGACATTCAATGGCATTACTATCGCTGAATCCCCCACTATCAACATCCTAGGGGCTACCATTGACCAGAAACTGAACAGGAGAAGCCATATAAATACTGTGGCTAGAAGAGCAGGTCAGAGGCTAGGGATCCTGCGGCAAGTAACTCACGTCCTGACTCCCCAAAGCCTGTCCACCATCTACAAGGCACAAGTCAGGAGTGTGATGGAATACTCTGCACTTGCCTGGATGGGTGCAGCTCCAACAACACTCAAGAAGCTCGACACCATCCAGGACAAAGCAGTCCACTTGATTGGCACACCATCCACAAACATTCACTCCCTTCAACACCGACGCACATTTTCAGCAGCGTGTACCATCTTCAAGATGCACTGCAGCAACGCATCAAGGCTCCTTAGCCAGCACCTTCCAAACCCGCGACCTCTACAACCTCGAAGGACAAGAGCCGCAGATGCATGGGAACATCACCACCTGCAAGTTTCCGTCCAAGTCACACACCATCCTGACTTGGAACTATATTGCCATTCCTTCATTGTCGCTGGGCCAAAATCCTGGAACTCCCTTCCTAACAGCACTGTGGGTGTACCTACCCCTTATGGACTGCAGTGGTTCAAGAAAGCAGCTCACCACCACCTTCTCAAGGGCAATTAGGGATGGGCAATAAATGCTGACATAGCCAGCGATGCCCACATCCCATGAATGAATTAAAAAAATTAACCAGTCTCAATCCATGCTAACATATGATCCCCAATCCTAATTTTGTGTAATAACCTCTTGAGTGGTGCCTTATTGAATGTGTTTTGAAAATCCAAATACAGTACATCCACTGGTCCCCCCCCCCCCCCCACCTCTTATCTACCCTCTTAAATATGCATGTAACTTGAGATCAAGGAAGGCGAGATCTAAGACATTGAGGGTCATTATAATTCCCAAAAATGGGTGAGTTTGGGTTCAGTGAGAAGTTAAAAAATTTTAACATTTCGAACCCACCCACTCCTGATTCTAAAGGGGATAGGATGGGGGTGGCCGACCCAAACTGCTGTCAGGAGGCGAGTCAGTAATTGACAGCTTTTATGGAGGCTGCATGCCTCCATCATAACAGGCTTTTTTACTTTTAACTAAAGCGAACCAGGTTTCCTGGCCTCGGAAAACTTGGCAGGTAAAAGGAGGCGAGAAGCACTGGATCCATAAGGACTGCTTGTAGGCCAGGAGGAGATGGAAAGGCAAGCAACTAGCTCAATGTACAGCTTATAAGAACAAGATCTTATAAACTTTAGAAACATTGCTAACCACTTGCACATAGACTCAAATTTATCCAATAGACTGCCTGTCTAATGCCATTAACTTGTTAGCTATTTAAGGAGTTTAATCCTAAATTGATCTCATCACTTTATACCAATCTCAAAAATGCTGAATTACAGTGATGCATTGAACTGCCTTTATAATCGTTGCCATTCATTTTGCTAAGTAATCTTCTAATTTGTTACTTGAATTGCTAGGTGCCCAGTTTTACAATTGTTTATATCTACTAATTATTTATATACTCAATGGTGAAGTATTGACAGCCATGAATTTGAAGTTAATAAATATTTGTAAGTGCGTGACTTCTTTGATTATTTGGCAAGAAAGAATTAATCCTAATTGGGGTTGCTAAGGTAAATTCATATTCAGTCCAAACTGGGTAATCTAAGATAGTTCGGCCTATGTATCATTCACTCCAAGACATAAGCTGGGCAAGAAACCCTAGAAGTTTCCTATTGAGGGAGTTATGGATTAATGTGGTTCCTTTACATATATTTATAGGATACTAAGCCTAGATATATTACGCAATATCCCTTATCTTGATTAGCATGACATTTCAGCTAATGATAAAAATCTGGGGGGAATATTTCAAATAACACCTGTTCTAAGAAATATAGCTTTGAGAGAGAAATTGAGATATGCTTTTACTAGCAGAGTGAGGCCTTAAAGTTTAAAAGCCAAGTATTCGAGATTTCAAATCATATCTGAGCAGGGAATAGAGTTTGATGAATTTACACTCACAGATCAAATTGTTTCCTTATCATCTCTGATTGGACTGGAGGTAAACAATTTCTATTGCCAGTATACAATTAGCAAGCTGACGAGAAGTGAGTCAACTAGAGTTAAAGCACATTGTCAATTGAAATGATTGAGGGATAAAAGCCTATTGGAGATCCATAGAAACATTAAACTGTACTTAGTGCTAGATGGTTTTTTGCACATGAAAAATAAAGGTTGGGAAAATGGGTTTTATTTCAAGAAAGATGTCGATGGGATTTAAAAGATTTCAATACGGAACCATTAAATTGGGGTGAAAGATCCTTTCTTTAATGACTAATTTCTGAGAAAACTGTGAAATGAAAACTTGACCCCAAATGTACAATAACCAAAAATGTGAACGGAAACAGCACTAAACAGTCAGCTATTATTAAACTTTATGAAAAGTAAATACTGTGCATAGGTGGTTAGTTAATAGCATCACAACAAAGAGGCCAAAGTTGAGCTCAGATACCGACATCTTCTTCACAGTGGCAAGTTCATACTGTACTGCAGCTGCTGGGTACTTTTACACTGAGATGCTGTTACAGATGGTAATTCTTCCACTATTGATAGCACTCCTAAATGTGAGGGGATAGGTGTCCTCCAAAGTTCTGGAAACATTTTCATGGCTCCTGCAATCTATGAATAAAGTAAATGTCTCCTGTCCTTGTCCAGTAAAGTGCAGAGTCAATACTGTGTGTCTATGTGCTTGTATCACATTATTGAGCAAGTACACAGAGACCAGAATCTGCTTGGCATCGATTTGCAACCACTGCTAAATCAGATGACAGTACTTAATGTTCGATTTTCCTACCCCACTGCTCCACCCCCACCCCCTTCGGTATGGGCACAAAGGAGGCAAACTTAGAAATAGATAAACTTTCTCATATTTCCTCAGTAGCTTAAAAGGGCATTCTTCTTGTGCCTGGCTGCTATAATTGTGGGCTGGCTCAATGCTCCCCAATTCTATTGATGTCTTTCTGTAATGGCTGTCTTTAATTTTGTATTCTGGCTGCATCGATTTTTTTTAAATTTAGTGCTGACAGGCTCCATTTGGTGCTGCTTATTGGTTTGGGAAGTCTCATAATGAGTGACAGGAGTTCTGGAAAAAGCAGAGAGCCTTTGCTTTGAGGACGATACCACTGACATGTTGTTACAGGAGGTATGTGAGAAGAAGACAATACTTCTCCTACTAGACCAGATATGAAGGATGCCAAATGGAACCCTCTTTGTGGTGATGTTTCCCTCCTGTCACAGCACAGATTTGTGTGAAATTAGACCAAATTCCCACTGGTGCATGAAACTTCAAAAATAAACCTGATTCATGAATTCCTTGCCAAGTTACTGCTATTCTCTTCAAGATGGAGCACTTCCAAGCATAGGGGTACAAATTTGTCTTGGGAGGGAGTGCAAAATGAGCATTAGTAATTGTAATTGAAAGGTGGAGTGTAAAATGGGCTGCCCATTTGCTATCACTCATTTTGCGTTATCACCCAAGATTAATTTACAAAGTACCCACTGTGGGGCACCAACTGCCCCTGACCTATCATCAGCAGAAACAAAGGACTGCTGGTTGCAGATCATAACATCATGACACCAAATGATGACATAATTTAACCCCTATTACAATATTATTTGAATGTCAGTATCTGTTTTTTTGGAAAAAAAACTACACCACTACTGTATAGGAGTCAAAGTTGGCCGACACCATAATTGGGGCTGAGACTCAGTGCAATGAAACTCTGCCTATTCTTCCTCCAGCGTGCAGTCCTTTAGTTGTTGATATATAAAATCTTAACTTTCCTCTTGGACACTGCTGTTTGACTTAGAGATAGCAAAAGAGTCTGCTTGAAAAATCAGTTCTTCTGTTTTATCCCTCCATTGCATGAAATACTTGGATATAAATGCTGCTGAATATGTAGGGTACACCTTTACATGGAGCAAGCTATAAGAACGTGGGAACATACAAATTAGGAGCAGGAGTAGGCCACTTGGCCCTTCGAGCCTGCTCCATCATTCAATAAGTTCATGGCTGAACTGATTATTCCACATTTCCACCTACTCCCGATAGCCTTTTACCCCCTTGCTTATCAAGAATCTATCTAGCTCTGCCTTAAAAATATTCAAAGACTCTGCTTCCACCACCTTTTGAGGAAGAGAATTCTAAAAATTCACGACCCTCTGAGAAAAGAATTTCTCCTCATCTCTGTATGAAATCGGCGACCCCTTATTTTTAAACAGTGACCCCTAGTTCTAGATTCTCCCACATGGGGAAACATCCTTTCCACATCCACCCAGTCAAGACCCCTCAGGATCTTATATGTTTCAATCAAGTCCCCTCTTGCTCTTCTAAATTCCAGCAGATACATGCCTAGCCTGCCCAATTTTTCCTCATAAGACAGCCTGCCCATTCCAGGTATGAGTCTAGTAAACCTTCTCTGTACTGCCTCCAATGCATTTACATCCTTATTTTAAAAAGGAGACCAGTACTGTACACAGTACTCCAGATGTGGTCTCACCAATGCTCTGTATAGCGTTTTTTTTATTCGTTCATGGGATGTGGATGTCGCTGGCTAGGCCAGTATTTATTGCCCATCCCTAATTGCCCTTGAACTGAGTGGCCACTTCAGAGGGCATTTTAAGAGTCAACCACATTGCTGTGGATCTGGAGTCACATGTAGGCCAGACCAGGTAAGGAAGGCAGATTTCCTTCCCTAAAGGACATTAGTGAACAAGATGGGTTTTTACAACAATCGATAATGGCTTCATGGTCACACTACACTAGCTGAAGCATAACCTCCCTATTTTTGTATTCAATTCCCCTCATGATAAATGATAACATTCTATTAGCTTTCCTAATTACATGCTGTACCTGCATACTAACCTTTTGCGATTCATGCACTCGGACACCCAGATCCCTCTGCATCTCAGAGCTCTGCAATCTCTCTCCATTTAGATAATATGCTTATTTTTTATTCTTCCTGCCAAAGTGGACAATTTCACAGTTTCCCACATTATACTCCATTTGCCAGGTCTTTGCCCACTCACTTAACCTATCTATATCCCTTTGTAGCCTCCTTATGTCCTCTTTACAAGTTACTTTCCTACCTATCTTTGTGTCACCAGCAAATTTAGCAACCATACCTTCAGTCCCTTTATCTAAGTCATTTATATAAATTGTAAAAAGTTGAGGCCCCAACACAGATCCCTGTGGCACACCACTCGTTACACCTTGCCAACCAGAAAATGACCCATTTATGCCTACTCTCTGTTTCCTGTTAGCTAGCCAATCTTCTATCCATGCCAATATGTTACCCCGTACACCATGAGCTTTTATTTTCTGCAATAACCTTTGATGTGGCACCTTATCAAATGCCTTATAGAAATCTAAGTACAATACATCCACCAGTTCCCCTTTATCCACAGCACATGTAACTCCCTCAAAGAACTATCTGCATACAAAATATGTACATTTATAAAAAACTTATTTAAAAGCATTGTTTTCTAGTCTTTTTGTTGATAAATAGATTGATTGTTTTAGATATATCAACTTCTCTTACTCATTCATTTTGTACTGAAAGAGCTGCTCATCCTGCTAAACATTCTTTCTTTGTTACAGCATAAAGATGATTTTTAATCAATTTCAGCTTTGGAAAAGAGCACTCCGTGTGAAAACAGGAACAGGGATTATTAGAAACTGCATGCATGCAGTACAAACATCAGGAGAACTGGATAGAAGAGTGCATTTTTTCAACATCAGCATTGTTGCTAGCTCTTTCTCTGTTGATGATTTATTTTAGATTTCAAGCATGATTGAAGTAATAACAACTGTGCGGAGAAATTTGGAGACATGTCTGCAGAGCATATCCAAGTCAAAGTTATCCCAGCAGCATCACATGCAATTCATTATTTTAAAGTTTGGCGGTGTTGGCTGAGGAAGGATCTTGGCCAGGACACTGGAGAACTCCCTGCTGCACTTCAGATAGCACCATAACTCCAGGCAAGTAATGACTCTGCTTCTTGTTACATATAAAGAATGGCACCAGATTAGACATAGTTAAAGGTAAATGGGTGGCATCCAAGGGGATGGGCTAATGATTGCTTCTCCCTTTATTGTCCCAATGCGAATTCAAGAGGGGAATCACACAAAGGCAGTCCTTCTCAGCTGGACATCTGAGAAGGATGGTGTGATCGATCATACCAAAAGCTGTAGAGAGAGGTTGAGAAGGACAAGGGCGGTTAGTGTACTATGGTCATGATTTCAAAATTCTTATTCTTCTTTTCACATCCTTCCCTGGCCACTCCCCATGCTATCTTTGTAACCTCCTCCAAAACTATAACCCTCCCAGATTGCTGCACTCCTTCCAATTCTGGTTTCTTGCAGATTTCTGATTTTCATTGCTTGAGCAGTAGCAGCGATGCCATCTGTTGCCTTGATCCTAAGCTCTGGAATTTGCTTTCTATATCTCTCCACCTCTCCACTCCTCTTTTTCTTTAAGATGTTGCTTAAAACCTCCCTCCTTGTCAAAGTTTTTGGATACCTGCCCTAACATCTCCTCATGCGGCTTGGTGTCAAATTTTGTTTGATGATGCTCCTGTGAAGCACCTTGGGGTATTTTACCATGGTAAAGGCACTAGAAAATGTAAATTGTTGCTAGTCATAGTCACAGTCATAGAGAAGGTCATTTGTGTCATTAATTAGGGCCATTTCAATGCTGTGGCAGGGGTGGTTAGATTTTCTAAGTCCTTACCCAAGAGGAAGTACCTGGTCTGATGTGAGCATGGATCCAAAATTGTGGGTCCAATGACTGAGATTTTCCATCCACAGACAGAAAAATCACTTTAAAATAGCCATGATTTTTTTCGTCTCCATGCTCCATAGACCATGTGCCTCATTGTAGAAAAATTTGGAATTTTGGAAAAATCTATCCTGAAATATTCTAGTTATTGGTGACAGTGCAACCAGTTTGAGACAAATCAAAGTATATAGTATATGATGTCAAGCTAGAGCACGCATTGGGACTTGGAGTATGTGACCTGGCTGTAAGGGAAATCCCCATTGATGATTTATTTTTAATAAACTGCTTTTGTTTATATCACACTGCTTTCTACACTTTATTGGAATCAAAACTGAAGGAGAAAAGGACATAATGAGCACAAATGCTGCAATTGTTGCAATATGTTGAAGAAATTTTGGCAATTTTACTATGATTGAGCTTTATTCTACTGAGGCTTGCAGGGATAAGTGGGATAGCTTTCTTAATGTTCCTATCCAGATAATTATTTCTTAGCCAACTGGAAATTATGTTAAATCAAGAAGATATAATATTTCATGCACAAATTTCCCCTGATAAGCTGGACTGTCACTTGGGTACACACAGATGGCATATTGTTACTGCAGATAAGAAAAAGTCACTTGGGCATCTCTAGCCACGGGCAATGGACTCAGCATTGTTGTCTCAGATATAGATACCAATTGAGATGAGTTGATTAAGTAAAATTTGAATCATTGAAGTGTGTGACTGCTAAAATATAAGATCTTGAAATTCTGAATAGTACCTCCTGCCAGAAACCACCTGTCAACCTGACAGAATGTGATGAAAAAACCTCCATCAGTTACTCTTTCAGCAGAATACCAAGGTTGAAACGTGAGAGATGTTCACCAGTGTCCAAAAACTTCGGCACAACTTGGAAATTGGGTTCTATAGGGTGGAAATTAATTCATGCCAGCCTATAATCCTTAAATTGGAACTTTTAGGCCCAAGGACCGATTGAGATTTGGTCTCAGGTCTCATTTTTAATAAGATTGGCAAGTTGCAGATGCCTACAGTGTAGCCTTAGCTAGCCAGTGAAGCTAGGGTCAATGTGGGGCTGCTGTGATGTCAATGGCCCTCAGAGAAGTTATGGGTGGTGGTGGAGGGGGTTGGGGTGAAAGCCAGGCAGGACTGACGGCCGCCCTTGGGCGTGCTGGGGAGCCAGGAAGAATACTCCTACTCATCCCTGCTCTACAATAAGGTAGGTCAGGCAAACATTGTGCTGCCTTCTCACTGAAATGATTGTAGCATGCAGCCCAGCACTAATGCACTGCAGACCGGCTGTATGCGTGGCAGGGTGCCCAGGTGCGTGCTTGGCTAGCATGAGGCACAGCTAGCTTGCACTTTTTAAATGGTTGTGACATGCAGGCCAGTATTAATGCATTG
Source organism: Heterodontus francisci (assembly GCF_036365525.1). NCBI lineage: Eukaryota > Metazoa > Chordata > Chondrichthyes > Heterodontiformes > Heterodontidae > Heterodontus > Heterodontus francisci. Next base: position 37,980,975 of record NC_090397.1, read on the forward strand.
CAGACCAGCTATATGTGCAGCAGGACACCCAGGTGCATACGTGGTTAGCATAAATCATAGCTAGCCTGCACTTCTTAAAGGCAGCCTGCATTTCTTAAAGAGGAGGTGCATTCAGGCTGCAGCAGCTGGTGGAACTGTCTCAAAGTGTTTCAGAGAAGGAATAAGTCTACCAATGGAGTAGTGGGCCATAGGGAGGGTGTCCAAGTTCTCTGATGCAGTGCTGGGGGCTTTAGTCCAGGAGGTGGTAAGGAGGAGAGAGGTCATGTTTTTGCAGGGGACCAGGAAGCCTTCCAGGCACACACAGCAAAGGGAATGGGAACAGATAGCCATGGAGGTCAATTCAAGGAGTCTGGCTCCAAGGACCTAGTTGCAATGCCACAAAAAGTTCAATGCCCTCACATGGATGATCAAGGTCAGTAAAGTCATCTTCAAATGCAAATGGCCTAGCCACTGCACCACCAACCTCACATTGCTCAATGCACCACAATCCTCTTCTCACCAATCAGCAATCAGGACTCATGCCTAACATTCACAATGCATCACTTCAGTCCCAACCACTTCCCACTGCTGCAAGCCTCACTCTCACATCTCGCAGTCTCCACATACTTCCAGCTATTCAGCTGACACACACATCAACCAAACACCTTGTGACACACTTACTGGCACTCTTTGTTCCCTTGAAGGACAAAGTCGCAAAGAAGAAGAGGCAGCAGCAGAGAACTAGCAGCAGATAAGACATGCCTGCATCTCCTAAACTCCTTGGAGGTGATATTGCTGCGAATTACTGGGGCAGCAGTGACTGGCATTGCAACCGGTGTTGCTAAGAACATCAAGGATCAGAGTATGTTTCTGCCATATGCACCTCCTCAACTCCCACTTCACCATCATCCTGCTATCTGGCATGAAATGCAAGCTGCAGATGGTGTGACCATGGAAATCTTGCTTTTCAACCAACCCAGATTCCCTCACCCTCTGCTTCTGTATTTCTGGATGTTGATGGGGCAGCATTCAGGAAAATGCTGAAGGGCATGCACAACAGAGATGCTTGGTGCACTGGCAGGCTTGCCAAAGAGACTGTTGTCACTGTCAAAGAGCATGGATGTGTCCAGCTCCAACTTGGCACAGGCACAAAGCTTGGAGCCTATCTTTTCCAATGTCGACGTGGTGGCCAACTCCAAGACAAGAATTGTGGACTCAGCTGTGATGCTGCATCTGATGACCAATTTCTCAGCTTCCATTGCTGCACAGCTGGCAGCCACCCAAAGTCTAAATACTGCAGTAGAAGCTCAGGCTGAAGTCATGAGATCCATGCCTCTCACCATGCAAGCCCAACTTGGTGCCATGCAGGCTCAGACTAATGCCATCATGTCTGTGATACCAATGCTGAAAGGAGCTTTCAGGGTGTCATAGCAGTCCAGCAATCTGTACTCAAGTAGAATACTAGTATTGCTGATGCGCTGCCATGGGGGAAGTGCCAGTGGCTTCATGGAACATAAACCTACAGTTCTTTTTCAAGTAATCGCGCTTCCACCACTGTCACTCCACCAGTGTCCTTGTTGTTGCCCAGCAGCCAGCCAGCCCAGACTGCTGCCACTCATGCCAAGGTGGGTCAGTCCGAAGCCAAGCTCTCAGGCCCAGAGCTATTTGAGGGTGTCTTGCAAAGCCATCTGAAGTCTCCTGATGAAAGTCAGCCACCTTTCACCAGCAATGGGTAGCACTGCATAGGAGCACTAGGCCAGGCAAAGGCACCCGCGAGACAGGTACGAAGGAAATGTACAAGTGTGTTAGTTCAATTTGTATGTTTAATTGGAAATTTTGGTGGATAAAGTTGTTAAGGAATGATTTTCTTTGGGGTGTCTATTATTTTGGGATTTTGGCCAAAAGGATGCAGTGGTAGTCCATAGCAGAGGGATGGAAAGGTGGGAAATTGTGGAACAGCGGTGATGTGGGGATGACCTTGGGGGAACCAGAGTCTGAACAAGTGTTTGCAGACAGCCTGTCAAGAGCAAAGTGATCCCAGGTGCCTCCTCCCTTTCTCCTCCTTTTCCTCATCCTCCTCCTCTTCTTCCCCCTCCCGAGATCTTCACCGAAGGTCTGGTGGCAAGGGATACAGCCTCATGAGAACCAGGTTGTGGCGACATGCTCTGGTAAGTATTGTAAGGCTGACCCCAAGCAGTCCAGGTAGGGGAACCATTGTTTTAGAATTCTGATTGTTTGCTCTGCAATATTCCATAGCTCTTAATATATATGCGCTGTCCAAGTGTGATTGAGTGGCAGAGAAGAGTCCCAAGCCAGGTGTAAAGCAGGTAGCCCTTGTCATCAAGCAGCCATGCTTTGGTTTGTTATGGTAGCTAGAATATGGTGGGAATGGCTGACTGGTGCCAGATAACAGCATAATGGCTGCTGCCGGGATAGCAGGCATTCACCAACATGATGCTCTGTGCATGCTGCCATACCAACTGCACATTAAGGCAACGGTAGTCCTTGCAGTTCTGGTACATATCCCCGTTGATATGTGGCGCCCGCAGAGCCATGTGCATGTAGTCAATGATTCCCTGCTCCATTGCGACTCCTGCTATCATGGCAAAGCCATACAGCCTGCTCCTTCTGCTTCTCTCTGGTTAGAGAGAGGACTAAAGTCCCCTTTCCTGACATTCAGAGTCTCCATCTTCCTGGTGCAGAGATGCACAGCGGACTGTAAAATGTTGGCAATGCCACCTGCTTCTACCTGGAAGGATCCATTTGTGTAGCAATTGAGAGTGATAGTGATCTACACAACTGCTGGAAGTGCCATCTTTGCCCTGCCCTGCGGCTGCAGGTCCAGTTGGAAGAGTTGGAACAGATCAGTGACCACCTTCTTGATAAATTGTAGCAGTACTCCCTTCTGAATCCAATAACTTCTCAGAATTCCTCCAACAACACAGTCCACAGCACTTCCACTCACTCTGCAACAGCAAAAGAAAGTCAAAAGCACTTCACCTGAAAGTCCTAAGCTGAGCCCTTTAAAAAGCGCTAGTGGGGTCTCTCATGCAGCTGAACCTATATTCAGGTAAGAGTGTTTAAGAAAAGGTGTTAACAGGGCCTGTGAACTCCAAAATGACTGATTGGATGCCAAATCAGCTTTAGATGCTGAGTGATGTCAAAATCTGACCACTCTGCATGCTTTCTGCACGCACATGCAAGCTCATGCTAACACCCTTTGAAGCATGGCATGCCAGAAGCAGGCCGGCTGCCATTTTTGAGACTCCAGACTCCCATGGCACAGTGACTAGTGGCACTCCAGAGCCAGATTTTGTGACTTTTTTTAAACTTAGCTTTTTGGTGTTAGGTTCCAGTGGTCCCTTGAGGGACTACTGGTTAGGCCACAGGTAAACCCAAGTAATCCTGAGTGAAATAGGCTTCGTGCCTCCTCTGCACAAGGTAAACCAATTTCCTAAATGTGTCTTTAAACAAGCATTAGGTCCCTTGTTAGCATATTAAAGGATCTAATGCCTGTTTTAGGCTGACACCAGGGGTACCTCCAGAGTACTGGAACCAATGGCTCAATCTTAACAGTGGTGGGCTATGTAGGTGGAGGGGGGAGAAACCCAGAAGTTTAGGTTTCACTGCATGAGTTTTAACTCCACAGTGTGGCATAGTTTTGGTTTGACAGGTTCCACTTCCTGGATGAAAGCCTGATTGACAGGCTTGGCTTTCAGTCTGGCGGGGAGCACTTTGGAGAAGGCCACAGCCCCAGGTAAGTTGACTGCTATGCTAGATTAAATAAGCCACATTAAAATATTTAATAGGCCAGCCCGCCTCCTGGGAGTGGGTTGGCTGTCTGCCCCTTGTCCTGCTTCTGTTAAATCTGGAAGTGAGCAGGTTGGGGTTGGTTTTGAGATTCTTAAAAGTACTAACATCTCACTTGATTCAGCCCAATATGTTTCCAACACTGCTGAGGCACAGAGGGCTGGCCTCCTAAACTAGCCCTCTGTGTCCCTGTTTACCCCTTTGAGAAAGGAGACATCAAGGTCCAATTTCACCCTCTATGTCTTTATTACAAGCATTCCACATAGAAATTGATAAGAAGTTATACAGATTGAAAAAGAAAAACTGTCTTGCATTTATACAGCACCATTCCTGCCCACGGGACGCCTCCAAAGCACTTTATAACCAATGAAGTACTTTTGAAGTGCAGTCACTCTGAACATTAATTTGATTCAAGCCAAGATTATTTACAATTTTGTCTTGCAAGCAGATGAGTAGTCTTGGGAGATTACAAGTTTAGGTAACACAGTGATAGGTAGCTGCTCATCTTTCAGCCTGTGTGACTTTCGAGGAGAATGCAGTATACAGCTAAGCTGACTTTATGATTTTTTGGTTACACAGTTACTTCTCATATTCCCCCACGCCCCTACATGTTTCAGTATGGCCAGTGCTTCGTTACTCGTACAGCAGGAATGCAAATAGAAGGTAAGCAAGGAGCTAATAAGAGTGAGGAACTTAAGGTAGTTTAATATCAGCAGAGAAAAGGAATTGGAGAAACTTAAGGGACTAAGAGCTGATAAATCCCCAGGACCTAATCGTCTACATCCTAGGGTTCTAAAAGAGGTGGCTGCAGAGATAGTGGATGCACTGGTTATGATTTTGCAAAATTCCCTAAACACTAGAATGGTTCCAGCAGTTTGGAAGTTAGCAATGGTAACACCGCTGTTCACAAAATGGGGGAGAGAGAAAACAAGAAATTAGAGGCCAGTTAGCCTGGCATTAGTCATCATGAAAATGCAGGAATCTATTAGTAAGGACGTCTTGACAAAGCACTTAGAAAAGCACAGTATGATCAGAACAAGTCAACATGGTTTTACTAAAAGGAAATCCAGTTTAACAAATTTATTTGAGTTTTTTGAGGATGTAACTGGTAGGGTAGATAAAGGGAATCAGTAGATGTTGGATACCTGGATTTCCAAAAAGCATTTTCATAAGGTGCCACACAAAAGGTTAATTGGCAAGATAAGAGCTCATGGAGTTGAGAGTAATGTATTAGCATGGATAGAGGATTGGTTATTGGACAGGAAGCAGACAGTAGGGATAAATGGAACATTTTTAAGTTGGCAGACTGTGAGTGGAGGCCTGCTGCAAGGATCAGTTCTGGGTCCTCAGCTATTTATAATCTATATCAATGGCTTGGGACTTGGGTGTACTTGTACAATAGAACACAGAACGCTCCCATGCAGGTACAGCAATGAATTAGGATGGCAAATCGTCTTTATTGCAAGGTGGTTGATGTACAAGAATCGGGAAGTCTTTCTACAATTGTATAGGACTTTGATGAAACCACACTTGGAGTACTGTGTGCAGTTTTGGTCTGCATATTTAAGGAAAGCTATACTTGCATTGGAAGCTGTACAGCCAAGGTTCACTAGGTTGGTTTGTGGGATGAGAGGATTGTCCTCTGATGAGAGGCTGAGTAAGTTGGGTTTATACTCTCTGGAGTTTAGAAGAATGAGAAGTGATCTCATTGAAACATATGAGGTTCTGAAGGGATTTGTTAGATTATTCTGAGAGATTATTCCCCATGGCTAGGGAATCTAGAACAGTGGGGCACAGTCTCAGAATAAGGGGATGATCATTTAGGACTGAGATGAGGAGAAATTTTTTCACTCAGCATTGTGAATCTATAGAATTCTCTACCCCAGAGGGTTTGGATCCTCAATTGTTCAATATATTGTTATGAGTGCTTCCTTTTATTGTTAATTTTTTTTTGCAGACTTGGGTTTTAAAATTGAAAAGGTGCTGGACATTATGTTTTGTTTTCAAAAAGAGGTCATTGGAAGGTCTTGTGGACTTGGTTTGAAAACAAACTATTACTGGAAGAATCAAGGAGTACTAAAACAAGCCCTGACGAGAAAGTACCTATCTTCAGATAATTACCCAGCAGGGGGTTTTTTTTGACTTGGGGAAAGATGTTTACAGAGAAGTGACAGGTCATGATTTATAAAGGTCAGGAGGCTTGACTTTTGTGACATTGCTCTGTACAGTGTTAAAAAGACAGTTGGAGAAAATTTGCCAAGGGAGCAAACCCCAACTCAGCTTGTTCCATCTCTTCAAAAAGCCTGCCAACTTTTCCATTTCTTTGAGAAGCTCTGAGAAGCAAGTGTAAGAAACTGCCTGAAACCTCTGATGCTGCATTTTTCCAGGAAAGCCTGCCAAACTGATATTCAACGTCGCCAGAAAAGAACTATCCTAGGAAGATCCCAGTGACAGCTGTCTACACATATTTGGGGCGTCAAACCAAAACAAAGGACTTCTAACATTTTTCCATATCTTCTCTTTTTTTCAAGAATTAACAAATATTTGGCCAAAGTATTCTTTTTGTCTGTATTTTAGAATAGAGCTCTAAAGAGTAAATCTCTACTTTTTCGGTTAACCGATGTGTGGCTGTGTGTGTGTGTGTGCGTGTATCTAAGGTAAAAAGGGAACTTTTATATTTCAATCTGTGTGTTAATGCTTTGTATGGTTACTGGTTAAGACTTGTTTTATAATAAACTGATAATTTTGCTGTTTATTAAAGAAACCTGGTTGGTGTATTTTATTCTGGGATAAAACTGGAGTCTATGACTGAACGTATCGGTAACTGGGAAAAAATTTAAATGAATGTTGTGACCTGTGGAGAAGTGGAACTAGAAAAACAGTGCACTCCTCCCATCTCGTTCATAACAATCTATAATGCTGAGATGGACAGATATTTTTTGTCTCTCAGAGAATCAAGGGATGTGGGGAGCGGGCGGGAAAGTGGAGTTAGAATATTCAACACTTTGCACTCAGCTGTATTAAATTTCACTGGCCATAACTTGGCTTATCACATTTCATCTTTGCCCTTCTCTTGTTTATCGATTCCCCCTCCTCTACATCTATTATCTACAAATTTGACATTACACTGAATTTTTTAACTCAGATCATTTATATAGATTAGAAGCCATAAGGGCCCCGGCACCAGTCTCTGAGGCACTTTGTTCATCTCCTTAGCCTGACACGACTTCCTCCACATAAGGTTAGAAAGTATGGAACAAAAAAATATATATTTACACCAACCAGGTTTATATAGCACCTTTTGTACAGAAAAAAGGGAAGGCACTTTACAGAGGGAAAAATGGAAAGGACCAGATATCAAGCCATGGTGGAAAGAGTTAGGAGAGGCAACCAAAAGCTTGGTCAAAAAGATACATTTTCAAAAGGCTATTTAAAAATTGGAGACAAAGAATAGTGTGTTTAGAAAGCAAGTTGCAGAGATAGAGGCCTAGAAGGATGCAGGTTCTACCACCAGTGAAGCTAAGGAAGAGGATAGAGAGAAATGCACAGAAGGCTAGATGTGGAAAACTGCAGGGTGTGGGTGAGAGGGTAAGGCTGGAGGAAGTTGCAAATATTAGGCTGGGTGAGACTGCAGAGGAATTTGAAAATGACAATCATTTTTAATTCAATATATTGGAAGCCAGCAATAAGCAAGAACAGAACTGATTAACAAGCAGGACTTAGTGCAAGACTGGATAAGGACATTTGAGAATTTATGGGATGAGTAGACTAGAACTCAGCAAGCAGGACATTGAAGAAAGAGTGCAGAGCTGAAAGAAACATGGATTTCAGTGGCACTGGGGGTTAAGTTGAGACAAATGAGGACGATATTGAGGAGACGGAATTAAACAATCTTGGTGATGGATAGGATGTGAGGCTGAAACTATAAAGTTTATGGTGGGGACTGAAAAGAATGATCCTTATCTTCACATCATTCAGCTGGAACTTTTTTCACTCATCCACTTAATGTTAGAATGGCAGCACTATGGTAGGTTGAGGGAAGTGGTGATGAGGTGAAGTGTCATCAAACACACAAACAGAAGCTAACTATGTGCCTGAAAATTGTTATCAATAGGATAAGTTCTTGGACAACTCTAGCAGTGACTGTGAAGCCATTGCTCGAGTGCTGGAGATATGCTGGCTGCACTGGTGTAGGCTGAAGTGGAAACACACGAGTTGCCCATTGGACTGGACAACATATGTGACAACATATTACACTGTTGCCGCAAGTGTAGAGGATTTCATTTTTAACCGTGACCTGCATGGATTCAGCACAGTGAGCAGGGCAGAAGCCAGACTGAAGGGATTGGAACAGGAAATTTCGGGAGAGGTGGGCTCTGCTGAGAATCGATGCCACGAGTTGTAGCCCAAAGATCAGCCACAATCGTATAGAAACATAGAAACATAGAAAATAGGAGCAGGAGTAGGCTATTAGGCCCTTCGGGCCTGCTCCGCCATTCAAAAAAGATCATGGCTGATCGTTTTCTCCCCATATCCCTTGATCCCTTTGGCATTAAGAAATATATCTATCTCGTTCTTGAATATATTTAATGGTGTGGCCTCCACTGCCTTCTGCAGTAGAGAATTCCACAGGTTCACCACCTTCTGAGTGAAGAAATTGCTCCTCATCTCAGTTCTAAATGGCATACCCCATATCCTGAGACTGTGACCCCTAGTTCTGGACTCCCCAGCTATCAGGGACATCCTTCCTGCATCTAACCTGTCTAGTCCTGTTAGAATTTTATAGGTTTCTATGAGATCCCCTCTCATTCTACTAAACTCCAGTGAATATAGGCCTAGTCGACCCAATCTCTCTTCATACGTCAATCCTGCTATCCCAGGAATCAGCCTAGTAAATCTTCTTTGCACTCCCTTCATGGCAAGAACATCTTTCCTCAGATAAGGAGACCAAAACTGCACACAATACTCCAGATGTGGTCTCACCAAGGCCCTGTATAACTGCAGTAAGACATCCTTGCTCCTGCACTCAAATCCTCTTGCAATGAAGGCGAACATACCATTCGCTTTCCTAACTGCTTGCTGTACCTGAATGCTTGCTTTCAGCGACTGGTATACAAGGACACCCAGGTCACGTTGCACCTCCCCCTTTCCCAATCTATCACCATTCATATAATAGTCTGCCTTTCTGTTTTTACAACCAAAGTGGATAACCTCACAGTTATCCACAATATACTGCATCTGCCATGCATTTGCCCACTCACCCAACTTGTCCAAATCACATTGGAGCCTCTTTTCATCCTCCTCACAGCTCACATACCCCCCAAGCTTTGTGTCGTCTGCAAACTTGGAAATGTTACATTTAGTTCCCTCACCCAGGTCATTAATATATATTGTGAATAGCTGGGGCCCAAGCACTGATCCCTGTGGTACCCCACTAGTCACTGCCTGCCACCCGGAAAATGGCCCATTTATTCCTCCTCTCTGTTTCCTGTCTGTGAACCAATTCTCAATCCATGCCAGTATATTACCCCCAATCCCAGGTACTTTAATTTTTCACATTAACCTCTTATGTCGAATCTTATCAAAAGCCTTTTGAAAATAAGTATTGAATGTTGGAGCAGGTGTGAGGGGCCAAATGGCCTACTCCTATTCCTATTTCTTGTATTCTTATATTCAAAGGACAATCTTTGATTAATGGTTATCATGGTTCAGCACATAATAATTTACAGATTATGATGGTACACTTTATGGCTTGCTAACTGTATTCTAAACTGTATTTTAGCCTTAAGTGAGCTACTTTCTTGAGGTCAGCTATCTTTCTATTTGTGTTTCTAAGTTGCTGGGTTCTGGAGATTATATTTCCATGTCTAGTATTTTTATGAGGCTTGTTGTTCAGATGCTTCAAGAAATAACCTGCTTCGGTTCTACTGTCCCTTATTTCTTGTATCAAATTAAATGATAAGCCCTGGGTGCTTGTACTTCAAAGCAATTCCACTGAGTAAACCTCCTGCATGTTCTCTCTTATGCAAATGTATGGGTTCAAATGCCACTTGAATGCAATTATGTATTGCTAAGTTCCATTATTAATTCTGCAAACATGATGAGGTAACCCCCAAGAACTGGTAGATTTGGGGCAGGTGGAAGTAAGAAAATTTGAAACCTGATTCCAACCTGCCTACTTCCGGTTGTAACAGAGGTGGGTTGAGTGGGATGGGAGGGTGTGACCAATCTGCTTTCAGGAGATGGGGTAGTCATTGATTTTTTTAAGGAAGCTGTGCGCTTCTGTAAAAAAAAATGGGACTTTTATTTTTAACCCATGAAAGCCGCACTTCCCCCGAACCTGGGAAACCCAGAACGTGAAAAAAGGCGAGGAGGGCCAGATCCATGAGGTAATTGCCTTGATAGCACTGTTTATAGTCCCAGAAATGCAGGAATATTTCCTCCAGGCCCGACAAGCAAGCCCTTTCACCGACCCCACAATCAGCTAATCCCACCCCCCATCTCCTTCCTCTCCCCAGCTTCCACAAACACCTCCCTCCCTATCGCTTCCACCAACAGCAACCCACCCCGGCCTCCATGATCTTCCCCCACCACCTCCACCCTCAAACTGTCTCTCCCTCCACTGTCTCTCCCCTGTCTCTCCCTCCACTGTCTCTCCCTCCCTCCTCTTCACTCCTTGGCTACAGCCTTGTACTGCAAGCTTTGCCACTAAGAAATTTGCAGAAAAATATTTAAAAGATGTACTGTTAATCTCAGCAGAATGTCTGGGAAATCCTCACTTCTGGATTTCCCATCTGGAAAGCCCTCCAACCCCTGTTCTCTCCATGGCCCTGAGTAAATATATTATTCCTTCTGGTGCAAGCAGGAGCAAGCTCTCCCAGAAAATTTGTATAATTGTGCACCAACAGCAACTTTGAAGCCTACCTTAACATGACCAAAATTAGTGTAGATCCAGAAAAAATGCCATTTCATTGTGACCCAAACTGCTGCTGTTTTACTTTCTACTTTAAAGCCACATAACTAATAGGAGGATATTTTCACTAGCGCCTGTGTCAATCTTAATCCTGAGTGTATGTTTGCTAGCTTTCTTTAGGCACGTGCTGTTAATGGTGGCGAAAGCTTCCAGTTGTTTGACTTCATCAACATGGTGTGTCAGGTTCACAATGTGGAACGCCTGCTTTTAGCTGAGAATTGCTTCTCTCTGAACCTTGTGTCAGGTCTGTTTTTCTTTGGACTTTGTGTATTGGCTTACGTTTACACAGGTCTCTGGAGATCTCCTTGCTGCTGTTGCTCTGTTTCTGCACCTGTCTTCTGTTTTTCTGCACCCTCCTGTGTTTTCGGAACCAGATTTCTTGCATAGGCGGGCCCAGTGTCCTTTTGCACTGCACGCCTTGTACAGGTCTTGAAATGCGGACAATGTCGCAGTGATTGGGACCAATCACACTTACCACACAGCTTTCTTGCTCTTTTCAACCTGGTTATGGTGCCAATATTGTTGGCTGCACGTCGTGCTTGCAGGTGTTGTTGTCCAGCTACAATGGCTTCATATTTCCTGCCATCTTCCAGCAGTGCATCGATGCTGTGCCTTTTCTTTTTCCCCCAAGAGGTCTTTCTGAAATGCTTCAATGGGTGTTGATACAATCACCAACTCCATTATTCAGTCTGACAGCTCAGCCTCTGAAAACTTGCTTTTGTTGCCCATACTACGGCATTTACTGATGAACTGGTCTATTGATTCCTGTGGCTGTTGGACATCAATTCTAGGCGGTGAATTCTAAAATTAACTGCTAATTGGAGCTGATGTTCTAGCACTTTCCATATCTTTGTGGGATCTTTCTAGTCCTCTTCCAATATGGCTGATGTATTGATTCTGTGTAATCCCTCATTTTCAACTGCTATCAGAATTTTTTTAGCTTGCTTTTCTGCTTCTACAGTCGCTTGGTCAGTGAAGCATAACTGCATTCTTTATTTGAAAAGTTGGAACTCAAATAGGATATCCATGGTCTTCTAGTTCATGCTGGGAAATTTGGTATCCATCTTCCAGCTGTTTGTTTGCTTTATAACTTGCTTTAGGACTTATTCTATGAGTCTGTACTGCTTCCTTTTTTAAAAACTTGCTTGGCTGCTTTGATTGAGAGGAGCAGATGGTTAGCAGTGCTTGTCTGTTTATCTGGCTTCCAGCACTCTAGTATGTGTGTATACATTGTTGTGCACTCGGCATTTCAAGTGCTTTTTTTCTCTGTTCGAATTTGTTTGTACAGAGGTTCAATAGACAATTCTTAATGCTTGAGTGGTTTTATGGGTTTTTAAAAACTCTAGCTGAGTAAATGAAAGCTCTTCATGCTTGAGTGATGATTTTTTTAACACTTTTTGTGCAAGCTGCCTGAATGGAGGATTCCCATGTTTTTTGCTGTCGGACGCCTCCTGTAATGGCACTGACTCCAATCAGCCTCGGGGAGCCTTTGAAAACAATTGATCAGCCTGAAATAGGGATTGGGTTTTCCCTGTTTTTTTCTTTTACTGAGCCTTTGGAAAAAATCAATTTTGCCAGCACCTCAAAGTTTTTTTCTGAGGGATTCCTGGATCGTCGGGACAATGACTCACCTGATCATATTGGTTGATTTGCAGCCTGTCATTCAGCACTCTGTCTTCTACAGCTTGAGTTAAGTGTTTTCTGCTTTCCCTGTTTGGGCCAGTATTTTTTTTAAACTTTCCCTCTTTTAGCTGTAGGAAGGTAGTTTTTAAAGCTGTTTTCCCTGTGATCTTCAATCATAAATTCTGTCTTCACACCACAGCTGCCACCATGTAATGAGGAGCTGCCACCCTATATTGAGTTCTTTTTATGTTGTCTGATCCACTGTAAATGAGATGCATGGAGTCCAAGATGTTGAAGATCTCAAACAGGTTTATTAAATAGTTAATAATAATTAAATAATTATTGTATACAGTACAGAGCTAACTATTTACAGAACTTTCCTTTACGTGTTACAGTTACAGAGCGACTCTGGCTCTGAGTCACATGACTGCATCCTGGTACTTAGATCATTAGCATATTAAGATCTTAAAGGGACATTACTCTTAAAGGCAACCACACAACACAGGGGTCAGAGAAGAATTGCATGGGTAGAATGGAATTTATGGTATGTGTAAGTTGCACCATTTCAGAATGGGACAGGCTTGATGGACCAGCTGGTCTTTCCATATCCTTTTTAGAATGTTTCTATATGTTTGGAAAGAACTGACTGATGCAATCATATAAATGCTTAAAACACTAATATCTAAATCTTCACTCTGCTATTTAAATGTGGTACCACTTCCACTACCACTACCAATTCAAATAGCAGAAATAGGTCTCTGATAATAGCATGTTGGATCCTCATACTATGATAGCGTTCAGTCATTTTTAAGTTACAATGTCTTATGGTTATTCAGACTACTCAGAACTTGTGAAATTGGGGAAAGCACAAAGGCATAGTTGAATGTGATGAAACCTGTCCAAAAATAAAAGAAAAACTGAAATGAACAACTGGACATTGAAAGAAAACATAACGTCCAAAGAATGAAATGTGAACTTTCTGATAATTACACATTGAAGAGTAATGTCTGCTTTGTGCCCTTAATAAGGATGGTGGTGACAAGATCACCAGTTTCTACAGTGAATATAATCATTCCATACCTTGGTACAAGTAGCAGCAGAAGTCTATTTTGCAATGGATGTTCAGATATTGTGTGAACATTACAAAGTTACAATGGATAATTCTGGATCTTCAGTAATATGCAATGTTAATGTCAGACGCTGTTGACTTAAAACAAGGGTTTTAACAGACTCCATTTCCTCAAAGATTAGTTCCCTTCTTGTTCCCTTATTTTATTTCCTCTGGGACCAAGCACCAACAGACTGTAAAGACTTGTGCACATTCGTAGCAAGTCAGCTGGATGGAGCATTGACATGGAATGTCACATGCACTGACTTGGAATTTGAAAACATTCCAGCTTGGTTAAAGCACATTTTTTCACACACAACTTATTCTGGACTTGCAAGCATTTTGTTGGGATATTGTTATGATCAGGTGAGGAGAGGTCGAAAGGCTCCCAGCTTGTCTCTCTCCTTGTTTGACCACAACAGGATTTATTTCTTTTCAACATTGGATATGCTTACCAATTCAGTGAGAGTTTAACCCTTAAATATTATGATCATAAAAAAACAAACCGGACAGATTTTGTGGAGTTGAAACAAGAAACCGGTTAATTTATTGTACTTAAAACCTAAAGCTGATCCAAGTAAAATAATAAACTTTGCTCCAACTTTCACGCATACATACACATGCGAATCACACACACACAAATAGGTTACAGAGTGTAGAAGAATAGATTGGTTGGGTTAGAGTCTGGAACAATAAAAAGAATATACAGTATGTGGAGACTAGTAATTCAGTTGTCTTCTGGCTGAATTCATGGTCCTGAAGTTTCTGGCTGGTAGAAGTTGCCAACTGCTTCAAGGTTTTCTTAGAGAAAGTGTTGCAGATGGTTTTCTTCCTGGGGTCTCTGTCTGCAGCAAAGATAAGCTTGGATGTTTTGTAGCCAGCAGACAGGCTTCAGAGTTGAAAGGTGGCCTGGAGAGAAAGAGAGAGACAGATAGACAGATAGACCCCACTTGGGTCCTGCACTGGTCAAACTCAGGTGCTTGTCTGCCGTAGAGAGAAGAAACTGCAAGTTTTCACCCAGATGGAGCATCTGCCGCATGATGGCCCAGTGTATTCTCTCTTTTGCACTTTAATTAGATCAAGTCTAAGAATTACAATCTCTCTTGAATCCCATTGTTTCAATGTTTACCCTTTGAGGGGTTTGTTGCCACCAGTGTTAATGTTCCAAGATGGCTTTGAATGTCTCGTTACTGAAGGCAGGGTAGGGAGCGCATTCAAACTGCTCAAGCCGTTGTTCTGGTTGGAGAATTTACCAGAAATGCATCTCTACCTCAATACATTGGTATGTAAGGTATTTAGATGCAAATTGCTGTGGCCATTTTAGCTGCTAACAGTGACCTTTTATCAGCTTTTGTTTGTCTCCTGCTTTCTTTTTAAAGTTTAATTCCGGTTTCCAACTGATGGATAAAAAAAAAAATCATCATTCGGCATAACGCGTGTTTATGACAATACACTTCCAAATATTCTAGAAAATAAATCTGCTTGATGTTTCAGTGTGATTGTTTCATGTATTCTTTCATTTATATTATTTCAGTAACATTTTCTGATTGTAATTTTTACCTTCATTTATCATTCAGGCAGGGATTTTAGTGCTTCATTATTCCTCATTCAGGATGCCTTTTAATGTTTTACCCTGCTATAGAAATCTGGCCTGTAATGCCCAAGATTTGTATCCTTTGCATATATGATTTGAGACCATCACATGCTACTTCTGTGCTATATCTATTGCCATTGCTGAAATAATAACAGCAAGGCCTAGTAACATCTGTGCAGAGAGAAACAGAGTTAACGTTTCAGGTTGATGACCTTTCATCAGAACTGGGAATAGTTAGAGATGTTTTTATTTCAAATCTCCAGCATCTTCAGTATTTTGCTGTATTATATTTGTTTGGGTTGTTTCTGAAGGAGTAGCATCTCTGGAGTTGGGCAGTTGGATGTTTCCACGTGACATTCAACTCTCATCTGTTCTTGTTTTCCCAGCCTCTTTTATGCAGAAAAAATATTTAGAAAGCACTGGCCTACTTTCCCTTCCACTAACACAGAACTTTAGCTAAAATAAGAACAGAAAATGCTGGAAATACTCAGCAGGTCTGGCAGCATCTGTGGAGAGAGAAACAGAGTTAACGTTTCAGGTCGATGATCCTTCATCCGAACCTTCCTGATGAAAGGTCACCGACCTGAAACATTAATGCTGTTTCTCCCTCCACAGATGCTGCCAGACCTGCTGAGTACTGTATGATCATTTTAAGAGTGATGCCCCTTTAAGAACTCTATGCTAATGAGCTAAGTAACAGGATGTAGTCATGTGATAGAAGCCATAGTCTCTCTGCATTTGAGCACGCTAAACAAAGGCTCTATATATAGTTTTCTCTGTATTGTATATACTAGTTTAGCTGTTAATAAACTTTCTAGAGATCTTCAAGGAACTGGAATTCATGTACCTAATTGTGTTGCATAAGATAACACAAAGAAACTCATGACGAGTATTTCCAGCATTTTATGCTTTTATTTCAGATTTCCAGCATCTGCAATATTATGCTTTTGTACAGGGCTTTAGCTCTCTGCATATGTGCTTCAGTTAGTGCTCTGCCTGATTCTCATTGCCAAAGCTACATTATCGAACCCACTGCGTGGCTGGGAGATCTCATTATTTACAACGTGCAACTAAAAGCAGTAATATCAGGGGTTAATGGGCAGATGAGAATTCTCCCAGAAGTTTTTCTAGCAATTTTTTAGATGTTAATTCTATGAATACTTAAAATCTTAGACCCTGACTTTAAGAATTAGCTGCAAGGCAAAGTTCAGCCATATGATTTGTTTAGCACATGATCACCTGGAGTGTTAATAAATTCATGACTTATAGTGCTATTAAGTAAAAGAAATAATGTCCTCAGACACACGTGATGAAGAATCAGACACTCAATAGCAGAGCTAAAATAAATTAAACTACAGTAAATCATTTAAAGCATTCTACTATGCGACTTCATGGAGACAAAGTCAAATAAAAGGTTAACCAGAGTTTTATATACTCATTAAGAAATCTTAGAGGAGCTGATGCATGTTCTCTTTTTTTGCCCTCTTTTGGAAAGAAGGTAAAAATAAGATAAGACTATTTATTCCATTCAGCTTACCCTAATAAATAGATCCACTTACAGGACTAGAGAGACCACTTTCATATCCTTCTTGACCTGGTGCAAGACTCTGTTCCAGTTGACAGCTTTCGTGAATGATTCATGTGCTTTTACTGTGCTTGATAGATTGTAGATGATATGCCTTTACATTTATCATTTTCCTTAACTTCTACTCATGCCCCCAACATCTCTTCCCTGCTTTAACGTAAAAACTTTTTTTGAAATCCTTCTGCTGATTTTAAAAATGTGGTTAGGTCATAGGCCGCAAAATTTGGTTGCATAGCACACTTTTTTGGAATTGTGGGTGTCATGCTTGTTCCAAAATTATGTCTGAGCCACACGCCCACAATTCGGGCTGGATTTTGCACTGGAGGCGGGGCTCCCGGCACAGGGCCGAAAAGGTGAGCGGGACCCCACTTCTGCCCATTTTTCCTCCAGTCTTTTTGTGTCAAAGTTTTAGGAAGCGGGATCCTCGTCCTTTTAAAGATTTTAAAGATACTGCCTTTAAGATCTGCCGGCCAATCACAGGGCCAGCAGCACAGCAGTATCGGCAGAACCACCAGGAGCGATGGCCACTGCTGGTACTGCAGAAGCCTCAGACCCAGTGCCAGCAGTGGAACCCCGGACCAGAGGTAGGTGAGGCTGGTTCGCCGAGGCCAGTCCAGAAGGCCCCAGCGAGGGGGTCTGGGGAGTGGTCTTGCGGTCCATGGGGAGAGGGGGTCCCAAGGGGTGAATTGGTTCCCGGTGGGGGTCCTCCGTGGGCCACAAATTGCCTATGGAACCCCCCTATCCTAAAGCAGCAAGGAAGGTGCCTTGTTTTTTCAAGGTGCCCTCCAACTGGCGGAGGCACCTCCCATCTCTGGTAAGATCCCAGCAGCGGCGGGAAGAGGCCACTTAAGGGCCTCAAAATGTCTCTGGGTGGGAAGTCCACTGTCGGCCTATCCCACTGGGCGATGGGCCCTCAGTCCCACCGCCACATCCCCGCCACCCGTCGTGATTCTCCATGCCCCCCTCGCCTCCGGTCCCACCTTGGGGGGGCCCACAAAATCCCGGCCTTCTGGTGCGGGCCACGCTGGATAGCAACAGGGGTAGGGCATTAGTGCAGACACAGGGTAGTGTCGGAAGTATGCAGTGTAGGAAGTATGCAGAGTAGGCAGTGTTGTATGATTGATTTAAGAGTGATGTCCCTTTAAGATATCGGTATGTTAATGAGCTAAGTACCAGGCTGTAGTCATGTGACTCGAAGCCAGAGTCACTCTGCAACTGTAACACCCAGATGAAGCTTCTGTAAATAGTTTGCTCTGTACTGTGTATAATAGTTTAGTTAATAAGCCTGTTTGAGATCTTCAGCAAACTGAACTCCATGCATCTCATGAATGTTGCATCAGACGACATAAAGAACTCATTACAGGCAGATCATGACATCCATCAACGTGAAACCATTTTGGAGATCAATGTACCATCTAATGCCCTCTCTTACCCTTGCATAGCTGAACATGCGTTCAGCAGCAAGAAGGATTCCCTACAAGCACTATTTAAAGAGATCATCAACTACTTTCAGGTTAGTTGCTGATTGATTTCTACTGGCTGTGACTGAGTTTGTAGAAGTATTTGGAGGTTTGTACTGTTATTTAAAGTTACTGAAGTCCGCAGGGAGTGGTGTGGCAGTTGCTGAAGGATATGGTCTTAACTGCAAGTCTCCTGGACAAGACACTTGCTCCCAGACATGGTTGTAGTTGTTTGCATCCCCCTTGGAATATAGCATGACAGGGAAAATAAGCAGAGCTGACAGAGCAGGACAAGCTTCTGAAAGAGGGAGGAGGAGGAGGAACAAAGTTCTCAGTAGGAGGCCATATCCACCCAGAATCGTCAGAGAGCAATTCTCCTACCTCAACCTCAGTGAGGAACAGTATGTCAGACAACCCTGCTTCAATATGGAGGTGCTCAGTCAAAGCTGCAGGCACAACTGTATTGTCAAAGCAGGGCAAAGGCGGCATTGCCAGTGGCTGAGAAGGTGAGTGTAGCCGTAACATTTTATGCATCTTGTTCCTTCTAGGCTGCAGTAGGTGATATTTGCAATGTCTCCAGTTCGTCGTCCACTGTTGAATAAGAGAGGTCACTGAGGTCATACTGTAAAGAGAGCTGAATACATAAGAACATAAGAAATAGGAGCAGGAGTAGGCTATTCAGCCCTTCGAGCCCAGTCCACCATTCAATGAGATCATGGCTGATCTTCTACTTCAACACCATTTTCCTGCACTATCCCCATTTCAATATGTCGAAATCTATCGAATTCAGTCTTGAACATAGTCAACAACTGAATCTCCACAGTCCTGTGGGGCAGAGAATTCCAAAGATTCACCACCCTCTTTCCTACTCATCTCAGTCCTAAATGGCCTGCCCCTTATTCTGAGACTGTGTCCCCTGGTTCTAGACTTCCCAGCCAGGAGATACATCCTTCCTGCATCTACCCTGTCGAGCCCTATAAGAATTTCGTGTGTTTGAATGAAGTTACCTCTCCAGAGAATAAAGGCCCAGTATATTTAATCTTTCCTCATAGGGCAATCCTTCCATCTCAGGAATTAGTTCGGTGAACATTCGTTGCACCCCCTCTATGGCAAGTATATCTTTCCTTAGGCAAGCAGTCCAACATGGCACACAATACTCCAGGTACGATCTCACCAAGGCTCTATATAAATGCAGAATGAGCATCTTTATTCTTATTCTCACATCCTCTTGTAATAAAGGCCAAAATACCATTTGCCTTCTTAATTGCTTGCTGTACTGGCATGTTAGCTTTCAGTGACTCAGGAACAAGGACACCCTTATCTTACCTTTGCATTTTTCCAGTCTTCTTCATTCTTACCTTTTTTAAATGGCTTAAAATATATTTTGTTTTTTCATTTCACATATGATACAATCATCACTTTATATTGTAATGGCTGCAAATTGTCAATATTAACACTGATATTGTTATAGGTTCTTTATTATTTTCCAAGTGGCTGTTGCTTCATAAAGGGAAGATGCTTGCATTGCATTGAATGGCCAGCACCCCTTCACCTCTAACTTTTAGCAACTTGTTGCCCTTGTTGCCAGAGCCAGAATCCAACTCTCTCTTTAACTTTATAATCAGAGAAAGCAAGAGAATGCTATTTGGAAATTGGCTAGCTAGGATTCATCACGCACAGGAAGAAGCTTCATTAAAACCAAAATGTTCCCCAGTCACCTCTCACTGGAGAGTGAAATGAAGCCTGAAGCCCTCTGGTATGGAACATTGATTTTACCAATGACAGGAAAAAAACATATTTCCACTCAAAAACCAGAAACATTTGCATTTTCGCTAAATTCAAAATAGATTCTGGAGGACTAGAAGTGGTCAACATGACCTCTTTATTTATTTTAAAAATATCAAAAGACATACTTGGAAATAATAGGTCAGTAAATTTTTAATCAGGTGTAATGAGAGTTGTTATGATCTGGAATGCACTGCGTAAAAGGGTAATAGAAGCAGACTCAATGATAACTTTCAAAAGGGAATTGGATAAATACTTGAAGGGGGCAACATTTGCAGGACTATGTGGAAAAAGCAGGTGAGGGAGACAAAGTGCCTAGTTCTTTCAAAGAGCCATGTTGGGCTGAATGATAGACTTCTGTGCTATATGACTCTATAGTTCTCAGAATGGGGGCATCATTGGCGAGGTTGCATCTATTGCCATCCTTATTTACCCCAAGAAGATGGTGATGGGCCTGCTGTTTGAACCGTCGCAATTATTTTGGTGATGATGTTCCCACAATAGTGAGTTGGTGGACAGCGAAAGTGCAGTAGAAATTATTTACTTTTTCTCAGAAAGCTTTTGATAAAGTTCCAACCATTGATTAATGGCTCAGGTGGGGAGTCAAATATAGGAGGCAAAGTGCAGCGCTGGATAGAAAGTTGTCTTAAAAATAGGAGACCTCATTGGGATTGTTTTTAGGTTCAAAGGGTGGACAATGCAGAGATTAGCTTCAGATAGCTGCTATTTCCAATATTCTTCAAAGACTTGGATTTGACCATTATTAAAATAATCTCCAAATGTGTCAATGATACATAAATAGTAGGCAAATAATAAGGAACAATGAAACCAGAGTCAGAAGGACTTAAATCTTTTAGGTAACTGGGTCACTAAGTGACAGATGCAATTCAATTTTAGATAAATGTAAAATAATTAGATGGGAGCAAAAGGGAGCACATGCAAATTGGAACAATTATACAGTGCTGATCAGGAAAAACATTGGAGCTTGTAGTGGATGAATTTGTTGGCACAGTCCTTAGCTTTAGGAGAAAAGAATGGGTGGGAAAGATAATGGATTACTTTCGGAGAGGGATAGAGTATGAATCAAAAACAAATTGCATTTTTGTTGCCCTGTCACTAGGAATGATGTTCATGCCTTGACGATTGACCAACAGAGATTATTCCCAGTATCATGAATTTAACCTCATAAAAGAAAAGAAGGACTTGCATTTACATAGCACCTTTCAGCACATCCCAAAACTCTTTATAACCAATGAAATACTCTGAAGTGTATTTACAGTTGTAATGTAGAAAACGCGGCAGCCGATTTGTGCAAATCAAAATCCAAACAAATTGATCACAATGTCAAAGTATTCAGAAGCCAGGAGACACAAATGTAAAAAATATAAAATTAGGAGTATGAAGATAAGTCATGCAGAACTTCTTCATTTAAAGAATAATACTTGTTGAATAAGTTACTGAGGAAGATCATTGAAGCATAAAGTCCAGATGGATTGGACAGATAATTGGATGTAATTCTCTGATTGAGGTTTATTGCAGTTTTAAAAAAAAGGTGGGGTTGATTTTTGGATCAAATTGTCTTCCCTGTTCATATAAGTTCTTATTCTTAACTTCATCCCTTGCATGTCTCGGGAATCCATCCTCCTGCTCCATTCATATTTTGGAAATCTCGCTCACCTACCTGCTGCCTATTGGTTTTATTTCAACGCTCATGTAAAAGACTGCTGCAGGTTGTAATCCCTTACTTCTTCAGTATGAAGCTAGGAGGCCCTACCTCTCATAACATTCCTGAATTGTTTCATTGCAAGAGAGAAGGCTGGGGTATCATTGAGACATAGGTAGGCATGCACGGGAAATGGGATTTCTATGATCTAATGACAATTCACATAGATTGACTTTTCTGGAAAAACGTACTGTTAAAGCTACTGAGATGTCTTTGTTTGGTTAAGCCTCCAGCTGAAACTGAAGTTGACCTTATCGAGGACCATTCTGAAAGCATGTGCCAAATTAAAAACAGAAGAGAATGTTCCCTGTAACAGTCACCAAGCCCATTTCAACATCTTTTTATAGAAATAACATGGTCCAGTAATCAACATAATCCACGCACTCAGAAATGATTGAACATTACATGGTGCTCTATGCAATTATCAATGCATTTCCACATAGACTGTCTTGTATCCTCCAGATAAAGGATCAGAGATCAATAAATGACATTGACTTCTCAGTGTCTGAAGTACTTATTAAAAGGTCACATTATATGAAGTGCACGACATTTTCAATGACTGAGATCTAGGCATTTTATTCTATGTTTGTAAGAACACCTTTTTTTTTTAAGAATGACAATAGGTCATTGGGTCCAAAAAGCCTGTTCATTGATCACATGGCTTAATCTGTAGATTATTTTGAACCAAATATTGAACTAAGCTTTTGGAATTTTTTAATGACAACACAATATCTTCATTAGATGAAGGGAAACAGGTGTGCAAAAATGCAAATAAACAATAATATTAAAAATACATTGGATCACTTTACTATTTCTGGAAAATTTTGGAATTAAGGAAAGTAAACTGTTCATTATTTGTTATATTACTTGTTTCTAATTTCTTTGAACTACAGGCAGTATTGCAGTATACAACATTAATGAGGAATGAAGTTTTGGCACTTGCTCAATATAGGCATAAACCATTCAATAAATCCCAACTTATACAAAACATACATTAGCCTAGGTTTCCCTTGTGTTTATGGCCAACATTCTATTGGATTCAGAGGTGGTGGAAGAAAATGGGGCAAGCAAACCTAGTGCCTATTTAACCCAGTTAAAAATCCCATTTTAACTTTCCTTTGCCAACAACATGGGCAGTTCAGAGCCCCTATTACTTGCAAATAACCCTGAATTCATGTCTTTCTCTTGTTTCTCTCGTATTTGTCCTTATGCACTCTCCAAGCTCATCTTGTCTATGAGACTCACCTCCTGCTCCCTTGGAGCAAACCCCATTAAACTGATCACTAAATTCCCTTCCTGACCCGATGTTAGCTGATCTAGTTAATGGTTCTCTCTGCTCAGGTACTGTCACCTTCCCCTTCAAATCTGCCACCATTGCACCTTAAAAAAAACAATGCTTGATCCCTTTGTCCTTGCAAAATACCACCCCATCTCCAACTTCTCTTTCCTCTCCAGAGCCCTTGAATGTGTTGTCCCACCAATCATGTTTCCTCCCCGCCAGAGTACCCAACCAGCTCTTATTAAAGGCACAAATGACATCCTATGACATCCTTTGCCAAAGGAAAACTATCAGTCCTCACCCTTCTCAACCTGCCTGCAGCCTTTGACATGGTTGACCACATCATCCTGCTCCAACACCGTTCCACCATCGTCCCGCTGACTGGGACTGCACTTGCCAGGTTCCTTTCTTACCTATCTAGTCGAAGCCAGAGAATCACCTGCAACGACTTCTCTTCCTGCTCCTCCACCTTTACCTCTGGTGTCGCCCAAGGATCTATTCTTAGCCCCTTGGCCCCTTCTTATTTCTCATCTATATGCTGCCCCTCAGCAACATCATCTAAAAACACAGAGCCAGTTTGCACATGTACGCTGAAGGCACCCAGCTCTATCTCACCACCAGCTCTCTCAACTCCTTCACTGTCTCTAAATTGTCAGACTGCTTGTCTGACACCTAGTATAGAAAAGCAGATATTTCTTCCAACCAAATATTGGGAAGAGTGAAGCCATTGTCTTTGATCCCCACCACAAACTGTGTTCCCTAGTCACTGACTCCATCCCTCCCATTGGCAACTGTCTGAGGCTGAACCATCTGCTCATAACCTTGGTGTCATATTTGACTCTGAAATGAACATATTTGTGCCATCATTATTTCTACCAGCTTATTTCTACCGATGTAACATTGCCCGACTCTGCCCCTGCCTCAGCTCATCAGATGCTAGAACATTCATTCATGCCTTTGTTACCTCTAGACTTGACTATCCCAACACACTCATGTCTGGCCTCACATGTTCTAACCTCCATAAACTTGAGATCATCCAAAATTCTGCTGCCCATGATCTAACTTGCAACAAATCCTGTTCACCCATCACTGC
Organism: Heterodontus francisci; assembly: GCF_036365525.1. Classification (NCBI taxonomy): domain Eukaryota; kingdom Metazoa; phylum Chordata; class Chondrichthyes; order Heterodontiformes; family Heterodontidae; genus Heterodontus; species Heterodontus francisci. Next base: position 38,004,987 of record NC_090397.1, read on the forward strand.
TGTGTTTGTTGATCTACCTTGGTACCTTGATTTTTTAAAATCTCATCCTTGTTATCAAAGCCCTCCGTGGCCTCAACCCACACCACCCCCATCTCTGTAATCTCTTCCAGTCCTACAACCCGCCAAGATCTCTGAATTCCTCCAATTCTAGTCCCTTGAGCATTCCAAATTTTAATCGCTCCAGCATTGGTGGCTGGGCCTGCACTTGCCAAGGCCCTAAGCTTTGCAATTCCTTCCCTAAACTGCTCCCCCTTTAAGACATACTTTAAAACTTAACTCTTCATCCAAGCTTTTGATAACCTTCCCTAATATCTCCTTGTGCATCTTAGTGTGAAATTTTGGTTGATAATGCTCTTGTGAAGCGCCTTGGGAGGTTTTACTATGTTAAAGGAGCTATATAACTGCAAGTGATTGTTGTTCTTAACTTAGGTATTTTGAATATTCCTCCCTTAATGATTGTGGCTTTCTCAGAAATCAACACCTGTTGGAATGTGGTAGCGCTGGTTGCAGAAGTATTGATAAAAGCTGCATCATGAACATTCAGTGTGAAAATTCTGCTTCTCAAATTCTTTTGCTGCTCAACTTTGCTAATAGGCTAAGTCTTGCTCCTGGGACTGTGGACTTTAATTTTTTGCATTTGTGTACATTCACCATATGGGACAATGATATTTGCCTTCGTCATTTCTCTTCCATTTGTTATGACAAAGAAGTGAAAGACAATGAAGAGCTCCACAAGAACACCAGACACCTCAGGTGCAATAGAAGGCACTTGGCACCCACTCATGGGCACATACCTCAGCTTCTTTAGGCCTTGACAGACAGTTCTCAACCTCATAACTCACTAATGCTTGAGAAGGCTATTGCTTCCCTCAATAGACAGTAACTAAGTTGTCCCACCAGATCTAGAACTCATTTCTACCAGAAGCACAGTATTGCACATATCAGTGAAAATCACCACAGTACTCAACTTCTCGGTAATGGGCCCCTTTCTAGGCAATATCAGTCAACACTAACAACATTAGCCTGTCATCTGCCACAGATGCATTAAACAAGCGATGGATGAAACTCTTGTGTGAGGTGAAAGGTTCATTCCAATAGACTTGGCTCATCAGTGTGAGAAGGCAGTAAACTCCATGATGGGCTGAAGGGCCAGTTTCTGTGCTGTATAACTCTATGACTTTATGACTGTATGAATGGCAGGATTTCCCCAGATGCAAAGTGCAATTCACACATCCATGCTCCCATTTATGCCCTATTTGAGAATCCATGTGAACAGGAAAAGATTTCAGTCACTCAATATCCAGCTGGCCTGGGATCCAAACCATCTTTTTATGCATGTCATGAAGTTGACCCAGGAAAATAGGACTGGGTCATGACAAGGCCACACTGGCAGGTAGAAGTGTAGCCTCACCACACTACTGGTGGGAAACCCAACACGGAGGAAAATTCAGTCTGCAGTGTAAAATACAGATGCAAAGCATCTCTGGGACCAATTTTGATGTTTGCCTTGTTTCAGAAAAGGTCTGAATTTTCAGAGCAGCCCAACTCAATTGGGTATTATTCAGTACCATTTTACAAGACGGGCTTTCTAAACCTGAATGAAAACAGACTGCATACTGGCACAATGAAAATCATGCCAATCCCATCTGTCACTATTTACTGGCAGGAGTATTTTTCATTTATTAAAATAACATGGGACTGGATAGTATGTAAGTGAACTTGATAAACTTAAGTCTAGAAAAGTATCAATGTGAATTGGAAAAAGGTGCAACTAAGGGTGGAAAATGTGTGAATTGTAAAATATCGTTGAAGACAATTTTTTTTTAAATACTATATTTTGAAGAAGGATGTAGGAGGCAATATATATTTCTTAGATTTTTAGGGGAGTTTACTTGGAAAAATATCTTTTATTCTCAGCTGTGAATACAGGGGAGCAGAGTGAGTTCAGATCAGCTGACTAAGTTCAATGTTCTGCTTCAGTTTCCAAACACTTAACACACATTAAGGTTCTTTTGGTTCATGAAATTCTGTATGACATTGTGGCATTGTAACTTTGAGATTGCTATAAAGTGCATATCGACAAAGTGCAGTTGGATTCAATCTAAAATACCTTCTCTTTTTGCCGCTATAGCCTAGAAATTACTGTTGATGATGTTAGCGAGTGAATGCCTGACCTATTTACAAGGCATTCCTTTACCCGCTGTTGTACTGCAGGCATTCAATCCTTTATTTGAAATGTTTTAACACCACCGTTGAAATTAACAGCAGAGGAATATCATGTAAATACATTAAACATTTACCTGTTAATGTCACTAACATAATTTCTAACTTTTAGTGCAAAAGGAGGGTGCATTTCAAATTCTTACATGAATAATTTACAATCCTATCTTTTGAGCTTTCAATGCTGTTTCAGAATCTACTAATTTAGAGATAAAAATTATAAAGGACTGATTGACATAGTGTGTTCTTTCACCTCTTGAACTGTGGCTCAAATTAAGCCCAAGAGTGAAAGGTAAATTTCTCCTTTCTCTGACTAACATGAATGATTGTTGGCAGTCTCAATTTAGTTCCTAGTAAGTACAATCCTGTAGCACAAAACCATTTTTTATTGATCACAAATTATCAAAAGAATTTGAAAAGCTGGCTGAGCATGTCCATGGATATGATTCCTGTGGTAAATGGAAATGTCATACTTGGTGTCGTAGCGATGTGCTTCTGAATTTGTATAGGAGGCAGGAAATCCTGGCTTGAGGGTCTCTTCCTTCACCTGTTGTTGGCAATCTCTATATGTACCAGGTCAACCAACAAATTGAATTCTCTACCTCAGCATAGACCAGCACTTTCATTGCAAAAGGAGAATACCAAGCTCAGCAATGTACCTGGAAATTAGCTGACACAGTCTTCGGAGCAAGGGAGAATATGCAAAATGAAGATGATTGTTTCCCAAAACGATCTTCCACCAAGACCTGAAGCTTCATTAAAAATGCATGCATCTGGGCAGGATAGTAGCAGACTCAAATCCCGAACCCATCTCCTCCGGAGACCACAGTCTGCTGATCCCTGTAGCAACAAGATTAAAAAGGAGTTTGAGAGATCATGAAGAAACTAAACCCCTCTGTCAGACCAGCTGCTTCAGGTGTACAAAAGCGACATCATGGAAATTGGAATCATTAACCCATAACATCCTGACCCCTACAAAGGTGTCCTCTGTGCCAGGAATGTTTGAACTGCAGATCCCAAGTCATGGGACTTTAAAGCACAGGAAGAAAGGTGTCAGCCTCTTTTCACACATGGGCTTCAGAGCAGTCATCTCCCACAAGGAAGGGAAAGAGAATCAAGCCATCTGGACCAATTGCCAGATGAGGCATGAACAGAGCAGGAAAGTGCACCATTATGGAGCTACTTCAAAGGGCTTTAACAATAAAGTGCCTTTATTATGGAATATCTAGTAGCTATTTTTATTTTTTTAAATTTAGATTGAAAACTTGTTCTCAGTTTTTGGTGTTAAACCATTACACAATAGACATGAAATGGTTAATTCAATCTCACTCCGAATTGTCTGATTTCACCTCATTTGCACTCCAGAATTTAACCAACAGCAATATGTTTGGTGAAGGAAGGACTTCAGCTGACTGATCGACAGTGTTTTTCTCTGATCTTATTCCTGGTAAAATGAAACCAGACACCAAGTTCATAGAAATCTTCAGATCATTAATTCTTCACAGAGGTACTGTCAGAGTGCAGTGTCATCTCTAGCAACCAAATCTGCTTCATTCTATTTTTATATTTAGTCTGAGCTGACCTATTTTGGAAAGTTGTACCCTAACTGTACGATGAGCTTTCAAGTCTTTCTGGATTTTGTCTTTACCTTTAGAGCCCTAGAAATGTGGGTATTTCTGAAACTGTAGACCAAGCCCTAATTACCCAAGCTTGCCTCCTTAAGCTACCAGGGGAAATATCTCAATGTCCTAACCCCATTGCATAATACATGATTACAATGAATACTTACTCGGTAAGGTATTGAGACACTTGGATACCCAAAGATTAGAGATACTCAAACGTTTGGAACCTTACCTACACCAGCAAATTTGAGTGCATATAACTTCTCACTCTTCCCACCCCATACAGACATAATTGAAATACCAGAGGCTATTTACGTATTCCCAACACAAGATTAAGTGATTCCCAGGAATTACATATATATCAAACACAAATTTATACCTGGTGTGAATATTTATAAAATAAATTTGTATTGGCAGCTTTCCATTTAGGTTTCCATTTCTATTCAATGCTATTTAAGTTTCATTCTGTTGCCATGGAATATTAGATTGCCTACTGTAAATACATGTTCAGAAATAAACTAATGCATACTAAACACTTCTAAATATTCCCTTCAACAACAGTTTTCTTTTATATAGCATCTTTAATATAGTTTCAAGACACTTCACAAGACCGTAATCAAATAAAAGGATGCTGAGCTAAAGAAGGAGATATTAGGAGGGGTAAACTAAAGCTTGGGCTAAAGTGGTGTGCTGATAAGTGCAACTTTGGTGTCAACAGTCTGCTTTTACCTGAAACGGTGGCCTATGTCAAGGATGAAATCAGTGGCAAGGGGACTAAATTTATGGTGAATGCCAAAGACAATGGCTTCGGTCTTCCCAATGTGTAACTGGAGGAAATTGTGGCAAATCCAAGGCTGGATGTCGGACAAGCAATTTAACAATACAGGGGCAATGGGGAGGTTGAGAGAAGTGGTGTAGAGGTAAATTGGGATGTTGTCAGCACACATGTAGAAGTTGACCCAATATCTGCAGATGATATTGCCAAACAGCATCATGTAAATGAGGCAGAGGAGAGGGTCAAAGATTGCTCCTCGACTCCAGAGTAATGATGCTGAAGCAGGAAGATAAACCATAATTGGAGAGGCTCTGGTTATGAATGGATAGATAAGAATGAAACCAAGGAAGGGCTGGATAGTGGAGGACAGGCCTTGGAGTAGGATGGAGTAGTTGACCATGCAGAGAGATCATAGTGGCTGAAGAGAAATAATACACCATGGTCACAATCCCGTCACAGAGGATGTAATTTGTGACATTGCTAAGGACTGAAAAACTAGTTGCAGGGATCTAAATAGAGAGTCACAGGAAAGATGGATACAGGTTTGGGGGTTGACAACCCATTCAAGGACTTTGGTCAGAAAGGGGAAGTTGGAGATGAGATAGTAGTGTGCAATGCCAAATGTCTTAAGAGTGGGTGGTTTTGAGGTGGACCCTGAAAAAGTGGCTTCAAAAGGGAGGGAGAGATCCCTGAGAAGAACCGCTAACAACGTTTGCTAGCATGGCAGCCAGCAAGCAAAGATGAGTCAGATATTTAGTCAGAATGGGGTCAAGGGAACAAAATCTGAGTCTTATTGATAAAATGAGTTTGGAGAGGACATGAGGGGAGATAACAGAGAAACTAGAGTGATAAAGGTCCAAGCTAGGACAGGGAAAAGTCCAGAAGGAAGGTTAGGCTTGTTGGGTAAGGAAAAGAAAACCACCACATGCAATTTCCCCTCCAAGTCACACACCATCTTGACTTGGATCTAGATTGTTATTCCTTTACAGTCACTGGGTCAAAATCCTGAAACTCCCTTCCGAACAGTACTGAGGATGTACATACACCACACAGGCTACAGCAGTTCAAGAAGGCACCACCTTCTCAAGGGCAGTTAGGGATAGGCAATAAATACTGGCCTTGCCAGTGATGCCCACATCCTATGAATGAATTTAAAAAAGCAGCTGGTTTCGAATGTAGTGACAAAGAAGTCTTTCTATTAAGTGCCCAAAATTTGAAATTGAAAACCATTTTCTATTACAGATTTTGTATTCCATTTTGTTAATATAATAATTTTAATTTTCATGAAAATGGCATTATCACTTATCAGACAAAGAACCTAAAGCAGTTCAATGTCATTATTGTCACTGGTACATCCTGAAGTAAGAGAAGTAATGATGTCTTCATGAGAATATGATACTTTTTTTTCCACAAATTACATCACTGCATTGCATATTTGTAAATGGAGGGAAAGCACATTTTGAAAAAACTTCACAGGGATGACAAATCTCCTTCAGGAGCACATTTGTTTGCCCAAGATTAAACATTTGTTTGTATTTTCAGCCCAAAAGATACAATCGCCTTCTGCGTAAAATGTATCAATTCTAGTATATTACGGTCTTGCAATGCAGGGGGAGTTGACGGTAATAACAGTTTAACATTTAGAAAAACTGCATTTCAATTCAAAACTGTATCCTAATGTAATAAAAAAAACATTTTACTTACTGCAATTTCATTATAAGTGATTAAAATGTTCTAGTAAACAGATTGTTTACTGGAACTGACTGTGCCACTGCACTAATTAGTTTATTTCAGTGTTGCATCTACAAAGAACTTAAATATTAATCATTGAAGCTGACTAAATCACTTTGTCAGGAATTATTCTTTGGCCTAATTGTTTAATATTTGTTGTATAAGTTCATTCATGGGCTTCACTATAGAGTATAGATGTAAGTGTCAAGCCCCCAAATATTGTTAGTTCTTAACCATCTTAGATTCCTTTGGAGGTTAAAAGACTTTACACTAAAAGAGTTAAATATATTGGATGTCAGAACCTCATTATAGTTTGCAATCAAAACTGTTTGTCCTGTGGCAGACATAAAGTTATTGAATTGTCTGTTTCCATAATGTCTACTGCTTAAAATCTTTACAGTTTCCTAATTCAATAACCACATAAATATAAAGACAAGAAATGACACTTGAAATATATGCTTTCTTAATGCAACATTTTATTAACCAGGTTTGATTCTTTGTTTACTTTTCTTATGAGATGGTGCTTTAATGATTGGGTCATTTGTTTTGTTCATTTCTTTCATCTCAGGACTTGGATACTTGCATGCTTCAAGATGCAATGGCTTCTCCTTTTCATGAGCAAGCATTATTCTAACAATCTAATGGAAAATAAGCATCAAATGTGATGAAACCATGTGGAGTGAGATTTTCTAAGATCCTCACATACATTGGTAGTATATCAGAAAATCATGAGTACAGCCCACAATTTTCTATCCATCGATTTCAACCTGATTTTCAGATAAGCAGACCACTCCTTGCAACCAACTAGCAAAGGATCTTGAAAATATTTGCCCATGATGTATCATTAAAATGACTACTGAACCTACCGGACCATATGCATAATTTATTCCATTGACAAACGATGGATCCTCTTTGATTGATAAACGTTGCTATAATGACATAAACTGTATTTATATAGTGCCTAGTTACATCCTCAAGATGTCCAAAGCCCTTTACAACCAGTGGATTACTTTAGAAATACGATGTTGTCATACAAGCAAATATGGTAGCCAATCTATGTGTAGGAAGATCTTACAAACAGCAGATGAACAGCTAGTAGGGCAAATGTTTCTGTTTTGTACTTGGAATTAAATAATTACCTGCACAGAGCCCACAGCGAAAAAATGGGTAGGGAGGATTGCACACTTTTAATAAAAGTCTTTCCGTTTTCTGCCCATTCCTTTAAATGGATGGCAAAATCAGGCATATTCCATTGTGGATATCCAATTTTCCTGCCCAATTTTCCCCCATGCACTCCGCCCAAATAATTATTATTAATCTGTTTTTAGCAGCGTAGTTAGCATCAAAGATAGGCACTGAACTTCTCTGTGATCCCTTTCCAGGGAACTGATACCCTGTCCCTAATTAGTCAGTAGAGTATTGGCTGCCCTTATTAACTCATTGTGAGATCCATAAACTTGTTATTATCCTTAATAATGCAATTGGTAAAACTTTGTACAAACATGATAACTGTTCCAGGTTTTTAATGACTTCCAGCTCAGTGGTCAAGTATTATTGCTTCCTCGAGCATTTTAGATTTTCTGCTACGTAGGCTGATGCCTAGCTCTCCACCTAGCACTCTTTTAACAAAGTGGACCTTGCCAATACATTGTGCCTAACAAGATGTGGGTTATGTTAAGCTTTATATGGATAGCATTTGGTGCATCTGATTTCCATATTCATAAAGTTTCGACATCTGTTTCTTCTGTTCTGTTAAAAGCATGCAGGTGCACTCTGCACTACATGAAGCTTTAAAATGCTTATGCAAAGCAGTTTGTGGTGTTTTGTAATCCATGTGAGCCTCTGGTGCTTGTCCTCAGTGCATCTCATAGGTTTTCCCTTTAATTGTGAATGCCAAAAACATTAGCTTAATTTTAAATCATTTTCAACTGATCAATAGCATTGTCCCAATTGTGCTGCAAACCTCAAATCTAAATGGTTCTGGCAGGAACACTGGGTACTCAGTCTACTGTATCAGCCTGCTGCTCCATTAATGTTGCTGATCCCGATAGATCCAGTTGGCTGTTCTACCTCCATTCTATGAGCGGTGTTCAATTCCTTGATTCTAGAAGTTCAGCTAGTGACATATGATGCAAGACAATTCTCATTATCAGCTACAAATAAGAAGTACTAGGTACAACTTATATTCATCATAAGGGTTTATTATACAACATAAAATACTAACCACTGCAGCACTCAGCAAAGAAACAGTTGAACAATTTTACCTTTCACCTGAAAATGAAATGAATAACCCAACTGCTGTACTTCTTTCAGAAACTTAGCCATCACTTGCCAAACGAAATCTGCATCAGGACTTCTTAATGCAGTGGAATGGAGAGAGGCTTCTCCCTCACACATAAGGTTACTGCTGAAGTGTTCCTAGTTTGCCATAACCTTTCACCTCCTCCCACAAGTTTATATGGAAGGCAGGACCAGCTTATAGTTAAAACAAAAGCAGTTTATATAAACACCTTGAAAGTAGGTGTTCACGGAAGGATAGAATTACTAAAGGTGATATTTTCATACAAATACTTAAAGCGCTCATATCAAATTCCCATCCCCGCAATTTTAACAAAATTTCAATCCATTCACTTCGGGTGTCATACTAGGCCCCCACCTGCCAAAAATGAGGCACATCAATTTTGTCATGAACATTGATTTTCAACTGTTGTTGGAGCGAGGAAATGACTTGTTAAACAGATCGGCCTTGGCTGGAAAAAACATTTGCATTTTAACAGACAGTGTTTGGAAGGACAAAGCAGCCATTCCCTGACACACTCAATCCACAATGTACTTTTGATCACCAGACATTGAAGGTGGGGGAGCTCGCATTCCAGGTTGACTACTAAGATGGCCAAATGCACAAGTGGACATGGTCAAACCAGCTAGTCACATGACTACCCTGCTGGGTAACATGAGTTTTTTGAATTTGTACAGAGAGTTTGAGCAGAGTGTCTGTTTGCTCCTGGACTGAGAAGATTTCTCTCCTGCCTGCTCCCATCTCTTTCTCACAAGCCTCTAAATCCACTGAAGACATATGAATCCCCCAAGAAAGAAAAGTCTCCTATAGCAAACGAGGATTAAGAAGAATACTGGGCCCCAACGAAAAGCAAGATCTACCTACAATCAAGGACTCTACAGTGAGCTCGAAGAACGGCAACAACAACTCTTCAGACATTGCCTCAAACTTTTCCACTTTATTTTTCTTCTGCTCTTTTCTGTGTGTATTTGCATGTGTGTATTGCATATGCATGCTAGCGTAGGCACATCGTGTATCGGTAGGCATTAGAGGTTAAAGTTTAAGTTTAATAAATTTCAACTTTTCTTCTTTAAACCTAAGAAAGCCTGTTTGTGCTCGTTTCTTTGCCTTATAATTGGAAAGCAGTGAACAAGGATTCACCAAGGGGGAGCTATAAAACATGGTGTGTTTAAAATTAAATCCTGTTACAGTAAGACCAGGTGAAGGCTGAAAGGAACCCTAGACCTCTTTCTCACCTGGTCGTAACAGAAATTTGGGTTCTAGCGTCTAGAATTTTACCCACAGACAAACAAAGGAAATTGGAAGTGGGAAGCCAAATTGCTCCCAATAAAAAAAAAGCAAGATTTCAATACAGGTTTTCTTGTGGTTGAATACTAATATGACTGCAACTGAAACAAGTAGCTCTCCAAGCCAGGGTGAAGTAACTTGGGATAAGTTAAAAGCACTGTCTATGGAAGAGCTGAGGAAAATGACTGAGCAGTGTGGGATCACTGTACGTGGCAAGGCTAGGAAGTCTGAACTCCTAAGGCTAGTGGCTAACCATTTTTCCCTTGAATCTGAAGAAGCAGAAATAGGGTTCGAGGCAGTTTCCGACAGGGTATTGTTAGCAAAGATACAATTGGAACAGAGGAAACTTGAATTTGGGGAGAGGGAGAGAGAAAGAATATTCCGGAAGGAATGCGAAGAGAAAGAGCTGAAGCGGCTTGAGTTAACTAGGGGGTGACAGACTAACCCCAGTGAAAGCATGGCCAGTATGGAGGAGCATAATTCAGGGCTGGGTACAAAATTGTTAAAATTAGTTCAACTAATTCCAAAATTCAATGAGGAGGATGTAGAAGTATTTTTGTGTCCTTTGAGAAACTGGCAAGGCAGCTAAAATGGCCTGCTGAGACCTGGCCTCTTTTACTACAAAGCAAACCACCTGGAAAAGCTCATGAGGTTTATTCCCTGTTGCCTGATGAGCATTCATCAAATTATGAACTGAGCAAAAATGCTACCCTCGGGACATATGAATTAGTACCTGAAGCCTATCGCCAAAGGTTTAGAACCCTTAAAAAGCAAGCTAATCAAACTTATCTGGTGTTGGAAAGAAGTAAGCAGCTGGCTTTTGACCAGCGGCGGAAAGCTCTTAAAGTACAGCTCAGCTATGAGAATCTCAGAGAAGTAATTTTGTTAGAGGAATTTAAACACTCTCTCCCACTCTCCATAAAGACTCATGTAGAGGAGCAGTGGGTCCAGAGGGCCTGGCATGCGGCCATCCTGGCCAATGAATTTACTTTAATTTATAAGTCAGTTTCCCAGGGGAGGGCCTTTCCTAGTCACCCCCACAAATCTGAAAGGGCCAAAGGGTGGGAAGCTGACAGGAGTCCAAGCAGTCCTAGGAGACAAAGGAAAGCAGGAAACAAAGGGAGACCTCCTCTAGCCAAAAAGGAAGATGCTGTGAGCAAGAGTGAGACCCAGAGACCTGTGTGCTTCCATTGTAATAAAGCAGTGCATTTAAAAGCTGACTGCTGGAAACTAAAGGGAGAATCTGTCGGGTTAATCAGGGCACACCTGCACAGTGAAGGAGAAGGGACCCTGATGGAAAGCACAGCAGAATAATCTGTGGCTTTAACTGCAGTAAGAGTGAGACCCAGGAAGCTTACTACTGCAAGTGCAGGAAAAGTGAGGAGGATTCATGAAGGTTATCAGGGTTTTGTGTCTGAAGGGAAAGTAACCTCATACCCCTCGAGTGGGACAAGCAAGCCCATAGTGATTCTCAGGGACACAGTGGCCACTAGATCCCTTTTACTGGGTAAAGGCCTGACCTTTCCCCCAGAGAGTGCAGAGAACACCAGAATGGCGGTGAATGGTATTGGAGGGCAGTGTATGCCTGTACCTGTACACCAGGTGCACCTGGAGTGCGACCTTGTTTCGGGACTGGTGACTGTAGGGATTATCTCTAGTTTGCTGTGGACGGGGTTGACCTGCTCCTGGGTAATGATCTGGCAAGGGTGAAGGTGGTAGCCACCCCCCCCCCCCCCCACCACAGTAGTGAAAGAAAGACAGCAGGAGGTCAGAGGGACAGGGCAGTGGTGGGAGATGGACCCCTGAAGTTTCCCTGAATGTGTAGTGGATCAGGCAATGAATAAATCAGCTCCCCCAGAGGAGAATGCAATGGCACTCCAGGCAGATGACCAGGAGGTCTGCCTGTCCGAGACTTTCTTTGGAAAGTTAGGAGACACAGGGAATGAATTAATTGGATCTTCCCTAGCTGATGCTCAGTGAGCCAACCCAATATTGTGAGAGTTAGCACAGGCTGCCCAGTCTGAAAGTGAAGCAGAGGGAGTCCCTGATTGCTACTATTTAAAGAATGAAGTACTGATGAGGAAATGGAGTTCTCCTCACAGACCTGAGAGCAAGGAGTGGACAGTGGTTCACCAGTTAGTGGTGCTGCAGAGGTACTGGAGAGAAATATTAAGAATGGCCCATGAGACTACAGTGGCTGTACATGCCGGTAAACGAAAGACCAAAGCCCGCATAAGCCAGCAGTTTGACTGGCCAAAACTCTACAAAGATGTGGTGGAGTACTGCAGGAGTTGCCATATGTGCCAGGTTTGGGGAAACCCCAACCTACAGTGAAACCTGCACCCCTAAATCCTGTACCAGTGTCAGGAGAACCCTCCAGCAGAGGGCTGGTAAACTGTAAGGGACCCCCGCCAAGAACAAAAGAGGGCAGGCAGACACAAGGCTGGCAAAAGTTTAGAAAGGGAAGGGGAAAAAGTGACCGAGAGGGCAGGTTGAAGGAAGTCCGGGAGGAATCCCGGATGAAAACTCTTTACTGTCCAGTCAGCCAAACCCAAAAAATGTGAAAATTTAGACCCCACATCCTCCTACGTAAATGCAGACAGTAGAAACACCCCACTAGAGTTGCTAACAGCATTTACAGGAAACTGCAGAGACAAAAAAACACCTCTGGGGGGGAGGCAGAGAAACTGTGAGGGTGATGCCTCACCTAGTCGAATTGCCATAGGGGAGTGCAGTAGAGTCTGCACAAATGCCTGCAGGCAAGAGTATCCTCTGGGGCAAAGGGGAGATTAGCAAAGATTCATCCCCCACAGTCAGAAAAAAGAAAAACACCCATCCCCCTCAAGTCAAGAGCCTTTGTATGACTCAGCAAAGCACTGAAAGAGAGTTCAGGCTAGCCCCGCCCACTACTGTATCTTATATTTTTCTCTCGACCCTTTTAATGAAATGCGCCTTTTTTCGAGTTGCATTTCATTCCGCTGGGTATGGGGAGCTAAAAACACAGTGTGTTTACAATTAAAGCCTGTTATGATAAGACCAGGTGAAGGCTGAAAGCGAACCCTAGACCTTTTTTTCACCTGGCCGTAAGATGGGTTAAAGCCTCCATTAAAATAGCAAAGGTTGGAATTTGATACAAGTGCACTCAATTTTTGCACGATAACTTTGCTAACAGTAACATTTCCCCATCATTTACAAACACGGTATTTGGCACAATACCACACAATAATTTACAGGTGGAAAGCGTACAACTTCATTCATTTGTTAAAATTATAAACATTCTCAAGCTCACCTCAGCCCTGAAAGCATCAAGTTTCGCTTTTACAGCTTTTACAGATATCTCAAATAATTTATCCCTTACTTGTCAATTTTATCCAAACCATCACTGGACAATCTCCTTAACCACTCTTCGTATTGCTATCCCCCTTCCATCCACAATCAGCCCCCTACCCAATCAACAAACCCAAACCCTCCCCCAATCAACACCCACCCCCGCCCCCCCCTCCAAGATTGCCCATACCACATCAACGGCACAAACTTACCCTGTCCTGAGGCCTTCACTGACTTGTTTCCTGTCCAACTGGAACTCAAGCCTATCAATCAGGCTGGCTCCCAGAAGGGGAACCGATCAGGAAAGTCACGTGCACAGTGTGGAGTTAAAACAAGCAAATTTGATGAATTTTGTACCAACATTTAAAGTGAAAATTTGATCCTTTTCCCACCATGGCTTCCATGCATAAAGTTCATGAAACTCCACAGCATGCAGTTGAATCTCGACTCCTGGTTCCCTGCACCTTTCTGACCACCCCACTCCAAGTGGGTCAGGTAAGTAAAAACCTAGGTTTAAATTCAAAAGCAGCAAAAGCAGATTTTCTTTTAGTAACAGAAAGAACCATAGACCAGCAGTAGTGACAATGGGAATGATATATTTGTTCAAGCTCAGCATTCGAAACTATGGTCTACTACAGAACAAAGAACAGTACAGCACAGGAACAGGCCATTCGGCCCTCCAAGCCTGTGCCGATCTTGATGCCTGTCTAAACTAAAACCTTCTGCACTTCCGGGGTCCGTATCCCTTTATTCCCATCATATTCATGTATTTGTCAAGATGTCTCTTAAACGTCGCTATCGTACCTGCTTCCACCACCTCCCCCGGCAGCAAGTTCCAGGCACTCACCACCCTCTGTGTAAAAAACTTGAATCGCACATCCCCTCTAAACTTTGCTCCTTGCACCTTAAACCTATATCCCCTAGTAACTGACTCTTCCACCCTGGGAAAAAGCTTCTGACTATCCACTCTGTCCATGCCACTTATAACTTTGTAAACCTCTATCATGTCGCCCCTCCACCTTCGTTGTTCCAGTAAAAACAATCCAAGTTTATCCAACCTCTCCTCATAGCTAAAGAAGCTGGAAGAAAGTTCCGAACTCAAATTTCATGAACTTTATGCTGGATTTTTCCACCATCCCTTTAACCAATAACAAGTGTTTTCCCCGCTCCCCCCAATGCCCTGAAAACTTCACTCCTCCCCCCTCCCCACGAGTATGCCGCCACGGATCTCCAAATGGAGATCCAAAGGCGCGCGAATTCTGGAAACCGGCTGGAATATCGGTGTGGGACAGCTGTCGCAATGAGGTAAGTAATTATGCATTAATTAAAATGTATTTAAATTAAGTTTCCGTCGCTTAGCAGTGGGGTGGGGGGGCCACTACGAGGCTTCGCCACCTCCGGTAATATGGTGTGGGGCATTCCCGGCGTCGAGGACCGTGGCGGGCCTCTCCTGTAGATATTTTCTGGCCCCCCCCCACCCACCCCTGCCATGACCCCTGACGTCATCTGCGACTGTGGACCGTCCAAGCCTACAGATTGCTACAGACGGAGAACAGGGGAAGAGAGCCACCTGCAAGTCTGCCTCCAAGAAAATCCTGAGCCAAACAGGCCAGCCACAAAGTATACCTTGAGCAGCGAAGAATAAAACTTCATCCAGAAGACCACAGAATCATGCGACCTCACAGACTGTGTATTTAATTACCATTTATTCTGGACTCTAATCCAATCACAAAATCTACTTTTCACTCTGTAATCTGTTTTTGTATGTGTGATTCCCGTGTGAATGTGTGAGTGAACGTGTAGCGTTTTTTATTATTTTTATTAGATGGGGTTTAGATTGTTAAGTATAATAAACTCACCTCTTTCTTGTTTAAATTCAAGAAAACCTGTCTGATTGGTTCTTTCACGATCACATTAAAGGTAAAAGTTAATATACTCACTGGTAAGCACAACCACTGTTTAAAAAGGAATAAACCCTGTTGTGATCAAGTAAGAAGAAGGGCAGGAGGGGAGCCTGTGACAATATGTTGTATGGCCTCTCTTCAAAGCCCAGATTTATCCCCTCAATCTCCTATGTAGCACATTACAATTTGGACTTTCTTCTTAGATTAGTTATTGAGTTTCCAATCAAGCAAAAACTGCACCCTTTTATTGTGCCCTGAGTGGGATAACTTGCCGCACAATTAATAACTGCTTCATAACTGGAGTATAATCCATTAATTCATGTGGATTGCTCAACCTGTTCTCCTATCTTCCCTAAAAGACAGTAACTACCATGCCACCAGACTGATGAGTTCAGACTAAAACTAATAATTAGAGTTATTTATAGCTTGAATGCATGGAACATAAGAACATAAGTAATAGGAGCAGCAGTAGACCTTCCAGCCCATTGAGCATCCTTTGTTATTCAATAAAATCATGGCTGAACAATGACATCGACTCTACTTTCTCACCCTATCCCTATATCCCTTAACTTGGAGTACCCAAAAATCTACCAATCTCAATCTTGGATATACTCATCAATGGAGCATTCACAGCCCTCTGGGGCAGAGAATTCCAAAGATTCACGACCCTCTGAGTGAAAACATTTTTCCTCATCTCAGTTCTAAATGACCAACCCCTTATACTGAGACTGTGACCCCTAGTTATAGATTCTCCAGCAAGGAACAGCGTCTCAGCATCTACCCTGCCAAACCTTCCAAAATTTTCAATGTTTCAATGAGATCATCTCTCTTTCTTCTAAATGCCAGATAATATAGGCTCATGCGACTCAATCTCTCCGCATAGGACAACTCTCTCATCCCAGGAATCAATCCAGTGAATTTTCACTGCACCTGCTCAAAAGTAAGAAGATCCTTCTTTAAGTAAGGAGGCCAAAACTGTACACAATACTCCAAGTGCAGTCTCATCAAATCCCTATATAATTGCAGCAAGACTTCCTTACACTTGTACTCCAACCTCCTTTCTTTATTCTTTAATGGGATGTAAGCATCACTAGCAAGGTCAGCATTTGTTTCCCACCCCTAATTGCCCTTGAGAAGATGGTGGTCCATCTGGTATAGGTACACTCACACAGCTGTGAGGAAGGGAGTGACCCAGTGATAGTGAAGGAACGGCAATATAGTTCAAAGTCAAGATGGTGTGCAGCTTGGAGGGGAACTTGCAGGTGGTGAAGTTACCATGCATCTGCTGCCCTTGTCCTTCTGGGTAGTAGAGGTCATGGGTTTGGAAGATGATGTTGAAGGAGCCTTGGTGAATTGCCGCTGTGCATCTTGTAGATGGTATACACTGCTGCCACTGTGCGTCGGTGGTGGAGGGAGTGAATGTTTGTAGATGGGGTGCCAATCAAGCAGGTTGCTTTGTCCTGGATGGTGTTGAGCTTCTTGAGTATTGTTGGAGCTGCACCCATCCAGGCAGTGGAATATTCCAACACACACCTGACTTGTGCCTTGTAGATGGTGGACAGGCTTTGGGGAGTCTGGAGGTGAGTTACTCGCTGCAGCATTCCCTACCTCTGAGCTGCTCTTGTAGCCACTGTATTTAAATAGCTGGTCCAGTTAAGTTTCTACTCAATGGTAACCCTCAGGATATTGATGCTGGGGATTCAGCGATGGTAATGCTGTTGAATGTCAAGGGGAGATGGTTAGATTCTCTCTTGTTGGAGGTGGTTATTGCCTGGCACTTATGTGACGTGAATGTAACTTGCTACTTATCAGCCCAAGCCTAAATGTTGTCCAGGTCTTGCTGCATGTGGACCCGGACTGCTTCGGTATCTGAGGAGTCACGAATTATGCTGAACACTATGCAATCATCAGTGAGCATCTCCACTTCTGGCCTTATGATGCAGGGAAGGTTATTGATGAAACAGCATGGGACACTACCCTCAGGAACTCCTGCAGGAATGTCCTGGACTTAGATGTTTGGCCTGCAACAACCACAACCATCCTCCTTTGTGCTAGGTATGACTCCAACCATTTACTTCAATTTTGCTAGGGCTTCTTGATGCCACAATCAGTTAATTGCTGCTTTGATATCAAGGGCAATTATTTTCACCTCACCTCTCAAATTTAGCTCTTTTGTCCATGTTTGGACCAAGGCTGTCATGAGATCTGGAGCTGATTGGCCCTGGCGGAACCCAAGCTAAGCATCGGTAAAAGGGTAAGTGCCAAGTAAGTGCCATTTGATAGCACTGGCAAAGACACTTTCCATCACTTTGCTGATGATCGAGAGTGGACTGATGGGATGGTAATTGGCCGGTTTGGATTTGTGCTGCTTTTTATGGATAGGATGGCCAATTTTCCACATTGTCGTTTAGATGCTAGTGTTGGAGCCGTAGCTGCTTGGCTAGGGGCGCAGTTAGTTCTGGAGCATAAGGCTTCAGTACTACTGCTGGGATGTTGTCACGGCCCATAGCCTTTGATGTATCCAGTGCCTTCAGCTGTTTCTTGATATCACATGGAGTGAATTGAATTGGCTGAAGAGCGATATCTATGGTGCTGGGGACCTTAGAAGGAGGCTGAGATGGATCATGCACTTCTGCTAAAGATGGTTGCAAATGCTTCAGCCTTGTCTTTTACACTGATGTGCTGGGCGCCCCCATCATTGAGGATGAGGATATTTGCGAAGCCTCCTCCTCCAGTTAATTGTTTAATTGTCCACACCATTCACGACTGGGAGTGGCAGGACTGCAGAGCTTTTATCTGATCCCTTGGCTGTGGGATCACTTCGCTCTGTCTATCACATGCTGTTTCTCATGTTTAACATGCATGTTGTTCTGTGTTGCAGTTTCACCAGGTTGGCACCTCATTTTTAGGTATGCCTGCTGCTGCTCCTGGCATGCTCTCATTGAACCAGGGTTGATCGCCTGGCTTGCTGGTAATGGCAGACTGAGGGTTATGTCAGGCCATGAGTTTACAGATTGTTGTTGAATACAATTCTGCTACTTCGGATGGCTCACAGCACCTCATGGATGCCCAGTTTTGAGCTGATAGATCTGTTTTGAATCTACTCTATTTAGCACAGTGGTAGTGCCATTCAACACGATGGAGGATATCCTCATTGAGAAGACAGGACTTCATCTCCACAAGGACTATGCAGTAGTCATTCCCACCAACACTGCCACGGACAGCTGCATCTGCAACAAGTAGATTGGCAAGGGCGAGGTCAGTCAGGTTTTTCCCTCTTGTTGGCTCCCTCACCACCTGCTGCAGGCCCAGTCTGGCAGATATGTCCTACAGGACTCGGCCAGCTCAGTTAGTAATTGTGCTACCAAGACACTCTTGGTGATGGACAGTTGTCCCCCCACCCAGAGTACATTCTGTTCCCCTGATACCCTCAGTGCTTCTTCGAAGTGGTGTTCAACATGGAGGAGCACTGTTTCATCAACTGAGAGAGGGCAGTAGGTGCAGACTTTTTCCTTACCCATGTTTGCCCTGATGCCTTGAGAGTTCATGGGGTCCAGAGTCAATGTTGAGGACTCCCAAGGCAACTCCCTCCTGCCTGTATAGCTCTGTGCTTCCACCTCTGGTGATGGTGATGGAGGAGTCTGGGAGATTAGCTGTAAGGTATGATTTGATGACTAGGTCAGACTGGTGCTTGATTAGTCTGTGGGACAGCTCCCCCAATTTTGGCATAAGTCCCAACATGTTAGTAAGGAGGACTTTGTAAAGTCGACTGGGCAGGGTGTGCCATTGTTGTTTCCTGTGCCTACTTCAATGCCAGGTGGTATGTTTGGTTTTATTCTTTCAACTTTTTTTTTCCTTTGGTACAATTGAGTGCTTTTCTAGGCCATTTCAGAGGGCAGTTAAGAGTCATCGATATTGCTGTGTATCTGGAGTCATATGCAGGCCAGATCAGGTAAGGACAGCAGTTTTCATTCCCTAAAGGGCATTAGTGAACCAGATGCATTTTTACAACAATGCAGTAGCTTCACAGTCACTATTACTAAGATGAGGTTTTTAATTCCAGATTTTTATTAATTGAATTTAAATTTCACCAGCTGCCATGGTGGGATTTGAACTCGTGTCCCCAGAACATTAGTCAGGGCCTTTGGCTTACTAGTCCAGTAACACTACCACTATACCACCGTCCCCTTGCAATAAAGGCTACAAACCATCTGCCTTCCTAACTGCTTGCTTTACCTCCATGTTAACTTTCTGTGATTCATGTGCAAGGACTCCTCAATCCCTCTGAACACCAACAGTAACTAGTCTCTAGAAGTGTTACGACTGAGATGGGAGGAGTGCACTGTTTATTCTAGTTTCACTTCTCCATGGGTCACAACATAGATTTAGTTTTTTTCCCACTTACCAATACGGTCAATCTTAGACTCTATTTTATCCCAGAATAAAACACACCAACCAGGTTTCTTTGATAAACAACAAAATTATCAGTTTATTATAAAACAAGTCTTAACCAGTAATGAAGTAAAGCATAAACACACAGATTGAAATATTAAAGTTCTCTTTTTACCTTAGCCCCTCACACTCACACGCACATACACCAGTTAACCGAAAAATAAAGAGTTTTTTTATTTGTTTGTGGGATGGGTGTCACTGGCTAGGCCAGCATTTATTGCCCATCCCTAATTGCCATTGAACTGAATGGCTTGCTGGGCCATTTCAGAGGGCATTTAAGAGTCAATCACATTGCTGTGGGTCTGGAGTCACATGTAGGCCAGAACAGGTAAGGACGGCAATTTCCTTCCCTAACAGGCATTAGTGAACCAGATGGGTTTTTACAACAATTGACAATGGTTTCATGGTCACCATTAGACTAGCTTTTAATTCCAGATTTGTTATTTAAATTCAAATGTCACCATCTGCCATGGTGGGATTTGAATCCATGTCCCTAGAGCATTACTAGCTGAGTGACATTACCACTACACCACCACCCCTATTTTTAGAGCTCTATTACAGACAAAAAAACACTTGTTCATTCTTGAAGAAACAGCAGATGAGATATCAAATAAAAACAAGAAATGCTGTAAATACTCAGCAGGTCTGGCAGCATTTGTGGAGAGAGAAGCAGAGTTAACGTTTCGAAGAAGGGTCACTGACCCGAAACATTAACTCTGCTTCTCTCTCCACAGATGCTGCCAGACCTGCTGAATATTTCCAGCATTTCTTGTTTTTATTTCAGATTTCCAGCATCCGCAGTATTTTGCTTTTATTATAGCAGATGAAATATGTTGTGTTCCAAAACTGGCATACAGTCTGGCCTCCGAGCATACATAGATGGGTCACTGGGACCTTTTAGAATAGTTCTTTTCAGGCTGCGTTGAGATTTAATTTAGCAGGCTTTTCTTTCAAAGTCAGGAGATGAGATAAGTTGACACAGTGGACTTCGCAGGGTCTTTTAGAGAGGTGCTGGGAAGCTGAGCTAGGTTGTGGTCGTCTCTCCTACCTTGGGAATTCTCTTCTCTCCTTGAACGTTATCTTTCTTTTTATACAGTTTAACCCCAGCTCAAAACAATTCAAAAGTGAAACCGACAACAGGAGGTCAACCTTTTGACCTCCATCAATTTTGACCTGTCATTTCTTTGTAAACAACTTCTCCAGGTGTCCAACATGCTGTTGGCATGTTTAAATCATATTGTTAATCCAAAGTCATATTAAATACAACATAGAAATCCCTCATTTGGTCACAGTGCATTCTCAGTGAGTTAACCTAAGAACACTAACCAAACACAGTAGATAATTATTATTTTTAAATCTAACTAATAAAGTGCTGCATATCTTTTCATCTGTATTCAGTTTTGAACTCTCCTCGCAAATGGCAAATGATGCGAGGATCAATTGTTAATTTTAAGTATGAAATTTATAAATTTTTGTTAGCTGAAGGCATTAAGGGATATGGGCAAAGAAGGGTATATGGAGTTAGGCCATGGATCAGCCATGATCTTATTGAATGGAAGAACACGCTCAAGAGAATAAATGGCCTACTCCTGTTCCTATGTTCCTAAAGTCTAGATCAGAAACTCTTAAAACTTTTTCACCATTTCAACTTCTCCAAATATCTACCTTATATTATTAGGCTCCCTGCTGCATAACGTGTAGGTTCTCATTTCACTCTTTTTTGAATATTGGAGTAACATTTTCTACCCTCCAGTTCTCAGATATAGGGCTGAATTTTACTAGCCCTGTGGCATTGGGGATCATGGCGGGAGGGGGGGGGGAGCGGCCTGGAAAATTCTTCTGGGTGAGGCCCGCCATGACCCCCCGATGCTGGGAAGGCCCCGCCACATTTTGCAGGCAGCGGCGAGGCTTCAGTATGGCACCCTCCCCACTTCCCCCCCCAACCCCACCGCTCAGTGGCGGAGCCTTCATCTCCATAGTGAAACCAATGTGAATAAATTTAAATGAACATACCTGGTCCTGATGGCCATCCCACGCTGATATTCCAGCTGCCAGCCGGAACTCCCATGCCTTTGGACATCTGAAATGTGACACTGGTGAGGATCAGGGTGCAGTGCAATTCTCAGGCTGGTGGGGGCACGGGGAAAAAACTTTCTTTTGGCTAAGGGATGGTGGGAAGGGGTCGAAGGGCAAAGGTAACGAGAATCGAGGGGGAAAGTTCCGGTTGAGAATTTTAATTTTGGATGGGATAGGCCCAAAAACAAACATTGTGGGTCGTCAAAGCGGTGGATTTTAATAAAAGAATGAGGGAGGTAGAGGCAATGGGGTTTAGGGAGAGAATTCCAGAGAGTGGAAGTAAGGTGGCAAAGGCATGCCACCAAAAGTGGGGAAAGAAATGTGGGGTTGCATAAGAGGCAGGTAATAAGAATGTTGGAGAAGAAAGGGAGTTTTCAGATGTAGAAGGACAAAGGATGGATTTTTTGAGAAGCCTTGTTGCTTGAGAAGACTCAGGTTCATTGCAGGCTATACTTTGAGTATTTTTCATAACATGTACTTTACTTGTGGTACAGATTATTGTGGCAAAATGACTAAATCTGGAATTTGTCCACAAATTGTCTATGATGAACAAAGCATTCATCACCCATATGCTTGATAAGCTGCCGGAATCCTTTCCTGATTCACTCACTGTTCCAATAGTCATATTCCAGGTGCTTTGAGACAGGAAAAGCCTACATATCTGACTATTACAAGAAGGATGTCTTACTGTGAGTGGATTAATAGATTCCAAAATGACCAAACAAGTAAACTCCTCTAAAATAATTATCTTTTGGCATTTTAGAGGTAACAATAGACATCGACTAAAACCTGGCTGATTATTCCATTGGTTCATTCTCATTCTCCTGCAGCTGAATCAATACAAGACCAGAGGATGTATTGTGGAGCACACTTTTGGCATTCTCAAGATATAGTACTGTCACCTTAACCAAGTTATCTTAATCATGCTCGACAATACATTTCTCAGAGACTATGCTACTTTCTCATGGTACGTCAAGCCTAATAAAAAATGGTCACTTCTCTCTTTCTTTCATATTGTAGGAACAGGGGTATTTTGATGATGCTGTTGCTGCTGCTTAAGGTCTTTGTCCAGGCAAGAACCATAACCAGTGGCCTGACTGAAAAATATCTTGTTCATCACTTGCATTCTGTGCTACTTAACATTCCATTTATATTGGCTGTGCAACTTTGGACAAAGTTTGGACAATATTTTGTTCTTATTCTATCTAACATCAATTTGAGAGCTTTGTGTCATGACTCAAACATTTTGAACAGATAAAACATATTCTGATTTATGTTGCAGCAGTTGCACTCATTTTGGTAAACATTGGAACTCTAATAAGAATTTTTGGTGATATGTTCACTGGCACCAAATTAGAAGTATTTTTGCTTTATAACAAAAAGGTGTGGCAAACATTTTTATTTTACCTTATTTTGAGAGATGCAATCCATTTTTCTTATGCATGACTGCTCTGGATGTTTTGTACCTTGGTTCTCCAGTAAAGCATTGGTTTCGGTTCGATTTCGTGTTGAAAAGGAGGAAGAGACTGAACTGTGTCTGAGTGGACACACTACTTGAAGTAGATAGGTTGAAGAAAATGAGGGATCATGCATATAAGCAATGCAAGCAGGTTAGATGTCAAGTGCTTTTTCTTTACAGCAACACTTGGAAAAAGTTCCTGGCTTGTGGGCTGAGTACAGATTCAGCTCAAAAAGAAGCTGAACAAATAGTAACCACATACAAATCATAGGTGGGATGTGGGTATCTACGTCATGGTCCCTGTGATCTCCTGGAACTCATTTGATTATCCTTCAGGTGTCAGAAAGCTTCTTATTTTCTTTGAATTGGTCGAGGGTTTTTTTTTCCTTTCCAAGGAGATTACATGACTACAAGTGGAAGAGTAAATGGGAAGTCATGATGCTTAGTTGCAGGACAGACTTGATGGACCAGCAAGACTTTACTGGAATAACCTAACAGAACATGCTGGAAACATTCAGCAGGTCAGGCACCATCTGGAGTAAAACAAATAGAGTTAATGTTGCAGGTCGATGACCTTCTATCACAACAGTCTTTTTGTACATTTGTATGTTTGAAAGAAAAAGTAGGATATGAGAGTAAACCAGCTAAAGACATAAAGCTTCTAGCGGAATATAAAAAGGAATAGATTAACAAGAGCAAACGTGGGTCCCTTAGAAGAGAGACAGGAGAAATTATAATGGGGAATAAGGAAATGGCAGAGACATTAAATTAATACTTAGTATCTGTCTTCATGGTAGAAGATACAAAAAATGTTCCACAAGAAGTGGGGAACCAACTGTCTAGTCAAAATGAACAACTAAGAATGTTAATGTTAGCAAAGAAACAGTACCAGAGAAATTATTGGGACCAAAAGCCAACAAATTCCCTGGACCTGATAACTTGCACCCTAGGATTTTAGAAGAGGCAGTTACAGAGATAGAGCAAGCACTAATTTTGATCTTCCAGAATTTCCTAAATTCTTGAATGGTCCCCATGGATTGGAAGGCAACAAACATAATCTTTCTACTCAAGAAAGGAGGGAGGGAGAAAACAGAGAACTACAGGCCAATGGGCTGACATCAGTAGGAGGGAAAATGTCAGAATCTATTTTTACAGATGTGATTATAGGATACATAGAAAATCATAATATGATTGGATAGAGACAGCATGGATTTATGAATGGGAATTCGTGTATGACAAATCTATTTGAGATTTTTGAGGTTGTAACGAATAGGGTGATTAAGGGGGAACCAGTGGATGCCGAGAATTTGCATTATCAAAAAGCATTTGATACGGTGCCACACAAGAGGTTATTGCACAAAATTAAGACTCATGGGATTGGGGTAATATATTAGCATGGATTGAGGATTGGTTGATGGATAGAAAACTGACAGTAGGAATAACCAGGTCATTTTTGGGTTGGCAGGCTGTTACAAGGGGGTTACTGAAAGAATAAGTGCTTGAGCCTTAGTTATTTACGATGTATATCAATGACTTAGATGAGGAAACTGCATGTAATATATTCAGATACAAAATTAGGTTGGAGGGAATTTTATGCTCTCCCCCGCTGGGACTTTGGAGGCGAGAAGGGCGTATATCAGGTGGGATGGTGGCAGTGACCCGGGCTGCCTATGGACAGCCTTCCTGCCCTGCTGCCAATTCAGGCCCCTAAGTGACAATTAATGCCCACTTGAGGGCCTCATCCCACCGCACCCGGTATTAGCCCAGAAGCAGGAGGGCCTGTCGCTGCACAGGGAGCATGCCAAACAAACCCGTGCAGGTTGCTTGCTGGCTCCAGGTGGGGGCCTGCTAAGAGCTACACCCCTGCCCTTGATGCTGATCTCCCTACACCCCCCCTCCCTGTGCCCCCCCCCCCCCATGAAACCACTCCCGCCGTGACTCACCTGTGGCCTGGGTCCAGCACCTCCGGTGAGTCCAGTACCGGCAGCAACCACCACCTCCACAGTGGCGCTGCTCAGTTAAAGAGCTGCCGACCTCTGATTGGCCATCAGATCCCCTCTGCATTATATACTAATTAAGCACTTAGGTGAAGTGAGGCAGGGCTGAGGCCCCCATCACCCAGATGAAATCCCGTCTGTTAAGTGAATGGGAAAGAACTTGACAGATGGAATATAATGTGGAGAGATGTGAAAGTAGGAAAAATAGAAAAGCAGAATACTTTTTAAATGGTGAGAGACTGTAAATGTTGGTAATCAGAGGGATGTGGGTGTCCTTGTACATGAATTACAGAAGGTTAGCATGCAGGTACAGCAAGCAATTAGGAAAGCAAATGGTATGTTGGCCTTGATCACAAAGGGCTTGGAGTATAGAGTAAAACATTTTACTGCATTTTTATAGGGTCTTGGTGAGACCATACCTACAGTACTATGTACAATTTTGGTCTTCTTACCTATGGAAGAACAGTCTTGCCCTAGAAGGAGTGTAAAGAAGTTTCACCCAACTGATTCCTGGGATGTCCGCATTGTCCTATGAGGAGAGATTGAGTAGACCAGGCCTATATTCACTAGAGTTTGAAGAACGAGAGGTGATCTAATTGAAACATATAGAATTCTTAAAGAGTTTGATGGGATAGATGATTTCCATTGCTGGAATCTAAAACTCAGGGGTCACAGTCTTAGATATGGGTTGGTTATTTAGAACTGAGATAAGGAGGAATTTCTTCACTCAAAAATTTGTGAACCTTTGGAATTCTGTACCACAGAGAGTTGTGGATGCACAGTCACTGAGTATATTCAAGTCAGAGATTTGTAAATTTTGGATACTAAGGGAATCAAGGAATGTGGGGAAAGTGTGAGAAGGTGTAGCTGAGGTAGAAGATCAGCCATGATGTTACTGAACAGTGGAGCAGGCTGAAGAGGCTGAATAGCCTACTCCTGCTCTTATTTCTTATGTCCTTATATTATGTATGTTTGTAAGGTATTGTGCAAATTCACATGACAAATAAGCAAATATTTTGTTCATATGTTGCTACAGAACACCTATCTCAGTATCAACACCTTTATAGATTGGGAGATTGGGAATATGTGGGAAATTTCTGTACTGAAAGAGTACTAAATCTTTGGAACAATTAATGTAGTAGGTACAAAAACATTAGGGACATTCCAAATGATATTGGATGCTATATTAGGACAGATATAGTACTGGAGTATTGAGATGTGTTGGGCCAAAACCCTGTTCTCATCCATAACTCTTATGTTGCATGCAATAGTTTACATGCAGTGAAAAAATAAATCACTGTAGTATTGAAGAACTTATTTGTAAATTTATTTTCAAAGACAGAAAGGATTTGAGGATGAATTTTCAGTGAGTTGCACTGCTGTTATGCTAGTAGAAAATGATTTGACCCCGCCACTGATCTGGAAAGGTATTTACACAGCAGTTTCTTGGACCAGCTAATATGCCATAGGCATTGAATGGCAGCCAAAGTTTGAGGCTCTGAATGGCCTACTCCTGTTCCCTGAAATAGTTAGGGAGGACTTAATTTTGAAGGATGAATATCGTGACACTTTCCAATGTATCTGGCATTAACATGTAGGATCTTTTGCATGTTGTCACATATAAGTATTAATATACCTTAGATTCCAGAAGGAAATGAAAGAGGAAATAAGCAAAGGTTTGCTTAATATTACTTCTGCTGGGGTTTTGGTGGCACATTGATAACTAAAGAGTGCAGAAAGGGCAAATTGGTACAGCTCTTAACCAGTGGTTTACCTGGTGCTTTAGTCATTGTAGGTAAATCCAATACACTGGGTTCAAAATCCTACTAGGTCCTGATTTGGCACCATGGAGATTCTTCAACAGAGGCTTTTAACTGAAGAAAATTTGTTTCAGATGGCAAGTATTGGCATTTCTATCAATATCCCAAAGGAATATTTTACTCCAAAGAATTTAAATCAGTGTAGAAAATGCAAATTTGCAATGATTATGTTTGAAGTACCACTAGCAAAACAATTATACTCTCAAGAGAAGCAACATCATTAAACCTGAAGTATTCCATTAGCCTGTGTCAGTTTGGCTCAGTCAGTAGCACTCTTGCCACTAAGAAGATTATAGATTTAAACTCCAGGGTTTAAAGCCTGTAATCTAGACTGTACAGAGGAAGTGCAGCATTGTTCGAGGTGTTGTTCTTTGGATGAAATATTGAACTGAGGTCTGATCTGCCTGAATATTAAACATTCCATGGGACAATTGAACAGAATTTTTGGTGCTTTGGCGAACATTCACCTGAGCCAACATCTCCTAAATAGAATAAAAGCTCATTCATCTCATTGCTGTTTGTGGGACATTACTGTGTGCAAAATGTCTACTGTTTGCCTGCCTAACAGTCACTGTACTTCAAAATAATTAATTGTGAAGTGTTTTGAAATATTGCTTGGAGATGGCAAATAAAAATTTCCTTCAAACTCAGATTTATTGCCATAAAAATAGTTGCCTTAGATTTAAGTTTATAATAAAGTCAAAATTGTACAAGGCACCATAATTGATTTAACAAATGTACTCGTTTTTGTACCTGAGTGAAATCCTCTAAAGTTCATTTGGTTTCCATGTGGTACTACATGACTGCCTGCAGGGTATGATTTTAATGGCAAGAAATGGCAATACAGACCAGACATCAGTGACATTAGGAACTTTTATTTGCTTCTTAAATTATAACAGCAAAATTTGGCAGCAGGGAATGTAATTTTAATCTTCATTTTATTTCAACAAAAAGTCTATTGATTATTTCGAGAAACCAAAACAGTATCATGTAAGCTTTTAAAGACTCTTATCAGCTTTTGAAATGTCATATTTTATCTATCATAAAACATTCAGAAAATTATTTATTACATTTTAACTGATGGCCGCAGTGGGGTACGAGAAATATTTATACAGGCAAGGCTTCCAGATAACTCACAAACAACAAAAATGAGTTATAGTTAGCATTCTACAAAGAATCAATGACTGTCAGTGCAAAGAGACGTGCTATTTACATCAGTCACACACTGCATAATATGCAACAATTGAAAAATACTCATTTTACTAAATGCAGCAAGTGCTTTCAATGCTGTTGAGGTTTATCATTTCTTGCTGCTCTCTGTAGCATATTCAATTGATAAGACAAGTTTAAAATATATTTTTAAACAATTTTGTTTCTATAATGTCATTAAGCTCGCCACTGGTATCAGACCCACCGGCCGTCCATGTCTCCGCTATAAAGACGTCTGCAAACGCGACATGAAATCGTGTGACATTGATCACAAGTCGTGGGAGTCAGTTGCCAGCATTCGCCAGAGCTGGCGGGCAGCCATAAAGACAGGGCTAAATTGTGGCGAGTCAAAGAGACTCAGTAGTTGGCAGGAAAAAAGACAGAGGCGCAAGGGGAGAGCCAACTGTGCAACAGCCCCGACAAACAAATTTCTCTGCAGCACCTGTGGAAGAGCCTGTCACTCCAGAATTGGCCTTTATAGCCACTCCAGGCGCTGCTTCACAAACCACTGACCACCTCCAGGTGCGTATCCATTGTCTCTCGAGATAAGGAGGCCCAAAAGAAAGAAATGTCATTAAGCTTCATACCATGTAATGCTATAGATGTGATTCTCAATATAAGCCAAATATGCTGCCTCCATCAATTAGCCAATAGAACATACAATATATTCATTGTGTACTAACTGTATGGCACTCCCTTTCAATGTGCATTGAAATAAAATCTAACACCAATGCAGTTCAAATTGTAAAAGAAAACATTTGATTTCATCATGGGAGACTGCTATCTGTGTTGGCCCACTACGACACCTGCACTTGTCAAAAGTGGAATAAAACTGCCCTCTGTAGCACAGCAAATATTAAAAAGGATAGGCTAGAATATGTTTCAGGAACACAACACATCTCAGAGTTAAGGTGACATTGGTAAAGCTCTCAAGTTGCAGTCTCACATTTTATAATTGCATCTCAACACTTTGATGTATTACTGCTTTGAAACCTTTCCATGTAATATTGCCTTGCAATATATTCCACACCCATGTGTTTTCCTAGATATATTATTTAGTGTGTAAGCACAAGAAATTATTTCAGATTGAATCCATAAATTGTACTTTTGCTTTTCATTTTCAATTTTACGATAAACATCAAGCTGGATGTTTGTCCTATTGACCATGAATGGGTGGTAAAAATGCTAATGCTACCCTCAAAAAGTTACATTTACAAGAACTAATTTAACAGGAGTCTTATCAATGCAATTGATTCATTTCAGTTGGAAAAAGATTTAAGATGGCTAAATCTATTAGAACCTAACTCCTTGTTTAAAATGTATTCTGTTTTAAAAAGACACACATGCCAGCCTAATCAATATCTCTAATTTGACCATTAGGTTTTTGCTACCTTTGACCTTTACAAATTATTTTGACATGACACTATCTGAAATCAGCAAGATGCTGGCCTTTTGGGACTAATTTGAATAAATAATCAGATTTGTAGCTCATCCATCACCCTAGCTGATTTCTTTATTCCCAGCACACCTCTCTATAACAGCTGTTGGGATGCTGGCCATTGAGCCTATGCGGAATCATTCAGATCTGCTGATACAAACCACAGGAGAGTTAGTTGGTTTGTGTCAGCTGGTTTAATATGCTTAAAGACAAGACTCATTAAAGAGATACAACCAAATTTGAGGGCATGCAAAGGATAGACTACCTACTGGACATTTTTTCAAATATGTAGGGACACTTTTATGATGTGAAATCTTGGTAACTGAGTTCTTTGGGACAAATTGTTGCTATTTAACCAGTTGTTCATATATTAGAAATTAGTTTTGTCTCAAGACTAACCTAGAACTGCTTTTGCCATTGCTTGCAATTGTCTTAGATTTCTATGTTTTATTATATTTTATGCCAAATTTTTCACAATTCATAAATAAGGACTGAAGTAAAACATATATGATGTTCAACTGCTAATAACAAGGTCATCACAAAGTGCTATAAACAAAGCAAAACTGAATTCAATAAAGAAATGGAAAAGAAAATCAAGTGACTGGAATTTTACCAGGCCCTTGGCGAGGAGAGGGGCAGCCCGACGTCTTCCCACCACCATGCCATTTTGTCATGGCGGGAAAGGTGTCAGACAGCCCACTGGCCGGGAGCCCAGTTGAGCTACTTAATTAACCATTGCCGGGAATGTGCTTCCTCGGGTCCCAGTGCCTGTGAAAGTGATCTCTCCTCCCACATTCTGCCCTGGCAACAGAAATTCAGCTTGGTCATAAAATTCAGCCCAAGTATTTAACCATTAACTATCACTCTGATGAACAATGCATACATTTTGCTGTGAGAATGTTGCATTATACAATTTTGAGGGTTCAAGTAACCTTTAACATTGGTATAAAATATTTTATATTTTATTGCGTTGCTTAAAGAATTATTTTGTGTACATCCAGAACAATTAAGAGAAAACTATTTTTACTTAAAGATATTGAGCAAATATTTTACAGACTTGTTTTATCTCAAAAAAACTGCATAAATTGTACTTGAGTCCCTTCGGGCATTCAGATTCTTTATATACAGCATGCAATGGCCCATTATTAATGCAAGACCTATTTATATACTGAATGTTTGCTTTCAGAATGCAATTGCTATAGTAACAGTCACTATGTTCAAGGTGAGTATGAAAACATACATTGATTGAAGTTTCATAGCAGTCAAATATACTAACAAAATTACAACATCTGACCATTATAGCTTCATATAATATAACCGTGATTAACCCATCTATCTGATCCTAGTCCTAAAGAAATATACCCGACTTGAAACCCTCACCTTTTGTAACTATAATTATGTATTGTATAGTATGCCATAACTCAAAAAAGCATGTAAATTTTACTTAATTCAGTAAATAACCATTATGAAACCAATAGATAATGGGAAAGATATGCATTTTGTCTCATTGTTATGTTCAAAGATCTGTAGAGAATTGGGTTTGATTCCCAAGAAATGTTGATATTCCAACCTTTGCTTGTTTAAGCAAGGCTCATTCCTGGCCTGAGCAGAGTTGGTTGATCTTGGCCAGGTTGGTAATATCAGCACTCTGCTTGACCTCAGCACCTCTGAAATAGAGGAGGAAATCAGCCTGATCACTGTCCAGTGAGCCTTGCTGGAAACTTCATATTTGCGTACATTTGATGAGGAAATGATCAAGCTTGTCTGTGCTATCTCCGAAGTATAATATCACGGCGGCTCACCCATGAAGCACAGTCACTGGAGAAAGATGTTAGAGGTCTGCTGGCACCCAAGGAACTGGACTCCAGAATTAGTCATTGCTTTTAGAAGAGGTGAGAACATTTGAGGGGAAAAAAATAAGAAACGTTTCTAAATGGCCCATTATTGCAATACAACAGTCTGTGTAATTATGCAAAATAGAGGCTAGAATGCAATAATATTTTACCTATTTAGATAAAATTCAGAGAAAGGTCAGTCAGGTTCAATTTTCAGAGAAAGGCTTTCAACAGGCTCTATGTTTCTTATAACAACACAGATACAACAATGACACGTTCAATAAGGAACATTTTATGACACCATTTACCTTGGTAACAGGGAATACGCCATTTGAGTGTTTATGTGCAGACATGACTGTAACTGTTTTACCACTGCACGTTTACGAGTTAATCTTCACGGTGGATAAAACAGAATGAGAGAGATTATGGCTCTTACCAATCCAAATATTTCAAGTCCTGGGCAGTGTGCAGGCCAAGAATAACACTTTGTAATGTCAACACATGTGCCTAAGTTGCTATTGAAAATCATACTACTGTCAGAACAGCATGTTTTCTGGGGAAGACCAAGGAAAAAAATGGGTTCTTCCATTCCCTGTTCTTAACTAATCTGGAGACACCTGTGCATTGGGGTTGGGGACATAACAGCAGCTCCTAAGTAAACTGCTGGTTAACAGCTTTACAGTCATACTTCCTGCTTAATACCATTAGTTTCATCAGACTTTTCAGCCAGATAGGCCATAAGCAGTAGGTAACTAGTACAAGGTGTACCAGTACAAGTACCTAGTGCCTGTTTTTGCATGGTGTCAAGTGATAGTAATCTTCCAATGTCCAATGTTCTGCAGTTAATTAATCTCCATACATCTCAGCATTTTATGTATAGAATTATGTAAACCATCTCAGTTCTCAATCAAATGATCTTACACAAAGTCCAGTTTAGCAGGTGAAGTGCATGAGGATTAACAAGCCACAAATGAAGGGGATTAGATGATTGGTGTCACCTGACCCTATTCAAAATGACATTTCAAGTATTGGTACACCAAGCATTGACTCTAATACAACTACAATGGGGAAAACAGTGGAAGGGAAATGGCGGGGGCAAGGGGCAGAGAAGCAATGGATCAGACATTGCAGATTGGGGATGAAATTCCACAGTGGCAGAATTTACCCCAAAAAATTAGGAAATAGCACAATCCAAGTGCAAATTAATGTTTCCTCTATTCTACCCCAACAATATGCCTTAATCCCAACCTCATTCATTAAACTAAAGCAAAATACTGCAGAAACTGGAATTCTAAAATAAAATTCAAGTTGTTGACTTGAAACGGTGGCCCGAATTTAACAATGAGGCGGTGGCTCCGTCCACTGGCTAGAAAGCTAGGGGCGAGCCCACCTCCACTAGGCCTGGAAGCCACGCTGCTCTTTTGCATGGCTCAGGCCCTAATTGGCTTCAGTCCTGCCTCCAAGAACTGCTGGCCAATTAGAGGGCTGGCAGCTCTTCAGTCACAGCGGCACCACTGGGAGCATGGACGTTAGCATTGTAAAAGGTAAGTGGGGGTTGGGACTCAGGAGGGACAATTGGCTAGGCCCCGGCGAGGTGGGGGTGGTTGGACTCTAGGGTGAGGGGGAGGGAGTTGTTTTGGGAGAAGGGCGACCCATGCTGCTGGGGGGGTGCCTCTGTGTGGCACAGAGTGCACAATCAGGTGGGCTGCACCAGCTTGCAAGGAGGCTGCCATGTGTTACTAGACAGACTCCTCAGGTGCTGAAGTGCCCATCCACCACTGGTAAAATAGCATCAGCAGCGGGAAGAGGCCCTTAAGTGACAATTAATTGGCCACTTAAGGGCCTCAATTGGCCTAAAGGTGGGCAGGCTGTCTACCACCTCCCCCAACACTGGTAAAATAGCAGCAGGGGTGGGTAGGTGATGGACACGGCACCCCCCCGCCTGTCATCCTATTTTACTACCCACTGCCCCCCAACTGCCTCCTAGCCCACTCCCCGGGGGATATTAAATACCAGTCGGTAACTCTATCTTTCTCTCCACAGATGCTGCCTGACCTGCGGAGTATTTCCAGCATTTTCTGTTACACTAAAAGAAGAGATGGAAGTTATGAACAGGATAGTGATAGATAGATAGTAATAGAGACTACATACTAAAAAGATCAGCATTTCTGAAAGTTGGTAAGTCACTCTAGTCCAAACTTCATTCAAGTGGAATGCATCCCAGATTGCTAAGAGAAGTGAAGGTAGAAATAGCAAAGGTGCTGGTCACAATCTTTCAACCCTCATTGGATACAGGAGTAGTGCCAGAGGACAAGAGGTTTGCTAATGTTAAACCACTATTCAAGAAATGGGAGAGGGCTAAAGGAGTTTTATGATCTGGAATGCACTGCCTGAAAAGGTGGTGGAAGCAGATTCAATAGTAACTTTCAAAAGGGAATTGGATATATACTTGACAGGGAGAAATTTGTAGGGCTATGGGAAAAGAGCAGGGGGCTGGAAATAATTGGATAATTCCTCAAAAAGTGGGCACAGGCACAGTAGGCCAAATGGCTTCCTTCTATGATTCTATGAACATGGACTTTTGTTGAAGTTGCATTGATTTGCATTATTCATTAGGAAGCAGTTTTGCATTATACTAACACAACAAACTGTGTATAAAGAAGCCATACAGTATCAAAAGCAGTATTAACATATTGAAAAGAATTATCATAACGCTTGCTTCATTCCAAAGCCCATCAACCCAATAGCATGTCACTATAAACAGCTATGATTATGGTAGTTTGTTGTTGTATTACTAGACTAATAGCTCAGAGGTTATGAATTCAAATCCCACCATGGTAAGTTGTGAAATTCAATAAATGTAGCACCAGGAATCAATAATAATGAAAGCTGGCATTTAGTTATAAAAGCCTAACTAGTTCATTTACTGAAAGTTGTAAAAACTTTAACCACTTTCTTGGGACACCCAGAGGTAGGCAGTAAATGTCATCATTTCCCATATCTTGAGAACAATATAAAAAAACACATACACAAAGGAAAGTGGGATACAGCATTATACTGAGGTTCATCTAGATTGTCACATACACAGTCAGTGAATCACTTAATGAGTGTATGTGTTAGCAATCTCAGAATTAAACCTTTGGAGGCCTTAATTCACCTTTTTCAAAGAAAGAGAATGGTTTGAAGCTTATGGATATAGTCAGTGACTCTCGGCTTTGCAAACATAAAATGGTAACCTTGACAATGATCCCCTTTACAAATTACAGCCTCCTTAAGCACTTTTAATATAGAACTTGGCAGCAATACTAAAAATATAAACAGGCACAACCTCTTTCAGAGATTGCAAAAAGATTGCTTTGTAGCTTTTAAAATTAATTTTAGACCAAAGATATGGAATA
Organism: Heterodontus francisci; assembly: GCF_036365525.1. Lineage (NCBI taxonomy): Eukaryota > Metazoa > Chordata > Chondrichthyes > Heterodontiformes > Heterodontidae > Heterodontus > Heterodontus francisci. The sequence goes on from NC_090397.1 coordinate 38,039,836, forward strand.
TTTTTCACAAAGGCTGTGGTGTTTCAAAGATGCTTCAGATGCCATCTCTGAAATGTTGAGAAAAGGATTACTGCTTAACATCAAACGTCTTGGTTATTTAACTTACAAAACCCATGAAAGTCTAGAAGAAAGCTGCTAAATATTTTGCAGCAGTGTTACACAGCACTAAGTCACAATCCCTCTTTCTAGAAGAAAGTGAAGATGTGTCAATATGTGATGAATATCTCAGTTTTTGTGGATGTTGGACTGCAGATGACACAGTTCCTTGGAAGGTCTCCCTCTTTAGGGCATAGGACCAGTTATTGCAGCATACTTTTAAATTCTATGGCCCTAAAATTATGCCTTAGGATACAAGCACTTAGGATTTCCATCTGAGATTGCCCTCTCCATTATCCTAAGGTCAATTTTGGGGTAACTATTGTTCTGGGCTCCATATTATAAAATAGCTATAGAGGCTCTGGAGAAAGTACACAAGGATGATACCAGAACTGAGAGGATAAACTTATCAGGAAAAGCTGAACAGGTTGGGGCTTAAGGGGTGACCTGATAAGAGGTATTTAAACATATGAAAGTGTTTTACAAGGTAGATGTAGAGAAAATGTATCCTCTTGTGGGGGAATCCAAAACTAGAGGTCGTAAATATAAGATAGTCATTAATAAATCCAATAGGGATTTCTGGAGAAACTTCTTTATCCAAAGAGTGGTAAGAAGGTGGAACTCGCTATCACAAGAAATAGTTGAGAAGAATAGCATAGATGCATTTAAGGGGAAGCTAGACAAGCACATGGGTAAGAAACAGATAGAAGGATTTGCTGATCAGGTTAGATGAAGAGTTTTGGCAGGAGGTTAAGAGGTGCAGGCAGTGATTGGAAATTCAGTCTCAGTCTTGTTCAGAGGAGATAACTAACGCTCATGCCCTCAGTACCTCCCATGGAAGAATGGTTACTTCTGCCACCAGAGGCAGAATTTATATTTGCCACCTGAGGCACTGTTTCCTCTGAAGTCAGAGAATAAAAGCACCTCTTTAAGTTGATCAAAGTTCATCTAGAAATGACAGTGCTACTTCATTTATTTTATTGCAGTGCCTTTGGGGCTGCCCATCATCGGCAGTAATGTATGGTACTGCATGAAAGTGGTAAAGTTTGGATCTATGGGGTACTTTTATGTGTCTGTGCTGAATGCAGGGAGCTCCATCCATTGGCAGCACATAACAGGTAGTGAGACACATGATTTTTCAGCCATTAGGGGCGCACCACATACTCAGAAAATCCCCTTGCTCACAGTGTTAGGGAGGCAGATCTCTACTGCGGACATAAGCTGAAATGTATATAAGCTTGCAAAGTGCCAGTGAAACTTTCGGTGACTGAAAATAGCTGATGGGACAGGCTGTTCTTTTCAGCTTTTAGAAATTTAATAGAGATCACCAGAGATGTTTTTGTTCAACTTTTCAATACAGTGTTTCAAACTATCTGCAATTAAGTGAAGCAAAAACATCTTGATGTTGATTTCAAATACACTGCTACCAAATAAACAGTATAACTGTAGCAAGAGATTCAGTACTGATTGTTAAGGAGCTGTATGTTTTAACTATTATTGATGCTTATGGAATTATTAAAGTTTTGATTGTGCCACTGATTTTCCCTCCGTTGTCCTCGCTTCATGCTTGAGCCACAGGCAGAGGGAGTACTTCTAAAGTGCTTTTCTCTTGCAATGACTTGCATCTGTATATATTTCCAAATTTAGGTCATTATCCAAGCCTCCCCCCTCCCCCACACCCTCCCCCCTCCCCCTCCCATCTACAACTGAACCATTAATTTGTCTGTTTTCTACTCAGGAGCTGCCTGATCTGCTGTATGTTTTCCGCATTTTCTCTTTTTATTATTGATTCTAATTTCCAGCATCCACAATTTGCTTTTTACACTTGGTTTAGAAAAGTGGCTAACATCCAGTAACCAGTAGGAGGTACTAAAGTATAAAATTGTTGGAATCCTTTTACAACTGACAAGCCACTTTACAGCTACATAATGATGCATCATGAAAACCCAGCTATGCAATTACTAATTTGCCATCTCAAACCCAATCTGAGGTTGTTCTAATCTTTGAAGCCAGGTCTCCCAGCCTGTAGTAGAGTAACGCAATACATTGAACCAACAGTCATGGTAATGATATGAAGTAAAACCAAATGCATCTGCACACATCAATCTGCAGGCAAAATATATATCTGCCCTAATATACTACTCTGCAACTAACCTGTATACACATGACAAGCATAGGGATATGTTACTTAGATTTTAAATAATTGTGTGGGCTGTGGTTGCATGGAGGTCCTCAATTTGCAGCCATTTTGTGAAGAGCATGCTGAGGTCATCATTTTATCGAATTCTTTCTTCCTGCAATCATTCTTGTAGTATAAGGGTATCAAAGAGTTAATCTTGAGAGAATGTAAAGATTACTGCCCATCGTGATGAGGTAAGAGATCATGTGGGAGATACTCGAGAAGTTACAGCGTGGCTTTTCAAGCAGACACACAGGCTGGTGTGGAGTGTATATAGTCACTATACAATAAAGATTAATGTTTAAACAATACAGTCTAAGAACTTCTCTGGCTAGACTCTATATGGTGACAGCATAAAGAACCAAATATATAACAATTCTTAATTCTACAGCTACTGGAAAAGTTATTTTAAATAGATTTTTTGGTTCCCTGATTAGAACCCACAAGGGATCTGTATACAGAAGCAGACTAATCTACATAGGGAACTACAATCATTTTAGTACAAAGTAGGAGGGGAATTCACAAAAGCAGGAACATAATACAAAGTCCTGCCATAATTCAACTCCTCTTCCCTTCTTTTCCCCCTCCACTCAAAATGATAGTGCACTCATTGCAGTCAAATGCCAAAGTTTTCCCCAGTGAGATTTGTAAAGTAGAGGTAAAATAGTCCAATATCTTTTTAAAGTAGACATCATAAAATTATTTATTTTTCTCAAACTGGTTTTCCTAAGAGATGTTTTTTTTGGCTTTCAGTGTAAATGTCTGACCTTTCAAAGAACAAAGTCTGGAGGTATTTCCTTTTATAGATCACAGCCTTGAATTACAGTCAAAAATAACTTGAAAGATTTAGATACTGCAATAATTTTAAAAGGGATCTGGTATTATGTTGCAGAAACTATCATATTTGTTGTATTGAAACTGATTTTTTCAAAACTACAAAAGAAAGTGTTTGTACAGGCTACAGTGCTTCAAAGGAATGTTTTAGTTGATTTGATATTTGATAGTTATGAAGTACAGACTAGGCAATGCAAAATCAAGGAATGTTGTCTCTTTAAAGCTTCAGGCAATTAGAGTGATCCTTTGATGTAACATGTAGTACTGTACTTAGTTACCTCTAATAAATAAGCTGATATTGCATTTTCTTTCCCAGATGGTCAGCAGTATTGTGTCCAATGGGACTGATTTTGTTTAACTGTGACTCAGCAGCAGCATATGCAGAAGTCATATGTAAATAGAGTCATTGTAAGTAGATGAAATTATTCATTAAACTCTCAATTGTATCAGTTGCAAAATAACCCATAGGATGTACAAAGGCTTTTAAAACTCTAATGTGGCCCTTGTCCTGTAAACATAATGAAGGGTATTGACCAGTATCTTGGAAAGGGTGCAAATGAGAAGGTTAGTTTCTGAATTAGTTCTTATTGATTTCGATACTCTTTTTAATAGCTAACCTAGTGGATAAAAGTACTGAAACTAATTGTTTATTCTTTCTTCATGTGAAACCCAATATAAAAATTTACAACAACAACTCTGTACCACTGAACTTATAGCATTATAGGATAGAAATTAGTGTTATCAATATCAGCAGATGAATATTTAGCACGTTCATAAGATATATCCCCTGCTTCACTAGTGGAGGAAATAACCGCATAAAATAAACAGATTACCACATGCAATAAACTAGCCGATGGATTAATATCACCCAACGTGTTATATGCTTGACTTCTGATATTGGCAATAGGGCCTATAGCTTGACTGGAATGTCAAAGCTTACGCAGAAAACACCGGACAAGAATGCACAATTAATTATGTTAACGGAACAATTATTTTGCCTGAAATATGTAGGGCTGAATTTTATAGAGTTCTCAATGTCAGGAACGGTGCTGGGGGGGCATGAAGATCGCTGCAGATGAGGCCCACCACAGACCCTGTGCCGGCAGAGCCCAGCCCTATCTCAACGGAGATGGAGAGGCCTCGTGGCGACCTCCACCACCCGCATCCCGCCCCCCGCCACTTGGCGATGAGACTGCGATTTCCATATGTAAATAAATTAACCTACCTGAATTAATGAAGGTCCCTTTGCCTCCTGATTTGCTGCACTGATCTCCATCCTGGCGGCCGGCACTGCCGCGCCTTCGAATTCCCATCCGGGGAAACGAGTCGCGACGCTAGTGGGGAGGGGGGAGGAGGTCATTTTCTAAGTGTGGGAAGGGGGGGAGCGGAGTCAAACTTAGCTGATAGGTCGAGGGGATGATGGGAAGGGGTAATGGACAAAGGTTCTGAACTTTGGGCAGGGAGGAAGGTCATATAATCAAGGTAAGTATTTCGGGGTGGGGGAAGTGCAGGAATGGCATATTGAAATTGGGGGAGTGGGGGTTGGGAGAGGGGTTGGAAGATATTTTAATCATTTTTATTTACTTTAAATTACCGGTCTCTTTAAAAATTTCACTTGTCATTTAGTGCTCTAAGCCCTTTAAAAATGGTATTGGTGCCTGCGCAGTGGCATTGGACGCCGTTGCCGGGGACGCTCGCCTGCTCCCTCCATGTCATAGGGGGTTGATTGCCCCGGCCATGCTAATGAGCCGCTGCATTTGGAATCACGGCGGCTCCGTGACATGCAACCCGTGTGTGCGGGCCGCCATGTTTTTCGCCCGCCGCCTATTTCAGCGGCGGGCCTATAGAATCCAGCCCGTAGTTTCCAAACTAAGGATATTTAGATTTAGATTTAGATTTAGAGATACAGCACTGAAACAGGCTCTTCGGCCCACTGAGTCTGTGCCGACCATTAACCACCCATTTATACTAATCCTACACTAATCCCATATTCCTACCACATCCCCACCTTCCCCTACTATATTCCCCTACCACCTACCTACACTAGGGGCAATTTATAATGGCCAATTTACCTATCAACCTGCAAGTCTTTTTGGCTGTGGGAGGAAACCGGAGCACCCGGAGGAAACCCACAGTTATTGTGGATATATTGTGACAGTTTTCAGATTGTATCTTTGTGAAAGTGTATCCCCTTCTATTTAACCTTTGAAAGTGTATGCTAAGCAACACATTGTACCAAACTTGGGTTTATCAATATGTGATTAATAATTTACTACTATTTGAATCTTTTAAATGTCAATACAGGCTTCCAGAATAAGGCTGTGGATGGCAAAGACATTGTTCATGAGTAATCAGAGATTTTGGAGAGAAACACAGAGAAGAGAGGTGACTGTTAATTTGCTGAATGGCTGTTAATGTGGGGTGGTTGTACGTGGGGTGAAGAATAATGGCGATGTTAGTCACAAGCAAGTGAGCTGTATGAGTGAGAAAGGTGCATGAGACAGTTAGAATTACTGCTAACAAGGAGGCAGAAATGGGTGCTTTGATAGTTGCTTTGCTGAATGCTGTGGCAGGCACAGAGGGTATTGTGGACTCATTCAAGCAGATTCAATGCAGGAAATATTGCAGAGGTTAAAGGAGAAGACCCACAAGGTTTCAGGACATCAAAGGCTGAATTTTACCAGCTCGGTGGCGAGCTTCAAAGATGGCGGGGCACACGCGTGGAATTTACTCCGCGGAGCCGCCACGATATTATACGCAGCGGCTCATTTACATGGCCGGGCAGACCGCTCCCCACCCAATGACGTGGAGGGGGAGGGCAATCCGTCCCCGGCAACGGCATCCGGCGCCACTGCGCAGGCACCGGTGCCATTTATAAAGGGCTTCCAGCCCTTATATTTCATTTAAATTTTTAAGGGGAAAGTTCAGTGAAATTGATTTTAAGAAATTACATGCATGTTCCCAGCCCCTCTCCCACCCCCCACCCCATAACAATACACTCATCCCTTTCCCTCTCCTCCACAAAATACTTACTTTGTGTACCTAACCTACCTCCCCCCCTCACCATAAAGTGAACAAACTTTTAACTTTATCCCTTCCCAACATCCCCTCCACCAATCACATTAGTTTGAGCCCGCTCCTCCCCATCCTGAATACTTACCTCTTCCCCCCTCCCCACCAGCGTCCCACATCGGATCTCCAGATGGAGATCCGAAGGCACGGGAGTCCCGGCAACTGACCAGAATATCTGGGACAGCCGGCGACAGCAGGTAAGGCATTAATTCATTAATTAGCACCCATTAACATATTTAAATTTTGGCCCCATCGCCAAGCGGCGGGGGGACCGCCACAAGGCCTCACCACTGGCGGTAATATGAGCCCAGGTCTTCCCGATGTCAGGAAGCATGGCGGGCCTCTCCCAAAGGCATTTTACAGCACCCCTCCCCCCTCCACCACGTCCCCCGTGTCGGGGGTCGGTAAAATTCAGCCCTGAGGATGGGAAATACATGTGGCCTTGCCAGCTTTACTCATATTGCAAGAACAAGTGGAGGAAAAAAAATCATGATACTTTCTGCTCTGCCTCCAAGCCCACAACCCCAGGGTTAGGAAAATTCTGCCCTATGTTTCTGATTTTCAAGTTTGTGTTTTGAAATGTTTAACCTACACTTATAACTTCAACCAGTTTCATTCCACAGGTAACTCACTTATTGTCCCAGAGTACTGGAACAGTAGCAGAAAATCTTCTAATCTCTAGTCTCATTTGAGGCTTGCTAATTTTGAACTTGTCCTTCAACATTTGACCAATGTCCACCATGAAGATGATAGTGAGACATTTGGTACTAATCAGTCTATTAAAAGGCATTGTAAACACTTCTAGGCTGGTAGCACCATATCTGCTGATTCGCCCTGATGCCTAGAAGCAAGGTCAATCATTGCATATTTTTGGTATTTACCAGCCTTCTGGAAAATGACTATCATTTATTTGGATGCCCTTTGCACTTTTACTTTTGAGCTAACAAGCTTTGTTGAAATTCCTGCTTTAGCTGGTGTATCGACATGTGATTAGGCCACAAAAGCAGCCGATAGCAACACATCAAGGTGTCATAAGTAAGTCGAACCACCTCTCCTGTTCACAGGGAATTCTAACATCTTTGCTAAGAAAGACTATAAACTGCAAAGCTGTAAAATTAACAGGACAAAGTGATCTGTTTCTCATTTTACTGTGTTGATGCACAGCAATTAACCACATTAATGGATTTTTTTACTTAAAGGCAAACTTCAGACAATGTTTTTTTAAAGACAGACCACTCCTCTGATATTTAGTTCCTAGCATTAGTTCATCTCATCTACACAGTAACAATAATGTTTGAAGTGGTTTTTATCCACTTGCCTGGTTACAGCCACTAGCTGCTTTTGAGATTATTGGACATGCTTTGTCACCAGATGATAATGACAGTGCTTGCTATTTGTTCCCTGAAATATGTAGGATAATAGAAATGTCAGCAAACAAAAGCTTTTTTTTAACTGAAGTAGTAAAAGTACTGAGTTACTAAAATTTCAGAACAATAAGACTTTCTTCTGGACTTGTTACAGCACAGTGCAATAATCTGAACGACAATTGTCTAAATATCTGAACCAGATATCTGACATCCCACTATGGTCTGATTTCCCAATCAGTCAGCCCACAGCAGCAGGTTCGCTTTAAACCCAAGTTCTCAGTTGCTGCCTTCTTTTCTGGTAAATTCCAGCAGGGTTACAACACTCTGATTCAAAACACTTCTTCTTGACTCTTAACTGCCCTCTGAAATGGCCTAGCAAGCCACTCAGTTGTCAAGGGCAATTAGGGATGGGCAACAAATGCTGTTATCCCATGGAAGAATATCTATTAAAAGTATTGGTGGAATATGGTAGACAGATTAAACTAAACTTCTGTCTCTTGATTAATCAAGCCTGCATTTTTAAGACTAGACTGAAACAATTATGAATATTTGGCCATTTTCTCACATAATTAAAGTTCTAATTAAATAACAAAGTCTCTATCATTCCTTGACTTGCATGTTTGCTGAACAATCACCATCTAAGGTAAGAAGAAAAGCTGTGCTAATAATGGTGATGGCTCATCTGATACAGCACAATCTTTCACATGACTGTTCTGTAGCAAAGTTTCCTGGGCAGACTGCCCCTGGGCATTCAAGAAACTAAGCTTGCCAGAATCCTCCCACGAGGAGACAACGTAGGGGTGGATTTTAGTAGAGGTTCTTGCACTGTAACTTTGGCGGAAGAGCTGCGGAATCCCCAGACAGTAAGCGGTTTTCCAGTCATGCTGTTTTCCAGGGTAACTGAGCTTCTTCCACCAAAGTTAAGGATAGACGAGAGATAGAAACTCTGGGAAAATCTACATTCTTAATTTGTCCAGATTTGCCCGGTTTCTACCTGCACACCCACAGTCCTTGTTTGCAAACAATGGGATAGAGTTTCCATTTTGACCCGAATTGACAAACTGGGCACGAATTGCACTCAAAATCGTGCTAGTTTTCCGAACTGAAGTTATGGTTCAAGTTTCCGCTCAAACTCATTTGCATAATCACTGAAATGACTCTGAACCAGCGTACTTGGGCAGTGTTTTAGAAAGTGATTATTTATTGTTTTTTCCTCCTGCAAAAAAAATCCTTGATTTATGTAAGTGATAACATGGTTCAGTATGATTAATACAGTTTAATTTGGGTTTATCACAAAAAATAAGCATCTTTAATCAGTGTCCCATCCACCACCTGTGAGCTTTGAGGAGGCTCTTCAAATTAACCTTTTTTTTAGGCGCAAGGACAATGGTAGGTACCTTTTCAAAAGTTTTTAAATATTTCATTTGCAAAGAAACTGATTAGTATCCACCAATGAAACTAACGACTGGTTCTGTATAGTTTTTGAAGTCAAACGGGTGCAAGTAGCAGAAACTCGCCATGCTCATTTAGTCTGGGCACGTTGCCAATTTTGTGGGCGGGGCCAGTTTCCAGCATGATGTTTTTGAAACTTGAGTAAAAGATCACAGAAACTTAATTTTTGCTAGATGTAACTTGCGTTTGAACTTCCTTGATCTCTTACACTGGTTTAACCAACTTCAGACAAATTGCGCTGGTAAAACTATCACAACCTAGCAGAAACTCCAGACCCCAATATTTTAAGTGACACTGGTCACTGCTGCGGTAAACCAGACTCATTCTCACAACCTCAAACTTGGAACTTATGTGCTGATATACAAGATAGACATCTGTTACCATTCCCTGACTGGAGTTGAGTGCTGCAGGCAGATTACATTTATTCACACATTGAATTGAATCTGATACTGCTTTAAAGGGGTGATTTTCTTTTTGGCCAATGTTTGGCTCTGGAGAATCATCTCGGAACAGGGTATTGATATGAATATCCAATTAGTGAATTGCTAACAAGCTCAAAGCTTCACTCCTTGGCTATTGCTAATTAACTAATTGTACGGTCATAGTAATATACTCTGCATTGGGAAATCCCCCAAGTCAGATTGATCATCTGCTTCTCAAACCTTTCATTACTGAATGTCTCCTTGTAGCTTTCAAAGTATTCAAATTTTCTTTCATGTAACACCTGCAAAAAAAATTGTTTTCTGCAAATTACGATTACAGAGTCTTATCGAAAAATGTCCTCAGCCACAAAGGAATTCTAAATTTACAGTATTCGATGTACAAGTTAAAAGCGCCCATTTTATTAACAAAATCCTCTTTCAACGAGGCAGGCCAGTGGCATAGTGGGAATGTGTGTACCAATCTGCCACAGAACAAAGTGGTAGGATTCTGTTTTGAGTCCAAAATTGTTTCAACCTTAGTCAAGCTGTGTCAAGTATTAGGATAGTAAACCTGCTTAGATACTTTATTGAGAAACAGGATACAATTTGGGAGAAAGCTTAAAGACAGGAAGAAATCTTTCCAAAAAGATGAAAAAAAATACATTTAAAAAGCTTTCTACAGCAGTTCTTGATTTCTCAATATGTTTAACCAATGAATAAACTAACTACCCAGACCAGAAAGATGCCCAGGTTCAATTCCTAGCTGTGCTAAATTAACTGATCTTAACTGGGGCTATTCTACAATTAATCCTGTGTCCATGGGCTAGGGAAGTGAAAGTATGACAGTATGTGAGATGACATTTGGGTTCGGCTATGATTCCAACATCCGTTGTAATGACTTTTACTTGAGCTTCGATTTATAATGCAAAACGTGGCCCAAATACATTTCATTTTGAAGGGCTCTTTGATTTTGGAAACAGGCCCTGATTTGAACTCAGCCAGACTGGGGTGATAGTGGAGGAGTGGAGTGGAGTGGGTGGGGGGAGGGAATAAAAATGAAGTGGGGTACTTACCCATTTCTTTTCCGCCTGATCTGACAACCTACAATTTTCAATTTCAGGCAGCAAAGACACCTGCCCCAAGTCGACGGGGCCCTCTTTAGATATGCAGATCAGCTCCTCTGACATTAACAGGACCTGATCTGCTATTTTAATTGACGGCCTGAGCAAAGCAGGCCAAACCTGGTGGAAGTTAACTCACGGGCCAGTAAAAGACTCTGGGAGGTAAGTTCTTTTTTTTTTAAAAAAATAGGTTTCCTCATAGGCCAAGAGGAGCAGGATCAGTCCCTCACACCTCACAAAGAAACTTTGGGCCTCCCTTGCCCTGGTTTTCCCCTCACTCCTGTAATCACACACCCTGAGCCCTCACCTCTTCCTTGCGACAGAAACCGATGTTTTCTGTAAGCTGCACACGCGCATGGCCGCATAGCAACCCGAAAATTACTGTGCAAGCTATTCACAAGTTGTCCCCTTTAAGATACCGTGTGTGCGCAGTGCTCGACATAATTTAAAGGCACCACGCATTCAAATGAACAGGCCATGTGCAATAAAATGAATTTAGAGGGGACACGGCTGGGGACTGTTCCTAGGGGTTCCCAAAGGTTCCTCCTGCTACCTGAGTTTTCGCTCCTGCTTGCTTTCCTGGCAATAATTTTCACCGGGTTTGTTCGGTTGGAGGTTGGGGTCTGGATATCTGAATGAGGTCTGGCTGTTAAAATCTGTCCGCACCTCAATATGTGAGCTTGGTGCCCACCCCAACTCCTCTCATGGAAAGATCCCACCCTGACTTAAAATCGGGGCCATAGTATAACTATAACTTTAAGTTTTGTGCACACGTCAAATTTAATAACAAGATATATTACAAGCATTATAACCACCATATCTTCAGCATGTCCACATGATCGAAGGGCAACAGGAGAAACACTTTATTTTCCGCTAAGTCCTTATCTAGATTATGTTTACTTGATTGTTACTGTTGGCCCCAGTAATGAGAGGCTTACATTGTTACATTCTTTTCCTAATGGTCTAGTCTGACTAAGATCTGTAATCTGAAAATAAATGTCCTTAACTAAATCAATTTCTATCAGTGCTTGGTGGATCCAACCTTATTATCTGAATAATTTACTTTGCAAATTCCCATTAATCTAATAATGTTGTCACAACCAAATCACTTTAAGATGTTTACCTGAAATTGACAACATCTTAATGCTGTTTCTGGTTGATTAATTTAGGTACATTAAACAAAATTCAAGTCATCAGAGATCCTTTCAGAAAAGCTTATCACCCAGAAAAATATATTGTCATCATTTACAACTACAAACCGATTTGAATCTGCAACAACAATGCTAAGATAATCAAGACAGCAGGAGCAGCCAAAACTTTCCAAATTAATTTATTTTACAAACACAACAGGCTGGATTTTCAGTTTTTGACAACCTATTAGTAAGCAGAAAATGGACAGAAGTTCTATTCCGCCTAATTTAGTGCACTCCCCAGTTTCTGCTATCATTTTCAATGACCGGGGTAATGTGCCAGCTCAAATGGTAAAGGCGTGGTCATGTCATATGTTACATTTTTCATCATTTTTGCATTGTTAGCATCAGTTTATTCTCTTACCAGGATCAAATAGGTGCTGAACATTGCTAGGCATTAAAGAAAAGGTACAAAACAAATTAAAGAAGCCCAACAGTTAGATTTGAAGAATTTTAAGAAACCCTATTTATAATGCCATTTTGATGATTTTTTTGTTGTGAATTTGAGCCATTTGCTGAGGAGCTGCCATTTCCTCCCCATCCTTCTCCACAGAAACTGCAATTTTACAGAGTGGCAGAATTCCTCAAAGTCCAAGGAATCATTATCTGTACTCATGGCCTGAATGTTTCTTTGCTCAATGCCCATGCCTACATCAACAGAAAAGGCTTCCATTTGCAATAGCAGCTTACTTGCAGCCAGCAGCATGACAAAATGTAAATGAACACTCAATTGTACAACTTGGGAGTTGCTTTGATGATTTTATTTAAGAAATTTCACCACGCTCAGCATTATTTGCTCCAGCAAGGCTGGCCACTAAGTGGCTCCTTGGATATCAAGGACCTTACAGCCCTTGCTGATGACACTAGTGTGCTTTAACAGAGCACCAGAATCACTACTTAGCACACCACCGCCGTATTGGAAGTGTGCTTCTGAACCCTATCTTGTGAGACCCCCACTCTGCCCCCTCCCCCCACTCACCCATCAGGACCTTGCACTATGATATTGTTGTTTTTAAAATTGGGTCCTGGAACACTTTAAGTGTTATGCACTGAATTTGGTATTGCCAGTTTTGGTCACATATCTGAGGCCTACATTTTAGGAATGTGGGAACCTTATAATCATGTGCAAATGGGATTTCAAATAACACCTCCTACCCTCAAGCTTTTGTGCGAGGTTCTGCCGACATCACTAGCCATGCCCGTAAGAACTCAATGAACTGAAGTAGATACCAGCAAGGCTTGCTTAGTTGGCCTTCTTAAAGTGAGAAGTAAACTTTCTTTCCATTTTTTTTCCTGTGCTTTCAGGTACCCTTAACTGCATTTGACTCTATACATTAATTGATTTTATTGGAACAATGTCCATTTTTGGGTTCTTTTGCCCACCAATACGTCTCTTCAGTATTCCTGTGACCGCATTTTAACTCGGGGATAGCTTTCAGGGGTGAAAAGATGGCAGCATCGGAAAATTGTTAAACCCGGAGGCCGCCAGGTGAGATCCTGTGTCCTTTGCCCGACACAGCACAGTCATGGAAATCTGTGCCAAGAATGAAGGTGGTATTCCCCAGAATCCACAGTGACCAATATCAACCAAAAATTGAAATAGATGTCCCTTGAAACATTCAATAACACCCAAACCCTGTTGATGTCATGCAAGGCACAATAACACCCTTGGGAAAACTCACCATCATATCCCGATGCTTAGCCCATTGTTAATGATGGTGAGCAGAGTGCATAAGATCCCTAGGTGCATTAGCCGGCAACACAGTGTATCTGAAAAAAATGAAGGTATTGTAATTGCCACAAGGAATGGTGAGGTTTAAGGCAATAACACAGTCAGGGTTCAGATGATATAAAAGTTATGAACTTTTTTCTCACTGTTTCTGACCACATTGGAACCCTGATATTCTGTTGCTGCTTTCAACTCCCTTCTCCATGTGTATTATTACTAGGAGGATTCCCTGTGGTTTCAAAGTTTTCCACGTGAAATAATTGCGATAAGAAAACCCACTTGAAGTTGGATCAATATTAACGGAATCCATTCTCATATTGTTTTGGAAATGTTACTAACTGAAGACAGCTTATATCTGCAAAATAATTGTTGTTGCATATGCCTGGCTGTGGATGCTTCAAAAATTGTCAAGGGATTCGACAAGATTTCTAACTGCCCAATAGTTTTGGTTATTGGTATGGTTTTGATTAATAAAAGTGTCTTTGTTGTCCTAGTTAGTGTTAGAGTTAGTGTACTACATTTTCCTCTGCTATTCATCCTCTTATTCAATTATCCCTCAATTTACATTCTGAACCTGCTCCATAACACAATTGTCAAGTGTGCGGGTGCCAAGAGCTATTATTTTATAGAAAACAGCAGGTGGCTCAAAGTATATTATGAAGCAGTATCATCCATTGGATTCAGATGGCATCGTAAATCACAAAGCCATGCGCAAGTGGTTTAGACAGTGTTACGATCAGGTGAGAAAGAGGTCTAGGGTTCCCTTTCAGCCTTCACCTGGTCTTACTGTAACAGGGTTTTATTTTTAAACACACTGTGTTTTTAGTTCCCCCTTGGTGAATCCTTGTTCACCGCTTTCCAATTATAAGGCAAAGAAATGAGCACAAACAGGCTTTCTTAGATTTAAAGAAGAATTTTATTAAACTTAAAACTCTAATTTGGTTAACGCCTACGGATACATGCTGCGCCCATGCTGGCATGAATACACAATACGTACATGCAAATAGAGACAGAAAAGAGCAGAAGAAAAATAAAGTAGAAACGTTTGAGGCAATATCTGAAGAGTTTTTGTTGCAGTTCTTCGAGCTCATTGTAGAGTCCTTGTTTGTAGGTGGATCTGGCTTCTCCTTGGGGCCCAGTATTCTTCTTAAACCTTGTTCACTGTAGGAGACTTTTCTCTCTTGGGGTTCATGTGTCTTCAGTCAGTTTTTGGAGTTCTATGAGAAAGAGATGGGAGCAGACAGGAGGAGAGGAGGTCTGTTTCAGTCCAGGAGCAAATAGCCAATTCAAACACTGTCTCTACAATTTAAAACTCCCCAAGTTAGCCAGCAGGGTAGTCATGTGACTGACTGGTTTGACCAGGTCTGTTCCGTGTTTGGAGCAGGGAATAGGTCCTTTGTTCCAACACTGTCTGTTAATATGCAAAAATGTCTTTCCAGCCAGGGGCCTGGCAACCCATTGTATCTGTCCTTCTCTTCTTCCCAGCAACAATTTGAAATTTAATGTCCATGTGGCGAAACTAATATGCATCACTCTTGGCAGGTGGGGGCCTACATGACAACAGTCAAACAAAAACAAGAGTGCACCATAGTTGTGAAGACACTCACAGACATCTTCTCTAAGCTTTCAATGTTTTCTCTTTTGAGCCTTTGCTATTCCAGTTTTATTGCAGGAGATTCTTTCACAGCCACTGGCAGTTACTTTTTGTCATCGTTATTACAACTGTCAAGTCTGCCGCATCACTTTGACAGGCAAAATTCTGTTTTTGTAAAATGGTGGCATTGGTTGAAAGAGCTCAGTGGAAAGTAAAGTGTGCTGCATTTCATGCAACACATTGGGTTAAAATTGTTAATCAGCAAGCACATTTATATGAAATTCTAATTTTAACTAAGATATTCATCTAAATCTCTTCTGTTGTCAGCACAATACTTCCCCATAGAGTTGTGACTGGGGGAAAGTAAATTTCTCTTTACATTTCCCTGACAACATAACTCCAAATTCAAAAGACATCTGCTGCAGTATGGCATTTCCATTTGCCATGCTAGGTAGTCTTATTCTGTGGACTCATGCCCAGTATCAATTGGATTAAGATTTCCTAAATTTATTTTTTTTAATTCCTTACAGTCATCAGAGTAATACGATTTTCGCTTGCACCAATGTGGCCTGAATTTGAACCCAGGTTCCAATGGTGGTTGGACAATATGCCAATGCACTATATATTTCAGCCCCCATATTATACATTAGGATTCTTCACTATTTGGCAGAGTGGATCACTATTAAAAATCTTCCTGATTTTCATTCCACTGATTTCAATCAAATGAACGTTGGGCAGGTTCTATAACATGGTGCAATCTACTTTGCCAAGCTATTGCTCGTGCAGTGACAACAGGAATTTATCCCAATGCCCCTTTAACAATTGTCTGGTGTTAACAGCAAGTGCAAGTCAATTCCAGCCCAAGTAATGCTGAAGGAAGGTCATTGAGTACATGCAGAACACAATAAGATGTTGAAATGAATCTTAATATTTTAACAGTAAATTTTCTCCCATCACAGCAGATAACAACAGTTTTCTGAAGTTTTTCTCAGATGCACTTTGCTAATTCAAATGAAATTTAATTAGCTCCTCCTTTGACACATTACCTAAGTTGGATGGGAAAGCTACCTTAAAACCATTGTTTAAAGATTACCCATTCTAAACATAAATAGTCTTATAATGATGGCCACCTGGGTGGAATTAGTTAACTAATACAGCACATGCTCTTTCATAAATTGAAGAAACAGCATTACATTCCAGTGTAGTTAGTGTTTCACACACTAGTTTTAATTTACCAGCTTGTGACCCTTTGCAAATTGAATCCAAATCTAAAATATAACGAAACAACTGTTGCTTAATTTATTCTAGAATTGTGTGAAGGATTTATTTCTTGAATGTTAAAGACTCATAATTGACAAACCATTCAAACATAAGTAGCTTGTGAGGTCACTTTCATCACTAAAATTAACCTATACATATGATGTTCTATATATTCTAAATCTAATACTGTTTCAAATTTAAAAATAGAGCAGAAAGTACAATTTTATGTTTTAAATGTGAAAGTTTAATCTGGTTATTATGAATTTGGAGGATAATACATTGTGGTTGTTACCATGGTGATGTGTCTTCAAGGTAGTGGAGATAGATATTTTTTCAGGTTTGCTTAATGATCTTTGAGATCAGGGACTATTTATGCAGATTCATTACTCAGGAAATTAAACAAGTGAGGTAGAGTCAATAAAAGGGTCAGCCGTAAGAGCACTGCTCTTTTTGAAATATATTAATTGCCTGTACATGGGTACACAGGATATAGTTTCAAAGTATGCAGATGTCATAAAACTCAGAAATGTAGTAAAGCATGAGGAGGATAGTAACAGACTTATGGAGGATATAGACAGACTGGTGATGTGCACAAAAACATGGCACATGCAATTTCATGCAGAGAAGTGTGAAGTGATACATTTTGGTAGGAAGAATGAAGGGACTTGAGGGAACATTTTTAATGCAGCGGGTTGTTGGGATCTGCATTGCACTGCATGAAAGGGCAGTGGAAGCTGATTCAATAGTAACTTTCAAAAGAGAAAGAGCAGGAGAGTGGTGGTGATTGGATAGCTCTACCAAAGAACCAGCACAGACTTGATTGCTCGAATGGCCTCCTTTTGTGCTATATCTTTCTATGATTTTATGGGGTGAACGTTGACACCCCCCACCACCCCCCCACCCCACCACAAAACAGGTGGGTTACGTGAGATTACGTGAGGTTAGGTTGCGTGAGATGTTTAAATTTTATAAATTTCAAACTGA
Source organism: Heterodontus francisci (assembly GCF_036365525.1). Lineage (NCBI taxonomy): Eukaryota > Metazoa > Chordata > Chondrichthyes > Heterodontiformes > Heterodontidae > Heterodontus > Heterodontus francisci. The sequence continues at coordinate 38,057,136 of NC_090397.1, forward strand.
ACTGTACCCACCTCCAACAAAAACAAGAAATGCTGGATTCACTCAGCAGGTCTGGCAGCATCTGTGGAAAGAGAAGCCTTCTCTTTCCACAGATGCTGCCAGACCTGCTGAGTGAATCCAGCATTTCTTGTTTTTGTTTCAGATTTCCAGCATCCGCAGTATTTTGCTTTTATTTTAGTGTACCCACCTCCAACTCGCCCACTTCCTGTTTTAATGGAAGCAGGGTAAGGGGCGGGCAGCCAACCCACTCCCATGAGGTGGATTGTCCATTTAAATATTTTAATGTGGTGGCTGTTTTACAGGTTTAACCCTGGCCGGCTATGTTTTCCAGACCTCGGGAAACCCGACAGCTTCAGGGAGATGGGGACAGCTTTGGGGATAAGGTAAGTGTCTTTGCAGCACTATGTGTGGGCCTGAAAGAGCAGGAGTGCTTCCCCTTAGTCCCCCCCAAGCTTCTCTTCCTCCTTTGGATCAGACCCCAACCCATCAGATCCATCCCACCTGACAAAAGCCACCCCCGGGGTCAGTGCTCATACTCCCCAGGATGGGAACTCCTTCCATCACCCCCACACACACTCCTATTAGCAGATGTAGAACTTTACTTGCAACTGCAGCCTGCTCTGGAGTACTCTCTGCCAGACACAGGATGTGGGGAAACCTGGTCTTACTGTCCAAAACTCCACACCCCATGTTCGTTTACCTGCCCCTGTCAATATCAGGGTCTATGACTCTGTGATAAGTTGAATAGCAGAAGTAAGCTTCATGGGATCAATTATATTTTTATTAAAATAATACAAATATTATTTTGTTTCAAGGAGGAGAGGAAATCCCTCATTAAATGTTGCACAAATCATTTCAATAATCATCTTTGGCCTCCTTATCTCGAGAGACAATGGGTAAGCGCCTGGAGGTGGTCAGTGGTGTGTGGAGCTGCGCCTGGAGTGGCTATAAAGGCCAATTCTAGAGTGACAGGCTCTTCCACAGGTGCTGCAGAAAAATTTGATTGTCGGGGCTGTTACACAGTTGGCTCTTCCCTTGCGCCTCTGTCTTTTTTCCTGCCAACTGCTAAGTCTCTTCGACTCGCCACACTTTAGCCCCGCCTTTATGGCTGCCCGCCAGCTCTGGCGATCGCTGGCAACTGACTCCCACGACTTGTGATCAATGTCACAGGATTTCATGTCGCGTTTGCAGATGTCTTTAAAGCGGAGACATGGACGGCCGATGGGTCTGATACCAGTGGTGAGCTCGCTGTACAATGTGTCTTTGCGGATCCTGCCATCTTCCATGCAGCTCACATGGCCAAGCCATCTCAAGCGCCGCTGACTCAGTAGTGTGTATAAGCTGGGGATGTTGGCCGTCTCGAGGACTTCTGTGTTGGAGATACGGTCCTGCCACCTGATGCCAAGTATTCTCCGGAGGCAGCGAAGATGGAATGAATTGAGACGTCGTTCTTGGCTGACATACGTTGTCCAGGCCTCGCTGCCATAGAGCAAGGTACTGAGGACACAGGCTTGATACACTCGGACTTTTGTGTTCCGTGTCAGTGCGCCATTTTCCCACACTCTCTTGGCCAGTCTGGACATAGCAGCGGAAGCCTTTCCCATGCGCTTGTTGATTTCTGCATCTAGAGACCGGTTACTGGTGATAGTTGAGCCTAGGTAGGTGAACTCTTGAACCACTTCCAGAGCGTGGTCACCAATATTGATGGATGGAGCATTTCTGACGTCCTGCCCCATGATGTTCGTTTTCTTGAGGCTGTCGATGAGTCTCTGCAGACACTCTTCAGTGTGAGATGTTAAAGCAGCATCGTCAGCAAAGAGGAGTTCCCTGATGAGGACTTTCCGTACTTTGGACTTCGCTCTTAGACGGGCAAGGTTGAACAACCTACCCCCTGATCTTGTGTGGAGGAAAATTCCTTCTTCCGAGGACTTGAACGCATGTGAAAGCAGTAGGGAGAAGAAAATCCCAAAAAGTGTGGGTGCGAGAACACAGCCCTGTTTCACGCCACTCAGGATAGGAAAGGGGTCTGATGAGGAGCCACCATGTTGAATTGTGCCTTTCATATTGTCATGGAATGAGGTGATGATACTTAGTAGCTTTGGTGGGCATCCAATCTTTTCCAGTAGTCTGAAGAGACCACGTCTACTGACGAGGTCAAAGGCTTTGGTGAGATCAATGAAAGCAATTTAGAGGGGCATCTGTTGTTCACGGCATTTCTCCTGTATCTGACGAAGGGAGAACAGCATGTCAACGGTCGATCCCTCTGCACGAAAGCCACACTGTGCCTCAGGGTAGACGCGCTCGGCCAGCTTCTGGCGCCTGTTTAGAGCAACTCGAGCAAAGACTTTCCCCACTATGCTGAGCAGGGAGATTCCACGGTAGTTGTTGCAGTCACCTCGGTCACCTTTGTTTTTATAGAGGGTGATGATATTGGCATCGCGCATGTCCTGAGGTACTGCTCCCTCGTCCCAGCACAGGCATAGCAGTTCATGTAGTGCTGAGAGTATAGCAGGCTTGGCACTCTTGATTATTTCAGGGGTAATGCTGTCCTTCCCAGGGGCTTTTCCGCTGGCTAGAGAATCAATGGCATCACTGAGTTCCGATTTGGTTGGCTGTATGTCCAGCTCATCCATGACTGGTAGAGGCTGGGCTGCATTGAGGGCAGTCTCAGTGACAACATTCTCCCTGGAGTTCAGTTCTAGGTAGTGCTCAACCCAGCGGTCCATTTGTTTGCGTTGGTCAGTGATTATGTCCCCTGATTTAGATTTGAGGGGGGCGATCTTCTTGATGGTTGGCCCAAGAGCTCTCTTAATGCCATCATACATTCCTCTGATGTTTCTGGTGTCTGAGGCCAGCTGAATATGACTGCATAGGTGTTGCCAGTAGTCGTTTGCGCAGCGCCTGGCTGTTCTTTGTGCAGTGCTTCTGGCTGCTTTAAGTGCTACAGATGTTAACTCGCTGGGGGCTTTCTTGTAGTTCAACAGTGCAATACGCTCATTAAAATGTTGCACAAATCATTTCAATAATAACTGAGCTTAAATCTCTTCTATATCTAACTGTAGACAGATCTGCTAACCATTAATCAACAAACTACCACAATCGACACAGGTCACAGAAGCAAAATAATCTGAGATATTGGGGACGATTTTCAACAGCTCTCCACCCCATTTTCCAGACCAAACAGGGCAGCTGGCCATTGAAAGCTGTGAGAATATATCGCCTGCATTTTGGCCACCTGAGACTCGCCTGATATGATTTTCCAGTGGACCTCAAAATGGGCAACCAATGCATCTGCCCAGAACAGGCAAGAGCCTCATTGCCTATATAACTTAGGCATTCTACAATGGTTGTAGAACCCCATTCATAATTTTTATTACCAGTGGATGCAGAGTACACCCAGTGGTACCAGGCGTGGAGCGGCCTAACCAATGATTCTTAAAGAGACCTCTGCACGGCGCTCAAAAGCAGGGCTAAGAGATTTTCGAGGAGTTAGTCAGAGCATCAAATGTTCCTGCCGGTTCCTCCAAAATCAACTCCTGTGATGCCCATCCTAATGCTTGGGATTGCTTCCTGCCCCCATTTCACCAGCTTACACCTGCTGGGCTCCGTGCTAAAGCTCACGGACATTTGTCGCTCTCCAATCAGTGAGCTGCTCAAAATGATTGAGCCACTTGCTATTGGTATGGAAACGAGAGCCAACCATGAAAACCTCTTGCTGCAGCCATCAGGTGAGGGCAGCAGAAACCTTGGCCACTTTGCTCCCGGTTTATGTGAAGGTTCAAAATCGAACACATTGTTTGCTGCTCCAGAAAAACTGGTTAGATACATTCTTCAGTTTCAGACTGTTTTAGTTATGGGCTAAGTTGTAACAGTTGCATAGTAACTACAGTATGATAGTGCTGGACAATATGAATGTAAATCTGAAAAGTTAAACTAAGACATTTTAGCCTAGAAATTACACTGTATATTAACACATAAATGCTTATTATACTTGTAGGAAGTTACTTTGCTAAATTCATCTAGGTATTTAGCCTAACATCACATTTGAAATCGCAGACAATGCAATCTCTTGCAAAAGTATACAAGGTTCATAAGCTTATTTCTTAAAATGTAATTTCCCAGCTTTTGGTAAGTTCCAAAAGAGGCACTTCAAGGACATTTCAACGAAAGAGGAAGAAAAGTACTTCTTTCATTTCTGACAACTTTTTCAGTTTGATATTATAGGGGCACTTTGCACAGTATCAGCTGGCAGCCCAGCTAAAGGGGAACTCCACAGGTAATTATTTTTATAGGTCCTGGAGAAGAAGGAGTGCTTTGTTATATTCCACAAAGCCAGGTGGTAAAGGATAGGACTGGAGCCAATCTTTGCACACTTTTATAACTATTTATTTACAGAGATACACATTACAAACACGCACCTCCCCTTCCAACCACCACATTTTCAGTATGTTCCTTCTTATAGTGAATCCCCAGTTACTAACTGTTGTATGATTGCCCTTAAGAGTGATGTCTCTTTAAGATCTTAGTATGCTAGTGAGCTAAGTACCAGGATGCAGTCATGTGACTACAAGCCTGAGGCACTCTGCAACTGTAACACCTAGAGGAAGGTTCTGTAAATAGTTTACTCTGTACTGTGTGTAATAGTTAGCTGTAATAAACCTGTTTGAGATCGTCAACCAACTGGACTCCATGCATCTCATTTATGTTGCATCAGACAACATAAAGAACTCCGTACAATGCCCATCACCTGCATACAATTAAATACAATTAATGTACAATTAACATGCTTCTCCAGGCCCTGCCCCATTTACATGTTAGGGCTCTCTGCCTATATGCTTCCAGTCTGGGGGCATTCATTTTCTGTCAGCAGTCAACTGGCCCCATGCTGAAGGGACCTGGCCCTCAAAATGGAGCAAGTCTCACATTGTAACAATTGACGGGCACGCTCGGCACCTGGATGTCTGAAACCTTCCTGTAGTCAAAATCTATCTCACTGTTTTTAGTTTGTTGGATAAAATCTTATCAAAATCAAAGTATATAGGCCCAAAACTAAATCTATGGCAGTTGTAGAACAAGTCAACCTATTTTGTTAATGTTTTAAGTCAATAATCTTTCTTCAGACAAAAGTTCTGACAAAAGATCATCGACCTGAAACATTAACTCTGTCTTTCTCTCTCTGCAGATGCTTCCTGACCTGCTGAGTATTCCCAGCATTCCCTGCTTTTATGTCAGATTTCCAGCATCTGCAGTATTTTTCTTTTGTTCTACCCATTTTGTGCTATATAGAAGCTACAATAGAATTCCCAACCGTCACGATATCGACGGTTCATATCCCGAGCACTGCACTGGTAACTCAGGAGAAAAGTTTCTTTGGAGATGGCCTACCTTTTGCCACACGTTGTTTTATTTATATAGAAAATTTTCTGATGTTTTTAAATGGTGTAGCTGCCAATCGGTTATTGCACTGCTGCTGCACTGTACTTGTTCACAGCACTTCCGGAGTTTTGGAAGCTTGTATTTTGGTTGGGTTGGAGCTGCTGCCTGCATGTACTGGGTGTGTGGAGTGCCCATGTCTGGGTGTGTGGAGTGCGCATGCCTGGGTGTGTGGAGTGCCCATGTCTGGGTGTGTGGAGTGCGCATGCCTGGGTGTGTGGAGTGCCCATGCTCGGGTGTGTGGAGTGCGCATGACTGGGTGTGTGGAGTGCGCATGCCTGGGTGTGTGGAGTGCGCGTGCTCGGGCGTGTGGAGTGCGCATGCCTGGGTGTGTGGAGTGTGTGTGCTCGGGCGTGTGGAGTGCGCGTGCCTGGGTGTGTGGAGTGCGCATGCCTGGGTGTGTGGAGTGCGCATGTCTGGGTGTGTGGAGTGCACATGTCTGGGTGTGTGGAGTGCACATGTCTGGGTGTGTGGAGTGTGCATGCCTAGGTGTGTGGAGTGTGCATGACTGTGTGTGTGGACTGCACATGTCTGAGTGTGTGGAGTGCGCATTCCTAGGTGTGTGGAGTGCACATGTCTGAGTGTGTGGAGTGCGCATTCCTAGGTGTGTGGAGTGCACATGTCTGGGTGTGTGGAGTGCGCATGCCTAGGTGTGTGGAGTGCACATGTCTGTGTGTGTGGAGTGCGCATGTCTGGGTGTATGGAGTGCGCATGTCTGGGTGTGTGGAGTGCGCATGCCTAGGTATGTGGAGTGTGCATGACTGTGTGTGTGGACTGCACATGTCTGGGTCTGTGGAGTGCGCATGCCTAGGTGTGTGGAGTGCACATGTCTGGGTGTGTGGAGTGCGCATGCCTAGGTGTGTGGAGTGCACATGTCTGAGTGTGTGGAGTGCGCATGCCTAGGTGTGTGGAGTGCACATGGCTGGGTGTGTGGAGTGCGCATGGCTAGGTGTGTGGAGTGCGCATGTCTGGGTGTGTGGAGTGCGCATGTCTGGGTGTGTGGAGTGCGCGTGCTCGGGCGTGTGGAGTGTGCGTGCTCGGGCGTGTGGAGTGCACATGCTCGGGCGTGTGGAGTGTGCATGCCTGGGTGTGTGGAGTGCGCATGCCTGGGTGTGTGGAGTGCGCATGCCTAAGTGTGCGGAGTGCGCATGTCTGGGTGTGTGGAGTGCGCATGACTGTGTATGTGGAGTGCATATGTCTGGGTGTGTGGAGTGCGCATGTCTGGGTGTGTGGAGTGCGCATGTCTGGGTGTGTGGAGTGCACATGTCTGGGTGTGTGGAGTGCGCATGCCTAGGTGTGTGGAGTGCACATGTCTGGGTGTGTGGAGTGCGCATGCCTAGGTGTGTGGAGTGCACATGTCTGAGTGTGTGGAGTGCACATGTCTGGGTGTATGGAATGCGCATGTCTGGGTGTGTGGAGTGCGCATGCCTGGGTGTGTGGAGTGCACATGTCTGGGTGTGTGGAGTGCGCATGCCTAGGTGTGTGGAGTGCACATGTCTGGGTGTGTGGCGTGCGCATGCCTAGGTGTGTGGAGTGCACATGTCTGAGTGTGTGGAGTGCGCATGCCTAGGTGTGTGGAGTGCACATGGCTGGGTGTGTGGAGTGCGCATGCCTAGGTGTGTGGAGTGCGCATGTCTGGGTGTGTGGAGTGCGCGTGCTCGGGCGTGTGGAGTGTGCGTGCTCGGGCGTGTGGAGTGCGCATGCTCGGGCGTGTGGAGTGTGCATGCCTGGGTGTGTGGAGTGCGCATGCCTGGGTGTGTGGAGTGCGCATGCCTAAGTGTGCGGAGTGCGCATGTCTGGGTGTGTGGAGTGCGCATGACTGTGTATGTGGAGTGCATATGTCTGGGTGTGTGGAGTGCGCATGTCTGGGTGTGTGGAGTGCGCATGTCTGGGTGTGTGGAGTGCGCATGTCTGGGTGTGTGGAGTGCACATGTCTGGGTGTGTGGAGTGCGCATGCCTAGGTGTGTGGAGTGCACATGTCTGGGTGTGTGGAGTGCGCATGCCTAGGTGTGTGGAGTGCACATGTCTGAGTGTGTGGAGTGTGCATGCCTAGGTGTGTGGAGTGCACATGGCTGGGTGTGTGGAGTGCGCATGCCTAGGTGTGTGGAGTGCGCATGTCTGGGTGTGTGGAGTGCGCATGCCTAGGTGTGTGGAGTGCGCATGTCTGGGTGTGTGGAGTGCGCATGGCTGGGTGTGTGGAGTGCGAATGCCTAGGTGTGTGGAGTGCACATGCCTTGGTGTGTGGAGTGCACATGCCTGGGTGTGTGGAGTGCGCATGCCTAGGTGTGTGGAGTGCGCATGTCTGGGTGTGTGGAGTGCGCATGTCTGGGTTTGTGGAGTGCACATGTCTGGGTGTATGGAGTGCATATGTCTGGGTGTGTGGAGTGCGCATGCCTAGGTGTGTGGAGTGTGCATGACTGTGTGTGTGGACTGCACATTTCTGGGTGTGTGGAGTGCGCATGCCTAGGTGTGTGGAGTGCACATGTCTGGGTGTGTGGAGTGCGCATGCCTAGGTGTGTGGAGTGCACATGTCTGAGTGTGTGGAGTGTGCATGCCTAGGTGTGTGGAGTGCGCATGTCTGGGTGTGTGGAGTGCGCGTGCTCGGGCGTGTGGAGTGCGCGTGCTCGGGCGTGTGGAGTGCGCATGCTCGGGCGTGTGGAGTGTGCATGCCTGGGTGTGTGGAGTGCGCATGACTGTGTATGTGGAGTGCACATGTCTGGGTGTGTGGAGTGCGCATGTCTGGGTGTGTGGAGTGCGCATGTCTGGGTGTGTGGAGTGCACATGTCTGGGTGTGTGGAGTGCACATGACTGTGTATGTGGAGTGCACATGTCTGGGTGTGTGGAGTGTGCATGTCTGGGTGTGTGGAGTGCGCATGTCTGGGTGTGTGGAGTGCGCATGTCTGGGTGTGTGGAGTGCGCATGACTGTGTATGTGGAGTGCACATGTCTGGGTGTGTGGAGTGCGCATGTCTGGGTGTGTGGAGTGCGCATGTCTGGGTGTGTGGAGTGCACATGTCTGGGTGTGTGGAGTGCACATGTCTGGGTGTGTGGAGTGCACATGTCTGGGTGTGTGGAGTGCACATGCCTAGGTGTGTGGAGTGCGCATGTCTGGGTGTGTGGAGTGCGCGTGCTCGGGCGTGTGGAGTGCGCGTGCTCGGGCGTGTGGAGTGCGCATGCTCGGGCGTGTGGAGTGTGCATGCCTGGGTGTGTGGAGTGCGCATGACTGTGTATGTGGAGTGCACATGTCTGGGTGTGTGGAGTTCGCATGTCTGGGTGTGTGGAGTGCGCATGTCTGGGTGTGTGGAGTGCACATGTCTGGGTGTGTGGAGTGCACATGACTGTGTATGTGGAGTGCACATGTCTGGGTGTGTGGAGTGCGCATGTCTGGGTGTGTGGAGTGCGCATGTCTGGGTGTGTGGAGTGCACATGTCTGGGTGTGTGGAGTGCACATGTCTGGGTGTGTGGAGTGCACATGCCTAGGTGTGTGGAGTGCGCATGTCTGGGTGTGTGGAGTGCGCGTGCTCGGGCGTGTGGAGTGCGCGTGCTCGGGCGTGTGGAGTGCGCATGCTCGGGCGTGTGGAGTGTGCATGCCTGGGTGTGTGGAGTGCGCATGACTGTGTATGTGGAGTGCACATGTCTGGGTGTGTGGAGTGCGCATGTCTGGGTGTGTGGAGTGCGCATGTCTGGGTGTGTGGAGTGCACATGTCTGGGTGTGTGGAGTGCACATGACTGTGTATGTGGAGTGCACATGTCTGGGTGTGTGGAGTGTGCATGTCTGGGTGTGTGGAGTGCGCATGTCTGGGTGTGTGGAGTGCGCATGTCTGGGTGTGTGGAGTGCGCATGACTGTGTATGTGGAGTGCACATGTCTGGGTGTGTGGAGTGCGCATGTCTGGGTGTGTGGAGTGCGCATGTCTGGGTGTGTGGAGTGCACATGTCTGGGTGTGTGGAGTGCACATGTCTGGGTGTGTGGAGTGCACATGCCTAGGTGTGTGGAGTGCACATGTCTGGGTGTGTGGAGTGCGCATGCCTAGGTGTGTGGAGTGCACATGTCTGAGTGTGTGGACTGTGCATGCCTAGGTGTGTGGAGTGTGCATGACTATGTGGGTGGTGTGCGCATGTCTGTGTGTGTGGAGTGCACATGTCTGGGTGTGTGGAGTGCACATGTCTGGGTGTGTGGAGTGCGCATGCCTAGGTGTGTGGAGTGTGCATGACTGTGTGTGTGGAGTGCACATGTCTGGGTGTGTGGAGTGCGCATGCCTAGGTGTGTGGAGTGTACATGTCTGGGTGTGTGGAGTGCGCATGCCTAGGTGTGTGGAGTGCACATGTCTGAGTGTGTGGAGTGCGCATGCCTAGGTGTGTGGAGTGCACATGTCTGGGTGTGTGGAGTGCGCATGCCTAGGTGTGTGGAGTGCGCATGTCTGGGTGTGTGGAGTGCGCATGCCTAGGTGTGTGGAGTGTGCATGACTGTGTGTGTGGAGTGCACATGTCTGGGTGTGTGGAGTGCGCATGCCTAGGTGTGTGGAGTGCACATGTCTGAGTGTGTGGAGTGCGCATGCCTAGGTGTGTGGAGTGTGCATGACTGTGTGTGTGGAGTGCACATGTCTGGGTGTGTGGAGTGCGCATGTCTGGGTGTGTGGAGTGCACATGTCTGGGTGTGTGGAGTGCGCATGCCTAGGTGTGTGGAGTGCGCATGCCTGTGCGTGGGGAGTGTGCATGCCTGTGTGTGGGGAGTGTGCATGCCTGGGTGTGGGGAGTGTGCATGCCTGTGTGTGGGGACTGTGCATGCCTAGGTGTGTGGAGTGCGCATGCCTGGGTGTGGGGAGTGTGCATGCCTGGAGCAGTTCCAGCATGTAGAAGAATGGAGAGGAAGTCAGGACTAGTGTAGAGGCAAAAGAATCCATATTGAGAGAAACATCTCCCTGCAGTGACAGTACAGTGCAGAGCAATTGCTCCCTGCTTTTATCTACTTGCAGTAGATTTTTGTATGTTGGCAACAAACAAAGTTAAGTTTGGTGCCCTGGACACTGCTGCAGCTGCAAACAAAATCTCATTTGTGCGACTGTGTGGTCATGACGTCGGTGCTGTGAGTACAATTAATGGCAATGCTCCCCTCAAGTTAATAATGACACCTTACCATAGAAATTAAACCAAACTCTGGTTCGTGAGCAAAAGAAATGCTCTGCACTAATATGGTTTTCAGTAGCGTTTTGTTTGATGATGACCCTTCACACCAAGTAGCTCTGTAGGTATTGTTAAAAAAAAAACTATTGTACTTACAATGACAACTGGAGTAAGGATAATCCCGAGTATAAAAATAGACCGCAATATCGATGAATTCATGGCTGAATGTAAATAGTATCATCAACCATTTTCCATTAAATATGAAGGGTGAACAGTCATTGTCACACATACAGAACATGCAAGACATAAAGATGCAGCGAAAAATCGAGGGCAAACATTTTGTATCACATCTTTTTTACAACGCTGGACACACCTCAGGAAAATCTTGTGACTCAGCAGAAATAGGAGAATTTTACATTGGTGTGATTCCTCACTTAAATCAAGACAGTGGTAATAAATTGCTTCCAAAGTTTCTACAAGGTTCAGAAATTGCAAAGCAAATATTTTGTTGATGCACAAAACCAAGCAGCATCACTGAGAATGCTTTAGCTCTGAAATTGCAGGAAGTTTTAGTTAATGTTCTCAAATAGCATATTTTTTCTCAGTTAGAAGAGGTACCTCAAATAAGGAAAATAGGAAGTATGTACTTGTAGTTTTCCAATTTTTTTAAGGATGGAAAGGATTAAACATGGCTTACATGATTTTTACCTTGATAACAATGAGACAAGTAATGCCATTGCTGTATGCCTTTTGAATATTTTGGCAGAGAACGTTCTTAGTATAAACTGCATTTCATCCGATGTAGCCGATAATGCCTTGTCAATTTAAGGAAACACAAGTCACTTTACCAAAAGCTGAAACTACTCAATGACAAAATGATTCAGGTTGGATGCAAGTGCAATATAATTCACAACTGTGTCAAAAACAACATGAAAGTTTTGAGCTTTGATGTGGAATGCCTTATTCTGAAAGTGTATAACCAGTTCTCTTCCTCCACTAAAAAAGCAGAATTTTTCAACTTTGTAGAAATTGAGTATGAAGAACTTCTGTATCATGTGCCAACAAGGTAGCTGTCCCTTCTACCTGCGGTGCAGCGTGTCACATCTCAGGCTGAAATGAATCACACTTGAAATCATACAGCTTTAACTTTAACAGATTTAACAAGTATTTTATTAAAGACGTTTGTAGAGTTCTTGCTTGCTGCTCTTACTGTGGCTACAAAGCTATTTGACCTTACAACAACCCCCAGGTCAGATGTTTTCCCCAAAGCTACTTTCAGTTTCCCTTCCAAGTCCAATATATTCTCTAATGCTCAAGCCCATACATACAATCATGACACAGCAAGTCCTGCAATGCTGGCCTGCATTAAAGGCATTCTTTGTGTCAAGAGGGGAAGAAGAATGTGCAAAGATAATATTGGAAGCATTTAACAAGATGATCAGGAATCTCTTCCCTTTTGTTACTTTTTTTTCTACATAACCTCATGGTAATATTCCATGAATCACTCAAAAAGCTAGAATGCAACAATGCCACCTAAACAGAGCTACACTGTGTCATGGAAGGTCTTTGTTCTAAATTGCAGAGTAGGAAAGAGGACATGTTCTTTGGGCAATCAGCTCAGTCTATATTAGACAATTTCTCTCTAACAAAGGAGAAAATTTAATAAGGAAGCAGATAAGACATTGTCAAGATGCATTGAATACCTGGAGAAATGGTATGATTTTGGGACATCTGTTTTCAAACAAATGTCAATTATCTCATTGAACAATTAAATGAAGTAGTTTGATGTTGAGGAGCTTGCTAAAGGTCTTCACGTTGAGATTAATTTTGACAAGCTATAGGATGACCACTGCAATTTATGGCAAATCAGAGGATATATAATTTATAATGAGAAAAAATTTATCAGAGAGGTGAAAGTTTACAAACGAGTACCACAACATGAAAACAGCCACATATTTAAACTTGTATATTTCAGTTTCAAATCCTGTCTCAAATGCATGCTATAAAAGGGTTTTCAGCTTAATGACTTAGCTTTGGAGCAAAGAAAGGAAAGTCTTGTGAAAGCAGAGTTACAGGTGTAGCTGAATTCCAGAATACCTTGTGCTGACTTTCACAACTATGTCAAATAGTCTGAAGTGCTGCTAAAAGCAGCAAGAAACCAACTTAAATATGTGTTTAAGAAGAAACTGCAAGCAAAGGCACTGAATTACAGGGGATTCAACTATTACAAGTTGGGTGCAATACCATTTGCAAATTGCAGCAATTGTGTCTTGTGACCAGGTGTCTTTTGACTGAACCTCTAGGAATGCTTCCAACCAGAATTGGCGATCCTAAACTACAAGTATGTTCTTTTCACTGCCATGGATCTAAGAAACTGTGTCTATTATCCAAGTGCAGATCCTCACTGATCCAGCTTACCAGGAATCAAATTGCCTCTCCCTAAATAGTAGGTATCGTTGAGAGGATTTAGACTTTACATTTCAGCTACATAACAACAATGAATTCAAAGTAATTAATTGTATGCAAAGTGATTTGGGAAATCCGGAGGAATGTGACAAGGTGCTGTATAAATACAAGTTCTTATGTTGGGGCAATTTGAACATTTATCTTGAGGGAAGAACAGATGATAGCAAATTGGCCACACGTTGAACAGCTGACCTGACTTCAATGAAAAAGGAAATTATGCTGTGTGTAAAGCAGGTGGCCAACTCACGATCGTGCATTTCTCACCCAGGATAAAAGCTAAAATGATCCCCAGTTTTTTCTTTGCTCCATAATAACAAATGAATGAAAGAAAAGCTTGCATTTATATAGCACCTTTCACAATGCCAGGATGTGTTAAAATGCTTTACAGCCAATTAAGTACTTTTGAAGTGTAGTCCCTGTTGTAAAGTAGATGGGCAGTAATTGCTCCACACTATTTTGGTATAACAAATATGCGGTCCATGTGCAATGATTGTGGCAGGGATTTCATTATTAGATCCTTATTAAATACCCAAAGCAACAATGATGTTAGTTGCTGAGCACATTTTGTGCACAATGCAATTTAGTCACAATGATGGTTATTTTATATTTAGCACTGTTGGATCACACTGTACAGATCCATGCAGTTCCTGGTACTGGTGCAGTTCACTAATCAGATTATAGCAGCTTTATATCCTGAGTGGAGTGTTGCAAATGCTAAAGCTGACATAAACACATTAGATATGAAGATTTTTCAACCCAATATCCTGTCTATCACAAAGACCACCTACTTCTATAACATTACCTGCCCACACTGCCATCTCAGCCCATCTGCTGCTGAAACATTCATCTATGCTTTTGGCACCCCCAGACTCGACTATTCCAATACTGTTTGAAGCCTTCTCCACATATTGCTTTGCCCTGAGGCAGCTAGCACTGGGTGCATTAAGGAAAATGCAGTTTACATATGGACAAATAGAAAGATTTTATCTAGCTGGACAAATTTGAACAAGTCAAGTTCAGATTGCAGCGAGGGTAAAATTGCACAGCTACTTCTGCATCATCACAAACTATCCCTAGGCATCATCAGAGTTTAGAAATTGCTAGTGTTAATCGATTTTATGACAGAATCATCTAACTATTATGAAGTAACCTTCTTTGCTTGACAAGAAAATTTCTAACAGTCTTTACATTCATACTCACATTGTATGAACAGGAGTTTGACTGAAATTGAATTCAGGTAATTTGTGAACTGGCAAATGGTCATGAAAGTTGACAGATATTTGTATAGACCCAACTATTTTACTAATATCCTGCAGGGAAGGGAACCTGCCAACCCTTACCTAATCCAGCCAATAGATGGCTCCTGTCTCAGACTATGTGATTGACTCTTAGGGCCAGATTTTATTCCAGCAATGGAGGTCCCAGTGGCAGGCCAGAAGGTGGGGGGAGAACTCACCTCGGTCCTCCGTCGGACTCCTGTTGCTAAGTCACAGTGGACAGCCAATTAACAGTGGCCACTGCTTCGGAGACCCCGGGATAGGTAAGTGGGGTTGAGGTTGTCGGGGCCATTCAGGCAGGCCCTAGTGAAGGTGTGGTCAGGGATGGGGGCCGGTGGGTGGGGGGGTGGTTGCCGCCAGGGGCCCTACTGGGGCCTTGGATTTTCCCCAGGTTCTCACTTAGCACTGACTCCAGCTACAATTTCATTATCATTCTGTCAATTTTTTAAAGATGTAAAAAAGTTCATCTGTATCTGGCTCAAACTGAGTTTGGTACAACCCCAACAAGAAAAAAAGTGATAGGTCAAAAAGACAACAAGGAAGGAAGACAACAAGGAAGGAAGACAACAAGGAAGACAACAAGGAAGGAAGGAAGGAAAATAAACCCCAACCAATGGCAATGGCAACAAATTACATCTGCAGTGTAGTCACTGTTATTTAGTTGGCAAATGCAGTCACTGCATAACAAGGATCTACAAACAGCAATGGGATACATGAGTAGATAATATGTTTTTGGTGATGCTGCTCCATGGATAAATGTTGGCCAGGACACTACAAGAACACACCTGCTCTCCTATTATAGTATCATGGGATCTTTTATGTTCACCTGAACAAGCAAATGCGGCCTTGATCAATGCCTCATTGGAAAAATGGTGCCTCCTACAAACTTGGAAAATGTTTAGATTGCTCAGCTAGTTGAGAAGGCTCAAGAGACATCATTACACATTTTTGTGTCAAAATTTTATATTTTAACTGAACATTAATCTTTTATTCTCAGCAAAAACAATAGACTTTCCTGAATTTCATTTCACTTTATGATAAATTGAAATCTCACAAGTTTCCAATGAAATATTTCTCACTATCTTAATTGGACTAAGTTAATCTCCTCTGCCATGTAAGACTTTAACTTATTAGTAGGCATGTGGAAATGTAATTAGCTGATTTGACAGTTTAGATATGAATATTCCAATCCAGTAGCCATAAATAAAACTCTAGTTAACTAACTAGATATTTTAAAAGTAAAGTACTTTCCTATAGTCAGGTTAACTGGTTGTAGATAGAGTCAAGAGCTGTGGTGACAATTACAAAAAATATTGTCATGCAGGCCCCCACTTGCCAAGAATGATACATATTAATTTCGCCACATGGACATTAAATTTCAACTTGTTGCTGGGAAGAAGAGAAAGCTTGTTACAAGGACTGCCAGACCCTGGCTGGAAAAAAAATCATTTACATACTAACAGACATTGAAAGCAGGGAAGCGCATTCCATTCCCTGCTAAGATGATACAATAAACAGAGCCAAGATGTAGTCAGACCAGTTAGTCACATGACTAACCTGCTTGGCAACCTGGGGGGTTTCTGAATTATACAGTTTGAGCTGAGAGCCTGCAGAAAGCAGAATGCTCCAGGACTGAAGAAGACCTACTGTCTGTCTATCTGCTCCCATCTCTTTCTCACAAGCCTCTGAATCCACTGAAGACACATGAACCCCAAGAGAGAAAAGTCTCCTACAGCGAACAAGGTTTAAGAAGTATACTGCGCCCCAACGAAAAGCAAGATCTACCTACAATCATGCACTCTACAGTGAGCTCGAAGAACCGTAACAATAACTCTTCAGATATTGCCTCAGACTTTTCCACTTTATTTTTCTTCTGCTCTTTTCTGTCTCTATTTGTAAGTGTGTATCTTGTGTGCATGTTAGCATGGGCATGTCGTGTATTCGTAGGCGTTAACCGAATTAGAGTTTAAGTTCAATAATTCAATTTTTCTTCTTTAAACCTGAGAAAACCTGTTGTGCTGGTTTCCTTGCCTTATAATTGGACACAATACTCCAGTTGAGGCCGACCCAGTGGTTTATAAAAGTTCATCATAACTGTCAAAAAGGATTCACCAAGGGGGAGCTAAAAACACAGTGTGTTTAAAATTAAACCCTGTTACAATAAGACCAGGTGAAGGCTGAAAGGGAACCCTAGACCTCTTTCTCACCTGGTTGTAACAATATTAATATGGTTTTAATATTATTAAGATCAAAACCAAACTCATCAGATTCATCCCTACCATCCAGAAACTAAAACCTTCTACCAAAGGCAGAATTAGACTTCTTCATACCACATGCTCCCCTCAGATCATAGCAAATATGATCATCCATATTTTGCCTGCCTTTATGCAAGCTGATAACCCATATCTCATAGTTTTATGGCTCAAGAACCAGATCAGAAGTTTGACCTTGATCTTCTAGCGACAAAGCCAGGATAACAGCAGTGTAATATCTCTTAATTGGCTGATAAAAACCATCTTTGACATTGACTTTTATCCAACCAGCGACCAATCTGGATCTCCGCTGGATGGTGAATTAGTAGAAAGTGAAGAAAATGGGCACGTTTACTATTGAAAAATAAATGTGTGATGAATAACATAAAATAAAGAGGAAATTTTAGAATATAAGTGAGAAGATAAATGAAGTAAGTTAAAATAAACGAAAAAGAGAAGGGAACAGAAAAATAAAAGAGAAGACGGACAGGCCAGAAGCAATTTTATGATAGGTTTCATTTTAATTTGGGATTATTTTCAGTGCATATTTTACTAATGTTAAAATAACATTACTGTAATAAAGTTATTTCTGACAGCTCAGTCACATTATATTACAATAATTTCGGTCATTTTTCAGCACCACTGTGCACGAACTTAATTCTTAAAAAATGGTTGGCCCTTTCTGTGTCAAATTCCCTGGAGCTGCCATTAAGGACGGCTTTAATAACATTATGAATCTTTTATACATTTACAGACTTCACGCATCACCATCTGACGAGTACCCTCAGGACTAAATGCACATCAAGCATCCAGTACGGTGCCGCCTGAGCATGCACTGGTGTTCTCCTCAAGATAGCCTTGGTTGCAACTGTAAAGGATACTCCCAAATAAGAGATAGTTGCTAACTGGCAGACCACACACTCGTGTTTGTTTTCTGTATGAACTTCACAGCACCCCTTCAATTTCCCTGTTTTCCTTAACCACAATAGGTTCTTTGTGCTGGGAATATACCTCTGCTACCTGCAACGGGCCGTGTAAGGCTGGATGAATGGAGTTCTCCATGGGTCTACAAAATTTAATGGTCTTGATTAAAGTGGATTTTGGTGGAGATGAGTTGAGGGGCTTGGGGAAATTCTCTGCTCATAATGAGCCATGTCGTGAATGGGAATTTTTTTTTATTTGTTCATGGGATGTGAGTGTACCAGCTAGATCAGCATTTGTTGCCCATCCTTAATTGCCCAAATTAGAATTTCAGTTTAATAAAGTTCAACCTTTTTTCTTTAAACCTAAGAAAACATGTCTGGCTAGTTTCTTTGCCTCATAATTGGAAGTTAATGAACAAGGATTCACTCAGGGGAGCTAAAAAAAACCAGTGTGTTTAAAATTAAACCCTGTTACGGTAAGACCAGGTGAAGGCTGAGAGGGAACTCTAGGTTCTCATTAGATCATAACAAGGCCTATCAAGTAACTGATTAGTTTGAATACACAATCTTCAGACAAGTAATGAGTTATGAAAGTGCTCCCTTTTTTTATATTTTTTGAGGACTCGTGTTTAAAAATTGTGGAAATGGATTCATTTGAAAGACTGAAAAGATTCCATAGATGCTGGATTTTGTTGTTTTTTTAAAAGGTCACTGGAAGGACTTGAGACCTTGTTTAAAAACAAACCCTTACTGGAAGTCACATGTCTTAAGCTAAGTAAACAGCAGGAGCCTTGAGACCATGGGAGTTGTTTTCAGAGAAGTGACAAGTCAAGAATTATGGTGGTCAAGAGTTGGTTTTATTTTTGGATATTATTTTGTGTCAGTTAGGGATAAACCTGCTAAGAGAGAAGCCACCAGCGCATCCTTTTTCCACCTATTTGAGAAACCCTCAGAATCCAGTGTGATATCTGAAACCCCCGATGCAGTGATCCTCCTGGAAAGCCTGCCAGACTAATCCTTGATGTCATCTGAAAAAAACTGCTCCAAAAGGTCCGAGTGACAGCCGTCTATGCGTATTTGGACACCAGAACAAGGGCCCACCTGGGAACATACCATATCTTATCCTTTTCCTTCAAGAATTAACAAGTATTTGGTCAAAGTATTTTTTTGTCTTTTTTGTAAAAAGATCTCTGCAGAGAAAACATTTTTTCTTTAACTGATGTGTGTGTGTGCATTTGTGTTGGGTTAATTTAGAAGGGAACTTTCATATTTCAACCTGTGTGTAAATAAGCTTTACATATTTATCGAATAAATCTTGTTTTATCATAAATTAATAATTTTGTTGTTTATTAAAGAAACCTGGTTGGTGGATGTTATTCTGGAACTAAAATAAAGTATATAATTGGCAGATTGGTAACTGGGTAACACATTTAAATATATGTTATGACCTGTGGAGAAGTGGAACTAGAGAAAGACAGTGCACTCCTACAGTCGTAACATATACCCTATATCTGAATACTTGTAAAACCCTGTTGAAATTCAAACTTTGGAAATCAGTTCCACAAAAAAGCCTGCAGGATTCCTAAACGGTGGGCACATTCTATCACATTAGTCTGCTTGTCAGAGTTGTCTCTGCCTGTTGCCATCTAGACTGCTGGGAGGAGCTCAATACTGTCACAGTCTATTCTCTCTTCAGGTGGGGAGGATGAAATGCAGGAGTTAGCTCTAAATGAAAGTCACTTGGCTCGGGCCTAAACTACTGAATACCAAAGCTTACACCCAAATACAAACTTTTAAAGTTCCCCTCCCACCTTATTAGAAAATTCTATGTTAGTCTTGAATTCTCTTAAAATTAGTCTTCACTTCTTAATATCTGTTCTTTCATTTTAGAAGGTTTAATTGCTTTCTGACACTATAATTATATCTTAACGACTCGTTCTGGTTTAGGCTTTGCCTTTCTTAGTTTAACTCTTATCTACACAGCTGGATGGATCAGGTATTTAATTGTTTTTTGTATCATGGCTTTAGGCATTTTTTTCAATCACAGCCCTTAGCTTGGTTAACATAAACATTTGCTTTTACGATTAACAGCAATCGTTCTATTTTGTACAAAATAATGCTATTTGGGTACTTGGCCGTTCTCTTCCTTTTCAGGCTGTAAGTATGACATATAATATTATTTACTGTGATCTTGCAATAGACCTTCTTAATTTATCGATCTTTTACTGACCATCTGTTCAATCTGTTTCACTGTCACTTAGTCACTTTATTGCTGAGGGTCATTTTGCCTTGATCAGACAGCTGCAAGATAAATATGATTTGCCAGTCTGTGCTGTCTGGCCCAGACCAAAGCTTTTCATTTCAGTTGCATACACTATACTAGAGACATACCACCCTAAAAGGATTTCATAAGACAACACCAAGAAAAAGGCAGAGCCGGGTAAATAGTTGACAGTTTTTCTGTGTTCTTATATCAGTGGAACAGTGTGTTAGGTTCTATTTTCTTCAAAGAATGTACTCATTCAATTAAGGATTTTTGTTTTGCTAATAAAACAGAAACTGTGGCATATGCCTGGGATTGTAAACAAAAAAAATGACATGGGGCAGGAAACCTAAGAAAAGGCTGCAGGTGGTCCTCAAGTTAGCATTGTGTTTTGTGTAAGGCTGTAACATCTTGTTAAATTATTCTCAAGAGGGCCCCTGTCTTAACATTTCTATCCAGAAGGACTCTAAGACCTAAAAAGGTTGAAAGCCCCTGGCACATGTTATCGGATATGATTATGCCTTTCCAGCCCAATAAACTCACAAGAAGGTCAAAGGTTCAAAATCCGAAAAGCTCAAGTCCCTAAACCAGAGGCTAGGTTTTACAGAGAATTGTATATGCATAGGAACAGCCATTATACATTAGCCCATAACCTTGTGAATAGGAGAGGCTGATCTGAATGGTAAAGCTCACACAAGGTGCAAGCTTAGCACTAAAAGCTGACAGCAACCTGCTGAGCTTTGCGCAATATTACAGCTCTTTTTTTCTCTGACATTAGCAAAATACTTTGCATTGTGTCCTGCTGCCCATATATGATTCCTGTCATGCACAGTTCCATCTCCTGATAACCAGCTGTCAATAGCCAATCACATAGCTAACCTCTTGGGGTACTGGAGCTCTTACCTGTGACTGAACAGATCAATTAATGTGAAGCCTGGCTTGTAACTATGGGCAAATGTATCAATCTGGGACACTGTAACTAAATCACTAGTACTGCAGAATAACTGAGAGGGTTAAACAACATGACATGGACAACAACTGAGGATATTTTTGCTGTTTTACTGTTGTGACAGGAAAGACAACATAACCTTTAAAACTTTTTTTAGGCTCTAGGAACAGGTTAAAGGTTATTTGAACATAAGGGTTGGAGGAACAAGGCAAATTATTTTTATGTCACTGACATTTATGACACTACAAACTCAAACAAAGCACATTTCTAAAAAAAATCATCCATGTCACCGCAGTACACTACAGAATGCCCTTTCACAATCAGACCGAGTAATCCTTGTTTCATTTGACTGTTATATTCCCCCTTAGTAAAACAGATCTAAACTTAATATAATGAATTAATATAATTAATTAGAGTGTTATATAAGAACAGATATTTGAAAACAAATTGACCAGATTTCCAATTCATAAAACCAGGACACAGGAGCAACCACCCAGTTCTCACATGGACAGCATCATAATAAGCACAGTAGCAATCTTCTAAATAGAATGTTGGAGGCCTCTTAATTGGCATATAGTGGCAATTTTCTTTTTAATTCATTCATGGGATATAGGCGTCACTGGCCAGGCCAGCATTTACTGCCCATCCCTAATTACCCTTGAGAACGTGGTGGTGAGCTGCCTTCTTGAACCACTGCAGTCCATTTGGGGAAGGTATACACACAGTGCTGTTAGGAAGGGAGTTCCAGGATTTTGACCCAGCGACAGTGAAGGAACAGCGATATAGTTCCAAGTCAGGATAGTGTGTGACTTGGAGGGGAACTTGCAAGTGGTGGTGTTCCCATGTATTTGCTGCCCTTGTCCTTCTAGTTGGTAGAGGTCGCGGGTTTGGAAGGTGCTGTTTAAGGAGCCTTGGTGCATTGCTGCAGTGCATCTTGTAGATGGTACACACTGCTGCCACTGTGCGTCGGTGGTGGAGGGAGTGAATGTTTGTAGATGGGGTGCCAATCAAGCGGGCTGCTTTGTCCTGGATGGTGTCGAGCTTCTTGAGTGTTGTTGGAGCTGCACCCATCCAGGCAAGTGGAGAGTACTCCATCACACTCCTGACTTGTGCCTTGTAGATGGTAGACAGGCTTTGGGGAGTCAGGAGGTGAGTTACTTGCCTCAGGATTCCTAGCCTCTGACCTGCTCTTGTAGCCATGGTATTTATATGGCTACTCCAGTTCAGTTTCTGGTCAATGGTAGCCCCTAGGATGTTGATAGTGGGGGATTCAGCGATGGTAATGCCATTAAATGTCAAGGGGAGATGGTTAGATTCTCTCTTGTTGGAGATGGTCATTGCCTGGCACTTGTCTGGCGCTAATGTTACTTGCCACTTATCGGCCCAAGCCTGGATATTGTCCAGGTCTTGCTGCATTTCTACACGGACTGCTTCAGTATCTGAGGAGTCACGAATGGTGCTGAACATTGTGCAATCATCAGCGAACATCCGCATTTCTGACCTTATGATTGAAGGAAGGTCATTGATGAAGCAGCTGAAGATGGTTGGGCCTAGGACACTACCCTGAAGAACTCCTGCAGTGATGTCCTGGAGCTCAGATGATTGACCTCCAACAACCACAACCATCTTCCTTTGTGCTAGGTATGACTGCAGCCAGCGGAGCATTTTCCCCCTGATTCCCATTGACCTCAGTTTTGCTAGGGCTCCTTGATGCCATACTCGGTCAAATGCTGCCTTGATGTCAAGGGCAGTCACTTTCACCTCACCTCTTGAGTTCAGCTCTTGTGTCCATGTTTGAACCAAGACTGTAATGAGGTCAGGAGCTGAGTGGCCCTGGCGGAACCCAAACTGAGCGTCACCGAGCAGGTTATTGCTAAGCAAGTGCCACTTGAGGGCACTGTTGATGACTCCTTCCATCACTTTACTGATGATTGAGAGACAGGCTGATGGGGCAGTAATTGGCCAGTTGGACTTGTTCTGCTTTTTGTGTACAGTACATACCTGGGCAATTTGCCACATTGCAGGGTAGATGCCAGTGTTGTAGCTGTACTGGAACAGCTTGGCTAGGCGCGCGACAGGTTCTGGAGCACAGGTCTTCAGTAGTATTGCCGGAATATTGTCAGGGCCCATAGCTTTTGCAGTATCCAGTGCCTTCAGTCGTTTCTTGATATCACGCGGAGTGAATCGAATTGGCTGAAGTCTGGCATCTGTGATGCTGGGGACTTCAGGAGGAGGCCGAGATGGATCATCAACTCGGCACTTCTGGCTGAAGATTGTTGCAAATGCTTCAGCCTTATCTTTCGCACTGATGTGCTGGACTCCCCCATCATTGAGGATGGGGATATTTGTGGAACCACCTCCTCCAATTTTAATTTCATCACATTGATCTCTCAATGGGCATAATGTTAACTTCACAATGGATACAACTACTACAACAATAAAAAAATTAAATGGACTGTTGCAAATTTCAGGTCTGCACTGGATATTTTCTTGCATTCGCAGTCTCTGAACACTCCCATTAATAGATCCCATGCCCTCTAAAATCAGGGGATGGAATTTCCTGTGGGCATGTCAGTGGAAGTTACACCCAAAATTACACCCATTTTTGCAGCCATTTTGTTGATATCGATTTACATCCAAATTTCTTGTCTATCTCATTAACATATGCCAGAACTTATAGATGACAGCGTGAATCAGAGTTCTTAATTCTTAACTGTTGGGTAGCTGATGAGGAGATACAGGTAGTGTTATATGTTGGTTCTGTACGCTGCCACTGTATTTAGTGTAGCCAGAGAGATTTTTAGACTGTAGTAATTAAACATTAATCTTTATTTCATTACAACTATATGCACTCCAAACTAGCCCTCGTAGCTCCTCCAAAAGCCATGTTGTATCTGTTCGCGTGTCTCTCCCACATGATCTCTTACATCATCATGGTGGGAGGTATTCTTCACACTCTCTCAAGATTAACCCTTTTAGACCCTTTACAACATCACCCCCCAAGTCTTTATTCAAACATATATTTGCATACATTCACTTTTTTATTTACATACTACCCCATCTCCCCCAAAGTCTCTGACTTCATTATTCAATATGTCAGGAGGCTTCACAACTCTCCCTGATCTTGTTGTCATCAGATGTGGAAGATTGGTTGTCTTTCTTTAATCTCTTGTCTCTTGGACGGCCTTCATTAAGGTTTGTAGTATTCGGTGCTTTCTGAATTTCCGGTTCAACACCTGATTTGTCTAAATTTATGACCGATTGATGTCTTTGCTGTAAAGGAGTAAGATTCCTTCTATTTCTTCTTATAGTATCTTCTTAAGTTCTTAGTAAATAAGACTGCTGTTGATTCTCCTCTTTCTGGAGAATTATTCCTCTGTTTTCGTCTCGTACCCATACCTTTTGCCCTTCTGACAACTGCGGTAGGTTTCTAGTACATTGTTTCTTTCGATACGACTTTTCTTGGTCTTGTACTCTCTGATAATCCTTATTTTGTAACCCTGGAAGTAATTTCTTGGGTAGAATTGGAAGTTACGTTCAAAGTTTTCTTCCCATGAAGAGTTCTGATGGTGCTAATCTACATAATAAT
The DNA here is from genome assembly GCF_036365525.1 of Heterodontus francisci. Taxonomy (NCBI): domain Eukaryota; kingdom Metazoa; phylum Chordata; class Chondrichthyes; order Heterodontiformes; family Heterodontidae; genus Heterodontus; species Heterodontus francisci. Next base: position 38,081,409 of record NC_090397.1, read on the forward strand.
TGAATAGTTCTGTCGGTCAGAAGAGCTAATTGGAAATCTTGATTTTTCTTCAATATTGCTTTAATGGTTCTGACTGCTCGCTCAACTTCTCTATTTGATTGTGGATACTTAGGAGAACTTGTTAGATGAACAAATCCACGTTTTTCCACAATGTGTGTGAAGTAATCGTTTGCAAATTGTGATCCGTTATTGGATACTATCTGATCAGGTATACCATGTGTTGCGAAAACTTCTTGTCAAACTCTGATGACTGCTTCAGTTGTTGTGTGCATCCATTTAACTCCAATCCATCTTGAGACGTAATTGACTATAATTAGATAGGATCTTACATCAAAGACGAATAAATCCATTGCCAACCATTCCCATGGTCTAGTTCGGAATTGGGTCGAGATTCAAGGTTCTCTCTGATCCTGTCTGTGAACTGCACATATGTCACAATTCAAAATCAGTTCTTCAATATCCTTTGGGATTCTTGGCCACAACATGGATGCCTGAGCCCGTGTTCTACATTTAGTTATGCCCATATGACCCTGGTGTATTTACTCCAAGATCTCTACTCCAGGTGACTCTGGAATCGCTAGTCTCTCGTCATATACCAGCAAATCATACAATACGGTAAAGTGTCTTCTGTGTTCAAAGAAGATTTTCATCCTTTTACCTTGGGACTCTGTTGTGGCCAACCTTTCTCACAATTTTGGCAGACAAAGATGCATTCTTCATCTTGCCTCTGCACCTGTCGAATTTGTTGGACTTGCTTCTTCTTGAGTTCTCTGTCCATGTAGGTCTCTTGCAGGAACTTGCTGCATTCCTCTTTCTCGCTCTGGTAGTCTTTGAGCAGCATGGTGGGCTGTGCTGTGTTGTTCGGGTTCTGTCTCTGTTGGGCGGGCTCTCTGACGGAGTCCAGACTCTCTGTAGTGCTCAGGTTAGGGTTGGGAAGAGGGGGCTCTTCCTCTGTCCTGGCTCAGTCTCCCAATGCCTGTGAATGATGTTGGGAATTCCTCTTAAAAGTGACCCCTGGATTCTTGTTGTTTAACTTCTTCTACTTTCTCTGTAAAATGAAGGTCAAGACATGCTCTTCTACTTAAGAGTGAGAACTCCTGATTTCTTAGTTCATACAGTGTTTCTAATATATGCTTTCCCTTGAACTGAAGTGTTGCCTGTAATTTCCCCTTTACTTCAAGTTCAAACCCTCCTGCGTCACGTAACTGAGTTTCCGTTGGTTACAGAAAGTGTTTAGAAGCCACGCCTCTATGTCTGATAGGAGTGTTACACTTGCTCCAGTGTCGAATTTGAAATTAGTGATATGTCCATTGACATATATGTCTGCAGACCAAAATGCCTGATTCAGATCATTGATCTTGTTTCAATTGCTCTGCTGCAGGAGGTTGTTTAACTTCGTTGACCACCCTATTCTTAAATGCTTTTCCTTTAGAGCTTGAGATAGTCGAGATTTTATTTTGGCACTGTTACAATCAGGTGAGGAGGAGTTGAAAGGCTCCCTTCTTGTCCCTCCTTGTTTGACCGCAACAGGATTTATTTCTTCTAAACAGTGAATGTGCTTGCCAATTCAGTGAGTATTTACCCCTTTTAAGTGCTATAATCATAAAAGAACCAATTGGACAGGTTTTCTTGAGTTTAAGCAAGAAAGCCGATCTAAGTAAAAATAATAAACTATACTCCAACTTTCATACAAACACAAACACACACACACAAGAGAATCACACACACACAAATAGGTTAGAGTGAAGAAAGATAGTTTGGTCGGATTAGAGTCCAGAACAAATAAAATAATATACAATCTGTGGAGTCTGGTAATTTAGTTGCTTTCTGACTGAATTTGTGGTCCTTAAGTGCCTGGCTGGTAGAGATGGCCACCTGATTCAGGATTTTCTTGGAGACAGTGATGTAGATGACTTTCTCCCTGGAGTCTTTGTCTGCAGCAAAGATAGACTTGGATGTTTTGCAGTCCGCAGACAGGGTTTGAAACTTACAGTATTACCTGGAAAGAGAGAGAGAGAGACATCCCCCACTGGGGTCCTGCACTGATTAGCCCTCAAATCTTGTCTCCTGTGTCCAAAAGAAACTCCAAGTTTACATACAGATGGACAGACTGTCACATGCTTGTCTCAGTGTATTCTCTTTTTCACTTTAATGAGATCCAAGACTAAGAATCCCAATCTCTCTCAGGTCTTATTGTTTCAATGATTACCCACCTGGAGGTTAATCTCCATGAGGGTTACTGTCCCAAGTTGGCTTTCAATGTCTTGCTAACGAAGGTGATACCAGATAATTCATTCAACTGTTCAAGCCATTGTTCTGGATGAGGGCTGCTCAGACATGCACCTCCACCTTGATACATTGGAATGTGAGGTATTTCAATGCAAATTGTGGTGGCCATCTTAGCTGCTGTCTTTTTAAAGTTGAATTTAGGAATCCAGCTTTCTATTTAAAAGTGTAATTTAGGTTTCCAACTGATGAATTAAAATCATCATTCAGCATAGCACATTTTCATGACAGGCACATTTTACTGAAATGCCCTATTTTTCTACAATAACACTATTCTGCTCTATTGGCAGGACATTGTTCACGCCAGTGGATACTGGCGCCACATCACTGACAGGATTTAATAGCACCTTTTGCTTCCCCACCCACCCCCCGGAGTCTCGCAGGTGCTCTCAAGTGTCCCCACTGTTTTAATGGACTGTTTTAGGGTTTTCCCCTTTGCTTGAGCACTTCACTTTGTTTGTTTATTCAGCTTGCCTTAATGGACTTGATACAGCTGGTTGCGTGTTCCCTGCTGTTTCAATAGACTGTTCTAGGGTTTCCACCTTTCTTTGAGAACCTCAGTTTATTTGTTTTTCTTCTTCAGGCTTGGCTGCGTTAATAAAGTGTCCTTGCTGTGTTTGGGGGTTTTCTGCACTTTTCAGCAGTTTGCTCGCTTGTCGGGGGGTTCCCGCTCTTCACCCTCGCGTTCAGCCGAGTGAAGGATTGGGGTTTTTACCCCACTTTTTTTCTCTAGCCCGATGCCTTCAGAAAATTACTTTAAGCCATTCAATGGCTTTTAATGTGATTCCTTAACTATCGGCACTATAATTCACCCGATCGATAGAATTGATTTGCAGGCAGCCACGCTTCCATTCTGTGGAGTTTCTCTCAGCCTCTTTTCACTGTGGGTGTACCTACACCCCAAGGGCTGCAGCGGTTCAAGAAGGCAGCTCACCACCACCTTCTCAACGGCAATTAAGGATGGGCAATAAATTCTGGTATAGCCAGCGATGTCCACATCCCAGAAACAAATTTTTTAAAAGATCTGCAGTTTTTTTCACTTTTCTCCCGGTCAGGCCTTTTCAGCTAGTTGCTTCAAATTTTTTCTTCTGGGTGTAAGATCCTACTGCTGATCACCATATTGTATGTCAGTTCTGTATACTGCCACCATATCCAATCTAGCCAGACCCAGAGAGATTCTTAGCCTGTAGTAGTTAAACATATATACATTCCACATTAGCCTATGTGGCTCCACCAAAAGCCAGGCTGTATCTGTTCTCGAGTCTTTCTCACATGACATTACATCATCATGGTGGGAGGTATTCTTTACACTCTCTCAAGATTAACCCTTTCAGACCCTTATCCTACAGGTAGGTTATAGACAAATGCAGTGCATTTCCTCATTCTAATTTAACTTTTTTTAGAAATAAGCAAGTTGATTTTGAAAGCAAACAGCAACTTATATTTATATAGCACCTTTAATGTAATAAAAACTTACAAGGAGGTTCACAGGAGCATTGCAAAGCAAAATTTGACACCAAGTCACATAAAGAGATATTAGGGCAGATGATAAAAGTTTGGTCAAAGAGATAGATTTTTAAAGAGTGTCTTAAAGGAGGAAAGAGAAGTAGAGAGGCAAAGAGATTTAGGGAGGGAATTCCAGAGCTTAGGGCCTTGGCAAATGAATGAATGGCCACCAATTGAGGAGAAATTAAAATTGGGGATGTTCAAGAGGCCAGAATTAGAGGAGTGCAGATATCTCAGAGTTGTGGGGCTGGAGAAGATTACAGAGATAGTGAAGGGTGAGGCCATGCAGGGATCGGAACATAGGACGAGAATTTTAAAATTGAGACATTGCTTAACCAGGAGCCAATGTAGGACAACAAACACATGGGGTGATGGGTGAACAGGACTTTATATACGTAAGGACATGTGCAGCAGTGTTTTGGATGACCTCAAGTTCATGGTCGGCCAAGACTGCATTGGAATAAGCAAGTCTAGGGGTAACAATGGCATGGGTGGGGGTTCAGCAGCAGATGAGCCAAGGCAGGGGTGGAGTCGGGCAAAGTTACGGAGGTGGAAATAGGTGACCTTAGTGATGGCACGGTATGCAGTTGGCAGGTCATCCCAGGGTCAAATATGACACCAAGGTTGTGAACAGTCTGGTTCTGTTTCAGACAGCTGCCAGAGAGAGGGATAGAACCGGTGGCTAGGGAATGGAGTCTGTAGTGGGAACTAAAAGCAAGGTCTTAGTAATATTTAAATGGAGGAATTTTCTGCTCATCCAATACTGGATGTCAGATAAGCAGTCTGACAATTTAGAGACAGTGGAGGAGTCAAGAGATGTGGTGGTGAGGTGGAGCTGGGTGTCATCAACATACATGTGGAAACTGACATGTTTTTGGATGAAGTCACTGAGGGACAGCATGTAGGTGAGAAATAGGAGGGGGTCAAGAATAGATCCTTGGGGACAGCAGAGATAGGAGACAGGGGCAAGAAGAGAAGCCATTGCAGGTGATTCTCTGGCTACAGTTAAATAGATAAGAATGGAACCAGGTGAGTATAGTCCCATCCTCTTTCAAACTAAGCTTCTTTGATGGAAACAGATAGGAAGGGAGAAGGACCAGAGGAGGTAAACAGGTTGAAGGCGAAGAAGTCCCTGGACTTATGTGACCTGTCCTTGGGAAAGAGAAAAAGAGTTGGGGAATGAGGGATGGAGGATTAACTATGAGGAGAAAGAAAGAAAGAAAGAAAGAAAGAAAGAAAGAAAGCAAGCTAATGTAAAGTAGGGCTTGCAGTGTGGCGCATTTGCGTGTATTAGAAACTACATATATTAATACACAGGGCCCTGTTTTTTGCAGACAGAAAGAAAATGTACACACATTGTGCCTGTTTCAACTGAATAAAATAAGTGACAGACTTTCTCTGGTTCATTCCTCAGGGCAATGCCTTGACCAATCAGAGTCAAGCTGCCTTGTTTAAATTTCAAACAAAGCTTGGCAGTTAACTGTCAGTCACCATAAACTGGTGCATTTTCCATGGTAATGTCTCTACCATTCAGAGTTCACTTGCCAACCAATCAGCACTCTTCTCATGCTGTATAAGTTGTTGTTTTTCCTTACATTGGTTATTCCATATTGTCCTGATGAGTGCAAGACGAAAAGCTTCTATGTCTCTATTTTCAGGAATTCTGAAGTTCTGTACGACCAAACAACTATTTATCTTCCAAATGGTGTCCTGAAGGTGGTGACTTCTTGAGATTCCTTAGCTAGGTATACCGAGCAATATCCATGTTTGGCATCCAACTCGGAGAAGAATTTGGCTCCTCTGAACTTGGGATTCAATTCCTCTAATGTTGGAATCTTGTGGGGGCATCTCTTTAGGGAGAGGTTTAGATGCTTTGGATCTAGACACACCCTGATTGCTCCATCTTTCTTTAGTACACAGGTGTTTGTGCTGCACCAGTCTGTGTGATGATGCATGTGACGGATGATGCCAATGCGTTCCATGTCATCTAACTCGCGCTTAAGCTTCTCTTGTATGTGCGCACTGCACTTTCTGGGAGGGTCGATTGACAGAATTGCATACTCTCTGAGGTGCAGTGTGATATGCCTTTGAAATTTTCTATGGTGTCAAATCTGTCCGGGTACATTTGTTGCAGGTCGTGGACCGACTCAATGTGGGTACCCTTGGTCTCTTCTGCTGTAATGGGCACCTTGGTGACCTTGTGGATGGTTATGATGCTGAGGTTCTAACACGCTGTAGTCCTTCCATTGCTGGTCCATTCGCGTCTCCTAGGTAGAATGTTTGTGGTTTCCATGCCGACTTGCCGTATCTGCATTGCATTGTTAATATCCACTGTAAGGGATGGATGACTCGTTGTATGCAGATAACTTGGAAGCTGTCAGTTGTATCATTGATTTCCAATGACTTTGGTACATACCTTTGAGGATTCAGACTGGTAGGATATTTGCACTAGTACTGGTGTCAATCTTGACCTTAGTGTATGTTTGCCAGCCTTTTTTGGGCACATGATAATAGTGACAAAAGCTTCCAGTTGTTTGACTCCATTAACATGTTGTGTCAGGTTCACAATGCTGAATGTCTTGTCTTTTGGCTGAGAATTGCTTCTCTCAGTCTTGTCTCAGGTCTATTTCGCCGTGGACTTCGTGTATCAGTTTGCCTTTGCATCGGTCTCTGGAGCTCTCCTTGCTGCTGTTGCCCTGTTTCTGCACCTGTTGTCTGTTTGTCTGCGCCCTACTGTGATTTCTGGCTGCATCTTCAGAGCCAAATTTCTTGCATAGGCAGGCCCAGTATCCTTTTGCACCGCATGCCTTGCACAGGTCTTGAAATGCAGGACAACGTCATTGTGAATGGGACCAACCACACTTACCACACAGCTTGCTTGCTCTTTTCGACCTGGTTATTGCACCGATACTGTTGGCTGCATCTAGTGCTTGCAGATGCTGTTGTCCAGCTACAATGGCTTTGCATTTCCTGCCATCTTCCAGCAGTGCATCGATGTTGTGACCTTTCTTTTCCCCCAAGAGGTCCTACTGAAACACTTCAATGGGTGTTGATACAATCACCAGATCAAATATTCGGTCTGACAGCTCAGCTTCTGAAAAATCATTGCCCTTGCTACAGCACCTACTGATGAACTGGTATATTGATTCCTGTGGCTGTTGCCTTTAGGACATCAATTCCAGGCAGTGAATTCTAAAATTTACTGTTAATTGGAGCTGATCTTCTAGCACTTTCCATTTCTTTGCAGATCTTTCTGGTTCTCTTCCAATATGCCTGAGGTATTGATTCTGTGTAATCCCGCATTTCCAACTGCTATTAGTAGTTTTACAAACTGTTTCTGTGGTTCTACAATTACTTGGTCTATAAAGCATAACTGCATTCTTTGTTTGAAAAGTTGGAACTCGACTAGGATATCCATGGCCTTCCAGTTCATGCTGGGAAATTTTGGTACCCATTTTTCTGCTTCTCTTTTGCATGAAAACTTGCTTTGAGACTTGTTCTATGATTCTGTACTGTCTACCCTCTAAAAAACTCGCTTGGCTACTTTGATTGACAGGAGCAGGGGTGTGCTAGTGCTTGTCTATTTATCTAGCTTCCAGCACTCTAGTCTCTATGTTTACATAGCTGTGCAATAGGTATTTCAAGTGCTTTTTTCTGCTAGAGTTTGTTTATACAGCTGTTCAATAGGCAGCTCTTAACACTTGAGTGGTTTTAAAACTTTTGCTGACTGAATGAAAGCTCTTCCTGCTCGAGTGGTTTGATGACTTTTTTTAAGCTTTAGCTGTGGGCTGCATGAATGAAGGATTCCCGTGCTTTTTGCTTTTGGGCGCCTCCTGTAATGGCGCATACCTCGATCAGCCTGGGGGAGCCTTTGAAATTAATCAATCAGCCTGAGATAGGGATTGTGTTTTCCCTGCTATTTTTTAACTCCGCCTTGTTTAAAAAAAGCTTTGCAAGCACTGCAAAGCTTTTTTTTTGACAGATATTCCTGGACCATCGGAACAATGATTCACCCGATCGCAGTGATTGATTTGCAGCCTGTTGCTCAGTGCTCCATCTTCTACAGCTTGAGGTAAGTGTTTTCTTCTTTCCTTGTTGGGGCCAGTTTTTTTTTTACTTTCTCTCTTTTAGCTGTAGGAAGGTAGTTTTTAAAGCTGTTTTCCCTGTGGTCTTCAATTTAGACTTTGTCTTCTCACCACTACTGCCACCATATAATGAGGAGCTTCCACCATGTATTGAGTTATTTTTATGTTGACTAATGCAACATAGGGCGGCACAGTGGCACAGTGGTTAGCACCGCAGCCTCACAGCTCCAGCAACCCGGGTTCAATTCTGGGTACTGCCTGTGTGGAGTTTGCAAGTTCTCCCTGTGAACCGCGTGAGTTTTCGCCGGGTGCTCCGGTTTCCTCCCACAGCCAAAGACTTGCAGGTTGATAGGTAAATTGGCCATTATAAATTGCCCCTAGGTACTATACCTAGTACAGGTAGGTGGTAGGGGAATATAGAGAAGGTGGGGATGTGGTAGGAATATGGGATTAGTGTAGGATTAGTATAAATGGGTGGTTGATGGTCGGCACAGACTCGGTGGGCCAAAGGGCCTGTTTCAGTGCTGTATCAATAAATAAATAAATAATAATGAGATGTGTGGAGTCCAGTTGATTGAAGATCTCAAAACAGGTTTATTGATCAACAGTACAGAGCTAACTATTTACAGGGCCTGCCTCTAGGTCTTACAGTTACAGACTAAATCTGGCTTGTAGTCACATGACTGCATTCTGGTAGTTAGCTCCTTATCATTCTAAGATCTTAAAGGGACATCACTCTTAAAGGCAATCACACAACATCCCCAATGGGGAGTAGACTACATTGTGAGTAGCGAATACAGTATACTAAATTGACAGAAGCATAAGCAAAGCACTGCTTTATCTAGAAGAAGTGTTTGGGGCTTTTGACAGTGAGAAGGGAGGAGGTAAAAGGGCAGGGGTTACATCTCCTGTGCTTGCATGGGAAGGTGCCTTGGGAAGGGGAGAGGGTGTTGGAGGTGATTGAGGATTGGACCAGGGTGTCGTGGATGGAATGCTCCCTTTGGAATGCTGAAAGGGGTGTGGCCGGGAATATGTGTTTGGTGTCTTAGGCAACACTGGCACATCTTAACCTGATCCATTCTCATCTCCAGTTTAAAAGAGTTGCTACATTATCAAGGTAGGACCAGATTTACATGGCATTAGTTTCTGAATCATAATAAAGTTAAAGAACCACCTGCAATTGTGACCTTTAATTGAATTAGAAGTCAGAACCCTAAACGTTTTTCATTATGCTAACACAAAGCCAATAGTGCACTATGCCTGTGATATATTTAATCCACATCTTGATCAAGAGCCCCTTATCAGACACAAATTTTAACATAAATAGAACACCACATGAGGCTTTTTGAGATCAATTCCCACTTCTAGATAATCAAATTTGTCGAAATCAGGGTGCAGTTCAATTAATCAATTGGCATATTTAGATTTGTGCTGGTATACGTAGAGCCTGCAAACCAATTTTGGTTAACCAATGTTCTGTTGATTAATGCAATGATTAATTTAATATTCAAAAACATTGGGCTGGCTTTCAAAGCATGGATGCACTGAGCAGGTGGGGGGATAGCACGGGGGAAACTCAGAAATATGTGAAGTGAGTCTGTCAGTGGCTTTTTAGTGCAGCCACTTTATTAACATCTGACTTTGGATTTCCCATCCAATCAGCATCAGCGGGCATGATAATGACCCACATGACATGATTTCAACTCCAGTATTTAAAGGGACACTTCAAACGTGCAAGTTGAAGCAGTTGAAGTTGGGAAGACGAGAGAAAGAAATGTTGCAATGGAGTCAAGACAGGCAAAGGCTGCACCCTGGCTCACTGATGCCTGCCTGAATGTGCTGCTGGGGGCTGTGAGGAGCTGGAGGAAGATATTCTTCCCTAACAATGGGATGAAGAAGCCTGCTGCTGAGATAAAGAAGGCATGGTTGAGGTTGCCAAGGAGGTGAGGAGCAGCAGCATTGTGTCACACTCCTGGATCCAATGCAGGAAGCGATTTGATGCCCTCAGCTGGGCAGGAAAGGTGAGAGCAATAGCACGTTCACTTACATACTGATGAGTGTATCACCCCAACCCCCTCACTCTGCATTCTCAAGCCTACTTCAGCATATCACTCCTCACATCAACTTACCTTGTAGTGCACTCATTGACTCTCTGTCTATGCACTTCCTCACATTCCCATCTATCCATTCACCACTGACACTTCACTTTATCCTAATGCTATGTCCCTTACAGTCATTCTCAACAAATTCTCTCCATCCATCAAGTGAACACTTGCCGTTACTCTCACTCATTGGTCTCTTCTTTCCCTCCTTTCAAGAGAAGAGAGCCCAGAACACGAAGGAGAGACAGAGAACTAGCGATGGCCCTCCAGACATTTGACAACTGCAGAGGAGGAGGTGCCGGAGATCAGCAGAGTCTCAGCGGGCCTGGCCATTGGAGATGGAGGCCTTCCAGCTAACTGGTGCCAGAATTAAATATCAGACAGTCACATGGCATACAGTATTCATTTATGTTAACTTAATGTCAATAGCGAGCTAAATATGATCATGTGCATAATGATAACTTCAAACTTACTTACCTTGACAATACTCATTCATTTCTTTTATCTCCCACAGAGCCTTCACATGTCCAGCAAGAAGTGGTCGAGGTCACTGAGGAAGACAACAACTCCTTAGAGGAGCACAATCCCTCTGAGGATGCACCCTTTCAGGACTTCTGCAGACCATGCACCATCGAAGATACTTGCAGTCTGGTTGAATTAAAGAGACATTTGGGTTTTCACACAGTGACTCACACTCCACAAATGAGCAAGAACAAATGGTGCAGTCAGGGACAGTAGTGGAGAGACCACGTCGGAAGCTGTACCCTGGGGGCTGTAGATGAAAAGGATACTTATTGAGCAGCAGCAGAGAATGTATGACGTACTGGCATTCGTTCTAAGCACACTGTGCATGATTGCAGAGAGATTGGAGGAGTCTGCTTCAAGCATGAGTGACATGATGTTGCAGGTCTTTGCGGTGATGTCTTCTTCCATCAATAGAGTGGCCAATAACATGGTGCATCAAACACTGCAATCAAATGTGTGCATACAGACTTTCAACAAGGGACTGCAGACTCTGCATGCCACCTTAAATAGGATGAATGATAACCTTGCCTTGGCCTTTTAATGCCTCAATGATCAGCAGCAAAGTGTAGCTGGGTCATGAGAAGGATGATGGTGGAAAGGGACATGGAAGTGGAGACTCGGCTCTAGTTATTTCAACCTCACCAGTAGCTGCTGTGACTCATTAAAATCCAGCCCATTAAACCATCATTAAAGATCTTCACAATTTTCTTGCTAATCATATCTTCCATATTTTCTTTAATAATTCCTTTTATGATTAACAGACCTCAGTTCACTTGGATCATATCTGTAATTTCCCATCCCCTAGTAATTCAAATTCTTCCAAAGGAAGTCAAGAATAATGTAAAAATATGCACAAGTACATAGATGTTAAATAACATCTGGACAGTATGTTCATCTTTAGGAATATACATCAATTTTCTTTTAATTACTGTTTTGAAATTGAAGATATTAACAAGTGGTAAAATTTCAATAAAAGTAGCTTTTTCCATTTAGACTAAACACCAATTACTCCTTGACACCTTGAATCAATTATTACAATTTAAGCAATTAACCAAAAATCTAAAAAAAAATATCCTTAGCTTTTGTGAAACGTCTTCCTATCTTCATAGTCCTGCAATGCAAACTCTAGTTTCAATAATTATTATGTTGTTAAGCAATCTAAATCATTTACAACTTTGGAAAAGCAACCTGTTTTACATAACATTGGCCTGCAGTACATTGCCGCATGACTTCATTGATGGATAGCATTAGAGAATGCAACTACCCTGTGGCCTATATAATAATGAGATATAATCCTACATAATAGGTTCTCCATATGTACCATATTGTGATTATGATTTGTCAAAGAAAATCTGGCAGGTAGTTTGGGGAAGTAAAATTAGTCGGCTATTTTGAAAAGCAAATGTTCAAAATAACCTGTGTTGAATGTTCCCATGCAATCGCAGGAGGTGTAATATCTTTCCTTTTACCTCCTCTCTCCTCACCTTCTAAGGCCCCAAACACTGCTTTCAGATGAAGCAGCGATTTACTTGTACTTCTTTCAATTTAGTATACAGTATTCGCTGCTCACAATGCGTTCGCCTCTACATTGGGGAGACCAATGCAGATTGAGTGACCGCTTTGCAGAACACCTCCATTCAGTCCGCAAGCATGACCCTGAGCTTCCGGTTGCTGGCCATTTTAATTCACTACCCTGCTCCCATGCCTGTCCTTGGCCTGCTCCAGTGAACCTCAGTGCAAGCTCAAGAAACAGCACCTCATCTTCTGGTTAAGCACTGTATTGCCTTCTGGAATTCAACATTGAGTTCAAAAATTTCAGAGCGCGACTGCCTTTTTTATTTTATTTTACCATGTGCCTGTCTTAAACTTGTTTTTCAGGTTTTTGCTTTTAGATGGAGCTGTTCATTATTCTGCCATTAACACGCTCTCTGGACTAATGCTTTGTCTTTTACTACAACTGTTATCACTCCCTTTGCCTTTGTTCTGTGACATCTGTCATTTAATCTCTCCTGCCCTCAGCCCTATCACACACCTTTCCTTTTGTTCTTCCCCTCTCCCTCTTTTCATTTGCTTAAAGCCTATTATATTTCTAACCTTTGCCAGCTCTGATGAAAGGTCACAGACCTGAAACTTTAACTCGGTTTCTCTCTCCACACCTGCTGAGTATTTCCAGCACTTTGTTTTTTATTTCAGATTTTCAGCATCTGCACTATTTTGCTTTTATCATTGAATTGAATCTGTTTGAAATTCTCCTTTCATAGTCCTTTACAGAAGGAGCCAGTGGATTGTCCAGATCTACCTGACAGTCACAGACAAGGGAAAATAAAGCTTGTTGTACACGTTGGCGGTCACAACTTTGCATGTTTTCTTGAATATGAACGTCCAAACTATGATTGTGCTCTTATGAAAAATCCAATCATTTATCTGCTGTACCCTCTTGACTTTTCCAGATGAGTGGAGTAGGTTTGAAAGCTGCCAGAATCAATGTGATTTTATGTTTGGCAGTAGTATAAGACTTGTCATGTTACCGAATGCCATCAGCATTGGAACTAATTGGACGTGTACACATTAATGGGATCTGCCATATAGGGCTTCCATAGCGCTAACCCAAAGTCTTGATTAAGAGAGCTTAACTTTGTGTAGCTCCTCTTTGCCATGACTATAAAGTGGAATCACCGAGTTAAGTCTGATTATGAAATGTCAGAGGCTCCAAGCAATTAAACATGTTGGTCAAAATAGAAATGTCAGGAAGGAAATCAGTATGAATTTTTTTCACTGCCAACATCGGGCATTGTGATGGCTTAAGTGAGATTGTCAATTTGCTGCCAATTTATAAACAATTTTTCTCAAGCACGACAACTATACAGTATAAACTCCTCACACTTCATTAAATGACAGGTTATGTAAATGAGCTTTGCTTAGCAAGTTGCGCCAGTTATATAGAGCCTCAGTCAGACCCCCATCTGGAGTACTGCGTTCAGTTCAGTGCACCTCAGGAAGGATATATTGTTTAAGTTTAGTTTAGAGATACAGCACTGAAACAGGCCCTTCGGCCCACCGAGTCTGTGCCGACCATCAACCACCCATTTATACTAATCCTACACTAATCCCATATTCCTACCACATTCCCACCTGTCCCTATATTTCCCTACCACCTACCTATACTAGGGGCAATTTAGAATGGCCTATTTACCTGTCAACCTGCAAGTCTTTGGCATGTGGGAGGAAACCAGAGCACCCGGAAGAAACCCACGCAGACAGAGGGAAACTTGCAAACTCCACACAGGCAGTACCCAGAATTGAACCCGGGTCGCCGGAGCTGTGAGGCGGCGATGCTAACCACGGCGCCACTGTGCCACCTTGAATGGGTACAGTGTCAATTCACTAGCATGATCCAGGGCTTAAACGTGTTAAATTATGACAACAGGTTACATAAACTTATAGAAGATTCAAGGATGATCTTTCGGGGGGTGTTTAAAATAAAAGGATTAATAGGATAAACTATTTCCTCTGGTGGGGAAATCCAGAACAACGGGGACACAAATCTTAAATGCAGTCAGTCCATTCAGGAGTGAAATCAGGAAGCACTTTTTCCACATAAAAGGTAGAAGTCTGCAACTCTCTTCCGAAAAGCTGTGGACATTGGGTCAATTTAAGCCTTCAAAACCAAGATCAATAGGTTTTTGTTTTGTAAGTGTATCAAGGGATATGGAGCAAAGGCAGGAGATTGGGATTAAGTTATACTTCAACCAAGATCTAATTGAATGGAGTAGTCTGGAGGGGCTGAATGGCTTACTCCTGTTCTTCTGTAATGGAACACAACTTGGTTTTAATAACACTTTCCAGTGAAGTCAGAGACAATCAAAGGGTAAGTCAAACCATATCACTCTTGCGTCTCTTTGACTTGCACTACGCATGGTGGAAGGCATTATTGCTGCAAAAATGTAATTGTACAGTAACCACGACCAGTACCAAAATGCATATCTGACCTGCAGTAAGACCAAAGGTATCACTAATATACATCAATATAATTCACATTAAAAGTCAATTCGCATTTAATTCTACCAGAAACATAATGAGCAGCCATAGGCCATGACTTGTATTTGTGGTACATACACAATTTATGTTTAGCACACAGTAGAAAATTGCATGAAATTGTTGTGTATGGAGTGACACTGAACTCTGCAGTTCAGGAAGATCCAAGTTTGATGCTGGCCTGTATTGAGTTAACTCAGTGGAATCAACCAGATCAGATGACATTCATGACCAGATTAATGCAGTCTGAACTAGGGGAGAATCAGCCAGTTCCTACCTGTGATCATTCTACAAGGATCTATGCTATTGAAGAAATCAAGTTTAGCTAGGATGCTCCCACTTTAGGTAGGGTGCCAGAAGAGCTGTGTAACTATAATACAATAATTGGTACTAAACGCAAGGTAATCAATGAACACCTTGAAAACTGGGTGGGTGAAAGGGGATGCAAATAGCAATGGTTTGGGACTAGGTTCCCAGTTGCAAATGTGCATTAGTGGGCAGGTATAAAAGATTTTTTTTTTTTTTTAAAGGGAAACAGCAGTATGCACAATGTGTTGAAATTGGATACACAAATTTTAAACTGCTGCTTTATTTACATGCTGAAAAAGGCAAAGCTCAAATAGTTTGTGTCAAATCGACTGTGCTTTGATTGGCCACAAGAGCGCCACCTATAGCATGCAAGTACTACTGCAGATGGTATGAGTTTACAGGTAACGATTAACCATTGTGGTGTTAATATGCAAATCAATTGTTTGGATTTAAATATGGAGAATCAGAGCTCCTTAATCATCCAAAGCTGCTTGAAGGGCACACTTCAGAAATTACAGCCCATTTCCTGCCCCCCTTCAGCTCAAAAATAACCAAATGGGTCTCATCTTATCACATTGACCCCACTAAAAAGTACAAATGAAGAGCTCCCACAGCAATTTTAAGTGGACACTTACTTTATGCAATGCTGAAAGTCACTTCCAAGCACATTTGACCCAAGGTTTCTGAACGTGTTAGTGGGCTCCTACGATTGATATTGGTACTAAAGAAACCACAAGGAATTTGCATGAAGACCAGCTCTCATCAGCCAATTAGACTGGTGGTTTTCTCCAGTGTTGTGCAGCTTTAGCAGTGAAACAGATGACTTAAAATATGTACTTGTAAATAAGTAAACACGGGTGGAAAAATGTTCAACTGGACTTCAACTTCATTCATTATTCATTGACACACAACTTATGTACAAAAAGTGAACTTTAATTGAAATGCTTGTATAAAAAAATATGTTCTCCATCCATCATTTATTTCACACAGCTAAAATTGAAAAAACCTCCCAAATCCAAGCTGCATAAATGCAACTAGATCTAGTGCACAAAACACAGCTATTGAAATAAATAAAAAAAAGGTCGACTGCCACTCTACCTTCCTAAGCCAATGATGGAGACTGTACAACTTCAATAATTTAAAACCTTTCAAACAGTATTACTTTACACTTCTAATACAAACAGCCATGAAGAACCTTGGTTAAACACCAAAGTTAAAGGAAAATAAAATCCATCTATTGCCCTTTTAAAAAAGGATAGCTTTTGGACACAAGCTTCCATTCACCTTCCACGAGCATGACAATCCACTGAAACCTGCATGGTATTTTAAAAATGCAGAAAAAACAGGAATGCAGAAATATACCATAGACTAACTGAATAGGTGCCATGGAAGCAGAACAGCAGTGTTGGAAATTTTCTAAAATAAATTAAACAAATAAATAGCCATATGTGAAATTGTGGACAGTCTAACTTTAGATTAAAAATAAATAAAAAGATTATAATACATAATGAAAATTTACATTTCATACAATATACAGTCTTGAAAGTGTCCTTGAATTGCATTGATTGTGCATACAACCATGCCCTGACATGCCTTGGCCACATACAAATGAAACTCGCAGGTTGATGGAAGAGGAGAGGAGAGGACTCAGAAAGGGCCTTCTGCCTAGTGGTTGTGATGACTAGGAAAAAAAAAAGAAAACCAACATTGCTGACAGGCAAAGTTCTTGACATCCCTGTACACATCCTTAGTTGTGCAGGTTGAAGTATTCTGAGCAGCAAAGATAGAAGGGAACAAAATGTGTTCAAGTATTCCATCACCACTGAATTAAAGCAGCTTTCAAAAGGCACTCAGAAAGCAAAGAACATTTAGTCCAGGCTCTACAAGAGCAATGTTTGCATTGTTTGGAGGTCACTTTTTGCTAAAAATAAAGGTCAGTCATTGCTAAGTACTGGCCTGCTTTTCCCAAACTCAATGTTCCCAAAAGAAAACAAAAATAATTAGTTCAGAGCAGTAACCAGTCAGATTCCACCCCCACCTCCCCCCCACCCCCAACCCCACCCCAGAGGATTGGATGTCAAATCAACTATCATTCCCTCCCAAGTCAAGCTGGTGGCACCACCACAGGGTCCTTAGTGTACAGCTCCCCTCCTGCTGCGAGGCATTTTGATAATTCACAGACTCTCCTTGCTTGAACTTGTGCTCGAGTGCTCATGGCCTAGGCTTAGCAGCCTGATGTCACAGTCTTCAGTTTTAACCACCTCTGCCTTTCGCATCCAAGCGTGATCAAAGATCTGTTCAAGCATAGGTCTCTCAGAAGGTCTCAAGGCAAGGCACCACTTGATCAAATGTTGACACTCTGGAGAATATAAAATTAGCCAACATTTAAAAATCAACCAACAAAACTCAACTAGGTACAATTGAGTCCATTTCCTACATAAAAGTGACTATACTTAAAAAGTAGTTAATTGGCTGTAAAGCACTTTGGAGTACCCTGATAGGTGCCACATTGGTACTTCCTTTCCAAAAAGAAACTTCACTTACCAGAAGAAATTCTCCTCCTGAAGTAGACTTGGCCACGCAAGATTTCTTCATCTTGTTCGAAAGGGATATCCCCACACACCATGTCATATAACAACACTCCCAAAGACCACACAGTGGCTGATCTTCCATGGTATCGATGGTAACGGATCCACTCTGGAGGGCTGTACACTCTTGTGCCTAGAAAGAGCAAAAAAAAAAAATCTAATTTAAAACAGATTTCAACCCAAAGGGCATTTGAAAAGCTAATTACATACTCGAAGTTCTAAAGTGATTTTAGTTTTCATATATAAAGAGCAGCCTGGTTGCTGTGCAGATCAATTCCCCCTGCAGCGAGCCAGTCAGCTGACTCCTTTGTTTACAAACGTAAGGAAGCCCTCACATGGTGGGATTCCGCACAGCAGGAAAACCTAAGCGATTCTAACGCAGCAAATGGGGAGGGAAGAAAGGGAAGAGAGCAAGAATGAGAGAGGGCCAGAGAGAGAAAGAGGGGGAGAGAGAGAGGAAAAAAGGCGAAGGGACAGAGAGAAAAAGAGGGGGGCAGCTGCTGGTTCAGTGAAATGCCAGATATGCTCACTTGAACCGAATGAGAAGCGATTCCGGGGGAGCTCGGAAGCCGGTTATCAGCGGTAGGAAACCTGGCGGACCCACCCCACCACCCAGTTTCAATGGACAGGGAGCGATGTCATTTTGAGCAGTGAATTAACGACTGCGTGCTTGGCCACGGAGTGGCTGGGCGGGGTGAAGACAGGATTCTGCAAACCACAATCGACAGAGACAGCAAGGGGTTAAACACGCACTAAGGGCTCGGGTTTCACAACAAGGTGAAAAAGAAAACATCGCACGGCTTCTGGAAATCATTGTAAAGGTTGCGGAGTTCTTCACTCCCGCCAAGCAACAATGGAGCTGGGGAGGGAGGGAGGGAGGGAGGGAGCTTTCTAACTCGATCCAAATAAGAAATAAAACTGGCAGCGAAAAGCCAGAATGTGATTTATCCCGAAGATCAAATGCAGAAGATAGTGGATCTCCCCCCCCCCCCCACTCGATGGAGTGCGCAAATTATGCTGATGTGACAACTATCAAATTATTTTTTTTAAAAAAAGCACAAGGTGTAAATAAATATGTGATCAGAGAGAAATTGTCTAATGCAACACACACTAGACAGATTTGGTTGGACTCTAGTTATAGGAAAAGGCGATAGCACTAATGCATGAAAGAACTTGTTTGGAGCAGCCCCTGAATGGTGCATTACCGTCAAAGTCGGTGTAGACCGTGTCCTTGAGCAGCGCCCCCGAGCCGAAGTCGATGAGTTTGAGCTCCCCGGAGCGGAGGTCCACCAGCAGGTTCTCGTCTTTGATGTCCCGGTGAACCACGCCGCAGTTGTAGCAGTGTCGGACCGCCTCCAGGACCTGTCTGAAAAAGACCCGGGCCAGCTCCTCCTCCAGGGCCCCCTTCTCGGTGATAAAATCAAACAGATCCTTGACCAGCTCCGGCCGCTCCATGATCAGCAAGAAGCCGTCCCCTCGCTCGTACCAATCCAGCATTTTAATCACCCCTCGAAAACCTCCGGCCACCTTCTTAAGCAGCACAATCTCCAGAGGCACCAGACTGCCGTTCTACAGAAACAAAATCGGGGAGGGGGGAGAGAAAATGTATAAATGCCGCGTGGAAAATTGTGGATTGAAACACTGAGCAACACACCCCCCCCCCACCAAAAAAAAAATGCAAAATATTACAACGTGTCCTAGTGTTACAGGGAAAAATGTCAATGTTCCCATTAAAGTACTACATGTACCACTACAAACACTCCCTAAAACTTTGCTCAGCATTTCCAACATTTGCCGCTTTGATCTACTGTTAATGTTGGCAGCAACGCTATACTATGAGAATTAATGATTTCCCACCCTCCCCACAAAAATTGAGTTTAATTTATTTCAGCTTTTAATTGATTGAAAAAACTATTACATTAGCAAAGACGCGGGTTAATAAAAAAAAGCTATTGATTGGAAGCGTCACATACAACCAATATGTGTTAAAGAGGCGCTCGATTCCAATGTTAAATAACCGGTGTAAACAGAGGGAAAGGAAAGCGCTTTACTTACCACGGAGCCCCACTCGGTCACTCGCTCTCTGGCTACATGTTTGACAGCGACCTACAAAGAAAACACAGAAATGAGTTTGCTGCCGGGGGTGGTGGTCAGCAAGAGGCATAAGCAGGGCAGGTAAAAATGTTTAACATGCAACATAGCACGTTTGGCAGCGGCAGGGTAAGAAAAACAGAGACTCACCGGGAGCCCATCGCTCAGCCGCACACCACTGTAGACAGTGCCGAAGCCTCCACTGCCCAACACTGCCCCGATCTGATAGACTTTCTCAAAAGGTTCCCGCTCCTTCACTGTATAGAGAGGGAAAAATATCATTTTACTACAAGCGAGGTGAGAAAAAAACCCGCAACTTTTATTTTAATCTCTCGAAATAAAGGCTAGTTTAAATAAAATACCCAACTCGTGCAAATTCACCGACACAATACAACTGATAACAAACCACAACCCCGTTCCCAAACACACCAAAACATTTAAGTGTTGCCACTAAAATGCACCATTCCCAAAACAACCGTGTGCTATAAATATATATAAATCCCACAAACAGCCGGGGGAGGAACCAGAACTCGTACCTTGCTGCAACTGGATTTTAACCGGCAAATCCATGCTAGTTGGGCTGCAAATGTGAGCAAACGATCCGATCTTCTTGGAGAGTAGCATCGCAAAGTGGAATCCCGCTGTCCAAAAGCTTTCGCTCCTCCAATTTTTTTTGAAAAGAAATGCAACAAAAAAGATTTGCACTAATTGAATGAAGATGCTCAGTAAGTCCCCGCACTCACTCCGAATGGAGTTTTGCTGCAAGATGAGTAAATCCCAGTGTAAATGTGTGTTCTCCTCCTTCAGCCTCTCTACACAGACACTCCGTGCCGCTCCCTGATTGCAGTTAATAAAACTCAAAAGCTGCTTTGCTCACACTCGCCTCTTGCAGCGTTTCTAATCTAAATGAGGACAAACCAACTTCTCAACTCCTATAGAGAAAAGCGGCAGGGGCAGATCGCTGGCACTGAGGAATCAATCCGCTTCATTACAAACCCTTAGTTGTCTAATCACCCCGCTCTTGGGGAAGGAGGTGGAGGGGGTTGGGAAACTGTGCAATGCAGGATCAGCAGCATGTGCACCCACTCCCTTTTGCTGCACATGAGGCAGGGTCTTTGGGCGGTTCCCGCAGCCGGCAACAGCCACGCACTATTTCTCGATAGTACTAGACGGTGGCAGGGTTACGGTGTCTGAGCGCGGCGTGCTGCGGCTCCTCGCAGCACTGAATCCAAATGAAAAGCCGGCTCATTTGCATAGCGTGGGGATCCCGTCCAATCGGCGCGCCGCCTTTTCCCTATTATTGGCGGCAGCAGCCAATGGCCGTGGGGGCTATTTGAATGCGGCCAATGGGAGCCGCCGAGGGCGGCTGTCAATCATCGAGCAAACAGAACCCAGAAAGATCCGTCTGTTGGCGGGAAATCCAGGGCGCTTGTTTTATTTATTTATTTTTGTTTCTGTTTTACACAAATCCGTCTGATTATATTTTTATGGAATATTTTATTTTCCTGAGGTGGGAAAAGGTGCATTTTATGAGGCACAAATTGCAATTCGTGCTGTTTTGCTGCTGAGCTGCTCTGCAGATTAACTGCTGCTCTTCCGCGATTTACTGCTTTGCACACGAAGGCACCTTCAAAGAGGGCGCTTTTTTAACCTCAAAAAGAAAATGAAACGAGTTGCAAATGGTTGCATTTCCCTCGGTTATGTGCAAGATGAAAGGGGAAGGGCACAGTTGACGCAGCGCTGCAGACAGAGTGGCTGTCCCGGATTCCCCACCCCTGGTTCGCTTTGACCTGTTTTCTCCAGTCAGCAGCAGCTTCCACATTAAAACAGGTCAATGTGCACAATCAGCAGAGGTCGCTGCATGAAGCAAAACCGATGCAAAACCCCATCAGCAGCCCAGTCAGGGTTATCATGTTTAGCTTTTTTCAAAAATGTGTATCTATGCTTTTACATTGAGCCCAATGCTCCCTGCAGCTAACGTATACACTTTATAAAATGTAATTTTACGGTTAAGTCTCGTATTATTTCAATGTTTTTTTAAAGTCAGTGGTGTTCCCCTTACTTGACATCTCTCCTGACTGCAAAGGGGCAATTGTTTGGGAGCTGCTTGTCAGCCGTCCTTCCAGCTCAGATGCAGTATTCCCATGATATTGTAGGTTTTATTGGCCCCGAATTGTTTTTTTTTCTAATAGCGTCGCTATAAAAGAATTGTTACAAGGTTTCACAGTAAAATGTTTACTCATCTCAGTACCCTCTGCCCCCTCCCCACCGAGGGTGAAAGGGACACTGATGTACAAAATATGGTCAAGTTCAATGTCAAACGCGGCAGTAATTCCACAACCTACCCTCCAGAAATCAATCAGATTGGTTGTATATCCTGTTGACTGTGCTGTAACACCCACTCATCTGCATCACTGGGCTTTGAAATTGAAAGGCAGCTTTTAAATGCATTCCCTGCCACTCTCTTCAAGGAATGCCTACTTTGAAGAAGTTCTGCTCTTCTGAAGGGTCACTGACCTGAAACATATAACTCTGCTACTCTCTCCACAGATGCTGCCAGACTTGCTGAGAATTTCCAGCATTTCTTGTTTTTATTTCAGATTTCCAGCATCTGCAGTATTTTGCCTTTATTTTAAATACATATATTTTGACTGACAATAATTACATAAAACTTCACAGTCACTGCCTCTTATTGCTCTGACTTCTTCCCGGACGGAATTTGTATTGCTGACTTGTTGATTGCTGTCAAGATGTACGTGTCTCACTATTTTAAGGATATTTTCAGCACCTCACTGAACAACTATCAAAGTGGATGATTTTTTTTTTAATTTCATGCATAAACTATGGACTCATTTGTGCTTAAATATGCAGCTTGTGATAGCAGTTTTTATTTTGTACATTAACTTTTGAAAGATGTATTACATACAGTAGTATTGCTGAGTAAAACATCCATTAATGATCATTTCTGGCAGCCCTACAACATTGCCACTCCAGAATTATGAGGTGCGATATGAAGAGGTGGGTGAGGTGCACAGAATTGTCTTTTTGCGAATCCAAGTTGGTATTCTTAAGTTCTATTCAGGAGTTAAGACTTCTATTAGTAATTGTGTTTGCAATAAGTACTGGCATCATTGGGGATTTTTACTATTGCTAACCCATATTGAGTCATGTGGTTGGATCTTTAAAGCCCCTCTGCCATCGGGAATGGTGGCGGTGGGGGGGGGGGGTGCAATGAAGATCGGTGCGGTGGAGGCCTGCCACCGACTCCAACGGCGACAGGACGTATGCTGACCTCAGCGGCGGCCGCCCCGCCGCTCAGTGAGGGGACTCCCATTTCAATATGTAAACTCATTTACATACCTATTTAATGAGGGTCCCGTCGCCTCCTTAATCGCCGCACCCATCTTCATTCGGGCAGCCGACAATCCCGTGCCTTCGAATCCCCGTTCAGGGAAACGTGGCGCGACACCTGTGGTGGTGGTGGTGGGTGGAGGAAGAGTATTTTTTTCTCTGTGTGTGATAGGGGGAGCGGGGTAACGATGATGTGGATTGGTCTGGGGGTGATGGGAAGGAGTAAAGGGAAATGTTGCTGAACTTTGGGGGTGGGGGGAGGTCAAATTCTCATTCGAATTCTGGGGAGGAAAGGGCACGAATGACTGAAAATACCATTGGGGGGGGGGGTGGAAAATGCATTTAAAAGTAATTTAATTCTGTTTTGTGGTAATTGAACTGACCCGGCCCTTTAATTTTTAAATCTCCATTGAGGGCGGTAAGCCCTTTAAAAATGGCGCGCTGCCTGCTCATTGGTGCCGGACGCCGTTGCTGGCGACGACTCGTCCACCTCTTCACGTCATCGCGGGGGCGGGGGCGGGGGCGGGGGCTGCGGCCATGCAAATGAGCTGCCACAATTGAAATCACGACAGCTCGGTAATGCGGTGCCCTTCCGCCGGGCCGCATTCTTTTATGTCCGCCACCTACTTTGGCGATAAATTCTTAAAATGCAGCCCATAGAGTCATTGCAGAACAGAAGGGGGCTATTCGGGCCATCAGGTCTCTGCCATCTCTCCATAGAGCAATCTAGTCAGTCCCATTCCCCGCTCTGTAGCACGTTTATTCCCCTCAAGTGCCTATCCAATTTCCTTTTGCAATCATTGTTCATTTCCATTTCCACTACTCTCGTAGGCAGCGAATTCCAGGTATATTACCGCTCACTCCATAAAAATGTTCTTCCTCACATCCCTCCTGTATTTCTTGCCCAAAACCTTATATCTATGTCCCGTGACCTGGTATTATCAGCTAACAGGAACAGCTTTTCTTTGTTTACCTTATTTAAACCTGTCATAACTTTGTGCACCTCTATCAGATCTTCCCTTAACGTCCTTTCTTCCAAAGAAAACAACCCTAGCTTTTCCAACCTAACCTTGTAGTTAAAATCCCTGGAACCATTCCAGTAAATCGCCTCTGCATCCTCTCAAGGACCTTCATGTCCTTCTTAAAGTGTGGTGATCAGAACTGGACTCAATACTCCAGCTGTGGCCTAACCTAAGTTTTATAAATGTACTTTTGTACTCAATACCTCTACTCTATAAAGCCCAAGATCCCATGTGCTTTGCTAACTACTCTCCCAATATGTCCTGTCACTCTCAAAGATGTGTGCACCCGAACCCCCAGGTCCCTTTGGCCCTGCACACTCTTTAGAACTGTGCCATTAAGTATATATTGCCTCTCCCTATCTCTTTATGGTAAATAAACCAAAACACTACACAATATTACCACAAATCCTGCGATCGGCATGAAATCTAATCTTTTAACTACCCTTTATTTTTAAATCTTCCTGCATCAATATTGTATTTATTAGTATAGTGTTCAATGTGCACCTATATGCACATGCATATACATAGACAAAAAATAAAATGCAAGCATCCTCTTTGTGGGAACCAGTAATATAATCAAGACAGTACCCAATCCATCCATACAGTTTTAAAGTTGAACTTGGATTGTACATCAGGTCTCAGTACTTAGTTTGTTGAAAAAAACTAGTTCAACGTATGCCTTTGCTGTACTTGGTTTATATGGAGGATACAGACTGGGAATTTGTTATGGAAAGAATTAATTTGACATGTGAAACAAGAACAGGAAACACTGGAAAGACTCAACAAGTCACGCAGCATCTATGAAGAGATTGGGAAAAATGCCTTGAGTATGGCCCATTGCTCAGAAATTCTGAGGAATGTCCCATACCCTAAACAACTTGTTTGTTTTGGATTTCCAGCAAGTGAAGTATTTTGCATTTGTTGATTTGACAAGTGGTTTGACCGCGCATTCCTAGTGTGACAGATAAATATTTTGCTCAGATAGTCTAGACAAATCAAATAAAGGTTTTGCACATCAGCCATCGATGTGTTGTTATTTTGTTACACTATAATTATAATTTTACACTGACATTGTTTCTTTATTAAATAAGTATATTCAGTGCAGCATTTCAGCTATCAGCAGCATTTTTACTGATTTCAGCATTATTAACCTTAACAAAAGTAAGTAATATCTGTCATGTAACTTTCGGTTCACATGGAGATTTTCGTAACTATGTATTTAAGAGACCCTCATAACTTGCTTTAAAAAAATAGAATCTGTTAGTTGTAAGCTTGTCTTTTTTGAGGGTGGAGATGTCTTCAATATTGCAGCAGCCGTGGAGTTTACTGTAATATTTCTGACCAATTTAAAACATTGGCTTACACCATACTAGGATAACAAACAGGTGGGGTCTGCCACTAGACAAGCTTGATGGTCTCAATGCCTTTTTCTCATTCCACAAATTCTTAAAATTTACATTCTAATCATAGTGACGCAGCTGTCGTCCTTAATGAGAACTCTCGTGAGTGCAGGAGAACCCTGATTGCAGGAGCTGTGCTATGTTTAAAAATTCACGCACTAATCACTGACAACACTGATGTCAACACCCACTAGTGTTTCCACTTACACACAAGGCAGGAAGGTTGACAGGTCACCCAATTAACTTTAGGCTGTTTCATTGTTCACATTTAAGCTACTTTAGTTAAGGCACTTTCTATGGCAGTGACACGCCACACAGCCCTGAAGAGTGGAGGCCAGAATATGGTGTCTAAATACTGGATCAACACCAGCGAGGTACTTGCGTCCAAATAGAGTGCCCACTGGCTCAGTGCTAGTATTACTGTCTCAGAGTCAGAGGGGTTGGGTTCAGGCCTCAGTCCAAACAGCTCCAGTGTGTGGAGGCAGAAACGCAGCTCTAAAGAGTGGGTTGAAATCCAGTGGGGGTACTTGCATCCGATAGGTATTGGTGCTCCTTCCATTGTAAAGATAGGTGGGACTCTTTAGCGTTGCTTGCAGCCCACGTGGGAGAAGGTACTTCTGAGATAAATCGTGAGGAAGGAAACAGGAAGTCACCTCAAACCACTCTTCCTTAGTAAGTGACTCAAGAGTCTTCTGTGAGACTTGAGTTAGGACCAACCTTGCAAAATGAAGGTGCCCAGACCTGTGGCACTGGCAATAACATAATATAAAAGTGGGCAAAGACATTTGACCTGAAGAGTGACAGTGCCATGTGACAGATAACAAGTGTATTTTCCAGCAAATTGCTCTTAGACATTTATATTGTAATATCAATAGCAGAGACACTCTATATTGTTTTCTTATAAATTTAGCAATATTCATGACTCTCGGTTAAACAATTAGAATTAGATTTGCTGTATTTCCTGTGCACTAATTGCACTGACTGATGAAACGAGATATGCAAAGATTTGTCTGAATGGTTGAAAGTATTACCATTTCTATAGTGTGCTGGCTTCACCCGCCTTCTATAATGAGGTGAGACTGGGTTAACAAGCTGTGAATGGAGCTGCTGATGCTTTTACTCTAGGCATCAGTCTCGTCCCATCATCCCTATTTAGAACATTGTTCCACTGAGATTTATTTCTGTGGAAAGCCTAATTTTATTGAAGCAACTTGCAATTCTAATTGATCATTACATTTTTCAATCCTTTTGGCAATTTAGTAATGAGTGAAAATATGGGTTGAGTCAATATTAATCAGGAAAGTTAAAAGTGCTGTTATGTGTTCTTTAAAAAAGGTTTAAATGTCTTCTCTTTGGTAAGCTTTCTGCTCAATTTGTTACATATAATCCCTCCTATTATTGGGGTATAATTCAGCAGCACAAGTAAAACTCAAAACCTCAACCAAGTAGCTGTCATCATGTATGATCCTAGACAATGTGTAAATGCACAAGTCAATTATGTGTGGGTTGGGCAGGAGGAACGTCCTTTAATATAATCCTGTTTTTCTTAGCATCTATACAGGCACACCTTCCAGCAGAGAACACTAGAAAGTGAAAGCAAAATACTGTGGATGCTGGAAATGTGAAATAAAAATAGAAAATGCTGGAAATACTCGGCAGATCAGGCAGCATCCACGGAGAGAGAAACAGTGTTAATGTTTCAAGTTGATGACCTTCTGTTCCTCTCTCCACAGATGCTGCCTGACCTCCTGAGTGCTTATAACACTAGAAGGTAGTCAGGAGTGGAGATAAAATGGCGCAGTGGTTAGCACTGCAGCCTCACAACTCTAGGGATCCTGGTTCAATTCTGGGTACTGCCTGTGTGGAGTTTGCAAGTTCGCCCTGTGACCGCGTGAGTTTTCGCCGGGTGCTCCGGTTTCCTCCCACAGCCAAAGACTTGCAGGTTGATAGGTAAATTGGCCATTGTAAATTGCCCCTAGTGTAGGTAGGTGATAGGGAATATGGGATTACTGCAGGGTTAGTATAAATGGGTGGTTGTTGGTCGGCACAGACTCGGTGGGCCTAAGGGCCTGTTTCAGTGCTGTATCTCTAAATAAAAACAGACTTTTTTTAGTTTAAAATTCATCAATGATAATGTATTCTCCTTGTTTATAAGTCCCCAGATGACCCCACACTATTGTTGTGATTTCCTCCAGCCTAATTTCCCCTTCTATATGTTCTGTTGCTCTAACTCTGTGTGTCCCCCATTCCCTTTGTGACGCCAATGATAGTAGAATTTTGTGCCAATTCAGTTGTTACTTTTGGAGCACTCCTACCCCCACCCTGAAACCTCTTTGCCTCTCTCTCCACCTTTGAAACAACTCCTCACGACCCATGTCTTTGATGAAGTTAGCAATCACTCCTCCAATTATCTTAATTTCTCACTCGGTTCCATTTTCTTCATATCTAATTGTTTAGTTATACTACAGGTGCTATATAAATTTACAGTTATCTTCTTTCTGTTTGCCACAGTTTATGAAGGATTAAAAGCCAGCTGCGTTCATGGAAAAATAAGCCCCAATTTATTCTACTACAAAGGTTATAGACTTAGTTGATTTCAACCTGATTTTCGTTGCAGCCTGCACCATACCTTCACTGTAACTCTGGCAGCACGAACTGGAAAAGGTCCCTCTGCTCCTGCAACCCCTTTAGAATTGGACCCTTTATTTTATATTGCCTCTCCTCATTCTTCCTACCAAAATGAATCACTTCATACTTTTCTGCATTAGATTTCATCTGCCACCTGTCCCCCCATTCTCCCAGCCTATGTCCTCTTGAAGTTTATCACTATCCTCCTCACAGTTCACAATGCTTCCAAGTATGCGATTTGCTTACATATGATTGTAGACTTTTGGAAATGTAGTAAATTAAATTTGTTTGACCCTTGTTGTTTTTGAGAAAGTACTGCTCACTCGAGGTCACTCCACTCTTTTAAGAATTTTTTCTTGGAGCATATGCAATGCAAGAAAAGTCACGTTTATTATCCATCCCTAGTTGTCCTGAGAAGGTAGTGGTGAACCTTCTCCTGGGATAGCTTATGCCAGTGGTGTTCCCACAATAGGTTTCTCAACCCTCATGGATTGTCCTGGAAACTCCGAGTATTGAAGGTTAATTTCCCAGACACTCATGCATGTAATCCGGAAGAAAAATCATAGGGACATTCTCATCTCTGGGTTTGCTCTGGCTGGACTTACAATAAACAGCAGCAACACAACATCCCCGGAATGCAATGCAGCCATGACACGTGTTCTGAAAGCCATGTGATGGATAGCTTGGTTTCTGGAGTGCAGAGGATTGTGGGTATTGTAACTGCCATTATTGACTGAGTGATTTATCAAGTGACCAATGTTGGGAGCGTACAGTGGGATGTTTGGAGGTCATGTGGTGAAACCTCCTGGAATAAGGTCCATTTGGCATTGATAACCCTATTCCATAATAGGATTAGGTAAACACTTTTAACCCCAACTTTAAATAAGAACATCTTTTATTTAGATGCTTATGTTTGATATCTTCACAGATGGAATGGCATTTTATTCTCTATGTATTACAAATTAACTCAATGAAAATTAAATTTGTATTTGTCAAATTGTACCATCTATTAACCCCCAAATGAGGCTAAACAAAACAGGCGTCTTTAAATCAACAAATTAACTGTTTAATTAGAAAAACTAAATTCTGAAATACTACTAAAACAGAAACAACATCTAAAATAGAAAATATTAGAGTCCTTGCAAATTTACAGTTCAATATAGCTTGAAGTCCTCACAGCCATCCGATGGGGAAAAAAGGTTCTTCAACAGTAGGACAGTCCGTAGTCTAATCCCAGCAGTAAGTGATGCTTTCCTTCTCCAACAATGACCACAGTCGATCCACAACTCGTAACCACTTTCAATAGAATCAATCTGACTTTAGAAATTTTGAGGGATAAAAGATTTTCACAGTCTAAATTCTTCCTTCCTTTAGTTTAAATTATCAGAGATCTCTCCTTTCAGGTGCTAATACACAGCTGTCTGTCTGTGTCTCTTGTTAGAATACAGTGTTTGCACTATAAGCCAGTTCAAAATTGAATTGTAACAAATGTATCTCTCGATGCTCATTCCAAGTGGCTGCATCCAAGGCAACAAGGATGCACTCTTTGAATCACAGTCTTTAGAGCTTGCTGCCTTAAAGCAGTAAGGCTCTTTTCCAGCCTTAAAGGCACACCACATATTTCCCAGAGAAAAAAAAGACAGGATCATGACACCACCCACCAGCTGGAAAGTCAGGGGGAGCCTACCTCCACCAAGCCCTGGAAGCCATGACTGTATTTTAATTGCCTGAGGTTATGGCTTCCGTCCCTCTAAGGCAAGATGTCTCGTCTCCAAGAGCTGCCGGTCAATCAGAGGGCTGGCAGCTCTTCAGTTCCAGCAGCGCCACCAGGTTGCCACTACTGGGACTGCAGCAGACATGGAGAAGAACCAGAGTGCAGGTAAGTGGAGACAGGGATCACCAGAGCCGATCAGGCAGCCCCGGTGAGGCGTTGGGGAGTGTGGTCAATCGCGAGGGCAGGATGGGGTTTTCCAGTGGGGATGGCACTTGCCACTAGGGGGCCCTCCATGTAGCACAGGGTGGCCAATCAAGAGGGACCCCACCCCCGACTGTAGCCACAGGGAGGCTGCCAGATTTTACTGGGCAGCCTCCCCACATGGCCAAGTGCTCATCCACTGCTGATAAAATATTAGCAGTGGCAGGAAAAGGCACTTCGGTGGCCGTTAATTAGTCACTTAAGGGCTTCAATTGACCCAAGGACGGGTGGGCGATCTGCACCCCACCTTCCTCTTGGCTGGTAAAATACGGACCCACTTGGCCCCTACCATCCCACCCAATATTACCCCCCGCCCCTCCCAGCCTGCTCCCAGGGTGAAGGGAAGCATAAAATCCCAGCTGAGGAGTTTTGTTGGAGATGCTATAATGTTCTCAAAGTGTTTGCCTAATTTTTCTTCTTAAAAAAATTCCTTACTAAATATACTCAAGCCAATGTTCTACCTCCTGATCGTAGACACTCCTTGGGGTACGCTTTCATCATTACAAGAAACTTGCTGCTAACTCACCTATATAGTGATTCCTCATGTTTCTGCTGGTGGAAAATAATTATTAATTATATCACATGAGGTATCACAGTCAAGCCTGATCCTATTTTCACCCAAACCCCACATACATGCCCTTCCAGCTGATGTTCACTGGACAGCCAATTTCATCTACCTCTCCATTGGATGGCTTAAATCCTTAGGTGATCACCACTGGCAGTAAATTTAGAAATGCGGACAATTTTTAAATTATTGATCAGATGTAAACATCTAGGGCTAAAAATTGGTGGTAGCCTGTTTTTGGGCCTGGGCATCATGGTTCATGACCTGCTTGCATCCTTTGCTGTTGAGACAGGAAGCGTGTAAACTTGGCGCTGCCTTCTCATTTATCTGATTGTAGAATTGGTCAGAGTGGGGCCGGTGCTTTTGGCTGCCTGACTGTTCAGCAGGGGACTGAGCAGCATGTGCTTTTGGTGCAGCCAGCCTTCTCTCTTAAAGGCAGTCTGTCCTTCTTAAAGGGAAGCTGGACTGAATGACAGGAGGCTGCTGCTGAATACTATTGCTGTAATTGTTAACAGGGAAAATGGAGATCCGGGGCAGAGAGAGGGCTCTCAGGTTCACAGATGCGGCACTAAAGGCCTTAGTGCTGGAGGTGGACAGGAGGAGAGACACTGTGTTTCTGCAGGGGACCAGGAGGCCCTCAAGGACTATCCTCCAAAGGGAATGGAAGTAAGTGACCAGGAAGATCAATGCAAGGAGTCTGGCCCTGAGCATCTGACACCAGTGCTGCAAATGTCTAATGACCTAAACCAGGTGGTCAAGGTCAGTGAATGAATCTTCACATGACATCTCACACTGACTGCACCACCAGCCTCTCACATTGCTCAAAGCGCCACAACCCCCATTTCCCCTGGCACTCAGCACTCATGTCTAATATTCAGATACTTCACCTCACCCTCCCACACATTCCAATGATTCCAGCCTCACACCTACCTCTCGCTGCCTCCAGATACCTTCAGATATTCAGATATGGCAAGCCTATCATCCACAGTGTCACACAATCACTAATATTCTTCCCTTTCCCTTGCAGGACAAGATGGCACACAATAGAAGGAAGCAGAGCAGAACCAGTTGAGGAGATGGATGCCTGCATCTCCTGAGCCTTGTAGAGGAAATGGTTCTTCTCAACATGGGACCGGCTCAACAAAGTCCATGACATCCAGCGTCACTGAGAATGTTGAGGATGATGGTATATGCCTCTTCTGGCATGATGTGCAACCTGCAAGTGGTGTGACCATAGACCTCGTACTTTCCACTTCACCTACCTTCCCTCATCCCAACCTTCCCCTTAATGATTTTTTGCTTTCAGAAACCCAAGAACTGTCATCTGCCCAGCCACAGCACTGATGAAGTGGTCCCATTACTTCAGCTGACACTCGGAGTCACCAGCTCAGACTCTCTCACTGCGCTGACTTTGGAGGCTAGTATCGAATTGGGATCAGCACAGTTGAGTCACTGGACATGACTGGGCTGCAACCAGGCCAAGGGGAAAGGATAGTTCATGTGCCAGCTCCCCAGAGGGCAAAGTCAGAGACGAGTTCTGCTGCAGGGTCTCAGGTGTGGATTTCAATGGGACAGCAAACAGGAAAACGCTGATAAGAATGCACACTGAGATGCTGGATATATTGGCTGGTCTACCAAATAACATCCTGTCACTGTCAAGGTGCATGGAGCAGTCCGGCTTCAACTTAGCAGAGGGCTTCGTGCAGAGCCTTTCTTCTCTGTAGCCTCTGCTCCATCTCCCTATCACATTGCAGACACAGAGGCACTGCAACTGCTGCCTGATACCTGTTGCAGTCTTTGTGTGGGTAGGTCACCAAATCCTCTGTCCTCCCCGTGAGGATGCAGTCACACTCCCTGCCAAATACAAGGCACTCACCACAGTCCCTCCACAAACACTCCACAGAAGAAACTTTACAATAGCAGAAGTTAATATAAATCAACTGAGCTGCATGTTGGGTGCTTGGTCCCTTTAAATAATGATAGTGGTAGGACTCTCTTGCAGCTTTATGAATGTTCTTTAGTGAGTGATGAGCAAATACATTGCATGGACCTGTTTGGTTCATTCTGTGTATCAGCCATCACTCCTTTACTAGCACTTTGTTTCTGAGTCAGAAGGCTGTAAAGTGCAAAAATCAAAGCTGACATTGCAGTGCAGTACTGAGGGTGTTCTGCACTGTCAGAGGTGCTGTCTTTTGGATGAAGATGTTAAACTGAGGCCCTGTCTGCCCTCTCAGCTGGATATAAAAGATCCCAAGGCACGATTTTGAAGAAGAACAGGGGAGTTATCCCGCGTGTCCCGGCCAATATTTGTCCCTCAATCAACATCACAAAAACAGATTATCTGGTCACTATCACATTGCTGTTTATAGGAGCTTGCTGTGTTCAAATTGGTTGTTGTGTATCCTACATTACAACAGTAGCTACACTTTAAAAGTACTTCATTGGCTGTAAAATGTTTTGGGACATCTTATGGTTGTGAAAGATGATATATAAATGTAAGTCTTTTTTTGTCTTTTCTTTTTTTATCTTTTCTTTTGTTCCAAGATGGTAAATTGTGCATCAAATCAGCCGGTAAGGCTGTTTGACATCATGACTTGCCCAGTTGGGAGGCTTCTGGAGCATGCATGACATGCCTGCGCAAGCACCCTTCCCAGCATGGGGTGCCATGTGGGCCATGCCTGAAGCAGCCAGAGGCACCGTGTGCCCCACGCAGAGGGCATCCAGCTTCCATAGCACTGGCTGTAGCATTGCTACGGATCTGAATTTCGCGCCCCTATATTTTACTGTAACTCTTCTTGCACACAGCAATTTCTCAGTCTATGCAACAATGTTATCTGTACCTTTGATCAACTCCAACTGAAAAATAGTGTTCCTCAATTAAGAATTATTGAACAATTTTAAAATGAGTATAAGGTTATCCACTGGTTCTGATAACTTTCTATTGCTTAATGAGATCAAATGAAGCCACTTCAGTTTGCTGCTAAGGTATTTGACCTTTGAAACAGTAGCAGAGGCAGGTTTATGGATGCAGTTCATTCAACTTGGCATGAGACCTTGGGAAAGAAATTATATATTTGTCATAAACAAGGAAGGATGCTGCACAGTCACTTGATCCAATTTTACTTCAATTCTACACAAATCTGTCAGATTTCAACAGAAGCTTCTCAGCTAGTTTCCACGAAGCAGAAAGTTTAAGCTTTGGACATATTTATTTTCCTCCAGCAGAAAAAAATGGCTCTGCTGGAAAGACTAGTGTTAACTCCAAGTACATCTTTTTGTTCATAATTACACATGCCATGATGTCAAAGCAGGGAAGTCCCATATTTAAAGCAATTTTTTTTTAAACAGTAAAAGCACCTCATTTACAATAAATTACTTCAAAGGGCAGTTTCTGCTCTACAGCCATTACTTTGTGCACAGAAAGATCCAACCAAATAATTTGTTCTTAATGGCATTTGACTTACCATTTATTTTTATCTAATTTATTTTGAGCAGGTTAACACACTGCTAAAAAAAAATGGAGTGAAGAATTTCATATGTACTCTCTCTAGTATTCCACGATATAATTTGAGGACACAGGATATCTAAGAATAGATGCATTTAAGGGGAAACCAGATAAGTACATGAGGGAGAAAGGAATAAAAGGATATGTTGATAGGATGAGATGAAGTATGGAAGGAGGTTGCTCTTGTGCAGCATAAACACTGGCTTAGAACTGTTGGGCTAAATGTCCTGTTTCTGTGTTGTAAAATTCTATGTAATTCTATCTAAGAATCCCTGACAACTGTTTGTGACTGAACCGGACTGTTTGCAACATTAGTGCCATATTTGACCCGAAGATGACCTTCTGATCACACATGCACTTCATCACCAAGACCACCTATTTCCACCTCCGTAATATCTCCCATCTTTGCCCCTGCCTCTGCTCATCTGCTGCTGAAGGCCTCATCCATGTCTTTGTTACCTCAAGACTTGACTATTCTAGGCTGGCCTCCCATCTTCCACTCTCTGTAAAGCTGAGGTCATCCAAAACTCTGCTGCCTGCGTCCTAACTCGCACCAACTCTCATTCACATATCACGCTTGTGCTCACTGACCTACCTTTGCTCCTGGTCAAGCAACGCCTCTATTTTAAAATTCTCATCCTTATTTTCAAATCTCTCCATGGCCTTGCCCCTTCATATCTCTGTAAACTCCTCCAGCCCTCTGCAAATTCTGGCCTTTTGCGCACCCCCAATTTTAATCACCCACCATTGGCTACTTTGCCTTCAGCGAGCTAGATCTTAAACTCTGGAATTCCCTCCACCTTTTTACCTCTATCTCTTCTTTTAAGATGCTCCTCAAAACCTATCTTTTTGACTAATCTTTTGACCCATCCTAATATCTTCTTATGTGGCTTGGTGCCGAATTATCTTTGATAACGGTACTATGAAGCACCTTGGGAAGTTTTATTATGTTAAAAATTCAAGTTTTTGTTGTAGTAGGAAACAGATTTAAAAAAAATTACTGTTGCCCAAAATGGCAAATTTACCAACTTTTGCTACAGGCAATGGGTCAGATCGGGGGATCCTCTGAAGCATTGAGCCAGTGGAGATTATGTTCATGAATTCTAGTCAGTGATAAAGAAATGAGGCACCATAGTAA
Organism: Heterodontus francisci; assembly: GCF_036365525.1. Taxonomy (NCBI): domain Eukaryota; kingdom Metazoa; phylum Chordata; class Chondrichthyes; order Heterodontiformes; family Heterodontidae; genus Heterodontus; species Heterodontus francisci. Next base: position 38,116,520 of record NC_090397.1, read on the forward strand.
GCCTTTATCCTGTTATCCATTATGTAAATACCACTAGTGGGAATAATATTGTTTAGAAACCGTGTTCACATCTTAACAACCCGCAGGAATAGCTCAACACTCCCTTTAATTACATATGCGGGCTAGCAATGCAGAAACCACCTGCTCTGCTTCAGAAATGCTATGGTAGTTGCAGCTGATTATTTTAATACACTTACAGGATTCTATGTTATCAAATGCTGAAAATGTGTGCAGCAGAAAACACACACATGTGATGACTGGAAACATCCAGATACTAGTAGAGAATTCTAAATCCTGCTAAACCGCCATGCACTAAATCTTGTTAACACTCCTTTATCAACGTCACAAGGCATTATTTTTGTGAGTGTTATTTGTCACACGTTAAGGAGATAGAGCACACTGACAGCTCTAAATAAAATAGCTTAAGAAATGACAGAGATAAACAAAATATTATCAAAATGCACAGACATACACACATAATACCAGAGGGTGAGTACAAGGTATTAATCTAATCTCAGGGTTCAACTAACAGTTAGCAACAGTTTGTGGTGAGCTCATGATGTCATTTAATGCTTTGATTGGATTATTGCCTGATAGCCCTAAGGTGCTTTTACATTATAGGAGTGCAGCTGAGAATAGACCTGCTGGTTCTCCTTCTGACTATTGCATTCATTAGTGTAAACTACCTTGCATTCAGGAATTGATGTCATTATAGACCCACCGAATGTATTGGATAAAGCTATCTGAATCTGTACAGCATACATGGGAATCCTCTGCGTTTGTGCTCAATAACAATTGGGTTTTCACATTACAGTGAAGCCTGGAGTCCAACACACAATAGAACAGTTGTAAAGTGGGGAATGGGGCACACTTTCCCTAGATAGGAGTAACTTTACTGTTGTAATTTTACTGTTAATATTGTCCAATATATTATTTATATAAAATATGGTCCACAAGACATTTCCTCAGTAGCTGCATGGCATCACTGACATTGCTATTATGCACAGAACTTTGCCATGCATACCCAATGCTAACCATTCTTCTTTTTCTGTGTGTGTGAACCTTCCAAGATGATGTTCCTCCTAATGGAGATGAGTGGACACACACAGCCATCAAATACTGATGACCTGCAAGTGCCAGCACACATAGGTTCACTTCAAAAGAATAAGAAAGATTTAGAAGATATCATCTAGTGAAATATCAAGCTTAAGAGATGAGGAGCAGGTGGAGATGGCAATACAAGCAGCAAGTGTAAAGGAGAGCTGCAGCCAGATCTCCCTTATGGTCCCCATGGATTCGTACCTTCCAGACACTGCATAGAGCTGAAACTTAACAATCAGCAGAAGTACATCATGACATCCCTTCGGAGTTTTCTGTGTCCCTGTATGAAATGGTGGAGAATATACAGCGATGCAGCTCCATCATGCTAGAGAGTTTTTGAAACTTATGATCCACCATGGAGCAAGTGATATCTCCAAGGTATTTTTCAGAAGAGCTACTGGGGACAGAGGGCCAGCTACAGAAGTAGTTTTGCTGGTCAATACTGTGTTAATTTCTATTGGGGCTCAATTTCCAGGAAATTTTCATTTTTAGCCTTGAGATTCTGAGGGATTAGCATGAGACCACCTTGGTGCCAGCTTTCACTTTCCTCAGTGGCCTCAGTCTTCTGCAATCTGAGCATTTGGAGCAAAGCAGACAGATGCATGGAAGAGACATTTAGCTCTCAGGCAATGACCCACCCACCTAATTCAGGCTTGCCCAGACAACAGAATGCCTGGTCTGAATTTAAAGGGAACAGTGTGGACAAGTATGGAGGCTTAGGGGGATATAAAATCATGACGGGACACGTCAGACAGGAAGTCCAATGTCATGACATTCCATTCCGATTTTGTCCATTGCAGCAAACTTGGAGGGTGGAGGTCCAAAGGCAACACAGTGGGCAGGTAATTAAGTTAATTAAATGGCCAATTGAATGCGATTTTATATGTCGGTTGCAATTTTATAAACAGTGCACAGGTTTCATGGGGCTTCAGAGTCTCGCCTTCTTGAAGGAGGTGACATCGAGGTGGCAGATCATGCCTGCCTGGAAGGGGAGGCCCTGGAAGGTCCATGAAGGGAGGACTGAGCTTAGTGTGTCAGGAGTGAGGGGAAGGTTGGCTGCGCTGCAGGGGGGCCAATTCAAGAGGCAAGGGCCACAAGTGTGGGCATCAAGGAGGACACTGGCAGGGGAAGACTGCCTTTGAGGGAGAGGCCACTTATCATAGGCCTCATTCACCCAGACTTGGGGGACCCTGTTGAAGATGAAGTGTGCTGAGTGGGAGGGAGAGACAGGCACCTTCAGTGGCACCGCCACAGACTGTGAGCCCACAGGAGAGGTCTCAGCAGCCACTGGACAAGGCCAAAGGGTGAAGAGGAGAGAGAGTGGGAGGTGCAGAAGGAGGTACCCTCCAGAAAGAGTGTACAGTTTGAGGCTGAACTACCTGCAGAAGTGTCTGAGAGGCAGTGCCAACAAAAATTACGGTTCTCCAGGGAGGCCATCACTGACCTGTGTGCAATGATTCATAATGAGCTGTGCCCCAGGGGATTGGGTGCCAATCCAATGCCAGTGGCCCTGAAGGTTGCTGTTGTGCTGAACTTGTATTCCACTGGATCATTCCAGGGATCCACAGGGAACATTTGTGGAATCTCGGAGTCCGCGGCACATTGGTACATCAAGATCACTAATACTCTGTTCTGGATAGCTGCAGATTATGTGCACTTCTGCACGGATCCCAACTCACAGCAGAGAGGGCCATTGGTTTTGGGGCCATCGCTGGATTCCTCTAGGTGCAGGGGCATCATCAACTGCACGTATATGGCTATCAAGGCTCTGGAACACCAGCCAGTAGCCTTCATCAACAGGAAGGGCTTCCACTCCCTCAATGTACAACTGGTGTGCTACCACCGTAAATATATCCTGCAGGTCGGTGCACGTTTTCCAGGGGGTTGCCATGACGCCTGCATTTTGAGGCAGTCCCAAGTTCCTGAATTTTTCCACCCTCCCTCCTGCCTTCAGGGATGGATTGTTGGAGACAAGGGTTACCCTCTGAAGACATGGCTGCTGATACCTGTGAGGAACTCATGCATGGATGCAAAGGAAAAGTACAACTCTTGCCATGGACAATGTGAGCTACCATTGAGCAGGCCTTTGGTCTGCTGAAGATAAGATTCAGGTACCTAGATCGGTCCGGCGAGGGTCTCCCATATCGTCCTGGAGAGAGAGCTGCTGAAGAGCAATGAGGAAAGTGAGGAGCGGACTGCCTCCTCAGACAATGAAGATGTGGAGCAGGAAGATGGGCAAGCTAGGCCAGATGAAGAACCCCAGGGACAACATGACATTGGGACATGAGAGACACGCAAGGAAGGCTCGCGATGCCCTTATACCTTTGCATTTCCTTTGATCCTTTATGGCCCTTATATGTACCCTATTCAATAAAGACCTTCCTTTATGTAGCCATCTTTCACCATTCTTTCCTTAATAATGCATTGTCTTAATGAACATTCGCACATAGCTGATCTGGTGAGTTTCTAGAGTTGAGCTCTTGTTGCTTCAGCGATCGCCTCTGCTGCATACTAGATGCTCGGTTGTAGTGAAAGGTCAAACCCTTGATGGAGGAAAAAGGGAGGGACTCCATGCCTAGCAGCAAAGATTTATTCACAGTCATATTGGGGGTAGACAGTTTGATGGTAGACAAATGGTCACCCGTGAAAACTCAATGATTCTAAGTGCACTTCTTAATTCCCTTATATGGATTCCTACGCGGTGCTGCCCCTGCGCTGTCTGCTGAGGTGGAGGCTACCTGCTGACCTTGGTGCCCCGTGTGATATTCCTGAGTTTTACTCTTGTTGCTGCCGAAACCAGAGGCACGTAATGAGCCCAGGGCTCAGCATGGGCCTGGCCTCCCACAGTCCTCCAACTGTCAGAGACCTGGGCTGTCCCCGTCTCCGTCAGCTGCTCAGGTGCATGTGTGCTGTGCTCACCGGATTCTGTGCCCAGATCTAAATTCTTGCAGAAACCCACTGAGGTGCATGCATCTGCACTAGTGCACCAGTGGAGGGTGGAGGAGTATGAGATGCCGATGGACCCTCTGAGGTTTCTTTTTCCCCCTCAGAGGTGGCAGGATCCGCAGCATTTTCCCCTGGTGTCCGACTTGGCACAGCTTGACCTGCATGACAGAACAAAGACATGAAAGGGTCAAGGGCCGGCCAGTCCTCCAATGCAGACACCCCTACAATGCAGACCCCTGTGTGTACCGGATGTCTGATGAGCAGCATGGCTCCATTGTTGCAGATACAGCATTGTGCCCCATGTAGACCTTACTTATTAACTTGGGAGGGTGCCCCTGTCTCTCTGTCCACAATGCTCCTTCCATCCTGTGGTCCAGCAAGCTCCATTGCCTCCTCCATCATCAGGATAAGGACATGGGGCATTGGCAGTTCACCTCCAGTCTTCGCCCGTTCCCTATCACTGTATGCTATCTTCTCCTGCAGACAGAGGAAAGAGAGATGTTAGACCCCTAGTGACATCAATCCCAACACATTGGCTATGGCAGTGCAGTTGCACACAGACACCTCCTGCATTGTGCTCCCTTCCCAGGAAACTCACAAAATTTAAATATGACAGGAGGCCTGCTTTCAGGGCCACCCTGACAGGCCGCTGACAGACATGTTGCATCCCCTGTCCCTTTGCCTACATCTGGGGGAGGGGGTGTGGGAGATCACTCTCGTCCCAACGCAACATCCTACTTCAACAGATGCAAGGCTCAAGAGGATGTAAGGATTAGATGATACCCGGATGAGGTAATTGAACCACTTGCGGCTCTGTATCCATGAGTGCAGAGTTACGCCATGGCTGCTGACCTCCTTAGCGATCTGGAGTCAGGCCTGCTAGGTTTGACTCTCCGGTCTCCTCCTCCTCCTGTCCCTTGAGAACAAGATGTCCCTCCTCTCCCTAACAGCCTGTAGTAGCACCTGGAGGGAGGTATCAGGAAAGCATGGGACCGCACGGGGTTTGCTGTCAGCCATCTCTAATCATCCGATGTCACCTCCTCCTCTTCCAGGCCTTCCCAATGCAGAATTCAAGGAAGGTTTGACAGCCCTTTAAAAATGGCACCAGACCCTACCAAGGCATCATCTGACGCCATGCTCCCCACCTCCAGGTCCAACTCTATCCAAGCAATTGGTCTGAGTTCACGGTATATTCGTCCTGATTGGTCGGCTGCCGCTGAATTGCATGCGGCTGGCTGCTCCATTCCCCTAAGGGCCTTACATCCGATTCCACGCCCAACAGTGGGATCGGCATTCAAAACATAAAATTCAGCCCTCTGTTTCAACATGTCCAATTGTACGTTCCACTAGAATTTGGGTGGAGCATACACCTCATTATATTTTCTTTCTGTCATTGTCAATTTCTCACTGGCATCAATAGCCAGTGTTCCGAGGATCTGCTTTTGTCCCTTTATTACCTGCCTGCACCTTGAAAGAGTCCTGGCACACTATACTGGAACAAAGATGAGGCATCATGACAGCTACAAGGTAATCATGCATTCACCTGCATTATTCTGCTCCTGTGGGATAACATCACCTGCATATTGATGGAATGAAAGCCTTCCCTATTGAGACATGCCGTGATGAAATATCTATGATGGCCTGTTGAGCATGAAGTCTCCAATTGCTTAAAGCATTGCCATCATCATAAAGATTGCTTGGCTTGGAAAGACCAGAGGTTCCTTACACCAGGATTTCCATGCCCCAGTCTTCAGTGAGATCGGGCATATGAGCAGTGGAGATACATCTGGTCAGACCAGCTGTACTTCCCTGCCAACCAGCATTTGTGGAGTCCGGGAATCAAGGTGGAGCAAAAATATCTCAATATAGCTTCCTTACAAAAGGACTGCTGGGGGCACTATCAACTTGTTTCCAGGAGAAAATTCAGCACTCCCTTGGCCTGGACAACCTAGTGTACTTCCTAGCCTCCTGCCTATGGGAGGTGTCCCAAAAGCACCCCAAGTGGTGTTGTCGCCTGGCAGTCCAATGATAACTATGGGACCTACTCCTGATGCCAGAAAATTTGGCAGTGGTCAGACACGGATGTCCTGAATGGGGTTCATTTTAGCATTCACCCTGGGACCTGCCTTTTCCCCCACTCACCAACCACCAGGGATTTTCAGCACAATAGCCTTTTCCAGGATTTATCAGTAATGCCTTTGAGTAATTGTGCACAAAATAACACACTTCATAGAGATACTTGTAAGATACTTAACAGGATAAAGAAAGTAAACCCAAAAAGGTACTTTCAGACATGACAGGGAACAGGCTCTGGGCTAATTTTGAATAAATATCAGTAAGTTTTCTTTAAGATAGGCGATCAACAGCAGAAAATGGTTGCCAGGAAGGGTGACTAGATCCACAACAGAGGATTGATTTAAGAAATGACTCAAGCTGTAATGGGAAGATGGTGGACTTAGCATTCTGAAAGGCTGAACTCAAATGGGCTGAAGGACCTCTCCATCCAGACTTGTCTTGTTATGTTGTGATTGTGAAGATTACCGTAAGCATTCTCAAGTGCTGAGGTAGACAAGGAAGTGATATATCATTAGTTTGTTGTGGTCTGCTCTGCTTCTCCTATTGACATTTTTGTTTCTATACTGATCCAAAAAATAATTACTGAAAAATCTTGATTTCTTTTTCTCTTGTCTTTATCTTCTTTTTTTATAGTTTCTTTCCCTCCTCTTATGTGCAATGGTATAATATTTAGAGAAAGTGAATTAATCAAAATGGATTCTTTAAAGATACATTTGAATTTGTTTCATGACATGTGGGCATCTCTGGTAAGGCCAACATCTGTTGCTCATCCCTAATTGCCCTTGAACTGAGTGGCCATTTCAGAGGGCAGTTAAGAACCAATCATATTTCTGTGGGTCTGGAGTCACATGTAGGCTAGACCAAGTAAGGACAGCAGATTTCCTTCCCTAAAGTACATTAGTGAACCAGATGTGTTTTTACAACAATTAATGAGAGTTTCATGGCATCATTACTGAGACTAGCTTTCAATTTCAGATTTTTAAAAATTCAGTAATAGAATTTAAATTCTACCAGCTGCCATGGTGGGACTTGAACCCATGTCCCCAGGTTTACTAGTCTAGTGACATTACCACTGCGCCACCCCTAATTGAAAACAAGCTTAGTGATAGTGGGTTACAGAAAATAAACTTGGGATGGTGTGATATTCCTGAGTTCTACCCACGACTTGAGTTGAATATTTCCTCGTTATATTTTGGGCCCTGAAATTTTGATATGGAGCCAAAGCAGAAAGCAGATGGATTGGCCACCTGTGCCCAGAATTTGAAGAAGAAATCAGTTCCAATTTGCAATTTTCCATTTGGTGAGGTAGGCAGATCCTCTCCCATTTCCGCCATGTCAATGGAATATGTCTGAAGACGTTCTCAGGCTACCACAGGAATTCTATCCAGTATGTCCTTATAGGACCTCAGTGGAACTTACAAAAGATGGAGGGGTGACCTGATAGAGGTGGTTAAGCTTATGAAATGGTTTGATAGGGTAGATGTGGAGATATTTCCACTTGAGGGGGAGAGCAGAACTAAGGGACATAAATACAAGATAGTCACTAATAAATCCAATAGGGAATTCAGAAGTTAGTTCTTTACCCAGAGAGTGCTTATAATGTGGAACTCGCTACCATAAGAAGTAGTTGAGTCGATTAATATTGATGCATTTAAAAGGAAGCTAGGTAAACACATGAGGCAGAAAAGAATAGAAGGCTATGTTGAAAGGATTAGATGAAGAAGTGTGGGAGGAGGCTGGTGTGAAGTGTAAACACCCACATGGACCTGTTGGGCTGAATCGTCTGTTCCTGTGCAGTAATTACTACGTAATAGCATGAATGCTCACTTACTGAAATGTACCACGTGTCTTCATGTCATTCTCCTCTCTTTGACAAATGGATTGAATATATTAAGACTGAGGCTTTAAACTGATGGCTTACTGAAAAAAGAACAGGTAAATGAACAGTACTCAGCTTAAAGGAGTAATTTACATGTTTTGAAATTTTTCATGATATATGTTGCTGGATATGGAGCCTGTAATTATAAGAAGCATTAGTCACATTATGGGCCTCTGTAAATTGAAATAGGCTTGAAAACCAGAACATAGGAGCTGGAGTAGATCATTCAGCCCGTCGAACCTGCCCCGCCATTCAATATGATCATGGCTGATCATTCACTCAATGCCTTATTCCCACAGTATCTCCATATACCTTTATGTCATTGGTATTTAGAAATCTATCAATCTCTACTTTAAACATACTCAATGACTGAACTTCCACAGCCCTCTGGGGTAGAGAATTCCAAAGATTCACAACCCTCTGAGTGAAGACATTTCTCCTCATCTCTGTCCTAAGTGGCATCCCCCTTATTTTGAAATTGTGTCATCTGGTTCTAGACTCCCCAACCAGGGGAAACATACTAGCTGCATCTTGCCTGTCTACCCCTTTAAGTATTTTGTAGGTTTCAATGAGATCGTCTCTCATTCTTCGAAACTCTGGATGATACAGGCCCAATTTCCCCAACCTCTCTTCATAGGACAGTCCCGCCATCCCGGGAACAAGTCTGGTGAACTTTCATTGCACTCCCTCTATGGCAATAATATCCTTCCTAAGGTAAGGGGACCAAAACTGCACACAGTACTCCAGTTGCAGTCTAACCAAGGTTCTATACAATTGAAGCAAGACTTCACTACACCTATATTCAAATCCTCTTGCGATAAAGGCTAACATACCATTAGCCTTCCTAATTGCTTGCTGCACCTGCATCTTAGCTTTCAGTGACTTATTGACAAGGACACCCAGGTCCCTTTGTACATCTACACTTTCTAATCTCTTACCATTTAAGAAATACTCTGCACATCTATTCCTCCTACAAAAGTAAATAACCTCACATTTTTCCACTTTATATTCCATCTGCCACATTCTTGCCCACTCACTAAGTCTGTCCAAATCCCCTTGAAAATGCTTTGCATCTTCCTCACAACACACATTCCCACCTAGTATTGTGTCATCCGTGAACTTGGAAATACTACATTTGGCCCCCACATCCAAATCATTGATATATATTGTGAACAGCTGGAGCCCAAGCACTGATCCCTGCGGTACCCCACTCGTCACAGCCTGCCAATGCGAGAATGACCCATTTATTTCCACTCTGTGCTTTCTGCCTGTTAACTAATCCTTAATCCATGCCTGCATATTACCTCCTATCCCATGTGCTTTAATTTTGCTAATGAACCTCCTGTGGGGATTTTATCAAAAGCCTTCTGAAAATCCAAGTATACCACGTCCACCAACTCTCCTTTATCAATTCTGTTAGTAACATCCTCAGAAAACTCCAACAGGTTCGTCAAACATGATTTCCCATTCATAAATCCATGTTGACTATGCCCAATCAGATCATTATTATCCAAGTGTTCATTTATCACACCCTTTAGAACAGATTCTAGCGTTTTCCCAATGACTGATGTAAGGCTAATTCCCTGCCTTCTCTGTCTCTCGCTTTTTAAATAGTGGGGTGACATTTGTGACCTTCCAATCTGCAGGAACCACTCCAGAATCTATAGAATTTTGGAAGATGATCACCAATGTATCCACTATCTCCATACCGATCCCTTTCAACATTCTGGATGTAGAATATCAATTCCTGGGGACTTATCAACCTTCAGCCTCATTAATTTCTCCAATACAGCCTTCTTACTGATACTAATTTCCTTCAATTCCTCATTCCCCCTAATCCCTTAGATCTCTAATTCTGGGAGATTTCTTGTATCTTCCTCAGTGAAGATAGACACTAAGAAATCATTTTGCTTCTCTGCCATTTCTCTATTCCCCATTATAAATTCTCCTGACTCTGCCTGTAATGGACCCACATTTGTCTTAGCCAAACGTTTCCTTTTTACATACCTGTAGAAGCGTTTACAGTCCGTTTAAAAATTATTTGCTAGCTTACATTCAAATTCTATTCTCCCTTTCTTTATCAGTTTCTTTGTCCACCTTTGCTGTATTCTAAAATCCTCCCAATCCTCAAGTTTACTAGTATTTCTGGCAAATTTATAGCCTTTTCTTTTAATCTTATACAATCCTTAACTTCCTTTGTTATTCACGTTTGACTGCCTTTATTTTGGGTTTTTTTGTGCCTTGAAGGAATGTATAGTTGCTGTAAACTATGTAATTTTTAAAAAAGACTATCCATTGCCTATGTACTGTCATACATTTTAATGTATTTTCCCAATTCACCTCGGCCAATTTGCCCCTCATACCTTCATAATTTCCTTTGTTGAAATTTAACACCCTGGCTTCAGATTGAATTACCTCACTTTCAAATACAATGTAAAATTCTATCATATTATGGTCACTAATCCCTAAAGGTTCTTTTACAACAAGATTATTAATTGGCCCTTTCTCATTACATAATATTAGATCTAAAATGGCCTGTTCTCTATTCTCCTCAACATACCGCGCTAGAAACCCATCCCTAACACAGTCCAGAAACTCATCCTTCACAGTGTCATGAAGACACCCACCTGCCAAGAATGAGGCATATTAATTTTGCTTGGAGAGACAAAAGTATTGCTCACTGATTCAATTAACAGAGATAGGGCTGGGCAATGGTGATCCACATCTTGTCGGGTAAGAGACAGCACTACACCCACACACCCTCACACAGAGCTTTGGAATTCACAAACGCAGGAGTTTGTTAAAATAGTGAGTCGCCTGATTAACCTGCTGGCCTAGATCTGGTTTTGAACTGCTCACAGGACAGCTTGGGTCAGACTGCAGATTGCAACTGAGCTTGGAACAAGAGCCTCTCTCCTGTCTGGCTTTCTCTCTTTCAATAATCTCCGGATCCACTGAAGTCACTTAAACCTCAACAGAGAATTGTCTCCAACGCGAAACAGGTTTGGTTTCAAAGCGTGCACTGGGCCTCAATGAAATGGCAAGATTTACCGGCAACCAAAGCCTCTACATCAAACTCTAAGGACCGCAAATAGAAACCCAGCTATTGCCTCAAACTTTTCCTCTTTATTCTTTCTACTTTTTCTATCTCTATCTGTGTGTGTGTTTATCACGTATGCATGCTAGCATGATCGCATCGCATATTCGTAGTTGCTAACCCAATTAGAGTTTAAAATGAATAAACTTTCATCTTTCTTGTTTAAATCTAAGAAAACCTGTCTGATTGATTTCTTTGCCTTACAATTGGAAAGCAGTAAACAAGGATTCAATGAAGGGGAGCTAAAAACACGGTGTTTTTAAAAATTAAATCCTGTTACAGTTAAACCAGACAAAGGCTGAGAGGAAACCCCTAGACCCCTTTCTCACCTGGTCGAAACAACAGCATTAGTACTCATTAGGTTTACCATAATTACAGTATTACCCATGCCGCATGCTTCTCTAATCTCCTGATTAGTACCATGCCCCACACTACCACTACTGTTTTCTGCCCCTTGCTGTTTCTTAGCTGCACCCAAACAGATTCCACATTTTGTTCTTCTGATCTGAGATCCTCCCTTACTAATGTACTGATCCCATCCCTTGTCATCAGCGCAACATCACCTCCTTTTCCTTTTTGCCTCTCCTTCCTAAATGTCGAATATCCTAGAATATTCAGTTCCCAGTCTTGGTCACCCTGTAGCTACGTTTCCATTATGGCAATTAGATCAGACCCATTTACCTCTCTCTGGGCCTTTAAAACATCTACCTTATTGTGAATGCTACTTGCATTCAGGTAGAGTGCCCTTAAGCTTGTCTTCTTGACATTCTGCATTCTAAGCCTAGTTGATGCTCGGCTTTGTTTCGCCTGCCTTCTAATGTCACTTGCTACTTTTCTACCTCCTGTTACCAGCTTTACTTCCTTCCAATTTGACCTACCCCTCAGGTTCCCATCCTCCTGACAAGCTAGTTTAAACTGTCCCCAACAGCACTGGCAAATCTCCCTGTGAGGATATTAGTCCCGTCATTCTTGTACCAGGTCCCACCTGCCCCAGAACCAGTCCCAATACCTCAGAAATCTGATGCCCTCCCTCCTACACAAATTCTCCAGCCACGTGCTCAATCGATCAATCCTCCTATTCCTATGCTCACTAGCATGTGGCACTGGGAGTAATCCTGAGATTACTGATTTGGAGGTCCTGCTTATTAATTTCCTTCCTAACTCCCTAAAATCTGCTTTCAGGACCTCATCCCTCTTCTGTTTCTCAACGTCCTACCTATGTCATTGGTACCAATGACCTCTGGCTGTTCACCCTCCCCAGAAGGATGTCCTGCAGCCTCTCAGTGACATCCTTGACCCTGGCATCAGGCAGGCAACACACCATCCTGGAGTCATGTTTACTGCTGCAGAAATGCCGTTTGATCCCCTGACTATCGAATCCCCTATCACTGTTGCTCTTCCACTTTCTTCCCTCTTCCTGTGCAGCTGAGCCACCCGTGGAGCCATGAACTTTGCTCTGGCTGCACTCCTCCGAGGAACCATCACTCTCACCAGTATCCAAAACGGAAAACCGATTAACAAACAAGATAGGCTCGGGGGACTCCTGCGCTGCCTGCCTGGTTCTCAGACTGCCTGGTGGTCACCCATTCCCTCTCTGCCTGCATGCTCCTAACCTGCGGTGTGACCACCTCCCTGAACATGCTATCCACGTAGTCTTCTGCCTCACGGATGCACAGCAGTGACTCCAGCCACCGCTCGACTTCCGAAACCCAAAGCTCAAGCATCTGCAGTTGGTGATACTTCCTGCAGATGTGCTCATCTAGGACACGTGGTGCATCCATGACTTCCCACATACCGCAGGACATACATTCCACTTGGCCAAGGTGACCTGCCATAATGTAACTTTAAAAAAATTTATTACAATGAGAAGTAAAGTAACTTACCAGTTGCTCACAATCAACTTCTTCCCCTGTACCAAAGGGAGAGGCAGTTACTGGAGGTTGAAAAATGGAGAAAGAAAGAAAGAGAAGGAAAGAGAAAGAAGAGAAAGAAAGGAAAGGAAAGAGAAGGAAAGGAAAGAGAAGGAAAGAGAAAGAGAAGGAAAGGAAAGAGAAGGAAAGGAAAGAGAAGGAAAGGAAAGAGAAGGAAAGGAAAGAGAACGAAGGGAAGGAAGGAAGGAAGGAAGGAAGGAAGGAAAAGAAAGACCAAACCCCTAATTTACACTCTGTGTATTCAAATGTATTTTCTTCTTAATTTATGTTTCCCTCCTTACCAAACTCCCTCAATTACCAAACTCTCTTCTTAACACTCTGTGCCCTCCAGCAGCACTCAATGCAGACAAGCAGCATTGAGAGTCCTCTGAATTTATACTGAAAATAATGCTGTGTCAGCTCTGCTAGACCTCTGCTACAGCTTGGAAACCAGTTTAAGCTAGCTACCTAATTAACCAGCTACAGCTACTCTCTGAGTGTTAGTAGACCCCTGTTTAGAACTGCAAGAAACCTAACTTACCTCAACTGAAACAGGAATTTCAATTAATTGCTAGATGTAAACAAAACAAAAACTAGTCTTGAGAAATTAACCCTTAAAATTCACTCACTTACCAAACTCCCTTCTTCACACTCAGTGCAGAAGGATGGGTACAGGGGGTTCCTCAATGGTCATATTGTCTAGGATGGCACTGAGCCACCCAGACCTGAAAGTTCCCAAGTTTAACCCTGGCCCTTGCTGAATGAACCAATTCTAGCCATTCCAGTGGTGGAAGTGCTACAGTTTTCCTCAAAACCCCAGGGCTGCAGAGTGGAAAAATAAGCTATACTTCTTGTCTTTCTTTCCCATGACTTCTAATGGAACATAAGTGAGTGTAGATGGTCAGATGGGAGCCACACTGGGTTCAATTGTGCCCCCACCATTGTATTTTGTAATACAGTTGGAAATCAGACACTAACTGCACTATCCCTTCTTATGATTATTCAATTCTGTCCTGATTGATTTTCCAACCCCTTACCATTTGTGTTGCTACTATTGGGAACACCATTTAATTTGACAGGCACCATTATCACTATTTCAAATCACTGGAATGTCAAGTGGTAAAAAATCCACTCACAAGGAGTCAACACAAACTCACCATCATGATCCTTTAATTACTTAAAGGGATGACAGTGGATAGGCAATGTCAAACATTTAAAGAGAGCATGGATGAACTGCAACAGTTGTTTATTCCTGTCTGACACAAAGTAAAATGGGAAAGGTAGCCAAACAATGACTTACAAGGGAAATTAGAGATAGCATTAGATCCAAGGAAGAGGCATATAAATTTGCCAGAAAAAAATAACAGACCTGAAGATTGGGAGCAGTTTAGAATTCAGCAAAGGAGGACCAAGGGATTGATTAAGAAGGGGAAAATAGAGTACGAGAGTAAACTTGCGGGGAACATAAAAACTGACTGTAAAAGTTTCTATAGGTATGTGAAGAGAAAAAGATTGGTGAAGACAAATGTATCTCCATTACAGCCAGAAACAGGGGGATTTATTATGGGGAACAAAGAAATGGCTGACCAACTAAATGCATACTTTTGTTCTGTCTTCACAAAGGAGGACACAAATATCATACCAGAATTGTTGGGGAACACAGGGCTTAGTGAGAGGAACTGAAGGAAATCAGTATTAGTAGAGAAATGGTGTTGGGGAACTTGATGGGATTGAAGGCCGATAAATCCCCAGGGCCTGATAATCTACATCCCAGAGTACTTAAGGAAGTGGCCCGAGAAATAGTGGATGCATCAGTGGTCATCTTCCAAGATTCTATAGACTCTGGAACAGTTCCTCCAGATTGGAGGGTAGCTAATGTAACCTCACTATTTTGTTGGCCAGGGGCTGCAAGAAATACAGAATTAGATACAAACTGCTGGATTGTTTGTGATCTGTAGGAACTTGGAGCTCAGACACTGGCCAGTGCTGGTAAAAGCCTGTTTGAACTAATTAATTTATGTGACAAGACAAAGGAGCGATCACAGGAAAAGAGCCTTATTTGGACACGGTGTGATACCGGGGTCTTTGGGCCTGGGCCAATTAGGAGAAGATGCGAACGAGGTGAGCAGGTTTAAACCAACCGGAAAGACACATCTCAGTTTTGGAGAGATAAGAAAGAGAATAAGAAGAGAGCTTTTTGGGCATACAGCCAGTGATAATCTCCGGAGATCAACCATCGTGGAAGTGGAAGACCCTGCGTGAGCAATGCGGCGACGACGTAAAAGAGAGAGAGAACAGAACGCCTGGCCAGCGTTAACCTCTCCCTTTTTCGGATATTATCCTTTGTTTTCTGTGACTAGGTCAGGGAAAGGTCAGAGGAACCTAGTGGGTGTGCTTATCAATTCTAGCTAGTTTTGTTATTAACTGTATAACTCAGTTTGAGTTGCATGCTTTTGTCTAACTAAGTGTATAAGCTTTATTCTTACATTGTACAACAATGAGAATAAAGTAAGTTGATAGTTAAAGAGAGGACTGAGTTTCCTCCTCTTTGTACTAAGCCATTAACTGTAGCTGTGGATTAAGTGGAGGGTGGCTCTCCTGTAACCCGATATCCCAAACACCCAGCCTGAGCCTGAATTAAGAGGACTTAGTCCCACATGATGGCCAGGATCAAGTGGGTGCAGGGAAGAAAGGCGCCAAGGGGGAGTTGACTCCACGCCACGGTTTACAATTTAAAAAGGGAGGTAGAGAGAAAACAGGGAATTATAGACCAGTGAGCCTGACATCGGTAGTCAGGAAAATTCTAGAGTCCGTTATCAAAGATTTTATAGCAGAGCACTTGGAGAACAGTGGTAGAATCAGACAGAGTCAGGGTGGATTTACGAAAGGGAAATCATGCTTGACAAATCTACTAGAATTCTTCGAAGATGTAATTAGTAGAGTTGATGAGGGACAGCCAGTGGATGTGGTTTATTTGGACTTTCAGAAGGCTTTCGACAATGTCCCACAGAAGAGATTAGCATGTAAAATTAAAGCGTATGGGATTGGGGGTAGTGTATTGCGATGGACAGAAAATTGGTTGGCCTACAGGAAACAAAGAGTAGGGATAAGCGGGTCTTTTTCCGAATGGCAGGCAGTGACTAGTGGGGTACCGCAGGGATCGGTGCTAGGACCCCAGCTATTCACAATATGTATTAATGATTTAGATGAGGGAACTAAATGTAATGTCTCCAAATTTGCAGATGACACAAAACTGGGTGGGAGGGTGAGTTGTGAGGAGGATGCAGGGAGGCTTCAGGGTGATTTACACAAGTTGAGTGAGTGGGCTAATGCATGGCAGATGCAGTATAATGTGGATAAATGTGAGGTTATCCATTTTGGTAGCAAAAACAGGAAGGCAGATTACTATCTGAACGGCTATAAACTGAGAGAGGGGAATATGCAACGAGACCTGGGTGTTCTCGTACACCAGTCACTGAAGGTAAGCATGCAGGTGCAACATGCGGTAAAAAAGGCAAATGGTATGTTGGCCTTCATAGTGAGAGGATTCGAGTACAGGAGCAGGGATGTCTTGCTGCAATTATACAGGGCCTTGGTGAGGCCACACCTAGAATATTATGTGCCGTTTTGGTCTCCTTATCTGAGGAAGGATGTTCTTGCTATAGAGGGAGCGCAGCGAAGGTTTACCAGACTGATTCCTGGGATGGTGTGACTGATGTATGAGGAGAGATTGAGTTGGTTAGGATTATATTCGCTGGAGTTCAGAAGAGTGAGGGGGGATCTCACAGAAATCTATAAAATTCTAACAGGACTTGACAGGGTAGATGCAGGAAAGATGTTCCCGATGGTGGGGGAGTCCAGAACCAGGGGTCATAGTCTAAGGGTAAACCTTTCAGGACTGAGATGAGGAGAAATTACTTTACCCAGAGAGTGGTGAGCCTGTGGAATTCGCTACCACAGAAAGCAGTTGAGGCCAAAACATTGTATGTTTTCAAGAAGGAGTTAGATATAGTTCTTGGGGCAAAAGGAATCAAAGGATATGGGGAGAAAGTGGGAACAAGTTACTTAGTTGGATGATCAGCCATGATCATAATGAATGGCAGAGTGGGCTCGAAGGGCCGAATGGCCCACTCCTGCTCCTATTTTCTATGTTTCTATGTTTAGAAAGTCAAATAGTGATTGAGATTCTCATTAAATCATAGAAATTACAGCAGAGAAGGAGGTAATTTAATGCAATGTGTTTCTATGCTGCTGCAAGTTCAACTGGAACTAAGTAGTAATCGCTTTCAGACATGATGGAGGGTGACTTTTGTTCCTTAAATCGGATTGCTGTTTGTGGTTGTTGTGATGTGTCAATAAATTAAATAGATGCAATCAAATCTTGGTATAATCTTACTATACAACTGATCTGAAGTTATCTAAGGTATGTACCAAAGTGCATCTTTTATATGTTCTTAGAAATCTTCAAATACGGATCGATATCTTGAATTATGACCCTCTTGCTGGGTAGGATCCTTTCTCATGTAAAGTAATTATGTTTTAGCACCCAATCAACCAAGAGAAAAGGTCAAGCTAACACTGTCCTTATAGCAACTGATTACCTATTCCCTTCTGGCATAGGTTTGTTCAAAGTTCTGCATTGGTTGACGATCCTTTGTTTTATGTGCTGTCATGTAAATGTGACGATGTTTAGACTCTGGGATAAGGAAGAAATAAGTTTAAAGTTACAGCTGGGAGGGTATGAGCACTTTGATTCATGATGTGTGACTTCTGACTAGCAGCATGCCCCTGCCCCACCAATCTTGGCTCATCATGAAATAATAGTCACAAATGTTCTTTTTATACATTTTTCCCACATTTTTAATCATAATAGAAAACTGTTAAAAACTCTGGTTCATACAATAGAGTTCAACATTAGAACTGTGTAGATTACAATAAGAGACCCTATACATTTATATACACTTTTTTTTCTTTGGCCTCCTTGTCTCGAGAGACAATGGGTAAGCGCCTGGAGGTGGTCAGTGGTGTGTGGAGCAGCGCCTGGAGTGGCTATAAAGGCCAATTCTAGAGTGACAGACTCTTCCACAGGTGCTGCAGAAAAATTTGTTTGTCGGGGCTGTTACACAGTTGGCTCTCCCCTTGCGCCTCTGTCTTTTTTCCTGCCAACTGCTAAGTCTCTTCGACTCGCCACACTTTAGCCCCGCCTTTATGGCTGCCCGCCAGCTCTGGCGAACGCTGGCACCTGACTCCCACGACTTGTGATCAATGTCACAGGACTTCCTGTCGCGTTTGCAGACGTCTTTAAAGCGGAGACGTGGACGGCCGGTGGGTCTGATACCAGTGGCGAGCTCGCTGTACAATGTGTCTTTGGGGATCCTGCCATCTTCCATGCGGCTCACATGGCCAAGCCATCTCAAGCGCCGCTGACTCAGTAGTGTGTATAAGCTGGGGATGTTGGCCGCCTCGAGGACTTCTGTGTTGGAGATACGGTCCTGCCACCTGATGCCAAGTATTCTCCGGAGGCAGCGAAGATGGAATGAATTGAGACGTCGCTCTTGGCTGACATACGTTGTCCAGGCCTCGCTGCCATAGAGCAAGGTACTGAGGACACAGGCTTGATACACTCGGACTTTTGTGTTCCGTGTCAGTGCGCCATTTTCCCACACTCTCTTGGCCAGTCTGGACATAGCAGTGGAAGCCTTTCCCATGCGCTTGTTGATTTCTGCATCTAGAGACAGGTTACTGGTGATAGTTGAGCCTAGGCAGGTGAACTCTTGAACCACTTCCAGAGCGTGGTCGCCAACATTGATGGATGGAGCTACTGTGTGATATTTCAATCATTAGCACTGTAAAACCATTTTATGAAAGTAAATAATTTATTTTAACAATATGAAGCTAATATTACACTTATAAACCTACTCTGAGGTTCATTTTAGCTTCATCAAGTATGAGCATAAATATTAAAAACTGACCAGCCCAGGGTGCATTATGAAGTATAACAGGACAAAGAACATGAAAGAGAATCAGCAAAAGTAGTGAATAAATTATGTATAGATACATGTTGCATTTTAAAATTATATTCACTTATCAGATGTAGATTGCACAATGTAATTTTTTGCTTCATCCCATCAATAAATCTAATGCAGAAATTGCTAAAAAAACCTTTCATCAGAACTGGTCATTGACCTGCAATGTTAACTCCGTTTCTCTCTTCACAGATCTACCTAGCCTAAATTCATCCAACATTTTCTGTTGTTATTTCAGATTTTCAGCATCTGCAGTATTTTGCTTTTGAATACATTTAACACCTACATTAGTTGACGATCCTTTGTTTTATATGCTGTCATGTAATTATTGTAAATATGGCTATGTTTAGACTCTGGGATAAGGAAGACATGAGTTTAAAGTTACAGCTGGGAGAGTATGAGCACTTTGATTCATGATGTGTAACTTCTGACGAGACACAAATAGTCACAAATGTCCTTCTTATACAATTTTTTCCACATTTTTAATGATAATAGAAAACTGTTAAAAACTCTGGTTCATACAATAGAGTTTAAAACTAGAATTGTGCAGATTACAATAAGAGGATTTCACATAACGAAATAAACAAGATTGAAGCTCAAAAGGTTTATTGATGTCAGTTAAATCTTGAAATGCATCATTCACTTCAAATGTACTCTGATCATTGCAAGTGAAATTAGGAGCTGGGGAGATTTTGCTCCATATTTGACCGACGGTGGATGTCATCGTGTGTAGTGATGGACAGCAGACTCTGATGGTATCAATCAAGTGAAATTGCTCGGTGTGTTACCAAGTTATGAATGCTTAAGACATTTGTATGAAATTCCTCTATATCCTATTTTAACGAAGGTCTTGACCTTAAACAGGTTAATGCCTTTTCTTGAAGAGGCAAATAAATGCTAAATTGTCCTTATTATACCAAATATCAAATAGTGCAGGGTCACAAGTGATTTAACAGAAAAGCATGTGCTTTGACCAACAATGTTATTGGGCAGAAACTTTAACTTCAGCATGAATGAAAAACAGGTGGCCGATCTACGAAAGCCCATTTTGTGCCCTTGCTGAAGTTGAAAGTTTATCCCATTATTTTCTCTAGTTTTTAACTGGTGTTGTTTCTGCACCATGTAGCACTAACACATATCAGGTATGTGGGATCTGTATTATTAGATCCTGTAATGAGCTGTCTTTTTGGATGGGTGAATTCAGATGGTTCAAATTTATTTCTCATATCTAATCATCACGTGATCTTGTGAGGTACATATTGCAGTGTGCTTCATGGCCTTAGCTGGTAAGACCTAAGTCTAGCATTGGAAGCAACATGGCCACGGGTTTGCATTTTCTAATCAAGAGATTGTGCGCTATACATGTTGCCTCTGTAATGATGCACCAAAATGAAAGGAAAGTATTGTTGGTTTTCACCTTAAGCCCAACTACAAAAAGTAGGTAAAGACTCCCAAAAGTGTTTATTTCACTCCACCACACCACACGGCGGCACAGTGGCGCAGTGGTTAGCACTGCAGCCTCACAGCTCCAGCGACCCTGGTTCAATTCTGGGTACTGCCTGTATGGAGTTTGCAAGTTCTCCCTGTGTCTGCGTGGGTTTCCTCCGGGTGATCCGGTTTCCTCCCACATGCCAAAGACTTGCAGGTTGATAGGTTAATTGGCCATTATAAATTGCCCCTAGTATAGGTAGGTGGTAGGGAAATATAGGGACAGGTGGGAATGTGGTAGGAATATGAGATTAGTGTAGGATTAGTATAAATGGGTGGTTGATGGTCGGCACAGACTCGGTGGGCCGAAGGGCCTGTTTCAGTGCTGTATCTCTAAACTAAAACACTCTATCTCCTTCTTTTAAAAACCTCCTATAAACCTATTATTCTGACCAACCTTATATCTCGTCTATTGGGAGTTTCTTGTCCACCCAATCATTTTTGCAGGCAGCATGATGACAATAATGAAATGTGCTGACTTTGACATGAGGTCAACGCTAAATGCCATAAATGCATTCATCCTCTGCTCTCCCCTGTTTCCACTGCCCACCACACAATAGGCTCCACCCTGAATTTATTGTATCTTGCAATATGACACTGAAAGGACACATTGACCTGAGCTGAATGGTACATAGATTAAACCACAGAAGTGAACCATGTAGCTATTGAACATAAGGACATCAACCTGTTGTATTTTGATACTTGGCCTAAGTTCTAAATTTTCTTAACTCTGCTAATGTTGACAAATTGGTACTCGTTGAGCTCAGTGTTGACTGAGTTCAAGATTGAGCCCAATTATGTGACAATGCTCTTCCTACTTCCCATGTTAGTAAATATTTTTTTACCACACATTTATAATACTGAGAAAATCAAACAGTAACTTTTTGACACGTGGCTTTTTGGAATTGTAACAGAAAGATTTCCAAATTGTGAACTATTTCATGTGGTTATTTCACTTTGAGCCAATAGCAATAAACAAAACTACAACAACTTGCATTTATAGAGCACCTTTAAGTTGAAAAATGCCTCAAGAGACTTGATAATCAGGAAATGTTAATGGGATGCCTGAAAGCTTGCTCAGCTGGGTTTTGCTCACTTCTCATTCTAGTGCCCGTTTTCCACTTGGAATTCTCTTCTACTGCAGCCCCAGAGTTTCCAAGTAACATTCCTGCTCCCCATACGGGGCCTTAGTTTAACATCTCATCTAAAAGACACATCCCTACCTTTGATTTTGGACTGTTGGTATCAAACTTCTTTAATTAGAGAGAGCAAGCATGAATTTGCAAAGGGTAAGTCATGCACAAGCTGGTTAAATTTTTCGAGAAGGTCACCGATGTGGTAGATATGGGATTGTCTATGCATGGACTTCCAGAAGGCATTGGATAAGGTTTCACACAAGAGGCTGTTAGGATTAATGGAAATGCATAGAATTGGAGGCGACCTTTTGAAATGGAAGGGAATGGGTTAGGAGGTAAGAGACAAGAAATAGGGATAATGGGTATGTACTCCAATTGGCAGAATGTGATTAGTAGTGTCCCCCAAGGATCTGTACTGGGGCCTTAGCTTTTCACTGTTTTCCTAAATGATTCTATGTATATTCAAATTGCTGACGACACTAAGTGGCACAGTAAGTAGTGTAGATGGGAGAAGAAAGTTGCAAAGGGAAATTGATGTATTAAGTTAGTGGACAAAACTATAGCAGATAAAGCTCAATGTGGGGAAGTGTCAGGTCATCAAGAAAGATAGATCAGTGTATTTTCTAAATGGTGAGAAGCTAGGAAATGTGGAGGAGCAGAGAGAATTAGTGATCCATGTACAGAAATCATTAAAACTAATGGAGAGATAGAAAAAATAATTTCAAAGGCTAATGGAATGTTAACCTTCATCTTAAGAGGGGTGGAATACAAAGGAATGGAAATTACGCTACAGTTGTATTAAGCTCTAGTTAGACAGCATCTGGTGTACTGTGTTCAGTTCTGGGCACCGCACCACAGGAGAGATATATTGGTCTTGGAGGGGGTGTAATGTAAATTCATCAGCATGATGCCAGAGCTAATAGGGTTAAATTATGAGGACCGGTTGCATAAACTAGGCTTGTATTCGCTCAAGTATAGAAGATTAAGGGTGATATAACTGAAGTGTTTAAGATGATTAAAGGATTTGTTAGGATAAACAGAGAAACTATTTCCTCTGGTGGGGGAGTCCAGAACAAAATTAGAGCTAAGCTGTTCGGGGTTATGTCGGGAAGCACTTCTTTAGACAAAGAATAGTGGAAATCTGGAAATTACTCAACAAGAGCAAAAATAACAACTTTTATTAACATAACACTTTAACATAACAAATCATCCCAAGGTGCTTCACTGGAACATTATCAGTAAGGTTTGACACTGAGACACAATAGGTCAGATGGCCAAAAGCTTGGTCAAAGAGGTAGGTTTTAAGGAGCATCTTAAAGGAGGTAAGAGAGGTTGAGAGACAGAGCAGTCCAGAAAAGGAATTCCAGAGCCTAGGGCCAAGGCAGCTGAAGGCCACTAGTGGTGGAGCGATTAAAATCAGAGATGCTGAAGAGGCCAGAATTAGATAAGCCCAGATATCTTGGTGGGTTGTGTGCCTGGAGGAGATTAGAGATGACGGGGATGGGGAGGAAGGTTGCGAGGCCATGGAGGGATTTGGAAATAAGAATGAGAATTTTAAAATCAAGGTTTTGCTTGACCAGGAGCCAACTTAGGTTGATGAGTGCATAGTTGATGGTTGATGGGTGAATGGGACTTGGTGCAAGTTATGTCATGCTCAGCAGATTTTTGGATGACCTCAAGTTTACAGAAGGAAGAATGTGGGAGGATGGTCAGGAATGCATTGGAATAGTCAAGTCTAGAGGCAATAAAGACATCATTAAGGATTTCAGCAGCAGATGAGCTGAGGCAGTGGCGGAGTTGGGCAATGTTACAGAGGTGGAAATAGGCAGTCTTAGTAATGGCATGGCTATGTGGTTGGAAACTCATCTCAGGATCAAATTTGACACCAAGTTTGTGAACAGTCTGGTTCAGTCTCAGACAGCTGCCAGGGGGAGGGATAGAATCAGTGGCTGGAGAACCGACTTTGTAGTGTTGTCCGAAGACAACAGCTTTGGTCTTCCCAATATTTAATTGGAGAAAATTATTGCTCATCTAATATTGGATGTCGGACAAGCAGTCTGATAATCTAGCGAGAGTGGAGAAGTCAAAAGAAATGGTGGTGAGGTAGAGCTCAGTGTCTGCCCCAAAAAGCTGCCGAGGCTAAGTAAATTGAAAATTTCAAAACTGAGAATGATAAACTTTTGTTAGATAAGGGTATTACAGGATATGAAGCCAAGGTGGGTATTAAGAACACAAGAACACAAGAAATAGGAGCAGGAGTAGACCATATGACCCATGATGGCTGATCTTAGGCTTCAGCTCCACTTTCCCACCCACTCATCATATCCCTTGGTTCCCTGAGAGACCAAAAATCTGTCTATCCCAGCCTTAAATGTATTCAATGATGGAACATCCACAACCCTCTGGGGTAGAGCATTCCCAAGATTCACAACTCTTTGAGTGAAGTAATTTCTCCTCGTCCTAAATGATTAGCCCCTTATCCTGAGACTGTACCCCCATGTTTTAGATTCCCCAACCAGCGGAAATAATCTCCCAGTGCCTACCTTATCCAGCCCCTTCAGAATCCTATGTGTTTCAATGAAATCGCCTCTCATTCTTCTAAACTCCAGAGAGTAGAGGCCCAATTTACTCAGCTTCTCATCTTAGGACAACACCCTCATCCCAGGGACCAACATAATGAACCTTCGCTGTATGGCCTCCAATGCAAGTATATCCTTTCTTAAGTGTGGAGACCAGAGTTGCACATAGTTCTCCAGATGTGGTCTCACCAAAACCATGTACAATTGTGGCAAGACTTCATTATTCCTGTACTCCAATCCCCTTGCCATAATGGCCAAAATGCCATTTGCCTTCCTAATTGCTTGCTGGAACTGCATGCTAACTTTCTGCATTCCTTGTTCAAGCACACCCAAGTCTCTTTGACCATCAACACTTACAAGTATCACACCTGTTAAAAATTATTCGAGGGAAAAATGGTAAAAAGACAGAATTAAAAGCTCTTTATGTGAATGCATGCAGCATTCATAACAAGTTGGATGAATTGATGGCACAAATAGAAATAAATGAGTATGATATGATAGCCATTACAGAGATGTGGTTACAAGGTGATCAAGGCTGGGAACTGAATATTCAAGGGTATTTGACATTTTGGAAGGATAGAAAGAAAGGAAAAGCAGGTTGGGTAACTTTGTTAATAAAGGATGAGGTCAGTACAGTAGTGAGAAATTATCTTGTCTCAGAAGATCAAGATGTAGAATCAGTTTGGGTGCAGATAAGAAATAGCAAAGGAAAGAAGTCACTGGTGGGAGTAGTTTATAGGCCACCTAACAGTAGCTACATTATAGGACACAGTACAAATCAAGAATTAACAAGGGTTTAAAAGAAAGGTAATGCAATAATCATGGACAATTTTAATCTTCATATTGATTGAACAAACCAAATCGGCAAAGGTAGCCTGGAAGATGAGTTCATAGAGTGTATTTGGGACAGTTTCTTAGAACAATACATTCTGGAACCAACCAGGGAGAGGGTTATTTTAGACCTGGTAATGTGTAATGAGACAGGATTAATGATGACCTCATAATAAAGGATCCTTTAGGCAAGAGTGATCATAGCATGATATAATTTTACATTCAGTTTGAGGGTGAGAAATTTGGGTCTGAAACTTGTGTCTTAGACATTAATAAAGGCAATTACAAGGGTATGAAGACAGAGTTGGCTAAAGTGAATAGGGAAAATAAGTTAAAAGGTAAGACAGGAGAGAGGCAGTGGCAGACATTTAAGGAGATACTTCATAACTATCAACAAAAATATATTCCATTGAGAAAGAAGGACTGTGAAAAGGATGCACCATCCGTGGTTAACTAAGGAAGTTAAAGATTGTATCAAATTGAAAGAAAAGGCGTACAATGCTGCAAAGATTAATGGTGGGCCGGATGATTGGGAACATTTTAGAAAACCAGCAAAGGATGGCAAAACAAAATAAAGTGGGAGAAATTAGAGTGTGAGAATAAACCAGCAAGAAATGTTAAAACAGACGGAAAAGACTTCTGCAAGTATATAAAAAAGAAAAGAGTAACTAAAGTAAGTGTTGGTCCCTTACAGGATGAGACTGAGGAATTAATAATGGGAAACAAGGAAATGATAGACACTTTGAACAAGTTTTTAAAAATCTATCTTCACAGTAGATGACAGAAAAAGCATCCCAGGAATAGCAGAAAATCAAAAGGCAAAAGGGAGAAACAATCACTATCACTAGAGGAAAAAGTACCACAAAAACTAATGGGACTAAAGGCTGACAAGTCCCCTAGACCAGATGGCCTGCATCCTAGGGTTTTAAAAGAAGTGGCTGAAGAGATTGTGGATGCATTGGTTGTTATCTTCCAAACTTTCCTAGATTCTGTAATGGTCTCAGTGGACTGGAAAAATGCAAATGTAACCCAAAGAAAGGAGGGAGACAGAAAGTAGGAAACTATAGGCCAGTTAACCTAATATCTGTCATTGAGAAAATGCTGGAATCCATCTTTAAGGAAGTAGTAGCAGGACATTTAGAAAATCATAATGCAATCAAACAGCATCAACATAGTTTTATGAAAGGGAAATTGTGTTTGACAAATCTATTAGCGTTTTTGAGGATGTAACGAATAGGGTGGATAAAGGGGAACCAGTAGATGTAGTGTGTTTGGATTTCTAAAAGGCATTTAATGAGGTGCCACATAAAAGCTTATTACACCAGATAAGAGCTCACGGTGTTGGGGACAATATATTAGCATGGATAGAGGATTGGCTAATGAATGGGAAACAGAGAGTCAGGATAAATGGGACATTTTCAGGTTGGCTAACTGTAACTAGTGGAGTACCACACAGATCTATATTAATGACTTGGATGAAGGGACCGAGTGTATTTGTAGCCAAATTTTCTGACGATACAAAGATAGTAGGAAAGCAAGTTATGAAGAGGATACAAAGAGTCTGCAAAGGGATATAGATAGGTTAAATGAGTGGACAAAGATTTGGCAGATGGAGTATAATGTGGGAAAATGTGAGGTCGTCCATTTTGGTGGGAAGAATAGAAAAGCAGAATATTATTTAAATGGAGAGAAACTGCAGAATGCTGCAGCACAGAGGGATCTCGGTCTCCTTGTACCTGGATCATGAAAGTTAGCATGCAGGTACAGGTAGTAATTAGGAAGACAAATGGAATGTTGGCCTTTATTGCAAGGGGAATGGAATATAAAAGTAGGGAAATCTTGTTACAGCTGTACAGGGCATTGGTGACACCACACCTAGAGTATTGTGTACATGATCTCCTCACTTAAGGAGGGATATACTTGCCTAGGAAGCTGTTCAGAGAAGGTTCACTAGGCTGATTACTGGGATGAAGGGATTGTCTAATGAGGAAAGGTTAGAATTATAGAAAATCATAGACAAGTTATGGCACAGAAGAAAGCCATTCAGCCCATTGTGTCTGCGCTGGCTGAAAAAACTAGCCTCCCAATCTAACCCTACTTTCCAGCACTGGGTCCGTAGCCTTGCAGTTTACAGCACTTCAGGTGCATGTCCAGGTACCTTTTAAGAGAGTTGACAGTTTCTGCCTCCACCACCGATCCAGGCAGTGAATTCTAAGCACCCTCTGGGTGAAAAAGATTTTCTTCATGTCCCCTCTAATCCTAAAGATTGAGCAGGTTTTGTGTATACTCATTGCAGTTTAGAAGAATGAGGTGATTTTATTGAAACATAGAAAATTCTGAAGGGGCTTGACAGGATAGATGCTGAAAGGATGTTTCACCTCGTGGGAAAATATAGAATAGGGGGAACAGTTTAAAAATAAGGGGTTTCCCATTTAAGATGGAGATGAGGGGAAATTTATTCTCTCAGAGGGTCATTAATCTTTGGAATTCTGTTCCCCAGAGAGCAGTGTAGGCTGGGTCATTGAATATATTCAAAGCTTAGTTTGAATTTGATACAGATTTTTGATCTACAAGGGAGTCAAGGGTTAGAGTCATAGAGAGATACAGCACTGAAACAGGCCCTTCGTCCCAACGAGTCCACACCGACCATCAACCACTCATTTATACTAATCCTACATTAATCCCATTTTTTCCCTCTCACATCCCCACCTTCCCTCAATTCTCCTACCACCTCCCTACACTAGGGGCAATTTTTATAATGGCAAGTCTTTGGCATGCGGGAGGAAAACAGAACACCCGGAGGAAACTCACACGGTTACAGGGAGAACTTGCAAACTCCACACAGGCAATACCCAGAACTGAACCTGGGTCACTGGAGCTGTGAGGCTGCAGTGCTAGCCACTGTGCCACCCAGGAGTTATGCAGGGGTGGTGAGGGGTGGGGGGGGGGGGCGGTGGTGGGTGGTGGGCAGCAGGAAAGTGGAGCTTAGGCCACAATCAGATCAGGCATGGTCTTATTGAATGGCAGAGCAGGCTTGATGGGCCAAATGGCCTACTCTTGCTCCTATTTCATAATCTTTGATCTTATGTGCCAGAGCTTTTCTGGGCTCCCTCCTGCCTTTAGGGATGAATCCTTGGAGACAAGGGCTACCCGCTGAGGACATGGCTACTTACACCTGTGAGGAGCTCACACACAGATGCAGAGGAGAGGTACAACACCTGCCACGGGATAGCGTGAGTGACCATAGACCAGGGCATTGATCTATGAAGATGAGTTTCAGGTGCTTAGATTGGTCCAGAGGAACCCTTCAGTATGCCTCGGCGAGAGTCTCACGTAACATGGTGGCCTGCTGTGCACTGCACAGCCTGGTGCTGCAGAGGGGGGAGCCAATGAGCAATGATAGCGAGGAGCGTACTGCCTCCTCGGACAATGAGGCTGTGGAGGGGAATGATGGGTAAACAATGCCAGATGAAGAATCCCAGTGACAACAGGAGAGTAGCCTTGAGATACATGCAAGGGAGGCTCACAATGCCCTTATACATTTGTTTTTCTTTTGATCATTACTGCCAGTTTTAGCTTCACCAATAAAGACTTACCTTTATACAGCCATGTTGTCGCCTTCCTTCCTTCAGAAAGCACTCATTCATTGATCATTCGCACAGCACTGAGCTGACCAGGCTCCATAGTTGACCCTTCACATCTTGTCTTCACAGAGGCTGGATTGCAATGAAAGGCCAAAGGCCTGATGAAAGAGGAGGGAAGTTGTCTATGCTTTACAGAAATTATTTTTTCAACTTTACAGTAGACCCACCCTTTGCATGTAAAGCACACAATCGCTTGTGATAACTCTGTGAATCCAGATGCTTTTCTTTATTCTCTCATGTGAACTCCGACAAGGTGCTCCCCCTGTGCTTTCAGCTGCAGTGGAGGCAGGCTGCTGATCTTGCTGCATCATGGCTACGGATGACCTTGGTGGTCATTCTCTGGATGCTTTAAGCCTGGAGGGGCCCGGCATGCTGAGAGCCTCCTGGACAGGAACAGTACCACTCTCTGTTGGCAGGGATAAAGGAAGATCTGGCATCACTAACAGAGGGGCAAAGGAGCAGCTGCCTGCAACAGAAGCATCCTGAGAGGAGCCCCTGGCTGCAGGTGGCAGCTGCTCCTCCTTCCTTGCAGACAAGTCCTCCCTGTGACCTGAGGGTGCAGAGGACATGGTGGTGACATAGGTCCCCTGTCACCCTCTTGCCTTGCCACTTCTGCCATGCGTCCATGGTCAAGACAAGGGTGTGCTGATCTGCACAAATGTCCTGCTGACACTGAGTGCTCTGCTAGATGTGGCTCACCATCAGAGCTGCCAATCTCTAAAAGGAGGATGCCACTCATGCACCTGTCAGAGACAATGCCAAACTCAAGATCTTTATGGACTCCTCCATTGCCTGCGTTTGGACACACATGGCCTCTGCAACTTAGATGTTGCCGTACCTTTCGCTGCATCTGCAGCATTTCCCATGATGCTGGCAACACCAGAGAAATGTCATGAGCCTGGGGCTCAGCATGAGCCTTGCCTCCCACAGTCCTCCAACTGTCAGAGGCCTGGGCTGAAACAACCTCCATCAGCTGCTCAGGCGCTTCAGTGATGTGATCACCCGGTTGTGTGCCCAGATCTAAACGTGAGCGCAAACGCACCCACATGCGAGTATCTGCACTGGTGAAGGGTACAGGGGTATGACACTGGACCCTCTGAGGCTCTGTCCTCCCCTCGAAGATGGCAGGCTCTCCCGCAGTCTTGGAGACTCCTTGAGTAGGCACCGCTTGACCTGCATGAAAGAACAGAGACATGTAAGGGTCAAGGGCCTCCCCTCCTGACATAGCACAAGCCCCTACGAGGGAGACCCCTGTAGGCACCGGATACCTGATAAGCAGCATGGCTCCATAGCTGTAGATACACCCTTGTACCCTATAGTGATATTGCTCACTGCCTTGGGAAGGTTCCCCTGCCTCTCCATCTGTGAAGCTCTGTCCGTCCTGAGGTCCAGCCAACTTCATGGCCTCCTCCTCCATCAGGGTCAAGACATGGAGAATGGCCCACCACCGCCAGTCTTGGTCTGCTCTCTGTGATTGTGTGCAATCTTCCCCTGCAGACAGGGATGGAAGCTGTTGGTCCCTCAACGATAACAATCCCATGACATAGGCTGGGAATAGTCCAGCTGCCACTAATGGGGGCACACAGATGCCTCCTGAATGCAGCCCCTTTCCAGGAACCTCACGAGAGTCTGCACTGATAAGTGGCCTCCTTTCAGGGCCTCTTTGCCATGGCACAGTCAGTTTGCATGCAACGCCTGACCCTTCACCCACGTCTGAGTGGGTACTCCCTCTCCACACAACACACACTCCTGCTTCGCCAGATGCAAGGCCCAAGAGTTGAAGGCATTACTTTTGCTGCCTGGATTGAGGTAATTGAGGCACTAGTGGCACTTGATCCAGGTCCTCCTTGGAATTACCCCACGGCTGCTGACCTCCTCAGCTATCTGCGGCCTTTTGGTAAGACTGCCAGTTCTCCTCCTCCTGTCCCTCAGAAATTGAATATGCCTCCTTTCCCTGGCAGGCTGTAGGAGTACCTGGAGGGAGGCATCAGGGAAGCCAAGGGCCATCCAGGATCTACTCTCCACCATCTCTCCATAGCCTCTGTGACCTCCTCCTCTCCCAGGCCTTCAGACTGGAATATTAAGTGCAAGACTGGCAGCCTTTAAAAATGACAGCAGCACCTCCCAAGGCATCAGCCGACGCTGGCCCCTCCATCTCCAAACCCGACTCTGACCACGCAATTGGTCAGGTACCACGTCTCAAGACCCTTAATTTGCTGGCCTCTGCTGGACAGCTTGCAGCCGCCACTCCTGCCCCAGACGTGCTGCGCATGTGTATTTGGTTACGACGGCGGGACTAGCATCTTTGTATTAAAATCCAGCCCATAGGGCATCCAATCCAGAGTAGAAGTGCATTCTAACCCAGGCTCCCACCTTCTGTCTCCCATTTCTTCCCTACCTGGGTCTCTCATCTCCTGCTTCATATTTCAGAACATTTCTATGGCTTTCAAAGAGTTGGAGATCCAAGTGTAATTCTTGGGCTCCAGGATAGGTGAGAAGAAGGAAGAGTGAGACACTACAAAAAAAAAGAGACTAACAGATATAAAGGGAAAACTGCAGAGGGAAATTGTGCTCTGAAAGAAGGTGAGAGACAGAAATGTGAGGAGATATGGAGAAGGAAAAACTTGCGGAAAAGAGATGCAGAAATTACAACATGAGAAAGTGTGTACAAGACCAAACAGGGAATGAGAAAAGAGGCAGGCAAACAAGAAAGTAGATTATGGGAAACAATCAAAGATAAAGTTACAGGAGACGATTTATTTCTTATTTTTATCTATGTGTACTGCAAAGATAAGTCAGCTATTATTTTTAAATCCATTATAGTAAACACAGTATGGGGGTAGGAGGCATAGCACCAGAAATACCATCATTCTACGTTTCCATTCCTTTCAGGCTCCCACTACAATGTGCAGCATAGTGCATAACCACAGTGCAAGCGGTGATTGGTTCTAACAAGCACTAATAATGCAGGCATCAATAATGGCAGTGAAATTCTGTCCTCTGTTTTCGGTTTTCACCTCTTACTTCATTCTCAATCGTTTCTCTGCATTTCTTGCTGTCATCACAACTAATGTCTGACCTTGAGAATAGGCTCCCAAAGACATTTGATCTGCCAACCAGCCTGTCTATTTCCCTATCAGGTTACTGATACAACCTTTAGGCTGAGATAATGCCCTCATCCATTGTCTTTTGACATCATAAACTATTTCATTTAGGAGAAATGCTTTAAGGGTAAGATTATGTTGAGAGAAATTTGCTTCCAGGCACTGATAGTTGGCCTGAATCACAACTTTACTTTCTGCTGTTTCTCATAAGAGTTAGGTTTAGTCAAAAATTGTGTATTTTGTTGGAAAACTCATGCTTGGTTTTACAAGGGATTGACGATAGTGTTTAAGAAAATTTCTGTTACATCTGGTTCTCTTGTGGAAGTATGTTAATACCAAAACCTTCAGAAAGTAATTTTTTGTGCTGGTCAGAATATAGACAGCTGTCTAAAAATGCACTAGACTTGAAAAATAGTTGGACAATATTATGTATGTACTTTTAACTACAGGAACTGGGCAGCTAGCCTGATGGAAATACAAGGATCCTTTCTGTCTTGGGAAGGATATTTGACGCCAACATCTGGACTACAGTATAACACCCAGGTAGTAAATAAGTTTGCTGTCAACTTGGAATTACTGTACTTTATGTAAACAGGACCACCCAGTACTTAACTTTTAAAGGTGTTTTGCCTTGAAGACATAACTCCAGAATGAAGGAAGGAGAGAAAGAAAGGGACCAAGTGAAAAGCATAGATATCAGCAGAGGTTCTCACCTAGCTTTGCAACCCTCAAATCTCTGCATACATTTGTTGTAGTTATTTTAACACCTTAACATTCTTCCCTTGGAGATTGGAATGAAATAATGGAAGCATTTGCAGGCTGATTAACAATCTGACAGGTTGTGACATGAGCGCTCCTTCCATGGTCATAGCCATCTTTATATCAGCTGAAAGGTGGTTAGCCCGATACAAAGGGAGGTTATATGGACTCCAGCAACCCATACCATGAGGAAGTCCTATACACCCACTGGATGCAAGTATCCCACCGGCTGTCAACACAGCATAAGGTGCTGGAGGTCTGGTCTCCACTTGCTAGGACAGTCTGGAGCAAGGTTCAAAACATGTGCCTTCTGCCTCAGAAGTGGGAAAGCCATGTACATTTGCTGAAATAAAGACTCATTGCTCATGGACTACCGCTCTTAATTATTCTTTCCCAGGGCTTCAAATCTATGGAACTCCTTACCTCCCTTGGATTTTCCTCACTTCTACAGTCTTCAGGTTTTTAAAACCCAAGTTTGGGGTCAGCAATCATTACTTGCTGATGGGTACATATTTTTCTTTCAGTCTTTTCAATTATAGTAATGATTACAAGCTCTGAGCTTCAACTTGGTTTCTGAATGTAAGAACAAAATGGGTTCAGATTTTATCGAACTATTAGTTGAACAAGGAGAGCTGGGATGCAGTTTTGTGTTTCTGATTTTCACGGATTGAGATAACAGACACGGCTATGATATCCAAGGGAAGCTTGTTAAGTAAAGACTGGGTGCTTCTTTAGTGAGAGGGAGGGAAAGTTATTGGCTGATTCACCCTCAGCTGTTCATGTGCACTTTTCATCAACTCATTTTAAATGGCAGAGGCCTGAACATTTGGGTCAAAAAATGTTGGGGATGTGATAGGACAAACTCAGATAATTCTGGTCCACCTACTGTTCCATTTTTCTGTGTGAATGGAAGTATAACTGTGTGTTGACCAGCCAAACCAGCAGACCTTAAAGGGACCGCTGCAGGCCGCTCACAAGAACATTTCTAACTAGTGTGCTGATTATGAGATGTGAAGGAGTATGAATGCTCCTCCTGGCCTCACAAAAATATTCCCACCCACTGCCGATCACTCCCTCAGACTTTTCCCTCCTCTTTTAAGAACCTATTTCTGGCTTGGCTCTACTAAGGAGCTGCCATATTTCCCATTACTACCCATTACTACCCCCAACCAACAACCCCACTCCCCCGAGCCTGATTGGCAATGGCAATTCGGCCTGTCAGTGTTTGTTCAACATCTACAGCTCTCCAATTTCATTCTAATGCGGCTCAATCATGAAAATAACTCCAGTCTCTGGTGCGCTTCATCGGATGAGTGATGCAATTGGTCCACCCACCCGCTGAATGCTTAAAATTAAAAAAATCGGCCTCACTGCCTTGCATAAAAAAGCACAAAATAAATTTCAAAATGAATTAAAAATCCAAACTGTAGCTAAAGAAAGAACTCCTGTTAGTTTAAAGTTATAAATTTGGTGTTTATTTTTTAGCTGGTTAAAGAGTCCTGGAAGCCTGTCATCCAGCCACTGTCTCACCTCCTCAGAATAATTCAAAAGGGAGGGTGGGGGAGGTGGGGAAGTCCATTAAATGCTTAGAAAACCTTAGCAGCCAGCCTTTGAACCAGGACTTCCAGCTGCCCTACACTCTCTGACCATATTTCCTTTTATTGCTGCATCATTGATTTTTACTTTGGTTTCTCAATGAAAGATATGGAGAACAATAGGTCGCCATCATTTATTATTCAATAATTCAATAATTTAACCTTGTAATGAACTAGAAATACTTCAGTGGGTGAATTTATGTTATAACGCATTTTCATTTATACATACAAAGTACTTTATTCCCCCAGTGCTTTGTGAAAATTGCACATCAGGGGACACAGATTAGTTTTCTGTAATTTTGCACCTCCAACATCCAGTATTGCCCATTTGTGCCTGCTTGCTAAATCCATAGGGAAGTCTTTTTTCACCATGCTAATGCATGATTTGATAATAAAATTCTCCGGGAAACAACATTAGTCTATAATAAAACATCAATATATATTGTTTTGTGGTTGATGATTAACAGAGGATTTTAAAAATGCACCACCAATTTATAGATGTTGGACAACAGTTTAGTCCAAAAATCTGTATTGAAAGCTAATTTGAATATTGAAAGTCTTTGAAGCTGGAAGTTGTTTTATTGGTAGAAAAGAGCCACAGGCTGTTTCACAGTGAGGTGTGTGTTCCATTTGATTCTCGAAATATTTTTGAATAGAATCAGGAGGCAAGTTCCAGTAGCCTTGTATTTGGACCTGTAATGAGGGCAGGTGTACTGCTGAAGGAGATTAAGAAATTTACAATACTTTGGCTGTATCTAGATTCGATTTCTGAGAACAAGATCTCATTATCTAAATGTCACCAGTTTATAGATAAACAAGAACTAAGGCATTGACATTCTCAAACAAAACCAGCAACAACTTTCTGAAGATATTTTACATTGGTTATCCAATAAACATATTGCAATATAAAGTTATTCAACTGAGTAGCTAATCACCTGACGAGAATAGTGTTCAAGGCTTCTTTGGCCAAGATGAACAAAATCATTGAACACGAACACCCAGATTGTCTTGATCCAATATAGTAGGCAATCAGCATAAACTAATTTCCGTTCAAACTCCTGTATTTAATTCAAGAATTGTGGAGGAAATTTGGGTTTTATTTGCATTGATTTAAATAATAGGGACTACAATTTTCCAGCTTGGGGGAGTGAAATTGTTTCTGTTGCTAATTTTACCAAGAAAAAGTCAACATGTGTACAAAACTTAAAATTTAATTTTGTATTCCATGCTAACCTCTCTCTAAAATTGACAGAAGGAATATCACTGACCCTTCACTCTCAAATCCATTCCCCCTCCCCCCACCACACACCCCCAATGGACAAAATTCCACTTCTGCAGGATCCATTAGAATTTGTACCATAGTATCTAAGAGGTACATACTTAGTTTTTCACTGACCTCATTTAATTTTAATGATCATTTCAGATTCTCAGCATAAGGTGAATTCAATGTACTGGTCGTAAAACGACATCCTCAGAGATGTAGAAGATAGTGAGATACTCCTGCACCAACAGATATCTTAAGTAACATTGCTCTGAAAGTATTCTGGTACTGCTCTACTCTTTCTTCAAGGTGCAGTGTAATAGAATGCCCAGTGGTAAATGGAAAATGTACATAAGCAGCAATTATTTATGTTATACTAAGACCTCTTAATAACATAAAACACAGTTCAAAAGCATTTCATTACAGTACAAATGTAATGTAATAAACCTTATAAATTCCCAGTGAGTGTATGAGTTACTGCAAGAGCTAAAAGGGAAGAAAAAAATGCTCCCTCCCAAATAATTAGCATAAAATGATATGAAGCTCCCTAGAAATTGCTCAATGTCTCCTTCTCAGCATTGATGACTACAGCAACATGTTAAAAATAAAGCAATAATGGAAAGCTCTTGTATCTAGAATGTTAGAGAGTTGGGATGAATTACAGTTCTTATACATTCTGGAATTATTTTTCAGACATCAATGCTGCACTAAGAGCCCCAGAATTATCAAAGATTCTCAAATACAGCAGTTTCTCTCATCAAACAATAACAAATCAGTTGACAGTCTTTAAGGTTTAATTTCACTGTCATAGAACTGACAGGTGTTTTGGTACCGGAGACAAGAGAGACCTTGGAGTGCAAGTACATAGTTCCCTGAAAGTGGCAACACAGGTAGACAGGGTGGTGAAGAAGACGTATGGCATGTTTGCCTTCATCGGCCGAGGCATTGAGTACAAGAGTTGAGACGTCATGTTACAGTTGTACATAATGTTGATTAGGCCGCATTTGGAGTACTGTGTGCAGTTCTGGTCACCGCACTACAGGAAAGATGTGATTATGCTAGAGAGGGTGCAGGAAAGATTCACAAGGATGCTGCCTGGTTTGGAGGGCTTGAGTTATAAAGAGAGATTGGATAGGCTGGGTCTGTTTTTCCTGGAGCGAAGGAGGCTGAGAGGGGATATGATAGAGGTATGTAAAATTATGAGAGGCATAGATAGGGTAAATAGCCAGAGTCTGTTTCCCATGGTAGGGGTGACTAAAACTAGAGTGACTAAGGTGAGAGGGGTTTAAAGGGGATCAAAGGGGTAAATTTTTCACACAAAGAATTGTGCGTATCTGGAATGAGCTGCCTGAGGAGGTGGTGGAGGCAGGAACAGTAGCAACATTTAAGAGGCATCTGGACAGGTACTTGAATGAGCAAGGCATAGAGGAATTTGGAATTAATGCAGGCAGGTGGGATTGGTATAGATAGGCATTATGGTCGGCATGGACGCGGTGGGCCGAAGGGCCTGTTTCTGTGCTGTACGACTCTATGACAAGCCAATCATAACTAATATATCTGAATATCAGATCTCTGAGGATAAGAAATCAAATCTGTCATGTGAAGGGGTATCTGGTGAATTATTTGTCTTCACATACTGCTCGTTTCACCTGTGAGTATCTGCAGATTGACATTATCGGGCTCCTCAAGCCCTGTTTACAATGATAACATCTCACATTTATATAGTGGGGGTAATTTTTGCCTGGTATTTAAGGTGCGAAAGAGCCTCTTGAGGTGGCTGAGTTGGGGTCTTAAGCTGAAATGCCGGTTTAGTCCAAGGGATTCGTGTAGGATACCATCTTGGTAAAGGAGTTGATGCTTGAACTAGGAATGGCTGCCTAGATGATCGTTAAGGAGCTGAGTACCTCTTACATTACCTGCTAGTTCTCATTAAGGAGGCTGTGTGACATTTTGTTGATTAGTGCTTGACCTAATGCCTTCTCCTAATAGTGACCAGCTGATTGGGAGTAAACAAGTTGTTGCTGAGGATTTTGAGCTGTTCGCTTGCTCCTGGAGGCTTGAAGAGGACTCTTGAAACACTTTGTCAAGACGTCACCAAAAAGCTATCAACATTTATTCTGCAAATTCTCTTAGGATTTCACCTAAAAAAGCAAGTGCAATGCTACTCTACCTTATAGGAGTCACCAGGAGAAAGGGAGGTTTTGGGCATCAGCATCTTATGAAGAGTCTCCCTTGATCTGCAGGAGGAATAGGGGAAGGACATGAGGCTAGGCAGAGCAGCTCTAGCTACTGCAGGAGAGAGAGACAAGAGGAATAGGAGGGAGAGGGGTTGCCTGCCCCCTTTGCAGGTACAGGATAACCCCCTCCTCTCGATCTCCATCACTAGGATCTCGAGTGCGGCCTTTGAGAACCTGTGCACTCTCTCATGGTCCCTGAGCCATCCTGAGACATGCCACTGTGTGTCAGTCAGGACATTCCAACACTCAGTGGAAGTAGCTGGCTGCAGCCCACATATACTTCTCCACAAAAGTTGTGTCTAATTAGTGTAAAAGTGTTAAACCTGCAGGTTTCTGTTTTAGCATGTCCAAGCAAATTCAAATTATGGTAATCAGCAATTCGGCCCAAAAATGTGCACTAAAACCAGACTTTCAAACAGGCGTGTCTTACCAGCACAACACCCATTTAGCAACCTTTCACCAAAATAGAAAGAGCCTTTTTTTTAGCAGCCCTTTGCACATTAACATGGTGTTGCTTACAGAAAATCTGGATGTGCTCCAGCAACAAGAGATTGAATAGCAACAAAATGTCCGTACAAACCTATAGTCAACACATCCCACTCCTCCAACACTGATTCCTTCTGCTGTGGGCCTCCTCAGAAGTTAAGGAGCTTCATCCTTGTCGGGGGCTCAGAGGCATGAGGTTAGGGACTCGAAGCCCCCCAATGTCACACATATCTCTCTAGCAATATGGGCTCTCCTGTAAAAAGGAGAGAGACAGGCCTTTGTTTGGCAACAGAAACATTATAACTCAGGTGTCAGCAAGCTGAGCATCAAGCAGTGATAACAAGTGCTGAAATATAACAAACAACATGTGAGGTGAGACTTCCAAGGGGGAGTGTGCATTTAAGGCTGTGAAAGACGATCCAGTTGGAGGTGAGAGAAAAGAGTATCAGCATTCCTGCACACACTGCTGTGGAACAACAGCAACCTTGCTTTATGAAACACTCTAATGTCGGCCACGTCATGCGTTCATTTTATACGGCAAGGTATACACTGGGGGTGGAGTCTCACCTAGCACTGTAAAACTCGGAGTTGGAATATGCATAATGCTCCATTGAAATGAGGCTCTGCATGCTGGCAGTGTGACTACCTTGTTCAACAGCAACAGCTTGCATTTACAATAAATCCTTTAACATAGTAAAATGTCCCAAGGTGCATCACAGGAGCGTTATTAAATAAAATTTGACATGGAGACACATAAGGAGGTATTAAGGCAGATGACCAAAAGCTGCCAAAGAGGTAGGTTTTAAGGAGCATCTTAAAGGAGGAAAGAGCGGTCGAGAAGTGAAAAGATTTAGGGAGGGAATTCCAGAGCTTAGGGCCTTTGCAGCTGAAGGCACAGCCACCAATGTGGAATGATTAAATTTGGGGATGCTCAAGAGACCAGAATCGGAGGAGCACAGATATCTTGGAGGGTTGTAGGGCTGAAGGAGATTACAGAGATAGGAAGGGGTGCAGCCAAGGAGGGTTTTGAAAACAAGGATGAGAATTTTAAAATTAAGGTGTTGCTCAACTGGGAACCCATGTGGGTCAGATGTGAGTTCAGAGCTAGGGCAGGGTGCCTTACAGGAAGTTTGGTCGAGTGGCTAGGGAAAGGAATGGAAATGGCAGAGGCAGCTGATTGGATGATCTCAAACTTAGTGACAAAGAAGTCCGTTAGCTCTTTGCGATTGCTGTTAGAGGTGAGGGGGGAGGTATAGGGGAGAAACGTGGCTCACTCCAAAAATGCAACTCATAAAACTCACCAAATTGCACAATGTTTGCAAGTAGCCAGGAGCACAATCTTCTGACCCACACCAGTCACCAGCAAGACCTTGTGTTACTGATGGAGCCTCATAAAATTTATAGTCTGAAATGTATGTATTCAATTAGTCCATTGGCAGAAGTGAGAAAGGATTTCAGTACATCCTTTGTAAGTACCTAGTCAATAAAAAGCTGTCTTTAACTTGGGTAACCATGTACTAGATTACATCTCAATTGCATTTGATTACAAGTTTAAAAAAAAATAACTAACTATGGCTCAATATTAAAGTCACTTTTTGAATACTGTGCATTGTTTTCTGTATCTCACAAGTTGATTTTTTTGTACATGTTTTTAAAAGGCGTAGAGAGTTGTGCAATTTTACAGCAGAAATTTCTCTGTGAAGTATATGAATACTGATCCTGGCATCTGATGTATGAACATTTTTTTGTTGGGTGAGGTGGATAAGGAGGGTGTTGAGCCAATTCCCACCTCACCCAGTTGAGTCAGGGAAATTCATTTCAACAGTTGACACATCTAATTATTTACAAGATGTTCCCTTACGTAAGTGGGGGCACTGAGTTCAGAACATCTTTGCTCACATACTTTTACTCATGATTCTTTTTCTGGAAGGGTGAAGCTGCATGTTTCAACTGGTAACCTTTAAGCAGGTGACATATTTTGTAGTTGAGAAAAAATGAGGACTATGTTGAACATCTGCTTTGCAAAAAGCTTTCACCTCATGGGATTTCCGAATAGGATCTAGGTGATCGATTCGATGAGATTTACCATTTAACTCATACTCAGTTAATTGCTTTCTTTGCTGTCATCTCCACTGGGTCTAGGAAAGTAGCAGTGGGGCTTTCATTGAAATAAAGATGGAAAATGCTAGAAATACACAGTAGGTCAACCAGCATCTGTAAAGAGAAAAGACAGGGTAATGTTTCCATTCATTCTGTATATAGATTCAGAATATTTACTTGGGTTGCCAAATCCGGTTTGACAAATTTCTCGAGATGCAATCAGGTGACATCCAGTCAAATCATATCACCATGCAGTTTGCAACCGTTATTGCCTTATTTCACCCTAGTTTTTAATGTAACCTACACAAGTGGATGATGCATATAATTTGTAAAACTTCACTTTTTAATCTTTGCATCTGATTTCAAAACTCAGACGTTGATTACATACAAGAGTAAATACTTGGGGACAAGCATCTGAGATAATTAAATCGACTTTCAAAATCAGAGAAACCGTGTTGTCAGTTAATGACACTGTGTAATTTTAATGATTTGGTTAACTTATTTTCTGCTATTCAAAGAAAGATTAACATTTTTGACCATCCCATTAATAGCTAAGTGGTCATCAAACCATTTGAGAAGTGTAAAATAAGTGTTATTGCCAGGGAGTCCTGATTGTCCCAGGTTTCTGCTGGTAATACGGATGAAATTCTGTTTGGACCAAACTCGGTCCGCAGGTACTGCACTAGTTCACATTTGTATTAGTTTTTATTGGAATAAAATAAAAGTGGCAAAGTTAACATCCTGACTTCTAAAAGTAGCAGTCAAATTTTGCCAAAATGTGAAAGATAGGCGGCATGAAATTCAGATTGTTACTGCCTGTTGTTTGGCTACAGCGGTGCCATCTGGTGTGCAGATACACTTCTGGGACAGGTTGTGTCTGAAGCCATATTGGTCAGAGAATTAACGTGCACACAGTGAACGGCTGCCGGCAGTATGCAAAGCAGTCAAATCGTGGTGTCAAACAACGTGCAACCAGAAGTGCCATTTTGGAGCTCAAATTTCCAGTTAATGCCACCTCTTAATCTTGCACAGCTGAACATGCATTCAGCAGCAGGAACGGCCACCCACCAGAGCTCTTTAAAGGGAGCACCAACTACTTACAGGTCTGTTGCTGGTTAATTTCTTCTGACTTACTTTGATTCTTCAAGAGTTTGGTGCTTTCCATAGTAGTTTCAGTTGAAAAAGTCTACACGGAGTGGTGTGGCAGATGCTGAAGAAGTTTATGCTGACTTCAAGCCTTCTGCACAAACCAGTTGCTCCCTTGGAATACAGCATGACTGGGAGAATGAACATAATCCACGCAGAGCAGGACAAGCTGCTGGAAGAGGGAGGAGGAGGAAAAAGGGAAGCATGGCTTTCAGCAGGGTTTTTTGGGAGCAATTCTCCTACCTGAACCTCAGCGAGGAACAATGTGTGAGATGTCCATGCTTCAGAAAGGACATGCTCCCTGAAATCTGACACCTGCTGCAACCACAACTGTAACCTCAGATCAGTGGCTGAAAGTGACTGTGATGATGAACTTTTATACATTGGGCTCTTTCCAGGCTGGAACTGGAGATATTTGCAACATCTTGCAGTTTGTCAGTGCCAGCCACTGGTGGCCTAACAGCTGTGGCCATGCAGGATTTTTAATTTTTCCCAATGCTGCAGAGAGCATCTCCATTTTGAGGTGCCCTCAGCATCTCCTGCCTGCCTCAGTAGCGCCCACCTCTCCCAGTAGGGCTGCTGGCTGGACATTGCAGCTGGCTCTCTGATTGGGCTGCCTACTTCCATGGTATGCCTGCTGTCCTTAATGGGACAGGGCTTCTGGAGGCATCTTCTTAACTGGCCACCTCAGGCAGCTTGCGAGCAACGTTCTGGCACAGCCACTTCCAGGTTTCTGACCCGGAATTGAGGCTGACGTCAGAATTGCAATCCACTGGGAAAATCCAGCCCAATGTTTCATCAGAGCTGGGAAAAGTCAGAGATGTAATAGGTTTTAAGCTAGTGAAAAGGGGGAACGGTAGAAAAAGAACAAGAGGGAAAGTCTGTGGTGGGATGGAGGGCAGGAGAGATTAAATGACAAACAATGTGGCGGCACAGTGGCGCAGTGGTTAGCACTGCAGCCTCACAGCTGCAGGGACCCGGGTTCGATTCTGGGTACTGCCTGTGTGGAGTTTGCAAGTTCTCCCTGTGTCTGCGTGGGTTTTCTCCGGGTGCTTCGGTTTCCTCCCACAAGCCAAAAGACTTGCAGGTTGGTAGGTAAATTGGCCATTATAAATTGTCACTAGTATAGGTAGGTGGTAGGGAAATATAGGGACAGGTGGGGATGTTTGGTAGGAATATGGAATTAGTGTAGGATTAGTATAAATGGGTGGTTGATGGTCGGCACAGACTCGGTGGGCCGAAGGGCCTGTTTCAGTGCTGTATCTCTAATCTAATTGATGGTGCAAGGCCAAAGTGATTGGTAATGGGAAAAGTAAAGAAACAAAAGATGTGTCTAGAGGAGGTGTGAATGGCAGAAATACGAACTTGCATCATCAACTCTTTGTCTCTCCTGTCTTTAACCCGACAACAGACCGTCCCTTTTGTTCTTATTCCCACTCTCCCTCTCCATGGACCCTCCAACATTAGGGAATTGGGAGAGGAGGCAGGAAGCTGCTATTATGTGGCCATTAATTGGCCACTTAAGGGCCTCAAGTGGCCTCTGGGCAGGAAGGACATCCTCCACTCAGCCAGCCCTGGACTAAATTCCATGGCATCAGGAAGGTGATGGGCACGCCACCTGACGCCACCCTGAGCCATTTTGTGTGCTTCCCCGCATCAGTTCCAATCTTCAAGGGCAGGATAAAATCCAGACCATTAACTCTGTTTCTCTCCCCGCAGATGCTGCCAGATCTGCTGAGTATTTCCAGCATGTTCTGTTATTATTTCAGAATTCCAGGATCTGCAGTACTTTGCTTTTATATTACTAAATTCTGCATCTGACATACAAAGAGCTCCTTCTGAGTTTGCACTCCAGTTTCCACTAAAACTCATAGGTCGTATTCTCACTCTCAGTGCATTCTGGGGAGGGACATCCACTGTTTAGCCCCAGAAACAGGGAATTAGGACAAACATTCCAAACTCTTGGTACGTCATTCGCAGGTGGATTCTCTTCCAGAAGAATCTGGGTCTTCACCTGGAGCACCATCCACCTCCTGTACCTGGGAGACTATCTGAGTCCCGCTGAGAAAGCCTGGCCAGTGGACTGCCAATATCTTGACACCAATTTCACCACTCACCTAAGTGCTGAATAGACCTGCTCTGAGTGCTGTCTTACAGAAATCGAGTGATGGTCATACAGCAACTGGTGCCCACAATATTATGGCACCTGTTGGTCACTTTGATCTCTTCTAATTTTGTTGCCAAGATGCAGAGCAAGCATTTGACTTCTTCTGGGACAAACGGAAGCATTGGGTCTCTGCTGCAGTGCTGAGTCTCACTCTGAGGGAGGGACAGTCAGGTGCTGGTGTACCTCCACACTCATATTTTTTGACTTTCCACCTT
Organism: Heterodontus francisci; assembly: GCF_036365525.1. NCBI lineage: Eukaryota > Metazoa > Chordata > Chondrichthyes > Heterodontiformes > Heterodontidae > Heterodontus > Heterodontus francisci. The sequence continues at coordinate 38,160,303 of NC_090397.1, forward strand.
CAGACCCTACAGGGATACCTATATGTAGAGAATCCATCTTGTCATCTGGTGGAGGCACGGCAGCCCCAGTGGAAGGCTCACAATGCTCCATTTGGATCTGGGGTAGAAAGTGTTGCATGGAGCAGCAGTGTGCAATAAATGTTTAAGCCCTGCCATGGATTTCTAGGTTGCTTGTAACTCTTGAGGTCTGGAGGATTCTGTGTTCCATGCTAATGTTGAGTGCTAGAGGTTATAGTCACTACTTAATTATTCAGCTTCTCCTCAACATTTGCTTGCAATTCAGCCCTATGCTCCTGATCTTTGGCCACCTTGGGAAATGGAGGTAGGGAAGTTGGAGGACCGTCTGTGGTTCTGCTCCTGGGCCTGGCTAAGCCAGTCTATAGTGGACAAAGCCCAAGGTAATGAGGTTGCTCTGGCCGCCCATCTCTCATCCGTGGTCTTTTCTGTACCCGAATGGCCCTGGAGAAGGAGTATGCGTTGTCCACCATTACACTTGAGGCCTTCCACAATTGGTGGGTGCTGTAGGGAATAGATTGTCTACTAAATGCTGATGATAAAATTATAATTTAGACATTAAGATTTCATTGTTTTTTTGGGAGAAAGTGGGACTTTGTTGTTTTATTTTGAGTATCCTTTCTTTGATTAGATCGGTGCTCTTATAGGGTCTTTATGATGCTGATGTCTGTCAGGTGTCCTTCAGAGCTAGATTTATTGTTCCAATTAAAAGTAGCACACTTGCCTCTTCATATTATGTAAAATATCCCATGGCACGATTTAAAACGTAGGGATAGTTCTGGAATCTTGATCAGTCTTAGTTCCTCAATGGTGCAATCAAGAACCAAATTACCTGCTCATTCATCTCATTACTGTTTGTGACAGCTTTCTGTGTGTTGCTACATTTATTTATATAACAGTAGAAAATAAATAATTAATGTGCAGTATTTTGTAATATTCCTGAGATAAGGCACCATTTAAATGCAAGTTCTCTCTAATATTGTCTGCTTCTGGATTGCAGTCATCAGAATGCTCCCTCTAAACTTTACTCTTATTCAAAGTAACAAAGGTGTAAATGAACTCTGAGCTCAATTGAGTGATTTCTTAAGTGCTGGGCTAAGGTCAATGCAAATGCTAATGCTGCAGATCTTGGACTGTTGAAATCCAGCAATGCCAATATAGAAAAGGGATAGTGGAGCAGTAGCATGACATTAACACAGCATTGCTATGTGAAATCTGGAGATATATGGATAGGATAAAAATGTACTTTACACTTGCGGGTGAATGCAGTATCCACGTGATAGTGAAGACAGAGTGCGTGTTGTATTGACATCCGGGTGCTCTTCATGGTAATGACAGGAAGCATGTGCAGTGAGACTGGGTGTGTGTCTTAGTGAGGCAGAGTGCACTGACTACTGAGGTTGCATGGAGTAAAAATTCTGAGGCACTTATCCGAGTTTGGCATTGCGAGTCCATGCTTTTCTGAAAACCGGGATTGGACAACCTTTGCTCAATATTTGTGACATGCCCCACTTGTTGGTCAATCGCCCCTGATATTTATCACAACGAGTCTTCAAAGCCTTTTACTCAAGCCTTTTTGATGTCTCGCTGGAGTTGTCGATAGATAATAAATGGCTTGAGGAGTTATCTGGGAGAACTGAAGTAATAGATAAGAAAAAATAGTTTGAAGAAATTAACAAAAGGGGGAAAAAATTAGCAGGGTGTGGAGAAATGGGTAGTAGGCAGGATGCTGGAGGTATGATGTGGGGAGATGTGTCTGTGGGGGGTGGTTGTTACTGGATGCTCAATGTTAGCAACATTTACAGATCAAACACAACTAAAGGCTTAGGAGAGGAATAGTTAAAATGTTTTTGAGTAGGAACACAGCAAATGGCTGGTGTTTGAGGTGGGAATTGAATTGTATTTTCTATACCAACTTACTTGGCCCTGAAATACCCTCAATCTATTGCCATACCTCAGGATTTAACACCACCACCATCCCTTAAACACAGTAGTACCCAACCATGGCTTTGCATCACAGTTGCTCTCCCACTCAGGGAACATTTGGACATAGCATGGGTGACTTAGTAGCAGAAGCATATCTTGGACCATTGCCAAAGGGAGGCATGGTGGTAGTAATTAAAGAAGGAGCTTGCATTTATAAAGCACCTTTTACAACCACAGGGCATCCCAAAGCACTTTACAGCCAATACTTTTGAAGTGCAGTCACTATTGTAATGTAGGGAAATGCGGCAGCCAATTTGTGCATAGCTAGGTTCCACAAACAGTAACGAAATAATGACCAGATAATCTGTAATTAGAGGAAATAATTAATATAAATTAGAATAATTTTATTATTTCTTAGCGTGGACAGTGTTTGTTGGGAAATATTGTGACAAAGTAATTAGTTGTACAGTTCAACTGCAATAGAGAATAATGTGCAGCTTATTTGTCGAGCGGATTTTCTGGGTTTTCATTGCAATGGTAAAGTTGCTCTGGAGCAAATGGGTCAATTACTGGAAGTAGTTCTCAAACTCAGTGTCACATAAAGCTCCTGTCCTGCAGAACATTTCTCTCCATGTTGACATGTTGACCTCTTTTCCACATGCTTTTCCTGCAGAACTGCAAAGTCCTCTTCATTCTGTTGTGCTCTTTGAATGACAATACTGTGAAAATGCAGCCAACAGTAATGCTGTGAAGACCGAGATTGGGTGGACCAAGCAGATCAATCCAAACAAGTGAATCATGGATAAAGCACCCCAAGGTGTCGTGGCATGTGCTTTATTGTATCTACGCTCTGCTGCTTTGTGGATCTTCATGTGCAGTTATTTGTCATAGATGCCAGGTCTCCCAGCAGCTGTCCCTTCGTTCTCTCAGGACCATTGAGTAGAGCTGGAATTGCGGGTGACTGCAAAATAAAAGCATCTTGGAAGCTCTTTGGATCATGAGCGTTAATGTGCAGGATCCTGTGCCTGTGGTCAGATACCATCTGAACATCGATGGAGTAGACCAAAGGTGTTAAAGTATATGGGGCAAAGGTGGATATATGCAGCAAGGTTATAGATCAACCATGATCTCACTGAATGGTGGAACAGGGTTGATAGGCTAAGTAGCCTATTCATGTTCCTGAACCAACAGCAACATGAAGAAAAGCTTTTTTACGCAGAGTTGTTAGGATCTGGAGTGTGCTGCCCTGTCTCAGCTGGTAGTATTCTTGCCTCTGAGTCCAAAAGTTTGTGGTTTTAAGTCCCACTCCAGGCCATAAGGACAAAAATCAAGGCAGACACTCCAGTGGGGGTGGGGGACTATCTGTTGGATGAGACGTTAAACTGAGGTCCCATCAGTCCTCTCAGGTGCATGTGAAAAGATCCCAAAGCATTAATTCAAAGAAAAGTAGGGGAGTTGGTGTCCTGGCCAATATCTATCTCTCAATCAACATCACAAAACAGGCTATCTGGTCATTATCACACTGCTGTTTTTAGGTGGTTTCTGTGTACAAATTGGCTGCCACATTTTCTGCATTAAAACAGTGCTTCATTGGCTTTAAAGTGCTGTGCGACATCCAGTGGCTGTGGTTAGTTGACATCCTTCCATCTACAAAAGATGATGAGCATGCAGCAAACAATCCATTTAGGTAGGGTGTCTTCTCTTCGTGCACCTTACGCTGATGGCTGTGAAGGCCAATCTTGAAAGGCAGGTTCTGTCACAAGTGAAGCTGCCTAGTGACACCTTGAGTTGTTGTTTTCGGCATTGGCACCTGTTGCCAAGCTGCTGTAGCAACTGGTCATTGTTATAGTGCATACCAGTCCAGAGGATGTATCACCATTTTCCTCTTTTGCCAGCTAGTGTCTCACAGCCTTTACTCTTGCAAGCATCCTTGAAGTGGAGCTTTGGTCCCCCACTGGTTGTGAAAGGCACTATATAAATGTCAGCCTTTCTTTTTTTTTCCGAAAGGAATTAGATAAGCACCCAATGAGAAAAAATTTGCAGGGCTATGGGAAAAGAGTGGGGAAAGAGTGGGACTAGCTAAATTGCTCTTGCAGGGAGGCAGGATGGATATGATGGGCCAAATGGCCTCATCTGTCCTGTAAACATTCTATGATTCAATGATACTATGTTTCTATGAGTAGAACCCTTTCTTGGTCATGTATGTGTTGACATGTGGAGCCCTGATGAGCAGTTGGATGCCACCTATAATGCCCTAGACTCTTGAGAAGATTGAAAACCAGTAAATGTACAGTTTCAAATCCCATTTGGTGTCTCCTTTCCACTGGGAAGGCTAAAAATGTGCAAAACACAACTTATTTAATTCATTCAGGTATGCACTGCATTTTGGTTTATCTGACAGCTGTCCCTGTTATAGCCTGGAAGGATCCTGCAGCATAGATTCTCAATGAGAATTGTGAGCTACACAATCATGGGAAGAGCCATCTCTAAGTTTTCTATAGACCAGCTTGGAGCTGATGGCATATCACTGCCTTGCCAGTGAAGAAGGATGAAGGCAGGATTCCTCTAACATACCTTGGTAGAAGTAATGTGGTTTGTAAAGGTCTTTGGGTATTGAAGGGTACACAGATTACTGCCTGAGGTTACATTGCACTTGAGGATCATGAAATTGTCCTCCTCCATCCAATTCAGGCATTACCATGGCAAAGTCCAAAGAAATTCATATCTTCACAACTTTGTTAGCTGTAATTTGTAATACACACAGCAATTGTAAATACTGGAACAAAGCCTTGCTTGGCAAAATGCAATAATGCAGAAATACACAGACTAAAAAAGCTATGATTAATGCTAAAAGCAAAAGAGGGTAAATACTCACTGGCAAAAAAGACACTTCACCACTAAGGGCAAGTTGAGAAGGCTGTAAAAAATCCAAATAGGATACTTGGCTTTATCAATAGAGGAATAGAGCACAAAAGCAAGGAAGTTATGCTAAACCTTTATAAAATACCAATTATTCTGCACCACACTTTAGGAAGGATATCAAGAGTGCAGAAAAGTTTTACTAGAATGGTACCAGGGATTAGGATCTTCAGTTATGTGAAGAGACTGGAGAAGCTGGGGATGTTCTCCGGAGAGCAGAGAAGGTTCAGAGGAGATTTGGTAGAGCTTTTCAAAATCATGAATGAGTTGATAGAGTAAATGAGGAGAAGCTGTTTTCAGCAGTAGAAATGTCAGCAAACAAATGACACAGATTTAAGGTGATTGGTAAAATAGTTTTTTTTTTACACTGCAAGCTGTTATGATCTGAAACATACTGTCTGAAAGGGTAGTGGAAGCAGATTCAATAGTAAAATTCAAAAGAGAGTTGCACAAATACTAGAAGGGAAAAAATTTACATGGCTTTGGGGAAAGAGTGGAGGAGTGGGATTAATTGGAAGACTGTATCAAAGAGCCAGGACTGACATGATGGATTGAATGGCCTCCTTCTATGTTGTACTATTCTTTGAAGTCCGCTGAATACAATCTTGTTTTAAGGATTATACAAAATATTGCAGTCTAGGGGAGCACCCATGCTATAGAGATGAAAGGCTGAATTTTATCAGCCCCCTAGGGATGGGGTAGGAAGCATTAGGTCCCATAAAATTGTGTGGGAAGGTGGGAGCTGGGGTTCCCACTGCCAACTCAGCACTTTAGAGTTTAGTGCGGGGTGGGGGAAGCTGAGGACGGCCTTCCCACCCAGAAGCCAATTGGGGCCCTTAATTGGCCAATTAAGGTCCACTTAAGGGTCTCTTCCCACAGACATTGGTAATTTACCAGAGGCAGGGGTTGCCTCCCCCATGGGAGGATGCTGCCCAGTACCTCCAGACAGCCTCCCTGGCAATTAGGCCCATGGAGGCAAAGGCCACTCCTGTACCATCACTCTCCCCCTTGCCCTCAGTAACCCACACACACACACACACACACTCACACACACCCTCCCCACCGGGGCCTTTCTGAGTGGCTCTGGTGAGCCCACTCCCACATTACTGTAGTCCAATCTCCATGACTGCTCTTCTTCCAATAATTGCTGCAGGCCCAGCATTGGCGACCGCTCTCATTGGCCGGCAACACATGGAGGTGGGACCCCCGTCCTTAAAGAGACAGAAACCCCAGTGCCGGGCAGTTAATTGCCTGAGCACCTAAGATGTAGCTGGGGGTCCCCCAAAGGGCTGAAGCGAGGTTGCCCTCACGTTTTGGGCCTGGCATCGGGACCCCTGTGGCTGCATAAAGTCCAACCCGAAGTGTGCACTGAGAGGGAGCTTGGCCAAAACTCATGAATTCCAGCAACGGGCCTCATATAATGAATTATTTTATTTAAATTAATCTTGTGCCAATCTGAATTGCGGCTTTACCTCGCCCATCAAATTCATTGCAAGTGAAGTTGTTGGGGTTGATTTTGACTTTTGAGTGATTGACTGACGGAACATAAAATTGGCTGGTTACACATTCTGGGAGCAGAGAGGCCCTGTGATGTTGAGGCCCTGGCCTCATTTAAATCTGGCAGGTGAGCTGTGAGGTAATGAGCAAGCGTTGCAATGTGGTTCACTGGATTGGGGCCTCAAGATCAGGCAGTGGCAGCCTCCAGCAAGGTAAGTTGCATGGGATGGGGTGATCGCGATCGCATAGAGTGAGGGGCCCAGAGCTGCAGCAGCCCAGATTATTTTTGTGGACCCTTGAGGGCACCACCTTCTTGAACCACAGCAGAACATGTTTTTAGTTTTAGAGATACAGCACTGAAACAGGCCCTTCGGCCCACCGAGTCTGTGCCGACCATCAACCACCCATTTATACTAATCCTACACTAATCCCATATTCCTACCACATCCCCACCTGTCCCTATATTTTCCCTACCACCTACATATACTAGGGGCAATTTATAATGGCCAATTTACCTATCAACCTGCAAGTCTTTGGCATGTGGGAGGAAACCGGAGCACCCGGAGGAAACCCACGCAGACACAGGGAGAACTTGCAAACTCCACACAGGCAGTACCCGGAATTGAACCCGGGTCGCTGGAGCTGTGAGGCTGCGGTGCTAACCACTGCGCCACTGTGCCGTAGGTATACCCACAGTGCTGTTAGGGAGGGAGTTCCAGGGGTGATAGCCCTTCCTATTCATGAAGGCTGCTAGCTAATCTTCTGGTGCCCTGATAGCAACATGTGTGCAGTCAAAAATGTTCTGGACATGAAGAAAGCCAGCCACTCCTGCAAATTCCAGAGCTCTTTTAGGTTGACTGTTTGCATCAATGGGGAAAGAGTGGTTAGCACTGGCAAACTGGGCATCGGTGACCTGCTCAATACAGCTGTACCCTGCAAACAGGGAGATGTGGCTGATGTCCCCATAGCAGCCTGAAGGAGCTAGTGTTAAAGAAGTTGAGGACTATGGTGACTTTGAGAGCCAGAGTCCCTGGTCCAGTGGGCAGCAGGACCTGTTGCAGGAGGTTGCAATGTCTATGCCACCAGTACTCTGCCCCCTGTACATTACCTAAGGAATTCCTGTGACTGCTCAAGGTTGTGGTGGGGAGAGTTCTTATGCCTGGAGCAGCTGCAAACAACAGGCATCGATGAATGTGAAGCAGGAGTGCAATTAACAAAGTGTTCACCCTTATTTTCTTCCAAGTTCACTGGGCGGGTGCCTAAATGCAGGGATGCCATGAAGATACTGGAAATAGCCCTTGTGCCTGTCCCCTTTCAAACTGGAGGAGGATCTGCAAGGAATAGGCAGCGAAAACAGGGTGGTCTACGAAGGGTGATGGTATTTTTACTGGTTAACAGGTTCCCAAAAGAAACTTAGAGCTGGGAACCTTCTCGATGTTTGTCTGTTTGTGGTCAGCAGTGTGAAAAACTGGCAACTGGATTTCCACCCCGATTCTGCATGCAGGCATGTGGCTAGGGAAGTGAAGGCAATACTAATTATTTGAGTCCCATAATTATTGTCTAAACAGGATCAGAATGGAACCCATGGATCAGAGATTTATTTCCTATCAAACATGTACATGTATAACCCAGCTTCAAGTTGTAACCTGTATGGAAACAGTGCAGTGGAAATAGTTGCTGCAGTCATATCCCTTCCCTTCCACTTACAATATTTGCAAGATACTCAGCTCATGTCAGCCAGCCAATTCTGTTTATATGCTGCTTGCTGTATAATAAACAGTAAAAGACAAAGTAATTATACATTTATCTGGCAGCAACGTCAGAAACAGGAGCAAGACTTTATATTTTTACAATGGCACCAAATTATATTTGTCCCCATAATGTTGGAGAAATGTGTTTTTATCAACATTGCAGAAATAGAGATTAATTGATATTTCGCTTCCTTCATGAACTCTTGAGTTTGTTGTTTGGGAAGGAGATGGATGAATGATTGGCTGGGAGGGATCCGTTTGATTTCTTTGCATTGCAAAAAAAAAGTTATGCTTTTGTGCCCAAAATCAGCAGAAAGATTTCTGATTCATAAGATTACAAGTCCTTGAATACCTGCAGCTCTCTTTTGCCAAACAAGTACATTTTCCAAAACAAAAAAACAGAAAATACTGGAAATACTCCGCAGGTCAGGCAGTATCTGTGGAGAGAGAAACAGATTTAGTGGCCTGGATTTTGCCTTGGCAACGGGGGTCTTGACCCCACTGGCAAAAGTGCTGGCGACAGCCCCGCGTTGCCTCCTCTGGGGAAGACCCGCCGGATCAAGTGCCAATTAGGCACTTAAGTGGGCAGCAGCAGGCCTTCCCTGGGATCAAGGACCCTAGTGGCGGAAGTCCCGCCTACTGAGAAATGCCGGCCAATCAGGGTGGGAGGGGTTTCATGGGCTGGGGGTCGCAGGGAAGAGGGTGTAGATGGGTTCAGCACCAAGAGCAAGGGGTGGCTCTCAGTGGGGCCCCCCGCCTTCCCGATGCTGGGTTCCTTGTTCAGGCACTAAGTGCTTTTTAATGAGGGTTTCTCTTCCCCAGAGTCAGCAAGCAACCCGCACAGGTTTGCTTGTTGTGCTTCCCATGCAGCAACAGGCCTGCCCACCGCTGGGCTAATTCTGGCAGTGGCGGGATGAGGCCCTTAATTGGTCTTTAATTGCCCACTTAAGGACCTCAATTGGCAGTGAGGCGGGAAGGCCATTCACCTTCCTGCCCGATTATATGCTCTCCCCACCTCCAAACCCAACATGAGGGGAGAGTATAAAATTCCCCCCAATGTTTCAGATCGTGATCTTTCATCAGTACATTTTCCAGACTGTTGTGAGGAAATGCTTCGAGCATTTATTTGCAAACCCCTCAGCCCCGAAAGGTAACAATTGCTGAACCTGCAGGACTCAGGTGTGAACTTTCCTTGCAAGCTTTACCTTGATAATTAGCAAAAGATCCACCAATTGCTTGTGTCACACTCGTGTGCTGTGTCTTTGGTTTGTGTTTAAAAGCACCAACTAGCTTCAGTGCTTCCAAAGCCATATAAATACCAAAAGGATTCTGAACAAAAGACGTGGAGGTGATTTTCACTGTGGGCACGGGCAGAAAGCTGTTGTAGATCATCCACCCACAATGCCAATGAGAAGAAAAATCATGAGGATACATAACGGGCAGTTGATCCACTACTGCCAATTTTTTGTTCATTTCTAAAGTGAAAATCATCCCCTTAAAAAGAAAGTTGAAGCAGATATTTTGGGCTTCTGTGCAAAGATAGATAACAGGGTGATGCTTCCTCTGATGATCATGAATATAGATTGGGAGCAATGATTGTTTTGTTGTATACCTCACTGCCAATATTGAGATATTTGTGCTTTCCTCTGGGGTATAAGGAAACTTGTTCAAATCTACCAAGTTTGTAGTAATGCACAATGACTCAAATTCCTATCACTGTCATGTTGCTCCCTGGCTCTCTTCAATAATACCACACACTTTTCCTTATATTGCACTCTCATTTTGAATTAATCTAGTCCTTTATCTAGCGCAAAGTAAGATGGTTGTGGTTGTTGGAGGCCAATCATCTCAGCCCCAGGACATCACTGTTGGAGTTCCTCAGGACAGTATCCCAAGCCCAACCAACTTCAGCTCCTTCATCAATGGCCTCCCCTTCATCTTAAGGTCAGAAGAGGGAATGTTCGCTGATGATTGCACAGTGTTCAGTATGCAGCAAGACCTGAACAATGTTCAAGCTTGGGCTGATAAGTGGTAAGTAACATTTGCGCCATACAAGTGCCAGGCAATGACTATCTCTAGCAAGAGCGAATCTAACCACTTCCCCATGACATTCGATGATATTACTATGACCAGATCTCCCACCATCAACATCCTGATTGGAATCCATCCACCACCTTAAACATTCTCTCCCTCCATCACCAGCACACCATGGCCGCAGTGTGTACCATTTATAAGATGCACTGCAGCAACTTACCAAGGCTTCTTCTACACCACCTTATAAACTCGAATCTCTAACACCTAGAAGCACAAGAGCAGCAGGCACATGGGAACACCATCAGCTCCAAGTTCCCCTCCAAGTCACATACCATACTGACTTCGAATTATATCACCATTTCTTCATTGTCGTTGGGTCAAAGCCCTGAGACTCCCTAGCTAACAGCTTTGTGGTAGTACTTTCACCACACAGACTGCAGCAATTTAAGAAGGCAGCTCACCATCTCCTTCTCAAGTGCATTTAGGAATGGGTATAAAAGCCTTGCCTATGATGCCCACTTCCCATGAACAAGTTAAAACAATTACAGATGCTATTTGATGCTATCAGTTACAGGGAGGCACAGGCAGACAGGAACAATTTTATCATGTCCTTACAACTTTACTATGAAAAGAAGGACTTAAAAGTAGCTCTGGTAGAGTGTGCTTAGTGATGACACTGGTGACATGGATGATGTGATTCTCCATTTTAATGCTGCAGAAGGTTTATACTGCTCCCAGGACATATTAAACACTTCTGAATTGAGTGTTCAGCTGGCGCTGAAAACTATGCTGTTGAATTGACAGTGAGTCTCTATAATATGGTCAGATCAGATTATTCTTGTACTCTGTTAGTTGCAGAAGAAGATCCAAGCAGCATTTTACAACATCCGCAGAGAGCCATATTCCATTACTCTTTGTGTGCTTACATAAAGCCTTCATACCACACAGCTCTCCTCTTGGCAACCATCATGAGGACAGATTCATTGCCCAGAGATATCAAGGAGACAAAGTGGAACTGCACCCTTGGGGGCACAGGCTGGTGCTTTCAAGAGGCGAGGTGTTGAAAGCTTTCCTCTTAAACATGTTGTATGCAGTATTTTATGACCTCAGGGCCAAGGGTGGTGGCCGAGATGGGCTTCCTGTGGCATGGGAGCCTCCCAGGAGTATTCAAATGCTCTGGCACACTTCTTAGTAGAGTTCACTGGAAGGCAGGTATGATCACTGCTTAAATGATGGGACCAGGTCCCCAAGCAATTTGGCCCTTTATGTTTACTGTAAGGAGGGGTGTGGAAAACCATCAAAAACAACCCTTTTTCCCCAATGTAGGAAAATGCACTTAGTGTAGAATTTTGCAACACACCCAAGACCATCTCATGGGCACCATAAGAATGCTGCCTGGAGCTGAATGATATTTAGGGGGTGAATTTCCATGGGGATCCTCCCACATGTGGAAGAGCTACAGAAACCCTGCAAATATGGCAAATAAATAGCAGTTACGCCATTTTCTGAGTTTCTACAGCTTTTTTGTGAAATTATGGCAAATATGTGTGAAAACTTTTGAGGAAACTGAGTCCCAAAGAGAATGAACTGTTCCTGACACTAACCATAGGATCCAACCCGGTATGTTCCACCAAGCCATTTAGGATTAATTAGGTTCCAAAAGCAGCTCGTTTGTGTTATATTTCTCCTTCTTTCTTCCTTCCTTTTAGCTCCCCCTTTGCCCTGCTTTCATGCTTCTGACAATGTGGTTCTGTATCCATTCTCACAGAGATACACAAGCTACACAAGTCTGGGGTGATTTTTCCTTTGATTTTCCCCTTCAGCTTTTTGAGGAAGATCCTAGTTTTCACTCTTTCCCAGGCCATAATATTACATTTATGTTGTATTCATACTCTGCAAGTTTAGTGTTGGTGTATAGCTCAAATCATTTCACATCGATGTGAAGCTGAGAGAATAAAATGGTTTGCAGGCCCAAACTGATTCCACAGCAAAACAGTAAGAATTCACCCCTTCAGGCAGCCTCAGTCTCCTTTATTCAAGCATGAGGGCTGACACTGACACCAGAATGAAGCTGTATTCACATCAAAACTGCAGTCTTAGGCTTCAGGATCATGCCTGGTATTTATGCACACAGGGTCTCAAATTTCACTTCGCACTAATGTTGTGTTTAAAATTGGATAGCTGTACCAAAGAGCTGGCACAGGCACAATGGGCTGAATGGCCTCCTTCTGTGCTGGATCATTCCATAATTCTAATGCATATGGGTGCATATTCAATTCCTCATGTGGGAAAACTCCAGGCATGATTCTACACACATGATTCCTCAGCCTATTGCAGTGTTACTACAACTTATGGTACGATTCTGTCTGAACATTTATTTAACCAAAGAGTGAAATTATCAGGCAGAGAAACTGATTTTGTAAAATTACACTTTTGTAATAATTTACCACAAATATTAACAGCAAAGGAAACTTAATGGAGAATTAAACAAGGGAGCAATGACTTTACCAGTAAAATTTATTCTACCATTGCAGCTCTGCAGGGAATTTATTGTCATTCTTTAAATTATAGAAAATAATCTCCTAGGATAGATAAAACCTGTTCTTCCACAATTAAATTTTGTCCATATCAAGAAAAGAGACACGCTTGTCAAATACATGCTTTGAATGTTATTGCATTAAATATGTAATACAGTTTGTAGTTGTAAGTAAATTTCTTATTGCCATGTGCAAGGTTTGGAATGCCACTCAATGGAAACAACATGATTCAGTCACAGACCTTAGCCAAACCCTGAATCAGAAAATCTTTACTTCAACACTGACCTTTTCTTACTAAATTAAAACTTACAATTAACATATTGGAAAAAGCTTCTGTGGACAAAAAAGATGCAGTAATGGCTATTGCTTTATTTAAATTGATATTGCATGGAACTAGAATACAGTATCAAATGACATGTAACGTGCACTGTAAGGTACATAGAATTTGGAAAGCAGGCCATGTCTTTTTAATGCTTATTAAGCAGAATAGATCTTTTAGACAAATGATTGAGTGGGTCAACATAAGAGCTTTATCCACTCTTAGAATGAGCGCCCTCAGGCCATTTATTTTTGAGAACATCTGTCAGAGCCTAAACTGCAGTCAACAGACAGCAATGCAAGCACAAATTATGGATGCAGATAAGTTTGATTTTTTTTTTCACTGAGACAGTGATCTCAAAATATCTAATAAACAAGAGGGTGGAAATGAATTTGTATTAAAAATGATTTGCCGGGAGATTCTGTTGGGTGGGGGTAGGGGCTGGAACTCCAGTGGAAAATTGCCAGAACTGCTGGAGAAAGTGCACCCAAAACAGGCGCAATGCTAGTCTGAGTCCTGAGCCAAATTTGGCTTTGGGTTTCATTTAAATGCTGCAATGAGGCATCTCTTGTTTAGGCCATGCCATTGAGACCTGCAAATAACGAAAGTATTAACACTTCATGTAAGGCTTCCATGTTAAAGTAACATGCCAAATGCCAACACTACTCCAGCTCGCCAACTGGGGAGGGTGGAATATTTGGCCAGCTCTCATGAGCAGCCAGCTGACATATCAGTTCTTTGGAGGGGAGGTGATCCTGTGGTGGGCAAGGAGGTGCGTCTCGAACCAGCAGCAGAATATCAGAGTTTGTTGTGTGCTCAGGAGGTGTACTCCTGCTTCAGTTTCACCTGTCTTATTGGAGAGCTGAGCAGGGCTGAAGAACACAGCAGCGATTTAACAAGGTGTTGGACAGCTATTTGAACCTCTTGAAATAGTCTTAAAACAGTTTAAGTTGTGCCTTTGTAATTGATGTTTATGGTAATGGCAAATGATCAGTATGGTCAGTGCCATTTTGCTATTATAGGTGACTGCCCGACTTAGGTGAGGATTGTGTATGGTCCTAACAGTCAACAGTGTTCTCTTCCTCCCTTTTTCCACCTCTTTCTATAGGCATGCTGTCCCTTGAGGCAGTTACCATGCAATGGCAAGCAAGCCCAGCTGCATTCTCATTCTGCATCATCTCGGCTTTACCAGCCACCAATCGAGGTGAGGAATGGTAGTGGGGTGGGATTAAGTGTGTCTTGCAACTTCATCACTTTTTTGAAAAAAGGTAAGCTATATGCAATTTTATAGAATTTATTAACCACGAATCAAAATACTCAGTAAGAAGAATGTATAAATGTTACTAAACATCATTTATTTAGTGAGGTGTTACGACCAGGTGAGATAAGGGTCAAGGGGTTTCCTCTCAGCCTTTGCCTGGTTTAACCATAACAGGGTTTAATTTTTAAAAACACCATATTTTAGCTCCCTCTCAGTGAATCCTTGTACACTGCTTTCCAATAGTAAGGCAAATAAATCAATTCAGACAGGTTTTCTTAGATTTAAACAAGAAAGATGGAAGTTTATTCATCTTAAACTCTAATTCGGATAATGGCTACGAATACGCGACAACGCTAGCATGCATACGCGATAAACACACACGCAGATAGAGACAGAAAAGGTAGAAAAGAATAAAGGGGAAAAGTTCGAAGCAATAGATGGGTTTCTATTTATTGTCCTTTGAGTTTGATGTTGAGTCTATGGTTGCCAGTAAGTCTTGCTGTTTGTTGGGGCCCAGTGCATGTTTGAACTTGTTTCGATGTAGGAGTCTTTTCTCTCTTGAGGATTACGTGACTTCATTGGGTCCGGAGGCATGTGAGAAAGTGAGAGAGAGCCAGCCAGGAGAGAGGCTTTCTTGTTCCAGCTTCAGTTGCAAAACTGCAGTCTGTGTCTTCAAACTGTCCTGTGTCTAATTTAAAAAAGCCTGGACCAGCCGGTTAGTCATGTAACCAGCTGGTTTAACCACTTCTGCATTTGTGGATTCTATCATCTCAGCAGCCCCTGGAATGTAAGCTTTCTTACAACTTCAATGTCTGATGATCAAAATCCATTTGGGTTAAGTGGACCAGGGAGTAGTTCTTTGTCCCTCCAAATACTGTCTGTTAGTATGCAAATGTCCTTCCAGCCAAGTGTCTGATGCTCGCTTGTAAAACAAGTCATTTCTTCACTCCAGCAGCAGTTTAAAATTAATGTTCATATGGCAAAATTAATATGGTTATTCTTGGCAGGTGGGGGTCTTCATGACAGAGGAAAATTGAAATTCAATCATTATTCATCTGCCATAATTTTCTTTTACCACTTCTCAGACAGCTAAACAAAAACTTAAGAGGTAGAAATGATGAAAACGTTTGCTAAGGGAGCTAGTGACTGTTCAGTACTTGCTTGGAATGGCTCCAGGTAAAAACTTCAGTTCTTTTTACTGTTTTGATATTTGCGATTGAACAAAAGAGACCAAGTGTTGTAATCCCCTATTAGCTGATTATCAGCTTTCTGAAAATGATCAGTGTGAATTCATATTTCTATTCGAACCATATGTTTAGATGAAACAAACACAGTATTCAAAGTACAATGCAATACACCAAACAATGACAGCAATAACTAATCCAATAATTCACATAAAACAAAAACACAATTTTCTGTGGAAAAAGAGCCCCTATGCCACTCACATTTTCTCATAGACCCTTTCAGATGTTGATTTGTCACATTAAGTAATTGCACTGTTTTGGAATGAATTTCAAACTTTCATGTTGTTCCTGTTTGTCTTTAGGTTGGACATCTGTGAGCTCGCTGAACTCTGCAGGAAGCTGTACTCAGAAAAGGTTTTGGCTCTTTTGAAAGGTCATCCACCTAAAACATTCCCTCTCCACATAAAATCTAGGCAAACTCTCCACTGCAGTACTGAGGGAGTGCTGCTGTGTCTGGGGTGCCATCTTTCAGTTGAGACCTTTAACTGAGGCCCCATCTGCCCTCTCAGAGGGATGTAAATGATCCTGTGGCACTAGCTCAAGGAAGCACAGAGGAGTTCTCCCCGATGTCCTGGCCAATATTTATCCCTCAATCAACCTTAAAAACAGCCTAGCTGGTCATTATCATATTGCTGTTGTGGGAACTTGCTGTGTGTAAATTGACTTCCACATTTCCTACATTACAACAGTGACTGCGCTTCAAAAGTACCTCACTGGTTGTGAACCGCTTAGGAACATTCTGAAAGGCACTATATAAATGCAAATCTTTCCTTCTTTTAACACTTCCTCCCTGTCCTGCAGAGTGTTTTCCAGCATTTTCTACTTTTATTTCAGATTTCCGTCATCTGCAGTATTTTGTTTTTTCTAGAAATGAGAGTTCTATCTGGGTCAGGCAGTCTTGCCATATAAAATTTAAATATGAAAGTAATACACCAATATTTTTTTAATGTGGTACTATCATAACCTTGACTACTGGGATAGGTTAACTGATTCTATTTACGGAGAGACACATAGAATTGCTCTAGAAGTGTTGCAGGGCTGTTTTCAATGAAAAGCTTGGTCCTTGTTGTATCTATCTATCTGGCCATGCATCAGTCAGAGCCAGTTCTCCTCTTTGATGTCTACACCAATATTGGAGCTATGCTGTTCTATCTGGATGTGTGCCAGCCAACTGCCCTGCCAGCACAAAAACAAAATACCGTGGACGCTGGAAATCTGAACCATAGACAGAAAATGCTGGAAATACTCAGCAGGTCAGGCAACATCTGTGGAGACAGAAACAGAGTTAACCTTTCAGGTTGATGACCTTACATCAAATCTCTCAGGTCATCGACCTGAAACACTAAATGTGTTTCTCCCTCCACAGCTGCTGCCTGTGTGCTGAGTGTTTTCCATCAGTTTTTGTTTTTATTTCAGATTTCCAGCATCCACAGTGTTTTGCTTTTGCTTTAAATGGTGGCGTTTTCAGATCTCCCAGCGTCAGTTTTATCCAGGCACCTAACAACTCAAAAACTGAGCTGAAAACATACCTGGAGACTCTCGTGTCAGATCAGTTTAAAGTAATTAACATAATGGGGTAGCATCTGATAAGGCCAGGGAGTGCACGATGCTCCACCACCAAAGTTTCAAGTTCTTTTTCTCCCCCAGAATTGGCGGACAGCACCAAATCAGATGATGGCCAACTTTCTGGATCCTCAGGCCATGCAGGCAGCCTCCCAAGAGCACCAGTATAGAACTGGCTCTTGTGTCTATTTATTTCTTACTATTTTCTTTTATCCATCCACTGTCAGTCGCCCCTTTTTTCTATTTCCCCCTCTTTTTCTCTATCCCTTCCTGCTTTTTAGTGTCTTTCAACCTCATTATGTCTCAAACAGTTTCACAGGAAAGGAATTACTCTTGCAATACAGACACTGTTTTGTAGACCAATATGGCAGTCAATTTATGCACGGCAAACTCCCCCAAAATGAAATTGAGATAAATGACCAGTTAATCTGTATTTGGTGTTATTGGTTGAGGGACAAACATTGGCCAGAACATCAGGAGAATTTATTTTTCATCTTCAAATAGAGCCAAGGGATCTTTTATGTTCACTCAAACATGCAGTTGGGGACTTGCTTTAACATATCATTCGAATTCAGGCAACAGAAGTGCCCTTTTTCAGATAAGATGCTGAAACAAGGCCCCATCTAAAGTTTTAGTTTAGATTCACTGCCAAATACAGGAGTGCATCTGCTGTCCCACACATCAATTGCCATGCAAATACAATGACCGGTACTAGTGCCATGGGAGGAATGTGCATGGATGCTACTGTTGGCTCCCCATAACTTCACGTCTTCCCTCTTCGATGTCTGTACATATGGAAGAAAGGAGGCAGGAACAAGCTGCTCATAAAGAAAAATAAAGACTTGTATTTATATAGGGCCTTTCATGACCACCGGATGTCCGAAAGTACATTACAGCCAATGAAGCACTTTTTTTGAAGTGTAGTTACTGTTGCAATGTAGGAAATATGGCAGCCAATTTGCACATGGCAAACTCCCACAAACAGCAAGGTGATAATGACCAGATAATCTGTTTTTGTGATGTTGATTGAAGGATAAATATTGGTCAGGACACCAGGAATAACTCCCCTGCTCTTCTTTGAAATAGTGCTCTGGGATCTTTTATGCCCACCTGAGAGGGCAGGAGAGGCTTTGGTTTAATGTCTCATCTAAAAGACAACACCTCTGACAGTGCAGCACTCCCTCAGTACTGCACTGGAGTATCAGCTTAGATTTTTTTTGCAAGCCTTGGAGCTGGATTTTGTTCCCAGCTTGACACCGGGTTCAGTGGTGGAGGGGTGGGGCCAGAGAATTGTAACGGCAGCAGCCGCCACAGAACCCAACACTGGAATTGCTGGACCTGATCTTCCTAGGGCCGGGATAGGCAGCGTCGGCTTTCCGGCCCAGAGGCCAATTGAGGCCTTTAAGTGGCCTATTGACAGCCAATTAAGGGCCTCTTCCTGCCGCTGCTGGGACTTAACCAGCGGTGGGGCGGGGAGGGTGGAGGGGTCTCCACCGTGCGGGAAGGACACCTGAGAAAATGAGGCAACATCCCTGTGGGCTTGAGGGAGGCAATTGGATCCAACTGCTCTACACAAACATCAGTAGCGCAGTCTCAATCAACGGGTGGGAATCGGAAAGTTTCCCGATCAAATCTGGAGTCAGACAGGGCTGTCCTCTCTCCCCAGTCTTGTTTGTTTGCTGTATTGAACCCTTTGCTGAGTCTATTAGGAAGGATGCGAGCATAAGAGGGGTGACAATCCCAGGCAGTGGAGGCACTCAGGTTAAAACCTCCCTGTACATGGATGACGTCGTCGTCTTCTGCTCGGATCCGCTGTCTGTGCGCAGACTGATGAGCATCTGCGACCAGTTTGAACTGGCCTCGGGAGCCAAAGTTAACCACGGCAAGAGCGAGGCCATGTTCTTTGGGAACTGGGCTGACTGATCCTTTGTCCCCTTCACCGTCAGGTCAGATTACCTGAAGGTGCTGGGGATATGGTTTGGAAGGGCCGGGGCGTGCACCAAAACCTGGGAGGAGCGAGTAGCCAAGGTACGACAAAAGTTGGGCATGTGGGGGCAGCGATCTCTTTCCATTGTGGGTAAGAACCTGGTCATCAGGTGCGAGGCGCTCACGTTGTTGCTCTACGTGGCGCAGGTCTGGCCCATACCCCACTCCTGCGCTGTGGCAGTCACCCGAGCCATTTTCCGCTTCATCTGGAGATCTAAAATGGACCAGGTCCGGAGGGACACGATGTTCAAATCTCTGGACAAGGGTGGGAAAAATGTACCCAACGTGGCCCTCATCCTGATGACCACCTTCGTGTGCGGCTGCATCAAGCTGTGTGTAGATCTCCAGTACGCAAACTCCAAGTGTCACTACGTGCTGAGGTTCTATCTGTCCCCGGTGTTGCGAAGGATGGGCCTGGGCACATTGCTGCGGAACGCTCCATGCAGTTGGGCCGTGCCGTACCACCTATCCTTCGTGGAGCAGTTTCTGCGGGAAAACACCTTTGACCACCGGTCCATCAGGCAGTGGTCTGCACGGAATGTCCTCAAGGCCCTACGGGAAAAGGAGACGGTGGATCCTGTCGAATGGTTCCCCGAGCAGACCGTAAAAGTCATTTGGCGGAATGCCTCATCACCAGAACTGTCAAACAAGCACCAAGACGTAGCTTGGCTGGTGGTGAGAAGGGCCCTCCCCGTCAGATCCTTCATGCACACCCGAAGTCTCGCCCCCTCCGCACAATGCCCCTGCGGTGGCTGTGGTGGGGAAGAGACGGTCGCCCACCTCCTCCTGGAATGTGTCTTCGCAAAGCAGGTGTGGAAAGAGATGCAGTGGTTTTTGTCGAGGTTCATCCCAAGCACCTCTGTAACACAGGAGTCTGTGCTCTACGGGCTGTTCCCAGGGACACACACCGAGACAAACATCAACTGCTGCTGGAGGACTATCAATTCAGTGAAAGACGCCCTTTGGTCTGCCCGAAACTTGCTGGTCTTCCAGCGCAAAGAGTTGTCCACCACCGAATGTTGCAGACTGGCACATTCCAATGTCCAGGACTACGTGCTGAGGGACGCACTAAAGCTTGGGGCAGCCGCAGCAAAGGCTCAATGGGGAAAGACCACAGTGTAAGGTACCCCCACCAAGCTGAACTGAGGGGCTGGATACAGGGGAAACCCCTCGAACTGTATCGTTAATATTTTCATTTGCTGTAAATGTAAAACTGTAATTGGCATGACAATTGTGAAATGGAATGGTTGTGAAGAAACTCATGATAGTATTGAAGGAAACTGATCTCCCTTGCAATGTTTGTATTTTTTGGTGCTGTTTGAAACTGTTTGGCAATGTAATTTTTACAGATTTTTATGAATAAAGTATATTTTGGAAAAAAAAAGGAGGGGGCTCCCTCCTTCATGGGCAATTCGTGGCCCATGGAGAACCCTTCCCCCCGGGAACCACTGTACCCCCCAGGGCCCCTCTCCCCCGGACCGAAGCCCCCCCCACTCCTCCAATCCCTCCTCGCTGGGGTCTTCTGGACTGGTCCCAGTGACCCCGCCTCACCTACCTCAGGTCTGGGGTTCCAATGCTGGGCCTGGGTCGGAGACCTCTGCAGTACTGGCAGTGACCCCCGCTCCCAGTGGCACTGCCAATACTGTTGAGCTGCCACCCCTGTGATTGGCCGACTGCTCTTGGGGGCGGGATCTCCATCCCTATTAAGTGTTTAAAGGGATGGGGATTCCCCCCTTCAACTCTGACAGCCAAAGACCGGAGGATCGCTCATGGGGCCTGAAAAGTGCAAAGGCAGGGTTCCCCCTAACTTTTCAGCCCATGCTGGAACCCACACCTCCTGCACAAAATCCAACCCATTGGAGTGGGACTTGACCCCAGAACCCTCTTAACTCAGAGGCATGTGTGATTCCAACTGAGCCACAGCTGTCACTTGATGTTAGCTCCCTGTCGGGGAATAGAAGCCTGATCTCCTGAGTGACAAGCAAGGATACACATCACTATACAAATGAGGAACCACTTTACGAATGAGGAGCCACATACAGTGCCACAAGAGCTGCATCCTTCAAGAAGTCCATTTCAGGACTTTGATGCCATTCGGTGCAGGTCATCTGTCACAAACAGCACCTACTGGCACACACCTGCCAGTACTTTACACACTCCTGCTACTTGAGCAGCACCTGGACAAAACAGAAGATCATCAAAGACCATTACTAAGCGAAAGCACAGATGTAAAAAAACAAATGTTAAAATACAAAGTTGATGTGGTATTCAAGTTGCTGTGCATGCAGCCACTTAGAAATGTGCTGGGACACATCCAAAAATTGCAGTTTTCTTACCACTAGGCATGCTCAGAAAATCTACTCCATCATTTCACTACATCATTACAGCCTCATTTACCAGAAATGATGATGATCAAATGGAGTGAATGGGTGGAATTCTGCTAGAACAGAATTCTAGCACATTTTCCCATCTGGGCTGCCCAGTTTATACTGATAAAATGGGTGTTTCCAATCAGGAAATCCTGACTGACATCATCTTGTTGAAAAAGTTTTCTAAATTTCATCATGAAGATTTTGCCTCTTGAAGCCACGGTAAGAATACATTACTCGAACCAACAATTAAATCCCACTTGCAGAAAATATGGTCAGAATTCCTGAGATTAAAAAAATTCCACAGTTATCCATTGCAACCTTCTATTTTGCTTTATTTGTTCAATCAAAACAGGTTAACCACTATTTCCAAAATTTTCCGGATTCCGACTGACCGAATTGGATCTGCGATTTTCTCAGTGTCTGTTGAGAATTAACTGATGCCTTTCTTCCACTAACCAGACACTGTGCTTTTCATTTTCCTTATTTCTCAGCATTTGTTCAAACTGTATTTGCCAGTTAAAGAGTAAATAATCTCATTGACACACATGCATAAATAGCATTTTGGAAATATCATGAAGCAAGATTACAAATATATTAATTTTAGTTATAATTCTCCCCTTTGGAAATTCATCAGCTATAGTTCCAAGTGCTATATAGATTTTTAATCTGCAGTTTCATACTGATTACTATTATTAGTTAAAGATTTATGGTATCAGTATATAAGTTTATAAGTATCAGTTTAACAGATATTTGTAAAACAGATTTATTAATTTTTGGATGCGTATAATTGGATCATGGGAGTCAATAAATTATATATTAGTGCTAATGATCACCATAAACTCACAAGACAAATGAGCAGGCTACTGATATTAAGAAACTACTATTAAGTTCAGCCACTATTGGCCAACACAGAAAGTTCACTCTCCTGCACAGGCGGATCCTTTCTACACACAAGGAGAAGCCCTCACTTCAGATGATCATTTAGATGACACATGGATTCCAGTTTTTGGGTTTCCTCCAGCATCTGCTTCGTACATCCTCCTACAGTTTGCACAATATGGAAACATTTTAAAACAGTGATGTTGAGTCTAGTCAAGTCTGTGCATCTAGTTAAGTACAGTCCTCGTATGAGACTCTGGCCAAGGAAACTAATCTGGGTATCTAGGAGGTTACCACAAAGTGTTGGCTAGAAATCTCATGAACAGTTTAAATGATGCATATAACGCAATAAGTGTCAGGCCACAAGAAGATGCAATTTTATTATGTTCCCAATGATAAAAGGACATCAGAACAGGTCACAGACCTGAAATGTCAACTTTGTTTCTCTCTCCACAGATGCTGCCAAACCTGCTGAGTATTTCCAGCACTTTCTGTTTTTATTTCAGATTTACAGCATCTGTAGTATTTTGCTTTTACTGTTTTTAGTGATGTTGATTGAGGAATTAACATTAGCCAGGACATCGGGAGAACTCCCCTGCTCATCTTTGAAATAGTGTCATGGGATCTTTTACACTGGCCCAAGAAGGTAGATAAAGCCTCAGTTTAAAGTCTTACCTGAAAGACGGTACTTCTGACACAGCAACACTCCCTCAGCACTACACTGGATTGTCAGCCTTGATTTTTGTGCTCAAGTCTCTGGAGTGGAAATTGAACCCACAATCTTCTAGTCCCTATAGTCCAGAATCTCAACTGCTCTGACCAGATGAGAAAGGTGTCCAGGGGTCCCTCTCAGCCTTCACCTGGACCCTGTAACAGGGTTTAATTTTAAACAAACCATGTTTTTAGCTCCCCCTTTGGTGAATCCTTGTTCACCGCTTTCCAATTATAAGGCAAAGAAACCAGCACAAACTGGTTTTCTTAGGTTTAAAGAAGAAAAGTTGAAATGTATTAAGCTTGAACTTAAACTCTAATTCGGTTGTCACCTACGGATATGCAACACGCCCACACTAGCATGCATACACGATACACACATGCAAATAGAGACAGGAAAGAACAGAAGAAAAATAAAGTGGAAAAGTTTGAGGCAATCTCTGAAGAGGTTTTTTGTTACAGATCTTTCAGTTCACTGTAGAGTCCTTGATTGTAGGTAGATCTTGCTTTACGTTGGGGCCCAGTATTCTTCTTAAACCTTGTTTGCTGTCGGAGACATTTCTGTCTTGGGGTTCATGGTTTTGGAGTTCTGTGAGAAAGAATTGGGAGCAGACAGGAGAGATCTTCTCAGCCCAGGAGCAAATGGTTTTTACTATGGACTTGCTTGCCCCACTCGAGGGGTATGGGGTTACTTTCCCTTCAGACGCAAAACTATGATAGCCCTCAGGAATCCAATTAAATTTTCCTACACTTGCAATAGTAAGCTTCCTGTGTTGCACTCTTATTGCAGTTAAAGCCACAGCTTGTTCTGCTGTGCTTTCCATCAGGTTCCCGTCTTCACTGAGCAGATGTGCCCTGATTAACCCTACCGGGTTTCCCTTTAGTTCCCAGCAGTCAGCTCTTAAATGCCCTGCTTTATTAGAATGGAGCACACAGGTCTCCAGGTCTCACTGTTGCTCACAGCACCGTCCTTTTTGCTAGAGGAGGGCCCCCTGTGTCTCCTGCTTTCCTTTCTCTCCCAGGATTGTTTGGGCTCCTATCACTTTCCCACCCTTTGTCCTTTTTGGATTTGTTGTGGTGACTAGGAACGATTCTCCCCTGGGAAACCAACTTATAAATTAAAGCAAACTCATCAGCCAGAATGGCTGCTTGCCAGGATCCCTGAACCTGCTGCTCCTCTACATGAGTCTTTATGGAGAGTGGGAGAGAGTGTTTAAATTCCTCGAACAGAATTACTTCTCTGGGATTCTCAGAGCTGAGCTGTACTTTAAGAGCCCTCAGCCACTGGTCAAAAGCCAGCTGCTTAATTCTTTCAAACTCCAGATAAGTTTGATTAGCTTGCTTCTTGAGGGTTCTAATCTTTTGGCGATAGACTTCGGGTACTAATTCATTTGCCCCGAGGATAGCATTTTTTGTCAGTTCATAATTTGATGAACTCTCATCTTGCAATAGGGAATAAACCTCATGGGCTTTTCCAAGTGGCTTGCTTTGCAGTAAAAGAGACCAGGTCTCAGCTGGCCATTTTAGCTGCATTTCCAGTTTCTCAAAGGACGCAGAAAATTTTCTACAATCTCCTCAATGAATCCTGGAATTAGTTGAGCTAATTTTAACAATTTTGTACCCAGCCCTGAACTATGCTCCTCCATATTGGCCATGCTTTCACTGGGGTTACTCTGTCATCCCCTAGTCAACTCAAGCCGCTTCAGCTCTCTTTTCTCACATTCCTTCCAGAATATTCTTTCTCTCTCCCTCTCCTGCCTTTCATTTTCTTCACGTTCCTTCTGGAAGGCTCTCTCTTTCTTTTTCCTCTCTCTCTCTTTCTTTCTCCTCTAATTCAAGTTTCTTCTGTTCCAATTGTGCCTGGACATGCATCTTAAGTACTGTAACCAGCAAGGCTATGGACCATGTGCTGGAAGGTGGGATTAGATTGGGTGGCTAGTTTTTTTCTGGCCGGCACAGACAAGACGGGTTGAATGACCTCCTTCTGTGCCTTAATTTTTCTATGGTTCTTTGCTACCAATATCCTGTCAGGGTCTACTTCTAACACTGTTTCTGCTTCTTCAGATTCAAGGAAAAAATGGTTAGCCACTGGTCTTTGGAGTTCAGGCTTTCTAGCCTTGGCATGTACAGTGATCTCACACTGCTCAGTCATTTTCCTCAACTCCTCCATAGACAGTGCTTTTAAATTATCCCAAGTTACTTCACCTAGGCTTAGGGAGCTACTAGCTTCAGTCGCAGACATGTTAGTATTCAAGCACACACAACCACAAGAAAACCTGTACTGAAATCTTGCTCTTTTTTGATTGGGAACAATTTGGCTTCCCACTTCCAATTTCTCTCATTTGTCTGTGGGTCAATTCCAGATGCTAGCACCCAAATTTCTGTTACGACCAGGTGTGAAAGGTGTCCAGGGGTCCCTCTCATCCTTCAGCTGGTCTTACCATAACAGGGTTTAATTTTAAACACACCGTGTTTTTAGCTCCCACTTGGTGAATACTTGTTCAATGCTTTCCAATTATAAGGCAAAGAAACCAGCACAAACAGGTTTTCTTAGGTTTAAAGAAGAAAAGTTGACATTTATTAAACTTAAACTTAAACTCTAATTTGATTGACGTCTACGGATACACGAAGCACCCATGTTAGCATGCATACTCGATACACACATGCAAATAGAGACAGAAAAGAGCAGAAGAAAAATAAAGTGGAAAAGTTTGAGGCAATCTCTGAAGAGGGTTTTTTGTTATGGATCTTCGAGCTGACTGTAGAGTCCTTGAATGTAAGTAGATCTCGCTTTTCGTTGGGGCCCAGTATTCTTCTTAAACCTTGTTCGCTGTCGGAGACTTTTCTCTCTTGGGGTTCATGTATCTTCAGTGGATTCAGAGGCTTGTGAGAAAGAGTTGGGAGCAGACAGAAGAGAGATCTTCTCAGTCCAGGAGCAAACAGTCTTTCTGAGTTCAAACTGTTGGTACAGTTAAGAAAAATACAGATTGCCAAACAGGTTAGTCATGTGACTAACTGGTCTGATCACATCTTGGATTGTATCACCTTAGCAGTCTCTGGAATGTTCCTCTTCCACACAATACCTGATGATCAAGGTCCATTGTGAGTTGAATGTGTCAGGGAATGGTCCTTTGTCCTTCCAAGCCCCGTCTGTTAATATGCAAATGTCTTTTCCAGCCGTGGCTGATCTGATTAACAAGTTCTTTCTTCACTCCAGTAACAGTTTAAAATCAATGTTCATGACAAAATTAATGTGCCTCATTCTTGGCAAGTGGGGGTCTAGCACGGCACGTCACTCCTCATAACTTCGGTTGGCCATCGCTCGCATTATCCCAGTTGACCCAAACTGTATGCTCTCTGTGGATTTTGCAACTTTTCTATCAAGGCTTGCCCTGACTGTGGCTTAACAGTTGCCTTGAGTCGGAGATCATTTTACCTTTGCCTGTCCAGAGATCCTCCTGTCACTGTCCGGAGGAAGGGAGCCCAGTCAATTTGGGAAAAGTAGAAAGAAATACTATACATACATAGCATACACATAATAATAAATGTAAAATACTACAGATGCTGGACATCTGAAACAAAAACAGAAAGTGCTGGAAACACTCAGCAGGTCTGGCAGGATCTCTGGAGAGAGGAACAGAGTAACATATATATATTATGCTTCTGCATGTTTTAAACAAAAATATTTTAGTTTTATTACTTTTATTCCAGATTTTTCAGTTTTTCCCCGTGGATTGGGCAAAGTTGTTGAGGAAAAATATTATTGTGTGGAATTGCAGGAGTGGCCAGGATAGAAGTGCACATTAGTTTAACGCCTGTCAATTCATCAAATCACTCCTAATGTAATCAAAGATTTTTAATGGGAACAGAAAAATCTGATCAATCCTCCGGCCAAAAATGCGTAAAACAACACAAAAAGCTTCTACTCTTGGGTTTTGACTAAATGCTCATTCTGAAACCCAGTATCTAATTAGTACAAGAATCCTTTATTGCCTCTTCATCACACCTGACAAATGAAAGTTCTCACATAATTATTCCATGTACTTACACAATGCAATCCCAAAGGGTTACAGTAAAAGTTTAACATTTCCAGTGAAAACAGGAAGCAGATGGTTACTTCGGAATCCAAAAATGTTGTATTTGTAGTAGGATTGTTTTCATCTTCCACAACAGACTATTCATATAAAATTTACGTGATTATAATAAAGAGAAATATGTATTATTTTGGAGGCGAGAAATGAAGTTTAATTATTGCAAAATGAATATTAACATAAAATTTCTAATTATGTGGAGAAATTTTGGGTACCAATTATAAGTACTGCACAAAGGCTCCATGCCTCTCTGCCTTATTAACATTAATTTAATTATTCATTTACAGTAACAACAAAGGACTTTAATTCATCTGCACCATCTAGCCGAAGAAGCCCATAGTAGCCCTGGTTAAATACTTGCCATTATTAAGTGAAACAAAGAACAAAACTATTTATTGAAGCCCAATTATGCTAAAAGACTGACAGTAGCAATTCTGCGGGAGAATACAGGTTTGACTCTGCCCTCAACAACCTAGAAGTTCATAGACTGCTTATCCTGTTGTACTTTATGCTGACTGTGTGTCTGCAATTGCAGCACAGCAGGCTGTGCAATATCAGCAGTATCCACTTGATTTAAAGACAGCTGTGAGAGTGGTTGTCCAGTCCCAGGCAAAATAGGCATCAGTACTAACATAAAATGAAACCCTGCACTTTGATTCAAAGCTGTGGCTCTGTTTCAAAGAAAATATAGCTAACCTATTTGCATTTGCGCATACAGTACTTTATGGAGTCATCATACTTACCCTAAATGATCATATAATGAATAACTTGTCATTTGCTGCTTTTATGTTATTCTTTCAAGTGTGTTATACTGGCCATTTTAGATCATTTTGGCAATGCTTACTACGAACCTTTTTTTCTATAGTGCTTCTCCAATGTCTTAGCAATAAAATGCACTGCCCTTTGTTAAGTTAAAGTAGATAGATCAGCAGGTCCCGGATTTGATCTTCTAGCAACATAATTGACTACAGTGTCTTTGGGTTAGGAGAGGGGAAAAGGAATTGGTGGAGGTTCCCGTTGCTTTTTATATGCCAATGTGCTTTGTTGAATGATAATTTTCTTTAATCCACTGACTGGAGATCTGAATTTATATTTTTAAAAGACATTTTAAAAATATCAGCTAAAACAATGACTTTGCTGGCAGCTTAAGATGGCTACCTAATTTGCAACACTGTTTCCTACACTGCAATGTTTATGAGGAGGGAGAGGAAATGTCTGCTCATGCCCCAGAATCAGACCAAGGAAGTTTAAAGGAACTACTTGTTTTTTTAGCAAGAGAGAAATACTGCTAACTGCTATATTTGAATGACTGAGTGACTGTCATGTGACAAGCCCCTCCCCATCTGTGTTTCTAAGCTTGTGTCGTTCTGCAACAGAAAGGGGAGAAGCAACAGGGACTCTCCCATGTGCAGACCCAAGTGGGGGTCCCTCCCTCTCTCTCTCTCTTTCTCCATTCTAGCTTGAAAGCTTTCAAATCCTGCTTGTTGACTGATCACCTCTGCATACTCCGGCTACAATCAGAAACCCAGTTGGAGGAAATCATCTGCATTGCTATCTCTAAGAGACCCTCCAAACCAGTCATCTACCTCTTCAAACTAAAAACCTCAGGACCACCGAATTCAGCTAGAAGCCAGCCGAATCACCAAATACCACAGACTGTATACCCCTTTTTTTCTAGGGACTCTAACTCAACCAATCTACCTTTCCCCACTCTGTAACCTATTTGTGTGTGTGTGTGAATGAAAGTTGGCATGTTGTTTATTATTTTTATTCGTTTGGTTTAGGTACAATAAAGTTAACCTCTTTCTTTATTAATTCAAGAAAACCTGCCTGCTTGGTTCTTCTTATGATCATAGCAACTAAATAATCAAACACCTACTGAATTGGCCAGTGCATCCACTTTAAGAAAGAATTAAACCTGTTGTGGTCAAACAGGGAGATGGAAAAGAGGGAGTCCCTTCCACCCCTCCTCACTTGACTGTAACATTTCTTTTTATTCTTTCATTGGATGTGGGTGTTGCCAGAAACGCCAGCATTTGTTGCCTGTCCCTAATTGGTTATGAACTGAGTGGCTTGCTAGGTAATTTCAGAGAGCAGTTAAGAGTCAACCACATTGCTGTGGGTCTAGAGTCAGATGTAGGCCAGATCAGCAGATTTCCTTTCCTAAAGAACATTAGTGAACCAGATGAATTTTTACTACAATTGATGATAGTTTCATGGCACTATTACTGAGACTAGCCTTCAATTCCTGATTTTTTTTTTAAGTTAATGAATTGAATTTAAATTCCACCAGCTGCCATGGTGGGATTTGAATCCATGCCCCCAGTGCATTAGCCTGGGCCTCCAGATTACTCCAGTGACATTACCACTACACTACCATCTCCCCTGGAATTCATTGATTGATTGTTGGGAAATGTGTGTGAGTGGTAGATGAGGACAGGGTTGTGCTGTAATGTCTGTAATGGTCACTCCAGTCAAATGATTTGCTAATTCTGACACACACACGAAGAACGTCTGGGCCTAGACAATGGGCAGCATTTTATGCTCTCCCCCATGGCAGGTTTGGAGGTGGGTAGGGCATTTAATTAGATGGGATAGTGGCAGGTGAGAACCCTGCAACCTTCCTGCCTACACCCCAATTAAGTCCATGGCTGGAAGGCCCATGGACGGCATTCCTGCCCCACTGCCAATTCAGGCCCTTAAGGGGCAATTAATGTCCAATTAAGGGCCTCTTCCCATCGCTGCAGGTATTAATCCAGCGGCAGGCAGGCCTGTAGCCATGTGGGGAACATGACTTGTAAACCTGTACGGGGTTGCTTGTGGTCTCCCACCGGGTGGGGGGGGAGGGGTGTCCCTCAGTCAAAGGCACTCAGTGCTTGATTGAGGGACCCAGCTTTGGAAAGGGGGGGGGGCCACTGAGAGCCAGTCCTTGCTGCCGACTCCCCTACAACCCCCTCCCCACGACCCCCATCATGTAACTCTGGTCTGTGTCATTCCATGATCCTGGGCCTCCAGTGGGTGCATACCAGCAGCAACCACCACCCAGATGGTGCTGCTGAGCAAAAGAGCTGCCGGCCTCTGATTGCCGGGACTTCCCGTTCCTGGGATCCTGATCCTGGGAAAGGCTCACTGGTGACCTCTCAGGTGCCTGAGTACTTAGTAATACGGCGTGCCTTCCCCAAAGGAGGCAACGTGGTCTTTCATCTACTCTCCAGCCGGCGGCCGGGACCCTCATCGCCTCCATTAAACTCCCCCCAATGGGTAAGAGAGCAGAGGCCTCTCCTGCCCATTGAGTCATAGCCAAACACAAATCAACATCTTTAGAAATTTTCCAGATTCCATCTTTAGATTTTACATATCAATAATATCTTCTCAGTTGGAAGTAAACAGCTTAGCTTACGGGTTACATCTGTGAACATGAATGCTGGTCCTTCCTTGGATGACTTGGCAGAAAGAATGATTGATAGTCCCAGAAGGGAAACTTTCCCTCTGGAGTTGAGTAGCCTGTTATTATTTTTCTTTTTATGACTCTTGCTATAGTTATTTTTCAAGCCCCATTTAGAGCTCTTCAAAATCCAATTATTCCTAGATATCCACTATCACTATCCAATTTGATTCCATGAGCTGTAATGATATTTTCACGTTCTGGCAATGGTGGCACTTCATACCAATGCAAGTAAGAATGATAATGGCACACAAAATACTTACAACACAATGGAACATTTTATAAAAATATTTTTTGTCAGGGTTTTTGTATTTTTCTACATCCGTGTATTTCATCTGTACATCAATTGTGTCCTATTATTGTAATCCTAATCTCAAATTCCAAAACATAAAGGTGAAAAAGAGTGTCCACTCAGTACAAATACTAAGTTATGTCCTCATTAATGGATATAGGAACATGCAGAAATAAATCCAAGCACACAGATACATGCACTGGGAAAGAAAGACTTGCATGTATATTGTGCTGTTCACAACCTCAGGATGTCCCAAGGTATGTTATAGCGAATGAAATGCTTTCTTTGAATTGTCGTCATTGTGCTAATATAGGAACAGTGGCAGTCAATTTGTGCACAAGTTCCCACAAGCAGCAATGAGATAATGACTAAATAATCTGTTTTATGTGTTGGTTGAGAGATAAATGTTGGCCAGGACACCTGAAGAACTTACCTGCTTTTCCTGAAATAATGCGTGGAATCTTCATCCCTGTGAGAGAGCAGGCAGGACCTCAGTTTAATGTCTCATCTGAAAGATAGCACCTCAGAGAGTGCAGCATATTGTCAGTTCTGCACTCAAAGGGCTTTTTTGGGGATTGTGGTTGTGATTCGTCACCAGCCCATGCCTATTGCCATGGAGGCTGGCAGCATGCAAATTTGGTGCTGCCTCCTCATTTACCTGATTGCAGCGGTCCAAGTGGGAGCTGCCCTGCTGACTGCCTGAGCACTCAGCAGGGAGCCAAGCAGTGTATGTTGATAGCACGTGGTGTAACTAGCCTTCTCTTCTTAAGGGCAATCTGTCCCTCTTAAACGGAAGCTGCATTGAATCACAGGATACTGATGCTGAACGCAATTGCTGTAATTCTGAAGAAGGGAAAACCCAAAGCCGAGGCAGGGTTTCCAGGTTCATGGATGCACCTCTGAAGACGTTAGATGTGGAGATGGATAGGAGGAGAGAGATCAAATGACCATGATGGTGGTGGGGGGTGGGGGGCGGTGGGTGGCAGGAGGCCCTCAAGGACCACCTTCCGAAGGAACTGGGAGATGCTCGGGCCATTGGCTGACAACCTTTTGTCACAGTCATGGAGCATGCAGGAGTCTGACTCCAACTCGTGCAGAGCCTCTGCTCCGTCTCCCTGCCATGTTATAGACCCAGAGGCAGTGCAACTGATGTCCCCATACCCTTTGCAGCCTTTTTGTGGACAGGTTACCAAATGCTTTGAGCTCCCTGTGAAGATACAGCAACACGTCCTGCCAAATCCAGCAACTCACCACAAGACCTCCAAAAAATCTCCGCAGTACTTCCACAAACTTTGCAATAGCAGAGGTTAGTGTAAATCACCTTACCTGCAAGCTGGGTGCCTGGCTCTTTAAATTACATAGTGGTGGGTCCCTCTTGCAGCTTTATGAACATGAGTGACAAGCGAATACATTGAATGGATCTGCATAGTCTGAGTTTGTAAATCGTGTGTCAAATCACGATGTCAAGATCTGGCCAGTTTGGAGGCTTCCAGCACATGAAAGGCACACCTGCACGAACTCCCTTCCCAGCAAGAGATGGCATACACGACCCACTCGGAGGGACTCCGGCTTCCATTGCACACCTCCAGCAGTGCAACGCATCCAAACCTAAGCCTAGATTATGTGCTCATGTCTCTGAAGTGAGACTTTGTAACCAAAGATATACACAAAGGCTAATACACACATTCAATGCACAATGATCCTAGCACAAACATAAGTACATGCTTTCTGAAGACACTGACACATATTCTCGAAGAAAAACATTCCAAAAATACTGTAAACTAGGGCTAGCACTTTTTACTTCCATGCTTCCTCCCCACAATTTTCTGCCCATTCATTTTAAAATTCTGCACTGGAGAGCTCAGAAGTGAAGAATGCTGCTCTATGCATTATACTGCTACATATATACTGCTGTAACAAGCATATGCCTAGTCCTTCACTTTAACACATACATCTATTACATTTAACATGCACATGTATATATTGTTCACTTCACTCTTGTTGCAAAAGGAAATAAAGAACAATGTAGTAAATGAACAAATATTCTATCAATTGTTTCAAATACAATTAACACTATACTACCTGCAGGTTATCTTAAGTGTTATTGCAACTTGTTGACTACATTTCCAGCTGTAATATATTATACATATATACACACTTACATATATACACACTTACATATATATTTACTCATCTACGGGATGTAGATGTTGCTCGTAAGGCCAGAGTTTATTGCCCATCCATATCTGTCCTTGAGAAGGTATTGGTGAGCCACCTTCTTGAATACAACTGAGTGGCTTGCTCGGCCATTTCAGAGGGCAGTTAAGAGTCAACCACATTGCTGTGGGTCTGGAGTCATATCTAGACCAGATTAGGTAAGAATGGCAGATTTCCTTCCCTAAAGGACAAGAGTGAAGTAGATGGGGTTTTATGATAATCTGGTAATTTCATGTCACCATTACTAATAATAGCTTTTTATTCCAGATGTTATTTAATTTATTGAATTTAAATTCCTCAGCTGCTGTGATGGGATTTGAACTCACATCCCCAGATCATGCGTCCAACATATCAGAGTAGTGAACTATGACAAGAAATATACAGTGCCGTGTACTGGATTGTTATGACATGACCATCTAGCCCAAAGCCAAAGCATTCTTCACTGTCACTGTCAGTTTGGGCCAACTTAGTCTAGTCCTCAGAAGAGGACTCCAACAAATAGTCAGTAAACACCTGAGGTTTTATCTCACTAGATTCAGAGTCTGATGTTGTTGTAAAAGTGATCTGGGGGAGTATGCTGCTCAAACAGAAATCCACGACCTCCATATGCCACTGTCCCTCATTTTAAAAAATATTGTTACTGCTCTAAGTCAAAGCTATGAACCTCATAATTAAGAAAGAAGCAAATTGATTCCATGATTTTGGGCTTGACTGCAAAACCCATGAAATGTGAGTCACTGATGCTGCCATATTATTTATAATAAAGAGTGTATCAATGAAGGGAGTACTGCGTGCTTCCCATTAAGTACACAGCACCATTATAAGATTAATCCCTAATCAATTTAAATCCCTCCTTCTGCCTCCTATGGCAATCCAGGAAGAAACTGGCATTGTTTGCATTCAATGTTGTGAAGTACAAATGACGGAAATATGTTATATAGAGTCATAGAGTGATACAGCACTGAAACAGGCCCTTCGGTATTTGTGTCTAATTATAATACACTTGCCCATTTTTGACCATAAGTCACTTCCAGTGGAAAATGTCAGAATTGGTGGGGTAAGCTGCTGCAGTGGTTCTGAAAGATTTTCCAACCCATTCTACCCAAGGTCTGTTCCAAACTTATTATGTAAAAAAAAAATTGATGGTTTTTGTCACCCTATTTACTGGGAAAAAAGGAAAATAATACCATGATAAATCATGGACAAAAATATTGATATTTCATTGCACCTAATTACAAAAGGAAAAACTGTCAGTCATTTATGGAAGAAAGTTGTTATTACTGGTTCGTTGTATGTAATGTCCCAGTGTACTACTCAAGTGATTGTCCACATGTGACACTGGTGAGTTATAATGTTTTGTGACTCATGGAATGAATTGGCACTTGTAACCAGTTGCTATTACCGACAAAGCTTTTCCCTTCCATGATCGAGTAGCTCTGGGCATCAAAGCCCTGTAGAACTTTGCCCATGTTTCCAATATTTCAGAGACTGACAACTTCCGTGTTCTTTTGTTTTATGTTATTGTTTTTTCCATTTGATCTTTTGATCATTATTATTTAACATTGTGATTGCCCTTTCTGGTTTGTGTTAAACATTATTCACATTTTCAGCATAAAGACACTGTTAGGTTAAATGACAGCTTTAAAGAAAAAGAAAATGCTTTCATTCAATGTGTTCGTTCTTCACATTCCACTAACTGCTGATTGTCCTTAAACATACAAACTAACTAATGTTGATTAGAAAATTACAGGGGAAATTATATAGTAAAAGATTTTGAAATATTAGTTTTAAACAGAACACTGTGCACTTAACTTGAGGAAGAGCTGGACACAAAGAAATGGAATTGTTAACAGTTCAAGACATTCCTAATCAGACAGCACATTTTAAAGATTTTAAAAAAAGGATTTGTCAGCTGTGAATGACTGATTTTTGTGACTGATTCGAAAGAATGATAACTTGTAAAGGCTCATTGAACTGTGATGATCACACATCCTAAAATAGTCACTGATATACCTGAAAAATTACAACAGTCATCATCACGCTCTCACAATTGGCTACATGACCCTCAATCAACCTCAAAGCCCTGATTTTTCCCTAGATTTAGAACAGTGTTAATCATTAGATCTCACAGGAATCAGCAAGACTCATTAACTATATATTCTTCCATAAAAGCTATCATTACATTTTCTGAATGTACTGACCTTGATTATTTATACTGTGCACAACATAATCTTTCTTTCCAAGAGCATCAATTGTCAGCATTGCATTAGTTAATAATGCTATTATCTCCACCATACACTGAGTTTAACAGCAGTCTCATATTCCAATTACCTTACAGGGTCATCTCCGACAGTAGAAGTACCAGAAGCAGTTATATAATGTAAGCAACCCAGTACCAGTGCTGTAAGATGCAACAAAACTCATCTGGGGATTAGACTGCACCTGAGTGTTTTCAACAGCAAATTATTATCAGTGTCTAGGCTAGCATCATTTGTGTTGCGTTTGCTAGCTTGGTTCTGCCTGTGGACAAACTGTGCTCTCTGCCCAAGTGGAGAAGTCTGTAATGTGGCTTTGCTATTCTTGAACCATACGGACCTTTCCCTGGCTTCAGGAAAGGTCCCAATCATAATAACAAAACCAGAAATGCAACTTTCTACATGGACAAGAGTTGCGTAGGCGTTTCTTTCAAGCTCTTTGCACAAATACTGAACAGCAGTAAACCTTGCTCCCTTATTGTCCACTCCACCTTGCAGTATGAACAGTGCAAATCCAGCATTAGAGAGATAAACCTAGTTACAGATATCAATGAGGTAAATAAACGGAGTTCTTATGCTTTACCTTTTTTGTTTAGTTGTAGTGAAACATTAACTTTCTGGACATTTCCTGAAGAGGCAACTGCTTTCTGTGGAGAGAAAACACCTACTCAGGTATAGATTTTAGATTTTAATAGACAAAACAATTTGGGGGCAAATTTAACTTAATCTTGCTGGGCAGAAAACCCATGGGATGCAGTGGAATTCTCGTTTTACATCCCATTCAATAATACTCTCCACTGACTTCAGGGTAAAACCAGCGTTGCACTCAATCTCGTCAGTTTCCCAAAGGGATGATTAGGTTATAATTGCCCTCAAGTCTCACTCCATTGGGGTTAGCATAATGGTTAGTATAATGCCTGTTCTCTCATGTTCTGGGTAGCTAGACATTGCTCTCGCCTCGTCTCTCTGACCTCCTCTTACTGCTGGTTCCACTTTGGCTTCTTACATTTCCCTTTCAGACTCTCTCCAGTTTTCAGTTACGCAAAGCTGTATTTGTAATTTTGGCTGTTGACTACTGACACATTTCTACTTGCCGGCGTGCACCATTTGATGGCTCATAAAGCACAACAATCATCACAGAAGCTTAAGCAAGACAGGCAGTTAATGAGAATAAATTACATTACTACAATTTTAGCAACAAAGACCTTGAAATAGGATTGTTCTGTGTTGTGGCTAGCTAATTAATTGTCATCATAGTTTAGCAAATGGAAAGATAGATAAATACGTAGATAAAGGATAAAAGAGCACCACATTTTGTTTGGTAATTGGAGAACAAATTAATCTTTGGTTAAATCATTTAAAAGTCAAATTCTACACTTTCTTGATCTGTACAGGATATCCGATTTCAATTTTGCTGTCATATAGCTCATATTTTATTAATTTATTTAGTTGTTGTAATAATGCATTTTCTAGTTGGATCATTATGACCACTGCAAGCCTCTTTGGTAATTTTTTTTATTCTTTCATGGGATGTGGGCAGCGCTGGCAAGGGCAGCATTTGTTACCACCCCTAATTGCCATTTCAGAGGATACTTAAGTGCCAACCACATTGCTCTGAGTCTGGAGTCACAAGTAGGCCAGACCCAGTAACGACAGCAGATTTCCTTCCCTAAATGATATTACTGAGCCAGATGGGTTTTTATGACAATCAATGATAGCTTCATGGCACCATTACTGAGACTAGCTTTCAATTCTAGATTTTTAAGAATTAATTAATTGAATTATTGAATTTAAATTCCACCAGCTGCCATGGTGGGATTTGAACCCAAGTACGAACACACAAATTAGGAGCAGAAATAGGCCATCTGGCCCCTTCAAGCCTGCTCAGTCATTCAACAAGATCATGGCTAATCTGACTGTGGCCTCAACTCCACTTTCCTGCCTAACCCAGATACCCCTGACTCCCTTGTTAGTCAAGAATTTATCTACCTCTGCCTTAAAAATATTCAATGACTCTGCCTCCACTGTTCTCTGGGGAAGAGAGTTCCAAAGACTCACACCCCTCTGAGAGAAAAAAATTCTCCTCATTTCCATGTTAAATGGGTGACTCCTTATTTTTAAACAGTGTCCCCTAGTTCTAGTCTCTCCCACAAGGGGAAAAAATCCTTTCAGCATCCACCTTGTCGAGTCCCCTCAGGATCCTATATGTTTCAATAAAATCACCTCTCATTCCTCCCCAGGGTATTAGCCTGGGCCTCTGGATTACTCACTCATTGACATTGCCACCACACCACTGTCTGCCCTGTGTTAGGAATTATTCCAGTAGCATTTTGCTATAGAACTGATGATTTAGAAAGTCAATTAACTATGAGAAACAATGCCAGACTAAACATTTAGACTACTTTGGAGTTCAGTAACATTATGCCTATTTCAAGTGCACATAGAGTGCCTGGGTACTATAAATAATGTCACATCTGTTTGTACTTTATGTACAGAGAAGGTGCTCATTCAGTTCATTCACATTCCTGATAATGTGTGGCCCAGTTCTATGCTGTTAGATTGTTGGACTCCTCCCAAAGAGATATTTGTGAGTATCCCATTATCAACCGGTCTTTACAGCCAGCTTCTACAAAACAATACCTTTTACCCATCTTGATGGGGCCACTGTGGAGAAAAGGAAACTGCCCGAGGGAGACTATCTCACAACATCAAAGGTGTATCCTTCTGGGTAAATAAATACAGGAACAGCATGGACAACATTAGAATGTTCATGGCTGGACTAATGCGCTTGGCACGCTCCCCATGTGGCAGCAGACCCACCTGCCTTTGGGCTAATACCACGGCAGTAGCATGAGGAAATTGGGCATTAATTTCCCACTTAAGGGCCTCAATGGGCGGCGGAGTGGGAAGGCCATTCATAGGCCTTCACTTGGGTGAAGGCAGGAAGGTGGCATGGTCCACCCCTGCACCACCACCCCCCACCCCCCCCCAAACCATTCTGCCTTCCAAAGTCACCATGGGAGAGAGCATAAAATTCCCTCCTAAATTTCAATAGAAGTGGATACTGCGAGAAGATGTGCCCACCCCGAAACAGTTACATATATGCAAATGAAAGAATAATGAGGGAAAAAACTTCTGTCCCAGAAATTCCATCATTTATGCCAGACTTGAATCTACAAGAACAATAACTTGCATTTATATGACACCTTTAACATAAAATGTCCCAAGGTGTATCATAGAAACGTAATCAGACAAAAGTTGACATTCAGTCAGTGAAGGAGTTGAGTAAACGTTTGGTTAAAGAGGTGGATCTCAAGGAGGGTCTTAAAGCAGAAGAGGCAGAGAGTTACAGAATGAGAATTCTAGAACATAGGACCTCGATGGCTGAAAGCACACACACCAATGTTGGGCAAATGGGGTGCAGGTGCACACGAATGTAGAGTTCTCAGAGAGTTGTAGAGCTGAAGAAGGTCACAGGGATAGGAAGGGCTGAGGCTATGAAGCGATTTAACACAAGGACAATAATTGAAACATTAGGGAACCAGAAATCAATGTAGGTCAGAGAGCACAGAGATGATGGGTGACAGAGTTTGTACAAAATAAGATATGTACAGCAAAGTTTTTGATAAGTTAATAGAGGCAGGAGGATGGGATGCCTGTCAGGGTAGTTGAGTTTTGAAAGTGACAAAGGCATGGGTGAAGGATTCAGCAGTAAATCAGCTGAGGAAGGAATGGAGAGGAATAATGTTATCTGACTTAATTTTGGCCGATACAGGAGTGGGCTAACTTACTTACAGTCATTTCAGAAATGCTACATAGGAACATAGGAGCAAGAGTGGCCATTCAGCCCATCAAGCCTGCTCTGCCATTCAATACGATCACAGCTGATCATTCACTTCAATGCCTTTTTCTCACACTATTCCCATATCCGTTTATGTCATTGGTATTTAGAAATCTATCAATCTCTACTTTAAACATACTCAATGACTGAGCTTCCACAGCCCTCTGGGGTAGAGAATTCCAAAGATTCACAACCCACTGAGTAAAGAAATTTCTCCTCATCTCTGTCCTAAGTGGCTTCCCCCTTATTTTGAAATTTTGTCCCCTGGTTCTAGACTCCCCAACTAGTGGAAACATCTTAGCTGTATCTACCCTGTCTACCCCTTTAAGTGTTTTGTAGGTTTCAATGAGATCACCTCTCATTCTTCAAAACTCTAGAGAATACAGGCCCAGTTTCCCCAATCTCTCTTCATAGGACAGTCCTGTCATCCTGGGAACAAGTCAGGTGAACCTTCGTTGCACTCCCTCTATGGCAATAATATCTTTCCTAAGGTAAGGGGACCAAAACTGCACACAGTACTCCAGGTGCGGTCTAACCAACGTTCTATACAATTGAAGCAAGACTTCACTACTCCTGTACTCAAATCCACTTGCGATAAAGGCTAACATACCATTAGCCTTCCTAATTGCTTGCTGCACCTGCATGTTAGCTTTCAGTGACTTATTGACAAGGACACCCAGGTCCCTTTGTACATCTACACTTTCTAATCTCTTACCATTTAAGAAATACTCTGCACTTCAATTTGTCCTACAAAAGTGGATAACCTCACATTTTTCCACATTATATTCCATCTGCCACATTGTTGCCCACTCACTAAGTCTGTCCAAATCCCCTTGAAGCCACTTTGCATCTTGCTCACAACACACATTCCCACCTAATTTTGTGTCATCTGCGAACTTGGGAATATTACATTTGGTCCCCACATCCAAATCATTGATATATATTGTGAACAGCTGGGGCCCAAGTACTGATCCTTGCAGGACCCCACTAGTCACAGCCTGCCAACATGAGAATGATCCATTTATTCCTACTCTCTGTTTTCTGCCTGTTAACTAACCCTTAATCTATGCCAGTATATTACCTCCTATCGCACATGCTTTAATTTTGCTAGCCAACCTCCTGTGGGGGACTTTGTCAAAACCGTCTGAAAATCCAATTATACTACGTCCACCAACTTCCTTTTATCAATCCTCTTAGTAACAATGATATGGATGAGGGAATAGAGAGCTGTATATCTAAATTTGCTGATGATGCTTAGGTGACACAGTAAATAGTGTAGATAGGAACAGAAAATGGCAAAAGAACATTGACATATTAATTGAGTGGGCAAAACTCTGGCAAATGAAATTCAATATGGGAAAGTGTGAGGTCATCCATTTTGACCTAAGAAGGATAGATGGTGATCCATATGGTGAGAAGCTAGGAATTGTGAAGCAGCAAAGTGATTTAGGAGTCCAAGTACAGAAATCACTAAAAGTTAGTGGGCAGGTGCAAAAAGGATTTAAAAGGCAAATAGCATTTTGGCCTTTATCTCAGAAGAGCAAACTACAAAGGGGTGAAAGTTATGTTAAAGCCCCATCTGGAGTACTGCATTTAGTTCTGGGCACTATACCTCAGGAAGGAGATATTGGCTTTGGAGGGGGTGCAAGGCAGATTCACTAGAATGATACCAGGCTAAAAATGCTAAATTATGAGGACAGGTTGCATAGAATAGGCATGTATTCCCTATAAATATAGGTGACTGATTTGCGGAACATCTCCGCTCAGACTGCAAGCATGATCCCAAGCTTCCAGTTGCTTCCCATTTTAATTCACCACCCTGCTCCCATGGCAACATTTTTGTCCTGGGCCTACTGTAGTGTTTCAGTGAACCTCAACACAAGCTTGTGGAATAGCAACTCATCTTCTGATTAGGCATTCTACAGCTTTCTGGATTCACCACTGAGTTCAACTATTTCAGAGCATGACTGCCTTTATTTTATTTTATTTCTTTTTTTTTTTAACCATGGGCCTGTTTAAAACTTGTTTTTCAGGTTTTTGCTTCTGGACAGAGCTGTTCATTATTCTGCCATTAACACTGTCTCTAGACTAATGCTTTGTCTTTTAACACAGCTATTAGCACTCCCTTTGCCTTTGCTTCATGACATCTTTGTCAGTTAATCTCTCTGGCCCTCTGCCTTTTCACACTTTTTGTTCTTTTGTTCTTCTTCCTGTTAGGAAAACGCTTCTTTTTAAAAATATTTTTTGAGGACTCATGTTTTAGAATTGTGGAGATGGATTCATTGGAGGACTGAAGTGATTCCATAGATACTGGACTTTGTTTAAAAAGGTCACTGGAGAGACTCTGTTTAAAAACATTTACTTGATGTCACGTCTTTAGCTAAGTAAACGAGTGCCTTCTGACTGCGGGAGTTGTTTACAAGAGAAGTGACATGTCAAGATTTATGGTGCTCAAGAGTGGGTTTCATTTTTGAATACTATTTTAAGTAAGTTGGGTTTGTAGACTGCTGAAAGAAACACCCAGCTCATCTTTTCTTCACCTGAGAAAGCCTGCAAAACATTCACTGTGTGATAGCTGTAATGCCTGATGCTGCATTTCTACTGAGAAGCTTTTGGAAGACTTCCTCTCGACGTCTCTTGAACGAACTACTTCTGAAAAGATCCCAGTGACCCGTCTATGTGTACTCGGATGCCAGACTGTATGCCGTCTGGAACATAGCATACCTTATCCTTTTTCTTCAAGAATTAACAAGTACTTTGGCCAAAGCATCTTTATTTTTCTTTAACCTGTGTGTCTGTTGGGTATTTAGAAGGGAATATATATATTTACTATCATACTTCAAACTGTGTGTTAAAGCTTTGCATCTTTATTGACTAAATCTTATTTTTTTTAAATAAATTAACACTTTTGTTATTTATTAAAGGAACCTGGTTAGTGGATTTTATTCTG
Organism: Heterodontus francisci; assembly: GCF_036365525.1. Lineage (NCBI taxonomy): Eukaryota > Metazoa > Chordata > Chondrichthyes > Heterodontiformes > Heterodontidae > Heterodontus > Heterodontus francisci. The sequence goes on from NC_090397.1 coordinate 38,202,408, forward strand.
AAACTAAAATAGAGTATATAGTTGGTCACATCGGTAACTGGGTACACATTTAAATATAAGTTTTGACCTGTGGAGAAGTTGAACTAGAGAAAGACAGTGAACTCCTCCTGCCTCGGTCGTAATATTCCCCCCTCCCCCTTTTCAGTTGCTCAAAGTCTATTTATTACATTTCTAACCTTTGCCAGTTCTGATGAAAGGTCACAGACCTAAAACGTTAACTCTGTTTCTCTCTCCACAGTTGCTGCCGGACCTGCTGAGTATTTCCAGCACTTTTTGTTTTTTATTTTAAACAGAGAGGTTTCTCTTACCCCAGATTGAAGTCTCCATTCACCAAACCTGGTGTATGATTATTATGAGAATGGCTGAAGAAGATAAACAGACAAAAAGATGTTTTCACTCTACAAAGCAAGCAGCAGCATACTGGTCCTCATGCACTTCAATTTTTCGCTGATCAAAGAATATCAGTTGTTCCCCAGAACTCATCAGTTAATGTAATTATAGTTCTACCATATATGGCTAATCTCATTGTAATAAAGATTAGATTCCTAATACAGAGAAGAATTGTGCGGCTCAAGCCCTTGCAACTCTTTCAAAGAACTCTTTCAAAGAACAGGTTTGATTAATTTCATCCACACAGTTATTTAATTATAGCTTTCTAGGAAGCAAAGATAGTTTTTTTCGTATAATTTTATTTTAGTATCACTTTGCAAAGTGACCATGGTTGCTACACCGAGGATAATGCATTTCACAGTCGCCCACTGGAAACATTACTCTTTTTTTTCACCTGCTTAAAATTAAGTTTCAAATAGAATTGACGAGGGCAGACACCCTGGAAATTCATGCAGGCAACTTGTGTTATTAGACATTTACACCATAAATAATGGTTTGAACGATCCACTCTGTTTGATAATCATTGTCTTATTCTTGTTTATATTTTCATAAGAATGACTCAGAACAGAAGGATGCCATTTGGCCCATCGTACCTGTGCCAGCTCTTTGGTAGACGTATCCAATTAGTCCTAATCCCCTCCCCTTTCCCCATAGCCCTTTAGATGTTTTCCCTTCAAGTATTTATTGAATTCTCCTTTGAATATTACTATTGAATCTGCTTCCACTATTCTTTCAGGCAGTACCTTCCAGATCACAACAACTGCCTGTGTAAATTATGTTTCCTCAGGTGGCCTCTGTTGTTTTTTGCCAATCACCTTAAATCTGTGTCATCTAGTTACCGATCCTTCTGCCACTGGAAAGTTTCTCTTTATTTACTCCATCAAAACTGTTCATGCTTTTGAACAACTCTAGCAAATCTCTTAACCTTCTCTGCTCTACGGAGAACAGCCCCTGCTTCTCTAGTCTCTCCATGTAACTGAAATCCTTCATCCCTGATACCATTCTAGTAGATCCCTTTTGCACTCTCTTCAAGCCTTGACAAATGTGACGCCCAGAATTGAACACAATATTCCAGCTGAGGCCCATCTAGTATTTTATACAGGCTTCGCATATTTTTTCTTTTGCACTCTATTTCTTTATGAATAAAGCCAAGGATCTCATATGCACTATTTAGCAGCCTTCTCAACTTATCCTGTCACCTTCAAAGATTTGTGTACATACACCTCCAGTTCTCTTTGCCAGTTCCCCCTAGTTCTTCTTCAACAACAACTTACATTTCTATAGCACGTTTAACATAGCAAAACATCCCGAGGCATTTCACAAGAACGTTATCAATAAAAGTTTGACACTGAAGTGCATAAAAAGCTTGGTCAAAGAAGTAGATTTTAGAGAACATCTTAAAAGAGCAGAGAAAAGTGGAGTGGTGGAGAGGTTTAGGGAGGGAATTCCAGAGCTTAGGGCCTAGGCGCTGTAAGCATGGATGCCAATGGTGGAGCAATTAAAAATGGGGATGTGCAAGATGCCAGAATTGGACGAGCACAGATATCTCGAAGGATTGTAGGGCTGGAGGAGGTTACAGAGATAGGGAGGGGCAAAGCCATGGAGGGATTTAAAAACAAGAATAAGAATTGCTGGACTGAGACCAAATTTAGCACAATTGTGATGGGTGAACAGGACTAGGTGCGAGTTAAGATATGGGCAGCAGAGATTAGAATGATCAAAAATTGATGTAGTGTGGAAGGTGGGAGGCCAGCCAGGAGAACACTGGAATAGTCATGTCAAGCAGTAACAAAGGCATGAATGAGGGTTACAGCAGCAAATAAGCTGAGGCTGAGGCAGAGTAAGGCGATATTACGGAGGTGGAAGTAAGAAGTCTTGCTGATGGAGAGGATATGTCAGTGGAAGCTTATCTCAGGGTCTAACACAACACCAAGGTTGTAAGAGGTCTGGTTTAGTTTTAGACAGTTTCCAGGGAGAGGGATGGATTTGGTGGCCAGGGAACCGAGTTCTTGGCAAGGACTAAGGACGATTGCTTTGGTCTTCCAAACATTTAGTTGAAGGAAATGTTTGCTCATCCAGTACTAGATGTCAGACAAGCAGTGTGACAAATCAGTGATTGTGGAAGGGTTGAGAGAAGTGGTAGCGAGTTAGAACCGAGTGTCGTCAGTGTATGTGTAAAACTTGATATTGGCCAGAATTTTACGCCCCCCCCCAAACGAGTGGGCTGATGGGAGGGGTGTGTGTGTGAAGCTGAGTGTGAGGTGGGGTGGTGGGGGTGGGGTGGTGGGTGCGTTCCCAACCCCCTCCCACCCCTGTTGCAATTTTACGTGGGGCGACAGCAGTGAGAAATGTCTCGCCTGCCCCAGGCCAAACAAATCGCTTAATTGGCCAATTAACTGGTGAAACCAGGCGGCCTTCTTGTGGGCTGATGGGGAGGCCTCCTGCTCGGGCACTCTGTGCCCCACAGAGGGCTGATCCCGTAGCCCCAACCACCCCAACACACAACACTCCCCCTGCCCCCCTAACCGACACCCGTTGCCTCGCCGGGGCCCAACCGATTGTCCCCAGCAAGGCCCCAAAAACTTACCTCCTTTCCCGGGTCACCATTCTTCTTCCTCCGATGGCTGGCTATAGTCCCAGCAGTGGCCACTGGCCACTGGGAAAGGTCCGGCCAAAGTGTTTTCAGATGATGTCACCATTGGACAGCACGTAGAGGAGAACTAGTAGAGGACAATGATATATCCTTGGGGGACTCCCGAGGAAAGGCACAGGAGAAGGAAGAGAAGCCATTGCAGGTAATTGTCTCACTATGAGTAAAATAGATAAGAATGGAATCAAGTGAAGGCAACTGGAAAACAGAGGTGAGGGATTGGAAGAAGATGGTATGATCAGCATGATCAGCTATGTCAAAGAGTGCAGAGAGGTTGAGAAGAATGAGGAGGGATAGTTTACCATGGCCATAGCCACAAAGATTTTCATTTGTGACTTTGATGAGAGATTTTTCTGTACTGTGATAGTGGTGGAATTCTGATTGGAGGAAATCAAACATGGAATTTCTGAAGAAGGGTCACTGACCTGAAACGTTAACTCTACTTCTCTCTCCATAGATGCTGCCAGGCCTGCTGAGGATTCTTGGGGACGCTTGGTCTGGTCTCGAGGGGAAGGGAGGGAAGCAGCAGAAGCAACTAATCAGATGGTCTCAATCTTTCTGACAAAGAAGTCTATAAGCTCCTCCCACTTGTTATTGGAGGTGAGGGTGGAAGAGGCAGGGGAGGCTAGTTTCAGAATATTGTTTATAGTGGAGAAGAGAAGCCGGGCTTATCTTTGCATTCCAGAATGATCGTTGAATAGTGAGCAGCTTTGGCAAAGGAAATCAGGATCAAATATCCCATCTGGGCAGTGGATGATAGCAGGCCATTCACCACAGAGGGAGCATAGCTGAGTCACAAACAAAAGGAGAAAATGCTGTAAACATTCAGCAAATCAGTCAGCATTTGGGAAGGGAGAAGCAGAGTTAACAGCCCTGATCTTGGCGCAAAGGTGTGATCTGTGTGGGAGTGAGGTGTGGTGGGTGGTGGTGAAGTTACCAATGGGAAACCTGGAGGAATGGGTTTCTAGAATGCCCTGCACTTTTTAACTAGAAAGCTTGCAGCACCAGGTCATATCAGAGCTGAGACCAGATAGATCTGATAGGGCGGTAGTCATGGTGGAGGCTGCGATTGCAGTGGGGTGGAAGATGGTGGTCACTGGAACAGATGGTATCTGAGTGGGTCCAACTGCGGGGGATGGAGGGAACAGATGGTGGCCGGAAGGAGGAGGTGGAGATTGTGGGGGGAGTGATGGATCACGGTGTGGGGGGCAGATCAACATCCGTGGGGGGTCCAATTTCGATGGGGGAGCAGACAGAATCATGGTGGGAGGCAGGGTTTAGAGGTATGCTTGAGGGGCACTCTTGTTCCTCCTGGCCCAAAAGCAGTGATGTAAATGCACTTACCCCATGGATTCAACCCATTTTGCCTCCTTTTACCTAGTTTCCCTGAGGCCAGGGCGACTGTGGTTAAAAGTAGAATCACTGTTAAAATGAAGGCACGCAGCCTCATTAAATACTTAATTGATCAATACACCTCCTGAGAGTGGATTGGTTGTCTGCTCCTTGCCCTGCCTCTGTTAAAACTGAAAGTGGGTGATATCGAGGAGAGTTGGGTTCCTGTTTCAGACTTTTAGCTTTTTAACCTCCACCCAAAGCAAACCACCCATGTTGTGGGGTGAGGTGGGGGCAAGGGGAAGGGGTGTTAAAATTACAGCCAGCATTTCAGGACGATAACCTTTCATCAGAACTGGAAGAATTTAGAGATTTAACAATTTATAATCACATACTGATCCAGCGAAAAAGGGAGGAGTGAGGAAAAAATAACGCAAAAGGTCTGTGATAGGGCAGGAATGATTAAATGACAAAAGGGAGATGGTAGAAGGTAAAAGGAATGGTAATGGGACAATAAAGAGACGAAACTTGGGTGCCGAGAAGGTGTAAATAGTTACAGCAGAGCCATTAGCAGCATTTGCTGTCCAAGAAAATGGGAGCAATGGGTATAATCTGAAATTGTCAATGTTGACGCCAGAAGGCTGTAAAGTGCCTCATCGGAAGGCATATAGCTGAATCACATAATGCTTTCATGCTAAATTTGCAAATGGATTTAAGCACGTAATTAGGGCTCACACTTCAGTGCATTACTGAAGGAGCTCTGCATTGTCAGAGATGATGTCTTTTGAATGAGACATCAACAGAGGAACTTTAACTCTTCCCTGTTTGGTGGGAAAGGAGCAGGGAAGCAGTTGTAATGGAGCAGCTCCATTTCCTGCTCTATTCCTACCAATCTATGATATTAACACTGCAGGTTTTGGAGGCAGGTATGCTTCTAGCTGGACACTGGCAGGCTCCTCATTAATAAATGTAAAATCAGGGTTCATGACCTACTTGGGACTCTCATGGCATTTGTACCCTGCTCCCGAGCGGGTTGCCCACCACACTCGCCCTGCCAGTTAAAATTGTTGGGATGCCTGTGAGGACACATTAGGCAAGTTAAAAGAGAAATCTTTCCTTAGTGATGTCAGGAGCATTAGGAGTGCTCCTCCAGGGCCCCACCAGGAAACCCCAGGTCCCTTCTGCCCCAGACTCCTAACCTCCCTAGCCACCAGACCCTTACAATTCTCCCTTTCCTGGACTCACCTTGCTGAAGGCAGCCTTGGTCCTGCCCTGCTTGGCAGCTGCCACTTTCTGCCAAAAATGCCAGAGCAGCTCAGCGGCAGCATTCAGATCAGACTTGGCATTTCAAAGCTGCCGAGCCTCCAACTGAAAGCACCACACAGGATTGCCATCCACTCCTGCTGGCACAGACTAGAGTTGAGATTGGTCTTTAAGTATAAATGCCTGCCCACTCAGGTCAATGGAAAGGAAGATCCAGTGGGGTGTGTAATGGACAGTCGATCCAATGTTGGATAAGAAAGTAGGTTATCTTGCTAAGATCAGCTATCGTAGCACCAAAAGTTGAACCGAGTCGGCTGGGCTCAGTAACACAATAGGTACTGAGCCATCAGTCGAGCTCATAACTGCGGATTTAATACGAATAATTTACAGTTGATTATCAGGAGATTTAGTTGTCTATGTTTATATATTAACGAGCTTCTATATGCACATGATTGAACCATAAACTTTTCATCAGTCAGTTCTCAAACTGTGCAATCTCAATTTCTTTCACTAAATTGGAAAACATTTTTATAAAGTCAACTTTTTCCTAAAGGGAAGTTCCTTCTTTTCCCATGATGTCAATTTAAAAAAAAGTACCACCACCAACTCCACTTAAAATTTAAATAAAAAGACCTCCCACTCTCCCACAATGTAAGCACGGCTCCTCACAGCTGTGTTGCCATTTCTGCTCCAGAAGGCGGATCTATATACATGATACACATAAAGATAATTGTGTGCCAGTTCATAGACTGAATTTTTCTGCCTCATTTTAAGCAACATTTGCAATGGATTATTATAAATAGCAACCTGGGTGAGTGATAGCACAACTACTGTGAGGGAGGGCAAGGTGGCAGGAGGCAGGCATGGTGGATTTGGCCATATAATTTGTATCACCATGAACACTGTCACACAGAATGCCAGTGTAGGAGCAGCAGGAGCTCTACATTTAAATGAATCAAACTGACAAGGAAGCAAGGTTTTGTTTATTCTGTTTGTGGTTCACAATTAGCTGTACATTTATGGAGCTAAAATGTCTGCCGATTTCTTGCTAATTCGGTTCCTATTCACATTTATTAATGAGGTGTATGTCAATCTGTGGTTTACTATTTTCCACATAACTGTGTCTATATTTCAAAAGTACTTCATTGACTGTAAAGTGATGGGTTATCCTGAGGTCAGGAATAGCACTATATAAATACAAGTTCCTGCCTTCCTTCCTTCCTTCTTCTTTTTCTTTCTTTCTTTCTTTCTTCCTCTTTCTTTCTTTTGCTCTTTCTTTCTCTCTTTCCCTTTCACACTGTGAACCAACCAGTAGACTGAATTTCCTTGTTTTGACTGTTGGTTAGTTTTCTCAGAGAGAGAGATGAATTTTAAGTGTTAGTAGATCTTCAAAGGCTTCTTGCCATTGATGCACAAAAGACCCAGTTTTAAGCAACTGAACAGGTCAATTTTATGTATGAAAGAGAATACTGCAGAAAACCAGTGACTCCGTCAAAGTCCCTATCTATTTCGTCTGACAACCTGTGCAAATTGGACATCTGTCTCTGCAAGGTGGAGCCCAGAGATTACATGGCAGTTGTTTGAGCTTCCACCAAAGCTGCAAAGACTAGTAACACTGACTGCCTTTTTGAGGCCATACATTTGTGACCAAACTGGCTAGGGTAAACTGCAGAGTGGTGAATCTACGTAAAATAACACCAAACACACTAGAAGCCACAATGTAACTCCTTGGCAGACCTTCCAATATCTGCCTGTGTGAGGCCAGCAGTTTTCTTTTTTAAGGCTGGGCTCCTGAGGTCATCATCTCTTTCTGTTCACCACTAATTGGATAGGATCTTACCCTATGGCAAGCTGGCCCAGTAGGCTGGAAGGGATGTCACATTTGACACTATCCTCAGGAGGATTGTTCCCCTCCCAGGTGTCTTCTGCAGGTGCTTCTTGCAGTCAGGAAAGACCATAAAAGAAAGAAAAAAGACACAAGATAGGATGACAGATAGAAGCTACATATTATCAAGTGGCATTCTTAAGAATGCAGCTTGAAGTTGTGAAGCTTGCAGCATATTTGTTGAGGTGAATGAAGCGTTACATATGGAGAAATAGTTTGGAGGGAGGTCATAGTTTTTGAGGGGTGAGTGGAGCAGAAAGGAGGTCTAAGTGAAGTCTTCTTCTCTGCTGATTTGCAGAGAGACATGGTAAGCAGGGAATGGAAGGATTGATAGTGCTGAGACTAATGTATGGTCCTGTAGGGCTCTACAGAGAGTAAAAGGGATGTGAAAGGGAGTCTTACATTGCCACTCTTGAAGAGATTATTAGATTTATTTGAGTACTGCAGCCATATCCCAGAAAAAAATGCGTGTTGTGCCAATTTGCCTTCTATTGTTAACTTGCTCCAGCAGCATTTCCAAGGCTGCACCTTAAAATCTTGGGGCCATGCAGAAACTTTTTTTTGCCCACAGACACTTTTCTGCAGCTTCAAGGTATTGATTCCCTTGTTTTGGCCACAAGAAATCAGCACCAACAGCTAAACATCACTCTTGTCCTATTTACACCTCCTTTGTTATCTCTTGCCTCACCCCTGCTTTACTTGCTTATAACCTTTTACATTTCTAATATTTGCTAGTTCTGAAGAAGGGTCACTGACCTGAAATGTTAACTCTGCTTCTCTCTCCACAGATGCTGCCAGACCTGCTGAGTATTTCCAGCATTTCTTGTTTTTATTTCAGATTTCCAGCATCCGCAGTATATTGCTTATATTTAAGCTAAACATCACTCATTTGGATTATATGTCCCGCAGGTGCTTCAGCAACATACTTGTTATGGAGAGGGCTGGCAGTAATGAGAAGGCACTTGGCTGTGTCATTTAGAATTAGGAATCTGGCCTTTGTCCTTGTGATCTCACAGGACCACCATGCAGAATGGTTGAATGTGGGAGCAAGGCCAGAACATGTGTAGGAGTTACCCTTCTGGCTGCAGCCTCTTCAGCACTTGACTGGCATTTGTGGAACTTTGTTGCGATGTTGTATGTATAATCTAGAGATGACCCTCACATATGTTGCTGTAGGTACTGGTGCCAAGAGTCTCATTCCATGTTTCTCACCATCTCATCATCTCTCTTTTGTTAACTAACAACTTCCTTATTTATATGTGGAAAAGCAGTGAATGAAAAGCAATTGCATTGTTACAATTTTAACCTTTAAAAAAATTCTTTCTTTGGGATGTGGGTGCCACTGGCAAGGCCAACATTTGTTGCCCATCCCTAATTGCCCTTGAGAAGGTGGTGGTGAGCTGCTTTCTTGAATCACTGCAGTCCTTGTGGTGTAGGTACACCCACAGTGCTTTCGGAAGGGAGTTCCAGGATTTTGATCCTGTGACAATGAAGGAGTGGCGCAGTAGTTCCAAGCTATTTAAGATAATATAATTACTTTAAAGTGCTCTATTAGCATGCTGAATGTCTGCACAACAGCTATAACTTGATTTATATGCTCTCATCTGTCCAAAAGAATCCTCTGGCTAAAGATGGTTTAAATTCCTCTCCGTGTTCCAGATTAGACCCAATGGAAATTACCAGGTAGTCTGTGCAGCAGGGCAAATTCTTGGGCACAAAAATCTATGCTGACACTCGGGTGCAGTACTGAGGGAGTGCTGCACTGTCAGAGGTGCTGTCTTTTGGATGAGACATTAAACAGAAGCATTGTCTGCCCTCTCAGGTGGATGTAAAAGGTCCAATGGCATGATTTCAAAGAAGAGCAGGGGAGTTATCCACTGTGTCCTGGCAAATGTTTATCCCTCAATCAACATCATAAAAAACAAATGATCTGTTCATCGTCACATTGCTGTTTGTGGGAGTTTGCTGTGTGCAAATTGGCTGCTGTACTTCCTGCATTACAACAGTGACTACACTTCAAAAGTACTTCATTGGCTTAAAGCACTTGGAGATATCTTGTGGTCATGAAAGATGTTACATAAATGGAAGCCTTTCTTTTTTTCAAATTGTACTGAATGTAAAAAGGCAAGGCTCACTTAAAAGAACTGGTTGGATATTCAGGATGAAAAAATTGAACCAGCAAAGAAGGGGAAGGTGTTGACACTGTGTGGTTTCAACCAACAAAGCTATGGGAACATAGCAATGAAATTCTTGCAAAGGAAATAGTGGAGAAATGTAATATGCCTAGGAACGTTGACATTCAATGGTGCACACAGAGGAAGGGGCATCAACAGTTACTGTATCAACAAACTTGAACAAGCAATGTATTACAGAGTGACCTGTGGACATGACATGAAAAGTAATGGCCAGGCTTCAATCACAAATCTGGCACAAGACCATCTCCATGGAGACACAACATTGGGTGCACACAATAATTGTATCGTGTGCCAGAAAAGCTCTCATGGCATTGTTCACAGTGAGTTGGAGGACATGTTTCTTTGTAACAATAGGGACGTTATGCCATGTTAGTCACAATGGATGAAATTTTAACTCCCCAAAGCATGTGGGCTTGTGTCGGATGTTAAAATGTTAAAAATTTCAAATCCCAGCCCATCTCACCTTGAACTTTCCCAATTCCGGTTTAAACAGAGGCGGAATGAGGCGCGGGCAACAACCTGCTCCCAGAAGGTGGGTTGGTCTTTTAAATATTGTAATGAAATTGCATGCCTCAGATTGAATCTCCATTTTAAGTTTAACCTGGACCTCATGAAACGCAGCAGTTAAAGGGAGGTGTGGACTACTGGATTCAGTAGGTAGGTGTTTGCTTCTGCATCAGCTTGTCAACTCTCCACTACTCTATCTGATCCTCTCCTCCCTCATTTCACCTCCCCAGCCACTGCCGCTGATAACACTCCAACTTTTCCAATCTCCTCCCACTGACACTTCCGATCTCCTCCAGAAGGCCTTCAATCTTCTCCCCGAAGCCTCAAATTTCCTCCATGAGGCCTCAGATCTCCCTGCCCTCCCATTCACATGACCCTTCTGATCTCCTCCCTACAACACTTCCAATGCCACCCTCCTGCTTGACCCTTCCAATCTTCCTTCCGGCTTTCCGATCAGTCTTCACTTTCTCTCCGCTCCCTGGTTGTAGCGTAACACTGAAGGACGATCCACCTGACAGTCAGCTGGCCTCTCAATCTAGTTGGCTGTGGCTGGCAAATGGAAACTAAAATTGTTAACCAGGTCCTGCCATTAAATTTGGCAGGACCTTAGCGAAACCCATTCTTCTGGGTTTCCTGACCTCAAAACAAGCCCTTCCACCACCTTCCCACTTCCCACCCCACCACTGTCCTCCACCTCCAAGTTAATATTGGGACCATAGTATTACAAGGGCTAGTAAATAACCAAAATATGTGAATCTTGTTTTGAATGCATGGAATTGTGAGCCCTATAGTAGTATTCAGATCATTTTCCATTTAAATAAATAAATGTGAGGCATTGATTGTAATTGTATACTCATTATCTTATGTTTTTTCTCTTATTAAAGTTCAGGATACAACAGAAGAAGGTGGGAAGTTGCTTTCAGTTCTAGATAATTAGGACATATAAAGTAAGAGTCAGAAATCAGAGACTGCAGGGTTTATGAGATTTTGCATTAGTGGGTGTAGTGTAGTGTAGTGTATTCTATTCTCTCTGTACAGGAACTGTTGAATATTTTGCACATCACACAAGCTCAATACTTTTACAATAATGGATATATTTACATAAAACCAAATGCAATTAACTGATTCAAGTTATTTTTTTAACAAGCAGACAACTGATTATTTTGTCATAATGTAGGTCAACATGGCAGCACAAGCATGCCAAATAAGAAAATGACATTGCCGTGCAGTGTATCATCTGACAATCACAAAGGCCCTGATATTTATAGGATGGTGTGGGTGAGGACACAAACGGACAAAGAAACCAGCAAGGCCTCATTAACATTTTTTAGCTTTGATTCCCGCCTGAAAGACAGCCAAATGGAGAGCTTGGCCGGCAGGCGGGAGAGAGCACCAGCAGCAGCTGACTGTACCTGCGGACCCTTGGGGATGGTCCCCAGCAAGTTGGAGGAGAGAGAGAGGCCTGCAATCAAGAGGGCAGAGAGACTTGTGATCAGGAGGGCTGGAGGAGATCAGCAATCAGGGTTGAGGAGGCCAAAGTCTTCCTTGAGGGTCCAGATGGAGCAGTCCTGCTCTCCCTGGTATACAAAGAGTGTTGAAGGAGGTATTTACCTTTGAGGCCTTCATCTCCCTCCTCCATTTCACTACTAAGTTTTCCGACCCTTGGAAAACCCACACAGCCACAGTAATTTTTAAATTGGGCTCCCAATTGCACTGTTGAAGCATGATTAAATGATGTTAATTAAGCGTTTTGCCTCTCCACAGAAGGAAATTCAGACTCCCTGTCTTCATAAAATAGATGACAAGTGCACGCCTGGCGGGTTAGGATCACATTCCTGTATTTAACAATTTAACCCCCCTTTCAACCCTCTCCTGCTTATCATGCAGGGGTTAATATCGAGGCCCAGATGTCAAAGTCTTTCTTAGCATATAGTGAGAAGATTTAGTAAACAAGATAGAGCCAAATGAATCTTACTTGGATAAAATTCTGAATTTTCTGAAGCTATCCAAATCATCAGCCCATTTTACTTGATACATATCAGATATAATCATTTGCTTAAACAGTAATGATTCCATGGCCTCCAGTAGGTCCCTACTTGCTACACAAATACACATACTAATTGACAAAGAAAATCTAAAATAACTCTGAATTTCCAGAATTTTGACTCCAAATTTAGTCCAGATTATTACATTGAAATAAATTTGCAATTAATATTTCTAAACCTGCTTTCAACAATTACAGAAGTTGAGATAACATGTTAGGTGCTACAGGATTAAAGCCAAGAGAGCAGATACCCCTTGCACTTTGATATTGATTGGATTTGCTTAACATGTTTAGATCTGATTACTGCAGTCTGAATCTAAGGTCAAATAAATTGGCTAAATCCCTGAAGTGAGCAAAAATCTCATAAACCTATAGATATAGAAACCTTCAAAATGTCAAGCAAGGATATTATCAAAACCTTCACTCCACCTGATGGTGTTATCCTAAACATCTTACAGAACTGCAGATGCATAGTAGAAGATGTACGTAAGTATGGAATATTTTCCATTGAGGTCAGTCTGCCTCAGGGATAAAGCAAAATGTGTTTTTTGTATTTCTTTACTTCATTCCCTGTCATAATTGAAATCAACCTAGGATAAGATTACATGGTCTAAGAGATGGGACAATTAGGGCTTTATTTGAATGACAGAAAGTTGGGTGCTCTGACTGAATTCAACATTCTGAAAATAATCAGGTATGTCCGAGAAACGATGTCAATTAAGTTTTTTGCTCTTGTCTGTTTTAATTTTGAGTCCATTAACATTTCTAAACTTATCAAGTCTCACTTATTTATTATGTTCTCAAAAAAAATCAATTCTATGCAGTTCAATACATTTGAAATTTATATTCCTGGTTTTCTCAGTAAACCTCACTGCTTCCAATGGGCTGAACCTGCCAACACTGCACTTAAAATTTAGTCTTGAAACAAGCCTTAGTACAGGAGTATGTTGTCATGCTGCACAGTAATGAAATATGAATGGATTCCTAGGATTAATTGCATACTACTAATGTTTGATTTATTGATTTAGAGATACAGCACTGAAACAGGCCTTTCGGCCCACCGAGTCTGTGCCGACCATTAACCACCCATTTATACTAATCCTACACTAATCCCATATTCCTACCACATCCTCACCTGTCCCCTGTCCCTATATTCCCCTACCACCTACTATACTAGGGGCAATTGATAATGGCCAATTTACCTATCAACCTGCAAGTCTTGTGGCTGTGGGAGGAAACCGGAGCACCCGGAGGAAACCCACGCAGACACAGGGAGAACTTGCAAACCCCACACAGGCAGTATCCAGAATTGAACCCAGGTCGCTGCAGCTGTGAGGCTGCGGTGCTAACCACTGCGCCACTGTGTCTGATAGACATGTTAATTAACCTATCATAAAAGAATCAAAACTATAACAAAAAGTAACTATTCTTTTGTTGCAAATATTAACTTCAAGACACAGAATCTGTGTTTAGTTTGATATCTTTTGATCAATTTTAAAGCTTCTGTTGGTGCTTGCTTTATTTTAATTGGAGTGAATATTGATACTGCTGTGTTAGTCAATGAGCTAGCGATGGGTGGGACTTGACAGTCTCCAAATCCATCTGAAACTATTGCAAAACTCTCCTGAGTAAAGCAGGATTATTTCTCCAACAAAATGCAGTGAATGGAGGATAGTTACATGTCATGCAGGCCCCCCACTTGCCAAGAATGAGGCACATTAATTTCGCCACATGGACATTAAATTTCAAATTGTTGCTGGGAAGAAGAGAAGGCCTGTGACAAGGGATTGCCAGGCCCCTGGCTGGAAAGACATTTTTGCATATTAACAGACAGTGTTTGGAACAAAGGCGCTATCCCCTGCTCCAATACAATCCACAAACAGACGTGGTGAAACCAGTTAGTCACATGACTAACCTGCTTGGCATTCTGTGTTTTTTTCTGAATTGTACAGTTTGAACTGAGAGCCTGCAGAAAGCAGAATGCTCCTGGACTGAAGAAGACCTCCTGTCTGTCTGTCTGCTCCCATCGCTTTCTCACGGAACTTCAAAACCCACTTTTGCCACATGAAACCCAAGAAAGAAAAGTCTCCTACAGTGAACAAGGTATAAGAAGAATACTGGGCCCCAATGAAAAGCAAGATCTACCTACAATCAAGGACGCTACAATGAGCTCGAAGAACCGTAACAACAACTCTTCAGATATTGCCTCAAACTTTTCTACTTTATTTTTCTTCTGCTCTTTCTGTCCTTATCTGCATGTGTGTATCACATATGCATGCGAGCATGGGCGCGTCGTGTATCCATAGGCATTAACCAATTTAGAGATTAAATTGAAGTTTAATAAATTTCACTTTTCTTCTTTAAACCTGAGAAAAACCTGTTGTGCTGGTTTCTTTGTCTTATAATTGGAAAGCGGTGAAAAATGATTCATCAAGGGGGAGCTAAAATACGGTGTATTTAAAATAAAACCCTGTTACAGTAAGACTGGGTGAAGGTTGAAAGGGAACCCTAGACCTCTTTCTCACCTGGTCGTAACATACATGATGTAAATTATGTGCATAAAATCAATCCCAATTTCTTTTAATAGGTGCGATCTGTAGGTGTGATTGATGGGGGAATTACCCAATCATTTCTGTTCTTCCCCCGATTTGGGGTGTCACTAAATGCAACAATTTCATATTACTGCATTGCCATTGTTGTCAGACTTAACTGTGTCTGCAGCATTATAGCGTAAATGAGGTATTAACACTGCCACTCGAGGAGCCAAAATCCACCTCAGTGCTGCTGTGGACAAATGTGAATGGCTGCAACAAGTGGTGCTGGCCACCATTTTCTCTGGCAGTGGCTGGGCTAGGCATTCAGCCTTGCACATTTTGCATTAATGGCCTATTTATGTCATCAATCACTGGGGAGGGTTCCATGCGGTTAATCAAAGTCACAATTGAAAATTTGAGTGGAAGCTATCCTGCAAGAATAATAGGTACATTGGTCACATTGTTACAGAGGATTCTAGCTTTCGTGTCCTGACTAATTGATCTGTTAATTAGTTAGTAACGGCATTCATACAAAACTAGACTCATTACAGCCTTGCATAGCAATACCAGTAGGAAAGTGACAGAAGAAGTGCTGCAGGTTTCAAAGGGAAGTAGAAGTGATGGACAGAGATCAAACAATCATTGCCAATCATTTATTATTGTTTACAAAAACCTTAACCAAATGCACATTGCCTGAGTGTCTGTGCTAATTGCTATTTTGGAATGCTAGCACATCATTAAAATATTTGAGAAACTATCTTCAAAATCTGTTCAGCCCATAAATGAGAAATGAAGCATACTTTGGAAGATAACTAGAAAAAAAAAGTGCTACCTTCTTAGCTTTTTTCCCCATTGTTACAGGTGTTGTCAGTGTACGGAACATCTTAGTGTAATGTCTACTGGTGACCTCAGGGTTAGTTCAGCCTGCTGTGACAGACTATCACCTTTGGCCCCTGTAAATCGTAATGCACATTAATCTTGTGATGAGAAGTCGTAAATGTTATTACTTTCCCAGGCTTCAAGTACATTAACCATGGGAAACGTGAGAGTTGTATAAGGAGGGAAATAGTCATTCATTAGAGCTGTGAAAAGAAAAGTCACAGAATTTAAAACCCTGCCAAGCCAGGCAAATTCAGCAAAAGCTAGCACCAAGCTGAATACACAAGTTAAGGACTATGTAATTTACAGCAAGCTACTACTTACCAATAAATTGGCATAATTTGGAGCTTCTCATACATCATCAGGTATGGCAGATATTACTTCATCCTGGGAAAGGGTACGTTTGCCAAGTACTTGTGAATATCCATGAAGTTTAGCATTGTACTTGACAAAGTAACATGAGATGGCTCTTAACAAGAAAGTATTGGGTAATATTAATTTGCACATGTGAAATACTTTTGCAATCTACATTCGTAACTATGGTTAGTTCCTTAGATGGAACATCATTTTAGTTTCCAGTAAATACACAGCAAGGCACTAGAATCTTGGTACTTGGTTTTTTGAAAACATTCATTCGTAATCACATGAAAACTTGGACTTTTTTTGTTTCTGTGAAATCTCTTTGCATCAATCATCCCATAAATGGGATTTACATATGTTCAAAAATTAATGTATTTCCTTTACTTGTTGTTTGCTGATGCCTGCTTACAATCCCAGATGCCCAAAGACTTACATTTTAAGCAAATGACATGTCACAAGACACTTCATAAACATTGGATTACTTTGAAGCATAGTAACTGTTGCTATCTAAGTAACTATGTCGGGCACATTGGAAAAAGGAAGATTTCACAAACAGCAATGAAATAAATGACCAGTTAAGCTATTTTCAATAGTAGAAACAGAAAATGCTGGGAACACTCAGCAGGTCTGGCAGCATCTGTGGACAACTCTGTTTCTCTCTCCACAGATGCTGCCAGACCTGCTGAGTGTTTCCAGCAGTTTCTGTTTTTATTTCAGATTTCCACCATCCACAGTATTTTGCTCTTCTATTTTCAATGGTGTTGTTTGAAGTGGGAATATATTGGCAGAACTCCTGGTGCTATGGAATCTTGAATGTCAACCTGAACAGACAGTTTTTGATAAGCAGGGTCTTGATTTAATGTTTCACCTGAGAGGCAACACTTCCTCATCATTACCCTGGGATGTCATTAGAGCTGTGAAAAGAAAAGTCACAGAATTTAAAACCCTGCCAAGCCAGGCAAATTCAGCAAAAACTAGCACCAAGCTGAATACATATGTTAAGGACTGTGCAATTTACAGCAAGTTACTACTTCCTAATAAATTGGCATGATTTGGAGCTTCCCATACAGCATCAGGTAAGGCAGATATTACTTCACCCTGGGAAAGGACACGATTGCCAAGTACTTGTGAACATCCATGAAGTTCAGCATTGTACTTGACAAAGTTTAGATGCAAAATCCTAAAGTGGGACTTGAATCAACAACTTTATGACTCAGAAGATAGCATGCCATAAAATGAATCAAACTAGGGATGGGTAAAAAATGCCATCCTTGTCAGCGACGCCCACATCCCGGAATGCATTTTTAAAAAGCTGACACCCATCCTACCTGTGCTGTTTCATGCATCATTTAATAGGTATGTGATGAAATAATTATAATCTACCAATAGACAATTAATGGAGTGCCAGGCTGTTCTCCCCTTTCTTATTCTGTATCCCCTTCCCCCCCTGTATTTGTGCTGTCCACAACCCATTATCCCCATTTTGCTGTCATTAAGGTAGAACTTCAGAATGTTATGCCAGCAAAGTTCCTAATTGCAGAGAAAAGACTGAGGGCAGCATGCAGATCTAAAGGACTTAGGTCAGATTTTGGGTATAAAGCTTTGAGAGAAGATTATTAGGGCAAGGGCCCTCTTTTTTCAGGGGATTGCTTCATAAAAAAGCACAGTTGATTTGCTATTTGAGTGCACATATGAGAATCTTCCTGTGAACATGCCCTATTATTAATGGGAACATGTGCATTAAGATTAAGGGATAGCTCTGTGGGGCAAGTCTTAAAATCACTCCTGTAAATGATCATTAATGCTTCCTTTTCAGATCATGTTTCAGAATGTTTATAGCTGCTCAAACCAGTGATTGCAATGATAATATGAGTCAGTATTATTTATTGCCAGTGATTGCATCGACTGACTAAAGAAGGAAAATGTGGTATTAGGACTATAAAGTTAAAGAGCAATTTTCAGAATAAGGTCACAGCCACCGTGACCACTGTTAACAACGGAAATGAGTGATCAAGTATAAAAACGATCACAGAGAAATTTCAGAAGCTAGTCCCTGGGTAGCTTGTAGGGACAGTGGAATCTGACCTCTGGTTTTTTGCATTTATCATCTGAAGTGGCAAAACCAGAGGTCAGAAACAAACTCAGTCAATAATTGTTAATAATCTGAAGTTACAATTAGCTGTAAGTATTTTTCACTCTTGGAAAACTTGAAAGGCTTCATTAAAATGTTTGAAACAGATGTATTTCTCAGGTATATTAAAATAATATTTCTCAAAAATGCAAGTCAGTGTAATGGAATGCAGAAAAAATGTTAATGTTATAACTGGGATAGATTTAATTTTTAGCAAAATTATTTGTCAAGAAAACTTGTTACGTCAAAGGCAGATTTTTTAATTCATTGATTGGAAACCTACATTAAACTTTCAATGAAACAGAAAGAGCTGGAATTCTACAGTTAACATTTTTTAAAAAAGGCTGGCAGCCAAGATGGCCACCACAATTTGCATCTGAACACCTTACACATTCCAAGGCCTTAAAGAGGAGACACATGTCTGATGAGTCTGTACCCAAGACAATGTCTTGCTCTATTGAGTGAACCACAGGAGATTGCGTTCATTAGCAGGCCATTCAAAGCCATCATGGCACATTAACCTTGAAAGGGTCAACCCTTTTCAGGTGTAAACGTTAACTTCCTGAGGCCTAAGGGACTTAAATTCCTAAACTTGAATCTCATTAGAAGGTTCCAGACAATACACTGAGGCAGTCATGTGACTGTATGTCCATCTCTGTGAAAACTGGGAGTTTTCCCTCGGACAAAGCAGACAAGCCAGTGACTCATTCAGGGCAGAAGCCATGAGCTCTCTCTCCCTCTTTCTCTCTCTCTCTCCAGAAGACCTGGTGTGAGCCTGGCTGTTGGTTGCTGGATCCTAGACAAAGACACCAGGGGAAGACAGCCACCTACAATTCTGCCTACAAGAAAAGCCTGAACCAGGTGCACCAGCCACATACTGCACATTTACCAGCCAAAGTCTTCGAGAACACAACTTCTGCCAGAGGACAACGGAATCATCCAACCCCACAGACTGTGTATCAATTTTTATTTGTTCTGGACTCTAATCCAGTCACAAATCTACCCTCAGCACTCTATAATCTATTTATGTATGTGTGATTTTTGTGTGAGTGCGTGCGTGAATGTGTAGCATATTTTTATTTTATTTAGATCGGGTTTAGATTGTTAAGTATAATAAAACTCATCTCTTTCTTGTTTAAACTCAAGAAAACCTGTCCGATTGGTTCTTTTACGATCATAACAAAGGTAAAAGGTAAAACACTCACTGAACATCCACTGTTGAAAAAAAAGGGATAAAGTCTGTTGTGGTCAAATAAGAGGAAGGACAAGAGGGGAACCTTGTGACCCCTCCTCACCTAATCGTAACATATTAAACAGTCATTATTGGAACAGAGATGCTCACACTGCAGCAGATACTGTGTAACACATAGTTAGCATAAAAAAGTAATGTTAACATGCACAATGGCATAAAGATATTATTATTCACTAGTCAAGCCACTTGGAAAATTTTCAGGTGGGTGATGTAAAGGCACTTTGAGCAGTTCTGTGAATTCTGTTTATTTTACAGCAAAAAAGTATTTGTGTCTTTTCTTGGGTTCCTTGGATTGTATCATTATGTCAGTGGGAACTTAAACCATACTATCAATTGTTATTTGACACTGGAAGAATTTTATAAACCTATCTAATGCAAATGAGTTACTGGACCTATTGTAATATATGTGATGTCCGCAGCAATGTCAATGACGGTTAAGAGAAATAATCACTTCAACCATTCTGCAGGAATAAAATGGAACATAGTACAAATATCAGAAGATGCCCTTACGTCAGGGCCAATTCTGATGAATGCTTCTCTTTCCACAGGTGCTGTCTGAATCCCGAGTATTTCCAGCATTTTATATTTTTATTTTAGAACAATACTGCCTGGCTATAAAAGGCAACTGATGAAATTACTGAAAAACCTGCTTAAGTCTCATTACTGATATCCTTTGCTGTAGCATTGAGAGGTTCCAGGTTTGATTGTTGATCTGTGCTGAATTAGTTGATTGCTGTTAAGGTATCAGTATGGGCATTACATTTGATCCTGACATCACAGGCTAGGGAGAGAAAAATCAGCCAGAGTACCTGCTCTGGACTGGTGTTGTGTGACGCATATTGGAAATGCATGTGTTTGCACATCAGGTGAAAAGAGAATTGGACTCAGCTACAATGCCTTCCACAGTTGAATAATCTACCAAAATCCACTGTCTATGTATGGCAATTATAAAAGGCTGTTTTGGCAGAGATTCCTGGCTTGTGTGTAACCATAACCCATGAAAATGCCTTCAGGAAAGGAAGGATGAAAATTTGAAAAAGGAAATCCATTCACTGATACCTAATTACAACAAAACATTGCATAGGGTTCCTCTATATATTATCTGGTAATCTCTGAGAAATGTATGTGGATGTGATGGGGATTAATCAATTGCTGTGTCACACTCATTATCCCGAATCACACGTAAAGAATGCCCGGTGTATAGGTGGTGAGGGTCAGTTGGCACAAGTAAAACCATAACCCAACGCCTCAGGAGAGGAAAGCAAAAATCAAGATAGAAATGAAATTCAAATCCCTTTGAATTGTTCATGTGGTTTTTGTGCAGTTTTGTGCAGTTTGGCTGAGGGCTAAAGAATCTGGGCTGAGACCTGAATCTGCTAAGTCTTTGTAAGTTATAGCATGACCTGAGAACTGTAAGATCCTTTGCCGTGGATATTGTAATCTTGTACACACCACTGTCTGTGATCCCCTATCTTTCAGTGCCCAAAATGGCTGCTATCACCATTTCTAACCTGCTCTAGCATCAACTGCACCGGCCCTCCATCCCCACCACCCACCCATAACAGGTTCATCTTGCCAGTCAGCTCAGTGCCCACATTTAACTAGGGGGAAGAGGAATTGAGACAGGAAGACCCACCCATAAACAGATTACATTAGTTGTTAAACTTTATGGTCAGTTAGCAAAAAGTCAGGAGGTACTCAGTAAGAAAAAAGTAACTACTGATCAGCATAGCAGTAAATGGGCTCAGATCAATGGTCAGTAGAGGAGAGTTGGGATCTCCTCAGTTGACAAAGCACACTGATTTCATGCTTCTACAGACAAAATGGACACTTGTACAGCTGTGTGAAGATCTTGAAAAACTACTTTCACATTCAAATGTTGTAAAATGTGGGACATTTCAAGGACCAATATTTTATACTCAACTTCATGGAATAGCTTTACCTTCTCCACTAACCTTAAAGATAATCTTACTGAAACATTTAATAAACTGGGAGGGAAAATTAGAATCCTGCAATAAGTTGCAATTTTTTTCACAGCTTTCTTTTGTTAGCTCAATAATAATTTAAATTTGAATGAACCAGTCTCCATTAAAAACATTCATTTAATCATGTAATCCAGCTGCAACAGTTCTAATAGGTACATCACTCTGTTCAGCTCTGCTGTTTTTGTAAATATAATTAGTTATCTTTAATAGCTCATTTTGATTTTTATCTGGCAATTTCAATTTACATATGTGTTCAGAACAGGGCAGCTGAGGCTCATCAAAGTGTCTTTTGTGCCTGTGAACTGAACCTGTATGAGCAATGGTGTATTTGCTGAAAATTTACCACTGTGGTAAATTAGATCGTTGGTTAAGCAGTGGCATTGTTGAGAACTGCTACTGTTGTGTCATGCAACCCTTGTTGCATTCATTCAGATCATTGATATTCAAATTCTCATAATTTTCTCCTGGTATCGCTGCATAAATGCTCTGTTTGATTGTGAATTAATTGTCTTTGGTGGCTTGAAGTATGTTTGATAGCAATTTAAATTCGTATTAAGGTGCTGATTCAAGTTGGGCATTAGCGATAGCCTTCTGGTTCCATATTTCAAATGTCTATTCTTTTTGTGTAGGCCTGACACCAAGAGAGCATTTGACCGAGTGTGGCATCAAGGAGGCCTCGCAAAACTGGAGTCAATGGGAATCAGGGGGAAAACTCTCCACTTGTTGGAGGCATAGCTAACACAAAGGATGATGGTTAGGGTTGTTGGAAGTCAATCATCTCAGTCCCAGGACATCACTGCAGGAGTTCCTCAGGGTAGTGTCCGAGCCCCAACCATCTTCAGCTGCTTCACTGATGTTTGCACAATGTTCACCATTTGCGACTCCTCAGATACTGAAGCAGTCTGTATCCATATGCAACAAGACCTGGACAACATTCAGGCTTGGGCTGATAAGTGGCAAGTTACATTTGTGCCACACAAATACCAGGCAATGACCATCTCCAACAAGAGAGAATCCAACCATCCCCCCCTTGGCATTTAATAGTATTACCATCACTGAATCTCCTACTATCAACTTCCTAGGGGTTACCATTGACTAGAAATTGAACTGGACCAGCCATATAAGTACTGTGGCTATAAGAGTAGATCAGAGGCTGGGAATTCTGCAGCAAGTAACTCACCTCCTGACTCCCCAAAGCCTGTCCCCCATTTACATGGCACAAGTCAGGAGTGTGATGGAATACTTTCCACTTGCCTGGATGAATGCAGCTCCAACAACACTCAAGAAGCTCAACACCATCTAGGACAAAGAAGTCCACTTAATTGGCACCCCATCCAACACTTTCAACATTCACTCCCTCCTCCACTGACGCACAGTGGCAGCAGTGTGCACCATATACAAGATGCACTGCAACAACTCACCAAGTCTCCTTCAACAGCACCTTCCAAACCCACAGCCTCTACCACCAAGAAGAGCAAGGGCAGCAGATGCATGCGAACATCACCACCTGCAAGTTCCCCTCTAAGTCACACACCATCTTGACTTGGAACTAGATCGCCGTTCCTTCATTGTCGCTGGGTCAAAATCCTGAAACTCCCTAACAGCACTGTGGGTGTACCTACACCACATGGACTGCAGCAGCTCAAGAAGGCGACTCACCACCACCTTCTCAAGGGCAATTAGGGATGGGCAATAAATGCTGCCCTAGCCAGCCACGCCCACATCTCATGAAAGTATTAAAAAAGTATCAATTAACTATTCAATCATGCAGTGCACCATAGCCAAGATCAATTCTGTACTTAATCTAACTTCCACTAATGTACACTTTCAGCTGAAATTGTTGGAGAGCATTCAGTACTAATTTTGTGGCAAAGTTTCGTTTTGCCCAGTACAGAAATATTGAGGTCAGCTGTAGCCTCTTCCACAAGCACTGCCAAATAATACGAAATCAGCCAATTCAGCACAGATTAGGATCACATCTCAAGATTTTTCTAGGCTCTGCAGCTCCCTGTCGCATTATGCTATGCATATATGCAGAACCATGCAGTGATATTCAAAAGTACAGTACTTCAGGACCAAACTTTCAATCATACAACAAAAATGCACAAATCATTTTAAATGCATTTGTTAAATCTCTGTCTATATTGTGTATATTGTTGTCTCCCTTATTCTACTCTTCCGTCCTTGTGCTTCTGCAATAGCCTCATGCTTCATTTGTATGTATGTAGGACCAATTGCAACCAAACTGTTACAATAAGCGCTAGCATATATGAACGCGTTGTGAGGCATTTAATCATAGGAGAAAGAACAAAGAACAGTACAGCACAGGAACAGGCCATTCGGCCCTCCAAGCCTGCGCCAATCTTGATGCCTGCCGAAACTAACACCTTCTGCACTTCCGGGGCCCATAACCCTCTATTCCCTTCCTATTCATATATTTGTCAAGATGTCTCTTAAACATCGCTATCATATCTGCCTCCACCACCTCCCCTGGCAGCAAGTTCCAGGCACTCACCACCCTCTGTGTAAAAAACTTGCCTCGCACATCCCCTCTAAACTTTGCCCCTCGCACCTTAAACCTATGTCCCCTAGTAACTGACTCTTCCACCCTGGGAAAAAGCTTCTGACTATCCACTCTTTCCATGCCACTCATAACTTTGTAAACCTCTATCATGTCGCCCCTCCACCTCCGTCGTTCCAGTGAAAACAATCCGAGTTTTTCCAAACTCTCCTCATAGCTAATGCCCTCCAGACCAGGCAACATCCTGGTAAACCTCCTCTGTACCCTCTCCAAAGCCTCCACGTCCTTCTGGTAGTGTGGCGACCAGAATTGCACGCAATATTCTAAGTGTGGCCTAACTAAGGTTCTGTACAGCTGCAACATGACTTGCCAATTTTTATACTCTGTGCCCCAACCGATGAAGGCAAGCATGCCGTATGCCTTCTTGACTACCTTATCCACCTGCGTTGCCACTTTCAGTGACCTGTGGACCTGTACGCCCAGATCTCTCTGCCTGTCAATACTCCTAAGGGTTCTGCCATTTACTGTATACCTCCCACCTGCATTGTACCTTCCAAAATGCATTACCTCACATTTGTCCGGATTAAACTCCATCTGCCATTTCTCCGCCCAAGTCTCCAAACGATCTATATCCTGCTGTATCCTCTGACAATCCTTATCACTATCCGCTACTCCACCAACCTTTGTGTCGTTCGCAAACTTACTAATCAGACCAGCTACATTTTCCTCCAAATCAGTTATATATACTACAAACAGCAAAGGTCCCAGCACTGATCCCTGCGGAACACCACTAGTCACATCCCTCCATTCAGAAAAACACCCATCCACTGTTACCCTCTGTCTTCTGTGACTGAGCCAGTTCTGTATCCATCTTGCCAGCTCACCTCTGATCCCGTGTAACTTCACCTTTTGCACCAGTCTGCCATGCGGGACCTTGTCAAAGGCTTTACTAAAGTCCACATAGACAACATCCACCGCCCTTCCCTCATCAATCATCTTCGTCACTTCCTCAAAAAACTCAATCAAATTAGTAAGACACGACCACCCCTTCACAAAACCATGCTGTCTCTCGCTAATACATTCGTTTGTTTCCAAATGGGAGTAAATCCTGTCCCGAAGAATCCTCTCTAATAGTTTCCCTACCACTGACGTAAGGCTCACCGGCCTATAATTTCCTGGATTATCCTTACCACCCTTCTTAAACAAAGGAACAACATTGGCTATTCTCCAGTCCTCTGGGACCTCACCTGTAGCCAATGAGGATGCAAAGATTTCTGTCAAGGCCCCAGCAATTTCTTCCCTTGCCTCCCTCAGTATTCTAGGGTAGATCCCATCAGGCCCTGGGGACTTATCTACCTTAATGCTTTGCAAGACACCCAACACCTCCTCCTTTTTGATAATGAGATGACTGAGACTATCTGCACTCCCTTGCCTAGGCTCATCATCCACCAAGTCCTTCTCCTTGGTGAATACTGATGCAAAGTACTCATTTAGCACCTCGCCCATTTCCTCTGGCTCCACGCATAGATTCCCATCTCTGTCCTTAAGTGGGCCAACCCTTTCCCTGGTTACCCTCTTGCTCTTTATATATGTATAAAAAGCCTTGGGATTTTCCTTAATCCTGTTTGCCAATGACTTTTCATGACCCCTTTTAGCCCTCCTGACTCCTTGCTTAAGTTCCTTCCTACTGTCTTTATATTCCACAAGTGCTTCATCTGTTCCTAGCCTTCCAGCCCTTACAAATGCTTCCTTTTTCTTTTTGACTAGGCTCACAATATCCCGTGTTATCCAAGCTTCCCGAAACTTGCCGAACTTGTCTTTCTTCCTCACAGGAACATGCTGGTCCTGGATTCTAATCAGCTGACGTTTGAAAGACTCCCACATGTCAGATGTTGATTTACCCTCAAACAGCTGCCCCCAATCTAAATTCTTCAGTTCCTGCCTAATATTGTTGTAATTAGCCTTCCCCCAATTTAGCACCTTCACCCGAGGACTACTCTTATCCTTATCCACAAGTACCTTAAAACTTATGGAATTATGGTCATTGCTCCCGAAATGCTCCCCCACTGAAACTTCGACCACCTGACCGGGCTCATTCCCCAATACCAGGTCCAGAATGGCCCCATCCCTAGTTGGACTATCTACATACTGTTTCAAGAAGCCCTCCTGGATGCTCCTCACAAATTCTGCTCCATCCAAGCCCCTAGCACTAAGTGAGTCCCAGTCAATATTGGGGAAGTTAAAATCACCCACCACTACAACCCTGTTATCTTTACATCTTTCCAAAATCTGTCTACATATCTGCTCCTCTACCTCCCGCTGGCTGTTGGGAGGCCTGTAGTAAACCCCCAACATCGTGACTGCACCCTTCCTGTTCCTGAGCTCCACCCATATTGCCTCGCTGCATGACCTCTCTGAGGTGTCCTCCCGTAGTACAGCTGTGATATTCTCCTAACCAGTAATGGAACTCCCCCACCCCTTTTACATCCCCCTCTATCCCGCCTGAAGCTTCTAAATGTTTACAAAGAGAAGGCCATTGGTGAGGCAATGCTGTAATCACAGTATCTTCTGATATTTATTTATTGGCATCAATAAACAAATGCAGCCAAAAGTCTGTACAATGGAAAACAACAGGCTGTGCAGTACAAACTTCAGTGCAGGCTGTTTCAGGAAATGCAAATCTCCCCAAGTCAGGCTTCCTTTCAGACCAAATCTTGTTGCATTATAACTTTGTTAAAGGAGATTAAAGTTCATTCTGTGCTCCTGCTTGATGTTAAGAGGGTAATATTCAGTGTTACATATTTAAATATGAGATTAAAGCCAATCTGATTTTACGTTGAGGCTGAAATTTCGGAGGCAGCATTCACTCGTGATGGTGCAGATGATCTTATAAAAGTGGCTGCACCTATGTGTCTATAGATTGGCTATGACAATCCAGCTAGTATACGTGTTTGATGCACCGATTTCACAACCGCAATGTGCTGTCAGAGCTGGTAACGACTGCACACATCACGTCATGACATCACGACATTGCATCGTGACATCTCTACCGGTAAAGCTGCTCCTGTCACAAAAGCAGGCAGTGTGGGAGACTCGGTTAAAAAATGAGTCTTTCAGCTCACCCGTCTGAAAAACAATCTGTCCTGGTTAGCATTCAGTGCTGCTGAGACCTGCATGTTGGGAGTCAGCAGCAAAAATCAACATAAAAGTGACTTTCAAGAGTGAGTCACCATAGCTTAAATTGACAGTACAGCCAGAACAGACCATGTAAATCAGTCACCATCTATGGGTCACTGTGAACTTTGGAGAAGTTTTCTGTGGCTTCTTTTTTGCAAGGATGGGTCCCAATTGGTTAGAATCAGCCTGCCACTTGGATGGGTTTCAGATTTTGTCTGGTGAAAAGGTAAAAGTTTTGTGTTTACTTGTGTCATAAAGCAAGGGTGACTGTGCAAGGCAAAATTCCATCAGGATTCTTACTGAAGTAACTTAAGCTGCAAGCACAACATTGCCAGCTTTAATCTAAAACAACTGTTTACTGTAAGAAATAGTTAGTGATATTTAAATATAGAGACAGTAAATAGGAAAACTATAACTATTGTAAATACAGATTCTAACAGGACTTTGTTATCAAACAATCTCTCCTAAAATTGGATAAATAGTTACCAGACCTGTTCAATTGAGCAGAGGGCTTCATCTCATGACACTACAATTTTCTGGATGCACTGAACATGCTGGATTTATCCACATGGGTTCAGAAGAACTTAATTTGGGCCCACAATGATTCTGGAGAAAATATCTTCATAGATACTTTGAAAACACAGATTTGTACCACACAAGAACTTTGTGGACCAAGAGTTTACTTAATACATTTTTTTTCACCTCGAAACAAATTCCGTAACAATCTGTGATCCAGAGGTCATGACAGGCTCATCACCATTTTATGCTTTTTCTCATGTATATTTGCATTCTTATGTTAGATGGATTTATGGAATCAATCACACAAATAACGTGAATTGTTATTCATAGCCAGAAAAACTATGTGGTGTTAGGAAGTAACCACTTGAATGTTATGCACTTGGAAATGGCACAAAGGTCTTTATTTGGCCATAAACCACCACTCCTAGTTGTTTATTGAAACCCATTTAATAAGGTTGATAAAAAGTTAATAAGAGTTGAAAATGGAGCAAAGGGTGAAGATTTGGCCCTTAGCCATAGTAATTTGAGACTGCTTCTTATGCATCACCGTCTCTTACTTCTAAAGTATGTCTGTCTGTCTTGAGTGCTTTTGATATTTCACTAGCTCTTACTGGCATCTGACACTTTCATTTCCAGTCCATTTTGCATGCCTTTGTCATAATTTTTTAAAATTTGTTAACCTACTGCATCTTCCAGGACAAAGATTATGAGGATCTGCTGTTTTATAACAATAATTGGGTGGGGGGGGGGGGGGTTATGCGATGTAATCCATTAAGTATTATTATGTAATACAGCTGATCTCTTGTGTCATTGCTCCTGGTGGAACATAAAGACGTTACCTCCCTCTTTCTCTAACTGTCCAACTCTCCAATTCTTTCCATGTAACTCTCTATAACTCCCTGTGTCTTTGTATTTCGCTTCCAAGCTATTGGGGTTATTTTGATTTTGGATGTTCATGTAAAATGGGCCATACCGATTCAGTCACACATTACAGTCGATGGAAATGAAAAGCGAGAGAGAGATATAATGGGCAGCTTGCTATACACTATCACTTACACCAAAATTATGTCCCCTCCACCCCAGCATTTCTCTCACTCTTCATGGCTTCAACACTGTTTTTTCGTTGTGGTGTTTTTTTTTCGTATTTTGTGTAAGTCTGTTTGTCTAAGTCTCTCCTTCCACTGAATCTCCTCTCCTTTCTAAGTTTCTCCCAATCTGTCCTCATAGCTCTAAAACATGTTCCTTTAATTATTACTCAACGCTTATCTTTTTTGATAGAGTTATGTACCAAGTTGGATGTAGGGGTCGTGATAAGGCAGGGAGAACAGACAGAATCGAAAGAGAAAGTAGGGGAGTTTGGCTGGATGAAGTGGGAATGAGTTTGTAGGAATTCCCATCAGAATATTCATGAGGGAATCATCTATATTATGTTATAATACATCATGGTGTAACAGGCTGGTTGTGAAGCAGGAACCTAGGAACATTCAGCTATGATTAGGATGGAGGAAGTTGAGTATGGAGTCTGACAGCTTTCAGTTTGAGGGATCTGGGAACAATGGAACATGGCCTCGGTGCTCTGAGTAATCACTGGGATGTAGGATTACTGGAGGTTTTCTGTGATTTCGCAGAACTGCGTAGGATGCAGGTTTTTGGATGTACTAAGGGATTCCTGCAGTTTTGTAATACTATGACAAGGTTTAGTAGCGTAGCACAGGAGGGGGCAGGAGTGCCAGGGATTTGCAGTGCTGGAGAGATCCTAAGATTCAGTAGTACTCGGTATTGATGTTTCTGGAGCTTGGCAGTACTAGAGGACAAAAATTGTGGGGGTTGGCAGCACCGGGCAGGATCTTAGGAATTAACAGTTGTCACGTTTTGGAGATTTTACACTAAATATTTCCTGTTTAACTTTACCAGCTACCCCTGTAAGCAGACCTTGGATCTCTATGATCTGGACTACAACTTTTCTCTGACTAATAACTAGGTATATGATAGCAAGACCCAGGAATCATAACAGATATCTCATTCTGTACAACAACTGCTGGAATATATCATCTCCCACCATATAATTCTCCTCTCTTCGAAAGGCACATTCTATCAGACTGAGATTCAGATTCCAAAGCAGCAGATAGTTTTATTCAAAAAAGCTAGATGAATAAAATCCAGTATAAAACAATGAATCAAACTCTTCTGAAATCTTCTTGTGTTTAAATCTTTTAAAAACTCATCTTTTCTCGCAAGTCTTCAATCATCTCCTCTAGTTTCCCTCCCCGATATAGTGTCCTATTCCTCTTTTTACTTCCCTGTAGAATACGCTGGCACAGTGTTTTGCTACAAAAATTCAAATTGTTGCTCTTAAATTGAGATCCACCAGATTAAAAGATAACATGTTAACATTCTCCGTTAATTTTCTGAATTCACATTCCCAGAAGGAAGGCTCACATACCAGGAGCGTTAAGTTGGGAAATTACCCTTTAAATCTTTTAATAAAATGTTTTAGCATGAACAAAGTTTTAGCGTGGACGAAAATGTCAAAATGAAACTAATTTCTTTTATTGTGGTTTCTGTTAACAGTTCCTTTGTCGGCAGCCAAAGTAAAAACACAACTTTGAGGTATCTAATGTTCATTTGCAACAGAATTATAGCTGTATTATTTGTATCATAGCTTATGAAATCATAGATCCTTTGAGGGCAATTATTATTCAATGTTTGTAGATTTTGGTCAGCCATCTCTAGCCTATGAACTGTTAATACATACCAAGTTGCCATCATGACAATAAACACACAGAAGCAAGCTGTTTGTAATGCCGACCAAGTATTACAAGTTTCAACATCCATTCAGATGTCAAATGTTGGCATATCATACTCTAGCTACCTAGAAGCTGTGATTGGTTTAAATCTATTTAGTTGGCTGGTGAGAAAGGATCTGAGACTTTGCTGAAGAAATTTGCTCAAAGACAAAGTTTTGTTCTGATGAGTGAGCCAGCTTCTTGAATTAGGTATAACAATCTGGCAGCCCAGTGCCTTCACACATCTGTGGGCGAAGGGACTCCATGACAAGGGCTATGGCTTGCTTCATTTGAAAAGCTGGAAATACTGACTCTCAGCTTTTGAAAACATTTCACATGCAGAATTCAAAAAATATTTCAAAGTGCTGGAGAAGTTCAGCAATACATTGATATTTTTATCTGATGATGTAACTTATTTTTGTGTATATTTATTTTGTGAAATAGATTCAAATTAGTTGTTTAAGCCTGAACTACATAAGTTTGCAATGTGGTCAACAGGAAAGCTCATGGGAAATCCATACTGTATGGGGGTATTGGCCGGAATTTTACATCGGGCCAGAGGCCCCACCCACCAACAAAAAAAGTTAGTGGCGAGCCCGCCTCCACCAGGCCTGGAAGCCACACTATAAGTTTACATGGCTCAGGCTCTTAATTGGCCTTGGGCAGGACTTCTGCCCTCTGGGACAGGAAGTCCAGCCTCCAAGAGCTGCCAGCCAATCAGCAGGCAGGCAGCTCTTCAGTCCCAGCAGTGCCAACAGGAGGGGTGATCACCACTGCTGAGACTGCACCCAGCCAGGACTGGCAACATAAACGAGGCCCCAGAATACAGGTAAGTGTGTGGGACCTTGCCGGGGACAATCGGCTGGGCACTGGCGATGTGTAGAGGGGAGGTGCTCCAGTGACGACAGTTTATGCCGGAGGGGAGGGGATGCACAAAGTCCACAAGGAGGCCACCAAGTTTTATAGGGTGGCCTTTTGAGCTACTGAACCGCCCGCCTACCGCTGGTAATATACCAGCAGCAGCGGAAGGAAGCCCTTAAGTGGCAATTAATTGGCCACTTAAGGGACTTAATTGGCCTGGGGCAGGTGGGCCGTTTGTCACCTCCCCCACCAATCATAAAATTGCAGCCGGGGCAGGAGGATAACGGGAATGGCACCCCCTGCCTCCCACTCAATTTTATGCCCCTGCCTCACCTCCAACCCATTTCTGTGGGGGGCATAAAATTCCAGCTATTGGGTAAAAAAGGCAGGGAAGTTATGCTGCACCTGTACAAAGTTCTGGTTAGGCCACAACTAGAGTATTGCATCCAGTTTTGGTCACCACACTTTAGGAAGGACGTGAGGATCCTTGAGAGGGTGCAGAGAAGATTTACCAGAATGGTTCCAGGAATGAGGGATTTTAGCTACAATTTTAGGTTGGAGCAGCTGGGGTTGCTCTCCTTAGAACAAAGGAGGTTGAGGGGAGATTTGATGGAGGTGTACAAGATTATGACAGGTTTAGATAAGGTAGATGAAGAAAAGCTGCTCCCATTAACTAATGGTGCACGGATTAGGGGACACAGATTAAGATTTTGGGCAAGAGTTACAGAGGGATGTGAGGAAGAACTTTTTTACGCAGTGAGTGATATTGATCTGGAACTCACTGCTACAAAGGTGGTGGAAGCAGAAATGATCAATGATTTCAAATGAAATTGGATGGGCACTTTTGCTTCTCAACTCTAACCAAATGGAATCTGTCCTTGCCTCCTCAAGGATATCATCTCTTTCCAACACTACAATGTCTTCCCTAATCAGTACTGCCACCCCACCTCCCTTTTATCTTTCCCTATATTTTCTGAACACTTTATATCCTTGAATAGTAAATGCCCAGTCCTCCTCATTTTTAAACCATGAATCCATTATTGCTATTACATCGTATTCCCACACAGCTATTTGTGCTTACAGCTCACCAACCTTATTCACCACACTTTGTGCAATCATATACATGCATTGTAAACCTGTCTGTATTCATCGTAGTCCTTCTTAGTCTACTCATATCCAATATGGTACTATTCCTTCTCTACTACTATCCAACACTCTCACTTTGTGCACCTTTTTCCTGTTTCCTACTTTTGTTTGATGATGCCCTGCCAATTTAGTTTACATCCTCCCCAAGCACACTAGTGGACCACCCCGCAAGGACATTGGTCCCAGTCCTGTGAGGTGCGACCCATTCCTTTTGAATAGGTGTCTCCTGCCCCAGAACTGGTCCCAATGCCCGAAGAATCTGCTCTTGCTTAGCATGTGGCGCTGAGAATAATACAGAGATTACTACCTTTGAGGTTCTACTTTTTAACTTCCTCCCTCACTCCTGAAAATCTGACGGTAGAACCTCAAAACCTGCCCTCTCTGCGTTGTTGGTACTGACTTGTACCACAACTTCTGGCTCACTCCCTTCCCCCGCAAAATATTCCGCACTCTCTCTGTGATGTCCTTTACCCTGGCACCAGGGAGGCAACATACTAAGCAGGACTCATGATGATACAGAGATGCCTGTCTGTTCCTCTAACTACAGAATCTTCTATAACAACTGCATTTCAACACTTTGCTGTTCCCTCCTGTGCAAACCCTTGCCCATTGGCAGCGTGGTCTGGACTGCACTCCTTCAAGGTGTCGTCACTCCCAGCAGTCTCCAATGCTGAGTACCGGTTTAAGAGTGGCACACACCCCGAAGACTCCTGCACCTCCTGCCTCTTCCTACTGTTCTGGATGGCCATCCATCTACTAACTTGAACTTTCTCTGTCTGTGGGATCACCACCTCCTGGTACGTATGATCCTGGAAACTCTCATCTTCCCTGAAGCTCAACACCAATCAGGCCAAAGCAGCTCACTTGATTGGCACCCCATCCACCACCTTCAACATTCACTCTCTCCACCACAGATGCACAGTGGCAGCAGTGTGTACCATCTACAAGATGCACTGCAGCAACTCACCTTCGTCAATACCTTCAAAACCTGTGACCTCTACCACCTAGAAGGACAAGGGCAGCAGATACATGGGAACACCACTACCTGCAAGTTCCCCTCCAAGCCATACACCATTCGGACTTGGAAATATATCACTGTTCCTTCACTGTCGCTGGCGCAAAATCCTGGAATTCCCTTCCTAACAGCACTGTGGGTGTACCTACACCCTAAGGACTGCAGCGGTTCGAGAAGGAGGCTCACCATCACCTCAAGGGCAATTAGGGATGGGCAATAAATGCTGGTCGAGCCAGTGATGCCCACATCCCATGAATGAATTTTTAAAATGCCCCACGGTGATTCCAGCTGCCCCTTAAGCTTAGAAATCCTGGGCTTGAGCTCAAGTAGCTGGAGACACATCCTACACACGCGGTCCCCCAAGACACATGACGTGTCCTGAAGTTCCCACATAGCACAGGAATTGCAAGCAATAGATCGCAGCTACACATCCATGATCTTAAAAAATCTTTATTCCCTTTTTTAGAATCTAGTTACTGCTTTGTATAAACTATTAATTTTAATTAGTGCCCCTAGATCTGCTCTGTACTAATATTCTAAATACTAATTCACTTATTGTTGGCCATGTGAGCCGCATGGAAGATGGCAGGATCCCCAAAGACACATTGTACAGCGAGCTCGCCACTGGTATCAGACCCACCGGCCGTCCACATCTCCGCTTTAAAGACGTCTGCAAATGCGACATGAAATCCTGTGACGTTGATCACAAGTCGTGGGAGTCAGTTGCCAGCGTTCGCCAGAGCTGGCGGGCAGCCATAAAGACAGGGCTAAAATGTGGCGAGTCGAAGAGACTTAGTAGTTGGCAGGAAAAAAGACAGAGGCGCAAGGGGAGAGCCAACTGTGCAACGGCCCCGACAAACAAATTTCTCTGCAGCACCTGTGGAAGAGCCTGTCACTCTAGAATTGGCCTTTATAGCCACTCCAGGCGCTGCTTCACAAACCACTGACCACCTCCAGGCGCGTACCCATTGTCTCTCGAGATAAGGAGGCCCAAAAGAATTCACTTATTGTTATACTTAACGTGATTGAAATTTTATTACATAGTTTAACCAGTTAAGCTATAAATTCAAAACAGTACTTTATAGTTTCCTGGTCCTAGTTTAAACTACTGCCCTTGTTTAGAGAAAAAGAAACCTTAAAACTCACCAACCAATCCCTCCCTGCTGTTCACTGTGGTCACCCCTTGTTTTTTCAGAAATGCACTGCTTAGTTCTCCACACTGTTCCCCTGCTCGGTGTGTCTGTTTTATTCTATGCCACTGCTGGTTTTTCCAATCAGGTCATTCCTCAATTATCTGCTACCCTGTGATGTCATTCCTTGCTATATTTGGAATACACCTTGGAAGGTGCACCACTGCTGCTGTGTCTCCAATCAGGTCCCCTCTTCCCCCTCTCTGATTTATCAGCTGCTGCTGCAGCCATCTCCAAAATTATTACCCCTAAACTCAGAAAAGCAGCTCTTGTAAAGTCAATGTGAGTATCATTTTAAACAAACTCACCCGGTGGAAAGCTGACGAGACTGGATCAGCTGCTGGTCTTCAAGGGAAAGTAAAATCGGATAGGCTGTAAAACTTATCCAATCTCATCAGTTTCCTGCCAGGCAGGTTAGGATAACATTATCCCAATATTAATTATTTTTCATTTACCTGCCTGCTATCCTTGTGGCTTCCCTGAGTGAAAATGCCAATTTAGTGCTAACTAGTGTGTAATTCTGGTTGGGTTTGTGTTTGACCTCATCAACTAGGAACATAGGAACAGTGCTTGGCTGTTTAGCCCTTCAAACCTGCTCCGCCATTCAATGAGATCATGGCTGATCTGTGACCTAACTCTGTAAAAGGAA